>NC_141697.1:145201144-147601144 GCF_964263255.1 Lissotriton vulgaris | reverse complement strand
CAACCTCAATCACACCTTCCAAGAGCTCATCTCCATTTGGGAGCCGTGAAAGGAGATAGTGGGCTTCTCATTTTTGCATATCTCTTGTGTAATCCCTCTCAAGGTCCCTTTTATCTGTTCAAGCCACGTTTCACCCTCGCAGTACATGAGCTACTCCTCTGTCCGTCACCTCTCAGCCATTGCTCCTTGAAGCACAGGTCTTCTGGCATAGGCTACGCAAACACTAAACACCTTCTTTTCCTACCGGTCACTGCCTCTATCCCTGCATTCCTGCCCACTCCCACTATTTCAGTTTCACTATACCCGTCTCTAATTTTCAACGCCACTTGTTCCCTCTACTTTATTTAGACTCTCCGAGAATAGAAATTGTCAAGGTGCTGACCACTCCTGTCTCTTGCTGCTCCACCTACAGTAATAAGATTGTACTTGTCTAAAGCAAACAGCACTGATGCTTTCACCGACAAAAAGGATAACCTGAATGAACCTTACTGGCTGGATGAACCCCGGCGTGTCTTCAACGCGCAAGCCTCATCCTTTGACTCATGAATGTCGCCGACCAAGAAAATGCTTCCATCTAAGTTCATATCTTGGATTATGTCCTCTATAGAAACTATGAGACCCTGCAGTAACATATGGAACAAGGTGAACAGGTTCTTTAGGTCATATAGTTATCATACATATCGATAGGATGGTCCTTTTGGACACAAGGAGGAGAGAATTTGTTGAAACGTTAACAAAAAACTCAATTTTAAGAAAAATGTGCTGCTTACGCAGGTGTCTCATATGGCATTGACTGTTTCATCATAGCAAATAAGAAAGAAATGTACATGTAACTCTATTTTGTTATTTTATGAATAAAAGCAGAATGTTTAAAGCCTCAGTCTGTAGCATTTATAAAAGGGCTTCATTGCATGGACTGCCAGAACGGAAATCTTCAAGGGAACTATTTAGAGTGCGTCAAACTTGCGTTCGGATGCGAAAGTATAATAAATCCTAAACGATGGTCTAATTTTCTCTTTTTTTTCCAGGGGGATCCACAGTTTTTCCAAAAATGTTTGTGCTTCTTGGGCAATTTAGGGCCTTATTTACAGTTGAGTGGTAATGAAAAAAATCTCTGATTTGTCGAGGAAACGCTTATTCCTTTGTTAAAAGATTTTCCTCTGGTGAAGAATCAGCTGATGGAATTACTTCCACAATGCTATCCCTATGCCAGAGACAATTGGGTGGATTAGTACTTTCACCCCAAATCATGGGACTTTCTATTAGCACTGAGCTCTAAACAAGACCCTTCTACCTCCGTAGATCAGCTAAAAAGGATACTTTGCTTTTTCATACTTTCCCTTTGTAGCCTATAAACAAAAACAAACAAACGTGTTCTTCTGGGCTCTTTTAATTACAGTTCTTTTTTTTCTGTTTCTTGACATATTACCCCGTAGAACCATTGATTATGCCTAAAAAAACACAAAACCCTAGACATCTCCTTTAATTCATGAAACCTACAACCCAAATACCCATACCCACGTCATACTGAGACTAATTTTCTTCTTTTTCGTGTCCTTGGTCAGGATACTGGACTTTCATATCTTGATCAACCAACTGGAGACTTGTACGAATTAAGATGATAAGCGAAGGCCATTAGCAGAAAGTTAGACAAACGGTCAGCATTGTTGCAGTACATAAAAATGTTTATAGGTAATTTTATTTATTTTTATTTTACAGAGTTTTATATAGCGCAAACTTGACCCATATCAGAGCACTTTACATCGCACCAGTTGCGTTACATGAGGACACATTAATTTTTTTTTTTTGTTAGGCACAGGGAGATTACGTGATTTGCCCAGAATCACAGGATGTTCAGCGTCATTGCCGAAACTCGAACCGAGGGGCTTATTATCAAGACAGGTGATAAAGTTATCGCTGCTTTATCGCCAGAAAACTGCTGATAAAGCAGCGATAATGGGCTTGATAATGTGCTCTTTGGAATTCCAATCGAAGCCCATGTTAGATGTGAAGACATCTAACATGGGCTTCGATTGGAATTCCATAGAGCATATTTTCAAGCCCATTATCGCCGCTTTATCTGCATTTTCTGCCGATAAAGCAGCATTAATTGTATTGCCTGTCTTGATAATATGCCCCCCAGTTATTAACATCCAAAATGTTTATATCACAAAAGAACCCTTTTTATACTCTCTCTGCTGGTTGGAAGAGAGATTGCTGGCATTGATTGCATCAATTACCATGAAAGTTAGAATGAAAAGTTTTTTTGCCTTTATCTGTTGTCTGAACTATGTTTTATGTGACTTTTTATGAAATGATGCTGATGGTGTGATAATGGAACAGGCAAAGTGTAATGAAATTCAATAGGAAGTGGTAACAATGTTCACAATGATTGACTGCTTTGTGTACTTATAAGAAGCAACCTGTTCTGATTTATAGATTAGGGCTCCCGGTTTTATGGTATTTATTTTTTTCATATTTCCGCCTGTATTTATCCATATTTTTTTTTTTTATCATTTTATCTGTATTTATCCGCATTTATTTTTGTGGCAAAGAAAAGAAGACGCTGCAGCTAGTATTTTTTCACATTTATTTTAATAGACAATGCACACTTTTTGCCGTTTTTTTGATAGTGTGACCTTGTACCAAAGGTAATGAAGTGCTTTACATAAGCAACAGTTTAATTACAAAAGGTCATTTTCATTTTTACAGACACTGGGAAATTCAAAATTTGCAAACATTTGGGACAAGAATTTTCAATTCTATTAAGGACTAGGAGGCGAGGATTATGCTAGTCTCATTTCTTTATTTAGAAATGCCCAGCAGCCATGTAACAAAAACACATTACCCAGAAACACTTGGGTGATAACCATAGAGTCTACACTATAAATAGGTATGTAGACAATCCCACTTCCTCTTTCTTTCAGTTTCAGATTTCTTTTCCTAACCCCTGTGCGCACACCATAAAGCCAGTTTAGTAAGTATTTTTCCGTTTCTATTTATAAATACAGACCGGCAAGGAATAAAAGTTTTCCGTCTGTATTTATATGTAGAAATCCGTTTAAACGGAAAACCGGGAGCAGTTAACAGGTAGGGTTGGATTGGGATCAAAACTCAGCCCAGGCACACCAAAATTAAGTGTCCCATATTTGCGTATTGCCTTTCCACAAAACACTGCTTCAGCAAAGGTTTATGAAAAGAAAGGGGGTGGGCGAATGTTTTATTAACTTCACGTAGATGAAAAAAAAGTGCACAAATTAGTTCACACTGCTGAGCCACACGTGAATGCAAGTGAGACCACTTCTGCTCAGGCCCCCTTGTCCCCGCTCAATCAGCATTCATTAATGGGCTGGCCCAGCGAGAACAAGGGACTGACTCCTCGGACCATCTGCCTCCAGAAAGGCTACTCAGGCACCCGCTGGCTGCATCCAAATAACAGCACAAAGAGCCCTCAAGCTGCCCAAGGAAGCAGCCAGCAGCTAGCACTCGGCAACCGGCCCTTCGGCCATTTCTCGAGTACCGCGTTACCAATCCGACCCTGTTAATAGGGTCTGAACTGTGTTTTGTTTATTTGATCTCTGTCACGTTTACCCTGAACCGGATCAATCGCCTGTTACATAACTTGTCTAAGAGGCACTATTATTTTTATTACTTTCGTCATGACCAGGTCCACTGGAATTATGTGGCTGCGGCTTGTTTCGCATAACTAAGGATTTGCAGTTTTTGCCACAAAATCCATTATCTGCTGCGTAATATGCAGATTTCAACAAAAATAAAATTGCTTCTAATTCAAACAGATCAAAAGTTTCTAAAAACGTAGTGATATGTGTTCGCTAGCGTTGGAGGACCCTTTGGCCCGGTTAGCTGGACATCTTTCAGTTGTTTATGTATTTGGCTGTTAGACTGGTACGTATGAGCTGAATTTATTTTACCAGACAGTATTTCTACATGTAAAAAATACAAAATAATAAAATAATACTATCAAAAAATGTGCCACATAATTTTCCTTTTCTTGGCTCATAATTTAATCTACCCTGCGCAGATTTTGGTGCTCCTCTACCACATAAATCCAGTGGCCTTGGTCATGACTAAGGAACACCTAAACTAGAACCTGAATCTTTAACTTTTGAACACCTTCTTCTGCACCTCACAACTGGTTGTTGATGATTGCAGTGATGCACCGAGAGCTGCCGAGAATCTTAAAGCAACGCAGATCTTTCTGCTACAACAAAAATGTTCGCTGCGTAAGGCTCTGCTGCTCCCGGGAGCCTGTATGTGATGTAAGAAATACCCAGACAAATAAATGCGCGTGTTCAGTAAGCTCCTGTGTCCATCTTGCAATTGGTGGGAGCGGCGGCATGTGTAATCTTTCACCTACCCATCCCCCCTGATTAACCGTCAGAAAGATCCTGTCGGGCCTGGAGAGCGGCCCCCCACTTCTTCTCTGACAGAACAACACGGGGCGCAAAACAACATAGAAAGAGTTATGTCGGTGCCACAGTGCGTCCCGATTTTGCTACGTTTTGTTTATTGGTGCATATGGCGAAATCGTACTAAAGTATTCGTTTCGGATAAGGAGCAATATTGTGGGCTATTTATAGATACAGATGAGTTTCATTAATCGTCTCCTGCTTACGGGCTGGTACTTAGCACCCTGCCGGCCAGCCCACAACCAGCAGGGGGCGGGCTTCCTGACAACGACGATCTACGAGCCGGCTTAGAGCCCCCGCCATGCCCGGCGTCCCCTAATGTTTTTGTCATTAACCACCCTGTCATTAACCACCCCGCAGGGAGGGAACGCTGCGAGGAGGCCGAGAGCTCGGAAACCGGAAATGGGGAAGCCTATGTACCGGAAAAGCCCGCCAGGCCTAGTTGCAAGAACTGATGGAAACTCACAGCAGGGAGTTAGCATTAAAGCACAGCAGAAGAACCCGGCAGCTACAGCACGGGCTAAATTAACTGGATTATTCACCTAGAAAAACACTGTATCATCAGGGATAGGTGAAAGGCCATCTATTTGTACGTGTGGGTGGCGTTTTTCAAATGATGTAGTCTGCTTAAATGGTGAATATTACACACATGCCATTAGCAGAGTGACCTGCCACTGGGATATATCAGATGCCCGAGCTATGTGACCGCGAGGTCTATTTTTGGTAATGAGTGCTTGCGCACATTGGCGTGGGGGAATCATCCATTTGATATTAGTGGAATCTCTTAATTATGTGAAATTCGCCCCTTGCACCCAATGCATAAAGCGCTCCGCGGCCGTTAAATAAAACACGTCACATTTGCTTTTACTCTTATGGCGTGGTCCCGACTAACTCCAGGGGGCCACGCCTCTTTATTTTATATCGAAGTCTGGCGTCACGCGCCAGCGCCAGTGATTAGTGCCCATATCGCCCGCACACCAGCCCCCCAGCAACATGATATCCCATAAATAAACAGACCAGACAATTGTTGATGGGAAAACGTTGCTGCAGGTTTATTAGCATACACAATGCCAACAAGGTGGGTTATCTTACAGATGATCCAAAGGCAAGCCGCCCCTTGCAGCTTACCACCTGATGGGCCAAGTAGCACAGCGTCCTTGGCCAGGCGGTGCTTAGCAGTTATGGTGAGAGGATAGCCCCTCCCATATCCGGTGACCCATTGGTCCACCCTCTTGCTCACACCCCCGCTACGAGGAGCGGAGCTTTCAAGCGACCCCCGGTTGTACAGGTTTCCAACCACCCGTAGGATAACGGGGTGCCGTCGCACCCCAGGGTCCACCGCACAGATCTACCGGGGATATTAGGCCTCAGCACCCTTTGTGCTCCTGAATAGGGTACTCCTGAGTACCTTTCCGCCTCTGGATCATCCTGTAACTCCGCCTGCAACACAAATAATAGTTTGTTGACACACAAACCTCCCCCTCGCCACCCTGAGATGCCGGGTAAGCGGTAGGGAGGGAAACATCGAGGAAGAAGCGGCCAAAGAGACCGCCAGTAGGGAGGGTGCCTTATTTTTTTTTTTTTACCGTTTTTATTGCAGAAAAACAATACATAGCATATCTTTATAATGATTCTGCCCCACTGTCGCTAATACGCAGCTCTTATATCAGTTCAACTTCGCACACAGCCAATAAGCCCACAACCCGGAGGTCGGGCGGCGGCAGTCAGCGAATCCCTCTTCTCGACAACTTTGAGCATGTTTATTTTACTTACTCGGAGTTCCTTATTCCGCTTTTTTACTTTTTTGCCCCTCCCACCTCAATCTCCCGCCCGACTCCAACCCCTTATACCCTGGTTCCTACTCCCTCCCACCCACGAGTGTCCCTTCCTGTTCCTGAGCTCTTCACAGATGTACATGGGTTGATACTATCAGGAATAACTAATGTACTATTGAGAATGTGCTCCCGGTGTGTGTGAGGGAGCCTCATCGCCTAAATCAGAAAGTCCCTCCTCCTCCTCTACCGTGCTGTCTCGCAAAGCCTGCACTAGCATCTCCCACTCCATTGCCGCCTCCATTGCTTTGTCATCGGACTTGCGGCGGGCTAGCTGGTATCTAAGTGTACTTTCACTCGCTGCCCACTTAAGAGCCTCATTGAGCCACCGTCTATGCGTAGGACTCTTCTTCGATTTCCAATTTCTTGTTAATTCCCTTTTTGCCAGGATCAGACCCATGTCTATAAATTTGCTCGAAATCCTATTTTTGGGCGTATGCGGAAACCAATGCAGCACCCCACAGCTTTGGTAAATTGTAACTCCCTGTCCGTCACACTATTCAATGTCTCAACAATCTCCCTCCAGTAGTCCCGTAGGTGTGTGCAGTCCCAGAGCATGTGTCCCAGGTCCGCTCCTATTGTGTTACACCTAGGGCATGTCGCATTTTCCACCCCAAAGTACTTCCCTATTTTCCCTGGTGTGAGGTAAGCTCTATGAAGGACACAGAAATGTATCAACTGAAAGCGTGCGTTTCTCGTGCTCTTCCTCGCCCGCCTCACTGTCTGCGCCCAGGTAGTATCAGACCTTTGTGGGTGAGTAGTGCGCTATACAAGTATCAATTTAAATCAGGGATCTCTATCTGCAGATCTGACTCCCATGCAGTTTTCAGTGCCGTTAATGGTTGTAGCGTCTCGCACAGCATTATGGAGTAGAGGCACGCCACCGCCTTATACGTGCCAGCTGCCATCATAGTGTATTGGCAAGCCATGGACGTGGTGGGCTCTTGGATCCCTTCCCCCCAGTGCACCTGTATCGCTCTTATTATAGCCGCGTGCATCAGGAAGTCCCCCCCTTGGGAGGTCAAAACGGTCCTGCAGGGTCTGGTATGGAATCAACACCCCATCTTTATACAGGTCTCCTAACATTTGCAGACCTGCTTCCTCCCATCCCTGCAAGCGCGACCAATCGCCGCCATGAGGGAGTGCAGTAATCATACCCAGCGGTATATCAGGCGCATACATGCGTCGTACCCCTGCTCGCTTCTGTGACCGGTTCCAGCAGAGCCTGAACGTCTGCTCTTCCAGCGATAAATCTCTGGTGGCCAACTTTTGCTGCTGGGCGATAAACGTCAGCACGTGCCGGGGGGTACCCCTCTCTCTCTCGTGCTCCGGTCCCCGATACACCCTCGCCACCTCCTGCGTGAAAATCTGCAATTGAGCTGCCAAGTAATAAAGCTCGAAATCTGGGACCGCTAGACCTCCCTCATCTTTCGGCCGAAGCAGCGTGGTCAGAGCAACCCTACGCCTGCCCGTGCCCCAGAAGAACAATATCAGTAATGATTTCAGTTGTTGAAAGATGGATCTAGGTATCCACACAGGCAGCTTGTGGAAGTAGTAAAGGAGGCGAGGCAAGCCTATCATTTTCACTAGGGATATACGTCCCGTCACCGAGATGGGGAGGGTGGCCCAAAAGGTCATACTGCCCCGCAATGCACATATACAGCGACCCACATTCCCCTCGAGCAGGTCCACTGCTCTGTGGTATATGTGCACTCCCAAATATTTCAGACAACTGGGCTCCCAATTAAGCAGTGGGCGGGTGGCAGGCCGCAACTCCCCCCGTCGCTACGGAAATAGGCAAGATTTAGCCCAGTTGACTTTTAGGTCAGACAGCCTGCCAAAGAGCACCAGGAGTCTCTCTGCTCCCTCCAACGCCTCACTCGCATTCTCCAGGAATAACAAGAGATCATCCGCATACAACGAAATAATCTGTGGAATTCCCCTATAGACTAGGCCCTTATAGTAATGTCCCTTCCTTGCTTCCGCTGCAAAAGGTTCTATCGCTAATGCAAAGAGCAGGGGGGAAAGTGAGCACCCCTGTCTAGTGCCACGGCACACCGGGTACTGGTGCGACACGAGGGAGCCCACTCGTACTCGTGCCATCGCCGAGGCGTATAGCACTTTCGTCCAGCATATGTAGCCATCTCCAAGGCCAAAGCTTTGCATGACCCTATACAGGTATGTCCACTCTAAGCTGTCAAATGCTTTCTCAATATCAATCGATAGCACTACCGGCTTTCGTGTTTCTGGCATAGGCTCTTCCAGTAGGCGTACCAGGCGGCGTATGTTAACAGTTGTATTTCGCGTGGGAATAAATCCAGATTGATCCCTATGCACCACCTCCGACATGTGCTGCAGTAACCTGGTCGCCAATATAGTGCTCAGGATTTTGTAGTCCGTCGTCAGCATGGACAGCGGCCTATAGGATGCTGGGTTCCCACTCTCCCTCCCTTGTTTCAGCAACAGTATCCTCAGAGCTTCACACATGGATTCAGGTAACAACCCTCGAGACTTAGCCTCATTGTATACTATCTGGAGTAGTGGAGCTAGTTGCTCTATATATTTTCTGTAAAATTCTATGAGCAGCCCGTCTAGCCCCGGAGTATTGTTACGAGCCATTCGCTTCACCGCACTTCCAATCTCTCCTAGTTCGATATCCCTGCCCAGGGCATCCGCCTGCTCCGGTTCTAGTTGCGGTAATTGCAGCCCCTCCAGAAAGGCATTGATCTCACTATCCTGCCCCTCCAGCGCGCTCTCGTAGAGCGTTTTATAGTACAAGCGGAAACAGTCCAGTATTCCCATCTGGGTTTCGTACGTACGGCCATCCTCCCCCTCTATGGCTAAGATTGGGTGGATACGCCTAGTGGGGTTAGCCAGCCAGGCAAGCAGTGTCCCCACCTTGTCCCCTTCAGCATGCGCTCTCGTTATATAAGCCTTATGGTCAAAGCTGCGGAGCCGCTCCATTTCAACGGCAACCGCTTCCTTGGCCGGGCATACTGCCTCCTGCAGCTCCGGACGATTAGGGCGTGCTATCTCGGCCTTCCGCAGAGTCCTTTCTGCCTTATCTAGATCATCCAATAAGGCCTTGCGCACTCCGGCATATTTCCCATTGCAGTGGCCTCTAACAACAACCTTAAAGGCATTCCACTCCGTCGCTCTGGACGTCGCGGTGCCATCGTTTTCTGCAAAGTAGTGTGTGATCCTGTCCCCCAACGCTTCTCGAAACAATAAGTCATCCAGTGTGTCAGGTCTCAGTTGCCACACGAGATACGCGAGGTCTCTGTCATCCAATTCAGCGTGAGCAGCAAGGGGTTATGATCGGACAACGTGCGGGTTAAGTATTCCGTATTCGTCACTGTCGGAAGCACCAGTGGGGAGCACAGGAAGGTGTCAAGGCGAACATGAAGGTCATGCAGGCTAGAATAATATGAGTAATCCCTCGCAGTTGGGTGCCGCACCTGCCAGGCGTCCTGCAACCCCCAACTCTCTTGCCACTCAAGCCTACACTTCGCCAGGCGGTGCACTGGGGATGTTCCCAGGGGCGGATGGGACCTTTCTAATGCAGTATCTGCCACTGAGTTAAAGTCTCCACCTATAACAATGGGGCCCGCCAAGAAACTTGCCAACGCTCCAGAGAGTTTCGTGAAGAAAGAGGATTGATCAGTATTGGGTGCATACACGCTGCATAACACTATATCCTTGCCCTTAAGCTTCTCTTCCACTGCCACGAACCTTCCTCCGGGTCTATTGTGTGCCTGGTCGCCTGGAAAGGAGTCCCCGTCCGTACCCAAACCAGCGCGCCCCTTGCAAATGCAGAATATGTGGTATTAAACAGTAGCCCTCTCCATCTTCTCTGCAGCGCAATGCCCTCCTACTTTGTCAAATGTGTTTCCTGCAAGAGCGCAATCTGGACCCCTCTCCGAACAAAATAAGCGTGGATTTTATGCCTTCTTGCCATCGTATGCAGTCCCCTCCCATTCCAAGTTACACATTTCACTGTTCCTGTACTAGCCATGATCCCAATTTATCCAATGTAGACCAGCATTAGCCCGCATCCAGGCACATAGGGTTGCACTCTCCCACCCCATCCGCAAAACAACAATCCCCCCTCCCCCACCCCTCCGCCTCGAGTCTCCCCAACTACTCTCGGTCCCCTCCCGCCCAGATCAGGACCCAGCTTCGCGAAAGCAGCTCCCATCCAAACCTAGTAAGGGCTAGTTAACCCTCCCAACTGCCCGACTATTCCGTAGTCTGCACCACTGCGGCCTTAGTGGCCCGGAAGACGTAACTCAGCTCCGAAGGTGGTCCCCACAGTCCCATCCCCCCGCCCCACAATCCCCCACAAAACTCACGAACATCCATCTTGCTTTGTTGTATAGTTCGGTATCGGGTGGCTCCGCCCCCCCCTCCCCCAGGCATCATACCAATCCAGCATGGAACATCTCCGTTATCAAGCATCAATCAGTCCTCCCGATGTCTGCGGTGTCACCACCGGGCCCTTGGCACCATTAAGTTCGATAGGTCAGTTTCCGAGCCAGTAACACGGCCCTCCAAGTCTGAGCTCCCGCATGAACGAGTCCTCACAGTCCCCGATAAGTCAAGTACTGCTTGCAACGCTGCCCTCCTCTCACCTTCCGTTTGTGATTCAGTAGGTTTTCTAGTTCTTTGCCGGTGCTTCCGGAGCCTCTGCGACTGCCAGATCAGTTGCCGATTCTGCTCTTCCTCGGCTCTGAATTTCGCTCCATCCGTTCCGGCCTTATAAGTATCCCACCATGCCCAGGCGTCCGCCGATGTAGGGAAGAAGAGCGACTTGTCATCCACTACTACTCTGAGTTTGGCTGTGAAGATGAGCGAGTATGTTATCCCCTCCGCTCGTAGTTCCAGCTGAAGTGACAGGAAGGAGGCACGCAGTTTTTGGGTCTCGAACGTGTAGTCAGGAAAAAGAGTTACTTTACTGTTGTCCACTTGGAACTTTGTAATGTAACAGTTTTATTACCACAGGTCGGGTGGCTGGCCCAGTCTGGGGGGTCTAGCTGGAACCCGTTGCGCCCGCTCCAGCGTGAAAAAAGGCGAAAGACCCTAACGCTACTTCCGTCTTCAGCCAGTTCTCTAGGTATCCCACCATGTCATCACCTTCCTTTTTCCCTGGAAGGCCCACCAAGCGCACGTTGTTGCACCTGCCACGATTTTCCGCATCTTCCGCTCTCCTCTCCAGTGCTTGTATACGATCAAGCGCATCTGCCAACCGCCCTTCCATGGATTTGTGCTCAGGCAATATCTCTTGCAGGGTATCTTCTGTACTTTTAACCCTGTCTTTTAGTTTATCATGATCGGCCCGCAGAAGCCCCAGCCCCGTCGCCACCTGGGCTATATCTTGCTGCAGCGCTTCTTTCGTGGCTTTGATAGCATCCAAGATACAGGTTTGCAGCTGTTGCAGGGCCCTGCGTCGTGCCCTCCGAAGTCTCAGAGCTCGCAGCCTCCTCCACTTTCCCTTTGGGCTTCCCCATCTTGAGCTGTGTGTCAGCTGGCAGCGCCTGCTTCACTCACGCAGAGGAGGGGGGGGAGTTTCCTCCCCGCCCTCTTCCAGATACTGGGATCGGGCGGATTCACTATTCAGGTTCAGAGAGTGGCGTGTGCCAGATCTCTGGTTGCCTCCAACCCTCTCCAGGCCGCAGATCACAGGCGTCGGTCAGCGCCAAAACCCCAGCAGTCTTCAAGCATTGCGCTGTCTCGGCTTCCCGTTCCGATGGGTCAGTTCCGCATCTGGTCCACATGGTTGTTCCCTTTCGGACTCGCAAAGCCTCAGTATGCCGCTCAGGTCAACAGCCCTCCTTTCTAGGTGCTGCTCTCCCAGGCTTCAGAGGGCCGTTCAATGCCCCGTCTTTCCTCGCTTTGCGCACCATTCGCGGGCTCTCAGCTCGTCACAACGCTCGGGTTCATGCTCTTGTCTACTTCTCTATACTCCGCTGTTTTCTGGGCACTCCAGCACCGCTGCAGCCCAGGTCCTGCTGGTAGTGAGGCTCCGGACCCCCTTGGCGCTATCTTAGGGCTATTTCAGGGCTCCTCACCTAGCCCCGCAGCACCCGCCTCAGTTCCGCCCAGGGCTCCCACCTCAGGGCACACCAACGCAACCAGCGCCGCCGGCAGCCAAGCCCCACATCCACCGGGTCCCAGGGTGCTCCGCTGGAGTCTTCTCGCGATCGGCTCGTTCAGCGCCCACAGCTTCAGCACCACCAGAGGCGCAGCCAGGTCCAGCGCAACCCAGGTCCCGCACTCCCGTCCTCCACTGCGTGCGAGTAGATGCTCCTGGTCACCCGGCCATCACCTGCTGCTCTTCATCCATGCGTGGCCCCTCCGAGCTCAGCCAGCCCCAGCCTGACCTCTTCGAGGGATTTCCCCCCCTGCAGTTCGGCACTCCGCTCGTCCCGCAGCGAGGCTCGGAGCGGGGCACTCCTCCGCTCAGCGCGCCCAACGCCTCTCCACTCCGCCGCTACCTACAGGATTATGGCCGACTGCTGGGTCCCGGGGCGGCCGCCATCTTGCTCTCCATAGTTGCAGTTACTCGGCGTTTCAGCAATGAAGTCCGCCCCAGCCGCTGGGATGAGCAGCTCCGCCGTCCGCGCCCGCAGGAGTACAGGCGAACCCGAGCAACACCTCTTCCTCCCCGAATCGTCGCCGGGGGATCGCCGTGCTCCTTTAGCCTCTATTTCCTCCGGCTTCGGATCCCGTCCGCCATTTTGAGCCAGCGCGCTCAGATCTCCTTTGTTCCTCTACCGGGCCAATACACCACCGGAGAAGCCAGAAAATCCGTGCCTGGGGGTCCGCTGCTGTTCCGAGGTCGTCTGGTGCTCAGAGAACCCTGCACAAGACGGAGTTCAGGCCTTTAGCAGGATAATTACGGGGATCCGGCGCGGAGCTCCGGGCTCACGCTGCCTGTCCCCTCGGCATCCAAGCCACGCCCCCTAGGGGGGGTGCCTTATATACTTCCGCCTGCCCCCCCACCCGGCCGGATGTGACGCGCCTTCCGGAGGGGTGACCCTGGGCTGTCCTGCGTGCCATCTTGGGGACACTAAGGGGGCCGCTCTCTTATGAGGGTCCCCTGTGGGGACGAGTCGGTCAGCCCGCATAGTGCCCATATAGGCCCGCACACCAGCCCCCCAGCAACATGCATATCCCATAAATAAACAGACCAGACAATTGTTGATGGGAAAACGTTGTTGCAGGTTTATTAGCATACACAATGCCAACAAGGTGGGTTATCTTACAGATGATCCAAAGGCAAGCCGCCCCTTGCAGCTTACCACCTGATGGGCCAAGTAGCACTGCGGCCTTGGCCAGGCGGTGCTTAGCAGTTATGGTGAGAGGATAGCCCCTCCCATATCTGGTGAACTATTGGTCCACCCTCTTGCTCACCCCCCATACGAGGGGCGGAGCGTTCAAGCGACCCCCGGTTGTACAGGTTTCCAACCGCCCGTAGGATAACGGGGCGCCGTCGCACCCCAGGGTCCACGGCACAGATCTCCCGGGGATATTAGGCCTCAGCACCCTTTGTGATCCTGAATAGGGTACTCCTGAGTACCTTTCCGCCTCTGGGTCATCCTGTAACTCTGCCACAGCCCTTGGAGTGGCGACCGTCGCAACCAGGGCCCCCCACCTGAGCACACCTTCTTATTTGCATCCTGCTACTCCTAATGCTTCTTCAAGGTCTAATAGGAACAAGTCCATGCTCACATTAGAAAGGTGAACTCCTTCATCATCAAAGCATTCGGTGGATTTGGCGTGCAGTTCCCCATGTCTGATAAAGCCAAAACCCGACTGGTCGTGAATTTACGCATAGCGCAGTTAACTCTCCTGCACGCCACCTCCAAAGCTTGCCCCGATCGTGCACCATGCCACACCAGACGTGGCGTGATCTCTGACCACCACAGTTCACATGTCCCTAACATGCTGCTTATCTTGCACATGTTCACCTTCATGTCCCTCAGCAGAAACCTTTTGCCCAATGCCGGAAGGGCGTCTCTGCCAAGTGTACTGGCAGATCAATAACTTTGTGGCCACACGCCATACTTTATTAAAAGTACATGCCACCAACACCCTTCAGAATTTCCCCCCGCGGTGTCGGTTGCCGGACCTGACCCTATATTCATGCACTCATGGCCTAGTGTACCTTTTGAAACAGTTTGATTACCAATGCCCCACTTGCTTGATGCCCTCCGCTGGCAAGCCTTCTGTGAATGCAGTGGTGGCTGCTCCTATGCGAAAGGAATGCGTGCAAAAACGCTTGCCAGGGGCGTTCCCCCCCAGACAGAGCCAGACATGCGTGCATGACGTGTTCTACCTGATATTTGGTGAGGGGGGTGTTGTCTGCATGGGTGAGGAGGTAGCCGTCCACTGCCGGGCGTGCTGCCAAGAAAGCGGATACTAAACGGACTGGGCAATACTTGCTAGCTCCTAAGCTGTTCAACCAGAACACTTTTCCTCTCCCCCGCTGTTCAGACTTAGATTGTCACAGCGTGAGTTTGAGTGCCTCACCAGAGAGAGATACATCCTGCATCTTCAGTGCCACCCCTGACGTGTCATTCTTAGATCTAGCCACTAACTCGCAAATCCTGAATGCTCCATAGAAGGCAATGCTAAAAGTTGTCACAAACAGCGCAGCCTCATAATCTGAGCTAGTTGCTTGGGGCAGCCAATCGATCATCCCTTGTAAAGTCTGAAAATCTATGGGTGATCTATTGTCTGGAGCCTTAGGTTCACTCCTAGCCCAACCTTTCAACACTGCCCTAATCACAAAGGCCTTGGTAGGGTCAGCTTGCCTTCTGAGCTTGGCGTGGTGGCTGATGGCTGCTAGGTGGCCAGATATCCAGGACTGTCTCTTTCTGCTGTCCTTCGCCCACAGAATAAATGACTGCACTCTTGCTTCTAAGGGTGCCCCGCAGTCCTCCCAAGCCCCCACTATAGCACAAAAGTTTTGAATGCAAGTCCTGTATCTACTGACGGTCTTGGGTGCTAAAGACAGTTCACCTAGTCCCCTCATTCGCTTTTCCACTTCAACAGGTACCAGAGATGTGCTGGGAAGGCGGTTGCTTCCTTCTCGCTCTCGGCCATGCTTCCTGGAACCAGCGCCACTGAAAACGAGAGAGAGCGTCAGCCGCAATGTTTTGGGTACCTTGGATGTGTCAAGACCTGCATTCTACATTGTTGAAAAGACACACTCGCACCAACTCCCGCAGAAGGCACAAAACCAGTGGGCAACTAGCAGAATGGGAGTTTATGGCTTGTACTACAGCCAAGTTATCTGACCATAACAGGACCCTTTTGGCTGACAACACTGCGGGCCACAAGTGAAAAGACACAACAATGGGGAATAACTCAAGAACTGTAATCTTGGCTGTACTGTTTTTCTTGTGCCAAGCATTGGGCCACTTCTCAGCGCACCAGTCCCTGTCCAGAATAGCACCAAAACCCTGCCTACCAGAGGCATCAGTGTAAAGAGCGAGGTTGGGGCTGCCAGCCCAAGGAGCCCTCCAGATCACTGCCCCGTTGAAATTGGCCAGGAATTCTGCCCACATGGCGAGGTCGTGCTGCATGCCTTTACTCAGGTTCACCATGTGGTGTTTCTTGATGACTTTGCCGGTGGCCCTAGCGAGTCTTCTGGCAAACACCCTACCCACTGGGATGATTCTTGCTGCAAAATTGAGCTTGCCTAAGATGCCTTGAATGCATTCCAGGGGGGCCCTGTCCAGGCCCGCTAAGTAATGGATTTGACTGGCCAGGCCCCTCACTTTGTCTGCCGGTAACCTGGACTCTCCTGCAATGGTATCAATCTCAATTCCCAGGAATGGTAACACTTGTGCTGGCCCTACTGTCTTTCCAGGAGTGAGAGGGACCCCCAGATGCCCATATAGTTGTACAAATTCTGCCAGGGCCTGTGCACAATGCTGTGTCCCATCACTCCCGATGAACAGGAAGTTGTCTAGGTAATGAGTCACCCCTTCCACCCTGTAGGTGTCTTTGAGGGCCCACTGCAAGAAACAACTGAACACTTCGAAGTAGGCACAGGACACAGCGCAGCCCATGGGCATGCATTTGTCGTAATAGTACATTCCGTCTAGCTTGAAGCCCAGTAGGTGAAAGCTGCTCATGTGGACTGGTAATAGCCAGAAGGCAGATTCAATGTCTGCCTTTGCTAACCAGGCCCCTCTGCCCGCCCGCCTGACTAGGTCCAAGGCCACGTCCAGCGTACAATATGACACAGAGCATGCCCCCTCCTCCAAACCATGATTAACAGACGCCCCCTCTGGCTATGAAAGGTGATGAATTATTCTGAAGGCACCAGGTTCTTTCTTGGGTACCACCCCCAGGGGCTAGACAACAAATTTGTCCAATGGGGGAAGCAGGAAGGGACCTCCCACCCGGCCCAATGATCTCTCCTTCTCCACTTTTGCCCGAGCTACCTCTGGTTGGTCTTT
The DNA here is from genome assembly GCF_964263255.1 of Lissotriton vulgaris. NCBI lineage: Eukaryota > Metazoa > Chordata > Amphibia > Caudata > Salamandridae > Lissotriton > Lissotriton vulgaris. The sequence continues at coordinate 147,584,410 of NC_141697.1, read as the reverse complement.
GGCAGATCTCAGGTTGTATGCTTCTCTGCTGCCCAGGGCACCTACGTAGGGGATCCTGAAACCTTCATGAAATCCAAACAACAGCAGTCGGCTGTCAGTCCTCAGGGGATAGCGCCTAAGCAAGGGGGTAATGTTGTCCAGGATAATAGGAGAACAGCCTAAAATAGCGTGCCCTGTAGAAGGAGAAAGAGTAACAGGCTGTAAGGTGGCAGGGAGATTAGTGAAACTACCGCCCACCAGGAGCTGAGCAGGGGTAGGAGAAAGTTGCGGGGGAGGGGGAACCAGAGGAGAGGGCGAGATAACTGATTCAACTATGCTGCCCACTCTTCCTGCTGGTTGCGAGCTTTGTTTGGGTTGGCAGGAGGCCGCAGGGTAGGGTCCCCCACAAGTGTGACATGCATGCAGGAATTTGCACGTCTTACCCCAGGAGCATGACCCGTTGTTAAACAGGTGGCATGTCCCTGGGGGGGATCGCTTGAAACCACCTCTGTGTCCGCAACCCTCTGCGGCCTCCACGAAAGGTATTTTTGCCCCTTGAACTTGACTGAAAGGACCCTCCTTGTGAGGGTGTCCCCCGGGGGGAAAGGCCTGAGAGCCACTGGTCTGGTGAGCACGAGCACCCATGTGCTCCATCTAGAGCTGCACCTCCTTCTGATCCCATCTCATTTCTGAGCACTGCGACATCTTTCTCCTAAACTATCTGTCGTAGTTGGCCCACCCATTACCTCCCCATTTCATGACCTCGTTGTGGATGATCCTGGAGTACTGCACCAACTCTGGGCCCTGCTCTGGGAATTTCTCCATCGTGACTGACGCTAGAATAGAGAAGGCTTCAAGCCAGTTTGCAATGTTCTTTTCCGGCCAGGGCTGGTACTTAACCTTTTTCTCATCCTCCTTGGCACCTATCTTTCTGACATCCATGCCTTCTTGGCCCAGCATGAGCAACGTGAAGATATCTATGAACTCACGCCTCCAGAAACCTTCTTTGGCGGCCTGCGGGACTTGCCAGGCCAAAGAGCAATGTCCGGACAGGAGCGGGGCGGCGGTGACTAGTGGAACCAATGAGCTGGGGGGAATGGGTGCCAGGATAACTGGAGGAGGAACCCCTGGGCGACTGAGTGCTGTGGGCGGGACCGTACTGGACACCAGGGTAGGAGCGACCGGAGGAGGCGCTGCACTCAACCCCCCATCACTGTTGGCAGCCTGAATGCTCACTGCCGGAGCTGCCCCGCCCGGACCAGATGGCTGCCCTGTGGACCAAACATTAGACGCTACAGGTGCAGCACTCAATTTATCACATACAATGGAGCCTACCTGTGCCGGGCTAGCAGCTACAGACCCTGCCTGAAAACGTACCATGAAAGAGTTCAATGTGTCCAACATTTTGGCCAAATCGTCCCTAGTTGTGTAATTACCTTGGGCAGCGAGGCTGTCCTTCGTGATAACCAGTACTGGTGGTAGGGGAGCAGCCCCTTGGGAATTGACCTCCCGGGGGGTCAACACAGTTCTGCTCCTAGATGGTGGCAAAGTGTCTTGAGGGAAATCCCTGATGGTGGGCTTGCGAACCCGCTTGGGTCTGGATGAGGCCACATCAGCGCTGGGCTGAAGATCCAACGGGGGTGAATCGCCTACAACTCCAGAGTCTTCTGTCTTGGGGGCATGCATGACGCTGTTTGCCCACGCTAGGCCTTTAAGCTTGGCCATCTCGAAAAATTCTGCCCACTGTGCATCTTGAGATTTACCTGGCAACGAGTCCTCCACCTGCGTAGCCTCCGGGAAAAGGGGGGGGGGGAGCCCTGGCTGTCCATGCTCACTTCTGTTGGCCCACGGCACGGTAATCTGGGGATAAAAAGCTGGGTCAAACAAGGGCACAAGGTGCAGACTTATTGAACAGTAACCTTGACCTGCTCCCGTGAGAATGCGTGCCCCCACTCCCCTCCATACTTACATATCGCAAACCGTGTATGTGCTGAAAAGAGAGAAATTGTGGACGATGTGGGCGATCCTCTGCGAGCGAGGATGAGTGTGGGCTATGGGGGAAAAAAGGACACATTAGTGGGCAACAAGGCTTGAGACGCTCCTCCTGGCTAGCCCTGCCAGTCCACAGACTTAGAGCAAGCCAGCGCCCCCCCTTGTTCTCCCCCCGTGGCACTGCCCCCTGCCTTATACCTGCTATCCACTACTTTCTGCTCTGTTTGACCGGCACTTCCGGCCGTTCGTTCCCCTCAGCGTCGTTGTGATAGGCACCTGTAATATAAAGGAACATTTTAAACGACGTTCCATTCCCTTCTGCTGTGCCCCGTGTCTCCGGGCCTTGCTCCTTTAGTTTGGGTGTCGTGGGCCCCCGGTCCGCCCTTCGCCTTGCCCGTCCTCCGTACCATGTAAGGGACACCTCCTGCAAGTACACACATGTTAGCACAGCCTATTACGCAACCACTTCCATTACACTTGCAGAAATTCCCACCATGGACACATTCCGCCATGGACACACTCTATAAAAGTTCATAGCCCTGCTGAAAGAGGCCTATCCCCCCCAAGGGACGTAAAAGTCACATGGGTGAAAATCATGCCCAAAACGTGAATTGCTAATGAAAAGATTCTCTACTGTATAAGTGGCGCAAGCTCCGCGCATTGCCCCTGGGGATCTCATATTCCTATACAGTCGCACCAGTCACCATAAAAAGAACAGCATTATATAAGAGATTGAACATCAATTCCCCGAAGATTGAGCCTCGCACCGGACTCGAACCTGGGTCCACAGCTTCAGAATCGGCCGCCGTTGAGCTAACCCCGAGGTGTTAAATGTCTGCGCCGTACTCCCCCAAGCTTAAAGGTTCTGAAGGAGGAGATGCCCCCCGGGCCCGCGATAATGTGCCTAAGGTGGAGATGAGGCCATCGGTCGACACTGTGCCCCCAGTGTAAAACCGGCATGCAAAGCTGGAAAAACGGCCTATCCCCCAGGGAGCGCCAAGACCGAAGCCTGCCGCATGGCCAAGCCAGCTGTAGCCCGTACCTACACTATAAAACTCACCACCGTTAGGTACTGCAACTGCAGAAAACCTGGGTTTACCCGCCCCGACCGCGACTGTTACCTGGGCTGGGGAGGAGGGGGAAACAAGGCCTGCACAGCTGCACTGCGTCAGGATGCGGTGCAAATGGGGGGATTTGAACGTGGGGCTCACCTGACCCCGCGCCTAGCCATCGGTATCAAGAAAGCGCCGATGGCCTGACCGCACAACAACAGGGGAAGCTAGCCCAGCTCTCTGAGTGTACCGGGGGCCCATGGGGCACCAAGGCCCTTCCCGCCTGCTTGAGCACTCAATAGAGAATAAGGCATGGAAGGACGCTTGTACCTCATGTTGACCGGCGCGAGACGCACATGGTGACTGTGGGGTCCTCGGAGAGGACACATACGGGACCTCGAGCGCCCCCACTAGCCGAGCGGAAAGGCCCTATTCTCCCCGCACACAAAGGCCACTACTAGGCCCCACACGTGTATCCCCGCTCCCGCGAACCTAGAGATACCTCGGTTCGAACTGGGGGGTGTGGACGCTGCGGTGCTGAAGTCACGCGTCCTTCCCCCCTAGTGCCCCAGCGGTCGCGGCACCGGAATAGAAAGGCCCACTGCCACCCCCGGAGGGGGGGAAGCGGGCGCGAGGGGAGCAAAACACACGGGCACAAAATAACAATAAGCAGCCGTGACCCGAACACGTGCCTATACAGAGACAGCAAAGAATCCTGCTGCTTGGCCCATCAGGCCCATAACCTTTCCCGTCCCCAGTGACTGTGCCCGCATGCATGCCCCACCTCAGCGACCCGCAAGCAGGCCGCCCAGCCCAGCTGCGACCCCCAGAGAGGGGGGGAGCGGGCACGAGGGGGGTACGATCAACGGACTCACCGAGAAGCGCAGCTCTTGGGCACGTCCAAACATCGAGGGAGAAGCGGCCAAAGAGACTGCCAGTAAGGGGGGGGAGCCTTATATACTTACGCCCCGCCCCCCACCCGGCCGGACGTGACGCGTCTTCCCTTCTGGAGGGGTGACCCTGGACCCTGGGCTGTCCTGCGTGCCACCTTGGGGGTACTAAGGGGGCCGCCCTCTTATGAGGGTCCCCTGTGGGGACGAGTCGGTCAGCCTGCATAGCGTCCGGCCACGGGTAGACTCAATCGCTACCCCGCCGAACACTATATTCCTTCTAAACTTTATAAAACATAAGCAAAACATCAACATGTTAATCTGTTACCAGTTCCGGTCGAGCCGCCTGCTCTCAGCTCCTGCTCAGTCACCAGTCTCATCCTGCTGCGAGTCTTTGGTTAATCACACCATGAACCCCGCTAGACAGGTGGAGAGAGCCAGATTGTTCCAGAAACCGGTCCCCGGAAGCTTGTTTCCTTCCCAGTGTAAGAATTGGCTTGGTAGTTTGGTTTGCCCTGTTCCCATCATGCACTGGGACAGGAACAGCCTAATTTGCATACTGCCAGGTTCTGAACTGGGATGGTGCAGTGAGCTAAAAAACGGTGTTGGATCTAGCCCTGATCTCTTGACTGGGTGAGAGTATTCTGCTTAATTCAGAAACTCTGTCCATCACCACCCCTTGTTGTTAAATATTTTGTCCACCCTAAGCGTGGAAGGGTATACTCAGATGTGAGTCCCTTGCTCATTGCACCATCAGGATTCAAGCAAGCCGGGCCGACGACGGCTGAAATGCCAGAAACCGGTCTCCGGAAGCTTGTTTCCTTCCCAGTGTAAGAATTGGCTTGGTAGTTTGGTTTGCCCTGTTCCCATCATGCACTGGGACAGGAACAGACTAATTTGCATATAGCCAGGTCTGAACTGGGATGGTGCAGTGAGCTAAAAAACGGTGTTGGATCTAGCCCTGATCTCTTGACTGGGTGAGAGTATTCTGCTTAATTCAGAAACTCTGTCCATCACCACCCCTTGTTGTTAAATACAGATTGTTCCACAGGCAGTATATGGAATGCTCTCCCCGTGATGATGATGGGGACGGAGTCACTTCCTGCGAGACTCCTCCTTCCATAGCTCTCACTGAGGCACTGGACTGTCGTCTGTCCGAACTTCTGAGAGCGGATGATTCTGCTTCGTCAGATCTGTCCTGTTCATTCATAGGAATGGATTGTTGGTCAGTTTCTACTTCCTCCTCCACTGTCTGTTGACTTGGGGTGGAATGTTGGGAGTCCCGGCATTGACATTTTTGAAGAATGATACATTCTGTGTGATTTCTTCTGTTCTCCTCCGAGCTGTGATCATCGTTCTGTCCATGGGCCCTGTTCGAACAGGAGACGGAACTTGCTCCCCGGGTGCCTGTCTTTCACATAGACCAGGTCTCCTTCTCTGATAGTCAACGCCTTTGCCCTTCAAGGGACACTGACTTGGTCATTAGTACTGGTCCTTTTGGCAAGGACCCTTGTAGTGTCAATCCGGGAAGGGACCCAGTTCCGGTGATGAGGAATGGTGTCCCACACCACTCGACCCATACTTGCTGGACCCAGAGCTCTCTCAGTCATGAGATGAGGTGTCAATCTGTATTCTCTCCGAAAAACTGTAGCTGACTCTCTCCAGAGGGGCTTCTTCAGCATGTGCAATGCGAATGACTTTGTTGAGAGTGTGCATGAATCTCTCTACTTCCCCATTTGCTTGGGGCCACCGTGGTGTTATTTTCCAATGTTGAATTCTCCAAGACTTGAGAAAGTCCGCAAAGTCTTGCCCCTGAAAAGATGAGCCGTTATAAGTCTTCACCACCTCAAAGATCCCGTGTGTTGCATTGGTTTTCTCTAACTTGGTGATCACTTTGGTGGCTGTTTAACTCCCAACGATTTCTATCTTGGGTTATTTTGTGAAGTCATCATTGACTACTAGGGCATAGCGTCCATCTGGAAGATAACCAAAATCGACACGGACACACTTCCACGGTCGTTGCGGGTTGTCTTCAGTGATGACCGGGTGAGGGAGGTCTGATTGGCCTGACACCTGGCACCATTGGCATGTTCTGACTGTCTGCTCAACTATTGGGTCTATCCCCGGGAACCACACTTTCGCTCTCAGCTGACCCTGGTGCCCTCGATGTGCGAGATCCACCGCCTGTTGAGTCAGGACCGACGGAATCACTAGCCGCGGACCTCTGAGTAGGCACCCACTGCTGTCGACGGAGAGTTCGTCCTTGATTCGCACGATTGACTCGAGCGTGGCCTTCGCCTGGGGCGTTCGTCGGGCCATTGTGGTCTGAATGGGGCGCCAGTCATTCGTCTGAATTGCGGTGATGGCTAGTTGCAGACACTCGTCATTCTGAGTAGCTTCCACTATGGCTTCAAGGCTTATCGGAAGTGGTCGAACCTCGCCGCTATGAAAAGGACATACTCCTCCGTGTCCTCAGCATCTTCTTCCTCTGCTTTGGTTGTGGCCCTCGGACGTCTTGAGAGGTAGTCCACTGTGTTGGACGAGCCTGGCTTGTACTCTACCCGGTAGTTGTACCCCTGCAGCTGAAGCGGACTCTTTAATTCATTGGAAAACGCTGCAGAGTCTTCTGTGGTGGTCTTCCACTGACGAGGCGTATACCAATAGGTCGTCACTCACATTCAAAACCCCTGGGAGTCCGCTGAGGACTTCTCTGATGGTGTTCTGAAATACCTCAGCGGCACTCGAGATCCAAAAGTTGAGACGCTTTTATCGCCTCAGGCCGGCGTGGGTAGAGGATGTGGTGATGTATCCAGAGTCTGGATGTAAGGGCAGTTGGTGATACCCTGAACGTAGGTCTATCTTTGAGAACCACACTGCACCGTTAGACTGATGGGTCAATGTGGAGGGAGACCGTGAGACCTTTTTCCCTTTCAGGCACCCTATCCCTATGAAGATGTCGTCGAACTCCTCCATGATGTTCTCTATTTCCTCTTCTTGGACCGTGAGGGCAAACAAGATTAGCTTCAGCTGTTCTGCCGTCTGGCCACTTACTAGCATCCCAATTCCTTCTTTAGTCACGTACACTGTGGTGGAGACCTGGAGGTGCTGGTGTCTAAGGTCCGTTTTGAAACATCCCAGTAGTGGGTGGGTGTCTTTTGTGGTATACACCCGTTACAACGCATCTTTTACTCCGCACTACCATTACAACGCGACTTTTACTCCGCATACCATTACAACGCATTGCGCTGGGGGGCGCTCTAGGATAGGGAATAAGTATAATTTACTATCCAACACCTTCCCTAGGGTCCACGGGGACTGGAGTTAGAATAGTAAATTATACTTACCACTATCCAGCACCCCAAAGCGCTATGCATTGTAATGGTATGCGTTGTAAAAGTCGCGTTGTAACGGTATGCGGAGTAAAAGTATGCGGAGTAACATGGAACATCCGTCTTTTGTCCATAGGCAAATACTCAAATCTTTGCTTCGCGCAAGGGTGGTCGTGGACTCAATTGGTTGTAGACATTGGCAGCCATCAGTTCAATTGAAGCCTCTGTGTCAATGGTGGCCCTTACATCTGGGTTGTGAATCTTGAGTCTGCACTTCGGAAGCCGCCGTCTTTTCCGGGATGGTTGACCCACTGCGAACACATAATGGACAAGGTATTCTCCCGTGTCGTCGCCCATGTCGTCGCAGTCTTGCCTTTCAGTTACGGTCTTTGCAGACCGCCGCAAAATGGTTCATCCACCCACAGGCTGTGCATCTCCTCCCTTTTGCTGGGCAGTCTTGAATGCGATGGGGCGTGCCTCCACAGTAGCCACATTCTTTCTTTCCGTCTTGTGGACGCTTTCCCGGGCTTTGACGCTGCTTGGCTTTCACTACGTTCACCTGCTCCGCCAGATTCGCCTGTTCCCTCTTGATGGGGCGATGGAGGGCAGCCTCCACGTGGGATGCGTTGGCCTTTGATAATTCTTTGGCCCGTCCCAAACTGAGGATGTCAGCCAGGGATTTGCTGGATTCCTGGAGAATATTCTCGCTGAGCTTTGACGAGTAGCAGCCTTGTATTATCTGGCCCCTGATCTCCTCTTGTTCATGCTGGTAGCCGCATGTGCTGACGAGTTCCTTTAAACACCCATGAAAAATGTCCAACGACTCTTCCGCTTCTTATCAGGCCTGGCGAAAAATGAACCTTTCGTAGTCTCTGTTCGCCATTGGCTCAAAGTGCGCATTGAGAGTGTTGAGCAGTGTCATGTACGTTTTGGGGGTAGCCTCTACCAGCGTTTTGTAAATGCGGTGTATGTCCTTGCCCCCCAGGTGGAGGAGTAGCGCTCTGCGCCCTTCACGGGATATCCCAGCCCCTTCAAAGTTGAACTGGAGACGCTCTGTCAGTCCCTCCATTTCGGAGCGTGGGAGGAGGGGGCGTTGTCTACAATGAATGGTTCAATGGCAGGAATCGCCGCCATCAGGGTGTGGATGTGGGCGTACCTCGTGGCACGTGCACTGCCTCTTTGACTGGCCTGAGGGTAGCCACCTAGCAAAGGTCGCGCTTGGATTCCATTTACTGTCGCGTGCCAGGCTGTTTCCAACTAACCCCCCAGGGGTTGCTGCACAGTGTGCTATGTGAGGTGACCCCTGAGCAGGGGTGCAAGGGTTAATAGGCATTGGGGGGCAGGATATGGCTGGGGCTACCAGTTCCTCTCATATGGGAGGGGGCTGTCTCTTACCTCAGGCTCTCCCTGGTGGCAGCAGGTAATGCTTCTGTACAGATAAAGAAAACTGTGGTTTTGGGTGGCCTCAACAGGTCCTAGTGAAGTGGAGTATAACTATGGTATTCAAATTAATACTGGGAGACAGTTTTGTAAGGTAGCATACACATAGAAAACTTTATTTATGTTTTTACAATTATGTTTTTCAGGTGCAATCAACAGACAATCTTGAATCGTCTTGAGTGCAAATGGATTTTCTTGTGCAAAAGTATTGAGAAAGGACTTAACACTCTTGATGAGTGGAACAGCTTTGGTTAACCCATGATTCGAATTTCACGAACTATTGCCATCAGTGACTCTCATGTAGCATAATGCTTGGAAATATCCTTGCAGATCAAATACAAAAAATGTGACTCTTACTAAAATTTTGTGTGCCCTTTAAATGTTACTGTGAAATGGATTGTATTAAGAGTTGCAGACACCTGAAATTCCTACCCAAATCTTAACTCGCGCTTTAGGTGCACTTCCCCGCCAGGCATGCGTGGTGATACAGTACACTTCCCCGCCAGGCATGCGCGTTGTGACAGCTCCAAGCAGACGTGCGTAATTGACAATCCTCCAACCAAGCCCTTGCCACTGTACCTCGCATCAACAAAACCACCATGGGAGGTAGATCCTTCTCCTACCTGGCAGCTAAAACCTGGAACTCACTTCCCGCTCACCTTCGCCTTACCCAGAACCACCTAGCATTCAGAAAGCTACTTAAAACTTGGATATTCGACAAATAATTCCCCACCCTTCCTCAAGCGCCTTGAGACCCTATGGGTATGTAGAGCGCTATATAAATTTCCTGACTTGACTTGACTTTGGGGAAAACCCTTGTTTGTGACACCTTGTATATAGTTTTTTTAGCAATATTCACTTTGCAGGTCACACACTCGACCCCATCTTCACCTCCAGCAAACATGTCTCATTCAGTCACACCACAGCTCTTCATTGGACGGACCACAGCTGCGTTCACTTTACCTACAATAAGACCACAATCTACAATCATCCTCAACCTACCCTACAAAGAAACTGGAACAAAATCACCACCGACTAGATAGCCTCATCGCTTCTTCTAAACCCCCCCGCCCACTCCTCAAACCCCGACCAAGCAGCCATTAACCTCACCCAATGGCTATCCAACAGCGCCGACATCCTAGCACCGTTGAAAAAACGTCAAAGCAAACCAGGCAGCAAAAACGCCTCTTGGTTCAATGATGATCTTAAGAAATCGAAGAAACTCTGTCGTTCCCTCAAGAAGACCTGGAAAAAAGACCCAAACACCAGCAACAAGGACGCCTTCAAAAATGCCACCCGCATACACCACCAACTAATCCGATCGGCCAAGAAAGCCGCATTCAAAGACCGACTAGATAACAACGCCCACAACAGCAAGGAATTATTCAACATCGTCAAAGAATTTACCAACCCATCAGCCAACTCCAACGACATCACCCCCTCCCAAGCCCTCTGCGACTCCCTAGCTTCCTTCTTCCACAACAAAATCGCAGACATCCACAACAGCTTCGACAACCGACCCGGAGACCAACCCACCCAACCTTCTGCAGGACCTTCACCCCCCTTGAACATCCTCAACGACTGGAACCCAATCTCCACTGAGGACACCATCCGCCTGATGAACTCCATCCACTCAGGATCCCCAACTGACCCATGCCCTCACCACATCTTCAACAAAGCAGACTCCATCATAGCACCACACCTCCGAGATGTCATCAACTGCTCCCTCAACTCCGCCACCTTCCCGGAAAGCTGGAAACACGCAGAACTCAGCGCCCTTCTGAAAAAACCCACAGCTGACCCCACCGAACTCAAAAACTACCGCCCCATCTCGCTTCTCCCATTCCCGGCCAAAGTCATCGAGAAAGCTGTCAACAACCAGCTCGCCACCTTCCTCGAAACCAACAAATCCCTCGACCCCTCACAGTCCGGCTTCCGAGCCAAACACAGCACTGAGACCGCACTTATCGCAGCAACAGACGACATTCGAACTCTACTGGACAATGGAGACACAGTCGCCCTCATCCTCCTCGACCTCTCCGCAGCCTTCGACACAGTCTGTCATAGCACCCGACTACAGCGCCTCAGAAACGTCGGAATCCAAGGAAAAGCACTGGAATGGATCACCTCGTTCCTCACCGGAAGAACCCAGAGAGTCCGCCTCCCACCATTCAAGTCAGAGGCCACTGAAGTCATCTGCGGAGTGCCACAAGGATCGTCACTCAGCCCCACCCTCTTCAACGTATACATGAGCCCCCTCGCGACCATCGCTCGCCAACACAATCTCAACATCATCTCCTACGCTGACGACACTCAACTGATTCTCTCACTCACCAAAGACCCTAACACCGCCAAAACCAACTTACACGAAGGAATGAAAGAAGTAGCCGAATGGATGAAGCACAGCCGTCTGAAACTGAACTCAGACAAAACAGAAGTCCTCATCTTAGGCACCTCCCCCTCCGCCTGGGATGACTCTTGGTGGCCAGAGGCCCTTGGAAAAGCACCCACCCCGACGGACCACGCACGGAACCTGGGCATCATCCTGGACTCCTCACTCTCGATGACCAAACAAGTCAACGCCGTTTCATCATCTTGCTTCAACATTCTTCGCATGCTCAAAAAAACATTTCGCTGGATCCCCACCGAAACTAGAAAAACGGTCACCCACGCACTGGTCACGAGCCGCCTGGCCTACGGAAACACCCTATACGCCGGTACCACCGCAAAACTCCAGAAAAAACTCCAACGCATCCAGAACGCTTCAGCCAGGCTCATACTAGACATCCCGCGTCAAGAACACATATCGGTTCACCTGAAAAAACTCCACTGGCACCCCGTAAATAAAAGGATTACTTTCCGCCTCCTAACCCACGCACACAAAGCACTCTACGAACTTGGACCCGAATGCCTCAACACACGACTATCCTTCTACACCCCCTCCCGTCAGCTACGATCCTCCAACCAAGCCCTTGCCACTGTACCTCGCATCAACAAAACCACCATGGGAGGTAGATCCTTCTCCTACCTGGCAGCTAAAACCTGGAACTCACTTCCCGCTCACCTTCGCCTTACCCAGAACCACCTAGCATTCAGAAAGCTACTTAAAACTTGGATATTCGACAAATAATTCCCCACCCTTCCTCAAGCGCCTTGAGACCCTATGGGTATGTAGAGCGCTATATAAATTTCCTGACTTGACTTGACTTTGGGGAAAACCCTTGTTTGTGACACCTTGTATATAGTTTTTTTAGCAATATTCACTCAGTCACTATAAGCACCTTGTCACATGTGTGAGCACCTGAAAAACATATTTGTAAAAACATAAATAAAGTTTTCTATGTGTATGCTACCTTACAAAACTGTCTCCCAGGATTAATTCGAATACCATAGTTATACTCCACTTCACTAGGACCTGTTGAGGCCACCCAAAACCACTGTTTTCTTTATCAATACTTCAACCCCAGGTTTTACTAATGGGGTACCCTTGTTCTCCATAACTATGCTTCTGTACAGGGCACAGTGAATTCCTTTTCTTCTTTGTGTTTTTTTAAAATTTGTACAAAACAGTCTCCTGGCGTGAGTACTAGAGACCCCCTCGTCACCAGTGTGAAATTCGCCGCTTGCACCCAATGCATAAAGTGCGCCACGGCCGTTAAATGAAACACGCCACACTTGCATTTACTCTTATGGCGCGGTCCCGAATAAGTCCCGGGGGCCACGCCTCTTTATTTTATATCAACGTCTGGCGTCACGCGCCAGTGATTAGCGTCCGTCCGCGGGTAGACTTAACTGCTACCCCGCCGAACACTACAAATTAGAAGTACAAAACTGAACAAACACTGGGGGTGAGAAGGAGCAGGTCAAACAATTGTGTTCAACCAGAGCTTAATTTCTGCCAGTGGTTGTAGGTGGAGGGCACCGACACTCATTATTCAAGGCTGGAAATTACTTTTCAGCATCAGATTTTGACCTACGGCAAGAGAGAGAAAAGTAAAAAGAAATAGAATGAAGGGAAAAGAAACAAGTGGTAAAAAAGCGGAAATAGGAGAAATCAAAGATGAAAAAGAGGCTGCAAGTGGTAGATAAAAAGAGAGGAAACATAGGGTGGTGGAAAAAAGGCATAAGGAGGATTGAAGATTAGGCAACCTTAGTATTGGGTGCCATTGACATTCAGAAACTATCGCGGTAGGTTCCTACATAAAACGTTGGCTTGTGTTTTGTTTTTTCACAGATTAAGAACTAACAAGATCACCCAGCAAGCAAACATCAGCATGGTACTAGTCAAACAAAAATCAGACCAAATCTTGTTCACCATCAATCAAAAAGCCAAGCATCAAAGATTGAAGTATAAACAAGGATCACAAAACAAACTCCAACAGAAAACACACATAGACACCTTGCACCGCGAATAATACCACCAAAATAAGGTCCTGCATGTTGAATTTCCATGGTACGAGCTGCATACTCACACGTGTCAACATCCCCATGTCCGAAAGAACGAGTACAAATATGCAAAGGTAAGAAACAAAATTACATTTGCATGTGAGCCTATGCCCCCGACTTAAAGTCGACCAGTCACGGTCAAAATAAAATTCACACACATTTTTCTTCAGTTAACAACACATACATTGTCACTCATTTAACAAATATGCTAAAAAATAGAATAGGGGTGCTAATACTTTCAGAAATGTGTCCTTGTATAGTGTAACTGGTGCTCATGCAAAAGTGCCTCAATGCCAATAGGTGGAGGTCCAGCTATATAAAACTGCAAAAAACAAAGCCTAAGGTTACTTTTCAAGAAATGCATTCTCACACTGTGGCAGCAAAAGTAATTTGCAGCTTTAAGAAGAAATAGGCAGAGTGGAGCTGCAGGGGCTCTAGGAACGGGTGAAAAAACAACAAAGCCTCGTAATCAAGTAAATGGTCTTTTAAAGACCTCTGAAATACTCGGGTGGGGCTGTGATAAGACGCCAGACCAGCTAGCCCGCAGCAGCTCAAGAACTGTCTGTGTGTGTGGGAAGCGATCTCGGCCTAGGCTGATCCACACGACGGGGGCTGAAGCCCTTTGCGCCCTATGGGCGTTGCGCGCCTGACACAGGGCCCAGCGCTTAATTTATATGAAAGAAAAAAATGCATAAGTGGCAGGGCCCTAATCAGGACGCTACTTCTGCTTGCACCACCCAGTTCCACGATTAGTGCTTCCAGTTACAGTAACAACACACCTGATAACCATCACACGCCTCAAGTTTGACACTTCTGACAATTCCAGGCTCACAAAGCTGAAAGAATGGCGTTCGTAGCAGGCATTAATCACTCAAACCTGTATATTTCATTAATAAACAATTGTTGTTGTTCTTGTCTCTAAATGAAACAAATAGCGCTGCCATGTGGCAGCCTGCTATAGTGCAGGTGCCAAGCACCGGAAGCCACCAGCTCAAATAGCGCACTGACGCAAACCAGAGAGTGCATAATACTCCTGTGGTGAAAACAGGGAAAGGAAGAGAGAGAGAGGAACACTGGAGTGGATCTCACTCTCTGAATGCATCGTCACCGGCTGGGGATGGCACAGGGCCACCTCGATGCTGGAAAATGGTACATCACTGAGCCAGAAGTAGGGTAAACAGGAGACCACAGGAAAATATAGTGATATAGGCCGGTGTGAACTATTACAACATACGAGCAATGTAAGATTACCATTTTTAGGATCGAATATTGCTTTGACGAGCCCCTGGCACACCAGGATACCAAATGGGAACCCCAGGATGCCACCACGAACCAGACCAGCCAGGAGGTAAGAGGGCGCAGGGCGCCCGAGGGTATTTATTTGGCATTTATTGACTTGAAGACCGCCTTTGACCTGGTTCCTCGAGATCGATTGTGGACTATACTGGAGGAGATGGGGATCCCGCTTCCAATCCTAAACCTCTTGATACGTATGCATGAAGGCACTTATGCCCGCATTAGATGGGGCTCTCAAGGGCAAAAAAACGATAGGATTCCTGTTTAGCGTGGGGTTAGACAGGGGTGCGTGTTAGCCCCAACACTTTTTTCTTTGTTTGTAAATGGTGTTGTCTCTTTTTTACTTGAAATTGACGCAGATGCCCCGGTTCTGGCAGGCGATAAAGTGCCCACCTTACTTTTCGCAGATGACACCTTGCTGGTTTCAAAAACCCCTGGGGCTTGCAAAAATTGTTGAATCGCTTTAGTCTGTTCTGCGAACTTACGGGCCTAGTCATTAACACCACCAAAACTAAGCTTCTCTATTTCAACCCAAGTAAGTCCTCCAGGTCCACCCTCTTTCTTGATGGAGAACCATTGGAGCGCATACAAGAATTTGATTATCTGGGAATCAGAATTTCTCATAATTTGAAGTGGCAGCCCCATATTGATAAAATGCTTTTGAACCACAAAAGGGTGACTGGTGTTTTGGGGCGGGAACATCGCATGTCCATCTCTAAGCCCATTGCCCCTGCCCTAGATATATATGCTGCAAAGGCTGTGGGCAGCGCCCTTTATGGTGCCGAGCTGTGGGGTTTCGAATGTATTAGTGCACTTACCACTATAAAATAATAATTACCACTAGAAAATAAGTTCCTTAGGGAGCTAGCATCCCTTCCGATGGGTACCCCCATCAAACCACTATTGAGTGATCTGGGCCGCCGCCCTATTCGGGACTTAGCTAGGCTACGACCTCTTTTATACTGGGCCAGGTTATGGCGGACCACCGAGCTCTCTAAGTGCCTTGATGGCTTGATAGAGGTTGTGAACCTTAATGGTTCTCATAAAGTCAGTTGGATCCGCAACATTAAGAAGCTTTTGAGTGAAATTGGTTTGCCAATTAGTTGGGAGCGTGGAGCTTCCGTATCCAAGCTTGAACTTAAGCGAGTCTACTGGAACTGGGTGGATGAGCAAGATCTAAGGGACCCAAACCAGGGTAGGCTGACCGAGGAGTTTAAACAGCATAAAATAAAGCCTCGCTTGGAGCCTTACCTGGACCTTATTGTAAAACCAAGGGATAGATCGCTGTTCATCCAGTTCAGGTTGGGAAATTTACCTTTACATGATTACACTTGTAAGTGAAAGCCCCCGTATCAAACCCCATCCGAGTGCCCTACCTGTAATGGCGTTACTGAAACTATTGCCCATGTTTTTTTTGTGTGCCCAGCCTACGCAAAGCCGAGACAGAGATGGTTAAAACCTACATGTTTACTGCTCGGCACCAGGAATCATTCCGTAGCTTTGAGAATTCTAAAGACCGACACCAGCACACGTCTAGTTTGTGGGGTTGCTAAATTCTTGAGTTGGGCCTGGGTAATAGGAGCAAAATCTTTGAGATGACTCAGTTTTTAACCAAACCTTCTTAATTTTTACTTTCACAAAGCTTCTACTGTTTAATATGCCTCTTAATCTATTTATTGTATTATGGATGTTTTTTTTTATTGTAACTAATTCTGCAAACTGTAAAGACCTATGAATTGTGGTCTTCTTTTTATTTTTTATCCTGTGTATGTGCTTTTATGATATCACGTGTTTATCGAAATAAAGCTTTAAGTGATATATCAGGGACAAGCCTAGCACCACAATCAACACAACCATGGGTCATAATGCAGTATATGCCATTAACAACCGTAACCAACCTAACAATCTTCACAGTGACCTCTGGACTTAACGGTCACACTACCAAAAACAACTTAAACCTAACATGTTAACAACTGGATGCCCAGCAACATGGCCTTTATGAAGCACCATGCCAAGAGAAGACATTACCTACCCCAACCAGCAAGTCGGCACTATCCAAGCCCCAGACTTCTCCATCATAACAACTACTCACAAGGGGCACAGACCATGATCCACTCAAACACAATCACAAAATTAGCACTGCAGCACCCTTCCCCAAAGCACTGCTATTCCTACTTGCATGCAGCCACAAATTATAATCATAAGGGCATGCAATGCAGAGAGGGAAAAGTACCCGTAGTCACTCAAAATCTGCTGCTCGAGAAGCCAAGATAAAAATCTCCAGCACAACTACCATTCAGAGGTAGCATCAGTAATACTTGCAACATCAACTGATACAGGAATCCATCACAAACTTTACAGCATAAACCATACGGAGCCAAAACCACTCATATATGCGAACTAGAATCATCAACTAATGCAGGACACCATCACAAGCTTCAAGGCATCTACCAGCCAGTGGCAACAGCACTCATATATGTGAGCTGGCAGAACCAACTAATGAGGACACATCACAAGCTTAACAGCATCTGCCAGTCATAGGCAACACCACTCATGTATGTGACCTGGCAGAATCAACTAATGCAGGACACCAACACAAGCTTCAAAGCATCTGCCAGTCAGAGGCAACATCACTCATATATGTGACCTGGAAGCATCAACTAATGCAGGACACCATCACAAGCTTTACAGCACATACCAGCCACAGGCAACATCACTCATACGTGTGACCTGGAGACATCAACTAATGCAGGACACCTTCACATACTTCAAAAATTGGGGAAACAGCAGGATGAATAAAAGTGGATGGATGTAATAAATAATCAGTATTATAGTGGAGCATTGAGTGTGGCATGAAAATAGCTAATGATAGAAATACTAAATTGTTGGTACCGTACACCATCTAGATTTCATTAGTGTAGAGCTGACAATTCGGACCTGTACCACTGGGGGGTGTAGAGCGGGAATGTTGTTGGGTCCTTTGACATATTGGCTCTTTCAGCAGTCTTTGGCACCTTCTGTCATGACGATATACAAAGAGACGTTTTAAGGCATGGGCAAAGTGTGCTATGGCCCAGGCACTAAGCCTTTCAGCCCCCCCCCCCCCCACACACACACACCAGAGACAGACAACTCTGTTCTGCAGGGTCTTGCCCTAATAACCTTGAATAATTGTTAATCAGATCACTTCAAATACCGTTTCCTTTGAATCTATTTTTAATGTGAGTAATGTGTGTCTTTAGCAGACATTTGGCAGTGAAATGCTGTGTTTGTGTTTCATGCAACATCCATAAACAGTTTCTTTAAATTGAAAATAAGAATCACATATGGGAAATTGGAGGGTGTTACAGATTATTTGCAGTAATATCAGTGAGCTGCTGCTGTTGTTACAATATTGAAAACACAAATCAAGTGGAGAAGTGTAGCTCACTGGTTAGAGCGGCAGACCCTGATGCAGAGATCTGACGCGGGACCAGGGTTCAATTCCCGCCTAGGTGGGTCTTGGGCTCAATGTCTGCAAACCTGATAATTCTCGCCACGGTGCCTACTCTAGTCATGGGTCCAACTCTGGGCAATAGCTGGTTTAATCTCCACACTGGCCCTAATTGCTAAGGATACCTGGCTTCACCTTGGGGTCCACAGAAGTGGGCACCTCATAGGAACCGGCCAGGATGGGTTCCTCAGCGGTACAGCGTGGGGACACACTGGCTAGTGTAACCAGGTGCTTTATAAGCTCAGTTACTACTACTATGCCTAAATGTTAGATGTAAACACATTTCGAATTTGGATTTAGTGGCCTGGCCAAAGAGGGCAGGAAAGAGGTGAAATCAAATAATTAGTTCAAACCTGTTCCGAACAGGGGCCCCCCATATACGTTCAGCCCCGGGTCCCCAAAATCTTTATGTTCCTGGATATATTGATTAACAAATCAAAGAACACTACAGGGGAGGCAAAGTCTTGTTATTTTCCTTCCTGCCAAATCCCGTGCGCACAATAACAATGCGCCATTTCCAGTTGTTGACTGTGTCCATCTGCTAATACGTCACCGCTGCTATTTAACACTAAGTCTACCAATTTCTCCAGTATTAATGTGCACAGATATGCGGATGGCACAAAGTTTAAACCGTTGGACCAACCCAAATGTAAGAAGTTTGCCAATGTCCGCTAATGAGAATGAAATGCATTGTGTTGAGTTTGCTGAGTCACTTTTACCCTCGACATGTTATGTTTGTCTTTACTTAAGTGAATGACAAAATAAAGTTAGTAAAACCAGTTGCTCCATTTCATGCAACCTGTTCTCTGCTGGCTGGGTCACTCTGCATCGCCTCCATCGGAGTTGGGGGTAGATAGATGTATTTTCTCTCTCCCCTCAATTCAATTCAATTCAATTAATTTATATAGCGCGCTACATACCCAGAGGGTCTCAAGGCGCTTGAAGAAGGGTGGGGAATTACTTGTCGAATATCCAGGTTTTAAGTTGCTTTCTGAATGCTAGGTGGTTCTGAGTGAGGCGAAGGTGAATGGGAAGTGAGTTCCAGGTTTTAGCCGCCAGGTAGGAGAAGGATCTTCCTCCCATGGTGGTTTTGTTGATGCGAGGTACAGCAGCAAGGGCTTGGTTGGAAGAGCGTAGCTGGCGGGAGGGGGTGTAGAAGGAAAGTCGTGTGTTGAGGCATTTGGGTCCAAGTTCGTAAAGTGCTTTGTGTGCGTGGGTTAGGAGGCGGAATGTTATCCTCTTATTGACGGGGAGCCAGTGGAGGTTTTTCAGGTGACCAGAAATGTGGTCTTTACGCGGGATGCCTAGTATGAGTCTGGCTGATGCGTTCTGGATGCGTTGGAGTTTTTTCTGAAGTTTTGCGGTGGTACCAGCGTATAGGGTGTTTCCGTAGTCCAGGCGGCTTGTAACCAGTGCGTGGGTGATCGTTTTTCTAGTTTCGGTGGGGATCCAGCGGAATGTTTTTTTGAGCATGCGAAGAATGTTGAAGCAAGATGATGAAACGGCGTTGACTTGTCTGGTCATCGAGAGTGAGGAGTCCAGGATGACGGCCAGGTTTCGTGCGTATGTCCGTCGGGATGGGTGCTTTTCCAAGGGCCTCCTGCCACCAGGAGTCGTCCCAGGCGGAGGGGGAGGTACCTAAGATAAGGACTTCTGTTTTGTCTGAATTCAGTTTCAGACGACTGTGCTTCATCCACTCAGCTACTTCTTTCATTCCTTCATGTAGGTTGGTTTTGGCGGTGTTAGGGTCTTTGCAATGGGTGCAGTGTTTTTACATCAAATCTGCTTCATATGTCTTCCATTGAAACAGCCCTACATGGGAATGCTTGATGCTACACGTGGCACTGCATAGTAGGGTTATTCCCTGTAGCACGATGCACTAACGTTTTTAGTCGCTAAGCTTTGCTTCTCAGGTAGAAGCTGCTGTTCTCCCGTGGATGCTCTCAATCTGAAAGCCTATTGGACACTGCAGGTCAGATTTCTCACTGGGACAAGAAACATCTAGTTTCACTCACAGTACTTAATGTTAACAATGTGGAGGCAGATAGACTGAGCAGGATATTTCCAGCATTACTGCCTCAATCCAGTGGTTTTCAGTAAAATAGCAAAAGACGAGATGATGCCAAAGATGGAATTATTTGCCAGTTAGGAGAATGCTCTAACGTTTCTATTTTGTTGAGTTTGAATGTAGAAAGCTTCCGCAGTCTTGTCCTTGGCATCCAGACCTTATTTTTTTTAAAGGTCTTTATATTAATTTGAACAGCATACAGTATTCGTTTAAGCCAAGGTATCTTGGGCAAACATCAATGCAGGTTACATACAACATCTAGTAGCCGATGTGAGGGACATGCAGGTGTGTGAGGGTGAGTGGCCCATAACTGGTGTGGGAAGCTGCCCCTGTATATACCATATCAAAAAGAGGTATAGTGTGCACAGAGTCCAGTGAGTCCCCAAAGATAGGCAGAGGTTAAAGTAGATACTACCTTACTTTCAATTTAGTGGTAGCTGGGCTGAGCATGCAGGATTATCAGAGGGTAGTGTTAAGCATTTATTGTACCCACTCTGGCAAGAAATGATGTTGCACACTCAAAGACTGAATCCAGAAAAACGGGTTGCACAAAAAGTTGTTATTTTATTTCTAGAACCAAGAATCACTTAGTGCAGGTAAGTTTCACTGTCTTTTTAAAAGCAGCAATACTGTTCAGGAACGCAGTAATGTTTTGTAAATTCAGTTATACGTTTTACAGTATTAAGAAGGTTTTCTGTAAATTTCAGTCAAGTACAGTTGTATGCTTTAGCAGTGGTAAGGTTAGACAGTTCAATGCAATAGATAGAACGACAATGGAACCCTATAGAGGAAAACAACGTTCAACAGTTTGCAGGTAAGTACTCGACTTACTTCCACAGGCTTCGGGGGTTCAGGACAACACAGGCCAAGGGTCAAGACCAGGTAGGTACTGCACCACCAGTTGTACTGGGTCGGCTGGGTGCAGAGATCACTGGGACCACTGTTATCCAATGGAGCGGGGGCACAGTTTGCAGGTATATACCTGAGGTCTAAGGGCAAATGCCCCAGAGGTTGATATGAGCACAGGGAGGAGCCACAAACCATCACTCAAGCTACACCACCAGTGGCCAAGGGTGACCAGGTGCAGGGTGCCAATCAGCAGTAGGTGCCTAATGTTTTGTAATGGAGGTAGTCAGTTTCGGAAAGAGGCTGCAGCTTAGACCTGGAGGCTGGACAAAGGGGACCATCGGCTGGGCAGGTAAGTTGTATAACTGGGGGACATCTGGGTGCCGTCAGCTGGGCTCCCTAAAGTTGGGGTGGAGGATGCAGAGGTGCCTTTTGGTGTCATGTTTTTCAACTGGTGCCAGTCGTGGTCGGGGGGACCCTTTGAACAGAGGCTGCAGGCATCGAGGTAGGATCCTGAAGAGATCAGCCAAGGATTCCAGGCCTTCCGTATGTTTTTTACCACTTTCCATTGCGAGGGTTCTGACAAAGCTTAACAGGGAGAAGGCTTCAGTGATGATGTTGGGATCTCCTGGAAGACTTCACAGGATAGATAAGTCACATGAACTCGGGCCACGGGCGTTGAGTGCAGAGTGTGCAGGGGACACGGATCCGCCTGGATCCGGAGTCCTTGGAGTTGGAGTTTCTTTGTTTGACAATCGGTGCCCTCGGGAGAAATGAGCTTTATTGAAGTCAGCTCAGGTCCCTGGATGGGTTCTGGCCGCAGTACACTCCGTTTTCTTTGAGTAGGGTCGCTGGAGGAGGAGACAGGCCGGTAGGGCTGGGGACAAGTCAATTGTCGATTTCTTCTAAGCTGCTGCACGGCTCTTCAGCCCTTCTTCGTAAGTCGTCGTAATCTAAGGGACAAGGTTCAGGTAGAGCCCTTAAATACTAAATTTAAGTGCATTACTGATGTTGGGGGTCAGTAGCCAATGGCAGTATCAACTAATGCAGGACACCATTACAAGCTTTACACAACATAACAGGCAGAGGCAACACACTCATATATGCGACCCGGCAGTGTCAACTATTGGAAGACACCATCACAAGCTTTACAGCTTATACCAGCCAGAGGCAACCCTACTCAGACAGACGACCTCTAGACATTAACTAATGCAGGACATCATCACAAGCTTCACCGCACATACCAGCCAGAGGCAACACCACTCATATATGTTACCTGGCAGAATCAACTAATGCAAGACACCATCAAAAGCGTCACAGCATCTGCCACCTAGAGGCAATACCACTCATATGTGTGGTCTGGCAGTATCAACTAATGCAGGGCACCATCATAAGCTTTCCAGCATCTGCCAGTCAGAGCCAACATCACTCATATATGTGACCTGGAAGCATCAACTAATGCAGGACACCATCACAAGCTTCAAAGCACCTGCCACCTAGAGAGAACACCACTCATATATGTGACCTGGCAGTGTCAACTAATGGAAGACACCATCACAAGCTTTACAGCAGATACCATCCAGAGGCAACATCACTCAGACAGGGAACCTGGAGACATCAACTAATGGAGGACACCATCACAAGCTTCAAATCATCTGCCAGTCAGGGGCAACATCACTCATACATGTGACCTGGCTGTATCAACTAATGCAGGACACCATCACAATCTTTACAGCTTATACCAGCCAGAGGCAACACCACTCATATATGTAACTTGAACGAAAGCAAGCAAACACCACAGCAGCAGGTCCGGTGAGTATGCCATTCCTACACTCCGTTGTCGTTGGTAGTGCACGCAGCTTTTTGGGCTGATCATGTCATTAGACACTGCAGCTGGCTCGCTAGATAGTACAGCTCGTAATCCAGGGCCCCTAATGCCCCAGCTGCCAGGGTTATTCACAGTGTGTTTAGTGCCACACATCATTGTCCCAAAGTCCAGACAACCTCTGAGCCAGCTCTCCAGCTCCCCGAACACCACACACCATTGTAAGATTCCAGGCCTTCTGCATGTTTTTCACCACTTTCCATTGCAAGGGTTCTGACTAAGCTTAAAAGGTAGAAAATTCCAGTGATCTCAATTGTTCCATCTTGGCCCACTCTTCCTGGTATCATCTGCTTCATATGATGGTGAAAGATCAACAATGGGTGTTTCCAAAGCTGCCGTGAAACTCTTCTATTTCAAATTCTTCCCTTTTTAGTTTAGACTCATTAATGCTTGTGGCCCTCAAGGCTGAGAGCGTATGCCTTCTGAACAGGAGTTACTCATTCTAGGAAACTGGGCCTTTGTTGCTGTTATTCCTCCACTTTTTGCCCCCTTTGTAGCTACTAGATGCTGTTTTTCGACTATGACAGTGCACTGAGGCCTGCTAATCAGGGATTTATGTTGTTACAACACATACTTTTACAATGCATACCTTTAAAACGCATTTTTTACAACGCAACATCCATTACAACGCATTCCATTACAACGCATGCCATTACAACGTATCTCTAAAAACTACCTTTACAACGCATTCCACTACAACGCATACTACCATTACAACACATACCATTACAATGCATACCATTACATTGCATATGTGGTAAGTATTGGATAGTGTAGGGTTAAAATTTACTATTCTAACTCCAGGGGGGTGCAACAGTAGGATAAGTGTTGGATAGTGTAGGGGTAAAAATTACTATTCTAACTCCATGGGGTGCAACAGTAGGGTAAGTGTTGGATAGTGTAGGGCTACAAATTACTATTCTAACTCCAGGGGGGTGCAACAGTAGGGTAAGTGTTGGATAGTGTAAGGGTACTATGTGTTGGGATGGTATGCGTTGTAATGGTATGCGTTGTAATGACTGCGTTGTAATGACATGCGTTGTAGTGGTATGCGTTGTAGTGTCATGCGTTGTAATGGTTGTGTTGTAATGGCATGCGTTGTAATGGATGTTGCGTTGTAAAAGTTTCGTTGTAATGGTAGTGCGTTGTAAAAGTTGTGTTGTAAACGTTGTTCCCCGCTAATCAGAGTTCAGTGCCAGTGTTTTTTCCCCAAACAAGATGTTGTTTAATTGTGCAACAATTGGCTAAGCACTGTAAGTCCCTAGTAAATGGTACCTTGCATACCTAGGGCATGGGTGCTAAAGAGGGTTGCAAAGTGTTGCAGCATATCTTACCCTAAGGGACCCATACACAAATTCCACACAGACTGCAATTGCAGGCTGCGTGCCATGACATGACACACTCCTGTGTGTCATGCCAAAGTCACTGCATCTAATATATGTAAGTCACCCCTACAGCAAGCCTCTGAGCCCTATGGCATGGTGCATTATATTTTATGTGAGGGCGTATCTGCATGAGCATATATGCCCCTGTGACGTTTAATTCTATTAGTAGATATTGCAAGTGAGCAGGGAAGCCATCTTAAGGTATGTACTGGGCACTGGTCAAAACGAGTTCCCAAGCTACATAAGGGGTTCACTCAAACATATGGTGTTTGGTATCAAACAACTCATATTACTAAACACACACTGATTCCAGTGATGGGTTTATTAGTATATGCACCCAGAGGGTACCTTAGAGGTACCCCTGAAACCTGTCAGCCCTCTAGTGTGCTGGCTGACTGGTCCAGTCCGGTCCAGCCTGCCAACACAGATGAGATTCTGACCCCTGGGAGGTGAGAGCTCTGCTCTCGAAGGACAGAAACAATGCCTGCTCTGGGAAGAGGTGTTATTACCTTTTCCCCCAGGAAGGCTGGTAAGCCAGCACATCAAGGCAGGGGGCTTCAAAGTCCTCTGCGACCTTTGATATGCAGTCCAAGGCTTCCCCAGACAAGGGAGATGCCAAATACCCTGGGCCAGGGCTCATTTGATGCCTGGACAGGTGGAAAAATTAGTAGTGAGAGAGGCGTGTCCACCCTCTGGCTAGTTCCATCCCTAAAGTGGGCTACCTGATGTGGATGCAAAATTTTAAAGTCTGCCATCTTGGTGATGGCAAAATAAGGAACTCTGGGACAGGGTTATGCCCACTTACCACTGGAAGTGTTCATATAGAGGGTGTACTGACCCCAGGGGAAAGTAGCCTATTGGCTACTACCCCACACTCCCCTAATGCCCCCAAAATATAGTATTTAGGGGATCCCCTGGCAATAAGAAATCAGATTCCTGCTGACCTAAGAAAAAGAAGGACACCAAAGAGCCGTGAGAAGCAAGGATAGTTGAGAAGGAACTGACTTAGCGCCAACCCTGCCGGCCTGTCTGCTGTTCCCTACAAACTTGTGCTAAAGTCACCTCGTCCTGTGGCTGCTGTGCCTTCAAAAGCCTGGGAGGAGTGTCTGCCTTCACCAAAGACCCAAGAACTCCTCTGGAAGTGTGGTACTGCTTCCCTGCATCCTGCAGGTACTCCCAAAAAATTGTGAGGACTCGGGACCACCACAAATCCAACGCTGGAAATCACCACTACCCTTTGCCTCCTAGCCCAAGTTGAAGAGGGCCAACAGTACCAGCATGGTCCCCGACCCTCCAGCGACAAAGCTCAGGTTCGCCCACAGTGGACTCACCGATGCCACCTGCAACCTCTTTGTGTAGGCCCGTCTACAGCGCAGGTCTCCAGTGACTTAACCTCAACGCCTCAGAACACCCCTGTACCTGGCTGCCCTGCTCCAAGGAGAAGAGGACCAAAAGTGACCCCACGTCCCAAAGCATCGTGCGACCTGAGCCCCCTTGTTGTTTCAGCCTGACTGGTCTCCCAGTCCCAGCTTGCAGCCTATTTGCAACTGGACCATTCCCCATTAAAGAGAATGGGACACCCAACGCTGTAACACACGTCTGCACCCTGACGCCACAGAGCCCCCGAGGTGACCTGTTGGTGTGGCTTTTGGACCTTGCCCCTGGTCCTGTAAGTCGCTGAAAAGTAACTGTATGAAGTGTATGTCTTTACTCCATAGGATAACATTACCGCTTCAGAAACTGGCATTTTTAAAAACTGTAAAAATTCATAACTATAAGTCATAAGTATGTACCTGATTCCGATTATCTTGGAATCTAAATTTGTATAAAAGTATGTGTTATTTTTGTAAATTGGTGTCGGGTTTCTTTATTGAGTGTGTGTCACAACTACTGCCTTTGCATATGTAATAAATGCTTAGCACTACCGTCTGATATGCCTAACCGCTCGCCTACAGCACCACAAAGGAGAGCATTTGGGGTGTGATTTGTGCCTCTGTAATTCCTTTGGGGTTTACCTGGACTCTTTACACCGTGTACCTCTTTTTGCTCCACTATAATAGAGCCAGCTTCCTACAATCATGAATTTAGGAACTACTGCCCAGGCTTCAGAAAGACCTCTGTCCTTCGTTCATATGCAGCTCATCAGCCTTATTTTCATGACTGGTGCAAAGGAAAGAATGGGCTACCCATAATAGGGGAAGCCTCTGTTTGCACAGGGATTGGAATGTAGCCATGAGTATATAATCAAGGTCTTAATGTTTGCTACCCAAGGCCTGATTATGAGTTCTCCGGGGGATAGCACCCAATAAAATGCAACACATGGGGTTTGAAATTAATCGGGGAAAGAAATTGCACACATCCTGAGTTTTTAGATAGTGACATGCTGATCTTGGTAATTACCATGCTTTTTTCCCAATGTTAAATTCCTGCAGACTTGAACTGGCAAACTTAAATAGAGGGTGAACACTTTAGGGCCTGTTCACAAACTGCATTTTTTAGCACATAAAGTAGTGGTACAGTAGTATTACTCATGCACTTCGAAATGCTATTTAAAAAACCCATCGACCACCACGTCCACCTCTTTTATCTTTTCTCTGTGCCTCGGTGGTGGGGAAAAAGGAAACACTTGCTACTAAAGAAGGGGCTTAGGGAAATTTAATGAGTGGTTTGGGGATAGATATGTTAATGAAAGCACACACACACAAATGAGTACGACCCTTGCTATTCACAAGCTACACTTCTACGGTTACTACAGTACAGTTACTACAGCCTTAAAGGTGTCAAAAAGGCATACATATACCACCGCCTAACCTTGGAGTTAAGTCAAGCTCAACACATGGCCACTCACAGATATTGCAATGCACTCCCATCGAAAACAATAGATGCAGGGAAATAAAATGACATCCCAAAGGAGGTAATATTAAATTAATTAAATAATGATGGCATTTAAATTATTTATATGTCGATGCCTCACTAGTAAGCGCTAAATAAATGCAATTACAGTATATATTTAAATATACACACACATATACACATACATATACCTATTTATATGTTGTCAATATGTATATGTATGTGTGGGTGCATATATATATATATATATATAAATATATTTAGTGTTAAGAAAGCATACAAAAATATCATTTACTTGTTATTTTAAAACTGATTTATACATTTCATGAAAAAATCAATTAAACGTTTACATTTTTGTTAAAAAATAAAAATAATTAAGTTAATTAAACACATAACTTTAAACAAAATGTGCTTCATATTAAATAAAAACTAGTTAGAGAGTGTTACTTCAAAAACAAATTATTGCTTAAAGTTATTTAGAAATTAATATATTGTACATATCTTTTTCATGTGTGGGAAACTAACTCAGTTAGTGGGACATATGGAGAAGTTCCTTTCACAAATCACAGGGTTTGGAATAAGAATCATGCCACCCGTTATGTTACTAGGTATAGGTGAAGGTATGACAGAGGGAACGCCAGCCTTTGAATTTCGTTATCTGATTTTTATTGCTGTGGGAGTGGCCCGAATATGTATAGTCGCCTCTATGTGGTTGCAGAAGGAAAACCCGACCTTTGAGATGTGAAGAGACAGATTTTATGTTATTTTTAATCGAACAAACTCTTTATGCTCTCAAAGAGTCACACCAACGGAAACTAAGTTCACAGTACTCATGATTGAATATATGAAAGATTAGTATGAATATAACTATGTATTATAATTATCGATCCAATATTTGCTGTATTATTATGCTTTTATCCTGCTGATGAACTATTCCCTTCTTTTAAAAAACATTTGTGTATCTTGATTTATGGCTTATTTATGAAGTGATTGTGTATTTACCCATGTAATGGATTATAATAAAAATATTTATTAAAATGTATATATATATATATATATATATATATATATATATATATATATATATATATATATATATATATATATCTCAAACCAAAAGTTTGCCTGCAAATGAGGGAGCCCACGCAGGTGAGTAAATCTTGCCTTCGTTTTATTGAGGAAACACAGATTGAACAGCTCGGTGCTTCATCCCATATCAAAGTCTTGCCTGCCTGACGCGTTTTGTGTTGTGGAAACTTCTTCACAGGATCTAGGCTCCAACAGCATTCTGACACAGGCTGATTTCGGCACTACATAAAGTTTCAATAGTCCCCGCCCAGGTGGGCGTGGCCACCCCTGTGGCCTGTTGGATGATGTAGTGCCCGTCTTCTCAAGTGAGTAATTCGCCCTGCAGTTGTCTTTGCTAATAAATTCCAAGTGGGTTGCTAAATACACGGTCGTTGTTCAAATTGCCGTATTGATTCCCTCAGTGGCCTCACAATGCCCCTCACACTTCTCCGCCAGGTGGCGAAACAGTAGGACTGCACAGACATGCAGTGGGGCTCTCCTCGTGGCCCAGGCAAAGCCGCAAAACATCAAACCAAATGTTTGCCTGCAAATGAGGGAGCCATCGCAGGTGAGTAAATCTTGCCTTGGTTTTATTGAGAAAACACAGATTGAACAGCTCGGTGCTTCATCCCATATCAAAGTCTTGCCTGCCTGACGCGTTTCGTGTCGTGGACACTTCTTCAAAGGCTCTAGGCTCCAACAGCATTCTGACACGGGCTGAATTCGGCACTACATAAATGAATGGATGTAAATTTCCCACCCTAATTCACACAGGTCTGTCAATGCACCAATTGGAATTAATCTATACTACTATTATAAAGAGAGAACACAAACCTTAGAGCCAGGTAAACTCGGGAAACACAGCGCCAATCCACACACCTGATACATCGTTGAAATTGCCAGGGTGTGCAGATGGACATAGGCTATAAAAAAATAAAAATAAACGTAAGTTTAAAAATGTAACAAAAAAAAAAAAGTAGTCCCCTGAAAGTAGCGCCGTCCGCGACGTTGCTCTGGCTGTGACGTAGCACTGGCCGCGACGTGCGTGATGACGAGGAGGAGTGGCGGACATGGAGCGGCGGTGAAGTGAGGAGCGCGGGGACGAGCGGCGGCTCAGGTAAGACAAAGGCGAGCCGAGGCGGGGCAGGAGGGGGTCAGGACAGGAGGGGGGCGTGGGGTTGGCCCTGCTTCCATCTGCTCCGTGTCCGTCCCTGAATAGAACAAAAAACCAGCATTAGCGGCGGCTCAGGTAAGGCAAAGGCGAGGCGGGACGGGAGGGGGTCGGGACGGGAGAGGGGTGGGCCGTTGGCCCTGCTTCCTTCTGGTCCGTGTAGCTAATAGGTGTCTTGGCGGCTCATGAAAGGCAAAGGCGAGGCGAGGCGGGGCGGGAGGGGGTCGGGGCAATGTCGGGGCGGGCGGGGGCCTGGGTGGGCGGTTGGCCCTGAAGCCTCATTGCCCCCGGACAACTTTGGGGCGGGCTGCTAGTTGGAACTAAAACCAGAAAGGTTCATCATGAAGAGCACACTCACTATGTTATGTTATTATATTATTGTTATTTCACTGCAGCATGCTTTTGAACAAGGAAGCCTTTTCTGCTTGCCTCTGTGCATCAAACATATCTGAGAGGCCTTCAGTATGAACAAACATTTCTTTAAATTTCGTTTTGTGAAATAAATCCTCTCAAGTCTTGTTCATTTTTTGCATACAAGGCACAGGGTGATACAGCAAGTTGCCTTAGATCACATAGTTTTAGTAAAGTTGCAGAGCTCCTTGTTTTATAGGTTGCACTTTCCACCTTACTTCACATCTCCCACAAGCAAAGGACGATTGATGAGACACTCATATTCTACACTATGTCCCCGGTAGAACCTTGAGGTCCTCCTCTCTGCAGCAGGGACTGTCCCTACGTTCTTCCGTGCCCGCATCGGTGGCCGCTCCTTCCAATTTCAGGCGGTCCGTCTGTGGGACTTTCTGCCGGTGTCTCTCAGAGGGTGCCTGACTTACTCACCTTCAGGAAGCAGCTGAAAACCAGGCTATTTCAGCAATAGTCTTAAGGCTTCATCCCCCTTTCAGCAATAGTAACAGTTCTTCCCTGAGGTTCGTTAGCGCTGGGACACTCTTTCTGAGTATTTGTGCGCTCTACAAGTACCAATTAACATAACATAACATATTTCAGCGACACCAGGAGAGAAACTAGTCGTTTTTTTAATAAAACGACACTCTGCTGCACCAGTGTAATTTGTGGAGTAAGTCAGCAGAATTTGTGTTTTGCAACGATAATCTTGGATAAAAACACAATCAATTCGGTTAGCAAATTGTTTCTCCATTTCTGTTTTTCATACTTTAGTTTTGTGCTTTTAGCTGATTGGAGACTCACTTGAGTATATAATGTCATACAGGAAAACTGTGAAAGTGGATGGTCGCAGCAGCTGCATGTGCTGCACTCGCAACTTAAAGGCTGGCAAAGATTTTTTTAGGGTTTAGTGGTGGGTAAGGGAATAGGGTGGTAAGGTTTTAAAACGGGGGGGGGGCCCCAAAAGTAAAATATTTATTTTTATAATAATTTTAAAAAGGGAGGGGGTTTGCCGGTTCCCCAATTTAAAAAAAGTATAAAGAGGCCAACATGTTTGACTCTGCCGAATGTGTGGAATTAATTTAAGAGAAGTTTTACAGAGGAAACAGAGTTTAAAACGCTGTTGTTACCACGCAGGTGGGTAATAACGCGGTCGTTACAGCGACTGCGTTATTACCACGAGTGGCTTTATATCGCAAGTCGTTTCTACGACTTGCGCTAGGTGGCATGCAACACCAGGGAATGTGTTGGATTTTAATTCCAACACATTCCCTGCTGTTGCGCTAACTGGAGTAGGAATAGAAATTTATACTATTCCTAATTCCAACGAGCCATCTAGCGCAAGTCGTAGAAATGACTTGCGATGTAAAGCCATGCGTGGTAACAACGAGGTCGTTGTAACAACCATGTGGTATTTGCTCACATAGTAACGCCACACATTCGTTTTAAGTTATATTTAATATGCCACTTGGTCCAACACTATGAAGTTCCTATATTTGAAATGTTATTTCAGTTTCTGTACATTACCGAATTTGTATTTCTTTTTCAGGGTTTGCTGTATAATTTTCCACTTGCATACGCGGTATTTTTTCTTTCACAAGCCAATGCAAATGGGGGTATCAAATGCCGGCGCCAGCACGATGCACAGCATTGAATACTTTTCATGTCTTCTATGTTACAATGCTGCAAATGTCATTATGAACCTGTTCCGAGGTGTTAGTGCACTTGCTTTCTTCCCTTTCTCCCTGTATGAGAATATATATTTTTTAACGCACTGAGTTGCGCTTTGAAATGTGTGCCAAAATTAATTTCATAGTGATTACTGAATGATGAAAAAAATGCCCTTTTTTCTGGTATTCATTTTTCTTTAAACATGCAAAACATTAGTATCTCGATGACTGGAGCATGGATGACTGTGTAATTTGGGAAAGTCACAAATGAGGCGCACATGTCTTCCATGTTTATTGTTTGTAGTATGTTTTAAAAGATGGTTGAGCACAATGTTTGTCAAGGCATGAGGAAGACTTGTTGGTTGAAATACGTTGCTGATTAAAAAACTTACAATTTCAAGCTGTGGAGTGCGAGATTCTTTGTGCCAGCATTTTGGTCACTTGGCTTTCAATTTATGTGTGTGTTTGTTTCACTTACCTTATAATTGCTTCTCTTGCATTGTAAAGGCATGTATGGTAAAGATTTGCGTTGTAAAGGGAAGCATGCACAAAGCTCCCAGGGACCGCAGATGGATACATGATATGACAGAATGGGCAAGAGCAGAGGAAATCAGGATGTCGCTGAGTAGAACTGTTGATAAGTTACAAGATGATCTTGAACTGTGGAAAAATTTACCCCGGGAGCAGCCAATCCCCAAAACCTTCTACACCTCGTATACTTGTACCCTATGACGTCGATGTACACTGTCTGCCGGCTGGAGCAGTGTATTACACTGGGATCATGTTGTCTCGCTGAATGTTGTTAATGTTTGAATGATGTGCGCTGTGTCACCTTGTCGATGTCGCACCACTAAAATGCATGTATACTGTTATGCAAAACCCAATAAAATATGTTTTTTTTTTACAAAAGGCAATGCGTGGTAAAGGCATTGCGTTGTAATGAGTACATGATAAAGGCATGCGTTGTAAATGCATTTGTGGTAATGTTATACAACCGTCCCAAGCAGACATCAACAAAGACAAATACTAGAATGTTGGTGATTTATTAGCAATATAGATTTTCCTATTAGTCTATGCCGGAAAGTCTTATTTTTTATTAAAGACATGGAGGCGAGTATTATGCTTTCTTATCTTGCTTTAATTTCAATAGCAGCCAAGATAAATTGAAAAACTACAGTTCCCAGAGGGCTCAGCGGAACAACTGGCCAATGGGAACATAAAGAACCAAAACCTTACAAACAATCACAGTGTAACAGTCCGAATAACGTCACTTCTGACTGAGAACATTCCTCTTTTCGCTGGCGAGCAGATCAGATTGTCGTGTTCACATCAAGGACCCTAATTCTATATTCCCGATTTATGCCCTTGTGAGGTTATAATCAATAATATCCTAATAAAGGCATAAGAATCAGATTCATATTCAGTAATAGCCCATGCAATCCAAAACACAGCACGGCTACTCCCATCGACTCCTAGAAAGCACAACGCGTTCTTTAAACAAACCAAGCCTCCAGCAGCCCGGGAAAACCCCCCCTGCTTTTGTTTTGATTTGAACAAGAACTCCTGAAGTCCTGCAAGAACTGTTAATTCTTGGTGACGTCTTATGTCCAACCTTACGTCAAACCCGGCACCTTTCAGGTATAAAATACCAACAGTTGCCTTAAGCAAACACACAGTGGTTTGGAGCAGAGCGGCCATCTACTTGCCCGAGAGCCCAGCTGATGCGAGTGCCCGCGGAAGCCGCCCCTCCTGTTTGACGCACTGAGAGAGACGCTGTCTTTTTCTCCAGCCGAGAAAATCCAGCTCCTGTGTTTCCAGCCTACCCTTGCGGGTTGCTGGAATATCGAGCCCTGAGGAAAGAGATACCAGACCTCCCACATTCTATTACCAAGGTACGGAGCTGACTAAACCCTTAGGAGAATTCTTGATACAGATTCTTGGCAAAATTATCTTAACCAACTTAACTTAACATCGCTACTTACTTGTCCCTTCCCACGTATTAGGCTTAGGTCAGGTACACCGGGGTAGGCGTAGTTAGAAGCACCAGTTGAGCCTTTTAGTCAATATATTTCTCTATGTATATATTTTATCCATTTTAAAGTATCATATGGCTAAGAAACCGTATCAATGCTTTTACAGTATTATTTCATAATACTACTTTTACTGTACGCACTTTACTTTACGTATTGCAATTGT
This sequence comes from Lissotriton vulgaris, assembly GCF_964263255.1. Lineage (NCBI taxonomy): Eukaryota > Metazoa > Chordata > Amphibia > Caudata > Salamandridae > Lissotriton > Lissotriton vulgaris. Next base: position 147,550,949 of record NC_141697.1, on the reverse strand, counting down.
GGCAATTCATTTCTCTTGCATGAGAAGGAAGACTGCTCAATAAATAATGCCTTTTTATTGAAAACACCTGTCTCTCTATTTCTCTGCATTCTGGTGAAACTAAGTATGCACTGCTGACTGAGTGAAATATCTGTCTATTGTTTTCACACGACTCTAGAGATATACTCTTATTCTGAGGGAGCAAAGTTGTCATGTTTATGCGGTTGTCGGAAACTGAATCCCTTCTTGTCTGAGTCAGGGAGGGTTATCCATCCCTCTTCATTCAAGAAAGTTCCCAGTGACCTCTGAGCTAGCTGGCGCAAACCTAAATTAGGTTTAACATAGTCAGTAGAGACATAGATGACCTCAGTCCTACGTCTACACTGCTGTTTATTTTTAATAATCATTTTAAAAAATCGGAAATCGTTTTTTACTTGAAACGAGTCAACCAGTGACTTCTGCTCACTTACCCCCGCACTGAACTGCTTCCTAATTCCATTGCAGCCGATTTTGGGGCTGGGGAGATTCTCTCCCGGGCAGGCAGAAGTGTGGCGGCCATCTTGGGTGGGGAAAGCATCTCCACTCATTCAAGTGGCCAGTACATAAGGGGATGGACTCTCCTCCGTGCAGCGGACGTGATAAGCGGACGCACCGGACCTCCGCCGGAGTAGCGCCAGAGTCCTGCCCGTCTGCGCCCATCCGCGCCAGAACGGGCCCAGGGGCTATGACTCTTACATCTAGTTCCAGTGTTAGCCCAGTGCCATCTGAAGCTCATTCATATACTGGTGAGGTTTTAGAATCCTTACGCCCTACTATACACTCTGACTGTACCTCCTGCTCTCTACCGATTCATAATTTTAAATGCGCCGGCTGTGACTTCCATACTGGTAAAATGTCCAATTGCAAGGCAATGCGTCAGGTTCGCACACGAGGTAGACGAAGGAGAACTAAAAAACCTCCTAACTGCCCTATACTCCAGTTTTGGAGTATCAATTGCAGGTCCCTCCCGAAACACAAACAAAATATCTATGACTTTCTTGTTGATGAGCAGCCCGACGCTTTGTTTCTCACTGAAACTTGGCTTCAGGAAAGCTCTGGTCCTGATATCGCCACTGCAGTCCCTAACAATTATGTTATAGTGAGATTGGACAGAGACTCCGGAAAAGGGGGGGCATTGCCATCATTTTCAAGTCTACTTATACTTGTAAGCTTGAAGCCTTTCCCCTGTCCGGAAGTGAAACTGCTCTATTCAAACTAGCAATTAATCCCCAACTTACCTTTTTATTTTTATTTTATTTTTGAAGCTTATAAAGCGCACAGCTACCCCCATTGGGGGTGTCCCGGCGCTGCAGATTGCAAGCTAGCAGAAAGGTTACTAGGGGATGGTAAATAACCACGTTTTGAGTTTGCGTCGGAACATAGGCCTTATCGGGCCTCTTGGTCTATCACCCCCCTGGCAATGCCCTCACTTGGATATCTTCATTTGCTGAGACCATAGCTCCCCTACTTCTTAGGGCAGCACATTTCACCATTCTTGGTGATCTCAATCTGCATTTAGAAGATCCTTTATGTACCACCAGCAAGCGCTTTCTATCTGATCTGGAGGCTCTCAACCTTTTGTTGCGTAATTCTGGATCCACTCACTCTGCTGGACATCAACTGGATCCCATTCTTTCCAATCTCCCTTTTGATTGTTCACAGAGTGCCCACCCGCTGGAGTGGTGCGACCATTTCGCAGTCCACTTCTCTTTACTTTACACTAAGAACCTGGTAAAGAGTGGCTGCGGTAAGGGTGAATTAATCCACTGGTGGGGTAAACTTGATATCACAAAGTTGAACCAGCACCTTTTGAACACCCGCCCTGAGGACAGTGATGCTCCAGTTATGGAATTGAATACCATTGTATCACATTGGCTTACCAATGCTGTAACCACCCTCCTTCCTTTAACCCCGAAACATTTTAGGTCACAGCGTTCCCCGGCACCTTGGTTCTCTGCTGATCTGAAGGTCTTACGAACCAAATGTAAGGCTCTAGAAAGGAAATGGAGGCACTCTTATTCGGTCTCACAGAAGACTGTTTACAAAGAGGCTCTAAAGGGATACCACTCACAATGTAAAACTACGAGAGCTGCTTACACTGTGAGTACAGTGACGCAAGCATAGAATTGCCCACGCACTCTTTTTTCCGTTGTCAAAAAATTGACAGGAGCGGACACTATCCCGATACCCCCAGCTTTGGAGGAAGTCCAGTGTAACTCCATTGCGGAATTTTTCATTGCCAAGGTTGAGCGCATATACGATTCTATGACCGCTCCCTTGATAGTAAATGAACATCAATCGGGACAGGCTGCAGGGATCGAACAACCACTCCCAACGGCGAATGTCACAAACTGGCAACTGTTTGATGATACTTCGTTCTTCTCCTGCCTGAGCAGTGCAAGATCTGGCTCTCCTCGTGATCCTGTACCTGCAAAAATCCTAAAGTTACTGGATCTCGAACCCCGGAGGGTTCTCATGAGACTCTTAAATGCATCTCTAACAGAGTCTTGTGTGTTACAGGATTGGAAGCATGCAATGGTTGTTCCTCTCCTAAAAAAGGCAGGAGCCGATGTGTCTAACCTCGCCAACTTTAGACCCATATCCTTGCTGCCTGTTCTCTCAAAAGTGTTGGAAAGGCATGTTAAACCTCAGTTAAACCATCTTGTGGAAAGCTCGGGATTTTTACTCTTCCCAGTCCGGTTTTCGTGCGCATCATTCCACTGAGACCGCTCTACTCGGGGCGACGGAGAGTTTGCGGCACGGTATCGACCGCGGGGAAACATCTGCACTCATCCTTTTGGATTTGAGCGCGGCGTTCGATACCGTGTCCCATTCCATCCTTCTGAACTCTCTCCGGTCCCTGGGAGTAGATGGTCCTGCTTTAGCCTGGATTGCCTCCTTTTTAAGCGAGCGCACTTTCCAGGTCTTCTCTACAAAAGCCACATCTGCCACATGTCCATCGGCGTATGGCGTTCCGCAGGGGTCCATACTCAGCCCCTTATTGTTCAACATCTACGTCAGACCCCTGGCTACCATCGCGGAGGACGCTGGGCTGACTATTTCTTCATACGCCGATGACACCCAAATTGTTTTCTCCCTTTCCAGCAGTGAGTTCAACAGTGTATCGATCCTGATGACCGAATTGTCACGTATAGCTGAGTGGATGCAGAGGCATCTCCTCAAGTTAAACGGTGACAAAACCAAGATCGTCATTTTGGGGAAGCATAAAGATCTTTGGGGCCCGCAACACTGGCCCAGTGACATGGGACCCCTCCCCCAGCCAACCTCTGTGGTTTGCAACCTCGGATTTCTCATAGACGACAAACTCTCTATGAGGCAGCAGGCCACTAAGGTGGCCGCCATCTGTTTTGCTACCTTGCAATGGCTCCAGAAAATTCTATGGATGCTGCCCCATGCCACCAGGAGAACCGTTGTCCAGGCGTTAGTAACTTCTCGCCTGGACTATGGAAATGTCCTCTACCTCGGTGCCGACGCTGCTACCATTAACAAACTCCAGGTTGTACAAAATTTGTCGGCCCGACTTCTTTGAAACATCCCAAGCAGATCATAGGCCTCACAGGCTCTTCGCGATCTACAGTGGCTCAGGGTCTCTAGCCGTATTAAATTCAAAGCCCTGTGTTATCTTTTTAAAATCAAGCAGGGCTCGGCCCCAAAATACTTGCAGAGTCTTGTCCAACCTTACAAGCCTAGTCGCACACTAAGATCTTCTGCCAACTGCGACTTCGTTGTTCCAAGATTTAAACTTGTAATGATGGGGCCTTCTACCATCTAGGCCCCAAATACTGGAACGCGCTACCCATCGCTTTGAAATCAGAGACCAACCTATTCTGTTTCCGGAAAAAAATGAAAACTATACTCTTTCAATAGATCTATATGCCGCTTTGATTGACTTATGGTACTGTTGTTGTGTCCTTTTTTCTTCTTCAGTCTATCCCTTGCGCCGGGAAACCCACTGCGGGTAGCTGTTGCGCATTATAAATTCAAATAAATAAATAAAATGTTATTCCAATGCGCAGAGCCTATTGGGAAAATAGGAACTACACTACAAGATAAAGTCACTAAACGGTGGAACAATTGCTAGAACAATAGAAAAAGCCAAAGTCCAGGCGCAGAACTCTTGTCCCAAATCCAATCAGGAAAGATGTGCTGCAGGGGATACCTAGCCGATTCCAAACATGAAGGAGAAGATACCAGACGAATTGGAAGATGCTCCTGTCTGCTGACATTTGACATCACGAAGATGGAGACGGCAACGCTGGAGTCGCTGCAGGGAGGGAGAACACAGATTAGAAGTGTAGCGGTGGGATAATACTCGCCTCCGTGTCTTTAATAAAATTAAGACTTTCCGTCATAGACTAATAGGAAAATCTACATTTTATGGCAAGATCGGAGGCTCCTATTATGCTTGTTTAAAGCATATTGTAATAAAGAAGTAGAAAATCCAAGAAATTCCAAGTAAAATCCAAGGTTTATTGAACTGCAGCACAGTACTTCCACTCTCCAGGTCACCAGTCCTTTTTCTTAACTCCAATACATTTCAGACCATAACAATTCTAAATGGAATCCATCACACAATGTGCATGAGCAGCTATGAAGAGACATTCTATTTAAAAGAGAAATATGTACAAAGATGGAATTAGTAATAAAAGGGAAATATCTACAAACAAGAATACAACACATTATTCCCCTAAAGAAAATTAAATGACTACTCAAACATTTAAAAAAAAAAAAATTCTTACACATGAAAGAAACATCTGAGTATAATAGAAAAATTAAGACACACATTTGGATACCCTTCTAACATTTCATCTCTTGCCATCTTGTGTGACAACGCTATTGTGATAAACTTTCACAACCTTCATAGGTTTGCCAAACTTTGTCTCACCTTTGGTAACATAACCAGGTTTACGAATCCTAACTACATCACCTACCATAAAAGCAGGTTGTTTGACTTTCATCCTAGTATCATAATCACATTTGTATTTGCACTGTTTGAGGTCCACTTTCTCAGCCACATCCTTGACATTCACATCAACGATGCGATAGACAACACTTTTCTTAAACCACCAAGGACATAAGTTAGATACAGGATCTCTACCATTTAGTAGACGGAAAGGTGAAACATCTGTAGTAGCATGAGGCGTTATACGGTACAACCATAACTTTTCCCTCAATTTCTCTTTCCACATTCCCCCAAACTTCCGAGCCCATAAGATATCTTGTTTGAGAACCCTGTTATATCTCTCCACTAGCCCATTTCCTTGTGGTCCATACAGAGCAGTGGTGCAATGTTTTATACCATAAATACTCAAAAACTCCAACATCTCTGAAGATTTGAACTCTACCCCGTTATCAGATACAATGCTTTCCGGGAATCCTTCTCTTGAAAAAATCTCTCTCAAAAATAAAATAACACTTTCAGTGTTAGGATGAGGTACCAGTTTGACTTCAGGCCACTTGGAGTGATAATCCACAGCAACTATAGCAAATCTGCACTCCTGTGGTAAAAAATTAAATGGACCAGCAATATCGATCCCTAATTTCTGCCACGGATGATCTGGCCACTTCACAGGAGTCAAAGGTGCCGGATCACATTTGCACGTCTTATCACTTTCAATGCACTCAGGACACTCTCACAAATTTATCTACAAACTTATCAACTCCTGGCCACCAGAAATTGGACCTAATTAATCTTTTCATAGACGACATGCCCATGTGGCATTCATGACTCATTTGCAAAATAACATTTCTTACCGCAAAAGGTGGAATACACTTTCCAGCTCTGAATAATAGATTTCCCTCTAAGGCCAACTCATCAGCAACATTGTAAAAAGGTATAACTTCCGCAGGAATCAACTCCTTAGAAGGCCAACCCAAATTCACATAATCTCTCACTTTGCACAAGACATCATCCTCACTCATGCTTCTCATCCATAAATCTTCTGAAATGATACTGAATTTCTCAGACAACAATTCTGAAATGCTAACTACTACTTCAGTATCTTCATCATCTCCGACACTGGGATATGGTAATCTTGACAAACAATCTGCAGTCACATTGAGTTTCCCAGGCACATATTCTGTGTCAAAACTGTATTCTTGCAATCGTGACATCAATCTAGCAATACGAGCAGTCGCATTTAAACCTCCACCGGGTGAAAGAATACCCACCAAAGGCTTATGATCAGTGCGTATCAAAAATCTTGCACCCCAAATATAATTCCGGAAATGCTCAACAGCCCAGACACATCCCAACAATTCCTTTTCGATTACAGCATACCGTCTTTCAGTGTGATTTAAAGACCTAGACGCGAATGCAACATTCCAGTCCTCTTTACCCGAACGTTGCGAAAGCACACATCCCAGACCATAAAGGCTAGCATCTACTGTCAAAACACAAAGCTTGTTCAAACAAAACGGCCTAAGTGTAGGAGCTGACACCATGTCAAGTTTAATACTGTCAAAAGCGTTTTGTTGTTTAGTACCCCACAAAAATTCAACATCTTTCCTGGTTAGTTCTCTTAACGGCTCCATTTTAGTTGCAAAACCAACTATAAACTTACTATAATATTCACAGAGTCCTAAAATGATAACAATTTATCTTTGCAATCGGGTGCGGGAGCTTTCAGAATTGCATCAACCAACGATTTCTTTGGAGCAACACCATTCCCAGAAATAGTATGCCCTAAATATTCTATCGTCTTTTGAAATAACTTGCACTTTTTACTCTTAATAGTAAGACCAAACTTACTTAACATTTTACACACATTTCCCAGGTGTTCCATATGTACTTCATCACTCTTAGAAAATACCAGGATGTCATCCTGAAAACACTTCACGTAGTCACTCATGTCCTTAAAAATATGATACATCGATCTCTGAAAAACTGAGGCTGCCGATGCCAAACCAAACGGCATCCGTTTGAATTGATACAACCCCTGAGGTGTAATAAATGCTGTGAGATGGCGTGATTCCTCTGCTAACACCACCTGATGATACGCAGATCTCAAATCTAAGGTGGAAAAAACCACAGCCTCACCAAGCATGCTCACCACTTCGTTGATATTCGGCAGAGGATGACAATCTACCACTATATTTGCATTAAGTGCTCTTAAATCTATGCAAAGTCTCAAAGATTTATCAGGTTTGCGTGCCAAAACTACTGGCGAAACCCATTCTGACGATTCTATCTCCTCTTTGACATCATTTTTTAACATATCATTTAGTGTATCACTTAACTCTTCTCTAACATTGAGTGGTACAGGTCTAAATTTTTGCACAACTGGTTCAGCTCGTTGTTTGAGCTTGATGACATGAGTGAAACCACTTAGCTTACCTAACTTGTCTGAAAAGACTCCAGGAAACTCACATGACAGTAACTTCCAAGCATTACTCTCTTCTACAAACATAACTCTTTTACCTAAAACATCTCTATCCTGTAACACCATGACTGGATCTTTGCTGTGTGGATTCAACGTAATGTTAAGTTTGAATTGATCGCGCCAACCCAGAAAATTCACTCCCTTTACCACAACATATAGTTTGATGTACGCAGATTGATTCTTAAAATAAATGGTGGAAGCAATGTAACCAATGAAATCAATGTTTGAACCATTGAACCCCTTTGCCATTACATCAGGAGGGCACAAATCACTCTTAGCAATTTTAGATTCATACATTTCATCAAAATATTCTTCCGTTATGATGGTCCAAGGAGACCCAGAATCAGCCATTAGCTCTAGTTCAACATCCATAAATCTAACTACACACTTAGGAGAGTCTAACACATCCTCCTCAAGCGACCCTAAACTCACTAATGACACAATCATTCCTCTTTCTTTAAGGGATTCATCAGACACAACATACTCACATCTTGATAAATTTGATCCAAAATCTGTGTCATCTCTTACACAAGAGACTTCCCCTTTTTTAAAATAATTACTTTTGTCCCCCATTTTCTTTTTGTCTTCCCTACATGACTTGGAAAAATTACGAACTCTACCACATTTGTTGCACTCTTTACCCAAGGCAGGACAAAACTAGAAGGAAGCTACATGATTGTAACTCCCACATCTAAAACATACAATGCGGTTACGCGATACATTCCTATAGTTTTGAAAACCTTTTGTAACATTGTTCATCGCACATGCTTCCTCACTTAGTTTATCATTCTTGCTACCTCTAGTGCTCGTCTCTTCAATAGTTTTCATCCATTTGTTAGACTGTTCAAAAGCTTTAGCAGTGGAAATGCTTTCTAATAAAGTAGGATTACCTAAAATCCACAACTGTTCTTGTGTTTTCTTGCATTTAACATTAACACTTATCTGATCTCTAATCATTTCATCTGTCATTGCACCAAAATTACATGAAACAACCAAAGCTCTCAAACCCGTTAAAAAATCATCAAAAGATTCATTTTCTTTCTGTGCCCTCGTATAAAACTTGTAACGATTCAGAGCAATACTAGTTGTGGGTTTGAAACGCGTTTCTACACGAAGCATTGCTTCATCAAACACACCAGAGTCACCAAGAACAGGTGGTAAATTTCTAAAAATAGCTTGCCCTTCGGATCCTGAACAATGAAGAAAAATATTCTTTTTCCTTTCATTTCCCATCCTTTCCCCGTCAATAGCCTTTAAATAAGTTAAAAACTCCTCCTTCCATCTGTTCCAGGGGATAGGAGGATCACCCTTACACTGTAAAAATTTCGAAGGAGGGTCAAATTGCATGGTGTAAAATGAGGAATTGCACAAATTAAATAGTGAACAAAATGAAGATATTTGATATTATCACAGCTGAAAAAAACTAAAATACAAAGTAAATAAACACAACTTTGAAATCAAATCCTTGAGTACACCAGCTGTGTACATCAGCGATGTTATATCCCACACAGCAGTTGTAGATTTTAGTTCAAGACTTTAGCACCGATTCGAAATGTTCCAGCAATAATGAACGCGATATGATAATGTTGTCAAAAGGATAGTTGAGAAGATTGTCGTGCGGTGTTTCCTTATTTGATCAATATAGTTCAACCGAGAAAACAGTACCTTTATTTTACGAGCACATCCGAGTCACCGAGTCACATCAGTTGTTGAAACTCAGCACCGTTGTAAACAAATATGGCTGCCTTTACGTTACGCGACGTGACGTTCCATGCGTGTAACATCATCAGCATTGTACTTGGCAGGGACAACTGAAACCATGGTAACTGCACGCTCCAACACGGCGCATGGAGACTCCGTTGCACGAGAAGGCTTCATTCGTCGCGTGCCACCCGTTGAAACCATGTTCAAAGGTAAACATTTGCTTATTTTGTTTAAAATCGTGAATCTTTTAAGCAAAAGCCCATAAATTTCGTAGTTTCGGCAAAACACAGCGTCCTCTACCGTGCAGTCTCCAAATGAAAAACGTTACCAATTCAATGTTGTACAACCAGTATTAACAGGTGTAAATATTATGCCAAGTAAAATAAAGTTTTAAATCCTTCAGTCCTTCAGTAGGATAGTTAATAGAAGCATTTTCTATGTATGAATCAATCTCCAATCTCCAATCTTCAAAGGTTTATAAAATCTAAAATGGGTTTAAATCCAGGTAAAAATCCAAAATTCTTTCAAAATCAGATGTACCACACCTGTGCTGCTGTAGTAGTAGGTACTAGACACCCTCGTCGCCAAATTTGTAATAAAGAAGTAGAAAATCCAAGAAATTCCAAGTAAAATCCAAGGTTTATTGAACTGCAGCACAGTACTTCTTCCACTCTCCAGGTCACCAGTCCTTTTTCTTAACTCCAATACATTTCAGACCATAACAATTCTAAATGGAATCCATCACACAATGTGCATGAGCAGCTATGAAGAGACATTCTATTTAAAAGGGAAATATGTACAAAGATGGAATTAGTATTAAAAGGGAAATATCTACAAACAAGAATACAACACATATTAACCACCAAAGAAGCCACAGTATCAACAGGTTTACAATAAAACATTCGAAACACAGTGTCATTGGACCAATCCGCTGATCTCAGAATGTCTTCCAAACGGGAGCCAGCCCAAAAGGCTTTAGAAGCCATGACTCCCCTGGTGGAATGGGTTCCGAAAACGGAGACATCAATGCCCGCGAGGGACATAACCCAACAGACCCAACGGGCAAGGGTAGCGGAGGAAACAGGGAGATGGGGTGGGGAAATGAGAAGTTGGGGATGAGAGGATGCTCTGAGATCAGAAGTTTGTTGTTCATACACTTTAAGACATTGACCTACGCATAATTTAGGATGGGAAGGAAAATAAGGATAAAAAACAGAGTTCAAATTTGTTTTTGTCCTTCAATTAATTTGAAACAAAACACCTGTAGGAGAAAACTGGCGAGAAGAAATATCTAGAGCTTTAACATCTGAGACACGTTTGATAGAAACCAGACACAGTAACATGGTAAGTTTGGCAGATAACATTTTGCCATCAATAGGGGCATGATTTAGAGAAATGGTGGATCTGTACAAGTTAACTGTCCTATAGGACTTACCTGCGCTGGCTTCAGAAGCCAGGAAATTGACCACAAAATTTAGAGGGGCTGAAAAGGGATTGATATGTCTTTCCAGACACCAGCTTGCCCATAAAGACCAGGCGGACTTGTAAGCTTTGGAGGTCCCAGGTTCCCAGGCTTTGCTGATAAAGAGAGAAGCCTCTTGTGAAATTAGGATGTCAGGAGGGACAGGCCAGAAACTTTCAAGGCCGACAGAACCAATGAGTTGTGCAGAATGAGATTGTGAGAAAGACCAAAGGGGCTTAGAACAGATCCTCGTGAGCTGGGAGGAGAACTGGAAAACCCATCACCATTTCCAACAGGGAAGGAAACCAAATCTGGGATTACCAGAAAGGACCACAATAACCAAGGTCGTCAATTGGCGACGAACTTGGGACAGAACCATGTTGATCATGAGGAAGGGGGAAAGGCGTAGTTGAGGTGGATGGACCAGTCTTGAAGAAAAGCATCCATGGCTAGAGCTGAAGGATCTGGATGCCAACTGAAGAACCGAGGTAATTGGGATTTGAGGCGAGACGCAAACAGATCGATAAAGAAAGGGCCCCATTTTTGCGAAAGAGATTGAAAGACGGATGGAAGCAGCATCCAATCCCTGAAATCCAACAGATAGCGGGAATGCCAATCTGCAACTGAATTGAGATCTCCTGGGAGATACCCTGCTCTCAATGAAATGTTGTTTGACAGGCAATACTCCCAAAGAATCTTCGCAAGTTACGCCAGAGGCTTGGATTTGGTGCCACCTAGATGGTTGATGTAACGAACCGCAGAAACATTGTCCATGCGCAGAAGAATGGAACACCGAACCCTGTTCTTTGTGAGACTTTGAATCGCAAAAGGAATATGCAAGCATCTCTAAGCAATTGATGTGCAATTTCGATTCCTCTCGAGACCATATACCTCCAGTCGAAATTGGACCACAGCGGGCTCCCCAACCCGACAGCCTTGCATCTGATTCTAATACAAGATCTGGGGCCGAAGTGAAGATAATTTGCCCGTTCCAAGCATCTAAATGGTCGATCAACCATTGCAGCTCGACGCGAGATTCCTGATCTAAAGAAATAAGATCGCCGTAGGCCAGCCCCTGATGAAGATGTCTGATTTTTAGACATTGAAGGGACCGATAATGCAGGGGTCCTGGGAAGATGGCTTGAATGGAAGCGGAGAGAAGGCCTACAATTTGCGCAAGAGATCGGAGAAAAATGAGAGAGGACAGAAGAACCTGAGCAATTTCTGACTTGATGGTTGAAACCTTTGACTGTGGTAGCAGAAGAGAAGCCGTGGAAGAGTCCACGAGGAAGCCCAAGAACTCTATGCACTGGGAAGGAAGGAGCATGGACTTTTCGTGATTCAGAAGGAAACCCAGATCGAGGAGAAGCGATTGAGTCATTTTGAGGTCGGACAGAAGAAGCTGTTTGTCTGTGTTCATGATCAGAATGTTGTCCATGTAAATTATGAGTCTGATCCCCAGGGACTGAAGGAAAGCCACCACTGGTTTCCTGACTTTTGTAAAGCACCATGGTGCTGACGACAGACTGAAAGGAAGGGAACTGAATAGATAGGTTACGCCTAACCACTGGAATTGAAGAAGCTTGGAGTGAGATGGATGAATCGGAATGGTGAGGTAGGTGTCTTGCAAATCCAACCTGATCATCCAATCGTTTGGACGGAGGGTGTCTCTTAAATGAATTATAGTTTCCATTTTGAAGTGGCGATACACCACGAACTGGTAGAACCATTTCAAGTTTATAACTGGACGCATCTTTTTGTTCTTTTTTCTGCACCTGAAAGATAGAACTGAGAAAACGATCTAAGAAGTGCCTGTTTTTGGAGGAGGCTTTGGACCCCTACAGAAATGAGTTGTGACATTTCTTCTGAGAACACCCGAGGAGGAGGGAACACAGTTTGGGAAGGCAGCACGTAAAGCTCTATAAGATAACATTGGACTGTATTGAGGACCCAAGGGTCTGCTGTGAGAGTCTGCCACTTTTGTAGAAAAAACGTCAAACGACCTCCTACTGGGGGAGGTGGAACATAACCTACCTTGTTGATTGTTGTTGTTTCTGAAATTCGTCTGGCCTCGACCCCTGAAGCCACGACCTCTTTGTGGATAGAATTGGGGTTTGTAGTCTTGGGAACCGGAGTTGAAAGAACCTCTGGAGCCTTGATTGGCATAGGAACGGCTGGAAGAGCGACCCCTTCCTCTGCCGGTCCACCAAAAAGGTGAATGTAGAAACGAACCTTCTGAGGTCCGTGATCAACAAATCACCAAAAAGGAGACCATTAGCTTTAATACCGTGGTCCTGCGTAGCTAAATTGACCAATTTGGGGTCAAGTTTCATTAAAAGACCTTTGCGTCGTTCATGGGTGATCGCCGCATTAGCGTTTCCCAATAGACAAAAGGCTCGCTGGACCCACAGGGAAATAACTTCAGCAGATAACTCCATATCCTGTAGGCGTGCAGATTCAGCCAGATCAAAGATGCAGGCCAAAGGACCCACTGTATCAAGCAGTTTATCCTGGCAGGTAGACCAGGCTTTGTCCACCCCTTTCCCTGGGTCTTTACCAAATTTGGAAAAGAAAGTGAGTAAGGGTTGATCAACAGCAGGGACGATGGCGATTTTCTCAGCCTGAGTGGGTTTAGGACATTCAGATTTCAACCTGGACCTAGTATTAGCCTCCAAAGGAAGACGGAGCCTGGCGAAGATATAATCCCCCAAGTGTGAGGCAGGAAAACAATCAGTTGAATTCGGGTGACGAATGGAAGAAGGGTCAAACATTGGAACCCATTCCGAATTCAGAACAGGATCAAAATTAAAAGAATCTAATTTGGATTTCTTAGCAGGAGGGGAGGGAGGGTCATCCACATCAAATAAGTCATTTACATCATCCATATCATCATCTGTGTCCAAAATGGTCGAAATAACCAACTTTTTCGGTACCTCTGAATGCTTCAATTTAGTTTTGCGTTTACCCTGAGAGCATAGTAACCCCTCCTTAGAACGAGGCCTGTGAGGCACAATGTCCTCAATCACGTGCGAGGAACCCTCGCTGCTCAAGCATGACGCAGTATTGAAAATAGGAACAGAAGCAGAGGAAACCACCTTTCTTTTTCTGTTATCCCCCGCAGAATGGGCCAGTGCTTTGGACAACAAACTTAACATGGAGTTCTCCATGCCCTTAGAAAAACGTCTCATGGACGTTTCCACAGCAGTTTCAACAGAATTATTAATTACTTTATTAAGGTCCTGCTTGAAGGACTCGTTGTCCTCCTACTGCTGGTCTGAACCAGGTGAGCTATCCATCTCCATGTACCACAAGGGAAACAGGCCAACAGAGTAAGGAGAGGGTTAATTTGGAAAAAAGGGGCAGAAGCAACTACCAAGACACTCCCCCGTAGGGCGTGGCTTCACCGAAGGAGAAGGAATACCAGAAGCTGAATGAGCTAACAAAAGCTCCAGGCAGCCGTCGAGAAGCAGGGAGTCCGCGCATGAAGAATTCAAGAAGAAGAAAAGCCCCCGTGAAGAAACGCGCTCAAGCGGTAAATAAATGCAACCGCGCGCACATTGGGGAACAACAGAGCAGACAGGACGCGTTCGCGAGCAGCTAAGCAGCGGTGGGAACCAACGTTAGCAGCGCGCATGGGGGAAACAACAGAACAGGATGAAAACGGCTACAAAGGGAGCTGCATAGCTATCGGAAAGCTCTGCATTCGCATAACACCACAATAAGCATAAAACAATGGGGAACAAATACATTAACCTCTTCGCTGCTGATGACGAGCTCAGCTCGTCATCAGCTACGGCGCTCGTATGCTGATGACGAGCATGTAACTGATCGTCATTTCTTCAGACAGAATTTAAAGGGCATACATTTTTATATCAAGAATGCAATATAGCAGTGCCCAAAGTGAGAAAAAGAGTAGGGGAAGGCTGTGATTCAAGTGAGGTAGTGAGGTAAAGTAAAAATGGTGACACAAAATCACCAGCAGTTCTGGCATATATTTCTCATATGCCTGTACAACAGGTAATCAATTACATATTCATCACAGTACATAATATCTGTACAGCTTTGCCATGTAGCACAAGATTTCACAGTAAAGGAAGTACTGTTGAAAGGACTGGCAATTATAAAGTGTTGACGTTTCGACCCCAGTTGGTGTGTACGATTTTCAGGCCTTAATCGCGGGGTCTTCCTCAGAACAGGTGGAAGGTGGTGTGGGGTGAAGGGGCACCGTGAGTGCAAGGAGGAGGGACCTCTCACTAGCCAATGGTGGAGGATCAAAGGGCTCCGTGGCTCTCAATAAATTGAAGGCAAGAGGGAGAAGACACTCAGGGTAATTTACAAAAGGAAGGTGGTCTAGGCAAATCAAGAATCCATCGTTATAGAGGTTACAACATCCCGTATCTTCAGGAACCCCGAATCAATCAAGGGAGAAGGGAGATTTAATCCCTCAAATCACCAAAGTGTTCCTGGAGCGCTATTGAAATTAAAGCAAGATAAGAAAGCATAAAAGGAGCCTCCGGCCGTGCCATAAAATTTAGGACTGGGTAAAAAGAACAGCCTTTTTTTATTACACTGTGTGGCCCCTTTAAGGCGAGGCCTTGACAACTGTAAGGCCAATAGAATGAGATGGTGTCAAGAGTCCACCATGTACACCATTTTCACGCAGTCACCCATGCGTTGTATGTGAAAAAAACATCATTACACATGTAATGCACTAAAAGGGTGACAGTTTCACCCACCCCTATTCAGACGTTCAATTGCCCACTTGAGAGATCTGTGGAAAGTGCAGGTCATGAGGCCATATCTAGGGGGGACCTAGCTATGAGTACTTCTACAGTTTCTATAACTAGAATCACTATACGGAGAATGCTAATAGCTATTATGAGGCTAACTTTACAAGTGCTGATTATTATTGGCTAGGAGTGTCATTTTTTATCGTGCATACACGTGGTAGGCACACCAGAGCTCTCCCAAAATACAGCAGAACTGTGCAATTAACAAAACAACGGAACCAAAAAGTGCTTTTCCATTATTCACGCATTCTAAACTTGAAGATTTTTACGGATGCATGTTCACATAGATTGTGCATGTCACAGAGACGATGCTGATGTTTCACCAGAGGGAGGCGCTAGTGTACTTTCGTTAAAAACATAAACGCTTCACTTGAAAATGGGATCGAGCAGGATTCTTAAGAATAACTCTCTGGGGTTTGAAGTTCCAAATCATGTCCCATAATTGCAGAGTCCACGTGCAACGTTTACAAATGGAACACACGCAAGTAAATCAATTGGAACTGGCCGGGTGACCGGTAAACCTTGTGTAAAAAAAGAACAGGAATTAGCTTTTTAGCGTAGACGAAAGAATAGATTTTCTCTTGACCTTTGTGGTGGGTGCTTCCATGTCTGATCCATAGGCGAGTAAAATATGCATGACAGTGGGGTTTTAGGCGCCACTTATGAGGTGGGAGGTAGACACTGTCCCCCTTCGATGAGTTTAATTGGGTTTGGTGGCGTCTCCTCCTCCTATCGTTTAGTTATTTTTTGTGCCTTCACTCACTCCTTTTTGTAGCTATTTTAATTTGACGTGTAGGCTCGGGGGGCGGGGGCACCTGTCACTCTGCAACTATTTTCATCAGAGTACCAAAAACACTCATAAGAATCTCACAGGGGCGTCCTGTGATCCGTTTTTAGGTTTCGCTGGGGAACGGAGCCTTTAGGCTCCGCCTCCAGAGAAATCTCTTGATTACAGTAAGGACTCTGGAATACGCCCCCCTGTCCCATTGGCTAGCTCCATAAATGGAGGCTAGCCATTGGAACAGAGAGGCGTCCGTCATGGCCGGAGGAGACTCGGGGGCGTTCCCGAGATTCTTTGGCTTTTGGCGACGTCACGCGACGCCGGGAACGCCCCCGAATCTGGTCCGGCCGGGTCGTGCTTGCTGCTGTCCTGCCTTCTTCCGTGTCCCTCTTCCCGCCGTCCCCCCTCCCCCCTCCTCGCTGTCCTGTGCACGTTTCCCGCCGTCCGTTCCTCTCCCCCGCCTCCCGAGCCGCAGCTGATCCCGATCCGCTCTCCCCGCCTCCCTCTCCCCTCCCACAGCAGATCCCCGCCTCCCTCTCCCCTCCCACAGCAGATCCCCGCCTCCCGAGCCGAGCCGCAGCTGATCCCGATGTTTCGGAAGATAGAAATTACATCCCGTAAAATGTGTGCAAGCGGAAGAAGTCCAGGTGAGTGCCCGTTCCTGCTTCCCGCTGTCTGTGTGCCGGTCCCGCCCCCCCCCTCTTCCCGCTGTCCGTGTGTGGTTCCCGCCCCCCCCCCTCCCGTTGTCCGTGTGCGGTTCCCGCACCAATGTGATCGTGGGATAACCAATCCATCTTGTGACTACAGACTGCCTATGCATTATTTACAAAATAATTGGGAAACAGTGTTAGCAGAAGTTTTAATCTGTAAACACGGGCGGGTGTGAATTGGCCGCAGGCGAGGGCTGCGCTTTAAAGCAGTGTGTAAAGCCCGCTCTGTACCGAAGGCTCTTCGAGTAGTGCTTCGCGCTGCCAGCATGGGACAGAGTGTGCTGCTAGGGTTTGTGGTCCTGGGCTTGATTTATGAGGGATTCTGCGCCAGGAAGGTTTCGTAGGCACGTTGGGGTAATCTGTCCGTGGATGAGAGAATTCAGGAGCCCGCACACGATTCAGTCAGTAGACGCCTGTGAACACAAAGCTTCAGCGCACCCTGGGATAGATTTCCTCTTCCCCTGCTCTCGGAGTCTTGTCTTTGTTAATTAAGTAACACGTTAATGAGCCTACACGTTGCTGCGCTCTGTGTCCCTAGGACCGGTTTTCTCGAATGGACTCATTGCTTGTAGCTGGATAAGTGGCTGGAGGCAGCAAGATTAGATCTTTAATACCTTGTTGAGCCAAATCCTCGGAGAGTAGACCATGTTTAATACCTGTATTAAACTGACGCCCAGCCTGGCACAAAGACAGTTCAATGTGCTGTTGTGAAATTCGTGTACATACATATTCATGTAATAACGTCAGCAACAAATCATGTGTGCTTGATTTCCCATTGCAGAATTCAGAAATAACTTCAAAAAGTATTTGCACGGGGGCGTGGCTACCGGCCGAGCGAAATGGCCACCTGTTAGCTGAGCTCTGTGACTGGGAGTCACCTTTCCCTAAAATCCGTCCACTTATCCGAAACTTAGCAGGCACAACTGCCGATAATTCAAAGCGGGAGAACTTCCGATTTCTGTAACGCTGCTCCGGACGTTTCTACTCCCAAAACTCACGCCGTACTGCCAAGGAGAAAATTGCGGCCTGCTGACGACGCTGAAGCCGGGAACTCAATTTATCGGCAGCCGGGGGCCTAACCGACCTGACCGGAACTGCCTGACACGGCCGAGTTGCTAAGGCGGAAAGCACAGACCGGACCGGCTACATACGCGACCAGCCTAAGAGGTGAGGGCTAAGGCTCCTGTGGACAGAACGGTGATAATAGTCACGTTTTAACTCATGCACGCACTTCACTTACAAAGGTTTATGAGATGCCAGCAGCAGACTGGTTCTGCAAGAAAATGTGAAAATGTGAATCCAATTCATATTTAAAGGCCGGTAAGGTAGCCTGTGTGGTGAGTGCGCCGGTGTCAGGATTCTGATACAACCAGCAGCTCATTGGTTCCAATCCCGCAAGGGTCGAATTTGCCTTTCCTGCCACTTCCCCGGGAAATAGCGTAAGCTGTTACACAAACCTCTGCGTAGCAGCACGACTGCAGCACAGTGCTGTATGAACACATCACATTCTAATCTAGACTGACACGTGAGATATTTCAATAGTTCTAGCAGCATGTAAGAGTCCATGAATGGGAACAGAATTAGAAACTTGGTCTATTTATACAATTTTATGTATAGCAGACATACAACACCTGTGCATTGTGAGAATTTAATCCCAAAAATAATACAATATTATTTTAATGACTGGCGTTGTTTCATCTGTTAATATTCTTCTCATCCCACCCCACGAAAAGGAGCAATAACGTGGAACACCCGGAGAATGTGTATGGTTTTAGGTCTTGCTTATCAAATGTAGTGTCTGCAAAAGACCTATTGTCAGCTTACCAGTAGAGTAGTAAGGCTGCCACGTGCCCTAGTGCAAGCAAGGAAAATGGCCCTTTGACTGTTCTTGGGGTAACGCATCAAGCAAGTATCAGGGTTTAGTGGGCCCAATCCCACTGTACTTGGTGCGCTAATGGTAGTTACGCTCATGCAGCATATAGTATAATTAGAGCCCACCCATTGCTTACCTTTGGTTGGCTTTATTATCACTCATTTTCGGCTTTCTTATTCGTTACCTTGTGCGGCATTCTTCTTGTGTTTGTGTTTGTCTCTCCCCTGGAGCACAGACGCATTACTTGTGTCCTTCCACTGCTCACTTTTAAATTGCTACTTTTTTCATTTTTGGTTAAGCACGCCATTAGAGTGCATGTGTTTTCTAGCTGCCTCCCTTTTGTACTTCTCTCCACCCGCTGCGCTCTGTGTTGAACTCTCTTGCCTGCGTGCTTCTTCCAGCCACTCTGTGATGTGATCACCCTTGTCTGCTTTCCACCCCTGTGTAACTTTCGCGCCTGTTTTCGTCCCTACCCAGCTCCACATCTTTCTTTCTCCCCCATTTGCTTTAAAGGCTTCAAAGTATGATGTTCACAATAACCAACACCCTCACATAAGAACATGCTTAAAACGATCCCTACAAATGAAAAGTGATTGTAAGATAACTGATCGATAAAATGCTTTTCGGGCATAATTCCAGCCAGAGGAACACAGTGTGTGGGTGAAAGAGTGGTAATTGCACTGCTTTTAGCAAAATTGAAACATCACCGTTTTTCCATTTTATGCAAACTGCAAGGACTTCCCGTCCATGCTGGCCCTGGAGGGTGCGTCCCAAAAGGGGGGGGGAGGGGCTGTGTGTGTGTGTGGCTCTGTGTGTCTGGATCTGCGTGTGGCTCTGTGTGTCTGGCTCTGCTTGTGGCTCTGCAGGTATGGATGTGTGTGGGACTCTGTGGGTCTGTGTGTTTGTGTGTGGCATTTGCGAGAGATTAAGCTATTGGTATTGTAAATGACAGTGCCATTTATTTATCTGTTTTGAAAACCAACACATAAATAAAAATGTTGTCATTTACAATGCCAATAGCTCTAACTTTTTCAAAGGCGAAACCGTTGCATTGTAAATGCTTGTTATTATTAGGGTCGCCAGCGTCATGTTTTAAATAGCGGTCAAAGTGCATTAAAAAACAGCAACGGCGTTGGGAACCATGATGCTCTGAACGATGGGGCCGGGGTGAGTAACCGTGGGGGCGGAGTCTAAGATGAGGCTTAAAAACAGATCATTCTGTAACTTTTTTCATTCTTTCACCTTCAGGTATATACATAAAAATAACATACAGCTTAAATGTAAAATAAATAAATGCACATTAAGTTAATTAGTGGGAAATGCACTATGATACTTTGATTAGATACAGTGGCGGCTTCAACAGAACGGGGTGGTGAGCCGGGCGGATGGTGTGGAGGAAGGAAGGAAAAAAAATGTAAATCACTTTTTAATGGTGGCTCCTCCGCTAAGGCAAAGGAGCGGGGCCCCACTGCTCTTTTGCAGCGAAACACAGAGAAAATAAAATGATAATAACTCACGTTATTATCATTTTATTTGCCCCTACTTCTGCCAACAGCTTTGCGTGAGGGGCGGCGGTAGGGAAGGAGTGGTAGCACCCTCCTAAAGTGCGCAATGATTGCTACCACGGGCCTCTTTGGCTGCCCAAAATAGTCATGCGCACTTTGCATGTTCTCCATGCAGGCTGCTTTACAACCTACGTGGAGAACATGCCCAGGCCTCCAGTCAGCTTCAACGCTGCTAAGGCAGCGTTGTGATTGGCTGACTGGAAGCCTGGGTGTGCTCCCTGTGGCTGAGCAAAGGATAACTTTGGAGGAGAGACGCGGCGAGGAAGCAGCAAAAAGGTAAGTTTTAATTTTTTTATTTAATTATTATTTATAACCACTTCCCTCATGTCCTCCCCTCCTGCATCTTCCCCCCACCTCACGTGTTCTATCCCCCCCTCCACCCCCCTACCTGTGATCCCTGACAGCTGGCGCTGCCACCCAGGCTGTGCAATACAGCCGGGTAGAGAGCATGGAAAGTGCACATGACTGTTTGGCCGGCCCAGGAGGGCCAGCCAAACCATCATGCACACTTGGAGAGTACTCACCACTCCTCACCCTGCTCGGCACAGCCCAGCCCCACACCTAGAACAGAGCGAGTACCGAAAAATTTTATGATGATAACATTGTGTTAATATTCTTTTATTTTTCCACTTTTAACTGCTCGGAGAGCAGTTGGGCGGCCCTCCTCTGCTTAACGGAGGAGCCGCCACTGATTATTCAATGCACTGCAGAGGTCTGTGTCTGTAACCAGCCAGCCAGGGAATAGAATCCTAGTTGGAGCAAAGGAGAATAGTTAGGGTCATAACACAGGCCTTATGCCCCTTTAAAAAAGACACACAGATCCCAGCTCAGCTGGTAACTTCTTTCCAACACCACTCAAAAAGAATCAATCAGTGTCATCAGGATGTGTCAAGTGATTCCATTAATTAAAGACAAGACTGGCTTCCGAGCTCCCTTTACATTTGCAGATTGACTTGATGTACACATTTTCAATTCTTTCAGGTAAGCCGGCTCCCAGGCGTGAGGTTTTGTTTAGGTGTCTGCTCGCCTTCGGTTTCACAGCGCAGGAGACTCACTGCCTTACACTACAGCTGAAGCATTTCAGCTCTTGGCATTAACCGTCCCGGGACGGTTAACTTTTCACAGAAAGTTGGGGAACTATTTCTCTTAAATTAAAAAGGTATGGGCACGGCGTGCCCCTCCGATCCTGCCCACTTTGACCACTGGTTTTAAAAAACAACATAACAACAATTTATACATGTAGAGATATATAAACTTATTGGTGCTTTTGGTCAGCCCTCTCCGTCCATTGGCCAGTGTTTTTGCTTCAGCCAACCACAGGGCACAGCACAGGAAATGGGTCCGTCCACTAAAGCCATTGGCTGTCTTTACTGTGCGCGATGGCATTCTGTTTCTCCACATGTACCCATCCAGCTAAAAAGTAGGTTTGCCTTAGTGCCAAGGCTGGTGAATCAATATCTGCTTTCATTTCTGCTTTCATTTCATGTTTTTAAGATTTACTTTTGGGATGAGT
Source organism: Lissotriton vulgaris (assembly GCF_964263255.1). Taxonomy (NCBI): domain Eukaryota; kingdom Metazoa; phylum Chordata; class Amphibia; order Caudata; family Salamandridae; genus Lissotriton; species Lissotriton vulgaris. Next base: position 147,529,130 of record NC_141697.1, on the reverse strand, counting down.
CATTTTTCACTATTTTTTGCAAACATATGCATGTCAACTTTAGACTGCGGCATTTTTACTCTTCATTCCTTTTAAATATTGTATACCTATTGCATATCCTGCAAAAATAAGTATAAAAAATGACAGGCTTACCAAAACCAAGCCTTTCGGCTTTGCAGATGCTTGTATTTCAATGCATAACAAATGTCAGCAAGAACACATTCTGACATCTCCTTGCATCCCATTTCTTACATCAGCTTTCCTGAGTTTTATGAGCGTTTAGTTCATGATGAATTGTCCTTCCCTGTTCTATCAAACACAGAGCAGCTCACAATAAGGACATTATTGTGCTCTAGATTTTGTCTCATAGATTTTCTGCTTCATCCACCAGGCTGATGTCTAGATTTCCAATCTGTACGTTCTTGTTGCACTTTTGAGTAGGAAGCAACTTGTCAGCAAATGTACAATGAGGAACTCTGGGGCTCTCATGTATAGAATCAAAGAACAACCTCATAACTTGTAGGTTGGAGGACATGTGGCTGATGCGTAGGCTGCTGACCTTAGAATCAGGGGACCTCGGTTCTGATCGTGGCTCCAGCCCTGGATTAAAAACTTGAATTCTTCAAAATTCACCTAGGGCCAGATGTATCATGGGGTTTGCGTTCGCATTCTTTGCTATTCCCAAAATACCAGGGTTTAAGACCGCAAAATCCATTTTTCATATATTCTAACCCCATGTTGTGATTTGGAAAATGTTGGAAATGTAAATGTTATAGTGCTTATATAGCGCACAATCACCCCAAGGGGTATCACAGCGCTGTACACACACCGCTCTGGAACTCCTCCTGGCCTTTCCATGTGAAGTGCCCACTCCTGGGCCCCCCAAGGTGAGGACAGGCATCCCGGCACTGTTGGGGCCGTTGTGGAGATTAAGCAAGCTATTGCCCAGAGTTGCAGAGTGGGACCCATGATTAGAATAGGCCCAGAGGCGAGAATTGTCAGGTCCGGGGAAATTTAGCCCAAGACCCGCCTGAGGCAGAATTGAACCCTGGTCCGGGCCAGACATCTGCATCAGGGTCTGCCGCTCTAACCATTGAGCCACACTTCTCCAAAATGTTTCAGTATTTTAACCTAGGGTTTCAAACCCATGTCGAACAGGAATTTGAAAGGGTGCGTAAGGGGGTCTTCTTCCAAATTGTGAGTTGAAACTATATGTATCAATGATTTGCTACCACAATTCAGGTTGCAGACCATTGATCAGATACCAGCTGCCAAGCCTGGGTCGTAACTGGGAAGGGGTACCCTTTGGACCCATTCCTATTAGGAAACCAGAGTGCTATGTTCAGGGCAAGGAGTGGGTAGGCAGTTTTCCATTTTGGAATGCAATCAGAGGGATGGTGGTCTTCTGTCCCTTGCCGGCCACCATCCCTGCGTTTGTAGCCAATCACAGGGTGTAGCAATTGTTTTATCTGCCTATTAAATATTTGTTCGCAAATTCTCTCTAATTCCCTATTTTGCCGCTCTAACCTATTAGTGCATAGTTTTGTTCTCAAAATCTAATACGACTTGCAAAAAAGTCTGTGCATATTTTGAAGTCGGTTGGTAATCGAATCTTAGTATATTGGGCCCTTTATCTCCCTGTTTCTAAAATTATGGCTGCCTGTGAAATGCAATTATAAATATTGGAAATGTAATGTAATTGTGAAATACAAATGTGTAAATCTCCAAGTGATGTCCACCATGCTCTGGTTAGGTTATGGCTTTGCATACCCTAGGGTTTTAGGGTTCTCTAGCGCATAGTCACCCCCGGAGGGGGTGACTATGCGCTTTATAAAAATAAATAATAATAATAATAATAATAATAATAATAATACCCAGCCTAACAGCTAGTGCAGTGCTTGTGCATAGCATGTGGCGCACATTGGTGCCCGTAACTTTCAGGAAAACACCTACCCAAATACTAGTTAGATTAGGCATGTAGATACTGACAATGTAGTAGTCACAAAAACATTTGGAACACCTGCTCGGTTTAGGGATTCTGCCCTACATTAGAAGATGCTTCTGTTTTTAATTTCTGTTTGTTTCAATGTATTCTTCGAGGTAAAGTTCCCTTGTTTTCTTTTTGTGGGTGCTTAGTTTTCATGGTGGTAAATGGGAAGAGAGAAGCAGTAGTACACCAATTAATCATTCATTAGAAGTGAAGGCTTCAGAGACACAACAAGCATAAGGGGTTATTTCCTAAGACTTGCGCTCGTGAGGTGGTGCACAAAACAGGCTCTTGTAATGGTGACACAATGTTTTGGGTCACTTTGTGCCATGAGAGCGCCCAACAATACCTTAGTAAACAACTCTGATATACTCTCATTGTGGTAGAGCATCCCTGATGCCCACCTTTGTTCATGGATATTCCCCCATTTACCACTGCCATTGATGGGATTTTCACCATAATTCACACCAGGAAGTTGCACCTGTCGTGCACGGACAGAAACTATAGAGGAGAAACCTCAACCTTCGTGAAAGAGATATCAAAATATGGCAGCATTTCTATTCCCATCGTGGCGAAGAACATAAAACTAGCAGGTTGAAATACGATAAGCAAGTCTTTAAACCACCCTAAATATGTCCCCCAGAGGTACCCATCAAGTAAGGATCATAAGGAGGGCCAGAAAGGTTGGCAGAAGTTAGCCAGCATTATATTGGGAAACTAAGGAAAAGTGCTTTGGGTATAGAACTCCGGGTCTAGCTCTCAGCCCCTCAGTTTTGGAAGAGAGGAGAAATTGATTTACTGCAGGCTTTGAGATTATTAAAAAAAATCAACTTCAGATATTGTGTTGTGAAAGATAATTTCAGCTCCGATTTCGTAGTTGCACTTATGTCCAAAGGCATCATCAACTCATAGCTGAGGTTCCCAAAGCCAGAGGCAAACTTGAACACTTAGCAGATACTCAAAAGCAACAGCTAGACCGGTCCTGAAGCACATCTCCTGGCTGTGAGCTCCTTGGAACTTCTTACAGTATCTTTCTAAACGTACTCTTGTTAGACCTGGCAACGTTGGTGTGGTTTTCCTTCTAACTTTTGCCTTCAGACCAACTGCTTTTGCTGACTTTGTTTTTGCTGACCATAGGACTCTGCGAACTTTACACTGCTAACCGGTGCTAAAGTGCTTGTGTTCTCTCCTTAAAACATGCCAGATTGGCTTATACCCATTTGGCATATTTAATTTACTTGTAAGTCCTTAGTAATGTGCCCAGGGCCTGTAAATTAAATGCATTATTGGGCATGCAACATTGATTGTGCCACCCAGCTAAGTAGCACTTTAAACATGTCTCAGGCCTTCCATTGCAGCCTGATTGTGTACAGTTTTAAACTGCCATTTGACCTGACAAAGTACACCTTTTGCCCGTCTCAAAACCCCCTTTTTAATATATATGTCAACCCTAGGTAGACCCTGGACAGCGCAGAGTATTTAAAAAGTAGTGAATGTAATTTAAAGTTTTACATGCTCTGGTAGTCAAATACTCTTAAATTCCCATTTTCACTACCGCAAGGCCTACCTCTCCCACACACTGACATTGGAGTTACCTCATTGCATTATATAAGTGTAATTTCCGAATTGGACCTGGTAGCTAGTTCATGTTTGGTGCATCTGGAATTGGCATTTAAAATCATAACTTATGGTGAAGTCAGATTTTAAATTACAATTTGAAAAACGCCACTTTTAGAAAGCTAATGAAAACAATAACTAGAACACATGTTCTAGACACAGAATGCACTACCTAGTGCATTCTGTGTCTAGAACGTGTGTTCTAGTTATTGTTTTCATTTTTAATTGGGTGGCCGGGTAGAGCTTCCCCACAGGGTGCACACACAATTTTGTGTAGTTGAATAATTGGTTTAACTTGGTACCCATTTTGTTACGTTTGAGTGCAACCCAGTTTTTTTTCTACACTTTTAGAAAGTTGGCATTTTCTTGTCTGGGCCATTTGGTGACTGCAGGCTTTCTCTGGGTCACGTTACTGGGTGTAGTTGTCAGTGAGCTTTGTGTATTCCTGTTAGACAGCCATACACAATGGAGAGCTTAGGTGTGACTGTATGGACGATCGCTGGCAGGATGGGAGGGAGGAGCTGGGCCCAGACCCACTTGCACTTGAAAAGGCTGTGTCCTGACTTCACACAAATGACTGCAACCCCCCTGTAGTTTGTCTGGAGCCAGGGCCAGGAAGACAGGGCACATGTGCACTTCAAAGGTATGCCTCTAGAAGAACTGGGTATAAATACTGGGCCTCACCGATATCTTCAGTACACTTCTGGACCTGTGGATACTCTGCCAGGTAGAAGGACTGTTGAGCTGCTGAAAGGACTGCCACTCTGCTGGACTGCTACTCTGAAAGACTGCTGCCCTGCTATGCTGCCCTGCTGCCCTCTTACCTGACTGTAGAACAGTGAAGGTTTTGGATCCTCATACTACCTCATACTAAAGTTTGACACATCCAATTCTGGCCTGAACGAAATGACTGAATCTACCAGCCTATGAACTGAATTTTTTGGCTGAGCTTGGCTGTGCGCTCACTTTGAACTGTCTCTCTGTATGTCTCTGGTTCAAACCTTGCTTGTTTGCACATTAGTCTTTGTTTGGCGCGTTGAGGCAACCGGGGTGGGTTGACAGAGGTCTGCAATTTGGTTTAAGGGTTGTATGCCCAGGATTTATTTTTTTCCCGAACTATAAATATCATCAAAGATGCCCGTGACACTACTAAGGTTCATGTGTTGATTTTTAATGTGATCAAAGATTCCCTGTTCATCACTATAAATATCATCAAACGTACCCATGAGACCACTAGGGTTGATGTGTAGATTACTTATCTTTTATGAGACCAAAGATTCCTTGTTTTTATATGAAGTTTGAACTTATACCACTGTTGTGATATGTATATGCAATTGTCGTTACAAGTCACATTCTTACAACTGCTCTGTTTATAACACTGTTTTTATATGAAGTTTGAACTTATACCACTGTTGTGATATGTATATGCATTTGTTGTTACAAGTTACATTCTTACAACTGCTCCGTTTATAACACTGTTGCGGGACACTACCGCATTTATTGCAACATTTTCCATGCCTACAAATGTTTGCACTCACCCCCATGTAGAGTCCGACCAGCCTAGTTACACTAACTACATTGACCAGCACCTTCAGGAGCGCCCCCCCTAGCCACACCCACCAGCCTCCCGACCGGGCGGGCTCTTTAGTAACGCGTTCGAGCGCGGCGCCTCACTCCCCATCTGTGTTGCCGCTTGAAACGCCAGATTTATTCCTCCATTTAGAGTAAGTGCTTCGCGCCCTTGGGACGCATCTTTTTTCACTTTTGCCGGCGTGCTGCGCTCGAGCCAGCAACTAATTCAAGCTCGCGCTTCCCTTGTTGCAGGTCCCAGCACAAATAATTTACTCCTTGCTGGCGTGGATCAGACCACTACTATCTGTTGGTTGGGACTTCAGGTAGGCTGTTTTCTCCATGGGGACGTGACTATAACTACTGGGAGCGCAGACGTGTCTCAGCGACATTAACCCTGGGCACTGTGTTTTTTATGGTCCCCCAGTTCCAACACATAGATGCTTCAACATGTGAGACGTCTTCTAACACCGATCGTGCACCACCTCGCGGGCACTACATCTCCAGCCTAACCCCTGGTTGAAGTACAGGTAGGAAGCAAAAACAGCTTACACTATGGCCCTCCACTATTTGTGCATTTCTCCAACCCCCCTGGTGTGCCACCGCGCTAAGCCCACTTTCACTTGTTGTTTCAGAAACCTTGTCTGGTCGAGTTTAACCGACACCACGGCTATTCTTATGCCATTGTGCAGGTAATCACTTTTTCCTTGTTCCCTGGAGTCAGAGTAATTTGTAACACATTCCTGACAGATACATCTGACACCCACTCTGTATATCTTTTACAGAATCACGATCCCCAGTCCCTGTCCTGAAGAGAACCTGTAATAACGCTGGTTCGAAACGCGTCGACACTTCCACCCTGTGGTAAACCCCCAAGGGTGCCCCTAGGATAGAACTTTACCGATTCCTTTGGATCCTAGTTGTTCAACCCGCTTTAAACAACTAACCACAGGCCTGGTTGACAGGCAGGCATTTCATTCCATCCCTCCCTCCTGTCCCATGGTTTCACAGTCTGATGGACTGGTTATATATTTGCTTTACACTTGAAAGTTTTTGCACTGTATATAACTACAATCTATGTTGTTCACTGAATTTTGCATTGTTTTGGTGTGTCTTGCTCACTTATGTTGCTTCATTCATCTTTGTAAGTGTTGTATATTTGTAAAATTTGTATACTTGTAGATATTGTCATCATGAATCCACTGTCATAACAGTTGTTTTGTTTGTGTTTGTGTCCTTGAATCCTTAATAATTTGAGTCAAAAAAGAAAATAAATTTGCTTTGGGATTCTTTCCCGGTGGTCACGTGGTATATATTGACTACGTGGCTGTAATTTGTCTTTGTTAATTTTCCTGTCCAGCCACCCTGTTCTGTTGCCCTCTTACCTGAGTCAGAAGGACTGGGCCTGTATCTCTTAAACCAAAACCTAGTGTGGCTCCAAGGGCTAGTTGGCTGGCCTCTTGATCTGAAGCTTCAGGCACACAACAGGCTTCCTACAACATTGTAACTGCACTTGCACCCTCCATCTGTGATTTCACCCTGTCAAGTGGTGCCACCCCAGTCTTGGAAGCATGGAAGTGGGCTTAAGGTGCTCTGCCAGCCTCTGTAGATTCAGCGGGACTGACGCATCTTCTCTGCTGTGGGCACAACCCTGAGCAGAACCAACGCATGCTGCGTGGATCGAACCTGTTGCAAAGTCCTGCATCGCCACCGCAGCCTGCAATGCCTTAGGAACCACCTCTGTGCAACGCATCCTCAGTGCAGGCCCTCGCATCCCTCGTCAACGGCAGCTGGATTCTGCATTGCAGCCTCTAGCTCTGCAGAACCAATGCACTTAACCTCAGACTTTGCATCGCAAGCTCCGTTGATGAGATCCTCTACAATGACACAGGCCCTCGCATCGCAGGCTTGAAGCATCTCAGAACCTACTAATCACTTTGTATGCACAAAGCATCTTCAGTATTTAAGGTACCTGTTCCATAGTCCTTACTGGGTACCTGTAGTTAGACCATGCTCCATTGTGATCGGCCCTAACTTGTAACCTTGTCCCTGTCTGGAGCAACCAGATATCCGCAGTTGGTGCTTTGTGCTTTTAGGTGCTATTTTTGCGCAGGTCTTTAAAATTGCACATTACTGGTTATACTGATTGGATTATTGCCTGTTTGGTCTTGTTTTATTTATTAAAGAAAGTTCTGTTTTTCTCATTTTGTGTGAGATCTTTTTTGTGTGGTGTTTCCGCTCTTTACTGCTTGAAATTTTGCACAAACAATTAACACCTTGCCTCTAAGTTAAGCTTAACTGCTCTGTGCCAAGCTACCTTGTGGCTGGGCACAGGTTAATTTGGGGTTTGCTTCTGCCTTACCCAGACAAGGATTGTGGTTGCTGCTTGACCAGGACTCACACCCCTGTCAACTAGTAACCCAATTTCTAGCAACTCTATACTCAGATAGCAAAGCCTCTCTCCACATGGGATTAGCGGTGGTTGGGCCTATGGTCTCCTGCTAAGGCCTCAAGATAAGTATCGTACAACAAACAATTTTAATTACAGCCATCAGACTCCTTAGTTCACTGATGCTGAGAAGGTTTGGGAGCAGGAGTGTGGAAAATCCCTCTTTTTTGAATGGTGACCTGCAAACCCACTATCTAAAGTTTCAGTATCCATCACTTTTAGCCTCCTTCAGTAGCCTGTGTAAAAAAAATGCACAAATATGAGGGAAATTGAGAAGTAGCGAGCATTAGATAAGGAGCTGATTGAGGACGGAAATTTCTGTCTCTCTCTGCAAGAATATCTCTATTTTATCTCTATTTTATTTTTGCATAATAAACCTTTATTAGACTTGAAGAAGGATTCTAGCCATTTTTCGTCCACAAACCATGCCATTCTAGGCCAGGACCTGCCTACTCTCTTCCGGTTGTTGGGAAAGAGCTTGAACAGACTCTAAATTTTGACCTCAGGTGCCAATGTTAAGGGATACTTTCTCCAAGCATGAGTGTGGCTAAATTGAAAAGAGTGAAGTCTAAACATGCTTATTTTTCTGCTACTGTGCTATTTATCTAGGTGCATTATAGGTACATAAGGCATCTTCTGAGTAGAAGATAACAAGTTTAAACTGGGTGGGTAGGCAGATGAGGCTGGAGTCTCTTAAATAAATTTATGAGGGCACAACACAGTATGGAGCGAATGGGCCCTAGAGTAGCACGGGGAGATAGGGAGATAGGCACGAGTGGCAGGACCTTAACGCAGACCCTATGAAGATGAATGTGTATGCAAAAGAGGCTCACTGATCCATCTGCCGTAGCCTCTGCTCTAGCTTCACTGTGTTATTCGGGAACAAGCCAAAAGCAAGGGGGTCAGTGTGCATGAGTGAAAGGTACTTCCCTTTTCTACCTCCAATTCTTCTTCAAATTCAAATTGTCTAAAGCGTAACTCCAATAAAATTGAGGTCCTACACTTCGGGAATAATGTGTCCTGTTGGTCGCCAACAACTTGGCTCTCTCCCTACTCCAGTTAGCAAGGTGAAGAACTTGGGTATACCCTTGTTAGGGATCACTGATACAATATCGACTCCTAAAACCTCAACCTACAAAAATATTGAGGAAAAAATATCTTAGACAAAAATATCGACACCTTATACTTAAGCAAGAAATTACACAAGCATCAATAAAAATATATTGTCTATAAAAATATCGATGACAAAAATATGAACAACAAAAACATAGTTTACAAAAATATCGATAACATTAAAATAAAATTAAACACACAAAAAATATCGATATTAACAATATCGACTACACAAATATCGATAAAATACATATAAACTATACCAAAAATAACATATAAAGTTAAAAAATACCATTTACAATTATATAATTAAATTACATATCCCAATTACTTAAAATAAACTATACCAAGATATATAAAAAAATTACATTATTTAAAACCTATGCTATTATAATACTAACACGAATAAATAAATAAACAATACAATAATGAAAAACATATCCAACGAACCGAAAATTAACAAAAATTCATATATATCAACTATAAATAATTTAATTACATTTATTTCCAAATATATTTAACCCGTTTACCGCACCCATTATTTCGGCGCAGTGCGTTCTACGGAGTGGGCGGGCCGCGTCGTCCGTTGGCCGTTCGCAGCACCATCCAGGTAGTGCTCGCGATGACCAACGGATGACGGGAGCACGGAAGGGGTTAAATGACAACAATAAATACCATAAATACAAACATTAAATAAACATTATATATATTAAACTAATTAACCCCTTGCATGCTGCCGCGATTCTGCACCTGTGCGGCACATTCCGATCGCGGGTGCGGTCATGACGGCCCCCAGCCCTCAAGTGGGAGGATGACCTGGGCAGGCCCATACCGGACACGACGTGGGCACAGTTGGTGCGGCGGGCGCGTAATAGCACGAGGAACGCCAGATTTCAACTTATCCATTATTATATACTGCACAGGGCGTACTTGACACCTGGGAGGATCCTGAGATACTTTGGCGCGACTGACGCGAGGTGCCCCCGCTGCGCGGCGGAGGGAGCGGAGCTGGTATATATGCTCTGGTCGTGCCCAGCCCTGCCGGACTACTGGCGGGCCGTGGGAGAGACTTTGAACGGGGTGACGGACCGGACTGTTGACTTTGACCCAGCGGCGTGCCTCCTGCATTGGTTCCCTCATACCCCCAAAAACAAGCTCTCAAGTAAATTCATTGATATGGGTTTGATGATAGCCAAGCGTGAGATCACTAGAAACTGGAAGGCGAAGACGGGCCCGACGCACAGGAGGTGGTACAACGAATTTCTGAAATGGGCAGCTTGCGATAGTACATATAGGTACCAGTTGGCGCGTAGAACCACTAATGAGAGAGCGTTAGAACAGGCGACAGCCTGGGAGATGCTGGTGCAGGGCCTCAGGGATAGTGGGATAGTGGATGAAGGGGAGGACCTTGGCGCTACCGGGGGCAGCACTACACAATGACCAGGAGAGGAGAGAACTGATGAATAGAATTGTCTGACGACCACGTTTAGCTACACACACACCAAAGGCCCCGGCGTGGATGATGGGGAGGGGGGGGCAGGGTGAAGGGGGGGTTGAACTCTCGGGGATGAGGGGGAGTTGGGGGGAGTTTCTTGGTTATATAGATGAGGTCCTAAAAGTAGGCACACACACCTTACTGCGAGACGACCATCCTGTAGCAGCTTAACCGGGCATGTGGGAGCTGAGAGTTTGTCGCCGCACGGCCCTCGGGATGCGGGCCAACAGGCTGTGTAAATTGGAGGGCGTTATACCAAATTGCAGAACTCTGGTTGATATTGTATATGTATGACAATTGGCCTGCGTATTGTGTGTCTACAATAAAAATTACTTTAAAAAAAAAAATGACGGCCCCCAGCCGTCATCAGCACACGGGCACTGTAGTGCATGACTGCTGGGGGCCATCATCAGCATGCAAGGGGTTAAAAGGTAACTGCTAAAAAAAAATCAAAAAAGGTACCTCGAACAATAAATTGAAACTAAACAAACAAACCAATGGAAAACGTTAACTAATTAAATAAACACTATAAAAACAAGGAATTACTGAAAGCAATTTTACTGTATAGCAACCAAACACGGAGGAAGAGTGTTACTTTGCGATAGAAAGAACTGTCAGAATCTGTATCCTCAGGATCGTATTGAAGCTGATATGTTCCACCTCCTGATATCCCTAATGTACGCTAACAAATAAACAGACATTAAAGGTGATCAAGCGGGGAAGTTAGGGAAAGGAACAGCAGGGAGGGAGACCTAAAATCACACAAAAAAAGCAATCAACATTCTTTTCAACGAGACACATAGGTCTCTGATATACTATTCCATATCACAACATTTTTATACCCCTTTATACCTGTAAAGAATAAAAAGATGTGCTGCCTCATGCTACAAGAGCTGTCTGTAAGGAGAGGATCATCCACTGCATTTGTATTCATCTACTCCATGGGTACTCAAAAACTTTCTGTCAGGGGCCAAATTTACAGTGTAGTTTGTGGCCGAGGGCCTCACCAGTGGGGGCTGTGTCAGTGGGAGAGGGGGCAGGGCTAGAGTAAATTAACTGGGACTACGAGTTTGAACACAGGCCCCTGCAGTGGAGGCATTCGTCCACTGAGCCACCAGACCCAGCATACACACATCTCTCTCTCTCCCTCTCTCTCCATCTGTCTCCCTCCCTCTCTGTCTCCCTCCCTCTCTGTTTCCCCCCTCTCTGTCTCCCTCCCTCTGTCTCCCTCCCTCTCGGCCTACCTCCCTCTCTGCCTCCGTCTCTCCCTCCCTCCCTCTCTGTCTCCCTCTCTCCCTCTCTGTCTCCCTCTCTCCGTCAGCCTCCCTCTCTCACTCTGTCTCCCTCTATCCCTCCCTCTCCCTATCTCCCTTTGTCTCCCTCTGTCTCCCTCTCTCTGTCTCCCTCCCTCTCTCTGTCTCTGTCCCTCTCTCTCTGTCTCCATCTATCTCTGTCTCCCTCCCTCTCTGTCTCCCTCCCTCTCTGTTTACCTCTGTCTCGCCCTCTCCCTCTCTGTCTCCCTCCCTCTCTGTCTCCCTCCCTCTCTGTCTCCCTCCCTCTCTGTCTCCCTTCCCCTCCGTCTCCCTCCCTCTCCGGCATTCCTCCCTCTCGGCCTCCCTCTCTGTCTCCCTCTCGCTCTGTCTCCCTCCCCACTCTCTCTGTCTCCCTCCCTCTCTCTCTGTTTCCCTCCTTCCCTCTCTGTCTTCCTCCCTCCCCCTCTCTCTGCCTCCCTCCCTCTCTCTCCCTCCCTCCCTCTCTCTCTGTCTCCCTCCCTCTCTCTCTGTCTCCCTCCCTCCCTCTCTCTCTGTCTCCCTCCCTCCCTCTCTCTCTGTCTCCCTCCCTCTCTCTCCCCCTCCCTCCATCTCCCTCCTTCTGTCTCCCTCCCTCTGTCACCCTCCCTCTGTCTCCCTCCCTCTGTCTCTCCCCCTCTCTCTGTCTCCTTCCTTCTCTCTCTGTCTCCATCCCTCTCTCTCTGTCTCCCTCCCTCTCTCTCTGTCTCCCTCCCTCCCGGTCTCCCTCCTTCCCTCTCGGTCTCCCTCCCTCTCAGTCTCCCTCCCTCCCTCTCGGTCTCCCTCCCTCTTGGTCTCCCTCTCTGTCTCCCTCTCTACCTCTGTATCTCCCTCTCTCCCTCTGTGTCTCCCTCTCTGTCTCCCTCCCTCTCTCTCTGTCTCCCTCTCTCCCTCTCTCTGTCCCCCTCCCTCTCTCTCTGTCTCCCTCCCTCCCAGTCTCCCTCCCTCTCGGTCTCCCTCCCTCTAGGTCTCCCTCCCTCTCAGTCTCCCTCCCTCTCGGTCCTCCTCCCTCTTGGTCTCCCTCTCTGTCTCCCTCTGTCTCCCTCCCTCTCCTGCCTCCCTCCCTCATGGCCTCCCTCTCTGTCTCCCTCCCTCTCTGTCTCCCTCTCTGATTCCCTCTCTGTCTCCCTCTCTGTCTCCCTCCCTCTGTCTCCCTCCCTCTCTCTCTCTCTCCCTCCCTCTGTCTCCCTCCATCTGTCTCCCTCCATCTGTCTACCTCCCTCTAGGTCTCCCTCCCTCTCAGTCTCCCTCCCTCACTCTCGGGCTCCCTCCCTCTTGATCTCCCTCTCTGTCTCCCTCCCTCTCTGTCTTCCTCTGTCTCCCTCCCTCTCCCGCCTCCCTCCCTCTTGGCCTCCCTCTCTGTCTCCCTCCCTCTCTGTCTCCCTCTCTCTCTCTCTCTCTCTCCCTCTCTGTCTCCCTCTCTCCCTCTCGGTCTCCCTCCCTCTTGGTCTCCCTCTCTGTCTCCCTCCCTCTCCTGCCTCCCTCCCTCTTGGCCTCCCTCTCTGCCTCCATCCCTCTCTGTCTCCCTCTCTGTCTACCTCTCTCCCTCTCTGTCTCCCTCCCTCCCTCTGTCCCCCTCCCTCCCTCCCTCCCTCTGTCTCCCTCCATCTGTCTCCGTCCATCTGTCTCCCTCCCTCTCGGTCTCCCTCCCTCTCAGTCTCCCTCCCTCACTCTCGGGCTCCCTCCCTCTTGGTCTCCCTGTCTGTCTTCCTCACTCTCTGTCTTCCTCTGTCTCCCTCTGTCTCCCTACCTCTCCCGCCTCCCTCCCTCTCGGCCTCCCTCTCTGTCTCCCTCCCTCTCTCTCTCCCTCGCTCTCTCTCTCCCTCCCTCTGTCTCCCTCCATCTGTCTCTCTCTCCCTCCCTATCTCCCTCTCTCTCTGTCTCTCTCCCTCTCTCTCTGTATCCCTTTCTCTCTGTCTCCCTCTCTCTCTGCCTCCCTCTCTCGCTGTCTCCACCCCTCTGTCTCCCTCCCTCTCTCTCTCCCTCTCTTTGTCTCCCTCCCTCTCGCTCTGTCTCCCTCCCCACTCTCTCTGTCTCCCTCCCTCTCTCTCTGTCTCCCTCCTTCCCTCTCTGTCTCCCTCCCTCCCCCTCTCTCTGCCTCCCTCCCTCTCTCTCCCTCCCTCCCTCTCTCTCTGTCTCCCTCCCTCTCTCTCTGTCTCCATCCCTCCCTCTCTCTCTGTCTTCCTCCCTCCCTCTCTCTCTGTCTCCCTCCCTCTCTCTCCCTCTCCCTCCATCTCCCTCCTTCTGTCTCCCTCCCTCTGTCACCCTCCCTCTGTCTCCCTCCCTCTGTCTCTCCCCCTCTCTCTGTCTCCTTCCTTCTCTCTCTGTCTCCATCCCTCTCTCTCTGTCTCCCTCCCACTCTCTCTGTCTCCCTCCCTCCCGGTCTCCCTCCTTCCCTCTCGGTCTCCCTCCCTCTCAGTCTCCCTCCCTCCCTCTCGGTCTCCCTCCCTCTTGGTCTCCCTCTCTGTCTCCCTCTCTACCTCTGTATCTCCCTCTCTCCCTCTGTGTCTCCCTCTCTGTCTCCCTCCCTCTCTCTCTGTCTCCCTCTCTCCCTCTCTCTGTCCCCCTCCCTCTCTCTCTGTCTCCCTCCCTCCCAGTCTCCCTCCCTCTCGGTCTCCCTCCCTCTAGGTCTCCCTCCCTCCCAGTCTCCCTCCCTCTCGGTCCCCCTCCCTCTTGGTCTCCCTCTCTGTCTCCCTCTGTCTCCCTCCCTCTCCTGCCTCCCTCCCTCATGGCCTCCCTCTCTGTCTCCCTCCCTCTCTGTCTCCCTCTCTGATTCCCTCTCTGTCTCCCTCTCTGTCTCCCTCCCTCTGTCTCCCTCCCTCTCTCGCTCCCTCCCTCTGTCTCCCTCCATCTGTCTCCCTCCATCTGTCTACCTCCCTCTAGGTCTCCCTCCCTCTCAGTCTCCCTCCCTCACTCTCGGGCTCCCTCCCTCTTGATCTCCCTCTCTGTCTCCCTCCCTCTCTGTCTTCCTCTGTCTCCCTCTATCTCCCTCCCTCTCCCGCCTCCATCCCTCTTGGCCTCCCTCTCTGTCTCCCTCCCTCTCTGTCTCCCTCTCTCTCTCTCTCTCTCTCTCCCTCTCTGTCTCCCTCTCTCCTTCTCGGTCTCCCTCCCTCTTGGTCTCCCTCTCTGTCTCCCTCCCTCTCCTGCCTCCCTCCCTCTTGGCCTCCCTATCTGCCTCCATCCCTCTCTGTCTCCCTCTCTGTCTACCTCTCTCCCTCTCTGTCTCCCTCCCTCCCTCCCTCTGTCCCCCTCCCTCCCTCCTTCCCTCTGCCTCCCTCCATCTGTCTCTGTCCATCTGTCTCCCTCCCTCTCGGTCTCCCTCCCTCTCAGTCTCCCTCCCTCACTCTCAGGCTCCCTCCCTCTTGGTCTCCCTGTCTGTCTTCCTCACTCTCTGTCTTCCTCTGTCTCCATCTGTCTCCCTACCTCTCCCGCCTCCCTCCCTCTCGGCCTCCCTCTCTGTCTCCCTCCCTCTCTCTCTCTCTCCCTCACTCTCTCTCTCCCTCCCTCTGTCTCCCTCCATCTGTCTCCCTCCATCTGTCTTCCTCCCTCTCTCTCTCTCTCTCTCCCTCTCTCTCTGTCTCTCTCCCTCTCTCTCTGTATCCCTTTCTCTCTGTCTCCCTCTCTCTCTGTCTCCCTCTCTCGCTGTCTCCCTCCCTCTGTCGCCACCCTCTCTCTCTCAGTCTCCCTCCCTCTTTCTCTGTCTCCCTCCCTCTCTCTGTCTCCCTCCCTCTCTCTCTGTCTCCCTCCCTCCCTCTCTGTCTCCCTCCCTCTCTCTCTCTCTCTCTGTCTCCCTCCCTCCCTTTCTCACTGTCTCCCTCCCTCTCTCTCTGTCTCCCCCCTCCCTCTCTCTGTCTCCACCCCCTCTCTCTCTGTCTCCCTCCCTCTTTCTCTGTCAAATTCCCTCCCTCTCGGTCTCCCTCCCTCATGGTCTCCCTCTCTTTCGGTCTCCCTCTCTGTCTCCCTCCATCTCTGTCTCCCTCTATACCTCTCTGTCTCCCTCTATCCCTCTCTGTATCCCTATATCCCTCTCTGTCTCCCTCTAGTTCTCCCTCCCTCTAGGTCTCCCTCCCTCTAAGTCTCCCTCCCTCTCTGTCTCCCTCCCTCCCTGTCTCCCTCTCTCTCTGTCTCCCTCTCTCTCTGTCTCCCTCTCTCTCTCTCTGTCCCCCTCCCTCTCTCTCTGTCTCCCTCCCTTCCAGTCTCCTACCCTCCCTCCCTCTCGGTCTCCCTCCCTCTATCTGTCTCCCTCCCTCGGTCTCCCTCCCTCTCTGTCTCCCTCTATCCCTCTCTGTCTCCCGCTATACCTCTCTGTCTCCCTCCCTCTCAGTCTCCTTCCCTCTCTGTCTCCCTCCCTCTCTGTCTCCCTCTCTCTCTGTCTCCCTCTCTCTCTCTCTGTCCCCCTCCCTCTTTCTCTGTCTCCCTCCCTCCCAGTCTCCTACCCTCCCTCCCTCTCGGTCTCCCTCTCTCTCTCTGTCCACCTCCCTCTCTCTCTGTCTCCCTCCCTCCCAGTCTCCTACCCTCCCTCCCTCTCTCTTTCCCTCCCTCTATCTGTCTCCCTCCCTCTGTCTCCCTCCCTCTATCTCCCTCCCACTCGGTCTCTCTCCCTCTCAGTCTCCCTCCCTCACTCTCGGTCTCCCTCCCTCTTGGTCTCCCTCTCTGTCTCCCTCACTCTCTGTCTTCCTCTGTCTCCCTCTGTCTCCCTCCCTCCCAGTCTCCCTCCCTCTCGGTCTCCCTCCCTCTAGGTCTCCCTCCCTCCCAGTCTCCCTCCCTCTCGGTCCCCCTCCCTCTTGGTCTCCCTCTCTGTCTCCCTCTGTCTCCCTGCCTCTCCTGCCTCCCTCCCTCATGGCCTCCCTCTCTGTCTCCCTCCCTCTCTGTCTCCCTCTCTGATTCCCTCTCTGTCTCCCTCTCTGTCTCCCTCCCTCTGTCTCCCTCCCTCTCTCTCTCCCTCCCTCTGTCTCCCTCCATCTGTCTCCCTCCATCTGTCTACCTCCCTCTAGGTCTCCCTCCCTCTCAGTCTCCCTCCCTCACTCTCGGGCTCCCTCCGTCTTGATCTCCCTCTCTGTCCCCCTCCCTCTCTGTCTTCCTCTGTCTCCCTCTATCTCCCTCCCTCTCCCGCCTCCATCCCTCTTGGCCTCCCTCTCTGTCTCCCTCCCTCTCTGTCTCCCTCTCTCTCTCTCTCTCTCCCTCTCTGTCTCCCTCTCTCCCTCTCGGTCTCCCTCCCTCTTGGTCTCCCTCTCTGTCTCCCTCCCTCTCCTGCCTGCCTCCCTCTTGGCCTCCCTCTCTGCCTCCATCCCTCTCTGTCTCCCTCTCTGTCTACCTCTCTCCCTCACTCTCTCTCTCCCTCCCTCTGTCTCCCTCCATCTGTCTCCCTCCATCTGTCTTCCTCCCTCTCTCTCTCTCTCTCTCCCTCTCTCTCTGTCTCTCTCCCTCTCTCTCTGTATCCCTTTCTCTCTGTCTCCCTCTCTCTCTGTCTCCCTCTCTCGCTGTCTCCCTCCCTCTGTCGCCACCCTCTCTCTCTCAGTCTCCCTCCCTCTTTCTCTGTCTCCCTCCCTCTCTCTGTCTCCCTCCCTCTCTCTCTGTCTCCCTCCCTCCCTCTCTGTCTCCCTCCCTCTCTCTCTCTCTCTGTCTCCCTCCCTCCCTTTCTCACTGTCTCCCTCCCTCTCTCTCTGTCTCCCCCCTCCCTCTCTCTGTCTCCACCCCCTCTCTCTCTGTCTCCCTCCCTCTTTCTCTGTCAAATTCCCTCCCTCTCGGTCTCCCTCCCTCTCGGTCTCCCTCCCTCATGGTCTCCCTCTCTTTCGGTCTCCCTCTCTGTCTCCCTCCATCTCTGTCTCCCTCTATACCTCTCTGTCTCCCTCTATCCCTCTCTGTATCCCTATATCCCTCTCTGTCTCCCTCTAGTTCTCCCTCCCTCTAGGTCTCCCTCCCTCTAAGTCTCCCTCCCTCTCTGTCTCCCTCCCTCCCTGTCTCCCTCTCTCTCTGTCTCCCTCTCTCTCTGTCTCCCTCTCTCTCTCTCTGTCCCCCTCCCTCTCTCTCTGTCTCCCTCCCTTCCAGTCTCCTACCCTCCCTCCCTCTCGGTCTCCCTCCCTCTATCTGTCTCCCTCCCTCGGTCTCCCTCCCTCTCTGTCTCCCTCTATCCCTCTCTGTCTCCCGCTATACCTCTCTGTCTCCCTCCCTCTCAGTCTCCTTTCCTCTCTGTCTCCCTCCCTCTCTGTCTCCCTCTCTCTCTGTCTCCCTCTCTCTCTCTCTGTCCCCCTCCCTCTTTCTCTGTCTCCCTCCCTCCCAGTCTCCTACCCTCCCTCCCTCTCGGTCTCCCTCTCTCTCTCTGTCCACCTCCCTCTCTCTCTGTCTCCCTCCCTCCCAGTCTCCTACCCTCCCTCCCTCTCTCTTTATTATTATTATTATTATATTTATTTTTATAGAGCGCAACAGCTACCCTAAGGTTTCCCGGCGCTAAGAAAGAGGCTGAAACAGGTAACAAGGGGAAAGGGACAGTTGAGCAGATGAAGTTTAGTTATTGGTTAAACAACCATGTCTTCAGGTTCTTACGGAATTGCAAATAGCATTCATTTGTGCGGAGTTGGATTGGAAGGGAGTTCCATAACAAGGGGGCCAGATAGGAAAAAGAGCGACCTCCTTGTCTAACTCGATTGATCCTGGGTACCTGGAACTTATGTTGAGTCGAGGAGCGTAGAGTTCTAGTAGGGACGTATTGTTTAACCAAGGAGCTCAAATATGCAGGGGCCTTACCGGCCTTAATTCTATGCATGAAACATAGAGCTTTAAATTTTGCTCGTTGTTCAATCCGGAGCCAATGGAGACTCCGGAGACCAGATGACGTAGAGGATCTTTTTGGTAACATGCATATCAGTCTCACAGCTTCATTTTGCACTGTTTGGAGTTTCTTGGTAACATCCTTGCATACTCCCAGGTATAAGATGTTGCCGTAGTCCAGCCTAGAAGTAATTAGAGCATGGACTACAGTTTTTAGTGTATTCTGGGGGAGCATCCACCTGATTTTCCTTAGCCACTTGAGTATGGTAAAACACGTAGCTGCCACTCTGACCGTTTGCTGTTTCATAGATAGGTTTTCATCAAAAATGATGCCCAGGTTGCGAGCATTGGTAGAGGGGGTGGGTGTCGGCCCCATCTGAGAGGGCCAATGTTGTGGGCCCCACAAGGAGGTTTGTTTTCCAAATAAAAGTAATTCCGTCTTTCCTCCATTGAGTTTTAGCTTATTCTCAAACATCCAATTGGCAATGTTGGAGAGGCCCAAATGGAGGGAAGATGGGTTGGAATGTGCATTTGCCGAGAGTGAGTAAACAATCTGGGTGTCGTCAGCGTATGAGTAAATTGTCAACCCAGATTGTTCGGCTAAACGGGCAAGGGGACTGACGTATAAATTAAATAATAAAGGGCTGAGTATCGAGCCCTGGGGAACCCCATAAGGTTGATTATGGGGTTGAGAAGAGGATGTGGCCGAAAATACTTGAAAAGTTCTCTCAGAGAGAAAACTACTAAGCCAAGCCAGTGCTGGTCCTGTGATACCATAGGTTTGCAAGGTGTTAAGGAGGATGGTGTGGGAGACCGTGTCAAATGCGGCACTTAAGTCGAGTAATATAAGTGCCACGGTCTCCCCTTCATCCACTTGCCGACGTATGGTTTCAGAGACACCAAGTAAGGTGGATTCCGTTGAAAAACCTGTCCTAAAACCGGATTGGGATGTGTGAAGAAGGTGATTGGATTCTGTGAAGTGAGTGAGTTGGGAGACAATATGTTTCTCCAAAATTTTTTGGAGAAACTCCCTCCCTCTATCTGTCTCCCTCCCTCTGTCTCCCTCCCTCTGTCTCCCTCCCACTCGGTCTCTCTCCCTCTCAGTCTCCCTCCCTCACTCTCGGTCTCCCTCCCTCTTGGTCTCCCTCTCTGTCTCCCTCACTCTCTGTCTTCCTCTGTCTCCCTCTGTCTCCCTCCCTCCCAGTCTCCCTCCCTCTCGGTCTCCCTCCCTCTAGGTCTCCCTCCCTCCCAGTCTCCCTCCCTCTCGGTCCCCCTCCCTCTTGGTCTCCCTCTCTGTCTCCCTCTGTCTCCCTGCCTCTCCTGCCTCCCTCCCTCATGGCCTCCCTCTCTGTCTCCCTCCCTCTCTGTCTCCCTCTCTGATTCCCTCTCTGTCTCCCTCTCTGTCTCCCTCCCTCTGTCTCCCTCCCTCTCTCTCTCCCTCCCTCTGTCTCCCTCCATCTGTCTCCCTCCATCTGTCTACCTCCCTCTAGGTCTCCCTCCCTCTCAGTCTCCCTCCCTCACTCTCGGGCTCCCTCCGTCTTGATCTCCCTCTCTGTCCCCCTCCCTCTCTGTCTTCCTCTGTCTCCCTCTATCTCCCTCCCTCTCCCGCCTCCATCCCTCTTGGCCTCCCTCTCTGTCTCCCTCCCTCTCTGTCTCCCTCTCTCTCTCTCTCTCTCCCTCTCTGTCTCCCTCTCTCCCTCTCGGTCTCCCTCCCTCTTGGTCTCCCTCTCTGTCTCCCTCCCTCTCCTGCCTCCCTCCCTCTTGGCCTCCCTCTCTGCCTCCATCCCTCTCTGTCTCCCTCTCTGTCTACCTCTCTCCCTCTCTGTCTCCCTCCCTCCCTCTGTCCCCCTCCCTCCCTCCCTCCCTCTGTCTCCCTCCATCTGTCTCCGTCCATCTGTCTCCCTCCCTCTCGGTCTCCCTCCCTCTCAGTCTCCCTCCCTCACTCTCGGGCTCCCTCCCTCTTGGTCTCCCTGTCTGTCTTCCTCACTCTCTGTCTTCCTCTGTCTCCCTCTGTCTCCCTACCTCTCCCGCCTCCCTCCCTCTCGGCCTCCCTCTCTGTCTCCCTCCCTCTCTCTCTCCCTCGCGCTCTCTCTCCATCCCTCTGTCTCCCTCCATCTGTCTCCCTCCATCTGTCTTCCTCCCTCTCTCTCTCTCTCTCTCTCCCTCTCTCTCTGTCTCCCTCCCTCTCTCTCTCTCTCCCTCCCTATCTCCCTCTCTCTCTGTCTCTCTCCCTCTCTCTCTGTATCCCTTTCTCTCTGTCTCCTTCTCTCTCTGTCTCCCTCTCTCGCTGTCTCCCTCCCTCTGTCGCCACCCTCTCTCTCTCAGTCTCCCTCCCTCTTTCTCTGTCTCCCTCCCTCTCTCTGTCTCCCTCCCTCTCTCTCTGTCTCCCTCCCTCCCTCTCTGTCTCCCTCCCTCTCTCTCTCTCTCTGTCTCCCTCCCTCCCTTTCTCACTGTCTCCCTCCCTCTCTCTCTGTCTCCCCCCTCCCTCTCTCTGTCTCCACCCCCTCTCTCTCTGTCTCCCTCCCTCTTTCTCTGTCAAATTCCCTCCCTCTCGGTCTCCCTCCCTCTCGGTCTCCCTCCCTCATGGTCTCCCTCTCTGTCGGTCTCCCTCTCTGTCTCCCTCCATCTCTGTCTCCCTCTATCCCTCTCTGTCTCCCTCTATCCCTCTCTGTATCCCTATATCCCTCTCTGTCTCCCTCTAGTTCTCCCTCCCTCTAGGTCTCCCTCCCTCTAAGTCTCCCTCCCTCTCTGTCTCCCTCCCTCCCTGTCTCCCTCTCTCTCTGTCTCCCTCTCTCTCTGTCTCCCTCTCTCTCTCTCTGTCCCCCTCCCTCTCTCTCTGTCTCCCTCCCTTCCAGTCTCCTACCCTCCCTCCCTCTCGGTCTCCCTCCCTCTATCTGTCTCCCTCCCTCGGTCTCCCTCCCTCTCTGTCTCCCTCTATCCCTCTCTGTCTCCCGCTATACCTCTCTGTCTCCCTCCCTCTCAGTCTCCTTCCCTCTCTGTCTCCCTCCCTCTCTGTCTCCCTCTCTCTCTGTCTCCCTCTCTCTCTCTCTGTCCCCCTCCCTCTTTCTCTGTCTCCCTCCCTCTCAGTCTCCTACCCTCCCTCCCTCTCGGTCTCCCTCTCTCTCTCTGTCCCCCTCCCTCTCTCTCTGTCTCCCTCCCTCCCAGTCTCCTACCCTCCCTCCCTCTCTCTTTCCCTCCCTCTATCTGTCTCCCTCCCTCTGTCTCCCTCCCTCTGTCTCCCTCCCACTCGGTCTCCCTCCCTCTCAGTCTCCCTCCCTCACTCTCGGGCTCCCTCCCTCTTGGTCTCCCTCTCTGTCTCCCTCACTCTCTGTCTTCCTCTGTCTCCCTCTGTCTCCCTACCTCTCCCGCCTCCCTCCCTCTCGGCCTCCCTCTCTGTCTCCCTCCCTCTCTCTCTCCCTCACTCTCTCTCTCCCTCCCTCTGTCTCCCTCCATCTGTCTCCCTCCATCTGTCTCCCTCCCTCTCTCTCTCTCTCCCTCTCTCTCTGTCTCCCTCCCTCTCTCTCTCTCTCCCTCCCTATCTCCCTCTCTCTCTGTCTCTCTCCCTCTCTCTCTGTATCCCTTTCTCTCTGTCTCCCTCTCTCTCTGTCTCCCTCTCTCGCTGTCTCCCTCCCTCTGTTGCCACCCTCTCTCTCTCAGTCTCCCTCCCTCTTTCTCTGTCTCCCTCCCTCTCTCTGTCTCCCTCCCTCTCTCTCTGTCTCCCTCCCTCCCTCTCTGTCTCCCTCCCTCTCTCTCTCTGTCTCCCTCCCTCCCTTTCTCCCTCCCTCTCTCTCTGTCTCCCCTCTCTCTGTCTCCACCCCCCTCTCTCTCTGTCTCCCTCCCTCTCTCTCTCTCTCCCTCTCTCTCTGTCTCCCTCCCTCTCTCTCTCTCTCCCTCCCTATCTCCCTCTCTCTCTGTCTCTCTCCCTCTCTCTCTGTATCCCTTTCTCTCTGTCTCCCTCTCTCTCTGTCTCCCTCTCTCGCTGTCTCCCTCCCTCTGTTGCCACCCTCTCTCTCTCAGTCTCCCTCCCTCTTTCTCTGTCTCCCTCCCTCTCTCTGTCTCCCTCCCTCTCTCTCTGTCTCCCTCCCTCCCTCTCTGTCTCCCTCCCTCTCTCTCTCTGTCTCCCTCCCTCCCTTTCTCCCTCCCTCTCTCTCTGTCTCCCCTCTCTCTGTCTCCACCCCCCTCTCTCTCTGTCTCCCTCCCTCTCTCTCTGTCAAATTCCCTCTCTCTCGGTCTCCCTCCCACTCGGTCTCTCTCCCTCTCAGTCTCCCTCCCTCACTCTCGGTCTCCCTCCCTCTTGGTCTCCCTCTCTGTCTCCCTCACTCTCTGTCTTCCTCTGTCTCCCTCTGTCTCCCTCCCTCCCAGTCTCCCTCCCTCTCGGTCTCCCTCCCTCTAGGTCTCCCTCCCTCCCAGTCTCCCTCCCTCTCGGTCCCCCTCCCTCTTGGTCTCCCTCTCTGTCTCCCTCTGTCTCCCTGCCTCTCCTGCCTCCCTCCCTCATGGCCTCCCTCTCTGTCTCCCTCCCTCTCTGTCTCCCTCTCTGATTCCCTCTCTGTCTCCCTCTCTGTCTCCCTCCCTCTGTCTCCCTCCCTCTCTCTCTCCCTCCCTCTGTCTCCCTCCATCTGTCTCCCTCCATCTGTCTACCTCCCTCTAGGTCTCCCTCCCTCTCAGTCTCCCTCCCTCACTCTCGGGCTCCCTCCGTCTTGATCTCCCTCTCTGTCCCCCTCCCTCTCTGTCTTCCTCTGTCTCCCTCTATCTCCCTCCCTCTCCCGCCTCCATCCCTCTTGGCCTCCCTCTCTGTCTCCCTCCCTCTCTGTCTCCCTCTCTCTCTCTCTCTCTCCCTCTCTGTCTCCCTCTCTCCCTCTCGGTCTCCCTCCCTCTTGGTCTCCCTCTCTGTCTCCCTCCCTCTCCTGCCTCCCTCCCTCTTGGCCTCCCTCTCTGCCTCCATCCCTCTCTGTCTCCCTCTCTGTCTACCTCTCTCCCTCTCTGTCTCCCTCCCTCCCTTTGTCCCCCTCCCTCCCTCCCTCCCTCTGTCTCCCTCCATCTGTCTCCGTCCATCTGTCTCCCTCCCTCTCGGTCTCCCTCCCTCTCAGTCTCCCTCCCTCACTCTCGGGCTCCCTCCCTCTTGGTCTCCCTGTCTGTCTTCCTCACTCTCTGTCTTCCTCTGTCTCCCTCTGTCTCCCTACCTCTCCCGCCTCCCTCCCTCTCGGCCTCCCTCTCTGTCTCCCTCCCTCTCTCTCTCCCTCGCGCTCTCTCTCCATCCCTCTGTCTCCCTCCATCTGTCTCCCTCCATCTGTCTTCCTCCCTCTCTCTCTCTCTCTCTCTCTCCCTCTCTCTCTGTCTCCCTCCCTCTCTCTCTCTCTCCCTCCCTATCTCCCTCTCTCTCTGTCTCTCTCCCTCTCTCTCTGTATCCCTTTCTCTCTGTCTCCTTCTCTCTCTGTCTCCCTCTCTCGCTGTCTCCCTCCCTCTGTCGCCACCCTCTCTCTCTCAGTCTCCCTCCCTCTTTCTCTGTCTCCCTCCCTCTCTCTGTCTCCCTCCCTCTCTCTCTGTCTCCCTCCCTCCCTCTCTGTCTCCCTCCCTCTCTCTCTCTCTCTGTCTCCCTCCCTCCCTTTCTCACTGTCTCCCTCCCTCTCTCTCTGTCTCCCCCCTCCCTCTCTCTGTCTCCACCCCCTCTCTCTCTGTCTCCCTCCCTCTTTCTCTGTCAAATTCCCTCCCTCTCGGTCTCCCTCCCTCTCGGTCTCCCTCCCTCATGGTCTCCCTCTCTGTCGGTCTCCCTCTCTGTCTCCCTCCATCTCTGTCTCCCTCTATCCCTCTCTGTATCCCTATATCCCTCTCTGTCTCCCTCTAGTTCTCCCTCCCTCTAGGTCTCCCTCCCTCTAAGTCTCCCTCCCTCTCTGTCTCCCTCCCTCCCTGTCTCCCTCTCTCTCTGTCTCCCTCTCTCTCTGTCTCCCTCTCTCTCTCTCTGTCCCCCTCCCTCTCTCTCTGTCTCCCTCCCTTCCAGTCTCCTACCCTCCCTCCCTCTCGGTCTCCCTCCCTCTATCTGTCTCCCTCCCTCGGTCTCCCTCCCTCTCTGTCTCCCTCTATCCCTCTCTGTCTCCCGCTATACCTCTCTGTCTCCCTCCCTCTCAGTCTCCTTCCCTCTCTGTCTCCCTCCCTCTCTGTCTCCCTCTCTCTCTGTCTCCCTCTCTCTCTCTCTGTCCCCCTCCCTCTTTCTCTGTCTCCCTCCCTCTCAGTCTCCTACCCTCCCTCCCTCTCGGTCTCCCTCTCTCTCTCTGTCCCCCTCCCTCTCTCTCTGTCTCCCTCCCTCCCAGTCTCCTACCCTCCCTCCCTCTCTCTTTCCCTCCCTCTATCTGTCTCCCTCCCTCTGTCTCCCTCCCTCTGTCTCCCTCCCACTCGGTCTCCCTCCCTCTCAGTCTCCCTCCCTCACTCTCGGGCTCCCTCCCTCTTGGTCTCCCTCTCTGTCTCCCTCACTCTCTGTCTTCCTCTGTCTCCCTCTGTCTCCCTACCTCTCCCGCCTCCCTCCCTCTCGGCCTCCCTCTCTGTCTCCCTCCCTCTCTCTCTCCCTCACTCTCTCTCTCCCTCCCTCTGTCTCCCTCCATCTGTCTCCCTCCATCTGTCTCCCTCCCTCTCTCTCTCTCTCCCTCTCTCTCTGTCTCCCTCCCTCTCTCTCTCTCTCCCTCCCTATCTCCCTCTCTCTCTGTCTCTCTCCCTCTCTCTCTGTATCCCTTTCTCTCTGTCTCCCTCTCTCTCTGTCTCCCTCTCTCGCTGTCTCCCTCCCTCTGTTGCCACCCTCTCTCTCTCAGTCTCCCTCCCTCTTTCTCTGTCTCCCTCCCTCTCTCTGTCTCCCTCCCTCTCTCTCTGTCTCCCTCCCTCCCTCTCTGTCTCCCTCCCTCTCTCTCTCTGTCTCCCTCCCTCCCTTTCTCCCTCCCTCTCTCTCTGTCTCCCCTCTCTCTGTCTCCACCCCCCTCTCTCTCTGTCTCCCTCCCTCTCTCTCTGTCAAATTCCCTCTCTCTCGGTCTCCCTCCCTCTCGGTCTCCCTCCCTCATGGTCTCCCTCTCTGTCGGTCTCCCTCTCTGTCTCCCTCCATCTCTGTCTCCCTCTATCCCTCTCTGTCTCCCTCTATCCCTCTCTGTCTCCCTATATCCCTCTCTGTCTCCCTCTAGTTCTCCCTCCCTCTAGGTCTCCCTCCCTCTCAGTCTCCCTCCCTCTCTGTCTCCTTCCCTCTCTGTCTCCCTCTCTCTCTGTCTCCCTCTCTCTCTGTCTCCCCCTCTCTCTCTCTGTCCCCCTCCCTCTCTCTCTCTGTCTCCCTCCCTCCCAGTCTCCTACCCTACCTCACTCTCGGTCTCCCTCCCTCTATCTGTCTCCCTCCCTCGGTCTCCCTCCCTCTCTGTCTCCCTCTATCCCTCTCTGTCTCCCTCTATCCCTCTCTGTCTCCCTCTATCCCTCTCTGTCTCCCTCCCTCTCAGTCTCCCTCCCTCTCTGTCTCCCTCCATCTCTGTCTCCCTCTCTCTCTGTCTCCCTCTCTCTCTCTCTGTCCCCCTCCCTCTCTCTCTGTCTCCCTCCCTCCCAGTCTCCTACCCTCCCTCCCTCTCGGTCTCCCTCTCTCTCTCTCTGTCCCCCTCCCTCTCTCTCTGTCTCCCTCCCCCCCAGTCTCCTACCCTTCCTCCCTCTCTCTTTCCCTCCCTCTATCTGTCTCCCTCCCTCTGTCTCCCTCCCTCTGTCTCCCTCCCACTCTCTCTCCTGCCCTCTCTCTGTCTTCCTCCCTCTCTCTGTCTCCCTCCCTCTCTCTGTGTCTCCCTCTCTCTCTGTCTCCCTCCCTCTCTGTCTCCCTCCCTCTCTGTCTCCCTCTCTCCATCTCTGTCTCCCTATCTCTCTCTGTGTCTCCCTCTCTCTCTGTCTCCCTCCCTCTCTGTCCCCCTCCCTCTCTCTCTCCCTCTCTCTGTCTCCCTCCCTCTCTCTCTCTGTCTCCCTTCCTCCCTTCCTCTCTCTGTTACCCTCCCTCTCTCTCCCTACATCCCTCTCTCTCTGTCTCCCTCCCTCTCTCACTGTCTCCCTCCCTCCCTCTCTGTCTCACTCTCTCCCTTTCGGTCTCGCTCCCTCCCTCTCATTCTCCCTCCCTCTTGGTCTCCCTTCCTCCCTCTCTGTCTCCCTCCCTCTTGGTCTCTCTCTCTGTCTCCCTCCCTCTTGGTCTCCCTCTCAGTCTCCCTCCCTCTCTGTCTCCCTCCCTCCCTCCCGGTCTCCCTCCCTCTCTGTCTCCCTCCCTCCCTCTCTGTTTCCATCCCTCTGTGTCTCCCTCTCTGTCTACCTCTCTCCCTCTCTGTCTGTCTCCCTCTCTCCCTCTCTCTGTCTCCCTCCCTCTCTCTCCCTCACCCTCTCTCTGTCTCCCTCCTTCTCCCTCTCTCTGTCTCCCTCCCTCTCTCTCCCTCACCCTCTCTCTGTCTCCCTCCTTCCCCCTCTCTCTGTCTCCCTCCCCCTCTCTCTGTCTCCCTCCCTCTCTCTCAGTCTCCCTACCACCCGGTCTCCCTCCCGCCCGGTCTCCCTCCCTCACTCCCTCCCTCTCTGTCTCGCTCTCTCCCTCTCTGTCTCCCTCCCTCTGTCTCCCTCCCTCTCTCTCTCCCTCTCTTTGTCTCCCTCCCTCTCGCTCTGTCTCCCTCCCTCCCTCTCTCTGTCTCCCTCCCTCCCTCTCTCTCTGTCTCCCTCCTTCCATCTCTGTCTCCCTCCCTCCCTCTCTCTGTCTCCCTCCCTCCCTCCCTCTCTCTGCCCCCCCTCTCTCTCCCTCCCTCCCTCTCTCTCTGTCTCCCTCCCTCTCTCTCTGTCTCCCTTCCTCCCTCTCTCTCTGTCTCCCTCCCTCCCTCTCTCTCTGTCTCCCTCCCTCTCTCTCCCCCTCCCTCCGTCTCCCTCCTTCTGTCTCCCTCCCTCTCTGTCTCCCTCCCTCTTGGTCTCTCTCTCTGTCTCCCTCCCTCTTGGTCTCCCTCTCAGTCTCCCTCCCTCTCTGTCTCCCTCCCTCCCTCCCGGTCTCCCTCCCTCTCTGTCTCCCTCCCTCCCTCTCGGTTTCCATCCCTCTGTGTCTCCCTCTCTGTCTACCTCTCTCCCTCTCTGTCTCCCTCCCTCTCTTCCTCCCTGTCTCCCTCCCTCTGTCTCCCTCCCTCTGTCTCCCTCCCTCCCTCTCTCTCTGTCTCCCTCTCTCCCTCTCTCTGTCTCCCTCCCTCTCTCTCCCTCACCCTCTCTCTGTCTCCCTCCTTCCCCCTCTCTCTGTCTCCCTCCCCCTCTCTCTGTCTCCCTCCCTCTCTCTCAGTCTCCCTACCACCCGGTCTCCCTCCCGCCCGGTCTCCCTCCCTCACTCCCTCCCTCTCTGTCTCGCTCTCTCCCTCTCTGTCTCCCTCCCTCTGTCTCCCTCCCTCTCTCTCTCCCTCTCTTTGTCTCCCTCCCTCTCGCTCTGTCTCCCTCCCTCCCTCCCTCTCTCTGTCTCCCTCCCTCCCTCTCTCTCTGTCTCCCTCCTTCCATCTCTGTCTCCCTCCCTCCCTCTCTCTGTCTCCCTCCCTCCCTCCCTCTCTCTGCCCCCCCTCTCTCTCCCTCCCTCCCTCTCTCTCTGTCTCCCTCCCTCTCTCTCTGTCTCCCTTCCTCCCTCTCTCTCTGTCTCCCTCCCTCCCTCTCTCTCTGTCTCCCTCCCTCTCTCTCCCCCTCCCTCCGTCTCCCTCCTTCTGTCTCCCTCCCTCTGTCACCCTCCCTCTGTCTCCCTCCCTCTGTCTCTCCCCCTCTCTCTGTCTCCTTCCTTCTCTCTCTGTCTCCATCCCTCTCTCTCTGTCTCCCTCCCTACCGGTCTCCCTCCCTCCCTCTCAGTCTCCCTCTCTCCCTCTCGGTCTCCCTCCCTCTTGGTCTCCCTCTCTGTCTCCCTCTCTTCCTCTGTGTCTCCCTCTCTGTCTCCCTCCCTCTCTGTCTCCCTCCCTCTCTTTCTGTCTCCCTCTCTCTCTCTCTCTGTCCCCCTCTCTCTCTGTCTCCCTCCCTCCCAGTCTCCCTCCCTCTCGGTCTCCCTCCCTCTCAGTCTCCCTCTCGGTCCCCCTCCCTCTCGGTCCCCCTCCCTTTTGGTCTCCCTCTCTGTCTCCACCCCTCTCTGTCTCCCTCCCTCTCTGTCTCCCTCCCTCTCTGTCTCCCTCTCTGATTCCCTCTCTGTCTCCCTCTCTGTCTCCCTCTCTCCCTCCCTCCCTCTGTCTCCCTCCCTCTCTCTCTCCCTCCCTCTGTCTCCCTCCATCTGTCTCCCTCCATCTGTCTACCTCTCTCTAGGTCTCCCTCTCTCTCAGTCTCCCTCCGTCACTCTTGGGCTCCCTCCCTCTTGATCTCACTCTTTGTCTCCCTCCCTCTCTGTCTTCCTCTGTCTCCCTCTGTCTCCCTCCCTCTCCTGCCTCCCTCCCTCTTGGCCTCCCTCTCTGTCTCCCTCCCTCTCTGTCTCCCTCCCTCTCTCTCTCTCCCTCTCTGTCTCTCTCTCTCCCTCTCGGTCTCCCTCCCTCTTGGTCTCCCTCTCTGTCTCCCTCTGTCTCCCTCCCTCTCCTGCCTCCCTCCCTCTTGGCCTCCCTCTCTGTCTCCCTCCCTCTCTGTCTCCCTCCCTCTCTGTCTCCCTCCCTCTCTGTCTCCCTCTCTGTCTCCCTCCCTCTCTGTCTCCCTCTCTGTCTACCTCTCTGTCTACCTCTCTTCCTCTCTGTCTCCCTCCCCCCTCTGTCTCTCTCCCTCCCTCCCTCTGTCTCCCTGCATCTGTCTCCCTCCATCTGTCTTCCTCCCTCTCGGTCTCCCTCCCTCTCAGGCTCCCTCCCTCATTCTCAGGCTCCCTCCCTATTGGTCTCCCTCTGTCTCTGTCTCCCTCTGTCTCCCGCTGTCTCCCTCTGTCTCCCTCCCTCTCCTGCCTCCCTCCCACTCGGCCTCCCTCTCTGTCTCCCTCCTCTCTCTCCCTCTCTGTCTCCCTCTCTCCCTCTCTGCCTCCCTCCCTCTCTCTGTCTCCCTCGCTCTCTCTCTCTCTCCCTCCATCTGTCTCCCTCTCTCTCTGTCTCCCTCCCTCCCTCCCTCCCTCTCTCTCTCTCTCTCTCTCTCTCCCTCCCTCTCTCTCTGTCTCTCTCCCTCTCTCTCTGTCTCCCTCTCTCTCTGTCTCCCTCTATCTGTCTCCCTCCCGCTCTGTCTCCCTCTCTCCCTGTCTTCCTTCCTCTGTCGCCACCCTCTCTCTCTCCCTCTCTCTGTCTCCCTCCCTCTCTCTCTGTCTCCCTCCTTCTCTCTCTGTCTCCCTCCCTCCCTCTCTATCTCCCTCCCTTTCTCTCTGTCTCCCTCCCTCCCTCTCTCTCTGTCTCCCTCCCTCTCTCACTGTCTCCCTCCCTCCCTCTCTCTGTCTCCATCCCTCCCTCTCTCTCTGTCTCCCTCCCTCTCTCTCTGTCACACTCCCTCCCTCTTGGTCTCCCTCCCTCATGGTCCCCCTCTCCCTCTCTGTCTCCCTCCCTCTGTCTCCCTCCCTCTCTCTCTCCCTCCCTCTGTCTTCCTCCCTCTCTCTCTCCCTCCCTCTCCCTGTCTCCCGCCTTCTGTCACCCTCCCTCTCTCTCTGTCTCGCGCTATCTCTGTCTCCCTCTCTGTCTCCCTCCCTCCGTCTCCCTCTCTCCCTCTCTGTCTCCCTCCCTCTGTTTCTCTCCCTCTCTCTGTCTCCCTCCCTCTCTCTGGCTCCCTCCCTCCCTCTCTCTGTCTCCCTCCCTCCCTCCCTCTCTCTCCCTCCCCCCTCTCTCTGTCTCCCTCCCTCCATCCCTCTCTCTCTGTCTCCCTCCCTCCCTCCCTCTCTCTCTGTCTCCCTTCCTCTCTCTGTGTCTCCCTCCCTCTCTCTCTGTCTCCCTCCCTCCCGGTCTCCCTCCCTCCCTCTCGGTCTCCCTCCCTCTCAGTCTCCCTCCCTCTCTCTCGGTCTCCCTCCCTCTTGGTCTCCCTCTCTGTCGGCCTCCCTCTCTGTCTCTCTCCCTCTCCATCTCCCTCTATCCCTCTCTGTCTCCCTCTATCCCTCTCTGTCTCCCTCTCTCCCTCTCGTTCTGCTCCCTCCCTCTCTCTCATCCCTCCCTCCCTCTCCTCCCTCTGTCTCCCTCCTCCCTCCCTGTCCCTCCTCCCTCTCCCTATCCCTCTCTGTCTGCCTCTTCCGCTGCGTCTCCCTCTCCGTCTCCCTCTCTGTCTCCCTCCTCGTCTGTCTCTCTGTGTCCCTGCCTCTGTCTGTCTCTCTGTCACTGTCTCTGTCTGCCCCTGTCTATCTGTCTCTGCATCTGTCTGTCTCTGCCTCTGCCTTTATCTGTCTCTCTGTCCCTGTCTCTGCCTATCCCTGTCTATCTGTCTCTGTATCTGCCTCTTTCTGTCTCTGCCTCTGTCTTTCTCTGCCTCTGTCTGTCCCTGCCTCTGTCTGTCTGTCTCTGCCTTTATCGATTGCTGCCTCTATCGATCTATGCCTGTCTCTGTCTGTCTCTGCCTTTATCGATCGCTTCCTCTATCGATCTCTGTCTGTCTCTGCCTCTACCTGTCTCTGCTTCTACCTGTCTCTGCCTCTACCTGTCTCTGCCTCTACCTGTCTCTGCCTGTGTCTGCCTCTGCCTCTACCTGTCTCTGCCTGTGTCTGCCTCTGCCTGTGTCTGCCTCTGCCTGTCTCTGCCTGTCTCTGCCTGTCCCTGCCTCTACCTGTCTCTGCCTCTATCTGTCTCTGCCTCTATCTGTCCCTGTCTCTATCTCTGTCTGCTTCTGTCTCTATCTCTATCTGGCTCTGTCTCTAGCTGTCCCTGTCTCTATCTCTATCTGTCCCTGTCTCTATCTCTGTCTGTTCCTGTCTCTATCTCTATCTGTCCCTGTCTCTATCTCTGTCTGTCCCTGTCTCTATCTCTGTCTGCCCCTGTCTCTATCTGTGTCTCTATCTGTCTCTCTGCCTCTATCTGTATCTGTCCAAACAGGAAGCTTCCCAAAACGCTCGTTAAAATCAGCTGGGAAAGCGCTTACAGCTGACTTTTAAAGGGCCTTTTGGGAAGCTTTCCGAGGGTGCAGTGATGTCAAAGAGGAGGGCAGTAAACATAGAAGATGGCCGCAGGAGCATACTAGTGAATACCTATTTAATACGTATTCACTACGTATGCTCCTGCAGTCTCTTATGTGTTTACTGCCGGCCCTGGAAACTACAAGGCAAGGCCCGCGGGCCGCCAGTGAAGGTGTGTCCGTCCGCTGGCAGCCCACGGGCCGTACTATGAGTACCAGTGATCTACTCAGAGACAAATCATAATGCACATAAAGGCTATGAACTACTAGAAGTAATTAAACAGGTATACCTCTTGGATATCACCTACCCTCTATAGCATGATGGTGGCATATCAGTGATCGATAGATTTGGCCTCTTGGTTCTCTCTAATCCTAAACCCTGCTGAGGAAAACAAAATATAGAACAGTGAAAGCAACCGGCAAATGACTGTGTCCCGTTCAATCAGATACTCTTACAGCATAAAACAACGCAGCTGTATTAATTCATACATGAGGGGATCAAGGAATATGGACCCTAATCACCTAACCAGTCTTATGCTGAATATCACCTGTTCACATAAATTAAAGACTAGTGAAGAATCAACAGCAGACTGCTGTATATACCACGATCCAATCAATAAAAGCTGCACGAGTATTTTCCTGAAATGATTTTCCTAACCCCTGCACTCCACATAAACTATGGGAAAGTGCTAGAAATTAAACCATAATAATTAACTATTCCAATTCCTAATCCACATGAACTCAGGGAAAGTGCTGCATAGTAAACCATAATAATTTACTATTCCAAATCCAAGTAAGCTCACAGAAAGTGCTGGATAGTAAACCATAATAATTTAAATTATTCACTAAATGTTACAATAAAATTATATACAAATACAAATTTAATAAAATACTTTTTTAATGTACTTTTTTACATTTTAATAAAAAATTATTTTGCAATACAAATATTGTCGAATTTTACACAATTTTACAAAAATAAAAAATTAAATGTTATGTTTTATTAATAATTATACAATTTTTATTTTATTATTTAACATTTATTTTTTGTTTTCTTTCCACCAGGGGGAAAAGAGTTTTCCCCATTAAACAGTTTTCTCCGTGCAGCATGCCCTTTCTCCGCACCTCCATCAAATCAGGGGTGATTCCTTGCTCTTCCTATCCTTTAAGGGAAGTTACTCCAGCCCCTAGTCATATTCCAGGATGAGGATGGGTCAGATCTCAACGTGTGAATGCCCACAAGTCTAAATGTTTGTAGGAATTCATAAAGTCACAATTGCTTGATCCTCCCACGCCCCACCCTTTACGTGGGGTTTACTACAACAAATTTCTCTCCACTCATGGCAGAGAAATCCACAGCTGTAAAACCACATACACCTGTCAGGATTCTCACATACTCAAGTTTACGACCAAAAGTGACTTTGTGAATCGGTCCCTATATATTTGTAAAAAATATTTTCTGTGTATCACTTGGATGATAAGCAAGAATTACGCTCTGTAACATCGAATGTCTGACATAATATCGACAGACAGAATATCGACATGCAAAAATATCGGAGCAAAAATATCGACAGCAAAAATATCGGAATCCTATCTTCATTAAGGTAAGTACAAAAATATTGAAAAAATAATATCGAAGTACAAAAATATCGGAATCAAAAATATCGTTTTTTTAAATGTATTAATAATAATGTAAAAATAATATTTAAATACATATAATTTTACAAGTATTAAATAAAAATATTAAAACAAAATTAAAACTAATACATATACATTTAAAATAAATAAAACACTGAAAAATTTAAAGTAATTTTAATTTTTTTCATCTAATTTATTTGATGTAATGTAATATTTTTTTGTTTTTACCCTGTACACCTGTACCTCAAAAACCCAAAACTGACCCTGAACCCTAAAAATATCCCTGTACCCCAAAAACCCAAAACTGACCCTAAACCCTAAAAATACCCCTTTACCCAAAAACTGAAAACTGACCCTGAACCCTAAAAATACCCCTTTACCCAAAAACTGAAAACTGAC
The DNA here is from genome assembly GCF_964263255.1 of Lissotriton vulgaris. Classification (NCBI taxonomy): domain Eukaryota; kingdom Metazoa; phylum Chordata; class Amphibia; order Caudata; family Salamandridae; genus Lissotriton; species Lissotriton vulgaris. The sequence goes on along the minus strand of NC_141697.1, from coordinate 147,495,816 downwards.
CCTAAACCCTAAAAATACCCCTTTACCCAAAAACTGAAAACTGACCCTGAACCCTAAAAATACCCCTTTACCCAAAAACTGAAAACTGACCCTAAACCCTAAAAATACCCCTTTACCCAAAAACTGAAAACTGACCCTGAACCCTAAAAATACCCCTTTACCCAAAAACTGAAAACTGACCCAAAACCCTAAAAATACCCCTTTACCCAAAAACTGAAAACTGACCCTGAACCCTAAAAATACCCCTTTACCCATGAACTGAAAACTGACCCTGAACCCTAAAAATATCCCTTTACCCAAAAACTGAAAACTGACCCTGAACCCTAAAAATACCCCTTTACCCATGAACTGAAAACTGACCCTGAACCCTAAAAATACCCCTGTACCCATGAACTGAAAACTGACCCTGAACCCTAAAAATACCCCTGTACCCAAAATTAATTAATATTATTTAATTACCAATTAATTATTAATGAACAATAACAATAAAGTAAATATATTAGCACATTTGCTGTAATTAATTTAATTTAATAATTAATATTATTTTGCCCAATTAATTAATTAAGAATAACAATAAATTATATATAAAAAAATTACTATAATTAATGTAATAAACTAATTAATAATAATTAATTACCAACTAATTAATAATGATAAATATGTAAAAAATTATAATAATTAATTAACTAATTAATAGAAATTAATTACCAATTAATTATTAATTAAAATATGTACAAACATATATCAATTAATTAATTATTAATAAATTACTTCCCACCCTATTCCCCTATAAACCCATAACCCGCTACAGAACATATTTATCAATTAATCAATTAATTAAAAATAATTAAAAATTAATTCTCAATTAATTAATTAATAATTCCTACTAATTAATAATTAATTTAACATAATTAAATTACTTCCCACCCTATTCCCCTATAAACCCACAACCCGCTACAGTAGTAAAAGACAATATTTAATTAAATTACATTAAAAATAAATTATAAAACATAATAAATACAATATAATATACACTAAATTTATTTTAAAAATTGATATTAGTAACATCAAAGTTATTAATTTCGATATTGTTAACATCGATATTTACAACTTCGATATTACTGATATCATACCAATATCGATATTTAGACTGTCGATATTACTTACCTTCGATATTTTTGTATATCGATATTTAAACTTCGATATTTTGGTATATCGATATTTTAAACTCGATATTTTGTCTGTGTACCGTAACATCATGGTAGTGTGGGGTTCTATGAGGTCTCTTTCTGTGATGTCTTCAGTAAAGCTACCATTTTTTTCTGGCAAAAAGTTTGTGACCTTAGATATTATTGAGATGGCAGGGGCACTCCCTGTGTTTGTATTTTGAGAAAAAAATGTACTAGCATTAAATGAAGATATCACACCTTTAACAGATGAAGAGAGTGTAAAGTGTCAAAATCAAATAGGGGGAGAATGGATCACTTGTCCTGTGTACCAGGGTCTTTGGTTCATCTGGGAAACTTTGTAAAAACCCTCATGTACGTACACTGGCGTGGGCGGTATATCTTGATTCTCCGCCTATGTGTACTGTAGCGGTACAAAAGGGAGTGGTGATGGACGGAGCATCTGAACCAATCAAACACTCACACCCAGTCAACAGATCTGGGTTGAATCCATCACTGTTCTTTAGCCCACTCTGCCATCCCAGTTCAGACATGGCCATATGCAAGTCAGTCTGACCCTGTGCCTCATGGGAACAGTGCAGCCCGAACTGCCAAGCCATGCCTTCCCTGGACCGGATTCAAGCTTCCTAGGACCGGTTTCTGGCATTCCAGCCGTCTTCAGCCAGGCTTGCTTGAATCCTGTGACAAAGTCAGCAAGGGACCCACGTCTGAGCATACCCTGCCAACTTATGGCAATCAAAGCGGTACAAAAGGGGGTGGTGATGGACGGAGCATCTGAACCAATCAAACACTCACACCCAGTCAACAGATCTGGGTTTAATCCATCACCGTTCTTTAGCCCACTCTGACACCCCAGTTCAGACATGGCCATATGCAAATCAGTCTGACCCTCTGCCTCATGGGAACAGTCCAGCCCGAATTGCCAAGTCATGCCTTCCCTGGACCGGATTCAAGCTTCCTAGGACCGGTTTCTGGCATTCCAGCCATCTTCAGCCAGGCTTGCTTGAATCCAGTGACAAAGTAAGCAAGGGACTCACGTCTGAGCATACCCTGCCAACTTATGGCGAACAAAGCGGTGCAAAAGGGGGTGGTGATGGACGGAGCATCTGAACCAATCAAACACTCACACCCAGTCAACAGATCTGGGTTTAATCCATCACCGTTCTTTATCCCACTCTGTCACCCCAGTTCAGACATGGCCATATGCAAATCAGTCTGACCCTGTGCCTCATGGGAACAGTCCAGCCCGAACTGCCAAGCCATGCCTTCCCTGGACCGGATTCAAGCTTCCTAGGACCGGTTTCTGGCATTCCAGCCGTGTTCAGCCAGGCTTGCTTGAATCCAGTCACGAAGTGAGCAAGGGACTCACGTCTGAGCATACCCTGCCAACTTATGGCGAACAAAGCGGTACAAAAGGGGGTGGTGATGGGCGGAGCATCTGAACCAATCAAACACTCACACCCAGTCAACAGATCTGGGTTTAATCCATCACCATTCTTTAGCCCACTCTAACACCCCAGTTCAGACATGGCCATATGCAAATCAGTCTGACCCTGTGCCTCATGGGAACAGTCCAGCCCGAACTGCCAAGCCATGCCTTCCCTGGACCGGATTCAAGCTTCCTTGGACCGGTTTCTGGCATTCCAGCCGTCTTCAGCCAGGCTTGCTTGAATCCAGTGACAAAGTGAGCAAGGGATTCCCGTCTAAGCATACCCTGCCAACTTATGGCGAACAAAGCGGTACAAAAGGGGGTGGTGATGGGCGGAGCATCTGAACCAATCAAACACTCACACCCAGTCAACAGATCCGGGTTTAATCCAGCATCGTTCTTTAGCCCACTCTGCCACCCCAGTTCAGACATGGCCATATGCAAATCAGTCTGACCCTGTGCCTCATGGGAACAGTCCAGCCCGAACTGCCAAGCCATGCCCTCCCTGGACCGGATTCAAGCTTCCTAGGACCGGTTTCTGGCATTCCAGCCGTCTTCAGCCAGGCTTGCTTGAATCCAGTGACAAAGTAAGCAAGGGACTCACGTCTGAGCATACCCTGCCAATTTATGGAGAACAAAGTGGTACAAAAGGGGGTGGTGATGGACGGAGCATCTGAACCAATCAAACACTCACACCCAGTCAACATATCTGGGTTTAATCCATCACCGTTCTTTAGCCCACTCTGCCACCCCAGTTCAGACATGGTCATATGCAAATCAGTCTGACCCTGTGCCTCATGGGAACAGTCCAGCCCGAACTGCCAAGCCATGCCTTCCCTGGACCGGATTCAAGCTTCCTAGGACCGTTTTCTGGTATTACAGCCATCTTCAGCCAGGCTTGCTTGAATCCAGTGGCAAACTGAGCAAGGGACTCACGTCTGAGCATACACTGCCAACTTATGGCAAACAAAGCAGTACAAAAGGGGATGGTGATGGACGGAGCATCTGAACCAATCAAACACTCACACCCAGTCAACAGATCTGGGTTTAATCCATCACCGTTCATTAGCCCACTCTGCCACCCCAGTTCAGACATGTCCATATGCAAATCAGTCTGACCCTGTGCCTCATCGGAACAGTCCAGCCCGAACTGCCAAGCCATGCCTTCCCTGGGCCGAATTCAAGCTTCCTAGGACCGGTTTCTGGCATTATAGCCGTCTTCAGCCAGGCTTGCTTGAATCCAGTGGCAAAGTGAGCAAGGGACTCACGTCTGAGCATACCCTGTGAGTGTTTGATTGGTTCAAATGCTCCGTCCATCACCACCCCCTATTGCACCGCTTTGTTTGCCATAAGTTGGCAGGGTATGCTCAGACGTGAGTCCCTTGCTCATTGCTCATTGCGGCAATACGCTAGGCACATGCGCGGCCTGCCTCCTCCCCATAAAAATCGGGTGAGGATGCCTGTCCAACTCCCGAAACCAGCCGCCGGGGAGATGAGTGGTCACGTTTTGTAAGATGTATAGGAAGCGAGGGTAGACCATCATTTTGAAAAGAGCACTCCTACCGAGGGGATTAAGGGGAAGGGTCTGCCATCTCCTGAGGTCCGCTTTGGCCTTGGTGACCAGGGGCATGATGTTCAGGGCCCACTCGTGCTCCAGGAGGATGGCCACCCACACCCCCAGGTACTTGAAGGATTGCCTCTGCAGGGGGATGGTCATCTGCCAGTTGAAGCATGCCCTGGAAGGGTGCAAGGGAACTAGGGTGGACTTCGCAGGGTTTAGCTTGAGGCCAGAGACCTGCTCAAAAGCCAAGAGGGCGTCCAGACATCTTGGGCCAGAGCTCTCCGGGTCCGCCAGGAAGAGAAGGACGTCATGAATGTACAGGGCAATTTTGTCGATCTGGTGCAGATCCCAGGCCCAGCCACGGATGAGGGGATCCTGACGGATGAGAGAAGCTAAAGGTTCCATTGCTAGTGCGAATAGAAGTGGCGAGAGCGGGCAATCCTGGCGGGTGCCCCTCCGGATGGGGAATGCCTCTGAAACCATGCCATTGATAAGGACCCTTGCCTTGAGGGCAGAGTAAAGGACTCGGATGAGGCATCAAAAAGGGAGGCCAAAGCCCATCCTCTCCAACACATCCCCCAGGTAGCCCCAGTCCACCGTATTAAATGCTTTCTCAAAGTCTATGAAAAGCAGTGCAATATACAGGGTGAGGAGGTGGCGGTGCGCAGGGTGAGATGGAGACGGCGTATGCAGTGCCAGGTCCCTCGGGCAGGCATGAAGCCGCATTGATCGGGGTGCACCAGATCTTGTAAGTGGGAGCGTAGCTGCTGGCCCACCACGGTAGTGAAGAGTTTTACTTCCATATTGATAAAAGAAATGGGGCAGTAATCTGAGCACACTAAGAAAGGTGGCTGTGTCTTCGGAAGGACTACAATAGTGGCCACGTCGGTCTCTGGTGGGAAGACCCCCACTTCGACTACATGCTTAAACAGGTCTTGTAAGTGCGGGACCGATGTGTCCCGGTAGGCTGCATAGTATTCCTGGGGGTAACTGTCGAGCCCGGGCGTTTTGCCGTAGCGCAACAATGAGATAGCCCCGCGTATCTCTTCTGGGGAAAAGGGCTGGTCCAGGGATTCGGAGTCTGTCTGGGAAAGGCAGGGCAATTGAGTCCCAGACTCGGACAGCAAAGCCGCCAAAGAGGTCCGGGGAGGGTGGGCTGCGTAGAGGGTTGCGTAGTAGTCCGCGAACGTCTGGGCAATGTCATGAGATGTAGTGTGGTGGGTTCCGGTTCCATCCCGAATCTCGGGAATAATGGACCAGGTTATGGAGGAGTTAGCCATTTTTATCACCCCAACCGTACACGCGCACAACCGAGGAGCGTCAAAACATTTTAGCGGACTCCATTGAGATCTGGCAAATTTCCTCACGGATCAGGGTAAGTTGTCGGGCAAAGCCATCACTATTGCAGGTTTTTTAAACATAAATAAAAGGCATTGTCATTTACAATGCCAATAGCTCAAAACCTCGCAAATGCAAGACCTATTGCATTGCAAATGCAAGACCTATTGCATTGCAAATGCTTGTTGAAGTTTATCTTGGTGCAGAACAGAAATGAAGTGCTAGTGATACTGCTGACATTTCTAACAGCCAAAACTGATGCACTCTGGAATGGAAACCTCAGACCATTTGGAAAGACGTCTGTGAGCCACCAAAGCTCTACAATGCCATATCAGTGACAGATGGTACAAAAGGGGGTGGTGATGGACGGAGCATCTGAATCAATCAAACACTGACAGCCAGTCAAAAGATCTGGGTTTAATCCATCACCGTTCTTTAGCCCACTCTGTCACCCCAGTTCAGACATGGCTATATGAAAATCAGTCTGACCCTGTGCCTCATGGGAACAGTCCAGCCCGAACTGCCAAGCCATGTCTTCCCTGGACCGGAAACAAGCTTCCGAGGACCGGTTTTTGGCATTCCAGCCGTCTTCAGCCCGGCTTGCTTGAATCCAGTGGCAAAGTGAGCAAGCGACTCACATCTGAGCATACCCTGCCACACTTATGGCGGCTAAAAGCAGTACAAAAGGGGGTGGTGATGGACAGAGCATCTGAATCAATCAGACACTCACACCCAGTCAACAGATCTGGGTTTAATCCATCACCGTTCTTTAGCCCACTCTGCCACCCCAGTTCAGACATGGCTATCTGCAAATCAGTCTGACCCTGTGCCTCATGGGAACAGTCCAGCCCGAACTGCCAAGCCATGTCTTCCCTGGACCGGAAACAAGCTTCCGAGGACCGGTTTCTGGCATTCCAGCCGTCTTCTGCCCGGCTTGCTTGAATCCAGTGGCAAAGTGAGCAAGGGACTCACGTCTGAGCATACCCTGCCACACTTATGGCGGCCAAAAGCGGTACAAAAGGTGGTGGTGATGGACGGAGCATCTGAATCAATCAAACACTCACACCCAGTCAAAAGATCTGTGACAGATAGCATAGGCAGCCGCAGTGTTACTGGTTACATCTATATTTGCACTGTGCCCCCACATGCCACACTTGGAATATATGCCCAAGTTACTGCCCTCGTTGGAAGGTATGTTCGGGTCTCTCTTATAAGGTATGTTCCCAGGTATTTCCTGTAGCATGTAGATGCTTGTTATTTTGCCAAAATAAGGTGTGCCAGTGTGTGTCTCTGCCATCGCATGTTATCCTTTGTCTTTTGTTTCCCCCAAACCACATATTTTGGTCTTCCAGCCTGCTTGAGCCCCTTTTGTGGAGCTCTTACCTTGCCAATCTGTGGGTAGTCATCCCTCTAACTTCGTTCTTCAGGCTTGAGAACTCACCTTCGTTCTTCAGGCTTGAGAACTCACCTACTGACAACTGATAACTTGGGAATACCTCTCTTCCCTCTTACCAAACTGTGCATCAGCAGGCGTAGCCTGTAAATATGTAATTTACTCTAACGGTATGTTTCCCATGTTCACCTCTCAATCTCCACATATATAATGTCTTTGTATGCGTGCAACTAACTGATAAATTTAGTAAAAACACATTTCGGCACTCTGGCCTGTATTGCACTTGGGAACCAACAAATTTGAATCAAAATACAGAGCAAAGTTATGAGAGCTGGCATTATATGCACACGTACATCGATGAAGATAATCACGTATAACATTTGAGATGTGTTTAACAATTAAAAATCAATAGCTTGGTCAGTTTAAAATCACATGAATAAACTGCTGGTCCACTCGAGAGGACCATCAGAATAGTCATAGTTTATGAAAGGTTTAAGGAGGCGTGGGGAGACTGTTATCAAGTGAGGGCGTGCAAATGGGTCACACACTGAAATTCTTTGAGGACATTTTGGGTTGATTGCTCTTTTTTCAAACATTCATATGCATAGTAATCCACAGATCCCATTAATGTTGGAGTCCATAATTTTCCTGCTTGACCCACAACCGTCATGTGCTCTGTCTGCCCAGTTGCAGCTGGTAGGATCTGGGCCTAAATCGCAGCTACTTTGTGTCCGTAGATTGTTGGGCCTCGACTTGGGTTGTGTGGATTAAAATTCCCTTGAACCCGGTGTTTCTCTGCTAATTACAAACCAGATAAAAATTAACAGATCAGTATATGGGCCTGTATGCATTCACCTTGGGATATAGACAGGACCACTGGAATTATGCGACAGTGATGGACCAAATTATGCAACTGGGTTGACTAAATTATGTAGCAAGAAAAGGCATGTTACGTTATGCGGTGTAAAACTGCACATTGTGTGGCAGTATTACTACATAAAAATGTCTTTTTATGCATGTTAATACTTGGAAAAGGTTCCAACTCCTTCCTAACAGTGTAGCACTCAAATACTGAAATAGACAATTAAAAGGTGACCAGTCAACTTGTGCGAAGCCCCCCACTTACACCAACGCTTCGCCGTGTTTTTTTAGTAAATTTTGATGCGTTCCCAATTTCAACAGAATTTTGTTTTGATAAAACCTGCAAGTTACAGATTATGTGGCTAATCCATAACTATGCAGAAAAAAAACGCCCGCAGAATTGCATAGTTCAACCTTCCCGGGATATAAAGTCAAGGTCAACTACATTACTACTCAATCCAGTTCATATGTGCAGCACATATAGAAAGAGGAAAAAGCCTCTCAGGATTGTTTTTATGCAGTAAGGTGACCCTTCCTGCAGAATAACAATCCTGCATGCAACAGGGTGCCTGCATTGGCGCTAGGCTGACGAAACGGCACCAGCATAGGGGGAAAAGACAGAAATGGACCTTATTGGATAAACACGGTGCATTCCTGGCCTTTTCCTGTGATGCAGGGCAGCATAGGAAAATAACTTGCTGCGCTGCCCTGTGCCACCATTCCTGTATATATACCTCTAAGTTCGCAAACTTCACGGTCTCTCTGCTTCATGCACAAGCACATTTAACATGTACTGCCTGCTTTGGGGCCACTGCAATTATGCAGCAAAGGAACATTATGTTGCAGGAACATTATGTTGCAGTGTTGGATAAATTATGCAGCAAAGAAAGGCTGCAGCGTAATGTGTGGTACATTTTCTGATACTTTATTATTTTGACTTTTTTACGCATACTAACAGTCTCTGAAAAGCTTTTGCCTCATTAATACCAGTTTTACATCTAAGTCCAGCAGTGAGCACTGTGGCCAGTCAACTTTTGTAAAGGGTCTTCTATTTCACAGCAACACAAGTCACGTGTTTTGATCCGTTTGAGCTACAAACAATTTTTTAGTTGAAACCATCAGATTATGCAGCCGATGATGTATTATGTGGCAAATATGGCAGAACTAAAAATATGTGGAAAACATTTGCAAACTAGGATATTTTGCCATTCATGTTTGAACTTCCTCATGCAGTCTCTGTTGGGTGGTATTTCTAGACACCTACAGTGCTTGGGGAGAGACAAAGGATGAAGTTGTATAATAGTGATTGCAGAGGATATTATTCTGAAGGGGAGAAAATAACTGATTGAGAATACCGAGGACCACTACCTTATCTGACTCTACCACTCTTTGAGTCTCATAATTTCAGAATTGATACATTTGCAATTCTCATTACTAACTAACTTGAGTAGTAATTACACAAACTACTAATATAATATTGAATCTCATTCATCTGATATTGCTAAAAGAATCTGCAAAACCAACAGGTCTGGGTTGTTTTAGGTGTATATATTCATTTTTAGTGCTATTTCTAGGTGCAATAACAAGAAGCCAGGGGGCATCTAATTCTGGCTTCATGACATGTTCCGTGAAGCACATAAAAATCTTAGGCCTACAATTTTATTTGACCAAGGGGCACAGAATGATATAATCAACAGTGCTGCTCAACATGTGGTTCCTCCTGTCAAATAAATGTGCATCCATTGGTTGTATTAAATAACGTAATAGGCTGTAACTGGTCAGTGAAATGCCAAACATACTAAAAATTGGTATGTTTTGCTCTTTTAGCCACACCGATGACTCTGCCCACTGACCCAATCCTCTGGTTATTCCCGCCTCCTGATGCTCCACCCACAGTCCCCCTACTGTTTTGCCCACTTCGACCACTGGTTGAAACCAAGCCCTGCTTGGTGGGCTTGTATATGGCTTTATTTATCCTTCTGTAGGCTGGCCTCCTCGGGAGTAGGAAACTACTGTTCTCTTCTTTAACCACAGTTGTGTGTGGTGTCCCTATGGTGCCCTCTGTGCGATTTGGGCCTTCTGATTAGGGGTTGGCAGAGCCCAGTATTTACCCCTCACTGCCCAGGCCCTGAATTCAGGATTCGCTGGTAAGCATTTTGGAGTTCACCTCCAAGGCCAAGAGTTTATTTGTTAACAAGTTATTGTTTTGGAACAACATAATGCATTTAACTATACCGCTTACCTCTAATGCGGCACTAGGAGGGCCGCCCTCTAACAGGGGCACACGGCATGCACCGCTGGTGGCTACATTGTCATGGGGGACGCACAAGCCTTCGCCAACCACAAACAAAAATTGGTAAAGACAATAGATTTGGCTTGTATTTGAGTTGTAGGCCAGACCCACTGCCTTTGCCAGCGCTTGTTGGCAGCAGGCTGACAGCGAGATGAGAAGGAGCCCCCAAGTGTGCTGAACATCGGCAGTGGCAAGGTGCCAGGTTGAGAAGGAGGCCCGGGCGATCAAAGACCTCCGCGAGGCACGCTAAAAGACATCTGCCTGGCGTGCCTGGAGGAGCCTGGTTGAGATCGGACAGCCTGACTCCAAGATGCACTCCTGCAGTGTCGCGAGATCATGCCTTTTTTGTTGCTGATCTTGCGAGACTTCGAGGTGGCGTACTTAAAGTGCAGAAAAACCACTAATAACTAAAAATAGCATTACGGTGAGTACACTCCCTGTAGTGAAACTTGATGTATTCTCCTGTTCATCTTTTCAGTGTGCTGCCAGGAAAACCCAACAGCAAGGGGCTAATGAAGTGATTTTCCAACAGAACAGTGACACCCCACCCACAGATATTATTCCTTGATAAGGGTCATGTTGTCTTCATTTATATAAGAATCAGTTCAATCCATCTGTGCTTATATTATCCATGTGAATTTACAGTGGATCAAAAAAAATGATAACATCAGTTTATTTTGTATAAATCGTTTATGTTTTGGTATTTTACGTGTTCATTTAATTTTATAAATAAACCATTATTAATATAAAAATGCAGCAAGTGTGTTCAAAAAGAACTTTTTTGTAAGATCATTACAATGATTCAAATAATTCATTAAAATAATTTAAAGAAAAAAAGAATAGTAGTTTTTTTCTATTAATAAAATGTTCTTAATTTTGGCAAAAGACAGTCCTGGCTCATATATGTGTTATCCTTTTAAAATACTGAATAACAATAATATAGTAGAAGCAGATTTAGTCGTGATGTAATAGTTATATTACTGAGCTCCTCATGCCCTCTTAATAGTGCTTTACAGTCGCATTTTTTTTTTAGTATGAGGACGACATTCAGATAATATAGATCCTGCATTAATTTTCATCTTGCTTTAAGTAATAACTGCCTAGTTGCCAATGTTAAACCACAGACTGGGGTGCAGGTAGGGACCGAAAATATGAATTGAAAATCACGGTTTTGCTTGTCATCACTGGGCAAAAATAACTACCTGCCCAGATCCCACGGCCATTTAGCATTGCAGACGTATTCATTGTATCAAAGGGGCATATGTACAATGAAATGTACTGCACCAAATTTGGCAGTGCCATTATCCGACATTTCCAAAATGCAGGGATGTGCCGTATTTACAACAATACAGCGTAACCCTGTATTTTCCCTAGCACTGGTGCTAAAATGAGCTGCCTGGTGGAAACGCAGGGTCCCTTGCACCATAGTGCAAGGGTGCCTGCGTATGGTGAAAGGGTTCCTGCAATGCAGGGAATAAAGGCGTCCCTTCCTGCACATAAACAATCAATAATGACGATTTGTTACCATAGTGCAAGGGTGCCTGAGTATGGTGCAAGGGTCCCTGCATTACAGGGAATATATTGTTTAAGTGCAGGAAGCTGTCCCTTCCTGCACATAAACAATCAATACTGACGATGTGTTACTTCTATGTGTGCTGCCTAATGCAGCACGCTTAGAAGCAGCAAATCGTCATCATTTAATGATTGTTTACATGCAGAAAGGGACAGCTTCCTGCACTTAAACAATAATGCATGCTGTTTTGCTCTTTCTATGTGTGCTGCAGAACACAGCACACATAGAAAAAGCAAAAACGAGAGGAAATAAATATATTTCTCCTTGTTTCGCCATTCCAACACCTGCTCCTGCAAGGCGTCAGTTTTTGCCACTGCCTCAGATTTAGAGATCCTTGTAAATCTGGGGAAGAATCAAACACCAATGGGTGTTGCGGTGGAACACTAACAGCAACTCCCACTGCACGCCCCTTTCACGCAGATACCTGAGTGACAGGGTATCATTGTAATGATGGGGCTGGGCATTGCACCACCAGAACATCATTAAAAGTGACATTCCTGTGGTACAATGCCCTTATAAATATGCCCGAAGAGTTTTAATCAGTGGGTGATGACTGGTCCTCCAAATTTGTGACAGAATCACGCCAGCCCACAATTGTGTTGCCAGTGGTCAGTTTTTATGGAAGGTCCGAGGGATGAAGTGCATCTCTATCATATCATCTGCGTACAGGAGGGAACTGGACCTCACGCCCACCACCCCTCCCTGTGAGAGACTGGTCATTGGCCGAGGTACTAGCGGGGTCAGGACACCACTCTGGTTTGTTGTTTGTTCCTCCCACTCCCCTCCCCCCCTCACACGCCCTCTGGTTTGTTGTTTGCTGCTTGCACCCCTGATCCCTGAGCTTGTGAGCCTGGAATGATGTTTATGTAGGAAACTGTAGGCATCAAAGACTGAAATGTAAACTGTTTATTTGCAACAGTAGGCCAAATCCCTTCGAGTTTACAGAAGAACATACATACTTGTCGAAATATAAATGTATTACAATTAATTACGTTTTTAATGTTTTTTCTGCCAGGAAATTGTGTTTCTTGTGTCATCACCCCAGCTCAGCTGGCAAGTACTGGACCCAGGCAAGGTCAAGATCTGAGCAAGGAAGCATCAGGAGAATGGAGCAGCAGGGGCAGTGTGCCTGGGGCCAGGGCTCTTGCTGGTACTGGCTTCTTGGCTTATCAGATCCACTGATGCCTGTTGGTAAAGAGAAGTCAAACTCTCTGCTCAGGAGTCAGGAAAATAGTATCAATTCAAGTTATAATCCGCCAGGTGATAGTACTGAGGGTGGAAGAGTGAAGGTTGGGCCAGGATTGTGGGGAACAGCCCCCTATGTCTGGAGATCAGAGAGGGGCTGGGGGTCAAGTCAGAGGCATCTGAAGCTCCTCTGCTGCTTGCATGGCAACTACTTCATGTACACACAAAACAATTCCAAAGTTATTGTGTGGTTCATTGGTGAGTACATGATGGACTAGGGAATGATGTTGAAATGTGGTGGCCCCAGCAGACTCTCATTAATGATTTTCTTGGATTGCCACCTGCCCAGTACTTTACAGGCATGGCTGTATGTTCATGGCCAGAGCAGTTAATAAATTTGAGAAAGGTGATAAAACCAAGTATTACCCTCCCCCCTGTATTTCACAGTCCGGTTTCACTTGAAGCTCACAGCTGTAGACTATTGTTGAGCGTCAGTTCTGTTTTGGGTGCAACCACATGGAGGTTGTTTTGCATAAAAAGGTTCCCAGGCCAATGGTCACAGCAGATGGGGATGACCCTTGCAGTAACATGATGTTTGTTGTGCAGTCACTGAGTCATTTGTTTTTTAATGTTATTCTGCAAACAGGTTTGACACTCAGTACCAGCTGTGCTTTACTGAAGAGCTTATGAAGAGTATCTTGTTTGTCAGGAACAAAGAAAACTAAATATTTGAAAGAAATTAACAATTTCCAACCTTTGCTCTACTGGAAGAACTGCAACCCTTCAAAGCTGGACCATAATGGCCAGAATGCACTGGAAGAGCTACTGTGGGAAATCTGCCTTTTTTTACGTGGTCACTCCAGATTTCCCACCGTTTGTTAGACCGTATATGTATGGTATGCTGACTTTAGAACTCTATACATGCTAGCCTTGCTAATCAGTAATAAAAGGCTAGTGTTCCCTCTTTAAACATGGGTGAGCTGGGATATTCCTATTTGGTTTAATTAACTTGCCTTAAGTCCCTAGTATAGGGTACAGATTGTACCCAGGGCTTGGAGGTTAGATGCCACTAGTGGACCGCAGCACCTATTGTGCCACCCAGAAGTGGTGCAAACAAGCCTTCAGGCCTACTACTGTCACCTGGCTGCTGCAATTTTAAAACTGCAACTTGACTTGTCAATATAAACCCTTCTAACAGGTAAAAAAAACTCTGAAGGGCTGTTCAGCCCACAAGCCATGGTGCATGGTATTTCAAAGCAGGACATGTAGAAATATTACTGTTTCCATACTGTGACTAGCATCCAAAATCTATTTGGACTGTGGCAGAATTAGCTGTCCTGTGTAGGAAACCAGAATAGAGGTTAAAATATTAATATTGTATCTCAGGAAAGGGACGAGCTAGGAAATAATTTCAAGCAACTTATAATTTGATTTCTTAATTATTAAAAATCAAATTCAAAGGTAAAGTTGAACTTTTAATGAATGTTAAGGAGAACTTTTAGAAAATTACTTTTTGCCTGCATGAAGTCCCTGGAGGCTAGTTTGCATTGATTTTCCAGCCCCTCACAACCAATAATTATCCTTGAATCGGTGTAAATAGGTGTAAAATACCTCCCGGAGGCAAACCAGACACCCGAATGGGCAGATATGACTCCTCTCAAATCAAAAGAATATGCAGGGTAGGGGAAGTGTCAAATCCTGCTGGGCAGGTCTGCTGGGTTCACATATAACACTTGGGGACACATTTTACCTGGGAGAGGCCAGGATACCAAGGCATTTTTTGTGGATCCCCTATCTGTTTGCTGAATATGACACCACTTCAGAACACTTCCTGGACCTATGGAATATCAGAAGAGGACTGGACCTGCTGTCAATGACCTGAAAAGAGTGCTGAAGGAATGTGCCTACTCCCTCTGGTACCCAGGTCAATGATGTGGACTCCAACCATTATAAAGCTGACCTTCTGTTCATATTACAGGGATACAACAAGCTACAAGAGACCTTTTTTCCTGGAAATAACCAGATGACCACAAGCAACTGTACCTAGACTGGACCCTGCTGTTGGCTTCTGGCTAACAACCTGTGAGTCTCTAAGTGCCCCCCCTGAGGTCCTGGGGGCTTTAGAAGTGTACTCCTGTGATGGACTGGAACTTAAGAGACTAAGGGCTAGATGTAGTTAACTTCAATTTAGCGAGTCCTTCTTAGCGTTTTTTTCCGAATCGCTATTAAGGAATCTCGAAATTGAATGTAGGTAGGAATCGCTAAAATATTAGCGATTCTATAACATTCCTTAATAACGAATCGGTAATTGAGATTCGTTATTAAAGAATACGTAGCCATTCATTCCTATGGGCTTGAAGGCCCATAGGATTGAATGGGAAGATATTCACTATTAGCGATTCGGTATTACCGAATCGCTAATAGCTGGAGGTATTTCAAGGGTGCCAGGGTGTCCAAAGGACACCCTATTGCACCCCTGAAATGTGCATGTGTGCACATGTGGCGCACATACATGCCCTAAGGCACATTGAAAAAAGCAAAAAAGTGTTTTTTTAAAGGAAATCGCTACTTACCACCAACTTGAAGTTGGTGGTAATTAGCGAGTCCTTAAGGCTGAAGTGCACTATTTTTAGTGCTACTTACATTGCATTTAAGAAATCAGTATTTCCAATTCCTTAAATGCAAGAGCAAAATAAGGAATCGCTATTTATCGATTACTTATTTTGCAAGTAGGTTTGAACTCACCTACATTGCACATGGCTAAATACCAGTCGGTAACGCAGTAATTTACTGAATTTTGGCATTACCGACCGGTATTTAGCGTCCTACATCTGGCTCTAAGTCAGAAGGTAAAATCTTTGATATAGATGAACGTGGTTGGTGTATCCGACCCGTGTGCCTATGGCTTGCACCAGAATGGAGTGACTCTTGCAATAACATGCTGTTTGTTGCACAGTTAACAAGACACTGGTCTTTGGAAATTATGCAGCAAACAAGTTTGTGCTCCAACAAAGAACTCACAAAGAAAGAAATACATGTGTTTGAAGCTCAGAAAAAGGAAATATTTGAACGAAATTAACGGTTATCAAAATTTGCTCCCTTAGGGAGAGGTGCAACTTTGAAAAATGCAACATATTGACATGCACTGGAAACAGTACGGAGTCCAGTTTCCCTTGAAATTCGCAGCTGAAGGCTATAGGTCAGTGTCTGTTCTGTTTTGAGTGTGGCCACATGGAGGCTGTTTTGCATAAAATGGTTCCTGGGGCCAATGGTTTGGACAAGATTGGAGTGACCATGCTGTTTGTTGAACAGTTAAGAAGGCACTGAATTTGAATGTAATGCTGTAAATAAGTTTGATGCTCAGTACCTGCTGGGCTCCACAGAAGAGCTTACAAGTAGAGAAACACACATGACCAGACCTAAGAAAAATGTAATATTTGAAAGACATTAGCAGCTATCATTCTTGGCTCCATTGGAATAACTGAAACTTAGCAATGGTGCGCCACATTGACCAGAATGCACTGGGTGAGGTTTCACTTGAAACTAACAGCTATAAACTATTGGTGAGTATCAGTGGGTGTACAAAAAGAGAATGTGGTGCTTAATAGGTACAAAAGGTTATATGGTACCCTCGGGTCATATCCCTTCCTCTTCATAAGGTGCATAAAATGATGCCACAATTAAGGGATTAAGACGCAAGCTCAAGAATTAGAGGGCAAATAACCCCCATGTTTTGTACTATAAATGATGTTTTCTGACTTAATAAGAAAATGACTGGAGTAGGAGTAACAAAATGAATCATCTCGGGATCTGAATAATAGTCCTGACAAAAGCCTAGTGGCCGATCTAAAAGGCTGCCACATGCTGACACTATAAATTGGGTGTAGGGAAACAATTTTCCATAATCGCCCTATGACGCTTTTTATTCATACCACAGACTCCCATTTATAGGAATACTTGGGATTTCCAAAGGTATTTTTGTTGTATAGAAGGCCTGGAGGTGGGGGCGGGGGGGGGGGGGGGGGGGGGTCTCTAAAGTGCTTTCTGAAACATGGTTGTGCTCATCCTGGTTTACAGGGACCAGGGTCAAACTAGATGATGAAGCATGCCACTAACAGTGTGGGTGAAGATCTTTAAAAAGAACCATCAAGGGTTCCCCGTGGGTTCTAATTCATGGCCTTGCTTATGGTTTAGGTGCATATGTTAATCTCTGGCCACAATGGTCAAGGCTGGATCCAAGAGACCTTGGTCTTGAAGAAAAGGCGATCCCTTCCTGAAGCCACACTGCCAACAATGAGAGAACCCCAAATCAGCAGATGCCCTGGAAAAGGAACCACTTCTCGTGGAGGAACTGGGAGTGGCACAAAATCCTCCAAAAATGTGGCAATCCAGAAGGGCTGAAGTCAAGAGGGAAGACCAACATAAGAAAAGACACAAAAAAGGGATGTACTAGTATGGGACACAAATGAACTAACAAGAAGTGTGTACACAGAACAGAAATGTGTGTGACACACTCAGTGGAGGCTATGGT
Organism: Lissotriton vulgaris; assembly: GCF_964263255.1. Lineage (NCBI taxonomy): Eukaryota > Metazoa > Chordata > Amphibia > Caudata > Salamandridae > Lissotriton > Lissotriton vulgaris. The sequence goes on along the minus strand of NC_141697.1, from coordinate 147,478,465 downwards.
TGTCTTAAATACTGCTAAATAACCTGGAACAGGAAGCAATCCTGAAGAAAAAAGTAATCGCCGTCTTGGATTTGGCTAACCAGACTGGAAAAACATAGTCAGAGACATCATCTTGGATTGGGGAATATATTAATCCAAGATGGCGCCTCCCACCCCATTACGTCAAGGGAGAATCCCAGCTAGACCACGGTGCAAACAACACCCCCTGCATAGCCATCAACTGGTTTGTCCAGGCTCGTTTGCCCGCCCCACCCATGAGAAACACCACAGAGGCAGGCCTGTCCTCGGACCCTGCGGCACACGACATCACCGGAGCAAAACATGGGAAGTGCTGCATCCGAGGATTGGGAATCCTGACAGTATAAGCCTATTGATATAGGGTATAGTATGCCTTTTGTGTGTATTGTACTGATTTGAGAGTGCCATATGGATGTGTACGATACATATATGTATAATCTATATGTATGTCTTCAATATAAAGATGAATTAGCTTAAGATCTAGAGGATATACAGATCCCTACTTATAAATCTGCTGACATTGGCTGTGTAGGTATCCAAGGGAAACTGTATGTGTTGCCCAATCTCTTGCAGCAAAGCATCCATCATTCGGCTGAGTCTTCTGTTGAAGGCTAATTAAGAAATGCCATGCACCAATCCCACTGTTTGCTATGTGGTGCCTGGTGCTAAGAGTTCTAGCACTGCTAACATTTTCAGAAAGAGGTGATAAAAATGGGTCCCAATATTGGGCTCCAGAGAAACTATAATGAATGATGAAAATATATTTTTATGTTGACCAATTCGGGCCTGTAAATCCTCTGTAACTCAGGCTAACTCATGTTTATGTGTTCTACCTTACTCTGTCAATCCTAGCCAATCACATTAGGTCCTTGATTAGTGGCCCATTTTCCATCCTCATGCTGCATGGTTTACTGTAGTAGAACATGGATCTAGCATAGCATAATTTAGTGGGCTAGCAGAGCTGCATCCATAGAGGTGTACTGCTGAGTGGAAGTGTGAGCTGCTGCAGTCAACCTGTGTGAGCTTCACCTGTCTGTGCCGGTTCATGTAGGTCTTACCCCATGTGCAGGTGTGTGTGATTTTAATTTTTTAGCTCATGTAGTGAATGTACTGTGTTTTATGCATTGTGTTTGTATCAGATTGTATTGCATGATTTTCCAGATTTTCTTCCCTTCCCAACAATTCCAGGACTCTTTTACTACCTGATTTTGCCTGGATGTAGTTTATGGTGATATTTTTCACTTGTGTCCAATGATCTCTCTTACTTGTATCTGTGTGTTATTGACCACATGCGTTATTTTCGTATGTAGTAAACATCACAAGCGGTAAATAGCACATGCAATAAATAGCACACTTGAACAACAGATATGCAATATTTCGCACATGTGATAAATCTCACATGTGGTTTTAAACTTGTGACCGGCAAGTCAGTAAATTCAAGTGCTTTTGACCCTGGCATGCCTTAACCCCTTCAATTCTGTAGTAAGTATTCCCCATTTTCCAGCCACACCCACCTGTCCTGACCTTATTTACCACTAAAAAAGGAGGCATACATGTGTGGATATCTCTGCATTCAGGACAGAGATCTCCGCACATAAAAGATAGGTGAAGCAGAGACCTTTGCACATAGGTTAGTGAATAGTATTTTGCAGCATGTGAGCAATACTATTGTTGTATTATTGAACTGACACCAAAATGCAATGTGAATAGTACCCATCACATCAATTTAAATTATTGTATTGATAGGCCTGGTGGATTGTAATAGGTGTTACCTCCTAACTTCTCATGAGTAACCTGGATTAGTATAGGCCGTCACATTTGACGTCACTTCCTCCATAACAACGCCCTTTTTAAAGAGTCTAGTGTCTATACTAGGTCAAGGAATGAAACATACAAGTGTTCCTTCCTCACTTTAACCAACTGGTTGATTATCATTTATTTTGCGAACCACATGATGTTTGATTGTGCCATGTCCTGCCCTCCTCAAAGTAGCTTAATCTTCAGTTTCAACCCATTCCGCTGACCTCAGCAATACCCAGCGGGCATGTATATAGTATCTGCTCATAACGTTCTCGATCTATCTATTCTGTAGTTTTTTATGGTTTCTTTCCCTAAAAAGAGGAAATATAGGGCCAGATGTAGGACACCAAATACCGGTCGGTATCGGCCGATTTCAGCCGTTACCGACCGGTTTGGGTTTTTGAAATGTAGGGGGCCTAAAATTTACAGAATCTGTAAATTTACCGATTCGGTAAATTTACAGATTCAGTAAAATACCTAATCGGTAAAGTTAACGAATGGTAAATTTAGATGTAGGTGGCACGGAAAACAGTGCCACAGGCCCTTAAGAATTCGTTATTTACCACGAAATAATATTTGGAGGTAAATAACGAATTCCTGTGTACATGCACATCTGTGCATGTACACCTGTGCCATGTGACAAACATACATGCCCTTAGGGCATGTATGTGTGCCACATGGCACAAAAGCCAGAATCAGGAGTGCAACAGGGTGTCAAAGTGACACCCTGTCCCCCTTGACAATTCGGTAATTTTACCGAATTGTAATTTACCGATTCGGTAATTGACATTGATTCCTATGGGCCACATAGCACACAAGCCAGAATCAAGGGTGTAACAGGGTGTCAAAGTGACACCCTGTCCCCCTTGATAATTCGGTAATTTTACCGAATCAGTATTTACCGATTCGGTAATTGGCATTGATTCCTATGGGCCTCAAGGCCCATAGGAATCAATGGCAATTACCGAATCAATAAATACCGATTCAGTAATTACCGATTTGGTAAAAATTACTGAATTATTTCCTACATCTCATTTACCAAATCTAGAATACTGAATCGGTAAAATTTGGTATTCTAGAGTCGGTAAATGAGATTTACCTACATCGGGCCCATAGTCCCTTCCTTCCAGGACTGTGGGATTTCTTTGCATTGGATAACTGCAACTCGGAGACCCGCTGTCACGCTTCACCACCAATCAATTTTCATGGAATTTAGACATCCTTCTCAGAAGGAAGAGGATAGCATTAGTATGTCTTAGGTAGGAGAGGTCTGTGGTTCCAAAGTTGGAAATCTTGTCAAGTCTTGCATGGGATAGGACCATTGGACTCCTGTCCTTTCTCGATTGTTGAAATTGGTATGGGCTCAGGTGCAGATGCTGTTGAACAATTCGTGTGCAACACTGCATTACATCTACCTGTTTTCTCAACATCAATTGAGGATGGTCTCTATAAGTACGTCCTCTAGCTGGGTTTCAAGATTACTGATTATCTCTTTCACTGTTGGTTTTGAGACAGTTAAGCCGATCTTCTCAGAAGTTGAAGCAGTCAAAATTCTGTCTCTGCTATAAGACTTGTTTGATACTAATCTATCTTTCCTCATTAGTATTCTGCCTTCTACAGCAAGAGTAATATATTTAATGCTGGTTGTAAATTTCAAGTAAGGTTCCAAAGCTAATGTAATCAACAACACCAGTCCTAGTTCTTGTGGCAATATTCATTTGTTGGACTGTAAACATCCATGGTCGAAATTCGATATCCAAGGGATCTCTTTAGTCTCAAGATAATCCAAAAATGTTTCAATCTACTGCCTCTTTAAAACAACAACCTCTCTGATCTATACAAACAGGACAGCACAAACAAAAAATGTGTGAAAAGCGAGATGACACCTCACGGGCGCACCACCAATGGGGCCCCTGGTTGGTACTCACCAGGATGGCCCTGTTCTCATCATCGGTGCCATCAAGCTAAAACAAAAGCGTGTCTCGAACCCCAAAAATAAAAAGACAGTGGATGGTGCAGTGGACACAACTTATATGTGACACAACTAACAACATGTAACATTTAACATATAAGTCACTGCGCAACTAGGACAATAAACTTTACTTTCGTTCCTTTCTTTGTTGCAAACAGTAAACAAACATATACTAAAAAAGGAGAGAGTGAATACTACCTATCGATTCACTCTCTACTTACAGCCGACATGTTTCATTGCCTTGGTTTCTATCAGGCAATTTCTTCAGGGCAATTCACTTTAAATGCCACTGCAAGAGACACTGAATCTTGGGTGCTGTAACACAAACAAACAAAAGTGTGGTCACCTGGTATCCCTCCCTGTGTTCTGCATACCAAGCTATATATCAAACCACCATGCTGTATTGGTAAATAAATAAATGTCATTATTACCCTGCATGCAGTTTTGCCTCTCATACCAGTCATGAAGTCATGAAAATTCGGAATCCAGCCCCCTTAGGTGAGCATGGTCCTAACTCCCCGTTAGAGACGATTACTGAAATGCAAAAACCACAGTGCATTCAAATTTTGGTATTGGAGCCTTCTCCTACCTTGCGCAGTATATACAGCCTAGACCTAGATAAGCTAGAGGTTACCGGTGTCAGAGTAGCGGTCGGCGTCCTCTCAACCCTCGAACGCCGACCGAGTGCACCTCTGCTTATTTACCGGCTTTGGGGTCGAGTGTTAGCGCACTGCGATTGGTCCGCGGTGTCAGATGACGCGGGACCCGGCTGCCGGTTTTCAGATTCTCTGATTGGTCCCTGGGGCCAGGGACCAATCAGAGAATCTGAAAACCGGCAGCCGGGTCCCGCGTCATCTGACACCGCGGACCAATCGCAGTGCGCTAACACTCGACCCCAAAGCCGGTAAATAAGCAGAGGTGCACTCGGTCGGCGTTCGAGGGTTGAGAGGACGCCGACCGCTACTCTGACACCGGTAACCTCTAGCTTATCTAGGTCTAGGCTGTATATACTGCGCAAGGTAGGAGAAGGCTCCAATACCAAAATTTGAATGCACTGTGGTTTTTGCATTTCAGTAATCGTCTCTAACGGGGAGTTAGGACCATGCTCACCTAAGGGGGCTGGATTCCGAATTTTCATGACTTCATGACTGGTATGAGAGGCAAAACTGCATGCAGGGTAATAATGACATTTATTTATTTACCAATACAGCATGGTGGTTTGATATATAGCTTGGTATGCAGAACACAGGGAGGGATACCAGGTGACCACACTTTTGTTTGTTTGTGTTACAGCACCCAAGATTCAGTGTCTCTTGCAGTGGCATTTAAAGTGAATTGCCCTGAAGAAATTGCCTGATAGAAACCAAGGCAATGAAACATGTCGGCTGTAAGTAGAGAGTGAATCGATAGGTAGTATTCACTCTCTCCTTTTTTAGTATATGTTTGTTTACTGTTTGCAACAAAGAAAGGAACGAAAGTAAAGTTTATTGTCCTAGTTGCGCAGTGACTTATATGTTAAATGTTACATGTTGTTAGTTGTGTCACATATAAGTTGTGTCCACTGCACCATCCACTGTCTTTTTATTTTTGGGGTTCGAGACACGCTTTTGTTTTAGCTTGATGGCACCGATGATGAGAACAGGGCCATCCTGGTGAGTACCAACCAGGGGCCCCATTGGTGGTGCGCCCGTGAGGTGTCATCTCGCTTTTCACACATTTTTTGTTTGTGCTGTCCTGTTTGTATAGATCAGAGAGGTTGTTGTTTTAAAGAGGCAGTAGATTGAAACATTTTTGGATTATCTTGAGACTAAAGAGATCCCTTGGATATCGAATTTCGACCATGGATGTTTACAGTCCAACAAATGAATATTGCCACAAGAACTAGGACTGGTGTTGTTGATTAGCTTACAGAGTGGAGGGCGTCCTAGTTCTGTTTGTCTTTCCCTCTAGACTCCTATTTTTGTAGTCCAAAGCTAATGTCCCAGCCCCTCCCCAATTCATTTTGGTAAATGTAGTAAAAGGCAGTCCATTCATTCACAGTATTCATTTGGTGTTTTCTAAAGAGTTCAATCATAGCTAGTCCTATATATCCCCTAAAACATTCATTTTGTACTAGTGTTTAAGAAATTGGAGTATTAACTAGAACTGGAGATAAGAAAGTTTTAAAAAAATTGCTCCAAAAAGCACAAAGTGCAAACTGCGGTTACCTCGTTTCGCTATGCTGGGTTAAAGTCAGAAGTAAAGGTTGTCAGTGATGAAGCGTAGGTCAGATATGGCAACCAAAAACGTCCTGGTAGAAAGTTTACTTTCAGACTAAATATTTTTTATGGAGAAAAATTGGTTGTTGACGACTTATCTTCAAGGGAAGCTGCAAGCTGGATCACAAGCAAAGCTCGATGATGGAGGGCTGTTGCAGTGCAGTGTCCAGGTGTGATTGTCGATGAAGGCTGAGATCAGGTGAAGTCTGGAGTCTCTGCCCAGGAAGACCTTGACGTTGATCGGCTTGTATTTTACTTGTGGTGCTTTTCCGCTTGAGTAATAAGCGTTCGTTTGGCAGACTCTTCAGCCTCTTCCCTCGCTGCTCGAGCCCACTCTCAGCCGAGCATTGACGCTGAGAGTGTGGTCCAGAGGAGGCGAAGCATTGACAGCGGCCATCTTGGGTGTGACTGAGCGCTCTAGTGCGATCTAGCTCCCTATAAAAGGGGACGGCCCCCCTCCGCGTAGCGGACGCGAGTGGCGGACGCGCCGGACTCACGCCGGAGTCATGCCAGAGTCATGCCAGAGTCATGCCAGAGTCCTGCCCGTCTGTGCCCGTCCGCGCCAGGACGGGCCCAGGGGTCTGTTACTCTGTCCTTCCCTCGCCCGATCCAACCACATACTCACGCTCCCACCTTCTGCATTTAAACCATGCCACGTCCCTACCTAAACCCATGTGCAAACATGCGTCAGACCCTTCACACAATCAATACCACTGCCGACACTGTCCCTATCAACTAATCAAACCGGCAGAGATCAGGCAGAAACAAGCTCAAAATCTGAATATGGCACTTTTGAACTGTCGTTCCCTGCCAAAACACGCCCTAGAGATCTCATTCTTACTTCAGGACGGGGCATTGGACGCATTGTTTCTCACCGAAACATGGTTAGGACCCAGTTCAGGCCCAGATATTGTTCAGGCCCTGCCTCCGGGCTACTTAATCCAGCATCTTGACCGAACAGGGAATGTAGGTGGTGGGATCGCCATCCTTTACAAGGAGCATTTAGTCTGTCGCTTTTTAGACAGCCCATTGCGGGACTGTGAAAATGTCCATTTTTCAATTACCCTCTCACCCTCAGCCTCCTTTACGGGGCTTCTAGTTTACCACCCACCAGGATCCCTGGGACAATTTCATAAGACACTGCTGGAAGCTGTTGTGAACCTCGCCAGCTCGGCTTCCAACTTCACTATATTAGGAGATCTGAACCTCCACTTCGATGATCCACATGATACGACAGCCGTGGACCTGACCCAAGATCTTGAGACTTGAGAAATGATTCAATAAATTCAAAATCCCACACATATAAAGGGACACCTGCTTGATCCCATTTTTTCCAATATCACTGATCTAACTACTTCACACCCGAATCCCATCCCATGGTCAGATCACTTCATCATACCCTTCTCATGGAGCTCTCTCCCATCAGCCCCGGCCAAACCGTCCAGTACCAAACAGATAAGACTCTGGTCCAAACTCAAAATAAAAAAATGGTCGGAAACACTAAGGATCTCTTTACCATCTGCTAACCATGACATAAACCTAGCGAATTCAGAGTTTAACCAGTGGATAGAGAACTCACTGGATGTCACCCTGCCTAAGAAATCTGTAATCCAAAAAAGGGGTTCCATCAATCATCCTTGGTTCAGCCCAGAGCTCCGAAAACTTAAACAGAGCTGTAAAAAAGAGGAGAGACTATGGAGGAAAAATTTCGACTCAGAAACTAAAACTAAATATAGAGCCTCCATCAAAACCTACAAAGCTGCGCTAAAGACCACTAAAATAGCCTTCTATACCGAGAAAATCTCTGCATCTCCTAACTCATCAAAAGAAATCTTCACTATTTTCAAAAGCCTATTAAAACCCCCTGATCCCCCCGTGGCGCCTCAACCATCTGGTCCTCGCTGTGAAGAATTGGCACTCTTCTTTTACAATAAAATTCAAAATATTCTCCTGGCCCTCCCACCCATCACCACCTTTGAACCTCCGCCGCTACCTAAACCCCTCTCTCAAGGCTTCACCCCCGAACTTTCTTCTTTTTCCCCTCTCACCAAGGAATTATTCCTCCCCTTCTTAACTCAATCAAAAGTGGCTCTCCCCTTGACCCCGTCCCTATTAACACCTTGAAGCTAGTCCAGCCCATTATGGAGGCAGCAGTTATTAATCTGATTAACACCTCGATTGAAACAGGAGCAGTCCCACGGGACTGGAAAATGGCCATGGTCAAACCGCTGTTGAAAAAACCTAATCTGGACCCTGGAGACCTATCCAACTACCGCCCCATCTCCCTTCTCCCGGGCATTAGTAAATTGGCAGAAAAACTCATTAACCACCAACTGTCCTCATTCCTGGAGGCCTCCAATTTACTCCATTCTTCTCAAACAGGCTTCCGCCCGGGACAAGGGATGGAGACGGCACTCCTTAAGGTGGTGGAGGAGTCTAGGAGGATCCTGGACACAGGTGGCAATGTGGCCATCATCCTCCTAGACCTCAGCGCCGCCTTCGATATGGTAAGCCACCGTATCCTTCTAGCCCGCCTAAATGAAATCGGAGTCTTGGGAAAAGCTCTTTCCTGGTTGAAATCCTTTCTTTCTGAGAGATTTTTTAAAGTATTTGAAGGAGACTGCCACTCCGCGCTATTACCCCTGCAGTGTGGGGTGCCACAGGGCTCCTCCCCTAGCCCCACACTTTTTAATGTATACATGTCCCCTTTAGCTAAGATAGTGGCCCCCTACGGAATTGAATTGGTCAGCTATGCTGACGACACTCAGCTCGTGGTCTCCCTGAACCAGGCTGAACTTTCCCACACGAGTCTGAGTGATTGTCTGGAGGAGGTATCAAAGTGGATGGGCCTGTCCCAGCTAAAACTCAATAACCAAAAGACCGAATTGATGTTACTGGGCAGGAATGCATCATTCAACTCCCCCACGCTATGTCCTCCTTCTATGGGCGCTAGCCCAACTCCAAAAAGCGTGATCAAGAGTCTGGGCTTTTGGCTAGACAACGATCTTCCTTTCAAAGTACAAGCCAGAAAAACTGTGGCCACTTCCTTCTGCTTGCTTAAATCCATCCGTAAAATCCTCCCTCAACTGCCCGACAGAGCCAAAAAAATCCTGGTCCAAGCCATGATCTTGGCGAGGCTGGATTACGGTAACGCGCTCTACCTAGGAGCCCCAGTCTCTGTCATCCAGAAACTTCAGGTGGTACAAAATTCCGCCGCTAGATTGCTGACAAGCACTAACCACCGCTCCTCAGCCAAACCAGCGTTGAAATCACTCCACTGGTTACCCATACAGGAATGGGTACATTTCAAGGCCCTCTGTATAGCCCATAAAAATCTTCAGGGTAAAGGCCCCCCATTCTTGCCAATCTGATCAAACCACACAGAACCCCCAGAAACCTCCGTTCTAACGAGCTTAACCTGGCACAAGTCAGCAGAATTAATAAAGCTCGTACGGGAAGTCGCCTCTTCACCTACAACACCTCAAGGTGGTGGAACTCCATGCCCCTCCCGCTCCGACAGGAGCCGAACCATCTTTCCTTCCGTAAGAAATTAAAAACTTGGCTCTTCCCCACAAAATAATGATATCTGACCCTATCCTTCTTCAACCTCCTCTTTTCGTAGCTGCAAGCGCTGGGATGCCTCCGGGTAGCCATGCGCTATACAAGAATCCTTTCAATTCAATTCAATTCAGCTTGGTGTTGGTCTCTGTGAACCCCTCTATGTTCGGACTTAGAAAGTTTACTGGAAGTCAAATCTCCTTCAGCATGGCAAACCAGCATGTTGAGGCCGACTGGCAATTCGCACTCTAACACCAGTCAAGGGTCCAGAAATTTGGGTACCACTTTGTGGGTTAAGACTCACTCAAGCAGAGTCCAGTAGCAAGGTCCACAACAGGTCCAGTTGGAACTGGTCAGTGGGCCAGTTGTAGGGTAAGGACCTTTGGAAGCTTTTTCTGAACCTGCTGCTCAAATAGGATGTCAGCCAGCTGACACTTGGTTACAAGGCAAGTGTGTGCAGTCTTTCTTCCGTTTTTTCAGACAGCAGGACAATCCTTCTGATTCTTCACGGGTCCAGGGCTGTTCTTAGGAGAGGTTTGTAGGTTCCAGGAGAGGTTTATGGGTCCCAGTGCCAGTCTGTGGGTAGGGTGCAAGCCTTTGTCCACCCACTAAACCAGTTCTGGTCAGTTCCTCTACTTCCAGGGAACAGTCGCCGTCCCCACACCCAGTGCCTTTTGTCCCCAAACTGGGAACAATACACAGCTCACCACAGGGGAGCCATCAAGTGTCAGGTAACAGCTGGGCACTGGCAGGAAAGCATTTTTTTTTTAGGTAAGAAATTAACAACTTTCCAAAAGTGTAACTTCCAAAACAGTAATATACAATCTGATGACCAATTTTCATTAAAATTAGCCCTTAGCCATTTTTAGCTATTCCCAAACGCTGACTTTAGCACTTATTAAATGCAATAATCTAAACCAGTGTTAATCTATGTGAGACCCAAGCCTTGCCACAGGGAAAAACCACTTTGGAGGTTTTTTCACTGTGGAGACATGTAAAAAATGTAATAATCATGTCCTACTTTTTAAATATTATGCACCCTGCCACATTGGCTTTTAAGGTCTACCGTATGAGTTATAAGTATTAAAAGGAAGGGTTAGGCCTGGTAAAAGGTTTATTTTGCCCAGAAAAAAGGCAGTTTAAAACTGCACACCAAGGCTGCAGTGGGAGGCCTGGAGGCAAGTTTTACAGAGCTACTTTAGCGGGTGGCACAATGAGTGCTGCAGCTCACTAGCAGCATTTAATCTACAGGTGGCCCTGGGTACAGTGGTACCATATAAAGGGACTTAAAGGTAAATTAAATGTCAGAGAGGGAGAGTGCAAGCCCTTTACCAATGGTTAGGAGGAATAAAAGTGTGGAGTTAGCTGTGGCCAGCAAAAACTGGTACAGTGAAAGAAGGGAACATTCTGGGAGAATATGATGCAAAGATGGTAATTTCCAACATAGTAGTACGTGGCAAAAGGAAGCAGTTAAGGGAGAATTCTGCGACCTTTGGGGCTTAGATGTGCCAGCTCATGTGCGTGGCACTGTGCCCTCATCACTTGCAGGTTGAGGTATTTAGTCCTCTTTTTTTCCTGGGGAGGTGGCCTGTTTTGGGCCTTTCCCTTTGCTCATGGCTTAACTACTTGGGTCTAGTGGGTGGGTGCCCTGTCTTTATGTTTTCCCTCTCTAGTTTCTCTGCTGGGCAGTGTTGGTTTTGTTTAGTTCTGCTTCTCTTGTGTTTCCTAGGTCACTGCTGTGCTTGAAGTTGAGGTTGGTTACATTCCTATCTGTAATGCATGTTTGGCTTATTTTTTTTCCCTTTGCTCCATTGTGAGTTCCGGGCTTGTTGGCTGTATTGAGTAGCTTTGTTGCTAGCTTGTTCCTTGTGCCCGCTGGCCTTGGCCTTCTCTGCTCTCACGTAATTGGAGTGTGATGTTGGTTTTCTGCTGCTCTCTGTGGCCTTCCCTGCCCCTTTCACCTATTTGTTCTTGGGATGTTAATTAGCTTTTCACTTTCCCCCCTTCTGTTTGGCCTGATTCAGGCCTGCTCATGGTCCTCTGCCCTGTACCAAAGAGTACTCCCTTTCTCTGCGTGTTTACTTTCTTCCAAGTCAGCCTTTCTGCCCGCCATCCTGCTTTTTTGTGTTTTTGTCCATGGCTGAGTTCACTGGTGGACTAGTGGGCCCTGAGTTTCCCTAGGTGTATCTTTATTGTGGGAGGTTCTCTTGAGATTTATTGGGGAGTTTGGGCTTTGGCATATGTCTTTGTTGTGGGTTACTTCTGGTGCTTCTTTTGTTTTGTACCTCTTGTTGTTCCTTGGGGGTTGTTGGCCTTCTTCTTGGCTGGTTCTCAGTTTCCTCTGCAGCGCTTCATGTCCTGGAATTAGTGTGTGGGTGCCTGTGGTGATCTTGCCTCTTTATGATCTGAGGACTTTGCTTGGACTTTGCTTTTGGTGATGGATTCCTCTCCTGATCCTCTGTTGGGTTTTCTCCTTGGGCATCTGCTGGCTCGTATGTAGTTAAGTGGTGCTTGACTACTGGTAGGCCTTAAGGCTCAGCGGGCACGTTTTGCATCCCCTTCCTCTGGCTTTTGGTGACCTTGGTGTCTCTGAGTTGTCCTTCCTGTTCAAGTTAAAAAATATGTAGGAGTAACTTTTGATCACCGACTATGCAGCTGTCTGCACGTAGAGCAAAAATGTGTCAGGGATATTGAGGCTGCATCAGGGATTAAATGGCTTGTTAATGTACTAGATGGAAATCCAGAGTCCAACAATCCAAGTATTTCATGTCACAGTGGTCTCTCCCCTGACTGTGTGGGGCTTTGGTACGCACATGGAGATTGGCAACTTCCTGGGATAAAAGGTAAACTATGGAAAGTTACTGCGGGTTTAGGAGCTGAGGCTGCCCAGCAAATGCAACTAGACTTTAAATTGAGATCCTTAAGAATGAGCGTGTTATGAATGTTGTTTCCTTTCTGCCTTCGGTGGATTACTTGTGTTACAATGCATGAGGAAACATTTTACATTTAAAAAATACACCGGATCATCGTATATTACATTCCTTATGTCATAGTTACATCAAAGTAAAAAAAGTCAAAAGGTTTATTTGCATAATTAGTTAAAATTGTTACAAAATTCGCATGATAAAATAACAATGCAAGATTTACAAAAAAAACTGGAATTATTGTCTCTCGGCATCTGTTAAAATTGGGGACAAAACATGTAAGATCCTGAAGTTAGGGTGTCCCTGAAGGCCCACCACCTGGGTGTTCCCCCTGCTCAATTTGTCCTAAGCATTTTCTTACTTCTGTCAGGAATTTAACTCCACTGCATGCCAGGATTGTGGAGGAGCCTCCGAGCCAGCTTGTGAATGCATGTCTGCAAAAACGAATGTTTAGCTCGTTAAAGATGGGTTTCAATAAAAGTTGTCTCTGTCCTATCAGAGCCGGACATACACAGAAAAGGTGAGCAAGGGTTTCAGTTTTATACCCACAGACACGACATTGCTCCGTCTGATCTGAGATTTTCCACGACGGTAGTAGGTCCTTCGAGACGTGCATCCCCATCCGATAGTCTGTAAAAGCCTTTTTTAGATGACCACTGAAGTGGGATAAAAGGTATGCAAGAGGTTTTGAAGTTGTGAAGGAGTTAATAATGGTCCAGCCATGCCAACGTTTTGCCAGTGACTGTTTATCCTCCATAAAGGATTTCCTTTCTACTGCCTTTCTAATGGCTAATCTGCTTAGACTTGGTTTGTCTGTCCCAGATTTCCAGAATGATTTCAGATCCAGCTTTTCCAAACAGAATTTCAGGTACTTTCCCCAGGTGTTCGGGGCTTCGGTATCCGCCTGTATTTTTATTCCCTCCCAGCTCAGCCAGTCCAATGTATCTGGGTCTGCAGATCGAAGTTTATAACAGAGTTTCACGAAGCCGCTCATGCTCCGGAACTTCTGATTTTGCAGTCCAAATTCGAGCCTGACTTGTGAAGCTGAGGCGGATTTTGGCAGATTGAAGACCGCTTTATAAATTTTAATCTGTAGATAATTTAAAAGATCGGCCTCCTTGCCACACCGTGTAACTAGGCCATAAGATAAGGTGGGCATAATCTGGGCTGCCATTACTTTTAATAGATGGTTAAAGTTAGGGCAATCCATTTTTACTTTTAAAGAACGATACGCAAAGATTAAAGATTGTGCTTTTGCTTGTAGTGCTGTTTTGTGATCCTTGTAGTTTGCACCTTGTGTTATTGTTATTCCCAGGTACTTGTAATACCCTTGTTCTTTCACTGTTGCCCCTTGGGCCATCCATTTGTACTTTAGCTTTTGCGGATCTACTAGACGGACCACTTTTGTTTTTTCTTTATTAAGTTCCAGCCTTTCACTTTCCAAGTAAGATGTTTATTTATTGCTCTTTGTAAGCCGATTGGTGTTTTACTCAGCAATACTTTATCGTCGGCATATTGTAGGTAGTGTTTTGGGTTATTAGCCAAAGATGGTGGGTGGCTATCTTCCGATTCCAGCGCGCCTGTGAGGTCGGAGAGAAAAAGATTAAAAAGGGTGGGGGCTAATACGTAGCCTTGTTTTAGGCCTTGGTGCGTTGGGATACTCCTGGTTGTGCTGCCTCCATTTCCCAGTTTCACTCTAGCCCCAGTGTGCTGATGTAGGGCTTTGATAGCTATTAAGAGTTGATGTGGCAACCCCCAGCTCTTTAGTTTTCTCCACAAGCGCTCTCTATTCACCCAATCGAAGGCAGACTTGATGTCAATAAAACAGGCGTACAAGCGGGATCCCTTTGCTGCCGCTAGATCCATTAGGATGAACAGGCAAGTTAAGTTTGTTATTGTTCCCATTCCTTGCCTGAATCCTGTTTGAAATGTAGGCATTATCTTTGTGTCTGTTATCCAGGCTTGTAATTCGAGTAGAATGCAGGAGGCGTAGAGCTTGGCCTCTACGTCTATTAAGGATATCAGTCTGAAGTGTGTGGGATTACGATGGTCTCCATGCTTGAATATAGGATGGATGATGCTGCCTTTCCAGGAGGCGGGTAGCTCTGCTCGTTTATATATTTGGTTAAATAGAGGTGTTAGGGTCTCTGACCACAGGTCCGGATCGTGCTTAAAGATTGCGTTTGGCAGCCCATTTGGGCCTGCTGCACCTTCTGACTTTAGTCTTGATATTATCATCCTCAGTTATTTTTTGGTGGTTAGATCGACTGGCTCTGTTGGCCCCTTTGGAACTTTTTCCAGCTCGGAGTCTCTATTTTCATTCTTCTTAGCTCCTTTTAATTTCTCCGTGTTTTCCTGTGTTGCTCCTAAACTGTTAACGGGGCCTGAATCTGTATTGCAGTATAGGGTTTGCACGTGTCTGGTCCAGGTTTCTGCTCCAACCCCTGCTTCCTGTTGGAGTTTTACCCCTTGATTTAGGTCATTTATAATACCCCAGAAGTCCCGACTGTTAGGATGTTTACCCGCGATTAGTAGTTTATTCCAGATGGTTTCTTTGTACAAGTACTTCGCAACCCTCAGTGCCTTCCTATAGATGCTCCTGTCTCCCTTCAGATTAGATTTGTTTGTCACTAACCCCGATGTTTTTTGGCTTGCAAGTTCTCGGACCTCCTTGGCGACCTTTCTTTTTTTTAATCTTAGGTCCATGTTAAACCAAGGCTCCTTTTTGATGTTAAAATTACTCTGATTCCCTGGCCTTTGCTGAAGGTCCTGAATAATTTGCTCCCAGTTGGATACTCGCTCCTCCTCTTTTTGGGTCCCAAGATTGGCCATCTGGGCTTTAACTGAGTCCGTGATTTTGCCCAATCCTTCACCACGCCATTTTAATTTTCTTAGGTTGAACTTTGATGCGTGGTGAAGGAGGGAGGTCGTAATTGGCGCCGTACTGGGTACGATATTCAGACTTATTATTTGGGGGAAATGATCACTTTCTACTCGATGTTCTATTCTAAATGATTCAATGCTGGGAATTAGTTCATCACTTACTATAGAGTAGTTGATTGTTGAATGGACCCTGACGCTCAGATATGTGCCGGCTGCCGGCCTATCCCCTTTGTATTGCCATTCAGGTTTAACAGTCCATATTCTTTTAAGCTGGATGCTAACTTTTTTCCGCCACTATTTGCTGTCGTCTTCGCCTTCGCTTTGTTTTGAGCAATAAGAGCAATGTTGAAATCCCTGGAGATAACCAATGGGCATCGCGAGTAGGTTCTTACCATCACTTTGATCAGTGACAACAGGCTCATGTGTTTTTCTTTTTGTGACTTTCTGTCAGGATGGATATAAACGTTGAATATTAAAAGTTTCCTCGGTTCAGTCCCCGATGGCGGGGCTTCGGTGATTCTGGTCACTTGGGCCCATTTCAGACCCACGTCCAGCTCTTCTGATACCCAATTGTATTTATGGGTTACGTATGTTGATAATCCACCACGGGATGCCCATGCATTGAGAAACTTTCTGCATATATGTGGTGTTATTTGAAGCCTGGGATTGAGGTCGTTGTAATTTCCATGACTCCTGGATCAAGATTATATCTTGTCGTTGGAAGAAAGCTTGCGTTTAGTGGTCATGGGCCATTTCTCGGAAGCCATGCACGTTCCATGAACAAAATGACACATTTGATTGCTCTGTTAAATTCTGGGGGAGCTTCTTGTACATGGTCACGGAGAAGTTTGGGTCTGGGTTAGGCAGCTTTATTAATCAGGACGTTAGGTATCCAAGACCAATCCGTTCTGTCTGCATGATGGAGACCCGTTGTTTGTGGTTTGTGGTTTGCGACTTGCGCTTGCTAGCGCTGGCGAGGAGGCCCGGGCGCCACGCAGACAAGAGGTATGTTGTCCTATAATCCTTGTCCCTTGTTTTGGGCACATGTGTTAATTTGTAAAGGATAGGGGTACCTTGGGCGCTTATGTCGTGTAATGGAGATGCCCCATGATTCAAACTGAGGTCTTGCAGAGTATATATTTTCTACCAGGTCCTTTGAGGCCCAAGTTGTAAATGTTTCCTCAATTGCCGCATTGTTTACGTTTTGTTGAAATTCAATGGAGTAAAGGTCCTGAGAAGTGATTTCTTTTAGAGCTGATGTTTCATTGAATAATTTTAGCAGATTTCCTCGATTGAGAATGTCCTGCGTCCCCCTTGTTGGATATTCGGGGATAAAAGTCAGTTTTAGGTCAAACGGCTCTGGATGTTGGCTTAGCTCCTTTTGTGTTGGGCCTGCTTTGCAAGATGATGGGTTGTGAAATTGAAGGCTATCGCGGAAGGAGTAGGTCGATTGTTGTGCTTGCTCTTTCTGTACTGCCTCAATTGTATTTGCCTTTTCCTGTGTTGGGGCTGTGTTGATTAACTTTGTTGGAGCCGTACTTGACTCCCTTAACATTAGCGAACATTTACGTTCCTTTTCAAAAACTGTGATCCGCATGGGGATTGGCACAGTTTTGATTTCTGGTGCTGCTACTGGTCCGTGGATTTCGTATGCGTTTCTTTCAGATGTTGTAGGTGTTCGCTGCGCACTACTAGCTTTTGTACCGTGGTTGGAGCCCTCTTTGTGCATGCATTTTGTGCCTATACTGTTTTTTACCAGGGCTAGTGTTGGTTCATTTTGCTCACATCCTCCATAACCGACCGCTTGTGTGGGCTTCGTTTTTTCTCGTCCAGGCTCTTGTGCTTTTGTTTGCTGGTCCGATCTTATGCCCATTTGACAGTTGTCACCTATGGATGGGGATGGACTCGAGTTTCCGTGTAGGTCGGAAGGGGTGTTTTTAGCTCCTGTCCTCGGGCGTTCGTCCCTTGATGTGTTTGATGAAATTATCTTATCAGTTGGATCTGCAAATATCTCCTCACCTTCTGGCGACCCATTCAGAGATTTGGGTTTGTTTTCCTGGGGAATGTTGGTTTTAAATATTGGAAAGATGTTGCCAGTATCTACGTTTAGTTGTTTTTATACTTGAGCCTGGCCTTCCTTGCCCTTTTTCTTTGCCTCTTTGTTGGTTTGTCCTCAATAAAGGATTTTTGGGTAAGTTGTGTTTCTTCCATGTCTGAGACTGTTTTTCCTAAACCAACTTCCTTTGATGTTTGTTCTTGGTCCATTATTTGTTTACTTCTTGTAAGGCCATTAGTGAACTTTCTCTTGACTGTTTGTGGTTTGTCCGGGGTAGGTTTAGTTTCTATCGCCTGACTGTGGCTTCTGGATAGTTTTACCTCCCCTAAAATGTCCATCAAAATGGCCGGGAGGCTTGATAGCTTTTCAATCATACTTCCGCATCCACAGTTGCACTGTTGTTTACTCAAGCTGGAATGGACCTCCGATTTCCCCTGAGTTGTTAAGAGCAATGATAGGAGTCCAATTTTGTGTTTATACCCGAAATATGCCCAGCCACTAACGTGATGAGATCGATCTGGACTTCCATTTTATTTGATTGGTAATTCAGCACCCTTATTGCTTGCTCTAGAGTGCTTAACAGGGATTGGGTCCATGACGTGGAGGGCTGGTCTTTTTGGATTTTACTTAGGTCCTTGGGCTCTGAGTCCAACGACCTCCCCGATGAAATTGTGATTGGTGCGGAGTGGTTGTGATGGAGTTGATTTATCGACATGGTGATACTGTCATTTATGGATACTTTTTGTTGGTCTCTTTTTGACTCGGGCAGCGAGGGGTTGAGACCAGCTCTGATCGCGGTCATCAAAACCATTTTCTGTTCGTGGTGCTCTCCCTTGTGAGTCGATGTACTTCGTTATTCTCTCCGTAAGTTCCTCGAGTTGGGAATTGTTTGATAGGAAGAGGGGCTTTAACCATGGGTCCCCTTCTTGCCCGGATAAAGTGGATAAGTTTCTGTGACCTATGTTTCCCTCCTTGGCGCCCTTGATTGCCTTTGTGTGGTCGCCTGCTTCGACGAGCTCCATGATTGTCGCACTTTTGCTCTGTCTCAACCGGGTGTCCTTTATAAGGGGGTTGTCTGTGATGTCCTTTACAGCTCTACCTCCCTTGATTTCGTTTGTGGCTGCGGGCGTATTGGGATGATGCACCTGGGCGGTTACTAACGCTGGTCTGCCTTGGGGAGAGGGACCCAGACACGATGGAGAGGGTAGACTCTCTGGTTCGATGCTCTTCATGTTCTGCAGGCTATTGGCCCATGGGGAAGGTACATTCAGTGGCGCGATGGGGCTTGGCAGTTTGCAAGCCTCAGCTGTTGGTGCGTAGATCGCCGCCATTGGACCCTTTAGGTAGAAGAATTTTAGGAGTCCATTTTTCCGTCTGGTGTCTGATGTTAGCTCAGGGGTTGGTGCTGATACCAACCTCTCCCTGGGATTTGATCTGGTCCCTGTTTCCGATGGTGAATTAACTTCCACAGTTGACTTTCTCAATTTTTTTTTTTTTTTTTTACTTTCCACGGGTTGGCGCATTTTCCCGGATCTCATGTCCCCAGTCGGGACCTTGCGATCTTTTAATCCTGCGTGAGAAACTGATCGTATGAGTAAAAGAGGGGAGGGGAGTTTTTGGCTCTTTTCTCTTTGTTAATGGGCCTTTCCGTTTTCTAGCACTTATGGTAAACTTTACTGTAGGTCTGATTTGTTGCTGGAGCGGTGCAGGAGTGGGAAGCGAAGGATGCTGGTCCCGGTGCTTGTGGTTTGTACTGCGGCGCTACTGCTGCCTCTGCTGCCACCGCCCCCTCTGCCCCCCCCAGCCACTGCCTCCTCTGCTGCCTCTGCTGCCACCAATACCTCTTTCAAGCGGCTTCTGCTTCGGCTTCAGCCGGCCCCCGGTGGCTCTCAGCTTCTCCTGCCTTGTTAGAGGTTGTTTCCGGCAGAGACAGGCGTAGGCTGGGGCCGGAATTTGACAAGATTTGACAAAATTTAAATGATGAGCGGGTGGGCGGACGGCCCGGCCGGCTAGCGGGGCAGGGAGTAAGGGAGTAAGGGGTGTAGCCAGCCATACAACCCGGCCTCCGGATCCTCCCCACCTCCACTAACTCTGGTCCTCTTACCGCTCTCGGTCCACCGTCAACAGTACGATAGCGCTCAGTTCCACGCTGCCAAAGCCGCAAGCTCAGCCTCGAGCTCAGCTGTGGGGTCCGGACTGAATCATAGGCTCACTTGCTCGTGCCTGTGTAAAAGATGTCCACAGCTCCTGCCACTTTGGGGTTTTGGGGTGTGCTTTTTCAAAGCTTTTTCGGGGCGTGTTGGTTTTATCGAGCGGCTCCTACCGCGTTGGATTGCGGCGGGTACCGCCCTAGCTGAGGTGAGCACCCCAAGGTCTGCAATGGATGCTTGCCGCTCCTGCCCGCATCACACAACACTGCTTGTCCTTGAGCTCGTACACGGGCTCTCTCGGGCTCTCCCAGGAGCTCTGGGCTCTGGGCACTCTGGCAGCTGGCCCCCGTCTCCCCCCCAGCGAGCTTTGGGTGCCTCGGGTGCGGTGCTAATGCCCTCGTACCCCCTCCGCTCACAGCTGCCTACCGTCTCCTCTGTGGTGGTGGCGGCACACAAATCCCGGCTCCCAGCTCCCAGCGCGGGGCTCCAGGTTATACCGCTGCTCCTGGGTCCCGCTCTACAGCTGCTCGCTGGAGCTCACCCTGCCCAGCAGCACAGCGTGACACAGCACGGCACAGGGCTCCAGTTTATGCCGCCGCTCCTGGGTCCCGCACCGCAGCTGCTTGCTGCTCGCTGGGGCTCACCCTGCCCGGCCGCACGGCAGGCAGCACGGCACAATACGGCCCGGCACAATAGGAGCACAAATAGGAGCACGGTGGAACGGTGGAAGCGGGTACGGCACTCCTGCAGCGGCACTCCCGGAAGCTCCCAGCTCCCTGCTCCCTGCTCCCTCGACACAGCCCGCTCTCTTGCTCTCAGCTCAGCTCAGCGTTCGACTAGTCAGGTCTCTTCCTGTGCCTTCTTCCTATGGTCATGTGCACGCGTTACATCGTGTACACACAACAATCACTTTTGTTTTGTATATGCACTGCATCAGATCTTTTAATATTGCAATCAAAAATCTAATTTTGCCTGGTCCAGCGCTTCATATACATTGATTATGCACAGGTAAAGTCAATAGGTCTGGCTTTAATATCCCAACACAGACACTCACAAGTGCTATTTGAATTTGTTTGCACATTAAAACCATGCCTAATGGCTTTCCCAATGATTGTTTTTGAAAAGGTCAAATGGAAAATTCATTCCACCCATAGTAACTTTTTGAAAAGTGTTTCAAATGAATTGAATTCCATTTTTACTGTGATTTTGACAGTTTGTCTGTTATCAGATTTTTTTAAACAATTGAGTCACTTTTAGGGTGGAGTGCAGAAATCACAGATCTGGGTTGAATCTATCATCATTCTTTAGCTTGCTTCGCCACCCCAGTTCAGACCCAGCCATATGCAAATCAGTCTTGACCTTGTTTCTCATGGTAACAGTCCAGCCCGAACTGCCAAGCCAGGTCTTCCCTGGACCGGAAACAAGCATCCTGGGACAGGTTTTGGGGAAACACCCCTCATCAGCTGGGCTAGCTTGAATCCAGTGGCAAAGCGAGCAAGGGACCCACGTCTGGGCATAGCCTGCCAACTTAGGGCGAACAAAGCAAACACAAGGAGATAATGGGCGGAGCACAGAAAATGTTAAGACACTGAACCCCAGTCACAGATCTGGGTTGAATCCATCATCGTTCTTCAGCTCACTCTGCCACCTCAGTTCAGACCCAGCCATATGCAAATCAGTCTTGACCCTGTTCCACATGGGCGTGGCGCGCAACAAAACAATGGATTTAACCCAGATCTGTGACTGGGGACGAATGTCTGATTACTCTGCATTCTGTTCATCATCTGTTCTTTTCGCTTTTGCCGCCCAGACATGGGTCTTGTCCTCGCTACACCACTAGATTCAAGCTAGCCTGGCTGATGAGGGGAGTTACCCCGAAACCGTTCCCTGTTCCAGCTGCCAGCAGGACTCTTTAGAAATGGTTGATCGACGCTTCCAACATTTCCCTCCGTCGTGGCATGGTAGAATATGTTGTAGTCTTTTCGTATAGAGCCTGTCTGTGGACAGGATTTGATTGGGATTAAAAATCTGCCCGGGCACGCTTAAAAAAAGTGGTCCACATTTGCATATTGCCTTTCCGCAAAAAACTGCTTTGGCGAAATTTTATTTTAAAAAAAGGGGGGGGTGGGGTTTAAAAAAAAGCACAGATTAGTTTACACTTGTGAAACACCTGAAAACAAGCGAGGCTACTTTTGCTCAGCCCCCTTACGCTCAATATGCATATATTAATGGCCAGCCCAGCGAGAGAAAGGGAGTGACACCTCTGTCCGTTGATAAAAGGGAGGTAATAGACGCCCATCACCCCCAGAAAGGCCACCCAGGCACCCTCTGGGCTGCTAGCAGCATCGAACAACACAGAAACCGCCAAACTCGACCCCCAGGCTGCTCAAAAAATCAGCCCACAGCTGGAATTCGGATATCGGCCCCTCGGGCATTGCCCCAGTGCCCGTGTTACCAATCCGACACTGTCTGTGGAGAACTTTATTAATGACGAATCCGATAATAAACGTGCTAATATATTTGAAGAATGCAGGGCCGTTCCAGCACTAAACTGCAAGGGCAGGCAGGCTGTTTGTCCGCGGCAGCCCAGCAGAGGGCGCTCTCTTCACTGTTATTGACTCTCTCCCACCGTCTGCGTGCTGACTGCTAGAAAAGGGAAGGCGCCGGAGAGGGTTTGAAAGCCAACACAACAAGTGTACACCTCTCGCCGAGAGCACCTCACCCGAAGCCCGCCTCGTGAGGCACTGGCAGTGTGTGGTGGAGAGGGAAGGGCAGAGCCAGCTGTACAGAGTCCGTTGCTGCCAGGCACCAGTGGACCAGAAGGGGTAGAGCCTGAACAAACCCAGCAAAGCAAAGCAAAGCAAACCACCACAGTTACAACCAGCAGGCAGCAGCTCAAGGAAGAACCACAGCAGCAACTGATCAGGGACCGGCAGGCAGTGTGGCAGCAGCCCAGTAAAGCAGCAAAGCCAGCGGGTGCCTCAGACAGGGGACAGGCACAGCCAGGGGCAGAGCCTGCATCCCCCAAGACCACCAGCAGAAACTCTGCTGTGGGCACGGCGACCCAGCAGCCGCCCAGCAGACGGGCAGAACCAACAGCTGCCCGGGGCTGAGCCGGCAGGAGGACAGCAGAGAGCCCAGAAGCTGGGCAGGAGACCCCTCCGCCGAACCGAGGGCGGGAGCCGAGCCCAGGGAGAGCAGCCCGCAGGAGCCGAGCCCAGGGAGGGACGCCCCGCAGGAACCGAGCCCGGGGAGAGCCGCCCCGCAGGAACCGAGCCCAGGGAGGGACGCCCGCAGGAGCCGAGCCCAGGGAGGGACGCCAGCAGGAGCCGAGTCCAGGGCAAGAGCCGAGCCCAGGGAGAGCCACCAGCCACACTTTACTTGACCCGCCCGTGATTTCTCGGCGCCCAGGCCGGCACTGCGCCTTCTTCTCCTCCGCGTCTTTACGCGCAGCCGGGATTGTGTTTTTGGAGGGTTTTGCCCCGGGAGCCCGATGGGCGCGTGAGAGGACGGGCGGCAGAGGAGGGATGCGTGGTGCCCGGTGAGGCTGCAGCATGGGCGCCCCCCCGGCCGCTCTCATTCTGCTGCTGCTGCTCCTGGAGGCGGCAGGTAAGTCTCAGCCGACGCGTCTGGGGAAAGTTGCTGGGTCACTTCTAGTGTTGTCCGTCTCCAGGACACCCTCCCCCTGTCCCCGGCGCGCCCCCGGGGCTGCAGGCACTGCCCTCGGAGCACAGAGGCGGGCGGGCCGCTGTAGAGCCCCCTCACCTCACGCAGCATGAAGGCCACTTCACAGCAGGCACTGAGACCGGTAGTGCCACCTCCTAGCAGCAAAGGCACCTCTCCCACCCCAGGCTTGGAGGCAGCTTCACACACACCACAGAGCAGGCGTGGAGGCCGGCTCCAGCAACACGACGAAGCCCTTCTCCAGAGGAGGCATGCATTCAAGGCCCACCTCCATCACACACAACGTCCCCAGAGCAGGCAGACGCCGGGTACAGTAGCAGTCCCATCCCCGGGGCAGGTATGCAGACAGGGCGCCGCAGCAGCACACACGCCCTCGGATCAAGCATGCAAACAAGGCCTAACAGCATCACACACATTCACAGAGCAGGCACTGAGACCGGGTGCATCAGCATCCTTAGTCCACCCCAGAGCAGGCATAGGAATAGGGCACAACAGCATCACACACATCCACAGACAGGCACGGAGGCCAGGTGCAGCAGTAGCCTCAGTCCATCCCCAGAGCAGGCATGGGAATAGGCCACAACAGTATCATACACATTCACAGAGCAGGCACTGAGACCTGGTGCATCAGTATCCTTAGTCCACCCCAGAGCAGGCATGAGAATAGGGCACAACAGCATCATACACATCCTCGGAGCAGGCATGGAGGCCGGGTGCAGCAGTAGCCTTAGTCCATCCCCAGAGCAGGCATGGGAATAGGGCACAACAGCATCACACACATCCACAGAACAGGCATGGAGGCCGGGTGCAGCAGTAGCCTTAGTCCATCCCCAGAGCAGGCATGGGAATAGGCCACAACAGCATCATACACATTCACAGAGCAGGCACTGAGACCTGGTGCATCAGTATCCTTAGTCCACCCCAGAGCAGGCATGAGAATAGGGCACAACAGCATCATACACATCCTCGGAGCAGGTATGCAGACAGGGCGCCGCAGCAGCACACACGCCCTCAGATCAAGCATGCAAACAAGGCCTAACAGCATCACACACATTCACAGAGCAGGCACTGAGACCGGGTGCATCAGCATCCTTAGTCCACCCCAGAGCAGGCATGGGAATAGGCCACAACAGCATCACACACATCCACAGAACAGGCACGGAGGCCAGGTGCAGCAGTAGCCTTAGTCCATCCCCAGAGCAGGCATGGGAATAGGCCACAACAGCATCATACACATTCACAGAGCAGGCACTGAGACCTGGTGCATCAGTATCCTTAGTCCACCCCAGAGCAGGCATGAGAATAGGGCACAACAGCATCATACACATCCTCGGAGCAGGCATGGAGGCCGGGTGCAGCAGTAGCCTTAGTCCATCCCCAGAGCAGGCATGGGAATAGGGCACAACAGCATCACACGCATCCACAGAACAGGCATGGAGGCCGGGTGCAGCAGTAGCCTTAGTCCATCCCCAGAGCAGGCATGGGAATAGGCCACAACAGCATCATACACATTCACAGAACAGGCACTGAGACCTGGTGCATCAGTATCCTTAGTCCACCCCAGAGCAGGCATGAGAATAGGGCACAACAGCATCATACACATCCTCGGAGCAGGCATGGAGGCCGGGTGCAGCAGTAGCCTTAGTCCATCCCCAGAGCAGGCATGGGAATAGGGCACAACAGCATCACACACATCCACAGAACAGGCACGGAGGCCAGGTGCAGCAGTAGCCTTAGTCCATCCCCAGAGCAGGCATGGGAATAGGCCACAACAGCATCATACACATTCACAGAGCAGGCACTGAGACCTGGTGCATCAGTATCCTTAGTCCACCCCAGAGCAGGCATGGGAATAGGGCACAACAGCATCACACACATCCTCGGAGCAGGCACGGAGGCCAGATGCAACAGTAGCCTTGGTCCAGAGCAGGCATAGGAATAGGGCACAACAGCATCACACACATCCACAGAACAGGCATGGAGGCCGGGTGCAGCAGTAGCCTTAGTCCATCCCAGAGCAGGCATGGGAATAGGGCACAACAGCATCACACACATTCACAGAGCAGGCACGGAGGCCAGGTGCAGCAGTAGCCTTGGTCCAGAGCAGGCATAGGAATAGGGCACAACAGCATCACACACATCCACAGAACAGGCACGGAGAACGGGTGCAGCAGTAGCCTTAGTCCATCCCCAGAGCAGGCATGGGAATAGGGCACAACAGCATCACACACATTCACAGAGCAGGCACGGAGGCCAGATGCAGCAGTAGCCTTGGTCCAGAGCAGGCATAGGAATAGGGCACAACAGCATCACACACATCCACAGAACCGGCATGGAGGCCGGGTGCAGCAGTAGCCTTAGTCCATCCCCAGAGCAGGCATGGGAATAGGGCACAACAGCATCACACACATTCACAGAGCAGGCACGGAGGCCAGGTGCAGCAGTAGCCTTTTGTCTAGAGCAGGCATGGAAATAGGGCACAACAGCATCACACACATCCACAGAGCAGGCACGGAGGCCAGGTGCAGCAGTAGCCTTTTGTCTAGAGCAGGCATGGAAATATGGCACAGCAGCATCACACACATCCACAGAGCAGGCACGGAGGCCAGGTGCAGCAGTAGCCTTTTGTCTAGAGCAGGCATGGAAATATGGCACAGCAGCATCACACACATCCTCAGAGCAGACATGGAGATCATGCTCAACAGCATCACACATGCCCTCAGAGCAGCAGCATCAATCCATCCCCAGAGCAGGCATAGTAATAGGGCACATCAGCAGCACCAGGGCTTTAAGTGGACCGGGTCTCAAGGGGTCTGAGCACCGGCAGTTTTTTTCTGGGGGCCTCGAAACGGGTCTCTATCGGGCTCTGTTTTGAGCCCTGACGCAGGCAGCCCGTTGTTTTTTCCCGGACTGCAATGACCGCTGTTTGCTGTCACTGCAGTCCCGAAAAAAAGTGCCAGGGCACAAAACAAAGCCCGATAGAGACCTGTTTCGAGACAGCACCAGGCACATGGATGTGCGCTGCTCACACTTTACTACTTCTCAGTAGTAGAGAAGTTGCAGCATGACGTCATGCCAGGGGAGCGTTGTGGGGGAAGGGAAATCCTTTAAGAGTCATTTTCTTTCTGGATTTCCCTTCCCTTTCTGAAACTCAGGAGCAGCAACATTGTGGTAGGGTCACCAGGGCTTTAATTGGAAGCTTTGTCAATATTATATACAAGTTATAGTTGCAGCTTATTTATCTTCTGCAAGTAATAACCATTGACAAAGCCAATATTACTTACTTATTGTAGGTATGATGTTACTTGTATCAAATATCTGGATGCAATGACGGAAACAGCAAATTACAAGTCGGGCGGCACACTGTGCTAAGCACAGATTTTTTGCGCAAGTGATTTAAAGCCACGCCCCTAATTACACTGGCCACGCCCCTTTGAGAGACCCCCTCAGTTTTTTTATCCCACTTAAAGCCCTGAGCAGCACACACATTCACAGGGTAGGTATTGAGACCGGGTAAAACAGCTTTAGCTCAATCCCAGAGCCGACATGCAGGTCATGTGCCAATAGCATCACACGTGCCCTCAGAACAGTCGTGGCAGGGTACAGCAACATCAATTCACCCCCAGAGCAGGCATGGGAATAGGGCACGTCTACATCTCACGTGCCATCAGAGCAGGCATGGAGGTAGGCTACAACATCTTTAGCTCATTCTAAGAGCAGGCATGCAGACACGCCACCACAGCATGCCATATCCTCAAAGTAGGTATGAAGATAGGGTACAACAAGCTCCTCCTCAGCAGGCATGGTGCTGGTGTCAGGCCACAGCAGCAAATCACACATCCCTCTGAGCAGGCATGGAGGCAGGGCGCGGCAGCATCACACCTGCTCAGCTCCAGAGTGGCACCGTGTCATGCATGGCGCTTTCAGCGGGGCCTGTTCACGTGGCCCACAAAGCTCTGCATTATCACACTGTACTCATGGGCTGAGCCATGTGGGCTCGCAAACTGCTGCTTGGCTAGTGGCCAGGCCTGCCTGCAGGGCCCCACAGCTCTCACGTTTCTCAGAAAATACCAGCAGTGGTATTTTCTTTCAATTTTGGCTCGAGTTCTCTTGGGTTTATAATGGGAGGGTGAGGACTACAGATCCAAGCATCTGACGATCAAAACCCGGACTGGATGATCTACTCATGCATGGAACTGGGCAACCTGAGAGCTCTGAGCATCACATGACATGGACCACTTGGGCCTGGAAGCTATGCCCACCTGATAGAGCCTATGAAGAAGCAGCAGGGCGCAGCAAAGCAAAGAACTACACACACACACACACACACCTCTCACTCACACACCTCAAAGCAGACATGGAGGCAGGGCACAGCATCCCCAAACATAGCTCCCTAAGCAGCTGGATATAAAAGTCACATTTGCAACGACCACAGCTCATCAGCATGCATGAATGCAGGCCAAACCTGCATCAAACACACTCTGCTGAGGACACAAGACGGCATTTCACATATTGGAGATCAAACACACTCCCTAGGGCAGACACACCATCATCAAAAACATACCTCAAAAGCAAGCACGAAGACAGCAGCATCAGGCGCTTCATGCTGTGCAAGCTTGAAGACCAGCCAATCAAAGCAATGGCTGACCTCCGCACACTCTACTTAGCCCTCTGTGGAAAGCTTCATCTTGGGTACCAGTTCTCACCACATGCGCTGCTCTGTTGTCGGGCCGAGGGTCATCCAAGCACCATGGCTGCTAAGCGCCTCCGTAAGATGCCCTCAGGCAGACATGCCTTTCTGATCAACAGCACTTGGTACATGTGGCTCAAAATTCACAAGATGCAATGTCAACAGGCATTGGCAAAGCTACTAGGTTGTGCCTTTGGGACCTATTGGCTTTGGCAACACCTTTTTAGTAATTCTACTGAGCATTCCAGATGCTGTGCAGCATGGATAAAAAGGCATGTTGCCTCATTTTGTAGGTGTGCATGTATCCAATTCTGTGACTGTTTTTTTGGGGGGGTGGGGGGGGGAAGCAGCGAGTGGTGTGGAAGCAACACAGACTGGGGTGCAGAAACAGCACAGGGGAGCTGGAAGGGACACGAGGGTGCAGGTGGGGGTGGAGCAACATGGAGGGCATGTTGGGCACAAATGGGCAAGAGCAGCATTGAGGGCAGGGGAGCAAAGCAAGCGGCAGAGTAGTGTGGAGCTGGGGAGGAGAAGCACATGGATGAGAAAACAGCACGGGTGGGAGAAGCACGCAAGGGTGAGCGCATTACAGAGGGGGAGCAGGGGAGACCCGCACAAGCGGAGAGGAGAAGAGAAGCACACCAGGGAGACATCTGAAAAACACATGCACTTTCGTATGAGATAAACAGAGAGAAAAAGTAGCATCTGATAAAACAAGCAGTATAAGGACACAGTAACACGTCCATGCTCCAGGGGAGGGACAAAGACAAGAAGAGGAAGGAAAGCCCACGCACACTAACAAATAACAAGTGAGCTAATAAGAGTGACAATGAAGCCAACCAATGGTAAACAATGGGCGGACTCTAAGGCCACTCTTAAGCTAGTAATACATCACACAACAGACAGCATAAGTGCTGTCTAGTAGGCCAGCCCTTAAAATGAAAGTACAAATCCCAGAATGCCCCATACTCCATGCTAAACATTCAGGACTCTCTGAAGGCATGACGTAGTACAAGCCCTTTGAATTTCATGTGTCTTTACTATACCCCTTGTAAAAAACCCTTTGGCCAATTTCCCGAGCCTGCTCAACTTTACTCTGCCCATTACCCTCCCAACAAGGTACCTATTCTTCCTACCCTTAAACTTTCCTGTTCACATTTCATGTTCGCTGTTTATTCAAAAGATCATGTTTTCTGTACACCATATGGTTTCTAATTTTTGTATCCCAAAATCTGACACGAAAAGTGCAGCAATACCACTCTCATGTGTTTTTTAATACAGATGTTCCCTCTGTTTTAGTGCATTCTGTGCTATCTTAAGCTGTTCATGATGATGCATGGACAGGAATGGGTTACTGGCATCAAGTCGTTCCAAACAAGTATTTCTGAAACATTTAGCATTAAGTGCACATACCCAACTTAGCTACTTTAACTGCACATGTCTGATTATTCGCGTAGGTTTGTCCTGGTTAGAAAATTGTTAAGTGCTGGAAAATGATTCAGGGTAAGAAGGAGTTAATGAGCACAACATTACTCACATTCCTAAAGAAAATTCTTTCGGAGCTTGTGCATTCTTTTCAGCTGATATTTTTTTTCTTCACGTCTTGAGTTCGAACAACACTCTTTGACGTTTGTTTTATTTCATGACCAATTACATATTTTTGAAAGTGCACTCGTCACCAGGAGGAGTTGCAGGGCGTCAAGCAATTTATAAAAAGAAATGGAAATATTACAAAGAATAAAAAATGCGACTTCATATATAAACAAACAGAAACAACCAAGAATAAAACATGCAACTTCGTATATAAGTAACTGAATGACCACAAACCCCACAAAAAAGCATCTAAAGGGGCTATGCAAGACTGAAGAGTAAAGGGAATGTCTTGCAAGTCTTAGTTCACATAGAGCGGGTGTGCATTCCTTGTGAGTCTTTTGTGTGTCCAGCCTGCCCGCTGGGTTCTCCCAGGACACCGGGTGTCCTCGAATGCCTTGAGTCAAGAAGCAAGGTGGTGGGTTGACTCAAGTGGAGTGCCTGGTAGATCACACAACAGACTTTGAAGTGGTTTCTGGCAGAGCGAGTGAGCAGTGCTGTTCTTTCAGGGTAGGGGTGAGGTGCTGAAACTTCCCTTGGTTGGTGATTTGGTGGCTGCTGTGTGAAGAAAGGCCTTGGTTTGAGTCAATCGGGACACCAAGACTCCAATGCCTCCATCAATGCACAATATAGTAAGGGCCTGGCTATGGACCGGCAGGTCATTGAGCAGTGGAAGGGCTTGATTCTGCCCAGTAGTGCAAATCGGAGCCATGTGGTTTTGTACCGTTTTTTAATTGATGTGTTTAGTTTATTGCTGGTCAGAGAAGGGTTAATGAGGGTTCCTAAGGATTTAGCAGATGACCTAAGGGTGGAGCATTCTTCTTTTTTTTTTTTCATTTTTTTTTTGCCCCATTGCTGGATGGTGGTTTTGAGGATTCCTCTCTTTTAATAAGGCTGGATGTAACGAGTCTTCAATGGATTGAGTTTAGAGGATTCTGTGGACATCTTGGTTTGAAGGCAGGATCTGAGTTTGAGGATTTTGTTAGCCTCTGACACTTTAGGAGATAGTTGAGTACCATTTGTGAACTGGTGGATGGCAATGTCTTCTTGGCTGCGTAGTGCGCTCAGTGCTCCGTGTACAGGCTGAACATCGCAAGAATGAATGTAGAGACCTGTGAAGATCTTGGGAAAGGAATTCTGAAGGTAGAGGGCTGCTGAAGAAAGAGCTTAGTTAAAGGCATTGGCCACCATCACTTGGAAAGGTCTGGTTGTAGGCAATAAAGTCATGTATTCCATCATTTCGCTGCAACGCGTTTCGGCAAAAGTTGCCTTGATCACACAGTGATCACTCCATGTTTTGCGAGCATTAAATTAAAAACAGCAGGGTGACCCGATCACATGACTGGAAGTTTTGCAGGGGATATGGAAGACAGACTTTCATGTTGGCACATCAATACAGTTAAATTCACTTGTCTTATTTGTTCATTTACAGTGGTGGCATCAGTAGAATTAGTAATACATTGAAAGTCAATTCCATAAAAAAAATATAACAATTAAAATTGCATTGTTATCTCTTTATATAATATGATTGACAATGTACATAGCCAGTAGACTCCAGTAACTCCTCCTACTGAAACCAGCATGTTTTGTGTAGTGGTGACGCCTTTGCCACGAGGGGTTTGATGAGCGGATACAGGCATATCTGAATTCCCCATTTATGTAGATACGGTCCTATGCATCACTTCTGTTAAGCCATCACCAGCTCCCCCATCTGGAATTTCAGTAGCCTTAACTAGTGCAGAGCAGTAACATACATTTGTCCCATTTGAGGTGCGTGTGGGTATTCCATTCTGGCATTTTACTTGTATTTTTTGTCTGTATTAGCAATGCAAAACTACATGTACCAGAATGCACAGCAAAGTACGTGATGTTGTCAGTGGCTTAACTACAGCCACATGCACTCTCTATACACAGGAGCATAGCTTGGTCAGAAAGATTTGGAGGGGGGGCTTCAGATTTTTCAACAATCACGCTGGCATATAATGTTAAAATACATTATAGGACAAGCAGGGTGCAAATGAGGGTCTTAAGAGGCAGAGGAATGTGGACTGGTAGTGGTACTAAGTGAGAGAAAACACAATATTTTGTAAAATAACCAACAATTTTGAAGAATGAATACAGAGAGTAGAGAGCGTGTGTGCCTTTTTTGTCTGGGTGTATGTAAAACGTCCTGGTGAAATCCGACAGACATCTAACGATACCCAACTGAAAGCACCTGTACTCAACTATTTAACAGAAAAGACAATTATTAGGGGCGGTGGTGTATCTCCCCAAACACCCCCCTGATGCTACGCCCCTATCCAGGGATGCCCATTTTATGCATCCTATTACAATTGCAGTGTTAAATTGTGGCACCCGTGCAAATCCTTCTTTGCATGGGTGACATCATTTTGAGAGGGTTGCAGTTTTCTGACCCTGTTGATTTTCCCACAAGTAAATATTGGCAGGCCATACCGGTCACTGTTTACCTGGAAAGAAAGGCACAGAAAATCCCCCGGGCATGCAGATTTTGGTGTGCCAAGTACTAATATCCATTGGTTATACCCCATTATTAGTGGAAAATGTGTATTTATCATTTTTTCTTCCATTCAATAAATAGCCAACCAACCACAGGAGAGCATTATTTATCGGTGCTATAAATAACTCGGCAATAACCTGGCACTCTTAAGTGAGCTCATAGTCTAGTGTTCAGGAAATGCTATTGCTTCAAGCGCTACATCTGTCTTCAGCCAGACTTAAAAATTACATGTGAGAACGTGGGTTGTCGCCTTGCCCAGGGAAACATATAGGCCATTTGTTCATCTTATGAGAATCTGCAGTGACCTGGCTTGATGCTTCTATAGAGATTTGGAGAACATTGGTAGTATTCATTTTTAACGTGGCTTTTCTGTCTTTCTTTACTTTAGGTATCAGTCTGACATACATGCCAGAACCTCTCCCAAGTGGGAGACTCCCAATTTTTTTAAAGCCAAAAATGACTTCATTTTGGCTGGCTCACCCCTGCAATGGGCACTGCTTCAGTAGAAGTCAATGGAGGAAATACATTCTCCAGAATGTTTTTTTAAATCTCCCTCTTTCTTCTTCTGAAATGTTGGCATGTGTGATATCGGATCGCTAAGCCAGTTGTAGAACCCATTTTAAGTGATTTTGTCTTATGTTTACTGTTAAAAGTATGTACTCGTAAGGGGAAAATAAAGGCTTTCGATGATTTTCCTAATGTTTGTTCTGGTTGGAACATGGAAATTCTGGTCAGGCCGGTAAAAAGAGAAAACAGCTGGGTGGCATACCTTACTTGAGATGTGTACGGGAGTTTCATACTCCACGGCAGAACTGACAGTCACGCGACCTTAGATTTGGGGGTGATTTGGCCGGGCGTCCCATTGATACCTGAAGGCTAACGGGCAGATGATTTGAAGGATCTGGCTGTAGGAGACTTTGTAGAAGAGGTACTTTTCATCTCTCTTGTTCATGCAAAAGTTTCCTTCCGGTCCTCGATGCAAAGAAAGTTCATCAAAAGAATAATTTGTTTAGGGCGTTTTATTAAGCGCCGGTTGCGTTACACACAGACAGATTGTTTTTGTTAGGCATGGGGAGATTACATGATTTGCCACAGAATCACAGGATGTTGAGCATCCCTGCTGAGACTCGAACCCGGTTCCCCCGCTTCGAGGTCCACTGCTCTAGCCATTAGGCCACATCCTCTTGAAACTTGACTCTTGAAACTGCCCTCAGACTCTAGGTGTTTGCTTTGGTTCACTGATATTCTGCTGAGTATCACTGCAACCTAGCTGGGTCTGCTTGCTACCTAGCTATGAGATGAATCCAGGACCGGCTTTAGGGCAGTGCGATCGGTGCAGCTACACCTGGCACTGACTTCAGGGGTGGTGCCTTGTTTAAAATTAACTTAAGGGTGTATAAGCACGTGCTGCAGAGTTCCTTGTGCTCCAGCAGTTTTCAGTCACTAATAAAAATGACAAGGTAACTCTGGTGATTATTGTTCCTGCTGGAGAGAAATCAGGTTGTCTAGTTACAGTTTTGACTCATCATGAAGTAGTGCGGAGAGTTTATGTACCTGCCGCAAAGAAGTGTACCATGCAGAGCACAGAACTGAGTCTGAGTAAACTATGAAAAAGTCATAGAGAGGCTATGGAGGGATGGAGGCAGTGTTTGAGGGTGGTAGTGAAGAAATTGGTAGAGAAGGAAGTTATTAGAGGGGTGAGACGTCAACAAAGACTTTTACACTGGGCACCACATGCGCTAAAGGTGGCCCTGGATGAAAGACTGTGTGTGTCTGTTGTAAATTACACTAAATGTCAATATGTTCAGCAGGTGATTACTTTTTTTAGGTCGAGCCTAGAGTCAGCGCGCATGCGCTGCTCTGGGGGACTTGTAGTAGAGTATGGAATAGAAGCCCTACCCACTCTCCGCCCACATTTGTCATTGGCTTATGTCATTAGCCTTCATAAATGCTAACTTCTGATTCATAAAAAGGCTTCTTAGTCCCACCTTAGTACCTCCTTTAATTTGCAACCTTCCATGGCGACTGGCCCTTTTACTTTGGTTGTTACGGTACGTGTTCTTAAGTCTGTAAGCCTATTTTCATTATTGAGTTTCTCCTACTGCAGGAACGATGTGCTTTGCTTACATTCAGCATGCCATGTGCGCCGCACAATGGCGGCCTCTTCTCTGAAAAACAATAGGTCTCGCAGTTAAATGTGAGACCTTTTGCATTGCAAATATTGTCCTAAAAGTTAAAACCAGGGCCACTGCAATTTCATTTATACATTTTACGTCAAGATCTACTTTTCCTGTTATGCTGAATGGTGGGAAACTTGCCTGAAAATAGAGAAAATGAATTTATCAAAGCTGAGAGAGGATGAGGTCATGTGGCATGGAAGGTGGAGAGACCTAATAAGTTTTGGTTTCGTTTTCGCATTCTTGACTTTTCTACGGGGGTTAGCAGGCAAACAAGGGAGTGGTCTGTCGGACAACTTACTTTTCAAAGTAGAGAAAATATATGTATTTTACTCCTGTGTGACGGTGAACGCATACAATGGATTTCAGATGACAGGTATTTTGTTCTTGTCTCCAGGCTCTAGTTTTTTTTACATCTAGAAATTCCGCATGCTCGATGCCTGATCCTAAAGCTACCTGTTTTCCAAGTTCTTTCTGTTCCGTTCATTTGTGGTTTATCTGCTATATTCGTAGAATCACTGACATCGGAAATTGCGTTTTCTGTTTTGCATCCAGATCTCTCCAGAAAGAGACTTCACCACTGAGGTGACTTTGGGGGTTTATATGGACTCAAGGGGCTCCTTCTCCAAACAGAAGGACGTGGTCTGGGTAAAGGCTCTGTCAATCGAGGCAGCACTAACGAAGCTTGCGAGGCAGTTATCCGGCCCAAGTCTGTCACCTCTTCTAACCGTCATGAAAGCCAAAATCTCCAATTATTTATCTTATGGCCAGGAGATTATGTTGGGGAAAGACCCCTGTCTGGTGAACATTCTTGAAGAATCTTCAAGAGAGTATGGAGTCTACCGAAATCCTCATCCCCAGCTCGGATAATACTTGAGTTCGGCCTTTTAGGCCATCGAGGGGTAGGGGCCGGCGCTTTTATTTAGCTGTGCAACAAACTGCGCACTTCAAGCGAAGGAAGCCGGGAGGCTATGCTTTGGCAAGAAATATCAACTTTATATATATGTAAAGTTTTTTATATAGCGCAAACATGATCCCGAAGGAAGGATATCAGAGCGCTTTACACTTTGGGGGAGAGGATGGTAATAGTAGCAGTACAATCGTAAGAGGGGATACCAACCTGGACAAATCACATATGCATATCAAACAAGAGGTTACAATCGAAAGGGACAGTAAGGGTAAGAAAAAAAAAAAAAAAACTGGAACATGGTGAACTGGGAGGGGAGCAAGTAAACAGTAAAGCAGAATAACACCAAACGCAGTATATAGGGTGTATGTCCAAGCAATAGAGCAGAGGATCCGAGACCCTTTTGAGGTAGGAACTAGTTCATGAGGAATAAACTAGCAAAAAGGTTAATGCGGTGGGAGTGCCAGTTATCAAAATAAAATCCATCTTATTGCACTGGGTCACTATCCACTCAAAAATGCAGTCAGTCGCCACCTCCTTTCTGGACCAACTTGTCAGCGGCGCGTGCGGTTTACTGGCTGCTCATTTCACTCCATGGCCCGAGCTCTGCCGAGACACCAGAGCCCCTTTCCTTCTCGATGCAGAAACCATCCTCCTTTTAGATAGAGCCTCAAAGTGAGTGGATTTGACAGTTGGACTTTTCTGCACTTGTGCCTTGTCCGTTCCTTTATTTCATTTTAACGGAATGGCTCCTTTGTAGTAACGAAGTCATTCAGCGCCTCTTTTACAGGAAGCGCATGCCATTAGGAAAATTATGAAAAATCTAATTTGGCACCCTTTTGACTTTATGTAATTATGTACCCTAATAAATTGTAACTTTTGTATGAATGAACCTCAACATTTTATTGCCAGAGTGTTTTTATGTTTAAAAGATTTAAATGAGTCGACCAATAACGGTTTCTTCTTCATTGAGGTTACTTACAGGTGTAAAAGCACTGGGTTCCATACCTTTATGATAACTATAGTTCTCATAAGCCCCGAAGACAACGTGGTGAATATTTTGTATTCTTTTGGAGGGTGGGGGGCAATGCGGGTAAACTGTCTCTAAAGTGTCATACTGAAGATGGGGGTGGTGTCCGATCCTTTGTTGGGAGTTGTTACGAGGGACTTTTATATTCTTTTGTACATATGCCTGTGTACATATGCTTGCGTTGGACACTTTCAGAGACAGAAAAGCCAAATAAACAAGCATTTGCAATGCAATAGGTCTCGCATTTTAGAAACTTTGACCTATTGATATTGTAAGTGATAATGCCTTTTATTTTAAACATATAAATAAAAGGCATTGTCATTTACAATGCCAGCAGCTCAAGATCTTGCAATTGCGAGGCCTATTTCATTTCAAATGCTTGGTAATGGTTTGCTAGTGGGGGAAGTTAACTTTGTAGAAAGATGCTGGTTTCTGCAAAATACTCTCTCCCAAATAAAATAATTTCCAGCAGCCTGATGAATAAAATAAACATGTTTTGGGGGACACGCATGGATTTTGGGGATTGGCAGGCTGATTGCCATTTTGTAGCATGGATCTTTCAGAGAGACATTTAGAGTGGAATCACTGCAACTTTGCTATATGTAATTATAAATTGGAAAACCCAGTCGAGGTGTTTTGCACATAGTGGCAGCTTCTCTGATAAGGTAGGGGAGCATCACCCCACTGCTCTTTGGGCAGTGCAAAAAATATAAATAAGATAATATTAACACAATGTTATTATAATTTTATTTTCCGCTGCAGACTCGGAGCCAGGTTAGGACCGGGTTGGGCCGGCCAAACCGTCATGCGCACTTAACATGTTCTCCACCTGGCTGTGTTGCACAGCCAAGTGGAGAATTGTCCCAGGCACTGTCTGAGTGGCCAAACAGGCTGCTAAGACCTATCACTATGCTGCTGTCATGCTGGTGACAGCAGCGTCGTGACTGGATGGGGGAGTCTGGGAGCCTGTGTGCTTCCGCTCCCTGTTGCTGAGAGAAGGGAATGGAGGAGAGACGGCAGCATTCACAGGTAAGTTTTCTTGCTTTTTTTTTCACCTCCCGTCTCACCACCCCAGTTCCACTGCAGCCACCACTGCATCTTGGGACATGAAGAGCAGCCAGACTGATAGATTTTCAGCAGTGAAGTTCTTCTAACATTTTAAAATGTTGTTCTAGATTCCTGTACCTTTTCAGATGGCATGTGCCATTGGCTCTGATCTTTCCACAGACTGCAGCAATCTGCTAAGGAGTCAATGCACATATTGTTGGTAACGCTTGTGTTTCTCTGTTAATGAGCTCTTCGGTGGAGCACAGCAGGCGCTGAGTGTCTGCAGGTACTGTGTTGCAAACAAGCTTGGCACTCAGTACCTACTGTGCTCCACCGAAGAGCGAAACATATGTGATATATGCCTGAGGCTAAGTAATAAAAGCTTGCAAGAAAGTTAATAGTGACCAAGGTAGGAATTTGAAATATTGGAAGAGCCCAATGGTTATCCAGCTTTACTTCACTGTGAGAGCTGCAACTTTGGTAATGCTGGACCACATTGACCAGAATCCACTGGGAGGGCTAATGAGTAGTGTTCCTCTTGAAACAAACCCTCAGCTGAAGGCTATTGCTGAGTGTCGGTCTTGTTTTGAGTGATACCACATGGAGATTATTTTGCATAAATTGGTTCCGTGGGGCCAATGGCTATGCATCAGAGGGAGATGACCCTTGCAGGGCCATGCTGTTTGATGACCAGTTAAGTAGGCACTGGCCTTCAGGGCTGGACTGGCCGTAGAGGCCATCAGGTGTTTCCCCGGGAGGCTGGAATGGTAGGGGCCAGTTTTGCAACAGTGGGGGACAGTTTTATACCTGGGTTCTGGTTTTGTAGCGGTGCTGCAGTATCAGCCCCTAGTAACAAAAGCGGGGGCGCTTCACACATTTCCCCCTTCCTCTCCCCCCCCCCCTACGTGGCCAGTCCGACAAAATTGCCAGGGCTGCTTTGGGTTCCCAGTCCGGCCTTGCTGGTGTTCAAAAGTTAGGCTGCAAATAAGTATGGCACTCAGTACCTGCTGTCCCACCAAAGAGCTCATGAAGAGCGAAACACGTGTCTGG
This sequence comes from Lissotriton vulgaris, assembly GCF_964263255.1. Lineage (NCBI taxonomy): Eukaryota > Metazoa > Chordata > Amphibia > Caudata > Salamandridae > Lissotriton > Lissotriton vulgaris. Next base: position 147,440,153 of record NC_141697.1, on the reverse strand, counting down.
GGTTAATAAATCAGAAGAATTGTTTGACTTTGATTAGGGGGCCAGCTTCTCCTGCTCTACTTCACCAAACTGATTCTCCTTTAGAAAACAATGGGCTTCACTGGGCATCCTCTCCCAAATTGATGTGCCCTGTATCCCTGGGTGAGAATATAACTTTTTTTTAAGAGGGCACTCATACTAAGCTAGGACATCGCCGGACTAGAGGCAAAGAACTGCAAAAAAAGAACCTTAAGGCCACTTTTCTCCATCTATGCTCCTGGGATCTGGAACACCATTCTTGTCAACATCAGAGCTGCCACATCCCTCCTAGAAGTCAGAAAGGATATGAAGACTCGCCTTTCGAAACAAGACTACCTCACCAAACAATAGATGGAAATCACTCCCACCATATTCTGCCCCTTTGAATGATCTGAATGGTACCCAAGATGCTTGCCTATGTTAAGTGCTCTGTGGGTGTGTGCAACTGTTTGTGCTACATGAGTACACATGCACACACAGTGTACAGTGACGTTTTCTTCCCCCTCCCTCAAGGTAAGACTAATTACTCCGTGTGAGTCGACACTCCTTGACTTTCTCCACCTCTGCCTATAATGCTGTATATTAGGTTAATCTTGAGCCTCTATCTTGCCAGCACCAATTTGGCATTCCTCCATTTTTCGGTTTGTCCCTCTCGGTCTGTCCTGACTTGTGCCACGTGTACCTGCTTGCGTGTCTGACTAAATGTGTCATAGGAGAATTCCATTCTATTCTCCAGAACTTGTAGAGCCCATGGGTGCCGAAATCTGGCTTCCCAGCGCTCTCGGACTGAGTAGAGTGTTAAAAATAAAACAAAAATAAAAAATGTAAGGGGAAAGCTATATCTTAGATTTTTTTCGAACCTCACACAATTGTCCTCCATTCTGAGGCTGGTAAGCAGAGAGTTCCAAAGCCTGGGTGCAAGGTAAGCAAAAGACCTGCCACCACTGCGAGCTCTCTTGATTCTGGGGATAGGAAGCAGTTCAAGGTTGTTTCATCGCAGGTCCCTGTTGGCATGGTAGGGGATGGCCAGGTGCTGCTGGACAAATGGGCCTGTGTTATGCTTTGACCCAGTGTAAGATGCATAGTGCCTTAAATTGTACTCTGCAGACAATGAGCAGCAAGTGAAGCATTTTGAGCAGAGTGCCAGCAAATTGTGTCTTCTGAATACCGAGCAGTATCCCGATGATGACATTTTGAGTAATCTAGAGTTAATTTGTCATTGATTTTGGGCTGCCTAAGTACAGCGAGTTGCCATAGTCAAGGGGGACAGGATTAGACCATGAATCACGATTCTACATGATTCTACTGAGAGTCATTTCTAGATCTTTCTCAGAGCTCTCAAAAGGCCGAAACAGCTGCCAGCCATCTTTTTTGCTTGGGAGGCCATAGTTATTATGTGGTCCAGGGTCAACCCTAGGCTCTTTACCTCTGACTTGGGGGATGAGCGCTCTCCTAAGGGAGATGCCAAATGATCTGATCCCAGAGCGTTGGGTTGTTACCTTCGCCCAGATCCTCGGTTCTTCCACCATTCAATTTCGGACCGCTGGCTGCCATCCACTCAGACTCCTTTGCTAAGCAGCTGTTGAGTCTCATGGAAACAGATTCCATATCTGGTGACAGCGTAACAATCAGCTGGGTATCGTCCGCATAAGATACTGGCTTGAAACAGAAGGTAAATATGATATCAGATAGGGGGCAGACATAAATGTTAAAAAGTGTAGGGCTCAAGGACGAGTCCTGCAAGACACCACAGTACAGCTGAGAGCTGGTTGAGAATGTGCGTCTGTGTGTACTGGCCTATGGCCATGGATGACTTCTCTGGTGGTATGGGTGCATGTATCTGTGGTGGATTCTCTGCCTCTAAGTGCATGGGTGATGGTTGCATGGCAGCTTGTAAGTCTTTTTGTGTGTGGGTGTCTAGGCATGTTGGTTTGTCACTGGATTTATGGAAGTATGTTGCTTTGTGCATGTATAGGTATATATGATCAATGTGAATGTGTCAAGGGAAATGTTTGTGCCGGTGTACAAGCACTGAACAAAAGTCAAATCAATGGCTTTGCTATTGCTTGTTTACGGAGGTTCTTTTCACAATAGTGCAGCATTACACATAAATGAATGCAGAAAAAGTGTATTTTCTTGCCTGTGTTTTCACTGTTTGCAAGACCATAAACATGAATTCAAAGCAAGAGGTTCCCCCGGCATGTAATATGTGGCGACAGTCTGCTCAATGTTAGACGTGTTGCGTGCATGGTATACATAGATAGTATAGAGTAGGTGGTCTATGGAAGGGGTCGTCAAGTGTTTGAGAGCAGCTGTGGTTCCTCCATAGTAGCACCGCCCCTCCCCCACACTGCAGCACAGAAATCTGGAAAAATTAAATGGAGATAAAAGGATTTTAAAACCATGTTATTTTCCCAGCTTTCTGCCAAATGGACAGAGCAGGGCGGAGCCAGTGGGTCCTTGCTGCTGCTTGGCAGCAATGACGAGTGGCCCCTTCAGAATTGCGCATGTCATTTTTGCGTCACCAACCGCTACTGTTTGAGAGTACGGATCTGGAGTCTTCACCAGGTGGGCTCAAACGAAAGGAGCAAGAAAGAGCCATTTAATTTGAAAGGGCCACCTTGTGGTGGTGCACATGCGACCTCCTGCTACATCATGATTTGGATAAAAAGAGAGGTCCCAGACGAAGACTGAGAAAGCCCGCTCCAGGAGAGAGGGATGCAACATAATGCGTATTTGTAAAGGGCACACTGACCCCTTGGATAGGGTGACCAGGCGTCCTGGATATGCATGGACAGTCCCGGGTTTTCACCAGTTGTCCCGGCAGATTTTGGCAATGTTGGCTCATGTCTCGGTTTTTAGAGGGGGTCGACTGAAACCAGTGAGAAGCACTTATTGGGTGTTCTAAAGTTGTTCTGGTTAGCAGCTGTTGAAAGGAAGCAATTTAATTAACAGGTATGATTCTGGTTTTAAAAATTACATTGTTTTTATATTCTTAGCGCTTCTACTGTGTTCTTGTGTTGATAAGATTTGTTATTCTGGGCAGCACCGTTGATGTAAAATTGTAGTCCTTCTATTTATGCAACATGTCCGGGTTTTTGGTTCTCAAGATCTGGTCACCCTACCCTTGGAGCAGCTTAGCTCTGATTAACAGGTATTTATTGTAAACCAGCTCAATGGTGCCCATGTTATCGACCGTCGAAGGATGAAGGGCTGATTGCACCTATCAGGATTTCTACCTGAGACCATAAGGTCAAACGCCGATCCCCTCCGTGGATACAATAGTCACTGGGCCAAGAGCCCCGGACCTGGGTGCACACGCACACCGCTCATGCAGGCTAGAAATGACCTGTGTTCTACATTTCTTACAGTGGACTAACAGTATGTTAAGATGTTTGGGGCTTGCACGTTTAGGTTGTGCCCTCTCTTATCGTAAGTGCATTATGTGTAAACATTCGCTAGATGCCTCTTGCATTCCTCCTTTTCGAGACAACCTGACTGATGCACCTGCAACCTGTGTTTCGAGTTCATTAGCACGAAAATCGATGTTTGTTAAAAAGGGTTTTGCTTCTGCATGTGAGGTTTGGCGGCGCTCGCGCGACGCCTGCAGTCACCCCCTGTGCGTCGGGATCTGGCCGTTCTGCCAGGATTCCGCCATCTGTAGGTTCCCTCCTCCTCACTTCCGCTCAGCAGCTCAGTTCATCTTCTCTCCCCCACACACTGTGCACTAACTTTATTCCCTGGCATTCCCATGAATTTGGGTCTGTCTACGTTCTCTGCGCGCGAGTCTGTGCATGTCGCAGATTTTAACGCTGCGTAAAACTGGCACGTGCTCGGGTTCGACCCCGCGGCCTCTGCGTGTACTTGTGGTGGGACCTGATAATCCCCAACCCCAGAGCCGGAGGACTTTTGCTTTCATAAGCTGGAATGCACAAGCCTGCCGCTGGTAGAGACAGTTGCCAAGTGGCTTGCCTTAGTTACTTGAACAAAAACGTGGTCGTTCTTTCTAGTATTTCTTGGAAGCCAACCAAGTTCTTTGTCGAAAAAATGACAGTTTAACCGAATTCAGTAAATGCCGTTCTCCCTTGCCTTCCCTGCTAAAAATATTTTTCACCCACTCAGTCCTTTATTAATCCAAAGGGGTCAAATTCTTTCATATTTTGCAGATAAGGTTATTGTACCCATGGCTACTGGGCATGCCCCCCCCGCCCCCCCCCCTCTGCAAAGAGAAACATGACACCTTTGCTGGTGAAAATTTTAGGTTTTGTAAAGGTTACAAATAGAGTGTTCAGGGCACAAGTCCTAAAAAAAGAAGTGGGGGGACGCTGACGTCACGACAGGAAGTGACGTCCGAAAGGTGGTTTGCACCATCAGACTTATTGCCTCCCCTCGTTCACCCCTTAAATGCGATTGCATCAGAGAAGCCAGCTCGTGATCAGCGTTCTGAATGAGCTCCGATCTCGCCCCAGAGAGGCCAAAGAGTGAATGTGTGGCTCTATTTGCTCCAGTAATCGAGCTCCTGGTAAAATAAATGGGGGGATACCGCCCACCCGCGTGGTATTCCGACTCGAGCCCTGCGAGTGTTGAGAAATGAACCACTGAGTTCAGGATGGCGAGAAGCTCTGCTGGTTGGAATATTCCTTTAATTGCCCTATTTCAATTTTTGAGATAGAAACACAGTCAACTGTGTTATCACCTTTACATTGGAGTGGTAATGAAAACACAACAGTTCTATTTCTGTTGCTGTAATAGTGCCTGGGACCAATGGCATCCCAGTTCATACAAATACACAAAAGGTGACCGGGGGAATGCTTGCAATCACTCACGGTAGCATTCCAATCCATCATTCTTGTGCCCACCATGCCACCTAATCAGTCTTGGTTCTGCTGCAGTAGGAAGAGTCCAGCCAGAATTTCATGGGCACAACATCTCTGAATCGGAACACCGGCAACCCAAGACCGGTTTCGGCCTGATTGGGCCAGTTTCTTCTGCTATCACCAGTTCCTTTTGCCTTAATTGGCACTGCCATGAACTGCAGTCCGATTGTCACTGATGAGAACTGCAGTTCGATTGGTACCAGATTGTCACTTGCATGAACTGCAGCACCTAATGAATGTCACAGTGCCAGGGCATGCACTGTTGTATAAACGTTTATTGAAATTTTTTCTTCCAAAATGTCGGGCTGATGGCATGCAGCTGTCTTGTGGTTGTGCATATCCTTGAGGTCTGCATGATCATCAGGAGGGTGCTGGTCATGATTGCTTTGTGAATGATGCAGCTGGTTTCAAAGATTCTTTTAAACAACAGTGGTCCCTTACAAGCAAAAGAATAAAGTTAAATAAATATAGACACAGTCGTTTCTATATTGGTGTGACATGTCCAGCTGGACAAAGGTCGGATATTTACTTTAGAGTAATCGCGACAAAATTCATCAACAATTTACAAGATGGTTTCAAAGATGGCGTTAGCCGGCAAGGGGAGCCAATTGCGGTCCATCATGATGGGGATGATGTCATCTTATTTCTTCAGTCCCTGGATGAGTTGTGCTATGGAGTGAAGGATGCCTTGAGGGTTGCCAGTGTGATGTCTGGAACGTCATTGAGAAGGGCATGATCACCATCCAGATGCAAGAGTATGAGGGCTTGATCCAGAGGTTCTGAAGTTACTTTCTGAAAGAAACTGTTTCACTTTCTTTAGAAGAGAGAGCTGGTAGCAGAAGTCTTTGTTTTTTTAGCAATATATTCCTTGAGAGTGATGTTGTTGTCCAGGGTGAATCCAAGTGATTTTGCATTTGGTGAGAGTTGGGGTTCGAAGCTGTCTCTCTTGACCTTGTTAATGCCAGGTCTCTGCATAGTGCTCTTTACCTTTTACTTGACAGGCCCTTCTCAGCTTGACATGACCCGTGTCTGGATTTGAGCAGGGCTATTCTCATTCTAAGATGGCCGCCATAATTTACAGTCTCCCTATTAGTTCTACACTAAGGCTTTCTAGAATTGTCTAAACTCTGCTGTTTAGATCTGGAACTCAGCTTTCTGACTTTCATAACACTACTTACCTGTCCTCCAGATCACCAAGATGTGTTGTCCCTCTTAAGAGCATGGGTACTGTCACGCCCACTCTCCTCTCCGTGTCACATCCTCGCACCATCACTACCAGACGTCTTACTGTACCTGTGGGATATACAGCGCTTCGATATGTGACATCCCACTGTCTACTGTACTGTTTCCTCACCTACTTTGGTGCACGTTCATCACCCTCATAATGGGAGGCAATCCTCCATGTTGACTAGTAAGGCAGTTTCTTTCTTGATTGTTCTAAGGCATTAGTGCTTGGCCTCCATGTATTTCTTCCCTGTGAGCTCTCGGTGTGACGCCTTGAAATAGATTCCATGTGTAGCACGGTTTCCTTCTGCCCAGGGCCCCATAATGTGAAGGGACACAAGAGCTGTATGCAGGTGACTAACATACAGACAACTTGCACTTTAAATATAATTGAAGACTATTCACATTAGGTTTGACCAAGCAGATGCATTGCACTGGTACTTGGTTTCACAGAAATGCATCAATCTTCTCTTTGAGTGCATCCATCTTTTAATGGTAGAAATCCCAAACCTATGGAGGCAACCTCATTAGACCTCATGGTCTCCTTGAGTTATACGAGGAGGGTAGATGATTGGGCGTGGCAATAGGTGGGGTCTAGCGGGTTTTGGGCGATCAGAAAGCCAAGTCATATTATGCCGTGGTCTTTCTTGTCATCAAACCACACCTCCTGTTCAAACATAATGCATTAGTAGATCATGGATTGTATTTTAATTACATTTATTGAGTTGGTATCATTCTAAAGAATATTACTTGTATTATGATTATTTTAGGCTTACAAATCAAACTATATAATCAGTTTCCTAAATACGATATAATATATAAGCTTACAGGCAAAGTGCATTGACAGTTCATCAGTCTCCGGTGCTGGAATAGCACTGAGTGCAGCACGCCAGAGTGTAGGTTTACTGGTAGCTTATATGGAGTGCTGGGTAATGATATTCCTTAGTATGGCACTGCCTTCCGGGAAGCGGGAAGAAATAATTAATTTTCTTTAAATCACCACACACACTCTAGTAGTGTCATGCTTCATCGTCGGGTTCACCCTGACTTCTAAAGGTCAAGGTGGGCTCAACCATCTTCCAGGGAGCAAATGACGGAAAAGACCAGGGGGCATACAGTTTAAAAATCTGTCACTCACATTTTGTTTCCATCCACCCACCAAAGCATATGGCATAGGACATCAGGTCACCCCTTTCGCCTTGTTTCCTCTCTTGCATGGAATTACAGCATTTTTTCCTCATTACATGTGCAAAGCTAGCTATAAAGATGCCCATGCCAAGGCTGATCGGCAAATACTTTATTTTGCTTTTGTTTTAGTTTTTTAAAAATGTCCATTCTTTATCTTTTGTTTATTCTATTTTTATGGCCTACCTTGTGTGCTCACGCTATATATTTAGGTTAATTCCAAGATGACAGTACCTTTTCTATGTGCTAATAAGAACCATATTTTCCTTTTGATCTGAATTAAAATTAAAATGGTCAAGACAATACCCTTTCAGGCATAGGGTGCTGCACACATTATGGAAAAAGGGAAGTGTGGAACTCTAGGTAGTTCCCAAATATAGGTGGAGAGCAGCTCCTTTATAGGGAACACCCTACAACACCATGGACACTCTGAGTCTGCCGGCCTCAAAGGTGTGTTCTCTAGCAGATTTTATAAGCATAGGATTATCAAACTGCCATCCACATCGCGCTAGAGAGTGACAAAGCCTTTTGACATTTTTGTAGCTAAGTTTTTAAGCATGGGATTAGCAAGTGCCAGCCGCACCGACCTGAAAAAGTAGCCTTTTACCACCCCAACACAGTATTACAGTTTTGGATTGATAAAATATCACCCAAGTCAACGTGGAATGAATGAAAGCAACCCCTGACACAGATTTCACTCTAGTTAGAGCCTTTCAGTTTCTATATCTATTTGAAGTACACCTACCTGCTAGGAAGCACCCATATACTGTTATTTTAAAATCGCAAATGGCTATTTCATTTCATTCATATTGTTTTCTTGTTTCAGGCATATGGCCACCATATTTAGGGGGCAGCATTAAAAAAAAATATGACCTGTTTGTAATAAACAAAACAAAAAAAAAAACGATCGCACAATTTTGCTAAGGCCAGGCAGTTCATCCTCACCCTGAGGTGGTTGTGGTGGTGCAACAGTTTTATTGTCCACATATGAATTAAACTACCTGGTCTATAGATGGCAATCGGACAAAACCGGAATTTCCCAACCCTCTGCCAGGTTGAACTGTGTTTTTTCGAAGCATCAGACTAGCTAGCTCCCTGTGCATAAGGAAGTTCAATGAGTGGCTTGTGCTGTCATTCAGACCTTTGTGGTGGTGTGGGTTCGGTTATAAGGGTATCGGGCCCTCCCATTTCATGATGAAACCAGGTGGCTAGTAGACCTGGGTGACAATGTTATCACCTCAGTAAAATTATGAAAATCCCTTCATTTCACGTTGGGTGAAAATCATGAAATTTCCCAAATTTACTCAATTTATGCATGCTTTATTTTACTCTAGTATGCATCACTCAATAAAGTCCCAGTGTACCAGTGAGAGGCTAATTTGCATAGACCATATCTAGCCAAGGGACTTTTTCTGCTCAAAGCAGGCTCCTGCCAGCATCTTGTGAGACTTTTGCATGTGAAGTGTGTGTTTGAAGAAAAAAGTTACACGAGATGAGGAAAAGAAAGTTACATGAGATGCTGGCCAATCCCATTTTGCTACGCCAGCAAGATTTTACCCAACCCTACGGTCATAGGCTTACAGTCTCTGGTCTAAACGTTTGGTTGGAGGAAGCAGGGTATTGCCTGATGTTCGTTCCAACATGTAGATAAAGAAGAGTGCTTTGTGCCTACAATAGATGTCTGTTTACTCCTACAACAAAGAACAAAGTGCAATGCCACCAGGAGCTGGCAGGTGGTAGTGCTAAAGTAGGGACTTTCTGCCTCAGCAAATTTTCGTTGCTGACATCTGTGTGCCCTGCAGGTCACATGTGCTACAATATGTGGCATTAAATTGGTCCATAGTAGCCCATTTAAGTGGCAGGGCTCTGTAGCAACTAAAACTAGTATTCACTGCTGTATAAACAAGTATTGCCAAAGCTAATAGGTCTACCAATGCAGACCAATTGGCTATGCCTATGTATTTTTCTGATGCTTTCCAGCAATGAGGACAAAGAGAAGAAAAATGTGCAATGACTTGTACAGCACATACGTCATCCAATAAATGTAGTTCCTGATGAATAGTTGGGTACTCTGCTATCAGTCGGGGATGGTAAGGTGTCTGTCAGTTTTCATCAGGAATGTTTACATGCACACAGACAAAAACACACACATTCCTTCTGTTCTGAAATTCCTTAAATAAGTTGGTTATTTTGCAAAATATTGTGTTTTTTTCTCACTTAGTGCCCCTACCAATCTGCATTCCACTGCCCCTTAGAGCCCTCTCATGCACCCTGCTGGTCGCATAATCTATTTTACCGATGCTAGTGTGCTTGTCTGGAAATTTGAAGCTCATACCTCCCAATCTTAATGGCCAAGCTACACCCCTGGCTGAAAGCATGTTATTGAGGCTGGAAGCAAATATCTGACAGTGGTAGAAGCTTATGTGGGAGAAAGCAAGGAACCACATGCACAGTGAGTGCTAAAAGAAACCGGTAGTCCCCGTAATGTAATCAGTCAGCGTCATCCACCAAAGGCTGGTAAAAAACAAACTATGATTTAGGGGAGGGCCAAACACCAGAAGACAAAGTAAATTCTTTGAATAAGAAGCAAGCAAAAGAGACTGACATGAAATCCAACCAGTGGGAAGCACTGGGCTAGCCAAAAGCTCATTGTAAGTATTGGTGTTCTGCACAATAGGTCTTCGACTGGAGACAGCTAAAAGCTGTTTGTAGACGAGACACGAGACCCAAAAACTACCTTAAGAATTTAGTGCATGCAAGTTAATCAAACTGGCTTTTAATATCCACTTCACGTTTTACACTTCATTTGTTTTGCTGAGTTGTTCAAGATATTTGATTGGTGAAGTCTTCATTTTCCTTGGCTTCTTGATCACCCCTGGTTTGTGAAATGTCTCTTTTCTGGTTTGTAGTTCTCCCTTTGTTTGTGGGATGTTTTGGTTTGGAGTACGTGAGCTCAGAATTCTGGAATGTCTCTTTTCTGTCTTTGTGAACTTCCATTTGCAACTTTATTCTCGAACTACTCTTCCACGCTTGTGAATTGTCTTTTTGGCTTTGTGGTCTTCCAGCCCTTGAGAATTTGTAATTGCATTTATATAGCGCTTACTACCCCTGACGAGGCTTCGAATGTGTGTGTCTTTCTAGGCTCGGGGATTTGTCACCATTTATGGAATGTCTCTTTTCTGACTTGGCGCTCTCCCTGCGTTTTTGGAAGGTACTTTTCCTCAGAATGAACCCAAGTTCTGTGGCTTTCATGTCCCCTTAGTCTTAAGACCATGCACACTCTGACATGCAGGGTGGATAGTAGTTTTCGTTGTGATCATTCGGTACCCTTTCTCCCGTATTTTACTGTTTTGTTGACTGTGGTTTCTTAGGTGCACGTTTTTTTTTCTAAAATGTTCCGCATTCTAGTACTGAACTTTGGTGTTGAGGTTTACGGCCTCATTTGACCATTTTTTGTTTTGTAAACTGAGGTGTATGTCTAGTTTCTCCTTTCTCACAGGATGAATTGTGAGCCTGGCTTTGGTTTCTTCTGTATTGTCTAAAACTTCGAGGGTTAAATGCTTCTATCTGCTACTGACCAGGTAACATACTGTAGACTTTTTTTTAAATTACTGTATTTATTCAAGTTTCCATGAATACAGAACCGATGAAGCCATCAGTGCAGCAAACCAGCATATGACATGGTAATAATGACCGCGTTCTGAGCAACCACATAGTACAGGCTGAAATCATGGAAATGATGACAGTAGTGCAAAGGTTCTTCAGATGCACAGCACTGCATAGCAGAACAGCCCAACATACAGTGATAATATGAAGGTACAAAGTATACATAGTCAGTGTAATATAACACAGCTGATAAAATGCCCTTCCGTCATGGCCCGCCTGACGCTCCTGCGCGGATTCTATTGAGCGGGCGGGCCATGACAGAACTGCTCCGTCATAAGCACAGCGCAACCGACGCTGGTGACGGAGCGGTTCAGTCACCAGCATGCGCCCGCCGCATTTCCGCCCCCTTAGCACTGCGGCGGAATAGCCGCCGCAGTGAAGGGGTTAAAAATAAGGCGTAGCGAAACATAGCTATCAATCAGGATCTAACTTGGACAAATAATAGCGCTGGGGCTCCCAAGGAAACGGGAGCGAGCGGTCAGCGTCCACATTTATTTATTTATTTATTTATTTTGAAAGTTTTATAGAGCGCGAACAAGACCCTTGCGGGTATCGGAGAGCTTTACAGTAAATGTGTATAGGCAAATCAAATAATAAAATTAAGCAGGACCGTAAGAATAACGTCAGAAAGCTTAATAAAGAAACAAAAGGGCAGATCAAACATTAAGGATAAACAGGGCCATAATGAATGGCAGCAAAGACCATCACAGATAGAAGGGCAAATCAGATAAGGTGCAGAAGCGGACCGATCGGTTTTGAAGGATGATGGTAATGCATTGATTGTGGCGTAAGTTATGAACCATTCCTCCCACAATGACATTTCCCGCAGCCAATCAGGAAATGCCAGCGCCCGCCTGCTGCCCCAATGCATTGCTACCCTGCGCCTTACCAACGACCAACCCATGGGCGTAAACTTCCGAAATGTTTTTGGTACCTCTTTTACGCAACCCAACAGAGCCATCAGGGGATCAAGAGGGAAGGTGTTTGCAGTCATAGTAGTCAGGGCCGCGATGACCTGAGTTCAAAACCATGCCACCACCGGGCTGGACCTCGCCAGGTGGAAGAAGTCCGCCCCCTAAGCACCAAAGCGCCTACACTTGGTATCTTCAGTGAGATAGTAAACAAGCGATATCTGTAGGTGAGAGGCCGGTTCCAGAAATTTAGAATATATAAGGCAGTGCCTACCATTAGCCGACACATTCCTAGTTTATTGACAACAATATTGTCACTGGTAACATACTCTAGTCTTGTGGTGTCCAGCGTCGGTCCAGGACAGCATGACCGTTTGAGATAATCCATGTCCATCTAAATGATTTCCAACTAGGTCCTTTGTTTGTAAAGTGATCTTTAGTGAAGATCCTGAAAGCATGGCTCTGATTCGCGCCCCACCCCTAGACCTATACACCCGAATATCCAGTTCTGCAGGGCCTGTTCTCCTGCTTTTGTTAGAGCGCGCAGGGCACCCGGGTCACCAGAGCTTACTTACTCTTACACGCACTGGGCCCTGACGTGCAATGTTTCCAAAATACCACACTAATCACTTGTGGCGAACCGGGTGATGAGGGTTTCCTTTCCTCTTGCGCGCTTCTAAGAGTATTAAGGATTGGCTTCACCTCTGCCTACCATGTACCTGACTTACCACAGGCACAAATACTATGACGGACCTGGAGCTAGAAGGGAAAAGGTAGACAAAACCTAACCAATTGCCCTTTAAAATCAGTACAACTTATCCACAACTTCATATAATGACCACAGACACCTGAGGAAGTTCAAAGTTTTATATAGAATTTTCAAAGGAAGTATAACAGGTCAATAAGTGATAGGCAAAATAATACGTCACACATTAACACCAAAGTAATCAGATAACTGAGAATTAGCACTAGAACCATTGATAATATGGGAAACTAGTGGGAGGAATATTAGATTACAGCTAGTCACTGTCACTTTATACTAGAACACTGGATACGGACGGGACCTAGAACATGTACTTATCTTATGTGCTTAAAACTATTCTGGCAAGATTCACTGCAAACCAACTAAAGGGAGGGGGAAAATCGGAACATTCTAGTAAAATGACAGTTTGATGATTTCCTAAGGGAAGGGAGAGAATTGGAACAATTCTAATAATCACTGTTATAACCAGCTTTCAATGTAGATAAAGTAGTTCCTAAGCATTTAGAGAAAGAGAGAGACAGAGAGTGACACACAAACCCACGGGACTATAATTACCTAATTCAGAGAGATGACTAACCCTGGCCACGGGTCAGTTGAAAGGACGGGGACAAGGACCCTCAGGTAGGAATGCCAGAAAGCGAGCAGGTACAGCTCACGGACAGTAAGGACAGGATACCCCTCAGGATTTGGGATCAGGACTGGGTTCACCAAGGTACGACCAACACCCACAGCTTTCCAGAAGCAACGCCTGCGTTTACTCCTTCCCGCAAGGATTCAGCCAGATACCCCAAATGGATTTTCGAATTTCCCAGCAAAATGCTTCGTCAGCACTTAGGATTATTTCCACCCCTTAGGAGTTTGTGGAAAATATGGACAGAGTGCTCCGCAGCACTTCTCCAGTGAGCACCTATAGAGATCGTAGGGTCAGTGACAGGTCTGCTACTCGGACAAGTCGGACGATTTTCCTAAGCCAAACTAGGGCAATTATACTATTTTGGGGACCCTCAGACCACCCATCAATGTAGCAAGTGACAGTTTCTCATGTTATGATTGGTCGGGAGAGGTGGTGCGGACAGTACCACCTCTAAATTTCACCGTTCCCATCATGAATTTTTAATATTTCAGGCCCGCCCCTCAGGTTCACGTTCCCATCCATTTAGTACAATGAAGAATAAGAGTTCACAAAGCATTGCAACAATGTTCTTGGTTTCTCAAGGTGAGTTGCATCTCCTGAGCTGGTTTCTCAGGCGCATTTGGCTTCAGGAGCCAGCTGGCAGGCTTCAGCTTCTGCGCAGTGGAGTTCTGATCCTGCCATGTGACGATGCCCAGCAGAGCCTCAAACATGGCTCCACTCCCGATTTCCCCGCCCCAGAGACGCGGTACATGAAAAGTAAGCAAAAACAAATTAATATCATACACAAAATGATCACACTGTATACCATGATAAATTCTAACCCACCCTTACTTTATAGTGGCTATACGATTAGAGATTTAGTGCAAAAGACAGATAGGCAAAAAGCAGCAGGGGCAAGCAGAGAGCGTGGTGAGAGACAAGCGGCCATTTCTGCATCAGTGCGCATGAGCAATACAATCCCTCCAGAATGCGAGTGCGTCACATCACATGGGTATGACCGACGCATGCGCAGACTGGTTTTCGGCAGAGCAACCGTTTCTGTTAGTGCAAGCTTCGTAAAGATGAGGAAACACATATGCGAGCCTCTCGGGGACACCCGCGTGTAGGGGAAAATGCTAAATAAAGGACGAACAGATTGATTAATATGATTATACGTACGGCGAGGTTCTTGAATGGGGCAAGTCGTATTTTGGGCGAATCCTTGCCTCATCAATCCCCTCTTTGATGATATCTACTATCATCACCATAAAGGAATCAGATGCCAACTTTTCATTCTTTCATGTCATTCATTTCAATTTCAACAAACCTATTATTCAGTTTTCTCGCAGCTTCTTTCTGAGAGTGGTGAATTTTCGCCTTTTTGTATATTTCATGCTTCAATTCGTCTAATTCTAATTCGTCAATGTTTCTTTTCACTCCCCTTTGATTCACAATGTATTTCTTTTTGCGTTTCTGGCATTTGCAGCAGATAAAAATGATCAATATAACTACACCTATTACAGCCATTGGCATCAGGACTTTCCACAGAAGACTTCTACCTAGGTTAGTAAACCAACTACCTATAGAGGAGAGACCTCCAGTAAATCTTATCCAGGCACTGTCAACCTCTAATGGTTTGAGTTCCTTTCCCAAATCAGTTATGTTCCTTACATATTGCTTTAATTGGATACTTTTATCCGGAATGTAAGTGCAACAATGTTGCGCTTTCAGCATTCTACAGACTCCGCCCTCTTTTGCTAATAGGGTGTCAAGGGCAAGACGGTTTTGTAAAACCATTGATCTGATCGCAACCAATTCGGTATTGATCATCAGGAAACCACCAGCAGTGTCAGTTGATAACCGGTCCACTACTGTAGACAATTTATAGATTTTATGAGTGTTCAGAACCACCCCCATTCCAGGTATCAGTGCACTAAAAACATCACCTATAATTTCACCTATACTTTCACGTCTACTACGCACTAGGCCATTAGTTCCTTCATTGCTTCCAGCTGCATTGTTCACATGGTATATCTTTGGAAAGACAATGCCAAAGTAGCAGCTTCCATACCAGTGATCCGGCAATTTGAAATAAGCCTTGTTCCCACATATATAATATATTCCGGGAAACACAGGTTCTGACCCATTTTTGAAACCCCAACCACAAATTATCTTGTAATTATGTTCACACTCGCTGGAACCAATGAATATATTGTTATAATACTCTGTTCTTTCCCTATGAATGCACAGTTTTCCCTTTCGTTCAAAATCCAACAACAAGGCAGGACTAGCTTCGCTTTGCGAGGTGTTATCCATGTGCTCAGCCCACCTAGGAATTCTGTCTTTTTCATCACTTGCCTTCCTTTGAAGCTTTTCTCTTCGTTTCTCTGCCATTTTTAAAAACATCTTTTCCTGCTCTTGCAGAGAACAGGTCAGATTAGCTTGGTTCGCTTCATCTAAATCTATGTTACCTATAGTCAGAAAGTATTCTCCCATATAATTTGTCACATTACTGGTTGTATGTACACGGTTCAAGTTTCTTCTAATAGGAAGTTCAGAAAATACGACGTCAACATCAGAATAATAGTACTGTAAAGTGTGTCTATAAAACAAACTAGCCAATACACTACAGGAGATTCCATAGGTCAAAGGTAGATGGTGGTATGTCACGCCTTCAGCCACTGAGGTTGGTAGCATCATGCAGACATAACAGTCTTCTATTTCCATAGCTTCTACGTAATGCACTAATAAGTTAGCGAAAACATTTAGCTGCGTCCTGTTTCTTAATTTTCGGTAATGTAGTCCATCCTCACCTGATGCTTCTAATTTAGGTCTTGTGTTTGTCAGTGAGACTGATTTGTCGCGTCTTGCTAAACTGCGTGGAGTCTCTACAGTCTGGACACCTTCTACGTCTGCTACTTCGGGTTCAGTAGGGGAAAAATTTGGGTCTCTATTTATCATAAAAGGTAGTAGAACTGATAGTCCTATCCATATTACTATTAGTATCGCTATACTACAACAGCATATCTTACAACACATTTTAAGACACCCACATCTGGATCTTCCAGAGACACTCGAATCAGACATCTTTCAGCTTACAGGCGGCCTTTGCTACCCTTCTGAATTTCTTCGCACCAAGGGCTCACTTCGGACTCTTTTACGGAGGGTCTTCGTCAGAACTCCGATCAGCAATAGACTCTTCGTCACTGTGGCCACTGTGGTGTGGATCGTCAATTTCTTCCAACACAAAGTACGTCCATTCAGGGCTCTGATACAGTCTGTTCTTTTTCTTTATCCTGTCACTCTTTCTCAGTGACTTTACCTGGGCTGCCCTCCTTTCACTTTCAGCCCTCTTTCGGTCTTTCAGTCTTTCTCCGACTGTTTTTAGTCTGAGCCTCAGTCTCTTGACGTACCTGGGCTCACTTCTGCCTCCGTGCCTCCCAGTAGTTGAGGAAACTTGGCCTTCTTCGTGCACTCTCTTTACTTCTTGTTGTGGCACCACTGTTTCCCTGCCTGTCTGACTAGTTCCAGGTCTTTCATCTATTTCTTCTGCCTGGTCCCTAATCTGCCCTTGCTCAGATTCAAATCGCACTTGCTTTTTACTTCTGGTTGCTTTTATTTCTGTTTTCTGAGCACGTCCATCTATTTCTATCTGTTCCTGTTCATGCTCTTCGACCTCTTCGTTTTCTTCTGCATGAACGTCAGCCCTAATTTCTAACTGTCCCTCTCCAATTTCTGGAGTTAAAGGAGGTGTTTCGATGTCTTGATCTGACCCTACTTGGCCTACTTCCTGATCAGGTGTGTCGTGACTTTCGTTGACCTGACCTGCATCCTCTATTTCTAACTCACCTGGACTATCCCACTCACTGTCTAAGTAGGAGTATTTCCTGGTTCGTATTGGGTCCTGAACCGGGTCTTCGGCTGGATACCATTCAACGTCTTGACTTGTGCTCGGCAGTGCGATGTCAGCTACCTCCGGACTTTCCTCCTCGGAAGCCTCCTCAGCTGAACTGCCTTCAGCTCCAGTCGCGTTTTCTCCAGCTACCCGCTTTGTGTGGCTGGCATGGATCCACTTCGGTACGCCAGCACACTTCACAGCAGTTGTAGTGACGAGGATCACCTGTCGTGGCTTTCCCCACCTCGGTTTCAGGCAACTGCTCCGGGTGTGTTTCTTCAACACCACCCAGTCCCCAGGTTGCAGTTTGTGTGCCGGAGTCTTTGGCCACTCGTCTTCAGTCTCTCCAATCTGCTGAGAGAGAGAACGCACTTGGTCACCCAGCTGCTTGCAGTATTCTAATACCATGTCATCAGAAATGCTTAGCAGTTTGTGTCCGGGTACCCATGCCTGTCGCATCACTCTTCCCATCAACACTTCATGGGGACTCAGGCCAGTTTTTCTGCTTGGAATACTCCTCAAACTCATCAGCACAAGGGGTAAAGCCTCTATCCAGTTCATTTTTGTGGAATCACACATTTTTCCCAGTCTGGATTTAATGGTGCCGTTTATCTGCTCCACTACCCCAGAAGCCTCTGGATGGTAGGCACAGTGCAGTCTTTGCTTCATTTTGAATGCTTTACAGAGTTCCAATAGGACTTCGTTGGCAAAATGCCCACCTTGGTCCGTTTCGATAGTCTCTGGAATTCCAAACCTAGGTATCAGCTCCCTAAGCAATAGTTTGGCTGTGGTTATGGCATCATTTTTCTTTGCTGGATATGCTTCCACCCACCTGGAGAATAGGCAAACTATGACTAAGACGTATCTGTACCCTTTACATTTAGGCATGGTTATAAAGTCGGCCTGTATCCTGACAAAGGGACCTATCGCTTTTCCGATGTTACTCTGTTCTACCACAGTCTTTTTCCCTGCATTGAATTGCTGACACACTAGGCACCTCTGGCAAAACTTTTCCGCCTGGTTCCTGAACTTTGAATTGCAGAACACCTTTTCAAACACCCGACACATTGCATCCCGTCCCATATGTGTAGGTCCATGTATCATTCTGACCATGGGGTCTATCAGGCTGTCAGGCAATATAGGCACTGCATCCTCGTTCACCACCACACCATCATCTCTCAATTTGCATTCCTCTGCTGCCCATCTTCCTTTCTCCTGTCTGTCTGCTGTCTGCTGTATCTCTTTCAATTCTTCCCACGTTGACACATTCTCAAACAACATAAGTTGGCAGCTGGTTCCACCCCACAACGCAATTTGGAGGGACATTTGGTATCGGGCACAGAACTGTGCAATTTGGTCAGCGTACCTGTTACCGGCGGTCACATCATCATTTCCTGGTCGGTGAGCCGCACACTTGACCACAGCCAATTCTTGGGGCAATTGAATAGCTTCCAGTAGGTTATGCACCACCTTTCCATTTCTGATAGGTGTGCCGGAGGAAGTCATGAATTCTCTTTGCAACCACAATTGGCCGAAGTCATGAACAACCCCGTAACAATACTGGCTGTCTGTGTAAACAGTTACTCTCTTGTTCTTACCCCTCTTACATGCTCTGGTGAGCGCGATGAGCTCCGCCACTTGTGCAGATTTCACTTCGCTCAGGTAAGATGCTTCTAATGTTTCCGTCAACGTGACCACAGCATAGGCAGCACACAAACCCTTGCTCTCATGTCTTAAACATGAGCCGTCCACGAACATTGTCGTGTCTCCATTGAGTAGTGCTATTTCACGGATATCGGGACGGGGCTTAGTACTGAACTCAGTTAGATCAATGCAATTATGTTCCCCTTCCTCGTCAAGTTCCACATCCAGAGGAACGGGTAACAATGTCGCAGGGTTTAGGACATTGCACCGGGAAATGGTCACATTTTCAGCACCAATCAAAATTCTCTCATACTTAGTCAGCCGACTAGGTGTGAGGTACTGGGTCTTAGTTCTAGTCAGTAAGATTACAACAGAATGAGGAACATATACCGTGACAGGATGTCCCATGACAATGTTCTCACTCTGTTCCAGACTGACACAAGTAGCAGCGACTGCTTTCAGGCATCCAGGTAATCCAGCAGCCACCGGATCCAAGGTGGCCGAGAAATAGGCCACTGGTCGTCTAATTAATCCGTGCTCTTGGGTCAGGACTGAAAGAGCACAATTTTCTCTGGTGTCACAGAATAGCTCAAATTTCTTGGAGTAGTCAGGCATCCCCAATGCAGGAGCAGTACATAGACAGTTCCTCAGAGTTACCCAAGCGCTCATGCTTTCGTTGTCCCAACTAACAGGGTCTTCCACTCCTTTCCTTGTCATTTTTATCAGAGGTTTTGCTAGAGCTGCAAATCCTACAATCCATTGTCTGCAGTAACCTACAACGCCCAAGAACATTCTAACCTCTTTCTGCGTTCTAGGCAGTTCCATATCTTTTATTATTTTGATCCTTTCTGATGTAACTTTCCTGATTCCCTTTTCTATTTGGTGTCCCAGATACTTCACTGAGTTCTTACAGAATTGTAACTTGTCAGGTGACACTTTATGTCCTCCCTTTCCTAGATGGTTCAGCAAGGCAATGGTGTCAGTGACACAGTCCGTCTGGGTTTTAGATGCCACTAGCAGATCATCTATGTACTGTACCAAAACAGACTCCTTTGGCAGCACTAGGGTTTCAAGGCATTTCTTTAGTATCTGGTTGAAAATCGATGGACTTTCAGTGTACCCCTGGGGGACACGATTCCAGACATAGATATGGCTGTCAAATTCAAAACTGAAAAGGAACTTGCTTTCAGGATGCAATGGAATGGAAAAGAATGCATGGCACAGGTCAATGACAGTGAACCATTCTGCATTCCAGGGAATCTGATATAGTATCACTGCAGGGTTCGGCACCACCGGACAGCAAGGCACAACAATCTGGTTTACCTTGCGCAAATCTTGCACTACCCTGTACTTTCCACTCGGCTTCTTGATCCCAATGATCGGGGAATTACAGGGACTGCTCAACACTTCTTCTATTATTTCTGCTTCGAGCAGTCTGGTAATTTCAGTTGCTACTCCTGTTTTTACTTCTGCACTCATTTTGTACTGTCTGGTTTTGGGGTATACAGCATTGGCTTTAATGGTTATTTTAACTGGGTCCACGTTTGCCATTAAACCCACATCCTTTCCTGTGAAATCCCACACTTCTGGAACTACTCTTAACTGGAGCTCTTCAGGCAAATCCTCAACTGATAATATTTTGAGAGCTGAATCTGGTCTGGCCAACATCAGTTTGTACAACCCATCTTCATCGGGGGTCTGAAGTTCGACGCCCTTTGGTGAGCAAAAGATGGTGCAGTGCATTTTACACAGCAAATCACGTCCTAATAGGTTCACAGGACTGGAATCACAGACCACAAATCTGTGCATTTCCTTGAAATTTCCTATAGAAACTTCCATTGGCTCTGTTACTGGAGTACTTATTATTTGATTAGAGACACCCACTACTTGGATAGCTTCTCCCGAGAGGGGTAGGTTAGGAACATCCACTGTTCTCACAGTAGATCTGGTAGCCCCAGTGTCCAACAGAAAGGTGACATCATTCCCTTCCACCTTTCCTTCAATGTATGGTCCACTCTGGTCTACCGGTAAGGAGGCGCCAAGTACGCACTCCTCGTCCTCCCCTCTCAGGCCCCGTCAATCTTGATCTTCACAGAGGAAAGTATCGTTCAACAAATACTGTGGAATGGTCGCATTTCTTTCATTCTCGCCTTCCCATACTTCCGCCCTTTCATTCTGCTGACCCTGATACTTATAGTTCTGTCTAGGTGCGCGAGGTACAGGAGGTAATTTTACCTGTTGCTGGATCTTTCTCGTCCCCTCTTTCGGTACCTGTGGAGTTAAACCATTTACAGGGGCATTACCGGCCTGCAGGTGTGGACACTCGTCTCGCCAATGCCCTATCTGGCCGCACCCATGACACAGGAACTTTTTCATGGCCTCCTCCCGACTCATTTTAACTCGGGGCTTTCCTCCCCCCCCAGCTGTTGCGTTCTGTGTGTTATTACTGGTAGTTAATTTGCTTAGCTGTTTTTCTTGTTGTTCAGCCAATTTCACTTGAGCCCACATCACTTTCTCCTTGAGGGCTTTCTTTTTATTTTCGATTTCATCCTCACAATATTTTGCATACTTCAGGACATCATCTATTGGTTTTCCCTGCCAACTGATTTTATTATCTCGAATCCATTGGGATATTTCAGGCCTTAATCCCAATACAAATCTATAACTGAAGTGGGTCATGTCCTTCATGTCGACATTATCAATACCACTGTAAGTTTTGAACACCTGTAGTAACCTTTCATAAAAGGAGTGAACAGTTTCGTCTCGCTCTTGGGTAGTTCTGTCTATTCTGGTCCAATCAGTTTCCTTAGCTGGTACCTTTTTCTTGAGGTATTGTATGACTTGTTCATACTTCCTCATTACTTCAGGTGCAGGAGCCCCTGTTTTCTCATCTCTGGCGTATTCTTCACTGGGCCAATCAATCTCAATTTTACAGTCGGTCCACAAATCTACAGGGACCACAATGTCGAAAAATCCATCCAGATCTTTCAGCAGGCACTTCTGAACTTTTATGAAGCGTTCGACTTGTCTGTACCAGTCGACTGGCTTCTCTCGTAATTTTGGGAAATCATTGGTAAATGACACAATATCCTGTCGAGACCAAGGGACATGGACATATTTCCCTCCCGGGACCTCCCTCATGGGGCACAATTTTTCGGCTGGAGTCACTTCCCTTACCGCGAATTCTGAAGTCTGCGACCTAGCTTTACTTTCTTCCCTTTTCTTTGCCCACCGGGTTCTCCATTTTCCCACTTCTCCCCACTTCTGCAGAAGTTTTAACAATTCCTTTATTTGGATTTGTTTTCCCACCACATTCAAGCTTTCCAAATCCTTGTCTGTAAAGTCTACTCTATAGGGTTTCTGAAGGATTTTAGAATTACTGACATCAATTCCCATCTCTGTGGCTGTATCCATTATCTTTTCATGGAGCGACCTAGCACTCCGGGTCAAGTTTTTGCTGATAAACAGTAACTCTTCTTCATTGTACGAGCTTAGGCGCTCAACTCCTACATTTCCAGCCATCATTTCTTCTATTTCTATCCTTAATTTATATATTTCCAATGCTTTGGTTTGGGGAGTGGTCTCCTTCTCCAGCCCCTTTGACCATCTGTCTAATTCTTCTGGGGATACTACCGTAGCACTCCTTACCCCTGACGTACCTTCAATCACTACCTCCTTTGGTCTAGCTCGACCTCTTGCCCCCGATGTACCTGCCCTAGGCTCCCTAATGGGCAAGTCCATCAGGACCACAGATTCACATTCACTTTCTTGATCTTCATCCATGTATACTTCCCTCTTCGGGGTCGGGATGCAAGGAATAGGCATTATTGGGGAGAGAACAGGAGGACGGGGACTAGTCATGTCATTTTTATACAGTGGGATAGCTGGACCAATAGTTACAGGAATAGTCAAGGAATCGGGATGGGGATGTATCTGGGTAAGGGTTTGAACTAACTCCTCTCGCTGTCTAGCCAGAGCTTCTCTCTCCCTTTCTCGCAACGCCGTGTCTGCAGAATTATCATGCAACACCTGAGGTACTAAGGAAGGATAAATACTCGGAGCAGTTGGAACAACCAACTGTGGGGGCCCCTCTCCAAACGGCTGATAATTCGGGACCACAGATTTAGGTCTGCAAAACCCATCCTTTTCACTAGCTTTACTGCTTGTACCTGTTCCACCTGTCTCGCTATCTCTTCGACTTCTGGGATATTTGGAAAACGGGTTCATGGGACTCATTGGCTCAAACTCGGCTGCATAGGGACAAGGGGTTTTCATTAACAAGTCTTCTAGGTGCTCATCTTCTGACTCACCTATGGGCATGGTGTGATGGGTCTTTTCTTTACTTTTCCCTTTTTCTGGTTCTGATACTCCCCTCATTGGAAACAAACCCTCTGTCATCATGTTTAGTCTCCACTGTTTCATCTTCTGCTCTTTAGTTTCATTATGGACCCTCGGATACCATCTACTCACTCCCTTGTCCATCCGGGGTCTATCCCTCTCAAAAGCCTCAATTTCCCACTCCTCTAAGGCTTCGTACTGGGTCAGTCTGGGTCTAGGATGCAATTCATTCATGCGGGACCTTAAGTTAGACAGGATCCTACCATTAAAGGTACCATCAATAGGAAACGCTAAAACTCCATCATCTGCAGAATATCTTACCCAATTTTCTAACCACACGCAAGTATGATACCCCTTCTCAAACATCATGAATGAAGCAGGTGTATTCGGGGGAGGAATGATCACCCCCTCCCTCGTTCTAATGGGCTTGTCTGTTTTAAAAAAATTCTTTATTTTATCAGGGAAGGACATTTTCCTTTTCTGTCCGTACATCTTTTGTGGTCTACCTCGTAGGGTCTGTTCTTTCTTGAACCCTAAGTACTGTGGATTTGGTATGAACTCTGGATACCACCTGCAAGTCTCCAGACTCGCTTCTAACTCGGCTTGATCAATTTTGTTTACCTTTGTGCTTCCAATGCTAGCGCGACTTTTATTTCACAATATCCAATCAGGTTAGAGAATACAAAAAAACCTTAACCAATGGGTGCGCGGCCTCTTCGCGAGACGGAGTCTCACGCTTCGGCACTCACCCCTCCTTCACAAATTCAGCTTCGCTACACGCCCGCTGTTCTGACTAATACCAGCGCGGCACGGAGTGACGTCAGAGCAGTTCGCCGACTGACTCCCTCCTTTACAAGGTAACGGAAACTTTTTACTTTTTCTAAAGTGCGAGTGCACGTTTTAGTTAACAACACACAACGTCTGCCACTATGTCTGAGTGTTCTGAAGAGATACAAGAATTTTCTTTCGCTACTAGTAAACCACTTCTGTCTACTTTTCATTCAATCGAGATAGACTTCTTTGCCTGCCTCTTCACACTAGTAACATAGAACCCGTTATTCCTCTGACTCATCCACCTTAGTCGGGGATATATACTGAGCCAGGCTTTCACCAGCGAACTATCTTACTTACCAGTCAAGCCTCGGAGACCTTACTACTCCTTCCGTATGCGCCCCTTACTAGGTGATATCGCAGTGAAAGTTTTATACAGGACTCGTAGCTATCATTCACTCCAGAAAAAGGTCCTAATTAGTGCTTCCAGTTATCCTTAACCCTGCACTAATACTTCAAACCTAGTGACTTCAACAGCTAACCGGATTCTGCTCACCGTTAGCTAAATACTTCCCCGGGGATTCGGACTACACTGAACAACCACAAACAGTTCTTCGGTTAGCATAACATTTATAGCAGCAATGCAAAAATCATATTCCAACACATATAAAACCTTAAAACATTTCAAAATGTATAAACAGTTTTAAATCAAATACAGTAAAATCAGCAGCACATTTTATTTTCCACGGTTTGTTTATCAACTATCCTGTCTACCTAATCTAACTAGTCCAAACCATCCTCTGCTAGCCAGAAAATACTGTTAGAGCGCGCAGGGCACCCGGGTCACCAGAGCTTACTTACTCTTACACGCACTGGGCCCTGACGTGCAATGTTTCCAAAATACCACACTAATCACTTGTGGCGAACCGGGTGATGAGGGTTTCCTTTCCTCTTGCGCGCTTCTAAGAGTATTAAGGATTGGCTTCACCTCTGCCTACCATGTACCTGACTTACCACAGGCACAAATACTATGACGGACCTGGAGCTAGAAGGGAAAAGGTAGACAAAACCTAACCAATTGCCCTTTAAAATCAGTACAACTTATCCACAACTTCATATAATGACCACAGACACCTGAGGAAGTTCAAAGTTTTATATAGAATTTTCAAAGGAAGTATAACAGGTCAATAAGTGATAGGCAAAATAATACGTCACACATTAACACCAAAGTAATCAGATAACTGAGAATTAGCACTAGAACCATTGATAATATGGGAAACTAGTGGGAGGAATATTAGATTACAGCTAGTCACTGTCACTTTATACTAGAACACTGGATACGGACGGGACCTAGAACATGTACTTATCTTATGTGCTTAAAACTATTCTGGCAAGATTCACTGCAAACCAACTAAAGGGAGGGGGAAAATCGGAACATTCTAGTAAAATGACAGTTTGATGATTTCCTAAGGGAAGGGAGAGAATTGGAACAATTCTAATAATCACTGTTATAACCAGCTTTCAATGTAGATAAAGTAGTTCCTAAGCATTTAGAGAAAGAGAGAGACAGAGAGTGACACACAAACCCACGGGACTATAATTACCTAATTCAGAGAGATGACTAACCCTGGCCACGGGTCAGTTGAAAGGACGGGGACAAGGACCCTCAGGTAGGAATGCCAGAAAGCGAGCAGGTACAGCTCACGGACAGTAAGGACAGGATACCCCTCAGGATTTGGGATCAGGACTGGGTTCACCAAGGTACGACCAACACCCACAGCTTTCCAGAAGCAACGCCTGCGTTTACTCCTTCCCGCAAGGATTCAGCCAGATACCCCAAATGGATTTTCGAATTTCCCAGCAAAATGCTTCGTCAGCACTTAGGATTATTTCCACCCCTTAGGAGTTTGTGGAAAATATGGACAGAGTGCTCCGCAGCACTTCTCCAGTGAGCACCTATAGAGATCGTAGGGTCAGTGACAGGTCTGCTACTCGGACAAGTCGGACGATTTTCCTAAGCCAAACTAGGGCAATTATACTATTTTGGGGACCCTCAGACCACCCATCAATGTAGCAAGTGACAGTTTCTCATGTTATGATTGGTCGGGAGAGGTGGTGCGGACAGTACCACCTCTAAATTTCACCGTTCCCATCATGAATTTTTAATATTTCAGGCCCGCCCCTCAGGTTCACGTTCCCATCCATTTAGTACAATGAAGAATAAGAGTTCACAAAGCATTGCAACAATGTTCTTGGTTTCTCAAGGTGAGTTGCATCTCCTGAGCTGGTTTCTCAGGCGCATTTGGCTTCAGGAGCCAGCTGGCAGGCTTCAGCTTCTGCGCAGTGGAGTTCTGATCCTGCCATGTGACGATGCCCAGCAGAGCCTCAAACATGGCTCCACTCCCGATTTCCCCGCCCCAGAGACGCGGTACATGAAAAGTAAGCAAAAACAAATTAATATCATACACAAAATGATCACACTGTATACCATGATAAATTCTAACCCACCCTTACTTTATAGTGGCTATACGATTAGAGATTTAGTGCAAAAGACAGATAGGCAAAAAGCAGCAGGGGCAAGCAGAGAGCGTGGTGAGAGACAAGCGGCCATTTCTGCATCAGTGCGCATGAGCAATACAATCCCTCCAGAATGCGAGTGCGTCACATCACATGGGTATGACCGACGCATGCGCAGACTGGTTTTCGGCAGAGCAACCGTTTCTGTTAGTGCAAGCTTCGTAAAGATGAGGAAACACATATGCGAGCCTCTCGGGGACACCCGCGTGTAGGGGAAAATGCTAAATAAAGGACGAACAGATTGATTAATATGATTATACGTACGGCGAGGTTCTTGAATGGGGCAAGTCGTATTTTGGGCGAATCCTTGCCTCATCACTTTCGTATAAACAGGGGCACAGCTATCAAGAGTGCGGCAGGGGCAGTGGAGTCCAGGAGTGTGACCCCCCAGTTCTGGTTCTTTTTCACCACCTAACCAGAGAGCCCCTTTTCCCAGTGGTTAATTTGTAAACAAGTGCCGAATTCACTCGTCAGGAGCCAGCTTGCACTAGCCAATGTCTCCTGTTAGCACTCCCTAACACAGAACCAACTACTAACCATGTGGGGAAAGGATGTGGCAAAATGGTCAGAGTGGCCTACATCGAGCCGGGGAACCAGGTTAGAGGCTCGGCGTTGGCTCAACCTGTGCTTTTGGGCAAATCACGTAATCTCCATGTGCCTACCATAAACGAATGTGTCCTTATCAGGTGCACATTAAAAGTGCCAGGGTTGAGGATTAGGTGCCCGGTGCTGAGCACCAGAAACCACCAGCTCAAGTTAAGCACTGCCTTTCCTCTCTTACGTTTAGGACCATGGCTGTAGAAGTACGCCACTTCATATGAAGCAACTGTGGGTAATGTACCTCAACCCCAGTACCTTTTCTCGCCATACCCCTTAAATGGGCTGAAGCGGTATTTGCAGAAGGAAAACCTTCAGAAATATGCATACAATCCCCCATCAAAATAATGCACTTTCCAGGTTGTGGCAGGGATGCCGTAGGTAGGGTCAGGCAAGGTCACGGTAAAAGTTTATAAACTGTAAACATTTCCTCTAACGATAAAATGGTGTTGAGCCAGCGTGGCTTTGCTCCAAGGGTTACTCAAGAGATAAAATGACAATGTGGAGATTGGTACAAATTAGGGGTGTAGTCCTGAGCTACGCCTCGCGCGCACCCAGCGTGGGAGCAGTGGAACCCAGGCTGTCTCGTGGTGACAGGTCGGCCTATCCACCTACCCCACCCAGTAACTTTGTTTACATCTGGGCCACATACAAACGATAAATAATATTTTAATTTGTATAAATCTGACTTTGCATGTATGTGTGCATATACATGTATATAGAAATAGATATATAGACACATATTTACGATCAAGTTTAAACATTTTAAGCAAACAACACTGCTTTGCAATGAAAGGTGGGTGAACACATTAATGTGTGAGGCAGGGTACAGTGTCTGTTTTATTTCTACGGTTGGTCCCTGAGTTTCTGGAGAAAGGTTTCAGACACATTCTGCTAACTTGAGTTTTCCCCAAAAGTTGGAAGGAAGCTATTCTCCCGCTCCCAAAAAACCCAACATGTACCTGGAAAAGTTGAAGAACTATTGTTCCTACTCCTTACTCCCTAACCCTGCCAAAATTCTTGAGGAACATCTAAACAAAGAAATTGTGAAATTAATTATCGACCACGACCTTCCGGATCCCTAAAAACGGTTTCAAAAGCGGCTCTAGCACAGTGTCGGCACTCATTGTGGCCACGGACTCTAAGAGAATGAAGGTGTATCGGGGCGCGGCTGCTGTCCTGGTCCTATTGGACTTGGCAGCGTCCTTTAACCCCGTCTTGCCAACACTCCTGGTCAGACGGCTGCAGCAGGTAGGGGTGGGTACCAAGGCTCTGGAACTGCTGCACTACTTTCTTGTGGGGAGATGTCGGATTGTGAAAGCTGGTCAGTTCAGAGCCAAGGCCTTCAGTCTACCATGTGGGGTACCACAGGGCCCCTCCATCAGCCCCACTCTCTTTAACTTGTACGCCTCTCCCTCAGCAGCCTTAGTGAGATCCTGTGTTTCCAGGTAATATCAAATGCCGACAACACACAAATTATTGTGTCCCCCAAGGACAACCTACCGCGACGGCTGAGAAATGTGAACTTTGCATGGCTGGGGTGAGTAGCTGGATGAAGGGCCACTCCCTTAAACTTACTGCTGATAAGACCGTCGTCATGGTCTTCAGAGCCCAGCACCCTATCTGGTCAGGACATGTGGGCCCCTCCCTTCTCCAGCAGAGTCAGTAAAGAACTTAGGGGTTCTGCTTGAAACCTCCCCTCCACCTCACTCTGCTGGTAAACCAAACTATAAGCACCTGTTTCTTCAGTATTCGTTCCCTCAGAAAGATCTTTCCTATTATTCCTGAGGAACTTCACAAATCGGTGGCTATCGCGTTAATCCCCTCACAATTGGGCAACTGCAATGCACTGTGCCACAACATAAACAGCTACTCCCTGATCAAACTTCGGATGGTGCAAAATGGGGCATCGCCTCTTTCTCAATACTCCGAAATATCTGTCAAAGAGGGAAGGCTTTAGAAACCTACACTGGCTTCCAGTCAAGAAGTGTGTGATCTATAAGGCGCTTAGTATAGTCCACCTTGTTTTGCATGGCAAGGGCTCACTGGCAGGAAGGTCAACCTTTTGTCAGTACAGGCCTACTAGGCACTTAGATCAGCTTTTAGTAGGATAGTAAGGGTGGCAAAATTCCAAAAGGCAAGATGGGGTTCACGCTCCTTTTCCGTTGCAGCAGCCAAACTATGGAATACCCGTCCAAGCTACATCACAGAGACTGAGTCCTTCGCCTCTTTTCGAAAACCCCTAAAAACATGGCGCTTCTCTAAGTTAGACTTCCCAGGCCTACTGAATACTGGCTCCGCTGTCTCCCGAACACGCAGCGCCTTGATGCCTGCGGGTTCAGAGAGCTATATAAGTCTCATTTCATTTCATTTCTGTGTCTCCTCCTGGTAGGTTCAGTTGCTCTGGTGGTGTGACGCACAGAGGAGGAGTGGTGGTTTGCAGGACAAATGGAACTGGGGCACATAACCCATCTGAACGCCCCCCCCACCACCTCAACCTTGGACACCCCACTGGTTGCAACTCTGCCTTTTCAAATGGCGGTGTTACAGTGAACAGCTTCATGCTTCACACTGTGTTGGGTGCAGTTGGCTGAACTTTGAGCTACTAAATGTTTTACACAGCATCTCTCCTTCCTTCCTCCAAAAATATTTCAAAGAACTGATACTTTTGTATACGTTTTTTCTTAGCAATTCTGTTTGTGGGTAAACTAAGTATCTAGTTCATATGTGAAGCTTCTAGCCGCTTCAAACTGTGGGCAACTCTATGTGCAGCAGGCAACAGAGAGACGCAAAGGTACTCTATCCGTGACTGTAGAATGGACCACTTGGCCAAGGCCCTCAACGCGTTGGTGTGTCCCCAGGATCAGTGTTACACCCTGTGAAGGCTCTGGCCTGGCGTGAGAATGGGTAAGGTCATGTTCTGATACTCCATGTGGTATCCGTCCATTGGGTTCGCTTCTGGATGAGGGGTGTGTCGGTCTCAAAGTACTAGTGATGTTGCGAGGTAAACCCCCACATTCATCGAAACGCAACTTGTTTTATAGACGTGTTTACGGTACCTAAGTACAAGTCTTTTCAAGTTGGCTCATGGTAATGTTGAGCTCCTGTTCCCTATATCTCTAAATACTGGCAGTATTGCGTCCTATTCTTGTTTAACTGTGGTGTAATGATGGGGTGACCCAACAGTCCAGTAAAGTACTATGGGTTACTGTTCCTTATTGTAATTGCATTTATATAGTGCTTACTACCCCTGTTGAGGCACCAAAGCGCTTTTCGGTCAGTAGCGCGCTACTGCGGAACCCAAAAAGGATTAATGGTGGGTTAATATAGGAAAATATTACATTAATTTGAACTGTGGACATGTGATTCTCTTATTTGTGTTGAAAAGGATAGTGGAGGGATAGAAGAGGGAATGATGTGCATTTATATAGTGCTTGGTACTCCTCATAAGGCATGAAAGCGCTTTTTCAGGAGTAGCACGCTACTTCAGAACCCAACTAGGATTTGTGTAAACGGCAGATGATGCTCGCATAGAGGGGGTGCAATAATCCATCATATGTTGTTCGTCTAAAATAGGAGGTCTTGGTGGCATGGCCTTTCAGCAGATTTGCCTCCCCCTGAAGGGCTTGTCCTTTGTTGAATTTCCCGTTTTCCTATGTTTCTTCTCAGTGATAATTCCATCTTCACATTGTGTCTTTCCAGGAGGATGGGTGAATGCTTGTCATTTTTGCAATCAACCATGGGAATTTGTCTGTCCTGCTTGAAAATGACACTCTGGGCTGTCCTTGTAGGATGCATGCTCACTGTATTTTCAGTACAGTTTCCGAAATCAGGCGGGTAAGGAAAAAACCTGTGGTACTTAACTAGTTTTGTAGATTCCTGATGGACATTTTCCACTTGTACGAGAACCTGTAAAGTGTAAGTGGTCAAAAAAATGATTAAAAACAGGCATACTCCCAGTAATCGGGAACTACGCAAGATTACCCTTGCAGAGGAGAGGTGTGACGCCGCAGCTAGGGCGACTGACTCCGGAATTTGGGGATCAACGGTTCGATCCCCGGCACCGGCAGCAGATTAGCCCAGCACCATGTGACTCTGGGCAATAGCTTGCTTAATCTTCCCAACAGCCCCCAGCGCCTAGAGACCCTTACGGGTGATTGTGCGCTTTACAAATGTGGATTATTATTATTGCAAAAATGTGGCACCGCCTAAATTCAGAAAGGCTGAAGGAAACCTCTCCATGAAGCCTCTCTGCTCTCGGGCGGTCTCTACCTTTCTCCCTTTCAGCTATTTTTGTCTCCCACTTGTCACTTAGGCCATTACTTTTTTAATGTCTCCTCTTTCTACCTGTTAGTGCCTGTTTCTTCTTCGCCACTTACCCCTTTCCCTTTTCGCTCCATTCCACCGTATCTTTATTATGTCTGTGTTGCCAAGACCATATGATATTAAGTTGCACGTATAACATACTTTCAGAGGTTTTCACCCAAACCTCTTTTGTTCATTGGTCTGGTGTTGTGCCATTCACATTTTTCTCCCGCCCACTACAACATCGGCCGGTGGATCAGCCCACTTCATCTATTGGCTAACTTCATTGTGAGTGACAGCATTCTGCTCTTTCACAAGGAGCACATTTGCACACAAAGTAGTTCCCCTTCAGTGCCAGGGACTACTATAGTTATGTGTACTTTCTGAGACCAAATAGAAATTTTGGTTTTCTACATTTTGTTTTTTCAGTATATATTGGTGAGAGTCGACAGATCCCCCAACAATAAAGATATCTGAAAAATGGCAAAACAAAACAAATATTGACATTGCCAAAAGCTGGCAGCTAGTGCCAAACCTATTGGCTTTGTTAATGTTTATTTTTCCCACCCGTCTCACCATCTTCAACCCCCAAAGCCTTTGCTTCGCTCTGGCCCCACACAGCTTGGCTTCTTGCCCCCACCAGAGCCCTTCAAACTCCAGCCAGAATCTGCCTTCTGTAATGTTCCACCTGACTCACTCTGTTGACATTTTAGGTTCTCTGAGTAGGCACTGACGGGCTTTCTATTTTAGGATTTAGCTCTTTGCACAGTCGAGCATTACAACAAACTGCTTGGGATGTCTCCAACTTATGACCCCGAATCCTATGGAAAAACGTTCAATCTACAAATGTGTACTTCAGAAATAGCAAGGCAAGAAAATGTAAGGCGAAAACATGTTTTTAGGTTTTCCGTCGTTTTCAATGGGTTTTAGGTTTGCCCTTCTTTTTCCTTCTTTTGTTATTTGTTGGTTTACTAGCCCCATGCTTGGTGCTGACTCAAACAGTGAATGAGTGACGTCTCACTTACTGAACCTTGTTGGGAAACCTGGATCTGCCTGTCTGTTGCATTCTCCGACTCTTCTATAGTGGGTTAGAATGATGATGTACCTGTGGCCTTGGACATGGGCAGAAAAGATGAGGAGGCGGCTTGGACAAGAGCAGGCGTGATGTTTGAGCCGCAGCCACCGATGTGCCTATCTAGAGGCCTCTTCTCCTCCCCTCTTGATAGCAGGCAGCACAGTCACCCTGGGGTGGAAAGAATGCCAGGAACCGGTGTGCAGTACCGAGATATCACACAACGAGCTCAGGAGAACGCCAGGATGGTCCTTGCTATTCCCTTCTGCTCCTCTCTGTGTCCAGATGATATCCAAAAATTCTCTGGCAAGGGCAAGTTCATAAAAAAAGTAATATGAGATATATGAACAAGAAACCCATCACTTCTGGGCACTTACAGAATGATGTGCAGGTCATTTTGAGGCACTGAAGAAGGGAGACTGAAGAACCCCCAACAATGCCGGATCCCATTCTAGATGCCTCAGACAACCTCTATTGTTGATTTATACATCCAAAGCCATGTAGTATTCCCTTTGCATTCCCACCAATCTGCATGCCTCTCGCGGTCCACTGCCCCTTCAGCCCCCCTCATGCGCTCTCCATGTCTCATATTGTATTTTAACATAAATGCCAGCATGGTTGTTGGAAAATCTGAAGCTCGCTCCCACCGTCTCACTAACCAAGCTACTCCCCTTAGTAAATTAAGCCTTTAGCTGGGACATCCACTCATTTATCAAATGCATTTTTAATGTGGTAATCCAGAAGGAGCTAACGGGAACACTTAAGTGGCAAAATTACCAGTCACTATTTTACTGTTCTACCAAATAAAGGGGCTTTGTTGATCTATGTAGAAAATGGTAGATACTACTTGGAATTCCTCGACCATAAACTATTAGCTTGGTTAGGATACCTTAAAAATACATTGGTTAAAGTCAAATTTGAAAAAAACTTGGGAAGTGGTAATTTAGAGGAGGAATGTGTAGCGTAACACAGATAAGCGTGAATTAAAGGAGACCTCAGACGGAGAGGCAAATGAGATACATATTAGTCAATGCTACTTTAGAATTGGATAAATTAAAACAAAACTGTTGATTCAACTTTTGTATACCACTGGTGCACTTTATTTTTTTTTATTATCTACCCTTTTTGTAAATCTACAACAACATGGTCCTTGCCATTGCTCTAAATGGAACAATAGAAATGTAGATACTTCCTCATTAGAGTATCTGTTTGGCCATGACAAGTGCCAGTACTCTCCCATTAAGTGTATTGCAGAAGTGCAGGTACTTCTATTCAAATGAAAGAAGAAACAGGTACTCCGTCCCTGACAGCACTCGCTCATTTAATGCACCGGTCACTGGAGCGATTTAGTGGCATTAGTTCCACTAGTGTGGTTCTGTATCCCATGTTAGATGGTGCCTTTTGTTGCACACCCTCAACAGTTCACCCACGTAATCCTATTCCATATCTTTGGTGTACTTTTGCCTTTTTATACAAAGTTTCTAAAGCACTTCAGTCCAGACAACACACCACATTGATGGGAAGTTCATTCGGTATGAAGCAACAATTAATTAGTAAAATTAGCTTGGAAAGTAAAACATGTCAAGTTAAAGGCAACTGCTTACTAAAAAGAGCTGTTCTAAGCTCGGAGCCTGGGTGGACATAACCCTGGTGGTCCTGGTTCCCGTGGATGTATATAGCAGTAATCTACTTTTCCTTGTAAACCGTGC
Source organism: Lissotriton vulgaris (assembly GCF_964263255.1). Taxonomy (NCBI): domain Eukaryota; kingdom Metazoa; phylum Chordata; class Amphibia; order Caudata; family Salamandridae; genus Lissotriton; species Lissotriton vulgaris. The sequence goes on along the minus strand of NC_141697.1, from coordinate 147,405,988 downwards.
ACACCCGAATACAATTGAAACGCTCTACTGCCCGAACCTAGGGGGTCATTACGATGGAGGATTTTCCGCATCCTCCGGGCCGGCGGAAGCCACCGCCGGCCCGGAGGATGCGGAAAATCCTCTGCGGACCCACCAGGACCCACCGCCACATTAGGATGGCTGGTGGGTCATGGTTTAGGTCCGCAGCTTTTCCGCCGCGGCTGGCTTACAACCGCGGCGGAAAAGCACTAAAATGGTGACGGTGTCGACACCGTCAGCCAGATTAGGATGTTCTTTTGAACATGCTTTTCCGCGGCGGCTTTTCCGCCGTGGAAAAGCATGTGTAACTGCACTGCGGGGGCCTGTTGCGGGCCCCCTAGGTGTAGTGGGGGGTGGGGGGTGCACATGGGGGGTACCTATGGTACCCCCCTGCATTTGCGTGCACAATGCAGCAGGCACCGCGCGGTGTCTGCCGCTTTGTGCACGCAAATGCTGTGCATGCTTTTTTAGGTTTTGCCTGCAAGTGCTCACGTAGTGAGCATGCGCTAGCAAAACCTCTTGAGTTCTATGTCGGGTGATGACCCGCCTCTGTCTATCATTGGCTAGCTCCATAAATGGAGGCTAGCCATTGGGAGACAGAGGCTGTCAATCGCGCTTTCTCTCGAAAACGCGATTCGGGGGCGTTTCTGGTGCTTTTTTAAGCCCCGCCCCTTTGTCCCGGGCCGCGCTGCGATTGGCTGCCGGCCCGGGACACCCCCGTGACGTCATTCCCGGGCCGCGCTGTGATTGGCTGCCGGCCCGGGACACCCCCGTGACGTCAGCCAATCACAGCGCGGCCCGGGACCTGACTTGTTTTTTCTTCTGACTGATTTTTTTTTTTAATTTCGTGCCTTCGCTTTAGCTTGGTTGCTATTGTCTGTTCCTGTCCTCCTGACTGCTCTATTCACGGGCAACTTCGGGCAACTTCCTCCTTTCCTTTTTATAATACTGTGTTTGCGGCATTTATATTATAATTAGGGATTCTAAAGTGGAGCACCTTTCGAGTTAAATGTGCATTCATACACTGCACTATATAGGTCACGATAGTCGCCCTAAGAAAGTCACCATGCAGTGCGCACCACAGATAGCAAATGCAACCTTACCAATGGTGCCTCGAAATGCCCATCCTGCGAGCAGCCTTTCAGGCCCAGTGTTTATATCGCGTGTTCCTTTCGGCACTTCCCTGGTTCTAAACTGTGAAGCAGACTCCCCCCCTCCCCCCAACCCTCAGACTCGTACTCAGTTAACAGACTTGAGACTTTCACCTTTCTTTCTGCACGTCGTAGTTTGTGTATTGAGAACAGTAGAAGGGCCTTGACATTTCTTATTCCAGCTAGAAGTAATTTCTAGTGAAAGTTGTGGGTTTATCAGACAATGTCAGTGTGGCAAAAGGCTGAAACAGTTCAACAGAGAAATGTCACTTGAAATACTTCTTTGTATCTATATATGTGTAAAAATAAAATACAGCATTCTCTGGATAGTATTTACAAAATGCTACATACAGTAGAGGCGGAATACCGTAAAATCCGGCATATATTATGTGCCCGACTTCTTGAATGTCTTCTTTATAACAACAATCTCATTTTAAGAAAGAGTAAGGGTAGTGCTTTGACGGCTCATTGCGCTGAACGTCGGATGCTTTTTTTGCTATAAAAAATTGAAATATAACAACCGTAAAACTAATGTCGCATACATATGTTTGCAAAATGTAATCTCAAATTATGCATTCTGCACAAAGATAATTTTTTCACCCCACGAAAAGATGTAACAAACTACAATAGTCTATAAAACCCAAACATAACAGGCATTTTGCTGGAGAAATGTGATACACGTGGACGGCCGTCTCTCCACGGGAAACCACAGACGGACCTTCAACAGAAGTGCAAACAACCGGTACCAGATGGAAATAATCTTAAACGCAACCAGATTTTCAGACGTAGGAAAAGAACGCAGTGAGCAGTCCGCAGTTCAACAGCTGTTCGCTGTCACTGACGAAGCAAAACTTGGCGAAAAGATATTTGTTTACCACGTACCTCTGTTTTCTGTCAGAAATCCGGTCGGTAAAAACTTGTCCTCCGAGCTGAGGCGCGGCGATAGTAGGTGACTTGTCCGCCACTTTCAAACCAGGAGTGGGAGATATTTCGAGCCTGGCCCGGGAACAATCATTGGAAGAAAATGTGTTCACATGTTTGGCGACGTCTTGCATTCCAGCCCACTGGCTGCACGGACAAAGCTAATTTTACTCAGTGACTAAACAGCCTGCTCCGCCGCTCCATGCATGACACCCCGAGGAACCAATGCTCAAATAACTGTTACACAGCCCCCGCTCAGGTAGTAATCGTCATTTTTTCATGTAAAGTGTTTTTTAATTGCATATTCACTTTTGATTCACTTTACCACACCCTCAAAACGCAACTATTCTGACATGAGCAATAAATAGAAAGCGAAAAGTTTGAAGTCCCGTGTGATATACTCAAAGCCTGTACAGTCTCTATTCAGCATGTAAGTGACTGGACAAAATAAAATGTATCAGGTTAATAAAACGTTGCACTTAGAAATTGTAATTGTATTTATATAGTGTTTACTACCCCTAAAGGGGCGTCAAAGCGCTTTTTGGAGAGTAGCACGCTACTCCGGAACCCAAAAACGATTGGGATATGGAATTGGAAATATGTGTTAATTTGCCCAAGGGACATTTGGATAGTGTTGTGAAGACAGCCTATGCAGTCCAATGGTTAACTTGTAAGTAATGTGTACTAAAACTCCATGAGCCTCAGATAAAGACAAGCACCAAATATCAAACAAGCATTTACAATGCAACGGTTTCGCCTTTGGAAAAGTTTGAGCTATTGGCATTGTAAATGACAACATCTGTATTTATGTGTTGGTTTTGAAAACAGATAAATAAATGGCATTGTCATTTACATTGCCAATAGCTCTAAGTTTTCCAAAGGCAAAACCGTTGCATTGTAAATGCTTGTTAACATTGCTGCGGGTGCAGCTTGAAGCTCCACCCGCCGCAATGTTAAAATAGAGGATGTGACCGCCACCCAGGCGGTCACATCCTAATCTGCACAGAGGGAACGCCGCAGCCCATGCGGACGTTCCCTCATGCTCTGGGGTCGCGGACGGACTCAAGTCCGTCCGCGATCGTAATGACCCCCCTAATGTGGATCATTTACTTTCCTGCAAACAGTGTCCTTTGTGGCTTATCGGTGGTGTTTTATTGGTGGCTGCAGTGCTAGTCTTATTCTCCCTCCAATGGAGCCAGCACCTGGCTATCACCTACAAGCTAAACACCTTATTTATAACTTTTCAATCACTGCTGCAGGGAAAACAGCATGATAAATTACTTAACATTTTGCTTCTTTAAGCATAATTTTCCCAGCTATAGGCACAGGAAACCCATTTCGTACCAATGCAAACAGCCTTCTCTGAGTATCTATGTCCATCCAAGGGGCTTGGGGATTCTATATCATTGAATGTCTGCATCCGAAGTGCTGTCGGATGAGGGCATCTCGCACAATCTCCATTTACTTTACAATCAGACCTAGATGCTGGCTGCCTCCAACAACCCAAGCCCGTCTCAGATACATTTTTAATGGCAGCTGTACAGAATTACACTTATCAACTTGACCGTGCAGGCTAGCCGACACATGTTCCATCACATATATGTACCAGATTTTACTCTGGCACTTTTTTTCATATTATTTTGCTACCCTCACAATTTTTCAACACAATTCGAAAATATTAACCTGAGATGAAGTGGAAAAATGCAGTTGCCAACCTGCAGTTAATTGAAAATTTAAAATGCTTTTAATTGAGGTTTGATGGCTTTTCGCGGTCAATTAACTGGGACACCACGCGGTCTGTAAATTCCATGCTCCGGCCAAGAGCTGGCCTGTGCCATGGAGGGGTCTGGGTGCCCCACATTACCTATATCTGTCACTGGCTAGAATACATCCAGTCTATTTCAGCCGTTAGCTGCCCAGTGCCACAGGGTGGCTCAAATATACATAATCTGTGTGGGGCACAGAGCGGTCGGTAGCATCCCTGCTCCTGCCACAGCAGCCCATACGACAGAGGGTGGGAAGCCACATATTCCTGCAGGAATTGTCCTCAGGTGCCTCATCCATCCAGTGCTCCGGGAGGAGGGAGGGGGCAGAGAGTCTTCTGGGTCCACTCGACTTCTGCCACCAATAACCCTTTGGATCTAATGTTCAGCAAGTTGTTTGCATTCACCTTACTGTTTCTGCATTTTACTATGGGTCAGTACAGTGTACAGCAGTCATTGGCCACCCACTGTTTCAGAACAGAGTAGTCCTGAACCAGTGTCCTCTAGCCATCCGCTCGAGTACCCTGGAGTCAATGCCGCCAGCGCTCTTATGGCTGGGAAACAATGCGCAAATGCCATCAGCCACCAGTGCTACTGCCGCCAGTGCTCTTATGGCTGGTAAACAGGGGGGTAAATGCCATCAGCCACCAGTGCTTCTGCCACCAATGGTCGTATGGCTGAGGAACAATGCATACATGCCAACAGCCTCCAGTGCTTCTGTACCACTGCTCTTATGGCTGTGAAAAAATGTGGAAATACCATCAGCCACCAGCACTACTGCCACCAGTGCTCTTGTGACTGGGAAAAAATGCGCAAATGCCATCAGCCACCAGCGCTACTGCCACCAGTGCTCTTGTGGCTGGGAAAAAATGTGCAAATACCATCAGCCACCAGCGCTTCTGACGCCAGTGCTCTTGTGGCTGGGAAAAATGCGCAAATGCCTTCAGTCACCGGCGCTACTGCCACCAATGCTCTTGTGGCTGGGAAACAATACATAAATGGCATCAGCCACCAGTACCACTGCCACCCCTGCCCTTATGGCTTTGAAACAATGCGCAAAGGCCACCAGCGCTACTAGCACCAGTGCTCTTATTGCTGGAAAACAATGCGCAAATGCCACCAGCACTACGGCCACCAGTTCTCTTATGGCTGGGAAACAATGCGTAAATGGCATAAGCCACCAGCGCTACTGGCACCAGTGCTCATATGGCTGGGAAACAATGTGCAAATGTCATCAGAGCTGCTACCACAAGTGCTCTTGTGACTGGAAAACAATGCACAAATGCCATCCGCCACTACCGCTACTGCCACCAGTGCTCTTGTGGCTGGGAAACCATGCACAAATGCCATCAGCCACCAGCGCTACTGCCACCAGTGCTCTTGTGGCTGGGAAAAAATGTGCAAATACCATCAGCCACCAGCGCTTCTGACGCCAGTGCTCTTGTGGCTGGGAAAAATGCGCAAATGCCTTCAGTCACCGGCGCTACTGCCACCAATGCTCTTGTGGCTGGGAAACAATACATAAATGGAATCAGCCACCAGTACCACTGCCACCCCTGCCCTTATGGCTTTGAAACAATGCGCAAAGGCCACCAGCGCTACTAGCACCAGTGCTCTTATTGCTGGAAAACAATGCGCAAATGCCACCAGCACTACGGCCACCAGTTCTCTTATGGCTGGGAAACAATGCGTAAATGGCATAAGCCACCAGCGCTACTGGCACCAGTGCTCATATGGCTGGGAAACAATGTGCAAATGTCATCAGAGCTGCTACCACAAGTGCTCTTGTGACTGGAAAACAATGCGCAAATGCCATCCGCCACTACCGCTACTGCCACCAGTGCTCTTGTGGCTGGGAAACCATGCACAAATGCCATCCGCCACCAGCGCTACTGCCACCAGTGCTCTTATGGCTGGGAAACAATGTGCAAATGTCATCAGCGCTACTGCCACCAGTGTTCTTATGGCTGGGAAACCATGCGCAAATGCCATCAGCGCTACTGCCACTAGTTCTCTTACGGCTGGGAAACAATGCACTAATGCCATCAGCGCTACTGCCACCAGTGCTCTTGTGGCTGGGAAACAATGCGCAAATGCCACCAGTGCTACTGCCACCAGTGCTCTTACGGCTGGGAAACAATGCATAAATGCCATCAGCCACCAATGCTACTGCTGCGAGTTCTCCTATGGCTGGGAAACAATACGTAAATGGCATCAGCCACCAGTACTAGTGCCACCATTGCTCTTACGGCTGGGAGACAATGCATTCATGCCATCAGCCACCAGCACTACTGCCACCAGTGCTCTGATGGCTGAGAAACAATGCGTAAATGCCATCAGCCACCAGCGCTACTAGCACCAATGCTCATATGGCTGGGAAACAATGTGCAAATGTCATCAGAGCTGCTACCACCAGTGCTCTTACGGCTGGGAAACAATGCATAAATGCCATCAGCCACCAATGCTACTGCTGCGAGTTCTCTTATGGCTGGGAAACAATGCGTAAATGGCATCAGCCACCAGTACTAGTGCCACCAGTGCTCTTACGGCTGGGAAACAATGTATTCATGCCATCAGCCACCAGCACTACTGCCACCAGTGCTCTGATGGCTGAGAAACAATGCGTAAATGCCATCAGCCACACGCGCTACTGGCACCAGTGCTCTTATGGCTGGGAAACAATGTGCAAATGTCATCCGCGCTACTGCACCAGTGCTCTTGTGGCTGCGAAACGATGCGCAAATGCCATCAGCCACCAGCACTACTGCCACTAGTGCTCTTATGGCTGAGAAACAATGCGCAAATGCCATCAGCCACCCACGCTACTGGCACCAGTGCTCTTATGGCTGGGAAACAATGTGCAAATGTCATCAGCGCTACTGCACTAGTGCTCTTGTGGCTGGGAAACAATGCGCAAATGCCATCAACGCTACTGTCACCAGTGCTCTTATGGCTGGGAAACAATGCGCAAATGCCATCAGCCACTAGCGCTACTGCCACCAGTGCTCTTGGGGCTGGGAAACAATGCGCAAATGCCATCAGCCACCAATGCTACTGCCGCCAGTGCTGTTATGCCTGGTAAACCATACATAAATGGCATCAGCCACCAGTACCACTGCCACCCGTGCCTTTATGTCTGTGAAACAATGCGCAAATGCCACCAGCACTACGGCCACCAGTGCTCTTATGGCTGGGAAACCATGCATAAATGCCATCAGTCACCAATGCTACTGCCGCAAGTTCTCTTATGGCTGGGAAACAATGCGTAAATGGCATAAGCCACCAGTACTACTGCCACCAGTGTTCTTATGGCTGAGAAACAATGCGCAAATGCCACCAGCGCTACTGCCACCAGTGCTCTTATGGCTGAGAAACAATGCGTAAATGCCATCAGCCACCAGCGCTACTGGTACCAGTGCACATGTGGCTGGGAAACAATGTGCAAATGTCATCAGAGCTGCTACCACCAGTGCTCTTGTGGCTGTAAAACAAGGCGTAAATGCCATCCGCCACAAGCACTACTGCCACCAGTGCTCTTGTGGCTGGGAAACCATGCACAAATGCCATCCGCCACCAGTGCTACTGCCACCAGTGCTCTTATGGGTGGGAAACAATGCGCAAATGCCATCAGCGCTACTGCCACTAGTGCTCTTACGGTTGGGAAACAATGCACAAATGCCATCAGCGCTACTGCCACCAGTGCTCTTGTGGCTGGGAAACAATGCACAAATGCCACCAGCGCTACTGCCACCAGTGCTCTTGTGGCTGGGAAACAATGCGCAAATGCCACCAGCGCTACTGCCACCAGTGCTCTTATGGTTGGGAAACAATGAGCAAATGCCATCAGCCACCAGCGCTACTGCTACTAGTGCTCTTATGGCTGGAAAACAATGCATAAATGCCATCAGCCACCAATGCTACTGCTGCGAGTTCTCTTATGGCTGGAAACGATGCGTAAATGGCATCAGCCACCAGTACTAGTGCCACCAGTGCTCTTACGGCTGGGAAACAATGTATTCATGCCATCAGCCACCAGCACTACTGCCACCAGTGCTCTGATGGCTGAGAAACAATGCGTAAATGCCATCAGCCAACAGCACTACTGCCACTAGTGCTCTTATGGCTGACAAACAATGCGCAAATGCCATCAGCCGCCAGCGCTACTGCCACCAGTGCTCTTATTGCTGGGAAACAATGCGCAAATGCCATCAGCCACCAGCACTACTGCCACCAGTGCTCTTGTGGCTGGGAAACCATGCACAAATGCCATCCGCCACCAACGCTACTGCCACCAGTACTCTTATGGCTGGGAAACAATGCGCAAATGCCATCAGCGCTACTGTCACCAGTGCTCTTATGGCTGGGAAACAATGCACAAATGCCATCAGCCACAAGCGCTACTGCCACCAGTGCTCTAATGGCTGGGAAATAATGCGAAAATGCCATCAGCCACCAGCGCTACTGCCACCAGTGCTCCTATTGCTGGGAAACAATGTGCATCAGCCACCAGCACTACTGCCACCAGTGCTCTAATGGCTGGGAAATAATGCGAAAATGCCATCAGCCACCAGCGCTACTGCCACCAGTGCTCTTATGGCTGGGAAACAATGCACAAATGCCATCAGCCGCCAGCCCTACTGCCACCAGTGCTCTTATGGCTGGGAAACAATGTGCAAATGGCATCAGCCACCAGCTCTACTGCCACCAGTGCTCCTATGGCTGGGAAACAATGCGCAAATGCCATCAGCGCTACTGTCACCAGTGCTCTTATGGCTGGGAAACAATGCGCAAATGCCATCAGCCACAAGCGCTACTGCCACCAGTGCTCTAATGGCTGGGAAATAATGCGAAAATGCCATCAGCCACCAGCGCTACTGCCACCAGTGCTCCTATTGCTGGGAAACAATGTGCATCAGCCACCAGCACTACTGCCACCAGTGCTCTAATGGCTGGGAAATAATGCGAAAATGCCATCAGCCACCAGCGCTACTGCCACCAGTGCTCTTATGGCTGGGAAACAATGCACAAATGCCATCAGCCGCCAGCCCTACTGCCACCAGTGCTCTTATGGCTGGGAAACAATGCACAAATGCCATCAGCCGCCAGCCCTACTGCCACCAGTGCTCTTATGGCTGGGAAACAATGCGCAAATGCCATCAGCGCTACTGCCACCAGTGCTCCTATGGCTGGGAAACAATGTGCAAATGCCATCAGCCACCAGCCCTACTGCCACCAGTGGTCTTATGGCTGGGAAACCATGTGCAAATGCCATCGGCCACCAACACTTCTGCCACCAGTGCTCTTATGGCTAGAGAACATTGCAGTGAAGGCCATGCCTCGAGAAGCTCAACTCTCAGACTTACTGTAAATAAACACATAAAGGCCACAAATGCTATTGAGTTCAACAACCTTACTTACTCCAGTGTTTGCGAACATAAAACAAAACCCATCTAGAAAGTTGGCAAGGGCTTGTCCGTCCCTTGGCGATCTCAACTGTCGCACCTACTGTATACACGCCAAGGCCGCAAGTTAGGCTGGTTTCAAAATCAAACATAGTCCGCCGTTTGCAAACATCAAATGAACCACTTCTCCAAAACAAACAATATCACCAGAGTGTGGGTTGGCTCTAAAAAATGTAGCCCTGAGTGCGATGTTTGCAAATATCATACTTATGCAAATGTTTGAGTACATAATATAGCAGTGTTTTCTATAAGTCATAAGAAATGAAAATAATGCTAATCTATAGCATATTATGAGATATATATGTAAAATTTAGTGAACTGTCTTCAGTGAAGGTAAGAGTTGAGGGTGTCATTAGTGGCTACAATACAAAACATCATAAGGCATGAATTCATCAGTAAAGGTACTTCTTTAACCCTACGACTGGACCCCCTGCCCTCACTTACCCATAACCAATAACCCGTCACCACTTGTGCAGGGTGGGAATAATAACTGGATGAGAGAGGTAGGGTGTGTTTAATGTGTTTAATGTCTAAGAGTGTATTCTGTTTTAAAACGTTGTGGCCGGAGTGACACTGAATTGTATCACTTAAGTCGCAAGTCATTCATATTTTGGAAAATTATTTGTCGCTGAGGAAATAGTTGGTCAGTCTATTATTGTGGTCTTGATGTGTTATCTAACAACACACTTATTATATGCCAGAATAATCTTGTTCTTTATGTATTGCATGGTGGTGTTTGAATTTTTTGTTTTCGAAAATGTGGATTCCAGCTGTGCACATATTATGCATGAAATTCATGATATTTTAGATTGTGATGTTATAATGTATTAGGAAAACTTTCTTGATGTTGGTAAGTGAATTGTAGACCCCTGCAATTTTTACACCTCTTTCAACTTCAAATGAATGTTGAAGTCTACAACTCACTTCTCCAATAATTCCGCAGTAAAGGAATTCTATTTACTAAGCCTACATTTCAATAGAGATGACTAAATCCAAGTAGGACGGTAAATGAGCGGACCAGGCATGCTGAGAATACAGTATTTCTGCCTATGATGCTTCCTTTATTAAATACCCAGTAGGTGAACGGTAACATACACTCTTATGGATACAGTCACAGTGTCTCTTGCTCACCCCTCATTTGCACCTTCCACAAATCGATGGTCGGTGTAGGAGTTCAGGGTAAATTAGGTAATAGGTGTGACTGAGAGGATTAAGAAAGTACCTTAACTTGTGAATTTCATGTGTCCGGGTATCCGGTTGTTGCTCATATGACATCCTAGTCAACATTGACGTATCTTTATTTTTTCAGTGAATATGTATTCTGTTGGTGCGTCATCTTTGTGAGACCCTCTTGGGTAGCCATGCACTCTAGAAATCTTTATGAATAGAATACTTAAAAGGAAAATCGATTCAGAACCGAAATTCAGAAAACAAGCTCTTTTTTTAGGCATTATCATCAGCACTGAGATCATCTGCCTTAGCACTGGGAGGACCTGGGACCACCCCCTGGGTAGCCATGCTCTCTAGAAACCCTCACGAATAGAATATATTTTTTTAATTATAAAAGCAAAATGAAGTAATCTACAAACGCACACCCTACAAGCTTTTAGTGTTCTCCTTTAATCAAAATAATATCCACCTTCTTAAAATACAAATTCTCCTTTTTACGTGTTGAAAACCTCTGGGTGATCTTTCCTCTGCCTGTATTTTTGCTCTTTCTACATTTGGATTTTTCTGCTCTGTTTTCGCAGAGATCCTCGGGGCAGGGGTCTCCGGGGTGAGTGGGATGCTAGAAGGAAGACGCACCTAGATCCGCAGTAATTGGGCCCCAGCCCTAGCACGGCAGGGAGCCACAGGGGGTGGGTGGGCTGCTGTTGCTGTGGCAGATAAAGACAGATCTTTCACTTGTCAGCCATTGCTGTTTCTGGCCCTCTTCTCGCTCTGCCCTAATTGGGCGCTAGCTTCCATCAGAAGACGCGTCTTCTGGAGCTTGTTAGCGGCTTTAGGGCAGCGGGCCAGGGAGCTGACGTGATGGAGGCTGCAGATTTGGTCCTGTGTTGCACTGGTTTGGGCGGGAGCTTACGCATCATCCGCTTTGGTGTTTTTTACTGTGTGCCTTTTGTCAATCTGTTTTTCTTCCCTTTGGTGTATCTTGCCCATGTTCAGAGTGAATCACTGCATTGCGTCAACTTCTTGACGCAAATCAGAACTTTTTCAAATAGATTTTTCTGGACTGCCACAGAGAGTTTCTTAGTTTTGTGTGCACTGGGCACAGAAGGAGATGCCATGTTTTACAGGTTAAAACCAATAATAAAAATAAAATGAGCAGTTTTTGTGTTGATGAGCTTTGCTTTGTAGAAGAAATTGCTGACATGATAATTTTCACCAAAGGATCGACCTGTCTGGCCAGAGCAGATGAGACCTTTCTCAAATCTAGGTTCACTTGAACTCAAAATGGGTCTTTCTTCTCCCTGGGAATGACTCTAGAGCTGACCAGACAACCTGGGGTTTGCCTATAGACCAGGTGGGAGTGGCACCATGCATAATATACTTTTTATATAAGCCCAGCAGCAAAAAACAACATTTAACACACAAATGGTTTCTATTAACAAAAGATCTACCGGCATGGATGGCGATTCATGAAATTGCCTGGGGAACTAACATCAGTTTGTGTTTTACTTAATGGGGACCATACAGCATCAAAGTAATGTTTTCCAGGATCATTTACTGAGTTGGATCCTACGTGCACTAGAAGTCGTATTTTAATGTGAGTGTTGGAGCAGCGGCGGCTCTTCATTAAGGCGGTAGAGCATCGCCCTACTGCTCTCTCAGCAGTGAAAACATTAAAACGAAATGATAATAATACAGGTTATTATAATTTTCTGATAATAACACAGGCTATCATTTTATTTTTCCACACTGAGCCGAGTCAAGGGCGGGCCGGGCTATGCCGATAGACCGCATCTGCAACTATCAGAAGGAGTGGTGAGCACTTCTGCAAGTACGCATGGCAGTTTGGCCAGCCGCCTTAGGATGGCCAAACCGTCATGCGCACTTAGATCTCTCCAACCCGAGCTGTGCTGAACAGCCGGGCGGAGAACAAGATGAGGCTCCCAGGCCCTGCGCATTAAACCAGCCTGCTTAGGCCAATTACGGCGCTGCTCTTATGCATTGGCAGCATGGGAGCAGTGCTGTGATTGGCATAGGGGACTGGAAGCCTTGCATGGACTGCCATGAGTCGAGAGGAAGTGCAGAAGAGCACTGAGGCAGCAAACGGCAGGTAAGTGCCTTTAAAAAAAATAAATGTTATTTCCCTCCCCCTCACGCTGCCCCCGCGTCTGCCTGTGATGTCCCACCGCTTTTATGTCACAGCAGCCATCACTGTGTAGGAGTGATAGGCATAGGCAGAAGAGTTTTAATGATGTAATTAAATATATTTTTGAATAATTTGAGTTTGAAAATAAGATGCATCACAAAAGAAGAGGGACCATGTTTGCTTATAGATCTAGCCTACCTGCGCCTAAGGATCCAGTCTATCAACAAAGGCATGAAGTTCCTTAGTGAAGGTAAAGGGAATATGTGGACGGCTAGTTTCCAAGGTGACGGATAGGGGGGTCTGTTCCTTTAGGAACTGGAGCCCTCACACACCCAAATGGGTGTCCTGCTTTATCATAGAGCATGCTCCGCGTGGGTCCGGTGCTGCAAAGCCCGATGGGCACCCGCAAAGGGGCTCTTTATCGGAGATCTTTTGTTCCAGTGGCATATGTGAAGTGTGGTTGTAGGGCGGTTGGTGTAAATGGATACAGTGAAGTGTGCATACCTGGGGTAGTGTATTAAAGGAGGCTAAGCAATACTCTAAATCAAGTCTTAATCAGTGAGTATAATGGTCTAATTTAAAAATGGTGGCTAACAGTAGAGGCAATGGCCTCTGGTAGCTCAGTAAAGTGAAGGGGTCAGAAAATAAGAACCTTTGAACAATAATTAAATATACTTGGAACCAGGTTGTGTTGCCACCTGGAGGGAATCTAGCCTGGCAGTTAGGGCTAGACTGCTCTTATTGGAGGAGGACCAAGACTGATTTTCATAAGACCAGTCTCTGTCTAGAATGGCACAGCGGTCAAAAGAACGATGGTCTGGAATGAGGTCTGGAGCAATTGCAAGTGGCTGAGATTCATTCAATCATGTCTTCTATCACCTTGTTGTTTTGCAGTAGAAAAGCACGCAGGCGCTTTTTTTAACCAATCAGAATTGGGAAGTTAATTAAAAAGTAATGCAAAAGAGTTTTTTTTTTCCCAAGGTGGGGGGGGGGGGGCACCTTGGAAAAAGGTGGAAGCATTACAGAGGGCATGGGGGAAGCAATACAGAGGGCATGGGGGAAGCAATACAGAGGGCATGCGGGAAGCAATACAGAGGGCATGGGGAAAGCAATACAGAGGGCATGCGGGAAGCAATACAGAGGGCATGGGGGAAGCAATACAGAGGGCATGGGGAAGCAATACAGAGGGCATGGGGGAAGCAATACAGAGGGCATGGGGGAAGCAATACAGAGGGCATGGGGGAAGCAATACAGAGGGCATGGGGGAAGCAATACAGAGGGCATGGGGGAAGCAATACAGAGGGCATGGGGGAAGCAATACAGAGGGCATGGGGGAAGCAATACAGAGGGCATGGGGGAAGCAATACAGAGGGCATGGGGGAAGCAATACAGAGGGCATGCGGGAAGCAATACAGAGGGCATGGGGGAAGCAATACAGAGGGCATGGGGGAAGCAATACAGAGGGCATGGGGAAGCAATACAGAGGGCATGGGGGAAGCAATACAGAGGGCATGGGGGAAGCAATACAGAGGGCATGCGGGAAGCAATACAGAGGGCATGGGGGAAGCAATACAGAGGGCATGGGGGAAGCAATACAAAGGGCATGGGGGAAGCAATACAGAGGGCATGGGGGAAGCAATACAAAGGGCATGGGGAAGCAATACAGAGGGCATGGGGAAGCAATACAGAGGGCATGGGGGAAGCAATACAGAGGGCATGGGGGAAGCAATACAGAGGGCATGCGGGAAGCAATACAGAGGGCATGGGGGAAGCAATACAAAGGGCATGGGGGAAGCAATACAGAGGCCATGGCGAAGCCATACAGAGGGCATGGGGGAAGCGAGACACAAGAGAGCGAGAGGAACATGGAGTTTTGGGGAAGAAAAGAATGCAGGCTAGAGAGATGTGGACTTGTTGGGGGACACATAAGTGAGGAAGCAACAAGATGGGGAGCACAGAACAGCGAGCTCAACACGGAGGTGTGCAGGGAAAAGCGCAAGAGAGAGCAACACTGAGTGCCACTGAGTGCCACTGAGTGAAGAAGTGCAGTGCAAGAGTGAGACTGCTGGGAAACACATGCTCTCATGAGAGTTGCTCAACCAAAAAGAAAATAAGTGCTTCAAAAGTGAGCAGTGGAAAGACCCAAGTAATGCGTTCATGCTCCAGGGGATGGATGAATACAGGAAAAGGGAAGTAAAGCCCACTCAAGCTGATGAATACAAAGCAAGCAAAAGAAAGTGACAATATAGCCAGCCAATGGTCATCCATGAGCTGCCTCTAAGCCCCTTGTAATCTGACAATAGGTCTTTCATCAATGTGTGCTGTCGGGTAGGCAAAACCTAGGTCCTGTAACCCTTCGGTGTAAGAGGATGCTACCCTCAGGATATCGTCGGAGCAGGAAAAGATGGTGAAAAACAGTGCTGTAGGTGAGCAATATGAGCAGGCAGTGCCAGGTCCCACAAATGGGGACCAGTTAATGCTTGAGGGCATTGGGTGGAGGTGGGGTTGGAGTGGATATTGTATAAATAAGGAAAGGAGTAAAACTCAGGTAAAGCCATTTTAAGGTTTAGTATTGGCCGGTTATGGCATTAGTTAAATGACCTTAGGTCCTGCAGCCCTCGGGGCCTCAGAGGGGATTGTGGGAGCATGGAGGGAGTAGTGCTATGCAAGAGCTGTGGGAGTGGGGCCATGCAAGAGCTGTGGGAGTGGGGCCATGCAAGAGCTGCGGGAGTGGGGCCATGCAAGAGCTGCGGGAGTGGGGCCATGCAAGAGCTGTGGGAGTGGGGCCATGCAAGAGCTGTGGGAGTGGGGCCATGCAAGAGCTGTGGGAGTGGGGCCATGCAAGAGCTGCGGGAGTGGGGCCATGCAAGAGCTGCGGGAGTGGGGCCATGCAAGAGCTGCGGGAGTGGGGCCATGCAAGAGCTGCGGGAGTGGGGCCATGCAAGAGCTGCGGGAGTGGGGCCATGCAAGAGCTGTGGGAGTGGGGCCATGCAAGAGCTGTGTGAGTGGGGCTATGCAAGAGCTGTGGGAGTGGGGCCATGCAAGAGCTGTGGGAGTGGGGCCATGCAAGAGCTGTGGGAGTGGGGCCATGCAAGAGCTGTGGGAGTGGGGCCATGCAAGAGCTGTGGGGGTGGGGCTATGCAAGAGCTGTGGGAGTGGGGCTATGCAAGAGCTGTGGGAGTGGGGCTAAGCAAGAGCTGTGGGAGTGGGGCCATGCAAGAGCTGCGGGAGTGGGGCCATGCAAGAGCTGTGGGAGTGGGGCCATGCAAGAGCTGTGGGAGTGGGGCCATGCAAGAGCTGTGGGAGTGGGGCCATGCAAGAGCTGTGGGAGTGGGGCCATGCAAGAGCTGTGGGAGTGGGGCCATGCAAGAGCTGTGGGAGTGGGGCCATGCAAGAGCTGTGGGAGTGGGGCCATGCAAGAGCTGTGGGGGTGGGGCTATGCAAGAGCTGTGGGAGTGGGGCTATGCAAGAGCTGTGGGAGTGGGGCTAAGCAAGAGCTGTGGGAGTGGGGCCATGCAAGAGCTGTGGGAGTGGGGCCATGCAAGAGCTGTGGGGGTGGGGCCATGCAAGAGCTGTGGGAGTGGGGCTATGCAAGAGCTGTGGGAGTGGGGCCATGCAAGAGCTGTGGGAGTGGGGCTATGCAAGAGCTGTGGGAGTGGGGCCATGCAAGAGCTGTGGGGGTGGGGACATGCAAGAGCTGTGGGAGTGGGGCTATGCAAGAGCTGTGGGAGTGGGGCCATGCAAGAGCTGTGGGAGTGGGGCCATGCAAGAGCTGTGGGGGTGGGGCCATGCAAGAGCTGTGGGGGTGGGGCCATGCAAGAGCTGTGGGAGTGGGGCTATGCAAGAGCTGTGGGAGTGGGGCCATGCAAGAGCTGTGGGAGTGGGGCCATGCAAGAGCTGTGGGAGTGGGGCCATGCAAGAGCTGTGGGGGTGGGGCCATGCAAGAGCTGTGGGAGTGGGGCTATGCAAGAGCTGTGGGAGTGGGGCCATGCAAGAGCTGTGGGGGTGGGGCTATGCAAGAGCTGTGGGAGTGGGGCTATGCAAGAGCTGTGGGAGTGGGGCTAAGCAAGAGTTGTGGGAGTGGGAGGTAGGAGAAGCAAGGGTGAGTAGCTCTTGGAATGGAACCAAGGCCGTCCCAAATTAAGCGGTGGGTGGAGTAAATATGGTGGGTCAAAGGGGGAGTGGCTATGGAGAGAAGTGAAAAGTCTTGGTCAAGTGACCTTGGCCCACTAGGTAACCCTTGATGGGATTTTGGGAGCGAGGACGGATGATTGGTTTTCTCTTGTGTGTTATCAATGTGGGTTTGTGTCTGTTTCTGGTTGCTTCTGTACCGTGGAAAAGGAGCCCTCAGCGTAACAAGCGCCTCTGGGTTTCAAATAAAATCTGCTATTTGCAAGCCTGGCCCGGAAAGTGAGAGAATGTTCTTGTCGCAGAGGGTGTTTGCCATCTGTTCTTGTGATGCCTGGCTATGGGGACGTTGTCAGTCGGAGTTGTGCTAAAGCCAGGCCCGTGTGTGCTTGCTTCCAGATCGGATTCCTGTTCCCAGGCGTGGACATAGATCGATGCCTGTTCTGTCTGGAAAGCTGGCAATAAAGGGTACATAAAAGAATATGTTAAAGAAATAATTATTCATTGCATGAGCCTTTTAAAGGAACATCTAAGACAGGTGTCTTTTGCCAAGTCCGTGATACAAGGAGGATTATGCTAATGCGTTCGAATAGAAAATGCAAATTCAGCACAGGATGTAACCTGTGTTCTTTCTTTTACTTGAAAGCTCGGCTAAATTGCTTATTCTGCTGCACCCGTTGGAAGCGACAAGTGCAGACCATGCTGGGCACATGAAAAATGCATCCTAACGTCACGCGCCGCCCCCCTCCCCAGCCTCGGTGTGTCATTCTCCTCCCACGCGCGCTGACGGCAGCCTACGGAAGCCTGTCAGGTGGCTGGGGCTGTAGCCGGGGATACAGGCGGAAGGAGACGCTGAAGGCATTGATCTTTCACGTGCCCCGCTTTCTACAGCATGGGGGTGGCGGGAGGGAGAATCTTTCATCCTCTCATGAAAGGGGGGCTCCTCTTGCCAGTTGGGCATCATTAGCCAGTCTTGCCTCTTCCTGGAACCCTTGGATAGTGTTGTAGGGGGTGTGTGAGGGCTTCAGTGCCCTCACCCCTCCTTCCCCTATCCACTTCACCCCTCCTTCGTGTTTGAGTAGTCTGAACTGAGCACGTTGAAGACAGCGAGGCCCACGACCATTCACACTCGCATCTTTGAAATCCTAGGTAATAATTGTTTGCAGAGACGTTTTAAAGCCTGGGCAAAGTGGGCCCTGCCCAGGGCCCCAGTCTTTCAGGGCCCCCTGATAGAACCAGCTCTGTTCTGCAAAGTCTTGCCCTGATGGCATAGGATGATTCTTAAACATTGTTTAAAATACCACTTTCCTTCACTTTATTTTAATTGGTGGTGATATGTGTGTATGTTATAATGTTGTGTTTGTTTCATGCAATATCCATCAAATAGTTTCTTTTAGATCAGATCAGGACCTCACATGTGAGAAATGGGAGAGTGTCACAGAGATTATTTGCCATGATATTACAGAGCAGCTGCTGTTACACTATTGAAAACACACATCACTGTCCCTGAGTATTACATGTAAACACATTTAGAATTTTGACTAGTGTGTCTGTGCACGGTCAGTGACCCTCCGCACGCCTCATCCTCGGACTCCCCCCCCCCCCCCCCGCCACATCACCACCCACCTACGAGACCTACATTGGCTCCCGGTCAACAAGAGGATCTCTGTAAAAAAAACCTAACCCACGCACACAAAGCACTCCACAACGCCGGACCAGCATACCTCAACAAACGACTGTCCTTCTACATCCCCAACCGCCAGCTGCGTTCCGCCGACCTTACCACCGTCGCACGCATCCGCCGAACGACCACCGGCGGCAGATCCTTCTCCCACCTTGCCGCAAAGACATGGAATACTCTCCCCGCCATCTACGCAAGACCCAGGACCTACTGACCTTCGGAAGATGCCTCAACACTTGGCTGCTCGACCAGTAGCTGCCTACCCCCCCCCCCCCCCCCCTCAGCGCCTTGAGAGTAGTAGCTCACTCTACAAATGTTTTGATTGATTGCATAACAGGGTATGAAAGAGCTGAAATAAGATCATCATTTCAAAACGGTTCCTTATAGGGGCCCCCAAAATACGCTTGCCCAGGGCCCCCAAAATTCTTAATATGTCCCTGATTGTTAGGCAACACCATCTTTTTCTGTTGGGACTTAAGCTCCTCCCCCTAAACTACTGAAATAATTGGGTGTATGTTTTGATCATTTTGTCTCTATATAGCAATCCTGTGTGATATTTGGTACAGATGTGCGTATATTCTGAATCGCAGATCTCTGTTTGAAATTGTACTGGGTCATGGAGCCTGAGGATTTTAGCAAGCACGGGGGGCTTTACTCATTGGCGTAATGAAGGCCCCCTCAGCCCCGGCAGATACCCTTCTATACCTTTGCTTAGAAGGGGGCCACTGTCTACTTTGATTGTTGGAGGAAACCCTGCACACCAGTATCTTCTGCTTTGAGAAGACCCACCTCTGCCAGTGTTGATTGTACCACTCTGACCTCAGAGCCAGCAGATGTCTTCCCTACGGCCTAATACAGAATTCTGTACCACTTTCTCCCACTGTTTTTTGCTGCTTTCCTCTGTGATTATCACTCCCTGTCCTTCTGGGGGACAAGATCCCTGACAATGTTCCAACACGACATCTACGACAAGAACCACACTTTCTCTGGCGTTCTCATTTTAGTGTTGACCATCCCTTGGAAACAACATCTGGTAAGTGCATGCTCCACTAGGTTAGCAATCTCCATGTTGTACTGACCCCTGCAACAGCTTTTGAGCAGGCACACTTCTCCAGACACCAGCGGCTGCTGTCGGACATGTATCAAGACCTGAATTTCGCAGCCATATGGAGGTGATTGTCCAAGCTGTCTAACTCTGCGCAAGGCCATCCCTAGGTAAGACCGCTCATCCTGGGTGCATGGATGTCAATTCACCGAAATACCAGAGTTAGCGGAAGTGACATCACACGCCCTTTAATATCCACTTTCACTCACCCAGATATATATACACATGCACACAAATTCACACATAAACATTCTCTCAAGCATGCACACAGCATACATTTAAAGGCATTTTTTACTTACGTTAGCTGCCATGGCAGGGCATATTCCAGCTTATTGAACTCCATTTTTATTACACTATTAGCGAATATTATATTTTATTTGTTCACTATTAGTATAATCCAAAAATTAACAGAAAATGAAGAGAGTGGAGCCTCAGCCGCCCCTGTGTTCTTGGCACTTATTTTGCGCCGCTGAGGCCAGGGGTTGCAAACACAATGCTAGGGATAGCAAAGGGCAAGCCAGGGGTCTCCGCTTTGACCCCTGAATGACGTCCATGCCCGGGTGGTGCCTCAATCACCTTATCCATCTAGATTGCTTTGGGTATGGAACGCTCAATGATCACTGCCATTGCATTCTCTTTGCTTCAGCACATTCTGCTGTGGCTGATGGCCTGTGACCAGACAGATTGTCTTCAGTGTTGCCTTCTCCTAGCCACCATTCCATCTAAATGTGACCCTCCTGTGACTTGAAAATCCACTACTGTTTCTGTGGTGCTGAGCGAGTGATTAGTCTTTGGAACAGCATGTCCAGGGTGCCAGAAGGGACTTGTTTGATGGAACTTGCAAATTCAGCCTCCACATGGGCTGCTCTAGCATGCAACATTTCTCAGGACCACCTCATCTCGGCTCTAAGCGATATCCGGCTTTCCTTTCAAGCGGTCATACGGTGAATGATGTCTGCGTACGTCTCAAAATCTAATCCGATGTCATCGAACAGACTACGTTCTAGAACATTCTAGTGAATGTTAAAAATGTAGCTCCTAGTGAGGTGAAATTCGTTTTTTTATACTGTGAATTGTCCCTTTAAAATGAGATTCCTAGCTTTGGCAAATTGGCGCTTTCAGATTATTTGCCATCCACTCAGCCAATGCCCAAGGCGAAACCCCTCCATCATGCCTGGAAAACATGGTTTGTTTTTTCTGGGCACAAAGAGGGTGTTGCCAATCACTACTGCTGCTCAGCATAGTCATGATGCATTAGGGAGTGGTGTGGCGCATCAGCCACAGTGGCTGACTCTGGAGCACGGGGCTCACAGTTCGATCGCTGGCAGCAGCTCAGGTCAGCACCATGTGACTCTGGACAATAGCTCACTTAATTTCCCCGACGGCCTCCCAGAGCCTGTAGGATACCCTTATGGGTGATAAGTTCTTACAAAGGTGGGCTTATTAACATTTATCCCGAGCTGTGCTCCCATCAGATACACATTTTGTGCAAATGTGCTGTGTCGTTTAATTCATCTTTTTCGCCACAAAGTTATCCAGCAGCTGGTCTGAACTGGGGTGGCAGAGTGGGCTAAAGAACGGTGATGGATTAAACCCAGATCTTTTGACTGGATGTGAGTGTTTGATTGGTTCAGATGCTCCGTCCATCACCATCCCTTTTTGTACCACTAGGGTCATCAGTAGCGTCCACATTAGCGTCCGTGAAAAAGGTGCGGCATGTCGATTTTGAGCAGGAACTAGGGTGATGGACCATAGACGACGCCTATGCTGATGCGTCTTATAAGTAGTCACTGTGCAGGGGTCTCCTCACTCTGTCAGTTCCATGCCTGGTATAAGGCACCCCATCTCCAAAGGCAGAATGCCTGTAACTAGCCCGCACACCTGTTTCTGTGCCATGTGGTGTGACTGCGATGACACGGCCTCAGTAGGCCGGCAGTGTGTGCATAATGATTAAACAGACAATAAATAAGGAAATGTTTTGAATAACAGAATTCTTCTGCTGCTGATCTGGTGACTTTGCATGCATAGCGCCTTGGAGTGCCTTGAAATGCCATTAGCAGACATCCTAGCGCTGTTGGAAATCCCGAATACAAAAATCCCACTATTAAGTGATCCTATAAGAAAGCAGCGGCTTGAGCATTTCATGCACCCCCCTCCTGGCACTGCAGCGTGGCAAGTGAAGCTAGAAAATACATATGTGGATTAATGTCGAGGGAGTTGGGAATCCGTTCAAGGCCATTAGTCCCTCGTCATTGTTTAGTCAAAGGGCCCCTGTGTAGAGACCTACTTATCTGAATGCACAGCCCTCGCGCGGCACCTGTAATTTAGACAAGGGCATTAGTTTATCCGCCATGCTCTTGAGTCACATTGTTATGCCAAGCTAAGCTCTCAGTGAATGCCATTTGTCCTACTTACTGCCGAAGAAAACCAGGCTGTACTTTCCTAATCACATACTACCGTATTGTATATAAATCAGATTTTTGTGCCACTTTACTACATATCTGACTTGTTTCCCCACAGACCCCGAGCGGCCTTTACAGTTGTTGAGGCATGTGTGAAACAGCCCCGAGCAGGAAATCCTTCTTTTGCGAAGCGTGGAGTTTTTATTCAGCAATTGTTTGTTCTGAATTGGGTTTATGAGGTTTTTTTGTGTTTTTTATTTTAATTTTTAATGGCCTAAAATGCCGTTACTCCCAACCACATTCACTAACCCAGTGGTTCTTAAACTGTAGTGCGGGTACCCCTAGGGTCCAGGAGACCTCTTCAGGGGGGGGTTCTACAGTTTTACAGAATTACTTCATGTTGAAATTAATACATTCAATTTTAAAAAAAAGTATATACAAATAAAGTAGAACATTTAAAAGCTTTTCCAAACTGTATTGTGAATTTAAACAACATATTGAGATATTTGGGCATTTATTTAGTGTACACGTTTTTGTATATTAATATCTTGTCTTCGCTGAAATCATAGACATTGTTTTTTGACTGTGGGTCCACAGCTTCCAATAATTACTCAATGGAGGGCCCTGGATTCTAGTAATGACTCAGTGGGGGTCCCTGGATTCTATAAATGATTCAGTGGGGGTCCCTTGATTCCAGTAATGACTCAGTGGAGGTGCATGGATTCCAGTAATGACTCACTGGGGGTGCATGGATTCCAGTAATGACTCTCTGGAGGTGCATGGATTCCTTTTTTTTTAAAAATATTTTTTATTAGCATCATGAGTAACATCAGATACAGATAACTCCAAAAAAGTTCAAAATAGTAAGGATATCAGACAAATCATGTGAGATGAGGCATCAATCAGAACAGTACTAAAAATCAATGTTTCAGTTTAAACATTAAGACATAATTAATCCCCAAATTTTTTCCACTTTTCGTTTTTTCTTCTGTCCCTTAGTTATCGCCAAAGAGCTTTCCATATTATAAATGTCTTTAACCAAAAGCCACCATTCCATAACCGTGGGGGGATGACTTTGAATCCAAACCCTGGCAATAGCTAATCTGGCACATGTCAAAAGTATATTCATCAAGTCCCGAGATCTATTATTTACCCCAGCAACCCCGATCATAATATCAAGTTGCGTGAGTACAATTGGCCTAGCCATTTTGGCTGAAATAACACCAACTACATCCTTCCAAAAAATGGATAACTCAGGGCATGAAAAAAACATATGAACAATATCTGCCCCTTTGAGGTGCATGGATTCCAGTAATGACTCAGTGGAGGTGCATGGATTCCAGTAATGACTCAGTGGAGGTGCATGGATTCTAGTAATGACTCACTGGGGGTTCATGGATTCTAGTAATGACTCACTGGGGGTCCATGGATTCCAGTAATGACTCACTGGGGTTCCATGGATTCTAGTAATAACTCAGTGGAGGTGCATGGATTCCAGTAATGACTCTCTGGAGGTGCATGGATTCCAGTAATGACTCACTGGGGGTCCATGGATTCTAGTAATGACTCACTGGGGGTCCATGGATTCCAGTAATGACTCACTGGGGGTCCATGGATTCTAGTAATGACTCAGTGGAGGTGCATGGATTCCAGTAATGACTCACTGGGGGTCCATGGATTCTAGTAATGACTCACTGGGGGTCCGTGGATTCCAGTAATGACTCACTGGGGGTCCATGGATTCTAGTATTGACTCAGTGGAGGTGCATGGATTCCAGTAATGACTCACTGGGGGTCCCTTGATTCCAGTATTGACTCACCGGGGGTCCATAGATTCTAGTATTGACTCAATGGAGGTGCATGGATTCCAGTAATGACTCACTGGGGGTCCATGGATTCCAGTAATGACTCACTGGGGATGCATGGATTCTAGTAATGACTCACTGGGGATGCATGGATTCTAGTAATGACTCACTGGGGATGCATGGATTCTAGTAATGACTCAGTGGGGGTCCATGGATTCTAGTAATGACTCAATGGGGGTCCATGGATTCTATTAATGACTCAGTGGGGGTCCATGGATTCCAGTAATGACTCACTGGGGGTCCATGGATTCTAGAAATGACTCACTGGGGGTCCATGGATTCTAGTAATGACTCACTGGGGGTGCATGGATTCCAGTAATGATTCACTGGGGGTCCATGGATTCTAGTAATGACTCCGTGGAGGTGCATGGATTCTAGTAATGACTCACTGGGGGTGCATGGATTCCAGTAATGACTCACTGGAGGTCCATGGATTCTAGTAATGACTCACTGGCGGTCCATGGATTCCAGTATTGACTCACTGGGGGTCCATGAATTCCAGTAATGACTCACTGGGGGTCCATTAATTCCAGTAATGACTCACTGGGGGTCCATGGATTCTAGTAATGACTCACTGGTGGTCCATGGATTCCAGTAATGACTCACTGGTGGTCCATGGATTCCAGTAATGACTCACTGGGGGTCCATGAATTCCAGTAATGACTCACTGGGGGTCCATGGATTCTAGTAATGACTCACTGGGGGTCCATGGATTCCAGTAATGGCTCACTGGGGGTCCATGGATTCTAGTAATGACTCACTGGGGGTGCATGGATTCCAGTAATGACTCTCTGGAGGTGCATGGATTCCGGTAATGACTCTCTGGAGGTGCATGGATTCCGGTAATGACTCTCTGGAGGTGCATGGATTCTGGTAATGACTCTCTGGAGGTGCATGGATTCCAGTAATGGCTCAGTGAAGTTTCATGGATTCCAGTAATGACTCAGTGGAGTTGCATGGATTCCAGTAATGACTCACTGGGGGTCCATGGATTCCAGTAATGACTCAGTGGAGGTGCATGGATTCTAGTAATGACTCACTAGGGGTCCATGGATTCTAGTAATGGCTCACTGGGGGTCCATGGATTCTAGTAATGACTTACTGGGGGTGCATGGATTCCAGTAATGACTCACTGGGGGTGCATGGATTCCAGTAATGACTCAGTGGAGGTGCATGGATTCTAGTAATAACTCACTGGGGGTCCATGGATTCCAGTAATGACTCACTGGGGGTCCATGAATTCCAGTAATAACTCACTGGGGGTCCATGGATTCTAGTAATGACTCACTGGGGGTCCATGGATTCTAGTAATGACTCACTGGGGGTCCATGGATTCTAGTAATGACTCACTGGGGGTGCATGGATTCCAGTAATGACTCTCTGGAGGTGCATGGATTCCGGTAATGACTCTCTGGAGGTGCATGGATTCCGGTAATGACTCTCTGGAGGTGCATGGATTCTGGTAATGACTCTCTGGAGGTGCATGGATTCCAGTAATGGCTCAGTGAAGTTGCATGGATTCCAGTAATGACTCAGTGGAGTTGCATGGATTCCAGTAATGACTCACTGGGGGTCCATGGATTCCAGTAATGACTCAGTGGAGGTGCATGGATTCTAGTAATGACTCACTAGGGGTCCATGGATTCTAGTAATGGCTCACTGGGGGTCCATGGATTCTAGTAATGACTTACTGGGGGTGCATGGATTCCAGTAATGACTCACTGGGGGTGCATGGATTCCAGTAATGACTCAGTGGAGGTGCATGGATTCTAGTAATAACTCACTGGGGGTCCATGGATTCCAGTAATGACTCACTGGGGGTCCATGAATTCCAGTAATGACTCACTGGGGGTCCATGGATTCTAGTAATGACTCACTGGGGGTCCATGGATTCTAGTAATGACTCACTGGGGGTCCATGGATTCTAGTAATGACTCACTGGGGGTGCATGGATTCCAGTAATGACTCTCTGGAGGTGCATGGATTCCGGTAATGACTCTCTGGAGGTGCATGGATTCCGGTAATGACTCTCTGGAGGTGCATGGATTCTGGTAATGACTCTCTGGAGGTGCATGGTTTCCAGTAATGGCTCAGTGGAGTTGCATGGATTCCAGTAATGGCTCAGTGGAGTTGCATGGATTCCAGTAATGACTCACTGGGGGTCCATGGATTCCAGTAATGACTCAGTGGAGGTGCATGGATTCTAGTAATGACTCACTAGGGGTCCATGGATTCCAGTAATGACTCACTGGGGGTCCATGGATTCCAGTAATGACTCAGTGGAGGTGCATGGATTCTAGTAATGACTCACTGGGGGTCCATGGATTCTAGTAATGACTTACTGGGGGTGCATGGATTCCAGTAATGGCTCACTGGGGGTGCATGGATTCCAGTAATGACTCAGTGGAGGTGCATGGATTCCAGTAATGACTCTCTGGAGGTGCATGGATTCCAGTAATGACTCAGTGGAGGTGCATGGATTCTAGTAATGACTCACTAGGGGTCCATGGATTCTAATAATGACTCACTGGGGGTCCATGCATTCTAGTAATGACTTACTGGGGGTGCATGGATTCCAGTAATGACTCACTGGGGGTGCATGGATTCCAGTAATGACTCAGTGGAGGTGCATGGATTCCAGTAATGACTCACTGGGGGTCCATGGATTCCAGTAATGACTCACTGGGGGTCCATGGATTCCAGTAATGACTCACTGGGGATCCATGGATTCTAGTAATGACTCACTGGGGATGAATGGATACCAGTAATGACTCACTGGGGGTCCATAGATTCCAGTAATGACTCACTGGGGGTCCATGGATTCCAGTAATGACTCACTGGGGGTGCATGGATTCCAGTAATGGCTCACTGGGGGTGCATGGATTCCAGTAATGACTCAGTGGGGGGTCCCTGGATTCAAGTAATGACTCAGTGGGGGGTCCCTGGATTCTAGTAATAATTCAGTGGAGGTGCATGGATTCTAGTAATGACTCAGTGGAGGTGCATGGATTCTAGTAATGACTCAGTGGAGGTGCATGGATTCTAGAAATGACTCAGTGGAGGTGCATGGATTCTAGTAATGACCCAGTGAAGGTGCATGGATTCCAGTAATGACTCACTGGGGGTCCATGGATTCTAGTAATGACTCACTGGGGGTGCATGGATTCCAGTAATGACTCACTGGGGGTGCATGGATTCCAGTAATGACTCACTGGGGGTGCATGGATTCCAGTAATGACTCAGTGGAGGTGCATGGATTCCAGTAATGACTCCGTGGAGGTGCATGGATTCCAGTAATGACTCAGTGGAGGTGCATGGTTTCCAGTAATGACTCAGTGGAGGTGCATGGATTCTAGTAATGATTCAGTGGGGGTCCCTTGATTCTAGTAATGATTCAGGTTTGGTCCCTGGATTCTAGTAATGACTCGGGGGGGGGGGTTGGGGACCCTGGATTCTAGTAATGACTCAGTGGGGGGTCCCTGGATTCAAGTAATGACTCAGTGGGGGGTCCCTGGATTCTAGTAATGACTCGGTGGGGGGTCCCTGGATTCTAGTAATAATTCAGTGGAGGTGCATGGATTATAGTAATGACTCACTGGGGGTCCATGGATTATAGTAATGACTCACTGGGTGTCCATGGATTCCAGTAATGACTCTGTGGAGGTGCATGGATTCTAGTAATGACTCAGTGGAGGTGCATGGATTCTAGTAATGACTCACTGGGGATCCATGGATTCCAGTAATGACTCACTGGGTGTCCATGGATTCTAGTAATGACTCAGTGGAGGTGCATGGATTCCAGTAATGACTCACTGGGGGTGCATGGATTCCAGTGATGACTCAGTGGAGGTGCATGGATTCCAGTAATGACTCAGTGGAGGTGCATGGATTACAGTAATGACTCAGTGGAGGTGCATGGATTCCAGTAATGACTCACTGGGGGTGCATGGATTCCAGTAATGACTCAGTGGAGGTGCATGGATACCAGTAATGACTCAGTGGAGGTCCCTGGATTCTAGTAATGATTCAGGTTGGGTCCCTGGTTTCTAGTAATGACTCAGGTGGGGGGGGGGCCTGGATTCTAGTAATGACTCAGTGGGGGGTCCCTGGATTCTAGTAATGACTCGGTGGGGGGTCCCTGGATTCTATTAATGACTCGGTGGGGGGTCCCTGGATTCTAGTAATGACTCAGTGGGGGGTCCCTGGATTCTAGTAATGACTCAGGTGGGGTCCGGGGGGTCCCTGGATTCTAGTAATGACTCAGGTGGGGTCCCTGGTTTCTAGTAATGACTCAGTGGGAGGGTCCCTGGATTTTAGTAATGACTCGGTGGGGGGTCCCTGGATTCTAGTAATAATTCAGTGGAGGTGCATGGATTCTAGTAATGACTCAGTGGGGGGTCCCTGGATTCTAGTAATGATTCTTTGGGGGTCCCTGGGTTCTAGGAATGAATCAGTGGGGGTCCACTGCAGTCTAAACGTTAAGAACCGCTGCACAAACCAACAGCAGCAAATCAGTAGCCACAACCAACCAAGAAATATACTTTTGGTTGATCTGAAATCCAATACATTCATTAGGCCAACAGCACACATCCAAACCATTCCTCTTAAGAAGAGCAGTTCTGATTTTCCACATCTAGAATGAGGCCTTTATTATTTGTAGCCTTCTCCATTGGCCCTCTGGAAAACCTTTATGCTAAATGCTTTGTAGAGGAGATATGGAAGCACCCCTTCTTTATGACCCATAATCTAGTTTGTCAGCTAGTTTAATATTTAAAATGTAAAACTTTCTTCAAATCCAGGGAACCGATAATAAGTGTCTCCTTCCATCCCCGAAGAGGACCCACCACCATGTTGCTCATTGCCTGCCTTCAGTGGGTGATGCTCAGCCCATCCCACTAATCAGTGGGTGGAGACTGGTTTGGGGTGGAAGGTGTGACACCCAGGGTATTGCCTCTTCAGAGAGGTCCACTGGGCATCCAGCACAGAAGCT
Organism: Lissotriton vulgaris; assembly: GCF_964263255.1. Lineage (NCBI taxonomy): Eukaryota > Metazoa > Chordata > Amphibia > Caudata > Salamandridae > Lissotriton > Lissotriton vulgaris. The sequence goes on along the minus strand of NC_141697.1, from coordinate 147,377,187 downwards.
GGCGCAAAATGCCCAACGAGCAAAGGGCGACTCCTGTAGTGACTTCCCTGTTTGGTTTATTAGAACCGGAAAGGGCTTTGGAGTGGAGTCCCTGCACCGCCCAGGTAATGCAGCACCTGCCTTAAAACTCCATTCACCCTTCCTGCCCCCATGAAAGGAGTTGCCCTCGGAGAACCATGACATGCACACTGAAACAACCCCTGGTCACCCGTTACGCTGATAAAGACTCACTCTGGACGCAAACCTATAGCTGAGGCCTGTGATCTTGCACAACTACCTTGATGACCTCTTAGTAACCAAAACTTGGCTTGCCCCCAAATCCACTGACCTCTTTGAGGTTCTCATCCCAGGTGGCTACATCATCCACCAATCTTCGCTTCAACAATCTATGGCGATCCCGCGTCATGATTCCCAAAGCCGCTCTGTCGCCCCTCTTCCTTTCACCCCCACATTCGAATGCCTTTCAGAATTTTTTTCATACTCTCCTGTCATACTGCACAATTTTCAATTTCACGAACCTGTACCGTAGCTACATGTCGAAAATGTACTGGAGAAGTTGTTGGGAAAGGAAAGGAATGCACCGAATAATGTTAAATACAGCACATGCGTGCCCTTTACATATCACACCGCAAGGTGGCTGCTGATCTGCGTGATTATTTTATAAATGTGCCCCTAAATTACCAGAACTCGAATTGAGAATCTGTTGAATGGTCTGAATAAATCCCACAGTTCAGGGGGCTGGGATTAGGGAGACCATTGCAAGGGGGCTCGGTGGCTTCAACAGGCTCGAACTACGTAACCCTATATTCTTGAACGTGCTTAGAAACCCACTGCCAGCGGCCTCCTTTCACGTCTTTAGATGTTTACAGGGTTGTAGAGCTGAAGAACAGAGCAGTGACGCATTTAACTCTTCTTTTAGCTCCCTTTCCTCTGTGCTCAACCTGTAGTCAAAAACTGACATTGCATCGTCGTAAGATCAGATTTTGCACTCGCATCACTAGTGCTTGAAGTCCGCCAAAGCGCATTAGCGCCGATTCCATCCTCTGGAATTGCTTCACAGTGGTAATTCAGAACTCAGTTCCTGGGCAATGAGATTCTGGCCTTTGTCCAATCCTTGGCTCCGCCGATGAGGTTTCCTTTTGTTTTGTTTGTCTGAGAAGCATGAACGATGGATGTCCAACAATGAATCGGTTGTGCAGACTCCCATCTCCCCGCTTTCCTTTCTTCCATTGTCCAAGCCACGTCATGTTTACAACGAGTTCTGAGCGTTTTGTGGCCACATAGATGACTTTTTCAAACCATATTTTGAAACTTGTGACTGCATGAGGAAGAGGATTGGCTGAAAGAGCGCGCATGTGCGTTATTGGTGTAGCGACACTGCCTTAAGAGTGTGACCTAGTTATGTGTTGTGTTTTGCACACATGTTGTGTGGTGAACACCTCAGAGCCCTGTAAGTCCTTTGAAGGGTCAGGTTAGTGGGTGAACCGGAAAAAGAATGGAAATAAAGACAAGGGCGACCGGGAGAGTAGAGGGGCGGTGAGGCAGACCCAGAGAAGCAATGGAATTCAAGATGGGGCAGTTGGAGTGTTAAGGGCATGGGACGAGAGAGTTGGAGGGTGGGAGGGGGGTGCTTATCAAAGGACTTTGACATGGGGAAAATGAGAGAGACAAGGGGAAGAGAAGACGGTGGCCACTGTTGCTGTACATTGGATCTCAAGATGAGAGGTTAGGAGAATTTAGGGGAATAGAGGAGGGAAATTAGGACTAAGCCTTGTGAGACAAGAGGGAAGCAGGTGATTACATGTGAAGTTGGGGAGTAAGGGATGGAGTCCAGATGGTAAGAGTGAGGATAAAGGGGAAGCGAGGAGGGTGAACGGGTAAGCAATAGTAGTCGAGATGGGCAGTGGGGGCGTTTGTTGGCAGAAGAGGTTGACTGTCATCACTCAGGAGCAATGGAGGTCCATACAGGGCGAGCTGTAGAATTGAGGGGATGGGTGCTGGACGTAAGGAACGGAAGTCAAGTCGGAGGTTAGACAAGAGGGGGACAGTCTTAGTAAGCAATGGATGTTAAAATGTGGTGAATGGGTGATCAGATTTGAGAGAATTGAACTGAACATTTCGGCTTTTGACGGTGACGGAATGCGACATACATGAAACATGATGAATGCTGGTGGTCATGAGAATTTGCATGGAAGTAAAGATGGAGAGGACAGAGGAGGCAGCAGAGGAAAGGAGATGAAAAGATTGATTTTATTTTACTGTTGTACATAGCGCTAACATGTCTCCCTCTGGCTGCTACAGATCCCTTTGATACATTACAAGTATGCATGGGTACAAGAGCAGAGTTAGTACGCTGCAGGCATTGACAGCAGATGCAGACATGAGTTGTGCATCGTGTGTGATTTGGGTAGTAACTTAAGTGCGTCCATGGCACCTGGGATTCTAATAGTCCTTCCAGATATACTTAGATGCCCAGCTTGTATGCCTGTTGTAGCACCTAAAGACCTTTTTCATCTAAGCCACCGTCTTGATTTCTGCCCTATCTTCTGTTACTGTCATGCTTAGTGGTTTTTTAAATTACCCCTTGCAGGCCAACCTTTGCTACCCCTCGCACATTCTTACACGTGACATTCTGTTACTTGCTTCAATGAACTTTCTCCTGAGAACCCCATTTGCTCACAGCCCCTTTCGTGCATCTCCGCGCTTACTGGGGTAGCCCTCTGTGGGTACTCGCCCCATGCCTCGGCTGGTGTGGCACACTTCCTGCAATGGGGCAAGACCTGCCACGTTACAATTGTGAAGAAGAATTGATGCACATTCCCTGCGAGGATGTGTGTCCTGGCAGTCCTGCCCCTCATTGCTTTATATTAGCTCTAGTTTACACCGCTCTGAAGTACAGTTGGGGTGTTTTCTACTTGTATTTACAGCTAAGAGGTTGTTTCACAGTGATTGTCTTGTTTCTTTCTCAAGATACACAATAAAAGTTACTTTGTTAAAATACCATCGAGCTGGCAGCCCTTCTGGAGCAGAAGCTGACGGGTTGAGTTGTATTTAGTATTATGGGTTAAAATGTATATATACATCTTTTTTTTATATATTTCTTTTTATTGTCGGATATAAAGCAAAATAAAACAAAGACGTATCTGGGACATCACATTCAGTTACAATAATAGGCAAACATATTCAGATATCAGGATTTCTGTAAAAAACAGTGGGCGGGGTCATTGAAACATCGACGCGTAGATCGTTCAATAATGGTTGACTGCACACAATTAAGCTACATTTGATGCGCTACGGTACTCAGTCCCCGCCACCCAACAGAACAGGATAAAGAAAGCCGTAGTGCCCCCAGATACGAAAAAAAAACTAAATCGGGATAAATGACAAAAATATTCACGCCACAGCCTAAACCAACTACACTAACACCCATACCCCTACCCTGCACCCCTGCATATGGCTTTCGCCAAACCCCAACTAGCAGTGTGCCTGTCGCACCATCTAACTAAGTACTAAAAATAGAAAATGGTGGAGGGCACCTTCGTACGTGCCCCCGGTCCCCCCTCCCTCCTGCCAGAACCAAGAATCCCCCAGAGTAAATCCACAAATCTATTAAGAAGCTAATGCAGTACGCAACAGGGGAAATTGTAAACACCGCCCAACCTCCCGCAAGCATCATGGTAGCAAATCCCACATCCACCAAGACCACAATGTCAACTCAAGTCAATCAGTCTCATCCTTGACCCTTCCGATCGGACGTGCGAACCCCTTCTGGACGAACTGCCGCCTCCACAGGATAGTCAAAATACGAGAAAAGTGCAGCAAAGTTCAAACTGAGATCAAGCAAAGATGTTAAGTCACTGAGAACTCCATCAGGTCCAAAGACTTTCCTCATCGTCATGAACTCCCAACTTTGTTTCCTCCGCCATCGTAATGGATCTGGCGGATAGGGGAGGGACTCGGTTTCAAGCCCAAAACAGTTCTCATCAAAAGTCTCCGGAAAGGGAGCACCGATTAGTCCTTCCACTGTCAGCGTTGATAGTAGACTTGACGATCCATTCTAAGCACCAATCTCGCTCCTATCGGCCATCACACCGGACGGGGGCTCCGACACCTCTCGTTGCACGGGGCCCGCTTCCTCTATCAAAATGGCCATTGTGGGTATCTCGAGCTGCTTCATTCCTTGTAGTGGAGCAGGGACCGGTCCAATCCGCCCAATTTCAAACGAACGCGCTGTCATTTTATGAATAAGGGCTTCCACGTTAGTATGAAGAGCCCCAATGGCCGCCAGCACAGTTCGCAACAACGGTTTATTCTCAGTCTGCTCCACTGCTCCTCGCTCGATATCAACCATTTTCACATCCCCCATAGAGCCCGGTCTCGCCGGGGGAACAGCCAAAAGTGGAACGGACAACAGCAGAGGGGGGCTCAATGTTAACAGCGGCATGGATCTGCGCTTCGCCACTGCAAGCGAAGATCCCAACCCAGCGAACGCCGGTGGGTGGCTAACCGGGCCACCGGGTCAGGGACCTCCGCCCACGGCCTCAGTCGTGCATCGTCACCCCTCCTTCGATATTTACCAACTCAGGAGACCGCCATCAAAATCGGGCCAAGAAAACCTCCACAGCAATAGACCGGAACCTGCCACACGCTCACGGCCGATATTGTTCAACTGGAACCCGGCTGGGCCAGTACTCGAGACCCCGGCACCCAAGCTGGGCTAGGCCGCAAACTTTAACCCGATATAACTCTGTCTACCAAACCGGTAGAAATCTCGGGATCGCACCATTGAGCTGTAGTCCGGTTCATACACACGGAGGCAGGGCGTAAAGACAGGATAAATGACAGGATCATCTGGCAGGAGATGGAGGTTGGCGAGCCGGGAGCCTAAGCAGCCATCTTGTTCGCTAGCGTAGCTCCTCCCTCTATATATACATCTTTAACACAGAATGTACCATCTCCAGAGTTCTGGAGCCATGATGTTCTATGACCAAGGTGGATTCCGTTGTCTGCCGGCTGGAGAGGTATCACCAAGTGCAGTGTATCTTGTGCGATAATTCAATATATATTCTCATCATACTTGACCATGAGCTTAATTTGGAATACAAGAGTTTGCAGCTGACCAACTCAAGAGCTCACATCCTTTCCTAATCACTCATTGAGTTTGTGAGTGAATGAGGCTGTTCTCCAGAGTCCGCTACCTCTTGATTCCGATTGGCTATTGCTGGATGAACTTCTGATGACGCCTGGCTTTAGGACAGCAGGGTTTTGATAGTAAGTTGAAAGGCAGAGCTTGAATTCAGCAGACTGGTTTATGGTGTCTTTTTCTGGATATGAACTGAGGGCCGCGGCGCCACTGGTCCAACCAGTTCTGGTGAGCGCGCACACTTTGTCGCTTCCTCAATCGTGTTTGCCCTGAAGCAGGTTTAGCAACCTGTCCTCTTTTTTTGTTTTTTTTTGTTTTGCAGTTCCTAAGAAGTTTCCGCTAATTTGAGAATGGGCTGTTATCCAAAATGTTGTCCCTATAATGCGTGGGATTGGAGAACCTTATTTAAGGCACAGGTTCTGCAACTTTATATGGTCCCAATACACACCTCTGTTTCTTATGGGTACGTACTCCTTAAGGTTACAGAAATACCAGGTCCCAGGCACCTTTTTACATCGGACTAAGATTTCTGTTCACTGTGTGAAGAATCCAGAACTCTAAGGCCTGATTCCCAAAGCTGTTAGCAAACCTACATGTAATGTATGTGTGTAAATAGCTGCATGCGTGTGAGCCAACCCCCTGGTGCATTTCACCCACCTAAGTGGATTTATTCGCAGTACAAATTGAGTGTGGAAGAATTTTAGGAGTGTGTAAATCTGTCTACAAGTTCAAATTCATTGTGGAAGAATTTTAGGAGTGAGTGGGTAAATCTGCCTACAAGTGCAGATTATGGGCGCCCAAGGCTGAAAAATCCTGTTTGCAAAATGTGGTGAACACCAGAAAACTTCCAGATTTGTGGTTATACACCAGCATTTTTGCAGGTAGTTTCTTCACCCTGAGAATGGACGGGTATTTACCTAAATAAATGGCAGGCGTTTTATTTTTTTAGTTTCTTAGTTTTTTACGCGTGTAATTGTTGGGGTTTTAGGAGAAGGGGTTTCTCCATGAAATTAACATAAAAAAGAGCTAATCTGGACAATGAAATAGTTAAGGAAGACAAAGAAATTCGTGCAAATGCACTAGTGTGCATGCACCGGTGTGTGGTTTCTTGTGGACATGTCCATACTGTGGAAAGCTTGTCGGGCCTACAGCACACACGCTGAGCGCTGCTTTCTTCTAGTGGTTAGCCCCAGATGTTCCAGTTTCCGGTCTCCCAGTGCCTCATAGATGGAAGGAATAGGACGACTTTGGCAAAGGAGTTTTGCTTGGATCCCACTTGACTGCCTCTGAAAGAACAGGCCATGAACACGTCTGCTGTTACATGTGTTACAATCAACCCCAGCTGTGGTGTTGATGACATGCCCTGGCCCCAGATAGCTTGGTGTCTCCATACATTTGAGTACCCCTGGGAATATCGGACTGCTGCAGATTTCGAAGCCTCCTTCTGGAAGGGTCTAAGGACTCCAAGTTAGTCCTACCTTTGTTGCTGTCCTAGACGAGGCCCCTTAGAGAAAACACATGTCCAAAACCCCCTTTGTGAGTGGGGCCCCGGGAGACGGATAGAAGGTTAGCGCTGTCAGACCCATCCTTTCTGTGGCCTCGCCCCAGGTATGTTGTGTGCGGCTGGGCCCATCCTATTGCATGAGATTGGACCCCTGATTTGGTCCGGTGCCTTTTGATTTATTTATCTTTAGTTGTCGGCTGCTTTCCTTGGTGTGAGGCCCCGCCCCAGAAGGTTTACTTACAGGGACAGATTTCCCCCTTATAATTCTGCGTCCTCCTTCCTCCCCCTTAAACCGCTTTGTGCTTTAACCAGGCTGATTACAATTGTTTTCGTGTTTGTGTGCCTGCTGTGTTTGCATGCCTTTGTAGCTGCTTGTTTGTGTCTGGACTGCAGTGAGGTGTTTTTTTTCAATATAAACATGTTGCTCTACTTCGAACCTAAAAAAAAGATTGTTTATAAAAATAGATCTGCCATGGTTTTTGATTTGGGTTACATTTTGGGTCAAAGGTCAGGCGGTATAATTTCCTGTGAGGTCACCTGCCTCGATGAGCATTGGAGCTCCCTCGAGCTGCACGCCTGGTCTTGGTCCAGTGACGTCAGTGGGCACTCTTCCATGTATTTCCTGGTGTGTTTATGAAGCTCCCCCATCGCCCCCTACTTTTAAGAGTAGAGAGACATACTTCTAGTGCCACAGAATGCAATCTCAATAGGAGTTTTGTGTCCGGAAATGGATAATGTATTTAATTCAGTGTATACTGTAAATATGAAACCGCTATGTTTTATTTATAAACAGTTAGTGTATTAACATGTACCCGTAAGCGGCTTGTTCACTGAGAGGAAACGGCAAAAACAGGAAATCTTGCTTGTTTCTACACTGGTTGCCAGAAAGAGTTCGGCTTTCGGCTACAATGTTAGTTGTTCTCATAGCGGTTGCTGTCCGGTCTATCGGCTTCTAGCTGCAGTCAATAATAGGCGTTTCTGTTATTCGAGCCCTGGCTTCTCATTTTATCCACGTGGGACGGATGAAAGGTATTCGAACGTGTAAATCTTCTGAGAGACGTGCATAATGCATGCATGAACAAACCAGGACACCTGCGCCTCTAGGCGCTTTCTTACTGAAGAAAGACAAGGCAGGATTCTGGAAGGAATTGTGTTTTCATTCGTGAAATTGCATTATAAATATGAAACTTGCTGGTTGCCTCGACAACTGCGGTGACATAAAAACCACCAGAACCGTGACCTTTTTTATTTGCACATTAATTTCTGTAGCAGGTGCCATAACGCACTCAGCTGCCTCGTTGGCTCCTCGAGATCAGCATACCATTTCGCCCACTGCGCTTGTTGCCGGGACGCAGCCAGTACGTAGTCCATGTTCTCAGGAGCCTGTGGCATTGGCCTGCCTTTTCTGTTTGTGGCACGCGGCCACACCTATCCTTGCAGGGTCTGGAAATGTATAATAAAAGGGTTTCGTCTTCTGATCCCCTGTAGCTATGCAAAACGCAAAGTAGATAAACCTCCACAGCACATTCAAAAGCCTCGTGGAGCCCACCTTGTTCGTTTACCAGCCCCCCAGCCATCTCCCTGACCCCTCACCCCCAACACCCCAGGGTGAGTTTCACTCACAGTGGCGATTCAAGGTCAGGTGGTACCTGGTGCGGAAATGTTTTTGTCACCCCCCCCCCCCCACCCCCCCGCCCACATTGCAAATTATTAAAATAAGGGAAAAAAACATAGTTACACATTTTTGCCATTTTGTCACCCCCCCTCAGTGATGACACCCCTTCCTACGCCACTGCACTCAAAGGACCTCCCCTGTACTGACATGGGCAGGTCTGATAGTCTGATAAGAAAGGAAAGATTCCGTTTGTGTTTTGCAACTATTGCCCCCCTCCCCCCTCTCGCCCAAGGAAACTGCAAGTTTTGGGGGCCTCCAGAACCAGGGCGCGTGTTGCAACCCCGCCCCCTCCTAATAAATGAGGGTACTGGAAGCAGCCCAAGGTCCTCTTCACATGCTTCATATTTTAGGTCTTGCCTAAGGGCTACTTTCTGTCTCACCACAGTATATGTGCATGTGTGTATATGTATATGTATATGTATATGTATATACAACGCAATCTTCATACCACCAGCTTCTTGAAATGAAGACACGGACCCCAGGCTGCAGTAAGGGAGATTTTATTCAACCTCTCAGGCAATATATGTATATATATATGTGTGTGTGTATATATATATATATATATATATATATATATATATATATATATATATATATATATATATATATATATATATATATATATATATATATATATATATATATATATATATTAGCGCTCCAAAACTCCCAGGAAAATGACTCCAAAGGAAAGTAGCACACGCAGGGGAGATTTCCACAGATGTTTAATGAAGAAACCAACAGCAACGACGCGTTTCGCCTTGGGGCTTCGTCAAGTTGTGCAGAGAGCCGAGGCGTGCGTCGGATTTAAAAGGACACCATGTGAATACAAGAAACAAAGGTAGGACTATACAGTACATTCATGGTCGCCATGTTGGAATGGTGAAATTAAAGTAAACAATTACAAGTAATTCAAAACGATGTCATCATGAATACAATTGTTCCGCGATACCAATGAAATGTACACAATAAAGGAAGCCTTTTGTCCGGCCCAATAATTTCGAATATCGAAATGCTAGTCACAACCTCTAAGAAAGAATTAAGCCCGTAATGGGCAGCGTGACACCTCCACAGACTTTGTAAATATTTGCAGAATACGCTATGTACACAATAAATAGGCAAAGTCAACAAGATGACGCATGTGGCCAAAATCCACCAGAATTCATGCGCCTCACCCTTCATAAATAAAAAGGATAGAGTTGCATATGCAATATGTATGTAGATGTGGAGTAATGTCTCGTAGCTATAACGCCCTGGATGGGCAACAATCAATGTATCAAATGTAAAACATGGAGTCAATTTCACAATATATTACTGTAAAACCATTAAAACAATATGTAAAAACATATTAGATACGAAAAGGCACAGTCAACGAAAATGAGGAAAAGCAGCAATATAAGAGCTGACAATCACAGGAAATCGTATCCATCCAGTTAACCTAAATGGACTGCTAATTCCTCATGCATGTTGAGGCCATGCGGGTACTTGCTCTGTAAGTCTATAATGTACCTGGATTCAAGTCGTCTAAGTTTAAGCAGACGATCCCCACCTCTAATGTTAAATGGCACACTATCAATGCATGTGTAAGCTAACAGGTCCCTGTTGCTTTTATGCATTTTGGCAAAATGCCTGGCCACCGGGTAGGCGTCATCCTTCTTCGCTATAGCACGCATGTGTTCTAATACACGCAACTTTACTGCATTAGTAGTGCTGCCAATATATTTTAGGCTGCAAGGGCATGTTAAACAGTAAATGGCATAGGGCGTAGAACAAGTTAGAAATTTGCTGATTCTTTTCGGAATGGTGACACCCGGTATCTTGTAAGTAAGCGTCCGCTTACTAAATTTACAAGCCTTGCAACGGCCGCAAGGATAAAAGCCGTTGAGGACAGGTAACTTGGATGTTGTTTCAGGTACAGAATAGTGACTGGAGACTAGGTGATCCCGTAGGGATCTAGCTTTTCTAAATGTTATAAGGGGATTCGTGGGTAAATCTGGTTTAATGATGCTGTCTGACAATAAAATATTCCAATTTTTTCTTAGGATTTGTTTAATCTGCCCAGCATTATTAGAGAAAGTAGTAATGAGTCGGAAGCTACCATTGCTAGATCTATTTTTCTTTTTGGTCTTCAGAAGCTCTTTCCGTTTCATTGTCTTTACTCTCTCATAAGCTTTGTGGAGCACCTTATCACCATAACCCCTTACTCGAAACCTCGACATGCTAGCAAGTGCTGCTTTTTCAAAATCATCATCATTAGAGTTATTTCTCCGTAATCTTAGTAGCTCCCCGTAGGGGATGCTATCCACTAATTGGCGGGGGTGACTGCTGGTGGCAAATAGCGTGGAATTACCCGCCGTCTTTTTCCTAAATAGTTTTGTCTGTATAGAACCCTGGCTGTCAATGTAGACCGTAAGGTCCAAATAGTTCACAGAGGTTTGACTAATAATACCTGAGAACTTGAGGTTGATATCATTATCATTGAGGGCCTCTACAAAGTTATTGGCAATATCCACAGGACAGTCAAGGATGATAAACAAATCGTCAATATAACGATACCACCTAATGATTTTACTGTCCCATTCAGGATGTTGCTCGCTCCAGGTACCCTGCTCCTCCCACCACCCCACGAAAAGATTCGCGAAGCCCCCAGCACGAGGAAGTTTCTTTCTTGAAACCACGCCATTGAGAAAGGGAAGTGGGTGTTCCCGAAACGCGTTTGGCAAATGTGAACTTGTGAGGCAGCTGCGCCTTGTCTCCCTGCCGCGAGTGCGATGCAAATAAACCCGATGTTTTCTGCAAGAAGCCTCCTGTGTGTTCGCCTCACTCTTTTGGGGATTCTGGTAACCGACTGATGTTTTGCGGCCACCCATGGTCGCGAGGAGGACCCTCCGTTGAAACGGACCTGCAGCACCAACTGGCAGTCTGCTTGGGAGGAGAGCCGCTTGAGCACTTAACCAGTGAGTGCTCATGCGAACACGATTTGCATCAGTGAAGCTGCGCGATGTGGGAGACATAGGCGGTTGTCTCAGCCTGATGGAAAAGACTTGAATATTTTACAGAAACTGACTCACCCACTTGGGAGTTATCAAAGGACACTACAACTCCCAGAAAGCCGTAGGTACGGCGAAGCTCCTCCCCAGGAGCAGGAGTTGACCTTCTACATAATCAGTCACGAGGAAGTTTCTTTCTTGAAACCACGCCATTGAGAAAGGGAAGTGGGTGTTCCCGAAACGCGTTTGGCAAATGTGAACTTGTGAGGCAGCTGCGCCTTGTCTCCCTGCCGCGAGTGCGATGCAAATAAACCCGATGTTTTCTGCAAGAAGCCTCCTGTGTGTTCGCCTCACTCTTTTGGGGATTCTGGTAACCGACTGATATATATATATATATATATTATATTAGAATTTGCATTTGCTTCTGCTTACCGCAACACAGCGCGGGGCAATGGAACAGTCCACTTTAGCCATTTTGCTATCTTGTACTGAGAGTTACAGCATTTATCCTATTCACATTTGTAGATCCGCCCAAAAAAGAAGGGCTATTTCTTTTCACTTATTTGCCATTCGAAACATACACCTGCAAACTTTTTAACATCGGCAATTTTATTTGCATTACTTATAAACTTTTAATTTGTATAGACTATGCTTGCAAAAAAAAAGCACGTTTCCAAAGACCACACCTAGCAGCTTTGCCAATGTTTGCTAATAAATGTTTTGTCTTTGTTATTTTGTGTCTGTCTGCTTAAGCTTTCTTACCTCGAATGCCGCCTTTAGTCCCACATATTCATGAAAATGCACCTGATGCACAACTGCAATGCTTCTCAAACACGCCAAGCCCTACTCACATAGGCACTTTCGGCCATAAACATAGTTTACAGCCCAACATTTATTCATTTCCGCTTGTCAGGAATTCACAGGAGGATTAATGTCCAGTATAATTGTAAATGATCTTTCTACATTGGAATGCTGCATTCCAAGCGCACAGCTTTACACAGCAGTAAACCCCATGCAAGGGCTGGGAGAGGGCGGAACAAGGTGGGGTTTGCTTTATGAGGTAGTTGACGCTCACAATCTCCGATCTGACCCTTCCCCACCCTGGAGATGGTGTTCGCTTTGCTGCATAAAAGGGCTGAAGTAACACTATCACCCTTTCAAGGTGGGAACAGAGGTTGGATTACCTCCAAACGTGAATGATGTAGGGTTTGTCCAAGGGAAGAAAACACAAAAAAAAAAAATATACATTTGCAAATCAGGTTCATATTTCCAGTGTGTAGTCTTGCACTATTTACAATTAAGCACTGCGTAAATGGCAGCCCAGGGAACATGTTACATAACATTCCCACTAGTACGCCTGGTGGTGCATTCCGGGATTACTTCAGGAGCACTCCAGGATTACTTCTGGAGCGTTCCAGGATTACTTCAGGTGCACTCCTGGATTGTTTCTGGAGCATTCCAGGATTGCTTCTGGAGCGTTGCAGGATTGCTTCTGGAGCGTTGCAGGATTGCTTCTGAAGCTTTGCAGGATAGCTTCTGGAGCGTTGCAGGATTGCTTCTGGAGCGTTCCAGGATTGCTTCTGGAGCGTTCCAGGATTGCTTCTGGAGCGTTCCAGGATTGCTTCTGGAGCGTTCCAGGATTCCTTCTGGAGCGTTCCAGGATTCCTTCTGAAGCGTTCCAGGATTCCTTCTGAAGCGTTCCAGGATTGCTTCAGGAGCGTTCCAAGATTACTTCAGGACCACACTGGGATTACTTCAGGACCACTCCAGGATTACTTCAGGGCCACTCCAGGATTAGTTCAGGAGCGTACCAGGATTAGTTCAGGAGCGTACCAGGATTACTTCAGGAGCGTGCCAGGATTACTTCAGGAGCGTACCAGGACAGGAGCGTACCAGGATTACTTCAGGAGCGTACCAGGATTACTTCAGGAGCGTACCAGGATTACTTCAGGAGCGTACCAGGATTACTTCAGGACCACTCCAGGATTGCTTCAGGAGCGTACCAGGATTGCTTCAGGGCCGTTCCAGGATTGCTTCAGGGCCGTTCCAGGATTGCTTCAGGACCGTTCCAGGATTACTTCTGGAGCAATCCAAAATTACTTCAGGAGCATACCAAGATTATTTCAGGGACATTCCAGGAATTCTTTAGGAGTATTCCAGGATTACTTCTGGAACTGTTTTGTGAATTGCAAAAAAAGTGTAATAGTACGTCCAGGTGGTGGTGTAAATCTTGCCATGTACTTCTTGTGGCTCGCGCCTTCTGTACTTCATTAGATCTTGCTTCTCGACGCATCACTCTTCCCGTTCAATGGATTCGTTAAAAGTATGGTGCCCCATAATGAGTCGTTGGCTCTGGAATCCAGAGTTTACACGTAATCCACTCTTTCTTGGATATTCCTCTATGTCCTCTGGGTTTGGATCGCAGGTGTCAAGACCCACCCACAACTGCTGGGAGAACCGCCCCCTCCTAACCACACCGCAGTGCACATACACCCAGGTGAGGGCTAGTTCTCAGTCGCGTGGCCAGTGTGTCATGGGCCCTAGTGCAATGAAGGAAATGAGTCCTTGGGCCGCTGTTTGAATGATAAAATACTGCAATAATCAGGGTTCCACGGGCCTCCTGTGCCCGGTGGCACTACACCTGATGCACCAATGGAAGCAAGACCTCTGCTAGTTCTTAAAGGGCCAGAGGCCCTGCTTCAGCAACAAAAAGCAGTAAAAAGCCAGGTAATAGTGCGCACGTGCTATATAAAAAAAAAATGTGTAACCTGCATAACCTAATGGCCGGGGCTTGAGTTCGACGTTATAGAGTGCGGTATGAGACATGAGCGTCCCTTTTTGATAAATGCAAGTTATTACTCATAGGACACCTTGTTGTATATACCTCCTATGAGGTCATCAGTGAGAAAGGCTGGTGCATGGTACCACCGGTAATGATAATTTGGAGGGACAACGTGGATGTAATGCCATTCCTGATGATCTGGTTACTATGGCGAAATGAGAAGATCTCATCAGAAAAGGCAGCAAACGTTGACGCTTTGTCGTCCAACAGCTAAGGATGAAAAATGAGCAGGTTTGGACTGGGACGCTTAAGTATACCTTGGATCAAATAAAAACGAGCATTAGCAAAGCCAAAACGCCTTGCTTTGGCAAGCTAGAGTACTCTTTTTTTTAATTTTTTTGCAAGTATAGGACATAAATTTAAAAAAGAAAGAAAAATGTTGACCCTTAAACATGACTACCATATGCTTGCCATACTAATTTGCTATTTTCCTACTGCCTGTTTTGCTAGTGATTTTGTATTATTTATTAAAAAGACCTTCAGTTGTACCTTACATTTATTATTACTAACATTACAAGTAATGACAGCGTTTTTACAGTGACACACACACTTTATAAGACCAACTTTTAGAAGGGGACGGAAATTAAATCACCATCTAACTGGGCACCAGAACTGCAGGTAAAATAAACCGCATGGGACTGTTGGCGTTTTACTTGCCACAGCGTCCTTTGAGATCTGCCGCCTCAGCTCTGGTCTGCAATCCGCGTGTCCTGAAAGCCAGAGCGGGTGGCCGCTCCTTCCGCAGTCTGACTGCGTAACTTTGGAACTCGCTTCCGGTTTCCATCAGAGTGCTCCAGAACAAACCTTGCATTCCGGAAGGCCATAAAGACCTGGCTTTTCCCAGCTTAAACCCCTCTGCTCTTCGGTTCGTGTCTTGGACTCTGCGGTCTGCGCTGGGGCGCCCCGTCGCTGGGGCAGCTATGCGCATTATAAATCCGACAAATAAATAAAATGTAATTGAAGATAAAATAAATATATAGGTGCATTCTGAAACAGACTTATCACTGAAAAAATAACTATTTTAGGCACATGTGAACAATGTAAACAGGCTTTGTGCAGTCACTCAAAGTCAAAGGAGACAATGGGTGGAAGCAAAACGTTAATGACAGTCGAAAAGACCAATAGGTGAACTCTGCTGACTTAAATCCTTTCTCTGTATGTATATTATGAATGATTTTAAAAAAAAATGCTTGACACTGGTGAGACAGCTATAGCTGTCTCAAAGGCCAGACCTAAAAAGATAACCCTTTGAGCCTGCCATTTCCTGAATATACCAGCAGCATTCTGAGCATGGCCAGATGTGGGCTGCAGTGGGGGAGGGGAAGTTACAGCAGGCCAGCCTCTTGGGAGCAGAATTGCAAATGGAATGCAGCTTTGGTAGGAAATGTCATAATTGAGGGATGCACTGGCGGTTATTTCATTTCCTCCAAGAGCCTCGTTCCTGTAGCATTTCAGCCCTCAAACGTCATTCCCTTGCTTTTCTGTTTAGCTCCTGCCTATTTTCAGACACGACAGAAAAGCACTTTTACATCATTCAGTTGCTAAACTGTTGTTCCACTGATGAAAACTGCTATGCAGATCACATTGCGTTTTACTGAAATTTAAAAAATATATATATTTCACACCTTATTTTGGCTAGATGGCAAAAAAACTTTCACTTGGACTGGAAATTCCATTTTTTCATGTGCAAAATAGGACAAATGATCTACAAACACCTCAAAAGGGTCAGTCCTGTCCGCACTGCTAGCTGCATCCTCTCTGAACATGAAAAGGACCAACTGTAGACATTTTTCTAACCTGTTGGGTCTCTGCCATGAGTCGCGATGGCACAGCGAGGTCTGGGCACACCCCTGGACCAGCTTAGGAAGACTCCCCAAGGCATCAGGAAAGTGGTGCATGGAAATCCTTGAATGAACCTGGAAGTTCTCATGTGTAGCATTCCATTGCTGAGCTTAGCTTCTCTGTGTCATCTAAAAAGAGAACTAACCACATACAAACCAGTCTTGGCTCCGACCCAAAGGAGCGGCGCTCTCCGCGTTGTTGATTTGTGCCCTCTCCTAGCTACTCGCCGGTCTGGAGCTAACCAAGTATCTGCTGTCTTGCTGCCTACTCTAGCCCCATATCATGGTTTGATTCAATGAAGGCTTCACCACTGCCACCTTTTAACCAGACCTGAAGAATACCCTTTTGAGCTTTCCATCTTCATTTTCGATGTTTTGTGTGTTGTAGTTACTTGTGTTCCAGTGCGCTTCCACCTCTACATTCTGGCACGACATGCCCGTATTTGTAACTCACCCTGTTCTCCAAGTTCTGGAAGACACAAAAAATAAGCTTTGCCCAAATACTTGAAGACTGGAGTTTGAATAGTAAATGATAACGTTCTCGGACATTTGGCCATTTTTCAGGGCTTCCTTTCTTCTTTAGAGGAAGAGCATGGAAATGCCACAACTACTGGGAGGCACCGATACGCCCCGATTATGAGTTGAGCAAAATTCCTGTATTGAATTCAGCTGTGCTCGATAAAGAGCGTACCGTTGTTACCAAACCAGTGTTTACTGGGTGCAGGACCAATGGACCCGCTTGTACTGGCCAGATAACCCGGCCAGTAGACCCTAGTATCTTGGTCCGGTTTGCTTGCTCCCGCCCAACCCTGACCGGTTTGCTTGCTCCCGCCCAACCCTGACCTGTGGCATGGAAAGGACATGTAATGCTCCCCACCCTGGCTGACTAGAATCTCCCCTCCTCCACCATCTTTCCTCCTCTCACGCCCCACTCCATCTTCCCCGCTCACATTTACCACTTGCTTAAACAGGTGGTAATTGTGAGCTGTAATCCTCAGGGAAAAGGGAATACTGTGTGAAGTTCTGCTTGATAAAACGGCGTCCGCGTGGTTATTCCTCATCCCATGGGAATACACGTATTATTGCATGGTCCGTGTGGTGTTACCTCACTGTGTCGGTTTTTACAGGTGCTTATTTACCGCCTTGCCAGTACAGTGCAACTTGTAATCTGACCTACACAGAGCTCAAACCGTTGGAACACCGGAGCATATTGCAGACTCCACAGAGGCAGATGTGCTCTGGGAAAAAACACAGAATTATACCAATCGAAACACAATATAGGTCCCTGGGGTGCAGGTTTTCCTTCTCAATCATACATATTACTCTAAAGCTGAACTGTCCGGGTGAAAACCCCTGTGAGGTGGCAACCCGAGTCAAAAGTGAAAAGAAATGCAGGTGTTAGGATGTCTCAGTCCCACAGGAGAGTACATGTGTCTCCTCCAATTGAAAACACTTAGGTGTGGAATGTCAGCTCTGAATGTGGGTGTGTTTTACCGAATAATTTGTCCAGACCAACATAAAAACACAGCAAGACCTTCTCTTCATTGTGGCCCACTTGAAAGCAGAGCTGATATACAATGATTTCACTTCTAGCCCATAAGGTCTCCAACCATTTCTGTACTAAGAGCTACTTATGTTCAATGAAACTCATTGTGAGATACTAATATTAATAGTGTTGTTTAATCTCAACTTTTTTGTATGTATATTAATTCAACCAAGCAAAAGGGTTCTAATTTAATAAGCTGGGCTGCACACAGGTGAGCTAGTAGCTCACCTGGTTGGAGTCCTGGTTTACATACTTAAGTTCCACTTCCAAGACTGACCACTCCAGCTACCTATGAATTACATTCTATTTCATTCCTCCACGAAAGTGCAACCACAAGTACAGTTAATTCTAATCATTTCTGTAAGTGCAGCTGTCTATTTAATACATTCCACTCCTTTGTGGATGTGCAGGGACCAACTCAATACATTCCCTCCGTTGTGCTGTTACGTGTTCGATATGTTCCACTCCACCATTATTGTGTGGTTAACTTTTCAGTACATTCCACCACTCTGTGGATATGTGGCTTCCATGTTCAGTACAATCCACTCCTCCATGGATATGCAATGACATGTTCAATACATTCTACTCCTTTGTGCGTTTGCCTGTTCAATACATTCCGCCGCTCCGGGGATGTGCTGTTACCTGTTCACTACATTACACTCCTCCATGGATGTGCAATGACCTGTTCAATAAATTCCACTTGTTGTGCGGTTACCTGTTCAATACATTCCGGCGCTCTGAGGATGTGCGCCGCGGTTACCTGTTAAGTTCATTCCATTCCTCCGTGGAAATGCACCTAAATGTATATCTTCTACTCATGGATGTTCTGCTGCCTATGCCATACATTCCACTCCTCCATGGATGCCTGGTTACCCATGCAGCACATTCTGTCCCTCCCTAGCGGTGTGGTGACCTATTCAATACATTCACTTCTCATTGGCAGTACAACTACATTTATAAATGTAGCTCCTTTATGGAAGTACAGCTATGTCTAAACCTTCTACTCCATCATGACTGGACACCTGTTTTTCTATACATTTCACCCCTTTGTCTGTTCAATACATTCCACCGCTCCGAGAATGTGCGGTTACTTGCTCATACATTTCACCATTCGGAGGATGTGTGGTTACATGTTCAATACATTCCAATGCTGAGAATGCGGGTTTACCTGTTTAATACATTCCACCGCTCTGAGGGTGGGCAGTTAACTGTTCAATACATTCCAGTGCTCAGAGAATGTGCAATTACCAGTTCAAACATTCCACTCCTCTGAGGATGTGCTGGTACCTGTTTAATAAATTCCACCTCTCCGAGAATGTGCTGGTACTTGTTCAATACATTCCACTGCTTGGAGGATGTGCTGGTACCTGTTCAATACATTCCACTGCTTCGAGGATGTGCTGGTACCTGTTCAATACATTCCACTGCTTTGAGGATGTGCTGGTACGTGTTCAATACATTCCACTGCTCTGAGGATGTCCTGGTACCTGATCAATACATTCCACAGCTCCGATGATGTGCTGTTGCCTGTTCAGTTCACTCCGCAGCTCCGAGGACATGCAGTTACGGCTTCAATACATTCCACTGCTCCGAGGATGTGCTGTTACCTGCTCCTTTACTTTCACCGCTCGGAGGATCGATTGTTTCCTGTTCAATACATTCCCCCGCTCAGAGGATGAATGGTTGCCTGTTCAATACATTCCACCGCTCAGAGAATGTGCAATTACCAGTTCAAACATTCCACTCCTCTGAGGATGTGCTGGTACCTGTTTAATAAATTCCACCTCTCCGAGAATGTGCTGGTACTTGTTCAATACATTCCACTGCTTGGAGGATGTGCTGGTACCTGTTCAGTACAGTCCACTTCTCCAAGGATGTGCTGGTACCTGTTCAATACATTCCACTGCTTGGAGGATGTGCTGGTACCTGTTCAATACATTCCAGTGCTTTGAGGATGTGCTGGTACCTGTTCAATACACTCCACTGCTCTGAGGATGTGTTGGTACCTGTTCTATACATTCCACCGCTCGAATGATGTCCTGTTTCCTGTTCAATCCATTCCACCGCTCCAATGATGTGCTGGTACCTGTTCGATACATTCCACTGCTTCGAGGATGTGCTGGTACCTGTTCAATACATTCCACTGCTCCGAGGATGTGCTGGTACCTGTTCAGTACATTCCACCGCTCTGAGGATGTGCTGGTACCTGTTCGATACATTCCACTGCTTTGAGGATGTGATGGTACCTATTCAATACACTCCACTGCTCTGAGGATGTGTTGGTACCTGTTCTATACATTCTACTGCTCCGATGATGTGCTGTTACCTATTCAATACATTCCACCGCTCCAAGCTCGTGCCATGTGGAGCTGCAGCTCAGTGTTGAATTCATCTTAGTCCCTCGAGGAAGAGCAGCTAGCTTTCAATTCATTATCACTCTCAATAAAAGTGCAGCTAGAGATCAATTCATTCTAACCCCCTTCAATGGTGAAGTGAGCATTTCATTTATTCTATCACTTTATGACTGTGCAACTATGATTCCACCTATTCTAGCTCCCTGCACAAGCATGCCATGCATTAAATTCATTCTAGCACACTACGGAATTTCAGCTAGCATTCAGGTCATTGTAGCCCCTCGTGAAACAGCAGTGAGCCTTCATTTTATTCTAGCTCTCTATGGGAATGCAGCTAGTCTTCATTCATTCTAGCTCCCTGTGGAGGTTCAGCTCGCCTACAATTCATCCTAGCTCCCCGTGGAAGTGCAGCTAGCCTTCAATTCATTCTAGCTCCCAGTGGAAGTGCAGCTAGTCTTCAATTCATTCTAGCTCCCTGTGTACCTTCAATTCATTCTTGCTCCCTGTGGAAGTGCAGCTAGCCTTCAGTTCATGCGAGCTCCCTGTGGAAGTCTAGCTAGCCTTCAGTTCATTCTTGCTCCCTGTGGAAGTGCAGCTAGCCTTCAGTTCATGCAAGCTCCCTGTGGAAGTCTAGCTGGCCTTCAGTTCAATCTTGCTCCCCGTGGAAGTGCAGCTAGCATTCAATTCATTCTTGCTCCCCGTGGAAGTGCAGCTAGCATTCAATTCATTCTTGCTCCCCGTGGAAGGGCAGCTAGTCTTCAATTCATTCTAGCTCCCTGTGTACCTTCAATTCATTCTTGCTCCCTGTGGAAGTGCAGCTAGCCTTCAATTCATTCTAGCTCCCAGTGGAAGTGCAGCTAGCCTTCAATTCATTCTAGCTCCCAGTGGAAGTGCAACTAGTCTTCAATTCATTCTAGCTCCCTGTGTACCTTCAATTCATTCTTGCTCCCTGTGGAAGTGCAGCTAGCCTTCAGTTCATGCGAGCTCCCTGTGGAAGTCTAGCTAGCCTTCAGTTCATTCTTGCTCCCTGTGGAAGTGCAGCTAGCCTTCAGTTCTTTCTAGCTCCCTGTGTACCTTCAATTCATTCTTGCTCCCTGTGGAAGTGCAGCTAGCCTTCAGTTCATGCAAGCTCCCTGTGGAAGTCTAGCTGGCCTTCAGTTCATTCTTGCTCCCCGTGGAAGTGCAGCTAGCATTCAATTCATTCTTGCTCCCCGTGGAAGTGCAGCTAGCATTCAATTCATTCTTGCTCCCCGTGGAAGGGCAGCTAGTCTTCAATTCATTCTAGCTCCCTGTGTACCTTCAATTCATTCTTGCTCCCTGTGGAAGTGCAGCTAGCCTTCAATTCATTCTAGCTCCCAGTGGAAGTGCAGCTAGCCTTCAATTCATTCTAGCTCCCAGTGGAAGTGCAACTAGTCTTCAATTCATTCTAGCTCCCTGTGTACCTTCAATTCATTCTTGCTCCCTGTGGAAGTGCAGCTAGCCTTCAGTTCATGCGAGCTCCCTGTGGAAGTCTAGCTAGCCTTCAGTTCATTCTTGCTCCCTGTGGAAGTGCAGCTAGCCTTCAGTTCTTTCTAGCTCCCTGTGTACCTTCAATTCATTCTTGCTCCCTGTGGAAGTGCAGCTAGCCTTCAGTTCATGCAAGCTCCCTGTGGAAGTCTAGCTGGCCTTCAGTTCATTCTTGCTCCCCGTGGAAGTGCAGCTAGCATTCAATTCATTCTTGCTCCCCGTGGAAGTGCAGCTAGTCTTCAATTCATTCTAGCTCCCTGTGTACCTTCAATTCATTCTTGCTCCCTGTGGAAGTGCAGCTATCCTTCAGTTCATGCGAGCTCCCTGTAGAAGTCTAGCTAGCCTTCAGTTCATTCTTGCTCCCTGTGGAAGTGTAGCTAGCCTTCAGTTCATTCTAGCTCCCTATGGAAGTGCAGCTGGCGTTTAATCAATTGTAGCGCCAACTTGAAGTGCAGTCTTCAACATTATAGCCCCATGTGGAAGTGCTGCTAATCATAAATTCATTCCAGGCCCTTTTAACAGTGAAGCTAGCGTTCAATTCATTCTAGGTCTTTATGACACTGCAGCTTGCATTTCACCCTTTCCAGATTTTGGGGAAATACAGCTAGTATTCATTTCATTCTAGCTCTTTGTGGCCGTGAATCTAGCAATTGGACCTTCCTAAGGAAGCGCATCTAGCATTCAATTCGTTCTAGCTCTCTAACGGTGGGTAACTAGCATTCAATTAATTGTACCACGTCTGGAAGCGCAAGTAGAATTCTATTCGTTCAAGCTCTTTGTAGTCCTGCTGCTAGCCAGTCTACCTTTCTAAGGAAGTGCAGCTAGCATTCAATTTATTGTACCCCATCTGGAACTGCAACTATCTCTCAGTTCACAATAGCCCCCTGTGAGAAATGCAGCTAGTAATAATTCATTGTCGCTCTCTTCGATGTGCTGCTAGCCTTCAGCTCATGGTAGGTACCTGTGGCAGTGCAGATGGCATTCAGTTCTTTCTAGCTCCTCCTAGAAGTGCAGCTAACATTCAAACCCTTGTAGCTCTCTCTGGAAGGCCAGCTACCTTTCATTTATAGCTCTCTGTGAAAGTCCAGTCATCATTCAGTTCTTTGAAGCACCCTCTGGAAGTGCAATTAGTGCTCAGTTCATTCAGTCTTCCTTTACAATTGCAGATCGTCGCACAGTGCATCCAGTCCCACTTATAAGTGCTCCAGATCCATGTGGAAGTGCAGATAGCATTATAAGCGCAGTACATAACAGGTGGAGCTCTTACCTAATTTACCCACTTGGTAAGGATGGAACAAAGACTTGGCCTTGCCAGCAGCCATTCAACTCGCTCAGCCAGTCAGTCTGCTGTTCCCCTACATGAGTGAAGCTGGCTCTTTAATACGTCCACTCCAACGGTGAAGTGCAGTCATCCTTGAACTAATGTTCCCATATAGTACTCCATTATGAACATCATCCACTTTAAACACCTCCAGCTTTGACAGATAAGCAAATTGAGGCTCAAGGAAAGAGTGATTCGACCAGGATCACATAGTTTGTTCAAGAAGGGAAGTCGGAATCTGAGGCCAAGTACAGTATATCTTTGACATTGGACCTCTACTATCTTTTAATTTTTCAGTCTAGCAGATAAATAATAGTTTGACATAACGCTGCATGTGTGGAGATGGTTCTCTAAGCATTGTAATATAAGCAGTTTAAGAAAGCAACTCTGTGACACTCGTTTTTCCTCCTCAGAAGTATGCATGTACCTATTGAGATTGAAGTCTGTGACATGCACGTTACTTAGATTAGTCGAGGAAACTCCTCCTCTGCGGTAGGTGCACTCACCCACCCTGCTCACATAGTGCCTTACCGAAGAGCTGACCGGTATTGGAAATGACTGCGGATCCAATTAATTGTAATATGAACTTAATCAAGTATGAATTTTTATGATCAATTTTGAAATTGTATAGCTATTGTATCATAAAAATTATCATACTGTAAGGATGTGGAATGTTTTTATCATTTATTCTTTTATATATGTAGTATGCTTTTATGCCTTCATCATGTCGGCAAAATAAAGTTATTCTGACTGACTGACTTGGTCATTGTTCTCAATGGAGCAGCCACTGGGAGGTCAAGATGCGATCTCTTCAGGTTACAGCAGCCCTGCTGAGGAACGCAGCCGGTGCCGCCATATTGAACTGTCTTCCGTGTTGGAGTAATGGCCCGGCCGTGTCCTGTCAACGGGTGAGACAAGTGGCAGTAACTGTCTTCCATTGGGGAAATCAATGTGAATTTGTGTCTGTCGGTCCCAATCCTAAAACTAAAAGTGCTACTCAGGATGAACAGTCGAGGACGGAAAATCTTATAACTACGGCCTTTAAACGGTTAAAAACACCCTTTCTTTGCTGAGCTGCCTCGACCGGTCTGTCTTGCTTTCCGGGATTGTATTGTAATCTCTTGAACTCAGGGCACCCACCGGTGTGCGCCAGGGCTCGCTTGCAGCGGGCGCAGCAGCGTGCTGCCTCTGTGGTTTGCGAGCTGTAGGCAAGGGGCATGTCACTTGTGACGGGGCCGCCTGTTTACCCTGGCGACGCAAAGCGTCATCTGCAGCTTCGCACTCGCGCTCGGCACGTTCCCTTGGCACGTGCCGCCGCGCCAGGCTGTGGAACTCCTCGTCTTTCACTTTCCGGAAGGCGTCAAAGGCCTGTATTCTGATAATATTTCTCTCAACTGTTTCTGTTACTCCCTTGGTTGCTGCGAGTACTTGAACAGATGTAACTCCGTTTTAAACCCTGCAGCCATCGCTGGACTTCAAAAGCAGGCCAAACCGATGCACTGTCTCTTGCATATAGTTCCGATCGACTTTGGATACGCCTCCCTCAGCCATTTGCTTGTTTCCGACCAGCCTCTTTTCAGCCATTGGCTGGTTTACGAGTTTTCAACCATCACTTGGCATAGCCCAGCAGCGTATTATTCCTGTTGCATCCAATGCTTATAACTGCTTGAGTGTCTCATTCCGCATCCAATTGATTGCTTACTTCTCTCCTACCATTACAGGCCTCGCCGTGCTCGTTCACTTGTGTGTCTGCTCTGCTTGTTCTTTCCCCGTGTGTTGCTATCTGTTCCTTTTTATCCCACCTGTCATCCGCGTTTTTATGCTCCTCGTCCCTTCTTCTCCCCTTTCCACCCATGTGATATTCCTCTTTCTGCATTCCTTCTTTTTCCGTGTGCCTCTCTAATCCATGCCTGTTCTTTGCCTCGCCATTGTTGTGTTCTAGTTGTTCTACGACTGTGCCGCAACAGGCGCACAGCGTAGACCCACGTGACCCTGGAAATAAAAGGAGTCTGCGAGCGTACGTACGCCAGTTGGCAACAACGTGAACAGTAAGCAATTGTAGCCCCCAGTGTCCGGCTCTTTATTTCTAGGCCTGTGCCACGTGCTTAGTGAATAGTGACCCAGAGTGCCCCTGAGTGTAGGTTGCCACCTAACCCTGTCCGTGGGCCCCCACCCGACACAACAGCTGGCGACGAGGGTGGGCGTACCCTCGCTGTGTGTGTTCAAGCGTCCTTCTGCGGGGCAGGCGCGAGCTCTGTCATCGGCTCGCGGCGCTCGTGCCCCTGGGGTCCCGGAAGCTATTCAGCGTCTCGCCCGGACTGTCGACCGGGTAACACTGGTGCCCGCAAGGTGAGCCGTCGTGCCTGCAGGGAGGGGCGCACGCCCGGACTGTCGACCGGGGTGCACAAAAGCCTACAGGGCGCGCCACCGTGCCTACCGGCAGTGCGTGCATCTACACGCAAGGGCCGCCGCCTCAAAACCGGCTCGCCAGCACTCTCAGGTTGACCCCCCCCGGGACAGCACGTGGAGCCCCGCCAACCTTGCGCAGCGCCGCATCTCGGCGGAAGAGCCGACGCGCTGAAGTGCGCTGCCGCCACGAGGACACTGCCACGCCCCCGTCTCCTCCGCGCTGCCCGTAAAGAGGGCCCCAGCGACAATCTGCTGCAGGGAGGGGGTGGAACAGGCTCCCACAGAGTCACCGCACACTGCACCAGGCCACAGACTCACTAAAGGAAACTAACATAATAAAGCATTGGCAGCACCAAGAAGGATAATTGACTAAATCAAGCAAAAGGCCATTCAATATCCTCATAACACGGGGGCACAACGTCGCCGCACGCAGAAGGTCACCCACACTCCAATCAAGGAGTCTGTTTGCAGTCACCCAACAAGCATTGATCATTGTCAATCCTCAACTATAGCAATACCGCAAAGAGGGAGCCCGGGAGCGCCCACCAAGGCCACCAGCGCAGACAACATCCAACGATCAGCGCGACGCCACGACGAACATGGCCACAATACCGCCGATCAAACCCTTCCTAGTGGAAGGTTCGCCATCGTCACTGGCTCCAAAATGGAAAGACTGGGTCAACAGGTTGTTAATCTTCTTTGAGGCCACCAAGGTTCACAAGGATCAGAAAAGAGCCATGGTCCTGCATCTTGGGGGTAAAGACGTCCACAACATCGCAAAGACTCTTGCAGAAGTGTCCCCGAAGACTCACCGCACATTGATAGAAGCATTGAACAAGTACTTCGAGCCCATGGCCAATCAGGACTATGAGCGGTTCATCTTCAGACAAGCGCGGCAGCTGCCAGAAGAGTCATTGGACGCATACCACGCCCGGTTAAAGAACCTAGCCTCGACTTGCGGATTCGCGGACGTCACTGAGGAGATAAGGGGACAGATAATCCAGGGATGCGCATTAGCTAAACTCCGAGAACGAATCCTGGAAGAATCAGGAAAGCCCCTGGCGGACATTTTGACTCTAGGGCGCACCAAAGAGTTGTCGAAGGCCCGAGCGGCCCACATGGAGGCGGCCCTCCAGGCCCCGGTGAAAGCTGAACCAGTCAACAAAGTGACCGTAAAGCATCCGACGAAATGGACCAAGAAAGGCACCGGAGCCACAGGGGCCACAGCAAGTGCACCCGGAAAGACGTGCGGATACAGCAGAGGATCACCTCACCCAGCAGCAGAATGCCCGGCAAAGGGGAAGCGGTGCTCCGGGTGTGGTCGCTTTAACCATTTTGAAAAAGTCTGTCGGTCCAAGAAATATCGGAGACCAAGACAAGTGGTAAACACCATACCAGAGGGAGACCCCAGCCAGAGCGATATGGACGACGACGAGGAAGAAGAAAGGGTCGTCCACCGAGTACATATGATTGGCACGGCCGTCAGCAGGACCAGGCGATTACCGCAATGTGGCATCCAGATGGGAGAACAGGAACTTATGGCTGTGGTAGACACCGGAGCGACCATCAACCTCCTGGCAGCCTCTCTGTACCAGACCATGTATCCACCCCCTATGCTCAGCCCGTCACCTATCACCGTCTTCGCGTACGGCCAAGACACTCCTCTGAAAATTCGAGGTAAATTCAAGACATCCATCTCGCACGGAGATCGTTCCATCACGGCCAACATCTTTGTGGCGGAGGACGGGCAAGGCATGCTGCTTGGATGCCGGGCGGCCGAAGACCTGGGGATTGTCACTTTTGCATTTGGGGTACACCAGGAATCCATCCAACAGCTTACCACGGATTTTGCCGACATATTCAAGGGCATTGGAAAATTCACCGGGAACAAAGTACATCTCCACATTGACCCCACTGTCCAGCCGGTAGCCTTAAGACATCGCCGGA
The DNA here is from genome assembly GCF_964263255.1 of Lissotriton vulgaris. Classification (NCBI taxonomy): domain Eukaryota; kingdom Metazoa; phylum Chordata; class Amphibia; order Caudata; family Salamandridae; genus Lissotriton; species Lissotriton vulgaris. Next base: position 147,350,109 of record NC_141697.1, on the reverse strand, counting down.
TTGCGTTTCATCTCAGACCGCTCGTGGAAGAAGAACTAAAAAAACTAGAAGAAGCGGGGCATCATAGAAAAGGTAACTGGTCCCACTCCCTGGGTTTCTCCCATGGTGGTCACACGGAAACCGAAGCAACCAGGAGCTGTCAGAATCTGTATGGATATGCGCCTCCCCAACACCGCCATCAAAAGGGAGCGCCACATAACGCCCACCATTGACGATCTTATAGGTGAAATGGCGGGAGCAAGTTGGTTCTCAAAGCAGGACCTCTGATCTGGTTATCACCAGCTGGTGCTTGACGAAGAGTCGCACAACATTACGACCTTCTCCACACATGTGGGACTCAGGAGATATACGCGCCTCAGCTTTGGCGTGTCCAGTGCCGCGGAGGTATTACAAAACGTAATACAGGAGCTGATCACTGATATCCCTGGAGTAATCCACGTCAGTGACCATATCATGATCCACGCCCGCACAGTACAGGAACACAACGCCCGACTACGCAAGTGTTTAAAAGACTCAGAGAAGCGGGCCTCACTTTACATCGTGAGAAGTGCGAGTTTCTGAAACGCAAGCTGCAATTTTTTGGATACACCTTTTCAGCCGAGGGAGTCAATCCAGATCCCGACAAGGTAAAGGACATTAAAGCTGCCGCTCCCCCCACAACTGTCACTGAAGTCCGCAGCTTCCTGGGGATGGTCAACTACTGCAGGAGGTTCATCCGGGACCTGGCTAACCTCACACTGCCGCTGAGAGACCTCACCAAAGACAACACGCCGTGGAAATGGGGACCGGAACAAGCCAAGGCATTTCATGACATCAAGGAAGCCCTCTCAGACGCCACAACTCTGGCCTTCTTTGACCCCCGGAAACTAACACTAGTCGCCGTGGATGCGGGCCCAGTGGGTCTGGGAGCAGTCTTGATGCAAAGGCAAAGGGCGGATGAAGATTGGACCCCAGTAGCGTTTGCGAGTCGCTCTCTCACCGAGACTGAACAAAGATACTCGCAAATCGAGAAGGAAGCAATAGCGATTCACTGGGGGTGCCGACATTTCCATCTGTATATATATGGAAAGCCATTCACAGTAGCCACGCCACAAGCCGCTGGTAGCCCTCTTCTCAGGAACATCTACAAAACCTCCCCCGCGCATAGAGAAATGGATGCTTCAACTCCAAGACTACAACTGCCGGGCGGAGTATCAGCCAGGATCAAGGAATCCAGTGGACTATCTATCCCGACACCCGAGAGCTGCGACCAGGGAAGAGATGGAAGATGCGGCGGACACAGAAGCCTACGTGAGGTGTGTCCCAGCCAGATCCTGCCCCGTGCCAGTGTCTCTGGAGAGCATTGCTGCAGCCACCCAGGCGGATGAATGCCTGCAAAAGGCCCAAGCAGCCCTGCAAAGCGGAAACTGGCGCCGAGCCAGGGAAAGTTGGAAGATACTGACACCAGAAGCACAGCGCATTCTGGAAAGTCTGTACCACGTGCGTGAAGAACTCAACGAGGACAACACTGGATGTCTGCTGCGAGGCCACCGATTGGTGATACCATCTGCCCTGACGGCCCGAATGGTACAGCTGGCGCATGTGGGCCACCAGGGAATGGTGAAAACAAAATCCCGACTAAGGACCAAGGTCTGGTTTCCCCTTATGGACGATCTAGTGGAGGCCGCAGTAAGATCATTCGCCGCCTGCCAAGTCACAGGGGACACACCACGAGAAGCTCCCATAGTCGTTGAGCCACGGCCACAACACCCTTGGGAATGCGTCAGTCTGGATTTCGGTAGCCTTCCTGACGGGAGGCACACCATGGTGGCCATCGATGACCACTCCAAGTATCCTGAAGTAGAAATCCTATCGACCACTAGTGCGGCCGAGGTCCTCCCTAAACTAGAGAAACTAATAGCAGCCCACGGTCTGATCAAAGAATTACGAACTGACAATGGTCCTCCCTTTCAAGGGCAGGAGTTTGCCAACTATCTGAGTACAACGGGCATACGACATCGCCGGATAACGCCCCGCTGGCCCCAAGCCAATGGAGAAGCTGAGCGCTTCATGAGGACCCTTAACAAGGTAATCCGAATCGCTCATGAGAAAGGACAGTCAGTAGAGTTGGCCATATTTACATTCCTAAGGAGCTATCGGCAGACACCTCACACGACCACAGGGGTCGCCCCCGGACACGTCCTCATGGGAAGAGTGGTGGTGGACTCGATACCTCATCACCCTCACTGGAAGCCGACATTGTCCGATGAACGACAGATTGAGGCCCGACGGCGGAAAGCCTACGCCCAGACCAGTCTACGCCAGAAAGCCAAGGTCCCGCAGATTGTCCGAGGAAATCTAGTACTACTCAAGAATCGTGTCACCAACAGGAAGTTCAGACTCACCTACGAGGCACGACCCTGGAAGGTGATCAATGTGAAAGGAACTCGAGTGATAGCAGCCCGAGGCAGAGAAGTAGTCACTCGCAACATATCTCATTTCAAGATCTTTCATCCCGAGACTGAGGCAATCTCTCTCTCTGAGCCCCCAGTGAGCCCAGCGTCAGTTAACCCAGAGACTTCTCCCCCGCTGTCAGCATCAGGGGGATCTCACGAAGAAGAGCCCACTGACGTCACCGGAGGGGAAGACCTTCATCAGAGCCCATCTGAGAGCAGTGTCGTGGACCAAAGTGGGAACAGTCCTGTGGCCAGTGACCAACGACAACCTTCCCCGGCTGGGGCTAATGCCACGCCGAGCAGGGGTCCCGGTCGATTCCAACTGAGAAGGAATCCAGAGCCATCCCGCCGTCTGCGGGATTACTTCACGTAAGACTGTTCCACTATTTCTGCTTTATTGTGTTGAACTGAACATTCTGAGACTGTATGCTGAAATCCATGGGCCTGAGGCTCCTCGCCCGTTGGTGTTCTGAACATTGCCATACAGAACTGGTTTACTGTTTTGGTTTTGGTTTTGTTTTTTTTGTTTTTTTTATGGTTGGAGAGGAATGTTGTGTTCTAGTTGTTCTACGACTGTGCCGCAACAGGCGCACAGCGTAGACCCACGTGACCCTGCAAATAAAAAGGGTCTGCGAGCGTACGTACGCCAGTTGGCGACGACATGAACAGCAAGCAAACGTAGCCCCCAGTGTCGGCTCTTTATTTCTAGGCCTGTGCCACGTGCTTAGTGAATATTGACACAGAGTGCCCCTGAGTGTAGGTTGCCACCTAACCCTGTCCGTGGGCCCCCACCCGACACAACAGCCATCACTTACTGCCCCCTGCTTTTTTTGTCTTTTTCGCCATCAGAGACAATCAATCATACGTGTGTAAATCAGCTTATAGAACAGGTTACATAAGTCAAAGGACTAAAAGTGTAGGAGTCACGTGTCATCCATACTGGTCGGCAGTATAGTTTAAGAGTGCTTGGTGTGAAGAAGCACAAACTCAGTCGAAAAAAATAAAACCGCATAGTTGGGAGTTTTCTTTAATAATAAGGATCAATTTCTAGCCAAATTAACCCTTTATGCAACATTAATTAATGTTCTAATGTATACTTTACAGTGTGTATGCAGTCCTATGATGAAAGTTAATAGCTCTCTATTGTATATTAGAACTTTAAGTTATAAATAGCAAGTAACAAAAGGATGTCTCTTTTAAAATCAGTAACCTGCTGATCTGTGTACATTATATGCACTCTGTAATCTACTTGGTACACGTTCTTTGCAGGAGGCATATTTACTCTGCACTAACTTCGCATAAGTCAAAACCTCAAGTATACAAAATGCTGTTTTCTCTTTAGTAAGATAATTAATCACACAAGTTATCTTGACATTTTTGTGAGGCCTGGTAATTGCTAGGGGAAAGAAACGGTGCAGCAGGTGCTTCAAAGACATAATAATCTTGCAAACAGGGTGCCCCCAGGAAGCCAGCAGCCGGTACGGTGGCACCGGTCGCACCGCCCAAGAGCCGGCCCTGGCTGCAGGAGCCTCTCATTCAGCCAACGCTTTTTTCTCATGGAAACAAAAGGAGGTGGGTCTGTATCGAAGGCTCTCTTGCCTTCATTACAGTCTTTGTGTTTCTATGTGAAGTGAAGCTCTGGTGACAAGAGACCCTTCATTGTACTTATGTGAGCCTTTATATATCATAGAGTGATAGTAGAACTTCAAAGAAGGCTATGTTTGTATTGAAACAAAAAGAGGATTGTAATGAAGGTCGGGTCTCCAATACAGACTGCTTTTTGCTTTAAATGTCTTTGGCTCTCACGTGTGAAACCCAGTTTTTTTTTGCGCTATCATGTTAAATTCAACATCTCGTTACACCTGGCAAGGATGAATGATTGAGTTGACCTTTCCAGCAACCGTTCAAGTCAACGGGCCGGCCAGTTCCCTAAGGAAATGCAGTTCGATTTTAATGCTTCCAGTCCCACAGTGAGGTGCAGCCAGTCCTTGAACTAATTGTTTCCCTTAACACTGCAGCATGCAAGAAGACGACAGACCTCTAAGCGCTGTAATAAATGTACATTAAGATAGCAACTCAGTGGCACTCGTTTTTCATCCTCAGTAGTGTAAGTGTATCAAGAGTGACGTCTGTGACATGAAACTTATGTAGGTTAGACAATCACACACACACACTCCTCTGCAGTAGGTGCACTAACCCACCCAGCCCCCTCAGTGAAATGACCTTGGCCGTTGTGGTTTCGCCTGGAACAGCCACTGGAAGGGTGAGATGTAACCTCTCCAATTCACTGCAGTCCCGATGAGTGGTGTGGGTAGAGGTTCTCTTGCGCCAGCTCATTAAATCCAGACATATTGCCTTTGTCAATGTTTGTTTCACCAGGGAATACTTGCTGCAGTTTACCCTGCAGCAGGGATGAAAGATGTGTCAAAAGAGTGCCGGTGGCATGATCATTACTGTGTGCAGCGGCTCCACGCTGCCAAGGGCTGGAGGCTTCTGAGCACCAGGGTTGTCTGATTTTGATTCCTCAGCATTACTTTTTCTTCCACACCCTACACTTCACTGTCTTTATCTCACTCTTGTTGGTTCTTTTGCGTCCTTGCTTTTTCCATTTGCCGCTATTTTTTAATCGCCTCATTCTTCTTCTTCGTCCCTCTACTGTCTCGTTCTCTCTGTCTCCCTTACCCCAGGTCAAAATCAGATGATTAAAAATAAGTCTCGGCTCCAAAAAATGAGTGACGTTGCCCACCACAGTCAAAGACCGGCACATTTTAAGCACTGACTGTGTGGCACTGCTGTTGGGTTTGCTCCCCTCTGTTTTTCTTGACATCTGCTACAATCCAGTTCTAGGAGAGAAACCAAGCTCACCTGATTGGTAGAATCTTAATACATTCAATGATGTGTTTTGTAAGGCGGTCGTTTCTACATACTATAGTTTCTTAGGTTTAATGCATTTTTATTAAGAAAAAAGAAACATGGGGAAGGGGAATAGGAGGTTAAGGTTACATACAGTATAATAAGGAAGTAGCGCATCTCAGGAGCGTTGGCGAAAAGTAGTCCGGTGGTACAGAAGAAAAATGCAACAAATGTAAGGCAAAGAAGCAATCTGAGTAACCCTCGCGTGCACCTCAACACCCCATCCAAAGCCGAGCGCGGATAGCCATCAGCGAGTCATCAAAGCACCACCCAACCCCTCCGATCCCCCCGCCCCCAAAAAAGGAAGAAGAAAGAAAACAACACCCCAACTCCCCCGTCCAATGGCCCCGCAATAGGATAACCCGCCCCAAGCAGCCCACCCCCCATCCCCTAAGATCCTGTCCCCAGTGCAGTCTAATCCACCGGGGTCGCCGGCGGCGTCAGCCTAAGAAGTCGAAGGTACCTCGGGCAGGTGAGCTCCCGGAATTCCGTGGACAGTAGTGCTAGTAAGGGTTGCCATAGCTCCTCAAATTGATCCACATCCCCAGCCACTGTGAGCGACATCTTCTCCATACCCAACACCTGCCAGAGCCTATGTAACCAACCCGTAATGGAGGGGACAGTGGTGGTGCGCCAGTGGACAAGAATATTCTGGACCGCGGAGCCTAGCGCAATTGCAATCTGTCTACCCCTGCGGGACTTCAACGGGTACATGAGATCATTGGGAAGGCCTAACAAAACATACGCTGGGAAGCGCGGCAGCTCAATCTCAAAGTGCCTATCCACCTCATCCAAGACCTCCTTCCAATAGGCGGTCAGCACCGGGCAAGCCCAAAGGATGTGTGAGAGTGTACCCTCCTGTCCGCATCCCCGCCAGCACCCCTTGTCAGTGTGTCTGTGCATTTCATACAGCCTCTCCGGGGTGTAGTACCAATAAGTAGACACCTTAGTGAAGGTCTCCGTAAGTCCCGTGTGATATGCTGAGTGCCGCGCCCGATATGCAATTTTGTCCCACTCCTTATGGCTGAGTGTCCTATCCAATTCTCTGTGCCAGCGCTCCCTCCCCGGATTATGATAGTGGAACGTCGGGGGCTGAAGGAATTTATACAAATCGGTAATTAGCTTGGCGTCCGAGGTCCGGGTCACCAACCACCGCTCGTATGATGTGATTTGGCGAGCAGCGGTGTCGCGAACCTGGGGTTGGAGAGCCCAGTGTCGGACCTGTATATAGCGCAGTCTGTCCATCTCCGTCAGGCCGAAGTCCTGTCGAAGTTGTTGGAAAGGAATCATGCCGTCCGGCCCGTAGATCTGGAAAAGCGCCCTACAGCCCGCGCTCACCCAATGGGAAAAGGCTCCCGGCTCCATCCCTGGGGCAAAGTCCGGGTTGCCCACTATGGGTGTGAACGGCGAGGGAAAGGTGGTCAGGTCATGAGTTTCGCAAACCGCATCCCACACCCTCAGGGGGACCCGCGTAACAAAAGAGGCGTAGAGATTAGCAGGGCGATGCGCGCGGCGCAAGAACGGAACCTCCTGGAGGGTGCGGCCCGCCACCGCCTGGTCTTGAAAAAGCCAGTGTTTGTCGGACTCCCATCTGCTCCACTCCACCAGATATCGCAATTGCGCCGCCTGAAAGTATTTACGGAGGTCCGGGATGCCAAGACCCCCCGCCTCCGGAGCGAGCGTGGAGAGAACCCTCTTTATCCGCGGCTTGCGGCCTTGCCAAACGAAGCGGGAGATGGCAGCCTGCGTTTGCCGTATCCAGCCTACAGGGGGCTGGAGAGGCAGAGCGCGAAAGAGGTATAGAATCTGGGGCAGCACCGTCATCTTAACCGCCGCGATGCGGCCCAGCCACGACAGCAGGCCCTTGCTCCAGCGGCCAAGTTCCTCCTTGATCTTCCTGCCGAGGGAAGTGTAATTGGCTGTCACCATCTCAGGCAGTGTGGGCGCCAGCAAGATCCCCAGGTATGGCACCGTAGACGAGGACCACTGCATGGGAAAAAGGCGCTGAAGGTCCCACCTGGTATCCGCCGCCAGTGACACATCCAACGCCACCGACTTGCTCATATTTATTTTAAAGCCGGCCACACGCGCAAAGGCGTCCAGTTCCAACGCAAGCAGGGAGCGACCTCTTGGGGTCGTCTAGGGTCAGCAGAACATCGTCCGCGTAAAGGCTGACCGTGTGGACATACTGGCCCATCTTGACCCCAATGGCGTCTGGGTTGTTGCGAATCCTCTGAGCAAACGGCTCCATGTAGAGGGCGAACAAAAGCGGCGAGAGGGGACAACCCTGTCTAGTACCGCGTTCGATAGCAAAACTACTGGAGCTACACCCATTGACCCGCACCGACGCCGAAGGATTTTTGTAACAGTTGAAGACCATGGTGCGGAACTTCTCGCCGATACCCAGTTTCCTGAGAACCAGCTCGAGGTACGGCCAATGAACTCTGTCGAAGGCCTTCTCCGCGTCAACTGATAGCAACATTCGCTCCCCCGGGATACGCGAGGCCTTCTCTAGTACATGCGTCACCCTCTTGGTGTTGTCCACCGTCTGTCTACCGGGTACGAAGCCCGCCTGGTCCGCCTCCACCAGTCCCGGTAGGTGTAGACCAAGCCTGGACGCCAGAATCCCCGTATAGAGCTTAAGGTCGACATTTAAGAGTGAGATGGGCCTGTACGAACCACACAAGGCCCGGTCCTTCCCGGGCTTCGGGATGACCGATACCGTTGCGTTCAGGAGGTCCGGTGGGATAGCGCCAGACTCGGAGAAGGAGTTAAAAAGCCGAGTCAGGATTGGGGCCACAGCGGCGCAGAAGGTCTTATAGAACAAGGACGTGTAGCCATCCGGGCCCGGGGCCTTACCATGCTTCAGTCGCGCTATAGCGGAGATGACCTCCTCAACATGGATGTCCCTCTCTAGATGGTCCGCCTGGGCAGGATCCAGCACCGGGAGGGCCACTGACTCCAAATAGTCCTCGGCGTCTCGCGGCGAGGAGGGCTCCCCAGCATACAGTGCTTCGTAGAAGCTGCGAAAAGATTCCGCCACCTCTGCGTCACCAGAAACAACAGCCCCGTCCGTGCCCACCAGTTCCTTCACGACACTACGCTGCTGTGCGACCCGGAGACGGTGGGCCAGGAGCTTACCACACTTGTCACCCCCTGAGTAAAAGGCATGCTTCAGACGTAAAGCGGCGTACTCCGCCCTTTCAAGATCCAGTGCCGATAGGAGCTTCCTCGCCGCTTTCAATTGCCTCCAAACTCTCGGAGCCCCCGTGCGGCGATGGACCTGCTGGAGCTCCCGGACCTGCGCAGTCAGTTCGTCCCTCTTACGTTGCCGTTCCTTATTTTCGGCAGAGGAGATGGAGATAAATTCCCCCCGGAGGACCGCCTTCAAAGCCGCCCACTGCGTTGCTTGGGACGTGTCAGAGTTGCCATTGTGAACCAGATAATCCTGAATGACTTCCCCTATGCGCTTCACAACAGACTTCTTATGTAAAAGGGTATCGCGAAGACGCCACATCCCCCGATGGGGAGAGGCCCCCGGCCACTTGAAAACGCCGGAAACTGGCGCATGGTCGGACAGAGACAGGACCCCAATGTCCGCCGCCGTGGCGGCAGTGCACAGTGGTCCACTCACCAGGAGGTAATCCAGCCGCGAGTAAGTGCGGTGCGCATGGGAAAAGTAGGAGTAGTCCCTATCAGTGGGGTGCAGAGAGCGCCAGAGATCGTGCAAATCCATCTCCACAATCCGATCCTTCACCGCGCGGGAAAGTTCCCCCGTCTGCGGGGAGCGTTGCGCCGACCTGTCCATAGCAGAGTCGAAAACAATGTTAAGGTCCCCCCCAGGATAACATGACGGTCGGGAGAGGCAGTGACGTCTACTAACACTGAGTCTAAGAAACGATCCTGGTGATCATTCGGGCTGTAAACTGAGCCAACCGTAAAAGCTATTCCCCCTAGTCGCATGCGATATGCAAGGAGCCTCCCCTTTTGTTCGGCATACTTGTACAGAACCTCACCTCTAAAGGAGCTCGCTAAAAGAATGGCCACCCCCGCAGTCTTGTTCGCCGCTGAGGAGAAGAACTGGGTGGGGAACTTGGCGGAGCGCAGTCTATGACAATCCCTGGGCAGCAAATGGGTCTCCTGCAAGAGGCATATATCCGCCTGCGTCCCCTCCAACAATGATAGGATCGCCCTTCGCTTCATGGGGTTATTCAGACCCTTAACATTAAGGGTCACTACCTTTAAGGACGGCATTCCACCCGGGGATCAGAAACGCTATGCAGCCAGCAAGGGATCAGCGGGCGGGGCGCACGGGGCAGGCGCGCGGGAAAGGCCCGGACAGGCCAAGCGTGGGCATGGACAACATCGGACGGGACCCCCCCAACAACAAAACAACCCTTACACCCTCCCAAAACACACTCATGGCAACTAGCCCAAAACAAATGTAAACACCCCATTGTCTCAGTCAAGCCCCAAAACGGGCAAGTCCGTAGGAAACAGCAAAGTGGACGTTCAGCCACTCACCTCCAACCGCCCCCCCCCCCCCTGGCCCCCGGCCCCAAACCCAGCATCATGGAGGCTAAGAATCTCTCCCCCCGGAGTGAAGTTAGGCCGTCAAGGCCACGCCATTGGAGTCGGCCAAGTCCCTGGCCGCCGCCCTCAAAGCATCAGCCATGTCCGCCCTAATGGTGGGGGAATCAGGACGACCTGCACTCGCCGGCGACTGTCTCCTCGTTGACCTCCGTCGGCTCCGTCTCTCCGGGCGCCTCCACGACGGTGTAGCTCCATCCTCCTCCGTGGCTGTGAGCCCCAGTACCCCACAGATGTCTTGTAGGGAGCGCAGTTGGTGCAGCACCCCGTTCCATCGAAAGATCAGACGGAAAGGGTGTCCCCAGGAGTAAGGCGTCTCGTGTTCGCGCAGAAAGTCAGTGGCGATCCTGAAGGACCTGCGCTTCTGCAGCGTGATGGCGGACAGGTCTTGGTAGAGGGCTACAGGCCGCTCCCTGAAAGTTAAAGGCTGCTTCCTGCGGGCCTCCGCCATGATGCGCTCTTTCAGCGGGAAATCGGGCAAGAATGCTAAAATGTCCGGGGGGGCGCCGATGACTGGCGCTGTCGACCAACCCTATGCGCTCTGTCAATGCGTACAGGGAAGTCCGCATCTTCCCCCAGGATCTCTCGGAACAGGTCCTGTAGATAGGCCACCAAGTCGGACCCCTCGTCCGCGGATGCGACACCCCGCACCCGGATGTTATTCCGCCGGGACCTGTTCTCAAGGTCTTCAGAGTGGGCCTGGAGCTCGACACATTGCTCCCTGAGGCGGAGAACGTCCTGCTGAAGATGGACAATCTCTTCGTCCCGGCGCTGGCCCGCCGTCTCCGCTGTTTCAACTCGCTCGCCAAGGCCCTCCACCTCCCTGCGTACTTCACGGACCTCACTGGCCACTTCTCTCTTCAGCGTTTGAAAGTCTTCCTTGAGGGAGCTAAACAGTTCCTCCATACAGGACCTCGTGACCGGTGGCTCGCCCCCAGCCGCATCCGCCGAGGCCCGGGAGGATCCCGGCGACGGCTGTGTTCTGTCCCGCAGCTGCTGGGCCCTGCCAAGCATATCCGGCAGGGTGCGGTCCCCCTTCCTCGAGCTGCCTTTCCCAGCCATCGTAGTCGCTGCAATGGTCGAGCGGGCTCAGGTCCAGCCGCCCCAGAGTTGCCCAGTCGCCGGTGGGCGCCAGACGTGGGGACCACTCCGCAAGCAAGGGTGCCTCGCCACAAGCGACAAAATGGCGGTCCGGTCCGGGCACTACCAATCGCGGAGCCCGGCCAGGGCGGCGATCGGGAGCCAAAGCAGGGGTCCCCCCTCAGCACGTCCCACAGGAAGTTAGTTCAGTAGCGGAGGCGACAGCAAGCGCCCGCCAGCCAAAGGCACCGACGGAGGCCACCAACACCAGCTCTTCGGGGACAAGATGGCGGCAGGGCGGGGCCAGGTAGAGCGGCCCGGGCCGGCGACACCGCCGGGGTCCCCTCGGAACACAGCGATCAAAGAAAGTCCGCAGCCAATGTCCCACAGGTTCACCGAAGGGCCCAGGTGGGCCGATCCCAGCGTTGAGGCCCCTGGTTGTCGTACACGGGGCCGTGGCCTGCACAGCACAGGGTATCGCTGTCGCTAGTCGGGGGGCCAAGGCGCAGATCTTAAATCCAAAGTCTTCCGTGCCACCAAGACCCCGCCCGTAGGGCTCCGCTATCCTCCGGTACGTGGCGGGTCCGATCCCCTCCGGATCGTCAGCGTTCAGCACCAGGCCCAGCCGAGGCGTCCGGACAGCACCGCAGTTCGCTCCGCCTCCCAGGCTCTCCTCCGTACCTCGATCTTTGACCAAACTTTTGAAGCGCTTCCCCCGAGGCGATTAGGGCCAAAGTGACATCAATGTGCGCGCCAGGTCCTCCGGCACATTCCTCTCACTCGCTGAGCATCAGCGGGGGGAGAGAAGCGAAAGAAAAGGGGCTCGAGCTGAGCCGGGCCGGAGGAGCTACGGGAGGAAGCGTCCGCTCACCCCGCCATCTTGGCCACGCCCCCCCATACTATAGTTTCTTAAAGTAACAGTTCTGTTGATGAAAGACCAGAGAGATGCACACAGACGGTCAATGAAGAGTTTTAGATTCTAATGAGAGACTCTTCACAGTTGACTTATCAAGCGTTCCCTCTGAGAGCTGGTTTTGCGGAAGAAAAGGTGGATTACAGCCATAACTTCTAACAGGGTTGTTTCTGTTTGTGGTTAGAGGTAAAATTCAGGTATGTGAGAAGATTGTTTCAAGACTAGAGAATTCTGGGCAATGGCACGAAGCATGGTTCTTAGCACTTCAGATCCAGACTGTACTTGTTTAGGTGCTCGGTTATGTGCCTGTAAACAAATATGGTATTGTAATTGCATTTAGATAGCGCTTGCTGCCCCTGACGAGACGCCAAAGCGCTTTTCAGCGAGTAGCACGCTACTCCGGGACCCAAAAATGTTTAGTGATTAATTAGTATAGGGAAATATGAAATTCATTTTAGCGGTGGACATGTGAGTCTGTTATTTGGGTTGAAAAGGGTAGTGGAGGGTTAGAAGAGGGAGGGGTTTGAATTTATATAGCGCTTGGAACCCCTGATGAGGCATCAATAACGCTTTTTTAGGAGTAGCATGCTAGTCCAGAACCCAAATAAGATTAGTGGTGAATTACTATAGGGAAATATGAAATTAATTTGAGAGATGGACATGCCAGTCTGTTCGTTGGATTGCAAAGGATAGTGGGGGGGATGCAAGAAGGTATTAGAAAGGCAAAACCTTATTAAGTTCTCCACCAGTTATTTGATCACCAAGTGCCCTCCAGTGGAAGAAAAGCTGCAATCTATTCACTATAGTTGTTAGGTCTCTGTTTTAAAAGCCCAGCTGACAAACATACCTACTGCTAACAGTATATGTAGAGTGGGCTTTGGAACCACCCCTTTCAACCATCGGCTTTCTTCTGCCAGCCTCTTTCAACCATTCTCCTGAGATTTTGTCGATCACATCTGTGCTCAGTCCAGTTTAGCATTTAACTCTAACCTAATGCTATTGAGACTTTGAACATATCCTTTCGCCTCCACTTAAGTGATTGCATTGGCCTGCAAGAGGGACTAATTTACAAATATAGCCCTCTCTGACCCTTCCTGCTGCCCGCCCACCCCCTGTTTGTTGTTCCAAAGTGCTAATGCTGTATACGCTAGCATATTAAATGGCAACCTATTGTCTTTGCCAATGCTTGTTTTTCTTTTGTCAACCTTAAGAACCGAAACCTGTGCATATCCTTGTGTCATCTTTATTAATTACTGAACCCTTAAGTATGTATCAGTTTGTGAGAGGAAGTGTGACAGCCTGGGGCACTCTTCGTCTAATGCCATTTGTCTTAACACTATTTCGTCTAATCCAGATAGAAGACCCACCCGGCTATCGGGCTGCGTTTACAATTAAAAATCTGCTCCCTAGTTTAAGAACGGGATTAAAGCCAACTCTATCTTTAGACCTACTAAGACCCGAATAACTCGGATGATGCCCCTTTGCAGTTTTCACAGAATATATTTGGATGATGTGCGTAATGTTCTTTCTTTTCACACAAGTGCCTTTAACATTATATGGGGAATCCTACACCGCACCCCAGGTTGTTGCTTTCAGATACCCTGCAAAGAGTGGAGGGGGGTTGGTTTTAATATGTATGGAGTATCCTCTTAGCTCCTTAGCTGATAAGGCTTCCCCCTCGCCAGTCCTGAAATCCTTTTTGATGTTTTTCGCACTTAAGCCTTCATAATTTGTATTCTTACAAAGGGTATCCAGGCCAAACAGTTCTTATCACCCAGTGTTTGAACACTTCTGCCCAAAAACTGTAGCCCACTTGTGTGGCTGAGCCTAGAGCCCCCAAAAAGGCCCCAAAATGGAAGTGGACACATCACATTTTTGTCCTTCAAAGCTAAATATTTTTCGCAGTGTGGGTTGCTGCGCAATTTGGAACCGGGCTCTGCTGCCATCCAAGCAAACCTGCCAAACCCTGGCATTTATTAAATCTAGAACCCCAGGGGAGCCCAAGGAGGTGTGACTTGTGTGGCTCACACTACCATTTCTTGCCCACAATACCCTGCAAAACTCAAAACTGTGGATAAAAGTATACACTTTCCTAATATTTCTGAGAAGGAAAGTTCAAGAACATGCAGAGATCCACAAAACTCCTAACACCCAGTGTTCCCACACTTCTTCCACTAAGAACACTACCCCAGTTGTGTGGCTGGGGCTAGCACCCACAAAAGGAACAGATCGAATTAGGTACAAAGCAAAGAACAAATTGATTTTGCATGTTGGTCTAGGGGGCTTGGTTCCTGCATAAAGATCATCCTCTGAGGGCGTTCTTCAAGCGGGGATCCCCAAAGGAGAGACCTGTTTGAAAAATGGACATTGACCCCTTTCCGGCGCTGCATTTCCATTTTGATCAGTTCTCAGGAGCAGAGTTGCTTTCATTTTGTTTTGCTGTGACATCAACGCACACAGCAATGTTGTGTCTCACAGCAGAACAAAACAAAGCAGACCCAGGGTGTGAGGGAATGTTTTCCTCTCGTCTTGACTTTGATTTTGGAAAATATGTTTCTTCATTAAAAAAAAAATATTTTCCTGTGTTCTGGATGGTCCTTCGAAGTCCATTACACTGAAGATAGTGCCGTGGGCGTCAACAGGTCACCCACCGCACTAATGCTGTTAAGGATTTTTAAGGTCCCATGCAAGACTTATTTTGGGGCTCCCTCCGTTTAGAGCAGCTTTAAATTTATAACCCACTTATATCTAATTCAAACTTTTCTGAGGCCAGACAATATTGGTAACGTTTCAGAAATAGCCAAAAGCACAAGCTGCCCAGTGGTCTCTACCGAAGAGTGCCAAAAGAAAGCTTGAACACCCGTTCATTCCTAGTGCTGGCCACAAACTTTAAATGTTTGCAAAATGTATATATTTAGTGTACTTTACATCCAGGTGCTTTTGGACATCCCTCTTTATTTATTGGTCTATTTAACTGCCATTCACATTTTTCTTTCCCCCATCAGAGCATACAAAACAAGCAATGGGTCAACCAGCATGCACACCTGATTCCTTTCTCTGTGGTTGATGGCATCCAACCATAGGCAATGTCCTCACTCACAGAAAAGTAGTCACTTTTAGTGCCAAAGACTTGCAAGCCATTGTGTATTTTTTAAATTCTTGGTTTCAATTATCTTTAATTAGTTTTAACTTTTCAGGTCCGTTCAGCACCACTGGCAGTGTTACTAGGCCGTTGCTTGCAGTGGTTCTGGTGCAGCAAGTGCACTGCTTGTGACTTCCGTCTTTGGAAAGGGGCTTTTAACCCATTCCAAAATGGCAACACTGATGCCTGCATGTGCACTAATGGGCAGCCATCTTTGAATTGATTTTTGACTCATTCCAAAACGACTACCCATTTTTGAAAGTGTTTGTAAAACTTTAGCACAGAAACATTTAAAGACAGCTGTCTTTGCCTCCACATCCACATGCATGTGCCCGTACAGCCGTTTTTTCTTGCAAAAACTTTACAAAAACATTTCAAAAATTGGCAAACCAATCCACTGCCAGCTAACCCCTGCCCTGTTGCTACTTGGATGTATATTTTATTTTGTGCCTTGCAATAACATTTTCCATGGCATTTAGTGTGTAATCTGCCGTATCCTCCTTTTATGACTGCCACAGTCAGACATAAAGAAAGTCTTTTGCACATTGCATTTGCAATCTTGGCTTTGATAACAGGGTATTCGTAATCACAAAAATATTCCCTTTTCAACTAGCATTCTCGCTGTAACTAGAAAAATCAAAGCACTGCTCTGAGAATTTTTGCCATTCCAATTGGTGAAATGTGATAATTGTGTCCTAATTCTCTTCCCCTTTCTTGTTCCTTCCCTCTTTCTAAATGTTCACTTCTCTTACTAGACTGTGATCTCTGGTTCTGCCTAATAGGATGTACGTTGTTACAACGCATGCTTTTACCACGCATGCCTTTACAACGCAGGTTTTTCAACGAAAGTCGTTACAACGACTTGCGTTGGGGGGTGCTGGATAGTGAATAGTTTAATTTACTATTCCAACTCCAATCCCCGTGGATAGTAGGGAATGTGGTGGATAGTAAATTAAACTATTACCTATCCTAGAGCGCCCCCCAGCGCAAGTCATTGTAATGACTTGCATTGAAAAACCTGCGTTGTAAAGGTACTGCGTGGTAAAAGTTGCGTCGTAAAGGATGTTTCCCGCCTAATAAGAGAAAAGGGACAGAGCAGGAGGCAGAGGAAAAACAGGTAAACATATAGTTACAGATAATTTAGAGAGAGAAGGGAGGTGGAGATGGAGACGAAGAGGAAAAATAGGTGAGATAAGAGGGAGGGTAGGGCAAAGAAAGGAGGGTGAGGTAGGCAGAATGAAAGATACAGGTAAATAGAAAGAGGTAGGTGAAAAACCTATAACGATAGGTAAGTAAGGTAAAGAAAGGTAGAGATAGGCAGGGGAGTGGGTGGGGTACTCTGAGGGGTTTGGTAGAGAGAACGAGTAGGAGAAAGAGGAGTTGGAGAGGTGAAGGTAGAAAGAAGTGGACATAGATTAGTGGAAAGTTGGGTGGTGAGAGAAACATAGAGAGATGCCCGGTAGGGAGTAAGTTGTAAGGCAGAGGGGTAAAATGAGAAAAGGTATTAAAACAGGACCGGTCCTAAGAATAGTGAGGTATAGTGATAAGTAGGAAGAGTGGTGAAATAGACAGGCTTTAATGAGAGAAATAGAGACGTTAGGTAGAAAGGATGAGTCAAAGGGAAGGAAGTGCAGAAAAAGATTAAAGAAAGACCGCTAGTAATGATATTGCATAATATAGTGGAAGAAAAAAGGTAGTAAGAAAGGAGTAAGGTAGTGAGAGAGATGGGGTAGAGGGAATTGATTTAGAGGAGGAGGAAGGGTGGTGGGGAGGTGACGTAGCATACAAATGGAGAGTCCAATTGATGGTTTAGCTATTGAGAGGCTAGAGTAGGATAGAGAAAGATGAGACTGTGAGAGAGATTTGAGAAAGAGAGGTGAGATAAAGACCAGTGGCATAGAGGCAAGATATAACGAGATGGCGTGCGAGATGGAGAGGCGAGGTAACAAGAGATAAGGTTAAGAGAGGTGAAGTAGACAGAGGAAGTATAAGGAGAGGTGTGATAAAACAGAGAAGTGAACGGAATGAGGTAGAGTGAGAGCGGAGGTTTGGAGATAGAGGCGTAAAGTTCTTTAGGTTGGCACAGGGAGTGAAAGAGGTGATGTCATGTTAGAGGCTTAGATTGAGAGGTGGAGTACTGAGTAGGTTGTTGAGAGGTAAGGTAGACATAGAAGACGATCAGGGAGCTGAGATCAAGAATGAATCAATCAGTACTTGTAAAGCACAGCTAATCACCCGTGAGGGTATCCAGGTGCTGGGTTGCTGGACTTAGTCGAAGAGCCAGGTCTTGAGTTTCTTCCTGAAATCCGTCAGCGAAAGAGCTGTTTGGAGGTGGAGGGGAAGGGTGTTCCCGGACTTGGTGTCCAGGTGGGAGGAGAAGCGTACTCCGCTGTGGCTACTGCTGCGCAGTGACTGTGCTAGGATGAAGCATGTGGAGCAAAGGTTTCTGGATGGCTGGTGGAAGTTCAGCGGTGGTTCATGTATGCTGGTCCTTGGTTGTGGAGGACTTTGCAGACATGTCAGGAGCTTGAATTGCCATCTTTTCTGGACAGGAAGCCAGTAGATGTTCCTCGGGTGCTGGGTGATGTGGGTTTGTTTGGGCAGGTTGAGGATCCATCTGGCAGCTAAATTCTGCACCATTTGGAGCATTCTCATGAGTTCAATGATGGTTTCTGCATACAGTGCTTTGTCATAGTCCAGACAGCTAGTGATAAGTGCTATGTGACTGTTTTTCTGATGCTTGTGGGGAGCCATTTGGAGATTCTTCAGAGCCTGCAGAAAGTGTGGAAGCAGGCTGAAGAGACTGTGTTGATCTCTCATTTCATGGTGAGTTTCTCTTCAGGATGATGCTGAGGATGCGGGCGTGGTCTTTTGGTGTGGAGCTGGGTATGGGTTCAGCAAGCCATCAGGCGTCGTTCCAGGTGGAGGTATGGTTGTCAAATATCAGCACTTTGATCTTGTTCGTGTTGAGCTTCAGATAGTTGTCCTTCAACCAGGCTATGACGTTCCTCATATAGTTGTCCTTTAACCATGCTGTGACGTTCTTCATGCAGATGTGGAAGTTGGTCTTCATTGTAGTGGGTTGGGCTGAGAGCGAGAGGATGAGCTGGGTGTCATCGGCGTAGGATATGATGTTGATATTGTGGGTTCTGACAATATCAGCTGGAGGCGTCATGTAGGTGTTGAAGAGGGTGGGGCTGAGGGATGAACCTTGGGGAATGCCGCAGATGGTGCTCTTTGGTTAAAAGGTGAAGGGGGGAGACGTATTCTCTGCATGCGTCTCATGAGGAATGATGGTATCCATTTGAGTGTGTCTCCTTTGATTCCGATCTGGTGCTGTCTCATGATGAGTGTGTGGTGGGAAACTGTGTCGAAGGCTGCAGAAAGGTCTAGAAGGATCAGGGCAACCGATTCTTCTCTGTTGATTAGGATGTGGATGTTGTCTGTGATGGTGATCAGGGCCGTCTCAGTGCTGTGATTGGCATGGAATCCTGATTAGGAGGAGTCTCCAAGTGTTCAGTCAGCTAACTGTTGATGGCCTTCTCAAGGGCTATGGGGGGTAACTGGGACAGGGAGATGGGGTGATAGTTCTGGAGATCGCTGGGGTCTGCATAGGGTTTCTCAAGGAGAGGTCTTGCCTCTGTGTTTTCATGTGTGGAGAAAGGTGGCTGTGGCATGGATGCATGGAGGATGGTGGCGAGTTGGTGGCTGATCTCGTTGCTTTCTAGGTTGAAGAGGTGTTGGGGGCATGGGTTGGTGGGCGCTCCAGAACGGACGGAGTTCATTATGGCTGTGGTCTGGTGTGGTGAGCTCTTCCCATGCAGTGAGATGTTGTTTGGGGAGGCTTCTGTTGGAGTAAGCAGGCTGAGGAAGTCATTGGGTTGGGGTTCGAAGTTCATGTAGATGGTGGATATCTTGTTGTGAAAGTGATTTGCTAGAGTGTCACAGAGTTCCTGTGAGGGAGGGATCGTGTTCCCTGTCAGTGGCTGTTGGGCAGGTGAACTCTCTGCTGATGGTGGAGTTCCTTGGTGTGGTTGGCGCTAGCCTTGATGCGGTCTGTAAGGCGTCCATTTTCACATCTTTGAGTTGTTGTCGGTATTTGTTGAGAGATGACTTGAAGGTGGTTTGGTCTTAATTGACTGTGCTGGTGCATTTCATTGTGCTTAGTTATGAAGTGTACCTGCTGGCTCGTTTGGTGGAACTGTAAGTGTTTGGGGATAATTCGGTCGGCAGCATTGGTGATCCAGCTGTTGAAGTTCTCAACTGCCTATTTCAGATTGAGTGCAGCGTTGGGCTGGGTGGTTGTGTCACTTTGCTCCAGTTGTGGAAGAAGGTGCTGGGAGGGTTGTGGTTGTGTGAAGTGTTCCTGCAATGGTGAAGTGTACAATAAAGTGGTCAGTTTAGGTGAGTTATGTGGTGTGGCTGTATTTGACTCTGTTGCTGGATGTGAAGATATGGTGCAGTGTGCGTCCTGCTCTGTGTATGGTGTCTGTGACCAACTGGGTGAGGCAGAGGTTGTCCATTCATTCAAGGAGGTTGGTGGAGTTCATGTCTGTGGGGTCGTCTAGGAGGAAGTTGAGGTCTCTGAGGAAGATGTATTGTCTGGATTCGATGGCGAGTGGGACGAGGAAGTCTGTGATGGTATCGCAGTGGTCGGTTTGTGGTCCTGGGGCTCTGCAGTTGAGGGTGCCTTTGATGGTGGTTTTATTGAATGTGTGGAGTTGAAAATTCAGGTGTTCCATGATCGGAATAGTTTTGTCTTTGGTTGCTGTGCAGCAGATTGATTCTTTGTAGATGGTGGCACTGCCCCCTCCATGTCTGTTGGTGCCGTCCTGCTGTTTCATCTTGTAGCTGTTGAGCGTCACAGAGGCGATGTAGTGGGCCGAAGAGGGGTTGAGCCATGTCTCTGTGGTGAAGATCACGTCAGGGGCGAAGTTGGAGAAGGTGTCCCAGACTTCTGTGGTGTGTTTGCAGAGCAATCTGGCATTGATCAGGAGGCATCGGAGTGGTTCCAGAGTGGTGTCGGCCGGCAAGGTGGGAGTTGCGTGGGTTTCTGCAAGAGCAGGCAGTCCTAGGTTGCAGGTGAACGGACTGTGGCAGGTGAAAGGTCTTACTGTGTAGCGAGGAGATGCAAGGTAGCAGTTGTTCCAGAGTCCAAGGATCGGAGATCTGCAGTGGAGTAAATGTGTGTGTCAAGAGGGCCAGGATTACTGGCGCTGGGTGAGGTCCGGGGCAGACTGGTGCAGAAGGGCTTGCCTTTGGCACAGCAGTGCTGCGGCCTCCATTAAGTAGGTCCTAGGAGGGGCGCTGGGGAGGCGAGTCGGGAAGCTTTTGGAGGGAAGTGGGTTACAGGAGAAAACAGTGCAAAAACCTCCAAGTGTTGGTTGGCACCAACCAAGGAATGGCAGGAGAAATAAAATTAAATAAATGAAATAACTGAAGCAGAGTGACTGGGCAGGCAGCCTAGGACTGAACTTCCCGGGCAGGGACAGCCTTAGCAGAAGGAGGCACTTGAAGGAGAACTGAAGAAGGGCTACTTACATAGAAATGTAGAAATAGAGGGGTGATTCAGAAGAGGTGGGGTGAATTTGGAAAGAGAGATGAAACAAAGTTAAATTATAAAACATTCTGGCAGCAGCCTAAGAGAGCGCTAAGGTAGGCAGGCCAGCCATACATATTAACTACTGTGAAGTGGGAATGCTCAGCTGACAAATTAAAAAATGTTTTTATCCTAATAATTAAGGTGAGACTTCCGACTGTCCCTATCATTTTACTAGGGGGCCCCTTAGAAGGTGGGGACATGGGCAATTTCTAACCGTGCAATTTTTGACTCCATCATATCATGTTAGATGGGTGTGGAGCTAAGAATATTTAATATAAAGCTTCCTGTATATGCAAACTTTGATGTTAAGTTGGTAGTCAGTCCTGTGGAGACTATATGTAGGCCAATATTCGTGACCTGAATATTGTGGCATACAACCTTTCCACTCAGAAGGCAGTGTGGGATGTCCTGCAAGCGCAGCATGACCAAAGTTTTTTAATGCTTGGTTTATGCCTCATGGCAACAATTTGAACAACAGTGTCAAGATCCTTGCAAGACACTGGCTGAGAGAACAAACCAGTCGTGCTTCCCAAAATAGCCTGGCTTTGTTAAGAGCGGGAATACAATGCATAACCTCAGCAGCAAACTTCATTGTGTTGCAAAGAGCACAGGATGCTGGGATTTCGTTGGAGGTCTTTGTGTAAAAAGTCCTGTTCTCTGAAGCTGTATCAGGTACCGCTGCTCTGCACTAATCCCCTGATATCCTCCATTGTCCGTACTCAGCATAGATCCGCTGGCACGCACGATTAAGCAACAACCTGATCTCAGTGCGGTGTAGCGGTGCTAGGTGTTAAAACGCTCATTTCCATTATGTAGGCGGTTTCCTTTCAAACACCCACCTGCGGGTCTTTTTTTCTGTAAATCTGCAAACTATAAATACCTTTGCTACAATGTCAGGCTCAAAAACCACAGAACCTGAAATTCTCTGGTCGGCGGGAATCGTCCATGCAAGGGCTGACATCGCTACAGCTGACGAGGAGAGTAGTTTGGAAGTTGATACTAATCTATTTAGGCACCAAGTGATGTCCCAATGACTCCCATACAATACTTACGTTTTTATTTTTTTTTATTTTACAGAGTTTTATATAGCGCAAACTTGACCCGAATCGGGTATCAGAGCACTTTACATAGCACCAGTTACGTTACATGAGGACACATTCAATTTTTTTAGGCACGGGGAGATTAAGTAATTTGCCCAGAATCACAGGATGTTCAACGTCATTGCTGAGACTCAAACCCAGTTCCCCAGATTAGTGGTCGACTGCCCTAGCCGTTAGGCCAACTCCTCGTGTGGAAAGGATAACACTCAAATGATGGGCAGGGTAGTAGCACTGATTCTAAGGTCTTAAGACTCAACACATATGCAGGGGGTCCATCTTTTCAGCCAAGAATATAGGTAAGATGCTAAGTACAGTATGTCTTGGTTGTATATGAAGTAGTGATAGTTGAAGGTTATGTCTGCTACTATTTGGAACAGTCAAGTTAGAGGGGGTGAGCTAAACATATATTTCAAAGTACCTGTAATCACTGTTCTACAAACTACGTTTGGCTAACCTTGTAACAGAAATGCCAATGTATCTGCTTATTAAAATTAATAAAATACTTTGAAATAAAAAAAGAACAGTTATTTATGGTGATGTGCTTCTACTGTCTTTTAGATCTAAATTTGTGTAATTTAGCCTCTTTGATCAATAATAAAAATAAATATATTTGCTTCAAGAATGTTGTTGCCTTCTGTTTAGAGAGATTGCAGGTTCAAATTCTGCCTCAATGACCCTCAAGATACTGGTGGTTTTCCTATTCCGGTGGAAACTGTACAGGGATTGATTGACATTAACACACCATCTCGCTGGTATTGCACCTTGTTGTTACTATTAAAAAAATTGAATACAATTATTTTTGATCTTGTTCTTTACAAAAAAACACCTTCTGCTGGAACAACGCTAATGATCATTAAAGAAGTGCATAGAAACACCCCGCTCGGTGCAAACACGAACCCTTACACGAACAATAACTCTCAACCTCTCTATAAATTTCATCCCAATGCAGACACTAATAACAATAGGATGCGAAAAGGTGAATAAAAGTACGGGAAACAATACTTTCTACAGCCAGGCTTTTTTGCCTATTATCTGGATTAAAAGTAGTTTTTTTCAGATTTCTTTTTTTTTTTACTATGAAATGACATATAAATTCATAGAGTTAATAAAAAGTATATAACCCTACCACAGATTTCAAAGCAAAGAGTAGCAAAGGAGTTTTGACCTAGTGGCTATGTTGGAACTCAGGGACTAGGTTTTAAAATCCCGACTTCGTCACAGAACCCAAAAACCTATTATTGCAAGCAAATCATTACATTTGATTAGACCTAAAGTTGATAATGTAAAACAAAAGAATCAACATTTGTAATGTATACCAACCTAGAACTGACTTATGTCCACATTCAGCCTGGCTTTTGTCATCGCTCTCACCTGTATCACGTAGACATATCTCTTTTTTTAGCATCCTGTCTCTAGAGGGTATTGGGATTAACAGTGTACTCTTTAAAAGCGCTTTTGTGACTCTTGGAGATAGACCCACCCTACATCAAACACCCGAATGAAGTACGAATATATGTGGTTGTTATAAATAGCAAAAGCCTACTTTAGACAATAAATAGTACATTTACAGATGTGCAGCGTGAAATGTGCTATTTATTACTATTGGTAACTGTGGAAAGAGGCCATGACTCACAAATGGCTAATCATTGAATGGATGCCCTAATTCTCCCTCAACAATGGTAATAAATAGCATATTGCACTCTGTGAATCCGCATATGTGATTTATGCCATGCTGTGTGTTCATGTACAGTAGTTATCAACCACTATGTTTAACCATAACCAGAAGATAAGTCATTAAATCTGTACTTTCAAATCACCTCTCAATAAGAAGGCCTAGTGGGAGGGCCCCCGTTTTCTTTTGTAAAGTGATTGGAGAATGGAATCTGTGAGGCATTAAGCAGTGATTTCAGAAATCAGTCACACCTTTTTTAGTGTAGTAAAACATGCAAATCTGTTATAGTGTGCTTTTTTCAATGTGTTATTTGGACACATTGCATTTCACAGGCATTCTTATTGTTATTAATAAAATAGATAGTCTTATATAGGGTTTTCACATTTTTAATTTACTTTTGCATACTTTGGAAAATGTGTGGAAAATTGTGCGTACTTAGACAAAATCTGCATTTTGTGTTATATTTAGTCTATTTCAGATGTGAGGACGCAAAAAACAAAAGCGTCACAAACAGTAGCTGCTCGCGTTCTTGTCGTTCACGTTGTTCCTGTGATCTTGTATTACATTTTTGCCACGAACGAAAGGTAATTACATAATATGGCATAATAGCATAATTTCAGGAATTTTGCCTAATAAGCGTAACGTGAATTTACCGAAATTACGCCTGTGTAACAGAAGTTTCACCCAGGCTTAGTATGTATCACACTGTCAGCTAAGGGGAATACATTCGTTACTTTGAGTTTTATTTCTGTGCTCGTGACGTCTCCGCCTTGCAGCACCGAGTTCGAAAGGTACCTTTGCCAACCTACTTCTTACTTCTACAAATATTAACATCATCTGTCATTCTGGCTCAAAGTTTCTTGTCTTGTTAATTCTATTTTCGTCTTGGGAGGCAGGTTTGGGAATAGGAACAACTAATGCAGAGTCTGCTAGGTTTAGAGGGTCAGGCTATTTAAAGGACTTGCTTGGAATCTTTATTAAACATTGAACTCTCACAGCTACTTCTGCAAATTGGTCCTCTGGAGCATTGATACCCATGTCTGAGTGCAGAAGGATCTCAGGGAGGCAGATTCATTCCTCGAGGGCAGTCCTCAGTCTGCAGGGAGATCATGCATTATGTGGATTCTAGAAGGTTGACGCTTGTTTGAGTCATTTTCATGTGCTGTAATGAGGTACCTCTTGTCGGGGAGGCAAAGGCGGTACCAGGGATCCTGAAAGTAGCATCAAAACAGTCGGATAAGCTGCACGTCATTATTAGTAGAGGGAGAAACTTATAATCCTAGGAACGCGGGGGTGCAAGCCAGGTCTAAGCAAAGAAATACGGAATGGGAAAGAAAATAAGCAAGCATACTGGATAACAAGTTTTGTTCAGAGTAATTCAAGTATTCCATCTGAGAATGGTCTCCTGAGGCGGGCAAGACTCCAATGGACTAAGTAAGTTCTTTCAAAGAGAGCAACCGGAAGTGGTACACTAAAGAATACAGAGCATAAGCAACACGAGAGGACGGATTCAGAACTATGACTAAGAACTAGACCGGAGTAGGTAACTTATTAGAGCTAGCAAGGCGTACAGCAGGAGTAGCACAGAGAGATCATGAACCGGAATAGAGACTAAAAAAGAAATGCTGAGCTGGGACACAAATCCCAGAAGTGCAGAGGAGCTGGCAAGAGCAGGCTATACCCAGAAGGTATCAAGGGAACGAGTACTCTGCCGGCACAGGGATGCTTTAGACCAGTAGCAAGAGGAAGTCCTTGTGTCTCAGACAGCCCTTTCTCTGAAACACCCCTGAGCAGAGCTAAAAACCTAACTATTAACCTTGTGCCTGCCACCCATCATCTCTGCAATGCTTAGAAGTACCACCAGGTACCTCCCACACCTGGGAGATGAACATCCCCCCCAGCTCTCTTTGTCCCATCAAACAAATGCATATGCAGTGTTTGTGATCCCCTTGACATATGTGCAAATCCTTTTGTGGGTTTCTTCACTTACAGCCATGTGGTAAGTGTCTCCCAGCAAATACTTGAAGCACGCCATTCTTTGTGAGCACCCCTAGCAAAAATAGAATAGAATAGATCGGAAAACCTAGATAAGACAAGATATCAGGTTCTCTGTATTAGAGAGAAGAGAATGGAATAAGAACTCTTAGAGCGCACATGTGGCACAACACCAACTACAGTGAAGGCAAGCCAAACCGATCTCCTGAAGACATGCGACGCAGGATGGAGATGAGGCTGACGTAGAAGAGTCCCTACTTATGCTCTCCCCAGCTTCGAGCAATGATAAAGGTACCAACAAGCTGCAGCCGAACCAAAGAAAAAAAAAGAGAATTTGCACTGATAGGTTGCTGGCAAGGTACCAAATTGAAGACTGTACTCGGGAGTCGAACACACCGAAATAGAGGCACTTATCAGCTGCTCTATGAGAATTGATTGACTTCTTCCTATCAACAGAACTTTGGAATAGTATGTACCAGCAGGATAGCATGATGATTTTTATGATTTTATGATTCAGCCCTTACGCAACCAAAGGGTAAACTGGTCTATAAGAGTGGTGACCATTGGATGTGTAATGAGATCAGTAAGGCCTTAGTGGTTTCATTTATAGAGGTCCTGATTGGATGCTGCCGAAGTTGTGCTCAACGTTGGGGTATTAGAACAAATGACTAATAAGTCTTGCTTAGCTAAACATCCGTCTAGTATTGCATACTCCCCAGATCACTTCAAATCAGCACTTTATGGTTTGCAAGATCCCAGATATGAGCTAGCCAGTCTAAGTTGTCTGGTTAGATATTGCCTACATTGCCATAACTCTGGTAATCAAGGCATGCATATTGATCCATACAAATAACAACAGAAATCAATAAAGCTCAGGTGTATTGCATGTGCCGAATTACTGGTACCCTAGAACCGCTTCTTCTGTGATCTAGTAAGAGTGAGAGGCCACTTTACCTATCCCCGCTTCTCTTGAGCTGCACCTGATGCTTTGCAGTAAGGGGTTGAATGTAGTAATGTCCCAGCGTACAGGGGAGAGGGGTCTTTGTGGACTCTTCCGCTGGGTGCTGTGGCTAAAGAAGTGCAGCGTGTCGAGTGTGCAAAATCTTTTCCCTTAGTCTTTATCCTGGGTCGGACCGATGGGATAACATAGCATCCTGTCCTGTTTGGTGGACTGGTGAACACACACTACCGAAAAATGCCTTTCTTTCCTCTACTGAGCTCTGTCTGCCGCTGCTTGCGTTAGGGACATATTCTAGCCCTTGGTAATGAGACAGTATAGCCATGCAGCCTGCAAGACTAGCAGAGACCATGTTTACCAGTTGGCTCTCCATTTCTGCATCCAGGCTTTCGGGATGCTTGATAAAAATAAGGTTGGTGTGATCATGTGCCTTTTTCACAGCAGTACTCCTTTATAGCTGTAGCGAATCTCAGTCCTGTACGGGATCAGGCAACAAATGCTTGCTACTTCATGGATCCAAGCGAGACAGAAACTACCAGGACGTGCCGGATATTGTTCAATAAAGGAAAGGTCCTACTGCACAATACATCACTGCACCTTCTCATTTCCAAAGATCTGCAGCACTTGACCTTCCATCTGATGAGTGGTGACAGAGCTCCTATTGTAATAGGTCACCTTCATGTAATTGACTCCGCAAGCCGGCTGCTTGAATGCAAATGACTCACCTTCACGAAATGCACTGCATCTTCTTGGTGGTCAGGCCATGCATGCACATTCTGAGCACAAAACCATATTGCTTCTTAATGCTCATTTTCATAAGGTACTTGCTTCTACCTGCAGTCTATTTTTCAAGGCGATGAAGGGTCATTGTAAGGGGAATCCCACATTCTGGACCTCATGTCCTTCAAACTTTCTAACCAATATTAAAACGTTTGAGAATGCCGAGCGCCTCTTGGCAAAATATATGCTTGATATCATCAGTGATGATTATGCTTAGGTCAGAGGAAATGCCTTTGGTGATTGAAGTTGTGTTGTGTTGATTGCATCAGTGCTGGCGTTGCTGATGCACACTGTTAGTTAAGGTTACATGTCTCCCTATCAGACTAATTTACAACAACTATTTTGACTTGAGATGAAAACCTCAATGTGCCTTCGATGAGTTGATGGGACCTTTGGTGTTACGATTCTCTTTCATGGTTACACCATACATCCTTGTGATGCAGACGCAACCATCCACCCTACCATCGTCATTGAAATCGGTACCATTCCGCTGGGTAACAGAAAGACCTGCTATTGGTACCAAAAGATCATTCTTATCAGAGTGTGTGCAATATGAATGGTCATGTTAATTTTCACTGACTCTATCTTGATGGTACGCTATGATTTACATTTGTAAATATAAGATTTATGAATGTATGAATATTGCAGATTTTCGGTTTTCTCCGAAATGATCACTTAAATTCCATATTCAAAATATATAAGTTTGCTATTTGCACTACTTCTTGACCATAATTGTTTACTGGGTACAACTCCGCTTATCCTGGGCTATAGTATGCTATGAGCTTTTGTATTGCTAGCACTGTTGGAGACGAGATGCTCATTTCAGTTCTAGGCCAGTGTCCGGCTAAGGTAGAGCTGACTATAGTATCGGGTGTCGGTGGTTGATGTTGAATAGTGGATGGCTAGATCTTGTAATGGATATGTGTAGGGCATATTGTGTAGATAAAATCTGAAGGACTTTGCTGTTTGATTAGTTTTACTCGGATGCTTGGTTGCCCTCTGCTCGGGGTGGGGTAGTTCAGTTCAGACGTACCATTAGCCTATTATATATATGGTGCATATGGCATATTCAAGATATGTAGTTCTGAATTGTTGATATGTACATTGGTGAGAGAATATGCATGTGTTGGTGGGGTGCTGTTGAGATAGCAAAGTTTAAGCCAACAATATTTATTTTTTATCTCTTTATAAAGTTTTATATAGTGCGAACAAGACCCTTGCAGGTATCAAAGCGCTTTAGTGCCGGGAAACCCTACTTGGGTAGCTGTCGCGCTCTATAAACTGAAAAAAAAAAAAATATATATATATATATATATATATATATATATATATATATATATAACAATCCCTCCCAGCCCACCTCAGATGTACTACCCAATATTTACCTTTTAGAAAGGCTTTAAAAACCTTTTTATTCGCCAAAGCCTTCCCCCAATAAACTATCATTAGTCCCCCCTCTGTCATTCTTGTCTCTGAGGACTTGGTCTAGCACAGCGCCATGGAACCGTTTTGGTGAACGCGCGCTTTATAAGTAATTTAAAACTCAAACTCAAACTCAATAAGAAGCTCGTGTGAGGTGTTACATCCATGAATCTCATAGAGAGAGCACCACAGATCCCAGGCAAGCCCGCATCCTACAAACATAAGCTCATAGCCTGACAGAAAAAGCACGCGAGCAGACTAATAAATAGAGCTTGTCCAAGAGAATAGTTCATGAGCTCGACAGCAGAAATGTGTTCGTCAGGATCCTTTTGACTTCTTTTTTGAAGGACACAGTAGAGGGGTTTATTCTAATTGCATTAATTGGCTTTGGTGCAGTGTTGTGTGAGCTATAGTGCATGGGGTTGCGTCATGCGTCAATAGGGAGTTTCAAATTATGTATAACCTGTTCTGTTCCATTTGTTCTTTTTGCTGGAATTATTTTTGTTTAGTGATACAATACGCTGTTCTAAAAATGGGCTCCTACGTCACTGTTCTAAATGGCATTTGTCTATGAATAATCAGCTCACAGTGTTCAGATCTGTTTATGTGTAAGAGAACAAATTGTGTTTCCCTCAAGAAAATAACCTACAGAACTAAGATCAGGCAGGTCAAAATTATCGTTCAAGTAAACTATCAAGATGCAGATCGAATGTGGAATACATCTGTATTAATTATTCAGAACAGTTTTATAGCCTTTCTGAAATATTTACCACCTAATATTTGCACCTCATAAATCCCAGGTGGCATGTTGATGTGGCTATAATGTTAGTCCTACATGTACGGTACCAGGAAAGGATCCAGATTTGTGTTTTTTTAGTCTAATCATACGTTTATTTTATGGGCAGGAGATCTAAAGGACAGGGAGAGCTACTAGTGCTTGAACCCTAACAACTCTCTCCTGTTCCTAGATTGAAAGACTTAGGGGCTCATTAGGATTGCGGATTTTCCGCATCCTCTGGGCCGTCGGAAGCCAACGCCAGCTCGGAGGATGCGGAAAATCAGCTGCGGGCCTACCAAAGACCCACCTCCACATTAGGATGGCTGGTGGGTCCTGGTTTCAGTCCGCTGCTTTTCCGCCGCGGTTGGCTTACAACCGCGGCGGAAAAGCTCTAATATGGTGGCGGTGTCTCTCAGACACCGCCAGCCATATTAGGATGTGTGTAAAAAAATGCTTTTCCGCTGCGGGTTTTCCGCCGTGGAAAAGCATGTGGAACTTCACTGCGGGGGCCCGTTGCGGGCCCCCTGGGTGAAGGGGGTGTGTGGGGGGTGCACATGGGGGGTACCTATGGTACCCCCCTGTATTTGCATGCAGAAATCGGCAGGCACCGCATGGTGCCTGCCGCTTTCTGCATACAAATGCAATGTATGCATTTTTACCATTGCGGCGAGTACAGCTTGAAGCCGAACCCGCCGCAATGGTAAAAATAGAGGATGTGACCGCCAGGGTGGCGGTCACATCCTAATTTCACAGGAGGGAACTCCGCAGGCCATGCGGAGGTTCCCTCCTACTCAGGAGTCGCGGACGGACGCAAGTCCGTCCGCGATCCTAATGGACCCCTTAGTGAAGGGATGGTGGCCGTCACAGTGTCAGAGATCTTTCTAGCTTTTCTAATGAGCTGTATGCTCCTTCCTTACAGGCAATCTAGACGAATTCTGGGCATTTATTCTAGCAGTTATTCTATATTTTTAAACTTTACTCAAGGTTTTCAAATGAGGTTATTTCTTTTAGGGACAGATAGAATGCATGCATGCTGTGTGTGGTCAAATGTATAGGGATGCATCAGAAATCCACTGTTATTAATAGGACATTAAATTCTAATTGATTTTTTGTTCTCTTTTTCTATTGTGTGGGGAAGGGGGATTTGTAGGTATGCGGTTCACTGGAAGCTCAGTCAACATGACGGTGTCTCAGGGACAAGGAGTGAAACTGAACTGCAGCCTGGAAGGAATGGAGGACCCTGAGATTCAGTGGATGAAGGATGGCGAGGCCGTGCAGAGCATAGATCAGATGTACATCCCCGTAGACGAAGACCACTGGATCAGCTTCCTCAGGTACGTGCAAGCACTACTTAGTTTGTGTGTGTGTATGTGTGTGGGTATATATATATATATATATATATATATATGTGTGTGTGTAAAAAATGGGTGACAAGGTGGAGCATGTATATATGTGTATACACATATACATATGCTCCACCTTGTCACCCATTTTTTCTCTTATTTTTGACTCTACATATATATAAAAAATGGGTGACAAGGTGGAGAATGTATATGTGTGTTTATGTATGTATGTATATATATATATATATATATATATATCACACACATATAAACATACTTTTTTCAATTTTTTGACTCTTCCCTTCAGGCGCCCTGATACAGCCTCACGGTGGTGTGGGCATTTTACAGATCAGTAAAATAAAATTCTATAAAAATGTTTTAAAAACAGCTGCACTATGGACATGATGAACATTCAATCGCGAGTTTGGAGGTGACCAGAGTCCTCTTCGTAGCCTTCATATAATGTGCAACATGAGCAGTCGAAGAACCCCTGACTAGCAGGACCAGAAACTAAAGGGCAAGGCAAGCGGAACATGTGGGTTGTACCTGTGTTTGTGTCGCTTCTCGTACCATCCGCAAGGTGACACCTTTCCAACGTGTTGCAAATCGAGGGCGAGTGGGACTGAAGATGGTATTCAGGTGACTAACTTGGTTTATCTTGCACGCGTGGGTGCAAGGTGTGTATCTGCACCTTCCCACCTATGAGTCTGCTGTGAATGATGACGTGCATTTCTTGTTTTTAGCAGCAAAGGACATTAGATCATACACTTGACCTCATTTGATGAGCTGAAGAAGGTGACAAAGTGTCTGGAAACGTCTACATCGGTGGGAGATAAACAACCACCTCATAGACTCTGGGCCATTCTTCCACCACTCTTGCATTTTATTTCTTGTCTCTGGCCCAGACACACAAGCACCCTTCCTGTGTGTCCAGTCAGCTGCCATTTATGCCTCTATTGTAAAAAATCCCCTTTCAAGGCAGGTTTTCTGAAACATGCGGTGGACAAACATTGCAGTTTCTTAGTTTCCCATTACGGAAGGCATCTCTAACAGACTCCTCACCTGTGTCTTGTGTTACAAGCCTATGTCATCGATGTCCACGTGCACTGGACGACGTCTGATTTTGAGTTGGTGGTGACTTAGGGCCTACTTATGAGTTGGGCGGGCAGGGTTACTCTATCACAAACATGACGGATATCCAGTCCCCCAATTACAATTCCATTGAATCCTATGGAACTTGTAATATGGTGGGCGGGAACAGTCACCTGTGTGATGGAGTAACCCATCCGCCAAACTCGATATCAGGCCCCTAAAGCCCTCTGATTAGTGGAGGAAGTGATAAGTGAACGGAGAGCCCAGTGGAGATTGTCCCCTGATGGGAGTGTCCTCCGTCACACAGCACGGGCGGCCTTAGGCATGTGGAAGCTGTGCACCTGCACAGGGCCACCAATCCCCAGGGGCCTCCACGCCAATATATATCCTTAATATAATAATCCTCTGCGGATGGATAAATATTTGCGTGGCTGCTCCTGGCAGGGATTTGGCGGCCTCTGGCTCTGTTCCACTTCCAAACACCCTGACCCCCCCCTCTTCAATGGCCTCCGCGCCCCGCCCTGCCCGGACCCCTCTTCCGGGGCCCCCTACCTACACTCCCTGCCCAGGGCCGCCTTGAGCCTAGAGCCGCCCCTATACACAGTTATGGAGCCGGTTACGCCAGTTCATTCACCAAGAGGTTTAACACTTCCTCCAAAAACAGAGCATTGTTTGAACAAACTCTACAGCTGAATCAAGAGACACGTCTGAGGAATGACAGCAGAGGAGTGTATTGACTCCCTGATGACAGCAGAAGTGTGCATTGGCTTCCTGGTCTGTGATCTTGTACCTGGGAGCCTGGGCCACACCCCCTGGCACGCGCGAAGGAGGGCCGGCTGAGCTATCACTCCTCGTTTCCGGTACAAAAGGTGCTGCTGGTCAGGTGTGACTCAGCAGACGGATTGCAACACTCATAAGTGTCAGAGCAGTGAGCATTGGACGTTTCAGCACCACAGAGCAGGCGTGGCGCGCCCTTTGTGGGTCAACGAGCAGGTCACCCACTTTCAGGTATCCGTAGATTGGCATGTGGCCACAGGGGCAGGTTTCTGAAGCCAATATCATATTTTCATTTTAACGATGTAACTTTCAAAGTAGTTAAAATATAAGGGCTTCATGGAAATTAAGTTCTCAAGTCTTCAAGGGAAGCGCGGTTAAGACAGGCAAACAGTTAGGAAATCATAAAACATATATATAAAATAAGGAGAAGCTATGTAACACACTGCAGTTGTGGACAAAGTAGTTTAGGACTTGAAGATGAGACCACTGTGTTCCCATAGTTCTCTTAGCCAAGAACCCCCTTCTCCACTGGTGGTACAAAGAGGGGTAAAACTTGGCAAGAAGCATTTCTGCTCCCATTTGTTCTTTGTATTAATGGTAGTTTGTCTCCCTCATTTTAGTCATGATTGTTTATAGGTTGCGGAACAATTTAGCGTGTACGCTTGAAGTCGCCCACTGTAACAAAGGTGGTTAGCCAGTGCATCCTATCCCTGATGCTGAACCAGATTGTGTCACTCATAAGGCAGACCCTGTGAACCTACCCTACACACCTCTTCACCACTCCCAGGCTGTGCTCTGGCCCTTCCCCCATGCACCCTTGATCCACGAGCTCTGTGCGTTACAAACAACTTGATGTCCATGGACTTGCTCAAATTCCCATTATCCTATCGTCCCCCGGTAGTCTTTCTACTTCTGGAAATTTCTGACTCCGAGGGCGTGGCAGCTGCGCACTACATTGGAAGAGGTCGGAGGTAGCCCAGGGGGCGGCATTGATGACATCATAATGGCTGTGAGTCAATTCTATAATGGGAGAAACCCTTCCGTCCTCCAATTGCCCTCGCCCCTCCCCAACCCAGCCTTCACTGCCCATCCACCCATGATTTTTTTAAAGAAAGCCCATCAGGACGAGGTTCTAACTGCACAAACTCTATTTGTTTTCATGCTGTTTGCAAAAACATGGGAAATTAAAGCCGGATGTCAAAATTAAGTATTATTCAGAAGGCACTACATTCCACCTGCTCCAGAAACCCATCCTGAGCATACCGTCAACCAAGGGAGTTGGTTTCTTTTTTATTCATGTTAGAAATCTTGCCTGTGCAAATGATGTCACGGTACGAAATGTTACTTGCAACCAAAATAATTTACAGGGTAAACGTGAATATCTTTCTCTACGCCCCCATCCCCCACCACCAGATGGGCATTGGGTCTGTAGCAGGGACTAATTTTCTTAGTATGGGGTAATCCTACATATCTCAGCCATCAGGGTCTGTGTGTCTGTCTCCCATGGGCGTTCAGTCCAGGGACCCCAGTCTGAGAAAGGAGAAGGGCTGTCCATTGGGTTGGCCAACACCCTATGTTGTGGGAGTCCCCAGTGTTATCGGGAACCTTCCTACGGAAGCCCAGTGGTGATATCTGCTGGTGATAGGGCATGCAAGCAGGACTGGAATGATAGCTTAGAACAGACCCGAAAAATGTATCAACCGCAGTCATCTACTACACTGAGTGAGTGCAGTAAGCCTCGCCCGCAGATTTTGGTTCTATTTACGAAATTGTGTTTTATAAATATGTCACTAAGGCCCACATGCATCAATATCGGCTTTTGCGATTTCTAAATTGCGAAAAATAGCGATTCGCAATTTAGAAATCGCAAAAGCCTATGCATGATTATTTTTTCATTTTTTATGCAATTCGGTAAAAATCGCTATTTTTACCGAATCGCATAAAAAATGCGAATTGCGAATTCGCAATTCCCATTCATTCCTATGGGCCAAAATGCCCATAGGAATGAATGGGAATTGCGAATTCGCAATTTGAAATCGCAATTCATCAATCCATTTCAAGGGTGGAGAGGGGGATCTAAATGACCCCCCCCCTGCACCCATGAAATGTACTTTTCAGTAGAAGTTACATACACACATGTCCTAAGGACATGTGTGTCTGTAACTTTACAGTTTAAAAAATGCATTTTTGTGCATTTTTAAACAATTTCACAAATTACCACGAGGTTGAACTTCGTGGTAATTTGCACTTCCAATTTGAAAAATCGCACATTTTTTGGAAATGATGCATAGCATTTAAGAAATCGCAAAATTGTGATTTCTTATATGCTATCGCAATTTTCGAAATCGCAAAAAAGTTGCGATTTCTAAAATAGCATGATGCATCCCAAACAGCACTTTTGGAATCGCAAACGGCCGATTTTAAGGAATCGCACCGTTTGCGACTCCAAAAATGCTTGATGCATGTGGGCCTAAACAACTTATTTTCTAGCTCAATTTTCCAGTTGTATTGGCCAAGAAGCAATAGGTTTGTTAGGCATCTCTAAAACCAGAAAACCCATGAATTGGTTCAATACTTACAGGTCTGGGATAGTAGCCGGGAACATTATTTCTCGGCTGCAGCAAACCAGGTACATGCCTCTGAAAAACGTAAGTGATGTTCCCTATGGGCTATGCAGCCCTAAAAGCCGAACCCTTGTTCCCCAGCCGATTACATGTTTTTCTAGTTTCCTGTACGGCTCTCCCAGGCATGTGTGCTACTGTCCTCTGTAACCATATTTAATTCTTCCAAGAAGCTTGCATTGACCCTATGGTGGTAAGATGGGTTGGGTCCCAAGAGGCGAGCAATATGTCCCTGCTGGATGAATGTGCAATCAATGTACTGCCTACAGGAGTTGCTAATCCTGGTATATGTTTCTTGCTCCCTTTAGCTTGAAAGGGGTTGAGCGGCCGCATGCCGGGAGGTACTGGTGCGAGGCTGGAGAGGATCACGAAAGGGTGATGTCAGAAGACATGTGGCTGACCATTGAAGGTAAGACTGAAGAGACGTGTGATCTTTGTTTGAAAGCCTCTCTCTTCTGAGGGTACTTGGTGCTCGGCCTTCCTACTGGCACGTGAGTTGTTGTATGTCCCTTCCACAAACACCAGCACATAGGGTCTAGTGTCAGCTGGCTTATGGTTCAGGATGCCGTGCTACACAACACCGAATAGGAGAAACTATTGTCAGATCTGCAAAATGCCAGATGAATTAGAAAATCCAAAATTCAGTGGTAATATAGATTCTGCAAAGATCTGCTATGCTCCCATCCCAATTGTCTTAGATAACTAGCCTGGCTAGTCTAAAGTACTCCATCATTTTGACTGCTTTCCTTTCACATGATCACTTGCTTGATTCATCAAGCACTGCTGGATATTCACTATGGGTAGCAGAGAAGGTGACATAAAAGGATACAGATAAAACATCAGCCTTGTAAGAGCGCAGTTGAATGTGCTGTAGCTCACATCTGTCACGAAGGTGAAAAGTGACCCGTGAATTCTGTGTCTGGTAGGTGGGTTTGTAGAGTGGCATAAAAGGTACCGACCAGGAGGAGCAGACAGGTGAGGTGTCTGGATTCCAGAGCTTGGAGGCTACCCGGGGAGACAACTTGAAGCAAGAAGTGGTGCAGTGGGAAGAAGGTGATTGGGCTGATGCACTTTGGTTCGCTCCAGCAGGAACGCTATGCCATCCCGTGGTCGTTTAACAGGGCTGTCAAAGTTTTGCTTCTCTGTTGCTCCCCAGTCACTCCTGAGTAGGCTCCCCAAAGTACTTCTTGCTTAACAGTCCCTCCAAACAGTCATCCGGCAGGGACATATTGCTCCTGGTACCCAGTTTGGGTCTCTTGAAGCTACTGTTTGATTTCTGGCTACCATAATGGACTCCACTAATATTCATCAACAGTGGTAACTACATACAATAGTGCCCACCCAAATATGGCAAGTAAGTGCTTGTGCGGCTGCATCTGTTCTAACATGCTTTGCTAAAGTCACGCTTATTGGCAGCGACATTTAAAGCATCACGTCCTCCACATCATTAAACATCAAGCACCACACCCCACACACCTACGTACGACAATCCACAGACAATTCCCTTTTCAGTCTTGTACTCCAAAGGACACCCAAGAACCCAATGCAAATGTTAATTCTTGACGACCTTTCCAAGGGTATGAAGTGCAAAATAAATAACACAACCTGACCAATAAGAAAAGTGCTTTAGTCCTCACAAGGGGCATGGAAAGAGCTAAATAAATAATACAAGAAGCAGAGTGAGGTTGGCAAGAGGCGGCATTAGTCGAATAAAAATAGAGGTGATAGGTCTTGGATAATTTGGAAAGCAATGGAAACTAAGGCAAGAGAAAGAAGGAGAAGGAGATATATCATCAAATTAGATGTCAGATAAGTGGCTACAGGAAGATGAAAGAGCAGGAGGTTGCTAGAATGGAGCCAGCACAATTTGGGAACAAAAGAGGTGTGTAAAGAGTAGGATGAGGTAGTGTCCAAGATTGTTCCTAGCGAATGAATGGAAAGGCATAACGAAAGATAAGGCAAGAAAAAGGAATGTGCCAAAAGAGATATGGGTGGCAGAAAGGAGTAGAATATTGGGATTAGCAGAATTAGGGGCAGAGCAGAAGAATATGAAGATGCATATTTGGGTATCATTCCCATTAGCATAGATATCACAAGACAGGCCACAGGATGAAAAAAAGACTTATAGAGGTGAAGTCTACATGGAGAAGAGGGCCGAGACAGAGCCCTGGGGATACAAGTACTCGAAGAGGAGCGACTGAGAAGAGCCATTGCTGCCCATGAGGGCGGATGGCTAACTGGAAATGTAGGAAGAAAACTAGAATGGATCAGAGAACGCTAAGCTACTAGAAGAAGCATAGGGAAAAATAAGGCGATCCCCCAGATTGAAAGCAGCGGAGAAGTCAAAAATAATTGGGACAGAAGATAGTTTTGGAATAGTGAGAGTTGGATTAGTAAGAATTCTGACTGCATGTGGAGAGATGGGAATGGGTGTTTTTGAGTAAAGAAGATGCTAAGGAAAGAGAAAGTTTTCATCAGCAGCATTCAGGGGTGGGACAAGTGTAGACGGAAACATCCTACTTTTTCAAAGCCAGTCTTTAGTAACGGGTTAAAAAAGGACAAGGCTGATAGCTATTATACTGGAGTGTTATGCAGATCTATCTCTAGCTCTATCCCTGTCTCTCTCTCTCTTGCTATCTCTATTTCTGAATACTGGAGGCCCTGGTGGAAACAGTATTCTGATCAATGCTAGCCCTTTACATTTGTGGAGGTGATAATGAGCTTATCACCACGATTTATGATTTAACATCTTATGCTTGAAAGTAAACTACGTAGACTGTTATCACCCTCAGTACTCCATCAGTTTCTGTTAAAATGATACGGGAGTAGTAAACGCCATTGTCCTTAAACAGTTTGCGGTCATCCTGCTGCTTCCATTATCCTCTTTCCGTTCCATCTACTGCAACTCTGCCTCAACCTCACCATCCTGCATGCTCTCATCATATCCCTTTTTAGCTCTTTCTTAGGCAACGCTTACACTGTCTCTTTGAGGCATGCTGTATTCAGGATCTGGGCATAAAGATCCACCCATCTTTTTAAATTTCTCCTGTCTGTGTCCTTTGTAAATGGTGGCTTTCCATTGGTCAATAGGTTAAGTAGTCCCCCCCACAGTACAGTCTTGTCTCTTCTTGTAACCTCCCATGAGGACACCCCCGTTACATGTGTTGTTACTCCCTTGGTTTTAATTACAGTCTCAGAGCACTATTTTCTTAAAGGGCTTCAGGCAAGAGACACGCTTGGTCATAAGCAAGGCTGGCAGTGGTTACTTTACTCACTAGCACATCTCACATTTTTATGAGACCTTCTGTAAATTTCCCTTCATCAGCTCCACAAGGAGTACAACCTAATCTGGAATGGATATAATATTTCTTTTGTCACTTTTCCAAGCTACTAATGGTATATATGGACATAGCTATTTGAATGTACTTGTGGTACTGTCTTGCATGCAATGCACTTAGGTTAGGGTGCATTTACCATATCTTCTGCAGGGTGCAGTATCATATGTGACCAAAAGAAGTCCCATGGGACCGCTTTTGGCCACATATGGAACTGCACCCTGCAACATGACAAGGTAAAAAACAGTGGCATTTATAATGCAAGTAATCCAAGTCCAACAAATGCGAGACAGATTGCATTTCCAATGCAATAGGTCTCGCAATTGTTAAAGTTAGAGCTGTAGGCGATGAAAATGACAGTTTTTTACTTTTGCTTTTTTATACCATTGGCAATAGTGCTGTGCATATATAATAACTCTACTGCAAATAAAAAAACAAAAGTAGAAAACATTTTTAACGCCAACAGCTCTAACTTTAACAAATGTAAGACCTATTGCATTGCAAATGCTTGTTTAATATGGCCTGCTCCCTCTGCTCTTGTTGTCTGATTCAAGTGCATCTTCACCAAGCTTCCACCCATTTTGTCCTACAAGTTGGTAGGATACATACAAATGTGTCTTCCTGCTACTACCCATGACTTTTTGATGTGAAAACTAATATCCCAGATTTGTATTTATTGATGGGTTTTTTGTATTTAGATAGTGCAAGAATATATTCAGGGACTTATCTTTTTTTTCTTAACTGATTACACACTGGGTGCAGGACGCACTGGGGTAAATCATAGCCTTTCTATCTGAACCTTTAAAAGGGCAGTGAGCTCGTTGTTATCACGGTGGTTACTGACCGAATAGAACAGGCCAGGACCCATCTGCAGGATAAGTGACAGACTTGTTGGTCCAGCTGTGAGTTCTGCGACTATGTTGTCTGCCTTTGCCTGCTAGATGCAATCAGTATCTCACGTGCCGAAACATATTTATTGAACTTTAAAGATTCGTGCTCCACAGTGCTAAAAATCAGCAGTAAGAGCGCAGTCGGTAAAGTCATTGTAGAGACGTTCTGCTGGATTGGATGGGCACTTGGGTTTAAAGGGCCCTTCTACACTATTTCACTTCCATCTAAGGTTGCAGATGACAGATCTCATTTTTCAGTCCTGGGCTTTCAAGTCACAGATAAGTTACATTTGCTTAAATGGTAACATTTTAAGCAATTGTACCTTAGAAACATGGTGCTCAAGATGAAAATACCTGGCAAGTCTTTCCAGGGCCAGGTACTCTAGGTGTACGTAGATCAGTGTTGCTCTCCCCCACTCAAGCCGTCATCCCAGGACGCACTGCTAAAGGACATTGGCGGCGTCTTCTCTGTTTGGGCCTAAAAGGGTCTTTGGTGAGAACCCCTGAGTGGACCTCCGCAGCGCACCCTGGTGGCTTAGACGTGGCTCCAAGGTGAATCATCCATGCCTTCATTACTGTTGATCCTGATGCTGCTCCAGGTTAGACTGGAGTTACAGCGCTAACAGTAGGGTTGGTACCCTGTCAGTCCGGGGAGAACGCCGCAGAAGTCGCTCTAGTAGCTTAATGCCTCTCCGCTGTCGTTCTCCGTTGTTCCTAGTTTAACTTCATCCAGTGCTCCCTGGTGGCTTACCAGCTCCTGCAGTAGGGTTAATCCTCAGCTGATCCTTTGTGGAAACTACATCATTTCCCTTCATTAATCCTTTGTGGGATCTATATAATTTTCCACCATCGCTTAACAGTGCCTGCAGTAGGGTGGCTATCACATTGAAACCACAAACACAGACCTGATTCAAGGTCTATCAAAAACAGGATAAAGGGGAAAAGGGAGACCAGGAAGGAGGACAGAGTAGGAGTGAATTGGAAGGACCGGGAGAGAAAGCGAGGAAAAGAGTGGAAAGAGTGAGGGGGTACAGAGGTGGAAGAGGAGAGATCAGGAGAAGTTGGAAGAGGGTGAACAAGAAGAATGTGAGAGGAGGCGGCTTTAGGGCGGTGTAGATGGTAGAAATAAAAGGGTGCAAGGGTGAACTACAGAGGAGGAGCGAGTGAGTGAGGTGGGTCAGAGGGGAGTGGGCGAAGAAGGGGCGTGGGAGAAGGAACTGAGGCAGGGGACCTGAGGTAGGAATGAACGGCGGGAGAGGGGAGGGTAAGCAGATGTGTGGGAGGGTAAGCAGACGTGTAAGTGCAGGAGCTAGCGGGATGCTGGGAGGGGAGGCAGGGGCAAGAGGAGCAGGCCCCCAGCAAAGGGTAGGTGTTGTAGTAAAGCTCAGATCTATTGGTACTCGGGTTTCCAGATTCTGAAGTCAACAGCTCAACCACACCGTCTTATTCAGTTTTATATAGCGGTAACTCGTCCCACTGGAACTTGAGGGATTTGCATCAGCACCATACATTACATACGGTAAGATTTTATTTTTGCGTGGGTATCTTTTTTTTTTTTTTTTTTTAAGGTGCTGGAGTCTTTGGCATTGTCCAAGAACCACAGGATGGTGAGCCCACGCTGGTACTCTAAGCTGGCCCCCCCCCAGTTCCAAAGTCGGAAGCTCTGCCCCTTACCCGACATCCTCCTCGGGCCCGCCAAAGTCTGACCTGGAATTTCTGCTCAAACTCTTGAAGAAGCTGTATTATTAAACAAGGAACTGCCATACTCCTGAGATCTCTCCCACTGACACCCCTCCCCCTTCAGTTGGGTCTCAGCCTCGCCCTGTCAGACCAGACACCAATTCCCCTCACGTTTTAACCAGTACTTGCCCCTCCTCTGATGGAGGCCGACAGTTCTTCTGAAAAGTGTGGGTCTCACTCTCGCCACCTCTGCCCTCCACTGAATGAGCTGTGGGGGCATCTGACAACCTGAGGCTTGGATTACCGCCAGTTTCATCTGTCAGAGAGTTTTTCTCCATGCGGTTGCTGTAGTTACCAATGTTTTGATTTTTTTCAAGCTCAGTTCCCCGATGTCTTTAAAAAGCACAAGTACAAAATGTGCTCAAGAAAATCGGACTGAACCTTGCCTTTCGGGCTGACTGCTCGAGTTAAACGAAGTCATCTTTGTTATTTAATGTTGAGCCAGCCCTGCATGGCACCCTCTCAAGCCTTTGGGCAGCTTCAGGAAGAATGAAACACTTTTTATCACTGACTACAAATACACATGCAAGAACATCTTTTACACCCACATGTTTCCACCTTTTTTTTTATTATTGTGTCAATTGTATCACTTTGTTTTCTTACAATCCTATAGGTTTGTTTGTCCGTTTTCTTCTCAGTGTTTTCTTTCTTTCTTCTTTTATTTTTTCTCTTTTTTGTAGTTCATTTCTTCTCTTTTCCCTCTCTGCCTTTTGACCCTGCCTTAATGGCTAGTGGGTCCATCGCTTGAGGACTAGATGGTGGAAACCATTCCAGAGAATTGAGGGGTCATCATTAGCTGTTCGTTTTCGTTTACTGTGCTTCTTCAATGTGGTCAGCTTGTGTGTTGTACATGTTTGGATAGAGCACCTACCCACCCAGGAGCCTAAGCAAACCCTGAACCTACTTTAAGTAATGACATGAAGTTAATAATGAAACATTGCCATAGCACAATAAACAAGGGTTGGCACTTATACATTTTCTTATCTTACGTACGTTTCAAGAGAAATGTACTACCTTTTATGCTCCTATAGTTTTTTCAGAATTAAGGACCTCATTACGATGCAGGTCGGACGCAGTGTCTGAAACGGGACTGCCCAACAAGGAGTCGGAGATCCCGCTTTCCAAATTACGATGCGACGGCCTTCACGGCGGTCGGAAAGTGTATGTTTCCTATTGCTGCTTGTAGTGCCGGCC
Source organism: Lissotriton vulgaris (assembly GCF_964263255.1). Lineage (NCBI taxonomy): Eukaryota > Metazoa > Chordata > Amphibia > Caudata > Salamandridae > Lissotriton > Lissotriton vulgaris. The sequence goes on along the minus strand of NC_141697.1, from coordinate 147,307,737 downwards.
GCAGCACAAGCAACAATAAGAAAAATACACTTTTTTAACATTCATGCACAGTGTGGCAGGCATCATGCGGTGCCTGCCACACGATGCATGGATGTTTGGGACTCATAGGAGGATTCGCGAGGGACGGGGGCCCTGGTGGGGGGCACCCAAAGTCAGTTTCCAACAGCCTTCCTATAGCAATCGTACTCCCATAGAAAGGCTGTCTGAAAGGGACATCATAATCTCTACTGGGGTGCCTGAGCAGGCACTGCCCCATTGTAGGGAATTACTTTCCGACTGATGGTTGAAGGGGCTCCTTGAGCCTGTTGGAATTGTTGGCCGGTCCCTCCGCACACTGCCTTCAACCGCCATACATCATAATGCGGCAGTTGGACCGCAGCACTAGATGTCGGTCGGACCTCGGCTTTCAAGCCGTCGGTTGCGGTCCGACTGACATCATAATGAGGGCCTAAGTGTCAAACTAGGAGAATAAAGTTCCGACTGAGACTTCCTCTCACACCCACATTGGTTGATTGTGGATAAGTCATTTCACTACCTTATATGGCAATATCAGGATTGTTTATGAACATTAATTGCTATATAGTAAAGAAGGAATTATTACAAAATATGTTATTATCCTTGGTGGCAGTACTGCTGCTCTCCAGCAGTGTGGAATGTAGTTCTGTGCTCCTTCACACTCACTCACTGCGTTAGTTGAGCATTGCTCCTGCGGTCTCCTCTTTGTGGTACCTGGAATGTAAAGGTCCAGGCTGCCCATTATCCTTAGTCCACGATGCATCATATTTGTAAACCGCTCTTCTGGAAGTTGCTCAACTTAGTCTCGGCTGGCATGTCTTCATACACCCATGCCTTCTGCAGATGTGTTTGAGGTTGTCCATGTGCCATTTACGTACAGACCTCCTTCTGTGAGCCTGAAAATAGGAACACCTGTGTCCCTAGCACTGGTCAAACTCATGACAAGACTACACTATGCTATGTGTGGTGTAAAGTACACCTGACCGTATTTAATATGGATATTACAAGTGTTTTAGGAGTGAATGGGGAGTAATATGCAGAAACTGTGTTCTGTATTTAAAGGTGTCGAGTAAGAGCCGCCGTCTGCAAAAATTGTGCTAAATGTGCAGGTTTCCACTTTCTTTAAACTAAGCATTGTTTTTTCACCTCTGAATACCTCTGAATGAGGACCCCAGTACTTCCTGTTTCATCATGACAGTGGTATGTAGACAATGGTGTTAAGATATTTCCTGGTAATACAATCTAGATAAGCATTTATAATTGTGTGCATTTCATTAGTCAGGACGTTTTACTCTGACTTGCAAGTTAAATACGCCCACACACTGCCAAATTCAAATGGGCGAGGCTCAAACATGGAGCATGGGTTCTATGGCTTTTTAATTAAGTACATTTTTTTTAATAGTGATATGGTCATGTTACGATTGACAGCAAATAATCATTTATCTAATATGTGCCTGGGCGATGAATAATCAGATTCCGACAACCAGGTTTAATGTAAATCTAACAAGGTCATCGGACATCATGGTCCTGGTGTAAAGCATTACTGTGAGCTTCACATAATGTTCTTCCGAAGAGCACCGTGTAAACCTTAGTAAGTAGTATATCGGGGATCACTCTCCGGGCCCGTAATGTAAAGATCCATGTCCAAGTGCTTTGCCCGTCTCCCCAACCTGTCCTGGATTGGGAAACGACAGTCGGAAAGCCAATTGACGCATCACTATCCGCTACCAGCCTTTTGAGGTTTAATAAGCTGGATCACCCAGACCATTGGACAGTTCCCTTTGCCATAATGAGCAGTACCGGTTCATGGTGGCATCACGTCGAATATCAGGGCCAGGACCGGTAGAATCCTGTCCCCAGCCTTATGTGACACTAATTTGCCATTCCTTTGGAACTGCCTTCTTTGCTTCAGCCAACTTGGACAAGCCAGCCAAACAAAATAAGTTTTGGTGCCAGGCAGGATTTTCACAGCAGGGTACAAGGTATTGTGCCCCGGTCCTACAAATGAAGCATAGTTGCAAGTAAGGATTACGAAAGCCAATGAGGGATTGGCTAGGGTGGACAAACCGATGATGCACAGTACAGACTTAAAAAAATAGACACCCCAAGATCACTCCCATGATCTCTTATCTAGAGTCCGCACAAAGCTCCTTAGATGCCATTTCTGATCAGAAACCTACCCCTCTCCGCATGAAACACCCCTTCCCTAAATACCCAAGAGCCAAATGAAGAATGCTGTAGGAGAGTAGGGTCTGCAATCCCATGATCACCCAGATTTTTTGCTTTTGTTTCACTGGTTTACGACTTTCTCTGGCTGTGGGCCTGCTAATCAGACCCACAGCCTGGCTGTTCTCTTTCTAAATTACGATATGTACCCTAGGTGCATTTACCAATTGGTACTGGGCCACCTTATCAGACCCCGTAACGCAGGGCATAGGTGTACCCAGGGCCGCCAGGGGCTGAAGCATGTATTATGCCACCCCTGGCTGGCCTCCTAAATTTGACACAACTGGCTGCACGACAGCTGGGGCGAAGCCGTGTAACCACCCTTCGCTTTAGGTATAGTAGCTCTATATCTAACCAAACAATGGACACCCGAGTTCCTATCAGTCACTCCTATGGCAGGCCTTAACAATCCTGAAGGCAGAGTGCGTGGGCTCGTGTGAACTAGGCTCAGGCCCGAGCCGAGCCCGGTTGCAGTTTGCGGAATCAAGACCCAATGGCTGTTCCATGATAACGCGTACCATAACGGTAACTCCGGTGTCGCGTTATCCAGGCATGTCGAGTAAGGTGTCATACGAATCGGGGTGCTGCCCTCTCACCAATTCTGGCGATGAGGTTAGCATCCCACCCCTCTAGAGGGACACGACATGCACGTAACCGTGAACCCCGGTTAAAGTTAACTGAAGCCTCAGCTCCACAAAATGGATGCTGCCACCACAGACACGAGTCTGACCTCCTGCTGCTGGGAGTCCTTCCAGCGAGGAGCGCTTGGACAAAGGGTTTCCCGTCGAGGGCGGTGTTCGCACCGTCCCAGACAGGGTTTGTGTATTCTGGGTAGGTAGGGCTTTGGCGTGAAGGTGACTGCGGAGTGGCACCCCGGTGCTCACTACGCATCTGCCGGTTAGAACCAGTTCCAGGGGCGACAGCCCTGGCCTGGGGAAAGTCCGGCAGGGGAGAGGGGCGTAACTGCCCCCTTCCTGGTCCCACCCTTAGGGCAGGACCTAGTCATGTACCCACCCCTTTCTTTAGAATAAAGACCGGAGCGGGGACCCTTCCAAATTAGATCATCTTTGATTCAAGAACTACTTTCTACGAAAGGACATTCAAGACTCTTCTCAAGATTTCTCCCTTGTGACTAAGGAGTAGTCACCCTGCATCAGCGGGCACCAACTAAGAACTCTGCGGTTTGCTGTAAGTCCTTCCTCAAGGAATCCGACGGCCCAGCTCGACGAGAACCGGCTTCCCTGGCACCTCTGACCTCTACCCACAACATCAGCTCAGCTGTGATCTGTGGGTGCGACGAGACCTCGAGGGACCGGCCATCATCAGAACCTGCACGCTCTTACAAACCAGCACGACCATCGAGGTAACTCTCTGGTGAGTGCTCTGGGGTCCGAGAAGCCCCGACCCTGAGCCGCTCCAGCACCGAAGTGCAGTCTCCCAGCATCTCCACGATCTGCGTGGGGCCCTTCTGCTCGCTGCTCAGCACGTTGTCTGGTCACTAGCCGCTGGCTCGTGTCCTTCTGAGACGACATCCGAGAATCATCACTGCTGGTCTGGTTGCTCCAGACTGGCCCTGGCTTCCATCTTTGCGAGAAGCACCCCGGACCCTCCTGGTCCACTCAAGACGCCCTCTTAGGCCCACCCCGTGGCCCTGAGAACTGCCAAGGCTTGTTGCCCCATCCTGGGCCCAGCGACGCCGACAGCATCATCCTTCGTGGGACAGCTCGCACCTCCGCCGTGGTCGCCGACAACGCCTCCTGGTCCGTGAGACTGCAGAGCCTAGCGTCGCCCACTCACCTGGTCGAGGTGACGGCCAACCGGTGCCTTCCTGGTACCCTCTGACTACTGGCTAGTAGTACGAACTTGGTCCCCTCTGCTTTCAGGTTTCTTCAATCTCCGATCCAGGCTTGGATCTCTACGAACTATTCAGCACTGGTCGCCGGCCAGCAACTCCTTTCTTCCGGCTCCTGGCTCGTCAGCGAAGACCCCGACGCCTGTAAGACTTGTGCAGCCGCAGCCCTCGTGGCTAGGTAACTCGGCATTTCGGTGCCTGCATAGCATCCTTACTCTAGGGTCCCGAGTCCCTCGCTTCCGACTTGCCTTATCGGGTCCGCCCGAGACCTTAACCTTTCCGTGTCCTCGGACACTTGTTTCTAATTGTGCACTTGAAGTATTTGCTAAAGAGCTTTGGTTTGTGCTTAGTACCCTGTCCTCATAAAGAGTACAGGGCTGTTGTGATTCTTAATAAATAACTGTTTATTTTCATAACACTTGTGTGGTGTCCTTTCACTTGGTGTTCAAGGGGTATATGTGGTATAACAGCTGGCTTAACACGCCCTCTCGAGTCTTTAGCCTTAGACTGCTCGTATCCACGCTACTAGGATAGCTGGTCTATAAGGTTGACTTACAACCAAACACCATAAGGGTCGTTGGAACGATACATAGCGGTCGCTAGAATAGCGAACGTTGCATATCGGGCCAACTTCTCACATTGGTGAGCAGCGGTTGGGATTTGAGCTTGCTGTTGTTTTACCACACGTATCCTAAGAATATCTTGTTGAAAGATCGCACAAAGTACTGTTAGTACATATAACTAAAAGCTTAGAATACTCTGAGTTCTACTGAACCAGCTGTTGTAGCTCCTCAAGGCTTAGCACACCTTGGCTACAACTCTTAGCGAGGGTACAGTAGGTAAACACGTAGTGTAGGTAGGTGCATCACTTACACCACACTAGAACCAGTATGTCGGACAAAGGAGGAAACTCTGGGTCTCCCCTTGTGTCAGTTGACCCTCCACAGGTCATCCCTTCAGGATATACTGTGCTGAGCTTCAAGGAGTTAAGACGACTGTGTCACTCCAGGAAGATTCAGCAGGGGTCTAACCCCACAACGTCCTTTCTGATTGGTCTCTTGGAGACTTATGATGCCAGGAGAGCTGAGAAACTTCGTAGCTCTTCTAATCCAGAAGGAGACATGCCTCCCCTCGAGGGAACCCGAGACGATCCTGACCTCATTCACCTCGCAACTGAGAACGAGGATGTGGAGGAGGATGAGGATGAGGATCTCTCTGGGGATGAGGCAGATAAGGGACAGGTAGAAGTCGTCAGACTAAGCAGGTCCAACTTAAGCAAACATGATAGCGGTACTGGGGGACCCCTGGGGCCACTATCAGGTCAGCTTAACATTGGGAATGGACGAGCCCGATCTCTGTCAAGAGACTCTGGCGGATCCCTTCGAACCAATGGCTCTCACAACTCTTCTCAAAGAGGGATGACGTCCCCTCAGAGGAGAGTGTACGAAGCTAAGGAAAGGGCAGCTAATCTGAGGATCGAAAGGGAAGAACTTGCCCTGGCCAAAGAAAGGCTTGCCTTTGCTAGAGAGCAACAGTTAAGTGGGGCAGTCCCCACTGGTGGCAGCAATGTACCTAGTAATAGGGAAAAGAGTTTCGATACGAAACACCTTGGTAAGATAGTGCCCCCCTTTAAACAAGGGGACAACATCCACAAATGGATTACTGCTTTGGAGAGGGCCTGCACTGTGCAGGGTGTTCCCCAGAGTCAGTGGGCAGCTATCTTGTGGCTCTCCTTTGAAGGAAAAGGAAGAGACAAGCTCCTCACCACAAGGGTGGAGGATGCTAACAATTACCAAATCTTGAAAAATACACTCGTTGAAGGGTTCGGCCTAACCACTGAGCAGTACAGGGTGCTGTTCAGGGATACCCAGAAAACGCAGTCTCAAGATTGGTCTGATTTCGTCGATTGTGCACCTAAGGCTTTTGAGGGCTGGTTGCTGGGCAGTAAGGTTACTGATTATCAAGGATTGTATAATTTGATGATGAGAGAACAAATTCTAAACAATTGTCAGAACCAGTTGTTGCATCAGCATCTTGTCGACTCGGATCTGACCTCTCCCCAAGAATTGGGAAAGAAGGCAGACAGATGGGTTCGTACAAGAGTTAAGCAGAACCAGGGCCAGAATCAAGGTGGTCAGAAGAAAGCAGACCAGAAGGGTAAAGATTCTAAAGGGGAACAAAATGACCAGAAGTCTTCGACAGGTCCCCAACAACCCAAAGAGGGTGGGGGTCAGGCTCCCCAAAAGAAGAAAGAAGGCCAATCCAAAAGATGGTGCCAGTACTGTAAAAGTAAGTCTCACTGGTTTAGTGAGTGCACCAAGAAAGGAGGAGGGCAGACTCCTGCCACTGCAGCCCCTAAGGCACCTGTGCCCCCTAGTACAGTCAGCAGTGGTAGTGCACCTCCCAAGGGTTTAGTACTGTTAACCCTGGGTTCTGAGGGGCGTGACAACTTAGTTGGCACTGTGAGAAGTTGGCCTGATATGTAGTGTTTCCAATTCTGGAACCACTGGGTATCAGTCCAAACAAACCCCAAAGATGTCAGGTTGTAAGTCAACCTTGTTAGACAAGCTATCCTAGTGGTAGCATGGACTAAGCAGCCTTAAAGGCTTAACTTAAGAGGTCGTGTTAAGCGAGCTGTTTTACCACATACAATCCTGTAATCAAATGAAAGGACACCACACAAGTATATATTGTAAAAATATATGTATTTATTTCTAAATTACTCCCCAGTACTCTTTATGAGGAAAGGGGCACAAGCGTTAAATCAAAAAGCACAGTTAAACATATAAAGTTGCACAATTATGGATGAGGGCGGGTGGCCACTCAGACCATATACTAAAAAAATGGTATAAGTAACACTTATCGAACAATGGTTAGGCCTAGGGCCTAGAGATTCGCTGGGAGCAGTCAGGACTAGCAATGATGAAGTCGGGAGTAGCCCACAGGAGACGGGTGCAGCACGGAAAGTGCGGCGCGCACCAATGCAATGTCAATGGTGCGTAAATGTTAATTAAAGTGAATTAAATGATACTTCCGCTGAACCTAGGAACACAAAACTTTAGACACAGACCCTAGAGGTGTGTACCAGTGTATGGACACCGGCGTTGCAATGTTACCTCACCCACAGGCCGTGGGTGCACAGGGTCGAAGTGGCGTCGGGTTCTGACACGCAGGTTCTTGGTGCTAGAAGCTGTTGCAGCTGCAGGCGCTGTGAAGCAGAAGTGTCCGGTGCGATCCAAGGGTGGATCGAAGTAGAAAAGTACCTGAAAGCAGAGGGGACAGAGTCTGGGTCACTCAGCAGTGACCAGGGTGGAACCAGGACGGAACCAGGCAATGTCGGGCGCAATCAGGCGGTTGTCGATAGGCTTCTCTCCGCTGTCACGTGGGCTCTGGGGCATCTGCGACGTCCAGGAGCAGGTCACGATCTGTCCCACGTAGGCTCTCGCCGTCAGCACCGTCGGCTTCAAGATTGCAGCAAACAGCACTTGGCAAAAGCAATCCACGCGGAACCGGGAGATTGCTTATCACTCGAACCAGGAAGGTCAGAGTGGGGGCTCCTTTTCACAGGAGCTGGTGCAGATCTGGAGCAACCAGAAAAGCGAGTCGTATTTCAAGTTTCGTCGGCACAGGGGCCACAAGCCAGCTGGCAAGTGACCGGGCCAACGCGTCGAGTCCACACAAGCAGAAGGGCCCCACGCAGCACTCGTCGAGTGTGGAGGGGTGAGCTTTGGTGCAAGTGGAGCTCGGGGCTGGGGCTTCTCAAACCCCGGTGTACAGCTTCGAGGGTCACTCGTGGGCTGCACGGTCAGCGTCTCGTGGCCTTTTCAAGATGGCGTGCCCCACGCTTCCGGTCGCCTCCACGGGTCTCAGCTCTGCAGGGACTGTGGATCGGGCAGGTAGAAGGCAGGCAAGCTTGATCTCGTCGATCTCTGTCGCTCGAGTTCCGGCGGGAACTGCAACAAAGCAAGGGTCGAGGGCTGGATGGTACCTGTTTGCACAGGGTGGTCACTCCTTGACCACAAGGGAGATTCTTCAGTCTTCTCACGTCGTGTAGAAAGTCGAAGGGTCCAGAATTCGTTTCTTATGTTTCTTCAGGATGATCTGAGGTCCGTTGGGACTGCTCCCCCTCTTATTCGAATCTAGGGGGTTGGACATCCTGCTAGGTCCCCTCCTAGGGGTGGGACCCAGGAAGGGGGTGGTTACACCCCTCTCCTTTGATCCTGGCCGCGCTGGGACAGGGGCTGGGAGGCCCCAGAACCGGTTTGGCCGGATCCTGCAAGGGGCAGCCTTGTGCTCCCCAGGCAGTGTCTGGTTTCTTTGAAACCTCCCTACTCCAATCCACTATCTCCTGTCTGGGGTGGTTTGACACCGCCCTGTGACAGGAAACTCTTTGTCCAGGCCTCCTCTGCCGGGTTTCGGTCAGCAGCAGGAGGCCAGACCCGTGTCTGTGGCAGGGGCATCCATTTTGTGGATCTGAGGCTCATTTTAAATCAACCGCGTTTCAGTAAAGTAACATGTCTTCTCCCTCTAGAAGGGTGGAATGCTACCCCCGTCGCCAGAACTGGCGAGGGGGTAGTATTCCAATTCGTATGACACCTTACACGACATGTTTTGATAAAGCCAAACCAAAGTTGCTATATAACCGCGAGGATTATAAGGCGCTTAAGAGTATATGGTATGGCATTATCCCGGATCAGCTTAGGGAGTTGTTCCCGACAGCTGCAGATAGGCTCAGCTCATGCCAGAGCACCATCTCACATAAAACCACGCACTCTGCCTCCAGGATTGATGAGGCCTTCCATAGGAGTGGCTTACAGGCTATATATGTGTCCAGATATAGGTTTAGATATAGGTATACTATATCTAAGCAAGGGGTGATTACACCCACTTGCCCCAGCTGAGTGATCAGCCAGTTGTGTCAATTTAAGAACCAGCCAGGGGTGGCAAAAGCTATGCTTCAGCCCCTGGTAGGCCTTGGTGGCACCTATGCCCTGAGCACCTATAGTGCATGGTACAGGGGCTGACAAGGAGTCCATTTCCAATTGTGGTATGTACCTATAGCACATGTATTATAAATTTAGAGAGAGAACAGCAGGCTGGGGGTCTGATTAGCAGGCCCACAGCCTCAGTAAGTCGAAAACCAGTGAAGCAAAAAGCAAAAATTGGGGTGACCATAGGATAGCAGACCCTACTCTCCTACAGGCACACTCACTCAGGCTGTCCTTGTCAGTACAGGGGACGCAGACGTATCCCCTGACGTAAGCCCCAATACTCTGGGCAAATACCGACAGACGCCTTTCATAAATGGAAAGATGGCTCAGGCCTATAGGGACACTTGTGCCAGCGTCACCATGGTGACGCCTAACTTTGTGGACCCTGGACAGATCATGCCAGGTACCGAATTCCTGGTGACCAATGCAAGCAATGTCACTACCAATCACAGTATGGCAATTGTAGCTTTCTCCTGGGGAGGGGTAACTGGCCACAAGAAGGTTGTAGTTAGTCCAGACCTCCCAGTGGATTGTTTGTTGGGCAATGATTTGGAGTCGTCACAATGGTCAGAAGTGGAGCACCGGACTCACATGGAAATGTTAGGTTTGCCAGCACATGTGTTCGCTGTGACTAGGTCACAGGTCAGGAAATGCCCCACTGAACAGGTGCTGGATCCTGGAACAACGGACCAGACACCTCCCAAGAAAAAGAGCAGTAGGGTTAAGGCTGCGCCTTCCCCCTTGCCCCAGGTCGAGGATCAAGTCTCAGAGGAGGCTGACCTACAGGAATTGAGGGAAACTGAGCCTAGGGAATTCGAACTTGATCAAGTTGAATTCTTGGGTTCAGGGGGACCCTCAAGGGAAGACCTGGGGAAGGACCAGTTAGACTGCCCTTCTCTTGAACCCCTCAGACAGCAGGCTGCTGCTGAGGCTGCTGGGAACGCCACAGGTACCCACAAGGTATACTGGGAAGATGGACTCCTGTACACTGAGTCAAGAGACCCCAAGCCTGGCATGACCAGGAGGCTGGTTGTACCCTTGTCTCAGCGTGGTTTCCTACTTACCTTGGCCCACGAGATTCCCTTAGCAGGTCACTTAGGCCAGACGAAAACGTGGGACAGGCTTGTCTCACACTTTCACTGGCCTCACATGAACGAGGATACCAAGGAGTTTTGCCGCTCCTGTGTCACTTGCCAAGCCAGTGGTAAGTCAGGTGGCACGACAAAGGCCCCCCTTATACCAATGCCTGTGGTGGGGGTGCCCTTTGAACGGGTGGGGATCGACATCGTCGGTCCCATGGAACCACCTACAGCATCAGGGCACAAGTTTATACTGGTGGTAGTGGATCATGCCACCAGGTATCCTGAAGCTATTCCCCTTAGGACCACTACAGCACCTGTTGTGGCAAGAGCCCTAGTTGGAGTGTTCTCCAGAGTGGGCTTCCCTAAGGAGGTCGTCTCCGACAGAGGTGCAAACTTCATGTCGAGCTACCTAACTGCTATGTGGAAGGAATGTGGTGTTAACTACAAGTTCACTACACCCTATCATCCACAATGCAACGGGCTTGTTGAGAGATTCAACAGGACCCTAAAAGGGATGATTCATGGACTACCGGAAAAGCTTCGGCGTAGATGGGACGTCCTGATCCCCTGCCTCTTGTTCGCCTACAGAGAAGTCCCACAGAAGGGGGTTGGCTACAGCCCTTTTGAACTTCTGTACGGGCATCCTGTAAGGGGACCCCTGTGTTTGGTGAAGGAAGGATGGGAGAGACCTCTCAAAAAGCCTGCCGCCAACATAGTGGACTATGTGCTTGGCCTCCGCTCGCGGATGGCTGAGTACATGGAAAAGGCATCTGAAAACCTTAAGGCCAGCCAAGAACTCCAAAAAGCTTGGCATGACCAAAAGGCTGTCTTGACTGTTTACCAGCCCGGACAGAAGGTGTGGGTGTTGGAGCCAGTGGCCCCAGCAGCACTCAAGGACAAATGGTCCGGGCCCTACACCATCCTGGAGAAAAAGGGAGAGGTCACCTACCTGGTCGACCTGGGAACTCCCCGGAGCCCCCACAGGGTGCTTCATGTCAACAGGCTAAAAGCATATGTCGACAGGAAGGACATGAGCTTGCTCATGGCCCTAGATGAGGGACAGGAAGAGGAGAGTGATCCTCTCCCCGACCTGCTCACTCAGAATCCTGACGATGGCTCGGTAGATGGTGTTGTCTTTTGTGGCAGCCTCTCCGAACATCAACAGAGCGACTGTAAACAGGTTCTTCAGTCGTTCAGGCATATGTTTTCTCTAACACCCAGTCAGACCGATTGGTGCACCCATGAGGTTGACACTGGTGACAGCTTGCCAGTCAAGAGTAAAATCTACAGGCAGCCTGATCACGTTAGAGACTGCATCAAAAGTGAAGTGCAGAAAATGTTGGAGTTGGGAGTCATTGAACCCTCGGATAGCCCTTGGGCTAGTCCCGTAGTTCTAGTGCCGAAACCTCACACCCAGGGTGGTAAGAGAGAGATGAGGTTTTGCGTAGACTACAGGGGTCTCAATGCAGTCACTAAGACTGACGCCCACCCAATACCAAGGGCAGACGAGCTTATCGATAGATTGGCTTCGGCCAACTACCTAAGTACGTTTGACCTAACAGCTGGGTATTGGCAAATCAGGTTAGCTGAGGACGCCAAGCCTAAAACCGCATTTTCAACCCCTGGTGGGCATTACCAGTTCGTGGTGATGCCCTTTGGTCTGAAAAATGCACCTGCCACCTTCCAACGGTTGGTGAATCAAGTCCTTACTGGGCTGGATGACTTCTGTGCGGCGTATCTTGACGATATTGCTGTCTTTAGCTCCACCTGGGAGGATCACCTGGTCCACCTGCGGAAGACGTTAGAGGCACTGCAAGCAGCAGGTCTCACTATCAAGGCCACCAAGTGCCAGATAGGGCAGACACAGGTTGTATACCTGGGCCACCTTGTAGGTGGAGGTCAGGTTCAGCCACTGGAGAGCAAGATACAGTCGATCAGGGACTGGGCTCCTCCAACCACCCAGACTCAGGTTCGAGCTTTCTTGGGCCTGACTGGTTACTATAGGAAGTTTGTCAGGAACTATGGTTCAATTGTGACACCATTAAACGAACTGACAAGTAAGAAAATGCCAAAAAAGGTTCAGTGGACAGCGAGCTGTCAAAAAGCATTCGATGACCTAAAGCAGGCCATGTGCACGGCGCCTATCCTCAAGAGTCCGGACTACTCCAAACCATTCATTGTCCAAACAGATGCTTCTGAGTTGGGTGTGGGAGCTGTTCTTTCTCAACTGAATTTTGATGGTCAAGACCAGCCCATTGCTTTTATAAGCAGAAGGCTGACCCCTAGAGAGAAGAATTGGTCAGCTATTGAGAGGGAGGCCTTTGCTGTGGTTTGGGCCCTGAAGAAGCTGAGGCCATACTTGTTTGGTACTCACTTCAAGATTCAGACCGACCATAAGCCCCTCTTGTGGCTAAATCAGATGAAGGGTGAAAACCCCAAACTGCTTAGGTGGTCCATTTCCCTACAGGGGATGGACTTTACAGTGGAACATAGACCTGGTACTGATCATGGCAATGCCGATGGGCTCTCCAGGTATTTCCACTTAGAACAAGAAGACTCACCTGGTCAAGGTTAGCTTATTGTTCCGACGTTTGGGGGGGGTCATGTAGGAGAGTAGGGTCTGCAATCCCATGATCACCCAGATTTTTTGCTTTTGTTTCACTGGTTTACGACTTTCTCTGGCTGTGGGCCTGCTAATCAGACCCACAGCCTGGCTGTTCTCTTTCTAAATTACGATATGTACCCTAGGTGCATTTACCAATTGGTACTGGGCCACCTTATCAGACCCCGTAACGCAGGGCATAGGTGTACCCAGGGCCGCCAGGGGCTGAAGCATGTATTATGCCACCCCTGGCTGGCCTCCTAAATTTGACACAACTGGCTGCACGACAGCTGGGGCGAAGCCGTGTAACCACCCTTCGCTTTAGGTATAGTAGCTCTATATCTAACCAAACAATGGACACCCGAGTTCCTATCAGTCACTCCTATGGCAGGCCTTAACAATCCTGAAGGCAGAGTGCGTGGGCTCGTGTGAACTAGGCTCAGGCCCGAGCCGAGCCCGGTTGCAGTTTGCGGAATCAAGACCCAATGGCTGTTCCATGATAACGCGTACCATAACGGTAACTCCGGTGTCGCGTTATCCAGGCATGTCGAGTAAGGTGTCATACGAATCGGGGTGCTGCCCTCTCACCAATTCTGGCGATGAGGTTAGCATCCCACCCCTCTAGAGGGACACGACATGCACGTAACCGTGAACCCCGGTTAAAGTTAACTGAAGCCTCAGCTCCACAAAATGGATGCTGCCACCACAGACACGAGTCTGACCTCCTGCTGCTGGGAGTCCTTCCAGCGAGGAGCGCTTGGACAAAGGGTTTCCCGTCGAGGGCGGTGTTCGCACCGTCCCAGACAGGGTTTGTGTATTCTGGGTAGGTAGGGCTTTGGCGTGAAGGTGACTGCGGAGTGGCACCCCGGTGCTCACTACGCATCTGCCGGTTAGAACCAGTTCCAGGGGCGACAGCCCTGGCCTGGGGAAAGTCCGGCAGGGGAGAGGGGCGTAACTGCCCCCTTCCTGGTCCCACCCTTAGGGCAGGACCTAGTCATGTACCCACCCCTTTCTTTAGAATAAAGACCGGAGCGGGGACCCTTCCAAATTAGATCATCTTTGATTCAAGAACTACTTTCTACGAAAGGACATTCAAGACTCTTCTCAAGATTTCTACCTTGTGACTAAGGAGTAGTCACCCTGCATCAGCGGGCACCAACTAAGAACTCTGCGGTTTGCTGTAAGTCCTTCCTCAAGGAATCCGACGGCCCAGCTCGACGAGAACCGGCTTCCCTGGCACCTCTGACCTCTACCCACAACATCAGCTCAGCTGTGATCTGTGGGTGCGACGAGACCTCGAGGGACCGGCCATCATCAGAACCTGCACGCTCTTACAAACCAGCACGACCATCGAGGTAACTCTCTGGTGAGTGCTCTGGGGTCCGAGAAGCCCCGACCCTGAGCCGCTCCAGCACCGAAGTGCAGTCTCCCAGCATCTCCACGATCTGCGTGGGGCCCTTCTGCTCGCTGCTCAGCACGTTGTCTGGTCACTAGCCGCTGGCTCGTGTCCTTCTGAGACGACATCCGAGAATCATCACTGCTGGTCTGGTTGCTCCAGACTGGCCCTGGCTTCCATCTTTGCGAGAAGCACCCCGGACCCTCCTGGTCCACTCAAGACGCCCTCTTAGGCCCACCCCGTGGCCCTGAGAACTGCCAAGGCTTGTTGCCCCATCCTGGGCCCAGCGACGCCGACAGCATCATCCTTCGTGGGACAGCTCGCACCTCCGCCGTGGTCGCCGACAACGCCTCCTGGTCCGTGAGACTGCAGAGCCTAGCGTCGCCCACTCACCTGGTCGAGGTGACGGCCAACCGGTGCCTTCCTGGTACCCTCTGACTACTGGCTAGTAGTACGAACTTGGTCCCCTCTGCTTTCAGGTTTCTTCAATCTCCGATCCAGGCTTGGATCTCTACGAACTATTCAGCACTGGTCGCCGGCCAGCAACTCCTTTCTTCCGGCTCCTGGCTCGTCAGCGAAGACCCCGACGCCTGTAAGACTTGTGCAGCCGCAGCCCTCGTGGCTAGGTAACTCGGCATTTCGGTGCCTGCATAGCCTCCTTACTCTAGGGTCCCGAGTCCCTCGCTTCCGACTTGCCTTATCGGGTCCGCCCGAGACCTTAACCTTTCCGTGTCCTCGGACACTTGTTTCTAATTGTGCACTTGAAGTATTTGCTAAAGAGCTTTGGTTTGTGCTTAGTACCCTGTCCTCATAAAGAGTACAGGGCTGTTGTGATTCTTAATAAATAACTGTTTATTTTCATAACACTTGTGTGGTGTCCTTTCACTTGGTGTTCAAGGGGTATATGTGGTATAACAGCTGGCTTAACACGCCCTCTCGAGTCTTTAGCCTTAGACTGCTCGTATCCACGCTACTAGGATAGCTGGTCTATAAGGTTGACTTACAACCAAACACCATAAGGGTCGTTGGAACGATACATAGCGGTCGCTAGAATAGCGAACGTTGCATATCGGGCCAACTTCTCACAAATGCCTCCAAATGTAGGGCGTCTAACTTCCAGCACACCTTGAACCCGCCCCAAAAACCTTACATAGGAAATCAAATCAGTTTGAAACTAGAACAAAATTGATTTCACATTCTCTTGTCTGTCTCTGGAATATTGGTGCCTAAAGCCACCCACAGATTCTTTCCTAGGAAAGCAATTCCTCAAGGTAAATGGCGACCATTTTATGGAGCTCATTACGGAAAGAGCAATAGGGATACCGCTGGCGGTAATTGGCCATTGATCCGGCATTAAATATCCCTTAATACATAAAGAGAAAATATCTCTCTGCAGCAACATCCTAGCTTGCCAAATGACTGCAGATGGGAAATTAATACTCTTAGCTGTAATTGCAACTCTAATCACGGTCCCCGTTCATAGAAATGTGGACTGACCAAAAGAAAGCGAGCTGTGAGCCGGTCTCAAAATGCACCTACCGTACCCAGCGTGCGCCGCATGAATCCTTTGCTGTGTGTGGTCACTAGACGCTCTTGCAAAGATGCATGAACAGTTTGTCCTGCAGGATCTCTAGCTGTCCCTCCGAAATCTACAGTTTGTTTTGGCCAGCAGTACTTTTACCATCTGGTGGTAAATGTTACTGTCTCATGGTCAATTTCCCCTCTGTCAATATTTGTTTAGCTGCTAAATTGCACGGAACCATACATTTCGCTGACTTTATTTGTTACTACCTGCAGGTAGTTACTCTGTGGTATGGACTCCCCAGTGGTAGTAAATATTTAAATTACAGCGGAGCGAAAATCCTGGAGGAGCATTATTTTTGTCAAAGCAGTTTTTTACCGCCTTCAGTAATTTTTCCATAATAAAGGTCCTAATTTTATGCAAAGAGGGCACCAAAAGAGCGGAAATGTTTGGGTTTAGTTATTACTACAGGATTTTTTATTTGCGGCTGAGAGCCTTAGGGAGGCAATGGAAGGCTCTGAAACTTCTCTTAAAGTATCCTTCCTCTGTGTATAAGACCACCAAGTTTCAAAATATTATTTCTTAATTCTGTCCAAACTAGGCTTGCATCAGTGCAAAGGCATTCTGGGAGTAGGGCCCATTAGGAAGACATTTTGGGTGAAGTGCACTGTCTGGGTGAGTGATTCTCCCTCTGCCTTTGACATGGCACCATTGATCAGAGGTTTTTTGGTAATATGAACATGCTTAGAGTGTAGCCAAAGAATACATATACTCTGCTGAGATAACGCTTCTTGGCGGCAGGGGCCGAAAAAGAGCAGAATCCAGAGGATTTACAATCACAGAAAAGTATTTGCATATTCTAATTACACATTTATTTTGTTTGAGAAAAAATTATTTGCTGCTATTTTAGCATGAGCACATTAATCCACAGCTCTTCTTGAAACAGGGGGACATTGCACAGGCAGACATTTTTTATAATCCTCCTAATTTCTGGACCCTTTATATTTATTTTGCCTCGATTCAATTTTAAGAACACATTTTCCATGTCATTCTTTCATTGTTTTCTCACTGATCGAAAATAATTATTTTAGCTCGCTATATTTCGTTTTCTTCCATTTCCTCCTAATTTGATCTTGGTGCCTAATTTGAGCAGGTGTTTTCCAGGGCTTAACTCCTGATCTCATTTGGGAGCACCAGGATTTAAATGAAGTTAATGCACTGCAGCAGTCCTATAGACCTGCTGTGTGGCATCACTCCTTCTTATTCTCCCATGGGTATCTGGAAGTGGTGCCAGAGGCACGCAAGCTATCCTACACCCAGCCACCGCCTCCAGCAGAGAGAGCCAGCAGATTGCCTATTGTTGGCTGATTTGAGCCAGATGGACACCATACTTCCAGCGCGCCTCCCACTGAGCCTTCCACCCATGTGCACCCTGCAGGTTGGCCTGACCTTGTGTGGACACATTTATGCTTGGATTTGGAAGTCCTATCAAACATACAGGGGCTCTCAATTTCACCCTTAGCAGGCAAGCAACCCATCAAGTCATGTTTCATTGAATTCTAATAGCAGCAGCTGGTTTTCTAATATAAATGCTAGACAGCACTGGACAAGCCACTAACACCAGGCATGGGATAAATCAGGACAAATCCATCTCTGCATAAGCACGGGCACTAATTATTTAAAATAGTTAGCAGAATATAATTATGCGTTGGCGTATTTGTAGTGATGTACACGATAATAGCGCTGACATAGGGACTATATCAGAATGGGACAGAATGAGAGAGTGGCGCTAGTGGGTGCATTGGACAGCGCTAGCAGTAGTCCTGGTGACCGCTCCATTTTTTTAATTTCTTTTTACAAATTTAGTACTGCCTGTTCTTTAGCTTTAGATCTTGCTTTACAACACAGCTGTTTGGGTGGCACATTGTTACGTTAAAAGATATATAGAGTGGGCATTGGCTCCACCTAGAGAAGTATTTCCTTCCTCACCAAAAGCTGTTGGCTGTTGGTTGTCTGGCATAGATCCTTCCCTGCATCAGACACCCTTGGCTCAGAGCAATGTTCTTTTCCGATGTCAAGGAAGGTCTTTTCTCCCTAAACAGGAATAGCCTCATTGCTCTTAACACTTCCTTGGTCGAAACCACTATGTCCAAGTATTGAATGAAATGTAAGAAGAATTGTATAATGTTGTTTTAATTGTAAGTTTTTAGTAACTGAACAATAAATGTTTCATTCATCATTCATCACTATGTCCAAAGTGATTAAAATGGCTGTCCCCTGGAGGAATGTATTCTATTGTAATTACATGCATGTAGTGCTTACTATCTCTCATGAGGCGTTGAAGCACTTTACAGCAGGCAGCACACTATTCTGGAACCCAAGGTTGGTGGATAGTATTGTTGCTGCTCTGGATAAGTCTTCTGCTCTCGTGGTCAGTTTTGCATGCAGGGCTTTGGAACACAGGTGGAGGTGGCTTTTGGAGTTATCATGGAAGGATGTAGAACTGTAGAAGGAAACAACTTTATTTGGATGATAATTGATCAATGCAAAAGCTCGTGCACACTGCCAGATTTCTTAGAGGTAAGATCAAAGAGTGTCCTGAAAGAGTAGGGAGCCCCCACAGTGTTGATGCTTAGCAGGGCTACTGCTAACTCCTGCTCTTGAGATACTCTGGGTTCAGAACAGCAATTATACTTTATATGAGGATGCAACCGGAAGTTGGTGACCTGCATCTTTTGAGTGTGCAAGCAACCCCAGCATCCGATAACGTGGTCTGTAGAGGATCCAGCTGACAATCCCAACATCAGGCCACACGTTTTTATTAATGGCTTGAACCGACAGAGTTGGTAGAAGTGGTCCTAGGTCCAGGAATCGCATCACCGAACCACAGCAGGTAAGTCGAAACAGTTGTCACTGCTCAATCTCCACACCTGGATGATTAGGTTGTGAGGGTTGGGGTGCAGGACTCTGCTCTGTTGCTGAGACAGGAGATCCTCCAAAGAGGTAGCTGGAGCTGAGGGCAAATGCTCAGTAGATCATGGTGCCACACTGTCCTGGCCCAATCTGGGGGTATCTTACCTCAACCCTGAAAACGCTCCTAGAGTGCCTATTCTGTCTATTGAATGAAGGAAGCGCGTATCTGCTGTTTTGCTGGAAGTCATCAGTGGATTTCCAACATACACATGGGCTCCTGTAGTGCTCTCTGCGGCACTGGATGCAGATGCAAGCATTAGAATGGCTCTGTGGTGGGTCCCCCAGGGAGAGGATCACTGTCGCACATACAATGCCTCGGACTTCTCAGCCAAAAACTATCACCTTCTTGTGATTTTGAGGTCTGGCATTAAACAAGACCTTTTTGAGTTGCTAAAATTAACCAACATACTTCGCTATTGAGGATTCAGTGAGCCCTCCTTATCCATTGGTCAGTTGTTGAGAAATTCACAATTTTTCCACCCACTACAGCATGCAGCAAGGGGCCATGGGTCAACCAAATGCAGCCACTTTCTAACTTCACTGTGAGCAATGGTATTCTGCTCTTTCAGAAGGAGAACTTAAGCACACAAAGTCTCTTCCTTCAGTGCCAACAACTACTATGGCAATGAGTGCTCTTTAACCCCTTCGATGCTGATGACGGCCCCCAGCCGTCATGCACTACGGTGGGCGTGTGCTGATGACGGCTGGAGGCCGTCATAAACCCGCCCACTCGCGATTCTGCCGCACAGGCGCAGAATCGCGCCCGCGCCCAAGGGGTTAAGCGCAAACAAATATTTATGCTTTTCCATTTCCATATTTATTTTTTTCGTGTAATGGCCAAAGCCCGCAGCTTCCCAGTCAATGCTACTAGGTTGCTTGCATCTCTAGGATGCAAACATCGGACACAATTCATTATACTTTTTTTTTTTTTAAAGAAAAAGTTCTAAAATGGCTGAACATGTCTGCTTGTATGTGCACACACATGGGTGGCTGTTTTTTTTAATAATAGCTTTAACAATAGTTTTACAAAAAACATATCAAAACAAGCATTGGCAAACCCAAAAGGTTGGTAGCCAATGCAAGTCTTATTGGCTTTGCCAATTCTTGCTTTTTTGTAAAGAGTTTATTTCTGGGTCACCCTCAAATCCATCATGGCTGTTTTTCTGCTCCTGTCTCCTTTACATTGATAACTTGTTGCCCTGTATGCCCCCCTTTCAACAACAGTTCTCGTGTTGGTTCCAGCTAGCTCCAACTTATGCCACCAGAGGATGCTGATTTCAGAATGTGATTGACCTGCTGCAGTTTGAATCATCACAAAAATCTTTACTTGTTTATTGTACAAACTCTCTCTTAATTCATTAGTGCCATGGCACATTCTTTTCATTATATAACAAACTTTTCATTATATAACAAAAGGAGGGGAGAAGAGGGATCGGTTATGATCCAAAAGGGCTGAGATTACCACTCAAGAAGAATGAGTGGAAGGTCCAGCTGCAGTCGCAGCCCTGGGATTGCGGACAACAGAAAGGAGGCTGGGCTGTTTCTAAAAGAAGGAAAGGGCGGTCACTAAGGTGCGAGGGGCAGTGTTCAATGGGAAACTAACCCTGGGTATCCATTGTGTTGGATATAATATCCTCACACACCCTTGCGAGTGTCATGCTTCATCATAGGCAATGCTCCTCGTTGGGTAGGCGGTGCAATACCCAACGGGCACACCTCAAAGAGGGGCTCTTTATCGGAGATCTTTTATCCAACTGCCTATGGGTGAAGTGTGGGTGAGGGGCCAGAACAGAGTAGACGGTTTGAGTGAGGATAAAATGAGGCACAAGGTACCGGAAAACAATTTCATTCTGGTGGTCCTCTGCCGCAAATAAAATAAGGATTAGTCTGTGCTCGCTGGAACTTAAGTTTCCAAATACGAGACAGTACTAAGATGTGAAAGGTGTGGTCAACATGTTTCTCGCTTAAAGTTCATTGACATGCGATTTTTCAGGACCTGATAAATATCAAAACTACTATCTACAGAAACATGACCTGCATAAGTGTCAGTTTACAAAAAGCACACAAATTGTACTACCTGTTTAACACCTGCTCTTGCCTAAATTGGGAGACAAAAGAGACCGTTACCACAGGTAAGTAACAAAATGCATTCCCTGTAGTGACCGTGAGCACAAAGTGACATTGAGACATAATAGTGATAGGTGCAGCTAGTATGTGGCTAAAAACCAAAGTGGCAAATCCAAAATTGGATGTCTTAAAAACAGTGAAAACATTTGATAGCAGCAGCATTCATACCTGGCAGGGTATCTAGATTAACAGGAGCAGTTTACTCACCTAATAGTTAGTTAATAGGTGTCAACAGTGCCCAGCAGGTCTGACATCAGGGGAGAAGCCATTGTAAATAAGGCTGGGGAGAGGTATAAAGGTGTTAGAGAGCCTCAAAGGGTGTGCCAAAAGCGGGGGTATTTATGACATTCATTGTGAATTGCAAGCAGCCAACTAGGCTGCCAGTCATGGAAAACAAAATGCACGGTCTCTGGGGATACCTTGTATGTAGCTCCAGTCTGAGGGGATCGATTAAGTTGTCAACCACCATGTATGTTGTAATTGTGCCGGCAAAACTCATCTGAACCAAATTGCCCTATGTGTTACGTAACAAGACGAGAAATGGGCTAGTAAAGATATCCAGAGTCTGAATTGGACTGGATAAAAATCGGCATCCTGCCAGTTGCTATATACAATCTGTAGGGTGAAAACAGAACAATAACTAGGGTCTGTCTGACTGCAGGACCAACCAGCTAAATTGGACTGGAAAAAGGTAGACATTGTGCCCGTTGCTATGTACATACTGTAAGATGAAGACAGAACAAAACAAAAGGTCTGTCTAACTGCAGTATCAACCAGCACAAAAACAATGGTTCTGCCTGTAACCGGAAGCGGACTGTTAAAAATCGTTAAGAATTGGTGTAAAGCCCGCACCTCACTAGGCATAGGGATCCAGTAAAATCCCCTAAAACCCCGTGGTAGGAAGAGCCAGCCTTAAGATCATGTTCCCCATCATTTCCACTTACTTCGTACTGCCTGTGTCAGTATAGTTCATGCCTACCCATCACTGCCGGGCCCGGATAGTGAAGAGCCGGTGCGGCGTCTGTAGAAATATAGCGGGATGTGCGTCCCTGGGTTCACAACCCGGAAACGCGCGCTGTTGGTAGGTCATGTGACTACCGTTGCGACTGGGGCCGCCATGACAGAGTGGAGTAAGTATCCGTGGAAAATGCTCGTAACGGGTGTTGAAACACGAAGGTGTCCCCCGTATTGGATTGCAAGAACTGCTTCATAGGGAAAAAGGCATATTATTGTTATAGGCCATTACAAAATGTACAGCCATCGTGCCTGCATTATTAACGTAATAACGTGACATTGAAGGGGGACAACCAGTATTGCTTAGTCAATAGGTGTAGTATATCATGACATCCAGGTGCGTGTCAAACCAGTAGTGGGTGGCATGTATGATTAAGAGTATTTGAAATACCGGGATGGGTACTGCTGTGCTCGCATCCCGGAAATGGAAGCTGTAGGTAAGGTATTTGACACTAGTTACAAGCAGAGCTGCCATGACGAAGTGGAGTCAATATCCCTAGAGTGGATTAGTGCGGGGTGTTCAAACACGAAGGAATCACCCGTGTTAAATCTCAAATGCCATATCATGAGGAAAAGGGCGTTGGTTGCCATTACAAAACGAATAACCATCGTGATTGCCTTCTTCATGTAGTTGTGTAGTATAGAAGGGGGAACAACCTACACCGTCTAGTAGATTGGTACAGTGTGTAGTAACATGAAAATGTCTGTCATTCCGACGGTAGGTGGCATGTAGGTTATTGTAATTTCTTAAATACCCACATTATCACCCTAGTGCCCCCCTTGATACTATGGTAGCAGTGATAAGTATAATAATATTGAGGTAGTGGCTAACAGTATGGAAGTTTAACCAATGTAGTGTGTTTACAGTGCACTCCATGGAATGTCCTCGTTCAGCCCGCGGCTGTCTGTGGCCAGTCGGTGTATCCACCTCTGTTCCTTCAGGAATACATTGTGTTTGGATATTTCTGAGGTAGCTTCCAGAATCAGCCAAGAGAGTGAGTCAGCCGTGTGGTTCTGTTCCACATAGTGTCTGCACATTTTGGTATTTGTTTTCTTGCAACGGAAGTTGCTTCTATGCTCAGAGATGCAGGTTTTTATGGGGCGAGAGGTCATGCCCACATATTGCAGTCCACATGGGCATCTCAGCAGATATTTGCAATACGAAG
Organism: Lissotriton vulgaris; assembly: GCF_964263255.1. Taxonomy (NCBI): domain Eukaryota; kingdom Metazoa; phylum Chordata; class Amphibia; order Caudata; family Salamandridae; genus Lissotriton; species Lissotriton vulgaris. The sequence goes on along the minus strand of NC_141697.1, from coordinate 147,284,771 downwards.
TATTGCAATTAGTGTGCCCCCGTAGCTCCCATGTAAAGGTATCAGTCAAGAGGATCGTCTTATGTATAGACGTGAAAGGACATGCACTGCAGGTGCCGCATGGGTAGTGTCCCCGTACAGGTGGTAACTGCCACAAGCTGGTTTGCTTGGTTGCATCCACTTTTTTTGGTCTCGTATGAACCAAGATGTCTTTGATATTCCTTGACCTCTTAAAGGCAAAATAGCCCATTTCTCGTCTTGTTACGTAACACATAGGGCAATTTGGTTGAGATGAGTTTTGCCGGCACAATTACAAGATACATGGTGGTTGACAACTTAATCGATCCCCTCAGACTGAAGCTAAATACAAGGTATCCCCAGAGACCGTGCATTTTGTTTTCCATGACTGGCAGCCTAGTTGGCTGCTTGCAAGTGACAATGAATGTCCTAAATACCCCCGCTTTTGGCACACCCTTTGAGGCTCTCTAACACCTTTATACCTCTCCCCAGTCTTATTTACAAGGCTTCTCCCCTGATGTCAGACCTGCTGGGCACTGTTGACACCTATTAACTCTTAACTATTAGGTGAGTAAACTGCTCCTGCTAATCTAGATACCCTGCCAGGTATGAATGCTGCTGCTATCAAATGTTTTCACTGTTTTTAAGACATCCAATTTTGGATTTGCCACTTTGGTTTTTAGCCACATACTAGCTGCACCTATCACTAGTATGTCACAATGTCACTTTGTGCTCACGGTCACTACAAGGAATGCATTTTGTTACTTACCTGTGGTAACGGTCAAGTCAAGTCAAGTCAAAACCACTTTATTCGATTAGTTAAAATCATAAAAGTATACTATACAGTAATACAAACAGTAAAAAACATGTTAAAAGAATTTAAAATTATGCTAATATATTCAAAATTCATATCCATTAAAAAGCCTCAATTGATGGACCTATTACAGATATTTTTCAACGTCATTTTTTCCCTGCTACAAGAGCTCATCTAAAGGAAATTAGCTTACAGCATTAAACATCCAGTCTAGACCTCTTTAATCTGACAGATGCTGCCAGAAAGCTGGCCACACAGTACATAGTTTCAGGCGTTTCCATCATTTGGAGAAATATTAAGGCAGGTTTAAATTGTTTCAAATTCATCTTTTTCAGTAATGGTGAGATAAACCGTTTCCGAGGCATAGAAAACAATCTGCAGAACAACAAAAAATGTACAGTATCTTGGGGAGAAAGATCATCACATTTACAAGGGGGAATATCCTCCGGCCTACCCCAACCTTTCACATCCCATAATACCATAAACATTTGATTGAATCGAAATTTCGTCAATAACCATCTGTGAAAGAAATTTGTCACGATCGACAAATAGGGTGCCAATGTTAACGACGTGGTAACCAAAACATGGGCCCTTACTGAAGGTTTACCTAACTCAACCATTTCTCGCTCTGCTTCACAAAGCCTGGCAAAGTTGGTCTTGACCCATGCTAAGTCGGCTTTACACAGAGATTCTGGCCTGGAAAAAATCTCTGGGCGCCCAAGCTTCTCAGCCATGCTCCTGATATAGGACAACCATTGAATTTCTCTCACATGATCTAAGTTAAGACAATCAATTATAATTTTACGGTTTAGGGAAAGTTTTGGGTTCAGCCAAATCTTGATCCAGAGCAGGATAGGTGCTAATTTATTGATATCAATGATATATCCCAGACCCAGCTCAAGATGGATAGAATAAGTGGCTGTTGACGATGGGAGCCCAAGAAGAGACCGCAAAAACTTGTTTTCCTCTATTTGAATGCGGTCAGAATTAATGGTCCCCCAGATTGCTGCCCCATACCTTGCAATTGAGACTGTCTTGGCTTTATAGATTGCCAAGATCGCCTCGGTTGGTTTCCCCCCTAGTCTTTTGGCAAACCCCAATACTGCAGCGGAAGAGCTTCTCACAGCATTCGATTTTGTAGTAAGCTGTGGGGTCCAACTACTCCTGTCATCAAATAACACACCCAAATAGGTAAATACTTTTACTCTGCTGATGACCTTGGTGCCACAATAGAAAGTTTTAACATTATTTTTTGAGCTTCCCATAGACATTATGTGGGATTTCCCACTATTAATCACCAGATCAAGACTATTCATAAAGTTACCGAAGGAATCAAGCAGCCTTTGCAGTCCGATTGGAGTCCTTGCCAATAGAACCGCATCGTCGGCATAGAGGAGCACCGGGATTGGCGTTCCCCCCCATGCGCGGAGTATCCTGCGTAGCTGCTATCAGATCAGACTCCAACGAGTTCACGTACAACGTGAACAACATAGGGGCTAAGATGCAGCCTTGGCGCACCCCCCTGCTGGACTTAAAGCTTGCTGTACATTTACCCTCGTTTGTCATCCTGATTGAGGCGTTTAGATCCTTATGCAGCTCTGCCAAAAAGTATACCAGCGAACAATCAAGGCTCATCTCAAGCAGCATAGTCCACAGCCTTGATCTATTCACTAGATCAAAAGCTGTGGATAGGTCCATAAAACCCAAGAAAATAGAGCCCCTTTTTACCCTCGTATATTTGGCTATAATGAGGTTAAGATTGAGGCATTGATCCTCTGTGCTTCTCCCAGCTCTAAAACCATATTGCACGTCTGTCGAGATATTATTTTTCGAGGCCCAAGATGTTATTCTAGCCAAGACAACCTTACCTAAGATTTTTATAGAGGAGTCTAGCAGTGAAATGGGCCTGTAACATCTCGGGTCTCCCCTCTGACCTTTCTTGAACACAGGGATTATGATCGATCTGGACCAAGATTTTGGGAACCCTATAGTTGCTGAGGCATTAAATACCTTAGTCAGGATATCGGCCCAATACTCTACATTAGCCTTATACATGTCAGAGGGTACCCCATCCGGACCTGGAGCCTTATGCCCCGCCGTACTCTCAATAGCTTTAACCACTTCGGCTTTCTTAAACCTTACTGGAGCCACTGTGGAATCAGGAACAGGGACCACCAGGGTTTCCAGCTCCAGATGGCTACCATATATTTTTTCAAAATGACTGAGCCAGTCTTCTTCCGAGATATTTAATTCTAGGACTGAGTTTTGATCTCTAGAAAACAGGGGAGTGTTAATAATTGACCAAAACTTGGCACTGTCTTTTAAAGTAGCTTTGTCCATGAACTCGGCCCAGGCTTCTTGTTTTAACTCCCTTTTTCGCTCCTGAGTTGCCTTCGAGTACTCCCTTCTAAGCTGTGCTACCAAAGCTTTGTTCCTCGGGCGAACGTTAAGGGCCTTTTTTAAAATATTATGGGCTTTACTGCATTTTTGGTCGAACCAGCCCATTGCCGGTCTGTTTTTTGCTACTTGACAGTTAAGCGTAAGTTCCTGTGACACTTTAGAACAAATGGCCTCATACGATGTTATTACATCCTCCCCCCTAGAGAGAGGATTAACACAGGTATTTAATTCCTGTGCAGCTTTGGATGTTATAGTGAGGAAAAAATCACCAGGCACAACCTTATCCCATTTGATCCTTCTCCCCTGGTCTTTAGCTTTAATCGACAAAACAGCCTGTGGCAGGACAGAACTGTTTAATAGAGAAAATCCGTTTAATAGCTCCATCACCACGGGATTATGGTCACTTAGAGGCATCAGTATAGCATTATAAAAAATGACATACTTTAAAAGACCTAGAGATAAAAAAATGTAATCAATGATCGTTTGGCAGTCCCTACCAGTATAAGTAGCAACCCGTGTGTTGTTATCAAAAAAACTCTGCTTCGAACAGGTCGTTACTGGACAATACATTTTCAAGAGCCTCCCCTTTCTGGCTATGTTCAAAATGCGGGGTGGATATACTATCCGGACCGTCTGGATCAGTTAAATCACAATTTAAACATAGATGTACATTAAAATCACCCATCAAAATTAGGTGGCACAAAGTGGTTTGCTTTTCTTTGTAAGAGGTTAAAAAATCGTTTAGCCATACTAAATGCTCATTTGCAGAGATCCCTTGAAGCGAATTATAACAGTTCACTAAAATAAGTTTAGTGTTATTAACCAAGGTTACCTCCACAATGAGAAAATTATGTGAGACACAGTCAACCTTTACAATTTTGCCCCTAACATTCACTGAGACCAACAGCACAAGACCTCCTCTACTTCTTCCGGCCGTTGAACTCAAAGCAGGGACAAAAAATGAGGTAAAGCCATCCACCCAGAAATCAGTCTTTATCCCAGGTTTCCTGTAGGGCGACAATGTCGTGCTGTTTGATAAAGTTAAGCCAGTTGGGATCACCTGACTTAGAACGTAAACCGGCGATGTTCCAGCTCAACAGCCTGACTTTGTCCCCCAACTCAAGAGCCCCTTTTACGCTACCACTCATAGGAGAAGATACAGGAGCCATAGGGGTCAAATCAGCAGTTACATCACCCCCCGAGACCTCACAGGGAATGCATTTTGTTACTTACCTGTGGTAACGGTCTCTTTTGTCTCCCAATTTAGGCAAGAGCAGGCGTTAAACAGGTAGTACAATTTGTGTGCTTTTTGTAAACTGACACTTATGCAGGTCATGTTTCTGTAGATAGTAGTTTTGATACTTATCAGGTCCTGAAGCATCGCATGTCAATGAACTTTAAGCGAGAAACATGTTGACCACACCTTTCACATCTTAGTACTGTCTCGTATTTGGAAACTTAAGTTCCAGCGAGCACAGACTAATCCTTATTTTATTTGCGGCAGAGGACCACCAGAATGAAATTGCTTTTCGGTACCTTGTGCCTAATTTTATCCTCACCCAAACCGTCTACTCTGTTCTGGCCCCTCACCCACACTTCACCCATAGGCAGTTGGATAAAAGATCTCCGATAAAGAGCCCCTCTTTGAGGTGTGCCCGTTTGGTATTCCACCGCCTACCCAACGAGGAGCATTGCCTATGATGAAGCATAACACTCGCAAGGGTGTGTGAGGCCATTATATCCAACACATTGGATACCCAGGGTTAGTTTCCCATTGAACACTGCCCCTCGCACATTAGTGACCGCCCTTTCCTTCTTTTAGGAACAGCCCAGCCTCCTTTCTGTTGTCCACATTCTTTTCATTGCCTACATGCCCCCGACACTGGGCCTCGCTGCATTCAGTATTGTTTTCACATGTTTGTTTGTTCAGTTCCCAGTGACTATCATGTTTGAAATGTATTACCACATGATTAGATAATGCCCTAAATTTGCGAGTAATTTATGATTTGGTATACATATTATCGGCACATGTTCATCACAATCTAGCTGTTTTTAGTAAAAATAAGTACTTTAAATGTCTTTTGGTAGAAGCTTTTTGATTCCTGGTTTGTAATTGGAAATGTACTCTGTTTATCAGTGGTTAAATCGGAAAGGGGTGGTAACTGAGCATTTGTCCAAATGGACATGACAAAAATTGCCAGATGTTCCTTTTGTCTCAGATTGCCCACCTCATTAGAAGGCGGGCAGTGTGGTGTTTTTGATGGAAGAGCCGCTGGTGGTTCCGCCATCAGACACACCCTCTCACCCTGATATCCACCAACAAGAATGGGAGCTGAGGAGTCACTCTGAAAAATGTTGGTTATAGAAAACAAATCCACTAATTGTGCTATGATGGGGTGATGGCAACATTATTTTGTAGACGTGCACATGCATATAAATCACACAAGGCCTTCTTTTTAAAATTTACTGAGTTAAATTAGTTAAAAAAATTAAGTAGCGCAAACTCTGTTTTTTTCTTTTATTTTTTTTGAAGCGCCGGTGATGAGAGCAACATGGGGCGAACAGGTGGGCGACGTTTCGCAGGGGACGTAGGCGGGGGAACATCACAAAGAATGCATGTTGGGGGAAGTATCACAAAGAACATGGGTGGCAGGAAGAAGCTGGAAGGATTGGATGGAGAAGCAACAGACGATAGATAGCAACATGGAGCAAGTGTGGGAGATCCTCACTGGCAAGAAAGCCACATGGGAGGGAGAACTACACAAGGGACAGCGCAATATGTAGTGAGCGGGGAGAGAATCACACAGACAACATAGAGCAGCACAAAGTGGGGAAAAAAGTACACATGGAATACCGCTGAAAAACACATGCACTCTCTTGGAGTGCTTAACCCAAACGAAAAAAAGATAGTGTTTAAAAAGCAAGCAGTGGAAGGATGGTAGTAATGTGTCCATGCTCCAGGGGAGGGACAAGCACAAGAAGAGGACGAAAAATCCCAAACAAGTTAATGAATGAAAAGCAAACAAAGGAGAGTGACAGGGAAGCCAGCCAGTAGTAAACAGTAGTTCTTTTTGTCCACCGACAGCTTGTGCTATCTGGTAGGCGAGACCTAAAACTGCCCAAATATGCCTAACACAGGACTCCCTTCTGGGAACACACACACACATTCACAACACAAGTGAATACATTGAATGCTATTTTCTCCTTTTGTAAATAACCTGCATCTCTTACATACATTAAAATATGACTGTTTGCACTCAAAAATTGTGAAAATATTTTAAAACAATTACTAACTTCCCTTGGTTAGCACATCTAAAACATGCACTTTTTGTTGTACTTAAGTAAATAAAATGTGGTGCTTGTATTTTCTTTCAAGGAAGGTAATTGTTCTTGTTTGCTAATAGTGAATGATGCTCAAATTCTGAAATTCCCCTAGACTGCTCACTGAAACTCTGCTTCTCTATTAAAATGATCTTCTCTTTGTGGTGTTATGACCAAAGACTCCTTGGCCCATGAATCCTCACCTGAGTAAATTTTCAGTCACTTTCCTGGTGGGTGTACATCATGTGCTTGTGATAAATTCACAAGACAGTTTTTTTATTTTACATTGTCACTTGTATTTTAGCACATAAGGTTTTTGTTTTATAACATTGGCAAACTGTACACACATGAGGGAGGTGGTTGTAAATTTGGAAGAGTGCAGGGTTTCACACAAACCATCCCATTTTTAGGTCGAGCCTAGCGGCAGCGAGCATGCACTGCCCACTCTGCGAGGCATGCTGTAGTAGAGTATGCTGTGGAAGCCTCGCCCACTCTCCTCCCATATTTATAATTAGCTTGTGTCATTGTCTTGGGTAAATGCTGGCTTCCGATTCATTATGAGGCTTGTTAGCCCCGTATTGATCCCGCCTTGTCTCCATTTGTTACCGCTCATAAGGACTGGACCTTTTACTTTGCTCGTTACACAGCATGCTTTATCTAGTGGGTGAGCACTATTTAGTTTATTGACAATGGCGGCTGCTTTTTTTGTTGTATGTGCATGCTGAGGGCGGCCCCTGCTTTAGGGACACCACGCTCCAGTTTTATTGTGGGTTTTTTGGTACTTTAATTCAGAGCGTGGCGCCCGCTTCAGGGACATGGTGCTCTTTCTTTTTTACTATGCCAGAGGTTTAAATCTTGCAATTGCACAACCTATAGCATTGTAAATGCTTGTTATCCTACCTGCTGGCTTCTTGTTAAGAAGCCTCATAAAACAGCCTTGCACCATGAAAAGAGAATTACTTTGCTAAAGCTGAAGTTTTTTGCTGTCTGATTTTGAGAAATGTGGTAATTTCCAGTATGGCCAGGGACTGCCCGAGGATCCCCCCCCCCCCTTCCGTTAACAAACCTTATTAAAAGGACATGAGAGGGATGTCTTTGAAGGCGGGGTCGTACAACCCCCTGCCGTATTTATTAAAACATAAAAATAAATCAAAAGTTGAAATAAACAATATTTACACAATTACGCAGAAAACGTTCCATGACATTTGATTACAATTGATATATACAGATATCAGATGGCTAACCTTAACATAATTCTAGTACAAGGTATTTCCTATCCGAATCTAACATATCAATCATAGTTATACAATAATTACTTTTCTGCGTATCCTATTTGGGCCTACGGCAAGGTCACTAACTGGTGTCAGATCCTTATCACTTAAACCACACCCTCCTGTCGGAGTGCGCATGCGCAAAGGGCCCATTTACTGTAAGGATACACCCTCCCCCCGGTTACCCCTGTACGCCCTATTAACCACGCCCTTCCGTCGAAGTGCGCATGCCAAGAGGGCCCGTTTACTGTGAGGGTACTTCCCGCCCCCCGGTTACCCCGTATGCTCCATTAACTCCATTAAAGGGGGCCCTTGCATCTCTGCGCCGTTTACTGGTGTCATTGTGCACGTACGAGGTGGCCAACTAGCCTTGAGAAAGCGTGACTCCCCACTCCCCCGCACCCAGGTAGCCAAGAGGCTGTAACTACCCCTGAAGTTCTAGGATAGACCACTTGTCCCTCCCCTTGGGTGACCATATTCAAGAATGGCGCCGCCCTCTAAGGACATTACATTTACTGCTCACCAATCATGACCTTACCGCCACAGGCCAGCATAGTTGACCGACTATCTGGTCCCCCCACCCTCCTACACTGAAAGGTCATGCCCTGCCTTAAAAATTCCACTAGCCAAACGATTATATTTTCTAGCCCGACTATCAGGCCCCCCAAAAAACTCACTGACAGGTCATGTCCTGTCCTGTCCCTATACACAACTAACTAGGCCTAAAGATCTTCCCTGAAGATTTCATTCCCTACTTTGTACAGACTGACGCCATCTTTTTAAGAAGACCGACTCCTCAGATTCACCCAAGGGCTATATACTGCTGGTGTAAAGCCCTAGTTAGCCTCACTAGTTTGTTACTGGGTATTCCACAGAGAGACTCAATGCCCTCCCAAACACAGTTCCCCCCTTTGGCATGCCTGTAGTCTGTGCCAGGGCGAATTAGATAGCCTCACTCGTTTGTTATTAGTTATTTAACAGCGTGGCTCAGTGCCCTCACAGGACGCCCTTCCCTTTGGAATCTCTGGAGTCGCTCTGACAGGGCGTATGTCGGCGCTAGACGTGAAAAAACCAATCCACTTCAGAGATTAGTGTTCCTAACCAACCCCTTCAACCCAGTCATTCCCCAGACGTGGAAAGCCAACCCTACTTCAATTATTAATGGTCCTGCCCAACCCCCCTTCTACCCAGTCCTGCTCAAGTTGCAGATCCTGAAGCTAGGGCTGGCCTACTCATAGGTACGTGATACACCATCTTGGAGTCACTACTTGGCCTCAATCAATAGTATCACGGTGCACCGGATATTCACGTCACCCCTGCCAATGCTAATCATTGCTGATGCAACTGTACCATTGTAAGGCTACTCAAGGAATGCCCCAAAGGCCGAGTGCTCTCCTATAAGCAGGTCATGGAAAACCGGGAACTACCAACCCTGACCACTATGTTGTGGGGTAGGCTCTGTGCAAGCCTACCCTCCTACTACGGAGCCTCCCAAACACCATGTAGTGTCCGTTACGAAGGCGCCCGCGAGCACAGGCGCCGTCATGGCTGATAACCGTTTTTACAATAGGGGTGTTGTTGTGTCGCATCCGACTGTAATACCTGTACTTTGGTCAAGCTGTCACGGTATACACCTATAAGGCAGCGTACTGCTAATTTACCACAAATGGCAACACAAATGGGTGACAACTATACACTCCAACTATAATGCATGGGTAGCATCTTCTCATGCTGGCACCGCTTGAGCCTTCAAATTGATCGCCATTCACACTTGATGCTGTCGCTTGCCACTCACGTTCCGGATCTACCGGTCCCCTTGGTTGTCCACCCTTTTGCTGTCATAGCGATGTGGAGCGCTTCCCAGGCGTCAGGCGTGGATCCAGTCATACAAAAAATGAAAATGAAAATCAAAGATCAACCATTAGTGCCTTTGTTCTTAGATGACCAAAACACTTCACAAGTCAGTGCTACTTCGTGAGACTGTACCCCCCCTTTTCCAGCCACACCCCCAGCTTTAGGGTGCATAGGTACTGTTGTGACACCCCCCCCCCCCCCCCCGGCCACATATTTAGCGAGCCAACTGGTGTATTGATACTGCGAGGGGCAGGCCGTGGAGCGCGGAGTCAAAGAGGCAGACTCCCGCGCTTCCTGGCCTTTTAACCCCTCACTTGCCAGGCTGGATCTAACCGGCCTGACCTTTGTTCGACAGTGACCCGTAAGTGATTCGATCACTTCCGGGTCACTTGGGGACCCGGGGTCCAATCAATGTTGAGGCGGGCCCACCGTGTCATGGTGACGCGATGGGGCGAGCCCCACCATAGAGAGCGGGTAGCAGGTGGGGGCCGGTGCGCCCGCCATACTCGCGGTGGGGCCGATGCCGGCCCGCCTTTCTCTTTTTGCGCACGCAGGTGGAAATTCTTCGAGCAACAGTAGCTATTACGTGCAAAAAACTGGTGGCCGAAATAGTATTTCTGCTGGCCTTAGTCCGTCGTGCTTTTAAAAATGCGGCAGTGATACATTATGTAACTTTTACAGGGTACTGCCTCCAATGTTAGCAACTTCCAACCCGTTGCATCTTTACTGTTCAGGGCAGAATTCAAAGCTTTGCTGGTGTTGCTTGTCACTAGATGCAGAATTCTGTTGCCTGTGGCTTGGTCCGTATTTCGATTGTCGAATACAGCCTTTCTTTCTCATGTCATTTTTGACAAAACTACAATCTTAATCGGCACTCCTGGTGACCGTCTCTTCAGAGAGGCCCAGGATTGTATGAGCATGAAGGCTCCCAGTCGTACTCGCAGCATTAATAAGAGGGGCTGACTGTGAGAAGCCGAGCCACACAGCACCAACGTCAATCCCTCCTGCGGTTTGCGTGAAAAATCCTTAAAGCGAGCTGGCATCACGTGCCTATCTCGAAGGCTAATAAATGCCACATGTTCTCTTCCGGTCTTTGATGCTGAGAAGGCGCAGCTGTTCCCAATCATAGGAGCACGGCCTTCCAAGATTTCCATGTTTTCCCTGAAGGGGAGTGTGAGTTTGAGGCCCGCTGGTAACCAATAGGAACTTCGGATTTGATAGGAGCTTCAGCCGCTGTTGAGTCCTTCCTGTTCACCATTTTCTTGCCTAACCTAGACACACCAACCCCCATAGATGGTGTTTACTTGTATCTTTGCTTGGTAACTTCTAGAGCATCCATGTATGTGTCCCTTGCATATTTGAGTCATTTACCATTTCTGTTTCCACCACTTGTACTGAGAGACTGTTTGATGCATTCTCTACCCATAATGTAAAAAATATATTATCTTATGTTTTCCCTAGTAAGCTCCCTTCTGCCCCGTCCAGTCTCAGTTCCCAACTGCTAGTTGTAGTTTCTTGATTTTTTTGTTTTGTTCTGGTAATATGCATGTTCCTTTTAGAAGTTTGAATGTCCTTTCATATCTTCGTATCTTTCCGCTGGATATATGTATATACAATATGACTCCTTTCCTTAAGGGGACTGCATTTTTAATTATTCATCTTTGTTCTCGACGGTCTCTGGGCTGCTCCATTCTCTCTTTATCCTTCTTTATTCTATCATTACCCTCCTGAAGAGGTCACCCTCCATACTCCCAATGTCACACTGTACTCTAGTTCAAGCCTCAGAGGTGATCAGTCAAAAGCGCTTCGAGGCCTCCGGGTAGTTACGCGCTATACAAGTGTAATTTTTCATTTCATTTCATATGTGCAGTGGAATCTCTCAGTCCCCTTTTGTGGGTGTTTCTTCTTTTTCATTCAACCACCCGTTAATCCTTTGCTCCCCAAGACATTGTCACATTTCTTTTCGAGATTGAAGTCACCCAGTATTATAAGTGCTGCATTTGTGAGCTGTGTGATCACTTTAGGTACCTCACCTTCCATCTGAGGCTACTCCTCATGATGGGTTTGACGTAAATGCACTGTGCACCGCTTTTCACTTGGCTGCTTCAGACCTAGGCTGCTACCTCCAAGTATTTTATTTTAGCTTATCTAAATATCCTATACCTTTAGCTTATAGCCCTGAAGTATCAATTAATTTACAGATTTTGCATTGTCTGCAACGAAGCAAGATTTCCATCTCTTCTCCTCCGCGATGTGATTTTTTAAGGTCATTGAGCACACATCCAAGTGCGATTGTGCTGCCCCACTTATCTTTCTTTCTCAAGGACAATGTATAAGGGAGAAAGAATTACACCCTGAAGATGAGGAAAGATATTCCGGCCAACTCATGTCTCTTTACTTTCACCTCAGTGACTAGTTGGTTGACCACACCTTTTTAAAACACACGGATGGGGTCCTGCTCGCTTCTGGAGCAGATCAATGTGTTCACCTCCACAGAAGGAAAATTATGTTCTCTAGTAGAAAGTAATATCCCTAAATCAACTTCCTATGTGGGTGTCAGCTCTTCATTTTCCGCTACGGTCACAAAATATGGTTATGCACCGTAGACCTAAATGTGAACTCGTAAGAAATAGGCAGTGTTTCTGTCCATTAAATCCCATTTACTATTCAGTGCTTATACATTTAACCTAATTTCCTTAAAAAAACAATGGACAAATTAATGAATGAGGGCTCTTTTCTGAGTTGGATAGTTGATTTCTCAAAGAGCGCCCTTCATAGGTGGGCAGATAGTGGTACATACTCAACTCCTTGACTACTTAACTTGTACAAACGGGTCACATATTTCGCTTTATGTATAGTGCTTTGATGACCTTCACATCCCCTATTGGATCCAAAGTTCTCTCCATAGCTTATTTGGAATGCAGTAATGTTCTTCCCTTGCCATCTTCAGGATACCCTGTGTTTATCCTACGGTGAGTTGGGCAGTCTTATGAGTCTTCATGATGTTTCCATGTTGCTTTTAGTTTTTATCAACATCAGAGCTGAGGGATGTCGCCAAAGTATGCTCATTGTTTGAGTAAGAGTGACTACCACCATGTTTGAGTGCTGCAGAAAACAGTGGTGTCCTCTTGTGTCATTTTGGCGATGCCCATCTTGGACATCCAAGCCGGCATTTACACCCTTCCTGTCCTTCGACCAAAAGCCTATGTACCGGGTGGATGTGGGAGTCCTTACATCCCATTCAGTTCATCCTGTGTTGGTTTCCCTCCGTATGCCCTGACTGATACTCGCACACTTCTGGTTCTAGAATAGTCAAAACCGGTGTGGGTGTGGACTCTGGGCTTAAAAATATGCAAAATCTGGCTGGCAGTTGAACAGGATACCCATTTAGTTTGGAAATGCTGCAGACCTTTGATATGTGTAGACCCTTTGATTGGTTGTGTGTCACACCTTAACCACCAGGTTCATACGTTTCATCATACACAGAGCAGTCCTGTATGTAAGTGTAAGGAAGAAGGTACCAAACCAGGGTTAGAATCCCTGCTGAATTGCTACTCTAAGCACTGACTCGGCCCAGGTCTTTTAACCTGTAGGGTCAATTTTCTGTGGTGACTTGATGAGAAAACTATTTCTAGACTGTAGCACTTTAGATGAGGCTGAGCTGACTGGAAGGAACTGTGACAATAATTCAATGGCCAATCATGCCTCAATTTCAATAGAGCAAGCTGCCCAAGAGGAAGTAAAAAGAACACGTGAGTGATAAAGCTGCTGCATCACCAGTCAATGTGAAGGCAAGACAACGCTGTGCCTTGCCCATCCTCTGGCTACAACATGCATATGCCCCTTTTTTATCAGTCCCAGGGAAACTTGGAGGAATTCTCGCTTAACATCCATTGAGTCAGGTCTCGACCGTGGCTGGAGAAGAATGGCCTGATTCAGAAATCATTTGAATCATTTTACAGTTCAGGAAATATTACCAGGTGAAGTTGCAGTCACTATCTGATCCTAAAAAACAGTTTTGTGTGGTGAGCGATAGCAGAGGATGCCTCGGGACTCGTGCTTGTCCTGTTTTCAGATCTTTGTGACCATGGCTGGTGCACTCAGAGAAACAGGTCCCTACCGGAGAATGAACCCTTGAGGTTCAACAGTGGAAGCTGGCTGGTCTTTATTTCAGTCCGTCCATTGAAAAGAATGGCAACCTTTTGGGCCCTTGTGGTCCTTGAGCTCCAATTGCTTGTGGATTGTGTCCCTAACCAGATACCATTGGCTGGACACTAGATCACCAAAATATCACTACCTGGAGGAATAGAATACCAGAAACTTTGCTAGGTGGGATTCTAATTGTTTGAGTGGTGTATATTTAGGGTAACCTCCGATTTTTAGTGTTGATGCCTTTCTTTTTTGACAATCAATTTTACTGAGTTTTGAATTTGACAGCTAACAGCACCATTCAGAGCTACATTGAACATTAGCAGAATAGGGGAAAAACACATTGCAATGACATCAAGACCACATAAAGAAATCAAGAATAACATATCCACATGCACCTGGAAAGCGGACCACATCGTCTCATTTCTCGGGACACCCCCTGGCTACGTATAAAGGCCGCTCCTGCGCAGCACACCAATCCACCCCCCCGGCGCCAGCGCCCTAGAGTGGAAGGGGCAGTGTCCAGCCAGTGAGCAGCGATGTCCCTCTTGGCAACCACCAAAGCAGTATTGAGGAAGAGCTTCTCAGCCCTGTGGTGATGCCTTTTATTCTATTCCCATTGTTGCCAGAGTTGAGCCAAAGGACAAGTGTTCAGAGTCAAAATCCAAATTCTGTATCCCTCTAGACCCCTTTTTCCTTACAGTTTAACTTCCATTAAGTACTAGAGACTCAAACTCAAACTTCAAAGGTTCCCGGATATCGACCTGGTTAAGCAATGTAGGGTAACATTTGCCAATTCGTCATTGATGGCCAACATCTTCTGCTTAGCACAAATGAACTATAATAAGGTTTGAGGTTGTATCGCTTAAGTATTTTACACAACAGTTCTGCATGAGTAGGAATATAAGTTTATTCAATCTATGCAGTACACCTAGAATATTTTTTCATTTCTCCACTATAACATACGTTTCTGCACCTTGAGCCTATTCTAAATTCATGTGCTGTGTATTATTCTATATGAGTTCTCAAAAACCAGCCTTCAAAAATAGAGTTCAAATGGTTGAGTTTATGTCGAGCCTGGGCAGTTCATGAGCTGCGAGGCAGACTGTATTAGAGTATGGACTAAAAGCTCCGCCCACTCTCCGCCCATATTTTTCGTTGGCTTGTGTCATTGTCCTTTGTAAATGCTGGCTTTTGATTCGTTAATAGGCGTGTTAGTCACTCTTTAGAACCGCCTTGTCTTCTTTTGTAACCTCCCATGAGGACTGACCCTTTTACTTCGGTTGTTACACAGTATGTCATATTTAGTCTGTAAGCACTATTTTCTTTAATGAGTTTCTCCTACTGCAGGCACAACATGCTTTCCTGCAACATTCAGCAAACCATGCGCGCTTTCACTTTCCAAGCAGTCCGTCCGGGACAATGGTGGCTGCTTCTTTGAAGTGAAATAGGTCTCGCATTTACAAGAGTTTGAGCTATTGGCATAGTAAATGACAATGCCTTTTATTTATGTGTTAATTTTCAAAACCAATAAATAAAAGGCATTGTCTTTTACAATGCCAAAAGCTTAAACTCTCACAAATACGAGACCTATTGCATTGCAAATGCTCGTTAATAAAATACACACATGTCCTTTGAGGAGCACACCTTGGCAATAAAACAATCACGTTGAGATGAATTGGCTTCCCTGGATGAAAAGAGTGTGCCACCCCCTTAGCTTCCTACTGCCCCAGGCAAATGTCAGGGTGTGCCCGGTTATGCGGCCGGCCCTGACCGTCATGTGTAATAACATATTACGTTTAGCTATTGATACAGTTATGGTTTTAATAACGTTTAGCAAAAAAAACCTATAAATAACAAAATAAATTATTTAATCAGAGCATATTTGTTACCTTTTTTTTAATTTCAGTTTTTCTTCCAATGGCCTAATGCTGGTAATGTAAATCACAACTGTCTTTGACATGGGATTATTTACAAGGCACAACATTACAAATAGCTTTCTTTGACAGGTAACATTGCTTCTCTGGTTTGCAGGTGTTCCCTACTTCACCCAGGAGCCAGAGGATGTGGCAGTATTTTCGGGGGTCCCCTTCAATGTGACGTGTGCTGCCATTGGACCTCCAGATCCTGTTCTGATTGTCTGGTGGCTGGGGGACTCCAAAGTGGACAGGGACCCCGAAGATTCGCCCTCCGTCCTGACTGTGCCAGGTGAGGTAGAGCTGAATGGCACACCTGGGGAAGGCCTCTGCCTGGAGCATTTACACACTGTTGTATTATTTTTTGGAAAGAATTGTCTTGGTCATCTTCTTCCCACTTTGTCGACCACCATATCCACAGCAATGCAGTCGCTCTTCATTAAATTTGAGTAACTTGGTAGAAAATAGGCTAGATTGAGGCTCCGCACCCTCTCTTATAAAGTATCAAAAACAATGCATGACTGTACGCGCTTTGTGGGGGGTCCACCCTCTTACTCCTGAACTGTACTAGCCAGGGATATCGAGTGCTAACCGGACCTGCTGAAATTGGTCAATTTTACACACTGTGATAATTTAAATAAAGCTCATTCCTTTGTCTGTCCCAAGCTATAGCTCCTAAGTTAATTTTCCGCATGCTCTGTGGTCTGTGTTCAGTAAACCATGCTTATGGTGAAAATGTGAACATTTTTTATATATATTTTTTTAATGGCTCACTGCTGCTGCCAGTCCCCAGACTAAAAAGAGTAAGATGTGGCGGTCGTTCCTTTTCAAACAATATTGCTAGACTGTGGAACGCCCTTCCTCCTCCTCTTTGCTCAGTGACCCATCATTTTTCTTTCCGGGAGCTTCTCAAAACCTGGTTGTTCCAAATTCCTACCCCTTAAACCATCTAGTCTGCCTGTCTGTTGATGCTGCGAGTGCTGGGATGCCTTCGGGTAGCTACACGCTCTATAACTGTTTGTAATAATCAACTTATGCTATTTCTTGAGCCAGAGGTGGTGGTGGGCTTCCTTTTATAGATGTGGGACTCCTGTAATATTAAGACATTCAGCTCAGACTTGAGAGATGAGTTGCTAGTTCGCTTTTCTCTCTGTTTCTTCTCTATGGCCTGGTTTTTGTTTCCTCGTGGGGTGTTTGTGTTGTCTACATAGAAACTGCTCATGCTTTTATGACTTAAACTCCTTTAGCACGGCGTAGAATCCGCCGCGATGCGGACATTTCCGTGCGTGGTTGGGGCCGCGTCGGCCAATGGACATGCGCAGCACTACAGAGGTAGTGCTCGCGACGGCCGATGGCTATTGCACGCACGCAACGGGTTAAGCCTGATTTCGATCTTGGCGGACGGGTTACTCTGACACAATGGTGATGGCTATCCCGTCCGCTGAAATATAAATCCCATTTTATCCTATGGGATTTATATTTCGGCGACATGATATCCATCACCGTTGTGATGTAGTTACCTGTCCGCCAAGATCTAAATCTGGCCCTTTGTCTACGGTGATTCAGGACTGTATTCTATTGCCTGCTTTGTGTGTTCCTTGGGTGGAGAGCTAAGCTGCTTGGACGGGACGCCGTAGTGCATGCTTTGGAGGTACCCAGTCTTCTTTAAGATTTACCTTGACTTGGATGATTAGTATACTAGTGAGATGACTTACAAGGCACATGGTGTATCAGCTGCCCTACATTACTATTCAAAGGTAAGTGTTTAAACCACAGGGTTTGGATGTTACTTCACTGGTGGGCGTTGTTTTGCCTTGAGAGGTGGTTCCATCCAGGGCCGGCTTTAACGCTGGTGGCACCCAGTGCAACAATCATTTTTGGCGCCCCCACACCCCATGACCGACTCCTCGGATTCTCTCACTACCACAGGGCAAAAGTGCCCCATATCTCTCCAATAATAAGTTGTTGCTAAACATAGTGCCCCCCCCCCCCTGAGGTCAGGGCCCCCTCTACAGGCCAGAGCCCCCTCTACAGGCCAGAGCCCAGTGCAGCCGCACCGGTCGCACTGCCCTAAAGCCAGCCCTGGTTCCATCAAACGTGGCACATATAATAGTTGAGTACATAGAAATCTATTCAAAACAGTTAACAAGAATTGTAATGATGTAATCAGTAATAGAGCGACTTGTTGCTGAGCTAGGAGAAAAGCACTGTGTGAAGATGCAAGGGGTGTGCTAAACTGGACTTGTATATGCTGAGACAGGGTGTGACAAGGTTATAAATGAATGAATTAATGAATCTCTAAAGCATGCAGTTACTACAAGACTGTGATGGCGCTAAGGCAAGCTGCCTAAAGGAAGTCACAGTTTGAACATGTGTGTTTTCAGTTGCTTTCAAAATATGTTTTTCTCTTTGATGCATCTGGACGGAAGAGAGAGCTCATTCCAGTGCTTGGCTGCTAAAACAGAACAAGCCGAACCGCCCCACTTCTTTCGTTTGGTGTAGGGAACGGCCAGAAACCGGGCAGACAGTGGACACAAGTGTCTATTTGGACAGTAGTCGAAAATTTGGTTGGACAGTTATTTGTGACCAGTCTTGTAAAAACCGAATGTGCCACAGTCCGTGCTTTCAAGATAACCCTTTTTTCCACTGGTAGCCAGTGCAAATGCTTATGGTAGGGACAGATTGAGGCATGTTTGGGGAGTTTAAACAAAATATGAATTGCTGTGTTCTATACAATTTGCAATCGCTGTACCAGATAGTCCGTGACTCCTATGTAAAGGATGTTAGTGTAGTCTAATCTGGAGAGGATTACTGCCTGGACTACTGTTTATGGGCAAGAGGTTAAGGAATTTTCTTAACATCCTAAGGTTCCAATAGGAGGTCTTAACTACTGCTGAGAGTTGAAGAATAGATGTGTATCCACGTGTTCCCCTAAGTTCTTAGACCTCTCCACTGGGGGTGCAGGGGTGAAACTGCTCTGACAGGCTCCTGACCATCCGGGCAGGAGGTTGGCACCAAACAACAAAACCTCAGTTTTTTCTGGGTTACATTCCAGAAAGTTGGCCTTAAGCCATCCCATCACTGCTACCATACAAGCTGCAAATTTTGATTTAGCATCCAACGCATTGTCTTAGGTCAGGAGAAGGTAGATGTCATCTGCATTGGAAACCACGTTGGATACCGAATGAATCAATTGGGTATGCCAGTGGCATCATATATATATTAAAAAGTGTCGGGCTCAGGGCTGAGCACTGTGGGACTCCTCACTTGGAATCTTCGCCTCAGAGAAGAACGGCTTAAGCCACACGGCATGTTCTCTTTTTTCCAAAAAAGAACCTAGCCAGGCAAGGGCAGTCCCCTGTACTCCAAAAGAGGCGAGGTACCAGGATCTCACGCGAGATCCTGTCAATTTGACGGACAGGTCTAATAACATCAGAGGACCTTGTGGCCAGAGTCCAGGGTAAATTGAAGTGAGTCTGTTATTTCCATAAGCGCTGTCTCTGTGCTGTGGTGAGCCCTGAAGCCTGATTATGAGAGGTGGAGGAAATTGTAGGTGTTCAGGTTTAATGAAAGTTGGGTGTTTTCGATCTTGTCAACGATCTTAGAGACCCCCGGGGGCAGCAAGATGGGTCAGAAGTTAGAGGAGATTTCTCGATCTGCATTCAATTTTTTGAAGAGTGGGTTGATGTTTGCCCTTTTCCAGGAGGGAGGAAGTATCCCAAATCGTAATGAAGTAAAGAAGAAATCCTGACATGGTGGGCTTAAACTATCCCCTAATTGCTTCAGAACATGAGGGGGGAAAGGATCCAGGGAGGAGCCAGATTTTCATTTGTCAAAGAAACCCCTCAGGCTCATGGTCCATCATTTTGAAAGGTTGTCCTATACCTTTAACATTTGATTATCGAAGAACTCAGTCATTCTAGTGCATAGGGATGCATTTGTCTCACAAGGGGATGCAGTTACTTTTGGATCGGTGAAATCAGACACACTGTCTGTCTATGCTCCCCCAGGTACTTCTCTTGTAAAGCGCTCTGATATCCGCAAGGATCTTGTCCGCGCTATATAAAACTTTATAAATAAATAAATAAATAAATAAATTAAAAAAATTCCTTTCGCGTTTTTGTTCGCTGATTTTGTTACAGTAGAAATCGCGTCGTACCAGCTTCAGATTGTTATGGTTCGTGCTCAAGACAGCTTTATACTGGATTTTGTCAATTTCTGTAGCATTTTCTACATTGGCATTCTAATTTCTTACACGTTTTCCTTTCTTCCACTAGTTCGGCAGTAAACTATCGAGCAGAGGGTGGTGTCTTATAGTCCGTAAGCTAGCTTCAGGGGCATCTGGGTCAGTGGCCTCTCTGCATCAGACAAGATGACGGTGAATAACTGACTCAATGTTGCTCGTTAATGCATGTTTGTTTGATGCTAAGGCCTCCTTCAGTGAGGGTATATCAACCTTGTTCCACGCTCCGTTCCCAGGAAATGAACCCACTCTCGATTTAATCTTAGGAGTTGACCAGCACCAGGCGAAAGGTAGTAAAAAATGATCAAGGAACCTCCCGAGGCTTTAAAAGATCTATTGAGGTATTGAAGAATATTGCGTCAACTACATGACCTGCACTGTGTATCGATCACATGGGGGTCCTAGATAATTCAACAGCCGCAAGTGTTAAAATGTTGAAATCGCCCAGAATCGTGACGCCTGCATAATTAATGATTTTATGTGAAAGCACCTGGGTGATGGAGTTAATAACGTTAATAACGTCTACCATATACCAGTGGGTGTGGTGGGGGGCAGTAAAGCAGTACCCCCCACAAAAGAGCAGTGGGTAGATAAAAATCCAAGGACTTTTGTGTCTACCAGATTATCGACCCGGGACGTTGAGGATTACCTAAATTCTATGGCTACCTCCCCACCCTGCCTGCCCTCGCTATCAAAGTGAAGACATGCATATTTTATTTGGGGGGGGGGGGGATGCCAGCTGCATTCATTCATTCAACTTTTTCAGTGTTGGAAGACCGAATGTGCACTTCATGGAAAATGTCATTGAATCTTTCGCGGGAGGTGACTGTTGCCCTATCCATTAATGCCAGATGTCCCAACGCGCAGCGTCCACGCGCTACGGCCGCGCCGAAGGTGCGCCAAAGGTAAGCCAGTCTACGCCCGTCCGCGCCTGGACCGCGCCCAGCGCCAGAGCCCCTGTCCCCCGTACCACCCACCCCTCCCGCATTACATACGACGCCACCACCCTCTTAGCCCTAAACCCCGGCCGCCTCCCCAACTGCGTCCAAGCCGCTCCTGGACACACCCATGGACCCTTCTCTTGCAACTCCTGCAAGTTTGACGGCACCAAGAACAACTCCTCATCTACGAACACACAACAGATATCCGACCCCAACCACCTACAATGCATCCTGCTCAACACCCGCTCGGTCCACAGGCACGCCATCGACCTCTGGAATCTACTAGACACCATCTCTCCGGACGTCGCCTTCCTAACAGAAACATGGATGAACGCCTCATCAGCCCCAGACATCACCATTGCCATCCCGGAAGGCTACAAGATCATCCGTAAGGACCGCACCGACCAAACAGGAGGAGGCATCGCTATCGTCCATAAGAACTCCATCCGCATCTCAACCAGCTCAGACGTCAACCTTGCCAGCGCCGAACACCTTCACTTCCAGATCCACTCCGACCCCAAGACCACACTCAGAGGCACCCTCCTCTACCGGCCTCCTGGACCCCGGGCACGATTCAGCGACGACATCACTGACTTTATCACCCCACACGCCCTCCCCTCTGAGGAATACATCCTATTGGGAGACCTCAACTTTCACCTGGAAAAGAGCAATGACAGCAACGCCACCACCCTTCTGGACAATCTCGCCAACCTCGGACTCAAACAACTTGTCACCACCCCCTCCCACATTGCAGGTCACACACTCGACCCTATCTTCACCTCCAGCAAACATGTCTCATTCAGTTACACCACAGCTCTTCATTGGACGGACCACAGCTGCGTTCACTTTATCTACAATAAGACCACAACCCACAACCTTCCTCAACCCTCTCTGCGAAGAAACTGGAATAAAATCACCATCGACCAGATCTCCTCATCGCTTCTTCTAAACCCCCCCGCCCACTCCTCAAACCCCGACCAAGCAGCCATTAACCTCACCCAATGGCTATCCAACAGCGCCGACATCCTAGCACCGTTGAAAAAACGTCATATCAAACTAGGCAGCAAAAACGCCTCCTGGTTCAACGATGATCTTAAGAAATCCAAGAAACTCTGTCGCTCCCTCGAGAAGGCCTGGAAAAAAGACCCAAACACCAGCACCAGGGACGCCTTCAAAAACGCCACCCGCATACACCACCAACTAATCCGGTCTGCCAAGAAAGCCGCATTCAAAGACCGACTAGATAACGCCCACAACAGCAAGGAATTATTCAACATCGTCAAAGAACTTACCAACCCATCAGCCAACTCCAACGACATCACCCCCTCTCAAGCCCTCTGCGACTCCCTAGCTTCATTCTTCCACAACAAAATCGCAGACATCCACAACAGCTTCGACAACCGACCCGGAGACCAACCCACCCAACCTTCTGCAGGACCTTCACCCCCCTTGAACATCCTTAATGACTGGAACCCAATCGCCACTGAGGACACCATCCGCCTGATGAACTCCATCCACTCAGGATCCCCCACAGACCCATGCCCTCACCACATCTTCAACAAAGCAGACTCCATCATAGCACCACACCTCCGAGATGTCATCAACTGCTCCCTCAACTCTGCCACCTTCCCGGAAAGCTGGAAACACGCAGAACTCAGCGCCCTTCTGAAAAAGCCCACAGCTGACCCCACCGAACTCAAAAACTACCGCCCCATCTCGCTTCTTCCATTCCCGGCCAAAGTCATCGAGAAAGCTGTCAACAACCAGCTCGCCGCCTTCCTCGAAACCAACAAATCCCTCGCCTCCTCACAGTCCGGCTTCCGAGCAAAAACACAGCACTGAAACCGCCCTCATCGCAGCAACAGACGACATTCGAACTCTACTGGACAATGGAGACACAGTCGCCCTCATCCTCCTCGACCTCTCCGCAGCCTTCGACACAGTCTGTCATAGCACCCTTTTACAGCGCCTCAGAAACGTCGGAATCCAAGGAAAAGCACTGGAATGGATCACCTCGTTCCTCACCGGAAGAACCCAGAGAGTCCGCCTTCCACCATTCAAGTCAGAGGCCACTGAAGTCATCTGCGGCGTACCACAAGGATCTTCACTCAGCCCCACCCTCTTCAACGTATACATGAGCCCCCTCGCGGTCATCGCACGCCAACACAACCTCAACATCATCTCCTACGCCGATGACACTCAACTGATCCTATCACTCACCAGAGACCCTAACACTGCCAAAACCAACCTGCATGAAGGAATGAAAGAAGTAGCCGAGTGGATGAAGCACAGCCGTCTGAAACTGAACTCAGACAAAACAGAAGTCCTCATCCTAGGCACCTCCTCCTCCGCCTGGGATGACTCTTGGTGGCCAGAGGCCCTTGGAAAAGCACCCATCCCGACGGACCACGCACGGAACCTGGGCGTCATCCTGGATTCCTCACTCTCGATGAACAGACAAGTCAACGCCGTTTCTTCATCTTGCTTCAACATTCTTCGCATGCTCAAAAAAACATTTCGCTGGATCCCCACCGAAACTAGAAAAACGGTCACCCACGCACTGGTCACAAGCCGCCTGGACTACGGAAACACCCTATACGCCGGTACCACTGCAAAACTCCAGAAAAAACTCCAACGCATCCAGAACGCTTCAGCCAGGCTCATATTAGACATCCCGCGTAAAGAACACATCTCTGGTCACCTGAAAAACCTCCACTGGCTCCCCGTCAATAAGAGGATTACTTTCCGCCTCCTAACCCACGCACACAAAGCACTTTACGAACTTGGACCCGAATGCCTCAACACACGACTGTCCTTCTACACCCCCTCCCGCCAGCTACGATCCTCCAACCAAGCCCTTGCCACTGTACCTCGCATCAACAAAACCACCATGGGAGGTAGATCCTTCTCCTACCTGGCAGCTAAAACCTGGAACTCACTTCCCACTCACCTTCGCCTTACTCAGAACCACCTAGCATTCAGAAAGCAACTTAAAACGTGGATATTCGACAAGTAATTCCCCACCCTTCTTCAAGCGCCTTGAGACCCTCTGGGTATGTAGCGCGCTATATAAATCACTTGACTTGACTTGACTTGATGTGTCAATCCTTTCTCAATTTGTTCTTGACATTAAGCTAATGCAGCTGAAACATGGTGCTTTTTGATTTGAGGAGATGCTAACAATCTGGGACTGCAAGTCAATTTATAGGCCATCTCTTCTCTTCATCTTCATTGGTTTGCCTTATCCAGATGAGGCTGACTCTTCTGTGTTCTTTATAAGGAACTTGCATATTCTTCTGATACAAGACCTTCCCAGCCTGATAGCCATGCATGCTTCCACACCACTACTCTGGCCTCACACCGCCAGTGAGCTTTGATACTTAAGAAAGAGACTTTCATGCTACCTGGATTTCTCCAAAGAGCTGGAGAGACCATGATGTTTATCCAACTGACCTGACAGTCATTGATTGTGTTTGTTCATCGTTTAGACGGGACTACAACGGAACTTACTCACGCTTTGTTATGCTGGTACCCATTCTATTGTCATGCTTGTGTGATATGGCAGCCTTAAGGCTCTCTTGGTTTGTTATGTTAAATGTTCTGTCCAAGATGTCATTTCAGATCACTTTATGTGCAGTGATCTACCTTCCCAAATCGAAGGAAGTGGTGAGTTTTAATAGTTTGTGAAATTTCAAAAGATATACTGGTTGGCTATTGAGAGGTTTTTCCATGCATATATGTGTTCACAGATGTGGTGTCCTAGAACGAAGAGTTCTAGATGGCACATAGGGAGAGAAGAAAGAAGTCATGTAGCTGGTTGGCGAAGAGCCAGGTGTGGCTTTGTGACAAAAACAATAAAGCTTTGACGACACAGTGTTTACTCATAGAGAGCCAGTGAAGCTGGGAATGGGGAGCAGAAATACTGGTATTTCTGCTAATGCCCAAGATGAGTTGAGCTGCCGCATTCTGTACTATTACAATTTGAAGGAAAGTAAAGTCGGAAGTCCTACAAAATGAGAATCCCAATAATCTAACCTGCTGATGATAACAAGACTGAACTAAAGTTTTCCTGTAAGAGGTGGGCAGTAGGGGAATGACTTTCCTGATGAACTTCATCACAAAAAAAGCATGTTATGTTAAATTTAATGATGCGTGCTTTGAAGGGACAGTTTGTTATCAAAAGTCAACTCTAAGTAACTACTGGACAGGCAGTTAAAAAGTCAGTGTGAACTCACTAGAAGTACGTCTCACAACTCGCAAGTCGCAGAAAAAGCAAAGGTAAAAGAGGGGGGAATAACCCAGATAGTTATATATTGTAGGTACTGTTGCCCTATTGCATAGGAGGAGACCTCTGTCTGAACGAGAACTCTCACTCGCCCGAAGGTGACATGCTTCATCATAGGGTTCCCTCCTCACATCAGGGCCGCAAGGTCACTGGCGTGGGCTACAACTCTTCTGGGTAGAAAAGGAACTGAGGTGTTTTCGAGAAGGGACCACTGGTATGGGTAGTGAGGGGTAGAATGCAAAGCGAAAGACGGGGGGAAGTAAACCTGTGTCTGCGAGGCCAAAGTGTTTATTTTGCGGACTCCTAGGGCATGATTAAAAGAAAGAGAGGACTAGGGGTTATCCGCAAATATACCCCTACAATAGGTTAACATGTTTCTGCCTTCTAATGGCCCCAAACTGGATGCGGCGGGATTCTTCAGGACAAAGTAATATGTCACTCTGCATATAAATCTTTAAAATTCCAAATAGAAAAAGGGAATACTGGCCACCACAAATCAGGAGCCTGTATAAGTGAGTGATGGCCCGGAAGTCATAGAGGAATGGGTCCAACCTATCATCAATCGATTCACCTAAGGCAAAAGCCTAAGATTTACCCCCTTTGACGGGTTTTCTTGAACTTGGGGATTTTTTGCAGAAAAGCTGAAGAAAAATCGCAGAAATTGTAAAGAGGAATTCCATGAAAGAAATTGAGATATTAATGCAGGGCAGATACAGAAACTTTTGAAGGTGATATGCGTCCTCTCTGGCAACTAGTGGAGCGGATACAGATGATTCACAGTGTGAACAGAGGGAGGTTAAATAATAATCAAGCTGCACCGTTCGACACCAATTGGAGTTGTTTAAGTTGACAATCAGAAAGGCGCATATACAAAGTGTTGGCATAGTCAAACCTAGAGTTCACCAGTGTCATGTATGTATGTATTGATATTTAAATAGCGCCGAACTTAGCGAGGAAGCAACAGAGCACTGTACATTTCCTGGAGAAAATAGGAGACAAACCACAAGATTGAGTACATTAAGTGGGGATTACTGAAATATAACTCATGCGTTACATTTAAACTTTTAATGCACAGCACCATTAAGGGCCCAATTACGACACTGGCAGCCCAAGGACTGCCAGACTCAAGGATGCATGGCAGTGGCGGTCCAGCCCCCACCACATGGGGGGTCTGACCACTCCATTACGACTAGGGAGGTCGGACCACCATGGGACCGCCGCCTCCGCCATGGAACTACCGTTCCCTAGAGGTGGCACTGCGTTCAAGAGGCGGCAATATGCTTGGCGGGACTGCTGCAGTCCCGCAAAACATATTAAGAGTTTTCTCTCTGTTGGCGGTGTCATATAGGTTCCTCCTCCATAAACACAGTCGCAGAGAGGAAACAAAGGGGGCCCTACAGGGCCTCCTGTGCCGCCTCCGCATGTGGCTGCACACAGGGAAGCATAACATGTGCACACCAGTAACTGCACGGCTTGGACTTTCGAGTCCCTGCTGTGTAGGAACCATGTGTGGCATTCCCCTTGCGGCGCCTTTTTCAAAGGCGCCGCCCGCCACCAGACCACTTTTAAGTTACCATCTGATGGGTGGGCGGTGGAGACGTTTGGCAGTGTGGGGGCGCATCAGTGGTGTGTCACCCTCCTCCTGCACCGACAAAAGTCCTAATTGGGCCCTAAGTGATTTGCCCAGAATCACACAGTGTTGAGTCAAGCACCGAGGCCAGGATTCAAACCTGGATTCTCAGGTTCCAAAATAGGCAGCTGTAGCGGTCAGGTCACATCTCCAATGCTTGAATGATCGAACCATTAGTTGAGGTAGAAATGTTAGGCAAAATGTTTCTTACAATCTTCAGTTCGTGAAAGTTGGATGATATGAGTTTATCGATTTGGTAAGATGACAAAGTGTTATTAAAAATAAATCCATGGTTCCAGACAACTCGAGTTGGTGTAGGGCATGGCCTGAGTTCTGATGGCCTCCAATTATTGGACCATTGAGAGCCCACCTAAAATTAACCCCTTTGACTTGTCATCATTCAACTTTAAAAAGTTGATAGTTTGCCACTGATTTCAGCTCCAATTTGAACATTTCCAGGTGCAGAAGCTCTATTGCCACCAATTCGCAGAAAAATCTGAGTGTCATCTGCGTGAGACATGCATTAAGATGGTAATCACTCCGAAGCATCGCAAGCGGTGACACCTACAGATTAAAAAGGGTGAGGCTCAAAGACGAACCCTGAGGGACTCTGCAACCACTAATGAAAGGGAGTCTACTAAGATGTGGCATGCAAAAATCTGGTCTAGATTGTGACCTGCCAAATGAACTAATTGAAGTAAACCAAAGGTCGAGCACACATTGAGCAGGTCTGAGGCCGGCATATCATGCTCATCGTTGACATGGATATTGATGTCCCCAAAAACAATTAAATTGTTGGAATTCAATAAGAAATTGAAATAGATTCCTCTATATGAATGATACAAATTATTCACCGGACTATGAGGTCTGTAAATCAATATCACTTTAAGAGACTATTTAGGGTTCAAAGAAATAGTAAATTATGAGACATTGATGTTGTAAAGCTTTGTAAGCCAATTTGAGACTGCAAGAGATGATTTATAAATTCCAACAAACTCCACTCTAGGGTGTGTAGAGTGGTTGGCGGACTTAATGTGATATCCCCGGGGCATTGCCAGCGTGATGTCTGGAGCTGATTCCTATTTGAGCCAGGTGTCAGTAATGAAGGCTATATCTAAATTAGAATCAAGTTAACAATTACTTCGCTCTACCGAGTGTGTCGCAATCGACTGATCATTAGATTGGAGTTCAGATTAGGTGTTTCTGATTCAGTTATAGAAGTAATTACTCTTTATTGCCTTTGTGGTGGCCCTTTAATAAAGTGAGAGTAATGCTCGGGCATGGTCAATGCAGTGAGAGTACGATTATAGCTTTCAATGGGTGAAAAGGAGTGATTATAACTAAGGAATCCAGTGGTATCAGGGAGCAGCTCTAAGGTAGTGGGGGTTCAATGTTGCTTAGCTGGCTTTCAAAAGAGATAGAATGAGTTCCATGCTTACCTAAAAACAGGGTATGGTGGCAGAACCGAAGTAATCCTTGGCCCTGAGCCTGGCCAGTGCCCCCCTGGGACAAATTTGTGGTTTGTTTTTGCATTTGTCACCCCGAGTTGGACGGGTATGCTCAGCCGTGAGTCCCATGCTCTCCACACCACTGGAGTCAAGCTATCCTGGCTGAAGACGGCTGATAGCCAGAAACCGGTCCTAGGATGCTTGATTCCGGTCCAGGGAAGACATGGCTTGGCAGTTCGGGCTGGACTGTTCCCATGAGGCACAGGGTCAAGGCTGAATTGCATATGACCATGTCTGAACTGGGGTGGTGTGGAGTACAAAAAAACCGATGGATTTAGACCCAGATCTCTGTACTGGGGTGAATGTATGATATTGTTCTGCATTCTGTCCATCAATTGTTTTTTTTGCATTTGTCACCCCGAGTGGGAAGGGTATGCTCAGACGTGAGTCCTGTGCTCTCCACACCACTGGAGTCTGGCTATCCTGGCTGAAGACGGCTGATAGCCAGAAACCGGTCCTAGGATGCTTGATTCCGGTCCAGGGAATACATGGCTTGGCAGTTCGGGCTGGACTGTTCCCATGAGGCACAGGATCAAGGCTGATTTGCATATGGCCATGTCTGAACTGGGGTGGTGTGGAGTGCAAAAAAACGATGGATTTAGGCCCAGATCTCTGTACTGGGGTGAATGTATGACATTGTTCTGCATTCTGTCCATCAACTGTGTTTTTTGCAATTGATGTGGCTCCCACCAGATAGACCCACTACTGCAGTGTTACTGTTCACTTTGTCTCTGGCCCAACAAGGTCTTTCACTCGGCAGTGACTATTTGTTGCCCTTTTGACTTTTTTGCAGTTGTTGGATCAGCCATTTCTGTTTAAGTCGCCCATTGCATAAGATTTTATAACTTTTGCAACACTTGTTTCACCTAAACCTGTTGTGGGGCCACAGTGGTATTTAAATGTTGGCCGTACTTTTCTAATTTGTACCTCCTTTGAACCAATGTGAAGTTGTTCATTGTGTCTTTTGACCTTGAAAGTGGTCTTCTTAGTTGCCATAATATCAGCTCGGCGTGTGAGAAAGCATCAGGCTCTCTCGGACCAGTCTCCTTCTACAACACCCAGATAAGGTGGTTTTCAGGACTAGAGTTGCCTTCTTCTGAAGACACTTTTTTATGTCTGGCAGGCAATCACCCTTCCGGCATTCTTTGCTCCGCTTCTTCCCTTGAAAGAAGAGAAACTCCATTGTTTGGGACTTTGTTGACTGTTTGGATGAGGTATCCAGCTGTCCCATTTCAGGAGAAAGGTTGTGCCCCATTGCGTTGCCCAGTCTTTTCCCATGCAGTAAAGTACAGACGCCTGGCATTTTTTAGCAGTCCTCCAGAATGTAAAAGGCCCGACCTCATACGAGACAGGTAGGAGTGCCCTTCACACTTTTCACAGACCTAGTACCTCCGAGCATGCCCCACAGAAGGAAATGCCCACTTTCATAAGTAACATTTTCACGTGTTTGGAGTTTAATTTGAAGTTATGAGCCAACGCTACAGACCAGCCATTCTCAGAATATAAATAGGACTGTCTCCATCTGTTAGTAGAACTGTCCCTCTCGATGGTTCAGTTGTGTATATATAGCTAGGTGCTTAAGTAGGACTGTCCCCCTCTGTGGTTCTGGTGTATAGCAAGATGCTCGAGTAGGACTGTCCCCCTCTGTGGTTCTGCCTTATAGCACGATGCTCGAGAAGGACTGTTTCTGTGTCAAAAGCAAAGCACGATGCTCGAGTAGGACTGTCCCCCTCTGTGGTTTTGGCGTATAGCACGATGCTCAAGTAGGACTGTCCCCTTCTGTGGTTCTGGCGTATAGCACGATTCTCTAGTAGGACTGTCCCCCCTCTGTGGCTCTGGTGTATAGCACGATGCTAGAGTGAGACTGTCCCCCTCTGTGGCTCTGGCGTATAGCACGATGCTCTAGTAGGACTGTCCCCCCTCTGTGGTTCTGGTGTATAGCAAGATGCTCGAGTGGGACTGTCCCCCTCTGTGGCTCTGGCGTATATCACGATGCTCAAGTAGGACTGTCCCCCTCTGTGATTTTGGCATATTGCACGATGCTCGAGTAGGACTTCCCCCCCCCTCTGTGGTTCTGATGTATAGCACAATGCTGTAGTAGGACTGTCCCCCTCTGTGGTTCTGTTGTATAGCACAATACTCTAGTATGACTGTCCCCCCTCTGTGGTTCTGGTGTATAGCACGATGCTCAAGTAGGACTGTCACCCTCTGTGGTTCTGGCGTATAGCACGATGCTCGAGAAGGACTGTCCCCCTCTGTGGTTCTGGCATATAGCACGATGCTAGAGTAGCACTGACACCCCCTCCGTGGTATGGTGAATAGCACGATGCTCAAGTAGGACTGCCCCCCTCTGTGATTCTGGCGTATAGCACGATGCTCAAGTAGGACTGCCCCCCTCTGTGGTTCTGGCATATAGCACCAAAGCTTGAGTATGACTGTCCCCTTCTGTGGTTCTGGCGTATAGCACGATGCTCAAGTAGGACTGTCACCCTCTGTGGTTCTGGTGAATAGCACGATGCTTGAGTGGACTGTCTCCCTCTGGCTCTGGCGATAGCACGATGCTCGAGTAGGACTGTCCCCCTCTGTGGTTCTGGCATATAGCACGATGCTCAAGTAGGACTGTCCCCCTCTGTGGTTCTGGCATATAGCACGATGCTCAAGTAGGACTGTCCCCCTCTGTGGTTCTGGCGTATAGCACGATGCTCAAGTAGGACTGTCCCCCTCTGTGTTTCTGGCATATAGCACGATGCTCAAATAGGACTGTCCCCCTCTGTGTTTCTGGCATATAGCATGATACTCGAGTAGGACTGTCCCCCTCTGTGGCTCTGGCGTATAGCATGATGCTCGAGTAGGACTGTCCCCCTCTGTGGTTCTGGCATATAGCACGATGCTTGAGAAGGACTGACCCCCTTTGTGGTTCTGGCGTATAGCACGATGCTCAAGTAGGACTCCCCCTCTGTTATTCTGGCATATAGCACGATGCTCAAGTAGGACTGTCCTCCTCTTTGGCTCTGGCATATAGCATGATACTCGAGTAGGACTGTCCCCCTCTGTGGCTCTGGCGTATAGCACGATGCTCGAGTAGGACTGTCCCCCTCTTTGGCTCTGGCGTATAGCACGATGCTGGAGTAGGATAGTCCCCCTCTGTGTTTCTGGCATATAGCACGATGCTCAAGTAGGACTATCCCCCTCTGTGTTTCTGGCATATAGCATGATACTCGAGTAGGACTGTCCCCCTCTGTGGCTCTGGCATATAGCACGATGCTCGAGTAGGACTGTCTCCCTCTGTGGTTCTGGCATATAGCACGATGCTCGAGAAGGACTGACCCCCTTTGTGGTTCTGGCGTATAGCACGATGCTCAAGTAGGACTGTCCCCCTCTTTGGCTCTGGCGTATAGCACGATGTTCGAGTAGGACTGACTCTGTGTGTTGGAAGCAAAGCATGATGCTCTAATAGGAATCGCCCTCTCCATATGCATAGCTCGACACTAGAGTAGGATTGCCCCTCGGGTCTGGTGTATACCACAATACTCGCACTCCGTGGTCCTTCTGATTCAGAAAAGGCTGGAGCTGACTGGCCACAAATATGTTCACAAATGTGTTCACAGTGGGGATGGATGCTAATAGGCATTTGCAACACCGCATCAAAAGGGATGCAGGGAAAGAAAGATTATAGGCTACAGAAAAACTGGGCTACAATGGATGCAGGATGCACAGCTACCTTATTTGCCAGGGTTTACTATTAATTCCCCATTGTAGCTTCTTCAGGGGGGTCTGATGCATCAGACTCTTCTTGAAAGGGAGCATTGAAAAAGTGCTTGATCACGCCAGGTCTGCAGACCACTTCAGGAGTCACTGTATCAACAAGTACAGCCTTTTGAGACAATGCTAATAAGAAAGAGAAGGCTTCCAAGTCTTTACCAGCAGTGAGTGATGATAAACATGTTCAGTGGCCCCTGGTTGTGCAATCCTATTCATCCATTGCTGCACTATTTCAGGAAAACAACGTTGTCTATGAAGATTGCCATACAAAGTATTTTTCAGAAGAGACTTAACCAAGGAATGTGAGTTTTCAAACTCCATTAATCCCCCAAAGTCTGGTATTTGTAAAATCTCTAACAACGTGCAGTTTTGTTCACAACTTACTCTGCAATGGCCATGCACCAACCTCCTACTGCTGGCTGTGTTAAGCCACTTGCAGGGATTATCTGTTCAGAGTCAGGTCACAGAATGATGCCTGGTTCTTGGGTGTTCTTGTGAGCCAATTCCTCAGTGCACTGTTTCAATCTTGATTAATTGTTTCTTATATTTAAATTTTTAAAAAATCCCTTCTCATTGGTAAACTAAGTTCCACTGCATAATTTTGTGGGCTTCCCCTGCTCCCTGTGACTTCTTACTCACCTGGGGATCTTAGAAACAAAACCCCTCTGGGTCCTTTAAAGTTGGGGCCACTGGAATCATCCTGCAATATGTTGCACACTCGCTCGCAGCATTATTTTAAAATATCAAAACCTACTAATACTACCTGGGCAAAGGTTCACAGAATTAGTATTACCTGTCTACAACAAGCAAAAATTCACAAGTTAACCTTTGCAAAGGTGCGCTGCCATTAACGGGAGTGACTTTTTAGCACTTTTTAAAAAATTACTTTTTATTCGTTTGAGCTAGAAATGTGGTGTTTTTTGTAAAATCAGCAAATTATCCAGACTGTCGTGGATTATGTGGTAAATCCATAATTATGTGGAAAACTTCACTGGTGGTGTTTACAATAAATCTTCAGCATTCCATTGTTCAAATAAGAATTCAGTTTTTGTCAACCAACCTTAAAATGACTTGCCTTTGGCTTACAGCAAAACGTGGTCAAAGAATGAGAGGAAAGGACATGGGTAGGTCTGGCAGACAATGGTTCAGGTATGCTCAGAAGAGGACAGGGGGCAGGAGTCTTCCTGAAAACATCAGGGTTGGTTTTCAGGTCTTGCCTGCGACAGTGCATGCATTCTCGCTTGCAAGAGCTACTCTATACAACACGGGTCTTGCAGCCCCCCCAGTTGCTTAACATTTGTTGGCTTCATTGTCACTCCTATTTGCTGCCTTCTAATTGGCCAGTGCATGCAGGTTTCACTTCCCTCGTCTGGAGCATGGACCAATTACTGATTGTTTCAGCCTGGTTGCTGTCCTTTCGCTGATCGCGCTGTTATTGAGGTACTACTTTTCTTTTTTCTTCTTCCCTGTGGTCCTTGTGGAACCTCTTCCCATTTGCAGCTTTGTTTTACTATGCCCCACACACTTCAAAGACACCCTTTTCTCCTTTGAAATTGAATTTTTATTGCAACAGTTTCCAAATGCATTTTCACTAAGACATGAACATGGGTGCAATTGCTTTCTTTATGTGATAGGATTTTCTTGCCAAATGTTATATTTTCTTTCTTTCTCAAGTATGGGGAGATACAATGATTTGCTCAGAATCACAGGGGTGTTGTGCTAAGACCTAAAAAGCACTGGCAAAGTACCAATAGGTCTCTACATTGAGACCTGTGGCTCTGCCATGGCCTTTTTTCCAACTGGACAGCATGGGCATTGCTGACTTTGCAATGATTTGTAGCCATGCAGTATAAAAGTGTGTCTGCTGTGCAGCATGGCAAACAATAATAAACAAGCATTGGCAAAGCCGATAGGTCTCGCCTTTACAAGAGCTATTGGCTTTGGCAGTGCATTTTTGCCATGTTGTACATCAGTGTCGTCATTGTTCATCTTGGCTAAAAGTTAGTGTTGTGGAGCATCCTGAAGTGGATTGGGGGAGTAGAGTGTTTGATTTGGATTGGAGTTGGGCAGATTGGAGTGGGACATACTTTTGGATTGAGAGGGGCAGATTCTTTTGGATTGAGTGGGACACATTTTTTGGGATTGAGCGGGGTATCTTTTTTTTTTTTGGTTGGAGTGCGGCAGGTTGTTTTGGATTGTAGTGGGGTGGATTGTAGTGGGGAAGATTGTAAAGGTTGGATTCGAATGGATTGGATTGGATTGGGGTGAGTGGGCTGAATTGGTCTGGGGTGGATTGGACTGGATTGGTCTGGGGTGGATTGGTCTGGAGTGGATTGAACTGGATTGGATTGGTATAGGGTGGATTGGATTGGATTGGATTGGTCTGGGGTGGATTGGATTGGATTGGTATAGATTGGATTGGTATAGGGTGGATTGGATTGGCCTCGGGTGTATTAGTCTAGGATGGATTATATTGGTCTAGAGTGGATTTGATTGGTCTGGGGTGGATTGTATTGTACGGGTCTGGGGTGGATTGTATTGTATTGGTCTGGGGTGGATTGTAGTGGTCTGGGGTGGATTGGATTGGATTGGAATAGGGTGGATTTGATTGGATTGGTCTATGGTAAATTGTATTGGTCTAGGGTGGATTGGATTAAGCTGGGCGATTGAGCGGGGCAGATTGGATTGAGGGGGGCGGATTAGTGTAGGGTGAGGTGTAGTGGATTGGAGTGGGGTGGATTAGGGTGTACTGCACGATTATGTGTTAAAGCATTATTTCAGAAATTACACATATGATAGAAACAATGTCGCTTTGCAATAAGATAATTTTCAGCTTTTGAGAACAGTACCCACAAGCCAAAACAAAAGAAAATATGAGTGCAAAGTGCGAAAAGAAGACTGGCAAAATAAAAGAAAGTTAACTATAAAACATATATTTTAGTAGTTTTGTCTGTCCTCCAAAGTACATTTTTGCCAGTCACAATCCTTCTGTTCGGAGGGCATTAGAAGTTAAACAAAATAGAAGTTGGGCACTGATTAAGTTAAATTAATCAGTTCTTGGTCCCTGCTCCACAGAAAGGAACAGAAATGATGCTAGGCCTGCCTTGACGAATTACGAGGCTGTAAAGAAGAGTGCACCGTATGCCAACAAATGGTAAGCAACGAGGGGGTGGACTTCAAGGCTATTTATACATACAACAGTGTCTTGCAAGAGAGACGCACGCTCTAGCGCATGCTCTTGCAGGCTCGACCCTAAAAAGGACTATAATATATATATCAAGCTCTAATGCACGTTTTTAATTTTTTTTAAAGCGTATTAGCCCTGGCTACTTCATAGCACTTTTTGAAATGTGTTTTAGCCACACTGCAAAGCATCCGTGCTGCTATGCACCGTGTCTATAAAACACTGCCAAAGCCAATAGCTCTAAAAGGCTTTGCCGATGCTTGTTAAATTAAATGATATGCATGTCCGTATGAGCGTAAGAGGAAGCGTGGGAGAAATTGTTACTCATCCACCGTGAAGAAACTGCTGAAAGTGATTTACCCATATTCTTGCTACATGGCTAGTGCCCCCTTAATGCAAAATGTCTCTTATTTGTTGTCTTGTCATTATTTGTGAAATGTGGTCAATTCTTAAGTGTAATTAAGGAGATTCCAGATCACTTTGAAAATGTCAATGAAGACAATTTATACATGGAGACAGGAAAACTATAAATCATTCATAGGTCGTACATTATTGATAATATATCTAATTAGTATGATCAATTAATAAATAATTTGGAAGAGCGATGAACAGACTCCAAAGTGACATTCACATTAATGCCGCATTTGATATCCTTTCCAGTCCCTGCACTTTTTCGTACATACGCTGAAGCTGAATGGTATGAAGTGTGCAGTGGAAAATACTGGTAAATATGTAGAATTAAAGATGGGTAACAACAAATAACCAACGTGTTCTGGATTACCTCCAATAGACAATGAGAGCGAAGTTTGAGTTTTCTATGATGTCAATAAGGACGCCAAATTAAAAAATATCCCTGGTAGCCACTTTTTACCCCTTTGTAATTTAATGTAATTTTTGAACCCTAAAATCATCTGCCTCTGCATTCAGCTGCTACTTAAGGGCAGATGAGTAATGCGAAAGCCATACAAAAACGTGGCCTCTCCTCTGTCCCAAATGTAAAACAAAAAATACCTATCCTATGCTTATGCTTGATGTATTAGCACATTTAACCCAAACCTATTGACGTTGCCAGTACATATTTATTTTAGATGGGGGTTTAAGCTGTGAATTGTTGACAGCTTGTCCTGTTTCGGGTATGAATATAACCTAACAAGTATAAGTCTTCAAACTTAATGAAATGGACAGAAACCCTTACTACAGTATTTGTGAGTCTGCTATATTTCAGCTTTAAAAGCTGCGGAAGTGTACCTTGGCAGACTCCATCTTTGTTGAGGATCAAGTAGAGATATTCATTAAACGTATAATTATGCAGTTCCATCTTCCTAAAACTATTTCTAAAAGAAACCCAGCAAGATGGCTTAATGATCTAACTCTCACCGCTGGCATCAGTTGTGATCTACGGGTTAAGAGATTGTATTATTTCGACACCGTCTCAGCATCCGATACTCCCGAGGTCAGTAAACATGGTACCAGCAGTAGTTATGTACAGTGCTTGGAAACTACAGCGTGGCCGGATGAAGCCTAACTTACAACATGTTTTCATATTATTGTTATTGCTATTATTAAAATCAAGTTTAGTGTAGTGAAAACCTATCTGCTTCTTCCGGCGGTCAGTGAGCCGTGAAGTTGGGCCTCTGTGGAAGAGGTTTCATAAATGTAGGACATCTTCGCTTTGCAGCTGCCCTCAAGCCTGGCATATTTTTTCTCAGATGGTAGATAGTTATTTTATGGAAAAACAGGTTGGGTGCAACATTTTTTATGGGTTGATACTCCTTGTCGCCGAGATATTAAAGCTAGGAGACACATTCTGTCTACTCTTCTTTCTAGATCTGTTTTCCACCCTCTCGCCTTCTCCCTCACTGTACTGCGGATGCCCACTCAGCAGAGCCGGGCTGGCCATTCCCTCATTTTCCCGATGGGCTGCAGGCTAGGCGGCCACTTCCAAAGGAGAGTGGGCTTCCATTACCCAACCAAGTCCACATTCTAACCCCATCCTAGTGCAGCCAGGGGCTGACTTTGGATTCCAGTCCCGCCTTGATTTCCAGATCTCGGCTACCCAAACGTGGTTGCAGGGGCGTAGCTTGGGCAGTAAGATGGGGGGCTGGGGGGGGGGAGGGACGGGAGGGTGGGCTAGCTTCAGATTTTCCAATATTCACGATGGCATATAATGTTTACATCTATTATGACAAGCAGGAGAGATGAGGGGGGCTAAATGGACAGTGAAAGGGGAGCTGAATCATATTGGTGGGGTACTAAGTGAAAGAAAACAATATAACAATATTTTGTTAAATAATCAACATTTTTGAAGACTTTCAAAGCAGAGAGGGAGAGTGTGTACATTTCTGTCTGTGTTTATGTAAGAATTGCTGGTGAAATCCGACACACCTCACCATACTTGGCTGAAAGCACCTGTACCCAACTATTTACCAGAAAATACATTTATTAGGGGGCTGTAACACCCCAACCCCCCCACCCTGCTGAAGCTACGCCCCTGCGCGGGCGTGTGCGCGTGCCTCAGCTGATGATCCGTGAGTGATGGCTGGATAGAATCTGCAGGCACGCCTCTGCTGTGCCTCATAACCAGCTGGCTGCCTCAAGGGCTTAATTTACATCTGCAGCATCATTATGTGGAACTGAAGGGGAGAACTATTTTTGTAAGGAGCGAATGTAAGAGAAATAATGAGATATTCACATTTCTGATGACAGACCGGTTAGCCAGCCTGCACAGGACAAGGGCCACCAGCTCCTTTCTTCGTGCTGATCTCTCACATCCACAGGGTGATCACTGCAGCAAAGATGCCAACCTCTGGTCTTGTTATTTTCCCTGCAGCCTTGAAGCCTTTTAATAGTTGTTGTCATCTGAGTCGTGCTTTCCAGTACTGCAAAAAGCGAGCTACAAGAAATGTGCAAATCTTGTGAAACGACTATTCTGTTGCAAACAACAAAGGGGTTTACACGACTGAACAATGGCGCAAGATATGGTGTAAATCTGTCACCAAAAAAGTGCAGATGATGTCTTCACAAATGGGCTAGGCCCTAGCGTACTCTGTGAATTAACCTGACATGCCATACAATAGCACAGTTTCATACTTGCACACTGTGGGCAAATACTTACTCCTAATGGTTTGAAAATTGATAATGGAATTTTTGTGACATCTTGTTTTAGCTGACCTAGCTGGTCCAACTTGGTTATACAACAGGAGACTAAACAGACTGGCTGAGTAACCTGGATGCTCCATCCAAACTGCAAATGCAAAACAACAATTGATGGACGGAGTGTTGCACAATGGCAAAAAATTCACCTCCAGTCACAGATCTGGGTTTAATCCATCGTTATTTTGCTCACCACAACACCCCAGTTCAGACATGGCCATATGCAAATCAGTCTTGACCCTGTGACTCATGGGAACAGTACAGCCCGAACTACCAAGCCATGTCTTCCCTGGACCGGAATAAAGCATCCTAGGACCGGTTTCTGGCTATCAGCCGTCATCAGCCAGGATAGCTTGATTCCAGTGGCATGGAGAGCACAGGACTCGCGTCTGAGCATACCCGTCCCACGCGGGGTGACAAATGCAAAAACAACAATTGATGGACGGAATGATGCACAAAGGCAAAACATTCACTCCCAGTCCAGGGAGGACCTGGCTTGGCAGTTCAGGCTGGACTGTTCCCATGGGGCACAGGGTCAAGACTGATTTGCATATGGCTGGGTTCAAACTGGAATGGCATGGTGAGCAAAAAAACGGTGGATTTAGGCCCAGACCTCTGTACTGGGGTGAATGTATGACATTGTTCTGTATTCTGTCCATCAACTGTTATTTTTCCATCCAAACTGCAAGCTGACTCTGGTGGACTCCGCCAAATCTCTGGGTGGGTTATCACCCTGGATTTGAGTCTGAACATAAGCACACACATAAAGACTACAATAAAGGCCGCCTTCTACAACCTAAAACTCCTTAACAAAATTAAGCCCTTCTCCCACATAAAGCCCACATAAAGCCCTAAAAACCACCACACAAGCTCTGGTTCTGTCCAGACTGGACTACAGGAACCCCACCCTCAAAGGCACTTCAACATCATACTTTGTGCCACTGGGAGCCACTCTAAATGCAGAAGCAAGGATGGTCACTGGAGCAAAGAGATACAAGCACATCTCCTCCTCACTGAAAGATCTAAAGCGGCTACCATTCGAAGCAACCCTGCTGCTTCCAAACTGCCTGTACCACCCGCAAAGTTCTACACACTGGTAAACCAGCCTACCTCTCGTCCAAACTCACAAAGGTAGACCAATCGAGAAATGTAAGAAGCTCCAACACCCTTCTTCTCATCTTCATCACAAAACATAAACAAAAAGCCCCCTCTTGCTCTTTCTCAGGCAGTGCTTCCAAAATATGGCACTCTTTTCCAGTACAAATCAGAACTAAACCCTTGTTCATGAGCTTCAAGAGACAATTAAAAGAAATCTTCCTCAGTCGGCACCTTAACCCTCCATGAAATAACACCTTGCTCACTCTGGAAACACTACCTCGTTCTATGTATGATTGTCTCAGGGACTCTACAATGGTTTGACATGTGACACTTCAAATATTCTGTGTTGTTATTGACTGCCAATGTCTTGACCGCGTCGTGAAGTGCTTGGATACCCTCGGGTCTAGCCAGAGCTATAGAAAACTCTTAAAATAAATAATTCCCTGCTAGATCTGTCCTAACAAACTGCTAACTCCCTGGGCTTGTAAATACCCTGGCATTAAAACTGGGTAAAGGTGGTGTTAGTTAGCCAACCACATGCATGTCTCCTCTCTATGAAGACTGTCTGTAGGCATTGGGAAGAATGGAAGATAAACAGCCTGGACGAGGTTCCCTAAAGTGTGCCTGCCTTTGTTGAAACTTGGCCTGTGAGCTGTTCATATCATAAGCATGCAAGTGCCTATATTTTGTCTGTTATGCGTTGCGACATTCTGTCCTCGAGCAGTTATTCCACGTGCATGTATAGCTAGCTTATACTCTTAGTCAATTGAGGTTATTGGAATCTTGTATGATGATACATTTCTGTGTAAATGTGCCTTGGCCTTCCTCACCTCTTCCTACCATTCAAGGTTATTGTATCCTGTTGAGAACTTCTGCAAGTCTGTGTCCCGTTCTGAATCCTTTTCTCTTTTCATGGTGCCCTACTCGCCCTTACTCCCAGCCTGAGCCTTGTAACCCCCAATGATGCTGGCACCTCCTGTCTGTGTCTGTCTGGGCACAAGCTAGCCCCACCCCTGCACCTGCGTCCTCCATGTTATCTCAGTGGTGCTTAGTCTTATTCCCCACACCATCCTTTCCTACTCCCCTACCTCAGTCCCCCTCGGTACGCCCTACCCTATTGCCCCAGCTCTTTTCTGCCCCCTCCAAGGCCTCAGCCCCTTTTCCTCTCTTCACTACTTACCTTCTGTTCAGCACCCAGAATCAATCAGGCCATGGGGTGTTTGTGTGTGTGTGTGTGTGTGTGTGACACTGGTCACAAATATGTCACACACTGTGTGGGGCACCTGTTCAGCTTCTCCCTGCGATGTTACCCGTTCTGTGTGTCGGTATGTGCAGAAAGCACACCTACCTCATAGGTTTGTGTGTGTAAAAAAAC
This sequence comes from Lissotriton vulgaris, assembly GCF_964263255.1. Taxonomy (NCBI): domain Eukaryota; kingdom Metazoa; phylum Chordata; class Amphibia; order Caudata; family Salamandridae; genus Lissotriton; species Lissotriton vulgaris. The sequence goes on along the minus strand of NC_141697.1, from coordinate 147,243,870 downwards.
ATAGCAGTGTAAGTAGGAAAAATGATTGCAACTGATTCTTTTAATGGAGTACACCACAGTTTATCTTTTGGCATGCAAAATGTGCATTTTCAATTTTTAGGTCGAAGCCTACCAGACGGTGCAGGTGTCTGGTTGCGAAAAGATGACTTCTGTGCATTCTGAACATTTCCCTGGGAATGCTTTCTGCCCATTGCTTACCATTGACTTTATGGTTTGTGACTCACATTTTCTGGCTTTCTGTTTTCTGGCTTTATTTGTTTTAGGCTGTCCAGCATGTCACGTCCCTCCTGTGGAGCAAAGCTTGTTCACTATCACCCCTTGTAATCTTCCACGAGCCCTCGCTTTCTGTAAACAGGCCTTTACATTTTGTTCTTATCTTATCATATTTGCTGTGCATTAAAAGACGTAGATCAAATGTCACGCTCTGTCTTCCAAGGTAGTTTGGTATTTACTTTTCTTTCTTTTACTTTATAGTGAGAAGATGATTGTGACAATCTTGCAGGCTACTGGGCAATAAACGTTTTATTTCTAGCACACAACAAAGTTTAACAGTCTGTAAATGAACTGTGCAAATATTTCAGAATATATCAGAATTGGGAAAGCTCAAATGATCACATTTTTTGTAATTTGGAGGTCTGGTGGAAACAAATATTTTAATATGATCTAAATGAATCGGTACACTAGTAAACAACTTCCATTCATTTTCTCATGTGCTCTGTACAGTTTTATCAGTAAAATGGTATGTGCAAATGTAATGGTCATTTAAATTAGAAACGTGTTGTCTGTAATGGCAGTGCGCTACCACATCATGTATACTCCACACTACGCCACTCCACTCTACAAGACTGTAATCCACTCTATGCCCCGTCACTCTAAGCAACGCTACTTGACACCACTCAACGCCACTCTACTCTAAAGCACTCTACAACACTTCCATACTCCAATCTATGCTACTCTGTACCACTTCACTCTAGTTACTCTAACCCACTCCACAACACTCCACTCTACAACACTCTATGCTACTCTCCTCCACTCTGCAACACTCCATGCCAATTTTTACGCCACTCCACTCTGACACTTCACTCTATGCGATGCTATGCCACTCCACTCTACATCACTCCACTTCAGTCTATGCTACTCCACTCTACAACACTTCACTCCACTACGACACTCTGCTTTACTCCACTCTACTCCACTCTACTCCACTTAATGACACTATAATCTATGCCACTCCACAACTCTGACTCAACTCCACTCTATGCTACTCCTTTCTACACCACTCCACTCAACGACTCTATGCCACTCTATGTCGCTGTACATCACTCTGCTTTACCGCACTTAACCGCACTTTACTCCATTTTACGCCCCTCCACTCTATGCCCCGCCAAGACGCTCCAAGGCCGTTCATGATACTCCTCTCTACTCCGCTCAACTCCACACTTTGCCACTCTACTCCACTCTTCACCACTTCTTCGCCACTCTGCTTCACTGTGACACACTCGCTACAACACACAATGTTAGCCCTGCTAAACAGCAGCCACGCTAGTGTACAACATGGCTAAAACACATTGGCAAAGCCAATAGCTTTTGTATAGGTGAGACCTATTGGCTTTGACAATGCTTGTTTTTAGTTATAGTCAACTGTATCCTTCTCAGGAAATCTGGCCTCTTCACAAAATGTATCTTCTGGAGCCCCTGTGTTCAGCTTTCTTGTCACCCTGGGGGAAAGCTGTGCAGCCTGTGTCAGTGGAGGGAAGAAATGCAGTGGTGCCTGTCTCCTGTCACTGTCAGCAGCTGGCACAGGCCTACCAGTCCCTGCCTCACCTCTGAGCAAGAAATCCAGTCCAACTTTAGGAGTGCCTCAATCCGCACGGCAGTACCGGCATATCAGAGGTTGAGCGGGGACTGAAACCAGCCAAAGAAATATCCCAGAATTGCCCAAAGACAGCATGTAGGGTTAGTTACCAGTGATAAAAGCAGGGATGCTTGCGAGTTAAAATTTAGTGCTGGCATACTACCCAAAAACAATATTATTCTCCACCAGCAAACCGTTCCTTCTAACCACCTGCCTAAACAACCTTCAAAAAGCATTTACAATGCAACGGTCTTGCCTTTGCACAAGTTAGAGCTATTGGCATTGTAAATGACAAAATAGTTATTTATGTGTTGGTTTTGAAAACAGATAAAAATAAATGGCATTGTCATTTACAATGCCAATATCTTAATCTCTCGCAAATGCGAGATCTATTGCATTTGCACCCACACACACACAGAGCCACACACACATAGAGCCACACACACATAGAGCCACACACACACAGAGCCACACACACACACAGAGCCACACACACACACAGAGCTACACACACACAGAGCCACACAGAGCCACACACACACACAGCAACACACACACACAGCAACACACACACACACAGCCACACACACACACAGAACCACACACACACAGAACCACACACACACAGAACCACACACACACACAAAGCCACACACACAGAGCCAGCCACACACACACACATAGAGACACACACACAGAGCCACACACACACACACAGAGCCACACACACACACACACAGCCACACACACACACAGCCACACACACACACAGAGCCACACACACAGAGCACCACACACACCCACAGAGCGCCAAACACCCACACAGAGCGCCACACACCCACACAGAGCGCCACACACCCACACAGAGCGCCACACACCCACACAGAGCGCCACACACCCACACAGAGCACCACACACACACAGAGCGCCACACACACACAAAGCTCCACACACACATACACAGAGCCACACACACATACACAGAGCCCCAGAGCATAATTCCAAGAGCCAGCAAAGGCTCGAAGCATAGGAACCAGGTTACACAGTATTCCCTTTTCATGGCTGCCTTCCCCCTCCTTCCTCCTGCCCCCTCCCTCCTCTCGGCAGCGTGTTCTGCTCTCTGAATCAGTGATCAGTTGAGATTTCCAAAGCTGGTCAGTCAGCTTTCGGGCAGTCAATCCCCAGTTTAGGCCGATCACCTACTTACCTACTCATTGCCCGAGTTGTCTAACCTCGTTCCCACAGCTGCCCCGCCTCTGCACATCTACTGAATAACACTGCAGCACTGCACATTCCCAAACAACTGCGCTAACACCCCATGGGTCACCAGAAATGTACAATAGCTGCTTAAGAGGCATCTGCAATTACATTCCCTGGATGTATAACAGTCTTTAATGACATTTCCACAATCGTAAAGAATCTAGAATTATGCGGTTAGGCTTCCATGTAACCTTTGTCATTGGTAGTCACACTGCAAGCGTAACGGGATATATACAGCTACATACTACAGCAGTGTTCTTCAAACTGTGGGGTGCGCCCCCCTGGGGGGGCGCGACACCATCTCAGGGGGGGCGAATAAAATGTTACATTCCTTTGTCTTTCACTGTCCCGTGTCTTCGCCCATTTTAAACGGGGATGTATGATTGGAGAACTCTGGGGCACGTAGGAACGTCACCACTGACTTTCCACCAATTAGGGGGGACAGAAGCAGAGAGGTCAGGAAGTGCCGCGAAATTTGCGTGCAATACAGATGCTGGAGTCTAGTCCGTGCTGCCTTTACTTGTTTACTGTCGCCTCACTGTGAAGTAGTGTGTGGAAATCAACATCAACAGGTCATTCAGTGCTGCGCAGTGTTCGAAGTCCGGGGCACGACGTGCGGGGGCCGGGGGGGGGGTGAAGAGGGAGTGGGGAGGCGAAGTGGGGGCGTGAGGAAGGAGTGGGCAGGTGGGGGCGGGGGTTCAGTGGTAACAGAGGATTGGAGGGGGAAGGGAGGGGAATCGATGGGGCACGACGTGCCCATGTTTTTTTTTCATTTGTAAGAGCTAACGGGGGTTATTTGATTGCATTGAAATCTACGAGTCGCATTATAATTTGTCTGATAAAACTGAAAGGCCAGGTCACGCAATTGAGAGCGTTTACAGTGGAGTGCACAGAACTCCAGAGGTCATCTGGATCTTTACAAACTGTTTAAGTGCTGAGGGTGGCTGTGTTGTACTTGACCTGTACTGCCTCGTACCCGTGGGTCAAGGGGTCACCTGTTAGTTGGGTATTGCAATGGCTGGAGTCTGTGCAGACCGTCTCTTCTAATACTAAAAAATCGAGAACAGGGTCTGCCACTAAGCCTTTGCTCGGCATTCTCAGACTGTTCATTTCTACCAGGAGGTGTACATAAACTTTGTTATGTTATTCTCTTTTTCTGTGGCATGCAGACAGTTTCATTGCATATCACTAGCAAGCACCTCTCGAAGGTATTCTACATTGCTGTGCACACTTGACTAATTCTCTTAAATTAATTTTTACGTATGCTGTATACATTTCAGAGAAGAGCACTTTTTTAACACAGAAATATGTTAAAACATGCTCTTATCTGAAAGGTATACAGCATACGTAAAAAGCTGTACTGAGATCAAAAATAAGATAAATATATCAAGGACTGAGTGAGCTACATCAGTCTTTGTACTTTGCTCATACTAATGCTGCTTTTAGTGATTCTTGAGTCCCTTGTAAATACTGCGTTCCTAAACAGGGCCAAGAGATTCAATTAAAATTGCACATAAAAAGAGACCTGCAGTACAAACACCACTGCAGCTGTGTTTCTGTGGGAAGGGTTTGCTTTCACTTACTTGATCCTCCTTTTACTAGGGTCGTGACATTAGCTTTTCTCCCTAAAAGAACATTGTGTGATGATATACCACTTTTTTTCCACTCCACTCTCCCACACATCAGGTCTGCTGCCTCTTTTGGGTCTTGGTGTGTTTTAAGGCCTCTACTGGGTAGCCAAACTTTCCTGTTGATTCTGATGTCTAAGGTAATTAGATTACTCCATGTAAGTAGGGACAATGCTGTAGTCCTGAGATTTTTGGTTAGTTCAAACAATGCGAGCCACGACTGCAATTACCAGAACGCAGTAGATTAGTTGTTGAATGAAAATCTACAACAGGAGCAAGGCAATCCTTGATAACATGGAGTTAGTTATCTTGTCACCGTACTGATGTCTGTCATAGGATCCCCGTTTTCTCATCTCTAACTACATTATAGTATCTCTTCCCTACATACCGGATGGAGTTCTACCTCAAACTTGTGTTTTGACCTGTGTAATAAGCCTGTCATTTAACAACACCCACTCACAAACCTGCAGTTTACCAAACACTCTTATTGTGTGGAATATCTAGTGTACCAGATTCCGGAAATTTCTGTCAGGTGTTGGTGGGGGGGGGGCCCGACATCTAAAAAAAATCAGCTGGGGGGGGGGCTCAACCTACAAAAGTTTGAAGACCTCTGTACTACAGGGACACTTACACACCTACGTTTCCTGGCTGTGGAGGTTACATCATGTAGTAATTCCAGTGTGCACACATGTATGGTTACATTCCACAGTCATTCCCTTGTTTTAAGACATCTTGGACGGTACTTTCAGGGCATCCAGGCGTCTACAGCAACAATGCTTTGGCAGGCAGCCATCTAGGCTTACATTCCCTTTGTAGGCAGGCGCTAGTTACATTCCCTTCAGACAGGCCTCTTGGCACTGTCCCCCGTGAGGACATACGTCTAAGGTTACATACCCTTGGTAAGGAGCATCACTGGTTACATTCTCTCGGTATCCCGGCATCCTCTGCTACCCTCCTAGGGTATTGTGGTCCCTACACTGAAGGAGACCCCAAGCCCTTCAATAAGTCTGAGGCTGAGACCCCACAGGGTCACCTTGGAGGGGACAAGGTGTCGACCACCTTCTGCATATTTGCGACTCTGTGAATAGTGATCCCGTTGCTGTTTTGGGGGAAGGAGTGAAGACTTGGAACATATGAGAGTGGGGGTGGGGTATCAAAGGAAGAGTACACGCTTCAGTGGCAGATTAGGAATTGGCGTGACCGGGACACTGGCGAGAGGCGTCCACTGCAGGGTATGAGGGGGCTGTACTCCCTTTAGCAGTGAGAGGGGGGCACATATTAGTCAGAACATGTGAAGGCAAAGGTGTAAATTAGGACCATCAGACTTTGGATCAATCAGCGTCTGACAACGGGAGGGGGCGCTATCCGGGACATATGTCTGGATGGAGAGAGAAAATCCTCGAAGGCGGGACAGTGAATAGTGAAGGCACGCTATACAGCCCCCCCACAGCCCTGCAGAATGGACCAGCCACAGCGCCTTGATGCGACTTAAGAGGCCATGGGAAGGAAACACACCCTGCGCTCTCCAAGTGAAATCATAAACACACCGCGCTCTCCAAGTGAAATACGCAGCATTTTCAGAGAGCAGTAAAACTGTCTTGCGAGCCCAACTCTCCCCTCACGAGCCAGGAGTTTACAAGGGAAGTCGTCACCCCAGGCAAGCCATGTCCATGAGGGTGAGGTTGAGGGTGTGAGGGTGAGTGATGGTGAGTGGGTGTGTGACGGGGGGTGAGAGAATGTGTGAAGGTGAGAGGGTGTGTGAGGGTGAGAGGGTGTGTGAGGGTGAGAGGGTGTGTGAGGGTGAGTGAGGGTGTGTGAGGGTGAGGGTGAGAAGGTGTGTGAGAGTGTGTGAGGGTGCCTGAGGGGGTGCTGGGGTGTGAGGGTGAGGTTGTGGGGGTGTGAGAGTGAGGGGGGGTGAGGGTGAGGGGGTGAGAGGGTGATGGGGTGTGGGTGAGAGGGTGAGGATGAGAGGGGGTGTGAGGGTGATGGTGAGGGGGTGTGATGGTGAGGGGGTGTGAGGTGAGGGTGAGGGATGTGAGGGGGGTGAGGGTTTGAGGATGAGGGGGTGTGAGGGTGAGGGGGTGCGAGGTTGAGGGGGTGCGAGGTTGAGGGGGTGTGAGGGTGAGGGGGAGTGAGGGTGAGGGGGTGTGAGGGTGAGGGGGTGTGTGAGGGTGTGGGTGAGGGTGTGTGAGGGTGAGGGTGTGTGAGGGTGAGTGTGTGTGAGGGTGAGGGGGTGTGAGGGATTGTGAGGGTGAGAGGGTGTGTGAGGGTGAGCGGGGTGTGAGAGTGAGGGGGGTGTGAGAGTGAGGGGGGTGTGAGAGTGAGGGGGGTGTGAGAGTGAGGGGGGTGTGAGAGTGAGGGGGGTGTGAGAGTGAGGGGGGTGAGAGTGAGGGGGGGTGAGAGTGAGGGGGGGTGAGAGTGAGGGGGGGTGAGAGTGAGGGGGGTGTGAGGATGAGGGGGGGTGAGGATGAGGGGGGGTGAGGGTGAGGGGGGGTATGAGGGTGAGGGGGGGTATGAGGGTGAGGGGGGTATGAGGGTGAGTGGGGTGTGATGGTGAGTGGGGTGTGATGGTGAGAGGGGGAGTGAAAGGGTGAGGGTGTGTGTGGGTGTGTGAGGGTGTGTGAGGGTGTGTGAGGGTGAGAGGGTGGTTGAGGGTGTGAGGGTGAGGGGGTGAGGGGGTGTGAGGGTGAGTGTGAGAGGGTGTGTGAGGGTGAAAGGTGTGTGAGGGTGAGAGGGTGGGTCAGGGTGAGTGAGCGTGAGAGGGTGGGTGAGGGTGAGGGGGTGAGGGTGAGGGGGTGAGAGGGTGTGTGAGGGGTGTGTGAGGGTGAGGGGGTGTCAGGGGGTGTGAGGGTGAAGGGGTGTGAGGGTGTGAGAGGGTGAGTGAGAGGGTGTGTGAGGGTGGTTGAGGGTGAGAGGGTGGGTGAGAGGGTGGGTGAGGGTGAGAGGGTGGGTGGGTGAGAGGGTGAAGGTGTGTTAGGATGAGGGTGTGTGAGGGTGAGTTAGAGGGTGAGAGGGTGAGTTAGAGGGTGAGTGAGTGTGAGGGTGAGGGGGTGAGGGTGCGAAGGAGTCAGGGTGTGGAGGGGTGAGGGTGTGGGGGTGTGAGGGTGAGAGGGTGTGTGAGAGGGTGTCTGAGGGTGAGAGGGTGTGTGAGGGTGGTTGAGGGTGAGAGGGTGGCTGAGGGTGAGAGGGTGGGTGGGTGGGTGAGAGGGTGAGGGTGTGTTAGGGTGAGGGTGTGTGAGGGTGAGAGGGTGAGTTAGAGGGTGAGTGAGTGTGAGGGGGTGAGGGTGCGGAGGGGTAAGGGTGAGGAGGGGAGAGGGTGAGGGGGGAATGAGGATGAGGGGGTGTGAGGGTGAGAGGGTGTGTGAGAGGGTGTGTGAGGGTGAGAGGGTGTGTGAGGGTGAGGGTGGGTGGGTGAGAGGGTGAGGGTGGGTGAGGGTGAGAGGGTGGGTGGGTGAGAGGGTGGGTGGTTGGGTGAGGGTGAGGATGGGTGAGGGTAAGGGGGTGAGAGGGTGGGTGAGGGTGTGTGAGGATGAGGGGGTGTGTGAGGGTGAGGGGGTGTGTGAGGGTGAGGGGTGTGTGAGGGTGGGTGAGAGGGTGGTTGAGGGTGAGAGGGTGGTTGAGGGTGAGAGGGTGGGTGAGGGTGAGAGGGTGGGTGGGTGAGAGGGTGAGGGTGTGTTAGGGTGAGGGTGTGTGAGGGTGAGAGGGTGAGTTAGAGGGTGAGAGGATGAGTTAGAGGGTGAGGGGGTGAGGGTGCGGAGGGGTAAGGGTGAGGAGGGGTGAGGGTGAGGGTGAGGGGGGGAGTGAGGGTGTCTGAGGGTGTGTGAGGGTGGTTGAGGGGGGAGAGGGTGGCTGAGGGTGAGAGGGTGGCTGAGGGTGAGAGGGTGGCTGAGGGCGAGAGGGTGGTTGAGGGCGAGAGGGTGGTTGAGGGCGAGAGGGTGGTTGAGGGTGAGAGGGTGGGTGGGTGAGAAGGTGAGGGTGTGTTAGGGTGAGGGTGAGTTATAGGGTGAGAGGGTGAGTGAGTGTGAGGGGGTGAGGGTGCGGAGGGGTAAGGGTGAGGAGGGGTGAGGGTGAGGGGGGGAGTGAGGATGAGGGTGAGGGGGTGTGGGGGTGAGAGGGTGTGTGAGGGTGAGGGTGAGAGGGTGGGTGGGTGAGAGGGTGAGGGTGGGTGGGTGAGAGGGTGAGGGTGGGTGAGAGGGTGGGTGGGTGAGTAAGAGGGTGGGTGGGTGGGTGAGGGTGAGGAGGGGTGAGGGTGAGGGGGTGTGAGGGTGTGTGAGGGTGAGGGTGGGTGAGTGGGTGTGTGACGGTGGGTGAGAGGGTGTGTGAGGGTGAGAGGGTGTGTGAGGGTGATAGGGTGTGTGAGGGTGAGAGGGTGTGTGAGGTTGAGAGGGTGGGTGAGAGGGTGAGGTGGTGGTGGTGGTGGTCACCCACTTACCGTTCACGTCCTCAGCAGCTGTTCCTTCATCTCACGGGCGGGGTGCGGCCGCACACAGGACTGTCGGTTCAGCAGACAAGGGGGTCCCCACAGAGAAATTAATGTACCAAGTTATTTTTAAAGATTTCCTTGTATTGGTGAGGCTTCTGAAAGGGTTGATGCGTTTCTTGATGGGATATGTGCAAAATCTGTAGGGTAGGCTCGAATGCTGGCAAAGTCAACCCGTCTTTCATTCTTCTGAAGTCGAACACTGCGTACCTTGGATTGGAGAAATAGTGACAACTGATTTAGTGCTTTTCCTGATTTACTGCGCTATTAAAGATAAGTTGTTCTCATTTTGTCTGGTAATGTGTGTGTATACTGGGTTGTAGTTTCCAACACATCAGGCTTCCTACATGTTGTTGTTTTATTGTTTTTGTGTTGCTTCAAGCAGCGCCAGCACAGAGGCTTCAATTATCTTCCTGTTGTACAGCTGGGTTATTTTATTCCATACTCACAAGTTGAAGAGTGAAGCCTAGTTTAAAATTGAGAAAGTATCTCCGCTTGTGTGCTGCACGCACTGAGTACAGTAAATATTTCCCATGACAGCGGGCACTATTGTGTGACAGAGGCCCGTTGCAGAGGTGCTTGGGTGCGCTGGTCCACGCAGCATGGTATAACTGAGGCCGCTTTCTTTTGGTAGGACCGTGGGGCTATGTTTTGTAGCAGAGGCCTGCGACCGTAGGCGCTCCAGGGCCTGCGCCTGGCTTTCAGTGGTAGACACAGGGCTCTTTTGTGGTACAGAGAGCCAGGGTCTGGATTCTAGTAGCCAATGGGCCTGCACAAGCCTCTCATGGGAAGTGAGCAATATTCTTATGTCTTACATTTGTATAGTGGCGTGACATTGCAGCGCTGTTAGAGGTCCCTGGATGACTTTTCCAGCCGTTCCGACGTTTCCATCTTGTGTGACAAAGGCCTGTTTCCGGGACGTCATTGGACCCGCAAATGCCTGTCTGGGATGCATAGCGATGGAAGGACAAGACCTCGAGCCTTTTGTCTCTAAGCCCCATCCTTTTCAGACTGGGCGCCCCGACTTCCTGCTGGGGTAAAAGGTTCCTTATCTTCTTTATGGGGTCATCTGGACCCATAAAGAAGATAAGAAACCTTTTACTTCGACAGTAAGTCAAGGAACCCAATCTGAAAAGGACGGAAATTAAAAAGAAAGAAGAACGTCACCAATAGCTGGCCACCGTTTAGGAGGCCAGCCAATGGAGAAGCAGGGGCGGGGCTTAACCTCGCTAGTGATATTCTCCCTATCTCATTAAGTCTCGCCAGCGAGACTGCGCAGCCATCGCAGGCTGAGATCTAAAAAGGACCTCACGCTCCTCCTATTTGACAGCCATCTTGCTTAATTTCCCCTCTTCTCCAGACTTAAGTACTTTCTCCATTGCGAGCTGATCTGACTTTGTGAAACTATGTATGTCCTCTGCTTAACGTTTGTTATGGTTTCTTGTGGTAACTTTTGTATGAATCCTCTGCTGTAGATGTCCGAGTTGAACTACTAACGCTGTAACCCGCTGTCCTCCAGTGGTGCAATGAAACTTGAGCGGGGGCCCCTGCCAGGTACATGGAGGGGCCCCCTCCGGACTCAATCAGGAGCGCTCCGGCTGAAGGGCTGTGCTGAGGGGCCCCCTGGAGCTCGAGCCCCAGCACCGCGGGGGCCTGTGTTACGCCCCTGCTGTCACTCTGTATCCTGTGTGTTGTAAAGCGCTCTGATGCCTTCGGGTCATGCCCGCTCTATATAAAACTGCAAATAAACAAATATGTGTGTGTGAAACGGTAAATGTTGTGAAGCACCAATGGGAGATACAACTTCTTACAGACTATAACTGGGTCCAATACAGTTTTGTGGTTCCTTTTATTTATAATATGTTACAACAGCTCAACAGTGTCCGTCTATTTAGTACACTGTAACTACAGTCAGCCCAACACATGTTTTGCTCTTCCCTTGAGCTTTTTCAAGGCTTAGGTCGAGTTAAGGGGTCTTTAGTCTGTGAGCAAGGAGTTCTTTTTTGTTCTGAGATCTTCTACTTCATGCATGTTTGTGGTACCCTTGTGCCTTGAATAAGATGCACTAATCAGGGGTGAAGAAGGGTGCCCTCCTCTTTCCTGATTCAGAAAGTAGTGGTAGGGTGTCGTTTCATTCTGCACTATCTTTTTCTAATTGAAATGTGCAAATTCAAATAGGGCGAACTTCCCCACAGATCCTTCTAGGACATGAGCATGCAAAGTGTTCTTCTTTGTATGTCTTGCTCAGATGAAAACCCTGCTCTACTGGTTCATGTCTTACTTTGTGAATGGTGGAAGGTGGCCAGTAGGTTGCCTCCTGGATTATTTAAGGTTGAAGGTAGAACTCGGACCTCCCTCCATTCCATCTCCTGTTCATCAGGTTTATGTATGGTTCTCCATCTCCACGGCAGAGCAGACGTGGATATCCTTAGAGGGGGCATGCACGTGTTTGTGTTTCCCGTATTGCATTGTAAATCGTGACCTTGGAATGCAGCTCCAGGGGCTACAGGAGAATTGTAACTGTTAAAGTGCTTCTTTGAAAACTGCAGCACTTTCTAAGCATGCCCTAGAAGTACTCCACCTGTTCAGATTGGGTAGCAGGCAGTTTGAAACTCCAATTTCTTATTTACAGCATTTTATTGCTGCAGTGAGTATTTGGAAGGGTCCTGTTTAAACACCCATTAAAAGTGTGAGTGTAAAGTTGCAACTTGTGATGGTAAAGCTGAAACATTTTGCTGTCACAGAGAGTCCTTGCCTGTTTTCATGCACCAATAAAAACAAATGTTAGCATGAAAGTGTGAGTGCGGGTTGAAGTTCTTCGAATAATTTTCAGTAGACAGATTTCAACAAGTGTGCTCCCACTTTACAATTTCATCCCTTTGGAAATAACCCGAGCTTGGTGCTCTGACCCTAAGAGTGGGTGAAAAGGTGGATTGCGCCGTGAGCGCAGACTCGCCAAACCGGACCTTTTCGTGTGAACCTCAGCTTCCCATCACGGTGGGGCGATGGCCAGCGAATAAACTGTCCCTTGTTTGCCAGCCTCTCCCTTTTGCCCCAGAGAAAATACACACCTGATCTTGATTTTCAGGAAGAGCATATTCACGCTTACACATGCTCTGTGACCCAGTATCTGCATGAGGGCGTAGAGCAGCTTGCACCTGACCGAGAGTCCCCATGAGGGTGTAGAGGTGTGGGTGAAGCCACTAAAACTAGTACCAGCATGAAGAGATGGAGCTTTACGTGAAGACACTAAAACATGACCTCTATCTCTGACTGGGCAGCAGGATGATGGGGAGAAATGTAGAGAAAGATGCAAATACCATCCGTATAGAGTAGAGCTGTAGGGACAGATGCAAATACCATCAGTATAGAACAGAGCTGTATGGACAGATGCAAATGCCATCAGTATCGAACAAAGCTGTATGGACAGATGCAAATGCCATCAGTATCGAACAAAGCTGTAAGGACAGATGCAAATACCATCAGTATCGAGTAGAACTGTAGAGACCGATGCAAATACCATCAGTAGAGAGTAGAGCTGCAAGAACAGATGCAAATACCATCAGCACCGAATCAGCCCTTCTCTCCATGACCGATAACATCAGGATGGCACAGGATAGAGGGGGCTCTATGATTCTGGTGCTGTTAGACTTGTCCGCTGCCTTTGACACGGTATCACATGATATTCTTCTCGGTCGTCTGCGGAAGGTGGGGATAGGATGTTTGGCTCTGTCCTGGCTTGAGAGTTTTCTCTCGGGCCGCTCACAAGGTGTCAGATTGGGCTCCCACTATTCCATTCTAGGGAGCTCACTAAGGAGGTCCCACAAGGCTCATGTTTAAGCCCTACAGTCTTTAATGTGTATGTGGCCCCCCTGGCTGACATTGTAAGAGCGTATGGGTTCACCCCAGTGTCGTATGCTGACGACACTCAGCTTTTGTTTCCATTCCAGACCCTCACACCTGCAATTAAACAATCCTTTGCTGAAGATATGAGAGCGGTGTCTGATTGGATGGCCTCTTATTGACTTCAATGTAATGTGGGCAAAACTGAGGTCATGCTCTTTGGGTGGGCCCCCCTTCTGTGGTCACCAGAATGGTGGCCACTGGACTTAGGACCGGTCCCATGTCCTAAGCAGGTGGTGAAGAATCTAGGGGTGCGGTTAGACCAGGCACTGTTATTGAAAGAGCACGCAAACCAGGTAACCGGGTCCTGCTTTCGGGTCATCGGACTCTTGAGGCGCGTGTTCCCGTTTTTGCCTGACAGTTACAGAAAGACCCTTGTCCAGACCCTTGTGGTCAGCAGGCTGGACTATTGTAACGGCCTCTTTATATCTGCCAATGAGGAACAGCTTGGCAGACTACAAGTGGCTCAAAATACTGCAGCAAGACTGATCCTCAATGCTCCAGCTAGGCCACCCTCACGCCCCCTCCTGGAGAAACTTCACTGGTTGCCCATTCGGCAACGGGTCAAATTTAAAATCTGTTGTATAATACACAAAAGCCTCTTTGGCTTGGGCCCTAAATATTTGGCTGCAAAATTCAACCTCTACAAGCCTAGACATCTCCTGCGTTCCAGTAATCAACTGTTGCTTCAGATCCCGCATGTTAGGAGGGCTAGACAGGGAGGCCGAGCACTGTCATATAAGGGTCCCACCCTTTGGAACATGCTCCCCCTCACACTGAGGCAAAACACCAACCTTCAGGCCTTTAGGAAATCTCTTAAAACACACTTGTTCCTGACATCCTAATTCTGTGCACCGCCTAGCTATATCTTGGGCACCCTAGATGAACACAAGCGCGGAGATACCCCTTCGGGGGTCGAGTCCGGCGCTATACAAGCATATAAATAAATAAATAAATAGGGTAGAGCTGGAAGGACAGATGCAAATGCCCTCAGTATAGAGTAGTGCTGTAAGGACAGATGCAAATACCATCCGTATAGAGTAGAGCTGTAAGGACAGATGCAAATGCCCTCAGTATAGAGTAGAGCTGCAAGGACAGATGCAAATACCATCAGTATAGAGTAGAGCTGTAAGGACAGATGCAAATACCCTCAGTATAGAGTAGAGCTGCAAGGACAGCTGAAAATACCATCAGTATAGAGTAGAGCTGTAAGGGCAGATGCAAATACCATCAGTATAGAGTAGAGCTGTAAGGACAGATGCAAATGCCCTCAGTATAGAGTAGAGCTGCAAGGACAGTTGCAAATGCCATCAGTATAGAGCAGAACTGTAGGACAGATGCAAATACCATCGGTATAGAGTAGAGCTGTAAGGACAGATGCAAATGCCATCAGTATAGACAGAGCTGTAAGGACAGATGCAAATGCCATCAGTATAGAGTAGAGCTGTAAGGACAGATGCAAATGCCATCAGTATAGAGCAGAACTGTAGGACAGATGCAAACTCCATCAGTATAGAGTAGAGCTGGAAGGACAGATGCAAACGCCATCAGTATAGAGTAGAGCTGGAAGGACAGTTGCAAATGCCATCAGTATAGAGCAGAACTGAATGACAGATGCAAACACCATCAGTATAGAGTAGAACTGTAGAGACAGATGCAAATACCATCAGTATAGAGTAGAGCTGTAAGGACAGATGCAAATACCATCAGTATAGAGTAAAGCTGTAAGTACAGATGCAAATGCCTTCAGTATAGAACAGAGCTGTAAGGACAGATGCAAAAGCCATCAGTATAGAGCAGACCTGTAAGGACAGATACAAATGCCCTCAGTATAGAGTAGAGCTGCATGGACAGTTGCAAATACCATCAGTATAGAGTAGAGCTGTAAGGACAGATGCAAAAGCCATCAGTATAGAGCAGAACTGTAAGGACAGATACAAATGCCCTCAGTATAGAGTAGAGCTGTAAGGACAGATGCAAATACCATCAGTATAGAACAGAGCTTTATGGACAGATGCAAATACCATCAGTATAGAGTAGAACTGTAAGGAACTTATGCAAATGCCATCAGTATAGAACAGAGCTTTATGGACAGATGCAAATACCATCAGTATAGAGTAGAACTGTAAGGACATATGCAAATGCCATCAGTATAGACAGAACTGTAAGGACATATGCAAATGCCATCAGTATAGACAGAGCTGTAAGGACAGATACAAATACCTTCAGTATAGAGTAAAGCTGGAAGGACAGATGCAAATGCCATCAGTATAGAGTAGAGCTGTAAGGACAGATGCAAATGCCTTCAATATAGAACAGAGCTGTAAGGACAGATGCAAAAGCCATCAGTATAGAGCAGAACTGTAAGGACAGATACAAATGCCCTCAATATAGAGTAGAGCTGCAAGGACAGATGCAAATGCCATCAGTATAGAGCAGAACTGTAGGACAGATGCAAATGCCTTCAGTATAGAACAGAGCTGGAAGGACAGATGCAAATGCCATCAGTATAGAGCAGAACTGTAGGACATATACAAATGCCCTCAGTATAGAGTAGAGCTGCAAGGACAGTTGCAAATGCCATTAGTATAGAGTAGAGCTGTAAGGACAGATGCAAATGCCATCAGTATAGAACAGAGCTTTATGGACAGATGCAAATACCATCAGTATAGAGTAGAACTGTAAGGACATATGCAAATGCCATCAGTATAGACCGAACTGTAAGGACATATGCAAATGCCATCAGTATAGACAGAGCTGTAAGGACAGATGCAAATACCATCAGTATAGAGTAGAACTGTAGAAACAGATGCAAATGCCATCAGTATAGAGCAGAACTGTTGGACAGATGCAAACGCCATCAGTATAGAGCAGAGCTGGAAGGACAGATGCAAATGCCTTCGGTATAGAACAGAGCTGTAAGGACAGATGCAAAACCCATCAGTATAGAGCAGAGCTGTAAGGACAGATACAAATGCCCTCAGTATAGAGTAGAGCTGTAGGACAGATGCAAACGCCATCAGTATAGAGCAGAGCTGGAAGGACGGATGCAAACGCCATCAGTATAGAGTAGAGCTGGAAGGACAGATGCAAACACCATCCGTATAGAGCAGAGCTGGAAGGACAGATGCAAACGCCATCAGTATAGAGTAGAGCTGGAAAGACAGATGCAAATACCATCAGTATAGAGTAGAACTGTAGAGACAGATGCAAATACCATCAGTATAGAGCAGAACTGTGGGACAGATGCAAACGCCATCAGTATAGAGCAGAGCTGTAAGGACAGATGCAAATACCATCAGTATAGAACAGAGCTTTATGGACAGATGCAAATACCATCAGTATAGAGTAGTGCTGTAAGGACAGATGCATAAACGCCATCAGTATAGAGTAGAGCTGTAAGGACAGATGCAAACGCCATCAGTATAGAGTAGTGCTGTAAGGACAGATGCAAATGCTATCAGTATAGAGCCGAGCTGTAAGGACAGATGCAAATGCCATCAGTATAGAGCAGAGCTGTAAGGACAGATGCAAATACCATCAGTATAGAACAGAGCTTTATGGACAGATGCAAATACCATCAGTATAGAGTAGAACTGTAGACACATAGGCAAACACCATCAGTATAGAGTAGTGCTGTAAGGACCGATGCATAAACCCCATCAGTATAGAGTAGAGCTGTAAGGACAGATGAAAACGCCATCAGTATAGAGTAGTGCTGTAAGGACAGATGCAAATGCCATCAGTATAGAGCAGAGCTCCAAGGACAGATGCAAACGCCATCAGTATAGAGCAGAGCTCCAAGGACGGGTGCAAATACCGTCAGTATAGAGTAGAGCTGTAAGGACAGATGCAATTATCCGAAGGTGTAGAGTTGTACATGCAGATACCCTTACTATACTTATTTGAGGAGTTGGAGATACTGGTTGGGCCACTGGAATTTTGGGGTTCTATGTGCAGGGCACAACCGCATAATTATAAATTTGCCACTTTAGCCACACAATCCATCATCTGCTGTATAATTTGCATATTTTAACAAAAATATATGTTTATAGCTCAAACAGATCAAAAGATAATAAAAATGTGGCCACACTTATTGTGGCGGAGTGGAAGACCCGCCACAAAAGCTGACTGTTCACCTTGCAGTTGCTTATTGCTGTACTGGGTGTTAAGCTTGTAATAATGAGGAGGAACCTTTGTTCAGACAGTGTTTACATCTGTGTAAAATGTCAAATGAATAAAGTAATACTAACACAAAATGTGTATTATGCCACATATTTTTGCCTTTTCTTGCCGTATAATTTATTCAACCTGCCTCATAATTTGGTCTTCTGCTGTTGCATATTTTTAGTTTCTATGCTTATAGAGCCGTATAAAAATATTTGCTTAAAATGCAGAACTGTTGTGTACACGCACAAGTACCAGCATGAAAGGGTGAAGTGTAGGTGCAGAGACAACAAAATTAACTTTTTTACTGACCAAGCATTGGAATTAATGTGTAGAACAGATAAAAGTATGTGGCTTATGGTGTGGAGCTGTGAAGGGATCAAAACAAACACTTTACCTTTTCCTGTGAAGAGTATGTGTATATGTTGAGCGTAAGTGTAAGACATAAACACCTGTAAAGGCTGACCAGTAGCTTCAGGGGTAAAACTGTAGTGACAGACATAATTGTAGCCACAAAGGCGTAGAGCTCCCAAGGCAGACACAAATGATTCCATGAAGGGGTCAAGTTGACGGGGGGACACTACAAGAAGGCGTAGAGCTCTAGGGACACATATCAGTATTGTCACAAAGGTGTAGAGAAGGTGTAAAGCTGTAGATGCAGATATAAGTGTTGTCTTCAAGGTGTAGAGCTGTGGCAACCAGCACAAGTATAGAATTGAAAGTGTACAGCATCAGGGACAGTCACAAGTAGCAAGGTGATGATGTAAAGCTGTAGAGGCAAACTAGTATCAACATGAAGATGTAGAGCTACACTGGTGCAGACAAAAGGGTCATGATGGCATAGAGCTTTCGGTGCATACGTAGATCATCATGAAGGCGTTGAAGTGTAAGATCCAAGACCAGTATCATCACGAAGGTGTAGAGCTGTAAGGGCCAACATATGAATGGACATGAAGATATAAAGATGTAGTGGCAAACAGTTATTGTAGAGATGTAGTGTATCTGGGACAGACACAATTGTTGATGGAGCTCTACAGGCA
Source organism: Lissotriton vulgaris (assembly GCF_964263255.1). Lineage (NCBI taxonomy): Eukaryota > Metazoa > Chordata > Amphibia > Caudata > Salamandridae > Lissotriton > Lissotriton vulgaris. The sequence continues at coordinate 147,225,537 of NC_141697.1, read as the reverse complement.
GATGCATAGGAGGTAGTTAATAGGTAGAGTATCGCTCAGTTTGGTGGGTATCCCAGTCTGGCATTCTTTGACGGCCGACCCTGAAGGGGTTTCGGCGGAATGATTCTTTTAAGGAGTTTGGTTTAAAGTAGTTCTTGTCGGTGTACATTGTAATTATAATTGCAGTGGTTTCTTTACATCGCATTTACATTTAAGAGTTTTAAAATATTTTTTTATTATGAAGAACTGCATGACCGTGTAAGCAGCTTTGGACCGTCAGTCCGGCCTGGCAAAGACCTTCTAGGCTTTTTCACAAAGTTTTACTATTTGCTGCCTTTAATCTTTCGGATTACTTGTACCTCGTATATTCTGCTGCAATTTATCTAAACCGTATTTCCACCATATTTCCATATTTTATGAGTTTTTTTCAATTATGTTCTTATTTTGAAAAAACGGAGTTATTTGTAGCATTTTTCAAAATCTTCACCATTTTTTTCTTTTAGGTCAGACTGCCAGTCCTCATCCATGTGACAGTAGGAAAGGATTTGAGGACTATTATAGAAGTCCTGTAGCCATGAGTGGCAGGTGAATTTAGAAATCCGCCACATGTTGTAGTGTACAAACTAATGGATATTCAAGGGGAATGCTGGGTACGTTTTTAAGCTGCCAAAGGGAGCAGTTTAGAGCAAAATAAGAAATAATTGTCCAACGAATAGGCAAGATAAGACATTTTGGTACAGAACAAAGAATGTTTTGGGACACAGTGATGTAAATTTGAGGCACCAACAAAAAGCACTTTGAGGCTAGAAGAGGTAATTGTGAACAAAAAATGAATAGGATTTTTTATTGTTTGAGGCGGTGAATTGAATTATGGAGATGGGGACGGGACATCATTTTGAGTGTATTTGAAACATCTTTGTGTCCAAACCTAGCAAGTGGTAGACACAGTATGAATTATACATTTTTTGCCCATTGCCTTTGCCTAGGGCAGCACTCCCTTTGGACCACCACCACATGTCAGACTCTTTGTAGTATCGTCTGTTTTTGGATTATTAATACATTTTTGTCAAGCTCTGTTGTCCGCTCTCGTGGGAGCCGCCACTTTTAAGACCACATTAGAGGGAGCAGAGACGCCAAGATCGTTGTTCTGTAGTGGCAGCTTGTGGTGTCCCTAGGGAACTGGACCAGATACTTCCAGATTCAGTCTTATAAAAGCAATAATTTTTAAAAAGATCTTCCAAAATAGAATTCATGCTGCCACCTAATCCAACCTTTGGCCTTTGTTTGGTTACAGGGAAGCCTTTTCGTTGGGTTATGGAATTTGTTGAAGGCATGTACACCCAGGGAGTCTCGTGATGCGTTCTAGGAATATTGGATGGGTGAGGCGTGTGATCGTGTGCTGTAAAATATAGGAAAGGATTTGGGGTATAGCAGTGAATTCAGTTACTTCCTGAAAGACACGCCCATTTTCACTATTTCTTGGATTGTAAGGAACGTCGTTTCCAAATGGTAGGTGGAAAATTCTCAACATTGGCTTATTTGTGTGTCTTTATTCTTGGCCTTTTGTGTCTTATAGTGGAGGAAAGGTGGGTCTTGGTTGAAAATGGTCTGGTGTGGCATGCCAGGTTAGTGGCGCATCATCTGCAGGGGTAGTGGCAGCAGTCGGGTAGCTAGACCTTTAGCTGCCCGAGGCAGTCCATGCTTTTGGCGCCCACGGCGGGCGCATTGAAGTGCGGATGAGGTGCTGCTGATTCCTGTCTTTGCCGCCCCGTGACAGCCGCAGGTAACAGCCAGGGGGTAGGCTGCCGCCCCCAAAACTCGTGCCAGCGGGGGCAAACCGCTCCCTCTTTCTACGCCACTGAGGGGGAGACTTTTGTAATAAAACAATGTAATTAGTGAAATGTTCTGGGAGTTTTAATCCAGTCAAGAGACCTCCTTCAGAATTCTGTTGTATGAAAGTCTGACACTAATAATGCAGGGTTCCTGGAAAATAAGTGCTCTTCCATCATGTGGAAAGTGTGTCAGGAGCACACTGACATTGTTTTCAATAATTGACAGAACATATCATATAGTTGTATAGTTCAGTGTGTTTATTGGTTCAAACAGTCATTTTATAATCTCATTTGATTGAGCAATAAAGTTTTATGATATTGTCGATCAGAGAAAAAAAATCCTGTACATTCAGTGCTCCATTTACAAGAAGGACACTGATGCGATGTAGGTAGTTTCTGGTAATTGTTAAAGTTGAACGGGCAAAGTCTACTACAGCTAATGTGTGTTTCATCACAAAGGGCTTTTTCAAATTAATAATGGATCTAAAATAAAGAAAGTTACAATAAATAAAATAAAAACAAATTGTATGGGTCTGATACACACTTTGTAGGAAGACCAGTGGACCCGAAAGTGTTTGAAAGCATAAAACAAAAGGTGTCCAAGAAAGAAGTATTGCCTTAACTGTCATGCCAAATGGTATATATTTACCTCTTAATTCGAGAGTACGAGTCTGCGAAGGAAATAACAAATGTGAAAAGGAGAGGATGGCCTCAAGGTATTCTTTAGTAGGCAAAAACAATGGTGGTTTAGCGATTTACAAGGAAGGGGGGTTATAACGCCGATAGTTTAATGTGATTCTGGTAATGGTGCAAAGAAAAAGATAAGTGATTTGGAGTCTTTAATAGTTATCTAGTTATGACTTTAAGATAAAATATAATGACTAGGTTTTGTATAAGAATACTAAGTCATGAGGGAAAAAATCTCTGGCTTTTGCATTCTGAATTATAAATATAGGCAGGGTCACTTGATCGTGGCTGATCTGTAAAAACGTGGGCTGTTTCACGAAGAATTGATTTGCCAATGCTTAAAGCATTCTCTGTGAATTGCTTCACATCCATGTGCTGAACAGACTATCAGGTAGATTCATCAAAGACCCGTTTTGCGAGTCTTTAATAGCGATTCATAAGGAATCGCTATTACATACTCGCAAAACGGGATTCATGTAGGAATCCCAAAATAAATTGCGATTCCTACACATTCCTTATTTGCGTTTAGCAAATTGCTAATCGCAAATAAGGAATAACTCCCCATTCATTCCTATGGGCCAAAAGGCCCATAGGAATGAATGGGGAGTATTCCTTATTTGCGATTAGCAATTAGCTAATCGCAAATAAGATAGCGATTTCAAGGGTGCCAGGGGTGTCCAAAGGACACCCTGTAGCACCTCTGAAATGCAGATTTACACAGGTGTTGCACAAACACATGTCCAAAGGACATGTGTGTGTGTAACATGCAACAGAGAAAAATGCACTAAAGTGCTTTTTTCTATATTTTCGCAATTTACCACGAAGTCAGACTTTGTGGTAAATAGCGACCAAATATTGCGAATTCACAATTTCAAATTAGTTAATGAATTGCATTTAAGGAATCTCTAATAGAGATTCCTTAAATCCAATTCCTCGCAAATATGCGATTTCGCAAATAGCGATTTTTGCATTTGGGATGATAAATCCCAAATGCAAAAATTGCACTCGCAAAGGGCCAGATTCTCAGAATCTGGCCCTTTGCGAGCGCAATTTAGCTTGATGAATCTACCTGTTTGTTCTAACCAGCAGCCAGTATGAATCTGGTTTAGACTTAAATGAGTGGTTTTTGAGATTGAATTATTGAAGATCCTAGGTAAAAGGCGCATTATTCCAGAGGGGATCCCCCGTCACTTAGAAACAGTGTTCATATTAGATGGGTGGACATATTTTGGAATGCCTGTTAGTTGTGGTTTAGCCATCATCGGAGCATGGAATTGTGAAAAGCACTAACCTTATAGTCCAGATCCCAAAGGAGAGATGTATGTTTCCACCCCTCCCTAGATTCACTACCAAGCATACCCAAAATTGAAAGCGGAATGGTATAAGAGAGAAAACAAAGACACTGGATAGCGCCACTCTGGGCACTGCTTCACCTGAATGAGAGCTGAAGTCTAAAAATAAGATGAGACTTTTAATGTCTTAAAAACCTTGCGACCGTATCTAATATCTCCTATTGCATATATACCCTCAGAATATCTCTCTGTTCGAAACTAAGTTTAATGAAAATCTGAGTTTTTCTAGAGCTGAAATAGAAATATCTATGAAACGATTGCTAAAGTTTTCAAAGCTATTATGCTTCTCTGGCTACAGACACACCCTCTGATTCCAAATATTTTCAAGAGGGTGCCTTCATAAACTGCAATGTAACAAACAACGTTAACATTTTAAAGTTGAACTGGCAACAAGCAATCACTTCCCCGACCTATATCACTACCGTAAAACGTCCATAAAAAGAAGTTATCAAAGTATTTAAAGGGTAGAGGATGCTTCCCACTCCTCGCGTTGAATACCAAGGTGTGCAAAAATACAGGTTCATCATCCTTCAAGGATAGCTCTTGAAACAGTACAGGTGAGTCTATGCCACAAATAATGCCAGAAAAAAATCAGCTTCTTCCTACAGATATTTCAGTCCTGAGTCAGTCAACCCAATGTGCAAAGGCACCTTAGGTGACCCCCAGTCGGAGCAGCAACCTTCCAGAGGGACAGCTAAATTAACAAGGTTTCTCTCCTGCTTTACTTTTGACGCCTCCGTTCTGCAGCATTTGCAATCAGGGCATTAATTTGATTGAAAAGCTAAATTAAATAAATGTAAATTACTTAGTCTGGAGTTGTTTACAGAGCGTTGTAGAACTTTACTTAATTCCCTGAATGTTTCACTGAGTGACTTTAATTAAACACTAATCAGGACTTTTAATCTTAGATTTAAACATGAAAAGTAACAGATGTGGCAACATTAAGGCAGTGAAGTCTAATTTCAGTTTATAGAAGGCTGCTGCTGGGTTTAGTGCCATTTAAATTAAGAGAGTTGTTTTATTATTTAGGAGTTTTTTAAAGTGCTGCATATCATCGTTTAGTCACCGCAGAGCGCCGAAACAGATAATGATAAAAACTAACAAAGCGAGGAAAGCCAATCGGACTCCAATCTAACCATGTCTGATGTTCTTCTGACATGACCCTTCATCTGTTCAGAGTTCATTTGAAAAGCTCTTGAGTTTTATCAATTTTAGAAGTTTCATGACTCGTTTGTGTTCAGATCTTCGGTTTCGATTGAGGGCTTTCCTCCATCTTGGACTTTGGATTCCCAGGCTGCCACTTACCTCTTTCGTTCTCTTTAGCAAGGTTGATTGATCAGGTATTTGCTCTTGAATAAAACTTGGTTCGGCTGGACCGTCCCAAGACAGCTGTGTTAGAGCAAGCGTAGGCCTCTAGTGCCCTTGTGAGTGGCCAACCCCTCCAATCCTGGCGCTGCTAATGCTACATGAGAGCAGCGCCAGGATTGAAGGAGTTGGCCACTCACAAGGGCACTAGAGGCCTACGCTTGCTCTAACACAGCTGTCTTGAGACAGCTAGGTTAGAGGTTTCAAAGTGCGCATGTCTGGCTGGCTGTTGCAAGACGGCCAGCCGAAGGGACATGCACACTTTTAAATGAAGTGCCCTGCAGCCCACTCTCCTCCCTGCTGCTGCTCCACCCCATCCTGACTCCGCTCTCACGGAGGAGCCGCCCTGTTGTGCAGTCAAGAGAGAGGATTGGGTATTGGTATTGCTGAAGACAGAAGATGGGTGATGCCCATGGAACAGGATAGCCTCCAGATGTGGCGGTGTTGGCAGTTGCCTTTCCTTACGTGATTGACTCTAAGGATATGAATAAGTGGAGGTGGATTACAATTGGTGGCCTCTGCAGTGTGGCCGACATGTGGAGATGTACCCAAGACGCGTCTTAATCACTGGCACAGTGGAGCCCAGGGATGATGGTGAAGAATTATTGGCTATTGTGGTACATATCAGTGGAGGGCTCATGTTTCTGTGCACAGATCCAAGCTGGCAACAACTCAAAGAGCTTTGGAGCCACATTAAGCGATTAGAGCTGCTGCTTTCTCCTTTCACATTGTAGGCATTTGGATTCAAGTTGATTGTTCAGTAGAAAAATACATACATGTAGAAGAACATGGCACTTCAGCTGCGGGTCTGATAAATTCACTGAAAAGATTGAGCAACGAGGATAACCTTCGATGGGCGGCTCATGTCAAACAGCAGCAATTTACTTGCACAACTTACAGAGTGGCAAATAGAAGACAGGCATTGAAGCCAACAAGAACAGCCTATATCCTGCTTACAAATCTCAAGTGCTGTAGATTCTCGCCGTTACTTACCACCATGATCCCGACCGCCTCATTCAGAGTGTGGGAGATGCACCTAGTAGGGAGACTGGATCCGTATTGTCGTTTTGTGAAAATGGCTGGAGTGGCTGACCCATCACTGCTGTTAGTTTCTCATCCTCTGTGATATTCAGCAACCTGAGTACTAAGCTCACACCTGGATGTGCCACTTACCTCTTCCTCATACACTCATTCTCACCGCGTGGCAAGTGGCAGTGGCCTTTCCACTTTCGATCCTTGATGCCTGGTTTTTTTTAATTTTTTTTTTACCATAAGCGATATTTACTATTTGTTTACCATTTAATAGATTTCTTCTCTGTTTACTCCCTTGTTTCCTCTTTGCTCTGGACTCAGATTAAATTCATCAACAGTCTTTTTATACAAGGCAACATTTCCTATTGTGGTACCCAAGATGCCAGGATATAACCCTACCTTTGTTGGTAGAAACTGCTCATCGGCCATGAAAAGGGTTTCAAGTAGATCGTGGTTTCACTTATTCTTCTTTCTTTCATTATTTTCAGGAATTCGCCAGAAAACGTTTTTCTCGTGTGAGGCCCACAACGAGAGAGGACTGTCTTCCTCCCGGACAGCTGTTGCTCAGGTCAAAGGTGAGGACCGCAGTGGGTGATGGGAAACGGGCGGGAGGACTCTGGGTGGAGTGACATTGCTGTGCCTGGGCCCAGCATGCATAACAATCACTGGGACGGAGGGGTGTTTAGCATGCAGGCTGCAGCCGTGCTGGGAAGTGTCAGACACAAAAAATGTATCGTATCCAGGCCAAGAAATATTGCACATGTAAGAGTTCTATTTCTATTTTAGGCGGCAGCGGTGACTCCAGAATTATACCTTGTAAGATTCTCATGGGAGCAGGACGTCATATGTATCCCACCTTGCGTGTGCATAAATACATACCTACACGGAAAAGGAACACCGGCCCAGCATGCCCCATTCTTATATAATGGAGCACTTGGCGACCCTTAGAATTATATCAATTTGTGAATATTTGAAAATGTTTTTTATGACTATATGAGCACCAAAAAAGACAAATGTTATATACAAAAAAGAAAAGCATAAGTGTTTTGATGAATAATAAAATCATAAAAATGTTATGCGATACGTTTTTGTTTGTGGGGAAATGTCGTTTTTGAGCAATTGCCGATGTTGAAATGAAATAGGTCAGATAAGAGGTTTGTCTCATATTTTTTGTGATGTCCCCCTCCTCTTGGACCTGAAAGCAAGCAGGGGGTACCTTTCTCTTCGTAGACCCTTAGAATGTATCCGGCGAGATAGCACGAAAGGGGAATGCTCGCTCGAATAAAAGGGTGAAAAAGCTGCTTTAATAGAACAGGTCTGGAAACTGGATCATTAACATACAAAAAGCCTAGGCCAAAAGCCTTACAAAAGTACTTAACCTTGCTAATACATAGTAACTTCCTAAACCCCACACACCCTTTTAAAATCTCCTTAACCCTTCCCTCCTTACTCTTCCCTTCCCACCCCAGATCTGTGATTCAACTCCTGTCCTCCCCCCGAAGTCATCAAAAGCACTCCCTTGTTACCTTCGCCCAATCCATCCTCTTGCTCATTGACCATATCCAGACTTTCCTGATCTGTGTCACACCTCTTTTGATCCCCCATACAACAATTGTCTTCTTGCCACTGCACAGTACCAGACCTGCCTACCAGCAGCATATCCAACATCAAAATAATAACAGAACTGCCCTACTAGAGCAACAAACATGCCAAGACAAAACAAGCCTGTTGAACTCCCTGAAAAGGCTAATTGGGAGGGAGGGCATCTAAACTACACCCTTCCCCTCGATGTGTCGACGGCCAAAGAGGCCGTCCCCCATAATTTTCCCGCCAACATACCTTAATTGTCCAATGGACTCCCTGAGCATCATACAGGACACACCACCCAACCGACAAGCCCAGGGGGGGAGACAAGACAAGCCTGTCCCTTTCCAACACCAATCTCACATTTTACTCCCAACTCCATGCTCCGAAGTTTTTTTTAACTTCTTTATTGGCCCACTTACGGAAGCGTACCATTCATATACACCAATTCTAAGCAAATTACTTTTCTGTTTTCTTCCCTCCTTCCTCTGCCTTGCCCCCCTTAAGTGTCCTGAGCTCCCTTCCTAGGTGCTCACAAGCATGGAACGGTCCTCAACTGGTTCTTTCCATGTGTCTTAATTGCGAATATCCATGTCAAGCCACACTAGCAGCCAGTCAAGGGTCTAAGACGGTTGATGCCTATCCCTGGAGAACCCAGAGACCCTTCACCATCTCCATCTTCACCAGTTACCCTCCACTACCAACATTTTTCTTTTCCCAGAAGCCCTCACAGCTCTAACCTGGTGGCGAGGCGCTGCTGTCCTCATCCTCTGCTCTTGCTCTACTCCTCTCTGTGCCTTGCCTTTCTAGGTGGTAGTGTAGGACGAACTGCGCCATCTCTGAGACTGCAGCAGGGAGACGGGAACTCATCCTGCTGCTGCCTCTTGTCAGAGGACTCTCTTCCAGAAGGCAGGTTGGAGACATGAGGAAAACCTACTAGTACTTTTTCCCAGCTGAAGCCGTCTGTCGGCCAGCTCAGATGTTCCTGAGAATTACCAATTTTTGTAATCCGCCATGAGCTGTGACACTGTTTTACCCTTCGGTGCCAAATGTGACACAAACCTTGTAGAACTAATTTTTGCCACCGCAAATCTTTATCGCATGATGTAAATCCACAGGATCTTCAGACACCACAAAACCTTCTTCATCCCACCACCCTCCCCTCCCCCTCCCCCCTCCAGAAGAGAGGCAGTAAATCTGGAGAGAGTCCAGGAGAGTCCCGGCTCTTGAAGCCGCACATCAGAGTGGCCCAATGCAGTCCAGGCTGTGTCTGCAGTGTAACAAAGTAGAGGCTAGTAGAGTCAATGCTCTGAGTGCACAGTAAGGTAGTACAGACAGTAGAGTCTGGGCTCTAGGCTGTGTAACAGAGTAAAGACCAGTCCAGTCCAGGCTCTGCATTCAGTGTAACAGAGAAGAGCGCAACAGAGTCCAGTCCGGTCCCCTTGTACAGAGTACAAGAAGAGAACCATAAAGAGTCCACGCTCTGTCGCAGAGTAGGCACAGTCACGGGCACCTGTACTGAGTAGACATGGGTAGGGTGTAGGCTTTTCATGCTGTTAACTGAGTAGGGAGTAGTAGAGTCAAGACCATCCGTCAAGGCTCTGGAGACTATCGGGCCAAGGCTCTGCTTGCAGCGTAAAAGAGGAGAGACCAGCGGAGTGAGTCTGGGCTCTGCTGCGGTCTAACATAGTAGTGATTAGTAGAGTCCAGGCTCTGTGTGTGTGCTCTGTGCGTACTGCAGCAGTGTAGAGGCCAGCAGAGTCCAGGGTCTGTGTAGGGTATAAAAGAGTAGAAGCCAACAGAATCAAGGTGCTGCATGCAGTGTAAAACAGTAGTCACTAGTAGAGTTCATGCTTTGCATGCAGTGTAACAATGTAGTGATTAGTAGGGTCAGGCTCTATTACAGTGTAGCTGAATAGTGACCAGTACACTCCAGGCTCCATGTGGAGTATAAACCAAAACGTAATAGTTCTGTCTGCTGTGTAAGCCAGTAGGAACCAGTAGAGCTGGGATCTGCCTACAATGTAACAAAGTAGAGACTAGTAGAGTTCAGGCTCTGCATTGTGTGTTCAGTGTAACAGAGTAGAGACTAATAGAGTCTGGGCCCTCCATACAGTATAAAAGAGGAGAGACTAGTTGAGTTTGTACCCTCCATACAGTGTAAGTGTAGGGGACAGTAGCCATTTTGCCGTGCTGCCTGCGGAGCGGACACGCTGTTCTTACACCACTGCAGTCATGGCCGTCATGACTCGCGGGATGTGGAAAGGCGACTGCTTATTAGCACAAGGTAACTCCAGGCAGTTGATCAAGATAAGCAAACCTGCTGCACGTCAACAACGAGTTGAGCACAGAAAGATTATTACTGTAATTGGTGCGATTGCTTCGTCCCGGACTCCTCCCTCTGCGCTGGCGATGCCTGTGGGTGCTTCCATTTACCATCATCAGCTGGAGAGGATTGCCGTGTTGAAGACTCTACCGTTTAAGCCCTTGGTCCTTGCCCCAGGACCTGCATAGACTCCAGCTTTGCCTGTGCTTGCCCTGCACCAGGAGCAAGCGAGCGGCACCATAGCATCTGCGCTTAGACACTCTAGATTGTGACCAGTGTGTTTTAAGGAAGAAGCCGTCACCCCCTGTTGAGTCATCCAATGGTTTTAGGGTGTACTGGCACCTTGAAAACCCTCTATCCTAAAACAAATGCAGTTGCTACTGGACTAGTGGTTCTCCATTATATGTGACTAGACATCATGCACTCCTAACCAGACCCCTAACTTCATCAGAATGGTATCCTCTCGAAGGAAGGATGGTATTTCTGTTCCTTCGGGAGGTATGACACTGCAGCCTACATGGAGAACATGTTCAGGCCATTAGCCCCTGACTGGGCGGCGTCCTGACCAATCACAAAGCTGCAGCAGAGTCTGGTGTAAAGCCGTGCAAGCCGTGTGTGGTGGCTCAGTAGATTAATGCATCCACTGCAGGGGCATGTATTCGACCTCATGGTCGCAGGTTCAAATCCTGGCAGGTCCACTCAGCCTTTCATCCTTTCTGAGGTCGATAAAATGAGTACCATCGAGTTGGGTAACAATAAACATCTGTTATTCAGCACCAAGATGCCCCTTTGGGGTGAACGTGCGCTTTACAAATACACATATTATGTTAGAGGCCAGACTCCACATGCAGTGCAGCAAAGTAGTGATTAGTAGAGTCCAGGCTCTACTGCAGCAGAGCAGAGCCCAGCAGAGGGTGATTTGTATGTACAGTAACAAAGCAGGCTAACCGACGTCAGGCTCGGTAGCCATTTTGCCGTGCTGCCTGCAGAGCGGAGACGCTGTTCTTACACCACTGCAGTCATGGCCGTCATGACTCGCGGGTGGGGGGAATGGGGGGTCGTATGGGTAGGGAGGGTCACGCCGGGGTGGGTCCTGCTTCGTCTCTGCTCCTCTCCTGCTCTCCTGCCTTTGGCAGTGACAAGGGTGAGCCTTCCAGTGCCCAGAACAGAATGAGCATGCAACTGAGCTCTTCCTGACTGTGCACAAGATGCACGGATTTGCTGAACTGTCCTGCAGCATCCTGTATCTCCTTGAAGCTTCACGGACGTGCAGCGTGGGGCAATGTGGGACAACCTACCCCAGAGCAGCCGAGCATCTCTAGTACTAGAGTCAGAGTGGGGACCAAAATCAGCCCAGGCGACGAGTTTCAAACCCGCTCCACATTTCATATTGAAAGCGAGTGTAATAAACGAACCAGGACCTCCACAGGAAGCTTGGCTTTTCTTATTTTAGGGGGTTACTCTCCAAAAACCTCCACCTCGATTTGTTTTAAAAATTATGGGACTAAATAGTTTATTTAAAATCAAAGATCAACAACAATTTCTCGATTGTATTCTCTAAAAAGCCATTCTATTTACAGAGTGGTTCTGGAGACTTTTACAGTACTTCAGTCTCCAGGAGTGCCTTATTTACAGCAGAAAACCATGTTAAATTCCAGTTACTATGTATCAGGGCCAAGGCCGGCCGAGGAAAAAGGCCATCCTTAGCTGCAAAATGTGGCTTCATGCAACAGACCCATGCACAACCGGAGGTCTACTAATGCGCCCTGCCTCTCCCAACGCAGTTCTGGCCACAAAGTCCTGGCTGCCTGCTCAGAGCAATGTGAGGCAATATAACTGACAGACATGTGCTACAGCAGTGACAGTACGGCCCAGGGGCCACTTGCTGCCCTCTTGACCTTTACACGTGGCCCTCGGTGAACAGTAATGGGCTGCTGTTTACTTCCTGAGCACTAATATTCAGAGAAAAATGTTAATAAACGGGCAAACATTTATTTGCAGGTCAACTGAAGTTATGAAGTAACTAAGGTGGTGTCCTGCACCACTTAACTTTGGGAACACCTTTATTTTAAAGACATCTTGCAACAAATGTGTAAAAATAGGATTAATTTTCCTCAAAATTCTAAAAAGTGTATTTCATTAACATGCAAAAGCTCTTTATCATATTACTGCATTGAGTTATTTTTTTAGTAATAGTTTTCAAACATGAATTTAGAAACATTAATGCTTCCAACCTCACACTGACAACAACTTCAATAGTGAACTAAGAGGCAAGTCAGGTTGTCGTGCTCCCTCTGGGTGGCTTAGGTTGCTAATATACGTGGACAACTTTAAAATTAAACAAAAGAGAAGGTTTTTGACAGCACACATTCTGAACTCATGTATTCAGGGTATTCTTATATGCCATATTGAAGAAAAAGGAGGCAAAGTGAAAAAGAAAATGGCGAGGATCACACAGTTTGGTCATGGCTAAAGCCCGGAATGATCCCAAGTTTTCTGGTTTCACATTGTGCAGTTCAGCCACTAGATGTACATGCTTCCCTTCCCCTATGACCACTTTACACAATCTCTGATCCACCGGACCCTCCACCCCTACCCTGCTGGTATCAGTGCGTCCCTCAGTCACTCCACAGACCATACTTTGTGGCCCCTGTGCAAATGTTTGCGAGTACCCATGTGCTACAGACATGCAATGCCAATCCCCAAAAATAAGTGCCTCTGGCCCCCACCTGCTCAACTGAAGCACTGCTGATGCCAGTGCGAGTGTGCATTAGATGTCCCCAAGCAGAAATCACCTACGTGTCTCATTCAAGGTTGACTTCTTTAACTTGCATTTACACAGCATACCCCACTCCAGGGTAGCTTGGACTAAGATAACGTCTGCAAAACCTGTAACCTTCTATTTTGCATCACTTTAAAGAACTGAAAAGTGCTCATCAGACATTTGATATAGGACTTTGTGGACACTAATCTATGTTTTAAGCGCAATTCCACATATGTGTGTCACAGTTCGATTTCTTTGTCCGTTCTTGGACATACATGTGTATTTTGCTATTGTTGTTCCACTTAGTTTTGCTCAAAAGTTTTACTGTTGAAAAAAATGTCCTAAATGTTTTTGGACTGTTCCTTGTGAGACGTGTACACATTTACTTATGCAAATAAATATTTGTATATATATTTTAACTTATTTCTGTTAGAGGTGGATGCAATTGAAACCTCTCCCTTGATGTATTTCTTTAAAAATGTGTTTTATCTCCTATTTGAATGAATCTCTCGGGAGCCTTTGTGTGTTGTGTGATACTCATTGCTGTCTCCTGAGGGAATATTGTGTTGCCCTATTGTGGTACGGTGCGTGGCATCGAGTCAGTTTCCTGTGCATTGCCTGTTACCCCACCTAGTAAAGTCACTGCCAGGAGGGTTTTTGCCCAACATTGATGGTTATGCAGCATCTTCCATCTCCATGTTCTGCACAGACTCCCGGGATGCAGCCCAAAGCCTTGTGCTTCTCACCATAAATGGTTAAGGAATCCTTGTGTCCAGTTCCGTCCATTGGTAAGTGGAGGACAAGTACATGACTGACCTTTTGGTAGAGATGAGGGGGACCTGAATGGATCAGATCCTCATTTTTTTAATTGCCCCCAACAAATATGTTCTGAGGCATAACTTCTGCCTGTGAGCCCGAATGTGCTCTGGCGCATGTACAGGGCCGGACTGGCCAATGCGCTCTGGCATTTTCTAGGTGCGTTCCAGGCTAAGGAGGAGCGGCAGTGACCCAGCCATACTCCTGTGACACCACTCTTATTAGGTTATCCTGAAGTACCAGGCTGCTTTGAACATTTATATGAGGTCTGATGGTGACTTCGAACAATGGTCTCTCTGTCTATGTGACCACTTAAGCAAGAGCAACAACAATACTAATTAACACTATTTACTTTTTGGTTGGTTTCCAAAATCGAGAACATCGTGTTTTGTAACATCTGGTAGCAATTTTACATCGTGTTGCACAGGGCAGATATGACGAGAAACATTTGAGGCGACATCGCTTGCTTCCATTAGATGTTTGGCGTTTGGTGTTGTTCGCAAGCACTGAAAACAACTTAACTTTGCTTTACCCTCAAGTGTTTTGTGTTGTGGGATGTTGCTATTCTTTGCTGTTGAAGTCAAGCTTTTCGCCCTCTACATGTTGCCCTGCTCGCTCTTCTCCCAGTCATTGTGATGATGGTGGCACGGCTTTAGGGAGGGCATCTATTGGTATAACTTGTTTGTGATGCCTCAGGTATCCTGTTTGGTTGAATCTTTTCTTGGCCCCATTCTCTAACCACCTACTTTATCCATGTTATTTCCAGTCTTGCCTCTTGCGCCTTTCAACCTCTCCGTTGCCAAGGTATCAAATGCCAGCGCCAGCATCTCCTGGACTCCCGGCAATGATGGCTTCTCTCCTCTCCAGTCCTGCACGGTTCAGGTACGTCACAGCATTATCTGGTCACTTTGCATGCAGTGGGTCTCTGGTGCCTTGATTTTGACTTGCAAGCAGCGGTATCACACAAGGGGAATATGACCAGGGTAGATTTTTCCCTGGGTCCTTTGCTTCGCTGGAACCATGTCTCGGCATAACATACCTGGGCAGATGAATGCCTCTTGGGGAAAAAAGATGGACATGTCTGGCTTTGACAATGAAGCCTCAAGTGGAAATAGCGGTTTTCTGGGATCAGTCATGTATGTTATGTGGTTGTTCTATGCAGAGAATGACACTACAGGGTATACACAGTCTTTTCTCATATGTCATTGTTCTACTGCTTCCTCTGATTGGGAAAAATGAACATCCCACTCAATGTTCTGTTATGTTATGCATTTGTAAAGCGCAAACAGCTGCCCCAGCAACGGGGCGTCCCGGCGCTAGAACCATAACACAACCAGCTGAGTAGAGAAAAGAGGGAGACCTACAGGGGGGGAAAGAGATGAGTTTTGATAGCTCTGCGGAAAGCTAGTAGGTTGTCGATGCAACGGATGTGGAGGGGAAGGGAGTTCCCTAACTTAGCCCCCAGTAGTTTGAAAGAGCGTTCTCCGATGCGACAGAACTTCGTGTGAGGTACCATGACTAGGTGTTGCCCCTTGGACCGGAGGTTGCGTTGAGGATTGTAGGGCGTCAGCAGCGGGCGGAGGAGCTCTGGACCCTGGGTATTCAGAATTTTAAAGGCAAAGATGAGGGCCTTGAATTGGATGCTGCACACATTTCTGAAGGAGCAGAGAGTGAAAACAGAATTAAATTTTTCCTGAACCCCAGAACTTGCTGGGAAAGTTAAGAACTAGATGGATGTACGGACAGAAAAGATGCAAAGAGAAAAGACCAGGGCAGTGATAATAGTCGCCAGTATAAACTGTTATATTTAAATGATGTAACACTTATATATTAAAATATTATAAATCTTATGCTGTGTGAGATGAATTGGCCATACTACACACAGAGAGGATGACCTTCTGGGATCCCAGACATCTCGAGAGATGAGAGTTGAGGTTGGCTGACCGGACCGTGTACAGTATTGGAACTGGAATAACAGCGGATACGTCAGGTCAGACATAAGGTGCCGTGGTACATGTGTTTGCTTTCGGTGTTTTAAAAACCAAGGGAATTGCAATCGCCGGGTCTGGTGGCTCACTGGACTAATGCATCCACTGCAGGGGCCTGTTTTCGACCTCATGGTCACAGGTTCAAATCCCGGCGCGTAAAATCAGCCTTTCATCCATTTGAGGTTGATAAAATGAGTACCATTTAGTTGGATAACAATATACATCTGTTATTTCAGTGCCAAGATGCCCCGTTGCTGGGGTGAACATGTGCTTTACAAATACACGTTATGTTATGTGTATTGTGCCTCAGCTTTTAGGTATCTTGTCGGGTCTGTATGTCGGCCCCAGGACTCTGATGTTCGATGGCTTTGTATGACAGTGCTGAAGTGCTTTGGCGGATTGTATTTGAGGCATCATGGGTTGTGCAGGTCTAGGATGAGGTGCATTGTATCTGTGTTTGTTCCAGGGCAAGCAGAGCCCTGGTTGCTATGGGTCAGGATTGAGGTGCATTGGTGGGTGTGTGTTCCCTAGGCTGAAGTAGCAGAGTTGCTGCAGGTCAGGACCGAGGTGAATTGTCGTACCTCCATTTCTGTTCCAGAACGGGCAGAGAAGGAGTTGCTGTGAGTCTGGTTTGAGGTGCATTGATGGGTGTATTCTTTAGAAAGGAACAGCAGAGATGCTAATGGTTGAGTTACACTGTGGGTGGTTGTCTCTAACGGTATCAATAGCTGTAGGGTATGATTCAGTGGTTTGGAAGAACTGTATATAAGTCCCAGTAATGAAACATCAGGGGTGCTGGTGGATAGTCTTCGATGCCTCAGGTTTGGATTGGCATGTTTGGGAAAGTGGATTATCCGCATCGGTGGATATAGCCCTGCACAAGTAATAATGTTACAGTGCTAGTTTGGTCCAGTAAAAGTTTCAGTAATTTAAAGCTGAGGTCAGCCCCTGGTAGGTATTGCACAGACTAGACCGGCTTAATTTAAGAAAATGTGTAAAGCATTTAAAAGTACCAAACTGTTAAAATTTCAAAAACACAACACAATTAAATCCACTATAATTTATAAAACTATAGTATATTTTAATGAACAAAATGACACCAAAACAACAATAAACCAATGAGAGGAACCGGAGATATGAATTTTAAAAGTTTTAAATAAGAATAGCACTAACCACAGGCAACTGGTCTCGCTAGACCAGAACAAGGGTAAGGCTGTAGGCTGACTGTAATGTAGCGTGGGAGGGCTACAGAGACTAGGTTCAACCCATTCGGATGTTTTACCTTCCAACGTAGTCTCTAAAATTGAAGTTGAACATCCTCAACAGGGCATGGCAGCAAGCTGTGGCCGAGTGGGGTGCCACGAGGCTGGATAGCCATCGGATGAATTCCCACTGAAGCCGTTGACTATTGGCAGGGAAGCTCAATGTAGAGAAATTCAGAATTCATGCCCAAGGTAGGTCCCTCACCAGTCTGATATTTTTGGTGCCGCCTCAGTGAAGATTTCTGTCTTTGTATGTAGTCACCTTTTTGGAGCGCAGAAACCTGCAGTGAGACAAAGCTATAGCTGAACAGGGCTCAACGAAGCTGGATACCTTCTCCGCGAAGTCCTGCTGAAACGGATTTTGCAAAAAAGCTGTGAGCAGGAACAAATGTTTCTAAGCCTCAGGTTTTAGGATTGGGTAGAAGGAATACAATCTGACACCAGCCAAGGGTTCCAGGACCTCAGGAACAGTACTTAAAGACCAGGAGTCACTCCAACAGAAGCCACCATCTGGGTCCAGGAAGGGTCCAGTTAGAACTGATCAGCTGGGCTTATACAGGAAAGTGGGCTTCTTGCAGCTTCTTGGGACAAGTGCAGTCCTTAGGTTTCTCCTAAAAAGTCTCAGTGGTGAAGTGGAGCACATATGAAGAATAGGAACACTCATAAAATGACTTCAATATACACACAGACTCTGGAGAGAAACATACATTGGAAAACCTAAAAACAGACCCAAACTCCCAGTGCAAAGTGTTAGGCAAAGGAGTAAATATTGTAGTGCCCCATTTGAACAAAAAACACAGGATCTTAAGATTAAATCTACACAAAACAATAGAGAAGGAAATTAATTTGACTCTAGTTGCCTCCTTACAAATTGCTGAGGCTAAAACTTTGGTGTGACTTTTGCTACCCCTGGCATTATGGTGACTCAGCATCCATGAGACTCGCATGATGGCTTAGCAGGCACTCCCTGATGAATAAATCTTAGCAGTGGCACATTAACTATGGCTTTATCCATGCAATCTGTGTCAGTTGCTCATTATCAGCCTTAATAACTGAGGGCGCGGCAAATTGTAATAATGCAACTTGTCGCGCAGGGAAAGAAGCACCGTTTGTACAGGATTGACGCCTGAGGCACAGACTGTGGGATGGCGCCATAGAGAGTGTTTGGTCAAACTCACAGAGGAGGTTGGCATCTCTGTTGAGGCAGTGAAGAACAAGAAAGAGGACTTTATAAGTGTGTTGTTGGTGACAGGGCCATTATCTGTCAGCGGCTTCAAGTCGCAACACAGCAACCCAGCTGTAAAAGAGCTCCAAAAATCAAATTAAAAACACTGAGTTGATTTTATAGTTTAAAGGTTTTGAAAACTCCTCAAAATTTTGGGTGATGTGGAACATCTGGAGCACAACCTGCTAGTGCAATCTCCAACACCACTGTATGATAAAGGAAATTCCACTGGTGAATTCTTCAGGTTTATCCCTCTGTCAGGGCCCGAGGAAAAGTATGCAAGGCCTTCTTCTAGGAAAATGGACCATCACTAGAAGACATCATCACTACAAATGGCTCATTTCTCCAGTCGGAGTGTAACTTTACTTGGTGTAAGTAATAAAGAAGATCCTTTAAAGGCATGAGCGTAGCCAGGGTACGGCGAAGCCAGAATGAGCTTGGAGAGGCAATGCATTTAAACGGAGGGTTATTCTGTAACTGAGGATTGCAGGAGATTAGTTCTTTCCTGCAATAATGATTTTGTTTGAGTCTCACTAGCAGCAGTTTATCCCTTCTTTTGCTTCCCACTCCTACCACGTGGGTTGTGAGGCTCACAAGGTATCCTCCCCGCCGCCTCTCCTTTTCCATGCGCATGTCCAGGGACTGGCCAAGCCTATCTGAGTCCATAGCTTCCACTAGGATAGTGATACTTAAGTCTTGCTCGAACTGGTGGGGATGAGGAGCTAACAAGAGGCGTTATGTTTCTAGCATTGAATGATGAAGATTCAAGACTCAGTAGGTAGCCAGTAGCTTGACCTCAACACAGAAAAGATTAACATTATGGAGGTAGAGGACACAGGGTGGCTCTTTGGCTGTGGATTAGCAATACTGTCCTAGTCTTACACTGCCAAATGTGTCAAAAATGTAAGTCCCTCTTGCCGTTTCCTAGTCCTTGCAGAAACTTGGTGGGATGGGATAGGAGCTAGCTCTTATTTGTATTTAGTGCAGATCTCTCTCCCTTGGGTGATAGTCACCCTCCTGTAGCCAGGCCCACTTGCCTAGAATTAATTTACATTCCATAGCATAGTTGGGTACCGAGAGTCTGGGGAGGAGGACAGCGGACTGTCCTCATCAGTGGACCTGGAGGATATATGCCCCCAGAATTGGAGGGCACCCAGGATTCAAAACTAGCACACCCCATTATTGGGTCAGCCTGTCCATCAAGGAACGATAAGACTGGCCTCAGTGACCCGTGGGCTCTTCGGTCTTTCACTCATCTTCAGAGAAGGGCCACCCATCAGCATAGCTGAAGGAGCAGAGAAGAAGGAATATAATCTCCTTTTATTGCTATTCTTCCTTCCAAAACTGGAATATGGGCTGGGCTTGAAAACGTATTGTTTGTTGATAATTTGCTTGCAGACAGGAATTTGTCAATTGACACACAAAGCTGGGCTTCAGCTCACCAGATGAGGGACGTTAATGCATGCCAGCACACAACTACCTGTCTGTGAGGACCGGTGGGAGGTGGATGTGGAAAGGCGACTGCTTATTAGCACAAGGTAACTCCAGGCAGTTGATCAAGATAAGCAAACCAGCTGCACGTCAACAATGAGTTGAGCACAGAAAGATTATTACTGTAATTGAAGGTGCGATTGCTTCGTCCCTGACTCCTCCCTCTGTGCCGGCGATGCCTGTGGGTGCTTCTATTTACCAACTGCAGCTGGAGAGGATTGCCGTGTTGAAGACTGTACAGTTTAAACCCTTGGTCCTTGCCCCAAGACCTGCTTAGACTCCAGCTTTGCCTGTGCTTGCCCTGCACCAGGAGCAAGCGAGCGGCACCATAGCATCTGCTCTTAGACACTCTAGATTGAGACCAGTGTGTTTTAAGGAAGAAGCCGTCAACCCCTGTTGAGTCACCCAATGGTTTTAGATTGTACTGGCACCTTGAAAGCCCTCTATCCTAAAACAAATGCAGTGTTTCTGACGTCCAGGGGTTGGGTGTTCAGGAGTTTGGTAGTAAAATAATAGATCTCTTTCCTTCCTCTTCCTGCTCTCTTGATGGATGTGATGAGGAGTGTTGTAGCAGGGGTGGAATAAAGCTTGCGTGAAGGAAGATGAGGCCTAATGATGAGCTTTAAATGTGAAGGATTGAACACAGTTCTATGAGTCCGATACATAGCCATGAAGGAAGACAAGAAATCAAGGTGGAAGGAGGGAGATTGGGGACCAGTCTGGCAGCTCGATTCTGTACCACTTGCATTGTTCTCAAACAAAATAACAATATTTTTCGCCGAAGAAGTAGGGGACCCAATATCGGGAGCAGGCCACCAGGCAGGGATAGTTAGTTGTATCAATCTCCATCTTGTCAGTGTTTTGTTTAAGACCGTGATCCTGCATTCAAAGGGCCACCTCCGGCATACAGGAGCAGAAATTGACCCATGTGGAGCTGTAGTCCTTGGAAAACGAAATACCACTTTGGATAGCATTAGCTTAAGAGAACACATCAAAGTCTAAAGAAAGAATCAAGTAGGCAAGAGGTGGAGGCATAGTTATTAGGAACGGGGTTGAGTGACGACCAGTATGTGGGATGCCGCAGTTGAGCTTAGATACTTGAAAGGCATGGAGGGTGACTGGCTTCGATCTGAGAGAAAACACCCTACCAAGTGAAGAGTATGCTTGCAAACCCCGACATTGAGTTATCTCTGGAGAGGTATTGAGTGGGAGACCATAGTGAGTGTGGCCGAAAGTTTCAGTAGGATCAGGGCCGCATTCCCTGTGTCCAGGAGAATCTTTAGGGGGTGTGAGATTGCCATTGACGCAGATTCTGTGCTGTGGGGGGTACAAAGCAGAATTACGGTGAATCCAGGAGAGAGTTGTTTTCAAGAAAATTGGAAAGTTGGAGATGAACTGCCTTTTATATGGTTTTTATTTTTACCATAAAGGGCAAAATTGGTATAGAGTGTAAGTGTATGGTCGGCCAAGGGTTTTCTTTTTTTAATTCTTTTTTTAAGAGTGGAACAACAAAAGCATGATTCTAGCCACAGTAACTGAGAGAGTAGAGGTGTTACAGAAGTGGTTCAGGACAAGATACGGACTGTTAGGGGGCAGGGTGATGATGTTGGGGGACGAGCATCACTAGGAGAGCCTGATTTGATCTTAGGCAACAGGATCTAGATATCAGATACAGATAGACAGATGAACTAAGAAAGCGAGGGACTGATCGATGTTTCAGTTGTGGGCAAAGTTGGGGGAGTGGCAGTTACATAATGGGGGGAAATAGAGAGAGTACCAACGCCATCTTCTGATTGTAAACAAAGTATAGGTGGATGTGACTGCTGGTTATGTTTAGTTATCATTGTAGGCCTTAGTAAAAGAAACAAATCCAAGGGATAATATTTAAATATCAAAGATGTAGGTTAGGTGATTCATGGTCTGATCTGCTCATTACCTTGAGATTCATTTAGCTGAATATGACTATGCCACTAATATTAGAGTTAAACCTTTGTTCCTCCTTGTTTTAGAGAAGAACCTACTAACTGTGTTGATTCTACAATGATATTGTATTCGTATACTTGACTGCACAATAGTAAATTAACCTATTAGGTGTCCAAAGTGATAATTTCATCTAAACCGTAGCAATACATTTCAATTCTTGGATTGAGATACTAGAAGCAACAGGATCCTATGTTGGCACTCCGAGGAAGAACTGATTGAAACTAGTGAAAAAAGAATGTAAGGGAGAAAGAAGAAACCTTTGAAAAAAATACCCCCCCCCAAAAGATGTGGGTAATTGTTAATCATAAGGAGCTTTGTAGTCATGCCTGCATGAGGTGAAAAATATTACAAAATTACCTTCAGTGAAAGTTGTCTCTGCTTGATCGTGATTTTCATTATTACGGTTAAAGTAGCCAATGATTTGGCATCTAAAAGGTTTTGGAATAGATATAAGTGCTTGCCTGGGTCTATTGTACAAAAAACAACTACCCAGTAGAGCCAATAACAGCGTTAGGGTCCTACAACACAAATGTTTGCGAGTCTTGTGATTTCCAAAACACGGCATCAGAAACATGGGATAAGCCATGTCAGGATATTTAAACTAAGTGATGTGCTGAAACGTGCTAACAGTTTAAACTTCCGGGTCGTAACGCATGCCTGTTCCTCTTGAGTGAGATCAGGCACATTTAACGTGAGACAATCATCTACCAAGCACAGCAATAAACTCTGTCAGGGCTGCCAATGCTTTTGTTGACAAAGTTGACCAGAATGCTGGTATCCAGTTTTTTCCAGACCTTGATCAGTCATAATTTCTCATGCTTCTGGGTATTTTTGCCTTTTGGTCAGAGGATACAGTTAAAGGACCTCTGCCTTGTTAGTTGCATTCTTTTGTGCAATTGTATATTTTTGGGGAATCTGATTCACTGGTACATTTTTTCGTAAGCTCATTGTATACCTCAGTAAATTGTGGGCTCCCAATCTTATGACAAAATAGTCATTGTTTCCGTCATAGTAAAAGCTATTTGTTTTGTGGGAAACTCTGAGCGCTTCTCTTGCCAGTTTTAAACCTCTTCAGTGTCCATCCTCATATATAGCCGAGTAAAGAACTAAAAGGCGGATGTGTGTTAAAAAAGTAGTCCTCGTAAAATGACCATTATGGCCAGAATGTATGAGCCTAAACTGCATCTCTGAAATGGTGGAGTTGATGTCTGGTTAAAAATATTAGGTCGAATTCTTCCCGCACTGTATGAAAGATTAAATGGACTTAGGTTTTTATTTACATTTTGGCAGCTGTTGGACTTCTGCCAAAAAAGCAGATGTCCCATCCATCCTATTTAAAGGGCATAGAGGCCGTATACACTCTATGTATTATGGACATTAAATCCACCATTTTTTGGCTGGTGTCCTGCATCCACCAAACTCTAAGTTCGGCCCTAAATCTCAAGGAGATCGTCAGTTGGCATCCCCATTAAAGTTCATTGGGCAGAAGAGATTCTTAAAACATTGGATAGAAAGGCGTACTTTTGAATACCTCTAAATAGGGGAAGGAGCCTCCTAAAGCGAAAAAGGGGAGAGCATGCAAGACAAACCCAGACCTTGTAATACTCTGTTTGCGATGGATCAGCTTCAACCAAGATTTCTCATCTCTTACGTAAAATCTCCAAACAAGCAGTAGTCGTAATATATGCTGATGTTATTGTCTAGTGTTTAATAACCAGTTGATGTAGTGTTTGAGAGGGGCGGGAGGAGGTGTACCTGCTTGCTTCAACCTGTACAGGGAGTTACCAGTAGCGGCAGAGAACAACTTCTGCCTTTTTGCTGCTGTCCCATGGCACGAGTGACACAAGACCTATCTAGAGCAATGCCATGACATTAATATGAATACATAGAATTTTTGTTGAGTCAGCGTACCAGCCTCAACATGTTTGCTGTTCAGGCAGTGGAGAGGCTAGGGGCCAAGCAAGGACAATCGCAAAAGGCCACCCTCGCCATCCTGCTACCTAGAAGTTAATTCAGAAGGTTTGAACCGGCTGCAAATTTGTTCTGGTGGACACAATCTAACCTTAGTTAAAATGACAGGAATGTCAATATTGGCCTTTACGACATGTAATGTCGTAAATGGCTAGAGGTACTCAGTAGACGGAAGAAAAGAGCAACAGGATCTTATGTTGGCACTCCGAGGAAGCAAGAAAACAAGATGGGATCCTTGCACCAGGCTAGACAGATCTTTGAATTATAATTTCACCTTGCTTTGCTCTGTATCCAGAATCTCCTCCCTAGTACCGGTGATTAGTGGTTCACTGCGTCATAAAGCATTGAATTGAGATTCTTTGCTTGAAAACCTATTCCGCTACGACCTGTAGTTTTGTAGAACGCACTACCACAACCATCTTTGGCCGCCCACTGTAAGCTGTGTGCAGCCATCTTCCCATGGGCTACGCCCCTCTTGGGAGACTCTCAAGCGTGTCCCCACAGTGGCCATCTTGGATTGTTTACCCGTATTCTGCTTCTCGTTGTGACCTTTTTTACACTTAGTCTTCACTATGGCAATTATCTGCTATAGGGACCCAACAAGTTGAGACCGCACCTTGTGCAATAGACCTATGAATGAAAATGCACTCTCGTCGCCATTTAGCTGAAGGAAGGAAAGTGAGAAATCCGGTTTATGTGGGGACTGTGAGTTTTGAGCGACTGAACCTCCTACAGACCATGGAGAGCCGCCAGTGGTTACGCCTTGCCTCGGGTTAGGGAGATGGCTTGTTTTCTCAATGAAAACTAATTCATTCCCACCTGTCTCCCAGCACTGCCTATCCACCGCCTCCGCAGGAATGCCTTTATTTGTGCCACAAATCAAAACAGGTATTGGGAAAGCCAGTAGTTTCTGTTTTTTAATGTGTCAACACACGCAAACACACCATGCAGAAATGCTGTTTGCAAGCATTTGTGCATTTAAGACAGGCCTATTGGCTCTGGTAATGCTTGTTTAGAAAAGTGGTGGCAAAGGCTGTGAAAGAAAGAGCACTGGAGTTCAGGACAAATCAGATAAATGTATATTCAGTTAGTATATATTAATGGATGAAGGGTGTATTGAAAGAAAAGCACAAAAAAAGAGGTCGCTCTCTGTGTTGAAAGAATCTAGGATTTGCCACCTTTTTTCAGAGAAAAATTCCAGATGCCCGGACAGGATACTTAAACAGAACTTTATATTGAAGTGTGTGTAATCATTTTTTTTTTTTAACATTAACTTCTGTCTTTGTTTACTTTAGTTATCAGTCCGTGATCATTACAGTAGATCACATTTTACAGTGTTTTCTTATATTTACTGTTCAGAGTGTGTAAGGATAAGGGGAAAAATACCGGATCAGGTAATTTTCATAAATTTTGTACCGGCGAGGATATTAAAATACAAGTCATGAGGGTTAAAAAAATGGCCATCGGTGATTTAAAAAAAATGGCCAGGTGTCTACCCTAAATGCTTCTGAGATGAACTGTGGTAGAAACTTCTTGTACTTTTCAGATGTAAAATAGTCCTTACTTTCTAGCACTGGAAAACACTTCACAGAAGGCGGAATGAGGCACCTGAAAAGCGAATCGCAGGGGAGGAGACAAGTTACTCCTTTGAAGCCCCCTGTATGTATAATTTTCTTTTCATGAGAGTAGTGACAGCATCTCTGACAGACAGCTGCTCCGTCAAGCCAGGCCTAAGAAGATGCAGACTAAATTGAAGAACAAAGTGATGCGTCACTTGTTTTTTTTCTTTGCAAAATTCAAATAGCGAGCGAGCCGAGTTTGGGATTAATGCGAGATTGCATTGTCTGGGCGCATTTGTGTGTGTGCCAAGGACCCGTTTCCGCGCTGCTCGTGCCAGGGACACTGGCCTCTTTCTGTTGTGCTGCTGTCGGCGATCTCCATGGCACCACAAGCCCCCCTTTGTTGCCTCAGCTCCGCTCCTCCGTCTTCTACGGGTGCCGGGAAGGAGAGGCCCCTCCGGCGCAACCTGCATTTTTCTCCGCGCATTTTTGAGATGACGGCGGATGAGTCACTGGGGTTCTGCATAACAAAACCCTGAATTTTACTACCAGTTTACTTTTTAGCCTAGTCTGCCCTCCTTCTACTGATCCAGGGCTGGGATTGGCCGCCCCGGGCTTTTTGCAACAGCAGCTAATTTGCTTAGGTTTTTTTGGCCCAGTATCTCTGAAAGATTTTGGCAGTTAAGAGTATTTGTAAATATATTCAGGTCCCCACATGTGTATTCTGTCTCGAAGAACGTTATAGCCTTTGTTACCTTAGCGACCTACTGACGCAGTCACGCAAACCGACTTTTTTTTATTTTAATGCATTCCTGAAATGTAGGACATGCAGAGCGAGTGAACATAAACAAACAGGCCCGGACTGACGCTTCCGGGCACCGGGCAATCCCCCGGTCGGCTGGAGGGTTTTGGGGGCCGGTTTTTCCAAAAAGGGGGCCGGTTTTGTGTCTGGGGGCCGGTTTTGCCCCCGCGGCACTTTCAGTCTCACACAGGCGCAGGCTTTGTTGTAATTTGCATTGCAGGCAGCAGGCCTGCACGAACGGACCTCTCCCCCCCCCCCCCCCCCGCCCCCCGCCGGCCCCCCGCCGCAACTTCCGCAAGCCTGATTGTATGTGTGCTGCTGTGCACTCACTAAGTCGGGTCCGGGGTCCGTCACGTAGCCGCCTAGTATCATTAGTAACATAAACAAATAGAGAGGAGGAGGGGGGAGGTGCCTGTGCGCAGCGCGCAGAATTATGCCCCGGGCCCTCCCTCCTCTCCTCTGCCGCGTCTGCGCTGGTGTCATTTCTCCTCCTCCCGCATGCGCATTGGCAATTTAGTGCGCGTGACTATCTGACGAGAGGAGCGAGCAGCCTGCAGCCAGTCGGTGCGCACGTCCCGCCAGGCCCATAAATTAATTTTATTCTAGTGGGCCTAGCCCGCTGCCCGACCCCCCTGTGTCGCCCACCGTCCGGTCCGACCGTGACCGACACTGACCGACACTGACCGTATGACCCCAGCAGCAGTGGCACAGCAGACACTGGACAGCAGGGCCGCCGGCGCCGCCTGAGTGAGGTGAGTGCGATGATCATGACGCCCAGCCCCCCCCCCCCCCCCCCCCCCCGAGAAAGTAAAGAAGCAACTTGCAACCGTCGTCCACTCTGCCACCACCAAGGCCTGCCTGGTCAAGTTAGCGCTGCTTGCAACTTGCAAGCAGCGCTAACTTGACCAGGCAGGCCCTGGTGGTGGCAGAGTGGACGACGGAGGTGGACAGGAGTCACAGCACAGGACTTGTTTGTTGCATGGATGGTGGTGCGTGTGATGCCAACTAGTCGTCCTCCACTAGTGTGACACCCACGACCCCCTCCATCCTTCTACCCGCAGGAGCCCCTGACCCTCATCTAACCACACTTCCGGTACTGGTAGTCTTAGCATACGCATGCTCTATGGCCTGAAAAAGATTGACGATCACATAAGGCACCCAGCAACAGGAGAACACAACTACAATAAGCAGAAGAAACATCCGTCCATGATTATCCCGCCCGTTACAATCGTGTACCGAAAGGTCTTGGCTTGGGTTTGCATACCCCCAGAGCAACTAGAGATACTGTGTGTGTCGCAACAGTTTGCTTCTGCTAGAAGTTTGCAGTTTATGAAATCGAATTAGTTTAGAACATGTTGGTTTCGCCATCTCAGCATTATTTGGTGTAAGAGAATTTCTACGTAGCTGATTCTCCAACACATGAATCGTTTTAACATGCTCAGTGGCAATACTGACGACTTTTAAAATAACAAAAAATCATTATACACATTGGCAGTAAAACCGAGAAGCTAGCTAAGGGCACTGCATAGCTAGTGCTGCGGCTTTAGTCTGTGACTGGCCCCCATCCTAGTAAAGGAGGAATGCTGCTAAGCAGTGATTGAAGCCAGATCCAGATGATAACAGCCAACGTCCTGCTTCGAGGAGTCCCATGTTGAAAGCGCCCCACTATAGGCCAGTAGCTATCTAGTGCAATGGCTGCACACTTAGTACTGAGGCTGAGCAATATACGGAGAAAGTGTAAACCGCAGCGCAGCTCGAATACCTACAGGGAGTTTGATATTGTGAGACCAGGAAACCGGCTACTTCCATGAAACAAAAAAACGAAAGACATTCCCGTCAATCCATTTCTTGCCATGTGCCTCAAATTGTAAATCATTGCCATGAAAGGTAAATATGTTTTAAAAAAAATGTGTGTTCTCAACATCTGCCCAAACTACAAGGCCATCCTTCCACATAACATCTGGGGTTCCTGTGCTCGGATGTTAGCCATGTTGTATTGTAGTTGCATTTATATAGCGCTTCCTATCCCAAAGAGGCATTGTAGCGCTTTACAGTGGGTAGCACACTACTCTGGACCCCATGGATAGTGGTTATTTAAATTGTTAATGGTTATGGTTAGTTATTGATATTATTCAAGGCACCTATTCCATGCATTTACTCCTCTTTCTTTGTGGTGCATGAAGTTACTGGAAGTAGGTTTGTTTAGTCCGGGCAATGTCCCTTCATGCAAATAATCTGTCTGATGGATAGATAGACTTGAGGAGATTAAGTATCGTTAGGTTGCAGGGATATGCTTTATCCTAGATGCCATATGATATATATAAATTCAAAAAGACTCTGGAGGCACCTTTACCCAAGTCCAACACAGCATACTCATCATTTGCAAACTCCTCCTTATCAAAGGAAGCGCCCAGAAGCCTTTCTAGGAGCGGTGGTTTGGAATTGAATTTCATTGGATCTAAATGAACCATTTCTAGAAGTTTAATAATGGTTTTACATTTATTGTGTGTTTCTGATGGCTTGCTTTCTGTTTTTTTTACTTCTGTCTACAAATGTCTCAAGCTGACATACAAATGCACTCTGTTTTCAGCTAATGTGTAGCACGAGTCTGACCCAAAGATATTGGAGCACTTTACAACCCAGCCAGGCTGCATTATACAGTTTTTTAGGCCTAGGGAAATAAAGTGATTTTCACACAATGTTGATCCAAGACCAGGATTCGAGCCTAGCTCCTCATGCTCCGAGGTCGGTGCCTTGAGCCAATAGACCACTTAAATTCTGAACACAATTAAGAGGTTGAGCTATTAAAATCATAGAGTATGTGTTTTATCTGTCTGAACCCCGATATAACCATCAAAATGACAGTTTAGGAGTGGCAGGAACTCCTGCAATAGATTAAGTCAACATGTTTTAACTCCTTGCTATAGTCTGCAGTGATGACGTGATCCAGCATTTTCTGGGGTGACTTGCTTTCCATTGGTCCTCCGATAGACATTTTTCTCCAACTGAGAGGTGATGGGAGTTAAAAATAAAATCAATCAATTTTTAATTAACAGTGCAATCCATTTGACTACACAATGAGGGCCAGGAATCGCGGTAGCTTGGGTTAAAACATTTCTTACAAATTAATAATCAAATTCAAATACACTACTCTCAGCTCCATGCTGTCGCGATACAGAATAACAACTGGGATTCCAAGAGGCCTAAAAAAATGAAGGAAAATTAGTAAAAAACAGACATGCAATTCGGTGACGTCAATGCAGAACAGCAGCATCAAAATATGATGCTCCGAGAACAACCTCTCCTATACGTTAGTAATCCAGAATTTCAAAGTCCAGAGGATGGTTTATGAAAAGGAATCTTAGCAAATCAGGGAAACTCCATAAAGGAAGTCGGGTAAGGATAAAAAGAAATAAAGTAGGGAAGAGTTAGCATCTCTGAAGCTCAGTCAAGGATCGTCTATGGGTCAGGAGTGTCAGCCTAAGCCACACTTAAGCTAGAATGAAAGGGAGCATTGAGTTGTAAAACCTCTCAAGTCCTTTCAGATTGCAGGAACTTAAGGACGGTGTCTGCTGGTACAAAAGGTAGGAATTAATCTGCGAAGGGGTCAATTAGAAATCAGGAAAGCATCTGAGTTACATCTGAAAGGGATCTGATCTGAAGTCCAAGGGAACAGTATATTATTACCTGCAGAATCTTTTAGGCAACACCCCCTTTATCACAGCATCAGGGGTCCTCTGTACTCGTCCAATTCTCAAGTTGCAGACTGCAACATAGCTGGTTTGTCCCTCATTGGACATGGAAATGACCTATTTGCCTTAGACACACGTAGGCGGCAACTTTTTGTCAAAATGTTCTTTCAGTTAGCGCTCTGTCTCTCTGTGTGCCTTTTCTCTGGCTCCTTTTCCCCCCATCTCTTGTACAGTAATGCATCTGCTATAAACTAACAATGCATGTAAATACCTGCAAGAAATTTCGAGTTAGCAGGAAATGAAATCCTCTTAGTGCTGCATGGTGAAATACAGACAAGTAAAAATGTTAACTTCAGTGGTGCACAATTAATATGTGTGTGTACATTTAAAGACAAATGAATATACATTTCTAATGCATTTGGTGTGATGTTACATGTAATGTTCAACACATCATTAAAACATTTAGTTGTAAGCATGTCTGAGAACTACATTTAACTCAAATATACATAAATCCCATATAGTTTCTAGTAGGATTATTTTATACATATATGAAGAAGATTTCGCTCACAGTTTCAGTTCATGAAATGTTATTCACATGAAGTAACACACATTAGGAAAATCACATTTGATCTTTATGGTGAGTACATTATCTACTTAATAAGGATGATTCTTTATTAATCACAATTATGGTAAAACATTTATATGAGTAAGTTCTCTAATCTTACGGTGAAGGCACTCTTTAATAATGTCAAGTGCAACACTTACATTCCTTTGTTAAACCATATATGAATCATGTGCTACGTGCACTTTCATACTGTGTGTTTCTTCCGTGTCTTTGACATATGAAGGGTGCGCAACCTTTGCGTTGCACCATATGTATCCTTTTGCTTTCTTTTAAAATAATAACTATGGTGAATATTCTGCTTGATGCCAAATCAATAGGCGCGGAGTAACATGGGACTTTATTACCGGACATGTACTTCTGTGTCTGGTCGATATATTGAACAGATCCAATTACAGGGCTCTTCATGCAAAGATGATTTTTAGAATATAATAGAAAACATCTCTTCTAAGCAGTCCATCTTTTGTCTGTTAATATTCTGCCTCCTCTTATACTTTCTGGAAGGTAGAAATAGATTTCAGATAGTGGGTCCTAGCTCTGTACAAGTGTACATATGAATATTAGACAAGGAGAAGCGAATTGACATTCTTACATTTGGTGAGTTGCTGCATACAGTCGTGTCTGAATATTTTAATTTCATTATTTGTTATTTTCCTTCGACTAACCAGCTCCTTCCAATATGAAGGATAATGTCTAACATATTTTAAACATAATACAGAAGCTCGCCCAGAACAACAGTGCACGCTGTGTTAACAGAAGTGAATTTAATATATTCGCCTTTCTCAGGAGGGATGCTGTGGATAGCGTTGGCCTTGGTGACCGTCCATAATACTGTCTCTGTTGCATTCGATTACTGGAGCAACGCTGCTGTCTCTGAATATGAGCTTCTGCCAAGGATGTCTGTTCCTTGAGATGTTGGCTCTGATCCCAATGGGAAAAAATAGATGAAAAGCTTTTGGTGTCCTGCTCTTCAGTGTTCTTTGTGTTGACATCTCTCCAAACTAAAATGTGATGGCTGTAGATTTAAGTTCTGTGATCAAACGTAAATTGAACTTTGCTGAGATAATTATGATTCCCATGTCTGCCTGTAGCCATCACCTGGTCTCCTCTTCATTTACATATTTGTTCAATTAACTGCTCAGTGAACGTTAGCCAGGATTAGTGTTTTCACGACAGATATTGTCCTCGAAATTAGGAAACATTAAAAGCAAGTCTGCTTTCCTTCCTCTATTTAAATTTGAGGCAATTCCTGATTGGTTGAAACTGCAAATATTGCCAGGATAGTTTTAATTTGTTATTTAGAACACATTGCTGGTTTTCTTCCTAAGGGAGTTTCTTACACTTTCTTGACGAAAAATGGGTCTGTAGTCTCTTTTACTTGTGAAATATATCCCTCCCACTGCTTTCTCTGCACCTCAAAGACGTTAAAAAATGGCTACGATAATTGCAAAGTGCTAATTGCATCACAGGGTTCCTTCCTTTAGATTGTGGACCGCCAGGCCAGACTAATCTGTGCTTTTATCTGCCAACTACAGTGTAATCAACTTTACCTAGTCTATCTCTCCTCCTAAATCATTGTTAATCCTATGTGCCAGTCCTGGGCCTGTTACTCATTTTTCCTTACAACAAGTCAACTTTCTCTGTTTTCCCTAAGCTCCATCTAAACCCACTCCACCTGCCCTCCGAGTACTACTCATGTACCTGGAGCCTTTTCCTGGAACGAATCATGTCCTATAATCTTTCTTATCTCTTTTTATTCTTATGCAGCATTTGCGTCTTCATTGCTCTCCCTCTTCTAGGCGGATCAGTTTATGCTGTTACATCCCTTCATATAATTTCTGTTGCTGTCCATAAAGTCTTGTTGCATGGACTTCAATTCATAAAATTCCAGAGGTAGCGGAAGTGACATCACTCTCTTTATGACACCTGATGATGAGGTATCCCATGCGCGGTCCCTCAACAGCCTCCTATTTGCTGCTGGGAGCGAGAGGAGTGCAACAAGAGGAAACAACAGAATGGTAGTGTAGGTCCATTCATGCCCCATGAGAACAGGGGTAGCAAGGGCAGTGGCACCGGTACAAAGGGTTGTCCAGGGATAGGAGCTTCGACCGCTAGCTACCCCAGTTGACATCCATCCATTTCGGCACTCCTGTTTATCTAGATGGTCTCCAACTAAGATTTATTAACAGAGATTGGTATAATATACACACACACACACCATTATAAGATCATCTCCCGCAGGGTTGAATGCCCAGGCAAGCCCTTCAGTCCTACTCCCAAAGGTGCTAGTGATCAAACAGTGCCAGCATCCTCAGGCTTGACAACTCTTAATGTCAGACCTATGCACTCGCTCTGCTCTCCCGACTAGAGTGATAGTGCAATGCCAGGGAAGATCTGGGGTGATTGTAGGTTAGATTTTAATCTATGAACGGCTTGGTTTAGGGGACCTGGGGCTGAAAGCATCACAGCAGCTTCCTTAGTGGTATTTGAGTCTCAAATATGCCATTGCTATTACCAGAGCGGAACTGGAAACCAAAATAATCGCTGGTAAAAATGTTCAAACCAGTCCAACACAGTAGGCGGCCACTCATATATTGGGCCATGGGTGCATGGTTTTGTCATGGCAGCCCATCCTGCTATTAAGGTGGCCCATGAGTGGCAGAAAGGCTTTTCCGGCACTGGCTGTTACCTAGACGGACATTGACCTGCACTGTCAGCAGATGAAGCATGTTCATTCCATTAGGGTCTGCTTTAGCTGCAGGCGTCTTCTCTTTTCAAGCACCTGTTGTGCCAGCGAAGTTCCACATAAGTATCAAGGAGCTAGCCCATGTGCAACATTATTAAACATTGCAAAGGAGGTCTGGCTGCCAGGATGTTGCTGCAAAACCCAGGTACAGCTGAGCAAGCAGGATAAAGCTTGCATTTTATCAGTCCTGACACAGGTTATCAGCAGGAGTGTTTTTCAGCTGTTCTGCGGAGCTCTGCCCTGGGCCAACGCTGGATGCCTTTGCCTGGATCTCAAGATCCCTCGCTCAATGTAGAGATACCAGGCAGTGGAGGGCAATTCATCTCAGGATCTCTGCTGGGCTCCATCACCCCCTTCCAAGATGAATCAAATATACATTCCACGTAGGTACTGTCTGAGAACAGAGTGTTCTTTCTCCAAATCTGCCTTGATGTAACTTTATGCTCCTTGCAAAGTCAAGTAAACACAAATCTGGTGAAGAGGTTTCTCTTTATTGTGTTCAATCTTACTTAAGCTCAGTTATTAGGAAACATTGCCCAGGCCATCCTCGAAACACTGCTCTTAAACAGGTTTCCCAACAGAGTTACAGTGGCAGCAGGAAGGACTGGAGTGTCTGGGCAGACGTGGATTGGAATAACAGGCCACCACATCTTGCTGGTATTCAGCACAGAGTACACACAACTCTGATAGCGCCTGTTATTTTATGTGTATTTGTAAAGCGCACTATCAGCCGCAAGGGTATTCTGGCGCTGTGCAGCTGTATGTGCCTAGCCCTCCTGTGGTAGGTTGGTGTAGTCTAAGTGCCTCTCAAGAGACCTTCTATCAGAACCCTGTACTCTAATGTCTCCCTCCTATAGTCCAATCAAAACTCACTCTAACCCGCACACATAAATACACCCTGTTTCAAGGTGCATGTAACCACACGTCCCCTATCTAAAACCGCACTTTTGTGTTCTTAGGCCAGCTCAATTCCCTCTCTTTTAACAGAGAAAACCTATTTATTGAGTTTTATCAACATACATGTCACACTTGCTAACTCATGTTTTCCCTCCCTCCTTCAATTTGCGGTGGACTTGACGTCCGCACCCACACATTACAAAGTCCATCCAAAATTGTTCTTCCAAACATCACAAGAAGTGTTAGCGTGCTGATAACTTTCACCAACAAACAAGAACCACTATCAGTCCTGCTGAAGACGGGAGCGGCTGTTGCATCATGTAGGGATAAGTTGGTGGGAGCGGGTTTACGCTGTGAGGTCGTTTGACTGAGGTTATTGCTTGTGGTGGGTGTAAAGTGAAGGCCTGCGTTCAGAGGTGTCACAATACGATTGTTGCAGGTGCCTGGCCTACAGGTGCCCAGATAGTGTTACCCAACATTCATTTGGTGCCTTCTAATCCCCTGGTTCCCTAAGTATGTGATCCCAGGACTGATCTGTTTTCCATCGTGTGAACCATTCTAGTAGGCATGCCCCCGGAGTGTCATTGCTCTATCTTCCCGTTGCTATTTACGCCGTCTCTCATAGGTGCTGGAAGTAGGGGTGATGCACCACCCGCAGAAATAAGCATGATGGAGTTTGGAAGGTGACTGAGCAATAAAGATACCTTTACATGTTATGTCTGTCCTGTCACATTTGCTGTGCATTTAAAGACAAAAGTTAATCAACCTCTGTGCAAACTTAGTGGCCATTTCAATGGAAAATGTGCTGTCAGTAAATGACAGTGTGCTACCACACAAGTGCTCCAAAATGCACCACCAGCTACATACCACGCTCTTACCACCCTCCTGCTGACTGGGTGTGGCACATTTCCTACACTTGTTTTGTACTATGAGGCTTGGACCCTTCACAATCCCCATGACTTCAGTGATAGAACATTAATGGCAGCACGCCCCACTCTAAAAATTGTTCCTGCACTACTTCTATCTACACCACCCCAGTCCAGAAGGGTTGTAACGCCGGGCAGTCCCACACCATGTGTATAAATGCAGCATTGTTCTCGCTGCATCTAGGGCAATTCACACCTGCATTGGGATGCATTTGATGTTCTCGTTTTGGTGTGATGTATGCTCTGTGGAGGTAACAATATTGGATTCATTTGAAACTCGCATTGTGTGAAACATTTGGACTGTGCGTACATTTTTTAGTCCAATCTGTGTCGCTTATCTGGCCACCCTGGTCTGGTTACCAGCGCTCTCTCAGTGCACCCAGCTCTGCTTTGGCCCATTCCTGCAGCGCCTCAGCTCAATTCCCTCTTGGTCCTATCACTCGGCCACACCATGTCTCTCCCTCATGTATTATTGAGTCTACACTTCTTCAATTACACCATTTCTCGAACAGTCCTACCCATATCTCTATCATCCATTTTCTCTGATAGAATTTATGAATCCCTTCACTTTTCCATCACAGGGAGTACTATGTTCTTGGATCCACCTGTGTTCGTTCTCAGTCCTTACAGTGGTATCTGCTTTCACCTCCTCCACCGCATAGCTTTCAAAAACCCTGCACGTGCATTTGCATCTATCTGTGCAACCTCACCTTTATTCTGCAGGTTCCTCTCTTATTACTTTTATATATGCTTTCTTTTGACCGACTCCATCCTGGTCTGTGACATATTCAAGGTACTCCCTTTACAGGGCCACAGCCCCCTTTGTGTCTTGCGTGGACTGGCGATCTGTTCCTGTTTCCATGCAATGATTTTAGTCAAAACATATCTGCAACTCCCATCTTGTTCTTTTGCAATATCCAGAGGTTCCTACCATTGACGCAACTAAATTTCCTCTGACATGCCTAGTGTACAAACCCCTTCAAGTATCTCCTTCGCCTCTTGCATTATCTGCAGCAGAACTCTGCATTGTATGTGTTCCACTGGTCTTCATCCCTTCTTCAGTTTGAGGCAACGACTATACCCCTACATTTTAGCGATCTTTTTTCTAAACACCTTACCGACTTATTTTGAACTTTCTCTTCGCCCAGCCCAGCAGAGAATGTCCTTTTGATGCAACATACATCGTGCCACAGCTTTTCTTCCTTTAAATACTATTTCTGAATCTCTAAAACTGCTCATACCCTTACTCTCTTCCCTTCAACATCTCCAGAGACTCACCCAATCAATTTCCTTGCTTTAGGTCTTGCCTCGTGCACTTTTCTTTTTGGCATACAACGAGCTCCTGGGGCTCCCAAAACTCTATTGAAACTCGTGAATACCATCTTACCATCTTAGCAGGAAGGTGGTCACCTGCCCATGCTGGCCCTTTCGCAGTCGCCAGCATTACCAGCACAACGTTTTTAATCTGTACACATCTGCTATTATCTCTTCCACTTCCCTTGAGCCATGAATATATTTGAAATGTTTGCATTCCACCCCAAGAGTCTGCCTCCTCTGAGACTCAGTTGCAGATTCGTGGGATTCCTTTCTCTTGAACTCTCAACTCTTGCTTTTCTTCCCATTTCCCAGAATTCCTGCTCCCCGCATTCTGCTGCAGATAGCTCAGCCTCCTTGCACAAACTGTGCCTCAACCTTGGCCAATGATTGATTTCTTGAGTATTGGTGGGATTTCCCTTTATCCTCCTCTGATTCTTTCTTTGCATCATCCCTTTACACGTTCATGGGCCGATTCCTCACATCTGCTCACATCCAAAGTTCTAAATCCTCAAACTTGCATGTGGACACTGTACTCCCAAATAAGATTCTAAACTTTCTTCTGTCTATTGGTTTCAAGTGTTAAATTTCCTCCTCTCCATTACAGCTTTCCTTTGGGGTTGAAGTGCCTCGCCAGCTTTCGTATGGCCGTACTACTTTGTTTCCTTCCAACTTTAGTCTTCATATATCTTCTGACCCTCTACTCCCAAGTTGTGCCTTAGCAATGCTCTGCTTCTATTGCATCCAAATGTAGATCAAAAAGATGTTTCCATTGTGTTTGTGGCCGCAATGGCTGTCCTCTTTTCTCTCAAATTCATCAGATGGAGAGTCTTCTCCATATTGAGCCATCACAGCTGTTCCCAGTGGTATACAAGTAACCTTTAATAGATGAAAAACAACTCTACCCTCATCCTTCGCCTCGTGGTTCTACCACAGGTCTTACAGTTGACAAGTTGTTAGTTAGGAACATTCAGTATTCTCCGAAATCTAGTCTTGTTGCCATGCTTCAGTCATCTTTTTTTTTTTGCATGCCTCAGTTCTGTATAAGGAAAAGTAATGCCGACTGCAAGTATTTACATTCACACAAGATTTTCTGCCACACCGCTCCTTTCGGCCGTGTGTGTGTGTGTGTGTGTGTGTCCTTGCTGTCTTCTTCTTCCTGTGCTTCTCTCGTTTACACAAATTTTTGAAGCATGTCTTGGCTGTACCTGGGGTGCTCCTAGGCTACCAGCGGTGCCACCGCTTGCATATTTCCCCTATGTCACAACTTGTGTACTACCCCTATGTCACTACTTGCATACTACCCCTATGTCATCACTTGTGTACTCCCCCCTATGTCATTGCTTGCGTACTATCCCTATGTCATTGCTTGCGTACTACCCCTATGTCATTGCTTGCATACTATCCCTTGTGACACCGCTTGCCTACTTCCCCAATGTCATCCCTTGCGTACTACCCCTATGTCACCACTTGCATACTATTCCTATGTCACCGCTTGCGTACTATCCCTATGTCATTGCTTGTGTACTATCCCTTGTGACACTGCTTGCGTACTGCCCCTTTGCCACTGCTGGCCTACTTCCCCAATGTCATCCCTTGCGTACTACCCCCATGACATTGCTTGCACACTACCCCTATGTCACCGCTTGCTTACTCCCCTTGTGTCACCGCTTGCATACTACCCCTAGGCCACTGTGACACAAGGGTAGTACGCAAGGGATGACAGAGGGGAGTTATGCAATCAGTGGCATAGAGGTAGTACGCAAGCGGTGACACAAGGGTAGTAGACAAGTGGTGACATAAGGGTAGTATGCAGGCGGTGACATAAGGGTAGTATGCATTTTCCAATGTACCTTGTGTTTAGCCTCACCTCTTTTCCGCTCAGGTGATGTACATTGTGTTTAGCCTCGCATTCACCTCTTTGCTGCTGCTTAGTTTCCAATATACCTTGTGTTTAGCCTCACGCTCACCTCTTTACCGCTGCTTATTTTCCAGTGTACCTTGTGTTAGCCTCCCACTCACCTCTTTTCCGCTGCTTATTTTCCAATGTACCTTGTGTTAGCCTCCCACTCACCTCTTTTCCGCTGCTTATTTTTCAATGTACTTTGTGTTTAGCCTTGCATTCACCTCTTTTCTGCTGCTTATTTACCAGTGTACCTTGTGTTAGCCTCATAAATGTCACCTCTTTTCCGCTGCTTATTTTCCAATGTACCTTGTGTTGAGCCTCACACTCACCTCTTTTCCGCTGCTTATTTTCCAATGTACCTTGTGTTTAGCCTTGCCTCTTTACCGCTGCTTATTTTCCAGTGTCTCGCACTCACTTCTTTTCCGCTGCTTATTTTCCAATGTACCTTGTGGTTAGCCTCACGTTCACCTCTTTCCTGCTGCTTATTTTCCAGAGTACCTTGTGTTTAGCCTCACACTCGCCTCTTTACCGCTGCTCATTTGCCTATGTATCTTGTGTTTAGCCTCACACTCGCCTCTTTACCGCTGCTTATTTTCCAGAGTACCTTGTGTTTAGCCTCATGCTCACCTCTTTACCGCTGCTTATTTTCCAGTGTACCTTATGTTAGCCTCACACTCTCCTCTTTACCGCTGCTTATTTTCCAATGCACCTTGTGTTTAGCCTCATGCTCACCTCTTTCCTGCTGCCTATTTTCCAGAGTATCTTGTGTTTAGCCTCATGCTCGCCTCATTACCGCTGCCTATTTTCCAATGTACCTTGTGTTTAGTTTCACACTTTCCTCTTTACCGCTGCTTATTTTCCAATGTATCCTGTGTTTAGCCTCATGCTCACCTCTTTCCTGCTGCTTATTTTCCAGAGTAGCTTGTGTTTAGCCTCGCACTCGCCTCATTACCGCTGCCTATTTTCCAATGTACCTTGTGTTTAGCCTCGCACTCTCCTCTTTACCACTGCTTATTTTCTAATGTACCTTGTTGCTAGTCTCACACTGACCGCCTTTCCGACACTTCTTTTCTAATAATGTTGTTGGTCTCGCACTCACCTCCCTCATGCTGCTTATTTTGTAGTGTACCTTGTGTTTAGTCTCACTCTTACCTCCATCACACAGCTTTTTTGCAATGTACCTTGTTGCTTGTCGTACACTCACTGCCTTTCTACTGCTTCTTCCACTGCTTCTACTTCTTCTGTAACTCCCTACTGTTAGGTAGTAGGGAAGATCTACTCTCTAGGCTGTAGGTTGTGCAGAACACAGCTGCACGTCTGGCCCTCAATCAATTTTGTAGTGTACCTTGTGTTTAGTCTCACTCTTACCTCCATCACGCAGCTTGTTTGCAATGTACCTTGTTTCTTGTCGTACACTCACCGCCTTTCTACTGCTTCTTCTACTTCTTCGGTAACTCGCTACTGTTAGGGATTAGGGAAGATCTGCTCTCTAGGCTGCAGGTTGTGCAGAACACAGCTGCACGTCTGGCCCTCAATCCGCCCTCTTGATCACCTTCCAAACCTCTCCTGTGACTACTCCACTTGTTGTCCATTAGGAAACGAGCAGTATTTAAGCTTTTGTGTCTGGTATTTAAACCACTACAGGGAATGGTCTGGCTTACCTCAGAAAAAAGCTAAGACCTTATATTCCCTCCCGGCAACTGAGGTCGAGCGATCGGCAGCTGTTGTACCTTATGAGTATTAATAAAATCAGAATGGGAGGCCACTCATTTTCGCATCTTGCTCTCTCCCACTGAACAAACTGCCAGACAACATTCGCGCCTGCCCCAACTTAGGGCAGATAAAAACCGTCTTAAAACCTGGTTGTTTAGTCACTAATCAGTTGTCTCCTCTCTGCTCTTCTGATATTGTGGTGCCTTGAGACCCCCTTGGGGATGATTCGTTTTGCACCTAACAAATGCTTATAATAATAAATAATTGTTAGCGTCTCAGATTCAACGCACTTTAGCACCTGATTCTTCAGGTAACTGCTTTCTTCACATGTTCCTTGGTCTGGAAGGTCCATAGAACATGTGTGTTAGAAATGTCCACATGATGAATAAATGCAGCACAGATGTACAATATGAGCACCATTGTTGCCTATTCTGAATTTATTCTTTTCCCCCTGAAGAGCGTGCCTTGTTACTGCGACTGCCTGTTACATTGCATTACTCGGAGGGTGTTTAAGAGACAAAAGAACTTGAACTAATTAGAAATGCATCGTTTTGGGAGTCAGTACAGAAAGGAATGGCCCTCTGGAAGAGAGCAACGCTTGAAACCTCATGAAATGGGAATGGGAGCACAAATCTTTGAACAAGAGTGAAGCATGGTAACCTGCCTCCTTGAATTTAAAAATAGCTCTTCCTTTAGCATTCTAAGCTGTTAATTAGCTGAACACTGAGGTACACTGTGGCTCCGATTTACCATTTTACAGAACACAGAGCGAACTGTGTAGGAGTCGCCGATAGACACCAGCAGGCAGACTCCCAGAAGGACAGGGATGCATGGGAAGTAGGGTTAACTGCGCTCCTTTGCACCTTTTACCGTCCAGACCTGCCAGCTTACACTGTCGTGCTTCCTCTTCACTGTCACTCGATGACGCGCTAATATCACACTGTGGCACTGTGTGTCACATTCCCTTTTCACTGTCATCCGATGACGAGCCGATATCACACGATGGCACTGCATGTCACTCCCTTTTCACTGTCACCCGGTGACAATCCAATATCACACCGTGGCACTGTGTCGTGCTCCCTTTTCACTGTCACCCGGTGACGATCCAGTATAACATGGTGGCACTGTGTGTCACGCAGGGGCGTAACAAACGCCACCGCAGCCCCCGCGGTGCGGGGGGGCCCCACTCTCTTCAGTAAATGAAGGGGGCCCCAGCCCTCCTCAGCTCTTCAGTGAGAGCTGTGAGAGAGGCTTGCGCTAAAGCAAGCCTCTCTCCCTCTAAAGCAGGTGCAGGCTGTCTGCAGCCCCTCCCTCTAACTGAAGAGAAACAAAGTATCAACTTACATTGTTTCTCTTCAGTCAGAGCTAGAAGCCCAGAAAGAGGATGGGAGCCCAGAGAGAGCAGGAGGCAGCACAGAGCACTGCTCAGGACCCTGACAAGGGTGGGAGTGGGGGCCCCCAGAGAGAGCGTTCTCCAGGGCAAAGCTCATATGAGAAGGGGTGAGGCAGCAAAATGGTGCCCTCAGGTAAGCACTCTTGTTAGAACGCACCATGTGGACATCCGCAGGGGGGGGGGGAGGGCAAGGGAGGGGCCAAGAAGGGTGCAAGGTAGAGAGGAGAAGGGTGCAAGGCAGAGAGGAGAAGGGTGCAAGGCAGAGAGGAGAAGGGTGCAAGGCAGAGGGTAGAAGGGTGCAAGGCAGAGGGTAGAAGGGTGCAAGGTAGAGAGGAGAAGGGTGCAAGGTAGAGAGGAGAAGGATGCAAGGCGGAGGGGAGAAGGGTGCAAGGCAGAGAGGAGAAGGGTGCAAGGCAGAGGGGAGAAGGGTGCAAGGCAGAGAGGAGAAGGGTGCAAGGCAGAGGGGAGAAGGGTGCAAGGCAGAGGGGAGAAGGGTGCAAGGCAGAGGGGAGAAGGGTGCAAGGTAGAGGGGAGAAGGGTGCAAGGCGGAGGGGAGAAGGGTGCAAGGCGGAGGGGAGAAGGGTGCAAGGCAGAGGGGAGAAGGGTGCAAGGCAGAGGGGAGAAGGGTGCAAGGCAGAGGGGAGAAGGTTGCAAGAGTGACGGGAGAAGGGTGCAAGGCAGAGAGAAGGGTGCAAGGCAGAGAGCAGAAGGGTTCAAGGCAGAGAGGAGAAGGGTGCAAGGCAGAGGGAGGGTGCAAGGTAGAGGGGAGAAGGGTGCAAGGTAGAGAGGAGAAGGGTGCAAGGTAGAGAGGAGAAGGGTGTAAGGTAGAGAAGAGAAGGGTGCTAGGTGGAGGGGAGAAGGGTGCAAGGCAGAGGGGAGAAGGGTGCAAGGCAGAGGGGAGAAGGGTGCAAGGCAGAGGGGAGAAGGGTGCAAGGCAGAGAGGAGAAGGGTGCAAGGTAGGGAGGAGATGGGTGCAAGGCAGAGAGGAGAAGGGTGCAAGGCAGAGAGGAGAAGGGTGCAAGAGGGAGGGGAGAAGTGTGGAAGAGGGAGGGGAGAAGGGTGCAAGGCAGAGGGGAGAAGGGTGCAAGGGGGTGGCCGAGAAGGGTGCAAGGAATAGGGGAGAAGGGTGCAAGGCAGAGGGGAGAAGGGTGCAAGGCAGAGAGGAGATGGGTGCAAGGCAGAGAGGAGATGGGTGCAAGGCAGAGAGGAGATGGGTGCAAGGCAGAGGGGAGAATAGTGCAAGGCAGAGGGGAGAATGGTGCAAGGTAGAAAAGGGTGCAAGGCAGAGGGGGAAGGGTGCATGGGGGTGGGGGAGACGGGTGCAATGGGGAGGGTGAGAAGGGAGCAAGGCAGAGGGTGAGAAGGGTGCAAGGTGGATGGTGATGAAGTTAAAAATGTGCCCCTCCCCCGCCCCCCCGGAAACATTTCTGCGGACGCCCATGGCAACGCACACTACTTTGTGAGAGAGAGAGAGAGAGAGAGAGCGAGTGGAGTGAGAGAGGGAGTGAGTGAGAGAGAGAGGAGTGGAGTGGAGTGGAGTGAGAGTGAGAGTGAGAGAGAGAGAGAGAGTGAGAGTGGAGTGAGAGAGAGAGAGTGGAGTGAGAGAGAGAGAGTGGAGTGAGAGAGAGAGAGTGGAGTGAGAGAGAGAGAATGGAGTGAGAGAGAGAGAGTGGAGTGGAGTGAGAGAGAGAGTGGAGTGGAGTGGAGTGAGAGAGAGTGGAGTGGAGTGAGAGAGAGGAGTGACAGTGAGAGAGAGAGTGACAGTGGGAGAGAGAGTGACAGTGGGAGAGAGAGTGACAGTGGGAGAGAGAGTGACAGTGGGAGAGAGTGACAGTGGGAGAGAGTGGCAGTGGGAGAGAGTGGCAGTGGGAGAGAGTGGCAGTGGGAGAGAGTGGCAGTGGGAGAGAGTGGAGGGAGACAGACAGTGGAGGGAGACAGACAGTGGAGGGAGACAGACAGTGGAGAGAGAGAGACAGTGGAGAGAGAGAGAC
This sequence comes from Lissotriton vulgaris, assembly GCF_964263255.1. Lineage (NCBI taxonomy): Eukaryota > Metazoa > Chordata > Amphibia > Caudata > Salamandridae > Lissotriton > Lissotriton vulgaris. The sequence goes on along the minus strand of NC_141697.1, from coordinate 147,182,319 downwards.
AGTGGGAGAGAGACAGTGGGAGAGAGAGACAGTGGGAGAGAGAGTGGCAGTGGGAGAGAGTGGCAGTGGGAGAGAGTGGAGGGAGACGGACAGTGGAGGGAGACAGACAGTGGAGGGAGACAGACAGTGGAGAGAGAGAGACAGTGGAGAGAGAGAGACAGTGGGAGAGAGAGAGACAGTGGGAGAGAGAGAGACAGTGGGAGAGAGAGAGACAGTGGGAGAGAGAGAGACAGTGGGAGAGAGAGAGACAGTGGGAGAGAGAGAGACAGTGGGAGAGAGAGTGACGGTGGGAGAGAGAGTGACGGTGGGAGAGAGTGACAGTGGGAGAGAGTGACAGTGGGAGAGAGTGACAGTGGGAGAGAGTGACAGTGGGAGAGAGTGGCAGTGGGAGAGAGTGGAGGGAGACAGAGATAGTGGGAGAGAGAGTGACAGTGGGAGAGAGAGTGACAGTGGGAGAGAGTGACAGTGGGAGAGAGAGTGACAGTGGGAGAGAGTGACAGTGGGAGAGAGGGACAGTGGGAGAGAGGGACAGTGGGAGAGAGGGACAGTGGGAGAGAGTGGCAGTGGGAGAGAGTGGCAGTGGGAGAGAGTGGAGGGAGACAGACCGTGGAGAGAGACAGACCGTGGAGAGAGACAGACCGTGGAGAGAGACAGACCGTGGAGAGAGAGAGACCGTGGAGAGAGAGTGGACAGAGTTGAGAGAGAGAATGGAGAGAGAGTGGAGAGAGAGTAAAGACTGACTGACTCAGTGACTGAATACTGACTGACTGAGAGACTGACTGGCTGAAAGAGAGCGAGACTGACTGACTGACTGAGAGAGATAGAGTGACTGACTGGCTGAGAGAGATAGACTGACTGACTGGCTGAGAGAGAGACTGACAGACTGGCAGAAAGAGAGAGATAGGGAGACTGACAGAGAGAGTTCTTCATTCTGTATTTGCAGTTTTTATTTTCACACACTGGGGAGGATCCATTTGCAGATTATTGTATTGAGGATGGGCCTGCAAGTGTCAGCTTGTCAGATGTGCTGTTAACTCAGACAGCAGCACTATCATTGTGAAAGCCTTTGTTTTTACCAACACTGAAAGAAAGAAGAAATATTGTGCTAATCATCCATGTAATGTTTTTATTTGCATAGGGGAGCTAAATATGTTACAAGTGAGATCAGCACTGTGAACTACTGGGAATAATTCACAGTTCAGATTTCTTTTTTGTGAAATATGTGTTTTGAGACCTCTGGTAAATATTCAATAGGAAAGGTTACCCACTGGCAAACATTCATTGTGGGGGGGTGTTTGTGTGTGGCGCATTTTTGTTTTGCCAATAACTTTTGCGCCGTTTGATGAATCTTCACAACATTTTCAAAACTAATACGCCAGTCCGTTCACCTGCTGTCTTGAAAGTTTCAGGGGATTTGTGAAGCCGGGGCAGAGAAAAAGGGGAGTGCCATAATGCATTTTCCCCATGCAAATTCCTATTAGGATTTTAGACACGTCTACAGCCCAAACTGCTGAATGGAATTACTCCAAATTTGGCGAAAGCGACCTTTTTGTGAATTGGTCTAAATCCATTCAGTAGTTTTTGAGATCTTAAATGAAATCCAAATTTGGATATCTAGGGATGCGAAGTCACTGCAAACTCTCCTAATCTCGTGTTGTAATCTGATTGGCTGCCAACACTTCAACCATGAAGTGTTGGCAGCCATTTTGGGGCTCTGCTTCAGTCGAGTCCCAGAAAAAAACATTTTTTTTAAAGAAAAGAGGACAGGGTAGGAATACCCTGACCCCGCAGCCATGGTCCTGGGGTCCCAGAGGGACCTAATCAAGGCAAAAAAACACTTAAAAAAATGCTTGCCACGAAATCATGACGAAGCCGCAAATCAGCAAGCAAACATTTTTTTAAAACAAATGTGGTCTCCTGCTATTGCTTACATTATAGCCCCCGGGTGGACCAAGTTCCGGGAGCATGCGGACATTGAAAAATAAAAGGAGGGGGGAGCTCCAAGAGCTCATTTTCGTCCTGGAAACCAAGACCTCCCCGGGGCTATTGTTCAAATGTAGCGAGTCAGCCGTATTGACCACACGAGGTCCGGGGACCACCACCTCCCTGGGGCTATTGTTGAAATTTACAGGTAGTCGCAGGCTGGCTAGGTCCGGTAATCTCTGTTTAATTTGTTTCTCTGCCGCCCCGCCTGGCAACAGTTGTCCAACATAGGTTGTGGGCTGTGCCATGCTACTACGGAGTGTGGGTGAAATTATACTGTTAGCGAGAAAGCGTCACTCATAGTTGTTGAATGTCACTCATAATGGCATTGAAATTATGAAAATGTCACACATAAGCAATCTGGAACCTTGGCAGCTGTGCACATGGACATGGTAGCAATCCAAGAACACCAACAGCGCCAAGAAGTTGGTTGTTACACAAAAACTGCACAACATACTAAATAGCATGCTTGTGCTTTATAAATCCCATTAGCATAGGCCAACAGCCAATTCTCTTGCCAGCCCACCGCATCACTACAGCTCTGCAGGACTGAAGAGCTTTACTGTTCAGTACATGGTCACAGCATCTTAACACTAGAGGGGTGAAGACTCCTCCATCCCTAGGGCTCCAGTACTGCTCAGTAACAGGCTTCCGGCCTGCACCACATTAACGCGCTGCATCCTGGGGAGCCAAGGTCCTTGCTTTCAAATGTAGGCCAGCCAGTGCAACTGGCTGGATCTACCTTTCAAAACCCTTAACTAGCAGTCTTAACGATAGAGGTAGTGGCACATTGTGTCCCATGATCCTTTCACCAAGAGCAGAAAGGAGGTACTTCAACTAGCTTCTGCACAACATACAATGCACCCATCATTCATGATTAATAGTCCAAGGGAGAAGTGTTTCCTAGCAATAGATTTGTCTCATTGGGATCAGAGGGGGTTGGGGGGTCCACACGGTCCCTGCTAAATTTCAACAATAGCCCCAGGGAGGTTGTGGTTCCCATAGCCAGGGTGGTCCGCAAGGCCCACTCGCTACATTTGAACAATAGCCTCGGAGACGTGGTGGTTCCCGGAGTGAAAATGAGCTCTTGAAGGGGCGCCTGTGCGCCCCCCTCCTTTTATTTTTTTTGTATGCCTGCATGCCCCCAGAACCAGGTCCACCCAGGCCTATAATGTAAACAAGCGCTGGAGACCACATTTGTTTTTTTATATTTTTATTTTTACTGCAGATTTGCGGCTTCATCTCGATTTTGCAGCAGTAATTTTTTTTTAAGTGCTTTTTTGCCCTGTTGGGTCCCTCTGGGACCCCAGGACCAGGACTGTGGGGTCAGGGTAATCCTACCCTGTCCCTTTCTCTTTTTATAGAATGTTTTTTCTGGGACTCGGCTGAAGCTGAGTCTCAAGATGGTTGCCAACTCTTCATGATTGAAGGGTTGGCAGCCACCAGATTACAGCACAAGATCGGGCGAGTTCGCTGAGCCTTCACATCCCTAGATATCCAAATTTGGATTTCTTTTAAAATCTCAAAAACTAGTGAATGGATTTAGACCAATTCACATAAAGGTCACTTTCTGGAACAGCAGCAACATTTCTGCCACATTTGGTGTAGTTCCGTTCAGCGGTTCGGGCTGTAGTCGTGTCTAAAACCCTGATGGGAATTTGCATTGGGAAAACGTGTTATGGGGCCCCCCTTTTTTTCTGCCCCGGCTTCACAAATCCCCCCGATACTTTCAACACAATAACTGAACAGACTGGCATACTAATTTTGAAAATGTCAAGATTCGTTGCGCGACACAAAAGTTATTAGTAAAACAATAACGCTTTTCGTATGGAAACTAGGTCCTTACAACCGCCAATAGGTAGTACACACACACACATATATACATTTCTCATTGAATGTTTGCCAGTGGGTAACCCTTCTTACTGAATGTTTGCCAGTGGTCTCAAAACTCGTATTTCACAGAAAAGAAGTCTTCACTGTGAATTATTTCCAGTAGTTGACTGTGCTGATCTCACTTGTAGCATATTTAGCTCCCCTAACAAGTAAAAACATTAAGTGGATGATTAACATAATATTTCTTCTTTCTTTCAGTGTTGGTAAAAAACTGCTTTCACAATGATAGTGCTGCTGTGGGAGCATTAACAGCACATCCGACAAGCTGACACTTGCAGGCCCATCCTCGATACCATAATCTGCAAATGGATCCTCCCAAGTGTGTGAAAATAAAAAACGTAAATACAGAATGCAGAACTGTGTCAGCAAAAACATATTACGCTCTCCCACACTGCACTTTTTTTTATATAAGGCTTGTTAAACCTGCTCCATAATGTGCAAGTACTACAAATGAAAAGCACATTTTATAATGTGTTTTAATTTCCTTACAGTGTACTTTGTATGACTTGTAATATTAAACATTGTTGCATAAAACACATTTTAAAGATCAGTACATTATCCTCAACAAAAATGCACACTTCTCAAAATATTGACAGACATCTGCAGTCTTAGCAAACAATGAATAATCTATGGATTAACACTGAAATGATCCAAATCTTTCCAAAAAAATTTCAAAAATCAATTAAAAAAATCGAGTAATATAAAAAATACTTAACAAGTAACATGTTTCATATGGTCCTACATTGCCATCTCAGGGTTTGTTGTTCATAAACGTTACCAGAACTTCTCAATGACAATACTGGCCTTTGTTACACAGTTTCCCGGAATGTATTCTGTATATATACTAGTTTTAATAGTACCCCAATATGTGCCCCCCTAAAATTCACTTCACTGGATGAATACGTTCAAGATACACCTACTTACAAAAATTAAACACCATGTCTTTGAAAATCTGATAGTTAAATTACTTGACCGGTGCTCTTTTTAAAACCAAACAAAAGCAGTGGAACATGATGCAGACCAACTGATTTCTGCCACATGCTGAAATAGTTAAATAACCCAAATCTCCAGTCTTTTAACGTAGGACCACCAATCACATTATGAGCTCCCTGCCTGCCTGACTGGGTGTCCTCATTTCTCACTGATCCCAATGAGACAGATCTATTGCGAGGAAACACTCGTGCCTTGGGCTTTTAATCCTGAATGATGGGTGCATCGTATGTTTCTCAGAAGCTTGTTGAATTTGCCACTTGCTGCCCTTGGTGAATGAATCCTGGGACACTATGCGCCGCTACCTTTATCGTTAAGACTCTAAGGGCCAGATGTATCAAAGGGTTTTGCCCATTCTGTGTCTATGGGGAAATGTGTTGATACATATGGCCCCTAGTTAAGGGGTTTGAAAGGTAGATCCAGCCACTTGCACTGTCTGCCCTCCACTTGAATGCAAGGACCTTGGCTCCCCAGGATGCAGCTGGTTAATGTGGCGCAGGCCGGAAGCCTGTTACTGAGCAGTACTGGAGCCCTGGGGACGGAGGAGTCTTCACCCCTCTAGTGTGAAGGTGCTGTGACCATGTACTGAACAGTAAAGCTCTTCAGTCCTGCAGAGCTGTAGTGATGCGGTGGGCTGGCAAGAGGATTGGTTGTTGGTCTATGCTAATGGGATTTATAAAGCACAAGCATGCTATTTAGTATGTTATGCGTTTTTTGTTCAACAGCCAACTTCTTGGCGCTTTTGAGATTCCTGGATCGCATAATATTGTCACTAGTTTGGAGCTTTTCCCAAAGAATGCTACCTTGTCCATGTGCATAGTGGCCAAGGTTTCAGATCGCTTACGTGTGACATTTTCATGATTTCAGTGTAATTATGAGTGACATTCAACAACTATGAGTGAGACACTTCCTCACTAACAGTATAATGTCACCCACACTTAGTAGTAGCATGGCACAGCCTAGGTTGGAGACCTGTTGCCGAATGGGCAGCGGAGAAACAATAAATTAAACCGAGTGCATGCCTTAGCCAGCCTGCATCTCCCTGGCGAGCAACCAATCAAAGGAATGGCATTCAGTTCATGGTCAATTGACAGCCTCTGTTCAGGCTCTCTGCCACGTGGGCGGTGAGAGGGGCCCAGCGGGGATCTTCTCCCTGTACAGTTCTCTAAGTGGGCCCCTCTTTTACTGCAGTTTAGACTGACCCAGGTTTTGGCATGTATTTAGAAGCTTTGTATTGTGGTTGAACATTGATGTATGCACGTCTGTTTGAGACTGTGGTTTGAGCAGGGGGCACTTTTTTTACATTAATTAGGTGGGTGTGTGGTTTTGTGTTTCGGTCTTCAAATTTGTTTGGCTTGCATATGAGTTTCTGTGATAGCAGGATATTTCCACATGATAATATATTGAGATGCCTATTCCTCCCATTGTACACTAGCGCCATCTTGTGGCCTTTATAAACTAGTTCAGCTTTTATGCAGCTATGGAACTTCGCGGTTTTATTGCACTTCAGGACACAATTCTTTTGGGTGACAATCTCGGGAAATTGCCACAAATATGCTATTCTTGTGAGAAGTTGGCCTGGTATATGGTGTTCACTATTCTAGTGATCACCTTGCACCATTCCAAACAACCCTTATGGTGTTGGTTGTAAGTCAACCTTATATTATAGACCAGCTATACTAGTGGTAGCGTGGACAGAACAGTCTTAGGCTAAAAGACTCTAGAGGGAGTGTAAAGCCAGCTGTATTACCATATGTAACCCCTTGAATATGACATCAAATGACACCACACAGGATATATATAAAATATATATGTATTTATTTCTAACACACTCCTCTGAACTCTTTATGAGGTCAGAGGCCAAAGCACATAACAAGACACTCAGTTATTATACGTTAAGTTGCACAATTTACGGTTAGGCCCTAAGGGCGAAGCAAACCATATACTAAGAAAGTGGTATAAGTACCACGTCACGAGAAAAGGAAAGGCCTATGGCCTAGGGAATCGCTGGGGCTACACTGTCTTAACAATAGTTTAAAAGTAGGAGGCCCACAGGTGGCGCGTGCAGTGTCTTTACACACACACGGGATTCAATGCAAAGTCAATGGGAACTTAGAAGTTAGATTTAGAAGGATTTAGGACACTTCCGGTTGAGCTAGGAGGAAACAACTAGAGACTTAGACACTTGGATAGTCAATACCCTTGGGAGCACCGGAGTACTCACGTTACCTCACCCACGGACGGTGGGTGCATAGGTGTGAAGATGTCGGGTTTCGTCGTTGAAGCCTATGGAGACCTGAAGAAAGATGCTGCAGGCGACCAGGATGAAGATGTCCGGGTGGATCGAGGATGAAGAGGACCTGAAAGCAGAGGGGACAGAGTCTGGGTCACTAGCCAGTGACCGCGTGGAACCAGGAAGGAACCAGACGACGTCGAGGAGCAATCAGGTGCTGTCTTGAAGCTTGTCTTGGCAGCCACGTGGACCAGGAGGCGTCGACAACGACCAGGTCCTGGAGTTGTGCTGTCCCACGAAGGATCTCGCAGACGGAGGAGTCGACTTCCGCATTGGAGTCGACAAGCCTTGGCAAAGGCAACCCACGCAGGATACAACAAAAGACTTCTGGTGCAGACCAGCAAGGTCTGGGGTGCTTCACCTTTGCAGGGAAGCAAGGGCCAGTCTGGAGCAACCAGACCAGTGATGTGGTTCAAAAGGATTGTCGTCACAGAGGCTACTAGCCAACGGGCCAGCAACCGGACAACACGTCGAGCAGAACAAAAGCACAAGGGCCCCACGCAGAACTCGTGGAGTGTGGGGGACTGATCTTCGTCGCAGATGGAGCTCGAGATCGGGGCTTCTCAATCCCCAGTGCACAGCTTCGAGGGTACCTCAGGAGCTGCATAGGTAGCAAGTTGCAGGCTTTCCAAGATGTCCGGTCCCACGTGTCTCGTCGCCTCCACGGATCCCAGCTATGCTGCAATCGTGAATAGAGGGTCAGAGAGGTCTGGAAGTCTGGGTCTTGTCAAGCTCTGTGCTCAGGTTCCGGCGGGAACATCGACAAAGCAAGCCGTTGATTTGCTGGATGGTGCCTGGTTGCCCAGGGTGGTCACTCCTTGGCCACAAGGGAGATTCTTCAGTCCAGCTTCAGCAGAATGTCAAAGGTCCAGAGTTTCGTTTCAAGTTTCAGTCTGGATCAAATCTAAAGTCTCAGGACTCAGCTCCTACGTTTATACAACTAAAAGGGGCTGGATTACTGACTAGGTCCCTCCTGTGGTTGGGACCAGGAAGGGGGGTGGTTACACCCCCTCTCCTTTGTCCATTTTCGCGCCAGAGCTGGGGCTGGAGTGCCCCAGCAACCGGTTTGAACTGGGGTATGCATGGAGCACCTAGTGTGCCCCAGGCAGTGTCTCATTCTATTCAGTCCTCCCTGTCCCAATACACAAAGTCGTGTCTGGGGTGGTGCTCGCACCTCCCCAGGCAGGAAACCTACTGTCCAAACCTCCGTGACTGGAAGGACTCCCAGCAGCAGGAGGTTAGACTTGTATCGGTGGCAGCAGCGTCCATTTTGTGACGCTGGGGCTCTGGTTAACTTTAACCGGGATAGTCAGCAACAACATGTCTTCTCCCTCTAGAAGGGTGAAATGCTACCCCCGTCGCCAGAATTGGCGAGGGGGTAGTATTCCAAAGCATATGACACCTTACACGACATGTTTGGATAAAGCCAAACCAAAGTTGGCATTAACCGCGAGGATTATAATGCACTTAAAAGTATATGGTATGGCGATATCATAGAACAGCTATAAGGACATGGTTCCGAAAGCTGCAGACAGGCTCAGCTCTTGCTAGAGCACCATCTCAAACATAACCAAGCACTCTGCCTCCAGGATTGTTAAGGCCTGCCATAGGAGTTACTTATAGGTTACTATGTGTCTATATATAAGTAGGTATAGGAATACTATACCTAAGCAAGGGGTGATTACACGACCTTGCCCCAGCTGAGTGATCAGCCAGTTGTGTCTATTTGAGTGGCCAGCCAGGGGTGGCATAATACATGCTGCAGCCCCTGGTAGGCCTTGGTTACACCTATGCCCTGAGTACCTAGGGTACACTTCTACAGGGGCTGACAAGGTGACCAATTCCCAATTGTGGATGTACCTAGAGTACATGGAGTCCATTTTACAGTGAGAGCAGATAGCCTGGGACCCTGATTAGCAGGATCCCAGGCCAACTAAGTCGAAAACCAGCTAAACACTAGGCAAAAAATGTGGGGTAACCATAGTCGGGTATCCATCTTCCTACAATTCTGACGTGAGATACATGGCAGCATGTGGGGTCAGAGTACTGCTCGATTCCCCTGCAGGGGTGGTTTTGATGAGTGAGTGGAGGATTGATCTTGTCACGTTCCACATAACCTGTCTGGGCACGCACAGAGTTATCTGGTGTTGGCTGCAGAAAGAGGGAAAGAAGAGATTGGGCACTGCAACCTTTCACCAAAGATTTACTAGTGCAAGTCTGTCTTCAAAACACAGAGGCCCCCTGTCTCCCTGTACCAGTGTTTTCTCCCCCTGGGTGTCACTCTAGCATGGTCCCCATTATCTTACAGTCCCCTCCTCGTAATACCCTGCCCCACAGTTTCCCCAAGCTGTAGATTCACCGACCGATGAATTCATCCCTTAATGACAGTGTAACTGTAGCTAACCTGCCGCTCGGTCTGTTCCAGTGTCCATGCCACCTCTTGCATGTCAGTCAAAATGCAGTGCAGCTCTCAGTGGGTGCTGCTGTCTGCAGGCAATGTGCAAGTGGGAACCTGTGCAGATTCTAGCTGATGCCACCTGTGAAAGAGCCACCGGATGCACATGCATTACTGATGCCATCAGGTGAATATGCCAGTGCAGGGGGTGGGATTACCAGCCGGGTGATGGTAATATTGACCTTCCTGTGCCTTGGCCTGTTAATCCTGTACACTGGTATTTGTAAATCGAAAACACAGGATAAGTAGAGGCTGATGTGATATTATTACTGATTACTGAGGTAGCAGATCACATAGGCATGCAAGCACATATTGCATCCCCATTGTAATTACTGGTAGATAATACCAGATCCTAAATCCTGTTGAATGGTAGCTTCGTGTCAGAATATTAGTTGAATATCATGGTGTTGCCAAGCTTGATTGGCTTGGTCAGTTACTTCTCTTCAGGTGTGGTGTTGGTGTTTGCCGGCAGATGCCATACCTCAAGTCTAAATGCATTAATCAAGTTGTGTTTGTTGCGAGTGTGGTGCAGTTTGGGGGGTTTTAAACAGGTAGCGCAAAGAGGCAATTTTAATGTGCTTTTTAAAAAGCAGGTGGTCCTGCAAGTAGTGTATATCATGGGAAGTGTGTTACATTAATCAGCTCTCCAGACAAGAAGGGCCTCTCTCTAATTTGTTTTCAGGTTTGTCGTGGTCAGTGTTGCTGTCAGGATTCATTCATGCCTTTAAGAGGTTGGTGGGCTGTGGGTTGGGAGGCAGCCAATATTATTTGCGAGTATTGTTGAAAACGGTTCTTACATTATCTTTTCAGGTCTGGGTAATGCTTCAGTGCCCTCTCTCCTGCATTCTGCTTACTACTTGGCATTTCATTCACTTAATGAATCTGCAGATCAACTCTTGCTATAGTTAATTAATTGTAAATTGCATTAACATTTTTATTTCGCATTTCGTTCCGAACCCCTGCTGACTGAGCCCTGAAAATAATAGGTTTCAATCAGCACTGAAAATGATAGATTTATTTTTAAATTAACTTGCATATATTAATTTAAATTCTCGAGCTAGTATGAGTTGCCAGCAATTCACCCAATTTCATGCTACTAAATTAACCATCAGAAGGCTAGAAAACTAGTTTACCTTACCAGGATTGAAACTCTTGACCTTCAGATCACAGCAAATGTCAACAGGGAGTTTTGACTCACTGGCCCATTAAAGAAAGTTACTGACCTGCATTATGGGCGCTCTTGAAAAAGTGTCTTCTACAGTTTTACATATAACTAGTGCTTCATTTGGAGAAAATGTTTTTACAGTTGCCCAAAGTTTTTTCCTAGAATGTCACAGTCAACAGTGCCTTTTCCTGCTTCCACCTCTTGCCTCTTTCCTCCAAAAACCTGCACTTCCTGTTTCTTTATCTAACTCCTGTAGGTTTTTTTCAACCCTGCTTTATCCCTCCCTTGCTAATTTTCTATCGTCCTTCTCTCTTTCTGTTTCTTGCTCTGGGTCAAAAACGAGGATAAAAAATAAGCCCTGGTCCCCAAAAGTCTCGCTTTACCAAAAGCATAGAGGTACTATCTTCTTCCACCCGCCACAGGTATTAGTGGAATAAGATGATTTACCTGCACCCCTTTCCGATAGGACCGCCAGATCAATAGTCTGGCGGTACAACACCTGACCTACACTCACGCTTGACACCGGTAGTAAGGTGGTAAGAGTGATGTACCTGGTGAGTGACTATGGCATGAGGAGTAAAGACATGTGCCTTTCAGAAGCCCTGTGGGCGAGGCTGTAGGACAATGCATTTCAGTGCGGTGATGCGGCACACCGCACTGAAATGCGTGAGTGTCACACCGGATGCGTGATACTTGACAGGCATGAGGAGGTTTCTTATCAGTGCCACACGAGGAGTTTTTGAAGGGCCTATTTTAAGATATCTTTGCACCCAATCTGGATGAACATTCAAGCCTGCAAAGCGGATCTCTTCACTTTCAGGTGGGTGCACATTTAGATGATAGCCAAAATGGTGCTTGGAACTATAAGAGAGGTTACACCATTATTTTAAAGATTGATTTAAAATCTTTTTATTCCGCTTATTCCTTGGTGTTTGATAACGGCAAAAGAATGGGTGCTGGTTCCTGCAACCACTTCCACCTGCACAAATTTCGCACTGCAAGCAGCCGTCATGTTCACCCTTTCTTTGGAACGGCATTTATCTAACTACTAAGTGCAACCAATTTGATACCGAAGGCACTTCCGGTCGAGAACGGCACTTCCGGTCGGAATAGGGACTAGCTTTTAACGACATGAAGAGACCACTGGTATTACATTTTGAAGGCGAAGTTGTTTTGGCGCCCTATCCTCACGCAAGGAATACTTTTCGTCATTAAATGAAGAACAGTGATGACGGCCGGTAAATTATTCATTACTGTGTGAAATCGAAAGACTTTATTTGAATCCGCAGCCGTGGCTCGGGAGCTGCTGCTAATTACACTCTGGACGTGCATGCGCTGGAAAAGGTGAGTAACATTCAAATGAGGCCGTGACGGTCGTTTGCTCATGTTTTATGTCTTAAAGGTTGCTCACTGGCGTCATCAGGTGTTGGTGTGCTGTTCACGCGCCCATCGACGCCTCCCTCGTGTGGTATAAAAGTCACGGCGCCGCATCAGGATTCACAGGTGTTGTTCACCGGAAGATACCACGTGATGTGTGTAAAGTACGACACAGGCCTTTAATATAAACTTTTTAGCGGGCCCTGGCAGTGAAAAGTAAAAAAACACGGCCAGATTACCTCTTTTGTCAGTCAGCCTCAAGATTCTACAAAACATGAGTTCTAGTTTACAATCCACTCCGCTAGTCACAACACATTAGCGTACTTGTCATCACAAACTTTCACAAATATGTGTTGCGACACACATAGTGTCTACTGTAGCTAACAGTTCATGGTGGTATCGGATGTTGACAACACGAGTGTGGGATTGACCTGAGGTCGCAGCAGGGCTTTAACCCCTCCCCTGCTGGTTACAGAACCACTCCGTCTTCAGCCGCAGTCGCGCTGTGCTGATGACGGAGCGGTTCCGTCACGGCCTGCTCGGAACGCCTGTGCGGTGCGGATTCCGCACCTGCGCTGAACGTTCTATTGAGCGGGCGGGGCCGTGACAGAACCGCTCCGTCATGAGCACAGCGCAACCGCGGCTGGTGACGGAGCGGTTCCGTCACCAGCATGCGCCCGCCGCGCGGCCCCTCTGCCCCCTTAGCACTGCGGCGGAATAGCCGCCGCAGTGAAGGAGTTAAGTGGAGAAGTGTGGCTCACTGGTTAGAGCAGGCAGACCCTGAAGCAGAGGTCAGACCCGGGACCAGGGTTCAATTCCCGACGCGGCAGGGTCTTGAGCTCAAATGTCCATGGACTCGATAATTCTCGCTTCGGTGCCTGACCTAATCATGGGTTCACACTCTGCAACTCTGGGCATTAAGCTTGCTTAATCTCCACAACGGCCCCCCGCGGCGGGATGCCTGGCTTTCACCTTGGGGATGCCCTGTAGGGGCTATCTCACAGGGAAAAGCCAGGACGGGTTCCCAAGGCAAGCGCGGAGATACCCCTTCGGGGGTCGAATCTGGCGCTATATAAGAATATAATAATAATAATAATAATAATAATAAGTGGGCCGGGTCTCAACGGTGTTGAGCATCGGCAGTTTTTTAAAGGGGGCCTCGAAACGGGTCTCTATCGGGCCCTATTTTGAGCCTTGGCATAGGCGGTCCGTGATTTTTTACGGACTGCAGTGACAGCAGTTTGTTGTCACTACAGTCCGGAAAAAAGTGCCAGGGTGCATTACAGTCCGATAGAGACCCGTTTCGAGACAGCAAGCACATCGATATGCGCTACTCACACTGCTCACTTCTCACTAGTGGAGAAGTTACGGCATGATGTCATGCCAGGTGAGCGCTGTGGGGGAAGGGAAATCCTTTAAAGAGTCATTTTCTTTTTGGATTTCCCTTCTCTTTCTGAAACTCAGGAGCAGCAACATTGTGGTAGGGTCACCAGGGATTTAATTGGAAGCTTTTTCAATATTCTATGTAACAAGCAGGGCTCGAGTTGGGTTACCGCGTGGGTGGACGGTGTCCTCCCACTTATTTAACCCCTTGGCTGCGGGGCAGATTCCCCCGCTGTGCTGGGGGGAGGGGGGACACTCACAGCGCCCCGATGCTCATGACGAGCTCAGCTCGTCATGAGCCACGTTTCTTGTGTGCTGAGCTGAGCTCGACATGACCATGCCCATTCATTAGAACGCCCAGCACAGCAGGGAAATTAGCCCCGCACCTGAGCGTTCTAACGGTCATGACTAGCTCAGCTCGTCATGAGCACACGAGAACCATGGCTCATGACGAGCTGAGCTCATCATGAGCGTCGGAGGGGTTAACCGGGAGCTCGATAACTGGAGCAAATGGAGCCACACATTCACTCTTTGGCCTCTCTGGGGCGAGATCGGCACTCATTCAGAACGCTGCTCACACACTGACTTCTCTGATGCAATTGCATCTAAGGGGTGAGCTAGGGGAGGCAATGAGTCTGATGGTGCAAGCCACCTTTCGTGACGTCACTTTCTGTCGTGACGTCAGCGTCCCCCCACTTCTTTTTTTAGGACTTGTGCCCTGTTAACAAGCCATAGTTGCAGCTTATTTATCTTATTCAACTAATAACCATTGACAAAACCAATAGTCCTTACTTGTTTTAGGTATGATGTTACTTGTTATATCACATATCTGGATGCAATGACAGAAACAGCAAAATACAAGTCGGGCTGCACACTATGCTAAACGCAGATTTTTCGCTTAAGTGTTTTAAAGCCACGCCCCCTAATTACACTGGTCACGCCCCCTTGAGAGACCCCCCCCCCCCCCCCCCCCCCAGTTTTTTAATCCCACTTAAAGCCCTGGGTCACAGAGAGTCTGTGGAGCGTTGAAAGGGCACCCGAGATTTCACTGCAAACTACAGGGTACATTCATGAGAGAAAGTGTGGTCTGCGCGGCTCTCATTTTAGAACAGAGGGGTCTGGCTTCTAATGCCGGCTTCGGCACTAGATGATCTAGATCACAAGTCGTAACTGGGAAAATTACTTTATTTCCACGTATTCTTAACTTGTCAATCTTTTTGAATGCATCTAATGTAAATACAAAAAATGCACCATGCGCTCCTGGTTGCATTATCACACTCAAACCACAACACAAAGCAGAGGCAGTAATCTTCTTTGTAGACCACCATTTCTGAAACTATCTTTGCATAGTATCAAATAACTGAAACAAACATTATGTAAATCGCAGGGATTTGGAAGGACCGGAGCTCATCTTTGTCTAGGTGTGCCTGGTGAATGCTAATAACGGATGCTCAACGAGATAGGTGGATTTGCCCAGGGTCATACAATTCGCTCTTCTGGTTCCAAGTCAACCCCATTTTTGCCTTCGACAGTGGAATGAACTAGAGGGACAGTGTGATGGTTTAGCTTACACAAATCCACGGGGATTTTGTCTGGTGTTGGTAGTGCCAAAACACATGACGAGCTCACAAATTAGATTTATGCAATATGGTAGAAACGTATCGAGGGTTCGTAGAGTGGTATGTAGACTCGCATTAGTGGGACTCTGACACGTGTGGGGGGTGGGGAGAAGGGGGGGAGCTAAGGAGGGGGGGAGAAGGTAGGGCGGAGGGGGGGTTTGGGGGGAGTTGGGCAAGGGGGAGGGGTTTACTCGGGGAGGGGGGACGAAGTTTGGTAGGGACTGTTGTAACGTTGCAAACGCACGGGGGAATGTGGGGTCCGAAAAGCGGCCTTGCCATCTTCCAGACAACCGCATGTCGCTGATTACTGTGACATCCCTCAGGACGGACCTTTCTCCACGATTGCGCCGCTCAACCTCCGGGGTGTGAGCTAAATGGCTGTGTGAGGGAAACAATGGAGAACTGTATGCACACTGGTTAATGGTTGGTATGGCGAACACAATATGTTATAAATACCTGTTCTTGCTGCAATAAAAATATATTTACCAAAAAAAAAATGGTAGAAACGTATCGACCGTCTCAACAATCACAAATGTCGATTTAGTGGAGCCTCCTTGTTTAGGTATTTTTTTTATCACATGGCGCTTTATAATCTACAAACACACCTTTGATAGGAAGAAAGGTGGGAAATAACACAAGTTATATGTACTGTATGTGTATGTGTGTGTATATATAATGTATATAGTGGAGAGTGGTGGTAGCAATGATGTAATATCCTACTCTTCTGGCAGCTGACGAAGGTGTCTCCTTGCCCTTATTCTTTGTAAAGCATGCCAGCCTGCCAGTTTCATTGACTGACTAGCCTGAAATCACTTTCTGTATGAGAATTGAGAAGGCCATTAGTTTTGGCTTTTCTGTAGTGATACATTCTTCTCGCTTCACCGACCTGTATTGCGAGAGGTAGAGTAGAGGGTTGAAGAGAGGTAAGTACCTCATTACGTCACGATCGGAGATCCCGACCACAGTAGCTCCATCGTGGTAAGGACAAGTGGGGGGAGGAGGGGATGGACATAATGAAGGTGACTCTAAGCAGAGTGCCCTCTCTGCATTTTAGAGCTCTGGATTCTCCTCTTTCATCCGAAGAGAACTGCCCATCGCACTGTTACCGGTGTCACCGTATCCACATAGCTGTGTGAGGACCTAGACAATTTTGTGCCTTGCTTTTGCCATCTGAGGCACTATTCTGTGCAGCCATGAAGTGGCAGAGCCCGTTTATCGGTAAAGTCGTGAGGCAGCCACACCTCCTGTGCCCCTTGGCTCCCATCAGTCTTTCGAACTCCCGAAAGATTAGTTTGAGTGTGTGAATAGTGGAGTGACTTGCTTGGAGCCCTGGTAGCTGCCGCCTGGCATCCCCTCTGTCATAAGTTTTGGTGCTGGGTGGTGATTAGGAGGTTGAGGGGTCCTGACTCTTGGCCAGACTGACTTCCTGCAGCCCCATGTTGGTGGAAGAGGGGGGTTGATAGATGTCATAAGTCTGCTCGTTCCACAACATGTGGGGTGTGGAGACTGTGCCTCAGAGGTGTCAACTCCATTATACAAGTGACATACTGGGTGTGTCTAGGACTCACATAAACAGAGGGTGGGGGCGAGCCAAAACATTCGAGCTCATATGCCATGCCCTCTCACCTACCACAGAAGAACAGGAATGGCAGCATTGACTGCGTGCCCTGATGTGCCCACATTCAGTGTCAAAAGACCCCCAGCTCTCGTTAGACATCTGACTGAGTGGTAGATATGCTTCACCAGTTTGCAGAATTTTAATCTTTGTGGCACCCTTGAGGCAAAGCAATGCAATGGCAGTGATATTTTGAAGGAGGGCCAGAAATCACAGGAAAATATTTTGTGATGACACTTGTCACTCCCATGTCTTCTCATTCCTTCTCATCAGACATCAATACAGCATCTCACCAACTAGTGTCTATGCCTCTAAATGCCAAAATGTAGCAGGCAACACCACAATGCTCCCCTCCATCTACCCGCAGCCATGTTTCCTCATTCTTAGTTTTTTCGACTTTTCTGCTGTGGTCAAATCAGTGAAAGACCTGCCCAGGCTCGGTTTTACCTTCATGACGTGGCGACGCTTTAGAATGATCGCATTTCTCTCTCAGCTGCTTGTTCATGGTCTTCTGATGCACTTCACTATTAGCGCTTCCCCTCCGCACCTTACCTCAGCCAGTCCCCGTGCCCCATGGTTCAGTCCTAAGACTGCTTCCGTTTTCCCTTGGTGATGTAATCTGCTCTATCAGTTTCACATGGTTCTATAGATATGATATCTGTATAAATCCCTCTATAGCCGATTCTCAGATCATTACCTTCTCTTCCCTCATGGCTCTCCTGCTCCCCATGCTCATTCCCACCTAGGAAATCCTCTGAGTCCCTGCCATTTTTGGCGCCTTACATCCCTCTGCTACTACTTTTCGCCTGGGCTGTGTGGCCCCTCCCCCTCTGCCCTGAACCTATGGGTCCAGTTTAATTCCTGCACGCGCTTGGAGCCCTTTATTACCTCCAGTACAACATCCGCAAGGTTCCAGGAGCAGAAACAACCCTCCAGAAGCTGGCCTTGCAGGACGTTAAGGCTCTCCTCATCCTAGAGGTGATGACTAAGCTGGTCGATTGTAAGACCTTACCGATGGACCTCCGCCCAGTGTGCATTTTATTCCTTTAACAAAGGCATTAACTTTGCAGTATAAAAGCTCTATCACTTGCCAAGTCACTGCCCATAGTTACTCGGCTGTAAACATGATGGAAAGCTTCCAAACTCAGGGGTCTGTACAAACTCCTCACGTAAATGTTCAAAGTCATTCATGTCACTGCAGCCCTTTAACCTACTCCAGATTACATGCACATCTCGCCCACCACCTGCGTTGAGCCACCCTCTGCCTCTTAATCTTACCTAGACTCCTGAATGCACCCTCAAGGTTCAGATCCTTCACGCTGCTGGGAACTCCTCTCTGAAATGCCCTTGTCTCCCCCCTAAATATTGTCAGATACCTTCTACCTCCTAAGAGTTAGAACCAGTCCCCCAAAACTACCTCGTTGAGCCTCAAGAACTAAGCTGCTGAAAATCTGTTATTCCCTCCTCCCATCTTTCACTTCAGGTCACCCACTGAAATCTTGCCCACACTGATTTCCTAATGTATGTATGCACATTTTTGTAAATATGGATAATGGTTTGCATATCACCATCCAACAATCTTATAGTATCAGTTTATGCAACTTCATTCCCCATCTGTAAATGTTTTTACGTCGCATCTTATAGACATGCACAAGTCTTCTACAAGAGGGGCTACTCGACCCCTATAAATGCAGAGTGTGACGTCATTGGTTTGTTATGATGATACCAAGCCATATTGCTCTGTACTGAGTGAGTCCAATGCCTATGTGTTCTTTGTCTTCTCCCTTAGGTGACCGAGTCCTTCAGCACCCATGAGCTGCCTTCGGTGGTGGTCTCCGTGCCTCCCTTTGAAGCCATCTTGCAAGATCTTGAGCCGTGCAGAAATTACAGCATCCGTGTCCAGTGTGCCAACGAGATTGGTTCTTCCCCGTTCTCAAACTGGGTTAAGTTCCAGACTCAGAAGTCAGGTATGTAATGCATTGGTAGAACTCTAAAATGTGTGTCCACTGGTTCTATTTTTGTTATGGTGTACCCACGCTGCCACGCCAAAACACTCCAGTAATGCTTAAAATAACTGTTATATTTTACACAATCGATCCATTTGTCAAAATATTGGGTTGTAGATGGGCAGCTGTCAATAACAGGGTTACAATCCCTCAAATTTCCTAGTCCTTTAGCATCACAATTTTGTTAGCAGCGCCTCATTGACAAATAAGCGAGAGTGATAGCAATCACTCCCCTGTAGTATACCCTATGAGGTCACCTCCTGGTTGTTTTGATCAGCAGTGACAGTGCCACCATTTTATGTTAACGGGCTCTTGAACAGTGCTGGTTTGCCATTGGCATGGTCTTGTAGTGCTAGGTGTGTGGTTGGTTGGTGCCTTCTAGATAGACTGGCTTTACCATATCCCAGAACTCAATGTCATTTTGCAATGCGTAGCAGGGCGTGCCTGTTCACCTCCATCGTGGAGCCTATGTTGGTGCCTTTTGGCTGGTATGTCAGCGGTGTTCAGTTTTTTTGTGTACCATAGGATTGACCAGAACTTCTTTGGTGACTTCAAAATAAAGTGAATATACCACTTAAAGACATCAAGGAAGAACTTGTAAGTGAGGATTTGAAACGCCTTTGAAGTATTCTTTCTGTCGGTGGTAGATGTAGTGGAAATAGGAAATAGTTTTTTTGTTGATCAGCCCCCATCACATCTAAGCATGTGCGAGGAAGGCCGGGGGCGGCTTGGTCTCTGACGTTCTCCGCGTCAACCCCCCTTCCTTCCTTTTTCACATACTTTCACATGCAAGGGCGGTGTGAATGAACATGATGATGGCAGGGTAGCAGCTGTTCCCCAGAAACTTCAAAAGTATCTACCTCCTCCAGAGATCTCACCAACCTGACGTAACAGGTGCCTAGACAGCGAAGTGCGGGTTGTGGTCGCCTATGGTAGTGGGATGGAATTGCCAAAAAGACAGTTCAAGAGAATGCAAATTTAATCCTTTTACATGCATTTCATGTTCGTTTTGCTCTTTTACTTTTCCATTTACTTTAGCACTGCACTGTTTACTCAATGTACTTTACGTAGTGCAATAACCTTTGGTTGACAGCAAAGAGTTCTTGTGCCATTTTCCGGGGGTCTCTTTGTTCCCTGCAGTCTTTTTCTGTTTCCACTTTTCGGATCTCTAGCGCCACTATACTAGACATTCTCTGTTACTTTTATTGTAAGCATGGTTTGTATTTTTGCTTAACCCCTGCTAATCACACAGTGTGACATGCATACAAAACATGGTAGTATGAGCCGATATAACCTCTGATAATTACTACACAGTAGCTTGGAACATGGCAGGACAAGTGACCAGATTTTCAGAATCAAAAAACGAGGAGCCACAGACATAGAACTAGGGCTAAATATTGTCAATAACAGGGGACGGTGCAGGATTACTCTGAAAACACCCAGGGCCTCTTTTCCGACTCTTTTCTGATCTATAGTATTCATGCAAACCTCTGTTGGTTGAAAAATGAAAGATATACACCCTCTCCCCTCATTGGTACCCTTGTCTATATCCAAAAAGAGCTGACATATGTTTTGTGGTTGCACAAGCCACTTTCTCAGTTCTTAACATTCTAAAAGATGTTAACCAAAGTGTGATAGTTTCTTATCACTTTTACTTTCCTATATCTTTTATGTGTATTGCCCATGTGTGTATTTCCTCACTCGGGGAACTGACGCACCTAATCACAATCCTCCTCTTAACATGAATTTGTCAAATGATTTGTGGTCGCCATGATATAGTGTCTAAAGGGATGAAGCGTTGCTCGCGAGATGTAAGTATTGGGATTCTATAGGTTTTAGTGAGGTGGGAAACATTTTAGCACCTGCTCCCTTCGATCCACATATCTGGTTGTGAAAGGTGAGTGCGGATGACGTTTTATTGGCAATGCTTTCGAGTACAGGTCACCGGAGACTTTGACAGTAGTCTTTGCTGTTGTGTGTCAGTCGAGGTGAGACGTTGGCATTGCCTGCAGTGTGAGACTACCAGAGAACTCATCCTCGGAGACAGCCCGCCGCTCGTCCTCTCAGGCTCTGTTACGCTGAGACTTTTCTAGAAGTTGAACTTTCAGATAGATGCAAAGTGTACGGATAGCTACTCACTACTAGCATAGTGCCAGATACCCCATTCACCTTCACATATTGGGGGCTGCTCTTCTCTGCTGCTCATCACACATGATAGTTTCTTTGGACAGCGTTGCAGCTTTTCATGTGCAGCTAAATAAGCCCTGGCGGGCCACAGTCCCCACATACAGACCCAAGAGAATGGAAACTAGCACAAATGTGAAACTGGTTGCGCAGTGTGGAGTGGGCTCACTCCTGCGGTGAGGCAAGACCAGTCAAGTTCTATGCCCAGTCTTCCCTCCATGTTTTTACCAGAAGTGAAATTCCTATTCCTGTTCTCATTCCCTTAGCCCTAAACCAGACGTTTGCTTTGCCCAAGAGTTGTTTTTCCTTCTTGTCAATAACTAATGTAGCCACCTATATCCAATGGTAGTCTTTCCTTACAATTAATGACTGGACTAGCCTGTTAGATCTAAGGATAGTCCTTCTTTACTATCAATGACTGAACTAGCCTGCTAGATCTGAAGGTAGTCCTTCTTTACTATCAATGACTGAACCAGCCTGTTAGATCTAAGGATAGTCCTTCCTAATGGCCAGTGACTACCCTAGCCTGCTATATCCAATGGTATTCTTTCCTTACTGTCAAAGACTGACCAAGCCTGTTACATGCAGTCCTTTGTTACTTTCAGTGATTGACCTAGTCTGTTGTGCCTTTTTTATTTTGACAAAGTACCTATATAGGCAAGCCAAAATACAAAAGCATTTTTCTATAGCACCCTTTCTATTTAGTTTTAAGTGTCTTATACGATCAGAGAGGAGGAGGTGGAAGAAAGGCCCTCCGCCACTTGAACAACGTTTGCAGTCATTTCCAACACGCTCTGGGTGTAGGGAAAGGCACTTTGTCTGCACTCTGGGTTACACGAAAAACATACTGTGGGCTGGGATGGGTTCAGTGGACTTCTGGTAGTCTGTGACTTGCACAGGCTTGTTCTAGTCGAATATCAGAGGCGTTAGCGTTCTCTAGAGGCGTTAGCATTCTCGGGTGGCATTTCAATCAAGTTTAAGTTTTCTGGGAACTTCTTTGGCTAGCCCAGATTGGCATTGGCACGCTACCACCATGATTTTTTTTTTTTACTAATTAACTTTCTCAGAATTTTCAAAGCTTTCCAAAGAAGCTCGTAATATGTCTGACCATTGCATTTAAATGTTCACCCCTGACTTCTGCTGCGATCTGCAACGCAACCTCAGTTTTCTCTCCTCCCAAGTTTGGTATCTTGATTGGGACTCTGGGTAATGGTAACACTTAGCCACAGCGCATGGAAACAGCAGAAATGTGGCACGAAATGCTACATAAAAAAGATGATAATATAATAATTCTGGTTGTATAATCGTAGAGTCTGCAAGGTGTGGTAGATGGCACATTGGTCCTGGTCTCAATAATAGTACATTGAAGAGGTGAAAGCAGTGCTTAATTTGTAAAAAAAAAATTAAAAAAAGGTCCAGGGTCTCGTCAGGAGACCACTGCAGCTTGCAGCACATTGCCCCAATAATAGTAATAACAATACTAAAACACAATTACTAACCATCACACTCCTACAAGTGTGACAATTCGAACTAATACAGGCCCCCAGCGGTATACGAATGACTTGGGCGGCATGTAATAGTCATTTTTTATGTATATTGATTAATTAGCTGTTGTTGTGGTCATCTTTAATTTAGTCAGACAGCACCACCTTGTGGCAGACTGTTCCAAGCTCCAATGTTGACAATTAAGTTCTCGTTCTGAGCACCGGAAACCACCGGCTCAAATTTAGCACTGGTGAAAGACTAAAGTAGCACATGGTGTTTGAAGCTGCAGAAGTGAACAAACAGTTATCGATTTGAATGCCAAGAAACGACTCCCTGTGTTGTGTTCTCTGTAAGTGCAAAATATTCTTATAATTACCCTTCGCAGGCCTTCTACTTATGCCAGTATCAGGGTGAAGGTTATTTGTAAAACTGGAGCTGGGAGGAGAGGGTGCTATTTGTGAAAGAAACAAAAGATACAATGCTTAAAGGCGAACAACAAAGGTGTTTTAAGAACTGAGTGGGTGAAAAAACAGAGGCCGTGAAAAGGGCGCTTCTTTGTACTACAGAAGCAGCCACAACCGGTTGTGTATAGTCAATGGGGTCTAGAAATGTTACTTTCAGCATCTTACACAAACCGTGATGTACATCCACCCTGGGAATAGGGCATTAGATCGACAGACCATATGCACAATGCATCATTTTCCGGACAAACCGGTATTTTTTAATGATGCTATGATGCGCCCAACCCACATTTACAGGCAGGCCTAGTCACAGCTGGCAAACTCTTCTCAAGAAGTGCTCATTGTCTACAAACTAAAGCAAGCATTGGCAAAGGTCAAGCCATGGCAGGTTGGTGTAATGGTTATATTTGGTTTTATTTTTATTTTAAGTATATGGCACAAAAATAAAAAGAAGATGAAAAAATAAACCACCCTGCCACCTACCTGAGGCTGTGCTAAGCGTGCAATAAGACATGTAAACATAAAACTAAATTAACTATTGCATATACATTTAATAGGGATGCTTTCAGGGAGGCAGATGTACTTAGAAAAAGTATAGAATACATTTTTACTTATAATGCACGTCGCAAGAAAGAATGATTCTTATTGGTTTAAAGAAATGTTACATTAGCTTTGAACTACTGTAACCTGAAGCCGTAATTAAAACATGCGTAGATGACTTAAAAAAGGATTAGGAATGTATAAAAAAGCATTGGCAATATAAAGTATTGGCCCACTTTTGGGTGGGTAGGTAAATGTGACCAGGCAAGTTGCTGTTCTTATGATGCAAAAGAGCCAGTGTCTGAAGTGAGCTTACCCCACTGCCTTATGGTGGCACAAACAAAATGTGAATAACAGTTGAACGGAACAATAGATGGAAAGGGATAACCCAAGGCTTTTCTATACACTCCTATATATTTTTTGCAATGTTTTTTTCCCCATTGCATAAGTCAGTAAAGGTAGGTATTATGGTCTCTGTGTCAGACCTCAAAAAAAGTGCACCCGGGCGTGGCCAAGATGGCGTCGGAGTAGGACGCTTTCTCGAGCCTCTCCGACGCCGACTCTGCATAGCAGCTTATTGCGGGGTCCCAGGGCATCCTACCTGCGCTGCTCGATAGGCGGGGGCTGCCGATTGTTGGCGGTGTGCTCCGGTGTCACCATCTCGGCGGAGGGTGACCGGCAGGAATCGATAGACAGGAGCCGAGCTGCGGCCTGCGAGGCGGCGGCCTCGCGTGATCTGGAGGCCGGAGGAGGCGGAGCGGACCCGGGCCTTGACGCAGAGCCGGCGCCGGTTGCATCGCGCTGAACGGGTGAGGTGAGGCACTGGACCCGCCGGCGGCAGGAGCGCTGGCTGAAGGGCACTGAGAGGACCACTCGGCGGCCCGGACCGGTGGCTGGGCGACACCTGGAGTCGACGGAGGAATCCGGACGTTAGATCGAGGGGCGGCCCCCTGAGACTCGGAGCAGAGCCGAGCGCTGTGACACCGGCCCGACGGGGGAGGAGCAGGGGGATTCCTTGCCGCAGGGAGCGGCAAACCGGTGACCTTGCCAGCAGGGGAAGACAAGCGAGGCTGCGAGGTGGCGAGGCCCCATATTTGCGCAGGACCGCGCGCCGCATTACTAACTGCCGGATCCGGGCCTGATGCGTGCAAGTAGCTGGTGGGCCAGCGCGAGGCCTTACACATGCCTGCATAACACAGGGGGAGACATAAAGCTTGGCGGCCGGACCACGGTGGTGGCGGAGCTTCGGATTCCACCGGGGTCACTTGGCACTGATAGTAGAGACTGTGGAGAGGCCTGCTACTGCATATGAGGTGGGCTTTTCCAGTGGCGCCTGGAGGAAGCGGAGCGCTCGCAACTTGCCAGTACGGATTTTGGAGGAGCAGAGCGCTGGAACTGCCGCCTACCTGGGTGGCGGGCCCTTCTTGCGTCCGAGCACTTGGCGCCAATTTGGAGGAGCCCTGACGTTGGCGGGCCGGACCGGACTGTCCCTGATTTTTCATTTTTTCATTGGCGGAGACGCGTGCAGTACTGGGGTCCCATAAGCCCTATGCCTGGCCGCCTGCATTGAGGTGAGAGTCTTCCCGCCCGCTCCCTGCCCCTGGGGCTAGACAGAATCTTGGACGCTGGAGCATCGGTGAGTCAAGGTGGCCTGGAAGGAGCGAGGCCGCACCGCAGTCGGAGTATACCTGGCTGGCTACTGGAGACGGCAAACAGCACCGTCGACAGGTCGACCTGACGCGGTGAGTCGCCGTCCCGAATCTCACCCTCCAGGGGGCGGCTATCTAGGGCCGAAGTGAAGGAGTGGGGAAGCGGCTACCAGCCATGTCCGGCTCGCAACGCAGAGGGGGGAAGACGGGGAAGGAAGTGGTCCCCAAACCGCCGCAGCAACCGGCCTCACCAGGGGCCAGTGGCTCCTCCAGACAGTCAGATGATGAGGCGCCGGCGACTAAAGCTTTCATGAAAGAACTCTTTGCAACTATCAAGGACGACATTTCCGAACTCCGTACGCAGTTGGCCTCGGACCTCAGAGAGGTACGGAGGGACGTGGATGGGATCGGCGAACGAGTGGCGACGCTGGAGGACCATGACCTTAGCATGGCGAATGATGTGCACCAACTCCAACAGGACATCATACGCCTTACGGAGCAAAATCTGGATTTACAAACCCACGCAGAAGATTTGGAGAACCGCTCCAGGAGAAATAACATTCGTATTAAAGCAGTGCCATGGGACGGTGAAGCGGGGGACCTGCGTGGGTACGTCCTAGCCCTGTTTCTCCAGATCCTGGAGGATGAAGAGGTGCGTGACATCCAGATGGACAGAGTGCACAGAGTGGGGCTGCCCAGGAGGGGCGGGGGACCGCCTCCAGACATTCTTGTTTGCGTACACGACTTTCAGATGAAGGAAAAGATATTGCGCAAAGCGTGAACCGTTACCCCGTTGCAATTTAGGGGCCATCGCCCCCAGCTGTACCAGGACCTAGCGGCGACGACCTTGCAGAAACGGAGGGACTTCCGACCTGTGACCGCCTTCCTCCGGGAACGCGGAGTATCCTACTCCTGGGGCCATCCCTTCCGGATCATCTTTCGTTGGGAGAATCGGCTGCGACAGATCAATTCCCTGAGGGAGGCAATGGATCTCCTAGGTATTGAGGAAACGGAACCGACGCAGGAGGCGCGTGGCTCTCCATTCCGGAGGCGGCGGCGCTCTTCGTCATGGCACAGGGTGGGCCCAACCACAGAGAGGCGGCGGCCGGATTCGGCGACTAGTGAGCAGGAGAGAGGAGCTGCAGTGGCTTCGGTGGCCTCCGCCACCATGACAGACTCCCAGACGAGCTCTGGAGCAGCGTGACCCCATACGTATGGAGTGGCGTCGGAGGGGCTCTTGGCTTGAGGTCCCCGGGGTACAATGGTACTTTTGGAGAAGACGCCCCGGACTTTGGACCTGGGGGTCCCCAGGCGGACCCCCCCGCCCGACCCCAGTCCAGTGGGAGACTTCTGAACCGTGACCTACTGGAACTGAAGACTGCGAGGTTCAGGTTCAGTGCCTTCATTTTGTTCTTTCTTTTTTCTTGTTTTTGGGGGGGATGGGGGGGAGAATGGGGGTGGGGGGGGATGTTGGGGGGAGTGCGACTTATGGGGGGCATGGGGGACCAGTGGTGGCGGCTCTGTGTGGTATGTCTGGATTGCCGAGAGGGGGGAGGGATGTGTGTTTTACTGCTTATTCTTGATTTTCTGGTATCGGGGATCCGCTTTGACCTCCAGTCCACGAGGGAGAATGACCTGGTGGGAGGAAGAAGGGTGTGTGGGGAGGTTAAGCTCTTGTTGATGGTCTCACCTGTGCTTCATATGTTGCTCTGTAGACTGCAGTGTGTGCAGGTACAGTACAAGGCGTGCGGCTGTCTGGATGTATGCATGGCGTGGAGTTATTGCTTTCCCTTATGCCTGTCAGCGTAGGAACTTGGAATGTAAAGGGTCTTAACTCCCCGCAGAAGCGGCAGAAACTCTGGAAGTACATTGTAGATCACCACTTAGATGTGGTTGCCCTCCAGGAGACCCACCTGGCTAGAAGGGATGAGCTGAGGCTTCGTCATAGGCAGTTCCCTCTTATTTACAGGGCGTCTGCGACCACGAAGCATAGAGGGGTGGCCCTCCTTTTTCGGGCTTCCCTGCATTTTCAACCCACGGGGATGTCTGCGGATAAGGAAGGCCGGTGGCTCATGGTGAAGGGACTGTTGCATGGTCGTCTGTGTACTTTTGTTGTACTATATGCTTCTAATGCGGGTCAGAATGCCTTCCTGCAGGGTCTGCTGGACAGGATGGGGAACTTCGTGGAGGGTCGCCTGCTCTTGCTGGGGGATTTTAATATGGTGTGGGACATGGGTTTGGATAGCTCTGGGGGCCGCAGGGCGGGCGCTGGCGTCTTCTCAGACGAAACTCTACGTCAATTAGGTGACATGGGATTGATTGACGGTTGGCGCTTTCTTCATGCTCAGACCAGGGATTACACCTTTTTTTCCAGCGTTCACCACTCATACTCCCGCATAGACTACATCTTGACTAGCCAGGCTCTTCAGGGGGACATACAATTAGCTGACATCTTTCCACTCTCACTCTCGGACCATAGCCTCGTGGTTCTGAGTTTACATTGGGCCACTGGGGGGGACGGTTGGCGGAAGTGGTATTTCCCGGCTGCATTAGTGCGAGATGAGGTATCCTGTAAGGCTTTACGCAAGGCTATTAGCGAATTTTTTCTCCTCAATCCACCTACGGACACATCGGTGTATACCACTTGGGACGCGTGCAAGGCCTCTTTAAGGGGCACGTGCCTCGCTCTTAACGCGAACCTGAACAGACTGAGGCGAGAGGAGAGGGAGGCTCTTGAATCCGAGCTGGCCTCTCTAGAACAGGCTCACAAGGCGAACCCCTCTAGGGTGACTCTGCGCCCCCTGACGGCGGTACGTGGGAAACTGAGGGCCCATTATAATAACAGGGCGGAATTTACTCTCCTGCGTCTTCGGCGCACCTCCTACTCCCAGGGCAATAAAATCGGGCGCCATCTTGCCCGGCAACTTCGGGACAAACGCGAGAAAGAGTATATCGGAGGCATTCGCGACCATGCGGGCTCCGTCCAGCATAGAGATGCAGACAAGGCTACCATATTCGGGCGCTTCTATGCTACGCTATATTCGAGTGATTCGCTTGATCCGGAGGCCCAATCCAGATTCCTGGAGGGCCTGCCCCTCCCGAAAGTCTCTAACGAATGGAACGAACTATTGTCCTCCCCCGTCACCCAGGAGGAGGTCTTGGATGCCATTAAAGCCCTGAAGCCGCACAAGGCCCCTGGGCCTGACGGTTACACAGCCCTCTTCTACAAAACATTCGCCTCTGACATCTGCGACCATTTAGTCTCCCTTTTCAACGCAATGGCGAGTGATGGTAGGACCACAGATTCTATGGCCGAAGCTTTAATCACTGTTATCCCCAAGCCAGGGAAGGATCCTACTTCTTGTGCCTCCTACCGCCCGATAGCACTTCTCAATTTGGACGCCAAGCTGTACTCCTCCATTCTGGCGGGAAGACTGCAGGACCTGATGCCTGCCTTGATCCATCCTGATCAATCGGGGTTTATTAAGGGCAGGCAGACTCACGATAACCTGCGTCGCGTCGTCCATCTCATTGAAAAGGCAGAACGGTTTCGTATACCTGCGGTGCTGGTTGGGCTCGATGCGGAGAAGGCTTTCGACCGCGTCGACTGGGGCTTTTTGCACCAGACGTTGGTGGCCTTCGGATTCTCGGCCTCTTTCATTAGAATGATCGAGGCCAACTATAGTGGCCCTGCCTCTCGGGTGTTAATCAACGGCCACAGATCAGCGAGTTTTCGCCATTCCCGCGGAACGCGCCAGGGATGTCCCCTTTCACCCCTGCTTTTTGCCCTTAGTATAGAGCCATTAGCGTTGGCAGTGCGGGAGGACGAGCGGATTCTTGGACTTCCCTTTACAGGCGAGCAGCATAAGATCTCGCTTTTTGCTGACGACGTCCTGCTGTCCATCAAGGACCCGGCGCTATCATTGCCCCATGTCCACTCGGTGCTCTCTACCTACGAGGAGATGGCGGGCTTCAAAGTTAATTTCGACAAATCCTACATCCTAAATTTAACCCTATCGGCAGGGGAGGTGCAGCGAACCCGGCTGCTTACTCCACTCGCTTGGGCGTCGACGTCCCTGCTTTATCTGGGCATACGGTTGACCGCCACAGTGGGTGCTTTGTTCCACGCTAACTACCCCTCGATGTTAACTTCCATTAAAACTGAACTGGAGCGTTGGAAACCTAAATTCATCTCGTGGTTAGGCAGGATACACGCCCTTAAAATGGTGCTCCTTCCTAAATTGTTGTACTTGTTTCAGGCCCTGCCTATCCCGATAGGGCTAGACTACTTCCGCCGATTGAAGACCGTGATGTTGCGATATGTCTGGCAGGGTGGCCGAGCACGGCTTCCGTTTTCGGTTCTGCGACGTCCGCGGCTAGAGGGGGGAGTTGGCTTTCCGGACATGCATTTGTACTACAAGGCCGCCCAACTGAGGGTCATCGTGGAGTGGTCTCAGCAGATGTCGGAGAAACATTGGCTCCATATGGATCGGAGCGTAGCAGGCCGCTCCATCTGGGATCTGGCCTGGTTACCTAAAACAGATCGACCCAGAAATGCATACATCAGCACTCCCACGAGCACAGTGTTAAAGGTCTGGGATACGGTGAGCAGCGACGACCGCTGGACCACGTTCCCGTCCCCGTTTACCCCGATTCACTACAACCCGGCCTTTCCCCCGGCTCTGAAGGAAGGTCCCTTTAGGGCCTGGAAGGAAGGCGGCTGCAGAGCCCTTACCCACTTGTTCCATGGCGCCGAACCCCTTACTTTCCACAACTGTATGAGGGATTATGGCGTTCTCCCGACGGAACGCTTCAGACATCTTCAACTCCTACATTGGGCGACGTCACCGGCGGTGATGGACGCTGCTACTAGACCCTTATCGAAATTTGAATCTTTCCTTCTTCACACCTCTGCCATGAAGGGAGCAATCTCGTTCCTATACAAATTGCTGTTGGACTCTACTGTGGCGCCGCGGCCACGATATCAGGATCATTGGGAGTCCACCCTTGGGAGGGACATCTCTACTAGTGAGT
The DNA here is from genome assembly GCF_964263255.1 of Lissotriton vulgaris. Taxonomy (NCBI): domain Eukaryota; kingdom Metazoa; phylum Chordata; class Amphibia; order Caudata; family Salamandridae; genus Lissotriton; species Lissotriton vulgaris. The sequence continues at coordinate 147,152,187 of NC_141697.1, read as the reverse complement.
GGCTGGGTTTATGGAGGGACGTGTCGGCGCATAATCACTCTACTGACCTCAGGGAGGCACATATGAAACTCGTCTTTGATTGGTACCTATATCCCTCTAAATTACACCACATATTCCCCACTACTTCAGATAGGTGTTGGAGGGGCTGTGGGCTGTTGGGAAACTTTAGCCATATATGGTGGGAATGCCCTACCATTCAGCCATTCTGGAATGAGATCTTATCCCACATTAAGGACATTTTGGGTTACCCGATCCCGGACACCATGGCTTTTGTCTTATTAGGACTTAGGGACCCGCTGCTTGAGCACCAGACTAGGGCAGATAAGCGTATTATGTGGTTATGCCTGGGGGCGGCTAAGATGACACTTGCAGCCGCTTGGAAGTCCCCGTCTGCTCCCGCTCTTTCCTTGTGGCACGCCCGACTGTGGCGTCTGTTGAGCATGGAACGTCTCTCTGATATCTTTCTGGGGAATTTCAAGAATTTTATGTACAACTGGGGCCCGCTTGTGAGGTTCCTGTCCCGAGGCCTGCCTTCGGCAGTTTGTCCATCGGCGGTGCGGTCCCTACATCTCTTCCAGATTTGAATTCCTGAAGGCCTAATTTGCTTTGTGTGCTTGCTGGTCGCCACCACTGGGGGGGAGGGAGATGTTGGGGAGGGACGAGGGGGGGGGGGGTTAGTTGGGATTATTTCCTTCTGTTTCTTCTCCTGTTGCGACTAGATCTGCCTAGGGATGACCTGTGGACTCTGGATGTTATTTGGGCTGTCCTTTCTATCTGAAGATGCGATGTCCACTGTTAGGCTGTCAGTCCTGCACGAATACTGACCTAAGCAGACTTTTCCTTGCTGCCTTATCGGAATACTGCTGGCTTCTTGTGGACTTTGGGGCCTTGTCGCCCCTTATCTTCAAGGACTCCGTCCCTGTCTTTGCTCCCCCTGTGTGGGGCTTTATGGCGGCATGTCGCCTATCTTCCTCTCTTTTCTTTCCTGTTCCCCTCTTACTGTTTTCCCTCCCCTTCCTATTTCATCTGATATACTGCAAAATAAAAATTTAAAAAAAAAAAAAAAGTGCACCCGTCCTGACCCCGTGTTGGACCCATGAGTACTAGCAGATAATTGACAGACGGGTTTCATGTTTGTTGATATGGATGATCAATGCAGTAAAGATGCCCCCTTACAAGATCAGCAAACCATACCAGGTTGAAATGGCTTGCAGTAAGTTAAAAGCAGGACACGCCAGCCAGCTAGTGGGAAAGGAGGAGCAGCTACAGACCCCAGGGCGAAGACAGAGTAGTGTCCAGCGGCGAACTGACCATTAACTTGAATAGGTCAATGCCTGCACAGATAACTGTACCCAAGCTCCCAGGGACCCCCACCTTCTAATCTTGGCCTGCATCACTGCATGTGATCACAGCCTCTGCCTTCTCCTGCTACAATCCTTAGCTGAGATGATACCGTACATCTCTGGAGGGAGGCAAGCCATAGGGAGAACTGAGAAAGCCATATGTCGGGCTGTGGGTTCGTACTAAAGGTGGCCTAGACAAAAAATAAAAGCGCATCTTGCGGGTTGTGATTCAGATCATATGGAAAAATGTAAACATGTTAAATATTTTTTGTGATAATTATATTTCTGATAGTTGTATGTTTCATTTGAGTAGATTACATTAGATTATATTACTCTACTGAATGACAGAAATTAAAATGCATAATTACTAAACATGAACTTGAAAAGATTAAAGGAAGTCTGGCTCCAGAACTTGTGACCTGGGAAGGCCATGAAGAAGCATGGATGGGCCATAAAGATGAGTGAGGTTGTCCGTAGTCTCCCAGGTATCTGAGAGCTCGGTCTGGGCATGCTGGATGGTCTTGTACGCTTGTACGTCTTGAGCTGCATGGTAAACAACGTTTACCAGGAATCTTTTTCCCTGCAGAGAATCACAACGTGGTCGTTACAATGACCGCATTATGATTCCACATACCATTACTCTGCAGGTCGGAACAACAACTTGCGGAGGGGGGTGTGGGGAGGTGTTGGATTTAAAATCCAACACCTTCCCTATTGTCCGCACAGACTGGAGTTGGAATAGTAAATTATACTATTCCAACATCCAGCGCCCCCCTCCGCAAGTCGTTGTTCCGACTTGCAGAGTAATGGTATGCGGAATCACAACGCGGTCATTGTAACGACCGCGTTGTGATTACCTTCGGGGAAAAAGACTGCGGGATAACAACATACATTCGAGCTGCACACCATACCTGCTGCTAGGTTCTGTCTAATAACTTTAATTGTGTATTTGTAAATGTTTAAACCTATGGGCTTGATCTCTTCCTCTCACCCCCTCCTCTTTTCCGACTCCACCTTCCTTTCTCTCCACTTCTCCCTGCTGCCTCACTCACCTCACCCTCTACTTCTTCCACCTCCCTTTCTATTCTTGCACCTCATCCTACTCTCTCTCTCTCCACCTTATCCATCTGTTTGCCTGCTGTGCCCTTCTCTTTCTCCACTTCACCTTAGATTTCTCACCTCAAACTCCTCTCCTTCTGCCTTATCCTACTTTTACTCTCTCCTGACCTCGCCATCCTCTTACAATGAGTCAACTTACTCTAAATCCACTTCACCCTTCTCTCTCCACCTCACCATTCTCTATCTTCCTTACCCTCCCCTGTGTTCTTTGGCCTCCTCGTACTCTTTCTCACCTTCCTGTCTTTCCGACTACCCCTCCTTCTATCCCTCTCACCATCTTGCTTTTTTTACATTATCCCCCCCACCTGCATCAGTCTCCTTCTTTTTACCCTCCCACCTCTCTGCTTCACCCTCCCCTCTTCAACTACCCTTCTCTTTCTCCACCTCTACCAGACTCTTCACCTCATCCTCTTCTATCAGCTTCCCCTTCGCCACTGCTGCCTGTGGGTAATGACTTTGTATATGTAAAGAAATGAGAGGTGTGTATTTGGTTGTGTGGGTGGATGGGTGTGCTTAATCCATCCTGGCCCTTCTGCCTCTGGATCTATTCTTCACTGGTTGCGCTCCACAGTCTTGTCTCTTCCCTTATCCTTCCTTTCTCACCTCCCCTGCCCCCTCCACTACTTTTCTCTCTCCTTTCTCTCCTCTCCTAATTGTATTGCCTTTTTTTTGGGATGTATTGTATAATTGTTGAACTTTCTCTGTTACATTGTTGATTCTCATGTAAAGCGCTCTGATACCTTCGGGTCTAGCCAGCGCTATATAAAACTCTTTAAATAAACAGTGGGAGCTCTAAGGCCTGGAATATATAGCACATATTCCTGAACACACATGAGATCTACAAAAACCTGGAGTTATGCACATTTTAACTAAATAAACAGGGTAACAACTGGAAGAGCAATCTAAGGTGGCAACGTGAGCAACAAAACCAACATATACATCAAATGTGGGCCTGTTTCTACCTTATCTGTCCACTGTGCCAAGAGTATATCTTCAGAGGTTGACGACTGGACTTGTAATTTGATGGCAAGTTCTTCGACCACTATTATGCTGTCAGCCACTTGTGCAGAATGCATCTTAAGGGGAACAAAGAGGAAACATACAGGTCATGTGAAGGCCTCAAAATTGAACTGTCACTCCTAAATTGTGACTAGCATGCTTCCTCTTCTTTCCCAGTCTCCTCTCTCCCACCAGTCGCTCCCATTCCCTCTACCCTCTCTTTACCCGCCACTCTCCCTGTCCATCAATCTCTCGTCCTTCTTGTTCTTCCACTATCCTCCAGGCACTTCACACTCCTTCTGTGAACTGTCCCCCGCCACTTGCCATTTGGTCATGACCCTGTTATGTGACCACCACCCTTTCTAATCACCCCCATCCTTCACAAGCATCATCCTCCACCTTCACACTTCTGAATTCCTCTCTCTGCTCACCTCTTTTCAACCCCAACTCAGAACAAGCTTGCCCATCCCCCACTTTCATCACTCGTTTTGCTCATCAAAACCCTGCTCCGCCCATCCTACTTCCTATGATTCTTTTTCATCCCCTTCCTCCACCTCTCACACCATCTTCTTCACCTTCTCTACTTAATAGCGCTCATCATCCCCTACTCCACACTAATAAACCCTCTGTCATGCATTTCTTCTCTTCCCATTTTCATTGATTCTTTACTTTTCTTTTATTCACCCTTTTCCTTGCTATTCTTGTGTCTCATCCTTCCTTTTCTTTTTTTCTTACTCATCTTTTCTATCCTCACGCTGTCCTCTAATCAGCCTCCATCTTTCATGCAGAGGAGTCCATAATGGTGTCAGGGCAATTCCAAGATGGCTAAAGTCTTCAGCCACATTATACATGGGCTCCGATAGCTAGCTGAGGATGTGTAGGGAGTGTGCTATGGAAATGACTAGTGTCCTCACACATCTAGCACTAAAATCCAGTTTGAAACCAACCCTGGACCCACAAAAACAAATTTGACAGAAGACTGGTAAGACAAAGCAGGGCCCTTCAGAAAAAAGACAGAGGATACACAAGAACTGTGATTGGATTCTGTTTGATCCCTTAGAAGGGCACAACAGGTCTACATGTGCCTCAGTATATTATCTCATCAGTTTAGGACCCAAGGAGTAACAGTTGCACTAAAATGAGTGCCACTGGAATTCTGCAACGGGGAGGAACAAATGTATCAGAATTGATAAACTTATTTAGCATAATACATGGTAGCATTACTTTATTAGCTTGTCTTTGTTACTCATGTTAACACTGTCTGGAAAATAGTTTAATCTCAATAGTACGAGTTCAAAATGCAACTACAACAATAAGCAGCTGAAAGGTGAACAGTAAACCTTTGTGAATGACCTTCCACTGTGCATCAAAATCTGCAAATGGTGCAGCAGATGATGGCTTGTATTGCAAATGTGAAAAATGAATAATAATTACTCAGAAAACGCTGTGTCTGCAGAATCACATAATTCCAGAGGCCCTGGGTACAATCCATTTCTATCAATTTATGTGATAAAATAAGAGAATTCTTTGGGACAGCATACATGCACAGTCACTGGCACCCAAAAGTGGGGTGTATGTTCTATAAGTTCCTTCTAATTCTATTATTGAGCTCCGCTTTCTGCAAGCACCTCGGTAGATTGAGAGTACGCAGGACAGTTGCAGCCAGTGGTCGAAGTGAGAAAAAATAAGTAGGGGAACTGTGGGTGGAGCACCAGGAGACGAGAATAACTAGAGGATTGGGTCAGTGGGCGGAGTCAGAGGTGTGGCTAAAAAGCGCAAAACACACCAATTTTTTGTATGTTAGGCATTTTACTGACCAGTTACAGCTTATAACGTTATCTAATACAACAAATGGATACACGTTTATTTGAGGTTTAATATATGAGTTAATGACATTAAAATAAATGTACAATGTGGGATAAGTTTTCAATCACAGACTGTCCCAAATACACTTACAAGTGGAACCAGATACCATTTGTTTCCGAGCCATGCAGTTTTTTTCATCAGCACTTCCCCTCCCTTTTTAGGTCGAGCTGATGTGGCATTCATGCGAAGCATGAATGCATCAGCTCGACAACTTATGCTGCCCGTATTTTGGAGAGTGGACAGCTACCAGACGCGCGCTTTGACGAGGTCGGATTTCCCCTCAGGAGCGAGCGTCTGATAGCTGCGCATGCGCGGTGCAAAGCCCCTGCTCACACACAGACACAGCCAGCCCCCACCCCTCTGCATGCACGCACACAATACACAGGCGCGCGCACACACACACACACATACACAGGCTGCCGCCCCCCACCCCCCTGCATACACACAGACACGCAAGCACGGAGCCCCACTCACCCCGACTTCTACTCGTCCCGCTCCGGGCTGCTCACTCCGACGTCAACGGGCACAGGGACACCGGCACTCCGCTCCTTGGCTTCCCGGGCGGACGCCGGCTGCACGCAGGGCTCTCCTCTCTCTGCACTGGAGCCATGCGCCAGCCACTGCAGCCTGCCTCCTGGAAAGCTCCGGTCGCGTGTCCGGCCCCGCCCCGTCCCAACAAAGGTTGCCTGGCTTCCTGTTGAAGCCGGGCTGCGGCGGTGAGTTTGCTTGTTTTTTTACGTGGTAAAAAGTGAGGCTTTGATTGACGGTGAACACACGTTTCTTATTTAATTCAAGCCAAAAACGTAAACATCGAAGCTCTGAATGTGTGCTCATTTATCTGCAAAGAGAACATATGAGACAGGGAGGAGCACAAATTATGATTGTGACCGTACCGCATGGAATGAAAACGGGTATATATATCTAGCGAGACACACACGCTAAAGTTTTTGCATTACCCGTATCTGTTAACAATTATCCCCAAGGCGCACTAATAAAGTATGCTGCCCAAGTAAGGTACACTACGAGCCAGTCCCGGCAAAAATGCAAAACATACATTCGACCGAAGACGGGCATAGCATAAACGTTATGGCGAGAGAGCCCGCATGCCTAACATTTTTCACAGCAGTACTCAAGACGCCTTTCCCCAGTAGCGCGTAAGTCAAAGACCGCGCACCGCCCAAAACTCGATGCAAACTAAACTCCTCACAACCCCAGTGAGCATACCTGAAAACGATGACCCTCTGCCTCAAACAGTCGTCTCCCAGGACGCCGAAGAATCGACCGGAGATGGTCGGGGGCATATCTTCCACATTTAAATGCCTGCTAATGAGCATGCACAGCCCATTCAGTGCACAGGGCAAGAAAAGACTAACACCGGGCAAAAGAAACAAGCATTAGAAATGCAATTGGGCTCGGATTTATTTGAGTTTGAGCTAATGGCATTGTGCATGTGGTGTGTAGTGGAATTATGTGGGTTGGATTGTAATTTTAGCAATGGTGGCATGCTGTGCTTTAGATGAATATGTTTAAAAGTAAAGTGTACCATACTGCGATTGCTACAATAGTTAATTGTGGATGCGTTAACAATTGATGCGTGCACTGATGGCTGGTGGTGTGTGTGCTTGTTGGAAGAGTGCACTGGCGCCTGGAGGTGTGTGTGCCTGGTGGAAGGGTGCACTGACGGCTGGTGGGTGTGTGCTTGGTAAAAGCGTGCACAGATGGCTGATGGTGTGTGTGTTTGGTGAAAGCGTGCACTGACGGTTGCTGGTGAGTGTGCCTTGTAAAAGCATGCACTGACGGCTGCCTGGTGTTGTACGCCTGATGGTGTTTGTGCTTGGTGAAAGAGTGCATTGATGGCTGGTGGTGTTTGGCCCCGGTGAAAGCGTGCATTGACGGCTGGTGTTGTGTTGTTGTGTGTGTGGTTGTGTTTGTAGTGGTGAGTCATACACTCCAAATACCACTCAGTGCCACATAATTAAACGCCACATAATTTCAATGCAACGTACACTCCAAATACCACTCTGTGCCACATTACAAGCCACATAATTACACTGCACTCAATGCAACATGCACTCCAAACAATACCACTCAGTGCCACATAATTGCACGCCACACAATTACACTCTACTAAATACAACATACACTCCACATAATTATATGCTACATAATTACACTGCGCTCAACGCAACATACACTCCAAATACCACTCAGTGCCACATAATTACACGCCACATAATTTCAATGCAACGTACACTCCAAATACCACTCTGTGCCACATTACAAGCCACATAATTACACTGCACTCAATGCAACATACACTCTAAATACCAATCAGTGCCACATAATTACACGCCACATAATTACACTGCACTCAACGCAACATACACTCCAAATACCACTGTCACATAATTACACGCCACATAATTACACTCTACTGAATGCAACACACTCCACACAATACCACTCAGTTCCACATAATTATGCTTCATAACTACATTGCACTCAATGCAACATACACTCCGAATACCACTCAGTGCCATATAATTACACTGCACTCAATGCAACATACACTCCAAATACCACTCAGTGCCACATAATTTCATGCCACATAATTACATTGCACTCAATGCAAGATACACTCCAAATACCACTCAGTGCCACATATTTACACGCCACATAATTACACTCTACTGAATGCAACACACTCCACACAATACCACTCAGTGCCACATAATTATGCTTCATAACTACACTGCACTCAATGCAACATACACTCCAAACAGTACCACTCAGTGCCACATAATTACATGCCACATATTTAGACTCTACTGAATACAAAATACACTCCAAACAATACCACTCAGTGTCACATAATTATATACTAAATAATTAGACTGCGCTCAATGCAACATACACTCCAAATACCACTCAGTGCCACATAATTACACGCCACATAATTACACTACACTCAATGCAACATACACTCCAAATACCACTCAGTGCCACATAATTACACGCCACATAATTACACTGCACTTGATGCAACATACACTCCAAATACCACTCAGTGCCACATAATTACACACCACATAATTACACTCTACTGAATGCAACACACTCCACACAATACCACTCATTGCCACATAATTATGCTACATTGTTATTAGTAATATCAATACATCTAAGTCACGTAAATACAACACATATTGCATTACAAATGCTATAGGTGTCACATTTGCGAAAGTTAAAAATATTGGCATTGTAAATGACAAAGCTATTAATTTCGCTATTTTCAAAACCAACAGATAAATATAAAATTTGTCATTTACAATACCAACAGCTCAAACTTTCCTAATGCGAGACCTATTGCATTGCAAATGCTTGTTCTATTTCTGAACATAAAATGTGGGTTTGAATTCTATGACCGGAAGCACCACATGTTGGGAAACACTGTTGATTACATCATTCTGTGCCCATCGGTCAATGCAAAATTGTAGTCCTACATTTTTTATGTGCTTCATGCAACATGTTATGAGGCCAGCATTAGATGCCTCCTGGTTTCCTGTTATTGTATCTCGAAATAGCAATCAAAAATGAATATATAAACCCCATAACAAACCCAGACCTGTTGGTTTTGCAGATGCTTTAACCAATATCAGATGAATGAGATAAAATGATTATATTAGTAGTTTGTGTAATTACTACTCAAGTTAGTTAGCAATGAGAATTAGCAAATGTATCAATTCTGAGATTCAAATAGTGGTAGAGTCAGAAATAGGTTTGTGTTCCTCGGATTATCTCAATCAGTTATTTTCTCCCCTTCAGACTACTATCCTCTGCAATCCCAATTAGACACCTTCATCCTCTGTGTCTCTCCAAGCACTGTAGGTGTCTAGAAATACCACCCAACAGAGACTGCATGAGGAAATTCAAACACGAATGACAAAATATCCTAGTTAGCATATGTTTTCCACATAATTAAGGCTCTGCCATATTTGCCACATAATAAACCATCGGCTGCATAATCTGATGGATTGAACAAAAAATTGAGAGTATATAACTCCTGAGCTTGCGCAATAGTTTCCAGCTCCTCACAGAATCCAGTTGAAGGCCTATTGCATTATCTGTATAATGTAAATACTAAGCCATTCTTATAAGAACCTAGGATTACCCATCATTTGCCCTCCTATATGTTGAACTATTGGTGTAGAGAATTGCTGAGGATCCCTTGTACCTGTAGAGCTGGGCCAAGCGTGTAAACGCTTTCGAACCTGGAGCCCAGCTCTTATTCACTCTGCGATCACTCTGGGTGTTGATGTTATCTGTTATGTTAGCCGCTTTTTACTGTGAGAAATAGCACAGTGGCCCTATGTGATGTTCGAATCTGTGGTGGGGACCATTTAAAGAACTTGTGACCTGTGAAGGCCATGAAGAAGCATGAATGGGCCATACAGATGAGTGAGGTTGTCTGTAGTCTCCCAGGTATCTGAGAGCTCGGTCTGGGCTTGCTGGATGGTCTTGTACGCTTGTACGTCTTGAGCTGCATGTTAAACAATGTTTACCATGACTCTTTTTCCACGCAGAGAATCACAATGTGGTCGTTACAACAACCGCGTTATGATTCCACACACCATTACTCTGCAGGTCGGAACAACGACTTGCGGAGGGGGGGTGGAGGGAGGTGTTGGATTTAAAATCCAACACCTTCCCTATTGTCCACACAGACTGGAGTCGGAATAGTAAGTTATACTATTCCAACATCCAGCGCCCCCATCCGCAAGTCGTTGTTCCGACTTGCGGAGTAATGGTATGCGGAATCACAACGCGGTCGTTGTAACGACCGTGTTGTGATTACCTTCGGGGGAAAAGACTGCGGGATAACAACATACATTCGAGCTGCATACCATACCTGCTGCTAGGTTCTGTCTAATAACTTTAATTGTGTATTTGTAAATGTTTAAACCTATGGGCTTGATCTCTTCTTCTCACCCCCTCCTCTTTTCCGACTTCACCTTCCTTTCTCTCCACTTCTCCCTGCTGCCTCACTCACCTCATCCTCTACTTCTTCCACCTCCCTTTCTTTTCTTGCACCTCATCCTACTCTCTCTCTCCACCTTTTCCATCTGTTTGCCTGTTGTGCCCTTCTCTTTCTCCACTTCACCTTAGATTTCTCACCTCAAACTCCTCTCCTTCTGCCTTATCCTACTTTTACTCTCTTCTGACCTCGCCATCCTCTTACAATGAGTCAACTTACTCTAACTCCACTTCACCCTTCTCTCTCCACCTCACCCTTCTCTCTCCAACTCACCCTTCTCTCTCCAACTCACCATTCTCTCTCCACCTCACCCTTCTCTTTCCACCTCACCCTTCTCTCTCCACCTCACCCTTCTCTCTCCACCTCACCCTTCTCTCTCCACCTCACCCTTCTCTCTCCACCTCACCCTTCTCTCTCCACCTCACCCTTCTCTCTCCACCTCACCATTCTCTATCTTCCTTACCCTCCCCTGTGTTCTTTGGCCTCCTCGTACTCTTGCTCACCTTCCTGTCTTTCCGACCCCCCTCCTTCTATCCCTCTCACCATCTTCCTTTTTTACATTATCCCCCACCTGCATCAGTCTCCTTCTTTTTACCTGCCCACCTCTCTACTTCACCCTCCCCTCTCTTCAACTGCCCATATCTTTCTCCACCTCACCCAGACTCTTCACCTCATCCTCTTCTATCAGCTTCCCCTTCGCCACTGCTGCCTGTGGGTAATGACTTTGTATATGTAAAGGAATGAGGGGTGTGCATTTGGTTGTGTGGGTGGATGGGTGTGCCTATTCGGTCCTGGCCCTTCCGCCTCTGGATCTATTCTTCACTGGTTGCTCTCCACAGTCTAAACCGTGGCAGCTCCAAGGCCTGGAATATATAGCACATATTCCTGAACACACATGAGATCTACAAAGACCTGGGGTTATGCGCAATTTAACTAAATAAACAGGGTAACAACTGGAAGAGTAATCAAAGGTGGCAACGTGAGCAACAAAACCAACATATACATCAAATGTGGGCCTGTTTCTACCTTATCTGTCCACTGCGCCACGAGTATATCTTCAGAGGTTGACGATTGGACTTGTAATTTGATGGCAAGTTCTTCGACCACTATTATGCTGTCAGCCATTTGAGCAGAATGCATCTTAAGGGGAACAAAGAGGAAACATACAGGTCATGTGAAGGCCTCAAAATGGAACTGTCACTCCTAAATAGTGACTCGCATGCTTCCTCTTCTTTCCCACCAGTCTCTCCCATTCCCTCTACCCTCTCTTTACCCGCCACTCTCCCTGTCCATCAATCTCTCCTCCTTCTTGTTCTTCCACTATCCTCCAGTCACTTCACACTCCTTCTGTGAACTGTCCCCCGCCACTTGCCATTTGGTCATGACCCTGTTATGTGACCACCACCCTTTCTAATCACCCCCATCCTTCACAAGCATCATCCTCCACCTTCACCCTTCTGAATTCCTCTCTCTGCTCACCACTTATCAACCCCATCTCAGAACAAGCTTGCCCATCCCCCACTTTCATCACTCGTTTTGCTTATCAATACCCTGCTCCACCCATCCTACTTCCTATGATTCTTTTTCATCCCCTTCCTCCACCTCTCACACCATCTTCTTCACCTTCTCTTCTTTATAGCGCTCATCATCCCCTACTCCACACTAATAAACCCTCTGTCATGCATTTCTTCTCTTCCCATTTTAATTGATTCTTTACTTTTCTTTTATTCACCTTTTTCCTTGCTATTCTTGTGTCTCATCCTTCCTTTTCTTTTTTTCTTACTCATCTTTTCTATCCTCACGCTGTCCTCTAATCAGCCTCCATCTTTCATGCAGAGGAGTCCATAATGGTGTCAGGGCAATTCCAAGATGGCTAAAGTCTTCAGCCACATTATACATGGGCTCCGATAGCTAGCTGAGGATGTGTAGGGAGTGTGCTATGGAAATGACTAGTGTCCTCACACATCTAGCACTAAAATCCAGTTTGAAACCAACCCTGGACCCACAAAAACACATTTGACAGAAGACTGGTAAGACAAAGCAGGGCCCTTCAGAAAAAAGACAGAGGATACACAAGAACTGTGATTGGATTCTGTTTGATCCCTTTGAAGGGCACAACAGGTCTAGATGTGCCTCAGTATATTATCTCATCAGTTTAGGACCCAATGGGGTAACAGTAGCACTAAAATTAGTGCCACTGGAATTCTGCAACGGGGAGGAACAAATGTATCAGAATTGATAAACTTATTTAGCATAATACATGGTAGCATTACTTTATTAGTTTGTCTTTGTTACTCATGTTAACACTGTCTGGAAAATAGTTTAATCTCAATGGTACCAGTTCAAAACGCAACTACAACAATAAGCAGCTGAAAGGTGAACAGTAAACCTTTGCGAAGGACCTTCCACTGTGCATCAATATGTCACTGTGTATTTAATAACTTAAAATCCGTTTATTATGGCTTTATGTTAAAATCTGAAAATGATGCAGCAGATGATGGCTTGTATTGCAAATGTGAACAAGCATTGGAAATGCAATAGGTCTCGCATTAGGAAAGTTTGAGCTATTGGTATTGTAAATGACACTTTTTTTATTTATGTGTTGGTTTTGAAAATAGCAAAATTAATAGCTTTGTCAGTTACAATGTCAATAGTTTTAACTTTCGCAAATGTGACACATATAGCATTTGTAATGCAATGTGTGTTGTATTTACGTGACTTAGATGTATTGATATTACAAATAACAATGGCTTTTAATTTTGTAAATTATTAATACTTAAATAAAATGTATTGTAATTTATAATGGCAATAGCTTAAACGTTTGTAAATAACTTTTGTGAAGATTATGTTCAGTGTATTTTATTGTGACGAAAATTGAAGAACATTGCATTTGCACCTACACACACACGCACACACACACACACACACACACACACACACACACACACACACACACACACACACACACACACACACACACATAGATGTGGTGGTGGTGGATCTAGGGGATGTGGTGGTGGTGGTGGTGGTGATGGTGGATGTGGTGGTGATGGTGGTGGATGTGGGGGTGGATGTGGGGGTGGATGTGGTGGTGGTGGTGGTGGTGGATGTGGATGTGGTGGTGGATGTGGTGGTGGTGGTGGATGTGGTGAAAGTGGTGGTGGATGGGGTGGATGTGGTGGTGGATGTGGTGGTGGATGCGGTGGTGGATGAGGTGGTGGATGTGGGGGTGGTGGATGCGGTGGTGGTGGTGGATGCGGTGGTGGTGGTGGATGTGGTGGTGGTGGTGGATGTGGTGGTGGTGGTGGATGTGGTGGTGGTGGATGTGGTGGTGGATGCGGTGGTGGTGGTGCATGCGGTGGTGGTGGAAGTGGTGGTGGATGTGGTGGAGGTGCATGTGGTGGTGGTGGATGTGGTGGATGTGGCGGTGGATGTGGCGGTGGATGTGGCAGTGGATGTGGAGGTGATGGTGGATGTGGTGGTGGATGTGGTGGTGGATGCAGTGGAGGTGGATGCGGTGGATGTGGTGGTGGTGGTAATTGCAGCACATTATGTTTTCCTTGCTTTTTTGCTTTCAATGCCTGTTCGACTTTAAAGGATTTTCCAAAGTGTTCCTTGTACAATATTTTAAAAATAGCTGTTTGTAGAAGCGGAATGCACAGAGATGTGCTTCTCATTTCATGCTTGTATAAACATGAGAACTGCAAAGTCTAGCTTTTAAAAAAATACATGAGTATGGGCGGAGAGGTACGTTTTGCTGATTTACAAAACACTATTAAGCCTGTGAATGGGATGGATTTATTAACAGTATGAAATGTTGATCAATACAAAAACTGTAGTGTTAGTTAGTCTAAAGAAAATCCATTCTGTAATACCAATAACCCTGTTGACAAATCTTCACGAATCTTTGTGGAAAAATTGCATTGGTACCAAAGTCCATTTCTTATATTTAGGGCATATTTGGTTAAGAAGGGCAAATGTGGGGCTGACAAAAATGTCAGTTCATTTTTAAGATTTAGCGATATAATATAGCTAGAATAGCTCTACAGATTAACATCAATCTTGGCATGATGTTGAACCTGGACCCAAACAGTTCCTTTTGATTTGGTGTACTCGTAATTTTTATATTTCGCTCCTCAATGTGATATGAGGGTCCGAGTGATTTTAAAGCCACTCTCCATTGTGTGGAATCACGGTTTGCAGATGTCTTGGGCAGGTTAGAGTATGCACATTTTTATATTTCGCTCCCCAATGTGATATGAGGGTCCGAGTGATTTTAAAGCCACTCACCATTGTGTGGAATCATGGTTTGCAGATGTCTTGGGCAGGTTAGAGTATGCACCTCCTACTCAACCCCTCCCCCAAACCCCTCCAGTCTAGGCCCCTGTAAAACAGCCATCAGCTGCCCTGGTCCTTCACCGGCTGCGTGTAAAAGAGGGAGGAGGCAACCAGGCGCTATGCCAGTGTTCCTTTCAGAAACGAAAGGGCAACATCTATGTGGTGTTTCCTCTGCGCTAAACAAAAAAAAACGAATCCGATTTCTTTATTTTTCTAATGCTACTGTGAGCTTTTTTTTTAATGTGCTAAAGTAAGTTATTAATGCAATTTCGGATTAGGGGGGCATGACGACAGTGCATCTTTGCTTTGCACTTGGACATGCTGCAAAACATACTGTGTTGTATTCTTCTGTGAAATCCCCATGACATTTGGCAGTTAAAAGAATGTATTAAAAGAAATGTTCATCTAAATAAGATAATTAGTGTGCACTACATAATTCTGTAGAACTACACATTCAGTTTAGGTATGCAGCCCTGCGTTACAAAATCATTTAGAACTGAAATGCAAGAAAGTTGCAGTTTGGCTTTGAAACGGATCTGAGAGGTGTCTGCGTGATAAATGAATGATGCATAGGAATGGACAGAATGGAAATGTGTTTCGAAGGACGTGCTCGGGGTGTGCATACTGGAAGCAGGGTGATGGATTCGAGGCTATGAGCGAGGGTGATGCCGAGCTCACCTCAAGGAGAGGGGGAGGGGCCAGGGCAGAAAGTAGGGAGGGGAGGTGTTAGTCGGCAAAGTCACACGGATCGAACAAACGATGAGTAAGGGAAGAATTGTTAAATAGGTTTAAAATGGAACAGGAAAAAAGAAACAAACTGGGGAAGGAAAGAAACGGAATCTGAAAGGAATGAGAAAAAGAATAAAGGAAAGAGCAGAGGGAAAATAAAGAGCGAGGAAGAGAAATGGACGGAAAGGAAAGAAGGCTGAAACAGGCAGAGAAGGGGAGGGGGGAGGAGAAATGCAGAATAAAGGAAAGAGCAGAGGGAAAATAAAGAGCGAGGAAGCGAAATGGACGGAAAGGAAAGAAGGCTGAAACAGGCAGAGAAGGGGAGGGGGGAGGAGAAATGCGACACGGCGGGTAGGGGAGGGGGCGGAGCGGGGAGAGGGTGTGAAAGCAGCAGGGGCCTGGAGTGCGGCTGAGGGAACTTAAGAAATGCGACACGGCAGGCAGGGGAGGGGGCGGAGCGGGGGTGTGGGAGGAGTGCGCCTGAGGGAAAATACATGCAAGCAGGCGGCT
This sequence comes from Lissotriton vulgaris, assembly GCF_964263255.1. Classification (NCBI taxonomy): domain Eukaryota; kingdom Metazoa; phylum Chordata; class Amphibia; order Caudata; family Salamandridae; genus Lissotriton; species Lissotriton vulgaris. Next base: position 147,136,248 of record NC_141697.1, on the reverse strand, counting down.
GGGGGCATGTGCACGCGCTTTTAAGCTCAATGCGCATGCGCATTGAGCTTAAATTTCACGGGCACTGCAAGGAATCGCCACGATTCCTTGCAAGTTGGTTAAAGACTGTTTAAGCCCCCATAGTCTCGCAAGCTTGATGCGCATGCGCATCGACAGGCGAGACCTAAAAATGAATAATAATTACTCGGAAAACGCTGTGTCTGCAGAATCACATAATTCCAGAGGCCCTGGGTATAATCCATTTCTTTCAATTCATGTGATAAAATAAGAGAATTTGTTGGGACAGCATACATGCACAGTCACTGGCACCCAAAAGTGGGGTGTATGTTCTATAAGTTCCTTCTAATTCTACTATTGAGCTCCGCTTTCTGCAAGCACCTCGGTAGATTGAGAGTACGCAGGACAGTTGCAGCCAATGGTCGAAGTGAGAAAAAATAAGTAGGGGAACTGTGGGTGGAGCACCAGGAGACGAGAATAACTAGAGGATTGGGTCAGTGGGCGGAGTCAGAGGTGTGGCTAAAAAGCGCAAAACATACCAATTTTTTGTATGTTTGGCATTTTACTGACCAGTTACAGCTTATAACGTTATCTAATACTTACAACCAATGGATACACATTTATTTGAGGTTTAATATATGAGTTAATGACATTAAAATACATTTACAATGTGGGATAAATTTTCAATCACAGAATGTCCCAAATACGCTTACAAGTGGAACCAGATACCATTTGTTTCCGAGCCATGCAGTTTCTTTCATCAGCACTTCTCCCTTTTTTTATTTCTGAACATAAAATGTGGGTTTGAATTCTATGACAGGAGGCACCACATGTTGGGAAACACTGTTGATTACATCATTCTGTGCCCATCGGTCAATGCAAAATTGTAGTATTACGTTTTTTATGTGCTTCACGCAACATGTTATGAGGCCAGCATTAGATGCCTCCTGGTTTCCTGTTATTGTATCTAGAAATAGCAATAAAAAAGAATGAATATATAAACACCTAAAACAACCCAGACCTGTTGGTTTTGCAGATGCTTTAACCAATATCAGATAAATGAGATAAAATGATTATATTAGTAGTTTGTGTAATTACTACTCAAGTTAGTTAGCAATGAGAATTGCAAATGTATCAATTCTGAAATTATGAGACTCAAACAGTGGTAGAGTCAGAAATAGGTAGTGTTCCTCGGATTATCTCAATCAGTTATTTTCTCCCCTTCAGACTACTATCCTCTGCAATCACAATTAGACACCTTCATCCTCTGTCTCTCCCCAAGCACTGTAGGTGTCTAGAAATACCACCCAACAGAGACTGCATGAGGAAATTCAAACATGAATGGCAAAATATCCTAGTTTGCATATGTTTTTCACATAATTAAGGCTCTGCCATATTTGCCACATAATAAACCATCGGCTGCATAATCTGATGGTTTGAACAAAAAGTTGTTTGTAGCTCACACCGCTCAAAACACGTGACTTGAGTTGCTGTGAAATAGAAGGCCCTTTCCAAAGGTCAACTGGTCACCGTTCTTACTGTTGCACTTGTATGTTTAACTGGTATTAATGAGGCAAAAGCTTTGCAGAGACTGTTGGTATGTGTAAAAAAAAAAGTCAAAATAATAAAGTATCAGAAAATGTCCCACACATTACTCTGAGGCCTTTCTTTACTGCATAATGAAGTCAACACTGCAACATAATGTTGTCCTCCATTGCTGCATAATTGCGGTGGCCCCCAAAGCAGGGTGCACATGTTAAAAGTACCTGTGCATGAAGCAGAGAGGTCGTGAAGTTTGCGAACTTAGAGGTATATATCCGGTAATGGTGGCGTAGGGCATCACAGAAAGTTATTTTGCTATGCTGCCCTGCATCACGGATAAATACGGTGCATTCCTGCCCTTTCCCTAATACGGTCAATTTCTGTCTTTTCCCCCAGTGCTGGCGCCGTTTCGTCAGCCTAGCGCCAATGCAGGCACCCTGTTGCATACAGGATTGTTTTTGTGCAGGAAGGGGCACTCTCTCTCATGCAAATAATGCAAATAATGCAGGAGTGTAGTGGACAGACAAGGTTGGTATGGAGTAGGGTGATGGCAACCACTGTGAAGGACTATGAGAAGACAGCTGGAGTGGGTTGGATACAGACTGGAACTAGCAACCTTGGAGTCTGAACGTGATGTGCACAGTGTAGAGCCATGGTGGACACAGATTGAAACTGACAGTGAAGCATGATCAGGGTTGGGCACAGACTGTTCCTGCAGAAAGGCTTGAAGAGAAATTGGGTGGGCACAGGGAGAATTGGGCCATGCAAAACAGAGGGGGAATCTGCAAAGAGGTAGCGCGGGCACATCGCCGGGAGGCTACAGAATGGAACATTCAGCCTACGTAGGTTTCGGAGCAATGTAGGTATAGAGCAGAGGTATGCAAAATGGAGCAGGCAACAGAGCATGTGTATGCCAGCCACACATGGAAAATGCAGGCCTAAATTGCAAGCTAGTTCAGCACAAAGCCTACATTGGCTGATCGGTGCTGCCAGTGCCTGGAGCAAATTACATTTCTGTTGGCTGGCTTTTGAGACATACCGCAAGATGAGATGGGCCTCTGCCTCTACTGTTTTATGGCTACAGCATTTTCAAAGGCCTCAGACCAAATTGCGACCATTTCCTTGCATAAACCCATCTGGTCTTTGCTTTTTGGAAAATGTTATTTACCTTGGCACATATTTGTGCAGTTTGACGTAATATTGACCTGGTGGCAATAGCTGGTTCGAAGATGTGGGCAGAGCATTGCAGTTCGAACGGTGACCAGCGCCTGAAATTGAGAGTATATAACTCCTGAGCTTGCGCAATAGTTTCCGGCTCCTCACAGAATCCAGTTGAAGGCCTAATGCATTATCTGTATAATGTAAATACTAAGCCATTCTTATAAGAACCTAGGATTACCCATCATTTGCCCTCCTATATGTTGAACTATTTGGTATAGAGAATTGCTGAGGATCCCTTGTACCTGTAAAGCTGGGCCAAGCACGTAAACGCTTTCGAACCTGGAGCCCAGCTCTTATCCACTCTGCGATCACTCTGGGTGTTGATGTTATCTGTTATGTTAGCCGCTTTTTACTGTGAGAAATAGCACAGTGGCCCTATGTGATGTTAGAATCTGTGGTGGGGACCATTTGAAGAACTTTATTGAAATTAAGATGTGGGTGCTGCAACAATAATGTATAAGAAAACTCTTGAAAAAAATCAGTAAATATCAAAGAAGTATTTACCTTACTTTTAAATATAGGCCAGATTAAGAAGAAATCTTTGTGTCGGTATATTTAATACAGAATGAAAAAAAGACAATTTCCAATATATAACGATAGTCAACTGTGAAGGAATTTATAGCTCACTAGTTATAAGGTATCCGAAGATAAAGAGATGGAAGATAATGGGATGATGTATGTACCTCTTATGTAATGCTGGAACGTCGAACTCCACACCGATCACTGCCTCTCCTGATGTAGGCCGACTGCGGAACAAGACAGTGGCTGGGGTTGCTGTCTCTTGGAGTTGGCGGTCTTGTGGATAAGACAATGGTTAAGGTCAGATCCACGCCTGGAGTTGCTGGACTAGTACAACAGTGACTAGCGTTGATGTCGCTCTTGCATTCGTGACTAGAAGGTAAGACACCAGCTAGGATCAATGTCTCTTAGAGTTGCTGTTGAGAAGCCACAACAGTGGCTGAAGTGACTCTGTCGCTAGGAGCTGCCTGTCAGAGAGTAAGAAATTACCAGGATGCTGATATTTCTTGTGGTTGACAGTCGGTGAGTGAGACACTGGCCAGGATCCCTGTCTTTCATATGGTTGCAGGTCAGTAGGCCAATGGCCTAGCCTACTAACTTTCATGCAGCTGCAGCACGGTAGGTAAATGGCCAGGCTTAATGAATCATGCAGTTGCAGTTGTAGGACAATGCCCTGGCTTACTGTCTCTCATGCGATTGCAGTTGTAGGACAATGCCCTGGCTTACTGTCTCTCATGCAGTTGCAGTTGTAGGACAATGACCTGGCTTACTGTCTCTCATGCGATTGCAGTTGTAGGACAATGACCTGGCTTACTGTCTCTCATGCGATTGCAGTTGTAGGACAATGCCCTGGCTTACTGTCTCTCATGCGATTGCAGTTGTAGGACAATGACCTGGCTTACTGTCTCTCATGCGATTGCAGTTGTAGGACAATGCCCTGGCTTACTGTCCCTCATGCAGTTGCAGTTGTAGGGAATGCCCTGGCTTACTGTCTCTCATGCGATTGCAGTTGTAGGACAATGCCCTGGCTTACTGTCTCTCATGCAGTTGCAGTTGTAGGACAATGCCCTGGCTTACTGTCTCTCATGCGGTTGTAGGACAATGCCCTGGCTTACTGTCTCTCATGCGATTGCAGTTGTAGGACAATGCCCTGGCTTACTGTCTCTCATGCAGTTGCAGTTGTAGGACAATGACCTGGCTTACTGTCTCTCATGCGATTGCAGTTGTAGGACAATGCCCTGGCTTACCGTCTCTCATGCAGTTGTAGGACAATGACCTGGCTTACTGTCTCTCATGCAGTTGCAGTTGTGGGCAATGCCCTGGCTTACTGTCTCTCATGCAGTTGCAGTTGTAGGACAATGACCTGGCTTACTGTCTCTCATGCAGTTGCAGTTGTAGGACAATGCCCTGGCTTACTGACTTTCATGCAGTTGTAGGACAATGACCTGGCTTACTGTCTCTCATGCAGTTGCAGTTGTAGGACAATGACCTGGCTTACTGTCTCTCATGCAGTTGTAGGACAATGACCTGGCTTACTGTCTCTCATGCAGTTGCAGTTGTAGGACAATGACCTGGCTTACCGTCTCTCATGCAGTTGCAGTTGTAGGACAATGACCTGGCTTACTGTCTCTCATGCGGTTGCAATTGTAGGACAATGACCTGGCTTACTGTCTCTCATGCGGTTGCAATTGTAGGACAATGACCTGGCTTACCGTCTCTCATGCAGTTGCAGTTGTAGGACAATGACCTGGCTTACTGTCTCTCATGCGATTGCAGTTGTAGGACAATGCCCTGGCTTACTGTCTCTCATGCAGTTGCAGTTGTAGGACAATGCCCTGGCTTACTGTCTCTTATGCAGTTGTAGGACAATGCCCTGGCTTACTGTCTCTCATGCGATTGCAGTTGTAGGACAATGCCCTGGCTTACTGTCTCTCATGCAGTTGCAGTTGTAGGACAATGACCTGGCTTACTGTCTCTCATGCGATTGCAGTTGTAGGACAATGCCCTGGCTTACTGTCTCTCATGCAGTAGTAGGACAATGACCTGGCTTACTGTCTCTCATGCAGTTGCAGTTGTGGGCAATGCCCTGGCTTACTGTCTCTCATGCAGTTGCAGTTGTAGGACAATGACCTGGCTTACTGTCTCTCATGCAGTTGCAGTTGTAGGACAATGACCTGGCTTACTGACTCTCATGCAGTTGTAGGACAATGACCTGGCTTACTGTCTCTCATGCAGTTGCAGTTGTAGGACAATGACCTGGCTTACTGTCTCTCATGCGATTGCAGTTGTAGGACAATGCCCTGGCTTACTGTCTCATGCGGTTGCAATTGTAGGACAATGACCTGGCTTACTGACTCTCATGCAGTTGTAGGACAATGACCTGGCTTACTGTCTCTCATGCAGTTGCAGTTGTAGGACAATGACCTGGCTTACTGTCTCGCATGCGATTGCAGTTGTAGGACAATGCCCTGGCTTACTGTCTCTCATGCAGTTGCAGTTGTAGGACAATGACCTGGCTTACTGTCTCTCATGCGATTGCAGTTGTAGGACAATGGCCTGGCTTACTGTCTCTCATGCGATTGCAGTTGTAGGACAATTCCCTGGCTTACTGTCTCTCATGCGATTGCAGTTGTAGGACAATGACCTGGCTTACTGTCTCTCATGCGATTGCAGTTGTAGGACAATGCCCTGGCTTACTGTCTCTCATGCAGTTGCAGTTGTAGGAAATGCCCTGGCTTACTGTCTCTCATGCAATTGCAGTTGTAGGACAATGCCCTGGCTTACTGTCTCTCATGCAGTTGCAGTTGTAGGACAATTCCCTGGCTTACTGTCTCTCATGCGGTTGTAGGACAATGCCCTGGCTTACTGTCTCTCATGCGATTGCAGTTGTAGGACAATGCCCTGGCTTACTGTCTCTCATGCAGTTGCAGTTGTAGGACAATGACCTGGCTTACTGTCTCTCATGCGATTGCAGTTGTAGGACAATGCCCTGGCTTACTGTCTCTCATGCAGTTGTAGGACAATGACCTGGCTTACTGTCTCTCATGCAGTTGCAGTTGTGGGCAATGCCCTGGCTTACTGTCTCTCATGCAGTTCCAGTTGTAGGACAATGACCTGGCTTACTGTCTCTCATGCAGTTGCAGTTGTAGGACAATGACCTGGCTTACTGACTCTCATGCAGTTGTAGGACAATGACCTGGCTTACTGTCTCTCATGCAGTTGCAGTTGTAGGACAATGACCTGGCTTACTGTCTCTCATGCGATTGCAGTTGTAGGACAATGCCCTGGCTTACTGTCTCTCATGCGGTTGCAATTGTAGGACAATGACCTGGCTTACTGACTCTCATGCAGTTGTAGGACAATGACCTGGCTTACCGTCTCTCATGCAGTTGCAGTTGTAGGACAATGACCTGGCTTACTGTCTCTCATGCGATTGCAGTTGTAGGACAATGCCCTGGCTTACTGTCTCTCATGCGGTTGCAATTGTAGGACAATGACCTGGCTTACTGACTCTCATGCAGTTGTAGGACAATGACCTGGCTTACTGTCTCTCATGCGATTGCAGTTGTAGGACAATGCCCTGGCTTACTGTCTCTCATGCGGTTGCAATTGTAGGACAATGACCTGGCTTACTGACTCTCATGCAGTTGTAGGACAATGACCTGGCTTACCGTCTCTCATGCAGTTGCAGTTGTAGGACAATGACCTGGCTTACTGACTCTCATGCAGTTGTAGGACAATGACCTGGCTTACCGTCTCTCATGCGATTGCAGTTGTAGGACAATGCCCTGGCTTACTGTCTCTCATGCGGTTGCAATTGTAGGACAATGACCTGGCTTACTGACTCTCATGCAGTTGTAGGACAATGACCTGGCTTACTGTCTCTCATGCGATTGCAGTTGTAGGACAATGCCCTGGCTTACTGTCTCTCATGCGGTTGCAATTGTAGGACAATGACCTGGCTTACTGACTCTCATGCAGTTGTAGGACAATGACCTGGCTTACCGTCTCTCATGCAGTTGCAGTTGTAGGACAATGACCTGGCTTACTGTCTCTCATGCGGTTGCAATTGTAGGACAATGACCTGGCTTACTGACTCTCATGGAGTTGACAAGTGGAAGGCAGAACAGTTGAATGGGTAGAGCTCTTGCTTGCATGTACCTGCTTCAGACTAAGGCTGTTGCCAGGACCACATGCTCTCTTGCAGTTGACAGACAGTATGACACTGGTGAGGGTGCTGTCTTTCTTGGAATTGCTGGTCAAAGAGTTAAACAATGATGAGGGCTGCTGCCCCTCTTGAAGTTGCAAGTTGGAGTAATGCAGTGACTAGGAGTGTTTCTAATGCAGTTGCCAATTGAAGAACACAGCAATGGTTAGCATCACTGTCTCTTACAGTCTCCAATTCCAAAGTAAGACAATGGATATTGTTCCCGTTTCTCTTGGAGTTGCCAGTTGCAATGGCTGCCTTCTATCTTGGTGTTGCACAGCGGCGGTTTTCTTTTAAGGGCGGCGGGGCTCCGCCCTCCCTATCGACTCGGCCGGCATAGCAAGCAAGGGATTTAAAATGCTAAGTAACAGCAATGTTACTTTGCATTTTAAATCAGAACCGGAACCGCACTGCCGATCACAGCCCCGGGCCTGGCCATCTGTCATCTGACCTGCTGCCTGCCTGCCATTAGGACGCACTTGAGCGAGCGTCACTGCAGCAGCAGGCAGGCCAGGCAGGAAATGGAGGCAGCGTGTGGGGTGATTTGTGACACATGCGCTTTTGCGCATGTGTCACAAGTGAATGCTAAAGACTGACTCACTGCCCACGGGCGCATTAGGTGCCAGCCCGGGAGTATAAAGAATGGCCCTTTTGGGGCCCGCCCAGAAATGACGCAAAGCAGCCTCGTAAATTTACAGCAGCCTCGGGCGGGTACAGTGTAAGCCCGAGGCTCAGGCTGCATTGAAGTCTATGTACATGTCGTCACTGGAAGGGGTGGGGTCATGCATAACTGACCCCAGCATTCTAAAAACGACTCATTTAAGAAAGGTCATTTTTTAAATTACAATAATCATTACACTGAATGATTATTGTAGTGAAACTTTTAACTTTATTTAAAAGAAAAAAAAAACGCTGTAAGCATTTTATTTATGTCACAGAGTCATGAGACTTAACTCATGACCCTGTGACGTGGTGTCACATGCTGCACAGAGTAGAGCCTTCACTTTCATCCTGAAAGTGAAAGCTTTACTGTTTCAGCTCTCTCTGAACCAGTAGCTGCTGGACAACAAAAGGAGAAGCGCAGCCAGCCAGCAACTAGCATCAACCGGCTGACTGACCAAGACAGAAGCTGCCTGATAACTGGGGTAAGTGTGAAGTATTAATTATTGTTCTTTTAAATTATTTTTGCAATATTTCCATTATTTAAATATACTACTTTATAATTATTTTAACATATAGCACACTCTAGTCTAGTATCATGAGTCATGATACTAGACTAGAGTGTGCTATATGTTAAAATAATTACAAAGTAGTATATGACTCATGAGTGCATTTAAATAAACTTGCAAGGGTTAATGTGTCTCATGCAGTGCACTTCATGCAAAATGCTATGTAATATGCAGATGACAGATTTTTATTTTATGAAACTAGATAAGTGGGTTACTGCTTTGAATACAGAGCTCATTTGGTTATGTACAGTCCATATATTTTAATCCTTCCCATATAGCACAGTGAGCTATAAACAGCATGCAACTCTTCAACCTTGCAACCGTTACTTACTTTTATTACACAACCTGTACATTGATTTACACTCTTCATTTATTGTCAATATATATGTACATGTGATCTAAAGCGCTTTGACACCATACGTGTGGATGAGTGGCACTATAAAAAGAAATAGAAACAAAATAGTGGTATTTAAATTTAAAATGTTTGCAAATACAAATTTAAAAGCAAGCGTCTTATGATGTGATAAGCTTTAAGCCTTTCTTTCTGCTCCATTGCTTCAAATCAATTACTATTTAAAGCAAGACTACTCACCCGTAGGGTCTCAAGGCGCTGTGTGTGGGGGGTTGAGGGGAGGGGACCTGCGATTGATTTGACGAGCCAAGTCTTGAGGTCCTTCCTTAATGGCGGACGTGATGGTGATTGCCTGAGGTGCAGAGGCAGGACGTTCCAGAAGTTTAGACAAGGATCTTTCTCCAGCACTGGTCTACAGATGTGTGATGGTGGCCTGCGCCAGTTGGGCGGAGTGGAGATGTCAGGGGAGAGTGTAGAAGCAGAAGTGGTGGTTGAGCTATGTATGTCTGGCGTTGTGGAGGGATTTGTAGGCATGCATGAGGCGCTTGCGCTAAGGTAATTCTTTTGTTGAAAGATAGCAAGTGAAGGTCTCTCAGGGAATATATGACGTTATATCGCATGCCAACACAAAGAATGCCATTATATTACAGTTGTAACAACACAAGTGCTGTTGCAACGCATTACCATTGCAAAGCACACTTTTACCATGCATATGCCTTTACCACGCATGCCATTACAAGGCAAAGACATGCGTGGTAAAGGCATAGACTTGGTAAAAGTGGTTAAGGTAAGTAATTGTGTGTCTCTGTTTGTATGTATATATATATATATATATATATATATATATATATATATATATATATATATATATATATATATATATATATATATATATATATATATATTAATACCCCCAGGCAACCCCAAAATTACCCTTTGTACCAGTGCCAATAGCCCTACCCCCTTAAAATTCTAAAATTACCCTAACCACCCTAATACCCATACCCCCTAAACCCTAAAATTACCCTTACCACCCCAAAACCAAAATCAACCCTGAACCCTAAAATTACCCTTACAACCCCAAACCCTAAAACTTTAAATTACCCTTGGCACCACAAAATCCAAATTTGTCCGAGCCCTAAAATTACCCTGTGCACCCTAAAATCCAAACCCACCCTGAATCCTAAAATGAACCTAGGCACCCCAAAACATATACCCATCCTGAACCCTAAAATTAACCTTGGCAACCCAAACCTATACCCCTAGACCTCAAAACCCAAACCCACCCTAAACCCTATACTTACCTTATACTTACATGTAAAACACATATGCTTTTACCATGCTTGCCTATACAAAGAAATTCATGTAAAGGCATGTGTGGTAAAAGTATATGCATTATAATGCTTTACATTGTAATGCTATGCATTGTAATAGCATTGCGATGTAATGGTACTTGCGTTGTGTTGGCATGCGTTGTATTGGATATTTCCCTTCTCAGGTGGCCGGTGATGTGGCTGCGGCGTGGGACGTTCGGGATGAGTTTGGCGGAGGTGTTCTTGATGTTCAGCAGTTTCTTATGGAGTTTCTGGGTGGTGCTGGATAGAGTGCTGACAAGCTCATGGGTGACAGTGTTGTTGTACTCACTGGGGGCAAACTGGAAGATTTCATGAAGTAGATAGAGCATGTGGAAATAGGAGGAATAAACAACATTGATTTGGTGGTTTATTGAGAGAGAGAGGTCCTGGAGGTTGCCATGGTTTCGCACGTAGTCAGTGGGCGTGTGGGGGAGGGGGGGTTCCAAGTGCTGCAGACCCCCTCTTCCTGGGCCACCAAGAGTCAACCAAGGCAGAGGGAATGGCAACACTTGGGGGTGGATCCCAGGTTGAGGCCTTAGGTCTTGTTTGAGTTAGTTAAGCTTGAGGCAGCTGTCCTTCATCCTGGTGGTGACTGCATTTATCCTGTTGTGGAAGTTGCTCTTGGCAGCTGTGGATTCTTCTGTGAGGTAGAGAATCAGCTGGATGTTATCGGTGTAGGAGACAATGTTGAGTCTGTGGTTCTTGACGATGTCTGCAAATGGGGCCTGAAGAGCTTGGGGCTCAGGGAGGCGCCTTGAGACCCTTTGCAGCTGATCTCTGTGGGTTTTCAGTTGAATGGTGGAAGTCGTACTCTCTGTGTTCGGCCGGTGAGGAAGGAGCAGATCCATCCAGGGCTTTGTTCCAGATGCTGGCATCGTGGAATCTTGTGCAGAGGGTGTGGTGGGAAACGGTGTTGAAGGCGGCTGAGAGGTCCAGCACGAAGAGGGAAGCTGTTTCCCATTGGTCGAGGCATTTGCTTTTAGGTTTGAGGCTTCAGATATCTCCTTGGCCCTTTAACTTCGGCTTTTGTTATGGGCCCAGGTGAAATCTGATAAGCTGCTGCCCCCCTCCACTTGCACATTGCAGCTCGGAATGATAGCAGGCAACGTGCAGCAGCAGGCGCTGCTGAATGTGTCAGTTACAAATGGGGTTTTTGTTTGGATAAGGTATACACCTAAGCCAAGCAGTACCCACCACCACTCAGGTTAATTCAGATGCAAGATTACCTGTGCTCCTCGTCTGGTAGCTTGGCTCAGGGGAGGCTTATCAAAGAGGCAATGTGTAAAGTATTTCTGCAACGCATAGTAAAGTAACAGTGAAAGACAAAGCAAAACACTCCACACTAGTTCTAGAAAAATAGACCATCTTTATGTAATTAAAACCAGGCCTAAAGGACAGCAATTCAATAGTCTATCAAGAGTTATGCCAGTACTAGTAACGTTAATAGCTCATCACAGTGCTCAGGAACCTTTAAGGGAATAACAGCAATCCTCAAATGAGCCCACCGGCAAGACAAGACAAGATTTTCAATGCAGTGGTGGTTGAAGTTAGCCTGCACAGGCCTTCGGGACAGTACCTGGGGCTTGGAGTCACTGCTCTCGTTGTCGGCGGTCTCGCACACGGGGTCCACAATGGTAGGAAGAGGAGTTGGGCTCTGGCTTGGCCGCTGGAGCACAGGTAGGTCTGTGGCCCCATACTGCTGTGTTGGTGGGCCTCACACATGGAGCTCGTGTTGGTAAGAGGTACAGAGGCAGGCAGGACTGGTGTTCAGCCGCAGTAGATGCAGTCTTGTGAATCTTCGGCCCAAAGAGCCTGGAGAGAGCGAGCTCAGATCGTTGTGTTGCTAGGCAACCAGAATGCGCTCACGCCACTCGGTGCTCCCGGCGCTGACTGAGGGTAAAGGTCTACACCACTGCGGTATCTTCAGAAACAGCAGTGTCGAGTACGACTAGTAGCAAAAGGTGACTGAGCGCCAACACAGCAGGCGCTAGACAATGTGAGTGTGTCTGGTGGCTGTAACGTCCGGATTCTCTAACCAGATGGGATCAGCTCCTTAGAGCACCTCCAACCCAGTCGGAACGTAATCACCTCCCTCCTTAGAACGTATTAACAATAGGTATGTACATATATATATTTATATCTCGTACCTAAGGATGGGGAAATAGCTATACACACGCATAGGTTTTCTACAATATCCCACTCATACCAGCTAGTCTCACGGCAACTTAGGCCCAGACTAATCTACCCTGGGGCAGTTCTGATTATTTACCATTACACACTGATCACCATCAGTGCTCACTCGACACGCAATCCGGCGTGCCTTACGCACTAGGCTGCAGCCCTACTGCTCTCTTCCTTCCAATCCGGTCCACAATCCGGCGGAACTAGACACTGGTATCCACCCCAGTGTTCTTTCACTCGCAGCCCGATCCGCAATCCGGCGGATCTACACACCAGTGTCCCCCCTGGTGCTCTCATTAACGCCGCTTACCAATGACGATCACTCTCCTATGAATACCTTTGGAAGGAATCTCTCATTGGCTACTCGGGGTGATACTACAATAACAGGAATTAGCACAACTTACCAAATTGAATCATGTACCTTCTGCTCTCAGCATCGAATGGTCCCTCTCTCCCTCATTATTCAGTCACCTGTTACCTGACCGGGATTTACATCCGTTCATGAAAACAATGTCTGACTAGAAGACCAGGTTACCCTGATTGAACAAGAATACACGGCACATGTTGGTTCACTAAGAACTGGGGTATTTTATTACAATGATTATAAACACAGCACTATTCTATAACATATATCCTGCAAAGAAAAGTGAAAGGTTAGAATGTGCACACTATGCAAAGTGGGGCAGAGGTCACCTTATGAGCACGAAGTCGGGGTTCGACAGTCATTTAGGTTCCCTTCTCGTCTGTGCCTAGGCTTGTCTCGGAATCACACCTCAGCAGTCACGAGTACACGTCTGCACCGCTATGCTCTGTCTCCTTCACTTCCCTCCAAGTCACTGGAACCTTCCTCTTTATTAGCTGCTGTCTCTCTCTGTCTCCGATCGCTCCGCACTACTCCTCTCTCCTCTTCAATCTTTCTCAGAGAGTATCAGCCTCATGATCTTTCTCGGACTTCAAAATGGCAACTGTCTGCCTGGAAATAATTATTGGCATTGATGCTAACGGCTAGCTGCCGCCTACAGACTGACTGACTCACAGCTTAACGCTTTCGCTAATATGGAAGCTTGTCCTTTCATGGAAAGTTACGGCCAGTAACCTGCCGCCCACCAAATTCTTGTACCTCCCCGTACCAAGGACACGTTCCCAGCCGGCCGGCCTGATGTTGTGTCTTCGGAGTGGAGAAAAATACAGTCTTTCGATAAGGGCCAGCCTGAGCCAGTTCTCTCCAAGCGAACAACACTTTGAAACTAAAACATTACACTTGACCTAGAAGCATCTCAAGCTGCCGGGGCAGAAAGCAAGATTGAGTCTCTCCCGTTTGAGGCCTACAAGGCCCGAAATAAGCATAACTCCATAGAAGGTATACTAGCACTCTTGCAAGAGGACGGATTATCACTAATACTAATGAATCTATCCCCTAGCTTAAGTTTATAAGCCCTGATCTAAGGAAAAGGGTACGAAAGTGCATTACTGTGCCTTATGAATAGGCCCTGTTTATAGTTCTAATCCCTGCACTAGAAGGATAATAGGCTGGAGTCACCTCCAATCATTCTCCCTCAAAGGAGGGCCGAAAAAGTCGGTCAGAACAGTGGCCCAATAACATACAAATAGCCCTGATTCATCCATAACAGGAGGAAAGCTAACAAGTTCTTGGGAACTTGTAGGATATAGAGGCCCAATTGTCCCTCATTGCAGAGGTAGCAGGGAGCAGGCCAACATAGCTGAGCAGAGTGCATAGGCAGTACAGCAAAGCAAGTGACAAAGGGGCAGTCCTTCCTAGCAGCGTTGTACATCATAGTTGCAGAGTCTCCTCCAGACCCCAAAGTGAACCAATTTGGGGATGTCACAGCGAGGTCTTTGAAGTGGGGGAGACAACAAAAGACAGCTGTCTTTGATCCTCAAAAGGCCCCTGCCCTTTCTTCTCTGGCTCCAGGCACACTACAGGCGGTTATATAGCTATTTGTGTTGGAATAGGCATAGCCCTATTCAGGTGGAGGTGTCAGCCGCTCCCTCCTTCTATGTTTAATGAAGTCTTAGTGCAGTGCTATATTTTGACTTGATAATGTCAAAGCTTTCAAATGTTAAAAAGATACACTTTTAAAAAATTTGAAGAGCGTTCACTTTCACATTTGTAGTCCTGTCAAGTACCACTCATTAGTGGTCATACTAGTGCTGGTGTCCGCATCACCACACTAGAATGTACATTTATTTATTTCCATAATTTCTTTTTGTTTAACTTTTTCTGCTGTGCTGGCTGAAGGGCACAAGGACCTGAGAGTGGCATTCAAACAATTTGCATAGTATTATTTAAAATAATTTTGTTTGTGTTTACAAATATCATATTGGTTTTGAAGGGATATTTCTTAAAATATACATATATTTATTTTCATATTTTATTTTTATGTAGCCATTTTCTACTATACTGACTGCCACAAGGGCCTGAGGGTGGCATGCAAAGTATTTAAAAATAAAGTAAAACATTCTTACCTAGCCTGCTTCTGCAAATAACGTTTTTGTTCTTTCTTAAATAAATGAAAGATTTTTAATGGATATTTCTTATATTATAAGCAATGCATATTAGACTAATTTCCTAACTTATTTTTATTTAGTGGTTTTCTTAAATACTGATAGACCCAAGGGCTTCAGAGAGCTATATGAACTATTTTAAATACAATATTTACTTAATTATTTTGCAAAATTGCCTTGCTAAAAAATCAAAGCTTTTGCTGACTTCCTAAAAATTAAATGTTTGTTTCAAACTGATATTTCTTATACATGTAGCTATTTAATATGTCATAATGATTACTGGGCAATCAACAATGAATAGCTGATGCAGAAAAGGAAATGGCCAGCTGTCATTTTTGGTAGGAACAAAATTACAAGTGTGTTTCTTTGTGGATGTGCAACCTGGCTTAGTACCCTGGCCCTCTTCAGAAGTCAGTCTTGCTTGGCAACACAGAAAATCTCTGAAATAATGTATGAGTTTTCTTTTATGAATGCCTAGAAGAACTGATTTTTCAGTCCATTTATCACAGAAATAGTGCGGAAAATTGCACCAAAAAAAGCCAATTTTTAAAAAATTTCTTCGTGGGGGGAGAACCCCCCCACACCCCCCTTATTGCCGTCGGGCTCGCTCGCTTCGCTCGCTCGCTCCCGTTCGTTGATGCCTACTTCAATAGCCCCACCAGGTTCAAATTCCACCAGCCGCCACTGGTGTTGCATGTTCAAGAGTAGTATAAAAGCAAATGTTGCTGTCTCTTATGGAGTTGCCAGTTGCTGAGTAAGACAAAGGCAAGTGTTCCATCTTTTTGGAGTTGTCACTCTGAGAGTAAGGCACTGGATAGGGTTGCCACCTCCACAGGAGTTTCTAGTTCAAGAGTAAGACAATGGCTAGGGTTGCAATCTTTCTTGGAGGTCCCGGTTCGAGAGTGAGACCTTGGCATCCCCCACCCCACCTTATTCTCTATGTGTCCTGCTATAGTGCACGAGAAAGACAAATTCCCTGGCTTGGTGCCAACGTGTGCTCGATGCCTGCTTACGACTGTTTACTTTGATGATTTACGGTTCAGCTGAAAAGGATGATACTGAGTGAATGTGTGTGTGTGATATTATGTGCATCTCGGTTTACCTGTGTATTTTCGCATTTGCCACGTATTTGCTTGAATGTGTGAAAGTTCATTTGCGTATGTCTCTCGGGAGCAGCATACCTGTGCCTCTGTGTGCACGCTGTGTACACACGTTTGGAGATTACTAGTTTATGTGCATATTCCCGTGTAACTGTCTGCGTAATTGTGTGTGATTTTCTACTTCTCTTGTGTACGTATAGGTATGCTTGATGGACTTTGTTCTCATGTGTTTATTTGTGTGTGTAAATGTGTCTGTGTAACCTGCACATGCATACAAGTGTGAACTTTTTGTGTGTGTTTATGAGTATCTCTGTGTCTGGAGTGCTTGCGCACGTACCTATATCTTTGTGCCTGTATAAAGCAAGCTCAGTATGATCTCCTTTCAAGCCCCCTTTTAACCCTTTGACCCGGAGGGGAGGGCAAGTGCGAGGACAAAGGACCAGAGGCGCAACTAGAGCCAAATTTGGGGGGTGGGCTAATAAACATTTCACGGGTGGCTAATTCTTCCAGCAATAGGCTGAGTGGAGATGCAGGGGTTCTAAGAAAGGGTTGAAAAACAACAAAGCCTTGTTAACAAGTAAATGGTCTTTTAAAGATCTGTGAAGTACTCGGGTGCGACTGCAATATGACCGACCCCAGACCAGCCAGCCTACATCAGCTCAAAAACTGTTTGTGTGCCCGGGAGCTGCCCTTTATCCGGCTCCAGCAATAAGTCTAGCCTGAAATGATGTGCCCGTTACCCATGCAGTTTACATGATCTGGCTCCAGAGTATTCTGCCAGGACTCCAGGGTTTTATGAGAGCACCCCTACAGACGAAAGTCGTGCTGCTAGTGCTTCTATCTTCACATCTACGGTCCCTCCCAGGTTGCTGTATAGTGAATACTGTTTTGTGGAGGTAAGCAGTTCATTGTCAGCCACTGGATAGTTCTTGTCAGCTATCTACGTCATTATCATTTGAAATCTCTTTATTATGTCAGAACTACAATTTCACAATTGCTTTATTAACCTTCTTGCTTTCTCAAATTTGCTTGAAAATGTACCAATTACCCACTTTTTTGTTTTTTTTTAATCCTGGCGGAAGGGGAAAACAAGTCCTCTTCCCCCTCCCCCAAACTCCCTATATGACAGTCGGGCTCCCTCACTATGCTCGCTCGCCACAGGGCACTCATCCCGAACTTTTACACTCCGACAATTTTGAAAGTCACCAGCCGCCACTGGAATATTCTGATATTTTGCCTTCGCTGTTACAGATGTGTTCAGTGCTAGCAGAGTGTGACTGAGTCAGCTGTATCAGTTGAAACGTGGATGGTAATAGTTTTCCTGTTTTTTACTCGCCCCTTGTTGAAATGAGGTCACACAAGTGTGCCAAGTGTGTTTAATTTCAGCTCACGATGCGTGCGGCATGCGTTTCATGAGTCACCGTCCCCCGAGATGTGGAACACTTTCCATTTACTAAAGCTGTGCGCACTCAGCCTTGCGACATCCATCTACGCTTCTGGCTCAGCTTCTCATTGTTTTGATTCATGTATTTTGGAAAAGGTTCTCAATCTTGTAACCTGCTTTATATTCTTTGTTGAAAATAGTATTCTGAAGTAGCCCTGAGACCAGTCCGAGTGGGTGCACAAAACTCACTTATAAAGTGATCAGTTTCAAGATAGGACCTCTGCCCTGTTTTCTACATTCCAATATTATCCCAACCCTTGCTGAAATTGGCAAGTGCAGAGATGGTAGGGCGCTCTTGATTACCCCCGGCGGAGTGTTGTTTGTCTACTTAGGCTCATACTGCTTAAGCACAATGACAGCTGACTTGCTTTGCACAGATACCGGGATGATGAGCCGGGGTCAGGATTCGACCCTGGATTCCACTGTTCCATGGTCATCAGCTCTAGGCAGTAGGCCCCAGGCCCCAGTTCTTCCTGCATCTTCATGTTGTGAGCCTTTTTGCCCCCTCTCTCTCTTTAACTCAAACAATCACTTTTTCCTATGTGAAGTCAACCTTGCTTCGACACTTGGAGTTGCCAGTTCGAGAGTAAGGCAATGGCTAGGGTTGCTGTCTCTCTTGGAGTTGCCAGTTGAGAGTAAGGCAATGGATAGGATTGCCGTCTCTCTTGGAGTTGCCAGTTTGACAGCAAGATGCAAGTGTTCCAATCTCTCTTGGAGTTGATAGGTGGAGAGTAAGAGAATGTCTAGGGTTGCCGTCTGTCTTAGAGGTGCCAGTTTGAGAGTAACTCAATGGCAGATGTTGCAGTCTCTCTTGGAGTTGCTGATTAGAGAGTATAACAAAGGCAAGTGCTGCTGTCTCTCTTAGAGGTGCCAGTTTGAGAGTAAGTCAATGGAAAGTGTTTCCATCTCTCTTGGAGTTCCCAGTTCCAGAGTAAGACCATACCAAGTGTTTCAGAGTCTCTTGAAGTTGCTGGTTGCTGGTTTGAGAGTCAGACAATGGCTACGTTTGCCGTCTCCCCTAGAGTTTCCAGTTCGAGAGTAAGACCATGTTAAGTGTCACGTTTCTCTTGGAGTTTCCGGTTTGAGAGTCAGAGTCGGACAATATAGGGTGTCCAGATTTTCTGAATGAAAATCTGGGATGAGCACAGACCTAGAAATAGGACTAAATGTCCTATTAGATCTGAGGATTTCTTATATACAAATATATATAACTATATAATTAACTGAAAAAACCATAGGTTTCAGGGACGTTATAGTTAGTTGGATATTTCACTTGTACAAAACCAGAGAAAATCCGCCGTTACCATTAGTTCAGCTAACTATAACTCGCGCACCCGCAGTGCACATATTACATCATTCATGACATGGTCAGTGACATCACTCATGACATCTCAAAGGACATCACTGATGACATCATCCAGTGACTGTGTTTCTATAAAGTTAAATATGTTTTATATATGTGCCATGGTGTATTGAAGAATTAGTGGGTGTGTAAGTGTCTGGATGGAGGATTTAGTAGGTGCGTGACTGACTGTATAAGTGAGTGATTAAATGTGTCTTACTGAATGCATGGGTTAGTGACTAAACTGTGTGAATGTCTGTACCAGTCTGTCTGTTGTTGTGTAAGCTGCTGCATGGATTGGTGAGTAGCTACATGAGTGTCTATATGGGTTATTGATTGGTTGCCTGAGTGTTTGTATGGGTGCCTGTGTGTGTGTGTGTGTGTGTGTGGGTGGGTGGGTGGGTGGGAGGTGTGTGACCCTTTGCATAGATGTGTGAGTGGTTGATTCACCGGGTGTAAGGGTTCAAAAGTGCATGTGGAAACAGCCGTATGGGTGGGTGAGTGTGTGTATGGGTGTGTTGGTGAGTGAATGGATGTCTCAGTGGTACATGTGCGTGTAACAACATATGTAAAAGGAAGTATATGCGAGTGATGGTGTATACAAATAACTAGATGTGAGAGTGAGTGATTGTGAGAGTGGCTGTATGGATGAGTGTGCACTTGTATCCATGATTGTATAAGAGAGTAAGTATGCGTTCGTATCTGTATGAATAAGTGAGGTGGTGTGTGTATAACTGTATAGGTGAGTAAATGGAAGTGTGATTGAATCTTTGCATGACTGACTGGGTGTGTGAGTGACTCTTGATGAGTGGCGGTGTGTGTGTCTGTATAGGTGTATGAGTGCATATGATAGTGCTGTATTGATGAGTGACTGCATGGGTGAATGAATGGATGTGTGTGTGTGTAGACCTAGGAATCAGTGAGTGCGTATGTAGTAACTGGTATTGGTGTATTTATGCTTTCGAAAGTGGTAGTCTGTATTGTAGAGTGGGTGTTATTAGGGTGTGAGGAGGTGCATCAGATGTACATGTGGATGTCATCAGTGATGTAATTCGAGATGTCATCAGTGATGTCACTGACCATGTCATGAATGATGTAATATATGACGTCATCAGCAGTGCATTGCGGGGCGAGAGTTATAGTTAGCTGAACTAACTATAACAGCAGAATTTCTCTGGTTTTGTACGAGTGAAATGTCCAACTAACTATAACGTCCCTGAAACCTATGTTTTTTTCAGTGAATTTCAAAGGTATTTTAAATGCTAATTTCTAACTATAACGTCCCTGAAACCTATGTTTTTTTCAGCAAATTTGAAAGGTTTTTTAAATGCTAATTTCCAACTATAACATACCAGTTGCGTTTCCAGAGTGGTGGAGAAAGGTGAACGTGGCCTCCGAAACACCTCTTGGCAATCCCACTGTGTGGAATTTACTGGAGGTAACAGGAGGAGTAGTTAGCACCCAATGTCAACTTTGGGGGGCAATTACCCCTTTTATTACCAACAGTAAGTCCCACACAGCAGGATTGCTAACTTGCTATATCAGGCCCCCCTCCCTGCACATATGTGCAAACGCGCCCCTTAGCACGTTGTAAGTTGGGGGGATTAAGTCCCCTTGAATCCTAAGGGTCCCTGG
Organism: Lissotriton vulgaris; assembly: GCF_964263255.1. NCBI lineage: Eukaryota > Metazoa > Chordata > Amphibia > Caudata > Salamandridae > Lissotriton > Lissotriton vulgaris. The sequence goes on along the minus strand of NC_141697.1, from coordinate 147,115,598 downwards.
GGCCAACTAGCCCACGAGGTACCTCTAGTAAGCGCCACAGAGCTGTGTTGCAGAGAGGTGGTCCGAGGCCACGTTCCTTTTTACACCTCTCTGCAACGCAATTCTGTGGCGCTTACTGGAGGTACCTGGTGGGCTAGTTGGTCCCTAGGGACCCTCAGGATTCAAGGGCACTTAATTATCCAACTTAAAAAGCGCCATGGAACGCGTATGCACACTTATCACATCAGGCTCCGCTCCCTCCCTTCACCACTGTGCAAACGCCCCCCGTGGCAAGTTTTAAGTTGGGGGATTAAGTCCCCTTGAATCCTGAGGGTCCCTGGGGTCCAACTAGCCCACCAGGTACCTCCAGTAAGCTCCACAGAGCTGCTTTTCAGAGAGGTGGTCTGAGTCCACGCCCCTTTTTACAACGCTCTGCAACGTACGGCGTGTCTGGCGCAAAGAGGACGCCGGAGAGGTGGGGGGTGGTATAAGTACCCTCCCCGGACCTCTGTCCGTCGATCGATGGCTCAATCGTTCTCAGGTTTGGCGGTGAGAATCTGGAACTCGCTTCCTCCATTGCTCCGTGCCACCACCTCCATCCGGTTCTTCAAAGCTGTCCTCAAATCTCTTCAGAAGTAATTCCTTTATTCTCAGACCCCGCCAGGAAGTTTGTTAGTCATTGTAAATTGCTGTGTTTGATATTGTGTTCTTGCCTTCTATGTTTTTCCCTACCTCCTCTTGCCTGCTTTGTTTGATACTGTGTCCTGCTATTTTTGCAACGTTCTATTTTGTAACATTTCTCTCATGTAATGTAACTGCTTCTTTTGTACAGCGTTCTGACACCTTCAGGTGAAGTCTGCGCTTTATAAAAATGCATTCAATATAAAAACATTTTTTTAAAAGAGACGCACCTAGCGCGCCAAGGCGAAGGACTCCTTCCTGAGTACAACTCTTGGCCAGTAGGGTGGCGTTTGTGCCCAAATGGCACTAACGAGCCCCCGTAGGAATGGCCTCCTGCTAGGGGTCGTGTGCACGCTGTGTTGTGTAGGTTCCTTTGCTTGCAGGAAGCAGATAATCCAAGTTGGTCAAAGGCTTTTCCACCAACATCCATTCAGCAAATGGTTTATTCTGGCATTTCGCGATCGCAGTTACATGTGCCTGCTGTGCTGGAGGCCTGTGACTGAGTGTACTTTATCACTTGAATCGAGGCTGGTAAACGTTCCGCTGTTTTTAACTCACCCCTTGTTGAAATGAGGTCACACAAGAGCACCGAGTGTGTTTAATTTCAGCGCCCGATGCGTGCGGCTTGCGTTTCATGAGTCACCGTCCCCCGGGATGTGGAACACTTTCCCTTTTCTAAAGCTGCGCGCGCTCAGCCTTGCGACATTCATCTACGCGCCTGGCTCGGCTGCTCAGTGTTTTGATTCATATATTTTGGAAAAGTTTCTCAATCTTCTGGCCTGCTATTTATTCCTTGGTGTAAAGTCATTCTTAAGTAGCCCTGAGACCAGTCGGAGAGGGTGCACAAAGTTCACTTACAAATGGATTAGTTTCAAGATAAATATGACCTTTGCCCAGGGGCGCAACTAGGTCTTAAGTTCGGGGGGGGCTAACATGACATACAAAGGGGCGTGGTTAACATGTTAATCAATGGGGGCGGGGCTAAAATGGTAGACAATCAGGATCGGGTAATGCTCAGGCCAAGCAAAGAAAAAGAAATGGCAAATTCTGCATTTGAAACTAGACAACAATCAGTTTTATGAGAATTCAATTGGAGAACAGAGGGTAATGTGAACCAATTATATATCCATCCATCACCACCCCCTTTTGTACCGCTTTTGGCCGCCATAAGTGTGGCAGGGTATGCTCAGACGTGAGTCCCTTGCTCACTTTGCACTGGATTCAAGCAAGCCGGGCTGAAGACGGCTGGAATGCCAGAAACCGGTCCTCAGAAGCTCGTTTCCTTTCCAGGGAAGACATGGCTTGGCAGTTCGGGCTGGACTGTTCCCATGAGGCACAGGGTCAGACTGATTTGCATATAGCCATGTCTGAACTGGGGTGGCAGAGTGGGCTAAAGAACGGTGATGGATTAAACCCAGATCTTTTGACTGGGTGTGAGTGTTTGATTGATTCAGATGCTCCATCCATCACCACCCCCTTTTGTACCCCATTTATATAACAGACAAGGGGTGTGTTCATCTTGCAATAAAGTGTCACTCAAATACATTAAATTGTCTCACAACGATATTATGTAGATGGTTAAAATTACACCCTTTTTTCTAATGGAATGCCCATGAAACTGGGTCAAAAGAGTCCAGAACAACATGCTACTCTCTGAAAAACCTAGACTGTGCACAGATATAATTCACACAAAAAAGGGGACTCTGTCCACCCGGCAAAGACAGAGAAGGAATTTGAGATTTTGCAATGTGTCCATTTGAAGTGTTGTTACAAACTATAGCACCAACAAACATTAATTTATTGGCAGCACAGACATTAAAGCATGGTGCTTTAATGTATAGGCAGTGGAAGTAGGGGCGGGTGGGGTGCTGTGCAGCAGCACCCCCATAATAACCATGCTGGAATTCAGAGGGTGCATGAGAAATAATAAAGCATTTACATTTTGATAATATCATGTTACATTTGCTGTTCTTCAAAAGACAGGTCAATTGCCAGGCTGTTGATACTGCAAAAACACAGAACTTGGTAATTGCATCCCTGTCACAAAGTTCCAGTCCTCACCTCTTCGGCTGGCACAGCTCCTATTATAATTGCATTTATATAGCGCTCACTAACCCTGATGAGGCGATAAAGCGCTTTTTCGGTGAGTAGCACGCTACTCTAGGACCCATAGAGGATCAGTGGTAAATTAGTATAATGAAAAATGAAAGTAATTTGAGCACTGGACATGTTAGTCAATTATTTGGATTGAGAAGGATAGCGCAGGGATAGAAGAGGGAAAAGGTTTGCATTTATATAGCACTTACTACCCCATATGAGGTGTTGAAGCGCTTTTTGGTGGGTAGCACGCTACTCTGGAACCCAAACAGAATTAGTAGGGACTGATATAGGGAAATATGAAATTATTCTGAGTGGTGGAAATCTTAGTCTTTTATTTGTATTGAAAAGGAATAGTGGAGGGATAGAAAAAGGAAGAGTCTAGAATGTGTTTTTTGGGGGAGTTCATAGCAGTAGGAAGGGGTTTGGGATGGAGGTGGAAGAGTCAGAGGGAAGAGTTTTGAAAGGCTTGTTTGGGAGATCTGAATAGTAAAAGAGGTATGAGATGATGGAAGGAGGGGTAGAGGAGAGAAGAGTATTGGTTTTAGGATGAATGAAAGAGTGTAGGTAGAGAATATACTGATAGAGGTATAGGGTTAGAAATAGGGCAGTGCATTGGAGGGAGTAGTAGAGAGAGGTTTGAGATGAGTCAGAGTGGAGGTAGGGAATATATTGCGAGAGATATATGGTGAGATCTATGGTAGTGCAAAGTAATCAATATAAAGATATGTAAGTACATGAAAGGTATCTAAATGCATAAGGAAGGGAATCTATGTAGAATAAAGTTGCATTTAATAAACTAAGACTTTCAAATGGTGTTGTACTTGTGTGTTTGTGTAAGGTGTTAGATTATTCCGTACCATTACAGACCACTATCCCGCCTGAAATAAAGGAAAAAGAAAAAAAAACGGTATTTTCACACTATAATTCCTTCCACCAAGCTGAATCTGTTATCAGTTTCATATCTATAGCACCAAGAGGCTCCAGGCGTACATGATTAACAAATGGCCAAATAATACTAAAGAATGAAGAAAATAACAAAATGAGACCACAACCAAGCCAAATTGTCTAGTAAATAAAATATGAAATGAAACTAAGAGAAAAAATAATTATCCTAGTCTAGACTTATGGCCCGCAAACAAGCCTGGTGTTATATATCAGCTTAACAAATTGGGCCTGGCTTCAGATGGAGGAAATTCTTACAAAGAACCAGTAGCGGTCAGTGGTGGGAGTGCTGCCGGGCGGTGACCTGGGGTGGAAAGGGGCAGGGTGGGGGGTATTAAACTATGGAATACAGCCAAATACAGGTAAGTAAACATAAAAATAAATAAAACGAATTTCGTTGCGCGCACTGCATCACCAAATGCGATGCAGTGCGCGCAACAAAATTTGTTTTATTTATTATGTTCTTAAATTGTGTATTATGATGATGTAACAATTGAATTACTGCACAGTGAATGTTTAAGATTTGCAGGTATTATCGGTCTTTATTGAGATAGAGGGTAAATCGAAGAAAAACGTGAAAATATACAAAAAATCCACAAATAAACTTACGAACCTGATTACAATACACATACCACCAATCCAAACCAAGGACATGATAGATATATTTGGTCATCATCTGTTGTTACAGTACTGTGGACTACTTTAATAAGGTCAACCTACCCCTTGACTGGATGTATTAGAAATAGGCCCCATATGCTTCAAACAACATCCCCGGGACCCCGCACCCCCCACCTGTGGCACCACTGGTCAGGTCACTCAGCAGATAAGGGGGCTTGTTCTGCTTCACATCAGCATCTCAACTCTTGCAAGGACATGCCAGGGGCACCACCGCCTCAAGGCCACTTGCTGAAAATGAGGCTACAATCTGCTATGCAACAGCATCACTTGCAAGTACCACCCTTCCATAGTACCACTGTCCGGCCCACTCAGCAGACATGGGGGCAGGTATCTGAGGCATCACTGCCCCAAGCCCTCACAGCTGAACTGAGGCCTAGCACGCGCTCCTGACCACCACCTCCATTACACTTTTGTTGTAAGGTGAGGACACACCAGGTGTCGCACAACTACACAGCCGTCATTCTCAACGCAGGATCTCTGCTCTCACTTCACCATGTGACCCTACAGCCCACCCAGGAGTGCAAAAACCGAATCCAAGCACCTACATCCATCGATGCACAAACATTGTGGGGTACCACGGCCCAACATGTTATTTCCAACCAAGTAACGCCCTCCAGTGGCAAGATTTGTTAAAAATAATAAAATCGGATTGATTATAGAACGGACCAGTCAAGCATTAAATTAGAGTTGCTTTCTGCTCAGCTGGTAGCGCCTTCCTATTAGAAGTTGGGCCACTGTTGCCAGCATCTGGCAACAGTGCAACCCCAGGTACCAACTGTTGGTGCTTCCATGCACCCTACCTCAATGTGCCGCTTTCATAGCCAGCACGAGCACTGTCACCAGTGCCAAAACCCACTAGGTGCTATATCCGTGCTTACGCACATTCACAGCTCCTCTCCACCCCAACAATCACTTCCAACCAATGAAGGGGCCATAGGATGAATGAGCAGCACTATCGTGCGCCCCTATTCACTGTGTTCAGTCGGGACACTGATAATGCGCGTAAACCTGGGATGTACTTTGCGCACAGCGGCGGGTCACATGAAGAATGCCCGTAAAGGACCCACAGGACGCGAGTGTGGTGCTCTTAACACACCCCTCTAACATTTACCATTGCAGTGTGTCTCCTCTCCTCCTGCAGTTCTGCGGGTTGAGCAACGCTCCAAGTACAGACTAGATAGAAGTGAGGACAGCTCCTGAGAAAAAAAATCAGTTGAGGTGTTCCTCGAAAAGCTGTGTCCAAAATGCGCAGGGCAGGCGGGGCCTCACTTTAGAGGTGAGTCATGAAACTCAAGCTCGCACAACAGGACTCTTGGAGCAGAGAGTGTGAAGATGTGCACAGCAGGGGTAAATGAATGGCCAGTGCAGATGACGCTTTTCCTTTGTAAAGGAATTCCTGCTGGCGTCGCATCCCCCTGCTGTGCACATCTTCACACTCCATGCTGCACCGCACATCAAACGTGCTTAGGTGAAATCCCTGCTTCAGGCAAGGAAATCACCTCGGTGGCACCCCGCTGAAAGAAAACAAAAGGTAGGGGGCAGGGAGGGTCACTGAAACCTTCAAAGGCGGCTGGCTCGGGCTGGTTCTGGGCCTCTTAGAAGGGGTCATTAAATCACAATCTCGGATACTAAAGCATCCGAGAATAAAAGTGGAGCCTTCAATACAAATGAAACTGGAGAAACGGTTTTCATGCTTTCATTATTTTACATCATTGTAAATCAGGAAAGTGTGTCGGGCTGTCATCTGAACCTTGGCAGCCCGGGCTGAAGATGACGACGGGGGGGGCTGAAGCCCGTTCAGCCCAATGGGTGTTGCGCGCCTGCCTTTGCCCTGTTTTCGACATTCCAATATTATCCCTTCTCTTGTGGACGTCAGCGTAGCGCAGCGCCGGAGGAGGGGGACGCGCGCATGAGCTCCCCCTGGAGGCCGGTTCTATGGTTGCTTAGCTCCGGTTACTGCTTCGGATTTGTTTTAGCGGAAGCGAGCAGAGTTCTGCCGGAAGTTGTACATTACATGAAGCAAAGACCTCAGGAGCTTTTGGAGCGCAAATGTACAGTGTGAGCACTATTGTTGCCAGTGAAAAGACCGTTGTGCAGCATGTGAAAGTACTATGGGATAAAATGTCCACTGAGGGTATTGGCCCAGTCGTAGAGTGAAATAGAGAAACTAAGTTGCCTTAAATAGTTTTTTCCACTGAGAAGCCAAAGCTTTACATGGCATAATATGTCAGTACACAGAGTGCATAAAGATTTGTCCAAGATCATATATGTATGTAGGCACATTTATAAAACGCGCTGTAACCCTACGGGCATCCTGGCGCTGCGATTCATGTGTGTTAGCAACAGTGGATGCTATAGAACATAATCAGAACATATACAGACAGAGCGTGCCAACTGCACTCGTCCGAATATAACCGAGTGCAATTCTGCTGCTACCAATTGAAACTACTTTTATTTGGATTAGGCAGTGGACGAGTTGGTGAGAGGTTCAACCAGTGATCAAAGGTATGATGCAATTAGCTCTCGAGGGCCAGAGATATTGGAGGTGGGAGGTAGTAAAATCTTTCCGGGCCTTTAGGACTCTTTATATACAGTGACTGCTTACAGACCGTATAAACGTATGTAATGCCTGGGCGAATGGGGTAGCCTGAAAGCTTAAGCAGAGTATGACCAAGTGATGCTTGATCTAGAGGAGTCTCAAGTAAAATGACCAGGGTATTTTATCCCTAAGAGGGTATGTAGGTCAGTGGGCAAAGATAAGGACATTTGTGGAGTTGTATTGTTAAATAAGAAAGACAGTGACGATTTTATGTCAGAATATTAAGTACAAAAATATCTTACTGCACGTATATCGACTTTAACTATAAGGTTGAGGTCAGCATACATAGGGAAGTTTAGATTTACTGATCTAAGTAAACGCCCACTTACATTGACACTACAATGCAAGTCGATTTTTTTAAAGTCTATAGGTGCTGGTTGATAAATATAACTTAATATTTTGAAGTTGATATGTTCGGGTCTTTATACAGAACTCAATATCGATGTTTTCAAAACTATATGTTCAGGTAGATATTTAGAAATCAACATTTGAGTAGGTATATGTGCAGGTCGATATTTAGGATTCGATATTTTGGAGTCTGTATAATGTGCAGATCAATATTTAGAGGTGGATATTTTTGAATTTGTATATGTGAAGGCCGTTATTTAGAACTCGATATTTTGGAGTGTGTATATGTGCAAGTCGTTATTTACAACTCGATATTTTGGAGTGTGTATATGTGCAGGTCGATAGTTGGAATTCGATATTTTGGAGTATGTGTATGTGGAGGTCGATATTTAGAACTCGATATTTTGGAGTATGTGTATGTGGAAGTCGATATTTAGAACTCAATATTTTGGAGTGTGTATATGTTCAGGTCGATATTTAGAACTCAATATTTTGGAGTATGTGTATGTGGAGGTCGATATTTAGAACTCGATATTTTGGAGTGTGTATATGTGCAGGTCGTTATTTAGAACTCAATATTTTGGAGTGTGTATATGTGCAGGGCGTTCTTTAGAACTTGATATTTTGGAGTGTGTATATGTGCAGGTCGATATTTAGAACTCGATATTTTGGAGTGTGTATATGTGCAGGTCGATATTTAGAACTCGATATTTTGGAGTGTGTATATGTGCAGGTCGATAGTTAGAACTCGATATTTTGGAGTATGTGTATGTGGAGGTCGATATTTAGAACTCGATATTTTGGAGTGTGTATGTGCAGGTTGTTATTTAGAACTCAATATTTTGGAGTGTGTATATGTGCAGGGCGTTCTTTAGAACTCAATATTTTGGAGTATGTATATGTGCAGGTCGATATTTAGAACTCGATATTTTGGAGTGTGTATATGTGAAGATCGATATTTAGAACTCGATATTTTTGGAGTGTGTGTATGTGCAGGTCGATATTTAGAACTCGATATTTTGGAGTGTGTATATGTTCAGGTCGATATTTAGAACTCGATATTTTGGAGTATGTGGAGGTCGATATTTAGAACTCGATATTTTGGAGTTTGTATATGTGCAGGTCGTTATTTAGAACTCAATATTTTGGAGTGTGTGTATGTGCCGGGTGTTCTTTAGAACTCGATATTTTGGCGTGTGTATATGAGCAGGTCGATATTTAGAACTCGATATTTTGGAGTGTGTGTATGTGCAGGTCGATATTTAGAACTCGATATTTTGGAGTATGGGGAGGTCGATATTTAGAACTCGATATTTTGGAGTGTGTATATGTGCAGGGTGTTCTTTAGAATTCAATATTTTGGAGTATGTGGAGGTCGATATTTAGAACTCGATATTTTGGAGTGTGTGTATGTGCAGGTCGATATTTAGAACTCGATATTTTGGAGTGTGTATATGTTCAGGTCGATATTTAGAACTTGATATTTTGGAGTGTGTATATGTGCAGGCTGTTCTTTAGAACTCAATATTTTGGAGTGTGTATATGTGCAGGTCGATATTTAGAACTCGATATTTTGGAGTGTGTATATGTGCAGATCGATATTTAGAACTCGATATTTTGGAGTGTGTGTATGTGCAGGTCGATATTTAGAACTCGATATTTTGGAGTATGTGGAGGTCGATATTTAAAATTCGATATTTTGGAGTGTGTGAATATGTGCAGGTCGTTATTTAGAACTCAATATTTTGGAGTGTGTATATATGCAGGGCATTCTTTAGAACTCAATATTTTGGAGTGGGTATATGTGCAGGTCGATATTTAGAACTCGATATTTTGGAGTGTGTATATGTGCAGGTCGATATTCAGAACTCGATATTTTGGAGTATGTGTATGTGGAGGTCGATATTTAGGAGTGTGTATATGTGCAGGTCGTTATTTAGAACTCGATATTTTGGAGTGTGTGTATGTGCAGGTCGATATTTAGAACTCTATATTTTGGAGTATGTGGAGGTCGATATTTAGAACTCGATATTTTGGAGTGTGTATATGTGCAGGGCGTTCTTTAGAACTCGATATTTTGGAGTGTGTATATGTGCAGGTCGATATTTAGAACTCGATATTTTGGAGTGTGTGTATGTGCAGGTCGATATTTAGAACTCAATATTTTGGACGTGTTAAGGGAAGAGGTTGTGGAACAGGGTGAGAATTCCCAGCTGGGGGTGAAAATTTAGAAAAGAGCTTAATGATTTGGGGGATGTTGTATATGAAATCGTTTTTTTAATAGGGAAGTTGGCAGGTGTGAAAACATGCTGGGCAAACACATTAGATTTTGTAGAACTCCCCTATATGAAAATGTATTGATTCTTTATGTTGCTGTTGACCTGTCTGGATGTCTTTGCCCACAGTGCCCAGCATCGCTCCGAGGAACGTGCGCGTGATCCATGCAGACTCGGTGCTGGTTTTGGAATGGGAGGAGGAGAACCCCGACCTGGAAGACGACGTTCTTTTGGGGTACAGGTTACAGTGGGCTCAGGACAACGTGACCCAGGTAATCTGGCAGCTGCTAGAAAAGATCTGACACACGACAGGCATTCCAACCGCTCTTATGCATCTGCGAAAAAATTATTTATTTTCCATGTGACTGTGAAAGAAGGGGGCCGGACCTGCTGCGCTTAGGCCCCGTGCCAGCTGCAGAAGGCCACGAATGAAGTGCATTTATTTATTTATAACGTTTACTATAGCGGGCCAGGCCTCCTGGGCGCCGGGCGCTGCTGGAAGAATGTGCACGAGAAATTTGCATGAGGAGTTGGAGTTACAGGAATGAAAACCTTTGAGGGAAAAAAGTGTCACACACTTTAAAACAAGCATTTACAATGCAATAGGTCTCGCAGCATTAAAGTTTGAGTTATTGGCATTGTGTATGACAATGCCAATAGCTATAACATTTGCAAATGTGACACCTATAGCATTTGTAATGCAATATGAGTTGTATTTACATGACTTAGATGTATTGATATTACAAATAACAATGGCTTTTCTTTTTTTAATACTTAAATAAAAGTTATTGTAATTGAGTTGGTGGAAGGGTGAAGTGGGTCGTGTCCCCGAGTGATGTGGTGGTGTCCCGAGTGATGTGGTGGTGCCCCGAGTGATGCCCCCGAGTAATGTGGTGGTGTCCCCGAGTGATGTGGTGGTGTCCCTGAGTGAAGTGGCGGTGCCCCCAGAGTGATGTGGCGGTGCCCCCTGAGTGATGTGGCGGTGCCCCTGAGTGATGTGGCGGTGCCCCTGAGTGATGTGGTGCATGGCAGTGGTGGTGTCCGTGTGTGCATGGCAGTGGTGGTGTCCGTTAGTGCATGGCAGTGGTGGTGTCCGTGTGTGCATGGCAGTGGTGGTGTCCGTGTGTGCATGGCAGTGGTGGTGTCCGTGTGTGTATGGCAGTGGTGGTGTCCGTGTGTGCATGGCAGTAGTGGTGTCCGTGTGTGCATGGCAGTGGTGGTGTCCGTGTGTGCATGGCAGTGGTGGTGTCCGTGTGTGCATGGCAGTGGTTGTGTCCCTAACTGCATAGGGTCGGTGGAGATGAGAGTAAGTTTGTGGAGCAGGAGGATAGCAACTTCAATATTTCGAGACTAAATGTACAAATCTTTATTAAACAAAATGTATAACTCTTAATGTACAAACACGTTGCCTTCCAGGCTGAGCTAGGTGTGAGGAAAGGCCACAAATAGCTCAGAAATCAGAATACTTCCATAAAACATAATTCACATTAAATCTAACCAACCAAAATTATCAATAAAAAATTAGCATTTTTTCAGAGAAATTTGGCACTATAGCTATTGACTAATATTGCTCAGATCACATACTAAATATATATATATATATATTTTTTAAAGGACCGCCAGAGAATAACATCTATTAGAAATTATTAGAACTGAATAAAGAACAAAATGATGCATCCATCCATCGACTATTTTAAAATCATGGACACATTTTTACTCAAAGGTGATGAAGAACCCGAAACACACAAACTATACACTCAAACATACTGGGAAAAAACAAATGTAGCAACAGTACCACAAAGCTCTCAACACATACAACAAAAGCAAGCTAGACGATTTAACTTACCAAAATAAAAATCATGAACGCAAGAAAAACAGCCTCGCATCACATTCAGAACAACACAAAAGGTCTACCAGATGAAACCTCCCACAAAGCCAAATGTATCACTCCTCAATAAGTGATGCCTTTACCAACAGTGCTTGTAAATACATCCCGACATATTACCACAACAGCATCCAGTAATCCACCAATGTGCCTTAATTTCACAACTAAACAAACTATTTAGAATTCAGCCACTGACTTCAAAGAAAACGAAAACGGGATGGGTGTGGGGGGGGTGATAGATATAGATAGATATGCATATATCCACAGCCCGAGTCCGGAAAAACAGCATTTATTATCAATAGTGCAGACAGGAGAAGTGATGGCCTTGAAGAGGTTCGACAAACTGCCTTTTTCAAACGTAAAGCATCACTTGTGCCGTGTCCCAGGTGATTTAAATACCATACAAGTCACATGCCTGCAAGCCACACTACAATTCCCATAATGCACCTCAAGTGTGCAGCGCATTGTCTGTATTGTCCCATTGCACACTCCAGCATGGTGTTAAACGTTAAGTACGGCTTGCCAGGAAGAACTGGTGCCTTAAAAAGGCTCCTTACTGTGCCCACACAATCTCAAATGTGCGCAGTGTAAGGATCCTGCCAAGGGAAGGAGGTATCAACCTCCCTCGGCTTTCTTTCTCACCTCCTGCCACAACTGTCGCCGGTAAATCCAAAAGCTTGCGGCGGGGCGAGTGGGTCATGCCCCCTCGTTAAACAATCCAAATCAACCGCTGTAGTCGGGGGGCCCCCAACCCTGCAGGGCGGCCGTGGCTACGGGAGACAGCACTTCCCATTATTGGCAATGCAGCAATATAGCAACCCCCTCCCCCCCTCACACTCTAGGGCCACATTTGCTTTACCAAAGTCTGTGAGGAGTGGCACCAGCTTAGAGAAACTAGGAGCGGAATGGCCCGAGAAACTATGACAAGGGCAGCCGGTGTTTTGTTGGAGATAAGGAAGTTCCAATAGCTGACAAAATGGCCAGACCAACCCCTACTACAGGAGGCTGCTATTAAAATGCCCCCGGAATCCCGCCGCGGCCGCCCCGGAAGTCAGGCACGGTCGCCTGTGACGGGGGCGGGGCCACGTCCAGACCGGAAGAGGAGGCAGGCGGAGTCAATGCGTCTCGCGGCCCGGGGCTCCTGTGAGCGGTGTAGAGCCCCGGGGCCGCGCCAGCAGGAGGTTGGGCGCCGCGTGCTAAGAGCAGAGTCCCCGACATTGGCCAGGTAAGTTCCAAAAGGCTGGGGGGGGCTTGGGGCACTTGTGTGTGTGTGTGTGTGTGTGTGTGTGTGTGTGTGTATGCTCGTGTGTGTATGTATGTGTGCGACGGTGACGGCGGGGGAGGGGGGGCCTCGGTGCACTTGTGTGTGTGTGTGCGCGCGTGTGTGTATGTGTGAGGGGGGGTGTCTCTGTATGTATGTATGTGCGTGCGTGCATGGGCGCTTGTGTGTGTGTCTGTGTGTATGCGCATGCGTGTGTGGTGCTTGAGCTTCCCAGGAGACAGCGCCTGGCCACAGCGCGCGTTCCAGTTTCAAATCGCCTCCAAGGCGATGCGCGCGGCCGGCACTGTCTCCTGGGAAGCACAGTCGGCAACAAAAGATCTCTGGCGAGACACAGCGCTGACGCGCTGTGTTTTCGCTACGAGACCTAAAAAGGATGGAAATGTATTGTCGCAGATGTTTTATTTTTATTTTTCATCTCCGCTTACTCCGATTACTTGCTTGCCAAAGTGTAGATAAGGAAATCGCAAACATATTTGTGGATTTCTTTCCTCATTCTCAGATCTGGTCTAGATGGAAAACAGCTTTTCTGCGTGTTTCCAAAGGAAATTCTGATGCAATGGTGGGCAAAGAAAAGAGATGAGATGCCAGATAGAAAGCTATAGGACCAAGTGGTCCACGCCTCTCTGCCTGTTTTATCTGTGAGCAGAGACTTGTTGCTGTGCACGTCTAAAATTCTAAATTATACATTTCAGTGGGCTAGTCTATAATTGTATGCCTGTGGAACTCTATACCAGTGGGCCAGATTTATGTGAGAGTTTGGGGGAGGGAGGGAGTGTTCCCTGCAATGAGGAATAGCCATGCAGACCATTACCATGTCCTTTCTGCTGCAATGCGCAGGTGGTAAATCTGAACAGAGAGCTGTAGAGGGTGAATGTGGTGGGGTAAGTAGGCCATCTTGGGGCAGGGCAGGCCCTTAAGCGCTAGGGGGAATCATTGGGAAGCCATCATGGGTTGGACAGGATTACCCCAGAGACCCCAGCGCCTGGTTTTACCAGAGACAAACTGGCCTTCACTAAAAGTGGCTCTTTTGTTTAGGAAGCTGGTAATCCCTGGTCTGGAAACACCGGACAGACAGCTCCTATAGTATGGCACAGCGGTATACCCTAGTTACCGATTATGGGGATACTGGTAACTCTGGGGTGCAGACTTAACGGGGAATAAAAGTGATACCTGAGGTTTCATTGAAAAATGTGGAATTGCCCAGGAACCATTATTTTTGTAGCATTTCCTCCGGGTAATTCCTTATTTTTCTCTGGATTTTCACTCAAAACTGGCTGAAATGAAATCTGTTGGAGAAACACTACACCTTCACTGCAATCCAGCTTACCTGGAAATTCCAATGCGGCTGGTAACTCCTCTTGACTGGTCCAATTGGACTCAACCAGACATTCGTAATCGAGACCTCACAGTGTCCGGGTGACTTCCTCTGAAAGCTTATGAACCGTACTACTTTAGGGTACAAATGTAGGTTATTACAATAAAAGTGATCAACTCCTGGAGTTTTCTAGGAGTGGTCTGTCTGTATATACAATTATCATTCATCTTTGTTCATGAAAGCAGCGAGTCGACAGCAGGGCCGGACTGGCCGTAGCGGGCACCAGGCAATCCCCCGGTGCGCCACACGGGTGGGGGGCCGGTTTGGGGCCCCTGGGGGCCGTTTTTGTTACAGGGCCGTTTTTGCAGCAGCTGCAAAATCGGCCCTGTAACAAAATCGGCCGAAAACCGGCCCTGGCAAAGAGCTCGGCAGCACCCACAACCCCCCGGGGGAGGGGGGCCGGCTGAGCACTTTGCCAGGGACTGTTTTGGTTCCCAGTCTGGCCCTGGTCGGCAGGTATTCTCCTGCACAGCGTCATCAGCGTCATCTTGCTCACTCGTGTGCAGCACTGTTTGTTCTTAGGAGAATGTAATAGTAAAGAAGAGTGGCCCAGAAACAACCTATCCATCCTGTCTAACAATGGAGACTGGCTACTAAAGTGAATTAGAAAATGCAGTGGGCAGAGTGATTTCTTCTATTTTTTTTCTTCTTGAGACTGGGAAACCTAGCCCCCTTTAAACACTTGCACGTCCCTGTCACACCTTCTCTCCATCCCCTCTCATCTGTCCACCACTTCACTGTCCCAAAAACACCTTTCCCTTGAGCAGCTCCTCACTGCTGTAGAGTTGCCCCATCCTCTGTGTAAGCTTCACCAACAGGCTTGGTTGTGAAATTGACCACAGCCAAGCTTGTTGAATGAAACTCAACCCAGAAACAAAATACGCCCAAACCACATTATAGCAGCATGTGGCTAGTGAGGTAACGTTGGATAAACATGGTGCTGTATTCATTTCTTTCTGCGTGGCTTTTCTTTCTGGTGCCACTTCTTTTTCCTCGCATTTCCTGTTTTCTGCTGTGCCTCTTTGTTTCCCTCTTCTGCACACACCCTCATTGGGCCTGTTTGCTTTAGAGGCACTACCTCAGATTGTAACCTGGAGTAGTTTGTTTAAGGTCTGGCTTTACAGTGCACATTTCTGTAACACCTACGCGCTCATTACTAGATGACTGATTTACGTTCTGCTACATGTTGTAACTCCTGTTACCACACATATCGGAATGATGGCTTTTCAGATGAATATCGACAAGACAAACTTTTCCATTATTATCTGGGGTGAGTACAATCTCCAGTATTTATTGTAGCATGCAGAGTTTGGTGCAGTAAGCACTACAATCCACATGTTGTTCCCTCAAAACTGGTGATAGACGAGGATGATCACATTGATAAATAGCAAACACTTCCTTGGCTGTTTTGATCAGATGTTCATAATTATAGTACGCGATAGTGGCCAACGTGTAATGAGGCCATGGAGCGGTGTTGGCTCCACCTAGTGGAGTAAAGCTCTCTCACCTTACACGACCGGCTGGTATATTTTTCTGCCTCCTATAGAGGGTTTGCATTGCAATGCTTCAGGGACTTTTTTACATCTCAAAAGTACTCTGAATCGTCACCTAATAAATTATTTATCTCATAGATACATTGTATACAGAAAGTAGTCGTTTTTTTTCCACTGGGGCAAACTTTTCAAAATGTTTAATCAGGACTCAAAGGCATGCCAAACCTATTGGCTTTGCCAATGCTTGTTTCAAAAGAGTTTTTAATCGTTAGTATTATCTCTCCCTCGCCCATTGTATCTTTATCTATCCCTTCCCCTCCTCTTGACTCACTCCACTTCTTTGGCCTCTATCTGCTTTCTTTATCTGCTTGTACAACCCCCTTTCGTATTCTCAGTCTATCCCTCCTTTTTCCTCTGCCTTCATTTTCTTGCTATTTCTCACTCCACATCTTATTCTCTGTCTCTCTCTCTCGTTTACTCCCTCTTTATCATCTCCTTCATAGGGCATTCTCTCAGTCATCATTTCTCTCTTCTTTCTCCCCCATTTCCCTATTTCTCTCCCCTCTCTTTTTCCTCTTCTCCTTTGTCTTTGCCCCTTCTGCTACCCTGTCCATTTTTTTTGTGGAGTTTTATATAGCCAAACTAGACCCAAAGGTATCAGAGCACTTTACATGAGCACCAGTTACGTAACAGACGGACACATTCATTTTTCTTAGGCACAGAGAGATTAAGCAATTTGCTCAAAATCACAGAATGATTAACGTCCCTGCCCAAGACTCGAACCGGGTTCACGGGCTCCAAGGTCGACCGCCCTAGCAGTTAGGCCACATTCTCTCCCCTTCTTTTCTTTTTATGTTACCATCCTTTTCTCTCTTCCCTTCTTCACTCTTACCCCTCCTCTCTCTTTTTCAAGCTTTCTCTGTTCTTCACATCTGTATTCTTTCCCCATCTATAAAAATGCCAACGTCTTCCTCCATGGGGAAAATTACAAAAAACAATTTGATGGACAGAATGTAGATCAATGTCTTACATTCACCCCAGTCCAAGGATCTGGGCCTAAATCCATCGTTTTTTGCACTCCACACCACCCTGGGTTAGATAATGGCTTTATGCAAATCAGCTCTGACCCTGTGCCCCATGGGAACAGTCCAGTCCGAACTACACAGCCATATCTTTCCCAGACCAGAATCAAGCATCCGAGGACCGGACCGGTTTCGAGGTAACACCTCTCATCAGCCCGGCTAGCTTGACTCCAGTGGTGTGGAGGCTCTGGGACCCACGTCTGGGCTACCCCAGTACACTCAGGGAGAAAATTACAAAAAACAATTTGATGGACAGAATGTAGATAAATGTCTTACATTCACCCCAGTCCAAGGATCTGGGCCTAAATCCATCGTTTTTTGCACTCCACACCACCCTGGGTTAGATAATGGCTTTATGCAAATCAGCTCTGACCCTGTGCCCCATGGGAACAGTCCAGTCCGAACTACACAGCCATATCTTTCCCAGACCGGAATCAAGCATCCGAGGACCGGACCGGTTTTGAGGTAACACCTCTCAGCAGCCCGGCTAGCTTGACTCCAGTGGTGTGGAGGCTCTGGGACCCACGTCTGGGCTACCCCAGTACACTCAGGGAGAAAATTACAAAAAACAATTTGATGGACAGAATGTAGATCAATGTCTTACAAATGTGAGTTCAAAATCCTAGGCCATCCATAGAAAAAGTGACCAAACAAGCTGGGACCAAAGGAGAAAAAGAATTGTCGGGAGATAGTGTGTATATTAAAAAATATATATATTTAATTAAACATAGGTAAAAATCATATAGAGACTCAGGTGATAAGTCAAACTATATGATACAATAAAACAATGACATATTTAATTTATGAACACAATACATCAAATACATTCATTAAAAAGCAAAAACATCATGGTGACAGTATGAATCCTGGCTAGTTTTGACAATTATATACAAAAAAGAGGTGTTTACTGAGACAACAATTGCACTTATAACAAAATAATTGAATGGACTCGACGCGCGTTTCGGCAGTAGAAGAACTGCCTTCTTCAGGAGTCTTTGATGGAACTCTGTAAAGAATTTTATAGGAAACAAAGTTATACATAACAGTGCATATGTTCTTTTACAATTTTATTACATTTATCTAATCACATTTCTAATAATTCGTCTCATAAAAATAGACTTCGTAACAATTCTTTATCTAACCGGGAGGTCCAGACTTATTAATTGGTCACTTTGCGTCATATAATAGATTGATATATTTACAACATTAGTGCAGTACTCAGCTTAACATAAAGAACCGTGATATTGGTACAGTTGATTGTCATAAATAATTTCCCAATTAGAGACTCATGTTTTAAACTAATCCTACATGAAGTATTGTGATCTCAATTCTGAATCCATATATATCAAATCACTTACATGTCAAAAGAATCGGTGATAACTTCTTTGTTATTTTTAGAAAGGAAAGCCAAAACCAGAAAAACAGGGCCACTTGATGGAGTTGATACCTGATATTAAACAGAAAATGTGATGATATAGACTGCATGATTGAAAGGGGCAGAGAACACCTTGAACACAATGGGTCAAATCAAGAACAGTAGCCTAGTGCAACAATGTAGTCTCTGGTGGGTGGGGGCAACAGGTTCATAAGCTTAATACACCTGTAGTTATCTGGGAGGGGACAGATCTGTTGGTTCGATCATTGAGCGATGTATTCTTTATTTAACAAAAAGTGGCTAATCTTGTAGCTGAAAATGTTTTGATAAAGATGGAGCTATTCCCTATAGGTTCTTGTTGACATATATATAACAAGAAACAAATTAATGGGAGAGATATTCAGCCATTACAGATAGTGATATAGAACCCGTTATTAGTTGGGCAGTATCCTAGGTGAACAAATAAATGGATTTCCATAAAAAGAGGAGAAAGTTACCTAATGTTAGCGCTGCAAGGATATGGTGGTTCACTGTGGCGAGGTTGTTCCCTTCATGATAGTGTTCAGTAGATGGTAAATGGCAATCACTATAGGCAAGTGTATAGAAAACATATATAAAGTGATGCTGGATCATTCCTCTGTTTGTCGTTTATACAATGATAGCTATTATAGTGAAACTATTAGGGCTGACAGTGCTCAATTAATTGTGAGCTCGAGATTTACAAAAATTACCTATAAGTTTGTAGTAGTTTGTCTTTCAATCGTGGTAGCCGTATCAAATTTTTTTTAAAAAAGGCCATGGCGCTGGAAAGGCTGAAAAATATAAATAATGGTGTAGCGAGCGTTAGTTACTACCTAAAAAATGCTCGGTCAGTAAATAACAAGCGCTGGATGGTAATAAAAACCATCCTGTGATACTAAACGCTAAGCGTCAAAGAGATGGGGCTGTGGCCGAAGAATAGTTACCTTTAAAGAGATATCTAATTGCCGGCAGCAAGATGGTGCTGTTCCGCTTTGTGAAACGAGTCGGAATATTCGCTGGATGTAACGCGGCTGAATTCCGAAAATTGTTGGGTTACTGCAGATAAATATCAGATAGGCTAAGATTAGGTAAAGAGCCACATCTAAAAATTGCGTGGTTCCAGATATTTAAACTGGACACTATTCTTACCTTGATAAAAGAAAAGTATCACAGGCTGCAGGATGGTGCAGTTCCAGGCGGACGAAAAGTTGAATAGCTTCGCCGGAGTAAATAGGTGTGCGCTCTGCTAATGACTACTCTATTTAAACAAAAATTTAGGCGCGAAACGGTCAATCAGGTCGGGGTTTGATCAAGAGAGTAAAAGGACAACATTACGTTGGATTCACGAGCTCATTCAGACCGGGGTTTGATGGAAAGAGTGAAAGGACAACCTTTCATAAGAGGCTCGAGTGTGTGATTACCTCTTAAAGATGGTGTTAGAAAGATGAGGGATGTTTGCTTACGCAGCCTAATTCTAAGGGCGGAAAAAACGTGCGTTATGATGGGAGAAAGGGAAGAGAACATGTCTCAATCTAATGTCATGTGTAGGGACAGCATTCGATAATAGCGCAATAATTATAATATGATGCCAAAGGCAACACTTGCTTACATGCGGAGTTATCGATATTCCAGACAGATCCTTAAAATGTCTGTAGGATATATTTTATATAGGCAAGAAAACATTATAGGGACTATTTCGCGCTTGCTTGTAAATGAGGTATTCCGTTTCAAGATGGTACTAAATATAGCATCTATTCCCCAGTTGGTAAAACAGAGACATTCTGTATAGTTACCCAAATTAGTTATATTTGGAAGTCGTCAAGGAAGGACGACAATGTTATTATATTAATATGATGATGTACTTATTATTTTAGGGGCTATATTATTAATAAGGCAAAGGGCCTAGTTCTATAAAAGATTGCCTCAGAGGTTAGATGTTAAGCATGTAAAATAAGGTACATTGCAATAGGGGGGCCAGATTAGCTGTTATAGCAGAAATAGTAAGAGATTCATGGACCATGACTGACATGTTATTATGTAATGGCGTTCTCCCATGGGATCTCGGCATTTAATCCTTTTTTGAAAGTTCCCAGAGAAAAGATCCAAAATACTTCTCTTTTCTTTCTAATTTTTTCGCCGCCTTTGCTATCCGGGAGTCTAATTTTTTCTAAAATGCACCATCTAAAATCTTCTGGACCATGATTGTTCTCTCTAAAATGTTTGACTAGAGGTGCCAGAGTTTTGTTGGTGCGGATGGCTGAGCGATGCTCTGTGAGTCTGGTTTGTATCGGTCTAGAGGTCTCGCCAACATAGCCAAGTTGGCAAGGACAAAGAATCAGATATATACAGTTGGCTGTTCTACAATTCCACATATCGATAGCGTTAAACTGACAGCCATTGTGTTCAAAGGAGTCTCCTGGTATGATGTTGTTACATGATTTACACGAGGAGCATCTAACAGTTCCTTTCACTGGGAAGTTATTATCGATTGACCTTTGGGTGAATTCAGAATTGACATCTTTAGAGGAAAAACGAGAGTGCACAATCAAGTCTTCAAGATTCTTGTTCCTTTTGTGTGCGAACAAAGGTTTTTCCAGTTTGGCGTTGGTTGGATTGGAGTTCAGTATGTGCCAATTGGAGTTTATGATCTGGCGAACAGTATTGTCTAAGGTGGAGTGTTTGGTGATGCAGACCAGTTTTTTATTTTCTGAAGGTGGCTTAGGTTGAAGCAGTGAGTCTCTATCATAGTATCGGGCCCGCTTGTATGAATCCCTGACTAGTCTATGGGGATAGCCTCTATTGAGAAACTTCTGCCGCATGATGTTTGCTTGAGAGTCAAAATCTGCTAGGTTGGAGCAATTTCTTCTCACCCGAAGGAACTGGGAGAATGGGATGCTCTCTCTCTGACAGCGAGGATGAAAGCTTTTAAAATGCAAGAGGGTATTCCTCGCAGTGGGCTTGACATAAAGGTCCACTGCCAATCTGTTGTTCTGATGCTTGATGATGATATCCAAAAATTCTACTTGGTAGCTATCAAATTGAGCAGTGAATTTCAAATTTGTGTCCACCAGGTTGATCCATTCCAAAAACTCGCAGAGCGAGTCCTTCCCATTGGTCCAGATAAAAAAGATGTCGTCAATATATCTGGACCAATGGGAAATAGACTCGAAGAAGGGGGCTATTTCGTTATGGATAGCTTTAGCTTCAAACGCCGCCATATAGATGTTGGCAATTGAAGGGGCAACTGAAGCTCCCATACTGACTCCTCTAATTTGACGATAGATGGTGTCACCAAATTCTACAATGTTTTCCGTCAGAACAATATAGAGAAGTTCCAACAGAAATTCTTTGGGGCAAGGGATATCAAAATGGTCAATAAACCACCTGGTGGCTGACAGAGCTTCCTGTTGGGGAATATTACTGTACAGCGCTTCTATGTCCATTGTCACTAGTAGGTCTGTACATGGATCGAAAGGTATGTTTTCTATTTTCGATATCATGGAGCCTGTGTCCTTGATGTACGAGGTGATTTTTGGTACATGTGGACGTAGAAATGAGTCTACAAATTTGGATAGAGGTTCCGTATTGGTACCTATTGTAGATACGATAGGCCTGTATGGTGGGTCTGTAATGTCTTTATGAATCTTAGGCATCCCGTAGATGCATGCTGTTTTGTGTTGATGGTGATTCAGAAAGTCAAATTCTTTTTGGCTAATGTCGCCTGCAGTTAATGCAGCGGTGGTGAGATTACGGATTTTTTTAGAAGTTGATATCAGAGGGTTACTTCTTATAGGGGTATAGGTGGTGGTGTCTGCGAGCATAGTTTTCATTTTGCGTTCATAATCATTTGTATCTATTAGAACAATTCCGCCCCCTTTGTCACAGCTTTTGATGACTATGGTGTTATCCTGTCGTAAGGTTTTGAGGGAGTTTGATTCCTCTCTGTTGAGATTGTAAATTGGTTTGGGGATAAAGCGAAGAGCTTTCTCAAGTTGTTGGAGGACAACCAGTTCGAAGGTGGCAACCTCCGGGCCTAGCTGGTCTAGAGAGGGATTGAAGGTGGAAGGAAGGGATAATTGTCTAGTTTCTTGAGAATATTCACTATTGTCTGGCTGGGAGGAGAAGAATTTCTTAAGTCTAATCCTGCGAAAGAAAGAGATGATGTCTTTCTGGAATTCAAAAATGTCAAGATGGGAATGTGGGACAAAGGAAAGACCTTTGGACAGAAGAGATTCTGCATGGGAGTCTATATTTTTCGAGGACAGATTGAAAATCGGGATTAAATCCCTTGACCCCAATATTGGCGATTGCGTGTTTCGCGAATAAATTGGGGTTCTTGAGGCTGATGTTGTTGGTGAGAATGTTGGTGCTGATGTGGATGTTGTTGCTGGTGGTGGGCCTGTTGAAAATTGCCTCTGGTCTGATTCTGGAAGTGGACTCTCGGTCGTCCTCGCCGTGGGCCCCTGTTGGATAAAAAAGGCTGTTTAGGGCGAGGGCCATTATATTGATTGAAGTTATTTTCTTGGTCATAATAGTTGGAAGGACCTTCATTCTCTGAGTCCGAGGAATCAGTAAAGTTATTCACTCTTTGAGGTATAGATCTCGTGTCATCCACATAGTGGTTTTGTTTATAGAAGTCCTGTCTCAGGTAGGGATAGGTACCTTCTAAAGTATAAAAGCGTTTGCCTTTAGTTAATTTATCGTTCTTACGTTTGTTTAGATAGGCACTGAAAGACTCTAACTCTTTGTTAGCTTCCTCGATTTTCTTCATTGCCTCCTCCATGTTACCTGCGGCTTTAAGTTTAGTTTCTAGGGCATCAATTTCCTTCTTGATGTCGGCAGCTAGTTCTTTGGCTGTCTCGATGATGAGGATCATCAAGTCCCTTGAGCACCTATTTGCAATAAGACTCCATTTTTCTAAAAATGGTCTATGGTTAACAAAAAGTCCTGGTATGTTACGAACTTTTAACCCCATGGGGATCATGCCATTTTTAAGGTACGCCAGCATAAATTCCCCGTGTGCTTCCATACGGGTCAATTTCTTTTTAAGTTCAATCAGGTTGCGACTGTCCTCATTATTTGGTATGTTGGAAGCTCCCCCATTGGTGGAAGTGATGCTAGTTCCAACTAGAGAGGCGAACACTTCATCTGAGAAGCCAAAAGTCGGTAGTTGGGCCATGATGTATGCCCAATAGATTTGTTAATAGGGCTAATATTGATGAGCGTTCAGGGCTCAAAGTACTGACACTAATTGATAATATTAGTAATGATACAAGAGAAAGGCCCTACACAGACAGGCTGTGGGTAAACAATTGAGAGAAAAACAAGGACCCCCTGGGTATCAAGAATACACAGATTCCTAGGGCAGGGTGAAAACCAATGTGAGTTCAAAATCCTAGGCCATCCATAGAAAAAGTGACCAAACAAGCTGGGACCAAAGGAGAAAAAGAATTGTCGGGAGATAGTGTGTATATTAAAAAATATATATATTTAATTAAACATAGGTAAAAATCATATAGAGACTCAGGTGATAAGTCAAACTATATGATACAATAAAACAATGACATATTTAATTTATGAACACAATACATCAAATACATTCATTAAAAAGCAAAAACATCATGGTGACAGTATGAATCCTGGCTAGTTTTGACAATTATATACAAAAAAAGAGGTGTTTACTGAGACAACAATTACACTTATAACAAAATAATTAAATGGACTCGACGCGCGTTTCGGCAGTAGAAGAACTGCCTTCTTCAGGAGTCTTTGATGGAACTCTGTAAAGAATTTTATAGGAAACAAAGTTATACATAACAGTGCATATGTTCTTTTACAATTTTATTACATTTATCTAATCACATTTCTAATAATTCGTCTCATAAAAATAGACTTCGTAACAATTCTTTATCTAACCGGGAGGTCCAGACTTATTAATTGGTCACATTGCGTCATATAATAGATTGATATATTTACAACATTAGTGCAGTACTCAGCTTAACATAAAGAACCGTGATATTGGTACAGTTGATTGTCATAAACAACATTCATAAATAATTTCCCAATTAGAGACTCATGTTTTAAACTAATCCTACATGAAGTATTGTGATCTCAATTCTGAATCCATATATATCAAATCAAAAGAATCGGTGATAACTTCTTTGTTATTTTTAGAAAGGAAAGCCAAAACCAGAAAAACAGGGCCACTTGATGGAGTTGATACCTGATATTAAACAGAAAATGTGATGATATAGACTGCATGATTGAAAGGGGCAGAGAACACCTTGAACACAATGGGTCAAATCAAGAACAGTAGCCTAGTGCAACAATGTAGTCTCTGGTGGGTGGGGGCAACAGGTTCATAAGCTTAATACACCTGTAGTTATCTGGGAGGGGACAGATCTGTTGGTTCGATCATTGAGCGATGTATTCTTTATTTAACAAAAAGTGGCTAATCTTGTAGCTGAAATTTTTTTGATAAAGATTCGCTATTCCCTATAGGTTCTTGTTGACATATATATAACAAGAAACAAATTAATGGGAGAGATATTCAGCCATTACAGATAGTGATATAGAACCCGTTATTAGTTGGGCAGTATCCTAGGTGAACAAATAAATGGATTTCCATAAAAAGAGGAGAAAGTTACCTAATGTTAGCGCTGCAAGGATATGGTGGTTCACTGTGGCGAGGTTGTTCCCTTCATGATAGTGTTCAGTAGATGGTAAATGGCAATCACTATAGGCAAGTATATAGAAAACATATATAAAGTGATGCTGGATCATTCCTCTGTTTGTCGTTTATACAATGATAGCTATTATAGTGAAACTATTAGGGCTGACAGTGCTCAATTAATTGTGAGCTCGAGATTTACAAAAATTACCTATAAGTTTGTAGTAGTTTGTCTTTCAATCGTGGTAGCCGGATCGAATTTTTTTTAAAAAAGGCCATGGCGCTGGAAAGGCTGAAAAATATAAATAATGGTGTAGCGAGCGTTAGTTACTACCTAAAAAATGCTCGGTCAGTAAATAACAAGCGCTGGATGGTAATAAAAACCATCCTGTGATACTAAACGCTAAGCGTCAAAGAGATGGGGCTGTGGCCGAAGAATAGTTACCTTTAAAGAGATATCTAATTGCCGGCAGCAAGATGGTGCTGTTCCGCTTTGTGAAACGAGTCGGAATATTCGCTGGATGTAACGCGGCTGAATTCCGAAAATTGTTGGGTTACTGCAGATAAATATCAGATAGGCTAAGATTAGGTAAAGAGCCACATCTAAAAATTGCGTGGTTCCAGATATTTAAACTGGACACTATTCTTACCTTGATAAAAGAAAAGTATCACGGGCTGCAGGATGGTGCAGTTCCAGGCGGACGAAAAGTTGAATAGCTTCGTCGGAGTAAATAGGTGTGCGCTCTGCTAATGACTACTCTATTTAAACTAAAATTTAGGCGCGAAACGGTCAATCAGGTCGGGGTTTGATCAGGAGAGTAAAAGGACAACATTACGTTGGATTCACGAGCTCATTCAGACCGGGGTTTGATGGAAAGAGTGAAAGGACAACCTTTCATAAGAGGCTCGAGTGTGTGATTACCTCTTAAATATGGTGTTAGAAAGATGAGGGATGTTTGCTTACGCAGCCTAATTCTAAGGGCGGAAAAAACGTGCGTTATGATGGGAGAAAGGGAAGAGAACATGTCTGGGGATGCTCAGACGTGGGTCCCAGGCACTCCACACCACTGGAGTCAAGCTAGCCGGGCTGATGAGAGGTGTTACCTCGAAACCGGTCCGGTCCTCGGATGCTTGATTCCGTTCTGGGAAGGACATGGCTTTTGTAGTTCGGACTGGACTGTTCCCATGGGGCACAGGATCAGAGCTGATTTGCATATCGCCATTGTCTAACCCAGGGTGGTGTGGAGTGCAAAAAAACGATGGATTTGGGCCCAGATCTTTTGACTGGGTTGAATGTGTGACATTGATCCACATTCGGTCCATCACCTGTTTTGTTTGCAATACCGCCATAAGTGCGCTGGGGATGCTCAGACGTGGGTCCCAGGCACTCCACACATATTGGAGTCAAGCTAGCCGGGCTGATGAGAGGTGTTACCTCGAAACCGGTCCGGTCCTCGGATGCTTGATTCCGTTCTGGGAAGGACATGGCTTTTGTAGTTCGGACTGGACTGTTCCCATGGGGCACAGGGTCAGAGCTGATTTGCATATCGCCATTGTCTAACCCAGGGTGGTGTGGAGTGCAAAAAAACGATGGATTTGGGCCCAGATCTTTTGACTGGGTTGAATGTGTGACATTGATCCACATTCGGCCCATCACCTGTTTTGTTTGCAATACCGCCATAAGTGCGCTGGGGATGCTCAGACGTGGGTCCCAGGCACTCCACACCACTGGAGTCAAGCTAGCCGGGCTGATGAGAGGTGTTACCTCGAAACCGGTCCGGTCCTCGGATGCTTGATTCCGTTCTGGGAAGGACATGGCTTTTGTAGTTCGGACTGGACTGTTCCCATGGGGCACAGGATCAGAGCTGATTTGCATATCGCCATTGTCTAACCCAGGGTGGTGTGGAGTGCAAAAAAACGATGGATTTGGGCCCAGATCTTTTGACTGGGTTGAATGTGTGACATTGATCCACATTCGGTCCATCACCTGTTTTGTTTGCAATACCGCCATAAGTGCGCTGGGGATGCTCAGACGTGGGTCCCAGGCACTCCACACCACTGGAGTCAAGCTAGCCGGGCTGATGAGAGGTGTTACCTCGAAACCGGTCCGGTCCTCGGATGCTTGATTCCGTTCTGGGAAGGACATGGCTTTTGTAGTTCGGACTGGACTGTTCCCATGGGGCACAGGGTCAGAGCTGATTTGCATATCGCCATTGTCTAACCCAGGGTGGTGTGGAGTGCAAAAAAACGATGGATTTGGGCCCAGATCTTTTGACTGGGTTGAATGTGTGACATTGATCCACATTCGGTCCATCACCTGTTTTGTTTGCAACGTCTTCCTCCATGGCACACCTTATCAGCCTTGTCTTTGATTAAGTGGGTTACACCATGTCAATAAAAAACGCTTTTATGAAACATGCAGTCTTTTGTTTTCCCGCCCATCCATGGAAGTTAATCATAGTATAGAGCTTTGCAGTCAGCTGGTATGGATCTCAGTAGATTCTCAATTCACCACTCTACGGTAGACACAGCTCAGCTGCCTTACCTTGCATGATGTGACATCATTGTGAGAGGCTGGGAGTGCAAATTGGAAACGGTAGGATTGAGTAAATTTACAAATATCTTTAAAACCAGCACACCTCATTGGTCTGCGCAAACCTTGCATGTACGATGCCTTCAGTACTTTCCGATAAGATGAAAGAGATGGCATTAAAAGCTGTGGTAATGAGAAGACCATGTCAGAAAATAATTTGACTTGTTAGCCTCCCGAATAACACAAATAACAAAATCTTTTACTGCACTCAGTCCACATACATGTGCCCAGTAAGATTTCCTCTTATTTTCTTTTAAATTATTCTTAAGATATTAAAAAGTACTATTATAGCCTTATAGCCCACCGTAGCGGGCTATATCGGCTATGAAAGGCCCGCTGCAGCGTTAAAGGCCCGAGTCGAAGGCGAGGGACTTTAACAAGGCAGCGGGACTTTAAAATAGCCTTATAGCCCGCCGTAGCGGGCTATACCGGCTATTAAAGGCCCGCTGAATTGTTAAAGGCCCGAGCCGAAGGCGAGGGACTTTAACGAGATAGCGGGACTTTAATTGCCAGTATAGCCCTGCTACGAAGGGCTATAAGGGTATTAGAACATTCTGCCACTAGAGGGCAGAATGCTATAACAAATTAAACAAAAGATTCTTGAAGCTCGAGGGGATATAAATCCCCTCGAGCTTCGAGAAGCCTTTGTAGAACATTGGAATGTTGCTCTTCGGGCCATTACCGGCCCGTAGAAGCAGGGAGCACTCCATTTTCTGCAATGGAGCTCCCAACATTCCAATGTTCTAATAATGGTTAACAGTTCATATAATTCAATGCTTTGAGTCCCACTGTTCTGTTGCGGCAATCCAGAATCTTTAAATGCAGAGGCTCCGTAACAGAACCGGTCCTGATTTCTCTCAGCGTCATCCTATGTAGCCTGGCCTCTTTGCTACTCTCCTCCACCTGATGCAGTCCAAAAAGGGACAAGAGGCAGCAGTGACTCAAGGCTTTAGGACTTGGCTAGAACGAGGATAGGGTGACCACTCAATTTAGGAGTCATGAGTCTCTCCCAACATGAAGCTATGTCAAAGCACTTTCGGATGAGTCCAAGGCACAGTACTACATTTGCAAAAAAGATAAGTGCCAGGGCTCTCGTCAGGAGACCACTGCAGCTTGCAGTACACAATGCCCTTGCCAGAACTGCCAATGATAGTAACAACACATCAAGCTTTTACAAATGTTCAGACTATTCAGACTATTCCAGGCCCTCAAACCTACAAGAAGGGCTTGGGCGGCTGGCAATACTCATTTATAATCTATATTAAATTAATAATTGACTGTTGTTGTGGTCATCTCTAGTCAGACAGTGTCAACTTGTGGTGGACCATCTCATGTGCCGTTGTTGATAATTAACTACTGGTGCCGAGCACCGGAAACCACTGGCTCAAATTAAGCACTGCCAAAACACAATCTTTCTCCATCATCAGAGGGGGACTATCATGGACCACAGTTACAGGGAGAGAACAGAGCAGCTAAGAGAAGCCTCATTCTTGGGTAGGTGGACGAAAAGTGATACTGGTCCTGTTCCATCCAACAGAACTAAACCTCTGATATTGACAAATCAGATAGAAGAAGCAGAGACCAGAGAGATAAATATCAGAGACAGTATTTCAGGAATTGATGGTTCCCTAGTGTTGGGTGCTGGGACTGACATGAGCCTGTGTGGGTATTTGAGTTGCTTTGGCATAACCTTTGTCTTTTATAATATTTCTTCTCTTTTACCAGGGAGAAATGTTAGTACATGGGACAATAGCCAACCTAACTGCCTGGGACTCCCAGAAGGATTTCATTGCGCGAGTGTGCATTCTGAATTCAGCTGGCTGCGGCCCATGGAGTGAGCCTCTGTTTATGACTCCAAAACATGAAGCAGGTAAGTCAAGCCCTTCGAGGTGGAAATGGGACCTACTACTAACCCTTCATCGCAGCCCTTAAGATCTATCTCAGTGGCGCTGTGGTACCACTATCCGAGACACAAGACAGGCTTCTTGCCTTGTGGCAATGCTTGGTTGCATTATGTGTATAATTTACAGTCCCCAAAGTGGATAAGAAATAATTTAGAAGCAAAGCAGAATCTCCTTCCCTCTAAGTAAACTATTTAGATTTAATAGTCTCTTTCCGGGTGGATATTTTGTAAAACCTTGGGAAGAAGGTGCTCTAGGCTGACAAGAGTCAACTAAACCTGGGGACATGCTATGCATCCTGTAAAAAGGATTTCTGTCAGAATCTTTATTCACAATATCCGCCTTAGTAAATGTGTGTTTTGTTTGCAGCAAGTTTGTTAATAAATAAGAGTCATTTAACATATCTTAAGCGGATACTGAACTTTGCGCGTCATTCCTTGATATTCTGATCTCTTACCAAGTATTCCATTCGCCTCCTTAATTGACATCTTATTTTTGTTCTAGGAAGACAGGGACAGCTGAACAGCGGAATGTCCTGGGTACCGCTGGTCTTGGGCATCCTTACTGCCCTTGTTACTGTTGTTGCTATGACCCTAATATTCCTTCGAAGGAGAAGAAAAGAGACTCGCTTCGGGTAAGAGTCATAGCTTGGATTATCCTGGCAAGGTTCAGTATAGTGACTGCTACCCATGGCACCCATGGTGGCTTCAT
Organism: Lissotriton vulgaris; assembly: GCF_964263255.1. Taxonomy (NCBI): domain Eukaryota; kingdom Metazoa; phylum Chordata; class Amphibia; order Caudata; family Salamandridae; genus Lissotriton; species Lissotriton vulgaris. The sequence goes on along the minus strand of NC_141697.1, from coordinate 147,085,607 downwards.
GTGCCAGTGTGAGGCTGGTCTCCATCAGGGGTACAGAATATTTTATAAGGGTGCTGTAAGCCAACAGATAGTGCCTGAAAGCGAATTCTAAGGGAAATCCCACCAGACACTAGCCTTTGGTGGACTATGTTAAGACAGAGAGGCAGGACCAGGATGAGAGGTCTAGTGGGTGAAAGCAGAAGGGGTCACGGCAGGGAGACTACTACATATGAGTGATATATGAGGTGCAGCACCTATACAGTGGGCACTGTTTTAAAAACAAAACCTCTCAGCACAATTCAGAGGACAGTCATTAGCACTGGTAGCGGTCACTACAAATAAAGGGAGGACAGAAGCAGTGGTTATTTTAGAGAAGGAGGATTCAGTTCCTTTTGAAATGAGGCGTGAGGCCGGATTCAAAGCAAGTTCATGTCCTAGTTTGGATAGTTGACGTAGGCTCAAAATGTTGCTGTCTTAACATTTTTTTTAAATCCTTTGCGTTCCAGTTGTTGCTCGAGGTCACATTAGGCCAAGAAGTCTTGAATGAAACATTATCTGGTCACAGTAGCTGGCCCCTGGTGTGCAGTTCCGGTGGGTTGTTGACCCTTATCTTCTCTCCTATGGGTTGGAGTCCACTTTGGCCAAACCCACCCACCATCCTAGTTGATTGGCTTGCTTGCCTTCTCAACAAAGAACGAGAATTCAGTGGCCATGGAAACCCACCAAGCTCTTACTCGTTACAAGCTTTCATCAAGCCCATGTACGAGTTCTGTTGCTTCTCTGTCCTTTAGTACAGGGTTTTTCCCTGCCTGTACCCACTCCTGTGATAAAATTTTCAATCCAATGGGAGGGGAACCAAGCGTTGTAGCTCAGATACGTTATGCCCACATTTGGTGGCGTAGCTGCTTGGCCACTTACCCCCAGGAGGGAATCATGGATGTAGGAAAACCATGCCTTCTGCTCCTGCCCCCTGTGGCTTACCATATCTGTGTACCAATGGTATGTGTTCATTTCAGGTGCAGTCAATCTGATCTGTCCAAAGTACAAAAAATTGATATATTGTTTCCTAATTATTGTAGTAGGAATAAATAGTTACGCTATTTTAAAGTTTTCTAATTGATTTTCTTCTGTTTCAGAACTATCTTCGGGTCTGTTTTGGGTCATGGAGGACCAGTGGTCCACTTTACTGCTGCCAGGTCTTTCAACCGAAGAGGTCCAGACTTGATGGAGGCAACATGTAGGTGAAGATAGGGTGTGAGTGTTCTGTGTAAGTCTTGTTTACATGCGGCAATCAACCCTGCCTGTTCTGGGCCTTTCAGATGGGTGTGCCATAAGGTAATAGTTCTGTTACACCTAGCTGTATAAGGCGGCTCCTGAAATGATCTCACAAATATAACATACTTGCTCTGTCTTGTGTTACTTCTAGGCCTCAGTTTTTTGTGAAACACGAAATGAAAAATGCCACAAACTGCATTTTACTGCTTCCTTAAATTTAGCTAATTCATGCTTTGTGGGGTTTTCTGGTATTTCACTTGTGGGTGCAGATATCAACCAAAAAGTCAGCAAAAACAGCAAAATCCAATGACATCTACCCAGTATAGTACATTTGTGTAAAGGCCTGGAAATTGGCTCCTGCCACAATTTCCGCAGTGGGCGGATTTTAAATGTTTCAGTGCAGTTGCTGTACCTGTGGATATGCTCTTTGGAACTGAAGAAGTCATTGGAAAGCAGTAACTTTGCATTGATTTTGTTGCCGCAAACATAGTGACATTTTGCACCATTCGCACTCCTTTCCCCTAGTAATTAGTCCAATTTGCTGTTTTTTATGATCAATCTGGTGCTCCCTGCTGATTTAATCCAAGGCAGCACGCTCCTATTGCCTTTCCATGTGACCAGATGTGTTAAAGAGGGCAGTCCTAACATCTGAGCCCCTGAGAACAGGATCCATACCAGATTTTCAGAATCGCCACTGCCCATGCAAAACAGTTCCATTTTGGATTCATTGTATCTACATTTAGCCATGTGGGTGTCCTTCATGGACCAGGTCCTAATACACCAATATTGGACAACCCAGTCTTGAAGTTAAGCTGCCAGGATTGTGTCATGTGAACAGCTAATGAGGATTTAAATACCCTCTTACACTTGAAGTAAAACTTTGTCCTTTAGTTCTTCTTCTCTGGTCATACAAAATCTGGTATCTTAGAAGATGTGGGAAGCATTCGTTTCAGGACTAGAAGAAGCGGGCACTTCTTTGTCACAGTACAGCAAGTATGTCTGTCCCAGAAACTTATTATCTTTGGTTTTCTGTTTTCAGTGGACAATGTGGGCATCAGCAATGACTTGAAGGGCAGACTGCAGGATCTCCTGATCCAGCCGCAGCAGTTTACACTGGGACGGACACTTGGCAAAGGTGAGGCCTCAGGAGCAACATGGGAAGACTGTAATCTGCTCCTTATGTACAGGGCTCTCTACCCCCACACACGTGGCCTTGGGTCCTACCTTCTATAACTAGACCCTGGGGTTTAGAATATAGAAATGTGGAGGACCTTGAGACCCTCACGGGTGAGTAGTCGCGCTATACAATCCTTGATTGATTGATTGAGGTGTATTATGGAAACTGGGACCCTGAAGGCCTAGACAATGGTAATGTCATTAACAGGAAGCCCGGCCCAATGCCCTTCCAATGCATCATATTATTATGGACGTTGCCTTTAGTCTAGTGCCTGCCATTACATCACCCAGAGTTGCATGAGGAGTTATATAAATGAATGTAGTATATATGCATATACAGAGTGTAATATGGTTTTTATTACCAGTATTGAGTGGTGTCCATGACTCACAAGCGGCGTAGTCATGAGTGATGGCCCCTCTCCTCAATCAACTATGGTAATAAATAGCATGTTGCACTCTGTACATGTCTAACCATGGTTTATAGCATGGCATTTTTCAAGTGTAATTAATTTCAACTAAAGGAATTGAAGCTAAACCTGGATAGAAGCGGTTTATATTTGCACAGCAAGTTAAATTCACACTGACTAGAGATTGTGACTTTTAAGAGAGATGGAAAAAGTGTGCATGCCATCTGCACACCAGTAAAAAGTGTGCATGCCATCTGCACACCAGTAAAACGTGTGCTTGCAATTTGCGAGCCACTAAATAGTGTGCATGCAATCTGCGAGGCTGCAAAAAAATATACATGCAATCTCCAAGGTCGTGAAAAGTGTACATACAATTTACGAGGCTGTAAAAAGTAAACATGCAATCTGCAAAGTCGGGAAAAGTGTGTATGCAATCTAAGAGGCTGTAAAAAGAATGCATGCAATCTGAGAGGCCGTAAAACTTGTACTTGTAATCTGTGAGGCAGCAAAAATTGTTCTACCATGTCAGTTTTACTATACTCTGGTAATAAAAGTTGACCTTTGCACTGTAGTTATAAATGTGTGAATGTGCATTTATTAGTATAGTTACTCTGAATAAAATGTTGTTGGGTCACATTAATTTTCACTGCCGGTGCATTAAATCCACATTGATAGCCAGGCTTTGCTCTAGTGTTTCAGATACATTTTTAAACCTGTACGTAGCTCATGCATTCTTAGTAAATGAATAAATGAACAATGAATTTCTTTAAACCAATGGCCCTTTTTCAAAACAGAGCAGATTATTTTAGCACAATTTATTTAGCATATGTTAAAAAAAAAAAACCTGGTCAAGCAAATTTTGACTGAAACATAGTCTGATCTGTCAAATTTAAAAAGTGAGCAAAACGTTCCTTATCCTCTTGTTGGTATGTAAAAACATCAAGCATTGATGGTTACAAGGCGGTACCATGTTTGTTCCATTCACTATTATGCAACAAACAAACGTGCTGCAAATGAACATACCCACTTTAATGTTGTCCCTGTGCATTGTGTTTTTAACGCTACCCTGTATATTTCATGTGTTTTTAGATGTCACCTGAGATGATTGTAGGGCCCTCAATGAAAAAAAGTGACTTTTTTTGTAATGTAAGACTTTTAGGTTTAATAATATTCCCCACATACATCAGTGATTCTGAAAGGACATCTGGAGGGGATCAGTTAATCTTGATTTGTTCAATTTCATTTTTACAAGTCTTCAAATTTGCCATTTCTAACTATTAATTTCAAACACAGTGAAACATGACCCATAACATGACGTTTCTTGAGGCAAAACGTCCACAACTCAAATTGAATAATGCATGCTCTGCTTTTTGTGAATTTTAAAAGCTCTTGATTATGTATAGAGTAGTATTTGTAATTCATAGGAGGTGTACATTGTGTAACCTTTTGAAGCCCCTAAATGATGTTTAATGTGCATTATGCATGGGACAAAATTCCAGTGTTAGTCACAGATGACATCAAGGGGTGGCCAACTTGTCTCAACCATTGCTCATGAAATCCTTCCACTTACTATTGAGAGATTAGGAGAAGGAACAAGTAGGGAGATACATATTTTCAAAAGCAGCAGGTAGGTTACTATATTATTTTATTTGAAAAGTTTTATAAAGCGGGGAGAAGATCCATACGGGTATCAGAGCACTGTACAGATACGGCAAAAAAAAGGGAAACAAACTCAATGGGACAGTAGGTGAGGTTACAACAGAGTGGGAGACATAGAGAGTTAAGAGTTGGGGGTTTTAGAGGTGTCCTAGAGCACGAAAACAGTTGAACATACCAGCATACAATGATGCGTACTCGTGTATTACAATTAGAATCAAAATATTCACAAAAACTAGAGCATGAGAATAAGTTGATGCTGTTAAAGTTTGTTCAAGAGTAGCCGTTTGACAAGTTTCTTGAAAGATATTGTGGAAGGATTGGATCTGATCTGTGAAGGCAGGGAGTTCCAGATTCTTGGAGCCAGACGGGAGAAAGTATGATTGTATTTCGGTTGAGGTAAATGAGATGTCTGATAGCACCAGGGTGTGCATTGTACTTTCTATATAGGACACTGGCATTATGGCTTTGATGTTAAAGACGTTCATTGAGGTCCGTGTGTTACTCACAACAAGGGGGGTATGTGAGGGTTATACTCACCACTCCTTTAGTAGGATACACAGGGTAGCTGGTAGAACTTTACTTACATTCTAACTGGATCTTTCACTTTTTGTTCCCTATTAACCAGAAAATTGTAAATTGTTCGGTCTTTAATTTTCTTTTTTTCAGGATATTTTTAGGTGTGCATTATAGCACTATTCTAACTTTGCAATTTCAGGCAGGTCGCCAGTAGCCCATCAAGTAAAAACAGGGAGCATGAGTTAGAGTTGTGTGGTGAAAACTCTGTTATTTGGGGAGAAAGTGCTGATCATGGCGGAGAATACCCCCCGGCAGAATGATGGTTGATGAAATTTCTCCAGGGGCATTTCCCTACTGGTTTATCAGTTTCTCCGCAATTGGGGGTGTACTTGATACTCCACAACTACAATCATGCCCTTAATGTGAAGTTTTGTTTTTATGTATTATCTTTTCTGTTGGTCTGATTAAGCACTTTTTGGTAATGGGGGTTATACAGCTGTGATTAATTCCATGTGATATCACAAAGCTAAAGTAACGTTTTAGCACACTTTTTATTATCTGTGCTGTTATGGAAGTCAGAAGAATATAATTCGAAATAAATATTACATTCCAATCATGCTACAGTCATACTCTTTGTAGACTCGTGTTGACTTTGATTGTTCTGTACCTCCTGCCATTAGTGCTTGTTTCGATGATCTGAAACCATGCTTCACCGTATCCTCTAAGTTAACACGTAATGCCAGTCGCTTTCTTGTTTGGCTACCATAGATCTGTGCGGTACTGATGAAATGACTAACATGGCCGTCCATTAATAATCTGCTCACTCTGATTCTCTCCCAGGGGAGTTTGGGTCTGTTCGGGAAGCTCTTCTGAAACTGGAGGATGGCTCGTTCCAGAAGGTGGCCGTGAAGATGCTGAAAGGTGAGAAGCGTTCTTTGCAAAAACTGCTCTTCCTCAGGTTGCAGCCAAGCCAGTATGGCCCGACTTAGGGGTTATTGTGTAAAACTCTGTGGTCCTCATCGAGGTGGGCGATCCCCATGTAACTGCCAAGAATAGGCCACAATCATTGGGGACGAAAGTAGTGATGAACATCTGCTTTGTTAAACTATTGTACATTGGTCAACACTTTAAAAAGATCTAAAAATAAATTATAGGGTGGTTGGCAACACAGAAACTCTAGACTGCTGCTAATGAAATGCACAAAATGTTTCAACCAATACCTTACAGAAATCTGGACCCGGAACCTTGGAAGCGCAAACATCTTGCAAACTGTGTCGCCAAGCCTACAATTTTTAAAGTTGAGGCATACGTTTTTACTAATTTAGACCAATTAAAAGTCATTTTCTAAGTCTAAAGGTTATTACCAAGTTAATAATTCCACAATAAGGAGTTGTCGTTTTTGACCCTTCTTTATGATTCTTGGTCTTTAAGTAGAAAATCACCTGTGGCGATTGCATTACTGTCATTTTTTATGCATTCATTTACACAGGCCGATTGCTGTTGTTTACCCCCACAATATTTCCATGATGTAAGGCATTGTTATGGCATTTCAGTTTTATTTATTTGGTGTTTTCTATAGCGCGAACATGGCCCTGAATGGGGTATCAGAGCACTTCACATTTGCATAACAATAAACAGTCATTAGTAGCTGTACCATGATTTTGCGAAAAACATTAACGCTAGATACATATATACAATATATATTGTGTGTGTATATATATATATATATATTATATATATATATATTATATTTATATAATATACAAGTGTTGCATTACTTCTGAAAACCTGGGAGAGTGGTACAAATGTGCAGATTACCGGTTCCACAAATTTTACCATTACTGCAGCACTGTGAATAATGTCATTTGTATATGCACTCTTCTGTGACTGAGTATTGCTTTGTACGTGTAGCTACCAACTTATCTCTTGTGTGGCTTCACATGGCTCTGAAACGGAGAACCTAGTCTCTTGCACAACAATTCATGTCTGCCCCCTGCTCCCTTCAGTTAAGGCTGATTTTAAATACTTCCTTCCTGGGTGCACCATTCATCACCATTTCACATCAGTACTCTCTCCATGACTCACTAAAGTCCCCTCCCTTCCCACCAGTTGCCCTCACTATTATCTGGTTGCATGCACCCATTGCTTGTCTGCTCACTCCATGTTCCCTGCACCATCCATGTTGCTGCCTGCCCATTTGCCATGGCACAGTAGAGCTATCCCCATTCCCTTACAGAGCCATCACCCTTGCTTGGCAGCACCCGAAATTGCATAACCGTGCACCCCCTTTAGCTGCCAAAGCCCTTCCCAGTGGGTCCCTCCCCCTGGTCAGCAAGTGTGTTCACGATTGCCCGCTAGCACCTTCATCACATCCCCAATACCTAACAGCATTCCCCATACTGCTGAGGAGGGCCCAGATTAGCCCTTTCCATTGCTAAGTCTAGCCTCTATATTCCCTGGTTATGCTTATCTGTCCTATCACCTGGTAGCCTGCTTCTCTCATTGGCCGGCAGCACCAACCCTTTTTTGTGCCTAACAGCATCTTTCCATTGCCCTGCAGAGCTTTCCTCGTTGCTCAACATTGCCGTCCTAATTGTCTGTCACACCTTCACCACTGCCTACATCCTTACCCATCAGTGTGTTCCCTCCTTCCTTGTAATACCCCCTATAGCCCAGCAGGGCTCTTTACTGTTGCCCAGCAGAGGTTTCCCAGTTCTGCGAACAACTGTCTACCAGTGCCACCACTATTACCTGGCAGTCTTCTCTCAATCACATGGTTGTTCTCACAATTGCCTGGTAGTGCCATGTACATTCTTGTTAATATCCTCCATAGTGTTTGGCAGACATTTCCTCAGTGCTCGATAGAGGTCTTCCTAGAAACGCCCACTGTTCCTATTAAATCAGTCCCAATTGCCAGATGCAGCACGTTTTACCTCAATAGTATTGCCAAGTGGTTATCAATTGCTAGGCATTACCGAGTTTCATCCGTCAGTGGCCACCCTTTTCAAACTCAAGTAGCCACACTTGCTCCCTTCTTTTACCCGAGCCCCTTCCCATAGCCTTGCAGAGTGGTCCACCATATTAGGCTCTGCGTTGTTCTTTCAGGACCCATAAGTGTATGTGAGTGAAGTCTGAAAGCTTACTTTTAAAGTAATGTGTGTGCCTTTAATGAATACCCAACGTTCGCTCTGGGTGTTGGAGATGCTGCGCAGTGTTACAGCACGTCCACTAGTACTTCAATTCCCGCTCCCTTTTTAGAGGCCACCATGTCATCTTTGATGGCAAGCGTCTTTGAATGTCTCCTACCTTCAAAGTCAAAGCAACCATTTAATGCAGGGGTCTCCAAACCGCTCCTGGAGAGCCGGATCCATGCCAGATTTTTAAAATTACTACATGTATCTCAATGGGGATATCCAAAAAATCTGGCATGGATCCGGCCCTCCAGGACCGGTCGGGAGACCCCTGATTTAATATCTTAATTATAGAGCTATGAAGACACCATGGCCAGCTTCACTGACCTGCTTGATCAGGTCTACCACTAGGGCAAGGGCCAAATGAATTTTGGTAAAAAATTGTCAAGGTGGAAAAAACTCAGATAAGTGCAGTATCTCACGGTACTGATTCATTGAGATGTTTGATATGGGTCTTCTAAGTCCTGAAGCATGACAGAAAGTGCTAGTTGAGCAGTGGTCAATTCAGGCCTCAATTTGTGTGGTTCATGTCATTTGGTTATGACAGCCACACCTATCTCTTGCCCGCAGTTTATTTAGAATGATATAATGATTTGTGCTCATCTTGTGGCAAAAGCACGGACATGAGGAACTGTGCATTGGCTACTCCCCACGTATGTATGTGCAGACATTTTCTAAACTCTGAACTCGACCACCGAGCAACAGAGCCTGTTACGTACCACCGCTATGATTGAATAATCATGTAACACAGACTGATAAAGCAGGAGTGAGAAAGTGTAAAGCAGCAAATGGAGCTAGGATAGTGGAGGGTAGAAGTGTTGACTAGTCCCGCTGGTAGCATGCGCCACACTTTGAGGCGTGTCAGAGTATGGTCGATCATTTTGTCCGGGTAATGTTCAGCAAATGTTATGATCCACTTCCAATTGTGTGAGAATCCTCAGATGGATTGTCATTAAGTCAAGGATTACATTTGAGTATTGACTGATAAACAGTAATATTCATGGCATGGCAGCTCTCCACCTTCAACATGAACTACATGTTACGAGTCAATCTAAAATCTAATTTTCATCCCTTTGTTACTGTTCGTAAATCTATGCCTCACCATATTCATGCACATGCGAGCCAGTCTAGGCATAAGTAGGGTAGTCTTTCTAGTAGACTTAACCATATGATAGTTCTTGCATTGCATGTTACTCCCTGCCTTTGCAGGTTTTCAGTAGTAAGTTGTGTGTTTTTTTTTTCAGTACTGTGACCATTTACTGTTGATTCCTCAAAAGACACATTTAATAGTAACAGATATTTGATGGGTGCTATTTTGTTTTTTTCCAGCTGATATTTTTACCTCAAGCGATATCGAGGAGTTCTTGCGAGAAGCGGCTTTCATGAAAGAATTTAACCATCCAAACGTTAGTAAACTGATAGGTGAGATGATTACTATAAGAGGAGAAAATCAGTCAATGTACAGTATTGTTTGTGTATATTTCTGGGTCTCATTCAGGGATTGTGCACTGGTATGATGAGACAAAATTCACATAACACAGATGAATGAAATAGCAACTTAAATGTGTTTGCTGGCTCTGAGCTCAGATTCCTGTTTGTTTCTTATACTTCAGGTGTCCAACTGCTTCCCAATTTCAGGGAACAACCCCCTTTTAGAAAGATCCAGAAACTAATCTGAAACCCTGAATCCCACCTGTTGTAAGAGTATATGCTGCTCTGGCGCGCTATTGGCCTCATTATACAGATTTATGCCTCTCTTGGCAACAATATATAAAACATTGCAAAACTTGTTTTCAGGTTTGCAGTCCTCTAACACTTTGTTCTAAAACAACTCACAAGGATTTGGTTCCATGTATGACTTCTAGGTTTTCTCCTTCTTTCACATGTTTATTTTAAGGACGCCTTTTGCTGCAAGAGTTTGATTTGTGAGGTCCAGCAAACACGACTTCCTGTACATAAGCGCTCTGCCTGTGTGGACTAACTTTAAACAGATTAAACATGTATCTGCAAAGCCAACAGTGCTGGCCTAACCAAGCCTGCAATGTGTTTATTTTTTTATTTTTTTGCATGCTTATGTACCAAACATCAACCGTGTGACAGTAGCAAAAAAATGCTTCTTACTAAAGGTAATGTGCATATATTTGCAACAAATAAGTAATAAAATGAAAAGAAAGCAGTGATGGGCTCACCAGCTCTGACACACAAGTGAACTACTTTCTTGATAGATATCCAAGAGAAAAATGCTGTCACTCACAGTGATGAACACTAGAGGCTGTAGTGGGTTCGTCCAATGCCCCATGCTGCAGTTGTGGTGGGTGGAAGCAAAATGTAAATGACATTTGAACAGACCAATGGATAAAGAGGGACCACCGAAAACTCCTCTGTATGAATGTTCATGTGTGGTTTATTTTGTGCTCTTTTTGGAACACTTGAGGCTGCCTCTAGCCAGACCTAAAAATGAAGACTCACTCTATGGCGCCCATCATCAGCGGGCACATTAACTGACTGAGGTAGCTGGGATTATAGCTTGCAATACTGAGACAGTACATTATCCCGCCTTAATATTATGTCCAGAATATTGACTTTATAATATATACAAGTTTTGATTTACTATTCTTAACTCCACAACTAAATACATTGAAGTTACATGTATTGTCAAGGTATAATTATATGGAGTAAAGGATAGTACATCTATTACTTACAAAATTTATCTTCCCGAGATCATGGTAGTCAATATTATGGTCATGTATTCTGTCAGGATGAAATTTAAAACTGTGTTTTGGGGGAATATCTACTAGAGGTGTCACCTTGGCTGAGTGAGGGTAAACATCTTTTCTTTGGCCACACAAGAAAAGGTCCTCTTTCTTAAGCAAAATACCACAGATTTCACCCAATCACTCCTTCTGGGGTGTGGGGGATCACATGTGTGACCTCTTACTAGCAAGTGCAGGATAGCCTGTCTCACCCTTATGCATTCTTTCCTCTCTCTCTCTTTTTGTGGTTGAACTGATTGATTAAGTAAGATAGTTGAATGATTTGATATAAGAAATTGGATCAAGCCTCGAAACATATTAGCAGTTCCAGTGCACAAGTTCTTTGACAAGAAAAATCTATTAATTGGAAGAAATCTTTAAAATATTGAGAACAACTTATTAAAAATGAGTGGTGGCAGAGTAATTGTGTGTGTTCGATTAATGCTGGTAGAAATTAAGCATAGATATTAATTACAATTACAGGATAGTTTCTCGATTCACCCACGAATCTCCGTAAATTAGTAGAAATATAAATAATTGCTGTATGTGGTGGCATCAATTTCATAAAAAGTGTATAATATGCCAATAAGTACTGCTTTGACGTCTTCAATTGGTGGTTTACTACCATGTCACAAGAAGCACACATGAGAATTATTGACTATAACACATGGGTACCTTTTATGTATCCTTTCTCTTGCTCATAACACACATACACATTAGACTTGCATGTGGAAGTGTAGTAGTCAACTTCAAGCAGAAGCTAGGAGATTTTACTTGTGGGTGCCTGGATCTCTTCCACTGGCGCCCACGCTATAGCGGACCCCCGTGCAATGTGTTACATTTCCTTCCCACCTCGCTTTGGCATCTTTCACAGCTGTGAGTCAGTGCACCCCAGTTAAACTTGCAGAGTAGCTAGATTGCAAAATCCTGTTAAAGAGAACCAGCTGTTCTTTGAAACAGTTTTCATATGTGTGCTTTGTGGTTAGTCAAGCTGTCTTTCTGAAGGCAATGTTGGTGTTCAGAAAGAAGCATAGTTTAGATAAACTAAACATTTTCAAAACTGAGTTGTCAGCGTCCGGTATTGTGATAGAATTACTCGATCCTGCACTGATAAATTGTTGGATTTCAATAATTAATGAAATTAGGCAAAGTCCAAACTGGCATCCCTTTTATGGTAATTTGAATACTCTTTATTTATGTACTTTCATGATATTGTATTAGTCATATCCTGGATTTGATATTTTGGTATGACGCAGTATTTTGTCACTTGATATTGTGACATACATCTGGGTGATTATTGCTAGTAATTCTGCAAGTTGAGGTCAATATACTGATTGTATTTGATGTGGTCTTTACTGAATGAATGATCTAAGTCATTAGTAGCTTTGGGACTATTTTTATTGATCAGATGATGTAGCTCTCGTTATAGAAAAGGTTGGAGATCCCTGCTCTACATAGAGCTGCTTGATGCTCTACACAACATAATATGTCACCAATATGCATATAATACACAATTTCATCTATTAGTCTCCTCTGCTCTAGACATCCAACACCTCCACACTGTCTGCATTATCACCCAGACCTGGATGTCCAGCACCAACCTGAAGCTCAAACCAACTTAGACCGAATGTCTGTTATTGTCAAGAACAGCAACCAAAAAACAGTACACACCTTGTTCAATGACATTAACTTTGATGGTGTTGAAACTCAACTTTAACTTTCACCAAAGGCCGTGTCACTTGGATTCACCATGGGTGCCAACCTCACCCTCCCCTTGTGCCAGCTCTGTTCCAAAACAAAAAAAAGTGGAACTATTTCTTTCAGAAAACTACTTGAGAGCTGATGTTCAAGCCCTTTTACTATGAGCTGGCACCTTTATGGGCATCCTAAATGGCACAGTGTATCTCATCCAGGGTCTAAAGAAATATAATCTCTTTTCTCCATCTTGATGGAACTCCATTGGCTTACTTTACCCATCCCAGACCATCTTCAAAACCAGCTGCATCCTTACCAAGCCATCACAACCAGAACCCCTGCTTATCTAGCAGAGACGCTCACCATCTCTGGTGGTTCTGGTGTCCTTCAGCCAGGACACAATCAGACTGCATACCGAGACATATAAATATTTAAATGTGTGCAAAAGTGCTTTTTAAAAGTGGAGCAGCCCTGTAGCAAATGGTTACAGCTTTGTCCTTCTAGAAATTGGGAACAATTTTTTGTTGTTTAAGTAATGTGATGAAATGGGGAGGGAGTAATAAACACAGAGGAAAAGCAATGGGGAGTGGTGTTGGGAGCAACTGAGTTACTTGAGCCATGAGGGAGTAAAAATACATTAAAAAAGCAGAACAAAAAGCAAGGGTGGGGTAGGAGAAGCAATGGATGAAGTGAAGTGGAAGGAAATACATGGGGTGCGCGGGTGAGGTGGTTAGAATTTGTAAGGGAAGCAGGATATAAGGGGGAGGGCCATGCACTCCCAAAGAGTGGTAAAAAAGTAGTTCACTGAATGTGAGAAGTGGAAGAATACAAGTAAGCCAAATAAAAGGACTGAAGCTATGCTCCAGTGGAGCGACAAACACAATAGAAAGGAAAGCCATTGAATAAAAAGGAAACCAAAGAGATTGACTCGGAAAGCCAACCAGTGATAAGGTGGGGGCTTGACCAAAGCCCATTGTAAGTTTTGATATTTTCTACAATAGGTGTTTTTGATAACAGACTGCTAAAATGTGTCGGTTAGCTAGACCTAAAAACTGAGAAGACAAAAAAGTTTCTACGTAAGTGTTATGAAGCTCAGAACTGTTTCCAGACGAAAGCATAGAACCTCCCATGGAATGTTAAAACTGTAATAAAAATTGTCCCCTCACGTCCGCAGAGGAAGTCTACAACTGAACCAATCAAAGGCCATGTAAGCAGCAATGCACTGAGTGAGAGACATATACTTCGGCGCTGCCCCAAAGATATGGAACTCTCTTCCACCGGATGTAAGCAGAATCTCTTCAACGACTGCTTTCAAACTGGAAACCAAAAGATTCCTAATGAACAAATTCTTACCTTAATTTGGGCTAGGTTCACCTGCTCGAAATCATTGATCCTACAACCATTGTACCATCATTTGATGCTGCTGTTCTTTACCACATTGTGTGCCCCCCCCCTTCGTAGCCCGATATATACCTGTTTATTGTATTACTCTCCTTGATTAGTTTGTCTGGGAATTATGTGATTATTCCTGTTAAGTATTCTTACTTGATGTCGATATTGGATTTATGTCCTTCCTTCCATTCTTTTGTAAAGCGCTCTGATATCCTTCGGGATCATGTTCGCGCTATAGAAAAGTTTATAAATAAATAAATATGCAAGACTAGGGAGGAACACCATTGATTTAGGAGTAGAGATTCCATTTAGACAAGTCATGAGCAAGAGGCTGACCCAAAGCCCACTCTGTATAGTGTATTGTATACAGTAGGTCTTCGACAGCAAACAGCTAAAGCTGCATTTAGGTGCTACCTAAAAAACTATAGTACAAAAACACGCCTAATAAATGTAATTCTTAGGGCCCATTTCACCCTAGTAACGAGGGGCACCCAGAAGTAAATCTGTTTCCGGAGTGACAAAGGGTAAAGAACACCAATGATATTGGGGAAAGTGATTTGTTTGAAAGGAAAATATCTCTACCGTGGAGGACAAAAATAGCATGTGGAACTGGAATTGTACACTGCACAGATACACTCACTATACTAATTCACCACTCTTTATGGGCTCCGGAATAGCATGCAACTCACTAAAAAATTGCTTCAACACCTCATTAGGGGTAGCAAGTGCTATATAAATGCAAACCTTTTTCCGCTTCTATCCCTCCACTATCCTTGTCAATACAAATAACATACTAACATATACGCTGCTCAAATTACTTTCATACTGCACTATGACTATACTAATTCACCACTAATCCTTAATGGGTTCCGGAGTAGCGTGCTACTCGCCGAAAAAGCGCTTCAACACCTCATCTGGGATCGTAAGCGCTATATAAATGCAATTACAATATGATACATCCCTAACTGTTTACAGTGAGGAATAGTCATGGGAAGTTGCCACTGTCATAACTCCTGTTACACCTGAAATTCGTCATCAATGACCAAAACAAATCTTGCCAAAAAGTTTGTTTTTGTGCTTAGAAATTCTGTTTATCAGGTTTCAACTTTGGTCATAATACAAACTCTTGCAGTTATTTTCCCTACCCTACTGTTTCACTACTTCTGTTAACTCAGTGTGCACACTACAAACCACAGTTTCCCTTCCTCCCAGCCATATTGAGTAAACGGAAGTGAGTAATCCCTGTTCTCTCGGCAGTTGAGTAGTTTCCAGTACACATTCTTCCCTCGGACACTCTGCCCAGAAAGCATGCCTTTGGGCTTATCTGCCTGAAATCTTAGTCCGACGCATTTAAATCCCATTTTCCACTCTTTCAGGAGTGAAAACATCGAAGTTGTGCATTGCCACATTCATGGTATGCCTGCCCGACAAGTCTGATATCGTCATTTCTAATTGGCGTACACTGCGCATTATAACATGCTTCACACCTCAGACTGGAAAACTGTTTTGCATTTGGAGGT
This sequence comes from Lissotriton vulgaris, assembly GCF_964263255.1. Classification (NCBI taxonomy): domain Eukaryota; kingdom Metazoa; phylum Chordata; class Amphibia; order Caudata; family Salamandridae; genus Lissotriton; species Lissotriton vulgaris. The sequence continues at coordinate 147,070,044 of NC_141697.1, read as the reverse complement.
GGGACAGTGCGGCGGGAGGGGGCGTAACCATTTTAAGAGCAGAGCATGTCTCAGCACACAAAACCGGAAGTTTAGTGCGGACAGCACTTAAGAGCATGACAATGATCCAAATATTGTGCCAGACTCCTTCAATATGGCCATGGTGCAAAAGGGGAGGAAGTATTATCTTGTGCTACGTTGCTGCTACAGTGCATGTCAGGTATTCGCCTGTTGCAAAATTGGAACAAACTGGCTTGGCTCTTATTTTTGTAGTTTGTATGCATAAAGCAGTGAGCTACACTAAAGTCTGAAAGCATAACACTTGGAAATAAGTATGGATAAAAACTGCTTTGTTCCATTTCGTTTGGCAAATGCAACTTTGATAACGTGGAGTAAGTTTGCTTATCTTTTTAGGTCTCGCATGACAGCGAGCATTCGCTGTTGCTGTGAAGGGTATTGTTTACAGTAAAGGGTTTGGAACCCGCCCATTGCTTTTTATTGGATTAGTTTGATCGCCACTCTTTATTGCTGCTGTCCCAAGTATGGGCCAGGCGTCACTTCCTTTCATCTGTGTGGCACAGGGACAAAGCACAGATTGATCCATTTTTGATTTGTGACAGTCTGCTGCACACGTGCAATTCAGTTATTTTTTTGCCACCCCTGTTTAGAGGGCAGAAACAATTGAACAGGATTACTGGGTTTGAGAGTACAAACAAGCACCAGAATGCCCTGCAGGCAGGAAGTAGTTGCCAGTGGTGCAATGAAAAGAAAACTAGCAGAAAACATTGTTTATTAAATCATTTTTTAAATATTGTTGTTCAGCTGTATATAATGTCTTATCGGTTGTTTATAATGTGCTTCTCTTCCCACCCCAAACTCCAGTTGTTTGTGTAGCTTCTTATATCCTACCCACCCTCCTATTGTCAGTGTTGCTTCTCCTCATCTTCCCGTTGTCCGTGTTGCTTCTCCACCCACCCTCCTGTTGTTCCTGTTGCTCTACCCCCCACTCTCCCTTTGTCCGTGTTGCTTCTCCACCCACCCTCCTGTTGTTCCTGTTGCTTCTCCCCCCACCATCCCATTGTCCGTGTTGCTACTCCCTCCCCCATCCACACTCCCATTGTCTGTGTTGCTTTTTCCCTCCCACCCATTGTCTGTATTCCCCGACCCTCTATAAGAAAAGAAAACAAACAATAATCTGCAGCCAGCACTGGACATGTCCTAGTGTTGCTTTCAGAAAAAGCAGCCTGAATGATAATTGACAGCTTTTCCCCTCCTATGACAGCTCTGTCTTAGCCCTAGTACCCTCTTAAAGGCACTGACTTGGCCTGTGATTGGCATACTTCTGTATTTTATCTTTCAAAGACCATCCAGGCTTTGCAACCCTTTGGAGGCACAAGTGTTTGTCAGTTCTAATACGCATTGCAAAGCCAATAGGTCAGGTCTATGTGAGAGCTACTGGCTCTGCCGGTGTCTTTTAGCCATGTTGTAGAGCAGCATAGCTAAAAGTTATTAAAAAAGCACTATAAAAGCTATTTAAAAAAAGCACTGATGCTAGAAAGTAAAAAAAAGAATGCTTATCGCGCTTTTTTTTCTTATAACATTTAGCCATGCTGCACAGCAGCCACGCTGCTGTACAACATGGCTAAAAGACATTGGCAAAGCCAATACCTTGCACATAGGTAAGACCTACTGGCTTTGCCAATGTTTGTTTTTAAAGAATGGTTAGCCATCCTCACCTTTTACTCAGAAAAATGTACTTTCAATTCCCTGATTCCATTGGATGTGCACTATTGCAGCTCATGTGCTAAAATTTCATGATTCATCTTCTTTGTCACATCTAGTGCACACTCCGCATGATAGCCTTCATGTTCATTTAATTTGTGAGAAGCTATGTTCTGTTGATCCCTCAGTGATCATGGAGTATACTTGAGTTCCAGGTAAGTATTTGGAGATGGAAGGATTTCGTTGGAGATCATCAGTGTTTCAGGGCTCAAAGTTGACATTCCTCTGCCAATCTTTGTCAAAATGAGCGCTAGACCCCTGAAATGGTAGTCCATTAAGAACAAGACCCTTGCTCTGCCATACAATTTTTAATACATTTTTTCCAATTGTGCCGAACGGATGTATGACATTACATCGCATGCTTTTACATCGCAGATTTTACAACGCATGCTGTTACAACGCATAGTGTTGAGGGGTGCTGGATAGTGAATAGTTTAATTTACTATTCCAACTCCAGTCCCCATGGATAGTAGGGAAGGTGTTGGATAGTAAATTAAATCTATTCCCTATCCTAGAGCGCCCCCCAGCGGAATGCGTTGTAATAGCATGCGTTGTAAGGCTTGCGATGTAAAGGCATGCGTTATAAAAGTTGCGTTGAAAAGGATATTCCCCGTGCCGAACTACATGCACTGCTTCCAGAACTCGCTCTGTATTTCCACCTGTTCCTGGTACTTTCAACTCCTCAGAATCAAGGCTAAACCAATATTGACTAGAATTAGTTAACACATTAAATCCCGCCCTGCAGGTCTGAGGTTGGCTTGTAACACACTTTAAACAATTCGCCCTACTTGTGTAACATGCTTTTCAGTGTACATTTTATTAGAGATTACTTGTGCCTTTGTGTTCATCTCGATAAATTCCTTTCCAGCATTTTTTGTGTTTTCGTTTGCATTTGTATCTCCCTTTTTTTAAAACAATGTACAAAGTGGTATTATTAAGAAGTTAAAATGTCAAAGAATTGTTTAGAATTGTTGGTCATATGAAAATACAAAGCAGCGAAGGAGACATTTGATATCATCTTTTTAAGTTCATTAAAATATGTTTAATTCTTTACTCCTAAGGGACAGTCCTCTTTATTTTCTGTGTATGGAACAAGAAATGAAAGTACAAATTAGAACTACATTTAATTACTTGAATATCTTGGTGATGCTACCAATAAATACCTTCAAAGCAAGTTTGTTGCACTTCTTTTGAAACCTGCATATCCTGTGGACTTATGTTCTGTCTGATATCCTTCACAGGTGTGAGCTTACGGAGTCGTGCCAAGGGGCGCCTTCCTGTCCCCATGGTCATCCTGCCATTTATGAAGTATGGTGACCTTCACACCTACATGCTCATGTCCCGGATAGGAGAAGAACCTTTTGTAAGTCAATGGACTGCTAGCCGCTAATCTACTGTTAGCCTGTTTTAGAGCATAATTTGTACATCAATCCAAGGTCATATGTGTGTACATTAACCGCATCGCTGCTGCGGTGATTTTTGCGCTACGCAGCTTTTTTCGAAAAGCCGCGTTAGATGACGAGCTCAGCTCGTCATCCGCACACGCCCCCGTGGCTGATGACGAGCTGAGCTCGTCATCAGCATCGAAGGGGTTAAGAAACCAACATTGAAAGGTCTTAGACCAGATATACTAGGCATTTCATCAGTTGCAAATGCTCCAGTTCGCCAATTGCAACTCTTAAAATGTTTTTCCCCATGTACTAATCTCATTTTAGGAGTTGGAAACAAATTCGGAATTCTAAAATGTGATTCTGAATGGATACAGATTGGGTATCTGGAAGGGACGTGTTGTGGGCATCACTTGCAAATACCAAATCAGTATCTTATGTATCAATGTTTAGTGACCGAAATCTGGTTGCAAAATATTCAAAATGTATAAACACCTCAAAGGAAGTGATAACCCATTCGCAAAAGGGAAGGCATCCCCATTGTCCTGTGTGAGTTCAAAAAACATATTGTTTTCTTAAAGAGCTGGCATTAGTCCTGGGTACCACTGCCAATTCTTGAAGTCTAAAAAAAAAAAAAATTAATTTTTTTTTTTTTTAAGCACAGCCTCATTTCAATATAGGGAAACAAGCTGCATTAAAAAAAGTTTACTTTATTGAAGATCACGAGATGTAGTGGCTTGTTGACCCTTGCAGGCCACCAACCCCATGATAGTGACCAATTGGATTGGGTTGCAGTTTGGGAGAGGATGTAGCTTTACGGCTAGAGCGGTCGACCTCGAAGCTGGGGAACCGGGTTCGAGTCTCTGCAACGACGCTCAACATCCTGTGATTCTGGGCAAATCACTTAATCTCCCCGTGCCTAACAAAAATGAATGTGTCCTTCTGTAACAAAGCCGCTGCTCATGTAACGCGCGCTGACACCCGATGTCTCTGGTCCATTTTGCGCTATATAAAACTCTATATAAAAAAAAATCTAATTAATTTTAATCAGGAAGGTCGCAATGCGTCTCTATCCTATTCTGTTTTATAGGAATCGACCTAATGGCACACAGGTTGGTTCATAAAAATATTTACTGGTCTCAAGAACACTGCTTTCAAATACTGACCAGTATTTTGCAAGCATTAAATAGTACAATTGGCACTTAACATATGAAAGCTGCCAACCAGCTTTTGAAAAGATTATGTTGTAGTTCACAAATGTATAATGTAGTTCCAGGAGGGCCGGATCTATCCTAGATTTTCAAGATCATCGCTGATAGCGTGAAGGTTCTTTATTTAGAGCATATGTAGATTTCCTGAAAATCAGGTATGGATTCAGAACATCGGAGACTACCATGCACACCTATGAGGTATACAGTATGTATGCTTTTATGCAAAAAAAGTTCTTTTATTTCTATTGAGGTTAAGCAGAGTGGAATTCTTTGGTTGCCGGAAACTGTAGTTTCACTGCTGAAACTTCGAAACATCTGCCACCAGCCTGAGTTAAGTAAAAGGGATGAATTGTCACTAAAGTTCAGCTTGAGGATTCAAGTCTGAGTAGATTTCCTTTTCAAAAAGGAAAGACCGATTTGTTCTTTGATCCAAATATGGAAACTTAAGCATGACCTTCTTGGGAACTAGCAGTCACAGGGTAGTTGGTTCAAGGCCAGAGCGATCGGATAGATTCCATTAATTTTAAATACAGTCACTCAGTGGGATTCTGCACATGTTGGAACTAACCAAGAGCAAAGTCAAGAAGTTCAAGGACATTAGTGGTGGAATCTGTTTTAATTGCCATAGATAACCACAAACAAAAGACAAATGCAAACCTTAGCCCTTAAAGACTCACCCCTTTTCAAGTAAAACATGGTGTCTTTAATCATCGGTTGCATTTTTGGCGAATTATCTATTTTTCCCTTCTTGCCCACTTCTACTTCCCTGGAATACCGGGCTGCAGAGATTCCCCTGGGGCATGTCGGTTCAGCTGTTCTAAATTGATATTGCATAGTATTAAGTATGGGTGTGCTAATCCTTTTGAATTAAAAAAACATGTGTGACCCTACTGGGGTGTGTATAATTTGTGGTGAATTTAATTTAATAAAAAGATGTAGACCTGTGCGATTAATGCATTATCGGTGTTGTAGCCTTACTGTGCTTCCACTGAACTCATTAACGAACACACTTGAGATCAGTGGTTTGTAGGCGAAGCAGTCAGAACTGGAGTCAGTATCCCCAATGACCTGGAGAGTTGTGGTCACTCTCGTCTCAGCTGTTACATCAGCCTGTTCTACAAAATACAAACTATATTTTATTGTTTATTTACCCCATCAGCCAAAGCCTAAACAAACTTAAGTACACAAATATACTCACCAATTTAACAGTGACATACAGAATTCTTCAGGCTGAACTAATTTATATAAAAGGTGATTAACAGGCAGAAAGTCAAAGTATCATCAGTAGAAAGGATAAAATACAGCCTTTTACTAGTTTTCTGAATCCATTTATTACTAATCCAAGTGCATTGTCGGTTATGTAATAATTTTAGCGAACACATCTCATTCTACGGTATAAAATGTATTCCCAGGTGTATAATGTAACATGTTACATTTTTATATGATTAATTCGTGAGTTTTGACAGGACCATTACCCCCCAGCCTGAGTTACTATGCAATAAGACCTATTTTTGACCATTAAAAATTGCTTTGGGGTAATTTCAGGTAATCTCCCTCCATTCTCTTTTGGCATGCGCAAAAGCAAAGAAATGTATCTTTTACACATTGGTGCTGGTTTATAATTGTTCGGAACGTTTAATTAAAGCACTGCAGGCTGGGTTCTCCTTTAAAGATTGGCAGATGGCCATTATGGCTGGTACAGGCCCTCAGCACCAGCATTCCAGTGTTTTATTCCTTCCTGTTTAATTTAGAACATTCTTTCTTCACTGTGTGAAATCTTCCAATAGCTTAATTGTCCCAAAGTCCCTGATTATTCCAGTTCTTAAAGACCCTCTCTTTAATTTTAGTTCCCTCCCCTGCAGCTTGTGTTTGTAACTCAGAAAGGGGCTCTTACACGACTGGTATATATATCCCTCATCAACTGCCTATAATGCTGCATTGTATACATTTTGGAGGAAGTTCTTGGTGTTGGTAAACACCTAATTTCCTTCCAGCAAAGCTTAATCTAAGTTCTACATGTGTATTCAGGCTAGTGAGGGCTAGTCAAGTAGATCCTCTAGCTTCTCTTTTAAATGGGGAATGAGAAGCCACAAAGCAACATTAACTGAGTAGTTTCAGGTGTCATTGTAATAAAAGTCCTCCCTTTTACAAGTATACAAAGAGGTGAGAACTATTGAAAATGTATATGATGGTGGCCCTACTTGGACCTACTTGGTCAATTTCACCTCTGTTTAAAATTGTAGAGTTTTATCTTCCTACGCATTAGTCATATAAGCTATTGGGCTTTGACCATTTTCAGTGTTCGTTCCAGTGGAATAGACATTAATTTACAGAGTGGAAAAAACTGGTAGAATGAGTACCAAAATGTTGCAGGGTCTGCCTTGTAAACCTTTGAGGGACCCTATGTCTGTACATTGGATTTCTTACTGAAACATATCCATGAAATTGAAATATATTCATTTATTGTTTCTAAAAAGGTGCTTCCACAGAAGATACCTAAAACCAAATGCAAGACTTATAAAAACATAAATATTACACACGATCAAAATGTTACATAGAATTAAATACATCAATATGAATCAATAATCGCTAAACGTATCTACAACAAATATTAGCAGCTTAATTGCAATAAAGGAAAAGATCAGAATAATTTCAGCAGGCAATAGCAGAATTCCCCTTAGGTGGATTTAACAATAAATAAAGTGCTTCCTCGTGTGTTCCAAATAAATATTTAGAAATGACTGGTCAAAGGAATTTTCTTTGTAGATGTAAGAGACCTGGACAGAAAAATAAAACATGATTCATATCCTGTTTCTTGGCACTACAGTATTAACAATCTGGAAGAAAACAGGACTTATTTTCTTTTTAATTCATGTATTATCTCAGATCGGTAGATGACCAAGCATAAATGTCATTAAAATTCTTTGTACAGAGAGACATATATTATCCTTTAGGTATTGTTCAAACCAATGCCAGAGAACACAAACTCCGTTTTCTGCAATAGTTTGAGGCTCTGTGTCAGTCAGAACAGCCAGCTTTAAAGTGAGCCCTGACGATTTAGTCAGCTGCAGGCGACTCTTGATCAATCTGATGATGATTATTTTCTGCCCTTCACTCAACACATCACTACAATTGTTTTTAACTGCACTCTCTTATGTGAAGGACATAAATCTGTGCATTAAAATATAATGCTGTTTGCATGTACATTTAGCAAACTTTAAAAATAGGTAGCCCACTTGTATTTTGAATAGGTGCACTGTTTTTACAGGGGTGCCCGACTTAAGTACAGGATGGACGCATTCATGCCAGATTGTTATATCATCTTCATAAGACAAATGTACATAGAATGAATCTAGATGGAACTCATTTACAAAGTCATGTTGGTCTGAAAAGCTGACATGGTTCCCACCCTAGTAGACCTAGGTTGGACACACCTGGTTTATAACGTCTTGGAGAATACAATGATTCTCTTTGGGAGTTTCTTTTGTAACTCTTCCTCAGTTGTGACTTTTTTCCCTTCCAGACGGTGCCCATCCAGACACTGATCAGGTTCATGGTTGAGATCTCAAGTGGAATGGAGTACCTGAGCTCAAAAAACTTCATACATCGAGACCTTGCTTCGCGCAACTGCATGTAAGTTCACTCAGTACTGACTGTGGGTGGTCTGCAAATGAGGCGGAACTTGAGAGCATTATGTACTGTTGATGGGTCAATTCTGAAGTTACTTTCTCTTTACCAAATGTCTCTGTATGAGTGAGGTTTTCATTGCCAATTCACACAGAGTTGAGTAGAATTTCACAAGAATTGTGTCTAATGCATCATTCTAAAATATAGAGAGAACTGCAGTTTTTCTGTTCAGTGTTTACATCAACCAAATGCTGCATCTAGTAAAAGGTATAGTGGGGCATGTGTCATTCGTAAATGACACATGATTCAAACAAAGTTACATTTAAGTAACAATATGTATTATTTACCTATTCGTAGTGTAACAGCTATGAATGTAAACTACTCTATGGACCTGAATTACTAGCATCCTGATGTATCTACGTATTTACACAATCAAAGTACTACTCATGACTTTTACAACTCCCTTGTTGTAGTGGTCTCTTTCATGATAACAACAACCCTGCCTTGCTCGTGACTGGTCTTTGTCCTTTCCATTTGCGCTGTCTCACCGTCTGGTCTTTTTCACTGTATCCCTTCCCAGTTTTCTTGGTAGGGTTTTCCATTTCTCTCTGTTCTTATTCTACTGCATCCCATGCCCTACAGAGACTTGCCAGGAGTAAAAGTGGAGAATCTTCCTAGTTGTCCTCATGTTCTCCACTCCAGCATCTTTCCTCTCTCTGAGGCTGTAGAGTGGCCGCCTTGGTGTTGGCATGTTCTTCTCCCATTTCCATCCTTCCTGTTTTTGTGGTAGTGGAGAACCTCTTTTACTACTGGCATGTTCTTCCCCATCCTTCAGTCCTCTGTGGCAGGGGAGTGGCTGCCTTTTTTGTTGGCTGGTTCTCTACCCTTCCATCTTTCTGAGGCAATGGAGTGGCTGCATTAGTGTTGGCATGTTATCCACCCTCTCCATCTTTCTGAGGCAGTGCAGTGGCTGCCTTGATGTTGCCATTTTCTCCATTCCCGTGACCTCTCTGAGGCTGTGAAATTCCTCCCTTGGCGTTGTCCTATTCTTCACCCTTCCCTTCTTTCCTCTTCCGGAAACCTGCATTAGTGCTGACGTGTTCTCTGTCCCCTCCATACTTTTCACATTGCGTAGTGACAAATGCATGTCTTTCTCTTTCGTTGATTGTTTGTGCCCACTGTTAGTGTTTCGGTTGTAGAAGAGTATCTGGTTATGCATGTTACTTAAAATTGTATAATGTACAGACGGCTCAGTGCCTTTATGCAGTTTTTCATATGATGTGTGTGGGTTGTCTACTGTCTGTAAAGAGCAGTGAATGAACCAGTCTGCGATTTGAAAGTGGCACAGCATTTTGAATGTTGTGTACCAAAGTGTAGTTTTCATGAATAGTGCTGTATGCCAGAGTACAGCTTTTGCCGGTGTGTCCTTTGGTGCCATTGTTCTGTTTACATGGGAAGCGGTTTCATATTTTGTCTGTTTCTAGCTCTACCCTTCTGCTTGGAGTCAGGTTTACTGTTGCGGTGTCTCCTTGTAAGAGAAGTGAGAGATGTTGTGTTGTGTGTTTGTGAATGTGGTTCGTGCACGTCTGTGGGTTTTCTTGCTCACGCGTAGAACTTGTGATGCAAGTAGTGTTCTGACGCTGTGAGTGCTTGACCTAACAGATGGGTCCTTAAGAGTTGGGGGGGCTGAGTGTGATTCTCCCTAATGTGGCAGGGAAGGTCTTTTGTATGACTCAAGGCTACCTGGACCCAGGAGACCTATTAACTGAAACTGTCCTCTCATACACTGTAGGCTATTGTCATTGTAAATGTTATTTATACACCGCTTACTACCCCTGCAAACACTTCACATCTCATTAGAATTTGTGCGCAGTTGGGATTCCAAAACGCCCTGTTTTTAGCACAGCAAATAGCACAGAAATGCTGGATAAAATGCTTTAATTCATCTCAGCTGCTGGTGATTACCCTGACCTTCATCCCATTCCATACATTGTTGACTGGCATGTGGCATTACACACAGGGGCATCCTTCTTTACTCTCAGGGCTTAGAGCAGTTGTATCAAGTCACACAGAGTGAGACCTCATTCTTAATGACCTGGAACACCTCCTGAATAAGTATAAAAGTGATCATCTTGTCTTAGTGGCTGGTGATCTGATTTGCTCATTCGAACCCATCCTGAGTCTAGCTGAGGATGTGGGGATTGATGAAGATACCGCCTGGAATATCCCCCCGTTAGCTATAACTAAGGGTGTCAGGGGAACGGAGGCTGCCCTCCACTGGCTGGGGCTCTGCCTGGAGTGGGGGCTTCGGGCAGTGAATGGCCGTAGTCCGTCTGACAAGCTGGGGAAACCAACCTTTGACAATGGGATTAGTGCAAGTCGCATCGACTATATATTGGTCAATATAGAATCCTGGTCACACGTAATAGATATGTTAATAGAGACCAGGCCAGAGAGTGATCATAATCCTCTCTCCCTGGGGCTCAGGGTTCCTGGACTAGGTGTCCCCCAAACAGAAACAGCTTGTATAACATCAGACATAGTCCTGTGTGATAACAGAAGACGGGTCAAATGGTCAAGGGTCACAGCTGACCCAGAGCTTATCTGTCAAATAGAGGAGTTGGTCCTAGACACAAGAAATGGGATGACTGCACTATCTTCCAATGGCGGGGTAGAGTCCATTACTATTGATCTCCACGAGAAATGTTTTGCGGCTCTCAAAAATCTTCTCACTAGGCCATCTAAAAATCAGAAAGTGAATCCACACAAAAGATGGTATAATAAGAATTGCAGAGAAGCCCACAGCAAACTAATAGCAGCTGTTAAAACTAGAATAACCCCTGATATCAGGAAAGCTAGACAGTTTTATAAACACACCCTTTGGGAAGCTAAGAGGGATTGGGACGATTCGTTCTGGCTAGATCTCCTCAAAGCCTGTGAGTCGTCTAACCAAATAAAATTCTGGGAGATAATTAGATGGGGCAGGGATTCAGATTCCCAAACCCCTGTAAATCATGTTTCCGCTATGGATTGGGTGGAATTTTTCTCCGCCCAATTTAAAGATACTAATACTGAACAGGAGTTGGCAATTGAGCCCACAGTGGGGATAACACCAACATCGTATGGGGATAGGCTTACTTTCTGCACCTCAGACACTGTACATGCCCTAGGTTCTGTCCAGTCTGGTAAAGCCCCAGGTTTAGATGCTATACCAGCGGACCTTTTTAAGTTGAACCTTGATCTGTGGGTTCCTTATATCACAACTCTAGCAAACTCTATCGCAGCAGGGGCAAGGGTACCACAATCCTGGAAAGGTGCTGAGATACTTCCAGTTTATAAGAAAGGGGATCGATTATCACCGAACAACTATCGCCCCATTAGCCTGATCGACTCTATTCAAAAAGTTGTATCAAGAATGGCCCTAGCAAGAATACAGGGGTGGATCGAGCAGAATAACATACTCTCCCCCATGCAGGCAGGGTTTAGATCAGGCACCAGCACCCTAGATCAGGTGTTCCGACTTACCATGCTGTATTGGAAGGTGGTTTTCTTGGGCGGTGGGGTCATCTATGCCGCCTTTGTTGATCTTAGGTCGGCCTTCGACTTGGTCCCTAGGGCAAAACTATGGGAAGCCCTCAGACTCATGGGTTTCCCACCTGAACTTTTAGAACTAGTCAGGCGTTTACATGAGGATAATTTTGCCCAGGTAAGATGGGGGAGACAGGGTCAGGTGACCAACAGCTTCCCAGTCCAACGAGGGGTGCGCCAGGGCTGCATGTTGGCCCCTACCCTGTTTCTCCTGTTTATCAACCAGGTGGTTGCATTCTTTAGTGATACGCAAACAGATGCACCTACCCTGGGGGGATTAAAATATCCAATGTTAATATTCGCCGACGACACCCTGCTCCTTTCTAAAACCCGGAGCGGGTTACAGGTAGCCCTGAATAGATTTGCTGAGTTTTGTATAAACAATGACCTACAGATCAATGTCGACAAAACCAAATTCATGGTTTTTAACAAAAATAAACCAATTAAAAGTTCGGTTTCTTTGAATGGTGCCCCAATTGAACAGGTCAAGGTCATGACATATTTGGGCGTGACTCTTGATCACCAACTTACCTGGAACCCCCAGTTGGAGGTTTTAAAACTTAAATTTGTTCGCCTTACAGGATGCTTATTGCAGGAACAAAAAAAAACCTTGACCAAACGCATCATACCAGCGGTAAAAATTTATGAGGCCAAGGCCAATGCTGCTACCCTGTATGGAGCGGACATATGGGGTTACAAAGACTTGTCAGCACTAACCACAGCACAGAATAGGTTTCTGCGGAACCTGGTGGGGCTTCCACAATCATCACCAATAAAACCATTGCTTTTAGATCTAGGCTGTAGACCTCTGAATGAGATGGCGCAGTATCGTATCGTAGCACTCTGGCGTCGCCTTTGGACGACCCCAGAGCTTAGTCTCTTCGCTCATGAATTGGGCGAGGTCAAATCATTGTGGGGTGCTCATAAAATTCCATGGCTCCGGGAAGTAAAACAAATTTTGTATTCAATGGGCCTCCCCGAATTCTGGTTATATCCTGAATGCTCTAGGTTCCCATCCAAACAAGAATTTAATGATCAGTTCTGGGCTGCAAAGAAATCTGCACTGGTCACTCTTTCGTCAGACAACAGCTTAACCAGTCTTTTTCTAACACAAAAGGTAACACCGTCCCTTGAGCCCTATTGGGACTTGATCTGCAAAACCTTGGACCGTAAACTGTATCATCAGTTTCGGGTGGGCACTTTGCCGACCAATTCCTTTACTGCAAAGTGGGCGAAGAAAACAAGTAATAAATGTTTTTTTTGTCCTGACCAGGTAGAAAGTATTGGTCATCTGTTTTTTGCATGCCCAGCATATCGATCGCCTCGATTGAAATGGTTGAAACCTATTTGCAAAACCTTGAATTGTGGGGGAAATCGTGAAGCCCTGTTGAAATTACGTGACATACGTATTGAAATGTCTGTGATCTGTGTAGCCAAATTTTTGGGGTGGGTGTGGCTGATTCGTGCAAAGAAATCGAAAACTCTTTTAAATTAATTATTATGAAATGATTGTATGTTGATTGAGACACATTCTTCTTTTTAATTTTGGGGGCTTGTTTGTAGAGGTTTCTAAATATTATATTATGTATGCTGTCTTTTATGAATTTTATTCGAAATAAAGACAAAATGAAGTGAACTGAGACCTCGGAAGGAGAAATAGAATGAGTGAGCCACAGGCACTTTTTGGGGAAATCTGTTTTTTAAAAGATTTATGTAGCACAAACTCGACCCGAAGGTATCAGAGCGCTTTACATGAACACCAGTTGCATTACACATGGACACATTTTTTTGCTAGGCGCGGGGAGATTAAGTGATTTGCCCAGAATCTTAGGATGTTGAGCGTCCCTGCCGAGATTCAAGCCCGATTCCCCAGCTTCAAGGTAACTGCGCTAGTCGTTATGCCACATCCTCTCCTCACACTCTGTTGAAGGAGTGTGGCGCTGGGGATGTGGGTGCTACCAACTGTTGCACCTCTTCAACAAGAGGAAAGATCATAAATCCTGCAGAATGTGTCCCCTTGTACTAGGGACTAGAGGAGAGACCTCCCTTCCCCCTAGATCGCCCTACACCATAGCAGCGAGGCTCAGAGGAGGTTCCCCCTTCTCCCTGTGGGGGCACAATTGTAATGAGACACCTTACTCTCAAGTAGATGAGGATGGGGCACAAGAGAACGGCTGTGCTGTAAGGTATCGTGTGGGGGCCCCATGTTGGTGGGCTGAGTGCGGTGCTCCCCGCAACTGTCCACACTGCCCACGCCTAGCACGGCTTTGGTTGGAAGATTGCCATCGGAGGATCACTGGTCTACGGGGTATGTTCAAGAAGCACCGCAAAGCAGCGATCCGACAGTCCGGTTCCCACCGGTAGAAGAGGCAGCGGACCCCTGGGGATTGGAGGGATCCGGCTGTGGGAGAAGCGCAGACCGCTAGGGTGGTCCAGGGGGCCACAGTCATGCCACCAGATTAGCCAGGGACCTTTGAACTGGCCAACGATGGCCAGAGAATTGCGGGCCAGGTGGAGAAAAGGCCAAGGGACAATGGCCCATGAAAGTCGCAGGTAAGAAGCACAGAAGGTTACTGTACCCGTGGGCCTGCGGATACCTAACTGCAGGGACACCAGGAGAGGCGAAGCGTGCAGGGGGTGGCCACCAAGCAGGCACGGTACTTGCAGCCCAGATAGAGACTGCACGCCCATGAAAGGGCTGTCACATGGGAAGCCTAGAGCCTGCAACCGTACCCCCTGAGCACATCATATTCAGCCGGTGCCCAGGTCGGTTGAGTTCTGCCTGTAAGAGCGGAAACAGTCATTGTGTTGTCATATTAGGAAATATAATAAACTGCGGCCTGCTGTCTCTAAACAGGGGTTATATGCATCTTGGAAGCGGGGTTTGAGATTGTGGGGGGCTGAGGGGCTCAATTGAACGGGTTAGGCACGTTCCACGTCAGCAAGATGTGGACATAAACTGATATGTCTGGGAAGAGGGGGTTCGGTGAGCACAGCCCCTGCCGGGCCCGCCCACAGATTACAAGGTAACTCCACCACTTCATGCGGCTTAGGCCTGCGCGACGTTCCTTCTCTCCATGCTGTAGGTTGGCATCTTTCGTGAATTTACATAATACTTCCTGTGTTGCACGCTGCAGGCTCTGTTGGTGGCACATTGTTAAGGATGGCACCAGGATTGTGGAACAGCACATGGTATGCACAGAAAGAACAGCGTGTCAGAGTCAGGAGTTGAGTGCATGGTCAAATCCGCCCCATACCCCGGGGTAACAAGAGGTACCAGTCACACCATCAGAATGAAAGGGATTGTGAGTGAATGAGTCTGGATGAGGGAGCACGAGCTCCATTTCCTCCCCCCGAATGTTGCTTAAAGCCCCAATACTCGGGAGAGTCGTGCATTATGTGTGCTGCTGGGAGGGGCCACGCAGGTCTATCCGTGATGTGCCAGCAGAGCAGACCCTTCAGCTTACATATTGCCTCCGCGTCACATATCCGCTCCCTCCACGTGTTTGTTCACCCAAAGAGGACCCGATATCACGCGGTGTGCACACAATTAGCTGAAAATCCCTGCAGAGAGCAGGTTTATTCCTAATTGTCCTGAGGCTTAAAAGAAACAGATAACCATAATGGGGTCTGAAATCGCCCAAGGACATCGGCGGCAGCGTCAATGTCTTTGTTTTTATGGAGTTGGAAGGAGGAGGCAGTGGATTTAAAGTGTCTCCGGCTGTGCACCGCACGAAGCACCGTCCCCTCCTTAGATGGTGACAACTGTGCACAGTTTGGCAGGGCCGCTGGAGATGCTTCCTTTCCTGGAACTGCCCACAGCCTGCATCATGTGCTGTGTTCATACCGCCACGTTGGCAGACGGATGCATACTGCTCGTGAAGAGCTGCTACGACCCCCAGGTTACCTGTGGGGACCCCCTGCAGGCTCATATTGTCACCGGTGCAGTATTTATTAGGTTTTGCCGCTGATTTGCTGCCTCCTTCCAGTGAGACGCTGGGTGATGAAGACATGAGCAAGGAGGGAGTGCAGGCATCCTTGTGAAATCTGCTTGGAGACCAATTCATCTCCTTTCCATTACTGCCCCAAGCCCACAGGGGCATCTCCGACAGTAAACGCATTTTGCTTTCACAACCCTGAGAGTCAATCTAGATGAGGAGGCAGTACCGTGGGACAACATGGTGGGCAGAGGCGACCACGTGTTAATGCTGTGCGCAGCCATCAGGATGGCATCTGTACCTCCGTGAAGGCTGCAGAGCCTGTGCCAGCAGTGCCCTCTGTTTTCTCACTCCAGCGAGAGGTTTGGAGGAATTACTAAGGAGGCAGGTCCTGCGAAAGCGGGCACTGGACCATCACTCACTGGCTGGGCTTCAACATGTCTTTAGTTTTCAGTTCTTTGGAGCATCCGAACACAGAACTGTCTGTCTGATGTGGTGCTCGGATATTTTCCTCTCTGATTGATAACTTACCTTGTGATATAGAGAAAAACAAAGGCCTCCTGGATAGCAATGTGTTTTTGGGGCTTCACATTACTCGGGATTTTGTAGTTTTGGCTCCTTTTTTCTTGCTACAGCAAGGAGGTGTTCAACACCGACCCTAGCAGACAAGAACCATGCCCCATTTTAAGGATATCCACAAGGGCTAAAGGTACATAGGTTGGATGTAAAGGGTAATAGTTTACATCATGGGCATCTTGCATAGGTACTTTAAGGCTCGATCATTACCAGATTGTCGGGGTATCCACGACTGTATTTACGTAAAATAAATCTAAATGAAGCTCATTTACATAGCCTATGGTTATCATTACAATTTGGCAGAGATCTGTCCCTTCCACACAAGACACTCTGATGTAGGTAGTTCTAAGTTATCTTGACATCTGGCAAGCATCAGCCCATCAAGGACCAAACCTTGGGCACCTCTGTGCTAAAGCAAGGGGCATTGGGGCCTGGTAGGTGGCTACTCAGATGATCAAGTGGGCCAGATGATGTTTTTATTGATTATTTTTCCTTTTCCCTGCCTCTGAACAAACGTGCATGTTCTCTGGTTCTTTTTATGTTCAAGGGCTTATGAACTGTAGCCTCGAGAGTTCAAAGCTTGGCAAACAGGGAGTGGGGCATGGGCCATTTTTATATGAAGACACATGGGCCCTTGTGGGCAACTTGGCTCACTGGAGTGCTGTAGTGTGATCGTGCACCACCCTTAGTCATAGGAGTGTTATTCAGTTCTGTACTGCCCTTGCTAGGTGACCTGGCTCAAAAAAACAATTGCCTGGTATCACACAATGTGGTAAAGTGAGAAGCCAGAATTAATGGCAGGTTTTCTAGTTTCATATTGTGCACCTCAGCCACTCCATCTATATACTTTGCTTCCCCACACCCATTTCACTGCCAGTCTCCGTCCAAACAAGACCCAACTGGCATGAATGCAGCCCTCGATCAAATCACAGGCCATACTTTTTGGTCCCTGGGAAAATGTTTGTGTGTACCCATGCTATAGAGAGACATTTTTGGGGGAGCCGTGGTGCGAGGGCAGCTCCTTATGTCCCTAACTAGTGAAGGCAGTCACCTCTACTTGCCCCGAAACGTTCCCTCTCATGACCTGGGGAGGTTTTGAAACCGTGAATAGAACTTAACTTTTCGAAGCCTCCAAGCATGAGCTGGGTCCACTCTGTGTTGGGTGCCAGTTCACCCTGTGTTCACCGTGTGCTACTGGTGCTTCACCAGGAGACTGTGTGAAGAGTGGCGATGTTGAGTGGCACCTTGTGAGTCGGCAGGCCTGGAACCAGGACGCCTGGACAGCATCAGTGCTGGCTTCCTTTGCCTCCCTATAACTGGTAAGTAAGTGCAGCAGCAGGGCAAGCTTTCTTCTCAGGGAGAGCCGGTGCAGGCTGGACACAGAGAACCAGTGCAGTTTGCAGCAGTTCAAGCTTCCCTCAAATATACAGTTATAAACAGAGAGACCACTCACCCATTGGCAAGCCTTCCCTCCAACAGCACTTCACCCACTGGCAGGCCTTCCAAAGAGCACAGCTTGCTGCAAAGAAAGGTCTTTCACAGCTCGCTTTCTCATTTAACCCTTTCATAGACCTCTCACCTCTGTCTGCTCGCTGAGGCACCTTACCTCAGGACAGACCTTTTAATTCTGTCAACTGGCTCACGCAAGCGTAACACACTACAGTGCTTAATTTGAGTCAGTGGATTCCGGTTCTTGGCACCGGCACGTAATTCTCAGCACTGGTGCTTGTGACAGCTGCCACAAGGTGGCGCTGTCTGACAAATTTGGAGGAGATCACAACAATAGTTAATTATTAAACAAATATACATTTGAATGACTATTACTTGCTTCCAAAGCCATTCTTATAGGTTTTGGGGCCTGAAATAGTCTGAATTGGCACACTTGTAGGAGTGTGATAGTTAGTAGTTGTTTCGTTACTATGATTGATAGCTTAGCAGGGGCTATTCTTTGGTGCAAGCTGCAGTGGCCTCTTGGCTTGGTGACGCGGCAGCACAGTGCGCTACGTTTATTCACTAGTCATACACAAACTTTGCATTACGCATTGTACTGAATAAACCCAGAGCAGGTTCTTACAGATTGAGATCGCCCGCTGCATTCTGATAAAAACTTTACCTCTTATTGAAACCCCCAGCACACCTCATGGCGCTGCTGAAAATGCAGAGCAGCCTGTCTGAGAAAAGTTAAGCCTACACACAGCGTGCTCCCAGAAAATAACTGCTACGCCAACTCTTGCGCAGTGATTTATTAAAGGAAAGGCAGGCAGGACACCAGTGGTAAACTACACAGAATGATGGGTTGTGGAAGGACTCCCAGTCAAAGGAATGGATCTTTATTTTCCTACCTCTCAGAGAATGTGTGAAACAAGAAGTCGCATCACACACTGTGTTACAGAAACTTTGCTCTGATGCAAACACAAAGTGATGTATTTGTAGCATTTCTACAAATGGTGTTATATGAAAAGGTGCTGCTCCTGGGCATAATACAAAAGGATTTTGTAAGGCATAAATGAGTGGTAAAACCAAATAAAACATATATATCGCATATAGATCTTTTAAGATGAGTAATTTATATACCAAATGACACCCTTGCCTTTGAATAACCCTTTAAAAATATAGAGCAGACTGATTTCCCACTATGTTTGGTATTTATGCAACAGTAAATGCAACAATCTTAGTTTGACTCAAATATAGTTCTGTTTTTCATGTTCGTAAACAAGGAATGTATTTTCTCAACGTTTTATTGTGTGAAAGCAGAAAATATGGTGTTAAACTACTCTGTGCTGTATTTATCCTCGTGCAAATACCCTTCCCTCCTTTCCATATTACACATTCACAAAGACTGGTTTCTTTCACTTCTTTTTGCATTAACACAAAGGTCCTGTAATACAGCACGTTTCATTATTAATATGGTGAAATTGCACACGTATTTACACACCTCCTAACATGTTTACAAATGTACCCTTCGATCTAGATTTTTTATAGAGAGTGGTATATCAGCATTGATGCTAAGAGAATGGCTCTGGCATGGTGTATTACCCATAATCTGAATAACGCCACGCCTTCCTCGTCCGAGGTTTTACTCATAATGTGAGTGCTAACCCAGGAAGCAGGCAAGTCTCTTGAAGTAACTTACTCGGTTTACATTTAAAGACCGCCCTCATCCGCTCAGGGTAACTTCCTACCACTGAGGATGCTTTTCCTGCCAGTACCAAGCAAAGGAAGCATGGGAAGGCATGGTCTTGACATGTTTAGAATTACTTGTAAGTAATCTTTCCATTCCCACCTCATCAGCCTTCTCTGATGTACCAAGCGGTCTTATTTTACACCTTCAGCAAAGGCGGCAGCCTGAGCACCAATCCCGAAAGGTGATCAAGCTAAATATAGGTGTCCGGCACAGCCCAGGTGCCCGCACTGCAGACCTCAGCCAAACCGCCCATATTTCTACCCAGGAGCAGACACGCTTCTAGCAGATCTGCCCTCAATCCGACCGCAGAGAGGCACCCAGAGACCTGGGGTGCTCGGGGATGGCATAGGCGATCCGTGAAACACATTCATAAAGAAGAGAACCCAAGGGCCTGCCTATTACTCCTCTGCCACATTATGTAATGTAGCTGGGGTCAACATGCTACAAAGACCACTACCCAGCAACAGCTAGATGCCAAATTACATTAGGACAGACTTCTGAATACACACCCCATAGAGCCTGAATGTGCATATAGCTGGGTATTAAAGGCCCCAGCATTTCTTGCTACCATTAGCTACTTACCACTCATCTACCGGGCAGTGGACACCTGTCCCAGCTGAGGAGCCACATAAGCAATTTGGTTCATACCTCCTACTTGTGGACTCACGCACCAAAAGAACCCCAACTCATTAAAGCTGAGGGAATCAGTACATTGACCCCCCAAGCCTCCATACAACCGAAACAGACTCTGGTCTGCAGTGCACGTTTAGAAAGCCAGACCCTGGACTGCCATATTAGTGGCAGATTGTGTGCCGTACATTGCTGAGAACAAGAAAGAAAGCACAAGCGGTGCTTCAAGTCAGTCTATTTGGCACCTCTAATTGCAAGGCCTCGAATGGTTTCAGTCTCCAGCAGGTCTGAACCTCAAGAAAGATCTATCAAACTAAAGCCTATGCTCATAAAAATTGCATTTACTTTGATCCGTTTAATGTGTTTTTTCCTCAGACATACGTGAACTATTGTCTGCACGAGTTTCTAAACTTAGCATTTCTGGGAACTCTGTCACCACCTTAGTTCATAGCTGCCACATGGCCACACTGCGCCCATAATAATCTTTTTTTAGTCAACAACACTGTGCAGTCTGGGACTTGTTGTTTCCCTCTTACTATTATGAGCATGGGCAGAAGAAAATTCAGGATTTGTTACAATACTGGCTAAAGATTCAACTGAGAAACAAGAGAGTGATGACTGGACATGCTTTAATTAATGCATGGGTGCATTAGGCTAGTCCACTTTATTTTTGGTGCTGCATGTCCCACACCTATTATATGTAGATGTGGAAAACCGTGCAATGTACATCCAGGACGCTCCTGGTTGGTGAGTGTGATTTCCAGCCAGTGGCTGACGTTTTGAGATATCTCCTCTGGCTTCCCGTGGAAGCCAGAGTATTGGTTAAGATCTTATGCTTGTGTTTTTATTGTCTGCATTAACTTGGACCCATGCTTATACGATAAAATCAAAAGAGACTGCCCCCAAAAAGGTTGAATCTGCTGATTGTCTCCATAGCCTCAAGGCAGACATTTTTTGGGGGGGACCAAGAAAACAAAAGTGTGGAACTTCATATTACTGGTGAGCTGTCAGGCACCCACATCAATCAAGAGGGGTGGTGGGGTTGAAAATTCCCCCAAAAGATTGTTTTTAGGAGTTTTTCATTTTTATTGTATCCAGTACATAATTTTTTTTAAACTGTTTGACGTCATTTATTCTGCAATAATGTGTCAATTGTAAACATCCGGTCTCAACAAAGTTTTGAGTGTTTTGAACAGACATACAAAAGTAGAAATAATCATACAAATTTTGGGCAGGATCTATGTGCTTAAAAGAGGTCAATGCTTTCTATTCTGCCTCTTTTACAAATTCCTCAGGCCAGAAATAGCATCAAAACATCCCCTAAAAAGCGTCCTGGAACTGAAAAACTTCCATATATTGCAGTCTTTCTACTGGCTGGCTGCAATTTTTCCCATGAACGCTTCCTGGGCCTGTGTTCTTCCTTCCATTTTCTTCTTTTGTTCTCAAACTTAAGAAACGGGAGATAGGGAGAAACCCACCACCTGGCACCTCAGCTTAACTACCGCCCTTCCTTTTTCTTGAAACCTTAAAACTTTTAGCTTTTTGGGCATGGAGTTTTATGACAACCTCTCTCAAAAGGGTATCAGTAGGCCTTGGTTTAGCCCTTATGTGACATGGGACTGTCTCTCAAAGGAAAGAGTTTCAGAAAAATTGTATTTCTCTATCGCACAGACCCAACCCAAATGGATGTTAGACTACTTAACGTAGAGTAAACGGATGTGATACAACGAAGAAAACTTATGAAATAATTAAAAATGGTGCAAGTGTGGGTGAGAGCAAAACAAACTAAGTTCCATTGAGAGCTGTGGAAATAGGGAGGATCTGGTAGTTATCCAACAGCTGCAACTATGAGAAGTAAAGAGGGGATCAAGATAGAGTTGAGGTTTTGTCACTGCATATTGTTTCATGCCAGAAGTTTCTGTGTTTACCTTTCAGGCAATGAGAGTTGTTTCCTATTAGAGCCTTCAATATAATGGATTTTTTTAAACAACAATGGTCCCATGCAACACAGGATAAAGCATACAAATGAAAACAGACACAATGGATTCTGTATTTAAGTGACTTGTCCAGCCGGACAGTGGTCAACAAGTATATTTACTTTATAACACAAAATACAGAGAGAATATCCTTCGACAATCTCACGATGTGGGGCACAAGCCTGTACCTCAATTAAACACAGACACTTTAATACACTCAAAGTGAACAGGAAAGGGCTTTTAGGCAAAAAGCTTAAATTGTTCTTTAAAGCATAGTGTGAACAGATATTCTAAGATGCACCATTGCATCAACATAGTACATGGTATACACACTGTATATGGCACATGAATTGGTCGATGGCGTTTCGATCCCACATTTAATTCACAGGGATCATCATCAGGACATATGATAAATGCCACGTGTTCGAGGGACTGACGTGTCCTAACACAGTCCTAACACAGTCCCTCGTTCCCCACGATCACGGCAGTAATCCTTCTGGTTTGTGCATCAATTTGTTTTTAACATACACCCTTTAAGCACCGACCTTCACGTTTGAATTTGAATTAATAATTACTATTGCTTAGTTCATAATCTCTTGCAATTCTCCTTTCCCCACAATTCCTTTTTAGGTTTTAGAGGCTTGTAACTATTAGGCATTTATCAAATGTCCTGATGATGATCCCTGTGAACTAAATGTGGGATCGAAACGCCGTCGACCAATTCATGTGCCATATACAGTGTGTATACCATGTACTATGTTGATGTAATGGCGCATCTTAGAATATCTGTTCACACTATGATTTAAAGAACAATTTAAGCTTTTTGCCTAAAAGCCCTTTCCTGTTCACTTTGAGTGTACTAAAGTGTCTGTGTTTAATTGAGGTACAGGCTTGTGCCCCACAAAGTGAGATTGTCGACGGATATTCTCTCTGTATTTTGTGTATAAAGTAAATATACTTGTTGACCACTGTCCGGCTGGACAAGTCACTTAAATACAGAATCCATTGTGTCTGTATTCATTTGTATGCTTTATCCTGTGTTGCATGGGACCATTGTTGTTTCAAAAAATTGCTCCCTGAGGTCCTGTGCTGACTTACTTGGGGTCCCTTGTTGTTTTGAAACATACTTGAATATAATGGAGGCAGCTCTGAAAGAGCAGACTTTGAGTAGGAGGCATATGGGTTTCAGAAGTGTTGATGATTGTATTGTATTGTATTGTGATTTGTAGAGCGCGATTGATGCCCAATGGGCGTCCAAGCGCTAAAGCATAAAAAACAGAACTGAGGAATGACGGAAAACGAGCTTTAGGTGGACCTGGCAAACAAGTAAGTTTTCAGCTGCTTGCGGAATGAGAGTAGGTTGGGATTGGACCTGATTTGTAGCGGGAGTGTGTTCCACATCTTCGCGGCGTTTAAGGAGAACATCCTTCCTCCGGTCCTGGCTCTCCGCACTCTTGGGACTACGGCCAGAAAGGCTTCCGTAGATCGGAGGGTTCTGTTAGGATGGTATTGAGTGACCAGTTTGTTAAGGATCGTTGGACCTGACCCCCAGAAAGCTCGATGGGCGATGCATAGTGCCTTAAATGCCACTCTCTGCTTTACTGGGAGCCAGTGTAGGGCGACCAGGGCGGGTTTTGCAGACTGCGTCCTCGGAATCTGTAACAACGCGCGGGCTGCGCAGTTCTGGACCACCTGAAGTTTTCGCATGGACAGCTCTGGGGCCCCCACATACAGAGCGTTATTTGAGTCCTGCCGGGACTGGATCAGGCCCTGAACTGCCACTTGTTTGGCTTCCATTGGGAGGAGGGGGAGGACCTTCCTTAGTGTTCTAAGTAAGCCAAAACAGATGGCGGATAATTTAGTGGCCTGGGTGGAGAAGGAGAGGTTTTTATCCAGCCATACTCCTAGGCTTTTTACACTCTCTTTGGGGGTGGGAGGAGTGCCCAAACATCCAGGCCACATGGAGGGGAGTGAAGTGGGTGATGCAGAGCCTAGGAGCATGAGCTCCGTTTTGTCTCCATTCAACTTTAATGAAGAGTCTGTCATCCACTTTTTTATATCCTCTAGGCAGTTCATCAGATTTCCTGAGGTGTGACCGGTGCTTTCCTGAGTCAATGAAACCACTAGCTGGGTATCGTCAGCATATGATACAATTTTTATGCCTGACGGTTCGACGAGCCCAGCCAATGGTTTCATATAGACATTGAAGAGCGCAGGGCTCAGAGAGGAGCCCTGTGGTACTCCACAGTCTAGGGGTTTTCTGGCTGATGTTGTGTCCCCATCGAAGATCTGGAAGGATCTATTATGCAGGAATGATTCCAGCCATTTTAGTGCGTCGCCTCCGACACCGATGTTATGCAGACGGTTCAGCAGAGTGGCATGGCTGACAGTGTCGAAGGCTGCACTTAGATCAAGGAGGATCACTGCCACTGATCCCCCCCGGATCCAGTATCCTTCGAGACTCTTCGACAACTGCCAGCAAAGCAGTTTCAGTACCATGTTTTGGCCTGAAACCTGTCTGGGATGGGTCCAGGAGTGCATGGCTTTCCAGAAATTGTGTCAACTGGGTGTTTATGTGTTTCTCTAGCACCTTACTTACCCAGGGAAGTAATGAAATTGGACGGTAGCTAGAGTGATCTTCTGGATTGAGGGTGGGTTTCTTTAGCAGAGCCCGTACCATGGCTCTCTTCAATCCAGTTGGTACTGTGCAGGAGGATATGGATGAGTTAAGGAGCTCTAGCACCACTGGAAAGATGGCTTGGCCTGCCTGGAGCAATATTTCTGGTGGGGCAGGGTCGAGGGGGGACCCAGATTTAACTTGGCCTGCCAGTTGTTGCAGTGTCTCCAGGTTTAGTGGGGGAAAGTGATCCAGCATAGGCTGTCCTTGCAGGGGGGAATTAGTCAGGGGGCTTTGATTAGTTGAGTTGTTAGCTGTTACCGGGAAAGCAGAATAGATCTGAGTGACTTTATTGTGGAAAAAGTCTGCAAGTTCATTACATTGCTCTAACGTTTTCGGGGCTGGGGGGGGCAGTATTGACGGTAATGCATTTTTTGACCAGATGGAAGATTTCCTTGGGTTTTGATTTTGCTGCCATTATTTGGTCTGCGAAGTAGGAGGTCTGAGCTGTTCTCACCCCATTTCTGTAGGCCTTAATGGCCTCTTTGTATTGTTTTTTATTTTCCGGGAGGAAGTCTATTCTCCAGGCTCTCTCTTTTTTCCTGCAGAGGCGTTTCATGTCTCTCAGGGAATCTGAGAACCAGGGAGCAGATTTGTGTAGTCTCTTGGGAGCAGATTTCCGTAAAGGGAGGATCGTGTCCAGTGATTTCTTGATCCAACCCTCATAGTTGTTATTTGCTTGGTTGGGGTTTGTACAGGGAGGTGGGCGAGAGCCTTCAAGGATAATTGTCCAGGGCTCTATGGGAAGTATGGTCAAACTTACTTTCATCTCTAATAAATCTTGAGGCTGCGTGTTGAGGCAAAATATGTGGTGCAGACTACCTAAGAGGGTGAATGTATAAAACAGGGTGAGGTTAGTCTGCAAAGATTGCTGGTACATTTGGTTCACTTTGAAGGAGGTGCAGCAAGTTGAGAGCCACTTGCATTAACCTTCTGGTCAGTGACCACCTTTTTAGGTCTCGCCTAGACGAAGCAAAAGTGAAGCTTTTGCGTCTAGGGCGAGACAACTTATGCAATCACTTTCAGGGGAATGTAGACAGCAGACTGTCACGAGCTTCTCCTGCCGGAGATTGTAGCTCGTGAGCGCGCACGTCGCCGTCCCTGATATTCCCATGCACAGAAAGGCTCCCGCACGCATGCGCACATACACACACTGCATACACACACACACACATGCACCCCCCCTTAAAGAAAGGCTCACGCACGCATGCGCACATACACACACTGCATACACACACACACACGCACCCCCCCTTAAACAGACACACG
The DNA here is from genome assembly GCF_964263255.1 of Lissotriton vulgaris. Taxonomy (NCBI): domain Eukaryota; kingdom Metazoa; phylum Chordata; class Amphibia; order Caudata; family Salamandridae; genus Lissotriton; species Lissotriton vulgaris. The sequence continues at coordinate 147,044,219 of NC_141697.1, read as the reverse complement.
CGCAGACAGACACACTCACGCACAGACACACTACAACAGACACACGCGCACACCCCACCCCCACTCACCCCGCCTCTCCCTCAACACACTCACCTGTTCTGGCGCTGCTCGGCGGCGGTTCTGCCTCTCGGGCGGCGGTTGCGCTTTGCGGGGCTCTCTCACCACATGAGAGCTCCGCCTTCTCCATGCGCCCGGCCGCTCTTCACCCGGTCCCCCATCTCGGGACCGGGACTCGATCAGGAGCCCTCGGGGCTCCTCGGACAGTGGCTTCTCTCTCGCGCCGCGATGGGGGCGGGACTTCCGGTTGGGGCCGCGCTGCGATTGGCCGGCTGCCCAACCGCTTCCGTGTCGTCGCAGGCAGCGCGCCGGCCCGGCGGGAACTTGAAGAAACTCCTGGGCTGCGGTGGTGAATTAAAGGCACACGAGGGTCAGCCTGGAGTGCTGCATATTAAGTGTGTATAGGTGTTCCAAGTTTGGTAAAGTAGTGAGCAGGTTTCTAAATTTGGCCCTTGTCAACTATAGTGACTCAGCTTCTGTCAGCAAACCACTTTGTCATGCCTTTAATACATCTACGAGGTGATGCTGCCCAGTGAGCAGCTGTTCGGCAACTACGTGGGCAGCCTGGGCGGGGGCAACAGCACGCACGTGGTGGTCTACGACGGCGACCATTTGGGCTCCTTCTACGCCCCGCGGGCCTGGTGGATGTTCCGGGCCTTCGGGTGTCGGTGCTCAACGGCGGCTTCCGGAACTGGGTGCGGGAGGGCCGCCCCGTGACTGCGGAGGCCAGCCCTGTGACTGCGGAGGCCAGCAGGCCCGAGCCCGCCCAGTTCAAGGCCACGCTGGACGGTCGGCTGGTGAAGAGCTTCGGGGAGATGCTGGAGAACCTGCGGACCAAAAGCTTCCAGGTGGTGGACTCCAGGTACGAGGGCCGGTACTGTGGCACCGAGCCGGAGCCCTGGCAAGGTGAGAGTAGGACCAGTGGTCCGTCAGCAGGAAGCACTGCCAGGAAAGGGGGCAGTGACTTACTCACCTAGATTGCATACAAACATCTTCACTGTGATGATTGTCCATCCACACACGCCCAGGGCTGTACAATTAGCCATCCGTGTATAGTCCCCTTCTGACGTGCGGGTATACACGCACTAGCAGGCCGTGGCATGCATTGACATCCACATACACAGACTATTAAACACTCATATATATTCATTTCACTCGGGGGCACCACCACATCACTTGGGGGCGCCACCACATCACTCGGGGACACCACCACATCACTCGGGGACACCACCACATCACTCGGGGACACCACCACATCACTCAGGGACACCACCACATCACTCAGGGACACCACCACATCACTCTGGGACACCGCCACATCACTCTGGGACACCGCCACATCACTCAGGGACACCGCCACATCACTCAGGGACACCGCCACATCACTCAGGGACACCGCCACATCACTCAGGGACACCGCCACATCACTCGGGGATACCACCACATCACTCGGGGATACCACCACATAACTCAGGGGCACCACCACATCACTCAGGGGCACCACCACATCACTCTAGGGCACCACCACATCACTCTGGAACACCACCACATCACTCTGGAACACCACCACATCACTCTGGGACACCACCACATCACTCTGGGACACCACCACATCACTCAGGCACACCACCACATCACTCAGGCACACCACCACATCACTCAGGGACATTACCACATCACTCAGGAGCACCTTCACATCACTCAGGGACACCACCACATCACTCAGGGGCACCACCACATCACTCAGGGGCACCACCACATCACTCAGGGACACCGCCACATCACTCGGGGATACCACCACATCACTCCGGGATACCACCACATCACTCAGGGGCACCACCACATCACTCTGGAACACCACCACATCACTCTGGAACACCACCACATCACTCTGGAACACCACCACATCACTCTGGAACACCACCACATCCCTCTGGGACACCACCACATCACTCTGGGACACCACCACATCACTCTGGGACACCACCACATCACTCGGCCACACCACCACATCTCTCAGGGACATTACCACATCCCTCTGGGACACCACCACATCACTCTGGGACACCACCACATCACTCTGGGACACCACCACATCACTCGGCCACACCACCACATCACTCAGGGACATTACCACATAACTCAGGGACATTACCACATCACTCAGGGGCACCTTCACATCACTCAGGGACACCACCACATCACTCAGGGGCACCACCACATCACTCAGGGACATTACCACATAACTCAGGGACACAATCACATCACTCAGGGACACTACCACATCACTCAGGGACATTACCACATAACTCAGGGACATTACCACATAACTCAGGGACATTACCACATCACTCAGGGGCACCACCACATCACTCAGGGACATTACCACATAACTCAGGGACTCTACCACATCACTCAGGGGCACCACCACATAACGCTGGGACACCACCAACACATCACTCTGGGACACCACCAACACATCACTCTGGGGCACCACCAACACATCACTCTGGGGCACCACCAACACATCACTCTGGGGCACCACCAACACATCACTCTGGGACACCTCCAACACATCTCTCTGGGACACCTCCAACACATCACTCTGGGACACCTCCAACACATCACTCTGGGACACCTCCAACACATCACTCTGGGACACCACTCAGGTGCACCACCACTTCACATGGGGGCACCACCACTGCACTCGGGGACACCACCACAGCACTCGGGGACACCACCACATCATTAGCCAGGCACACACCACCAGCTGTCAGTGCACTCGCAACCACTGCATCACTCAGCACCACCACAGCATCACTGGTTCAAATATGTTCTCTCAATGTTTCAAGCTTTATTACAAATGTCACAAAAAGATGTTAATATTTCACTTCTGTTCTTGGATTTTCGTCACAATAAAATACACTAAACATAATGTTCACAAAAGTTATTTACAAAAGTTTAAGCTATTGCCATTATAAATTAGAATCACTTTTAAGTATTAATTATTCAAAAGAAATAAAAGCCATTTTTTTTTGTAATATCAACACATGTAAGTCACGTAAATACAAAACATGTTGCATTACCAATGCTATAGGTGTCACATTTGTGAAAGTTATAACTATTGGCATTGTAAATGACAAAGCTATTAATTACGTTATTTAAAAAAAAAACACATAAATAAAAAATTTGTCATTTACCATACCAATAGCTCCAACTTTCCTAAGGCGAGACCTATTGCATTGCAAATGCTTGTTTTAGAAGTCCCCTGAATGGGAGCCTGAAGGTAGGTTTTTACCACTTGCAAAGGAGTGGCCAGTTTGAAACAAGTTGAAGAGCAGTCTTGTAAGGTAGCATCAAAGGTTCAGGCCATCTCAGGCATTCATTTAAAATGCAAGCAGTGGAAAGTGGTACATAATACGAAGCGACATATAAAAGTACTGAAAGCTGTATTGAGAACGTGCAGCTGGTCCAGATGACCTCTAGTCCACTATGTAGCGTGACAAGGCAGTGGAGAGACCAAGTTTGATGAAACATGAAGAAACACCATCAAAGAAAAGAAGGTTATTATTAGCATACATCTAGCCAGCTAAGCCTCATCTCGATTGCCATGTCCAGGTCTGGAGGACATACCTGTGATGAGCTAAAATCAGTTTTTGATGGGCTAATAAAAAAATGAATGCCATTTCCAGGGCCGAGGTGAACAAAACTGACCCCTGCGAAAATGGACTCACAGATTATTTACCTTGAAGGAGGTGTGGCTATGTTTTACAGAAGGGTGCTCAGGGCTCCACGATTAACAGGGAATTCATACCCTCCAGAGGAGCAGTTACACATTCAGAAGAAGACATTGCCTTATTCGTATGCTGGCATGCACAGGTGCATTTGAAGGGAGATCCATCTTGATATGTGTTGTAACTAGATGTATCTCCTTTTAGGTTGCTCAGCCAGAATGAGTGAGATGTCTGCGTGGAATATTGGTGTGCGTGATGTCAGAGTGAATAGAATGTGTGTGTGCCTGGTGTGTGTGGAGAATGTCAGTTGGTGAGTGAGGGCTGAGCAACATCCATCAAGCTCCTGGTGGGACCTAATACTTATCTTATTGAAACCAACTAATAAACATCCTGCTTGGATTAATTACCTGGCTTCCATCTACTTTATATCTTCATTTACCACAACAATATGTTATGTTACGTTATAGTGATTTGTATAGCACACTAATCACCCGAGAAGTGCATTGAAACACTTGGACAGGAGTGTAGGTGTGCGGTTAAGTGCTTATATGAATAGGGAGGTGTTCTGCTTCTTGCAGAACTCAAGATGCAAGGAGGAGGTTCTGATGTTTTGAAGGAGGTTGTTCTATGTCTTGGGTGCGATGTAGGACAATGAACCACCTCCAGTTTTGCTTTTGCGGATGTGTGTGAGTGAGACAGAGTGTAGGTGTCTGGTGGATTGGTGAAAGTGTATGCTGCTGTTATCGGGTGTGATGTTGCCATCGGTGAAACAAATCAGTTGTACCCAAGAAAAATGTCAATAACACATGTTTTGAATGAAATAAATTCACAAATGTTTGTATTGAATTTCCTTAGTAAATTAATTTGTACAATACACTATTTATAGTGAAGTTGCTCCACGGGGAGTAGAAATAGGGTGCTTGGGAGAGTACTCGTGAGTAGATAAGGAAAAGTAAGGAATTAGAGTGCCAATATACACAATATTTACAAACAATTAGGTAGATGCCTTGCTGTAATTAATTTGCATCTTTTTGCTCCACAATTACAAGATTCAACCTATTTTTTCCAAGTTATCTAGATACGGACAAAAGATTCCAGTACAGGTTGGTATAGTTAGAAATGTCGACGTTTCGACCCCCAGGTGATGGACAGTCCAATTAACCCTTCCTCTCATTAGGAGCCTCTCTGCCCATTCTTTATGTCCCCCACTGATTGTATAACAGTGGTTTCTTTGGTGAGCAAGACCACCTATTCCCATTGTACCCTTATTGTATATACTCCTAAACCAGTAATTGACTGCCTATCTCTATCTATCTAGTAGGTGGCTCCCTCTTTGTCCTTTTGAAGACCCCATACTAAGGGTTAATTATAGTGTATTGTACACATTAATTTAGTAATTAAATGTAATATATCAAAATGTGTGAATTTATTTCATTCAAAACGAGTTATTGATAAGGCTAAATGTGCACCTCCCAAGAGCTGGCATGTATTTTCACTAACACAGTGTCTTGTGGAAGGGTCTCCATGTCCTCCGGCGTGCCCCTTCCCCACCGCTCCCCACCAGGGTGTGTAGTTGCTCAGTTCTGCCCCATGTGGACCCCTCCATTGCAACAGGCGAGTTCTCTTGAGAATGCACAGGTAGGGTGCTTTGAGCCGCACTGTCTGTATCCATACATACAAAGCCATCTTTCTGTCGGCACACCCAGCACCAAAATCCACATATTTGGTGTTAATGTTGTCTGTAGCCTTGTGCGCACCATGCATCCGGGTATAAATACGGCCTCAGATCATAGAGAGAACGGGGATGATTATTCTGGATGGTTGTGGCGCTATACCAAATATCGGCAATATCAGTATTCGACTCACTATCTTAGTCGTTGGGTGCCTATGTATGGGTCATCATCCTTGCCCCATATGATCCGTAGATCTGAAATGTTTCTAAATCCTATCACACCAACTTAAATTATCCACAGGAACACAAAGTCAAATCAGATTGAAAATAGATATATAGTTCATTTAATCCTCAAGGCTTTCTCCAAGTCCATCCAGATCATATGAGGCACGAATCCTTGTGCATTTTATATGGTGCAAAGGAGCAACGACAAACAAAGGCCCCCTGTAGAATGTGGAGAGGCCCCTGAGCCTGGCATATTCACAGCTGTTTGTTGGCATTCGGGTGAATGGGGGTCCGCCTCAAAGGTTGAGGATCCCTTGAATTGGCGGGGACCCTACCCAAGTTGTGTTACTACCCTGATATTGGGGTAAATGAGTCCTGTGATAGACATATTCGGTGCCCCAAGGAGAATAGTGTGCAGGAGGTAAACAAATTAACCCCCTCTTTGGGACTAGAGCTGAATTCTCCAAACTGGGGTGAGGCCTACCTGGGGAACCTGAATTGATCACGGGGGGCCCAGGCACAGTGGGGGCATTTTGCAGATAACTGTGTTTTTAGTGGGAAAAACGTGGCAGTGAGCCACTCTGCACTAGGCCATCATAACATCTTTTGTGACTCGTGTCCTGCAGGGATTGTGTGAAGGAGGAGGGGTTCTAAATAACTCTCAAAGACCACCTCCACTCCCCCCCATTCCTGATAAAGGATCACTGCGGATTCCTTTACACTTTAGGGAGGGCAGTATTTGATTTCATTCTGAAAAGGGATAGCTGAGAAAAACCGCAATGTTCCAACTATTATATATGTTTAGAGCTGGCAGTTAAAAATAGGTTTGTCACTCTGGGGCGCCCCGAGTGAATTGTAAAAAGTTTGAAGACCACTGGACTAGAGGGACATGACATGAGCAGATAGATTCCAATGGATCGAGTATCATTTAAAACGAGACCCGCACTGCATAAAGGTGAAACTTTGCCATCTTCTCTGGAACTGTTTGGTCAAACTAGATTAGAAGGATTGAGATGAATCCAAGTGATCATCTTAATATGTAGACTGATGGTTTTAATTTATGTTCTTTAATGTAACGTGATGCACTCACTGTTGTCGGTTTTATGTGAATTCTTTTGGGTGCTGTGCAGGGAATTGTACAACTAAGACTATTATTAAATTATGTTGTAAATTTTTTTTTGAGAAAAGAGGCTGTATGAAGAGTCTATCACGAGTGAAGTTTAAGACCGCTAAAGATGCGGTTCATATATGGAATACCATCCTGGCTATCAATAAAACTACGCTCTTTCACCCTAAGCTAAGCATATGGAATAACCCGAGCTTACCCGAGATTTTTAGTGATCCAATAGTTAGAACATGGGCTAATCTTGGTATAAACCAACTTTCTGATTTATACGGACCATCAGGCTTTCTAACATTTGATACTTTAAGAATACTTTATAAACTACTGGTAAATGAGCTATTCAAGTACACACAGATACGTGATTTCCTCGTGAATAAAATGTAACTAAAGGATATTTTAGACTCAGAAATATGGACTTGTATTTACGGGAAACAAACAATGATATAATTAGCTTGTGGTACAAATGTCTCTGTCAATCTAAACCTGATGATGCATTAAGATTGCACAAAAATGGACCACTAATTTAGGAATGCCCATCTCCCCGCATAACATCTCCACTTTTCTCCATAACAGCAACTCTTTAACTCACTCTTCTAGCTTAAAACTTCAATCTTACAAGACTGTATGCCATGCCAGCTATACTACACGCCGCTTCACTTTTTTAAGTGGGCAGGGAACAATACATTACCCGAACAGACAAAATGCTCAAAATGCGACCTACTAGCAGCTTTGTTGAAACTGAATAAAATGATCTTCGGTAAACTTTCTGCTGAGATGATACTTCTGGGAATACAACCAAATACTGCTATCTATAAGGACCTAATGTTTATACTAACTTCCTGTGCCAGATTGATAATTGCCAGGGCTTGGATTTCAGACAAACCACCACTGGAAATCGAATGGTGGCTTTTGATAAATGAGATATACGATATGGAATTTTCATCTGCAAAAATTCGAGGGATAGGTTCCTTGAAGAAAGTGGATAAAATATGGGGTATCTTGTTCCCTACTTACGAATGAACGACTTTTTCTTTGATGTATTAGATCTGTGAATAGCTCCTACTTCCTTCACTTTATTATTTAAGGACCTGGATTTACTGCCTTTCCTCGCAGGATTTTAAATGTATAGCACTAATCTGACTATGATGTCTAGTAAACCCGGCTATTAATATTAAGGAATCCTTACTTAATTGACTAACTTTTGGTTTAAAAGCTGGTTGCAAGCCTATTTGATACGCCTCAAGACGAAACTGACGTATTTCTCTTCGATATACTGTAAACCCTTTTGCCTATTTGCTATTTGATTAAGTCATCAAGGAATTGTATGTACTATAATTTTTTTATTCTTTGAAAATGCTTTATTTTTGTAATGAATGCCTGCTTGTGCTGTCAATAAAAAAATTTTTTTTTAAAAGAAGAGTAGATCAGCAATATCTACAAAATATGTACATTTTTCATTCAGAAGGAAGGGAAATGAGGGGAGGACCTTTCCAGTTTTAATCGAGGAGTCACAGACAACTAATACAATTTAAAGAGAGAGCAGAGCACAGAGGAGCAATAATTTTAGGAAAGCAAAGGAGAAGTAAACCAGAGACCAGCACAAGGTCTATACTTAGTAGCAGCAGAGTAGCCCCATGTCACTTGGCACATCTTCTGGTACTCAGGTCCTTTTAGGCAACAGAACTTTTCAATCCGGGCCTTTACGGTTGAAATACCCCAGCATTCATGAAGGTGTCTGATAAGAGGGCAGGACCGGGTAAGAGTGACACAAATAGCACGGGGTCACTGCTAGATACACGTATGTCAAGAGAGGTAGGTATGTGGTGAGTCCAGGTGGGCTTGTAACCTCTGTCTGTCTTCAGATATCATGCTTTCATGTAATTGTTTTCATTTGTGTTTGTTTCTGTAGGCTGAACGAGAACATGTCTGTGTGCGTTGCCGACTTTGGCCTCTCCAAGAAAATCTACTCTGGGGACTACTACCGGCAGGGCAGCGCCTCAAAGCTGCCTGTGAAGTGGCTCGCCTTGGAAAGCCTTGCGGACAATGTTTACACAGTATCTAGTGATGTGGTGAGTAACGCCCCGCCAATAGGCACATTTCAATAGGCCTCACATCTGGGCAGAATTGGCCTTGTGGTACTTCATTATGCCTCCTAGGAAGTGGTTTAATGAGCTAACATTTTACATTTGAAAAGTTCACTCAATCATCCCACTTTCAATTATTTACCTCATAAATGCCTTGCATACTGTAGACATTCGTTTTTTTTTCATTGTAACACCATCTCAGTATCAGAGGGTTCATAAGCCAGCAAAATATTATCTCCTCAAAAAGTAAAAGCTTTTGCTTTTGGCTAAATTTGTCGAACACGGTTTGTGGAACACGGACATGGAGTGGTGTAATTGAGTTAACTTCTTTTGTGATGAGATATTTTGCTGGCTTTATGAACCCCCTGCTACTGAGAGATTAAGGATTGCGATTCATTCATTGCTAATAAGATCCCTGACGAAGTCCAGTTTCTTGGATGAAACTTGTTGGCCTGGGCTGAGACATTTTCTGTGAAGAATAAAATGTTTGTGCATAACAGATGTTGGTTCAATTGTTTTGAATGCACTCAATGAAGAATGGATTTGGACTGCACTACATATTGGGCCTTCACTATTTTAGATGATCTATGTGTCAAAAAACAATCTCTGGAGACATTATAAGATATATTTTTTCATTTTATTAGTGCTCCCCTGATTCTTACTCTACCGTACCCATCTTGTTACTGAGGCTCATTGCAGTTCTGATTTCTGCTCTGTCACACACAGTTGCCTGGCCTGTCATTTCAGGGCTGAGTGCATACATGGTTGTAGATATGGGCAGTACAAGAGCTATGAAACCCTTCTAGGTAGGGGGGCATTCGGACACAGGTAGCACCTGTGCACCAAGAGCACCTCCCACATTCTGCGTTATTTCCAACTTTGCAGGCACAGGAAGTTGGCCCTACAGATAAACTGGATCTGATCCTTAATGCAATTGATCAATCCTGCTAGGTTCTGGAGCATAAAATTGATATGGTGACCATAGGTTTGGGCATTCACAGTCATGACCACAGAAAGCTTGCTGAGAAAGTCAAACGCAATGAGGACGCCATTCGGGAAGTGTGTTCAAATGTGAACAAACTTCATAGTCCGATTTCAGAACTCACCAGGAAAGTAGAATTATTGGACAAACAGATGTGAAGACGCAGGAGGACACAGTCGTAAGAAACATCATCAGGGTTATTGGTTTGCCAGAGCAAGTAGAAGGAAAGGACATGTCTTTTTTCTGAAGGGATGGTTATCAAATGGGTGGCCCTAGAGGGTGTGTCCTACATTTTTGCACTGGAAAGAGAATAGGGGGTTCTAGCGAGACCCTCCAACCCCCAGTGTGCCACCACGCACTGTGGTGGCATGTGTGTTGCACTTCTGGGATAGAAACTCAAAATTGCAGTGAGCTCGCACAGTGAGCCACATTCAAATTGAGAACACCTTGGTTGCAATTTTCCCTGATTACACAGTAGCAGTACAGCAGGAGAGAGCTTCCTTTTATCACGAGGACAAGGTGTACTCGCTCATGCACCAGTGAAGGACAGATAGTCTAGTGCAGGGAGGATTTCTCTGGATGCAGGAGACACCTGCATAATTTCAGAAGTACAGATTTCGTATTACTCATAAGAAGGATTAAACATAAGAGAAAAGTGGTGATGCCTTTGGACTATTTATTGATTTTATCCAGACCGGAAGTACAACTAGGACTAAGGAGTAATTCCAAGACTTGCAATACATTGCCCGGATAGCCCTGAGGAAGCAGTGGGGTACAACCCTCAGCGACAAAACATGTGTGGGTTCTATGGCTAAAAACAAAGAAGAGGCCAGAGGGCCGTAAAATAAAAAGACCATCACAAAATCAATTTTGTGGATAAATATAAATTTTTGCACTCTGACATATATTGTGGCATGTGCTTGAGGCTGGAATGTTATGCACTTTGATCTTTGGAACAAAAGTTTGGGGGAGTTGGGTGTTTCTCCCCACCTTTGAGAGCACTGCAACCGAGCAATATAAAGATATTGTGTGAACGGTTAGTGAGCGCCAGAACCCTATCAAATCACCCATCTTTCTGCCTTGTTCTGTTCCTAGATTGTGTTCTCTTGTTTAACCACTGGTATGCTCCGCTCATTGGAACATGCCAATTAAGTTTACTCTTTAAAATCTTTACAATCACAAAACAAGAATGTATGCATATACAGTATATAGATACGCAGAACTGATGATATCATCATTAATACAAAATGCAAAAATTTGGTTCCAAAAATAAAAGTTTGACTCTGTGTTTTACTAAAAGTTTCAGTAAAAATAATTTTAGAAAATATTTTTTAAATAATTGAGCTGCATACCTCAAACATTACTGTCTCTACTCTGAAACTCATTGATGCAGTGATCAACGGGAGAATCCTTTGAGTTGACTTTTTTGGTATTAGAAAGTTACCTAAGTTAGTTAATCCTCCCTATCATTACATTTAGGCTAGGTACATTTCTATTACCATTAAGTAACGCGTAATTAAATATTACCTTCAGTTATTAATATTGTGCACTTTCCTGTTTACCTTAGGGTTGTATGTACAATTGCACAAGACTCATTTCAGTTTCACATTGAAGGTTTTATGAATAAAAATCGCAATTACCTCTTTCTGTGCCTACCTCCTTCTGTGCACATGTGGCTCAAGGTTGTAGCTGAAATCTGCCGGTGTGTGAGACAAACTTTGGTTTGCTTTGTTCGCCCTAAGTTAGCAGGGGATCCTTGCTCACTTTGCCACTGGATTCAAGCTAGCCTGGCTGATGACGTCTGATTAGCCAGAGACCGGTCCCAGGATGCTTGTTTCGGTCCAGGGAAGACATGGCTTGGTAGTTAGGGCTGGACTGTTCCCCTGAGACACAGGGTCAGACTGATTTTCATATGGCCATGTCTGAACTGGGGTGACGGAGAGAGCTAAAGAATGATGATGGATTAAACCCAGATCAGTTGACTGGGGGTGAGTGCTTGCAATGTTCAACATTCCGTCCATCATCCCCTTTGGTTTTGCTTTGTGAGACAAACTTGGCCATGTAGTCAGGCTATCCCCAGTCTCTCGGGGTTGGCGTGGGTGGCACCTCCTATCCGTTGCTTGTTCTTTAGTACCTCTGGTACTCCCCTTGAAACTTCTGAGCTCCCCATAATCCTGTCCTGGAAATCAGGTTGCAGGAAGCTGTTCTGTGCTTTTTCTTTTATTCTATTGTTGTGAAAAGATCAAGTATCTTAAGTTTAAGGATCCTTTAAAAGGGTCAAAGCTAGATGCTTCTTTAGTAAATAAATGGTGGTCCAAACCTCAAACGTTTTTTCTGTACCTCAAGTTTAATGTTTTCTCAGTATACATCAAAAGCGGTCTCTCCGGTACAAGACCCAACTGTTTTCTCGAATCCTCTTCTGGTTTGTGAATGCTATGCATGGCTTAATGTGCACTTCAGCTTTACCCCGATCATTACTGATTTGCAACCCACTCCTTACTTGTTTTGGCTGTGGTAGAATGTTCTATCAAATAATGCCCCCTATCGGAGACATCTGCTGGTACATTTTGCAGTCTGCTAACCTTTCATTTGCCTGCCATCCCCAACTACAGTATCATACCCAACATCCATTACAGTGTCGAAGACCGTCACTAAGAAACTCGCCGCACTCTGCGGTGGGCCTGTTGGGATTCACTTAGCAATATGGATGCCACACTTCTCGGGGCAGAAAATCATTAGAAATGCAGCAGTGTCTCCGCTTCGCACTCATTCAGCTCCTTGGTGGTTTACCTGCAAAACAAATATCTTATATTTTTCATTTCCTTTTCCAATAGTGCTTTGTAAGCCCTGGAATGAAAGGACCGCATGTATTCCTCTGTAAGGCCTTTCACATAGGAAGAGCGCTGCACTTTTTGACCCAGATGATAAAACATCAAATCCGGTCCACCTGCATAGCAGACACAAATATGGCCATTTTGAGTGAGGCTTTTCTTATGCAGCGGCGTGGATTAAAGTAGACCGAAGAAAAACGTACTCGTTTTGGCTACTAGCATCAATCCTCAACCCGGTTTTAGAACCAATCCCTTCAATATTTTATTTGCACTGTATTTGAAGGGGGTGCATATGCGGTGTGGTAGGAAGTACAAGATGGCTGCCTTACAACTGTAACAAGGAAAGTTGGGAGTATCTATCGGTGTTCTTGGTCCTACCTCAGAGTGACAATAGTGCCAACATGTCGGCCATTAGATAAGAGAACGTATATTACTATAATTCCAACTGACCATTGCTTGAATTGGAAACATAGGAGTGCAGGTACTTTGCACCATAGTACCTACTTGTTTCTGAGAAGTGCTGGTACTCTCCAATTAAAAGTATTACGTCTGTCTTGAGAAGTGCCGGTGCTTCCCCTCTCAAAATAAAAAAGTGCAGGTATTCCATACCAGACAGTACCGGCCCATTTAAAGCACTGCAACTGATCCTAGTAGATCCTGGTACTAACGTAGGCTAGAGGAAGGAATATGGAGGGTGGATAAATCGAGCACTTGGTTGACCACTGAGTAGTTTATGGACTCTTGCAGTATTGCCATTTGGGTCATCATGCTTTTAGCCACAATTAACTTGGCGTACTGATTAATGACCGGAAATACCCAGACCATCTGACCAAGAGTGGGGCACAGGTGGCAGAGGCCACATACACACTACTGGGCCAGTTGCCCAAAGGAAGATGACACACAAGTTTATCAGTTTATTCAATTGTAGAGTGTTACAGAAATCTAAAGTGAGCAGGACACATACACGATAGAACGCAGCAAAATCTTTTCAGATGACATTTAAATCCCTCTAGTAGCGCCCTCTTTACAACGCCCACTTGACTTTCACAGAAAAATCACTTGCTTCGAGGAAATGGCTGTGTATTGCTCCTTTTGCATAACAAAAATTTTATTAATTCCTCCTTTTAGTCGGAAACGTGTGGGGGGTGTAACAGATACATGCTGTTCTGAAGAACAGAAAATAGTTTTCTTAATTTTGCTGGGAGAAAAATATTCTTGCGTTCAAAAGCAGTATTATGTGCTGGCTGCAAAAAATACGTCTCAAGAGCTCAATGGAGAATGATGTCACAGTATGTCTCAGAATGCCAGCTGACATCAAACAAAACAGAGGTCTTATCGTAAAATACTGGTCGCGAACTGCAACTTGTAGTTTTTCCACCAATAAGAATTTCTAGGAACCTATTTACATACTGATAGGTCAGTTCTTAATAATCCAAATTGTAGTCGGTCGAAATCTGACCTACCCCATGATTATTAATGGAGTAGGTCACAAACTGCCTCTCACTCTGGTTGGAGGCCATCACATGGATGGTGGTCTATACCATGTCTGTGGTCATGTTTCAATAAAATATATATATGTTTTCATTAATGGAAACTGGTCTGCATTTAAAAAGAAAATTGTACTTTTTTTGTTTAAGAGTTTCCCCGGACTATTGCTCACTCCCAAGCAAACTTTTATTTTAACCTTCGATCTCCACCATTGCAGCTATAGGACATGTCGTGACAATTGCCACGTCATCGGCATATGCTAGGACCTTAAATTGATAATTTTGCATCACCACCGGGGGAATCCTAGACCAAGCTTCCAACATTCTTAAAAAGGGCTCAATGTACAATGAAAATAAGAGAGGAGAGCAGGGGCCCCTGCTCTCCTCTCTTATTTTCATTGTACATGCATTGGCTTTGTCAATGCTTGCAGCAAAAACATTGTTTAGAAAAGGAAAAGAAAACGAATTTCTAACTATTGGTGAAACAGCAAGCACATATCTTAACTCCATGGCTGCTATGCCTTTTCCCCCTCTGTGCTGAAAATTCTTTTTTTACATTGTTTTTTGACGAGCTGGGCTCGTCATCAGTGTTTGAGGAGGCTACACCATGACGAGCCCAGCTCGTCATGAGTGTGGAAGGGGTTAAGGTATCTCAAAAATGAACATTGTATTAAAATATTTTGAGTCCTTGTAAGCGGTTTGGTTTAATTTTCAAATGCTTAATATGCAGGAAAACTCAGAACAGAATAAAAAAGACCTTTTGCATGCACTACAGCTAGGGCTCTGGGTTAGATCGAAGCGCCAAAGCACAAGCGGAGCCATCAAACGATGTGAATCAGGTAAAAAATATGACCAACATCTTGAGGCCGATTTCTAGTTTGCTAGGTGGCCTGTCAGTCCATCAGGGTGGTGGCGGACATTACAACCACCACCCTGATAGACTACTGTCCCCCAAATTTAGGTATCACAGCCGTCCCTGAGTGATCTCTGTGCCTTAAGAGAAAATTCCATCACACCATTTCCTCAGAAGGCACTGCCAGTTTGGTTTGCTACTGTCTTTCAGGTGGCCACACACCAACCCTATTTTTTTTTCAGAAAAAAACTCCTAAAGCAGGAGTTTGTTTATGAAAAACGTCTGAATGAATAGTGGTTATTTATTTATTTATTTGGTACTGTTCCACCAAGTTTTTCCAGGCGGTAACGGAGAGAAAAAAAAAACACCATCTGACCATTCACTCTAAATAAGGTGGGTGGTCTGATATTCTTACTCCAATGGGCCCTAATTCGTCAGCCATCGGAGAAAGCTTTCTGGGAGTAGAGGCAGTGGGTGCACTGGGGTCAGAAAAAGTAAGGTTCGCCCAACTCTAAATAGAAGGCAGGTGGGCTGAGTGTTTGGATGAGGTCATACTCCACCACGTGTGTGATGAAGTATCCCTTTGCCAAACTCTAAATCGGGTTCTTTAAAATAAAAAATAAAAAATATTCAACATTTCTCAGTGTCTCAATTAAGGGCATACAATAATATCACTAAATTGAAAGAAATATTTTATTTAAAATTGAATCATTCAGGAATGTCTCCATACTATGATGTTGCCACAAGTTACCAAAAATGTCAGTTTGTCATGTGGGTCATAAATGTGAAGCAAGAATATTTTATATTAACCACATACAAATACGGTTCCGTAGACCTCAGATTCTGTACTGAATTACTTGAATGTGCTCTCAGCCTGGATAGTTAAGGAACATGATACATAGTTAAGGAAAGTGATGGACTATGTATTAGACACTTGGATAAAGTGGGAAAGCAGGGATTTGAGTGTCAGTGGTGGTCCGTGCAGGTAAGCATGGCGGGGCGAGAGGGTGGGCGTCGACAGATGGAATAGGGAGAATTAAATAAAAAATTTCTATACTGTCGTTGGTCGACATCCACCACCCCCCACCCGCTGCACCACCCAACCCCGCGCTTACCTGCACAGAACACTGCTGATTTGAGTCCTGGGTTGCATACTGCGCCTTTGAGAGACTGTATGGTTACATTTTTCTATTTTCTATATAACACCAAAGGGCAGAGTTAGCATATGGAGTTCAGTAAATACACTTCATCACACATTGTCAAACTTACACTATACTCACACATATACATGTTTGTAGTCCTAGGTTTTTGCTAATTATTTAATTGCAACTCGATGTGTTACAACCTAGCCAGCACTAACATTAACATAAAATATCATTTCCTGACTTCCCTTACCCTGCTGTCGTGACATACCAGACGCCTTTAGGAGAGGCTCCTCACCTCAATGACTGCCGGAGGTAAATAATCAATAAAACAAAGGTCTCCTTGTCGCCACAGAGTTTGCTCCTCAAGTTACAGTGCTTCAGTGTGACCAAGGCGATGTGCAAGCTGGCTTTGGACAGACATGTTCTAGTTTTCACTTCAAAGTCTAAAGGGATGTGGGGACATTGTCTGCGCCTTCCTCCACACTCCAAAATCTGGGTGGGATAAAATCCCCACGGTGCCTATGCCAGTGCAAAAGCAGTGTTATCCTGAGAAATCATGTAACCTCCCTGTGCCTTTAACCACAAATTTAAATAATGCCGTCTAATTGTAAATAAGTAACTGGCGATATAATTGCATCTTTCAAATATGCAAGCCTCCACTTAATAATGATCTGCTTTTTTGTGTCCCATCGGTAGCCTCTCAAACCCCACAATAATGTATTGTGAAATGTCCGGCAAATGTTCTGCCCTCTGACTCACTGGGGGCAGCTGCTACCCTGGTGATCTCAGCAAGTGCCAACCATGGAGAGGGCACAGTAGCTGCCACATAATGAGAGTAAAAACAAGGAAACGATGACCAGCGCTGTTCAAGGTTGATGGCTTAACAGTACTGTGGCTGAAGTAAGGTCCTGCTACCAATGCGGAAGTTACAACTGCCAGCAAAAAGGCTTGCACATGTCTGCACCCAGCATTACTGGAAATGACTGTGACTTGGTTAAAAAAAATGCTGTACCCCTTGCTTGAATAAATGATGCTTTATCCTGACAGGTCTGTTCGGCCTCAACTAGTCCTGGTACGTCTCATATTGTGAAGCGGGTGGCTATGAACCGGATGTGCAGCAGCCTGCTACCCGAGTGTCAGCTCATCAAGAATAGGGGTAGGAATTGGTGGAATTTGCAAATCCAATGCAGGATTTCGGCCAAATTCAGCCATTGGCCGTGTGGCAGATTTGTTTCCCAAAACGCTCAAAAAATGCCAAGATTTGGCATCTCCTACAGCCATTTTCTAACACGAGCGGTTGTGGGCTGTCACGAGTGGTTGTTGTCAGAGGGCTGATTCTCAAGTAGATTTCCTACTGCTCAATTAGATTTTCTACTCTGACTGCAGCAAAAGCAACTTGAAAGGCCAAGTGCTCTTGCGTACAACATGTGCCAGTCGCGCTGATTTGTAAGCGCTGCTCACGCTACTGGTACCAAATTGCAGCATGCATATTAAGCCGGTTCTTTGGCTGAACTCTGCAGGATTTTGCGATTTTTATGTAACTCAGCGAGGTCCGCCCATCCCTACAAAGACCAGTGCTGGCCTGTCAAGGCAGGTGGAACTGCTTAATGGCTCCAAGAATAAGTAAAATTTCCAATAGTACTGTACTAAAAAAGTTATGCTACGTATTTCTAAGAGCATCCTTAAAGCATTTTTGCCAATTCTGTTCAGCATCTCTAGAGAACATATTTTCTGGCGAGACTGTCCCTCAACAGGAAAAAAGAAGAGAAAGAAAAAAAAAAGTGTGATGACATGTATGTTTGCATATATTATGAAACAGCTGTTATTTTGTATATATTTTTCATTACCATTCCAAAATGGCAGAGGCCATTCTTGGAACTGTAAGTTTAAACAATTTTAACGTAAACTCTTGAAGGTGCATTTGGAAAGAGGAGAAGTCAGGCAGTAAATTGCTGCTGCTGGGCATGCAATTAAAAAAACACGTTTTCTGGGGGAATGAGTCTCTTGTGAGCAGACATTATGTGAAGTTGTATAATTTTAAGAATTTCGTGTAACTTCAGATATTCTTCTAATTCACAAAATAACTGAATTTCGCCAGCATAATTAAAATATCTCCCATGCCTAATCCCAACACAGAAAAAACTGCAGTTTTTATCAGTGTTATGATGTCAAGAAGTCAAGAAGAGAGTAACTGGTTTTCAAATCTGATATTCGATTGATTGATAGGCTTTATTTCGATATGTAAAAATATCATAAAAGCTTTACATATTATTTAAAAAGGCACAATATTTACAGTCACAATACAAATATATAATCCTAAAAAGGGCAATATTTACAGCAAACACAGTGTATTACAAATGTTAAAATAAGGTTTGATAAAACAAGAATTAAATTGCCAATGAAAGCCTTCTTAGTCGAATCAACCAAAACCACTTTAAAAATTTAGACACAACACAAACAATCAAGGATGATGTGTCAGACATTAAAATACGAAGTGCAACAGTATGCTGGCGTGTTCCTAGCCGTCTGCATAGAGGTCTAAGCCAACGCCTCCTCGGTGCCTGATAATCGGGACATTCGAAGAGAATGTGGGCTACAGACTCAATTCGATTGGGGCAGAGTGCAGAAAAGGGTGAGAGATAAGAGGATTTCCATCTAGAAGTCAGTTCGCCTACTGGTAAGGTCCCCACTCTGAACTTAAAGTACAGAGCGGATATCCATGCTGATGGCTTCCTATGGAAGCCGCACACTACAAGAAGAGTATAAGTCATTTGAAATAGAAATACTTATTCGGAAGGCAGCTTTTGAGATCTGATATGAAGCACAAGTCTTCATATGGAGGGCAGAGATCCTTACTAACATTGTCCTGATCTGTTTTCCTTTCTTAGTGGGCGTTTGGCATCACCATGTGGGAGATCGTGACGCTAGGGCAAACACCCTACGCTGGCATCGAAAACTGCGAAATCTACACCTACCTCACATGTGGAAACAGATTAAAACAGCCTCCTGACTGCCTGGATGATCTGTAAGTAGCCACGTCGCCACAGAATAGTCCTCTTAGATCCCACCAATTGTGTGTGTATGTAACGCGGTTTAAAGACCAGAAACTAGAGCAGATCATGTTCTACTTGCATAGTTGATGTTAAAAAAAAAAAGATGTGTTTTGGGTTACTGGAGAAGAGTTGTGTTTGTGAAAAGAAGTGATGGACACTGGAAACAGTCCAGGAGTGCCCAGCATTTTATTCTGGGACTTGAGCAGTGCAGGCCAACCAGATTCCTGAGGCAAGCAGCTGCCGCCACCCCAGGCTACCATTCAAAGCAAAGGAGTCCAAACCTCAAGCATGAATGTGCTAAATGGAAGAAACTCCCAAGTTCCATCTCCAAAATACGAGCAGTGAGGTATCGAGAATTGAGGGGAAGCATCATTGCCTCCCAAAAAATGGTCTGTATTCAGTTATACCTTTCATTTGACTGGCAGGTAGGTACAAATGTTTCATAGTGCATCATGTGCTAATCCATCTTTGTTCTTCCTTTGTCAACCAAATAAAAGGTATCAGTAATCAAAATCTGCAGATATTTTCTTGGAATGACACACAGGTACAACATATTATTCCTTCCACAGAAGAAAGAGGTTTGAAATGGGAATTCAAATTTTTATGTTTTGTGAAAAATGTATCTTACTGTGTGCAGTCTGGTAAACTGGCTTATTGGTCCTCCTTTAAATACATAGGATCAAACCCATATAAGAAATGCAGTTGCTGCAAATATTGTGTGTTTAGGACCCCGAGCGAGTTCAGTGTTTGTCACCTGAGGCCCTAGGAGGAGGACATCACGATAGGTCTGCAGATGTAGATTGTGTTCCTGTCAGTGCAGACCACATTTCACACATGAAGCCCCAAAATGTACATTCTTCTTGTGGAAATGCTTATGTTCTGGAATACATGGATTATAATATAAAATTGTAAATGTCCTCTTCATCCATGGTGATGGACGTTGGATAGTTTGTTGTTTTGTTGTCCTTTTAAGTTGATTTGTTTTGCGGTCTAGTGCTATTTTGTTCTAATGTGTTGAAATCATCTTTTGTGCTCTCTTTTTGTGTTGTGTTAGAGTATACTGTAGGTATTTTGATATTTTTGTGTCGTTAAGTTATTTGTGATGTTCCTGTTCTGTTGTCTTTATCATGTTGTATTATTTACTATTTTTTGTGCTATTACGCAGTGCTGCTGTGGTGTTGGCATATTCAACTTTGCGGCCAGAACTTTGTGGTAGTTTGTGATATATAATGTTGTGGCGCGCTATTTTTTGTGCTGTTTGCATTGGGTTGTACAGTTGAGTTGTGTGTCTGTGTTGTTGTCTTGTTACTATATTGTAATGAAATATTGGTGTGTTTTGTGGGCATTACCATTGACTGGCATGTGACAACGAATGGACCAATGAGGGACCAGGAAAATTCCCAATGGTTTCATATATACTTTTATGGAAAAAACCCATCCTCTTTATTCAGTACTAGCAGCCCGTCCCGACGTTGTCCAGGTATGAATTGCTGCCGGCCAGTAGTATATTGTTTTGTAGGATTTTGTTTTGATAGCATTTCTTATCTGTGACAGGCCTGTGAAACGCTCCGATTCACAGTGCACTGCTGATGCACTTAAGAGTGCGCTTTCAGTAGTGTGTGAACTCGAGTTTCCCTACTTTATTTTTCCTTACAATATTATATTGCGCAAACTCGACAACATGGCATGAGCACAATTTACATTACAGAAGTACATGTGGCGGGAGGTGTGTCTAAAAGTGTATGTCGGTGCTGGCCATCAATGAGAGAGACCTGTGAATTTTTCAAATGGGTGGTGAAAAAATATGAGTATGTTGCTGGAGATGTGGGCCGCCGTGCAACCAATGTACTTACCGTGGAGGGTAAACACCCATTATTCCGCAACTTTCTTTCCGCATACCATCACTCCGCATACTTTCATTACAAAAGTACCATGACTCCGCAATGCCATTATAACGCATGGCATTACATTTTATATGCTTTTACCACGCATACATTTACAACGAAATTCGTTGTAAATGCATGAATGGTAAAAGCATGTTTTTTTAAATGTTTGGATAAGGTAAGTATGGGTATAGGGGTATATGTTTTGGGGTACTGAGGTATATGTTTTGGGGTGTTTGGGTATTTTAAGGGTTCAGATATAGTTTTGGGTTATGGGGTACAGGGGTAGTTTTAGGGTTCATGGCTAGGTTTGGGTTTTGGGGTACAGGGGTATTTTTAGGGTTCATGAGTAGGTTTGGGTTTTGGGGTACAGGGGTATTTTTAGGGTTCAGGGGTAGGTTTGGGTTTTGGGGTTCAGGGGTAGATTTGGGTTTAGGGGTAGGTTTGGGTGTTGAGGTACAGGGGTATTTATAGGGTTCAAGGCTAGTTTGGGGGTTTGGGGTACAGAGGTATTTTTAGGGTTTAGGGAAAGGTTTGGGTTTTGGGGTACAGGGTATATTTATAGGGTCAAGATGGGTTAGTGTTTAAGGGTATTGGGGTATTTTAAGGAGTAAGGGTGGGTTATGATTATGGGGTGCAGGGGTATTTAAAGGGAGCAGGGTGGGATTAGCACACGATATGAGACCTGGCATGAAGGGTGGAACGTACCACACGGCTCCAGCATTTGTCACGCCCCCAGCACACGCCCACAGCACAACGCAGACACGCCCACAAGGGACTACTTTGCTGGCACGGTTCTTTTACCTTTTAAATGTATATGGTGGGCGTCTGCATAGCCTATGTCCTTCTGCTGCAACTGCCCTTTCCAACGCTGTATTGGGTGTTGTGATTGGTGCTGTGGTTCCTGAGATTACCCGCCTCAAATGTTTGGGCTCTCTCTTTATTATATTAGTATGGATCATTTCGTAACCCATATAAATGATTAATTGAAAGATTGTGCCACGCTTTTAAATGCTCTCTTGAAAAGATTTCCAATTATTGTTCTTTTTTTGGATGAATTTGTTTCCCCAGTTCAGGGCAAGAAGGAAAATATGTGGCCTGCAGTACTGGTTGAACTCCATGCTGTAGTACAGTTATATATAGAAGGTGTGCGTTTATAAAGGTTAGATACATTCACAGCAAAGGTTCAAATACCAACCCACAATGCTCTGTGGCAGCGAAGAATCATCCCAGCAGGTGTTAGAAGGGCACGCATGCCTTTCCCTGCACCCACGTTATTTAACTTCTGTGTATTACAGACACTCCTCACTGAAATGTGTGATCTGCAGCCAGTGTCCAGCATCCTTCAGAACATGCAGACCTGTATTGTTCAATGGCTGCTGCTCTTGAATTTTCTTTAGTTAGAGCGATTTATTTCGGTCTAGCCTGAATAATAGTGCCAGAATCTGCACTGGCTATAAACAGCCAATCGGGGCACAAAGTATGGCACCCTATGCATCAACATTCACAGGAGCTCAGAGTAAGAAAGCATTAATTTTAGAGGTGAAATAACTATTTGCCTTTGGTGTGTGATAGACTGTAGAACACTTCCCATTAGTCCTTTACCCGTCAGCATCACATCGCAGGAACGCATCTAATAGTAGGTGCAGATGCTGAATCAAAATTATAAAAGCAGGCTGCTAAACAAGCACCTGTATATGGAGCACCCCGTTTGGAAAAAAGAAATAATAACACAGTTAATAGGAACCATGCCCATACAACTTAACAAAAAAAAACAGAAACGTGGAGAGGTGGAGCAAAGGGGAATGTCACCCACATCTCGAGCAGAAGAAAACAAGGTGAGCTGCACCAGGGAGGCGCGCCTTGGAGCCAATCCCATCTTTTTACAGGTTGTGGGTCGCCTTCATGGCTGTGCGGCAGTGTCTGCCACTCATCCCTGTCAAGCCGGAAAACAGGGAAAGGGCAAAAGATAACAAATTAAGGTAAAACGAGTTGGAGTTGAAAGAGTGTGATGGAACACAAGAGGTTGCGAGACAAGGAGTACCCCACTGTAAAGCCTGTACTATTTTTGTCTGAAGCACTGGAATGCCAAACCATTGGCAGTTACCACTCTAGCAAGCGGACAGGGTATTTATTTGTAGCTCATACACCTGTATTGGAGTATCTAGTCATTCATCTGGCAGTGCATCATCCACAGTAAATGAGGCGGCAATAATCCCAGTCAACAGTTTTTCAATGGTAAATACTTTTCCATATGTTTATGCGAGTTATTAAATGCTCACATGTTTCCGTGCTTCCACTTCATATGTAGGGTATTGAAATTTCAGAGATGAACACTCTAGGACATTATCTATGGACATTCCCCATACAGCAAAGTCTTAGTTATGAACAGATAAGTGACGGGTGGGTGGTGCTTCGGTTGGTAGGGCAGAGTCCTCCGAATAGATGGATTCCAGTGAGAGTGAATTTCTTCCTAAACACAGCCATCTTCATGCAGACATCAAGACTTGGCAAGGCTGTTGAGTTTGGGGTCTTGGAACTGGAAGTCTGAAAGTGTGTAGACTGCACCCTGATAATTTTGCCTCATTTCTTCTTCTGTCTTTATTATGCTTTACCAAATAATACTTTTATTGGATACGAGTCTCCAGTGAAGGGAATCCACTGTAGATAGTCAGCCGTTCTTCTAAGTATTCATTGTTTGTGCTCCTTCGATTTTGAATTACACCCTCTAACATGAATCCATGGCAGCAATTTCTAGTTTTTTTTTTGTGGGATCTATTTTTTCTGTACTTGATTTTGAGTCCTTTGAAGTTTCTGCATTTCCTTTCTGGGTAACCCATTGGAGATGATGTTCACATTCTCCAGTTGGGACAGCACAAATACTCTCACATCTTCCAGTTGGTGACTGGGTTGCAGTTGCTGAACATCTTAAATTAAAAATGTGTTTCTTTTGTAGAAGTAATTTTAGCCTTGATTTTAAACTTTTTATGCCAACAGTAGAATTGTTTGCTGGACTTGCGGTCATTTGAAATTTGTCATATTTCAGTTTGCCCCCTTTTCCATTTCCAGGCTCTCACTTTTAACCCAATTAGGCACAGATAATCCTCCCTCATCCAATATAAATTATGATTTAAAATCTCAATGATGTAAAACTCTCAGAACCACACGTGATAGTTAACTGCGATTTCTAGCAATTTTTTGACATGCTAGCTGCGGTCACAAAGAAAGGATTGTATCTGTGTTAGAGTTCGACCTGATGGTTGCGAGATTTTTGTCCAGTCTTAGGCAGTCGAAACACTGAGTCAGATCAGGGCTGCTGGCTGACTCTTGTCAATTACAGCACTAGATTCTTCTCTGCCATCAGCCAACTACTTCTCCATCACTTAGGGACATGGGGGAATCTACAGCACAAATTGAAGTCGTGGGAGAGATTGTGGCTTTTGATGATATTCTATAGTCGCCTCATTTTCCTTGATCTTATAGGACTGCAGTGGATTAGAGATGTGGACTGAGTTAAGTTTCTAAAGATGCTGTCCAAGCCTTTGCTGGGTTGTGGAGTTTGGAGATTGGGATGGACCAGTGGCGTAGGAAGGGGGTGCAATGAGTGCGGGCCGCCCCGGGTGTCATCACTGATGGGGGTGACAATATGGCAAAAATATTTGTTTTAAACACATATTTTTGCCATTTTGTCAAGCAGGGAGTGGCAAGAAATTTTCCGCACCGGGTAACACCTGACCTTGCTACGCCACTGGGATGGACAATTTGTTTGTGCGACATTGGTATTTTCACACATTGGCATTTATAACTCTCTGGCGAGAAACTAGAACTGGATTGAACTATCTGACCAGTATCTTCCCATGAGATGACATGGATAGTGAGTTTTTTCCCCCAGAATGGGGAAGTACCTCATGGACCTGCGAGTACAGAGTCTGATTCTGTGTGTTTCCCCCTGTAATGGGGGGAAATAAAGGCGCAAAGTACAAGTAGGCTTTTTATATTGGGTGTGGGGGGTAAGGGGGAGGTGGGAGGGCAGAGGGTCTTTAACTTCATCTAGTGGTATCTTTTTCTGCTCCCCCGCTGCTGCTATATGCAAGAAGATGGGGCAGGCACAGCAGCTTCCCCCAGCTCTTGCTGCTCCGAAGTACACTATCAGGTATGGAGTTTGCACATCTGATTATTCTGAGCTGGGAGACACTGGAATACTTGCAGTTGCCCAGATCGACATCCCTTCTGAGGAGGCCACTTCAGGCAATGAGGTCATTATGTATAGCCTAATGAGGTCCATAGTGTATTACTAATGAATCAATGTAAAATAGAATCTCACTCTGAAATAGTATTACTTCACAGTCACGTTCTCTATTGTACACCAGATTATCAGATCATCCATGCAGACATGCTGCAGAAACGCAAGATCTTGATTGTGTTACATTATTCTTGTATCCTAATGAGTCCTTGCTGCGCAACTCTACGCAGCCTTTTCCGGGCGCAGTAATCCACAAACGCGGTAGTATAATCTGTTAGAAAGCGGAGCTTGGAAAATGGAGGAGGAAGAACTATTCTTTATAAGGAGACCATTAACATGTCACAACTAATTGTTTCAAATGTTAATTGTCACATCGTTGGCAAACAAAGCTCCTATACCCCAGTACTGCTCGCTGACTCTGACAGTAATCTGTCAGTGAATCTTTCCAAGAAGACTACCTGAAGATTCCATCTGTCTGGAGGAAGCTGCCAAATATAATTCACATTAGAGGAATCTGTTTTTGCAGATGATAGAGGTTTACACTCTATTTTTTTATTTTATAGTCCGCTTATTTTTGTGTAATACAGCAAGGAATGGTTTTGGACAGTATCACATCCTCCTGCTCACATTGGGGTGGCATTATATATATATATATATGTATATATATATATATATATATATATATATATATATATATATATATATATATATATATATATATATATATATATATACACACACACACACACACATACATGGGAGGTACAGATTTGATTCTACTTTGGAATTTCAGTAAAACTGTAATACATTCATTAGCAGAAGAAAACTCAGTCATAAGATTAGAGTCCTCAAATGTATGCTGTGACATATTTAAAATCTGTTCAAGCAAACTTACATCTTTATGCAGTTTATTCGGAGCATGAAGTATTGTTAAATAAAATGAATCGGGGTATTCCAACCATAGTGGGAGCCTCGGTTCTTAAAAGGCTTTCAAGTCACTAATATGTGGACATGAACGCCGGTCGACAGTTGTTCCGTAAGCTGCGGCATTGGGGTCCTGTAGGTGCAAAAGCATTGCCACTTGATTATTAGTTAATAGTAGGTGGATGCATAACTTGTATCATTTATACTTTCTCAGTACCAGTGTGTGACAAAATTCGAAAAGATTTAACATAATTGAAGGAAAGGAGATGTGGTTTAGTGACTGAGCTGCCAACTTTGGTATTTGGGGACCTGGGTTCCAAACCTGGCATTGGCACTTCACTGAATGACTGGGCGAAGCACGGAATCACTATGCATAAAATTACAGGATGCAATGTAAATGCAATGCAGTAGTAAATGTGAGAATCAAATATGTGAAATCCCCAGTAAGTGTTCACCTTCTATAGGATGCCCACTTCCTTCCAGGTCGCTACTGACACTGTTTTCAGTTGAGTACTTTTTTGGCAGATAATAATAACCGACATTTGTAAAGCGCGAACAATCACCCGTTAGGGTCTCTAGGCGCTGGGGGCCATCGGGAAGATTAAGCGAGCAATTGCCCAGAGTCACATGGTGCTGGGCTAACCTGCCGCAGGAGCCGTTGATCGAACCGTGGTCCCCAGATTCCAGCGTCAGTCGCCCTGGCTGTGGCGCCACACCTCTCCCATGCTTACGGGTCTTGTAGTGTTGTTTTGCGTGCATTGAAAGTAGTAATTTATTGGTAAAAAGTTCTGGATTGTAAGCAGTGTAT
This sequence comes from Lissotriton vulgaris, assembly GCF_964263255.1. Taxonomy (NCBI): domain Eukaryota; kingdom Metazoa; phylum Chordata; class Amphibia; order Caudata; family Salamandridae; genus Lissotriton; species Lissotriton vulgaris. Next base: position 147,017,115 of record NC_141697.1, on the reverse strand, counting down.
GTAATGACATGGCCGCGCAAGCACACAATCAAGACTTGTCTCATCTCCTAGCCCTCCAGCTAGGTTTGCTGAGCCGCAGTTGATACATTTGTATAGAGAGAAGAAATGGTTTCCAGTTCCTGGAAGCATAAACAGAGAAGGTCCTTCCTTGTGTTTTTCTTTCTCACTCCACTGGGTCCCCAGTCTAGTGAGTCTTTGCTCGGAGTTAAGCGACCCTCTCCAGACAGTGAGGCAGCGTGTATTGGGCACTCTCCCCGGGCTTTTTGATGGCTATTGCTTTGTGTACATGAAGATTTGAGTAGTTTCGGGACCCATCGGTGTAGCCAATAGCATTGTCCATGGTCATTTCATGACTTAAACTGTCACCTTTAGGAGTGCCAGAAGGTATTCGGGTATCAGAATGCCCATGGTGATCCTGAACCCAGAATTAGGTTTGCTGGAAAATGAGGTTGCCAGGAGTATGTGAGGTACTTTTATTAAACCAACAATCTTGCTTGTGACAAAAGGCATTGAACAGGGATATTCCACCCTCCCAAAGGTTGTGTGATCAAATTTCTAGTTTCTTTGATGAAAAAATATCCACGATTCAATAGGGCTTTATAATCAACCTACTGCGGTCCAATGATACGGTGGTGAATCCGCCTTCAAAAGTAGGAACCAGGAAATTACCCTGGTTCCGGCTCGACAGGTCATATTGTCGTGTAAATCAGGATCCTCTAAGGATCTTTGCCCTCTGTCCATTATGCACAGTTATTGACATCATCAACCCTGTACTCAATAAAATTCTGAGCCCCTCATTAAACAATGTGGAGGTTCTGCCTGATTGGAAATTGGCAGAGGTCAAACCTCTGCAAAAAACTTTATCTGATCCCACAATATTGTCCAATCTTCGCCCCATCTCACTTCTCCCCTTTCTGAGCAAAATCCTTGAAAAATTGTTCAACAATCAACTATGACTTTCTTAGAAGGCACTAATAGTCTTCATCCACTGCAGTCCGGCTTCTGCCCAGGGCACTCCACGGAGTCTGTATTACTGGAAGTTGCTGATACTTTGAAATTAACCTTGAATGCAGGAAACAATGCAGTGTTGATTTTATTAGACTTATCCGCTGCTTTTGATACTATCTCTCATGACATCCAGCTCCAACCTCAAACATCAAAGATTGCAGGATTTCTCAAAATGTCCTGGCTGGATAAAATCCTTTATGGAAAACCGTAGACAGTTTGTCTTGTGGGGTCCTTTTTTTATCCCCAGAAAGTAGTGTGACGTCTAAGGTCCCACAGGGCTCGACTCTTACCCCTTTATTATGTAATATTTACATACATCCCCCCAATCATTCTGATCTCAGCCTTTGGGATTGAGACCACCTCTTATACGGATGATACGCAGCTCAGAGCATCCTGGGGCTCTGAGACCAATTTCAAAAATTGTCTTTACAAAGTTATTCAGTGGATGCAATGTAATCACCTACGCAATTTAATAACCTAAAATGTAACACCGAAAAAATTGAGATCCAGCTGCTCGGAAAAACCTCCTTTGTGCCAGCCAAATGGTGACCACTCTCGCCCTCCCCCACCCCTCTCCCCCTGTGCCCACCAAAAACCTTGGAGTGAAATGTGATGCTTCCCTGTCCTTTCGACCTCAAGCACTTTTTAAGTAGCCGGTGTTTAGGGGAGTTTAGGCTTGTCCTCTATTTCAAAGAGGGCATGTTGGCAATTGGGGACTGGATGGCCTCCAATTGCCTAAAACGTAATTCCGATAAGACGGAAGTGGTCATCTTTGGACAACTGACCCCAGAATGGTCCTCTGTTTGGTGGCCCATGTCCCTTGGACCCCCCCCCCCTAAACCTGTCAGTAAAGTGAGGAACTTGGGAGTGATCTTCGACGACCGCCTCAATTTTCTCCCACATGCCAATCAAATTACTTCCTCCGCCTTTCATAAACTAAGACTCATAAAGAAAATCCTTCCCTTCCTCCCCGAAACGGCCGGTAAAACCTTGGTAACTTCTCTGGTATTGTCCACTTTTGACTATTGTAACGCTTTGTTCATAAATGCACAAGCAAGGGTCCTAAATAAAATGCAAGTTATCCAGAATTCAGCAGCCAGGCTCCTGGGCAGAATTCCTAAATATCAATCTGCTACAGAAACCATCAGATACCTACACTGGTTACCCATTAGAAATAGGATTAAGTTCAAAACCCTCTGTATTGTGTACAAGGCTCTGCACAACCAAGGACCTGCTTTCCTCACACAAAATCTGATTCCTTACTGTACCCCTAGATCGTTACGTTCTTCCACTCTAAATGACCTAATGGTCCCCCGTACCAAATCGGTTTCTTGGGGAGACAGAAGGTTCCTGGTATCAGCCCCAAAACTATGGAACACTCTGCCTCACTCAATGAAAACAAGCCCTTCACTCTGGTCATTTCGTAAACCGCTAAAAACTTGGCTGTTTAACAAGTAAATTCAGACCCTCCCCTCTTTGGAGTATATACCTGCAGATATCTCAGCACCTAGACGCCCATGGGCCATTGTTCGCGCTTTATAAATATCACTAATAAATAAATAAATAAATAAATACAAACAGTGTGCCTTGTGCGCGCATGGATATAGCGGTGTTGGTTGATTTTGAGGCAATGATGTGCTGCTGATGCATAGTGTGTGCAAAGTCTTTTCTCTGCTTGCTGGAATCCTTCTCTGTCTTGATTTTCTCCTTACTATCTTAGAGTTGCCCTCAAGTGTTTTTCGCGGGGTGGCGTGTTTGCACTGCCCTTTGAGTTTTTTTCAGCAGCAGGTTAGCCGGTGTTTTTTCTCTCTAAGGATAACGATCCACCGTTTTGGTGTGATCGTGAGTCGTATGTGTGGTTGTTGTCAGTGTAAGTGATGCTTCATCCAGGGATGTGCCATTGTTTGCATACGTGCTTGGGTTTATCGATCCAAGTTTAAGCCTCATTCTATTTTTTTTGGTGCTAGTTTGATCTTCTAGGCGCTTGGTTGGTTGTTCAGTCTCTTCTTTTTCACATTTAATGCCTGTGGCGAGGTAGGCCGGGGAGCTGGGGATAAATTCGATGCAGTTTTTGTAGGTTGGAGAGGGACATATTGGATGTTAAGACATTTAAAAATGTTCTGGCTTCCTTCTTTCATGGACTAACCTGCCATGTGACGGTCTGAGGTTGATCAAACCGCTTTAGATGAGCGAACATGAACATACATTAGTGTGTGTGTATTTACACAGACATGATGTACTTTACTCGCCGTTTCAATTCAGAGTAACTGGGCTCGCTTTCCCTCCTGCGATGGATGTTTATTTAGGACTGAGGGACCGCTCATTTGACGTCTAGAATATAACACTGTGATTTAGTTCAATGGAATAAAACATGTCGTGAAGGGTTAACAGCATCATCGCGGTGTAAGGAAGTGTATCGAGCGTGTGCTGCGCTACTATACGTCTCCACTCGAGCATTGCATCTGGCAGCCTCTTCCTGACCGTCCAGCCAGACTGGTTAATTTGTCTGAAACTTACATTTCTTAGAAAATGGCATAATACAACCCTCCCTGCGCCCCCTCGTTGCTCGTGCTCGCTGTCCTGCCCCCCTTGCTGTCATGCCTCCTCGTTGCTCGTGCTTGCTGTCCTGCCCCCCCTCGTTGCTGGTGCTCGCTGTCCTGCCCCCTCTTGCTGTCCTGCCCCCTCGTTGCTCATGCTTGCTGTCCTGCCTGCCCCCTCTTTGCTCATGCATGCTGTCCTGCCCCCCTCGTTGCTCGTGCTTGCTGTCCTGCCCCCCCGTTGCTTATGCTTGCTGTCTAACCCCCTAGTTGCTTGTGCTTGCTGTCCTGCACCCTTGTTGCTTGTGCTTCCTCTCCTTCCCCCCCATTGCTTGTGCTTCCTCTCCTGCCCCCCCCCATTGCTTGTGCTTGCTGTCCTGCACCCTTGTTGCTTGTGCTTCCTCTCCTGCCCCCCCCTCATTGCTTGTGCTTGCTGTCTTACCCCCTAGTTGCTTGTGCTTGCTGTCCTGCACCCTTGTTGCTTGTGCTTCCTCTCCTGCCCCCCCCTCATTGCTTGTGCTTGCTGTCCTGCCCCTCTCATTGTTTGTGCTTGCTGCCCCCCCCCTGCTTGTGCTTGCTGTCCTGCCCCTCTCATTGCTTGTGCTTGCTGTCCCCCCCTTGCTTGTGCTTGCTGTCCTGCCCCCCCCTCATTGCTTGTGCTTGCTGTCTTACCCCCTAGTTGCTTGTGCTTGCTGTCCTGCACCCTTGTTGCTCGTGCTTCCTCTCCTGCCCCCCCTCATTGCTTGTGCTTGCTGTCCTGCCCCTCTCATTGCTTGTGCTTGCTGTCCCCCCCTTGCTTGTGCTTGCTGTCCTGCCCCTCTCATTGCTTGTGCTTGCTGTCCCCCCCTTGCTTGTGCTTGCTGTCCTCCCCCCCCCCCCTTGCTTGTGTTTGCTGTTCCCCCCCCCCCCCCCCTTGCTTGTTGTCCTGCCCTCTCGTTGCTTGTTTGCTCTCCTACCCTGCTATTGGCATTGTAAATGACAATGCCATTTATTTATGTTTAAAAAAACATAAATAAAAATGTCATAAGCAATGCCAATAGCTCTACCTTTAAAAATGCTGAGACCATTGCATTGTAAATGCTTGTTTTTAGGTGAAACTGAGCGCTCTGAAGCAACAGTGACGCGACGCGAGGCGCGTTTACTATCAAAATCACTTAGTAAGTATGTTTTCAATGCTATAGCAGATCTGAACTATTTGATGTTTTCTGTGCTTCTTTATAAGAATGTTGCCGTGTGATGATGTCAAACCTACAGTGCGCTATAAATAGCGCCAATTGGAATCACGCTGGTAGATAGGTGGGCCAGGGTAGTAAAACATGTGTGACGGCAGTCATTTTTTATTATGTTAAACTGACATGCCGTGGCAGTGCGCGCAGTAGCATTATTGAATTGACGTCTCCTTCGCAATGCGGGCTGGTGCAATGTGTCAAATGTACGTGGATGTTATAAATAGCCCCCCGTTGGATAGAAGCTTTCTGGTTCCCGCATGCTCTAAACGTACCACAACACATAAAATCTCTGAATTCTGATGTTACACTGACACCCAGTGGCAGTGTGTGCAATAGGCTTTGTGTATTTTGGATTATACACACATTCTTTATCTTTTGTTCAGAACGCCGTCGTTGCTTTCGATCAGTTATTGGAATGTTTCTGTCCACCATGAAAATGTCACATAAAATTCCGAGAATGTCTCATCGGAAGAGCCCGATTCATATGCTTTTTAGATCATGTAAGCGGAATTAGCGAGCGCCAGAGAGTAATTTGCTGGGAGAAAGTCTCAGATCCGTATTCAAACACTCAGCAGACCTTTCCATCCGGATGTACTTGCTCCTTTGAAGTACTTCCCCCCAACCAGAGACGGAAAACGGGCCATGCTTGCCGGCCACCCAACAAATAATGGGAACTGCACTAGTGTTTCCTCAAATTCTTACTTAAACTTACTTAAACAAGATGAGTTCTGTCTTCTCTTTCAATGCTCTAAGTATATTGATATGCAGGATATTATACCCTGATTTGGTTAAGAAATTGCAGGGTTTGAAAACGTGCAGTCAAAAAAGTAAAAGTTAGTCTTTGATGGTGGCTTAAAAAAGGCATCGGCTTTAAAAGAGATTGTCTCTGTTTTCATTCTTGATCATGTGTTCTTTCTCCTTTTGAAAGCCAACAGGCCCTGTCATAACTTACATTTGATTCAGCATATCCAGAGAGAAGTACTTCATTCCTAACAGTTCCTTTGTGGTGTGGCCCTGCCTAGTCAGTGATTTCTTTTCTACTAGGTTTTATTAATTGGCATTGATAGGCTTCTGGGTCATACTTTTATTTGACTTCCAATCACTTGTAAGATAGTTCAGTGTAGTGCGGTTAGCACTCTAATGGACGCACGTAACACGCATCCATGCATCCGCAGGCCAGACGTGGCCTGCGGGGTTGAATAAAGGGAAGGCGTGCGCTCGGGCACGTCACTTCCGACTGGGACCGAGTGTGTGGTTCACTGGCTGGCGCTGCGCGTTGACACCCCTGCGCAAGCGACCAGTCACACCTGGCAGGGCCCACACCCTGCCACACAACATTCAGCCTCCAAAAATGAATGAAGGGGCATATTACCAAGCAATAGCGATAATTATCGCTATTGCTTGGTTAGAGACAAAAAAAATTACCGCTGAGCTGCGGCGATTTTTACCGCAAATAAACCTTGATATTACCAAGGTTTATCGCAAATGCGATAAAAATCGCCGCAATGCATGAATATCGCTGAAAAGTCAGAGATATTCATGCATTACCGAGCTAATGCTCTTAGTCATGTTATCCACCTCCCATTGGATAACATGGCTAAGAACTGCTCAGGGCAGGTGTTAGCTTCCAAAAGTTGGTAATAGGAGATAGCAATGTTAGCAACTGTTTTCAGTCGCTAACATCTTGGCACGCCCACTTTGCATGTCATTAGTGATAAATATCACTGACATGCAAAGCGGGCCCAAGATGGTCGCTATCTCCTACTAGCTGTCGCTAACTGGTGTTAGCGACAGCTAGGTAATAGGGAGATAATTTTATCTCCGCTTTCTTGGCTTTTAAAGCCAAAAAAGCGGAGATAAACCCCCTTGATAATATGCCCCGAAGTTCCTTGTGAGCAGTGTATGAGTAAGCTTAAGGTTTGTGAAGACCAGGACCGGGAGTCTGATAACGGACTCCTTTGCTGACCTATATGTTAACCATTTGGTCTCCAGGGCACCTTGGCAAAAGGTATACATTAATATCTAATAAAACAGATGGTACATTTCCCAGAGCTTCCTTCCAGAAACCTTATCAAAGGCAACCTTCAAATCAGTGAACTCAACAGAGGCTGACATGACCTGGAGAATTTGTCCTTATCTCTTATATGCAGTTAATTTAAGCTCCGGTTTGCTAGTAAAACTGAATTGCCATGTTGTGAAATAATGCATGTCTAAAAATGCAGTTAATTTAACCTACGTTTGCTAGTAAAACTGAATACCATGTCGCAAATTTATGCATGTCTAAAAAAGTGTGTCGCCAACATGAAAAGTTTGGAAAGCACTGTATTAGCTCATGCTTACGACGCTCCGCTGCTTCTTCGGTTTGATTGAGTTTCTATTAAGAAAATCAGTTGGCTGGGGAAGAAATATCCTCATAGCCATCATGTAACGTTGGTAAGAGGTACTTTGGCCTTCTCTTGGGGGTGTTCTTGTGGAATAAGCAGGCTTTGTCAAGATCGTGTGTTTTTTTTGTTTTTTTTTCCTAAACTTCACTTTTCACTGGAAAGTGCAGCGGTGTGGATATTAGTTTCCTAAATCTAAACCTGCTGTGTAAGACTCTAAGAGGCATATTTACAAGGAGCTCGCGCCACCGCAGCATAATTTTTTTGACGCAGTGGCAGCACAGTTAGTGTTCCAAACTGCTCCATATTTACAAACTGGCTGTTAGAAATGGGGATCTCTAGTTGGCAGAGGTAGGTACCTTTGTCCAAATAGAAACCCTTCTTTCTATTCAGGGTAAAGAGGATACACTTCTAAAATGACCCCTGCTCACCCCCTTGGTAGCTTGGCACGAGCAGACAGGCTTATCTCAGAGGCAGTGTGTAAAGCATTTGTGAACACATACAGTAATATAGTGAAAACACTACAAATGGACACCACACCAGTTTAGAAGAATAAGTAATCTTTATCTAAACTAAAAAAAGACCAAACAACAAAAATCCACTACATCAAAAATATGATTTTTAAAAGGTAGAAACAGTTTGGTTCCAAGAAAATGTGGGGTGCGACACTTTTACACAAAGTACCTTGCTCACTTTACCACTGGATTCAAGCTAGCCTGGCTGATGAAGGCTGTTAGTCCGAAACCGGTCCCAGGATGCAATGGGGCCTAAGGAGGCTTGGGGATAGGGTTCAAGTGGCCCCCTCCCCGATGTCCCTAGGGCCATAATAGATTTGAGGAGGAGGGCCACGAGGCTCCCACCCGCGGCCGTGTGCAGTGCGGGGTTGGCTGCCTTGAGGGGTTGGCCACAGAGGCCAATCCCCACTGTGCACAGCCAAAGCCTGTGTGCAGTATGGGGCTGGCTGCATTCGGGGACCGCGTGTGGTTGGATTAATGTACGATAATTAAAAATTCCTTTACGTTAAAAAGAACCATAGAAATTCACTGAAAAAACAAAGGTTAAAGTGAAGTTCTAGCTAGGTAAAATGTCCAGTAACAACGTAACATTTTAAACTTTAAAAACCACGAATTTTACCACTTAAAGATATAGTTATATCAAGTAACTATAACTTGTGCCCTAAGGTTAGTATAACTCACGTGGTACAAGAGGGGGTGGTGATGGACGGAGCATCTGAATCAATCAAACACTCACACCCAGTCAAAAGATCTGGGTTTAATCCATCACCGTTCTTTGGCCCACTCTGCCACCCCAATTCAGACATGGCTATATGCAAATCAGTCTGACCCTGTGCCTCATGGGAACAGTCCAGCCCGAACTGCCAAGCCATGTCTTCCCTGGACCGGAAATAAGCTTCCGAGGACCGGTTTCTGGCATTCCAGCCGTCTTCACCCCAGCTTGCTTAAATCCAGTGGCAAAGTGAGCAAGGGACTCACGTCTGAGCATACCCTGCCACACTTATGGCGGCCAAAAGCGTTACAAAAGGGGGTGGAGATGGACGGAGCATCTGAATCAATCAAACACTCACACCCAGTCAAAAGATCTGGGTTTAATCCATCACCGTTCTTTGGCCCACTCTGCCACCCCAATTCAGACTTGGCTATATGCAAATCATTCTGACCCTGTGCCTCATGGGAACAGTCCAGCCCGAACTGCCAAGCCATGTCTTCCCTGGACCGGAAACAAACTTCTGATGACCGGTTTCTGGCATTCCAGCCGTCTTCAGCCCGGCTTGCTTGAATCCAGTGGCAAAGTGAGCAAGGGACTCACGTCTGAGCATACCCTGCCACACTTATGGCAGCCAAAAGCGGTACAAAAGGGGGTGGTGATGGACGGAGCATCTGAATCAATGAAACACTCACACCTAGTCAAAAGAGCTGGGTTTAATCCATCACCGTTCTTTAGCCCACTCTGCCACCCCAGTTCAGACATGGCTATATGCAAATCAGTCTGACCCTGTGCCTCATGGGAACAGTCCAGCCCAAACTGCCAAGCCATGTCTTCCCTGGACCAGAAACAGGCGTCCGGTCCAGGGAAGGCATGGCTTGGCAGTTCGGGCTGGACTGTTCCCATGAGGCCCAGGGTCAGACTGATTTGCATATGGCCATGTCTGAACTGGGGTGGTGTGGAGTGAAAAAAAAACTATGGATTTAGGCCCAGATCTCTGTACTGGGGTGAATGTATGACATTGTTCTGCATTCTGTCCATCACCTGTGGTTTTTGCATTAGTATAACTCACGCCCTCACCATGCACTGCTAATTATCCTACATATTACATCACTCATGACATCTTCGACATCATTGATATTGTCACTGTGCATGGTGAGGGTGCGTTGTATAGTTAACTTGAGGCACGAGTTATAGTTACTCGAGATAACTATAACTGGTGAGTTTCAATGGTTTTTGGAGTTTAAAATAGAACGTTATTATAACCTTTGTTTTTTCAGTGACTCTCTCGCGCTCTCTTTTTCCTTCTCCCCCTGCCCCTCCCCCTTTACCGCTCCCCCCTCTCTTTCTGAGGTGATCTCACTGCTCTGTATACTGAGTTCTTCCCTGTCTGTCGCCCCTTTTAAATTCTCCCCCAGAGAAGGCTCCTGCACCCTGCCAAAACTCGCCATTCTCCTGCTTAATTATTTAATTAATCTTTCTATTAAGTGATATCAGATGCAATGTATTTTTAAGAAAGCAGACCAGCACTTCAAAGCATCCCAAACTTTCTGGGAATGTTTTTATATTTTTGTGTCTTCAATTACTCTTTCCGCCTCAGCCCCCTACTCTGAAATAACCCAACGGGGGTAGTCCTTCCCTAGAAAACAGTGTATATTTTGCAGCTGCGCCGTCCTCCCTTCCTCAGTATGCCTTTATAATTACAAACATGATATTCTTGCAAGCGCCCAGGAAGCAGACTTTCCCTTATGTGAATACATGATATTACTGGATTTATAATTTCACAGGTATAATCAATGATAGCATTTAAACTCTAGAAGCAGACTGTATATGAGCCGTAGTGTAGGGAAAAGAACTGGGATTGATAAACCACAAACAATGTTTTTAGCTTAAATAAAAGTTATCTTATACTTTTTTTCCTGCTCAAATGTTTTTATTTGATTGGCTCTATGATTTTACCCTGGCAGCACGCACTAGTATGTAAAAGAAATGGGTGCACAATCTTTGCTTCAAAATAAAATAATGCAAAAAAGAGGTTTCTCTGAAAGCGGGGAAAAAGATGCAGCGTCTTTATATTAAATAGTAAGTAGTAAGAATAGATGTAAAGAGGGAGCGATAGAGATAGCTGTAATAAGGATACAAGTAGATTCAGCCAATAGTGAAGTAACAGAGACATACAGTATAGGAGGAGAGACAGAGAGACGATCAGTACAGTAGGGCGGCATTAAGAAGCAGACATCATCTGTGGAAGAGATAAGACAGATAGTATAGAAGAGAGAGGTGCAAAGTTATCCAGAACAGGAGGAGAATGTTACAAAGATGAACACTAGAAGTCCTTGTTGAAAACGCAGTCTAAGATTGGATTAAATCCAAATTGTAGTCCTGTGCTCACTATATGCAGGTTTTTTTTTGCAGCGCAAACCTGGCCAATGGGTATAGAGCGTTTTACAGCAGAACTTGGTTAGTTGCACTTTCTATCAGGAACAGGGAGATTAAGTGCCTGATTTAGATCTTGGCGGATGGGTTACTCCGTCACAACGGTGATGGATATCCCGTCCGCCGATTAATAAATCCCAATATATCCTATCGGATTTATATTTTGACAGACGGGATATCCGTCACTGTTGTGACTGAGTAACCTGCCCGCCAAGATCTAAATCAGACCCTAAGTGATTTGCCCAGAATCATAGGATGCTGAGCCAACGCCGGGATTTGAATCCGGAATCTCCTTTTGCAAAGTCTAGAGCTGTAAGCCACCAGGCCTAACCAACATGTAATGCACAGATTGCTATTGAACATAAAAGTGGAAATGTAGAAGGGATGTGTTTAGACGCAGCAGGAACAGGAAGGAAGGATATAGAGTTAGCCATCACAGGACGGATTGCTATGGGGCAATATAGACAGCTAGTCAAAGAAATTGAGATACTGTGGCAGTCAGTAAGGAGGCAGGGCAAAATATTTAAACCTATAAAGACGTAGACCATGACAATGACAAAATATGTACAAATTAGCCTGAAAACAACAAACCTGAATAAGAAAACACATCATCTATTTTCATGGTGTGACAAATTGCCAGACGACACTTCTGAACCAAATCCAGAAATCCCAGTTATTTGTTTTGAAAATGTGCTGACTGTGGAGTCCTTAAAGACTTTTTGGGAGTTCTCTGCCAGAAAGTTCACTCAGAGGTGAGACCAGTTTTTGTTTCAGATATAAATGGTCAAAATATGGTGAAAATGTCAAATGGGTTTCTTGGACGATAAAACTGGGCAGGGCTCAGGAAGTCTCCCTTCCCTCAAAGTGTGTAAGAAATCTGAGGTATGAGAATTTTGAGGGGAGGAGCGCTTAGTCTCCTGGACTCTGATTGGCTGACGTTTTGTTCTTTTCAAATGATGTGGATAGGCTAACACATTGGCATCTCCAATATATTAAAGCTTAGCTTTAGTACTGCTTATTTATTATGATTAGGCTGCCCCGTGTTAGGTTAAACCTATAATAACTGATAAACCCCACCGAAAGGGATATAGCCCTCACTAGTGTAAACATAGAAACACTGAAAAAATACCTGCACAAACTAAATGTCATTCAAAGAAAGGAAAAGGAGAGTGAAAGAGTCGTTTTTTTCTTCCTGAAGGGGCCAAACTAATGTAACTTTGGTATACAAGCTAGCAGCAAGAAAGACTGGGATAACATTATTATTGCTTGAGTTTTGTTGTTTAGGGATGTCACTAAACTATTGGTTCTTGTTTTACTATTTTCAGTTTTGTGTGTATTTGGTCTAAAGATGTAGGGTTTAGAAGCATGTTTTAGGTCGCGTTTAATTAATTTATACACTGTAGGGAATCAGGAAATATCAAAATCATGTTGGATATTTTGGCTGCGTTTGATTCTTTGACACATAGGTAAAATGGTTGGTTTCATAAGAATCTTTCCTAATATGTGCCATAACGTTTACCCACAGTGAGAATGGGTTAAAACCCTTGATACATCAGTCCCCAGTTTCTACTGAGTCAGTATTGAAAGTCGGTGAATTGCCAACACCTCAGGCTTTAAACATTCAATGCAAGGTATAGTGACAAGTATATGTGAAAAGAGTGCTATCACCAAGCATCTGGGATAGTGGTGAAAACATGACACCAGACTTTTGGAAAACATGGAACGCAGTATCGCTCGGAATGCTGCTGCAAAAAGGTTCTTTCCAAGTTCCACAAAGATTGGAGTGATATTGTTTGTATTTGCAGTGAGCTGAAGTACTTCCCTGTAAGAGATCTTTGCCACTTTTTAGATGGTATGCTGAAAGCATCTTTACAGTCTTCATTTATGCTTGGGAACTAAAATACAAATATTTCTCATTTTGTGCTTTGTGTGGCATCAAAGAAAGAGTCATCCCAACTGTGTCACTTAGGTGATGGTTCTGAGTCCAAGGGGCTGTGAATACTATATTATCGATGTAGCAACCGTTTACAGAATTTTTGCTGAGTGATGATGCCAAAGGCAAGAAATGTGAGGATCTTTCGTCGCATAGTGATAGAGATGTGAAAAAAGTACTCTCTATTGCAATCTTAGATTTTTACAGGAAACCATAACTGCTGTAGCGGACATAATAAAAACACTAGAGTCTGAAAACACCCTTGTCTGCCAAATGTTCACCATAATTGGTGTAAATGTGAAACATCTCCTTGAGAGTAGGATGGGCGACACCTATAGTGAATTTGGCACTGCAACATGTTCCATGTTAGAGTGCTTGCCACTTGGTAAGCAAAGCAATGTTGTGGAGCAATTCAGGAACTTTTATTTTACAATGTATGAGAAATGGCTTGCAATAATGCATAGAAATGTCCCTTCACCAACCATGGCATTTGAAGTCAATGAAACCTCATGGTGGTACTCTGTACAAGTTCTAGATACCTTCCGTAAAGGGAATCTTTTCTGTAGTTTCAAAAGTGTTGCTTTGTTTTTGACTGCTTCAATAACTCTGAGGCCTTAAGCCCCCAGTTCAATGCAGATGTTGCAGAACCTGCCCTGAGAATCACAATCTTCACGTGCACCTGTATTGGCATGGAAAGGTAGGTCAGTGGCCAGAGTTAGCAAATTGTGTACTGGCTGTTTTAGCGTTGCTCGTCTCAAGTGCCACTGTTGAGAGGGCTGTTTCAGACAGAAAGAGCAAGCGCACATGACCAAAGACTCACTGAAGAAGTATTGTATGGTGTACTACAATAAGTTTGATTTGCTAAAATGGATTTGGACCTCGTGTACACTGTACATACACTGTCGATATAACATGCACTATCCGTGCAGAAAGCAAGCAATAATAAAAGCAAAACGTTCCATAAACACGGAAAAAACACTTTCTGTTGTTTTTAATGGCATGAAAATGTAGAACCACTGTTTTTTTAAGGTATTGAAATCACTTGAAAACACTGAAAAAACAATGCGCGAATTTACCAAAAATAGAAACTGAAAACAGGAAAACCTAATTATGATATATTGTGACTCCTGCCTCGATGACTGGGGTGATTCAAGCCTGTGAATCTATAAAAGATCCAATTCAGGACAAATGGAAATTTGCATCCAATTCAAAATTCTAGGAGAGCTCAAATTTTGCACTTTTCTACCCCCACAAATATTGCCAGCTAATACTTTATGGAATTTGTGCTAAGAAAAAACACTATATTCTAAGTTTTGCAACTCGTAATGGGGTAAAACACAGTATTTCTTTACTCTCTCCATTCTAAGATGCTGAAATTGGAGTGTGGGCTAATACTGTGCCCTATGGTATTAGTACTATCAGGTACTGTATTACTGTCCCATAAAATTGGCCACTCGTAATGAGGTTTTATCTCTGGTCTAAAAGAATCCTTGTGCTGTGAACAGCACCCAGATTTCAAGAGTATAAAAGGTAGAAATGCACTTTTCAAATGCACGTAATGGAACATAAATTGAAATGTCTTATATTTCCTGGTGGTGAATTGTCTGTGTGTTTGGGATTAATCTATTTTTTTTTATCTTTGCAGCTATGAGATGATGTGCAGATGCTGGCAATCTGAACCTAAAAACCGGCCTAATTTCACGACACTTAAAAGACAATTGGAGGCAATTTGGGGAAGACTGTCACTTCTGTCAGCCAGCCAGGATGAGTTGTACATCAACATAGGGGAGGGGCTGGATGGGTCTGGAGATGATCCTCCCTTTGCGGACCAGGATGAAGTAAGGGAAAGTGGGGCAGAAGCCTCAGCTAGTGCTGCTTTCACTAGTGACTACCGGTACATCATGAACCCAGTGTGCCTTACTGAGGACGATGAAAGGCATTCCAACACCCATGCCGGTGAAATCAGAAGCCTTTTACTTGACGACGAAGAGGAGGATCTAGTGTTTGAAGAAGACAGTATTGTTATCGATATTTGAGGGAAGTCTAGTTCTGGGGTTTGTCATCCTCACTGACAAAATGATTGCCTTTGTCATTGTAAGGAGATGCCTACTGCAGGGCATGCATTCCAGTGGCCAGCCATACCCATTCACTACTCAAAGTCAAGACAGAAACAAACTTTTTGAAGTGTTGAAGTTAAATGGCACATCCTGGATTATTTACAGACTCAGTAAACTGAGAAATTGACTTTTTTACCTTGTGGTGACAGATGGAATATTGCCATGAAAAACATGATGGTGCAAGTGTGCAATCTTTGGCAACACAAACTTTTTTTATATAATTCATATGTAAAGACTGCTCTGAACAGAGGCCAGAAGATAGATTATTGCTTTCTCTGTTTTCTTCCAGGTGTGAATGTTTGCGGCACTCGAGAATAACGGTTGTCTATGTCATAATCAATTTTACATGTGATCACTTCACATATTTTTGGGAGGGGCCCTTTTTATGTGAAATAATGCTGAATTTCTGTTCCTGTGTTCGCTGACAGACAACACTAAATGCTCAGAAAGATGCTAGACTCCTGCGGTCGATGCTAGCTATATATGTGTCCCCAGACCTACATATTACTGTCATATCTGACATTGAAATGCACCTCTGATAATTCATCTCATCACCTAAGAACTACTGTGTGAGGCATCTAGCTCTTTCTTTTGAAGATACATGCTTAAAAAAGTTTTCTTTGGTGGAAGACTGTACCTGCTCCCTTCTTAAAAGGGGGAGGGAGGGTTGTACAGGCCCTGGTGGCATATTTGAGTTCTTCCTGAAACATAGCTCACGTGCCAAGAACAGACATAACGAGTAACTTTTGCTTTTCAGTACATTGTCTGCTTGCTCCGTACAAAGACTAAGCAATGGACTAGTGGTCTTCCTGTCCCACCCTACTCTGAAACAATAATTATAAAATGAACATGAGTGGAGCGATTGGAAAGATGAACTGAGTTAAGACATCGAAATACAAGCTAGAAAAATCCTGGCTTCATAGTAATCGGTTGACATATCGGATGGAACAACAGGAGAAACCATGTGATGCAGTCGCTATACCATCAGAATGATGCACATGTCGGAGTGTAGGTGGTTGGTTTACTTTATTATGCTTTTTGTCTCATAGGAATTGTTTTATATACAGAACCGGTCTACTCAGCCAGCGCCAGTTAATTAATATTTATTTTGACTGTTCTCGATGATCCAGTGCATGCTATGCATTAACCTGTGACGACAAAAAGAAAGAATTAGAGGTGACAGTGATGATTTGTAAGCATGGCGGGACCCGTCAACACTTCCTGAAACTGTTTCACTCAGTGTGTGAAAACATGTTCTCGCTAACGTTTTAGCCATCTCCAAGTCTTCAAATATCTTATGGTGGCCGAGGGTTACTTTTTAGCTAAATTTAAAACGTTTTTTTTTATACCACTGTTTGATAAAAATAGAAAATGTATGGTTCTGATGTACCTGAAGTCCCATTTACAAGTGTCGAATACCTCCTAGGCCAGGAAAGTAATGTGAGCATGCATTTTCAATCATTTTAATGAATTAGAGTGGCATACTAGAAGACCCTTTGATTGGCACTTCATCGAAAGACGACAGGTTACTAAAAGAGGGTGGCAATGTAGAACATTCATAAAAATACCAGGGTGTTTTTTTAGGTACTCCACTACAAACCAAACTCAAAAATTGAGTTGCCTATGTCACCCTAGACTTATGCATTGAGTGCCCCTCTCAAACTCTAGGGGGGTCAAAATTTTACAAGCACTTAAATGCAATGTTGGAGAAGCAAAGAAGCAGTTAACAGGAGGGAAAGTGGTCAAAGGATAGGGAGCCATTTCATGCTCTGATGTGCTAACCCAGGTGGGGCATGACTTTAGAGTTATCAATGTTTATCCGCAAATGATTCTGTAAAAGGTCCAATTCTCCTTCTGTATGTGCTAGGTAGGAATGACCAACAACCCCCCATAAAATCCTTCATCATCACGTTCTTTAAGAACTATTCCTCGATAAAGCATTTGCATTAGTAACCGGCAGGCTAAATGAAACAATCCAATTTGATCTCATGTACCAAGTGGTGTATTTGAATTCTTAAAAGTGCTCTTCCTAAACCCTCTTCATAGTTTAAATTTGCTATATTTTCCAATACATGAGGCAGCACTCAGAGAAGAAATCTTAAGTGTTATTGTCCCACAGAAGGTGTACCCTCTGCTTCTTTTCTGGATGGTTTTAAAAAGTGGTGGTCATGATCTCAATTTTAAAGTGACGTTTACTGCTCCACCTTGACCAAAGGTGAGATTTACCAGCTACTGACACTGCCTAGTTGACTACTGAACTTTGCATAATATTGTCTCATCTAGAAAATAGTACATCTGCTTTTGCCTCTTCCCATGATAACAGATGAAACTTGACTATTCAAAGGGTATGAGTACTGAGTGCATTTTATCTAAAGTGGTTCAACAAGCATTGGGATCTTAAAGCTGATGATGGCTGAGAGTTTTTCGCATCAGCTTCTGCCCGGAATTTTTCATTCTGCTTTATATGACTTTTGGTCTGTCTGCTGGGATCTGCACTAGAATGCCACAGTATTCAAGCCACGTTTACGGTTTTAACTGCTCTATGCTGTAAAATAAAATTGAGTTTTGAAATGGAATAGTTTTATGTAAATAAAAAGCTATATTTTGTATTTTAGAGTCGAAAACAAATAATAAACTGCTCTCTTTTGGGGAAAAAGCTTGTCTCTCCACTTCTGTGTCTTGGTGTCAGACATCCTAATAAAATACCTCCATTTATAACTTTGACAACCAAGTGAAAGATTGATAGGAAATGCAGTGTTCTTATATCCTTGGTGCATTGTATGTGTTGCATTTGTGACGTATTTTGTCAAAGCATGTATACTTAGTAATTTTGATACCCAATTCAAGTGGTGAAACCCATCCTAGATTACTATTCCCTTCACTGATATCAAAGCCCTGCACCTCTAAATAAAACAGGCCGACATTTAGAAAGTGATCATGGTCACGGTAGTAAAAGTTCAGCATTCACCAGCTTGGAGAAAATATATTGCTTCAACTTGTTTGGAAATTGCTGTGTGCAACTCACTACTCACTGGTTAGAGGCGGCAGACCTGAGAGCAGAGGACGGCCCGGGACCAGGGTTCGATTCCCGGCGCGGCAGGTTTCTGGACCAGGGTCAGCGGACTCGATAATTCTCTCGCCTTGGTGCCCACTCTGATCAGCGATCACACTCGGCAACTCTGGGCATTAGCTTGCCTCATCTTCACTAACGGCCCCACCAGACCGCCGGGGATGCCTGGTCTCACCCTGGAGATACCCATTAAGGAACCATCTCTCAGGGAAGCCAGGAAGGGTTTCGCAGCGGTCGAAGCGCCTTGGGACCCTCCGGGTAAGTAGTGCGCTATATAAATGCCTATACATACATACACTATCTGCTATCACTTTCCCTTTTTGTAGAAATGACCAAGTTTCTTCCCTTCAGTAATGTTCTTTCCGCTTCACAGATTGATGAAATGAACCCTTCTCAAGCACCATACTTGAACAATATGTCACCATCACCAGGTGGCGCTGAATGGCATCCAGCATACCGATACAAAGCCACTGGAAGTGAGATTATATTGCAATGTAAGGAGCCACAGTGCCAGTAATATCTGTTCTGTTCATTATTGTGCATCTCCATCAAGGCTGAGATGCAGTGGACAGAGTGCAACATAAAGCACATGAACACAGTAATGCATTGCGGATTATGAAGAAAGACAAGCGAAATTGTGGAAAGAAATGTGCAGAATCTGAATTATATGTCAGAAAGAAAGCTACGCAACATAAGTAGCTTGTTTGTTTCTCAACAAAACTTGCTCCTATAGACTCCTTTCATTGGCTACTCCCAAAGCATCCTTCCAATATGAAGGATGAATATATCATAGCAGCTAGAACACAAAGGAGTGAAGCACCATTGAACATGGTCACTTTTGACAGTTACTATAGCCTTATAGCCCGCCGTAGAGGGCTATACCGGCTATTAAAGGCCCCGAGCCGAAGGCGAGGGCCTTTAACAAGGGAGAGGGACTTTAATAGTGGTATAGCCCATCTACGAAGGGCTATAAGGCTATTAGAACATTCTGTCACTAGAGGACAGAATGTTCTAACAAAAAAACAAAGCCTTTTGGGAGCGTGAGGGAATTGGAATCCCCTCGGGCTCCCTAAAGTCTTTGTTCACAGCCAGACCTGTGAACAAAGAAACATTGGAATGTTGGAGCTCCAGGCTTATACCAGCCATTATAAGCCCAGAGCACTCCATTGTTTTCAATGGAGCTCCCAACATTCCAATGTTCTAATAAGCAATAATGTTTTATGATGGAATTAACAGACGCCCAAGTAGCTGCATCGCAAAACTTCTAAGTTGGTAGATCGCTCAAAAGGGCTAAAGTTGATGCCATGCCTGTGGTTGCATGACCATGGAGTGGTTCAGGAGGAGGCTTATTTGTCAATTCATAGCAATGTTTGGCCATCGGAAAAGTCACTTCTCACACTTACTATCTGATTACCTTCAAACCCAACAGGTTGTCAGTTACCCAAAAGGGCTAGATTCAGTGGTAACTGACTTAAAGCTCTTCTGGGATCTAGACTATTAAGTCTTTCATGATCCTTAGAAGGATGAAGTGGAGGAAAAAATGACAGTTGCACTGTCACTTGGTTGTCATGAAAGTCTGATGACACCTTTGAGAGGAAGGACAGTGTCACTAATTTAATTTTGAAAAAAAGGTTAAGCCTGATGAGGTGGACAAAGCCTCTTATTAACACCTCCTTGCACGAAGCTTATCAGAAAAAGAAATGTAATAGCCTACAGCGACCAATGGAGGCTGGCTGGGGAGCTGCCGCCCGGGGTGACGGCCTGCCCCGGGCCGAGCTGGTTGTGGACTGCGAAGGTAAGCCTGTGGCTGGAGCAGCTTGGGTGGAGGCCACGCGCCGGGACCATTGAGAAAGGAACGAGCCCCATGGGAAACTGAGCCGATTGCCCTGAAAGGAGAAGGTTGATGCCGCTGGGTCGCCTGGTGGCAGCCTCCCTGCCTGGAGTGCGGGCTGTGGAGCAGCCTGGTCCTCGGGCCCTGTGCGCTGGATCTCCGCGGGGGCGGCTGCCTCATTCCTGCAGGGGGTGTGCCTAGCGGATCTCAGGGGCCTCTGCGGACTGGGCAAAGGGGGACCGCCTCGGATGGTGACCTGCACATGGACCATGAAGACGAGGTCTCAAGTGTGAAAGCACGCAGTGGTTGTGATCAGAGCAGAGGCCTGTGCAGTGGCCGGCGCAGTTGAGTTCCCGTAGAGCGAACCTTGCAGATGCGGCCCCCTGGGCTCCAGGCCCGGTTCTAGAGGGTGGGCTGGGTGGGCCAGGCCCACCCACACATGAGCCTGGCCCACCCAAACATGAGCCTTGGCCCGAGGCTTGATGTGAGCCGTTCCCCCTCCCCCCCACACTAGTTTTTGGGCTGGCTCTCCTAATCGGAATTTAAGAGGCTGCTGCAGCCTCTGCGTAGCCCAGCACAGATTATCGCGGCCCATTGTCACATATAGAATGACAATGGGCCAAAGCCAGCAGGCACAGCATGTGGTGGGAGCTCCGGCCCTGGCCTTAGGGTGGAGGTCTTCAAACTGTGGGTCCGTGGCGGCAGTCCCAGGAGGGCACAAATGCCATGTTTAAGTACTTAAGAATGAAGATGGCCTGGAAGAGCAACTTTGTTTTTTTTTTTGCGTTTCCAGGCTATCTTTATTTACATGACAGTTGAAGTGTCATGAAAAGTAAGGCAGCTGTGATCCTGAACCTTGGGGTCGCAAGGTCAAGAGCTTTGCTAAAAACAGCACAATATTTTATAAGTATTTTGTTGTATTTACACATTCAGCAACTGCACTTAAAATAATGCTCACACCTACAAGTGAGTAATGAGGTGTTAAATAAATGCACATTAAACTAATTGATGGGACACACATCTTCACATTGTGAAACTTGGTTAATGCGATCCCCGGAGATTTCTGTATGAGTACAGAGTCACAAAATCGAATCCAGGATGGTGCAGTGCATAATAGTAACGTGTATTTATATAGTTTTACAGTCCCAGCATGTAACAGAAAGCAATGTGAATATGTAGGGCATTATTCTAAAATTGTAATAAACACTGTATAACATAGGTTGCCACACAATGATTAAGTATGTGATCAGGGCCAATGGAATTATGTGGCAGGGGAGCACCAAAGACAAATTATGCAGTATAATGCGGCACATTTTTACTAGTATGTATAAGTTAATTATTTTGACATTTTTTTTACATGGTAGTACTGTCTGGGCAAAGATTTCACCTCATTAGTACCAATTTAACAGCCAAATACAGAAATAAGTCACAGAAAGTTGTCCAGTTACCCTTTGAAAAGGGCTTCCAATGCGCGCAAACACGTCACCATGTTTTTTAGTAACTTTTGATCCATTTGCGCTTCAAACAATTGTTTTTAAAATCTGCATGTTATCCTGCGGGTGGTGGATTATGTGGCAAATACATAAATATGTGAAAAATGTTACGGCTGCAGAATCTCATAATTCCAGCAGCCCTATATAAGATAAAACATGGACCTCAAGATTAGCGTCAAGAAATAATGGAATAATGGACTTTTCAATCCTGACCAATGTCACTGGCCACATAAGCAATTACCCCCTCATACTAAAACGTCAATGCTTCTCAAAAGGTTGCAATTCGCAAATGTGGACCACATTTTTATTGGGTGCCCGGGCCCATTTCTGGTCCCAATCCGACTCGTGGCCCTCGCAGTGACGGCTAGAAGGCCAATAGAAAATGGCCATGTTCATTTCTTCCTGTTCTGGAAGTTTCGTGATTGGGTCTGGGCTCTTTCTCACAGGCACCCCCAATCACGCATCTCCTTTTGGTAAGGTGGGCTGTGTTGTGCAGGTACAATAGGGGCATTGTGAAGGGGACAAATTCTTTCTTTGACACTGGCTGCCTGGATATTTCCTTTTCTGTTCTGTGCTGGAGAAAAGAAGTTTGTTTATCCTAATTCACCTTTCGTGACCCCTGCAGCTGCTTATCAGATTGGACTGTGAGGCAGAGTTCTATGTACAAAGTAGGAAATAAAATGTGTGACTATTTGTTCTTATTTTTAAAATCTGGAAAGGCCCAGCAAGGCACATACTTTGTGGATGCTTCATTTAACTAGTTTTTATCATTATATTGACCATGGATGCAAGGCAACAATAAAAATGTCCAGATAACTGGTGATTAATGATCCTGCTGGAGAGCAATCCTTTGTTGGTAGTTTTGAAATGCAGATAAACTGTATTTTAAATGGATAGCTCAGTGGGTTACTGTCTTTGTCACAGTGATTCTTGTTTTACTTGCAGTTCAGAAGTTCCAATCCTAACACAGGACAGTGACCTATGAACTGTCATCAAAGAGCTGCATACAAACCTGAATGGTTTAGTTAGAACTTCACATATTTTTGGGTTGCAATATAGTTCAAACTTCCTCAGCCTTTCATTATTCTAATGTTGCTAAAAAGAGTTAGATTGGGCAGATATACATTTTTATTAGTAAAGCCAACCCCATAACCATTGGGGTATGCTTTAAATCCTGAGTTTGTGCTTCTCCAGACCACACCCTTTTAAAATACACTGCCCACCAGTATGAATGACATGAGTCCTACTCCTTCTAATCCTCATTGGCTTATGTGACATTCGTTATAGACTGATATACCTACTTGTATGATTTATTATCTCTGTATAATGTGTGTGTGATGTGAAGTACTGTAACACCCTACACTGATATGAGTAGCGCTACACAACAAATGAAATGAATATGAAAGACGGGCTACAGAGGGATGAAGGGCATTGTTGGAGGGTGGTACTGATGGTATCTACGGAGAAAGAGGTCATTGGTGAGGCACCAAACAAGACTTTCGCACTCGGCCCTGTCATGCCCTTTCGATTTTTTGTTTATTTAATTAGCAGTAAGGTCATGAGTGCGCAAAGACTGTTTGGTTGGCCCTCTGGGGTTGCCCAAACTAATTATGCCCACTCTGTCCTTCTCCATAAAAGCTGCATTGGCTGCAATGCAGCCTGCATAGAGAACATGGCCTCCACATAAGCCCCTGGCTGGGCGGCATCCCGACCAATCACAACACTGCTTGCACTGTTTTCATTGGCTTTAAGGAGGGAGCCTGGCTGCCTGCATCCTGATCCTGCCAGAGGCAGGAGAGCAGGAGCCAAGAAAGACGTGGGACCCGGCCGGCGGAAAGGTAAGCTACATTTTTTAATAATAATATTTATTAAATTAAACCCCTGCGTGAATCTCCTGCCCCACGTGATTCTTCTGCCCCGCGTGATCCCTCTGCCCCCTCGTCCTCCGCCCCGCGAGTCATGCCGGCCGCAACTGCCGCAGTGGCCCACCCAAATGCACCATTGGCCCACCCAAATAAAAATTCCTGGAGCCGGGCCTGCTGGGCTCTCTGTGTGCGCCGAGTCCTTCCCGGGCACCTTTGATGTAGTGCCTTTCACACCGGGGAATCGGAGATTCATTGCTTGTAGGGGGTGTGGTCACTTCTCTAAGTTAGTACGATGTACACTGGGCCTGTATTTGTGACTGCATTCCCGGAGATGCATCCTGCTGCGTGCCTGGCCCCCGGGGCCCACCCAGGAACTATCGGCAGGACTGGGTGGTGACGCCAGGTGGGACCTTTTGGTTGCTGCACGGCTCAGGTGCTCCCTACACCGCGCACAGAGGCTACTCCACAAGTTGAATGTTTTTGATCTAGAAGGGACTACCACCGCTGCTCGCCTGACCCTGGACTTCTGCGACTGCACTACAGTGTGCCTGTAAGTCCTTGAGGACCCTATTTGGGGGCTGCAAGGAGGCATCCAGCCGAGCATTGCCTGTGTGGGTGCTTGGGTGACTAGGGCGAGTAAGGACTTGGTACAGCGGCACCTCCGGAGTCCATATCTTGCGTCGTACATCCTAGAAGTGTAGATCACTCGTCCGGGTGATCGCTGGAGTATAGCGACTAGAGGACGCTCAGACAGCAAGTTGCCCGCCGAGATTCGAAGTGGTCCCCCCTGCTGACCTTGCAACCTGGCTCCTGGCTTTTCCTTCACCCCCAAAATGACTACAGCAAGAGGGGAAAAGAATACCAATCTCAAGGACATGTTACTGAAGCCCACAGGGAGTCCGGGGGAGACACGCTTGCACGGGCGCCTGAGGGGCTTTCAGACGCTGTGGCCATGGATGAGCCGGTCTCCCTCCCTTACCTGGAGTCTTTGTTCGCTTCCCAGTGGGTAACCTTCACTCTTTCAGGAAGGAAGTCACACAAGAGTTAAAGGGCACATGGCAGGATCTAGACGGGCTGGGCGAGAGGGTCCACACGCTTGAAAAAAAAGTAGAAGCAAGTACAACTCCAACAGGAGAGCCTTCGGCTTAGGGATCAGAACTTGGACCTCCAAGCCCACACGGAGGATTTGGAGGACAGGTTCCAGAACATACGGATACATTGAGTTCCCTCTGGAACCTAGGGATCAGACTTCACTGCCTACGCGCAGGACCTATTCCGAACCATCCTGGAAGCAGGCCCCGAGTTAGCTATCCAACTTGATAGAACGCACAGAGTGGGACCCAAGCGTTCGCCTAAAGCTCTGCCACTGGTCAGTCTTACTTGTACCCACGACTACCCCTTAAAGGAGCGTATTCTCCAGAAGGCCAGAGACAAACACCCCCTGCACTGTCAAGGCTGTCACCTGGTCCTCTATCAGGACCTTGCAGCGTCTATCCTTCAGAAATGGAGAGACTTCCGCCCCATCACCTCACATCTTCGGGTAGCGGGGTGTGCTACTCTTGGGGGCACCCCGTTCCGCATTATCTTTAGTCATGAAGGGAAACTGCACCAAACTAGATCCCTGGGAGAAGAACGCCGCATATTGGACTTGGGGGGTGACTCTCCCACAGCTACTCAAGAATGTCGGAGAAGAAACAGACAGATCAACTAACTCAGAGCGGGGGGCCCCAGCACCCCTCCGAGTGGCTCGCGACCAGATCCTGACACTATAGCCAGAGCGAAAAAGAGCAGTCATAGATACATTCTCTGGAACCTCTTCGAGACCAGCATCTCCTTGATGGGGGGGGGCTCTCCTCCGGGTATCCAGTTCCTGCTCGTCTGCTTGTAGCTCTTTCCTTTTCTCTTCAGCTTTGCCTTGACGCTACGCAGAGGCGGTGGACGGCCGGGCTCGGGCGGGGAGTGGGAGCCGCACCCATGACCCCACTAGTTATGAAATGGACACAACAGAAATGGACCCCACCTTTCTTTGCTCAGGTTTTAATTTTTTGTTGCTATAGTTTGCTGGGATTTTGGTTTGTTTTAAATTTTCTCGGTTGAAAGGACCTGGGAATTACTTTTGCGAGCTCTTGACCTTCTCACTTCCCAACGCAGTCAGCTCACACACACATGAACCATTGCCCTCCCACAAGTAGGCTGTGTATAGCGCCGTTCACTAGTGCCCAATGTCAGACCGACTGAGAATTCTCACTTTAAATGTCAAGGGCCTCAATCACCCCTTGAAGGGGAGCTCGATCTTGTCTTACTTGGAACACTCTGGGGCCCAAGTATGCCTATTACAAGAGACCCACGGCTTCCCCGGGATGAACACAGGCTCCGCTCCAAACACTTTCCACCCCAACTCTTCTCTTCCATTCCGAACACATCAGCGGGGGCAATTTTAGTCCCCCAACACTTCACAGGCAGGGTAATAGGCAGAGAGGCTAAACTACGGGGGAGGCTTTTGGCCTACTCATTACAAGTAGGCACCAAAACAATCACATTAGCCTCTCTATATTCGCCTAACGAAGGACAGGAGGCGTTCTTAAAACAAGCAGTGACAGAGACCATGGGAACCTCTGACCGCCTAGTCTTAGTGGGGGACGACCTAAACCTTGTCCTTGACAATGTCATGGGCCGATGTGCACAACGACAGGGGCAGACGGGAGCTCTTTCTAAAGAGGGCTTGGCCTGGCTCAACAATAGGGGCTGCTTCGCTAGTTGGAGGAACACACATCTGCAGGATCGAGAGTATAAATACTATTCATATGCTAGGAAAACATATGCCAGGCTAGACTATTTCCTGGGGACCTGTGACCTGTTCTCTCGGATGCAGGAGGTCATCATTGAACCCAGATCCCTGTCTGATCATGCGGCTGTAGTGTTCAGTATAGACATTCAAAAACATCGCCCAATCTCCAAAACTTGGCGCATGCAAGACAGTCTCTTGCAACGCCCCAGGAACGTAGATCAAATTACCAGAACGATTAAAGATTATCTGGCTATCAATGAGACCAAGGAAACAGCAGTTTCCATTATGTGGGATGCACTGAAGGCTGTGGCCACGGGCTAGATGATTGCCATATCGTCGGCCGAAAATAAAGAACGCAGGGATAAAAGGGACAATATTTCCAAACAAAGTGAGGAACTTGAGCATATTCATAACTGTACCGTGGGCCCCCCCCTCCCCGGGTATGGAGGCAGTTGGAGGCCGTCGAATCCCAACCAGCTGGAATTGATACAGATAGGGTAGAATATGCAGCCCTCCGTCTAAAGCACACATTTTACGTCGGGCCGACAGGGCAGGCCGCTTCCTTGCCAATAGGCTGAGCATTCGGCTGCAAGAGCAGCAGGTTCAGGAGGACCTAGACTCTGATGACCAGGCACGGACCAAAGACTCCCACATAGCTGAGGGGTTTAGAGATTACTATCAAACACCCTACACTGCGCAGAGGATATTTCGTAGTACCTCCAGGTAGCCAAAACATCTACCCTCACCTCAAACAAAGGGATGACCTGGATTGCCCGATCAAAATAGAGGAAGTTATTGCATGTATAGCCCGACTAAAGCTATCTCGGTCCCCTGGGCCGGACCACTTCCCATCCATCTTTTATAAAACCTTTTGTCTTATTCTAGCACCCCTGCTCACCCGACTCTTCGGCGACCTTGCTCCCTTCGATTAAATTTGCCTCCAATGCTCTGATCCTGAAACCAGGGAAAGACAAAACCCAATGCTCTTCGTACAGGCCGATCTCCCTTTTAAATACAGATTTTAAAATATTGTCAGGCATCCTAGCGGCCTGTCTCAATCCCTTACTGCCAGTCTCATTGACCCGACCAGGCAGGGTTTGTCCCACAATGCCAATGTGGGGACATACCTGCTGGGTCCTCCACCTTATCGATAAGGCCCAGAGACATGGCCAGGAACATATGATCTTATCGGTCGACGCAGAAAAAGCGTTCAACAGAGTTAATTGGCCCTACCGCATGTCTATTTTTAGAACATTTTGGCATGAAGGACAGATTTAGGAGGTGGAGGGCTAGCATTTACGACGGCCCTACCATAGTCATCCAGATAAATGACCATTCTTTCTCCCCATTCACAATTAATAGTTGCACCAGACAGGGATGCCCGTTGTCTCCGTTACTCTTTTCACTATATATGGAGCATATGGCCCACAGAGTCTGATCCCACCCTACAATTAAGGGCATCAAGTTCGGTAGCGACTCCCACACGATTAGCTTGTAAGCCGATGACATTCTGGTGATGCTCGAGGACCTGGTCTCATCCTTGCCGGCCTTTCTCGATGAACACACAGCCTTTGGCCAAGTCGCAGGGTTGAAAGTAAATATCCATATTCGTGATCTTTAAACTTAAAAATGACAAAATGGTCATTAACCACACTTCAACAAAACTTCCCTCTCCAGTGGGCTGCCTCACACATCAAATACTTGGGGCAATCACTTTGGAGATGGTGACTCTCAATTATCGTGCATTGACCCAGCAGATTTTTTCTGACCTGCGCCGCTGGCAGCAACATACTCTCTCCTGGCTTGGGAGGATGGCTGCTGCAAACATGGCTGTTCTACCCAGGATCTTATATCTCTTCCAAGTATTACCATTAGACCCAACCCGGGGTCCATTCGATCACTTCAGGGCGAGGTAAATCATTTCATCTGGGAGGTTAAACGTCCCAGACTTCGTAGAAACTTGACCTACAGACCTCTGTTAGAGGGTGGCTTGGGGGTTCCAGACATCCTTCGCTATTATGAGGGTAAACAGATTAGAATTTTTGTTGAATGGTCAGGTGTGGAGTCAGAAAAGCACTGGCTCTTTTTGGAAAAAGGGCTTGCAGGACAGCTTCTGTTGAAGATTCCCTTTCTTCCAAAAATCGCACCTTCCCCCAAGTTATATCTTTCTTCTATTACCAAGCCAGCGATGGCAGCCTGGGACAAGGTACCGGCACGTTGACATCTCACCTCCTTCCCCTTTCCCTTAATACCTATTGTAGGGAACCCTGACTTTACTCCGGCCCTTTCGGACCCTGGGTTCCATCGCTGGACCCTGGGTTCCATCGCTGGACCCAGGCAGGTTGTAGATCAGTGGGACATCTGTTTGACACGCAGGGTCCTATTCCGTTTGACTCTCTCCGCCAAGAACACGATCTTCCTGAAGGAGAGCGATGGCATTACACTAAAATATGCCATTGGGGGCGTGGCCAAGATGGCGGGCTGAGAGGACGCACTTGCCGTGAGCTCCCGAGCCCCTGGAAACCCTGCACCGCTTACAACCGCTGATCTCCCCCGGATCGAGCGGTAACCACACCTGGTGATCCCCGTGGTGGTGTAGAGCAGTCGGCGAGCCCCAGGTGTCCCCCCCGCGGTGGTGATTCCGCTCGGACACCGGCTAAGACGGGGCCCGCTGATCGGCCTGTGGGAGGCCTGAGAGCCGCGAGACCTTCAGGCTTGGGGTCCCGGCGGCGTGATCCAGCGAATGCGAGTGGCCTTCCGGCATACCTGCGCCGCAGCGATTGAGGGGGTACCGAGACGGCCTTCGCCGGCGGAGCGGAGCGGACCGGAAGAAGGCGACGAAGGCGTAGCCGGCCTACGACGACTACGCGAGACCGGGGCTCGAGAAGGCCTACTCCACGTGGCTACTCCGGCCCACCCCTGGCCGTGGCAGAGTAGAGTCGCGCATCCGGAGTATTTGCACGTCCAGGCGAGCCGACCCTAGTTGCCTTTCGCCCTGCGGGCCTGCCCTTCGACTGTGTGTATCGCGTGAGGACCCGTGACGGGGATCGGCCTCGTTCCCTGGGCGTTGGCCCCGTTGACTGTAACGGGCGGCCATTTTGGAGACCTCGGACCGGCCGCCCAGCCTTGATCGGGGCCTCTGCGCTGCAGCGCTTCCTGACTGGCGATTGAGTGCCCGGCCGGCTTCTGCTGCTCGGCTGCCCTGACCTTAGAAGCCTCTTCGCCGAGCTGCGGCCATCGGTGACTCCCGCCTCGCCAGGATGTCGAATGTCAGGGGTCAGAGGAGAGGCGACCAGACTTTGCCGGACATGTTTGGACGCGGTGCCCTGCGCAGCGGGGGGAGCCAGGCCGCCCCGAGCTCCCCAGCCCATTCCAGAGGCGCTGACGGCGGAGAGCCCCCGGTTACTCGATCGTTCCTGGAGTCGCTGTTCAGCTCCCTGAGAGAGGATTTTCAGACTTTGAAGCAGGAGGTGGCCGGAGAGGTCCGGGAAGTCCGGAGAGAAGTGGACTCCCTGGGGGAGCGAGTTAACACTGTGGAGGAGGCTGGTCATTCTCGAGATGAAGAGATCACCCACCTACAGCAGGAGGTCCTGCGGCTGCGGGAGCAACAGATTAAGCTGCAGGCCCACGCCGAAGACCTCGAAAACCGGTCCAGGCGGAACAATATCAGGGTCCGGGGCGTCCCGTCCAACGAGGAGGGTGACGACGTGGCCGCCTACCTGGGGGCCCTCTTCCGCGCAATCTTGGTGGAGTCGGAGGACTTTCAAGTCCGTATCGACAGGGCGCACAGGGTGGGCCGCCCTCGCAGAGCCTCGGCGCCCCCCCCGGACATTTTGGCCTTTCTGCCGGACTTCCCCCTGAAGGAGCGGATTCTCCGCGAGGCGCGGCGGCAGCAGCAGCAGCAGCAGCAGCAGCAGCAGCAGCAGCAGCAGCCTTTCCGCTTCAGGGATCGCCCGGTGGCTCTCTATCAAGACTTGTCCACGGTCACGCTGCAGAAGAGGAAATCTTTTAAAATTGCCACGGACTTCCTTCGGGAGCATGAAACGCAGTATTCTTGGGGGCACCCCTTCCGCTTGATCTTCCGGTGGAATGGGACATTGCACCAGCTTCGGTCCCTCCAGGATGTCTGCGCAGTGTTGGGGATCACGGCTTCGGATACAGACACCCCGGCGCCACGCCGCAGGCGAAACACTCGAGACGGCTGGCAGCAGATTGGGGATAGGCGCTCCCCACCGCCTGAGCGGCCTGACTCGCCCACGATTCGGGCGGACATGTCGAGCGCTATCCAGGAGGCCTCCAGGGCGACAGCGAACAGTGATGTGGCCTTGACGGCCTGACTTTACTCCGGGGGGAGTCTACATTAGCTTTTCATCATTGCAGGTGCGGGGGTTTTGGGGGTAGGGGGGGCCGGGGGTGCTGGTGGTGGTGGCTGGACGTCCACTCAATCGACTTTCCGCGGCCTTGTCCGATAAGGACCGGACTGGGACAATAACTTTTTTGAATTGTTTGAGAGGCGGGGGGTGGGAAGGGGAGTTGCAGGGGACGGTTCTGAGTTGGGGGGTCTGTTGGAGAGATGGGAGTTGGGGGCAGTGTCGAGCTGGGTGCGAGAAGTTCCGGGGGAAGGGGGGGGTCCACTTAGTTGGGGGGTTTTGGGGTTCGGGGACTGTGCTGTGCCCTAGGGATGTTTGCTTTCGCTGTGAGTTGAGGTTTTTTGTTGTGGCCTCTGTGTTTCGCCCGCTGGGCCTTGCCCGCCTTCCTGTGCGTTTCTGGGGTTCCCCTCCTTGATGGCCCTTAAAGTCGTTACTCTGAATGTGAAGGGACTGAATAACCCGGTTAAAAGACGAGCCGTCCTGTCTCTGTTAGAGAACTCTCAGGCCGACATCTACCTGCTGCAGGAGACCCATCTGCTGGCCAAGGACTGTCCCAGAATGCGCACCCCCAAGTTCCCCACGCAACTCTTTTCCTCCAGTGCTTCTAAAACGGCAGGTGTGGCGCTCTTGTTCTCTAGAGGGTTCAGGGGGGAGGTTTTGCAGAAGGTGGCGGAACAGAAGGGGAGACTTCTGGCATATAGGATCAAGGTGGGGGGCTTGGTGTTGACTGTAGGCTCCATATACGGCCCCAATGACCATCAAGACCAATTTTTGCTCAGGGCATTGGAAGACGTGGCATCCACCTCTGATAGGCACATAGTGCTGGGGGGAGATCTGAATTTGGTCTTTGACGCGACTCTGGACAGGTCTGTGCAACGGCGCCACCAGTTGGGAGAGCTTTCGGGCTCGGTTCGTACCCGACTGGAGGAGCTAGATATGCACGACATGTGGCGCCGCCTCCACCCCGTGACCCGCGCATATTCCTATTTCTCTCATGCACACAAGTCCTACGCGAGACTGGATCATCTTCTAGTGACGGGCCCAATGTTCGCACTAGCCTCGAATGCCGACATGGGAGTCCTCTCTCTCTCCGACCATGCGCCGGTGGAGGGTACCTTCTGTCTACCTCCGGTGGCTCGCCCGAGAGGGGTCTGGCGTCTTCGGGACACGCTGCTGCATAGGCGATCGACGGTGCAACAGATTCGCGCGGCCATAACGGACTTCCAGCGAGTGGACGACACAACCCGCGCGACGCAATGGGCTGCCCTAAAGGCTGTGCTCATGGGCGAATTAATCGCTATCTCCTCGGCGGAGAATAAGGATCGCCAGCTCAAGAGGGACGAGCTTACTAGGCAGGTGCGGGAGCTGGAACAGGTACATCACAGGACGGGCGCCCCCAGAGTCTGGAGGCAATTGAAGGCCGCCAGGAAACTCTTGTCTGCTCTCGACACAGACCGGGCGGAGTACGCGGTGCTTCGCCTGAAGCACAAGTATTACACCGGTGGAGACAGGTGCGGCCGGCTCTTGGCGCACAAGCTCAGGGTGCAACACCAACAGCACCGGGTGAAAGAGCTGATTACTCCTGCCGGGGGGTCAGTCACGGAAGACCAGCAGATTGCGGACGTTTTCCGTAGCTTCTACGCTGACCTCTACACTGGCGAGGCCCCCTCTGCGCGGGCGGAGGCGGACTATCTGGATTCCGTGTCGCTCCCGTCGCTGATGCCTGATCAGGCCCAGTATCTGGAGCGGGAGATTCGGATAGAGGAGGTGGTTACGGCGATCTCCAGGCTTAAGATGGCTAAGGCCCCGGGACCGGATGGCTTCATCCCTCTTTTTTATAAGACCTTCTGTCAGGAACTTGCGCCTCTATTGACGCGTCTCTTCAATACATTTTCGGAGCCGGGTACCATCCCCCCCGAATTTCTCCAGGCCACGGTCTCTGTGATCCCGAAACCGGGCAAGGACCGGACTGCCTGCGGGTCCTACCGCCCTATCTCGCTACTGAACACAGACCTGAAGGTTTTCACTAGCATACTTGCAGCACGTCTGGCACTTCATCTCCCGGGAATGGTCGACTCGGATCAGGCCGGTTTTGTGCCAGGCAGGCAGACAGTGGACAACACGAAGAGGGTGACTCATATTCTTGAGAAGGCCTCCAGGATCCCCGGGGAACGCATGCTCCTCTCCATTGACGCGGAAAAGGCGTTTGACAGGGTGCATTGGCCCTATCTAGAGAAGGTCCTGGGCAAGTTTGGGGTCGGTGAGAAGTTCCGGCACCTGATTTTCAACTGCTACCGTTTTCCATCCGCGGTGGTCCGGGTGAATGGGGGCAGCTCTCGACCCTTTCCAATAGAACGTGGCACGCGACAGGGATGCCCACTGTCCCCTCTGCTCTTCGCTCTTTATATGGAGCCGTTCACTCAAAGGGTGCGCCAGAACCCCGATATCACAGGGGTCAGGATGGGAGAGTTTCGCCATGCCCTTAGCCTCTACGCGGATGACGTCATTTTGACGCTCGATGACCTGCGGAGGTCCCTGCCTGCATGTATCTCGGAACTAGACCTCTTTGCCACGGTGGCGGGCTTCAAAGTGAACCTCGGGAAGTCTGCTGCCCTCGATATCTCGCTGACTGACGCCACCAGAGCTGACCTGCAGAGGCTTTTCCCTTTGAGCTGGTCTGGGGACCGGATACCGTATCTGGGGATCCTCTTGGCACCCTCACTCCCCGCGATGGTCACGGCCAATTACACGGCCTTGAGTGCGAAAATCAGAGAGGAATTGGCCAGATGGGACAAGGGCACGTTGTCGCTGCTGGGCAGGGTGGCCGCAGTGAAGATGACCCTTCTACCTCAGGTGCTATACCTGTTTAGGGCGCTCCCGCTACAGCCCCCCAAAGGGTGGCTCACGGAGACTCAATCGGCCATCGCACGTTTTGTGTGGCAGGGCCGTAGGCCTAGGATCAAACGGACCATAGCTACGCTGGCGCCTGAGTCTGGAGGACTAGGGATACCAGACTTGCAGAAATATTTCCAGGCCGCCCAATTGCGCTATTTGGTGAAGTGGAGCCGGTGGGAGTCGGATAAACACTGGCTGTTTTAGGACCAGGCGGTGGCAGGCAGAACGCTGCAAGAGGTGCCTTTCCTGAGACGGGCCCATCAGCCTCCTAACCTTTACGCCTCTTTTGTGACGCGGGTCCCGCTTCGTGTGTGGGACTCAGTGGCTACTAGGCATGAACTCACTACCTTTCCCTCTCCCTTTACGCCGCTGATTGGCAATCCGGACTTTGGCCCGGGTATGGAGCCTGGCGCCTACGATCACTGGCGGGCGGCCCGTTGCTGCACCTTGTATCATCTATATGGCCCGGAGGGTGTCGTCCCCTTCCAGGACTTGCGTCGGGATTATGGCCTCCCCGAGATGGAACGCATGCGGTATATGCAGGCGCGCCACTGGGCGCTACAGCCTCAGGTGCGCGCGACGGCATACCGGGAGATCACGGCGTACGAGCGCTGGCTAGTCACGCGCTCGTCGGACGCTAAGCTCATCTCCGATTTGTATAAGATGCTGCAGCCCCCCCCCTTTCATATCCACAACCCGGGTAGGGAGCGCTGGGAGTGGGAGCTTGGTCGAGTGCTGAGTCATACTGAATGGGACCACATCTCCTATCGGGCGCGCCACTCTGCCTATCACACGGGGCTCACGGAGACCTTCACCAAGATTTCCACCTATTGGTATCGCACCCCTGAGAAACTACATGAGATGGATAGCTCAATACCTGGGACGTGCTGGCGTAACTGTGGTCAGAACGGCACGCTTACTCATATCTTGTGGGACTGTCCCCTTTTGGCTTCTTACTGGGAGGAGGTCCTCAATGAGGTTGACAAATGTTTCGGGATAGAGCTACCCCGCTTCCCTGCCTATGTCCTATTGGGATTACCGAATGGATTGATGTACCCTCTCAGATCTAAAAGGGGTAGGCAAATAGCGATAGCCTTGGGGTCAGCAGTACAGAACATACTTATACACTGGCGCTCCACCACGCTCCCCGCTGTTGTTGGCTGGCTGCACAGATTGTGGCATGTCCTTGGAATGGAGAAGCTGTCCCTAGTGGTGGCAGGAGACGTAGATACTTTTGAGGAACTGTGGGCACCTTTCCATAATCTGTTATGCTCTGAATTCAAAGAAATCACCTGCCCTAGGTATCTTAGACTGTTGCGGCTGACACCGCCGCCGGACCCGCCTAATTGACTGGTCTAAGCCGGCATCTGGTAGTGGGGGCGAACGATAGGTTGCAATGAGGGGAGAGCGAGTGGTTGACGGCACAGTACAGGGGGTGGGGATGGGGTGTGGGAGTTTGGGAGTAGTTGGTTGGGTAGGAAATGGGGCAGGGTTGTTTCCCCCACCCTTTTTATTTTTCCTCTTTTCCCTTTCCTTCCCTTCCCCCCCTTCTTTTTTCTCCATCCACAGGTGCGTGAGCTATGTTTCCAAGCATGATGGTGCCCACTGTGGCGAAAGGACTGCTTTGATGTATCTACTGTACCATACACACTGATTTTGAGGGCACCTGTGGTTTTCTTAATTTTTATGTGGCTCTGTTCTTTCCTTCCTTACCCTGCTTCAATAAAATACTTTAAACCTAAAATATGCCATTGGGTACTGCAGCCCTCTGTCAGGCATGGGGCACGAAGCCACCTCACTCCTTATGAACCCTGGCTTTTTTCTAGCACATCAGGCACACACCTTATTACCCATGTGTATAAACTACTGGCCCCTGAATGCCCAGCTACGAAATACCCGGGTCAAAGGCGGTGGGAGTAAGAAATAGGAAGGGAACTGTCCCTGAAAGAATGGGATGACATGTACTATCGCGCTTGACACACATCTCGCAATATCCCAGGGGCTGAAACAGCCACAAAAATTGTAACTTACTGGTACTTTACCCCTAATAGACTACATAAATTTAGACCATCTACAATGCCTGACTGCTGGCAACAATGCGATTCTGTAGGCACACTACTGCACATGCTATGGGAATGCCCAAAATTAGCTACATACTGGGAGCAGGTCCTTAAGAACATAAGGACCTAGACATGCATCTTGACACAGAAATCCCTAGATTCCCGGCATATATCCTCCTTGGCCTCCCTAACGCACTCACCTTCCCATTAAAGTCCAACAGAGGCAGGCAGATAGGTTTAGAGCGACTGGAGGCTCTTCAGAATATTTTACTGCCCTGGGGTACTCAAAATACCCCCACTCACACAGGTTGGCTACATAGACTCTGGCATATAATGGGGATGGAGCGGATCATCCTCACTCTGATGAATCAAAGCTCTTCATTCCCCAAACTTTGGAAGCCCTTCATAACCCTCCTCACAACAGAATTCAGTGAAGTCACTTGCTCCAAGTATTTACCCTTACTCCGCTTATCGGAGCTGGATTCAGTTCTAATATAATACCTGTTGGCTCTATCTCCTCACTATTTTGTATGTATCACCAGGTCTGGGATGGTTGGGTGGGTGGGTGGGTAGAGCTGTGGGTCTAACAATTGTTGCAACATTATGACCAGAGGTTTCACCTCCTGTTTCATATGCATGAAGTTATTGAAATGCTAAAGAAATTTAAACCATAAATCTGGTCTTTGTTTTGGGTAAAGCTGGATGTTAAAAAAAGAAAGCTACCTTTCTGTGTGGGCGCTGGGGAATTGTGTCCTCGTGTCGGACAGTGACACAAGGACAAATTCAGTATGTTTCCCTGGGGTGATCGGATCACAGATCCAATGCACAAATAGCTGCCAAAACCTGAATCCAGCGCAATCCCCCTGCTTTCTACTTTTGACTACAGTAGTATTACATACTTGCTATACATTGCAATTCAGAAACAGAGCATGAAATGTTTACCTCTCATCATTTCTATGGGGAGTTCCTCACACATGCAAGTTTAGTCCTTAGGGCCCAATTTAGATGTTGGAAGGACCTCGATTCGGTACTGGGACCAACCGCCCTCCAGTCCCCGGTCCCAACCCAGCAATTAGCATGCAACCTAACACTGTTTGGTCATACTCCAAGCCGGTACATTAGGAGCATGCATCCCAACCGGAATGCATGCTCTCATTGTAACGGGAAGAGGTGTAGTTCATCCCTGCACATCGTGGCAGGCACCTCAAGGGGCCTGCCACGGGGTGCAGGGATCAACAAGAGGGTACCATAGGTGCCCCTTTCTAAATCCAACTGGAGGCTGTGCACCCATGGGGGCCCTGTTAGGGCCCCCCAATGTCAACTTCTGACAGCCTTTCTGTGTCAGAAAGGCGGCACAGAAAGGCTTTCGGAATCCAACATTGTAATCCCTTGGGCGGAAAGTGCAGCCCTTGGGATTACTGAAGGCATTCTGAATGGCAAGCGGGCTTTCCGAGCCCTTCGGAAGCCATTCGGAAATCCAGTTTGGATTCCTTTCCGACCAACTCCATCCAAATAGGTTGGTAGGAAATGAATCCGAACAGCTGAATACGATGCCGTAGGAATGGCTTTGACCGAGGGTCGGAGCCATTTACTACGGCATCGTAATCGGCCCCTAAGTTGTAAATGTGGGAGGGACCGGGGTGTGGCTAGAAAAGAGGGGATATTTTCAACTAAAAGGGAAGTGTATAGGGAGGAGTAAGGAAGAGTTTAGGAAAGGTTAAAAAGGGGTTTAGGGAGGAATGTGCACCCACTTATCCCATAAAAAAATAAAACCCATTCCTATTCACAAACTGCACTTCTAAAGTTACCATAGTCAAAAAAATGACTCAAATAAGGTTACATTTAATCATTTAAACTCGTTAAAAATACAAATAAATTTAATTTAATGTTAAAAATATTCTCAAAGTCCAACTGATGTAATTTATTTTAATACCCTTTTTAATTAAAAAAAGTAATGTACCGTTTATTTTTAAGAAAATATAATAAAATTACTTTTAATTAATTTCATATGTTACATTCAATAATTATTTGTAAATAATGAAAATATATTTTTTCTTTATGTGGGATTTTAGTTTAAACTTAAAAAAAAATGTTTTATGTAATTTATTCTATCAAAAGAATTACATTTTAAATTAAAATAATTCTGTAATTTTTTTATTTTGTTCTACATTAAAATATATAGAATTAGTGTGTTAATAGTTAACATAAAATATGTTATTGTTTGTTTTTTTATTAAATAAATACACTTTTTATTACTTTACCCTATACTTTACCATGGAGAGATGTCCACCTCCTGGGCAGAGTTCTCGCTATGATGAAGTATAGAAAAAAATATTAAGTTAATACACTTTAGAAAAATGATTACAACTATTTTTATGTTAAGCATTAATGTAAATTAATGTGATGCATGTAGTTTGAATGTATAATAGCACTATATAAGTAATATAGTATTAATTATTTAATTTAAATAAATAAAATGTATTTAAAAAATCCTACCTATATTTATTTATTATGTATTAAAACTTACAAAAAAGTAAGTATATAATCAATTGAAATTAATTTAATTATTTTATAATTAGTTACATTTATGTTTACATTCAAAAGGTAAACTAAAATATTTTAGCATAAAATTATATTTATTTTTAATTACATTTACATTTTTTTAACATCAAATTATATATATATATATATGTATCAACAAAAACCAACCAACCAATTAATTCTAGTTAGAACCTTGTTTCCATAGGAAAGGCATTTTTTGTTGTCCTAATATCTTTGGCACTGTTTGACTAATCTTCACAAACCTTCCAAAAACATCTTCTTCCACCTCAGCTCCTAACTGGAAAGTTTTGAGGGGATACGTCAAGTGGTAGCCGAGAAAAAGGCGACGTCCCAAACATGTATTCCCTATTCATTTTTCCATTGGAACTTTAGACATAGCTACAGCCCAAACTACTGAACGGATTTACACCAATTTGGCAGAAAGTTAAATCTTCGTCCAGAAATAGTATGTTTTGTGATTTGGTGTCAATCTGTTCAGTAGTTCTAAAACAAATGAATGCTAAAAAACATTGCATATTTCAAGCCATGAAGGGCCCACGAACCGGAGAGATCTCAAGCTGAGATCTGATTGGCTGCCACCACATCCGCAACAATGTGGCAGAAGCCATGTTAGGACTCAAATCTGCGCAAAAGGGGTTCTGGCCATCCTGGAACAACAACATCACTGACCTTGTTTCAGGAGAGATACCAGTGGCGACTGATGCCAAAACAAAGCAAGAAATGTCTTTCAATGTCAAGTTTGTTAATTAATAAAACTTCTATTGTTGTAAGGCTGATGCCCACCACTCAAAACTTCACAGCCTTTTGACTGGGCCTTTACCGCCCAATACAATATATTGTTGTTGCTGTCGACACCTGTATTAGATTTCTGTGGGTGTGGGCACATTGTGCAGGAAGTACCGATGCCTTCCAAAAATTCTGTGGTTTCTTTTTGTGTTTTTCAATCAGATAATGGATCGGAGTTCACTACAAAACTCCTTTGCTGAGGATCTTTGCCGTGTGAAAGCACAACTGCAACTCTCTTACCCAAACTAGCCTCAGAGCAATGACATTTTTAAGAGAGCGACAGCGCACCCTAACACATTTTTTGTATTTGAGGGCTCTAAGTGTAGCCATACTATGGTATCAAGATCTATATGATGTACAGCAAACTCTCAATACCCCACTAAGACATGTACACTAGTCTAAGAACCTACACCAAAACGCTATGTGGCCCAGACATGCGACAAGCGCTGAGTCCAAGAACAGTCATGTCTTTATTGTTACAGGACTTGCAAGAGACCAGGGAAAAGATTTCAGAGCTACAAAATACTACACTACTGGCCCACAGAACACAGCTTGGCTGGATTCCAAAGCCAGGTAACATTATCCAGGCAAAGATCACTTAGAAACAGTAATTTGGAATGATACATGTGCTCCTAATGGATCATTAGTTGCATCCCCTTGTGCACACCTTCTTGTTCCTGGTATTACACCTAGGACTCCGTAAATTAAATGTGCTTCTTTTTTGAAATTCCATCTTTATTGTTTTTTCTTATTTATTGTTATAGAATTCCATTCATGAAATTATTTCTTCATTTCATTATGATTATTCACATAGACATGGCATCTGGCTTTGATTCCTATGCATTTCAGGCATAGAGCCCTTCCTCAGGGAGCATCGCTACAAATCAAAAGATAACTTAATGACCAAATGGTCTAGATTGCTATACAATGAAATATAACCAACATGTGCTTGTCTTTAATGTGGTCCACTCGTGAACGGTGCGTATAAAGAAACCAGTGCTTAACTGAACAGTTTCAAAAAAGAATGTGAAACCACCATCACTACAACGTGTCTGTTGTGTTATATTACGATCTACCATGCTGGCTAACCAGGTCACTCTACCGTGAAAAACAACCCGTGCTCAAAACACTTACATGCCGGCTCTCCGATGTTGGAAAGCTCCTCAATATGAATAATAACCGTTTTTGTGAAAAAAATACGAGGTCGCGTTAGCTTTACCGGATACAAAAATGTATGAGTCCATCACAACTTGACTCGCTACCGCCTAAACTTACTTGAGACGCGTCGCGTTTCTTCTTCCTCTGTAGAGTCAGCCGGTCGATTGTATTGCTTGTCCCGTAAAGCGCATTTGTTGTGCTTCCTTAAACTTGCCTCCCGGGTGCCGTGATTGGACACCCACAGCAGGTCACACGACGGGTAAAAATCGAAAATAGACTACCGCCCGGCATGATAGTTGCCGGTGAAAGACCTTATACTTGACAATAAAAAACGAAAGTGCCGGAACGGCGATTATAATGTGTGATAAGTGCAAAAAAATTCAAAAAATACGCCAACGTTCTGCCAGATAAGAAAAAAAGGCAGGGACATTACGAAAGTAATCGCATCTCAGTCGAGACTGCGGTGTCAATGTGTAATGTGACCTTATGACGCATTCGATATTTCAGCAACAAAAAACAACCATGTGGACTAAGGGCCTAACAAATGACATAATGATATGGGGTTGAATGCAAACAGTTCACAGTTCAATTACAGATAACAAGCGAATTCAATGCGGTCATTCAGACCCTTTGGCTTGCTTAAGTTCATCCTGTAAATCCAGATGTTCTCTCGCTGAAGTAAATATTTACTGATGTCTTTCCCTTCTGTATTTACGACAGTTTCCAAAACCAATAAATTTTTCTTTCGGTCTTTCAGGAGACATTGGTCCATTTTAAACTTAGAGCCAAACTTCAATTCAATTTTTGACAACCCACCACTGTTTGCTCACACAAGGAGCAAGAACATAGGAGAATTACTCAAATCAAAAACAGAAACAGCGACACTGTACAAAGGGACTAGACCATGCATGCATTGTGGGAACTGCAACAACATCATTAAAGGTTCTGTAATAACACACCCTATGAAGGAATATGATATAAAATTGAGAGTAAATACCACGTGTGACACGTCTAACGTTGTTTATCTATTGAAATGCCCTTGTGGCAAAGTATATGTTGAAAAGACCGAAAGAAAAATTAAGATGCGCATAAATGAACACAAGTCAAACATTCTGACTCACAACCAGAAGTCAGCAGTGGCTATGCATTTTTTTGAGGAACACCATAATGTTTCCCAATTTAGAATTTTGGTATCCAGGCCTCTACTATGAAGCCTGGAGGGCACCTGTGGTGCCCCCCAAACATCCATGCCCTGTGTGGCAGACACCATGCACACACATTGGTTGGATGTTTTAAAAAGTATATTTTTTCTATTATGGCTTATGCTGGTCGCATTATAATAATGGAAGCAGAACAGCCGACTCCTTGTCGGCTGGTCCCTTTCCGCTACGGTGTCGGTCGGACACTCTTCCGACCGCCATCATAATAAGGCCCTCTGTCTCACATGCTACTGCTCATGAACATCAGTGCCCTAAATGTCAATACTTTACTTTCAGGTGTGGATTTCGAAGCTATATAGAACTGACACAGCAGGAATAGAAGCCCATGTGAACTATTGCATACCATTCCCAATAGTATACCTATAAATTTACGCATGGCAGAGCTTTTCAGGTGTAATACTGGAATGTTGATGATTTCAAAACAAAATGTAAAAGTATGTTCAGCTGTGTCAGAATGCACTACACCAAGTTCCAGATCCAAATGAGCAATGTATTTTTACGCTTCTCCTTATCCACAGCAACCAGAGATATGTTGGTTAGCAGTAGACCTGGGCAAAGGGGAATTGGAGGAGAGGGAAAACAAAGACCTTGGATATCACACCTTTTACTTATTACACTGCTAGATGCACACATCTATTGCAAGGGTGATGGTATCTGCTGTTTGACAATGGATATCTAAAGAAAAGACTAATATCTTGGTATATAACTCTCCATTGAGTCATCATCCCTAGCTGTTGCAAATTATATACATCCAGAATATCTCTTTACCTCAGAATCTCTGGGATATTGATGGAGCATTAGTGTTTCTAAAACCAAAACACAAATAGAATCTTAGTAAATTATATACTTAAATTTTGTCACTATCTTACTTCCTTTTATGATAAGGTAACTACCTTAAGTTATTGCAGTATTTTCTCTCTGCTTCTACTGTATACACTAAGGTTTGCTACTTAGGGGCTGATTCTGATGTTGGACGGACTCAGGTCCGTCCGACATCGGTCAGGAGCTGTAACCGACCGACCTGCTGTGGTCTGTTATGGCCCTGCTAGTATGATGCGACTGAACAGGGTTCGGTCGCACTTGTATACCTCACAATGCAAGCATGCATTCCGACCGGAAAGCATGCTTGCAATGTGAAATGCAGGGGTGCAGTTCATCCCTGCACCCTGTGGCCGGCACCCCAAGGTGCCTGCCACCGGGTGCGTGGATCAAAAGAATGGAACAATAGTGGCCCCTAGGCCGCCATTTGGCGGCCTCACACCCATGGGGGCCATGCTGGGGGCCCCAGGGACAGTTTCCGACTGCCTTTTCGTGCCGTACACACCGGCACGAAAAGGCCGTGAAAAACTGCCATCGTACTCCATCGGTCGTAATGAGGTGACAGGGGGAGTACTGGAGGATTTCCGGATGGCAGACTGGCTCTTTGAGACTCTCCGAGTCGGATTCCTATCCAGAATAGCTCTGTAGGAAAGCACACTAATACATACATAACACTACATTCCATTGTTTCCAGCAACGAATTGGCTTGCAGA
Organism: Lissotriton vulgaris; assembly: GCF_964263255.1. Classification (NCBI taxonomy): domain Eukaryota; kingdom Metazoa; phylum Chordata; class Amphibia; order Caudata; family Salamandridae; genus Lissotriton; species Lissotriton vulgaris. The sequence continues at coordinate 146,974,620 of NC_141697.1, read as the reverse complement.
TCACAAAACCATGGTGATTAAATCTTCTTGAATGACCATGGTTATGCAGCCTGCTCTTACTGGCTAAAAGAAAGGATATTTCGATCAAAGGACAATATTAGTGCTCCGTGGGCTAGGACAATTGGAACAAGCGATTTTTGGCCATAAGGGAGACCAGACACAAAGAATAGCATCTGAGTTCCCTACGATTTTCTGAAAAAAGCAGGACGAGAACCAAAGGATCCCCTACCATACCTCAGCTGCACTTAAATTCACAATAGTAAAGCGGTCCTGAAGAAGGTGGCTCTAATTATTTTACCACCGAAACCAGTGTTGGCCTGGTTGTTCCAGCAGGCTGCATAACCATGGACCTTCAAGAAGATTTACCGTAATCACCATGATTTTGTGATCTGCAAGTCAATTCGTTGCTGGAAACAATGGAATTTAGTGTGATATATGTATGAGTGTGCTTGGTATGTTTTTACTGTATGAGAGGTTGGTACGATAGTGTTTCTGGTAGGGTGATGTTTATTTTTTGTTTTATTTTTTAGACAATATTTATGGCATTTATTATCATGTATTGGTTTAATTACTTGTTTAAAGATGTCTCTTCGTCTTTCCTGAAAGTGTCTGCATATATAAACTGTTCACAAAAAAAGGAAAAAAGTTTGTTTCATCATCTATGAAATGATATTATAAAAAAGAAAAAAAGAGATAAAAAGAAATGAAACATAAACAATTTAAAAAAAAGTTTACAATCTCTTTTTATATAATTGTTGTATTTTGCACTTTTGAGGGAGAGCCCAACTGAGCCAGTGTTGGCCATAGTAAATGATTGGGTGGTCAAGTGGGAGGTCTTTATATTTGCAAACAACCAGGTATTGGTCTTTGTCCTTTTCAGTGGCCCTCTCTGGTATACAGAGTCATAACTTGACCTCCGCACATGGGTAACAACCCAATTGGCGCGGTTAACTTCGCAGTGGCCCCCTCTAGCATTTGAGGTCCCAACTTACATACCACACATGGGTGTTGGCCTGATCAACATGATTAACTTCACAGCAGACCCATTTGGCATATGGAGTTGACAGCTTACACACAGCACACGTGATAGCCTTGTTGGCACGGCAGTCCTCTCCTCACAACTCGCGTCAGGGATCCGCTCTCTAGGATCTTTCACTGGACATTGCTCCCTCCAACAATCTATTCTTCCTAACAGGGCGCACAGGTCTTGGCAAGACACCAAGCCCTGGTGCTTCTGAGATGCACCCAGGCCCCTTTCCAAGGACCCCCCCCCCGATCAAAGAGCACTCTTTAAAGTGTATGAAGAATCTGGCTCTTTTTCCCATAGTGTGTGTGTCTACCACCCAGCTCATAGGACTGAAGCAATCCACAAATATGTCTGTGAGAATTCCTCGAACTCCTCATGCTCCCTCAGTCAGCCCTAGATCTCTCAAAATTAAAAACAGAATCTTCCGTGTATTATATCATTCACAGGCACACATACACCCAGAACATGCACAGCACTACAAAACACACACGCACTGCACAGCACTACATACTAGCTTGATGTAGGCAAAGAGTGAGTTAAGCACAGAGCAGCATACCTTTCTTTACATGAGTAAGCCTGGAGACCTTATTCCATGACAGATAAAAAGGGCCTGTCTGCTCCTCCAGATCACTAAACGTTATGCTGGTACCACCACGCTTGTGTTACTTAACTGCTGGCAAAAAAAGTAGTCTTTCACCACTATAAGGGTAGCACTTTGGGCTCCTGCCCCCGTCCAACAAGACCCCAATCCATGAGACAGACCTATGCTATGGCGCACATGCATGATCGTGTTTGCCCGTGACACAAACAAATCAGTACCAGGGATCCAGAATGTATCATTGTAGTTGGGGCGTTCAGTGCAGATGTACACATCCATCACTATACTTGGGACTTTTCTGTTCCAACACTTTCCATTTCATAAGCGGAGGACCCAACCTCCAACCCAGTATGCTTTTCAGCCCTTTGGTCGCAGATGCCGCTGTTCTCAGAGACAACGAAAACAGCATGGACAACATTCAACTCAGTCCCCCACCCCTCCAGCAGCCGTAAAACCACTTTAATGCGTTCTTGTCTAAAGGTGACAGGCCATCACCAAAGACAAGTGAATCCTCCACATTGTCCACTGGGGCTATGCTCTTCCATTTTACTCCTCTGTTGTGCCTTGCAAACAACTTCAGGGGGGCAGACGGCTGATCATCTGTCCATTTTTCGGCAGGAAGTGCAGGCCGTTTTGGCAAAAGGAGCCACAGAGAGGGTTATGGCCTCAGAGATAGGATCTGGATGTTATTCCATCTAGTTCCTTGTGCCGGAGAAGGATGAAGGGTTTCATACCATTTCAGATCTGTGCCCTCTTAATGCCTCCATGCAGAAGGAGAAATTCAAGATGTTCACTCCAGCTGAAGTGCTGTCTGTCCAAGACCCTGGTGACTAAATGGAGGCATTAGACGAAGAAGGGATTTCCCTAGGCATTCATCAACCACTTTTAGACAACAGTAAACCTCCTGACATCTTTGGGGTACACAATCAATTTGCTGAAAACACACCTGACTCTTTTGCAGATGCACCCCAATTGAGCCACTGCACAGCTGTCCCTTGAGACTTCTAACCTTGAATACTGTCTTTCTCACCCCCATCACATTGGTTAGACATGTGAGTGACCTTCAAGCTTTTTCTGTCAATCTATCGAACACCTGATATGTTGGTTGTGATGCCTTATGCTTCGTTTCAATCAAGAGCAGTTACTCCTTTCCTTCCATTCTACCAGGACCAAAGCTGCAACCACTGCATTAGTACAAGGAGTTCCTGTCCTGGACATCTGTCAGTTCACGACGCACTACTTCCTGGACAGTCTGGTCTGTCGAGAGAGGGGCATTTTGTGCGCTGGGTCCTGCAGAACTTTTTAATCTGAGCCAGTTCACAGACCCGACACTATGGGAGGTACTGCTATGGTAACCATCTATTATGCAAACTGGACTTTTTTACATTTACAAATTATCCCAATCTAGAGATCTAAACACTGTTCATGCCAATCTGCTGATGTGATCTGTGTCTGAGGAAACAGGCAGCCTAGAAAGCAACTGAAGTTAGAGTACATGTGTAGCGCTTATATGCCGCCCCATTTTTCAGTTACGGAGTGGAATGACGTCGGCAAGAAGCTGCACGGCACCACCTGTGCAAAGGAGTACTGCTCTAAACATTTCCAGGCCCAATCTGATGCCTGGGGAATATTCTCAATGTGAGGAATCTATAGTTAGATAGGGTATCCATCAGAAAGGTCGCTACCAATGGTAAGTAAATTATTCTTTAAGGTGACAAAGATGGTTCCCATTTCTCATTTAGGTTAGCTTCCATAGTGCAAAAATGATAGTGTATTCTCCTTTAATGGTTTATCTATGACGTGATTTCCACAATTAAATCCCTTAGATACATTTTGGTATTCCGCTTCAACCTCCAAACATGCTACCAACTGAAAGCAATCTTAAAGTTTTTGTCAAAGCCGGGTAATCTGGTTGTGGCTGCTGTAAATGAGTATCTTGATTGCATAGCTAGGACAGTTGGAACCACAAGAAAACCTGTACTTTAGTACCCAAAAAGGAACCCGACATTTCCAAACACTGTGAGAGTTTAGTAGATTTAAGTAAAATTAGATAAGCAGTGAGACTCAGTGGCTCACTGGTTAGAGGAGGCATACCCTGAAGCAGAGGTCAGACCCGGGACCAGGGTTCAATTCCCGGCAGGGTCCTGAGCCCAATTGTCCACGGACTCGATAATTCTCGCTTCGGTGCCTGTTCGAATCACGGGTTCACACTCTGCAACTCCGGGCAATAGCTTGCTTAATCTCCACAACGGCCCCCGTGGGATGCCTGGCTTTCACCTTGGGGATACCCAGTATGGGTTATCTCACAGGGAAAAGCCAGGACGGGTTCCCAATGCAAGTGCCGAGATGCCCTAGGGTAAGTCGAGCGCTATATAAGAACATACATACATACCTATGAGGCATGAAGCATTTCTCAAGGCGGCACCAACATTCCAGGAGACCTGCTACCCTGTCCTTCACCAGAATTAACTTAGCGCCTGTGAGAAGTTGGCCCGATATGTGATGTCCACTATTCTAGTGGGCACCCTGTATCAGTCCAAACAACCCTTATGGTGATGGTTGTAAAGTACACCTTATAGACCAGCTATCCTAGAGGTAGCATGGACAAAGCAGTGTTAGGCTAAAACTTCAGAGGGCATGTAAAGCCAGCTGTTTTACCATATGTAACCCCTTGAATACCAAATGAAAGGACACCACACAGGATATATATAAAATATATATGTATTTATTTCTAAACAACCCCTCTGAGCTCTTTATGAGGTCAGAGGCACAAGCACATAAAGAGCTCGGAGAGGTTGTTGCTCCAGCCTCCCAACCAGCCCATCCTCTGCCCCAATTCAGGTCCCTTACTCAACTCAATTCCAAAGTCCGACCCCAATCTGAAACACACTCACTTCTCTGCAGACACCCACTGCATTTGCACAATCACACACACTCACAAACACACAAAGAAACACACATACAACACATACACTATTAAAACTACACCCACTAGCACCACACCCACACCAACCACCAAAACAATACACTCATCAAAAGCAATACACTTACCCAAAAGATATCTACACACAACGAAATGCCTACCAAAAACAAACACACACATTCACCATATTATCAAACACCAGCCAAAAACACACATCCAAACTGACACAACAAACACCAGACCACATGCAACTGCCGAACATACATGTCACAAGCACATCACCCACTCCAGGTCCCTCTATCCAAAAGTCACTCCTCTACCACCCCTCCCACCCTTACTCTGTTTTTGCTAAATGTATATGTTCGAGGCATGTGGGCTGCTGAATTCATATCTTGTGCATAGATTACCGCCTAGTGTTGGGTCCGGATGATTGCACTTTGTTGTCTTGGAAGAGTCTTCAATGTATCACAAGATAGGTGACTCCTCCCTTGGACTACAGTGCGCATGGGCATCTTCTCCATCTTCAGATTGCTTTTTCCGCCATTGGGTTCGGATGCAAACTCCTATACTCCAACTTTGGAATCAAAAACAAAACTTTTCTAAAGGCCAAAAGTCCTTTGATTCGACGGTATTGTTCTCGCTCGGTAACTCTCTACTCGATCCAGCCTTCCATCTCGAATCGGTCGTCGACGCGGGCCATTGGGCCTTTTCGACGCCACATGAGCAGACAGTCGATGGAAAGAAGCCCGTTTAAAAGGTGCCCAAAGTGCCAATCCAAGTTCCCACATATTGATAAGCACTCAGTATGCAACAAGTGCCTTTCCCCAGACCATAAAGAAGAAAGCTGTCCAGCCTGCGCACAGTTTCGATCAAAGAAAACTATTCAAAACCGACGTGCCGCTAGGCAAGAAATGCAGCGACAGGCACTGGACACGGACAACATCTTCGATGATGACCAGGATCTCCAAGAAGCTCCAGACTCGGACCTAGAGATCGTCACCGTCGAGGACTACTCAGACTCCGATGATGACATCCCACTGGGGCAAACCGTGAGTACCCTGCCCCCGACACCAACTACCCCGTTACCAAAGGCTCCGCTCAAGGCATTGCCAAAGGGCCTTAGCCAAGATCAGAAAAAAGTTTTGCTTGCCCCGCCATCCGGCTCGGCTCCGAAACCGAAAGACCGAAACCTTCTGAAACCCCAGGGCCCAGTACCATCGTCCCAAGGAAGGTTCCAGAGCCCAAGAAGGTTGTCGACCCGAAGGGCGTCGATCCGAAAACGGCCGCACAGCCAAAGAGCGTCGAGCCGAAAAAGACTGTCTACCCCAAAAAGGCCGCACAGGCCAAAATTGTCGAGCCAAGAGTGGTTGTCGAACCGAACAAGGGCACACAACCAAAGGGCGCCGAACCAAAAAAGGTCACCGACCCGAACTAGCCTTCGGCACCAAAATCCGTCGACCCAGCAAAAGGCGCCGTACCTAAACCTGCGCCGAGACCAGAAAAACCTGTCGACCTGAAGACACCGGCTCCAAAAACACCAGTCGATCCAAAAAATACCATCGACTCGGGAAAGGACACTCATCCAAAAAAGCCGAAGTCACCAGTCGATCCGAAAAAGAACATCGACTCGGAAAAGGACACTCCTCCAAAGAAGCCTACGGAGCAAAAAAAACGCATCGAACCGAAAGTTACGGTCGACCCAAAAAAATGCCCAGAGCCCAAAAAATCGGTTACTAAGCCAAAAGTCGTCAAAAACCAAAGTCGAACACTCAACCCAGGACTGTAGAGGAAGAACTCTTCCACCCAGATCCCTCTGACGCCCAAGCCAAAATTTACATTAATCCAGAGACTGGTAAAGTTTCCATCCTGCATAGGAAAAAGAGGCCTTTGGACTTTGAACCTCAGTCCCCTATTCCATTGAAGAAAAAGGACTTTGGGACTTCTCCCTCTAGACCCTTCATTCCTTTTCAACCTATCATGCCTACTAGTCCTTTTAATCCCTACTCTTCTTATTCTCCTTCTCAACACGGGGACAATGAAGGTAACACAGGGGATGAGCCACAGCCTCAATATGATTTCCCACAGGATCCTGAACCACAAGAGGAACCCTGGGACGAGCCAACAGACCCTTACAACACCCATCCAATCCCTGATATATCCTCTTATCCTACTAAGCTGTCACCTACTGATGACACCATAGTCTTTAATCAACTCATAGACAGGGCAGCACAGTTCCACAACAGATGTGCATAACGACCCTGTTGAGGAAGACTTCTTGTTTGACACCTTCCCTACATCAGAAAAATGTGTCAAAACATTTCTCATGCTAAAGGGAGTTCTGAAACATGCACCTGACATATTTAAGGATACAGCCAGGGCACGGGTAATCAACCCCAGAATAGAAAAAAGTATAGGGCAGCTCCTACAGACCCTACTTATATCAGAGGGCAGTTACCACTTGCTTCCCTGGTAGTGGCCAACGCACGGAAAAGAGCCAACTCTCAAACCACTGGGGAAGCACCTCCCCCGACAAAGAGTCAAAAATACTAGAGGCATCAGGCAAAAGGGTAGCAGCACAAGCCTCCAACTCATGGAGGATTACTAATACACAAGCCCTACTGGCTCGTTACGACAGGGCGCATTACGATCAGCTAGAAACCCTAATGCAACACCTACCTGAGCCTTTCAAGGCACAAGCCCAAGATCTTATACAAGAGGGAAAATTCATAACAAACGCCTCCATCAAATGCGCGCTTGACGCAGCAGATACTGCAGCGAGGTCAATCAACACTAGCGTCCTACTACCCAGACATGCATGGCTGCGTATTTCTGGTTTTAAAAATGAGGTGCAGTCCACCATTCTTAACCAGCCTATTAATCAGGATTTTCTATTTGGCCCTGCTGTTGACACCATTTTGGATAAAATGGAAAAGGACACAGAGACGGCAAAATCAATGGGGGCATTGCAATTTCAGCAACATAGAGGCTCCTTTCGTCGCTCCTCACACAGAGCGACTACACGGGGAATTACCTCACAAACAACGGCCTCATACAAAAGTAACACACAAGGTTCCTTTAACAAGAACACAACCAGAGGAGGTTACAGAGGTAACAATAACAAGGGGAGAGGACGTGGAGGCAATTACACCAGAGCCTCCACTGCCTCAAAACAGTGACTCCATTACGCTACCTCCAGACCACTTAACACTGGCCGGAGGCAGACTCCAACAGTTCCTGCCTGTCTGGAACGCAATTACCACAGACAGGTGGGTGGGAGAAATTATCCAGTCTGGCTACTGCCTAGAACTGACTTCTACACCACCAAACATACCACCCAGACATCGTCCAATGTCCAGGGAACACATCACCCTGCTACAACAAGAGGTGAAATGCATGCTAGAAAAGGGGGCCATAGAGGAAGTCCCTTTCCAACAGCAAGGGACAGGAGTGTACTCCCTATATTTCCTTATTCCCAAGAAGGACGGCTTCCCCAGACCAATATTGGACCTCAGACCACTAAATCAATACATACTGTCTGAGCACTTTCATATGATAACACTACAACAAGTGCTCCCGTTGCTACAACAAGGAGATTTCCTAGCAACACTGGACCTCAAAGATGCATATTTTCACATACCTATCCATCCAGCCCACAGAAAATACCTCAGGTCCACAATAGAAGGTCAACACTACCAATTCAAGGTTTTGCCCTTCGGGGTTACCACGGCACCAAGAGTGTTTACAAAATGCTTAGCAACAGTGGCAGCACATCTCAGGAGGCAACACGTCCATGTGTACCCTTACCTGGACGATTGGCTAATACAAGCAAAATCGTACCAACAATGTGCAGCACACACGTCTCAAACAATCCAGTTGCTACACCGCTTAGGCTTTTCAATCAACTACACAAAATCACATCTGCAACCATCCCACATACAGCAGTACCTGGGAGCCACTGTAGACACCTCAGTGGCAAAGGCATATCTAAACTCAGCAAGGATAGCCAGTATGCAGACACTCATTCGCAAATTCTTGCCAAAACACTCTCTGTCAGCTCAAGTCTTCATGCAGCTCATAGGCATGATGGCCTCCTGCATATTCATTGTCCCCCATGCCAGTCTTCAAATGCGCCCATTACAGGTATGCCTAGCACGGCAATGGGACCAGGCTCAAGGACAACTAAAAGACCTAGTGTTGATAGACAGTCGCACTCAAAACTCTCTGCAGTGGTGGAACCCACAAAACCTTTCCAAGGGGCGACTGTTCCAAGAGCCAGTTCCACAACTAGTACTAACAGCAGACACATCACTGACAGGCTGGGGAGCCCATCTCCTTCAATACACAGTACAAGGGCTCTGGACAAACAAACAGAAAAAGCTGCATATCAACCAACTGGAACTGCTAGCAATATTCCTAGCCCTAAAAGCATTTCAGAAATACCTGTACAGCAAGACAGTGTTGATCCGGACGGACAACATGACCGCAATGTACTATATCCAGAAACAGGGAGGAACGCACTCTCCACAGCCGTCCCATTTGGCACAAAGCATATGGAAGTGGGCAATTCCGAAAAACATTTTCTCCTAGCAGAACACCTTCCAGGGAAGGACAATCAAATTTCCGACCTGCTCAGCAGGCACAGCCAACAACTACACGAATGGGAGATTCACCCCCAGGTTCTACAGCCATTCTTCGAGGAGTGGGGCCACCCAGAAATAGACCTGTTCGCCACAAAAGAAAACTCGAAATGCCAATACTTTGCCGCCAGGTTCCCACATCCCTTGTCACAGGGCAATGCGATATGGATGAACTGGTCAGGCAGATTTGCGTACTCTTTTCCCCCAGCACCACTGATCCCGCTGGTGGCACGCAAACTGCGGCAACACTCCCTCACACTAATCCTAGTTGCTCCCACATGGGCGAGACAACCGTGGTACACAACGTTCCTGGAACTCTCAGTAGTTCCCCTTCAAAGACTGTGCCTTGCACCTCATCTTCTAACTCAGAACCATGGAGAAATCAGACACCCAGATCCCCAGCAAATGAACCTAGCGATCTGGCTCCTGAGGTCTTATAGTTTGGATATCTTACCTTGCCCCCAGATTGCATGAACATCATTAGGGAAGCAAGAAGACCAACCACACAAGCATGCTATGCAGCTAAATGGAAGAGATTTGTTATTTACTGCAACAATAATCAAATCAACCCCTTAGACGCTTCAATACAAAACATTATACGTTACCTGTTGCATCTACAAAGATGTAACTTAGCATACTCTTCAATATGACTACACCTCGCTGCTATAGCAGCATACCTTCAAAACAGGCAACACCCTTCACTGTTTAGAATACCAGCAATCAAAGCTTTCATGGAGGGTTTAAAAAGGGTGATTCCTCCTAGGCAGCCCCCTTCCCCAGTCTGGAATCTGAATATAGTACTTACCAGACTCATGGGCACTCCTTTCGAACCTTTACATTCATGTGAACTACAATTCTTAACGTGGAAAGTCGCATTCTTGGTTACCATCACCTCACTCAGAAGAGTGAGCGAATTACAGGCACTTACAATTCAAGAACCTTTCATGCAGGTACATGCCAACAGGGTGGTTCTTAGAACAAACCCTAAATTCATGCCTAAGGTGGTATCCAACTTCCATATCAACCAGTCAATAGAACTGCCAGTGTTCTTTCAAAATCCACAGTCAGTAGCTGAGAGAGCCCTGCACACATTAGACGTAAAGAGAGCTCTACTTTATTATGTGGACAGAACTACATCCTTTAGGAAAACAAAACAACTGTTTGTTGCTTTTGCACCCCAACACAAAGGGAATCCAATTTCAAAAGCAGGAATAGCCAGATTTATAGTTAAATGCATTCAAATATGCTATCAAAAGGCAAAACACACTTTAACCGTCCCCCCAAGAGCACACTCCACAAGGAAAATGGGGGCATCCATGGCTTTCCTAGGAAATATTCCTCTTGAAGACATCTGTAAGGCAGCCACATGGACCACCATACACACTTTCACAAAACACTACTGTGTAGATGTGCAAACAAAACAGCAAGCTGCTGTAGGCCAAGCTGTCCTCAAAACTCTTTTTCAAACTGCTGCAGCTGGCACAGGTAGCCACCGCTAGAGGAGATACTGCTACACAGTCTATGCACAAGATATGAATTCAGCAGCCCACATGCCTCGAACGGAATATGCTACTTACCAGTATGCATCTGTTCTTGGCATGTAGGGCTGCTGACATTCATATTGCCCGCCCTCCTCCCCGGTGCCTGTAGCAGCTGCAGCATTATCTCTGGCATGGCCATCTCCTACTTTGCTATCTCCATCTTTGCCACAATGGCGAAAAACAATCTGAAGATGGAGAAGATGCCCATGCGCACTGTAGTCCAAGGGAGGAGTCACCTATCTCGTGATACTTTGAAGACTCTTCCAAGACAACAAAGTGCAATCATCCAGACCCAACACTAGGCGGCGATCTATGCACAAGATATGAATGTCAGCAGCCCTACATGCCAAGAACAGATGCATAATGGTAAGTAGCATATTCCTTTTGTAATTGTAAAAAAATACGAGAGAATTCTCTCAATTAATTTTACATATTTTTAATTCTACAATTGTAACTATTTAAGCGTTAATACAGGTGTGTCTTTATAACGTAATAAGTGAAATATTAAACACATGCATTACACATAAGAAAAAAATTGCATGTAAGAGCAATTTAAAAATGAACCAATCCACAGCGGGGGGTCCGCCTAGTAGGGAGACAGAGAATGCGATGGAAAAGCGACGGCAGGACAGAAATCTGCAAAGATCTAAATCAGGTCCTCAGGCTCTTTATCCCAAGCTTATGGTTCATTAATGTTCAAGCGCTAAAGAGATCAGGGATTCTTTCCACACACAGTACAGGCAGAGATATATTGCCATGGTGATGGTTGCAGGTGATGGTTCTGGTGCTTGCAGGTAACCAGCAAATAGATGGCATGACTTTCTCTGTCTGTCAATCAATTTTAATTTGGAAACAATTTTTTTTAAATCACAGACAAAATCCAAATAATTCACAGATTTCAAAACTATCTTTGCTCATGCTACAATATACTATTATAGTCCATCACCAAGTTAATGAAGTGTTATTAGATAAATGGATTAATTGCAACAAATGAACACATCCAAAGCACTACATTTGGTTCAATCTGTACCCATAGCTATCATTAGACCTCACTACAATTAAATATATTTGCTGCCATTATTGACATGCAACATAGATATAAAATTGAAAGCTCAGCAAAACAATTTAATTTCATCCCAAGATGGAGTCAAGGATTTGGCAATCAGAAAGTCTATGGAGTCGCCATTTTGACTTTCAAAGGAAAAGCCAAATTCTCCCAGTAGTCTCAGTTCCACTCTGAGCATAACAGTATACGGAAAAGGTGTCAATTGTCTCCTTAAGAGGGTCCCAGTTAGAAGGAAAACGCCGCACAGGGTAGAAATGGCCTTGGAAATCTTGTAGCTCTTGGTTGAAGATCAAGAAAAACACCAAACTCCTCCTGACATTAAAATACTTAAAATAACAAAGCATAATATCTAAAAGATGAATCCAGAAGAACAGCCTGAAGCAAAATTCAGGGACAAAAATAGTAGCCAAGAACGTAACGAAAAATTAGGGAACCAATAAATTGCAAAGCATCTTTCCCTTGTGATTGCCTCTTTTACAAATGCTTCAAACAGGAACTGAGATCACAGGAAAAGACATTCTGTGGACAGAGCTTCATTTTGGAAAGTACTATTTAAAAGGTTTGCCTATGCCCTTATCCTGTAACCCATGCAGAAATCTGCAGTCCCACCACGTTCTCCACTCCAAGTAGGTCAAGGAACTCCTCTAGGGGGCGAGCATGAGCACAGAGATGCTAGAACAATCCAAGTAGCAAAAGTGCCCAGCCATTTGCTGAGTGTGTTGTCCAATAAAGCAATGTCAGGCACAAAGTTGAACTCTCCTTCTTTTTCTGAACGTAAAAAGTTTCTGGCTAGCTCATTCAGCCCAGCCCGCTTCATTACAGAATAGTCCAGCTGTTGGAGATCCCTCACCGGAGGCTGTGATTCAGCTATGAGATCAAAGTTCTCTGGATTTAGAGCTCATCGAGGCCTGGAACAGAAGGGTAATTTTCTGGCCCCAGTTGAAATAGTTTTGGAATCAGATGCAAGCAAGTAGGGCTGTGGTATCAACTTTCAAGGGATCCAGTCCCAGGGGTGGGATTTGTGGGAGTATCTAATTGGGACCATGGGACGGAGACCGCCCTGCTAATGATAACAGAGGAGGCAAGGAAGTTGGTGGATGAGGGGGGAGTGGCTGGAATCATTCTTTTAGACCTCAGTGCAGCATTTGATACGGTTAACCATACCATCTTGCCGACCGACTCAAGAGTGTTGGGGTAACAGGCGCTGCACTGGCATGGTTTTCATCCTTCCTCAGTGACCACCACTTCCAGGTCTTCGAGGGAGATGTGGCTTCTTCCAGCCTGCCCTTGGGATGTGGGGTCCCACAGGGCTCGGCCTTAAGTCTGACGCTTTTTAATGTTTATATGAGGCCGTTGGCGGGTATTATCCACCCATTCGGCATAAAGATCGTCATTTATGCAGACGATACCCAGTTAGTGGTATCACTCTACCATAACAAGGGCTCGTCCAGCACCCTGGCTCCCTGCCTCGAGGCAGTTGCCAGATGGATGGAGTGCTCTTACCTCTGTCTCAATGGGGAGAAGACAGAGATTATGGTGTTGGGGAATCCCTCACCTACTATATCTGTCCCCACGTGGCCGCCATGTCTAGGTCCCACACCATATCCAAAGCCCCAAATAAAGAGCTTAGGCATTTGGCTTGACTACGCCCTTAACTGGATATCAGGCCACCATGCTATCATCAACATGTTATGGTTTGTTAAGAATGCTCCGCAAAATCATCCCCCTCCTTCCATTTGAGGCTAGGAGGATTATGGTTCAATCCCTTCTACTGTCCCGTCTGAACTACGGAAACTTTCTGTACCTGGGAGCTCCTCAAGCCACACTAAATAAGCTACAAGTAGTCCAGAACTGTGCAGCACGGATGCTCTTGCTGGTTTCACGGCGGCAATCAGCAAGGCCAGCCCTGCAACAGTTACACTGGCTACCTATTGCTGCCCGAATACAATTCAAGGCAATGTGCCAGGCACATAAAGCCATGTGGAAGACCGGCCCATCCATTTTACACCCTCTACTAACACCCTACCTGCCGCCTAGGACTCTTCGTTCTGGCTCCTTGTATCTGGCCACCACCAAGAAAATAAGGAAGGCGAGATGGGGAGGACGTTCTGTCTCTTTCACTGCCACTAGGCTGTGGAATTCCCTTCCCCAAGCTATGCGGGGGAACAACAACTTGCTGACCTTTCGCAAGCTTTTAAAGCCTCATCTGTTTAGAATGTTCCCTTAGCGGTTAGTCCGATGTTATTCTGCCTCCTTTTTCTCAAGCGCTACGAGGCCTTCGGGTAGTTAGGCGCTATAGAAATACTCTTCATAATCATAATCATAATTCCCTGAGAAATCCTCCCAATCCATCAATTGCCTAGAGTTTCTAACCAGACCATTGCTATTAACAGTTTAGACAGCAACGCTTCGCACTGTATCATTCAGCTTCAGATGGACATCACTTGGGCAATTTGCTACGTCAACAAATTGGGCGTTGGGGACCAGATCGAAGAACCTGACAATCCTGGCTAAGGATCTCTGGAACTACAAGCAAGGTCTGGAATGTGATACTAAACCTATATTGCCCATTCACCCCCCTCTGAATTGCCTTTCCCCAGAACTGAATATGAAGGTGAGCCTTAACCGGACTCGTTTGACGTTTTTGGCGCGGGCACGGCCGATATTGAAAAACTATACAAGTGCTTTGAGATTGATCGAACTTGGACATTCCGTCAGAAATTGTATACAGCACTCCTGTATTTAATACAAGGGGGTCATCTATTGTATATAGAACTATTTTGTCCTGATGATGGTCTTATGAAAAACTCCAAAAAAGACCGAAACGTCGACTACTTTAGTCCAACTCTGCACTTTTGATCTTATGTCATCTTTTGATTTTCATCTGATTTTGAGTTGAAATCAATATACTATTGTGTTTAGGCAGTCTGGACTTAATGTTTGGATATGTCAAAGGAGGAAACAACTAAACGCATGAGTGAAGATGCAAAAAGAGTTTCTGTACACATAAAAGAGAGGCACTTTCCAAATAATGCTTAATGTGATCAGTCCATTTAGTAATTTCCGTTTTTCCTAAGGCCTGATCTCGGTAAGTGTGCTGCCATGTATGGACTTCTGTAAACAAACGTCATCCAAACGTCTTGCTAAAAACACTCTTCTTTTGTAAAAAAAGCAAATAACATCACAGGCATAGCCAACCCATTTTCATTCCAAGGAAAATGGAACTTCTTCAGGGCTGTTAAAAAGTAATGATACATTAAAATCCAGACCATTCTTTCCACATTGATAGATATCTTGTAAATCACAAAAAGTGACACATAACATTGCATAGCTTCAATTGACGCCATGTGAAAACTCTGTAGCTTGAAAGCTCTGGCAAGCTTTGTTGATGGATTAGGTAAATGCTTGTCCTGGGATAGTGGTATTGATGCGGTCCGTATACTGATGGAAAAGTCCACTACATATGTGCCCGGGAGGCATACTTTGGAACAGTTTTTAATCGGAAACTGTGAGTACAAGTGAGAACTGGACATAATGAGTTATGAGGAAATGAAGGGCATTAACATTTAAATTGTGGGTGCCTGTATGGAAAAAAACAGGACAGTGACTATAAAAACATGCACGCTCGGAGTATAATTAACAGATAGTTTTTTTAATAATTATTTTTATTGAACAGTTGCTTAGTACACCGTTACCAGGGCAAGAGTGGGGTACCACGCGGGTGGATGACGTTCCCCCCCCTTATTTTCCAGGGTGGACGCCGTTCCCCCTGCTTATCAAAATGCTGTCCACCCTGCGCTGCTCCTTCAAAATGTGATAAAGCGCGCACAGCGTGCACCGACCAAACCACGCATTTCCGGGTGATTGCCTCGGATTGCCGATCACCCCGCCCCTGCACCTAGGGTTAGGTTAACTTGCCCACCTTTATTAAGCACTACGACCTATCACAGCTCTTGCTCTTTGAACCGGCCCCAACCCTTCTTAACTTTGCCGGGGAGCTGGACCTACCAGTAGAACAGAGACATCTGTGACCAATCAGTGGTCATAGCAGACGTCACTGGATGGGTGTATCTGCAACTCAGCAGTTCCGCCCTCGTGCTCCATGCCCTTTATTTTTCGGGCTTTTCTAACTCTGGCTCCTTTTCTTTTTGGATGTGACCGGATCCGGATATCGACGCGGCTCGCCCTCCCTTCCTGGCCTCACCTGCTGCCTGACCAGCCTGAACTGCTGGAGACTTCCCTTCCTGCATCTACGAGCTACACCGTCACCTAGGAAACCATTTTCGGCTTGCCGACATTGGCGACAGTTTCACTTTTAAGGTAAGTGTTCAACACAACACGCCATTGAGTTTGCAGATCGTAGCGCTTTTTATAAGCAGCATGCAGACTGACAAATTAATTTTTTGGCATGGGCCAAGGGGAGAGATGAAGTGATTTTACCCCAGACTCCAACCTGGTTCCTCAGCTTTAAAGTCGGCCATTCTAGCCTACAAAAGTAAGCCTAACTTACTTTTGTAGGCTGGAGCAGCGGACTTTAAAGCTGAGGAACGAGGTTGGATTATGGTGTCGGCTCAAGCATCGTGAGTTTCTGGGCAAATCACTTACAGCCAGATTTATCAACGGAAATTCGGCTCACAAAGGGCCAGATTCTGAGAACCTGGCCCTTTGCGAGCGCAATTTTTGCATTTGGGATTCATCATTCCAAATGCAAAAGCGCTGTTACTCTTTGCCAGAAAACGTTTATGACCACAAATCTTTTTAATTCAATGTTCATACTGATTCCAGAACTTTCCACCACAGAAATGTTAAGCAAATGTGTTTTTTGACAATTTTTATGGGAAACGAAATGAGCAATAGCACACCTGTAAAATTGAAGATCATCAATTGCTAATTGAAGGAATCTTCTTTTTTTTTAAAAGGGCATTGTGTGACTTTCTATTTTTTTTTTTTACTGTAATACCACCACAAACCGGGATGGGTGGCTCATTGGACCACAAACATTTTCCTAAGTGCCAAAAGTAATACGAAAAATATTTTTGCCAAGCAATTTTTCAAGTTTCTTTCCTCACCAACCATTAGTGAATAGGAGAGGGACCAATGCAAAAAATATAGCTGAACCATTGCTTTCTGCTTTCTACAGAAATAACCAAACGCAAATCCAGCTTCATGGATCTCTTTGCAAATGTGAACAAGAGATTTGGGTTCGATTGGCAAAGTAGCCTAGTGTGTGCTTGAAAGATGTACCTGCACAACTTACGGAGAGTATGATACCAAGCTAAGGATCGATTCAACCTTCTCCACTGGAAGACTTTTCAACAAAGATCCTGGATGCGGGCAATAAAGATCCTGATGTGGGCGCCAGTTTTGAAAGGAATACCAGCTTGCCAGAGTGTTGGGACCACAATCAGTAGGCTCAATTTAAAGAAAAGTATCCATGGCTAACCGATGAAAATGGCCGCCTTGGCTGCAACATATGCAGTGAGGTGAAGCTACTTGGAGCATCACAGGGGGTGGGTATGTCTAGAGAATGGGTCACTGGGAGCATTACTGCATCTGGCCCAACAAAAGGCTCACTGCGGAAAAAAATATATAAGCATACCATTTCAGAAGCACATTTTAACGCATGCGATATCCGAGCTGCATCCAAGAAGGAGGTACTGCGGTCAACGATCCTGGAGCAGCATAAGCATTGTCATGGTTCAACGGTAATGTACATAAACCTCATGGGCCCCCCTCTGCCTCTTTGGAATCCAATGCCACATGTCAACAGGTGGTTGAGTGCTCATCGCCATGCAGATGATAATCAGTCTAGAAAGGTGGATCCTACAGCCCAGCACAATAAAAGATATGCAGACGTGTGGGCGTTTTTTAATTGATGGCTTTCAACATTCTCTACTCATTGAAACATCAGTCATGCCAAATAACCGCTTTATTTCCTAAATGTTTGTAAAAAAAATAGTGTACTACAAATCCCACAATGCCCTCTGATGCTTTTGAGTATAAATTAATCAGTTATGAACTAATTGTTTGTAAACCACTGTAAATAAGACATTAGACCACACACGTTGGTGGTGTCGCAATTGGATAACATGCTAACAACAAGTAATAAAGACTTGGGCCTTGTGCGCCTCTCTGGAGTGAGGTGCTTTTTTCTTTGCTTTAACATGAAACTGTGGAAAATGGTCTGTCTCCGACACCTGCAGCAGCAGAAAGAGCGCACTGTGTTTGAGACAACCGCACTGTGTTATATATATATATATATATATATATATATATATATATATATATATATATATATATATATATATATATATATATATATATATATATATATATATATATATATATATATATATATATATACCAAAGCAAAGTTGTCTCAAACACAGTGCGCTCTTTCTGCTGCTGCAGGTGTCGGAGACAGACCATTTTCCACAGTTTCATGTTAAAGCAAAGAAAAAAATATATATATATATACATATATATATATATATATATATATATATATATATATATATATATATATATATATATATATATATATATATATATATATATACATTAAAATTGTCGCAAGATCATATTGCCCATAAAATTATCAAACATTTACATTGCAACACTGATTTAGCAATGTATGCACTATGTTGTCCATGCAATAAATTTTATATTGGCTGTACAACGAAGCCAGCAAAATTGAGGATACTAGAGCACTTGAGGGCGATAAAAAATCTGAATCAGCAATACCCAGTGGCCAGACACTTTATTATGTTATGTTATGTTATATGTATTTATATGGCGCACGGCTGCCCCAGCAAAGGGGCGTCCCGGCGCAGACTGTTTGTGCCTCAGAGGGTGGTTGCTGCTGATGGAATTTTGCAGAAGACATAACATGATTAACAGAAGAGGTAGGTTTTTATGGCCTTTCTGAAGGACAGCAAGTTGTTAAGTCCGTGTATCTGGGCTGGAAGTTTATTCCAGAGCCTAGCTGCTAGGTATCTGAAAGAGCGACCGCCCATCCGGGCTAGTTTAATGCGGGGGACAATGGCAAGGTTCTGTCCTTCCGACCGTAACGCGCGTCGGGGAGTATAAAATGAAAGGAGTGGGCACAGCATAGGGGGGGAGGCAGATTTCAGGATTTTAAAAGCGAGGCACAGCGTTTTGAAGTAGATCCTCTTCTCTACTGGAAGCCAGTGAAGTTTCAGAAGGGTGTTAGTTATAGGCTTGTGGCGGGGAAGTCCAGTAAGTGCTCTCGCGGCGGCGTTCTGGACTCTTTGTAATCTAGCTTTCTCTGCAACATTCGTCCCTAGCAGCAGGGAGCTGGCGTAGTCTAGCAGTGAGAGAATAGCTGACTGTACCACCAGTTGGCGGGTTTGGTGGTCAAAGTATTTTAGGATAGGTCTTAGGTTAAGCAGAATCCCGAAACAGTTTGCCGCCACTTTTTTTGTGTGATGAGTAAAATTCAGGGCTGAGTCCACCCATACTCCTAGGTTTTTTACTACACATTTGGGATCCGGTGGTTGCCCCATTGCCTCAGGCCACCAGTTGTTCCCCCAGGCAGTAGTATCTTTGCCTACCAGCAAGACCTCCGTCTTGCCGGCGTTGAGCTGGAGATAGTTTAATGTCATCCAGCTGGTAATGTCAGCGAGAGTCTGTTTAAAGTTTTGCGATCCCAAGCCGTTCTCATCCTTCAATGCCACCACCAGCTGGGTGTCGTCAGCGTAGGACACTAACGACAACCCGTGTTTCCTAGCTACTTCTGCCAAAGGTTGCACGTAAACATTGAACAGGGTGGGGCTGAGAGCAGACCCTTGGGGCACTCCCTGTTCAATGGGGCATTCCCTCGAGAGAAACGGCGGGGTGGAGACCCTGAAGGATCTACCTGACAGGAAAGACTTAAACCAATTGAGGGACTGACCAGATACCCCTGCTTCCTCCAGCCTGAATATCAGCACCTCATGGGAGACCGTGTCGAAGGCAGCACTGAGATCTAAAAGGATCAGTGCTGCCGTTCCTCCTGAGTCTAGGATGGTTCGAAGGTGTTCTGTCACACTCAGGAGGGCTGTTTCGGTGCTGTGCCCGGCCCGGAAGCCATGTTGGGACCTATCTAGTATAGAGTTAGACGTCAGAAAGTTGGTCAGGATGGAGTTGACATGGGCTTCCACCACTTTGGCTGGCCAGGGGAGCAGAGATGCAACTGAACACAGACAAAAACCTGATTTACTAGAGTTTACTGTGATCGGCTGCATTGAGAAAAAGAAGAGGGGCGGGAATTGATGGCTGGAATTGCAGAAACTCGAGTCCAAATGTATCATTCAGTATGATACATTACAGCCAAAAGGACATAATGTGGGGGATGAGTTGGCGATTTATCTGCAGACCTGACAAGCATGTTATTTTATGATTGTGAAATAATGACAGCTGCCTAATGTAAATCTCCATTCCTATGATTTTAACTGATTTTAATCTGTATTTCGTGATCGGACTGAGTACATAACAGTAAGGAGTAAGAGCATCATTGTCTTTTGTTTGCAGGAAAAGGAGCAACTAATTGAACTCATGGATGTCTTCGCCCACTGGGGCAACACTGAGAAAAATGAACTATGTCCCACAAAATAATTTGTCCTCTACGGAGTATGGGAATTAATATTTGCCCACTGGGGATTTAATGGATATTCTAAAATGGACATTTTCCAGGGACATGGATACAATGACTTTAATAATAATTACAACGTGAGGTTCAGCATTGTGGAATCCACTTTGTTTAAAACTGCAACTTTATTGAATACCACGCGGTTTTGAACAAGTAACAATGTAACGCTCAAAGTATGTTGTTTATGTTGTTTGATCACGTGTACGTTTGTAAAATATGCCACTATCACTTTAAAAGGAATGGCAATGGACGATACCTCCACACGTGAGCAAGAGGTCGGCTGACCTCGAAACGCGTAGGATATTTTTCTTTGTGCCAAATAAACCTTTTCTGCGCACTATTGGGGCCTCGACTCTGGTTTTTGTGAAGGATTTACAACCAGGAGGTGACTGAAAGTTTATGGGTCGGCAACCCTGCAGAGCGCCCGCCGAAAAAAAGAGGCAAGAGCACGCCGCTTTTTGTGTGTTTGGATATATATATATATATATATATATATATATATATATGCATATATATATATATATATATATATATATATATATATATATATATATATATATATATATTACCTACTGGCGATAGCCAGTAGGTATATATAGTTAGGATTTTTTCTCTATGGAACTTTTGAAAATTCTATGTCTAATAACTTTGGCGTTTGTGGACGGAATTGGCTGAAATTTTCAGGAAAATGGCACATTTTGTTTCTGAGCAGCCCCTGAAAATTTGGGGGGGGGGTCGTCAAGGGGGGGGGCGAGAAAAAAGGGGGGTCCCAAAACGCGTTTTTCCAATTCATTTTTCCATAGGGCGGTTGGCCTCACTTTTAGCTCGAACGGCTGAATGGATTTGCACGAAACTTGGCAAAATTGTAGGGACTGTTAGCCCGATGTGCCTTTGCTAGGTCTCAATATATGTGCTTCAGTGGATTTTGAGAAATTAACGTTTAAAATAAGATATATATCTGTAACAGCGCTCCGGGCAGCGCTCCGGTTCGCGTAACGGAACTTTGCGATGCGAAGCTGATTGGCTCTCCGGTGTCTGTCAACATTCTAAACAGTCCGGAGCGGCCGCCATCTTGTCTCTCGGTAGGATCGAGAGACAAGAGGAGGCCAAAACAAACGGGGAAATGAAGGAAAGGGGGCAAGGTAGACCCCTTCTGACCCCCTAGGATTGATGAGGGGGATATTATAGAGCCACGCGGGGCCAAAAAAAAAAATCTGATTTTTTCGCCGTAGAGACGCGTCTTGGTACGCGAACCGGGCAGCTAACCGGGAAGCTAACCGGCAGTGTAACGGGAGTCTGAGGAGAAGCTGATTGGCTGTCAACATTGTAAACAGTCCGGAGCGGCCGCCATCTTGTCTCTCGGTAGGATCGAGAGACAAGAGGAGGGCAAAACAAAGGGGGAAATGAAGGAAAGAGGGCAAGGTAGACCCCTTCTGACCCCCTAGGATTGATGAGGGGGATATTATAAAGCCACGCGGGGCCAAAAAAAAAAAAAAAAAAATCCGATTTTTTCGCCGTAGAGACGCGTCTTGGTACGCGAACCGGGCAGCTAACCGGGAAGCTAACCGGCAGTGTAACGGGAGTCTGAGGAGAAGCTGATTGGCTGTTATCATTGTAAACAGTCTGGAGCGGCCGCCATCTTGTCTCTCTGTGGGATCGAGAGACAAGAGGTGGAAAAAAAAAAGGTGTAAATGAATGAAAGGGGTAAGGCAGACCCCTCCTGAACCCCTAGGATTGATGAGGGGGCTATTAAAGTTTCCTGCGGGGCAAAAGAAAAAAAAATTGCGATTTTTCGCGGTAAAGGTGCTTCCTGGTACGTTAACTGGGCAGCTAACCGGCAGCGTAACGGGAGTCCGACATATTGTGTTTTTTGAACGTTTGTGATATGTGCATGTGTGGATTTTGTCTAATTAAGGTTAAAAAAATATATATATATCTTTAAGCGTGTTCTGGCGCGCTTAGGTTTTGGGTTTGGTTTGCGCTGCAGAGACGATACGTCACGGTTATGCGATGCATCATGAGGCGTCTCACGGGCTACGTGATACGTCACTTAATAAAGAATATATTTTACAGCTATAGATATTAGCTTTTAAAAAACCAATGAAATTCACAGAAAAAACCATAGGTTATAGACCATATATAGTTAGGAATTTGCATTTACAAAACCTTGAAAATTCAATGAAAAAACCATAGGTTATAGACCATATATAGTTAGGGATTAGCATTTAAAAAACCTTATTTTATTTGCACAAAACCATTGAAATTCCATATATAGTTAGTTGCACTAACTATATATCGCGGACCCGCAATCCACTGCTAATGATGTCACATATTACATCATTCATGACATGGTCAGTGACATCACTGATGACATCACTGATGACATCTCAAATGACATCACTGATGACATCACTGATGACATCTCAAATGACATCACTGATGACATCACTGACATCTCATTTCACATTACTGATTACATCACTGATGATATCATTTATGTGATAATACATCTTCAGACTCTAATATAACCATAGATACACTCAGTGTAAACAGGCACTCACAGACTGTCACACATCCATGGAGTTACTCACACACCTAGTCAGTCATGCAAAGAATCAATCACATCTCCATTTCCTCAACTATACAGTTATACACACCTTACTTATTCAAACATATACTAACACATATTTACTCTCTTATACAATCCTTGATACAAGTTCACAATGATTCATACAGCCACTGTCACATTCACTGGCTCTTATGTTCAGTTATTTATATATGTCAACTCTCACATGGAGTGTGTTTTACATATGTACTTACTTTGACATGTAGCACTGATATCCATTCACTCACCAATATACTCATGCACACAGTCAACTGTCCATACAGCTGTTTCTACATGCACTTTTGAACCCATACACCTAGGGAATCAACTGCTCACACATCTATGCACAGAGTTATACACCTCCCAGCCACCCACACACATACTCAGTCTACCATACAAATACTTGGGCAACCATTCAATAACCCATATAGTTTCTGATATAGCTACTGATTTAAACATGCAGCAGTTTACAGAACAACATAAATAATGATTGCCAAATTAAGACACTATAATCACTAACCCATGCACTCAGTGAGACACATTTAATCATTCTCTCATACAGTCAGTCATGCACCTACTAAATCCTTCATCCAGACACTTATACATCCACTCATTCTTCAATATGTAAGACATATTTTAACTTTACAGAAACATACAGTCACTGGGTGTTGTCATCAGTGATGTCATCAGTGATGTCATTTGAGATGTCATCAGTGATGTCATCAGTGATGTCATTTGAGATGTCATCAGTGATGTCATCAGTGATGTCACTGACCATGTCATGAATGATGTAATATGTGACATCATTAGCAGTGGATTGCGGGTCCGCGATATATAGTTAGTGCAACTAACTATATATGGAATTTCAATGGTTTTGTGCAAATAAAATAAGGTTTTTTAAATGCTAATCCCTAACTATATATGGTCTATAACCTATGGTTTTTTCATTGAATTTTCAAGGTTTTGTAAATGCAAATTCCTAACCATATATGGTCTATAACCTATGGTTTTTTCTGTGAATATATATATATATATATTATATATATATATATATATATATATATATATATATATATATATATATATATATATATATATATATATATATATATATATATATATATATATATATATATATTACCTACTCGCGGTCGCCAGTAGGTAGTTATAGTTAGGATTTTTTTCAATGTTAAATCTCAAAATTCTATTTGGAATAACTTTGGCGCCGGTTGACGAATCTGCCTGAAAATGTCCTCAAAATGGCCTCGTCGAGCTCCGGTCCTTCCCTGAAAGTTTGGGGGGGGATGCGTCAAGCGGGGGCCGAGATAAAAGGGGGGTCCCAAAACACGTTTTCCCCATGTTAATTTCCATAGGGCGGTCGACCTCACTTTTAGCCCGAACGGCTGAATGGATTTACACCAAATTTGGCGAAATTGTAGGAACTGGTAGCCCGATGTGCCTTAGCTATGTCTCAAGATATGTGCTCCAGTGGATTTTGAGTAATTTAGGTTAAAAAAAATATATATATCTATGACAGCGCCCCGGTACGCGCACCGGGGAGCGCACCGGGCGCGCCACGTGACTTGCGCGCAGAAAGCTGATTGGTTCTTGGTTGTCTGTAAACATTCGAAACAGTCCGGAGCGTCCGCCATCTTGTGTCTCGGTAGGATGGAGACACAAGAGGTGGCCACAACAAAGGGGGAATTGACCATAAGGGGTCAGGGTATACCCTCCCTGACCCCCTAGGTTTGATGTGGGGGCTTTAAAAGGGCCCCGCGGGGCAAAAAAAAATATATTTTTTTTCCGATTTTTGCGTGGGGAGCGCCCGGTACGCGCACCGGGGAGCGCACCGGGAAGCGCACAACAGAGAAAAAAGAATGCCAGAGTTTAAAAATTTTTGGCAATATTTTATAAATGGGAGGTAGTTCTGAAAATAACTTTTTTTAAATTCTTTTTGTTGTTTTATATTTTTTTTATTATTTTCCTGAACATCCTTTTATTTTTTTTATTTTTTGAACAATTTTATATTTTTTTTGGGTTTTTTGGGAGGAACAACGAAAAACAGGCGTTAGAAAGGGCTCAACAGGAGCAAAAAAAAAAAATTACTTTTTGGGGCGTTCGAGCACTTGTGGTTTTCAAATGCTCTATTAATGAAAATGATACTCATCTCCCCATAACAAATTAGTGCACCACAATAAATGCACACTAGCTTCATGTGCGAAAAATTGTTTTGAATACTTGGGACCGTCTCCCTCGCTTCTGGTCCCGATAGAGTTTCCTGTGACGATGTACTGGCCACAGGAGTTGGTGGGTTATCCTGGAGGTGACGCACCTCAGCAACGCTATAATTGATTGGATGCCACCTCTGCATGTGGCGGTGCATAGTACAGTTTCCTAAACTATACTTTTTGTCTGTGCCTCGGGACAGAACTGCATCGCAAATGAGGCATGTCACCAGCCGGGCATTGACCTTTTTTTGCCCTCGAGGGTAAGAAAAAAATTGCCATATAAAATGGTCTAAGCGGTGGGATTGCCGGGGCTCTTCATGCAAGAACTGCCTCGGCTCTACCTCCTCTTCCTCTTCTTCTTCCTCTTCCTCTGGGTTTGGTGGTCCTTCCTGTGAGTGAAAAAAAGTGTGAGGGGGCCCCAATCCCCCCACACTGCCCCAGGGACCGCCACCCAGAGGCAAAGTAATTATAATAGTGGGGGCTCACAGCCCCCCCCGCAGCCCCGGGGACCGCCACCCCCGGGGCTTTATTAAGCAGTATGTGGGGGGCTCACGGCCTCCCGCAGCCTCGGGGACCGCCAACCTTCGGGCTTCGTTTTATAAAATAAAAAAATGAAAACCTGTGTGGGGGGGGGGGGTGGTCAAGCCCCCTACACACCCCGGGGACCGCCGCCTCCCCGGGGCTCTGATATGTAAAATAGGGGGGTCAGTGACGGAACCCCCAGCCCCTGGGACCACCACCCCCGGGGCTTTTAATAGGTGGGAGGGGGGCCGCACGGCCTCCCTCCTGGAGCCCTTGATGGCCCTGGGGACCGCCACCCCCCAGGCCCGGCTCCTGCAGTGTCCCGGGGTGCCTACCCCCGGGACACTGCTGTTTGCTATGGTAGGGTGGGAGCCTCGCGGCTCCCACCCTACCACATCAAACTGCATTGATTTTTGATGTCATCAGTGATGTCATCAGTGATGTCATTTGAGATGTCATCAGTGATGTCACTGACCATGTCATGAATGATGTAATATGTGACATCATCAGCAGTGGATTGCGGGTGCACGAGATATAGTTAGTACAACGAACTATATCAGAGGAATTTCAATGGTTTTGTATGAGTGAAATGTCCAGCTAACTATAACACCCCTAAAACCTATAGTTTTTAAGGTTTTTTAAATGCTAATTCCTAACTATATCAGGCCTGAAACCTATGGTTTTCTCAGTAAATATATATAACTCCTTACAGCTGCTTCATACCTTCGCAGGACGCAGAACAGAAAGAGCACGAACCACCAAGCTTTTAAAATGCCTTCAGTTTATTCGCCTTCAGTTACAGGTAAACGCTGGCAGCCATGACGCGTTTCGTCCCTGCTAGGGGGACTTAATCACATGACGCCGTACTACCAATTGCTTCTCTTAATATAGGTCATCACTCTTTTTTTCTTTTTTTTACTTTTTCCATTTTTAAACCAACATTTGTGTTGTCATTGGCTGAACATCAATCATGTGACATTTTAAAGTGCTCGACATAATGTGCAAGTATGAGGTCCTATCGGTTTATGATCAAAATTTCATTTTTCAATCTTTGTTTTTTAAAACATAGAAATGTCTGTTTAGGTTAAAAACATGTTCTATTATTGAATCAATGCGCTCACTTGAATGACAACAGTTGAAACCACGTAATTCATAAAGAACTCACTACAACAAAATGCTAGAATTTCATTCTCAATACATGATTTATATAGGTAAATCCTTCACGGGTTAAGGTATTATAAGTGCATAAATGCTTAAATAAATAAATAGATGTATATAACCTATGGTTTTTTCATATATATATATCACACGAAAAACTCCTCCCAAGAAAGAGCACAGGCCATTGTTGGGGAACTCATGGAGGCAACTTTATTCAGCAGAGTGGCAATTGTATTTTGGCATGTTGAGCCTTCTTCGGCCCCAAATATATTTAGGAGCTACAGGCGCAACGTGGATTCGAATGTCTTGCCACCAACCCATTGGTTGTGGTCCACTCCGCCCCTAAGCATGTGCTTGTGCTCACCCACTGCCAATCACCTGGAACAGGTGAACTACCAGTCCCAGAATGCTCTATTCCTTCCAGGTAGGTGACACAGGGGTTAAAAGTTGTTTTTGCGTCATATTTCAGGGCACCACGATGTCGCTTCTGCTAATTTCCTCTCCATTACTTGAACTCCGGTGCCCCCTCGAGTCCCCAGACCGCCTCAACCCTCAATGTTCAGGAATCCAAATTGCGGGGGCAAGTCTGGCAATCCATCTTGCCCATCGTGGAGTGCAATACTCCAACACCGCTGCATCTCATCCTGACCCCCGGGGGTGTGCCTCGGTCATCCAGTCCCCTGGAATTGTAGAAAATCTGCCGCAGCAGTTACCAGCGATATCAAGGCCAACTTGGTGATGCAGGTGCCCCTGAAGCGCGCCTCTGGCACATGCGCTAAAAGCACATGAAAAACTCCTACCAAGAAAGAGCACAGGCCATTGTTGGGGAACTCATGGA
Source organism: Lissotriton vulgaris (assembly GCF_964263255.1). NCBI lineage: Eukaryota > Metazoa > Chordata > Amphibia > Caudata > Salamandridae > Lissotriton > Lissotriton vulgaris. The sequence continues at coordinate 146,946,827 of NC_141697.1, read as the reverse complement.
GGCAACTTTATTCAGCAGAGTATCGAATGCATTTCAGCATGTTGAGCCTTCTTCAGCGCCAAAAATATTTAGGAGGTGCAGGCGCAATGTGGATTTGAATGTCCTGCCACCAACCCATTAGTTGTGGTCCGCTCCGTTCCTAAGCATGTGCTTGTGCTCACCTGATGCCAATCATCTGGAACAGGTGAACTACCAGGCCCAGAATGCTGTATTCCTTCCAGGTAGGTAACACAGGGGTAAAAAGTTGTTTTTGCTGCATATTTCAGGGCACCACAATGTCGCTTCTGCTAATTTTCTCTCCATTATTTGAACTCCGGTGCCCCCTCAAGTCCCCATACCGCATCAACCCTCGATGTTCAGGAATCCAAATTGCGGGGGCAAGTCTGGAAATCCATCTTGCCCATCGTGGAGTGCAAAACTCCAACACCGCTGCATCTCATCCTGACCCCGGGGGTGGGCCTCGGTCATCAAGTCCTCTGGAATTGTAGAAAATCTGCTGCAGCAGGTACCAGCGATATCAAGGCCAACTTGGTGATGCGGGTGCCCCTGAAGCGCGCCTCTGGCACACGCGCTAAAATCACACGAAAAACTCCTCCCAAGAAAGAGCAGAGGCCATTGTTGGGGAACTCATGGAGGCAACTTTATTCAGCAGAGTATCAAATGCATTTCAGCATGTTAAGCCTTCTTCAGCGCCAAAAATATTTAGGAGGTGCAGGCGCAACGTGGATTTGAATGTCCTGCCACAAACCCATTAGTTGTGGTCCGCTCCGTCCCTAAGCATGTGCTTGTGCTCACCTGATGCCAATCATCTGGAACAGGTGAACTACCAGGCCCCGAATGCTGTATTCCGTCCAAGTAGGTAACACAGGGGTAAAAAGTTGTTTTTGCTGCATATTTCAGGGCACCACAATGTCGCTTCTGCTCATTTCCTCTCCATTATTTGAACTCCGGTGGCCCCTCAAGTCCCCAGACCGCATCAGCCCTCGATGTTCAGGAATCCAAATTGTGGGGGCAAGTCTGGCAATCCATCTCGCCCAGCGTGGAGTGCAATACTCCAACATCGCTGCATCTCATCCCGACCCCAGCGGTGGGCCTCGGTCATCCAGTCCCCTGGAATTGTAGAAAATCCACTGCAGCAGTTACCAGCGATACTGAGGCCAACTTGGTGATGTGCGGGCCCCTGAAGCGCACCACTGGCACACGCGCTGAAATCAAACGAAAAACTCCTCCCAAGAAAGAGCAGAGGCCACTGTTGGAGAACTCATGGAGGCACCTTTATTCAGGAGAGTGGCGAATGCATTTCGGCATGTTGAGCATTCTTCAGCTCCAAATACATTTAGGAGGTGCAGGAGCAACGTGGAATTAAATGTCCTGTCACCAACCCATTGGTTGTGGTCCGCTCCGCCCCTAAGCATGTGCTTGTGTTCACCTGCTGCCAATATATATATATATATATATATACATACATACATACATATATATATATATATATATATATATATATATATATTACCTACTGGCTATCGCCAGTAGGTATATATAGTTAGGATTTTTTCTCTATGGGACTTTTGAAAATTCTATGTCTAATAACTTTGGCGTTTGCGGACGGAATCGGCTGAAATTTTCAGGAAAATGGCACATTTTGTTTCTGAGCAGCCCCTGAAAAATTGGGGGGGTTCGTCAAGGGGGGGCCGAGAAAAAAGGGGGGTTCCAAAACGCGTTTTTCCCTTGTTAATTTCCATAGGGCGTTTGGCCTCACTTTTAGCTCGAACGGCTGAATGGATTTGCACGAAACTTGGCAAAATTGTAGGGACTGTTAGCCCGATGTGCCTTTGCTGGGTCTCAACATATGTGCTCCAGTGGATTTTGAGAAATTAACGTTTTAAAAAATTTATATATCTGTGACAGCGTCCCAGATAGCGCTCCAGATCGCGTACTTTTCGCATCATGGAGCTTTGCGAAGCGATGCTGATTGGCTCTCCGGTGTCTGTCAACATTCTAAACAGTCCGGAGCGGCCGCCATCTTGTCTCTCGGTAGGATCGAGAGACAAGAAGAGGTGAAAAACGAAGGGGGAATTTAATGAAAGGGGGCAAGGTAGAGCCCTCTTGACCCCCTAGGAATTATGTTGGGGTTATTAAAGGGTCCCGTGGGGAAAATTTAAAAAATTTGATTTTTCACGGTAGAAGCGCTTCTCGGTTCGCAAATTAACGGCTGAATGGATTTGCACGAAACTTGGCAAAATTATAGGGACTGTTAGTCCGATGTGCCTTTGCTGGGTCTCAATATATGTGCTCCAGTGGATTTTGAGAAATTAACGTTTAAAAAACAGGTATATCTGTGACAGCGTCCCAGATAGCGCTCCAGATCGCGTACTTTTCGCGTAACGGAGCTTTGCGTAGCAAAGCTGATTGGCTCTCCGGTGTCTGTCAACATTCTAAACAGTCCGGTGTGGCCGCCATCTTGTCTGTCGGTAGGATCGAGAGACAAGAGGAGGAGAAAAACGAAGGGGGAATTTAATGAAAGGGGGCTAGGTAGACCTTTCTTGACCCCCTAGGAATGATGTTGGGGTTATTAAAGGGTCTCGTGGGGCAAATAATAAAAATTTGATTTTTCGCGGTAGAAGCGCTTCTCGGTTCGCAAACTGGTAGCAAAACGTGAATTAGCCATTTTGTGTTTCGATTTCATTAAATTACTAGGTATAAGGGGGTACGGGAGACGTATCCTGACCCCTTTTGTTTTCTGAGGGTGGCTGAGGAGGCTCATATATGTTGATACATGTCTTCCAGCGGCTGTGCGTGAGTGTTTTTTTTTTTTGCGTGACGTCTGTTAACGTTCGATTCGATGGAAATCAGGAAGTGTTGACCGCCATTTTGTCACTGCGAGTAAATATTTTGTTTTAAATAATTGTTATAAATTAATCCTTATTGATAAACATTGTCTGCGCCATCTTGTCTTTTTTGCAATGCCACACTTTTGTTGAGCACGGCAGCCATTTTAGATGCCTTGACCAGACCCACTCTCTGCACGCCGCCGATCCTCAGCATGGCTCCTCACCCTCGCAAGCATCTCCCCCACGCACTGGTCACCCCCGCTCTCTCTCTCATGCATGGGCCAGAAACCTCCTCCCATGTGCGCTGCTCTTCCCTGAGAATCACACCCTGTGCCCGCCCGACACCACCCTTTCACCCTATTCACTACCGCACCCTCTAACACTCCTCTTCCTCTGTGTCCGATTGTCCAGGCCGGTCCCAGGCTATCACCTAGCCCTGCGGATGTAGTTTATGGCCCCAGCTGTAGAGAATCACCCCTCTTCAAAGGAGTTACAGTAGATCTGTTAATGTTATTTGGCATTTATTAAGCGCTCGTACGCCCAGGGGCTTCATGGCGCTGTAGGGAGGAACAAGGCGCGACCGTCAATTGGTGGAGATGAAGCAGCTTAGTGATGCGCCTGAGAGAAGAGCCAGGTCTTCAGGGAGTGTCTAAAGCTGAGGATGTTATCACAAAGTTTCAGATGAAGGGGGAGAGAGTTCCAGAAGGCAGCTGCAAGGTGGTCAAAGCAGCTGCCTCCGAGACGCTTCTTCTTATACGGAGGGACGGTCAGGAGGGATTTATGGGTGGACCGGAGGTTGCGGGAGGAGCTGTATCTTTTAAATAAGTCTCTAATGAATAGGGGGCCAGTGTCATGTAAAGACTTGAAAAGGATACACCCAGCTTTGAAGGCCACGCGTTGCTCAACCGGTAGCCAGTGAAGTTGTTTCAGGCCAGGTCTGACTGATTGCCTCCTGGGGATGTTCAAAAGAAGTCTGGCTGCCTGGTTTTGAACCAGCTGGAGGCGTTTGAGCTCTCCAGTTTGGAGCCCAAGGTATAGACTGTTGGAAAAGTCCAATCTGGACAGAACCAGGGAGATGACGATCTGAGTGAGGGCAGCTGAGGAGAAGAAGCAAGCAATTTTTTTCATTTTCTTCAACTGAAAAAAACTGGAGGAAACAACTGCTCCAACCTGTTTTTTCAGGGAGAGATCCTCGCTGATGAAGATGCCAAGGCTCTTAACCGAGGATGACTTGGATGGGGGGGTGCCCATGCAGGAGGGCCAAAAACTGGGATTCCAACTGAGTGTGCTCTGTCCAGGCAAGACCAGTTCGGTCTTGCCTGGGTTAAGTTTCAGATGATTGCAGCTCATCCAGCTCAGAATGTGGGACATGGTGTTTTGAAATTCTACCACAGAGTCCTTACCTTAGCATTCCTGAGGGAGTACAAAAGAGGGCGTAGGTACAAATTAAAAAGCAGGGGGGATAACGAGGAGCCTTGAGGTACTCCACAGAGGGTAGATATGGTGGGTGCCGTGAAGGAGCCCAGTCTGACCGATTGAGTTCGGTCAGTGATGAATGAGCGGATCCAGCTCAGCGCAGGCCCCCTGAGGCCTGCCTGCTCGGCACGGTCGACCAAGATGGTATAGTCGACCGTGTCGAATGCAGCAGAGAGGTCCAGTAGCACCAGAGCCTGATGGATCCCTTCATCCGCGTTCCGCCTCAGAGTATTCTGCACCGAGAGAATGACCGCCTCAGTAGAATGGCAAGGGCGGAAACCAGCCTGATTAGGTGCAAGATACTCTGATTTCTCCAGAAATGTGGAGATGCTGTCACAAACATGAGACTCCAGAAGTCACACCACACGCGTTCCTACTATCTGATAACCATCCTGTATGGTGCTTGGGGAGGGGATTCTCACTGTGAGGGTGTGTGGGACCGAGCCTGAAACTGAAGATTCCAGGGATGCCTCTTTGTACATCAACGTTTTTACAATTATGTGTCACATTAAAAATATATAGCACTCCAACAAAGTAGAAGGAAAATAACACTTTAATAACTTATAAATATATAGAACGCAACAAAAACAGTAAATACATTTAAACATTTTTTTAAAAAAGAAGCAACAATGGTCAGTAGCTGTGTTTTGTGCGAATAGTCCCAAGGCAGCACAACGTGCTGAGTTCTGGAGGGCACCCAGGTGATGTTACCTGGGTGCCGCACTGTTTTTTGGTATCCTACAATGCAGCTCCGAAAAACGGTGTGGGGCGTCCCGGGGGGTGCGCGGAGAGGCCTCGTCAGTAGCGGTCTGTTGTGCGAATAGTCCCAAGGCAGCAGAACGCGCTGAGATGTGGATGGCACCCAGGTGATGTCCAGTAAGTTGTCGCACTGGTTTTGGCATCCTACAATGCTGCTCCGAAAAACGGCGTGGGGCGCCCCGGGGGGGGGGGGGGGCGGGGGTGGGGGTGGCGTGAACGGGTCTCCCCAGGTGGAGGCTCGTTGGCTGTACTGGGGCGCCCCTTTACCATTTCAGTTGCCATTCCGCCCGCTTTTGCTACACTGTGCCTCATCCTCCATTCAGCTGTTTATCGCCCGCTCTTGTGGCTACAGCGTCTCGCTCACCATGTAGTTGAGTTGCGCCCACTCTTGCGGTGCAGCGATAGGCGGCTGCCACAGACTCTTAAAATGGCGGACGGATCTTCGGATTTGGGCCTGGTCCACTAACATGGCCCTGGGACACCTTGGAACTCGGACGTCCCCTGAGCCTTGAAGATTTTACAAAAGTCTTGGTGGCTCCCGACTCCTGCAGGCTTCCGGTGGGGAGCGGCTGCCATGATTGCTCGCGGAATGACCATGACGGAGCCACGAGATGGTGGTGCTCTCAGGCTGACGCCAGCTTCAGTCTGAAACATCTAGAAACAAGGTGGGGCTTTCATCGTTTGGGAAAAAAAATGTTTTAATCCAATGAAAAGTGATATTTTTAGGTCATATGATCAAGCCTTCCATCATTAGGAAACCAAAAGTAAAATGAACCAATGAAAAGTTTTATAAAGAAGTCACATGACCTGTTATGCTTACGTTACGCGCTGCTATAAAAAGCGTAGAAAATCCGTTGGCACGTGAGGTGGCGTCAGTAGCGGACCGATGTGCGAATAGGCCGAAGGCAGCACAACGCGCCGAGATCCGGATGGCACCGAGGTGGTGTCCAGCAAGTTGCACTGGTGTGGCCATCCTACAATGCTGCGCCGAAAGTCGGCGTGGGGTGCCTGGGGGGGGGGGAGGTGGCGCAAACTGGCCTCTCTCGCCTCCTCAGGTGGAGGCACCTGATGTGCAGTGCGGCGCCCCTTATCTTTTCACTCGCCGACCAGTAAAGTTGCGCCCGCACTTGCTGCTACAGTAGGCCGAAGGCAGCACAACGCGCCAAGATCCGGATGGCACCGAGGTGGTGTCCAGCAAATTGCCGCACTGGTGTGGCCATCCTACAATGCTGCGCCGAAATTCGGCGTGGGGCGCCCCGTTGGCCTGTGAGGTCGCGTCAGTCAGTGGGGGCTGTTTAAGAAAGCAATGTGATGCTGTGCGTCGCCCCCAAGATGGAGGCTCCTCGGCTGCAGTGGGGCGCCGCTTGGTGTTTCACTCGCTATCCAGCTGAGTTGCGTCCGCACTTGCGGCTACAGTAGGCCGAAGGAAGCACAACGCGCCGAGATCTGGATGGCACTGAGGTGGTGTCTAGCAAGTTGCTGCACTGGTGTGGCCATCCTACAATACTGCGCCGAAAGTTCCATGGTCCGGCGGAACTTTTTTCCTTTTCCTTTCTGCATCTTGTCCCACAATCCGTTTAACCTTTAGACACAACCAGGTCCCTGAATGTGTGCAGGGGGACGCTATTGATTGAATCAAAATGGCGGCTTCACACAAAACTGACTCAAGCGTTGCTGGTGATGCTATACAGACAAAAAATGGTTTTCAGTTTGTACATTCTTCAGGATTTTTCCATCCAAGTCTGCTTGAGAGTTTGTAGAACAATGGCTTTTGATCTTGCCCTCCCCTCTTTTGACTGTTGGTCTTGTTGCCTATGTCTTCTGTTGTCATTTAACTGAACCTTTTTTGACTGCCGAAAGGGGTTCTGGTCCGACCGCTGGTTGGTGGAGATATTTTGACTATATCCTGGACCTGCCCGGCCTCGCCCAAAATGGCGCCGGTATAAATGGGACTCGTACCTCCTTGTTGTGTACTGGTTGCACAACCTTGATATCACGAGATACGTATGCAGTTTTGAAGCACATGGCGGGTGGGAATGAGAATTGATTGAATATTTCGACATCCCTATTGATATTAAGTTCTGATGTGTTATTGATTACTGTACTATTGAAAGTTCGAATTAACGTCACCCATGGTACTTGCCCGCAAATGTATATCTAGATAATTTTATTGTTAGTGGCCCTGTCGTATTTTAATTACAAACTGTACGTCCACCGATTCCGCAACTGTTAGACACCTTAGTTCTTGCAACCTAATGGCCCGCTCGTTGCGTTCCTCTACAGTGTAAATGTCTCCTCATCATATACGATTCCAGTTTGCTCCGTGGCCGGCCCACGTGGTTATAGGCTCGTATTTGTATACTGACATTTTCACAATAAAGGTTTTTAAAACAAAACATGGTAGTAGTATTTACATTGGTAAAGTTTTTAATTTTAGTCACTGTTTTCGAATCAGTAAAAGGCAAGTGAAATAAAGCAGTCCAATTACATGACGGATAAAAGGTATAATACGCTGGAACGCAGTAAAGATAAATGGTCAAGGGCTGTTGTGTTTTTTACTCCTGCAACATAAAGTGATCGATAAGAATCTGATATTCGGGCGTATCGCGACTAAGACAGCAGGCCGAGCATCTTTTGCTCAACGGCTCCGTCATGGGACGAAGAAACGCCCTTTTGCTAGAAAAAGGAATATATTTTACTTGCAGGACAGTTGTAAATTTTCCGGGAAAATACATTAGCCTGGAACATTATAACATATATGTTTAAGAAAAAATAATGTTCGAAAGCAATAAAAAGCGTAATTTTTAGGTCATATGACCAAGCCTTTCATCATTAGTATAACAAAAGTAAAATGAACCAATGAAAAGTTTTATTAACAAGTCACATGACCTGTTATGCTTACGTTACGCGCTGCGCGCCGCGCCCTGATCTCTTCCGGGAAGCTGCGCTTCGCGCACTGGAGTACTTCCGGGTGCGCTAACAAGGCGTGTCATATAACGCATTACGCGACAACGTAGGTCCAGAATATAGTCAAAATGTCTCCACCAACCAGCGGTCGGAACACAACCCCTTTCAGCAGTCTAAAAAGTTCTGTTAAATGACAACAGAAGGGACAGGCAACAAGAACCATCAGTCAAAGAGTTCCGGGTCACGTTGGGGCGCTACCGGAACTGATCGAATTGGTAGTCTACAGTGTTTCTGGATGTTTCAGACTGAAGCTGGCGTTAGCATGAGAGCACCACCATCTCGTATCTCAGTCGTGGCCATTCCACGAGCAATTATGGCAGCCGCTCCCCACCAGAAGCCTGCGGGAGTCGGGGTCCCCCAAGACTTTTGTAGAATCTTCAAGGCTCAGTGGACGCTTTCGAGAATGGGGCCCAAGCCCTAGCAGACAAGCGTCCGAGTTCCAAGGTGTCCCATGGCCATTTTAGTGGACCACGCCCAAATCTGAAGAGGCGGCCGCCATTTTGAGAGTCCTGTGGCAGCCGCCTATAGTTGCATCGCAAGAGCGGGAGCAACTCAACTACATGGTGAGCGAGACGCTGTAGTCGCAAGAGCGGGTAGTAAACAGCTGAATGGCGGAAGAGGCACAGTGTAGCAAAAGCGGGCGGAATGGCAACTGAAACGGTAAAGGGGAGCCCCACTACAGCGTGTCTTCAGGTCAAACGGATTGTGGGATAAGGTCCAGAATGGAAGAGTCATCAAAAGGCAAAAAGTTCCGCCGGACCCCGGGAGCCGGCCGCTTATGTCGGGGGCGATCTTAGGCCACGCCAGGGCAACACGACTTGGGGAGGGGGCAGAAGTCAAGCGCACCCTCCCAGTCCGCGCCACCACACCGTATGTTGAAAATCTGAAGCCATCGTTCTACAAACTCTCAACCAGCCTTGGATGAAAAATCTTGAAGAATGTACAAACTGAAAACCAGTTTTTGTTTGCATAGCATCAGCAGCAACGCTTGCTATCAGAATGCATGAGTTTCATGCTCGATCGATTGAGCTAGCCGGATCAGGCAACAAAAAGTATAAAATAGTTATGTAAATAGTTATTTAATAAAATGTTTTACCCTGTTACTTTGCTGGTGTGTTGTATATATTTATAATATTTGCATAGAGTTTATCGTTATTTTGGGCGGGGTGGGTGGCGGAGCCGAGCTGTCTTGCAGCCATCATGGTGTGGAGCTCAGTTCATCTCACTAGTTTCGTATTTCTCATGAAGGGTTGTTCCTAATGTTTCTATTTTAGCGAGGTCAAAAAGAGATCCCATTAGTGGTCTACTGATTTTGCTCGATTTTTTTTTTTTTAACACGATTTTTCACTATCTGCAAAGACAAAACAGAGTATTGCGGCTTTGTGCTTGTTAGTAAATAGAGAATGAACCGAAGAGAATAAATTCTAAAATAGTAAATGCTTGGATAACAATCAATCAAATGGAGAGACAAGCAGGCACGACGGATTACAACGGGGGCAAAGGCCTGCGTTAACTACCCTTCACTTTCTGCAAAGAGAGAGTACTTCTAAGAGAAAAGAGGGGGGGCAGCGTTTAAAGCACATCAGCGTGCATAAACACGAAAATGTTTTTACCTATCACGTACTTGACATTTGACAGCTTTTGATATTTGTTATTAAAAAACCATTGAAATTCAATGAAAAAACCACAGGTTTTAGCCCATATATAGTTAGGGATTAGCATTTACAAAACCTTATTTTACTCGCATAAAACCATTGAAATTCGCACATATAGTTAGATTCGCTAACTATATATCGCGCACCCGCAATCCACTGCTGATGATGTCACATATTACATCATTCATGACATGCTCAGTGACATCACTGATGACATCTCAAATGACATCACTGATGACATCACTGATGACATCTCAAATGACATCACTGATGACATCACTGATGACATCACTGATGACATCCCAAATGACATCACTGATGACATCTCATTTGACATCTCATTTGACATTACTGAGCACATCACTAATGACATCATTCATGTGATAATACGATGAACCTCTTCAGACTCTAATATAACCTTAGATACACTCAGTGTAAACAAAAACTCACAGACTCACTCATCCATGGAGTTACTCACACACCTAGTCAGTCATGCAAAGAATCAATCACACCTCCATTTCCTCTACTATACAGTTATACACACCTTACTTATTCAAACATATACTAACACATATTTACTCTCTTATACAATCCCTGATACAAGTTCACAATGATCCATACAGCCAATCACACATTCACTGGCTCTTATGCACAGTTATTTATATATGTCAACTCTCACATGTACTGTGTTTTACATATGTACTTACTTTGACATGTAGCACTGAGATATCCATTCACTCAGCAATACACTCATGCACACAGTCAACCGCCCATGCAGCTGTTTCCACATGCACTCTTGAACTCATACATCTAGTGAATCAACTGCTCACACATCTATGCACAGAGTCACACACCTCCCAGCCACCCCCACACACACTCAGTCTCTCATACAAATACTTGGGCAACCAATCAATAACCCATATAGTTACTCATATAGCTACTGATTAACACATGCAGCAGTTTACAGAACAACAGACATAATGATGTACAAATTAAGACAGTTTAGTCACTAACCCATGCACTCAGTGAGACACATTTAATCACTCACTCATACAGTCAGTCATGCACCTACTAAATCCTTCATCCAGACACTTATACATCCACTCATTCTTCAATATGTGAGACATATTTTAACTTTACAGAAACATACAGTCACTGGAAGATGTCATCAGTGATGTCATCAGTGATGTCACTGAGCATGTCATGAATGATGTAATATGTGACATCATCAGCAGTGGATTGCGGGTGCGCGATATATAGTTAGCGCATCTAACTATATATGCGAATTTCAATGGTTTTATGCGAGTAAAATAAGGTTTTGTAAATGCTAATCCCTAACTATATATGGGCTAAAACCTGTGGTTTTTTCGTTGAATATATATATATACATATATAAATATATATATATATATATATATATATATATATATATATATATATATATATATATACATACATACATACTACTGGCGGTCGCCAGTAGGTACTTATAGTTAGGACCAAGTTTCCAGAGGAAGAGTATTTTTTGTTTTGCTTATAACTTTAGCGTCATTTGTTGAATCTTCATGAAATTATCAAAACTAATTCTTTGTTCATATCAGCTCCTATGTTGAACGTTTGGGGGTGATTCGTCAAGAGGGGGCCGAGATAAAAGGGGGGTCCCAAAACGTGTTTTCTCCATGTTCATTTCCATAGGAAACTTTAGACAATGCTACAGGTCGAATGGGTGAACGGAATTACCCCAAATTCGGCAGGGAGAAGGGTCTTGGTCTAGAAAGCACGCTTTTGTTTATTTGGTGTAAATCTGTTCAGTGGTTTTGGAGAAATATCGAAATTTACAGATATCGATGTTTGGGAATTCTGCCTACTGATTGGCTGGGGTGTTACGAGCACGAGCTTGCGGCTTATTGGCTGTGAGCGGTTGCAACTAGGAAGTGCTGCCCGCCATTTTGTGATTCCATTGAAGCGAGTAGGGGGGAAAAAGGGCAAAAAGAGTAGTAAAGAAGAAGATAGGAGCACTGTAACCTCTGTGGGAGAGTGCAAAGCGAAGTAGTCACACCTACCGGTCTGAAAGTGCAGTGCTGCTCAGAGTAACATGGTGCTGAGATGAGATGCTGCTACAATCGGGTATGAAACCGAGAGCCTAAACCGTGAGCTCATTGCTGTAAAGTGATGTGCTCTGGTCTTTGTAGCATAACTGTGCAAGTATTGTTAGTAGGCGTTTATACCACACAGGGAGTGGGAAGCGAACTACTGACCGCTACAGTGCGTTTATACTATACCGGAAGTGGCAAAGAACTCACACCTAGCGGTGTGAAGACTCGGGGATCAAACCAAGCTGATTGCTGTAAAGTGATGGGCTCTGGGCGCTGTAGCATACTGCCCGCAGTAGTATAACTATGTAAGTAGTGTTAGTATGCGTTTATAGTATACAGGGAGTGGGAAACGAACTACTCACCCCTACTGGTCTGAAGACTCAGGGATCAAACCGTGAGCCTAAATCGTGGGCCCATTACTGTAAAGTGATGGGCTCTGGGCACTGTAGCATACTGCCCGCAGTAGTATAACTATGTAAGTAGTGTTAGTTTGCATTTATACAATACAGGGAGTGGGTAGCGGACTACTCACCCCTACCGGTCTCAAGACTCGTGGATGACAGCATGAGTTCATTGCTGTAAAGTCATGTGCTTTGTGTAGTATCCAAATGTATGTCATAGTAGAATGTTAGTATGCCATTCTACTAGAATGTCAGTATGTAATATTAGAATGTAGGGCTGTCATAAGGGGAACCTTGCGGAGTTTGTACACGGTGCTGGAGAAGACGGCTGCCTTGCTGTCTGCTCCTGTTGGTGGCTGTTTAAGCTGTATTGTTTTCTTGCAATAAATGTACTTATCGGATCCACTGCTGTCTGGCTCTTTAGTACATAAATTTGTCAACGAGCGGGAGAAGGTAAAAGAAGGCAGCACTCACCAATATTTCGAGCTTGCTTGCATTGTGCTGAAGACCCGTTTTCTTGTTTCTACTCATCCCAGGGTCGCCGGCTCATTGAACTATGTCATCCGACCTCTGGTAGGATTTATATTTTTATATTTACGTTTCCTCAGCCTTTTCAGTACACTCTGGTTGTTGTACTACAAGTGTGCAAGTAGTGTTAGTATGCGTTTATACAAATTCTGTAGTTATGCAGTAACTAATGCATCATGGTCCTAGGGAGCGTCACCTCCCAGGCGCAGCTCATACAATGTCCCGGGGTTTGCATCCGCGGGACATTTATGTTTGCTATTAGAGGGCGGGTGCATGGCTTCCACTCAGTGATAGCAAATCCTTGTTTGTCTCGTTGAAGCTAGAGGAGGAAAACCTTGTATCGCTTTAATAGAGCGGATCGGGATGGTAAAAATGGAGAGAAAAAAAATGAAGCGGGGTCTCACCGGTCAATTTAAATGAACCCCCTGGTGGGTAATGTTCCAGGCCCAATTCTATTATTATATTGCGGGGTCTCTGCAGGACTGGGGACCTTAATCTCACATGTAAATAAGGAGCTGGAGGGCACAGAGACGTTTTGCAGCCTAGTGGATATCTACCACCCTGGGTATCTTTTACTAATTGTTCGGGGGGGCTTCGAGGCCAACTGAAGACCGGGGGATCGCCACCCTCCAGGGCTTTACTTAAATATGCAGGGTGGGCCTTGCCAGTCCCTGAAGCCTCAGTCGTCCTAGGCAGTGCCTTATTGGTTCTGTAATCACACTGGCAGTACTCATGGTGTTGTAAAGTGATACACGCATAGAACCCTTGCAGTTGTAGAATTCCGCAGACTTCATTTATGTAATCGTCTGTTGGTTTATATTTGGTAGGTGCACCGCAAAATTACAAATGTTTTCCCTCATAACCTCCTATTAACAGACGATTTTCACAATAAACTACAGACAAGTGTTGTCAGTAAAAGAAGACGTATACACTCACTTATTTATTGGTAAAAAAAATAACCCTCATTAAAATAACACAAATTAATGGAAAAGCAACTTTATTACAAAAAACAATAGTGTAACATGAAATAAGTGGGTAGGACTCCTCCGGAAGCAGCGTACAAAACCTGCAAGACAAAAAAGAAACATAAGTATGTGTGCCATGTCCAAGAGAAAAAGAAAGGTAGTCAGAATGAAAAGAAGATAGTGAGAATGGGACAGAGAGAGAGTGGGTGGGAGGGAGAGTCAAAAGAACAGAGGGAGGAGGAGTCAGAGCGTCGGCCTACTGCACCCAGCCCTCACTGTAAACCTCCCGTCACCCGTGTGTCTAGGACGCTGGGGTCCTCGAGAAAGAGTGAGATACAGCAAGTCCTTAAAATGAAACGGATATGAATGAGGCCAGAGATTACATTATATTATCTACGGCAACATCGCTTGCCTGCACCTGTGCACACAGGCTTCTGCACCCCAGCCCCTTCCCCTGCACTGTGCTCAATTGCAGCTCCTGTGCACCAAGGTTTCACTGCTCACCTACCACCACCGGTGTGTCCAACAACGAACCTGTGCGAGCTCCAAGTCCGGGGTGCCTTTGTAAGGTTGGCACAGCAGGTCTCACATCGGGAATGCTGTCTTGATACCACAATTGAAGGCGTCAGAATGCCCAGGGCATCATCACGGGGTGAGCACCCCCCTCCCATTTTGGCACAACCAATTCAGTGTCTGAAAAGGGAGAAAAAATATAATGGTGGAAATGTCTGGAGGTATATTAAGGTTTATTTGAAGCTTAATAGAGAACAAGAGTTGAGTACATCCTTCCTTCTTGAAGTACGATCTACCAACTGTTAGTGGTAATTATGGTTAAAAGAGTTGGAGTGCACGAGAATACACAAGGTTAAATAATAATATGGTATGCCAACGTTCACATACAAAGGAACAGAGCGCATGCTAGAAGTATAATGTGTGTGTGTAATGCAGTGGTGCAAGCCTGGATGCATGTACACTTAGTAATCAGCTCACTACCGTGCCCTAAAAGCCAACACCACATGTCTGTAGAGCAGCGATGCCCGCTGGCTTAGGCCTACAGTTCGGTCCAGCAGGTCCTTAAAATGAGACAGAGATGTGACTGAATGAGGTCAGAGATCACATCATTACGCAGAGCAACATCGCTTGTTCGCACCTGCGCACCCAGGCTGATGCACCCCACCCCTACCGCAGCACTGTGCTCAACACGTGTCTGTAGGGCAGCGATGCCTGCTGGCTCAGGCCTACAGTACGGTCTAGAAGGTCCTTAAAATGAGACAGAGATGTGACTGAATGAGGTCAGAGATCACATCATTACGCACGGCAACATCGCTTGTTCGCACCTGCGCGGCCATCCTGATGCATCCCACCCCGCCTGCTGCACCACGCTCAATTACAGCCCCTGTGCACCCAGGCCCCACTGCTCACCTGCTGTTATTGTTGTGTGTCCAAACTCGACGGGCAGCAGTGTTCACAATTCAGATGCAGTGTTGATTGCAGGATGGTGTACACCTCATGGATCCCTTTCGAAACACAACGTACAGTAGGGTGCACAATTCATGTCCAGTGGTGATTGCCAGGATGGTGTACGCCTTATGGATCCCTTTTTTTATTGCGCATTGTGATATGCGAGGTGGATGCGGCCATATCACTTGAGGCAGTGTGGAAGAACTGCAACATGTGGCATCGTCGTTATCCTATTTATACGTACGCAAAGTGGGCTCGGCTTGCGTACGCCAGGCCAGCGTAAGGGTGTGAATAATTGTTCCGGGGACCTGGGCGTTGTTCAGTTCCTGCCTGGCCAGGAAGTGTACTTATGTGTGTTTCTGTTGCAGTTTTGACGTCACAGAATGCGCAATTTACATTAATGTAGCATGTACCGGGAGGGCAGGAACTATCGCTAATGAGATGCTGTTCGAAAACATTGAATGGCCAACATCACATGTCGTTGTCAAGGTTGTGGATATGCGCAGACATGCATGTAAATGGAATGCGGGATTATTGAAAGTGTTGCTATCACGAAGCGCACACATGTGAATGTGCTCGGTGGAGGGAGAATCAGCAGTGAGGCTACGACATACATAGTGATAACGTTCATTACAGTCAAGCAATGCATGCCAAACGTGAATCTGATAGTCTCACATATGACACACTACTATACTGGTAAAGCATGACAACAGAGCATACAGAAATACAAATCTACACATTACTGTTTACTGTTTGTCACATGTGATCTAGGATGTGCACTCTCCCCGTGGCTGATGATACTCCTTAGAGCCACCAATACCCAGGCCGAAAGGCAGCACAATATTGTGCACACACACACACACACACACCAGGGGCATTGTAATACACACATTTGTTTTTTGATGTAACTTTTTAGATGAATGGCCATCACATGTGGAAGGCTAATGTACAGACCATGAATATTGATCAAGATGATTGTTGCTTGTTGTGTGTAGTATAAGATATGTGTAGACAGCAAAAAAACTTTTCAAAAAAGTTCTCTAGGCAGAAGGGGTGTGTCTCATCAAACGCTGTACAGAGAATGACTAAAATGGGTGGTATCCTCCAACTGTTACAATGGGAAATGTTATGAACCAATCAAATGCTTTTTTTTTACGGTCACAAGGCAATACCGCATCGAGAGCGCAATGAGGCCGCACCCAACAAGATTTTCAGAAAATATATTTATCATAATATAAGTTTATTACATTTAGAAATATATAAATGTTTTAAATGTTTTAGATTATCGATTGCTCTCATATACAGTTTAAAGTTATTTAGATGTAGTTTTGAGACATAAAAAAAAATGAGGGCATGGCGTTCCCAGCGCGACACCATACGTCTATGATGTAACACAGGGCCTGGCAGCGTGCACTCGTCGCATAAGCAACGCGCAGCAAGCGCAAACCCATATGTACATGATGTAATGCGTGGCTTGGTACTGCGTACCCGACGGATACCAAAGTAGCAGCTGGCGCGACCTCATAGGTATATGATGTTACGCGGGCTGCGGTGGCCCAAACCCGTTGGATACAAAATGCGCATCATTTACGAGTTTAGCAATATGGCGGATAGGATTTGTGTGGTAATGGAGCTTGGTACACTCCCGGTACGGGAGTGCAGTTTCCTCAACAAAAAAAAGATATACATATTTTTAGGGAAAGATATAAAAGATTTTTTAAGTAAAAAAAGAAGTATAATAGAGTTCCAAATTATTACACACAAAAAATATAGGTTTTATAAACATTAAAATATGAAATAACATTTAAAAAAACCTTCAAAATTCACAGAAAAAACCATAGAATTTACAGATGTTATAGTTAGAAATTAGCATTTAAAAAACCTGTGAAATTCATTAAAAAAACATAGGTTTCAGGGACGTTATAGTTAGTTGGACATATGACCCATATAAAACCAGAGAAATTCGCCTGTTATAGTTAGTTGAGCCAACTATAACTCGCGCCCCCCCAATGCACTGCTGATGATGTCACATATTACATCACTCATGACATGGTCAATAACATCACTGATGGCATCACTCATGACATCACTCATGACATCATCCACGTGATAATCTGATGCACATACTGATGCGTTAATATGAACTTTGATACACCCTTTCTAAAATGCAGACTACTATTTTTGAAACCATACACACACGAATGCCATATACTACATACCACTCACTATTTCCTAGGTCTACACTCACATCCAGTCACTTATACATGTAGTTACTCATCAATACAGGACTATAATATGCACTCATACATCTATACATGCAGTCACACTCTGCCACTCATCCATAGTTACTCACACACCCAGTCATTAATGCAAACAATCAATCACATACCCATGTACTCAGGTATACAGTTATACACACCAATATCGTTATTTTTAGACATACCACATCACTTATTTATACAGATACTAACACATATTTACTGTCTTATACAATCACTGATAGAAGCAAACACTTATTTATACACCCACTCTTCAAATGACTTAGTCTCACGTATACTCATTTATATACTCCAACACTCACATATAATGCCTTAAAACATATGTAGTTAGTCACAGATATACCACTGAGAAATTCATTCACTCTCCAACACACCCATAAACACACTAACTCACTATATATATATATATATATCTCCTTCGATCTCTGGTCGGCGAGCAGAGAACAAAGGGAGCACACTCTTAAGCAAGTTCCATTTACTTTTTATTGGCATGTACAGATTCGTAACCCAACTCGTTTCGGTCTGCCTTCAGACCTTGATCACAAGTTGTTCTCCCACAATCACCCCCAGTACTGTATTTCCTGTCGCAAACACATGTGCTCATTTCCTGTTACCGCAAAGTATTCTGGTTATGGTAGTCCACTTTGCTTAAAAATTTATATGAGCGAAAGTGCAAATTGTGCTAATGTGCAAACCATGCAATATTAATTATTGTGAATTATGCAAAAAAGCTTATAATTTCATTTGAAAGTACAAAATTGCTTAAAAAATGGGAGGAATAAATATATATTGGTTCAAAACATTGATGTTATAAAATTAAATCCAATTTTGGTTTGCTGTTTGATATGGCATGAAAAGTTACATATTAATTGCGTTCTTGATCAGTGCATGTTCATTTGTGCCCACTAGTGGGCAGACTTCTTCAATCCAAGTTCATCATATGTTGGTGCGAATTGGCCAATTTTTTGTTCAATCACAACATTCGTCACGCCCATTCAGATACCTTCACTTTTTCCTATTTACATTTCCTTTCTTTTATAACTTTTAATACACATATGTTCCCTCCAGTGGGTTTACATATGATGCCTTCATAGTCCCATGATGCCCTGATTGTTTTATTACTAAATGTTCTATGACATTGGTCCTTGTCATCAAACTGCTCAAAATGTGTTGGTTAGACATTTATTGATTATTGTTCGCAGATTATTTACTGTCCAGACTTTTCCTTACAATAGTTAGTTCCACTATCCTTTGAGATGCACATAAAGTTCTTAATTTTGATTCAGACCCAAGGGATTTAAAGTTCTTAATGATAAAACATGCTTTGATTCCTCTTGTTGTAGCACTTTCTGTTGATCGCCCCTCTATTGAATGTGGGAATTTGTTCAATTGCATAATATTTCAGTTCTTACCATTGCTGCAGTCTTTATTGCACGTTGCTCTGATGTGTTCAAGAATTCTTTTTTTCAACTCACATATAGTACTCCCCACATATTTGTTTCTGCACGGGCATTCAATAACATAGATAACAAATGTACTTTTACCATTTTTGTGTTGTTTGATGTTCCACATCAAACCATTGGCCTTCTTTACTTGTTTTTTATTGATAGCTATTTTGCAAGCCGTGCAACTATTACAGCTCCAAAAACCTTCTGTATTTAGCCATGTTTTTTGGTTCATTTTGAAGTCACTGTGTGTCAGCTTGTCCCTTAGGTTTGGCACTATTCTGTATAAAATTCGGTGAGGTCATCCCATTAGCTTGTCAGCTGTAGAATCCAATTGTAATATTCCCCAATGTTTCCGCAGGATATTCTGAAGTCGTTTTGATTCAGCAGAAAATGTTGTCATGAACCTAATTATGATTGTTGATTCTTTCTTTTCTGCACTGTAAAAAATCTGACAGTTTTTTTGCTTTCACTTTTTCAAGACTGTTTTTGATTACTCTGTTGGGATACCCTCTCTTAAATCTTATTAGCGCTTTTTTGACTCTGTTCCATGAAATCTTGTTCCAGAGAACAATTTCTGCGAATTCTTAAGAATTCCACATAGGGGATACTCCATTTTATATTGTCCTGTTGAAAACTCCCAGCATGCTGGATGGCATTTGTTGCTGTTTCCTTTCTGTGTAAAGTTGTCTGCACAGTAGTATTGTGTACAAATATTTCAGTATCCAAGAAGTTGACTCTGTTATCACTGATTTCAAAGGTCAATTTTAGATTTTCCGAATTGTTGTTTAGTATGTTGAAATAGTTTGCAAAATCTTGTTCTGTTCCATCCCAGATTACAAAAAGGTCGTCGAGGAAAAGTAACAACAATATTATTTTTTCCAGTATATTTGTCATGACTGGGCGCCCAGGCAAATTCTCTTCCCACCACCCCATTACCAGATTTGCATAATTGGTGAAAATGAAAATCCCATAGCAGTTCCACGTTGCTGTTTATAGATTTCCTTGTTGAACAAAAATTATATTGTTGTTCAGACACATAGATATCATCTCCAAGAGCATTTTATTGTACTCAAAGAACTGTATGTTTCTTTTGCCTAGAAAATGTTGACAAGCTTTCAAGCCTACTTGATGTTCAATGCTTTTATGCAGAGATATTACATATATCGTTATCAATTTGTAAGAGGATTGCCATGGAATTCCATCCAACTTTTTTAACAGATCCGACGTGTCTCTCAAATATGAATTTAGATCTTTTACCAGAGGGCCAAATAGTAGTCAATGTAATTTGAGACAGGTTCCAAGATAGATCCTTTTGCTGACACTATGGGCTCCATTACGATGTCGGGCGGATCGCCACCGCCATGGTGGCGGTGGCGAGCCGCCCGACATATATGCCCGCCCGCCACCCTTTTCCCCCCGCCACATTACAATGGCGGGGGGGACCGCAACGGAGGGAGACACCGCCCGCCTTGCAGCCGGGGTGGAAAAGGAATAATATGGTGGCGGTGTCTAATAGACACCGCCAGACATATTATGATGTGTGGTGTGCAGTGCCTTTCCATGGCGGCGATGCCGCCACGAAAAGGCATGCGGTCTTCACTCTGGGGGCCCGCAGGGGGCCCCCAGAGTGAAGTACAGGTGGGGGGTGCACATTGTCATTGTCATTTGCAAAGCGGCAGGCACCGCGCGGTGCCTGCCGTTTTGCAAATGACAATGTTAAAGTCCATTTTCAGCATTGTGGCGGGCGGTGCAGAGAGCACCGCCCGCCACAATGCTGAAAATACAGGATGTACCCGCCACTGTGGGGGGCACATCCTAATGGCACCCCCGGGACCCCCGTCCTTATGGCGGGCGGTCCCGATTTACGATGGGATGACGGGCGGGCAAAGTCCGCCCGTCATCCTAATGGACCCCTATATGTCTCCCTGGTGGATGTTTTCTATCCTTATGTATTTTAAGTAAAAAGTAGATAGCAGCCATCACTGGATGTTCCATAGTCAAGTATGTTCCTTCCTCTTCATCTATCAAATTGGATTCCACCCAAATTTTTAATTTCGCTGTTATCATTTCCTGAATTTGTTTCATTGGGCTCGTTTTAAGGCAACTATAACATTTATCATACATGAGTTGTCTTAGGGCTTTTTTGATATAATCTGTTTCATTCATGGTAATGATATTGCCCCTTTATCCACAGATTTTATTTTAATTGAATTATACTCTTGCAGATCTTTTAAGGCTTTGCTTTCATCCAACGTTAGATTGTTCTTATGTTTGGTTTGCTCAATTTTATACAGATCCTGAGCTATAGCATCATTGAATAAATCAATTTTATTTCCATGTGGGAGAGATGGATAATATAATGATTTTGGTTTCTTTCCACTCTCACCTGCCCCCAATTATGGAAATTAATTTTCAATCTCCCTTCGATCTTCATCTGTTAATTCATTTTCCATTCCCATCTTCTGCCAACAGACTTCTAGATGGCTTACTTTTAGATTTTATTCCACTTTTTTCCTTTGCTTCAGTATATATTTTAGCTAATTAGATTTTTCTGATGTATTTATAGAGGTCAATTCTTATATTGGGTAAATCAATATGTATACTTGGGCAAAAATTCTATTCTTTTTTAAGTAATGCCTATTCATGTTCAGTGATTATTTTGTCTGATAAGTTAATCACATTCAATTCCGTTGTTGTTTGGGATTCCTTCCCTGTTTGCTGCTGCCCCTTGTTCCAATTCTTGTTCTTTCTCTGTCCCCTGTGGCCTCTTCTTGTACATTTGGATTTCCTCGTCTTTGTCCACCTCCCATTCCTCTTCGATCTATTGAAAATTTTGTTGTCTCCTTATTGTTGCTGTAGAGCCAGTTTCATATCTGTTAAAAAAAGGTGTCTGCTTAGTTGCGATATTTGATAATGTTGCATGTCCTTCATTTTCACTCAAATCTGTATCTGTGATGGATTCATAACTCAAGTGTGGCTTTGATGTTGAATCTAATTGATTAGGGTCTGACTGAATTAGGTTGTGATGGTTCAGTGAGACTTTTTGTTTTTTGTGCTGGTGGAGAGCAATAAAGCTCCTAAACTGGTTATTTCAAGATGGCTGCACATCATACCTCCATTTGGACAGACAGCAAGGGAAGCACAGACAGTTTAGTATTATTTGAAAAGGATTTTAAATTATTAAAGCAATCAGAGGAATAAAATAAAGGTAAAATGAGCCACAATGTTATTAATAATCTGGATATAATAGAAATGTTATATGTGGTAGGACGTTTTTTTAAATAACTGTGAATCAATTGGGCAGTTTTTTGTGTATAAATCAGAAAAATGTAAATTGATTTGGGGATTTTAGGATATTAATCAAATATGATTGATGGACTAATTTAAATCAAGTTATTGGAGGAATTAAATGAAATTTATGAAATGTTATGTATTTACAAAGACGTCTATGAGCACAATTTGAAATACCACTTCATCATTGTTCTGTTAAATGGTTATATCAGGTTACCATAACATCATATGTTTGCTGATCAATTAGGTGCCCACTAGTTTAGCCTCGTAGTAATATTATAGTTGGTACTGAGGTGCACTTTACTTCTGCCTTCAACACCAGTGAGCAGAATCATATACAAACACAGCTAGAGGCTCCACATTTGCTGCTCCTTTCCCAAGACTCAGGATGCCTTTATCTTACTTAGCCCAACCTAACCCCAGGAAGGTGGTGTGATGGTGGCTCGGGTCTACTGAGATTAGAATGTTCCCATGAATGGTAATACAGATATACACCCCTACACTGAGAGAGCACACTTAGGTTCATTGGTATCTTGACAAGGGTAATAACAGTCAGGTGCAGCGTATTCACACTTCATTATATTCATGTTTTGGGTGCTCCAGTTTGGAGACTGCATTGTCACTACTGGCTGGGAGAGCCATGTCCTTATATAAAGACTGTCTCTGCCATGCTGAAGGAGGTACTTTAAAAAAGTGATTCGCTTCATTTTGGTTCCAAATAAAGACAGTGGAATCAACATCCAGATCTCAAAAAAGACTAAAAGAGGAGGAACAACACTATCCCACCTGTTTCCAGATCCAGTTTATCCATAACCAATAAAGGAAATGCTCTCCAGAGTACTCAAAGAACTTCTGAAATTCAGGGCTGGTGTATTTGCTAGCCAGTCTCCAAGAGGTATGGGGACATCACCTGAAGTATGTGCCAATTTGCTGGAAGAGTAGTGGGTTTGTCTAGTGCCTAAAATAATGTCTCGCCTGCTGAGAGAAGGGAAGGAATTTCTGATGAGGAGAAGCCCAGCCTCTGTGCCCAAAGTGTGGGACACACTGGAAGAACCAAAATAATCAATGTGAAGTAATGTAGTGAGGTCATGGGATTAACTGCAGACATTGCTAAGTTAGCATTAGTTAGTATATGCTTGGCAGCCATTTTGGTGCTTTTTGCGCGTGTTACTATATGGCTTTATTCTCGTGGATAGAATGCAAGTGCATTTTTGCATGAGAACTGTCTGCCTTTCACACATTTAGCTGTACACTATGCTCCTCGTCTGCACAGCGTGTTCAAGGTCGAAAAACAATGTATGCTGTTGATTCACTTTGGTCAGTCCCACGCCCATAGACACAACATAGAACACAGCTGCACTACTGAAAGTCGGGTGCTTTTAATATGGCATTGCATGCATAAAGAGGCACTTGGAGAGATTCATTCCAACAAAGAAGAGCTGGGCTTGTCCTGAGATGTAATTCCTTGCATCTAAACTATATATTATATATAATAAACTAGCTTATAGCATGGGGATTGTGATAAGGCGATGTAGCCCTGTTTCCACTGTCATTATAATATGGTTTCACCTTTTGTGATTTATGGAACTGTAACCATGCTGATTATATTGTTCCTATGCATTTTGCTGCTAGTATTGGCTCGTGTACCTCATCATAGAGCGCATTAGTTAAAATAAACATTTTAAACAATACCGTGTCTCTGTTTATTCATGTTGTGGACAAGTATGAGTGTTTGAACGAAAGCGTTGTCTTCTTCCCGTGATTCCTGAGAGGGACGGAGTGACATGTTCTAGGATGTCTAATCATTGGTAGCTTTGCTGTAGTACAGAGAACGAATGAGACACTATAGCTAGTCGGATTGGGGTTCTGGGCACCGAGGTGGGTTTTCTGGTACACGACTACACATCGAGGTCCTGGTTTCCTGAGCATAGTTCTATGTATGTGCAGAATCCCTGCAACATGGTGCACCTAACGTTTGGTCTGGTTCTTATTTACGAGGCACTCGAGTAGTACTGGTGCTTGTCCACAATACCCTTGCTTCTGTTTTCCGGTAAACAGTTGTGATGGCATAAACTACCTATATTGATGTTTTCATAGGTTTTTCCAAGCTTGATATAATTAAATGGTTTTCTATACTATCCTATATTGCGGTACCAGCATTAAGTTGTTCTTCTTTCTTAGTCCTTATGGCTGATGTCGATATTGCGGCACATAGCCGCGCGCCGCTCCATCGTTCTTTGCACGCATATGGAGTGCCGGACACGGGTATCAAACTTATTTTGTGGTTGGAGCTGATCCAGCTTTCCACTTTGAGGAGTTTCATTCTTGGGTAACCTTTCCACCAGTGAATGGAGATGATAACTTGTTCCATGTATATACTCCCACTGCAACATCTAATGTATATCGGCCTTATAAAACTCTTGAAGTTCCGATTTCGGCATGGGAACACCGCATTTGGTTACATGGCCCGCTACCCCACACAGTGACTCTAGTCCGTTTAGGTCCTTTATCAATTCCAGGGGCCACCTGGCCAGTTTTGGCCAGGTACACACCACAGCCACGTTATTTGGCAGTAACAGTAGCAGAACTGCGTGTCTTGCATGCCTCCTTAATTGAGGTGCACAGGGCTCTAGTCCAATACGTCTCATGCAATCGACAGGTGGGAGCGCCTGGAGTTGCTGCGCAACCAGCTGGACCTTAGCAGGACTGATTATTAGTCCTGTCATGGTTAATTCGGTTATGGGCAAGTGTCCACAGAATAAGGATGATTTACCTTACTGGCTTGCAGAGAAATTTGACCAGCTGGAAGCGTATTTCGGAATATCACCCCTGTTGAAAAACACAGGATTTTAACTATTAGTTTGCAGAAAGACTTAATATCCGAAGTAACCGATTGTGAAAATTGGGGTAAAGTGTTTGCGGCGGTGTATGCAAAATGTTTTGGCACACATTCTATGACAGTGCTCCCCTCCGTGATTAGGAGTGTTTACAAAATTAGCATGGACCGGAGGCGGCTGTGGAGTTGGGGATGAGGTTGGTTAGAGTGTTCGACGTAATTGCTAATCTGATCCTTGCTAATGTCAAGGAAAATGCAGTTAACTTCCAAGTGTCTAAAGCCCTGCGCCTTGTCCCGGAAGATGAGAAAACCCGCGAATTACCAAAAATCATTGCAGATGCCTATAAGACAATTTGCCGCAATAGTTTGGGTGTTAAACTTTTTGCTAGCATACCAACACAACAGCAAACACAGACGGCGCAGTCTGCAAAAGCCGACCGTCCAATATTTCCTAAGAAGAATTGGAAAAATAAAAAGCAGGGGAAGCAATAACAGAAACAAGGGTCGCGTGCAGAGTCACCGGTACCCGAGTCTTCTGAGCGCACTTATGATTAGCGCGACCGTGCGAGAATTAGGTCTCCTGACAGATTTCAGGATCCTGATCGGCGTTCGCCTCATTCTTCACAGGACACATCAGGCTCACAGGCTGGTGGCAGAGGATGCCAGGAGTGCAGAAGAGGTCGAGGTGCCCCGCAAGGACATGATCAACCTCGTCAGACGGACGGAAAAGGGGAACAGGACGATTTTCCTCATCAGCACCCGCAGTTTCAGAAAAAGAAAGTTGCTGCTTTAACAGTGAGATATGCCACAGACGGTGAGGACACGGCTCCGGAACCTAACATGGGCAGTAGTGCTGCTAGCCAGTGCAGCAGAGCTTACCATAGTGCGGCAAGCACTGCGTCCATTTCTGGAGGCGCCAGCAACTGAAACATTCATCACAGTTGAAACGGCTGACACCCGAGTGGCTCCCCCTGACAGATTATATGACATAGTCCTTTTGATTGAAGGTGACATACAGCATGCAATTAAAGGGATTTTTGGGGAAAATCTGACTTCTTCTTATGAAATTTTGTTGGCAGAGGCAGATTGACCCCTGCCGCTCTGAGGGGGGTGGAAATAATACTCCAAAGTTTTTCACATAACGTCTCTAAGGAGCATGCAAAGGCTTTTGCAGAAGAGTAGACGGTACTGTACTCAGCTGGGCTGGGATAAAGATTCTCCCCCGCATGAGATACCATTAAGGTCTATGCCACAACCCCGGTATCCCATCCGGCGGGAGGCAAAAGCTCCCTTTTCTGAGATTCTATATCAATTAGAGCATCAAGGAGTTATTGAGATCTGTGTCACCGATGAATAACCCTCTGTTTACCGTAACCAAACCAAATGGGTCATACCGCTTAGTTTTGGATTACCGACATATGAATTCTCATTGTCGCAGGTGTGCGGTTCAGAATACCCATAGTTCTGCTCTAGTGGACAGTATTGTGCGTAAAAAATATAAAACTACCCTTGATATTTCCAACGGCTTTTTCAGTCACAACCTGTCACCTGAAGACAGTCAATGGACCGCTTTTACCGCTGGCGGAAAACAGAAACAAGTCCGGCGTTTGGCCATGGACTATAAGAGCAGCTCAGGTGTATTCGCCGCCCGTGTCGTCTCTTTGTTAGACGGCATAGACCCTGATGCGTACTCGTAGGTTAATGATATTTATCCCACGGACGACGAATTATGGACGCATCTTTGTCGAGTGGACCGCATCATAGTTTTGTTTGCGGACTACAGCTAAAAGTTTAACTTTGCGAAATCACACATTGCAGAGTACACAGTGTTGTTCCTGGCTACGAGCTCAATAATGAAGGTAGAGGCTTGACATCTCACTTTTTGGAGAAATGCGCATGTTTGCGACCTCCTACAACCCTGAAAAAACGACAGTCTTTGCTGGGAGTTTTAAACTTTGGTCGAACCTATATTCTCGAGTATGCCCAGCGTATCAAACCATTATATGCTTTGATACAAGCTACTTTTTCAAAAACCTGCTGGCTTCCGGAACATTCAGCTATCCTGCAATCTTTGCAGTCTGATCTTCTTGAATCTAAATACTTGTTGACACGTGATAACCACACTAACCTGGTGATACGTATTGTGCCAGGTGTGGTGAGTTTCACATACTTTACGTTTAACCCCTTCGATGCTGATGACGAGCTCAGCTTGTCATGCAGTACACTGGTTGTGTGCTTATGACGAGCTGAGCTTGTCATGCAGCATGGGAATCAGTATATTTCAGCACCCAGCGGGAATTGCCTTAGCAGCCAAGGTGTTAATGAAGGCGACACAGTGCCTATTGCTTACAAGTCACATTTGTACACTTTGGCTGAATTGCGGTTTTCCACTGTTGAGATCTTGACAACTGTCCAGATAGCGATCCTGAAGAAACGCGCACTGGCACAGGAGAAGCGCATTTTGGTTGTGAGACCATATTCTGCTCTAGAAGCAGTGACAAATGCAAGGGTACCAAACTCAAAAGCTTTGCATCCACGTTGGATACAATAGGCTACTTCATTGACATCTTCGGATGTCACCTTCAACTTTGATTCCTCCCTGCAAACACAGGAGTTTTTACAGTATGAATGTGTTCATCCTGCTCCTCTGTCTATGCATCCGTTGGAGGTGTACCATTGTATCATTTACTTTGACAGTTCAGCGCCACCGGCGACGGAGTGAAAGCATTCTTATTCAGCAGCATGCGCAATTGTGGCAGGTGCCATAGTGAACGGAGAGTTCAAGTCAAGTGTTGTACACACTCAGGCACTAGGAGACTGTACCACCCAATTAGCTGAGCTGTGCACCCTGGTGCTCACACTTGAGTTTGCAGATCAAAATGTGACTCCTCTCATTGTAAGTGATTCTTACTACTGTGTTCAGTCTTTCAATGACAACTTACTCTTTTGGCCTCAAAATGGCTATTGTGATTCTAAAGGCAGCGCATTTAAGCATAAGATGCTTTGGGTTTGAGACGCAGATCTTAAAGAACGTCTGCCTCTCACACATGTAATTCATACTCTTGGCCACCAGCGCGTAGGAGTACACACGGTTGGCAATAGTTTGGCTGATGAAGCAGCTAAATCGGCAGTAACCACGTTTTCAGTTGCAGCGGTTACAAGATCCATGAATAAGAGTGATAATGACATCTTGGCAGCAATTGCTGCTACAGAGAAGGGTGGCAATTACCCAAAGGGTTTCCCTTCGAGATACGCTTATCACTTAAGTCCCGATAAAGTTCCTTATGTGAGGATTAATGACGTTGCTGACAGGTTGAATCCCAACGCGGACCGCAGACTTTCACTGATAACAGCCGCACGCAAAGGCTTGGCTTCGGCCCATGTTGGAGTGTCTGTGACTGTTTCTATCTTACAACAGCGTTACTGGTGGCGTGGTTTATATAAACAAACCCATTATTATGTGCTTTCATGTGACATTTGCCAGCAGATTAAGCCATCTACGGTAACACATCCACCAGATACACCGCTGTGTATATCTAATAGCCTTTTGGATGTGTTTATTTGGATCACTGCTGTCCATTTTCTTCAGATACTGCCTATAAATGTATCTTAGTTGCAGTTGATTCATGCACACGTTTTCTTTGGGTGTGGCCACAACACAGTGCTGACCCTCGAACAGTCATCAGGGATTTGCGTGTCTTTGTGAGAATTTTTGCATGCAGCACTTTCCATTAAGACCAGGGTCCAGTGTTCGCCTCTAAGGCGAACAAGGAGGCTATGAGGTCTTTGGGAGTGCAGGTCAAATTTTTGTCTCGATACAGACCTGAGGGTAATTCAGTTGTTGAACTAATGAACCGTGACTTAAAGCAATCCTTGACAGCTAGGGACTTAGGTACTGGCAGGATCTGGTTCGCCCATTTGTATAGTGTACAATGTGCACTAAATAATCTCCCTAGATCTCTGGATGGGAGGACCCAGTACGAAATGCTCTTTGGCATGAAAATGTTTGTACCAGACCTTGATGGTCTAGACATGGCGGCAGCTGCAGCAACCTTTGATGTAGATAATCATTCCGCTATATTACAGAAACTACAAAGGAACATTTGCCATCTGCCACAGATGCAGCACTGCAGATTCCAGTAGTCGGCTGGCTACCCAAAGTCGTAGACCTGGTCTGAGAGAAGGTGGAGAACAAAAAAAAGAGTTTGGCCGCTCTTATTGTGCACCTGCCCCAGTGCTTGGCGTGAAGGGAACTCGTACAGTCATTGTACCCCCACTTCCTGGTCGGAAAGACAACAAAAACGTCTCTGTGGACAATGTTGAGTTACAACATCTGGCCGTTCCTGAATTGTATAACATCAGCGTCTTCTTGAAGAGCGATTTCCAGGTATCCAGTGTTGGCACTTCTTACGCCACGCAGCATGACACTGCCATTGAGATGGACTTTGTCATTAACCCTTTGCTAAACCTCCCTACTTCCAGTCTTAATGAAGAAACAGAGTATGCTTTTCCCACTGCCGAGTCATTGCCTGGTTTGCAACCGGATAGACTTATCCAGTCCTGTTTCTCTTTTGACTCGAACTCTACATTGTCATTGATCCCTACCAAATTCTCTATTTTTGTGGCTTGGTTTAAAAAGACTTATTTGGTTCCGCCTTGGACATACATCCGGATAGTCCTCTTTGCCATTTTTTCTATTTATGTCAATTGGATTTGTGACATTCTTTTTCCTTCTCATAAATGGTCACTACATACGTGAACGTTCTGCTGTGAAACTGGTCAATGGAACTTTGGCACCGCATTCGTCTTCTCACATGATGAAAAAGGACCTGACTTTTGTCAACATCTCCGCCTGGCCAGTTGCGGATGGCATAGTTTGGGGTGCAGTGGAGATCCAAATCCATGGCACAACAGAGATAATTAACGTACCAAATGTACTTCGTGTTTCCATGGGTGATGTAGTGAAGCACAATATACGGTCTGATGATTGGGATGTACATGCCATACAATCTTTGTTTTCAGATTTGAAGTATTATGCTGCATTTGATGAAGATTTGTTTTTGAATACTGCAAATTATACTGATTTGTTTTGCTACCAGCATTATGACCATCATTACCTGCATAAAGCTAATACATTTAGAAATGTTTTTAATAACACACAGTGGGAACATTGCCCAACTCCATTGGAAGGTAGCTCAAAAACGTTTTTGAAAAAATTTACATATTTTACAGATTTTGATAAATCCAAACCAGAATCATTTTATTTTAAATTAAGTGTTTCATCCAATCCTAAAGTGATGCTCACCCATACCAAATTAGTGTATTCCCAATCCTTTATTAATGAATTGTCAGTGGGTGGCTATGATCTATGGAAGACCACAGTAGATCTTAAATCTGTGTGGGGTTCTAGATCTGGCAGGTGCGGGGCACTGAAGCTTTACATCACGCGTACCTCATCCACAGTTCCCAGTAAGCTGCGCAGCTTACATGTTCTCTCACACAGAAGGCCTATCTTGAGCACGTATAACAAAGGGTAAATCTGCTGTGTTAAGTGGGGCTCGAGCACACAATCAAAACAAAGCATCAAGGAATCCGACACCGTCTACAGAAAGCTATTGCTTCTTGGAAAATACTCACTTTTCAAGCTGTGCTTTCTGCCCCCACAGTAGACATGGTTTCATGGTGTACCTTATTTGTGTCATTTTAATTAATAATATGTGCCATCTGCCTCTGACCCTGAAACAAACATTGCTCACAATGCTTATTACAAAAAAACAGACTCAATGGGATCGCGTTAAATGTCTGTTTAAATCTGGGTGATTTCAGTACAAAACATAGTCTAATTTCCTTTGGAATTAACTTTGTTCTTTAGAAGGACTTCTTATGTCAAGTTAATTTGACCAGTGAGGTTATAAACACATACTACTTTATTTTCTAAACAAAAAGAAATAGACCCAAGCTTTTTCATTCATGTCAACATGAAGAGAAAAAAAGATATCCCAGAAAAAGCAGAATAGCACAATGTCTGAAAAGAAAACACGAGGCCAAATCCCAGGTTGACCCGTGACCTTAGGCAAATCGCTAATCGCTTTGCTTCCCAGATCCTCATTTTTCATGATCCCCAAACCTGAACTAACCTTTAAGTCATTTTCAGATCATTATGTATGCTATACAAAAAATGTATATGTATGGTTTAATAACAAAATAACATTGCTCCATATATAAAAGCAATTTTTTTTGTGTATGTGTATATATATATATATATATATATATATATATATATATATATATATATGTGTATATATATATATATATATATATATATATATATATATATATATATATATATATATATATGGTGTGAATGACTGACTGACTTGTCTCCTTGTTGACAAATGAGAACATCATAATTGCATGGAGGACTGTGAGAATGCTCTTAAGTTCACGTTTGGAAACTAAGGGGCAGATTTACTAAACTTCCACGCAATGCACCTCAGCAGGCAAAAATGCTGCACTGCATTGCACGAGAAGAATCGAGCAGGAAAGCGCCATATTTACAGAACTATGGTACTCTCCTCCACTCTCCCTATCGCTGGTGCTGAAATTGGCTGCAGTGTGCCCCATAGACACCTTTGCACCATAGTGCAAAGGTGTCTGCGTGAGTCTAGCATATTTTTTTGTACTGGAAGGATAGCTTTCCAGTACAAAATACTATGCTCAGAGTAACTTTAAACTGTTCTCACTTCAAAAAAAGAAAGGAGAAATTAAAGCATTTCTCCTTCATAGCGCCTACTTGATTTGGGTGTTATTTTCTGACACTAAATTCTGTCTCCTTTTTTAACCCCTTCGCTGCGGATGACAAAGCCAGCTCGTCATGGGCGTTACCTGCGCTGCGCGGATGACGAGCTGGCTTTGTCACAAACCGCGCGATTATCAAAAGTCAGCGCACAGCGGGAAAACCCGTAGCGCGCATGCGGTTAAGTAAAGAGGCCTTTGTGTCAGAAAGCTTTGGTGGTTGCAAGGACAAGCCCATGCACCACCCACGGTATGCCCTCTTGATGCTAAGCGATGTGTGTTGCTTTGCATTACTTTCAAGTAATTTTCCAGCACTTAACAAGTTTAGCACTGGAAAGTAAATATGTTTAAAAGATTTTGCCTTAATTTGGACACTTTTTTGACGGAAATATAACTTAAAATCTTAGTTAAAAAATGAACTTTCAGGCAGTTTGGAGGGGCATGTAATGAAATATTTAATTATTTCAAGAGCTGCCACAAAACAAAGCAAGCATACATAATTTCTGCTGAAAATGAGGAGGAACCTCAAGACCTGGCTTTTCGACTGATCCAGAGCTGCACCCTCCCCCCCCCCCCCCCAGTGCCTTGAGACCCTCACAGGTGAGTAGAGCACTCTATAAACCCCTGATTGATCCTGTCTGTCCACCCCCGCCTCACCGTTGTTACCTCTGCCGGCAGAGCCTGCCCATGAAGCTATGATGGCATGTGTGAAGGGTTGGTTTATTTCATGAGCCCTTCATCTCCCTACACCACTACAAGTTATGGCTTTCTAGCAAATGTAGTTGGAATAAAAAGGTTTAATTTTTATCCTAACACAATTTTTTTAAATAGAAATGTAGCAGATATGTTGCCTCTTAGTGTTGCGAAGTAGCACACTCACGCGCATAGTGACTTGTTGTGTCAGTTGTGCTCACCACTCAGAAAAGAGCGCTCATGAACACTGCATTGCCGCACACCAAGAAAAATAATTAGAGGGAACATTGGCCTCATCCCGACTCAAATTTTATTTTTGAATGATTCGGTCTATCAGACTATGTGTTTTGGATTGGCTACTTCAAAGCAAATGAATGCCCCTGCCATTCCTGCTCTCGCTAGATATCTGAGCTGGACCAATCATACTGATTATTCCATTGACAACTTGCAATCCTTGTTTCAAAATGTTACTCTTAATATTTCTGCTTTGGACCCCCTAGGTTGGTTGGTTTGGCAGACCAGCTCAGATGCTTGCCAACTCTGTTTCCATGACAAGGCTCCTGGTTTTACACAGGATAGGCCTGATCCACGTTTTTCTGACTCCCATTCGGTTACCACCTACTCTGTTGGTTAACTGTGTCAAAACTGGTTGAAACACTTGACACTGTCGTCAGTAAAACATTTGTCATTATCAGGTGACATTGATTTGACAGATTTTATAAAGGGGCCTGCTGGTGCTAGATCAAAACAATTTATTTACGCAGCCTACAATGGAATATGGAAGCTGTCTCAA
The DNA here is from genome assembly GCF_964263255.1 of Lissotriton vulgaris. NCBI lineage: Eukaryota > Metazoa > Chordata > Amphibia > Caudata > Salamandridae > Lissotriton > Lissotriton vulgaris. The sequence goes on along the minus strand of NC_141697.1, from coordinate 146,913,553 downwards.
ATTGAGGCTGCTTCCCGTTTAAGGGCGATAGACTGTGTTAATTTAAAAAAAGGCCTTGCTGTCGTTGATAATTTGATTAACACACTTTCTTCCCGCATTTACACGTTGGACAGTATTGTTTCATCTGTTGTTGATATTGTACATGATGATGTATCTGTTTTGTATCATGGACAGAATCAATTGCGTTCAGTAATGCAGTTTGCATGGACATTACAAACTCTAAAGATAGGGAAAGTTCCTTGGGATTATTTGAACGCAACATCTTTGTTTTTGCCTTTTAACTTAACAAACAGCGATTTATGTCCATGAAAGATGCTACATACACTCTTTTAGCTATTGAACAATTAGAACATTTGCCTTTTTCTGTGGCCGAAACTGAAGCTGCTGTCTGGCCCATCCATGGGGTAATAACCTTACCATTTTCTTTGTTTAAATGTAGCTCCTGCACCAAGCATTACCCCCAAGGCTGCTATGAACCCTTAGGCAGTGCTTTCCTTCATGAGGTGTGGTCATTACCATTCGCTTACAGATGCTTTCGGGATGACAAAGAAGTTTACCTAACTGGGGAATCATGCGATTCAACCATATGTCATGCTCTGGTTTGCAAAAAATATACAGTTGCACGGAGCCTGTAACCTTGTGGCCCCGAATCTCGCATGCATTCTGAAAGGTATTCCAGTGCCAGTTATTACACCTACTTTCACTCTGCTTGCAAACGGTAGTTATCTGCTTTTGAATAATGAGGAATGCTGTGTTATGCTTACCAGCATCCCGTACATTGTGACAGTCTTTCAACGTGAGGTTTGCTGTAAAAATTCAGTTTCCGCCCCACACACAGGAGACTTGATAACTCGGTCTGGCCTTCCATTCCGACCTTGAGGGCAGACTTTGATGAGGTGAGCAGAATTAGAGCATTGTTATCCCAAAAAGAGGTTTCTCTCACATCTGCACGTGAAACATTCGTCCTTCATGTGGCCAATACCCAATCAGAGGTGCTAGCCCTTTTTAATACTGACCTCCCACTGCATTTCGTGCTTTAATTCATATAATTTTCAATGCCTCTCATATTACAGGCTTGGCCCATTTTTTAAAGTTGTGGGCTCTGGCCTTGTGTCTTCTTTACAAACTATATTTGGTGTGATGCCTGCGTTTATTCATTCTATTTTTTCTATCGTCTTCGGTGGGTTGCCACTATTACTTGCCTTGGCTGCTGGAGTACTGCTGGTAATTTGCCTGCTACACAATGGCTGCTTTTCCTATGGCCCTACACAGCCAAGACCGGCTGCAGATGCTTCGTAGCCGTATGCTTGAGTGCTATGGTACTCTGGCCCTGGCCACCCTCAGTGTGGCTTATGGATTGTACTTTCGTTTTGCATACTGCACTTGCGTGCAAGCTGTCTTCACCTGCTTGGAATGTTCATTTGAATGGGCATTGGACCTTAGCCTCTCCAATACGGTGTCTCCTGCACCAGATTCTGATCTGCTGATGAGTCACTTAGTGTTCCATTAGCAAGAGTGTTCCGGTGTTGGGATTATGGATTGCGCATCTGCGCTTTGAGTTTTGGCACAGTGGCATATTTCCTACAACGAATTACATCGAGTATCAAGCAAGTTGTCCTCTGCAGGAGGCACCGCTTATTGAGGAACATGTTTGTTCTTTCAGTTTGCTTGAGTGGATGGCATCTCTTTTTTCAGACGATAACAATGACTTCCTCTTGGAGGCGGTTGCAACTTACTGACCATACACTTTGATGTATTAACCTGGCTGGCACCAATCATCTTCAGGATTTTTTGTTTCTTTTCGCTCTTTCCTCTTTTGTTGATATTTTGTATATGTCAACCTTGTTGAAAGACAAAAGATATATATTTTTTTAAATTGTTATGCTGGATTTCAAATTAATTTTCTCTGCCAGAATCTCAAATCACTAAAACAGCGATGCTCTAACTTCTTGAACTCTGTGTTCTCCATAAACCTCTGTCCACTGCCCTGACCATGGGAGGGTGTAGTGAGGTCACGAAAGAGTGTTCTTCTTCCCGCGATTCCAGAGAGGGACAGAGTGACATGTTCTAGGATGTCTAATCATTGGTAGCTTCGCTGTAGTATGGAGAACGAATGAGACACTATAGCTAGTCGGATTGGGGTATTAACCAGCGCCGACCTAAGTCTTGGAGTGGAGCTGCAGTCTCCCTGTAAGTCTTATAACCAAGCTCTGTATGCCTGCAGTGAAGACAGTACAAGAGCATTACCACCGGAGCAACCACGATGCTGCTGACTTTTTTCTGACTCTGCCAGGAGGGCCTGCACCTTCCAATGGTGGCATGTCTCCTTGCAGTTTGGGTGGGCGGACCACCTTGGTCTGTGCTACTGTTTTGTCAGTTTTTTTGCATTCCAACACAGGGAGGAGGCAGGGCAGCCTGCCTGTATTACTGCTCTGTGCTGCTATTTTCTGTGGGCCTCGTTTTCAAGATTCTCAAGCGTGCAATCCTTCAGCTAAACATATCAGGAAAATTAGATGGAGAAAGCGAGGTAGAGGATAGCTTCAGACATGGAGAAGTTTAAGAGTGCAGCAGAAAAAGCAATATCCCCTCTAGCTGTAAAATTTGTTGCAGAGATTCAAAGAGCTTTTGCAGCTGTATGGGTAAGGCACAGATGTTTTGTATTGGTTTGTGAGATTTGAGTTTGCTTGGAATGCACAAGTCTTTAATGATATTCATAAAGCAGCTGCTCTGTTTAGTCACTTACCTTTTGAAGAGATGGTAGTCACTGGGAGAAAACTTGTGGCTGATATGAATTATGAGTGAATGATGAAAGCTTTGATCAGCTGGGATAGGATGAAGCTAGATTTAGTTCAAGGAAAGCAAGAGTAGTGGTCCATGTGAGACCCGGATTTATGGTGTGTTGCGTGACAGGAATGAGTGGGTGAAAGGGTTGGAACTATCTTGCCCTTAATCCATTTATGATTTATGATGAAATACTGACTAAGACAGGAGTGCTCCAACACCCTTAGGCAATACCAGTATGATTTGACTGAGAAGAATCCTGAGAAGCATGCTGTGTTTACTGACAAGTGATTAGGTTACAGGTCTAAATAATGGCTGGAGTCGCATAATTCTATGCAAAGGGGAGGGAAAGATGTATCCATTTCAGACAGGTTTCAAACCAGAAGGGAAGGGCAAGAATAATTCCCAAGCATCCAGGACTCAACACAGGCCAAAACAGAATTGGATGCCTAGATTAGAGCAAAAGGAAAAGGAAGGGAAACATGTATGCTCCATGTGAAATGCGGTGACATGTAGTAGGTGCCACAAGGAGAGGTTTTACAAGAGAGGCAGTGAAGTGAAAGATACTGTATCAGCCATTGAAATGATAAAAAATGCGTTAGCTGTGGGAGCGGGGTACTGGGAGAATCCCATTGCACTGAACCTAGCTAGCAGCTGTGCACATTTGGGAGGGATCAGATGCCCTGAAGCACATTCACCCAGCAGGGAAGATTCTGAAAAAGCACAGGCTATGGTGCCCATTGCCCCTGCTCCTAGAAGATAAAGCCTCTTGAGAAGACCATGTGAGTCTCGATTACTGCCAAAGTTGCAAGGTTTGTTAGTAGCTGAATGATCTACCATGGAGCACTACCAACAGTTACAAGTTGACTGCCCTACATTTGTGAAACTTTAGAAAGAAGCCCAGAAACAACTCAGCAAGGGAGTAATTTGAAAGCATTATGTTGGGTGACGCAGTGGAATGTTTTACAGCAAGTCCCTAAATTCTGACCCACAGACTAGCAATAGATGAGTGGCTTCTCTAGAGAACAGGAGTTTCCTGTTATGACTAGGTTATGACGTTCAGTTAGCAGCACTCTTGAGCATAAAAGAGAACCAAGACTGGTTGGATCTGTTGTTTTACTGGCTAGGAATATGAAAGGACTTGTTCAACTTCAGTTGTAAAATAGGAGATGAGGTCAAGACGCCATTGGTGCCGCTGCTCTAGTAGGTGTGTTGCTAAAGCAGTCGGACATTGACATAGTTTGTCTGTTTAATCCACCACCACACTAGCATCAAGAAACAAGTACATCCTGGTTGTGGTGTATCAGCCATCAGGAATCTTGTTGTGACACCTCTGTGAAGTGTAACTGCTAAGGTATTCACAAAGGTTCTCTTAAGAGATCTTTTCACAAGATGAATTTCCCAAGACAGTGATCTCTGACAGAGGAAGAAATGTTATCTCATCATATATGAGACGTGGAAGGAAGGTAGTGTGGCCACTTATCCACTATATATCACCCACAGAGTACTGGTTTGGTGGAGCATTTTAACAAGCTCCATAAGAACATGATAGGAACTGTACCAGAGAATCTCAAGCAGAAGTGCATGTTATGTGCATTTGTAAAGTGCACTATGACTATAGACAGTATTCTCCTCCTCACCTACAGAGAAAGCCCACAAAAGTGAGTAGGGTTAAGTCCCTTTGAACTTCCGTTTCAGCACCCAATTGTTGGTCCACTCGCCCTAGTTAAAGAAACTTGGTAAGAAATTCCTGAATAAATCATGAAGGTTGTGACCGAATATGTGATTGGCCTAACGTAGCTGATGGTGTAATACAAGGTTCTGGCAAATAAAAATTTGTAGGCTAGCCAAGAGCTGGAGGACTGGTATGGCCAAAAAGAAATAATGTTAAGGTGCTAAGAGTCAGGTGTTGATGGTGAAGTAAATTTGTCTCTGAGCTTCGGAGGATCCGTGGTGTGGGTACAGAAGCAGTGCAGGCTTCTAATGTGAACTACTTGGCAGTTACAGGTGCCACAGGGGATCCCAGGAAGGTGCTCCATGTGAATCAATTGAAGCCGCACCGCTTGAGAGACATTACAGTGATCATACAGGCCATATCAGATGAGGAAGAGCACAGTTAGTCACTTCCCATCTGATATACAGTGATGAGGATGGCTTGTGGAAGGGTTGAAACTTGCCCGTAACCTGATGTCAGACTGTTTGGGGACCCACAGGGTATGCAGGGGGCCACTGGACCTAAGCTGTTAGTGTTTATGTTATTTGCCTTGGATGTCTTAGGGACTGTCCTACTGTGGTGCTGCAAACTGGGCCAAGTACAAATCCTTAAGCATTTGACTATGTGGTAGCAACGGTGGGCAGTCACAGGCTTCTCAGGGAGGTAGTGTGGGGGTGCTGAAGCTCAGAACTCAACAAGCACCCAGAAGTGCAACAAATGATTGTCCAACTTGGTGTTAACAGTAACCGGACCCACCGGACCGGATCCCTTCGGGGTCCGGTTATAGAAGGTCGTAAGCAGGTACAAGTGGGTGCCTGACAACGCTGGCAGTGTGCCATTCTCGTCACCACCCCCCTCCCGAGACCCATGGTGTGAACAATTCTCACATCTAACGTGCAATCTGATTTCTCTAAATTACAGGGCAACCATCCATTTTTCATTGATTGCACTTTTAAAACGTATTTTTCACTTTCACGCCCTTTGGTCAGGGTGACCTTAGCCCGCCCATACTGCAGAGGTTTAGTCCCTAGGTCCTGATGAAAGCCACGTAATTTACACCACGATAGCAGAAACATGTTGACCCCACTGAATGGAAATAGCTTAACAATTTATTCCGCCTTTTTTCCTAAGCCTTGTTTTTAATGTGTCTGATTGGCCACTTAATAAAGGTGAGTGGGGGCTTTCTAAAAATCTAGTAAGATTTTCCCATGCTCCCTTTCCTCTTCTTATGAAGTAGTGACACTCTTTTGCCGTGTGCATATTTATTAAACATACTAATTGAAACCGTAGCTCTTCTGTTATTTTCAAATTTTAACTATTTATGGCAATTTGTCATCAGACATGTGTCGATTGTACGTTATAATATCTAATTTTATTTAGTGTCTCACATCATGCTAAGTGAGCATATCTCCGCACTCTATACATTAGCGGCAGGTATATCAAAGAAAGAAACACACCCCAATACCTCTTAATGCGTAAAATTGGCTGCTGTCACATTGCGTAAATAAATGGGCATGTGATCAGTAAATGCTTAATCTTTAAGGTATACACTCAGGGACTGGACATCTGCTAGTGTCCTATGAAAAATATTATACCCGTTTGTTACAGTTTTCAAGTTTAAAGTCGGCCCGTTCTTGCCAGCATAAAACAACTCAGTCATGTTCCAATAATATCCAGATATTCCGACAGTAAGCGCGGCTGCTTGGCCGGTGCTGTTATGCCATAGAGCACAGCGCATAATTAATGCTGCTGCTCCTGTGGGATAAAGCCTTGCTTATTACTACTTTGTGCTAGAAGTCAATATTAAACGATTTGTCGAGCATCTCGACCATGAGCACGACTACTTAGATGGTTCCATAATTTTTTATGACACAGCACATAATTGATGCTGCTGCTGTTAAAAATGAGACTTACGGCATTGCTGCGCTCTATGTCATAATGGCACCGGCCAAGCAGCCTCGCTTACTATCGGATATTATTGGAATATGACTGAGTTGTTTTATGCAGGCAATAAAGGGCCAACTGTAATCTTGAAAACTGTAACGAACAGATATAATTTTGTTCATAGGACACTAGCAGATGTCCAATCCCTGAGTGTATGGTTCCAATAAGTATGTTTAATAAATATGCACAGCAGAATTTTTTTTAAAACATAACCATAAAATGATAACCTATTATAGGTGATTTACCAAAGCCCAGCCCAAGTGGACGTGCATCAAACCACTTGTGGGATTACTCATACAAAAACAAGGCACATCAGCCTAATATCAGAACACCAATCACCATACAACGGTTGGCACTTCTTAGTTCCTACTTATCCGGTAAGACTTGATCTTTGCCCTAATTTATGTAACCTCTGGGCATAATACCAATAGTGAAAGTGAATATTGAATTTCTGGTCTTTGCAGTATCCTGACCATATGAACCAACGGTAAAAAAAATGGTAATGTAGTTTCTTATATAGCGCACGTATCACCACAAAGGGTATCTCGGCGCTTGCTTTGGGAACCCGTCCTGGTTTTTCCCTGTGGGATAGCCCAGCTGGGCACCCCAAGGTGAAAGCCAGGCATCCCGCCGCGGGGGCCGTAGTGGAGATTGAGCAAGCTATTGCCCAGAGTTGCAGAGCGTGAACCCCTGATTTAAGTAGGCACCGAAGCGAGAATTATCAGGTCTGTGGACATTTGGGCTCCAAACCCTGCCGCGTCGGGAATTGTACCCTGGTCCCGGGCCGACCTCTGCTTCTGGGTCTGCCTCCTCTAACCGGTGAGCCACACTTCTATACGGTGGCACCAGTATATATATATATCTACATTGTGAATACCTTGTATCATAAGATATGCCATCCAACTTAATTGAATATTAAGTATGTCACATTGCAGCTAATTGTTTGAGGGCATTGTGTAAATGAAATCTGTACTTCTCTTTCAAATCAAGGTTTTTAATCGAAGAGGAGATCATCACTCCCCTCTCTCTACAAGATTTTAAATCGCATTGATTTTAATCACCAGATGTGTTAGTTAAATTGACGTCTAACATCATCTTCACTGTGGTTAGGTATGTGGCCATCATTTTCTCTCTATGTATAAAGCAACAGCTATCACTATTGTTAACTTGTCAGAATGATGCAGTATTGTTTAGATTGTTTTTACTGTGCTGGCGGTAATTTAGGATATATAAAATGTTACATTTTGAGAAGTAACCAGAAATGATGATTGTTAAGTAGAACCGCAATGTCAACATGTATATGATAATAATTGTATGTTTTTTACCATTTAGAAAACTGTCCTGAAGGTGATTTTCACACCGAAAAGCTGTGTCGACAACTGTTTTCTCACAATGATGTGTATTTTCTAATGATTTTTTTTTATTGTATATAACCATATTTTATAAATATCCAATGTAAACAGATGTTTTTGGTTTTTAATTAGAGTGTTGACTATATAATATTGTATAACTGTGATGTCTTCTCAATTTGGTAGTTCCCTGACCACCAGCATTGTTTAAAAATGGTCTTAGTTTGTGATCTATCATTACTGTTTTTAGGGGCTCATTTGTTTTCCGTATGCTCCCCCTGTCCCTGCCTGGATTATAAGGGGACCTCCCTTTTTTTCTTTACTTTAAGAATGTTTCTGCCACTTTTCAGCGCTTGCTGAACTACAGTCTATCATGACTTGCAGAGTTGTGTGTGGCATATCTTGTTGATATCACCATCTTTAGCAATTTGTGGGGGGGATCATCCGAGGCGCCTAGAACAGGTGTTGTTCAGTATACAGATGGTGAAACTATCAGGAGCCCCCAGGTGGGACGGTACTTTGTAGTCTACCTTAGGAACTAGTCTGGCAATGAGAACATTCTCACACCAGACGCCTATGTTGTGGGGGGAGGTTCCCATAACATGTGGGTGTATAGTAAATGCAGTTCTCTTTTTCTATAAAGAAAAGCAATGGGCTGAGCAGAATAAAAGAAATTCTAGCTATTGCGTCAAGAATTTTCAATTCTATTAAGGACACAGAGGCGAGGATTAGGTTTCTCTTTCTTTACATCAGAAATCACAGCAGCACATGAAACATTATTAAACTGAAAATTACACTTCCCATGAACCACTGAAGCCCACTCTCGCCACCAATCACTAGGGTCATGTAACAGTATATATGTGAATGCAGCCATAGCTGCTACTCTTTCTTTGTATATAATCTCCACAAGTCATTGAACCAATTTCCAACCAGACCCATCGTTGAGAAAAGACTCCTACGCAAACCGTATGAACCATACAGTCAAAGGGAACTCTTGTTCTCCGTGAACCAGCGTCACTCGATGCCATCAGTCAAGCCGCTTCAAGTTGCTTTAGTATCTGCACCTGAAAAGAAAACAACAGCAGTTGTATATCATCTGCCCATCATATATCATACTTCAAGGGCAGGAAAAACATGATATTCCAAAAATAACAATAATAACATACATTTGCTTATGCAACCAATGTGGGATAATGCTCGCTTCCGTGTCCTTAATCGAATTGAAAATTCTTGACGCAATAGCTAGAATTTTTTTTTCATTCTATGTCAGGAATGGAGGCTTTGGAATTATGCTAGTTTAACACCTTCTGCGCTCATGACGAGCTGAGCTCGTCATGAGGCACAGTGGAGCTGTGATCATGACGAGCTGAGCTTGTCATAACTGCGCAGAACGCCTACGCGGGGATAATTCCCCTCCTGTGTGGGGCATTCCATTAAGTGGGCGGAGTCGAGACGAGCTCAGCTCTACTGTGCTGCATGATGAACTGGGGTCGTCGCGAGGACCGCGCACTGCTCCCATCCCCCCGCGGGGGAATTAGCCCAGCGGCGAAGGGGTTAAAGATCTGCCACATTATTAGATGCAATATCCACTACTGATTTATGGCAAAACACTTTAAAAGTAGAATCAGAGGACAAATCAGCTGCAGCCATAATGTCCTTAAGACGAGGACTGGTGGAATTGGCTTTGGAGGTCATAGCTCCACGCACAGACTGTGCTTCGAAGTGGGACACATAAATCCCAGCTTCAGAAAAAAATCCACGTGACCAACTGGGCCAAAGTTGCGGAAGTGACAGGCCAGAAAGGTTTCTGCAATAAAATAAGTTAACTGTCCTGTATGATCAGTTCGTAATTCACGAGTATGTTCCTCATACCATTTCATACATTTACCCACATATAACTTGTGATGATGAGGAAAGGCAGGATAAACAATGCATCTTGAGTCAGTTTTGGGATGTTTAGAAATGGAAAAAGACACCCCTGAGGGAGTAAACACTCTACCTGGTAAATCTAAGGCTCAAACATCTGAAAGCCTTCTGCAGGAAAGAAGTAGACTACGTTTTGCTAACAATTGTTTACATGAAAGATCTTTGTTACCTGGCCAGGCTCTGAGGAAATGTAAGACCACATCTACATCCCATAAAGTAGAGTTCTTTGGTTGCAGGGGACGTACCATAAGTATTCCCCAAAGCAATTTGCACACAAGAGGGTGTTCCCCCACAGGTTTACCATTCAGATCAAGGTGACACACAGAAAGGTCAGAACGGAAATTATTCACCGTCCTATATGCCAAGCCTTGTGTAGCAAGATCTGAAAAAAAAATCACAATGATATAGATAACAGATCCCACAGGATCCACATCCTATTCACCGCAATAAGAAAACCAGTGACGCCAGATGGATTCATAACACTTATGTGTAGAGGGAGCCCAAGATTGGGATAAGAAGAACAGTACATTTTGTGAAACTCCTAGCATTTGCCAACGTCGCCTGAAAGTCATAACACCATACGGGACAACAGTTCCTGAGTCACTAGTGGATGATAAAGGCCTGCCGGATCCGCCAGAAGCTCCTGGCAGCAATAAAATCGAATTGGAAGGGCGCAAAATAACTCAATCGCCACTGGAAACCACTAGTAGGCTTTCCAATGGGGTGTACCCAGAACCTATTTGCTGCTTGTCTGCTCACCTCTAACAGCACCTTCTGGATCATCCAAAATGGTGGGAAAGCATAGAACAGAGCCATCAACCTGAGAAAATAGAAATTTTACGTGGCCAATGTGTCCCCTGCTTGTACCACACGTTTGGTGTGTGTTCATGTCACCTGTGTATTTTCCCTCTCATGCCTGTAATAATGATGCCTCTGCATTTCCGTCCCACATTAGCATGTCAGTTACCAAGTCCCCCATGAAAGAAACGTTAATTCGGCACTGAGGCCTATGTTGCCAATGTATTTGCATGGTGCACGTTTTAAAGTCGAGATGAACCCGTTTTGTGGCTCAGCCTGAGCCAGGACCCGAATTCAGGCTCCATGTCCCCAGACACTCTGAAAGCTGTAGCTCGGCTATGTATCCCTGACCTCTCGCATACTTCTTGCTCAGCCGAGAGGGGCCCAGCCTGGCCTGCCTAGACAGTATTTTGCACACAGTTATCTGCTTTGCTCCACAGAAACACATTCCTGCCCAGTGAAGAAGGTAAACATAACCCGCCTGCAGAAGATAGGGCCTAGCCTTTCTGTCTCCGTTTCAGTGATTTACAGAGCTTGCATCCATAGAAAGCCCATGGCCCCCACGCAATGCACGAAGAAATATATGCACACTCTGGGTCTTGGTGATGAGCAACCTTTGCTCGAGCGACCTTTACTTCAGATAAAACATCCTCCAAAACTAAGATATCAGATAATACCAGACGTGCAGGTCGTCCCGACACTAAAGGTTTCTCTACTAGATCGAAAGTCAGCTCCCCCTGGCTTCCCCCAGTTACACGTTAATTGTACGTTATGACCAAGTTGCGCGCACAAGTAGGGTAAAGGTTCCAGCTAACCATGTAGACCCCCTCCATGTATCCACCCACCTATGACTCACCTATGACTCCTCAAGTGAACGCCCACATGTACGCCTTCTTACATGCCTCTTGCACGCCCACATGTTCTTATCTCTCTCTTTCTCTTGCTCTGCCTGGAGCGCTCCTCCTTCTCTATGCAATACAACGTATGTTTCATGTATAAATATTGTACTCTGTGAATAAAGTTTAGAAGACTCTTCCTGAACCTTAGTGGTGATGGAACCCGATTCTCCTTTAACTCGAGTTACTGAAATAAAGCCCTTTTGAATCGGACACCACGGACTCTGCCTCTCATTATATGCATGATCCTTTTGTTTAAGTATAGAAATTCCGACAGGGTATTATTTTATTTACCACATAATTCTGGCGCCCGAATAGGTACCAGTCCCTTTCCCCACGCGCCGGTGATGTAGGTCCAGCCCTTGCCCCCTTCTACAGCCGTGACGGACTTCACAGTGTACACGCCAGCGGGTCTTCCTGCTTACTCCCTCAGGCCCACGGAGGAGACAGACTGCGACCAGGCATCCACACGAGGCGGTGAGGATTGCGGATCATCCCAACCAGAGCCCAAGCCGTGAGAGAGCAAGGTCCGAGGTATCCAGAGGCCCACCTGTTCCGAGGCGCATGCGCAGCACCGCAGTACCGCAGTATCGAGTTCACGCAGTATCAAGTTTTCCGAGGCCTTCAAGTTCTGCTTCCCGGTGAGTACCGTTATTGGGAACGCATAAAGTTCAAGACGGGTTCATTTATTTGAGCTCGGTAAAGACGTGTCCGTTCACACAGGCACGGTAAAGACGGGTCCATTTCGGTGGGCACGGTAAAGACGTGTCTCTTTACGAGACCGGTATGGCTGTACTGTATTCCAGTGCATAAAGTTAACTGTTTTCAAGTTCATGTTTTTCCCCATGTATTAGTTAGAATGTATCTGTTTTAGTGTTTTAGTGTTGTAGTGTGAATGATTGTTTCAGTCAGTCTATTTTGGTGTATATTGTGTTTTCATTGTGTCGGTTTCAACATGCCACTGTTTTCGAAATTACATCAGATAGGGACCAGGAAAGGAATACTCGAAGAGTCAGTTCCCGTTCCGCCTAGAGACACACCTGGTCATTTTATGTACAATAAACACGGGCTAGATGCCATATTGTTCTTAGACTTATGGGTAGATTACACAAAGGATTTAGAGGAGAAGTACAGATGGCCTGCCTCCGGAACATGGGATTCTGAATGCATTATGAAAGTAGAGGAAGCGCTATGGAAAAGGAAAGTAAGACCGTCCCAGAAAGATGCCATTGAGTTATGGCGTAAAGAAGCGCATAGGAGAGCGGAGAAAGAATTCCATCAAGCGGAGAGAAGTAAACAAGCAGCGGAAAAAGCCAGGGAAAAAGAACTGCGGGAGGAGGGGGAACGGGTCAAGGCAGAACAAGCGGATAGAGAAAGAAATGCCTTCGTTGCAGGTATTTATCCCGTATTCTCAGAAGAGCTAGCTAAAGGGACCCCCTCTGAAGAACCCCGTAGGTCGCATACGCCACCACCAGTACCCTTTAGAGTACGTAGAACCAAGCCAACAGCATCAGAAGCTTTCATTTCCTCCTATCTAGAAGAGCCCGCACCAGACTATGTAAACGCAGAATTCCCTCCTACATTCCCTCCGCCCCCATCACAGGATCAGCTTCTACTGCTTCAACTTCCGCAGGTCGTGAAAGACGACGTAGGGCCCGGGGCAGTGGGAGGGGGGCCACCGCCAACGCCACGAACACCGCCAAAGACACGAACACCACTAGGGCTAGGGCCACCACGAACGCCACAAATGACATCAACACCATTTAAGTATGTAGGTGTAACGATCCCACGTTGTATATACGATCCAGTACCAGGAGAGGGTGCAATGCTCGTGTTTTCACTAAGATTAAGACATGCCGTCGACTATTTGATAACATTACCAGACATGAAGGAACACCTAGATAACATATACCGTTTCATTAGAACGGGGGAGGGACCCGAGAGTATAGAAAAGGCCATGGAACACAGAAAGGTGGAGGTTAAGAACATCATTCTACGTTTTATGATTAACTGTCTGATCAGGGAACAAGACCAACCAGACAAAGAAGTAAAGAAAGGTCTGATGGATTGGAGTGACAACATAGCTGCCGGTCGGCATGATAGGCAGGGACAGACAGAAAGTATGTACAAGAAAATACGAAAGGAGATCTTAGAAATACACAGGGAAGAGTCTGACGGAAAGTTTGAGTCATCAACGGAAGATATTGAGCCAGAAAACGAGGAAAAGGACAAAATGAATTACGTAGGCAAAGCACGACAGTTTGACAGGCCCAAGTGTCTCGACTACCGCAAACAGGGACATTCTATAAAAGAAAGATTTTCCCTTGAAAATTTATTCCAAGCTACTGAAAAAGCACTGAAACGACGGGTAGAGAGCGAGAGACCCCACACCCCACACGAACAGGAATTGGTCCGGTCAGCCGTCCAATGGGTGTCCAATTCTAACATATATAGCAGTGATATAGTGGCTCAGACTTTCTTGAGCCTTCCGCCGAACGAACAGCGTTTGGCCGGTATTTACATGGTTCAACATTTGATAACGTTGTATGAGAGTCAATATTCTGACCCCGGTCCATTGAATAAATTACTGGACGATATACTTCTAGAAAGATGGACAGGCTTAGGTACTGAATTAATTAATGTCATTCTGGGCCAACGACATAAGTACTTAACTTCTCTGACCACATGCATGCTTCCCGCCCCACACCACGACAGAAAGAGCTTATACATAGACAGACAGAACCCCCTACGAGAGGTACATCCCGTCAAAAATGCAGCGGGTGAGCTTCAACGAGTGTATGTTTACACACCTTTAACGAAAATAGAAATACTGGAAATGAAAAAGATGTTGCCCTGCCATGATAAAGACCCGGGGGGGTTTCACTGTGAATTAAAAGACATTCTCCGCATAGGGGATTACACGTACGCTGACATTATAAAACTATTGAAAGTACTATTGCCTGCTGGTATTTATGAAAAGCTTAAGGAAAAGGACTGGGAGGTGGGAGAGAAAAAGTTAAGTTGGGCAGAATTGGAAGCAGAGGATAAAGACCGGCACCCTGGTGTTGGTCTTGGGGACAAAGCCAAAGCACTACCTGAACTCCTAATACAGGTTTTGCCAAGATTATTGATTACTAAAAAGGAAGATTGGGATGCTATTTCAGCCTGTAAACAGAAACAAGATGAGGACACAAGCGATTTCTATTCTAGATTCGAGAAATGTTTTACTAATAATAGTGGCCTTAAGCCCAGTAGCGAGTCATATCCTCATCTTTTCGTGAGCAAATTAGTAGAGAATTCCTTACCCCAGATTAAGAATAGAGTACTGAAGGTTGAGAGTACTTGGCAAGCAAATAGCCCTTCCCAAATGTTGCAAATGTTGCAATATCACCAGAACAGAATTAGAGAGGAACAGGATCATGAAAAGAGACGCATGAAAGATACGAAAATGAAAGTGCTGGTTTCCCAAACGGTGCTGGCAAATGCGAACAAAAATGTCACGACACTTGTTAAAGTGAACTGTAATTATTGCAAACAGCCAGGTCACTTTGTAAAAGATTGTGCTGTCCTGAAACACAATATAGCTACAGGCAAGACAAAGGAACGACCGCATCCTCCTAGACAGAATAGCACCCCACAGAACACACAACAGACAGTAGCGAACTTACCACCCCCACCGCCACCTGTTATTGCCCGGACACAAATGTATCAGTACACGCAGTCAGATTATCCAGAATACCAACAGTTCTCATGAAACAGCCTAGAGAGGGAAGTTGGCTTGCCCCTTATTGAGGTTCCTGTAGATCAAGAGGGTCCTTAGGTACATAGTCGTGTATTGGGAAAAGACAGAAAATTTCTGATTGACACAGGGGCGAGCAGAACAACCATCAGCCATGACGAGGTTCCAGGGGCACCCCTCTCAGGCTCACAGAATGTTTCCCTGGGATTTTCAGGAAAGCCTATTGTTAATGAAGTATCGAAACCAGTTTCCCTAGGGATCGGTCCATTGTCACGTACCACAGACTTGCTACTTACTAAGTCATGTCCAGAAAACTTGCTTGGTATAAAGACACTGAAAGAACTAGGAGCAGTTATATGTTGTTCTCCGGAAGGAGTATGACTGTTCTTACGTGATTTTAAAGGACATTATGTGTTGAAGGATTTTGACCACAGACTCCGGAATGTACCACAGCACCTATGGGCACAAGGTCCGACTGACGTAGGTTACATGCACATTACACCACACCGTGTCACTCTGAAAACAGGAGTAGTACTACCACGTATCCGACAATACAAGTTACCACCTGATGCCGTGGTAGCCTTACTGAAAATTATTGACGAGCTCATTGCACAAGGAGTGGTAGTGGAGACTGACTCGAATGTATGTAATTCACCTGTCATCCCTATTCTTAAACGAACAGACCCTAATGCACCACCTGTTTACAGACTAGTTATTGACCTTTGAGAATTGAACAAATGTATAGTCCCTCAATACCCAGTGGTCCCAGACATTTCTTCATTACTGACTGCTATTGATTCTGAGGCAATGTTCTTTACTGTCATTGACTTGAAGAATGCCTTCTTTAGTGTTCCAATTCATCCAGATAGTCAGTATCTCTTCGGATTCAGTTTAAGTGGACGCAGCTTTAAATTTACGAGAGCTCCCCAAGGTTTTACAGAGAGTCCTAGCATTTACAGCCAAGCATTAAAAAGACAGCTGGACAGTATTCATATGCCTACCAACACTGCACTGCTCCAGTATGTAGACAACATCCTAATTACAGCACGATCAGAACCAGACTGCGAAAATGCATAATTGACAGTTTTACACTTTCTGGCAGACAAGGGGCATAAAGTGTCCCCTTCGAAGTTGCAATTCTGTGCACAGCAAGTGGTGTACCTTGGACACTTGCTGTCCAAGAGGGGTAGACAGCTGACACAAGAACGTATTCAGTTGATTGCTAAACTTTCACAGCCCAAGACACAAAAGGAAGTACGGGCCTTCATTGGCCTCACTTCATACTGCAGACAATGGATTCCCCAGTATGCCTATCTAGCCAAACCACTCATACAGTTGACATCACACGAGGCAGCGTCTTCGACTGTCCTCCCTTGGACACAAGAACATACTTTGGCATTTGAAGAACTAAAAAGAGCTTTATGTCAAGCACCAGTTTTAGCGACTCCTTGTTACAGCAAACCTTTTACGCTTTTTGTCACTGAACGAGATGGAACAGCATTATCTGTTCTTACACAAGATAAAGCAGGAAAACACAAGCCTTGTGCTTATTTTTCTAGTACACTGGATCCAGTGGCCCAGGCTCTGCCTGCGTGCCTGAAATCAGTTGCAGCAACAGCCCTAGCCATAAGACAGAGTGACTCCATAGTGCTGGGACACCCCCTGACAGTACAGGTACCACACGCAGTGGAAGTGCTCTTGAACAGGACACAGACACAGCACTTGACTGTAGCGAGACTGACAGGATATGAACTGACGTTATTTCAGCCACACATAGAGATCAGACGATGCAATATTCTCAACCCTGCTACACTTTTGCCCTCAAGTACAGTAGATACTGCACCACATGACTGTGTGGAAGTGATAAATACAGTGACGAAACCAAGACAAGACCTGACAGACATTGCACTGCCAGACCCTGACCTGACACTTTATGTAGATGGTTCATGCATGAGAACAAGCACAGGAGAGTTAGTGGCCGCATATGCCGTGACCACTGATACTGAAGTCATAGAGACACAAAGAATAGACACATTGTCAGCACAAGCAGCAGAGCTCATCGCTCTGACACAAGCCTGCATAAGAGCCAAGAACTTGAAAGTGAACATTTATACAGACTCACAGTATGCATTCGGTGTTGTTCATGATTTCGGAGTGTTATGGAGGGAGAGAGGTTTCTTAACCTCTCATGGGGCCAAAATTCAGCACGGTCCGCTTATTCAGGCTCTGTTAGAAGCAATACATTTACCTACAGCCATAGCCATCCTTAAATGCAAAGCACACACCAAAGTTACAGATACCATTTCCCAGGGTAATGACCTGGCAGACTGAACCGCTAAACTTACAGCCCAGACACCAACAGACACGACAAAGACAGAGGTACCGTTACCGACTAAAAGCATGACAGTCAGGGATCCTTCACAAGATGTACTCGACATACAGACACATGCCACTCCAGATGAAATAAAGAGATGGACTGAACAAGGAGGGGTCCAGACTGACCAAGGTTGGATGACTTAGGGCAAAGTTACATGGTTTCTCCCAGACTCTATGGTACAAGTCATCATAAACACAGCACATAGTCCAGCACACTTGGGAGAAAAGGCAATGCTAGACAGCTTACAGAATATCTGGTTTAACAAGCACCTACGTGCAGCAGCGAAACAGAAAGTACGTACCTGTATGAACTGTTGCCAGTTCAATCCAGGCAAAGGCATTCCGGTGGAACAAGGCGGATTTCATCCTCCTGACCATCCTTTTGAAGTCCTCCAGATGGATTATATCCAGATGGACAGATGTAGAGGTTACAAGTATGTCCTGGTAGTTGTGTGTGCTCTATCTAGATGGACAGAAGTGTACCCAGTCCCAGATTATACTGCTGTGACCACCGCCAGGCAATTGGTGCGTGAGTTTTTCCCCAGATACGGATTGACCCGTGTCGTGTACTCAGATAATGGTCAGCCCTTTTCTTCTGAATTAATGAAACAAGTGTCCCTTCTGTTAGGATACCAGTGGAAGTTTCATTGTGTACGACACCCTGAAGCAGCTGGACTTGTCGAGCGCCATAATCAGACACTTAAGACGAAATTAGCAAAAGTCTGTGCAGAAAAAGGCGTGGATTGGATGGTAGCCTTGCCGGTTGCGCTCTTTTACATGCGTATGGTAGCTCATTCCAGAACCGGTCTATCTCCTTACGAAGTGGTTATCGGTAGACCACCGAATATGTGGGGTACACCTATGCCTAAGAAAATAACTGATGTTGACAGTAACATGCTGACAGATTACCTGGCTTCCTTGATGTCTGCACTACTCTCTTGTAGTTCACAGGTGCCGCCGCCTTCCCTGACAACACCCAAGTCAAGGAACATGCCATTGTCCCTGGTGATCACGTGTATGTTCGGAACTTTGATCGATCAAGCCTCCTTGAGCCGCGCTGGAAGACACCGAAATTAGTACTGCTCACCACGAGGACTGCCGTCAAGGTCGAAGGACGCAAAGGATGGCTTCACGCCCAACACTGCAAGAAATACTTTGGAGATACCGGATCTTTGATCAAGACTAAGGACAGTACCGATGGCACAGACTTTAAGCCCCCTTTTCTAGAAAAGACTCCGCAACAGGAATATAGGACCAAGTTACGATCTAGTAAGTCAGACAGCGTTTAATTGTTTAAGTCCACTAGGTGGTGAATCGGTTAGACAGGTCCCTGACATGTATAAGGTCGTAGACCAGAATAGTAAAAAGAGCAAGATGAGAGAGAAATACTGCAAGATATTACGCAGTAGATGTATAGTAACTCTGGTTTTTATGTCTCTTCTGAGTATCACTGTAATATGTATCAGCTTAATACTACATGTTTTCTTTCCTCCTCTTTCTTCACGTATACACTCTTCCTTCAATGACACTGTAGAGCATACATTCAGTGATCTGCCACCCCATGAACTGTCATTTCGACTAGCCCTGCGCAACAATACTTTTATTCGAATGTTGCACCATTCTCATCAGACCAGCAATGTAACAAATTGCTGGGTATGTGGCCGACTCCCACCTTATCAGAAAACGAAGGGAGTTCTGCCCCTTTTTCCTTTTCCGTTTTCACACAATGGTTCGTGCGGAGCATGGTTTGCTTTAATGTCATCACTTGACAGAAAGTCCACAGTTTCCCAGGGCGATTGGATATGGGGAGATTTGAATAAAGTAATGAATGAGGCATGTTTTCCAGACGAAGACGGTCTCCCCCAAAGGAAAGGGACCGATCTAGAAAATGAAGTGTACGAACAAGGAAATGCTTCCCTTAACTTTATGATTCTGAATGTCCAGCCCGAGCAAAATACAGGTCCACAGTTTATATCAGTCCTTCCAGTACAAGGTGAATTGTGCGTTAGAAAGAAAGGATCAGTGCATTTGGGACACAGTGAATGTAATACTGTAGTCGAGTTTAAGGACAAAGGAAAGTCTTCTTTCAAAGTTTCCCGCCATTCCTATTTCATTTGCGGTCAGACAGCCTATGTACGTCTGCCCTTAGACTGGGGTGGGACATGTTATATAGCGTTCCTGCTGCCACCCGTCTTTCTAGCCCCATCCCATTATCATCGAGATTCACGACTAGTGCATGTTAGACACAGGAGGGAGATCGATTCCCCAGTGGTTGATCAGACTGAGACAGCTTGGGAGCAATATACAGATTTCAACAGAGGATTCTTTTTCTTCATAGGTTCCGTCCAAAACAGTAAACTTATACGCAGATTAACAAGAACACTAGAAGCAGTAGTGAATGAGACTAGAGCTGCCCTGGCGAACTTGACCGAGGAGCAGTCTGCCATGCGACTTGTTGTTCTTCAGAATCGTCTTGTTCTTGACGTCTGTCAGGTCTTTCGTGGTTGCTCCTCAGGATTGGATCGCTGCTATAAAGGGGCCCACCTCTAGATCATCCCAAGTCTGGCTGTCAAGGTCACAGACTGTTAAGGAGATCAAGCGGGGGAAAATGTAGGTCCGGAGGGGAACAGCTGGGCAACTGGAACCGAAAACCTGTAATATAGAAAGCAAGGGATGAGTGGAATGATAACCCTCAGATTGGATACTTGCTGCTCACTACACTACCCGTATATCTCACCTGCAATATCCTACAGGGGTGCAGGAATGAAGGAGTGTTATAATGGGCTTCTTCTATCATCCCCTGGTTTTCCTACCATAAGACACAATAACAGAAAGCATAAGAAACCCTAGTTACCCTTCCTTTCTGTGACCTAAAACATATGAACAGAGAAATTGTGGTTACACCTACCGGAACTGGGAATGAAAATAACCAGACTGCCCCAGACATAAATCCTGTCAATGTAAATATGCTTTATTTTTCAATAAAAAATTACTGAAATAAAAACACTCCTTTTCGGGATCTTCCTATTAAACTGTAAAGATTCCCCCTCCGAGGAAATGTATGCGTAGAATGTTAAAGGGGTAGCGCAGGAAGCAAAAGAATCTACCCCAATATGATGCATACATCCCCTAGATTGTTTGTTCACCAAGTAAGTTCCTGGTATAAAGGTAACAAAGAATATGCCCAGCGCAAAGCAAAACACAGCGTCTATACAGATTCTTCTCTGCAAGCGCAGACAATAATGTAACTTTCATAGAATGTACAATCGGCACCTAAGCCCAGGTGTCCTGATATGACAAGAGCAACGCGCTCCACGTGGGTAGATCTGGAGCAATTAAGTGAACACCACGCTCCACAGGAAATGCACTGATAACCACAAGCACACCACTCGGTATTAGGAAAACCTGATACAACGTTCACCGCTCTTGATATGGGCGCTTCCTAAGCCCCACCACAGTAATCCAAGATCCAGGTGCAGAGAACACCGGTAACCGTGCACGTTGTAGGCGCTTCCTAAGCCCCACCTCAGCAATCCATAAACCAGGTACGGAGAACGTCAAGAGACCGTTCTCCCTGCGGGCGCTTCCTAAGCCCCACCAAAATACTCCGCAAATCCGGTAAAGCGATAACCAGCTTACCGCAGCCCTCCTCCAAGAAACGCCAGCAAGATCTCCAGAAAACACGAGCAGAAACTACTCGCCAGGTAGGATAATCGGCGACGCTTCCTTGGGAAAACGCCATGATATCCTTTCCGGTCGCACAGCGTCATTCTAGCGCGCCGCGCGAAGGCTCATGGGAAATGTAGTTTACAAGCCCTTACAAACTCGCATAGCAGTCAGTGATTTACCAGCGGCCGGGGGAATCCTGACAACGTCATCCTGGCAGATAGGGGCGGGGCTTGTAGAGTGATCGGCTCCAGTTGTTGCGTGTTTATTCCTAATAACGCGCCATCCGTGTATGCAGCAATAACAAGACTCCACAAGATTGTTCATGAGATACATCAGGACCCAGGCACATGGACTTGGTCCAGTTGGCTCTGGGGTGTAATATCAGCATGGGGATGGAAAGTGTTGTCGTTCCTAGGAATGATACTGCTTATGATATTCGGTTGCTGTCTCTGTCTGCAATGTGGCCCGGCGATTTGCGGCCTGTGTGCCACTGCCTGTATTCCCCATCCACGTATACAAAAGAAAAAAGACGAACAAATGATGCTGTATGATCAGATATACGGTCTCATGAATATAGATGTGTCCTGAAGGGCACAGTAGGGGACAAGGAGGGAATGAGGAAATAGAAATTTTACGTGGCCAATGTGTCCCCTGCTTGTACCCCACGTTTAGTGTGTGTTCATGTCACCTGTGTATTTTCCCTCTCATGCCTGTAATAATGATGCCTCTGCATTTCCGTCCCACATTAGCATGTCAGTTACCAAGTCCCCCATGAAAGAAACGTTAATTCCGCACTGAGGCCTATGTTGCCAATGTATTTGCATGGTGCACGTTTTAAAGTCGAGATGAACCCGTTTTGTGGCTCAGCCTGAGCCAGGACCCGAATTCAGGCTCCATGTCCCCAGACACTCTGAAAGCTGTAGCTCGGCTATGTATCCCTGACCTCTCGCATACTTCTTGCTCAGCCGAGAGGGGCCCAGCCTGGCCTGCCAAGACAGTATTTTGCACACAGTTATCTGCTTTGCTCCACAGAAACACATTCCTGCTCAGTGAAGAAGGTAAACATAACCCACCTGCAGAAGATAGGGCCTAGCCTTTCTGACTCCGTTTCAGTGATTTACAGAGCTTGCATCCATAGAAAGCCCATGGCCCCCACGCAATGCACGAAGAAATATATGCACACACTGGGTCTTGGTGATGAGCAACCTTTGCTCGAGCGACCTTTACTTCAGATAAAACATCCTCCAAAACTAAGATATCAGATAATACCAGACGTGCAGGTCGTCCCGACACTGAAGGTTTCTCTACTAGATCGAAAGTCAGCTCCCCCTGGCTTCCCCCAGTTACACGTTAATTGTACGTCATGACCAAGTTGCGCGCACAAGTAAGGTAAAGGTTCCAGCTAACCATGTAAACCCCCTCCATGTATCCACCCACCTATGACTCACCTATGACTCCTCAAGTGAACGCCCACATGTACGCCTTCTTACACGCCTCTTGCACGCCCACATGTTCTTATCTCTCTCTTTCTCTTGCTCTGCCTGGAGCGCTCCTCCTTCTCTATGCAATGCAACGTATGTTTCATGTATAAATATTGTACTCTGTGAATAAAGTTTAGAAGACTCTTCCTGAACCTTAGTGGTGATGGAACCCGATTCTCCTTTAACTCGAGTTACTGAAATAAAGCCCTTTTGAATCGGACACAACGGACTCTGCCTCTCATTATACGCATGATCCTTTTGTTTAAGTACAGAAATTCCGACAGGGTATCATTTTATTTACCACAAACCAGTCTTGGAGAAAAGCATCCGAGCTCAGCGCTCGAGGATAAGCCCTCCAACTGTAAAAGAGCAGGAGTTGCGCATTGAGTCAGGAGGTAAATAGGTCCACTGTGCAGTGACCCAGACGCAGGTTCAAGAGGTGAAAAACCTGCAGATGCATACACCAATCGCTGGCATCGCGGAGAAATCAGGAATTCCAAATTTGCTCTCACATAGGACCTGCCTGGAATGTTTTCCGCCATTATTGATATCTTATGCTGGAGGCAATAATGCCAAAAGTCTTTGCCAATCTCCACCAGAAGGAGTGAACGCAGCCTACGCAGGCAATTGGTGTATCAGACTGCCGATACATTGATCATCCTCAATAAAATACAACAGTCCTTTTGTATGGTGATCAGGCAAGGACCTCAAAGGAGCCCGTCAGTAACTCCAGACAATTGAAGTGGTGGGAGAGTTCCTCCAAGAACCACCTGCCCCCCTACTATGGAACGGCAACGGGCTCCACAACCCCAGCGGCTGGCATCCAATTCGATCATCACCTCTGGGTCTGATACAATATTAACTCTGTCGTTCCAGGCATTCATGAGCTCCAGCCACAAAGACATCTCCATTTTGACCTCCTCGGGCAAGGATATCTGCTTGGTATAAGTAAGACCCTTGCGAAGGTGAAAAATGTTCAACCGCTGAAGGACCCAGAAAGATAGCCTGAATGGAAGAAACTTAACAGCCAAGTATATAGTTCTCTTTGGATTCACAGGTCTTTCAAATCAATCACTCCATTTATCCATTACACACATATCTAAGCACAGTCTTAACGGAGGTATGAATTCCACAGGGTAATGATACAGTTATAAATCAAATTTTATAAAAATGTTTAGTTATACAGTGATTTCTATTCAATTCCATACAGAAATATATTTAAAACCATATATAAAATGTTTAAAAACTTAAGCCACTATATCGGGTACCCGATTAGACGTCAGAGGTTCCTCGACGAATAGTGAGCATATCTCCTGATGCGACGGAGACGGATGCAGATTCAGATTCCTTAGCGCAATTGAATTAACAGAGGGAAGTTTTTAAACTCCCTTTACGGGGCTACATTCAAGGTCGTCCTCTGCAGGGACTCTCTGCAATAATACTGGGGTTGTTCTGGAGGACAGGAGGAGTATTACAAGCCCACTTATGAATTGTTACAGATACAAACCTGAAGTGCTATGCAACGTGATAGCAAAGGGTGACTACACATAGGAAAGTTCGACACTTACTGGCGTTTATCCAAATATAAATGGTAATCTTGGGGAGGAGCCTAGCCTGCAGCCATGATGGCCGCCTGATCCTTCGGCTCCGCCGACCCTTCCGCTTTCCTCCCATCCCGTCACCTATCCTTGCATCCATCCTGCTCCTGAGTCGAATTTTCGGGCATGGGAGAGAACCCCGACTCCGACGGTGTGTCTCTCTATGCGCTCCCTGCGGTGGAAGCGGTGTGGCGTTCTCGCCTTCTCCCGGACGCTGCCCGGCGCTGAAGGGTCTTTGTTCCCCGGGATCGGCTGTCTTCACCAACAACACAATAGACGGGACCGAGCCGACCTAGGGAGTGCAGCGGCTAAATTGGATCTTTCCTCTGCTACTTTCTATCCTGCTTCGCTTTGCTCCACTTTACGCGGGGGGCAAGCTGGCTGTGATCGCAACAATGTATCACCGCCCGGACTTGTGGATGCCTTTGTTCGCCTCTTGCCTCGCGGTGTGAGGCGGTGGGGGCCATCTTGAAGACCGAGCAACCGCAACTTATTCCCCATGATCTCGGACTGCACCTGGTGACACGGCCGCGGCTGACGCTCTGTTTACACCTGCACAGTGTACGATGGTCTATGTTCCCTTTGTGCCCCCGGCCCGGCGATGCCATGTAGGGCACCGGCGAGGTGCTCAGCTTTGCGATGGAGACGTGGGTGTCCAGTCTGGTGGGCTGCCACGAGTTTCCGAGCCCCGTCAACAGGGAATTGCTACATCATTCTCTCCTAAGGCACCAGTGCGGACTGCGGACATTTTGGAAGCCCTGTATACCTTTCGAACTGCTTTACGTAACAACGCCTGTGACCTAGGGCACCGTCTAGATGCTGTTCCCTCTGTAGTGCCTCTACCAGACCGGACACATTCACGAGTGCGGGACGCTGCGCCACATCTTGTGTCCGACTTCTGTGGGCTACCTGCTCAGGTGTGCTCCGAGGAGTTGGAGGTATGTGATCCCGATACCCTCGCGATGCGGTCTGTGATGGAAACGCAGCGGTCGGATGTGTGTGTGCTGCTTCAGGGGATGGGGTCTTATCTACAGACGCCATGTTTGGATACTCCTTTGTGGTCTACTGGAGACGTCTCCTACGTTATTCTGCAGCTGCTGCTACCGCCCTGGCCGGGTGGCTCCTGTATCATTGTCATCTACATGGCTGTGTTTCGGATGGACTTTGATGGACACCCCCCCGCTCGGATGTGGTTACTTTGCTTGCTCGCCTCTCTCAAGATGTCTACCATGCGGCTGGACTATGTCACTGCCTCACATCGCAGGGGGCAAGGCTGAGGTTGTCTCCTCTTATGTTCGGACTGTTTTTCTTGTACTGCTGGGATCTTGATGGACTGCCGGGGTCATTGAATATAGGTATCGTGTTGGTGGCGGGGTCTGGGATCGGGCGGCCGGAGTGATGTGTGATGGTAGTTTTGGTTTTATCTCTGTGGCCCTCCTCCGGTCTTCTGTGAATTACATTATTTCTTTTCTTTTCTTCTTTCCCTTTTCTGTTCTAAATTTCGGGTTCTAATTCTGGGCGACAGGCACACTGCTAGGGGGGGGGGTAGGCCGTAGCCTCCGCACGCGTGCAGGGTGGGGGGTTGGGGGTGGGGATTTTGTTTAGTTTCAGTTTCTATGGGCCTTTTTTTTTCCTCTTCTTTGTTTCTCTCCCTTTTTTCTTTTTTCTTTGGGTCAGACGGGTGTTTAGGGGTAGCGCGGACTATTCTTTTTGCTGCTCATTCTTTTCTTATTGTGGATGTGGGAGTACTGAGTCCGTGGGGCGGGCGATTACCAGCATGTACTGTTTGTTCGTTGTATTATCCTGAAGCATGTTATTTTTTGCTGCTTTTTCAATTATTCTCTCTCGTACTGCCGCTGATTTGCTGGTTCGTTGCCTGCCATCTGCTTTGATAAATTGTTTGCGTCTGATCCTTCTTATCTACAAAATATAAAATTAACCTAATTCCTCCTTTACCTGGCGGTCCCTCTTTCCATATGCCATGTCCTGGACACTTTTGCATTTTGTTGTTTGGGACTGCTGGACTGCCCTATCCTCACTTTTTGTGCTCTTGATTGCTTCGAGGCCGGCCCGTGTGGTTGTGGGCCCGTAACTGTATTTTTCTGATGCACAATAAAGGTTTAAAAAAAATTAAAAATAAAAAAATAAAAAATAAAAATAAATAAATAAATAAATGGTAATCTTAAAAAGTGATCCCCACTGGCATTTATTAAAGTGTAAGGAGAGGAATTTATATTATTATTGTCCTGAAGAATGTGGTTTTATTTGTGTCAACCCACCAAAACGCGTCCACGTTGTGTTGTTGTTAAATTTGTGTGATATTGTATCATATTTTGATAAGAAATTGTCGTCTACAATGTGATGTCATGATGCACTTTTACGAATAAACCTTTTTATGACTAATGTGACTGTCTCGTGTTGTTTTTCCTCTTTTGCACATTGAAAGTTTTTTAACAGTTTATGTATGGTTTTTAATATATTTCCGTATGGAATTGAATAGAAAGCACTGTATAACTGAATATTTTATTAAACTAGATTTATAAGTGTTTTGATACCCTGTGGAATTCATAGCTCCTTTAACAGCGGCGCGAATTCCGCCGTGGATTTAATGAGTGGACGGGGCCGCGTCAGCCAACGGACGTGCGCAGCACTACAGAGGTAGTGCTGGCAACGGCCGTTGGCTGACAGGAGCACTTAAGGGGTTAAGACTGTGCTAAGATATGTGTGTAGAGGATACATGGAGTGATTGATTTGAAAGATAAGTGAATCCAAAGGGAACGATATACTTGACTGTTAAGTCTCTTCTGGTGCCTTGTCTTTTTGCTCCGTGTGGCCTCTCTCTTTGTACTGAATGGAAAAAGCCAGCAGCCCTATCAGGGATGCCAGAGTCCTCAAAGATATAGCCGGAGAAGCAAGGGCTATCCTCAACTCCTTCTTGGAGGACAATCGTTTCCGTAAGGGTAGAAGAAATTGGGCTCGGACTGAGTCCACTTGGAAGCCCAGAAAACCCAATATTTGCAAAGGAATCATAACAGATTTCTGTGTGTTTAGGACAAACCCCAGATCCTAAAGGACCCGGCCAGCCCAGTACAGGTGAAAGGAGAACGATTTCTGTGTCTTGCAACCATTATGAGAATATCATCTAGGTACACCCCTCGCTCAAGAAGGTATTGAACAACCGGTCGAAGGAGCTTGGTGAAACACCAAGGAGCCGACGAAAGGGCGAAGGGCAAGGCAGCAAACTCATACCACCGATGATGACCCTGGAATTGAAGAAACCTTTGATGTGGAGCAAAAATAGGAACCACCTAATATGCGTCTTTGAGTACAAGAGGAGCTAGCCAGCCTCCTTGTAAAAGATCACGTAACAAATGTATGCCTTATATCTTGAAGTGGCGATACACAATCCAGGAATTGAACTCTTTGAGACTGAGAGCCAAATGGAATCCCTGTTCCTTCTTAAGAACCAAAAAGACCATACTGATAAACCCAGGTGTAGGGAAGTCTGGGCCACCGCCCCTTTGGTAATCAGGGAACACATTTTTTTGACTATGAAATTAGTCTCTGTTTAGGAAAAATGGAGAGGGAAAGGATGCCTTCCTTGACTCGGCGTGGAGTAAAAATCCAACCGAAAACCCTGAACCGTCTGTAATATCCATGGGTCTTGTGATATTGTTTGCCAATAATTGGTAAAACAACTCCCCCACGATAACTTCTGACTGAGGAAGAATGCTCACCCACAGTCTGCAGCACGGTGAGCCGATCAGCAGTCTCTACCCCATATTGGCTGCCCGGGCATGGGTGAGCTTCTGAATAATAGTAAGTGGACAGAACCCTGACAGGGCGTGAATCGCTTGTCCCGCTTCCTCTCCACCGCACCAGCAATGCTGATCAGGCAGTATGGCTCTGTAGAGCGCAAGCGCTTTGTCAGCAATAAAATACTATAATACAAATCATTATACTGATAACTTGCGAATAAACACCAGTCTCAAGAAAGTAAAAGTAAAGGACTTAACTCAGCTGCTGCAGCAGCAAAGGAGGAAGAACTGTGGTAGCATTCGCATATATACTGTTACATGACCCCAGTGACTGGTGTTGAGAGTGGACTACAGGGGGTGCATGGGAAGTGTTGTTTTCAGTTTAACAATATTTTCATTGGATGCTGTGATTTCTAAAATAAAAAAAGAGAGGCAAAATCTGAAGACTCCGCTCCTGACATTCAGTGGTCAAAGTGGGCGGGATCGGAAGGGCGCAGTGGTCCCCTACTTTTTTAATTTATTACAGTCCGTTCCCCTTCTTCTTTTTATTTAAAAAGCATCCCAGGACTGCAGGAATGGTCCATTTTACAATGATAGCTTAATCAAATTCAAATTTAAATTGATCTTTATTCGATTTTTGTTGCAAAATCATAAAAGCACATATTAAAAATACAGGCAATAAAAACGCAAAAAAGTTTAAAATAACACTCACAGATATTTACACAAGGCTAAAAATGATAGGGATTTACAGCAATCAAATTATCTCCTGTAAATCAAAATTTAAGGAAATACAGATGGAATCATACAAATATATACATCCTTGCTATTAACATTTTTCCGAACAAATATTAAAAAATAATAGTTAATTAATTACAGGAAATTCATAAGTATTTGTAATACAAAGATAAGTTAAAAAAGGAAGTTAAAAAAGAAATAACAAGGCACTACGTATAAATAAATCACCCAAATCACATGGTGTTCCTCAGGCCAATGAGTATCCTTAGATAGGAGACCGCTTTTATAACGAATTATGTTTCCAGTTGTTTTAACTTACAGAAAGCTGCTCTACATCCCCTTATACCCGATTTAATAAGGATCGGCTTCAAAAACCTTTTTCTAGGGGTGGCATAGAATTTGCAAATCAGGATGCAGTGAATATTGGTTTGGTGGGATAAATCATCGCATGGGAACTTCGCTAAGTGTTTGGACCAATCAATACAATTGGGAAATGTCACCAAGCGAAAATAAGTATCCGCCCGGAACCTAGTCAGCAGCATTCGAGAAAAGGAACTAGAATCTAGCAATAAATAAGGCTGTATCCCTACATGAGAAATAAGTGACTGATTCGCCATGGCGGTGTATTTACCCTTTTCAATGTACCACCTTTTTTTATCCAGATGTTCCAAGATCAGTTTTTTAAGCGTGCGTCTTGGAACCCTTTCTAAACACGTTGGGTTATCAAAATATTCTTTGTGCCCTATTTTCGATGTCATGGTTTTGATATAGTTTAACCATTTAATATTTACAACTCCGTCTAACGATAGACATTCTGTAACGACATCGCTATTTAAAGATGTTTCTGGGGTTACCCAGATTTTATGCCATAGGAGCAATGGGGAAGATTTAATTGTATCCTCGATGAATGGTAACCCAACTTCATTATGGCTAAAAGAAGTAGGCATGGATATAGGGGCTGCCAATAAATAACAAATGAAATCATTTTCAGAGCGTTGAATCTGCTCCGCTTTGACAATCCCCCAAAGCCCAGCCCCGTAAGTGCCAGTAGTAACAAATTTTGTTTTGTAAATCTGGATGAGTTCACGCACTGGGCGCCCACCCAATTTCCCGGAAAAGTTAATCAGAGCACCATTGGCCCAACTAAAGGCAAATTTTCTTGCAAACACTTCCTCTTTCCAGCTCCCTCTACTGTCAAAGTTAACTCCTAAGTAAGAGAAGCTACTGGTATTTTCGATCTTTTTTTCCCTAAAAAGATTGCCTTACTAGATCTTATCGAGGTACTACATGTCATGGAATATGTTTTCGAGACATTAATTACTAGCCCTCGGGTACTCATATAGTCTGAAAATTCAACCACAGCCCTTTGCAGGCCGATGACAGTATGTGACATTATTGCTGAGTCATCCGCATACAAAAGGATGGGGATAGATTCCCCCCCACGGCGGGATAATCAAACTGAAAATCCCTGAGGTATTATCCCACACTTTTGATATATAGGGTGAAGAGAAAGGGTGCCAAAATGCACCCTTGTCTCACACCTCTTTTTATGTTAAATTTGTCGGAACAATCTCCCCCTCTCCCATACCGTAACCTGGCCCCTGCGTCCCTGTACAGATCCTTAATAAATAATAGAATCTGTTGGTCTATGCCCATATCACTGAACGTCTTCCATAACATAAAGTGGTCTAAACAATCGAACGCGGAACTTACGTCCACGAAGGTGATAAATAGACTTCCTCTCTTGGCTTGGGTATACTTGGCTGTCAGTAAGGCTAAATTTAGGCCCTGTTCAATCGTGCCCTTGCCAGTACGGAAACCGGATTGTAAACAACAGACTATAAGAACTCCAATCCCGAGTACACAAAGGATTAATTAAATATCAAACCAAAAAAACGAAACAAAGTGTCAGTCCACGGATCAGCTCATAAATATTTAACTAGTTCAAAAAATTGAAAAAATAGAAATTAATCCGTGAAGTTGCAAAAACCCGAAAAAAACGTAAAAATTAATGTTCTCCCAAACTCTGAGTGCTGCTTTTTCAATTTATTTACAGTGCTACTCCCTGAAGAAGGGCATCCTAGTGCCCGAAATGCATAGGAGTGATATATGCAATGATAATCTGATGAAATTGAATTTTCTGATGTATTAAGAAAATTGGATATTGAATTTCATGAAAACCAATGAAATAATGGAATAAAAATAAATACTAACATCGACTAACTGAAGGAGTGGTATCCTCTTTTTGGTTTTAAGAGGATAAGAAAAGTGTGCCTTTTGGGATGCGACTAATGATCCATTGGAAGCACAGTTCAACTTACTAGTAAGAAGCGTCACAGGCCGGAAGACGCTACCAAAGGAGCACCTATAATTGTGTACATAACTTTCTATAACTAGTGTGTAAAACAGGCTGTGCACCTGGAGAGCAATCAAGTTGAAATAAAGCCAGAAGCATTAGAGCAATTTAGGACATTTGTTAACAGTGGTGACCAAAGAGATAACTCAGATTTATATAGGTCAATCAGGATGCCGTCCGGGCCGGGTGCTTTCCCCGAAGCACTGTCCTTAATTACCTTCATAACCTCCGCATGCTCAAATATGATACCCAATGGGAACGGCTCTGATCGCTCCGTCTCTACAAGTAACACCATCTGGTTATCTATGCCGTTATCACTCTCAGGTATATTAGGGTTACTATATAAATTAGCGAAATGCTTAACCCAGATGTCCCCTGGAACAGCTACGCCAATAATGTCTGTTTCTTTATCTGTCAAAAAGGGAGAGTTTACTGCTCTCCAAAAAGCTATGTTGTCATTCTTTAAACATGCCTCATGAAGGCTCTGCCAGATTTCATTTTTTAACTCTTTTTTCCTTCTGGCTAAGGCAGCCCGGTAAGATCTTCGAGTCGGTCTTACTAGCTCCGACGATCTGGGGGTTTCATGTAGATCGGATATCAAATTTTGGTGTGCCCTCAAACAATCTTTGTTGAACCAGCCCTTAACTTTATGTGGGCGATTTTTATACTCTCTTGTCAACTGTTTTTTAATTTCGTCTGTGATTTTACCGAAGGGTTCAAGAACTTGATGATTATCTTCGGATAATGAAAGGCAGGTTAATAGGTGGTCAAAAACTTTAGTACCAGTTTTTGCATACAAATTTCGGGTTCTACTTTTGCCCATTTAATGGAATAACCATTGGAACTAGCCAGGTTGATCGGGAAGTTATAACTAACCTTATTAATTGTTTCTGGTCCCTTTATTTTCAAACAGAATGAAATGGGATAATGGTCGCTCAAGGCGGCATCAAGTGTCTCCCAAGACAAAACTAATGACCGGTATCTGGAGGATAGGAGGGTAAAGTCAATTATGGAATTTACTCCTCATTAAATGTTGGTTTAAACTCCTCCGCCGGTGAACAACTTTCGTTAATATAACCCAAATCAAACTTGTATATCAATGAGTTTAACAGATCCCCCAACCTGGAATGAACAAAGTGAGTTGGTACATCTTCCCTATTCTCCGCCAGAAGACAAGTACCAGTGGCATTGCAGGTACAAAGCAAACAATTAAAATCAACTACCCATAAGAGTGTCAAGTCCCCATCCCCTTTTTTTTCCAGTTCCCTTAGCGATCTTCTAAGACTAGTGATGGTCCCTTCCCATAAGGAAGCATGGGCATTGTTATAAAAATTAACAATCACCATGTTCTTCAAGCCCGGCCAGGTGACTAATAGGATCTGATAACATTCTGCCGAGATAAATTTAATAACTGTTTTCCCTGCTATATTTGAAATGTAGGTACATAAACCCCCTTTGTTTCTACCATGCTGACTTACAATAGCAGGTGTATTAAAGGTTTGATATCCCATTAAATGAATTTCTTGGGCCATCCAAGTTTCTTAAAAACACAAAATATTGTATTTATTTATTATGTCTAACCAGTCTAAGCGGTCCACTTTATCTTTCAAACCCGCTAGATTCCAGGACATAATCAGCTGGCCTTTGTGAATATTCTTATCAATAGTATCAACCTCTCCCACCTTAGATCTTATGTCAGGGGGGCCTTCTTCCCTGTATATCGTATCGTCAGCAATATATACAGATGGCTCATTATCCCTCACGATCTTTTCAGTCCCTTTTGAGAGTCAGTCTACCCCAGTCTACCCCCTCCAATCCAGAGAGAGAGGAGAATCGATTGAAGGTGGCAATGTTAAAAGTAGGACCCACCGTGGACCGCATATTCGGGTAACCCGGTCTTGAAGGATTTCCTAATAGAGCTTGTGGGTAAAAGTAGCTTAAATCACGGGTAGATATACCTCCCCCATAACTCTCATGGTACCAGTCTCTGATGTGATTAGTCGCCCTACGATCCCTGAAATTGATAATGATGACGTCCCCCTGTACATCCTTTGGTCTTTGTCCCACCCAACCTAGTCTTCTTACGTGTAGGATTTCATCATCTATATTGGGAGGTAATGGCCTATTCTTTCTCAGCCAGTGCACTACCTTGTTCTTAAGATCCTGATATCCCTCAGATTTCCCCGCTGTCAACTCTGGTACCCCAGTGAGTATTATAACATAAGGTACCGCCTCTGTAGGGAGATCTATTTGCTGGGCGGGTCCTTTTAAGTTTTTATTAAAGTGAGATCCCCTTGCAGTTATTCCATGCTTGTAACCATGCTTACTTATTTGCCTTCCATCTCTTACTTCCCTGGGTATCGTAGCGTCTGGAGCTGTATTCATGTTTAAGGGGCCCGATATGTTATCGTGGACTGGGGGTAATGCATCAACGCTATTCAAAATATGAGTTGTTTGCGGCCCCATCACTGGCACGGGGGGGGTCAGGTCATGTCTGTTAGCTGACAATTCCTTAAGTAGATTTGTATTAACAGTACTCGTTTCTTGAATGGACCCCACTTGCTCTGCCATTCTTTTAACTCTCTCAACAAGTGGTAATACTAAGGATTTAACCAATTGCTCAATATTTCTCATTAGATCTTTACAACAATGAGAATGTGTGGGCGAGTGATCTTGGTAATATTTACTTTCTGTGGGACCTTTGTCATTCAAGGGGCTCGTGGCTCATTTTGATGTTTTTGCTCGTCTTCCTGTTTGTCTATACCCCCCTCGCTTTCTTTTATTTGGAGGTCCTAAACCCGGAATTCTGGTAGAGGTGATCTTCTTAGTAGTGGGCTTACTAGATGTCAATAGTATTTCATCCTCAGAAGAAATTTCAGTTTGAGATCCTATACTAATATCTATGGAGTTAGGTTCCCTACTTCTCGCTGGTGAATCTGGTAGATCTTGTAGCTATGGGGGAATACCAATGTAGTTTAGTTGTACTATACCGGTGCCATGATGGGATGGTGTAGTCGCTAACTGGATGGGCCCCAGAGACGAGCGTTTAATCTGCAATTCAGAAGATAGGCGCCGCTCAGTGAAGGCAATGTCACGTTCTAACACCGAAGCGGCCCTCGTAATAAACTGATCTAAAGTCCCTCTGACAGACCCACCCACCAGAGATTTTCTACCTTTAATGAGCCGCGTATCCATATTATAAAGTAAAATTACAGCTGAATATACAGATGTAATAACCAAATGTAAAGCACACTGATTATATAATCTTACTTTGATGTCAATGTCCCGGATGGCCAATGCAAGAGAGGTGGCCCAGCCCAGCCTAGGCCAGCCCCGGACTGCCACAGATGGCCCGCCCTTGTCCCGGGCTTCTCCCGGCGTGACCTCGCCTGGCGAGGGACCAGGTGTCTTTATGCGCCTCTTGGCGTGTGCAGTTCCGTTGTCCTATGCCAGGGGATCCTGGGGCTTGTAGGCAGCAGGGAAGTGGACCAGTGGAGCCATGCCCAGCCGGTTGGTGGTGAGTGGCAGCCCGGAGGAGCAGGGGGGCGGAGCCAAGCCCGGCCACGGGAAAACAAGCTGCGAGGCCAAGTCGCAACCCCACGGAGAAACAAGCAGCATCTAACGGGCACCAGGGAATCGGCCCCAGGCGCGTCTTTATGCGCCTCCTGGCGCGTGCAGTTCCGTCGTCCTGCCCCAGGGGATCCTGGGGCTTGGAGGCAGCAGGGAAGTGGACCGGTGGAGCCAAGCCCGGCCGGTGGTGAGTGGCAGCCCGGAGGAGCAGGGGGGCGGAGCCAAGCCCGGCCACGGGAAAACAAGCTGCGAGGCCAAGTCGCAACCCCACGGAGAAACAAGCAGCGTCTAACGGGCACCAGGGAATCGGCCCCAGGCGCGTCTTTATGCGCCTCCTGGCGCGTGCAGTTCCGTCGTCCTGCCCCAGGGGATCCTTGGGCTTGTAGGCAGCAGGGAAGTGGACCGGTGGAGCCAAGCCCGGCCGGTCGGTGGTGAGTGGCAGCCCGGAGGAGCCATGTCCCCTGTGTGGTGCATATCGAGGAAGGCCTCTGCAGTGCCCACGGCCTCCTCACCCTTCCCCGCTGTATCTGAGGACATGGGCCTGAAAAACAACACTGAAAGGGCTGTCAGTGGGAAACCTGCTACCTCTGATGGCTCTAATGCTGCAGTGATTTACAGCTCATTTACTGCAGACGCTACCTGGCTGCCCCCATGGTGCCCGCCAATGACCTCATAGGCACTTTATTTTCGGGCTCACCCAGCCTGACGGACACCACTTGGAAAAGAAGAAAAAGGGATTAGGTGAGGAATCCCTGGCTGGCTGAAATCTGCTCTCCACCCAGCCAGAACTGGAAAATAGGAGGAAGGCAGCTGCGGTAGAAGAGGCCCCCTGCTGACCCAACCCCACCAGCCTCTCCTGAAAATGGTTCTGCGTGCCTGCCCAGAGCTCTCCAGCCCCTCCTTTACAGACCTGCTCTTTTCTCTGCACTGGGGCTTGTAGGAGGAGTCTGGACTGCCTCTGAACTCCATGCTCGCTCATAAATAAACATCGAGTATGCTGGGAATATTAAAGAATGCCTTGTTACGTTTTTTTTTTTTTACAAATGTTTAATGTCTTAATCAGCTATTTTTCTTATGTTACTTTATTTAATGAGGCTTATGTTATTTTATTTAATGTGTACGGCTACTCTGTATGTGTTCAGAGATGTGGTATTTTAAAAACATACTGTTGACCTTTTAAAAAAAAAAAAATTACATTTAAGCAGCACAAATTCTGTGACCCACGAGCACAAGAGCCCCTTTCGGACCCCATCCCGGGTCACACTATGAAAACAAATAGGCCCTGGCACCAAGGTCAGACTGGCCATACCGGACATGGGAGGAGAGGCTGGTTTTGAAACTGGGGACCGGTTTTGCGGCAGTGCTGCAAAATCGGCCCCCAGTAACAAAACAAACATTTGCAATGCAATATGTGCAATAGGTCTCGCATTTGCAAAAATTTTAAGCAATTGGCATTGTAAATGACAATGCCTTTTATTTATCTCTCGTCAAAATCAACACATAGATAAAAGTTTTGTCATTTAGAATGCCAGTAGCTCAAAGACTCGCAAAGAAGAGACCAATTGCATTGCAAATGCTTGTTTAAAGCCCTCCCAAGAATGTGTGCAGACCACAAACATTCTAGGATCGCAAAACAGATACTGAAAACGAACAAATAAATGTACTTCTTTTAAAAAGCATTTACAATTTTCATTTCTTTCATGTTTACACAAGATCACTCAGTGCTTTTGTGTTTTAATACATCACAGAGTTACCAGCTCAAGGTGAGAAGACGGAAACAAAACTCTGTGGCAAGAATGTAGCAGCCAGGCTGCTTGGTGATTTAATCTCAAAGATGTTATTTTGTGCAATAAATAATTCTGAAGTCAACAAAGTTAATAGACCCTAAGCATTGTAAACTGCCCCAGATCACCATATGTGAAAGTGACGCCAAGACTGAAATGGTTGTTTTGTACATTGAAATCGCTGCGGTCTGTGAAAAAAAAAAGAAGAAAATTTCTTATCAAACTGAATTTGTACAAAGCTGTTCTAATGGGCTCCAAGTTAAATATGAAGTCATGCTTGCACGGCTACACACAATTTTTCAAAAAGTCTGTAAGTCATTGAAGTTTACGGCAGTATACACTCCATAATAAAACTCTTTAATGCAAGCATTTGTAATGCAATAGGTCTTAAATTTACAGGAGACCTATTGCATAACAAATGGGAAACATCACGGACAACGGGAGGGGAGGGAGAGCCATTACAGACAACGGGAGGCACTCCGGCCAACTGGGGGGTGGGATTGAAAGGCACGGACAATGGGAGGGAGAGCTGTCGGAGTGAAATGCACAGACAACGGGAGAGTGGCCGGGGGGAGTGAAAAGCACAGACAACGGGAGGGAGGGCGGGGGAGTGAAAGGCATGGATAACGCACACAAACAACGGGAGGGAGGGCAGGAGATAGTAAAATGCATGGATAACGCACAGACAATGGGAGGAAGGGGGGAGTGAAAGATACGGACAACAGGAGGCGAGTGAAAAGCACGGACAATGGGAAGCAGGGTGGTAGGAGAACCTCATTAACAAAAACAGTGCTCACAGTCTAAAATAACACCTACCGTGTAACATTCGGAGTAAAGGGGCCAGTCGCCATGGGAGATGACAAATGGAGAGGAGGCGGTACTAAGGAGGGACTAACAAGCCTATCGACGAATCTGAAGCCAGCATTTAGGACGGACAATGACACAAGCCAATAGCAAATATGGGCAGAAAGTCGGTGGAGCTTGTACTCCGTAGCTTCTACTCAGTACTCCTCTACAATAGGCATCGCAGAACAGCGCATGCACGCTGGCTCTAGGCTCGACCTAACCAGTAAAACTGTGCAGCAAAATGACTCTCTCTTAAAAACACATAACTCACTGCAGAGTTCCTTGTAAACCCAGTAGTTATTCCGCAACTATTAAAGTGTTAAGACTGTTATCTCTGATTGTTTATCTTCTTAATGGAGATAGATTGGAGATTTGTTTGTTGGCAGTTTTGACGCACAAAGGTAATATGCCTGCTGCAAAGAAGCTGCACCATACAGATGGCAGAAATGTATTTAATGTTCCAAAGTTCTAATTAAATAATGGTAAAGCTAGATCAGTAGTTTGCGGCTGTCATTAATTCATTGATGATTAAACCCATATTTTATAGGAACCTCTAAAAAATAGTTTGTTTCTGTGAAATACACAAAACTTTTAGAAACTTCATATTATTTAATGCATGAAGATAAATTAACCATTGCCGATACTTCTCAGTTTTTACTACAAAAATGTCAAGCACCGACCAGAATCTGATTCAATTGCTAAACTGCAGGTTAGTTTGGTGAACGATTGGTCCCTTTGCGTATGAGAGATGACTGGTAGAAATTGGGATAATATTATGGCTTCTCTGCCAAAAAGATTTTTGCATAGTAAAGCACAGGCAGGAAATGTACAGGAAGGTCAAAAAGGCAAGTGGTCCTTTGTCAAGGTACTTAGGAATAACATTAATGTGCTTACCTCAGAGGTCTACCCAGAGGCCTTCTTTTGGAGATAAGTCGTGCAGTAAGCTTCGTATCAAACTGCTCATATGTATCCTTCGTGCAGGAACCCAATTCAAAAGACATTCAGAAAGAATCAGTGTCTTACACTAACAGTGATCTGTGACGTTTATATCAAATAAGCATACATATTTACAATAGTGCATTGAAAAAGGCTTTACAGTACCTGGGCAGGACTGGCCTTACGAGGCATCAGACGTTTCCCAGGGCATCCAGAAGGGTAGGGGGTCGGTTTAGTTAGTAGGGGCCGGTTTTGTAGCAGTGTAGGAGTTTTAAAAAACACTGGAAAGTTCCTTGTATATTCAGCAGGTTCCGGGCAACAATAAAAGTGCCAAGATAACTCTGGTGATCAATGTGCCTGAAGAGAGAGGTGGGATGGAGTTTTGTCTAATGGCGGTTTTGACGCATCTAAGGTAGTGCAGAAGGTTAATACTCCTGATGAAGAGAAAATGTACCATGTATATCAAAGAACAATAATTTATGGGCATAGCTCAGTGGGTTACTGCTTTTTGTTCACTTCCCGAATGAAAATATAATTTTGCCTTTTACTGTCAAGATCTCTTTCAAGTTTTTTTATGAGTAGAAGAGTTAGCCAAGCCGGACAGTTCAAAAGGTATCCTTTTGCAGGACACTTGAATACATAATGCCTATGTTTGAGCAGATAGCTGGCTGACATGAATGGGGAGGAGTCCTGGTGGGTTTCTGTGAGCCAGATCAGAGTCTCCTGAATAGTCCCTTTCTCTTCTGCTTAACCCCTTCCTTGTTGTCCATGAATACAAAAAAGGCACACCTGTGTACAGGAGGATCCTTGTATTCATGTCCTCAAAGTTTGAGACAAAAAATACTCATTGATTTCTGAACAATGAGTGTAAAAGCGTTACAGTAATATGTGGTTCCTGCTTCTTTTTCACATACTTTGGATAATCTTGCATTTCCTATGAGTGTTTGCTTTTTCCAGGATGCTATTGTTTTCAGGTAGGGCATAATTTGAATTGAGTCACATCCAGGTGTTTATAATGGGGCAGAATTGGTTTGTAGCTGAAGACAGTGCAAGTTTCTCTCAGTGGGGCAGAAGGGTCTTCGGGGGATAGGTTGTGGCACTATGGCCTGTGCTACCGAATTTGAAACTGGGGAACCTGGTTCAGCCTTCATGACTAGTCCACTAGACCACTCTCCTGAGGGAGCACATTCCACTACTAGACCATAGAAGGCCCACCTAGACCTTAGAAGCCCTGGTTATCTTAGCACCTTGAAGGCCTGTCGACCACAATCCATACTGACGTCCACCTCCAGTCTTGCAGGCAGGCCTAAAAAGCAGCACACCCTTGAGCAGCAGTGACTTTGTCACTGAGGTCATAGGACCCTTGAGGCCAGTCTGCCTCACTCTTTGGTGCCTCCATTGGCTTTGTTCCAGCAATACTAATGCAACACACCAGGGATTGGCAATGCAGGATTTGCATGCACAGCGCAAAGCCCCAAGTCATATTTTAAAAGCCACGCGAAGCCACTTTGCATGTCTTGAATGGCTTCATAAATATGATGTAATGCAACGCAGCGCAAAGTGCTGCGTTGCCTTACTGTGCGCAAAGGAGGTGTTGTGGTGGGTTTCGGGTGGGAGACTGGGTTTGTAACCGGGGACCGGTTTTGCAGCAATGCTGCAAAATCAGCCCCCAGTAACAAAAACAGCAGAACTGTGCAGCATAATGACTCACTCTTAAAAACACATAAATCGCTGCAGAGTTCCTTGTAAACCCAGTAGTTTTCCTGCAACAATAAATGTTACCACGCAACTCCCACGGTTTCTGATGTACTCACAGATTTACAAGGACTTCTAAACTTGCGTCAAAATCTTGCACCTCCTGAGAGGAGGCATAACGAGGAGAAATATTGGTATTTATCCTTCTTTTTTCCTCTTTCTATGTGTGCTGCTGCATTTTGCATCAAACATGGAAAGAGCCTCTTAGGATTGTTTTTGTACAGGAAGGTGCATGCCACAGAGGCATCCTTGCACCATGGTGCAAGTGTGCCTGCATTGGAGCGAGGTTGCCAAAATGTCATCAGCACAGGGGAAAAGGACAGGAATGCACCATATTGGATAAATATGGTGCATTCCTGCCCTTTCGCGGTGATGCAGGGCAGCGTAGCAAAGTAACTTGCTGCCCTGCCCTATGTCACCATTCCCATAAATATGCCCACAAGTTTGCAAACTTTGTGGTCTCTCTGCTTTATGCACAAACACTTTTAGCATGTGCTGCCTGCTTTCAGGCCACTACAATTATGCAGCAATGGAAGACAAAATGATGTTGCAGTGTTGACGAAATCCTGCAGCAAAAAAGGCTGCAGTGTAATATTGTACATTTTCTGATACTTTATTATTACTTTATTCAGACCACATTACGGAGCGCCTGTGGGAACTCCATTGGCTCCGCATAGAAAGCTGTGTTAAATTCAAGGCGCTATGCTACATGCACAAGATCAAAATGGGTATAGCTCCCCTCTATCTTCAGTCACTAGTTAAGCCCTATTCTCCTTCCCGCTTGCTCCGTTCCTCTTCTCAACATTTATTCTGTGTTCTCAAGTACAGACTGTCCAGAATGGGGGGGCAGTGCTTTTGCCAACTTGGGACCCAGACTCTGGAACTCCCTCCCTTTGGCTGTTCGCACGGAGGTCAACCATGCTTGCTTTCGAAGAGCTGTGAAAACTCTTTAATCAGTAGATTTCACTTTGTCGGGTGTCAGGTTACTTTTGTCAATCAGCGCCGGGAAACCCGTATGGGTAGCTGTCGCGCTTTACAAACTTAATAAATAAATAAATAAAATAAATAAATAAATAATTTGACATTTTTACACATACTAACAGTCTCTAAAAAGCTTTCACCCCATTAATAGCAGTTTAACAAACAAGTGCAGCACTGAGAACATGACCAGTCAACCTATGTAAAGGGCCCTCCACTTCACAGCAACGCAAGTCATGTTGTTTTGATCCATTTGAGCTACATTTTTTTTTGTTAAATCAGATTATGCAGCAGATGGTGCATTATGTGGCAAACATGGGAGAGCTATAATTATGTGGAAAACATTTGCAAATTAGGATATTTTGCCATTCATGTTTTAACTTCTCTCATGCAGTCTCTGTTGGGTGGTATTTCTAGATGCCTAAAGTGCTAATGGAGAGATAAAGGACGAATGTGTCTAATAGTGATTACAGAGGATAGTAGTCTGAAGGGGAGAAAATAACTGATTGAGATAATCCAAGGACCACTAACTATTTCTTACTCTACCACTGTTTGAGTCTCATAATTTCAGAATTGATGTATTTGCAATTCTAGTTGATAACTTACTCGAGTAATAATTACACATACTACTAATAAAATAGTTGTATCTCATTTGTTTGATACTGCTAAAAGCATCTGCAAAACCCCCAGGTCTGGGTTGTTTGAGAGTGCTATGTTTCGATACAATAACGGGAAACTAAGGGGCATCTAATGATGACTTCATGACATATTGTGGGAAGCATGTAAAAAATGTAGGAATACAATTTTGCATTGATGGAGGGGCACAGAATGATGTAATCAACAGTGCTCCCAAACTCGTGGGGCCTCCTGTCATAGAATCTAAAGCCAAATTTTATGTTTAGAAATGGTTAGAAAAAGTGCTGATGAAAGAAACTACATGGCTTGGACACAAATGGCTTATGATTCCACTTATATGCGTATTTGGGACATTCAGTGATTGAAAACGTATCCCAGATTGTAAATGTATTTTAATGTCAATAACTCCTATTAAGCAAAAGACAGACAATTGATGGATGGAATGCAGAACAAATCAAAACATTCACCCCCCAGTCAAGAGATCTGGGCTATATCCATCATTATTTTGCTCACCATGCCACCCCAGTTAAGACCTGGCCATATGCAAATCAGTTTTGACCCTCTGCCTCGTGGGAACAGTCCAGCCCGAACTACCAAGCCAGGTCCTCCCTAGACTGGAAACTAGCATCCCAGGACCGGTTTCAGGGTTTCACCCCTCATCAACCAGGACAGCTTGATTCCAGTGGCACAGTGAGCCCAGGACCCACAACTGGGCATACGTGGCTTACTTAAAGCGAGAAAGCAAAAGACACAGAAATGATGGACGGAATGCAGAACAAATCAAAACATACACCACCAGTCAAGAGATCTGGATTAAATCCATCATTCTATTGCTCAACATGCCACTCCAGTTTAGACCTGGCCATATGCAAATCAGTCTTGACCCTGTGCCTCATGGGAACAGTCCAGCCCGAACTGCCAAGCCAGGTCCTTCCTGGACTGGAAACAAACATCCTAGGACCAGTTTCAGGGTTTCACCCCTCATCAGCCAGGATAGCTTGATTCCAATGGCACAGTGAGCCCAGGACCCAAGTCTGGGCAAACCTTGTATTTAACCGCAAATAAATATGTTTCTATTGGTAGCATTAAATAACGTTATAAGCTGTAACTGGCCAGTGAAATGCCAAACATACTAAAAATTAGGATGTATTGCTCTTTCTAGCCACACCTCTGACACCGCCCACTGAACCAATCATCTGATTATTCCCGCCACCTGATGCTCCACCCACAGTTCCCCTACTTTTTTTACCCCACTTCGACCACTGCTGATCGTGAATTTATTGTTCCTGTTGCATAATTATTGAGTTCTGAGTCTCTATCCC
This sequence comes from Lissotriton vulgaris, assembly GCF_964263255.1. Lineage (NCBI taxonomy): Eukaryota > Metazoa > Chordata > Amphibia > Caudata > Salamandridae > Lissotriton > Lissotriton vulgaris. The sequence goes on along the minus strand of NC_141697.1, from coordinate 146,870,606 downwards.
CACACTACCTCCTTAGAAAACTATTGACCCCTCCACTTTGCGATGCTGACAGTCAAGTGCAGAAAGGTTTACTAGGCATCCAGTTGCACATACCACAGTAAGTCAGCTCTAGGACATTATTGGTGAAATAACTCAACCGCTATGCAATGCTTACCCCATTTCTCCATCAGAAACAAACACTCCCACTAGATAGGAGCTTGTTTTTGGACCCACTGTGCACTCATTTATGCTTCCCTTGTCAACTGAAGATGATGCGAAGGCATTAATAGATTGGCTTTACAGTATATTTTCCCATAGAACTACCTGTTATCTGCTTACATTTAGTAGGATCTGCTATCCTCTCCAGCGGGAACTTGTAGCAACCAAATAGTAGGTGCACAGCGCAGTCTTGCTGGGCATCACAGCTCAGTTGTCTGGATCAGGAGAATAGAACAAGAGGTTGAATGTGTATTCACGGATTTAGAAAATGTTTACTAAACCTTTATAAATATCTCTCAATCATAGTTAGAAAATTCAGTGTATGGACATTACAGGTAAGTTAAAGGGGATTGCTCTATTAAAGTGCAAAGCACAAAAAAAGAAATGTGGAAGACATAAATAGTAAAATACTCACAAAAAACAGAACTCAAATGTCGGTCCCGAAATCAGCTTTTACCGTACAGACCTAGGTCCGTTGAGCCCCGTCCTCTAAACTGCTCTCATACATACGAGTGAGTAATCCATGCACTGAAGCCTGAACCGGTGGTGCGTACACGTCGAGTTGATTACAAAGCCTGCCACAAATGGGGTAATCCACATTCTAAAACACGGGACTATATATCTTCAAAATAGTACTCCAATTAATAAAGCGCTAAAAACAATGATCTACGCGATTACAAAAATAGGAAATGTGGAGAAACTACTTCGTTTTGTGTTTTTTCCCATGATAGAGAAAAATACAAAAAAACACATAATGTACCAAGAACTAAAGACGGTCTATAAGATTAACCAACCTTATTATATACTTCACGCAATATACACGCGAGCGTTAGGGGCTGTGCAGTGCTAGCTAGTAAGAACGTATGTTTGCATGCTTTGATTATCTCCCTGCTGCGTAGACACGGAATTAACATGCACCAGTTTTGCTCATACATTATGTTTTGTGCAGAGCACCCCTCGACGACTTCACCCTATGTCAAAGAAGGACTCTCGATCCGTGATATCCCTTCGAGGCACTCACTCAGCCACAAGGCGGGGCCGACCCGCTCGAGGGCTGCGATCACGCGACAACACTCGCTTCAGCCAATCACGTGGCCGCCTAGACAGCCACGCGAGGGGATTCGTGAGCTGGAGGACGGCGCGTGGGACACCTGCGTAAACGGTTTGCGCTCGAGACGAGGGAACGACGTTTCTGCCGGAGCATTCGAGAAGTATGTGAGTTGGTGCAGCATTGTAACGAATATTCGGCGCTCATGCCTAACTTTTCACATCTGCTGAGATGCGCTCGTCTGCTGCGGTACTCTTTAGCAAAGCAGAAAGTGTGAACATCGTGGTCAGTTTTTTTAATGTGGTAACTACCTTTCAAGACTAAGTTGACCACATGCCTCCGTGCTTGCGCCTTATTTTTCCAATTCGAAATGAAACATGTGTAGCTGCCTGGTTTTCATCGCATGACGCCGAACTAGCCAATGATGGCCCCCAACAGTTGCCCGAGATATTTCAACCTCGGTGGGTTTCCTGTATAAGCCACTATCGATAAAGGGTACTGAGCGACTTTTTTGTTACTCCTCTAATACCAATGTATTTATTTCCTAGTTTTCGTATTCTTCTGGTAATAAAATGGCTGCGGAAAGCCGACGTGCGATGTCTGGTTGCGGAGACGTCACTTAGATCGGGAGAACGTGGGTGTCACGTGACTGTAACGAAGCAAAGCTGAGCGCGCGGATGCAGTCTGCTGCACGCACAGCCTTGGCATCCACGCACCAGGCGCCGCTTTGTTCGGTGACTTAAACGTCATTGCGACCGAAAGATTAATTTATTACGTGGTAAGCCACAGTCACCTTTCACAGGTGAGAGTCTGTCTAAATGACGTGTTAGCATTTGTGAATGTAAAATTGAGAGATTGAATCAAAAATGAAACGGGGACCGCGAAATGCATCGAGGCATCGCTGTCTAAATGACCGATCTGAGTTATTTCCCGTAGGACAGGAGGGCTACAATAGTGTGGTTCTTCAGTCCGACTTTGACTGTCCGTCAAGTTTACCAGGATAATAACACCCGAGCCCTTCATGAATTCATAAATGCAACTTGGGCCCATTTCCAAGCCGTTCTCTAAAACTTGTATAAGTTGTGTTAGCTGTTTGCAATCACTTTGTAATTGCACCAGTCTTCATTTTTTTTCGTTGTCTTTTTCTAGTACTGGCAGTATATGTGGAGGCCGTAGCAAACTGGCGTTTAACATTTTGAATACGTCTCCACCTATTTTAGTGGTGACATAACTATGCCTTTAACTTTCTGTTCATCTTCTACTGTGCAGAAAGACATGGGATTACACGTTATCAATGTCATGATTGCATGCTTTCGTCAAACAGAAGACCTGCAAAGGTCCCTTTCCCACTTAAGAATGGTGTATTTGTACTCACAGGTTGGAAACAAATATGTTAATGAAAACCAGCACTCTTACCTTGATCTTGAATGATAATTAATGATCTTCCTACCTGGACCGCATCTTTGCAGATCCCATTTCTGATCACCCAGTGTTGGTAGTCAACTTCAGTGCCGTCAGAGTTATCTCCTGGTGAGGATTTGCCACTTACCTCCATGTTTCTATATTCCAGACAACTATTCAGTTCTTGAGGAGCAATGTCATCCCGAATTCTCATGATATTATCAGTTCACATGGGTCATATTTTCTTAGGAAACAGGTCTACTCAAGTACTACCTCCCCTGTGACAAGTCATTTTCAAAACTGCAGATCTTTGCTTCCCACTGCAGTCATCAAAATTCTTCAGTTGGAACAAGAAATAGCCAAGGAACCACAAATGGTTCAGAGTGAATACCTATTGAATGAAGAAGCTGTTCTGGGATATATGCAACTGCTACCTCTAAACACAGTTCCTAAAATCACAATCCCTAACATCCTTCATCTTGCCACAGTATTTTAGCCTGCACACTACCCAGAAATGAAAACCATGCCATCCCCTCTATGAGGCTAGCTGAATGTCATAACACTCTTGCTCAGAATATTTCTCAATTTCGAAGGCCAATTCAGTACATGGTTATTTACAGTTTCAGCACGCGTGAGAGTTTTAGTTTTGTTAAAGCCCAGTTTCAGCAAACAAGGCAGCTGCCATGTGCTGAAATGAAGGGATAGTTTAGTTCATCTCATCTACACCAACACTGTTTCAGTACTAAACAGATTCATACGTTGGCAAAGAAACCTTTCACATGGATTGCTCATGGCTAGGATGTCCATCTGCATTTGGACATTTGAATTGACAAATGCTTAATTGTTTGTTATAGGCACAATGAGATATTTTCTCACCCGAGCTGAAACATGAGTAAATTGTTACGCTCATTGCAGTGGACAAACACTTTTTTAGCCAGCAAGCCAGTCAGCCATAAGATTTCCCTCACCAGCGCCGCAGAATGGAACCGGGGGCCAGGACCGGGAGTGTAGCGAGTGACCAGACTACACTACCCAGGGTTCTTTGCAACGAACCACGCTGTCGCGCTCCCACTGACCGCATCGGAGAGCCAGGAGGCGCGTTGAAAAGGGACCAAGGGCTCCCGCAGCATGGGACGCGTGCGGGCTGCGCCCGGGCCAAGGGCGGGCCCATCCGCGCCAGGAGGAGGCTGGGCTGGGCCACCCCCTTAACTTCTACATCTAGATTTAAAGTAAGCGGAACTATCTCTTATGCCTCTGGACTAAGGGGACATTACCATTACCTTTCCACGAGTGGGGGGTTCATTGCTGGATAACTGCTATATATAGTACCGTCATTTGGTGGTTGCTGCCGACAAATACGTTATAGTTTGGTTCTATTTGTTTGGAAGTGCATCCATAAGCATTCTATATCCAGTGGGGGTGTGAATCAAAAACCCACTATAAGTGCAATACCAAGCAGGGGTTATGGCCACTAAAAGTAATCTAGTGGGCCAAAGGGTAGGGGGGGGTGGTGGGGGTGGTAGGCACATGGGATTCCTTTTTGATCAGGGCTGAATCCGTGCTTCAGCGCGAGATACAGCTCACAGAAAAAAAGGCTTTCTTTAGGAGTGTATGCGGAACAAAAAAGATCATCTATGGGAGCCATAAGTTTGGCCAAGTCACCGTGGTAGCCGCACAATCTGCAAGTCACTTAAATATAGACCCATCTGAACACTCACAGGGGGGCTCGGTGGACATGACCCAGAGCCCGGCTCCGGAACTGGGAAACAGGCTTGATTTTCGTCCGGTGGAGAGTATTACCTCACCGGTTGTGTCCGTACATGATGCTATACACGGGCTCACTGAGGTCCCTATTAATCCGCAGAATCCAGTTTCCCCCCTGGTTCAAGCCTCACCACACGCCAAATTCCACTCCCCCACTAGTTCGTGACAACCGATCAACAAGGCCAAAGAGACTCACAAGACATAGTATTGGTGTAGTAGGTTGCCTGGGGGAACAGTGGGCAAAGCGAACAAGGAGTGGCCTAGCTACGCGGGATCAAAATAAAGACAAAGGGAAAGCAAGCACCAGAAAGGAAAATCACCCCGTATACCTGAACCTGGGGTGGTTCAACCTGTAAACTCTAATGTGACTGAGCAATGTGACATAGGGGGTAACCAGGCTTATTGGGAACGCATGGAAACGCTAATATTAACTATCCTTACACCATTTTGGACTGTTAGGGGCTATTGAAGATAAAGTTATCCATTTGGCAAAAGCCTTTGAAGCAAAGGACAATATAAATTTATCGAAAACCCCAGGGAAGGGCATGTGTCCTTATCACACAATTGGGGAGTAAAGGAGTCGGTAGGATTCAGGACAAGCCGATGACCCATATGGTTGCTGACAGTTTCAATGGAACAAACGTATCCCAAATCCATCACCCCAGGTTGGGAGTTTAGACATAGGGGGACAGACTCCATTATCTAGTATCACACATCAATGGTCAGATCAGCAGACTTCGCTGCCTTGTATAGGTGTTCAAAATTCGCAAATGCTAAGTGATCTGCCTGGGTCTCTGAATGTTCCCCCAGTGTGCCACAGTGGTGGCCATAATACGATAAACAAACTTACAAACAATGTATTGCTGAAACCTGCCCAAGATATTATAGATCTTCCACCAGCGGCCCGCCCCCTTGTAGTCCTGGCTGGCGTTCCTTTGCTGAGATCGGACCAACCGGAATCCTGGACTCCGCTAAAGAAAACAAGCTTTGGAAATGCAATAGGTCTCGCATTAGAAAAGTTGGAGCTATTGGTTTTGTAAATGACAATTTTTTTTTAATGTGTTGGTCTTGAAAATAACCAAATTAATAGATTTGTCATTTACAATGCCAATACTTTAAACTTATTCAAATGTGACACCTATAGCATTTGTAATGCAACATGTTTTGTATGTACGTGACTTAGATGTATTCATCTAACAAATACAAATGGTTTTTAATTTTGTTAAATAATTAATACTGAAATAAAAGTTCTTGTAATTTTATAATAGCAATAGCTTTCATTCTCTAAGCTCGTAATTAGATTTCCTTTGTTTTAAAACTAGCGCACGGGAAGGTGTGAGTGCTGGAGTCACTGTTTTTAGTATTGTTTGTTCCGCTGAGCTGAAGATTCGGAGAGCTGAAATCTCTGCACAGAATGAATCAGACCACAGGCCTGGAATATGATATTGTCAAAGACGATTATATTTGTATGTACCGAGGGAGCTGTAAGCAAAGTGAGTTACATAAAAATGAAAGAGCGGACTGGGCTAAGGCAGAATATTTCCTAGAAAAGGAGTATTTCACCTGGGATTTTTGTAGAAATAGCCGCTGCCCCAGAATGAACGGGACAGTGGCTTGGCCAGTGACAAGGATGCAAAGCCGCAGATGATGTGCGAGGCACAGAAAACTCTGCTGAAGGCAAGATTGTTTTTGGAACCGCCTCGCACTGAAAAGAAAAAGAAACTGCACCCTTGTGAAAACGTGCGCCGGAAGAGCCTTGACAGCACAGTGTATGTATGTATGTATGTATTGGTACTCTTTTATAGCGCATGTCTGTCACCCAACGGGTATCCTGGCGCTTTGACTTGAAGGAACCTGCTTCGCACCATGCTGACTTAAGAATTAAAGTGATCCAGCCCTAGGAAAGAGATGTGTTTTTAAATTTTTCTTAAAGGAATTGAGATCATTCATGCTTCTCAGTCCTAGCGGAAGAGTGTTCCATAGCCTGGCTGCCGTAAAGCTGAAAGATCGACCGCCCAACCGCGATCTCAGAACTTTAGGCACCACAGCAAGGTAGGCAGAAGCCGAACGAAGGGATCTGGACGGAGTGTAGCAATGGAACATATTCTGAAGTGGCACTGGGCCTTGTCCATGAAGGGCCCTGAATACAATACATAAAGATTTAAAATCGATCCGCTGAAGGACCGGTAACCAGTGAAGGTCTCTTAATGCCTGAGATGAAGAGTCAAGGCGGCGACGAGCAATCGCTAATTTGGCTGCGAGATTCTGCACCCGTTGCAGTTTTCCTGTCAGAGTAGATGGTGCTCCGAGAAATAGAGCATTGCAGTGTGCCACACTGGAAGTGTCTTGCCACAAATAAAAATAATGGAAAACAAGCTTGAGAGAGAAAGAGCAGCGCAGGATGGAAGAGAAGAAAATGGACGAGAGAGAGCAACACAGGAGGGGAGAGAGGCATGTAAGAGGTCTGGGAGGGAGCGTAAGGGGGTGTATCGTGACAGGAAGCAAACCAAAATGTTTACTACCTTAAAAATGTATGATTTTACTACAAATGTACGTAAGTGAGCTTTTGGGTGTCAGGGTTGCCCCTGTGTTTGTGCATAGGGTCTGTGCTCGAGAGGATGAAACACACATGTCCGGCCTCGTTGAGCGCTAGATTGCAGTATTCCCGAGGCGCTAGTGCACAAAGCTTTTGGCGCCAACATGTCTAAATGAACAGAGTGCCGTATTTATGACGTCACACCTATTAACCCGCAGTCTCTCCAATGAATAGAATGTAGGGATTGTTTCCTCTAAGGGCACTGTACATATGTTTTCATTTATCCACTATGCTTAGTGCCTGGAAACTTCCCTGGCAATGTGAGATGTATATCGACGAGCAGATCCCGTCCCTGCGAGTGGAATGGTTCACTACGAGTCTGAACAATAACTTGTCTTTTATAGCGCTGCATACAGCCGTTCGGAGCGCTATTCCGTATGAGCTGCAAACCGCGCGTCATTATTTCCATATTTAATTGCAAGTCATTTACGGAAGTCGGCAGAGAGAGTGGGTGATACTAGCATTCAAACCCTCGACCGTCAAGCCCATGATCGGAATACAACGGGGACACGTGTAATTTCCTGAACCCTTTTGCCCACTGTAATACACTTCCTATTACGTTCTTGTTATGTAGGATTTGCACCTTCAAATAGGAGGCCGTTATGTACGTCTAGTTGCGATTTCCATGGATTCTTTTTCAAACTAAACAAAATGCAATAGTGTTACACAGAAGCGCTAAGATTTTTGAGCACTTTGGAAAAAAAACACAGTACAATAAAAGAGATGCTAATCTCACGGATTCTTCTTCGATCTGTGAAGCGACCTGGTTGATTGCAGGCTGTGCAGACAACTCTACACAACCTCATGGTGGCCGCGGGATAGGGTGTGGCAGCTGACAAATTCAATGCTTGCGTGTTTCCGGAAAGGCTGCTGAAATGAGGAGTCCCCGTGCCAGCGACTAGTCTAGGGGAACATCTGGAGATAGGATGAAATGTCCAGGCATCTGAATGGCTAGCAGGGCTGGGGCACAGCCAGTCGTGTGACAGGTATGCTGTGGGCTCGATGCCTCCTGAAAGGTTAGTGGATCTGAGTTAAAACTGGACAGCCAACTCAGTTGGTTGACGTATTGCTGTATCAATGATGTGGTAACCTGCAAAATCAACGATTTCAATCCCAGAGTTTCTGACTCAGCCCTCCATCCGTCTTAATGTAATAGTAGCGTGTTACCAGCTGCTTAGAAGGACGAGCCATTGTGGTAAAGGCACTACATAAAAATATATATTATTTAAAATTGTGCACAGCCCTATTACTGGGGAGTTTAGATTTATCTTTCTCTGGGTATTGTAATGAAAGAGTTTCCGGGGCTCGACTAACGCCGCTCCAAGAGGAAACAATGAAAAACAAGCAAGGTGGGGACATAAAGAGAGACAGGATAAATAAAGACAGACTTCGGAAAGTACAGAGAAGAAAGGCACACATTAAAGGCGGGAGTGAAAACAATCTTCTGATTTCCGCTGCCAGAGCTGCGATGTGCATTCACGATGCCGATGATCGCCATGAGTCAACAGCACACAAATCGAAAAGCGAGCCGAAACAGGAGCGGAGGAGAGCAGGGCACGAGGCGGAGAGGGGAAGATGTAAACTGGGGATGAGGGTATTTAAATCCGAAAGTGGTCAAGGAAAGAAAGAGGTGAAACACACGTAATAGATTTAACAAGTGGCTGTAGAGGTTCATCTTGAAAGAACAAGACAGAGGCATTGCTGTGGGGAGGGGGAAGGAGAAATGCGACACTATTCACTAGACACAGCCGGCCGGCCGTGAAACTGAAAGCACGGCCAGCCGGCCGTAAAAGCCTTTGATGCCGCAGGGGGTGGAGCGGCACCAAGCTGGGCAACAGATGGCTGACAATTTGATGCTGTGCACGCGCATTTTAGGTCAATGCGCTTGCGCATTGACCTAAAAGCGCATGGGCACAGCACCAAATCGCCAGTTGGGTAAAGTCTGTTTAAGTGCCTATAGTCTCGCTCCGCTCAATGCGCATGCGCATTGATAGGTCACGAGACCTAAAATAAGTGGACTGGTTGGCCAGACATAAAGGCTTTAGGACTTCATTAGCTAACAATATTTTGATGGTGCTTAGAGTTGCATGGCTTGGTAAATCGCAAAAAAAGATAGGGGGGATTGCATCATTGTTAACTTTCGAAGCCCCATAGCTGCACAAACGATCCTTGAAGCTCAAGATCATTTTTCCCCCGCCACTTCTATTGTGGCTCTCCCGTTGGTGTATTTTTACAGGCCTCCTTTGAGACCAAATGGGGAGTTCATCCCGTTTATTGCGGTCTCAAATAGATTTGAGGCCTTGGCCAACTTAGATGACCAGGGTTGACTGCAATTAAGGGATGTATCTATAGCGAAGCCACTAACAAAGAGGACATTGGCAGAAAAGGAATCCCCACTTATAATGCCTGATCCCGTATTGGTGGCTTTACCCACATTGCATTTCCCAATCCTGTGACCTCAGCAGACATGGAAGGAAATCAATTGGGTCAGACTGTAACCGGGCCCGGAGTAAAAATTCTTTCATGGAATATAGCCGGTTTGTGGTCGAAAAGGGGGGACACGAATTGGGAGACCTTCCTCTTAATGCACCATATTATTGCTTTGCAGGAAACCTGGGACTTAAATGATTCTTATTATCTGGACGGGTATTGCTCTTTTAGAAAAAACGCTGTACCATCAACCATGGGTAGACCCAGGGGGGACTTTTGTTATTGATCAGTCTTAAACTATTGTATAAGACAAACCTGATAGTGACAAGCTCACCAAACATTTTAGCCGTAAAACTTATAGGTGATAATCTACCAGGTTTACTGGTGGTAAACTTTTAAAATTCTTTCTCAAGAACAGATGATTTGGAGCACTTAAGATCTCTGGCTACCTTTTTGGATGATTATGAGTCCAACAATGACACACCCTACCATCTACTAATCCTTGGTGATTTTAACATTCATGTTTTTCAATCCAATTGTATGCAAGGTATTGAAGATGATTACGGCCCGCAGGGGATAACCCATTTTGAACACACGAAGTATGGGGCTTATCTAGAGAGCTTTTTATCTGTTTACAATTTATTCTGCCCGGTACAATCAGAAACTTTGCCCCCGGTCCCGACATATATTGGACAAGGACATCGAAGCATTATTGACTATATTTTAGTCTCATGCCCATTGATGGACCATTTAGGTAAATTTTGCGTAACGCATAGTTGTATGAGTGATCATAACCCCCTCACTTAGGCTATTAATATCCAGGCCTTTGAAAACGTGAAACCTCTGGCACTCATCTCCAATCCCAATATTGCCACCAAAGATCAAGATCGGAGGCTAAGATGGGAGGTAATCACACCGGAAAACTTCCTTGATAATTTATATAGAAGTCAATCAGAGGATTTTAGTATATGCTCGAACTTGGATTCAGACCCATCAACAATTTTAGGTGCTTTTGACCGCATAACGAAACGGGTAGCTGCCAACTTGTCGCTTCATTGTAAATTAAGGCCCAAGAAACATAAAAATTGGTTTGATCAAGCGTGCGCTATGGCGCACACTGCACTCCTGGGGGCGTTGAAAGCGCCCACAAGGGACGTCAACACGGTCAAACAGGCTAGAAGGGCCTATAAAATTGCAATTAAAACAAGAAAGACACAGTTAAAAGAAATGGCTTGGGATAAACTCAGCCAAGCGAGTGTCTTGTCCAGCAGCACCAGATTCTGGAGAGTGGTCAATAGTCCAACGTTTGACGAGTCAACCAATTCTGTTAAAGACTGTCTTATTTCTCCAGAAAGGTGGGTTGAACACTTTAGTGGCATGTATACTGATGTGAGCCAGGAGTTGTCTACTTCTCAAGGGGAAAACATCTATGCCTTAAATTTGCTATTTACAGAGGAGGAAGTGACTGAGGCGATTATGTCTACATTAAAGGTAAAAGCACCAGGCCCAGACGGCATACCAACTGATCTTTATAGGGTAGATCCCACTGTATGGGCTAGGATTTTGACTCTTGTTTTTAATGCTGCGACTAAGGTCGGCTTTCCCATGTCTTGGTCTAAAGCTGTTATAATCCCAATATTTAAAAAGGGCTCAAGAGAGGATCCGGCCTGTTATAGACCGATCTCACTCTTGGACTCTGCAGCTAAGATAATGGGGAAGGTCGTACTTGCCCTCCTAACAGATTGGTTAGATAAAAATAGCATCATCTCGGATCTGCAGTATGGGTTTAGGCAGGGAAAGGGCACGACAGGACAATGCCTTCATTTACACCTAGTAATAGGGAAGTACACGGTCGCTAAGCATGGGGACATCCATTTAGCTTTTATGGATTTATCCACTGCTTTCAACCTTGTAAATAGGCAAAAACTTTGGGCTTCCCTTCATAGTATTGGGTTATAACCGTCTTTGATCTCCTTCCTGGCAGCCATCCACGAAAACACCTCGGCGGCGGTTCGCTATAATGAGAACGGCAACCTAACTGAGGCATGGCCAGTCAAGCAAGGGGTGCGACAGGGGTGCATTCTTGCACCCCTGCTGTTTACACTTTACATCAACAAATTGGGAGACGCTTTGCTCTCCTCTTGTAAGGACGTCCCTAGAGCAGGTACAAAAATGATCCCTGTATTATTGTATGCAGATGATGCGTTTTGGTGGCAAGGACGTCGCGAGGGTTACAATCTTTCAGATTGTTTTATTGATTTTATGGGCTCTCTAGATCTAATTACAAACCTCAAAAGTCGCATTCTATGTCAATCGGTGAGGGACGGGCTAAAAAGGCTACACTTTATTGCAATTATTTAGAACTTACGAAAGTCCCTGCTTTCCCATATCTAAGCGTCCTTTTTGATGAAAGACGATCATGGGTTATGCCGCGTGCACACAAAAAGAATACCCTTGCTAGGGCGACCGGGGCATTACTAGGGTTTGCAAGAGGGATAGGCTCTAAACCACTCGCGGCCCTCATGAAGATATACAACGCTAATTGCCTCCCAATGGTGACGTGTGGGAGTGATGTATGGGGTTATATAGAGACTAACGATATACAGACAGCAGAAAATGATTTCTTTCGCACGTTATCGCTTCCAGCCTCTACTCCAATTTTTAACCTTCATGAGGATTTAGGTGCTGCTTTATTTCAGATCAGACTGTGGTCGCCCTACTACTATGTTGGTTAAGAATCTGGGCACAGCCGTCACCTAATCTGAATCAGTTGATCATTCAGGACTGTGTGTCTTTAGACAAAGGACTTGACATCCTGTGGATCCGTTATATTAAGACACAAATGGACTCACTGGGCTGTTCTGAACCCTAGAGCTCTTGGCGAGGTGGCCATTAGAGACTTGAAGTCCCAGTTCCTGAATAGATCGATATTAATAAGGGAGGAAGTGGAACTAGCCAAACCCTCAGTGAGGAGTTTTGTTATGTTGAGCTCAGGCAGAGAGATACAGCCATACCTGACTTACATAAACAAACCCTATCACCTGTTTGTGTTAATAAGGTTCAAGTATAATATGCTCCCCTGGCTATTGTCGTTCCCAAAAGGCTTTTCTAAAAAGGGGGTCCTTGGGCCCTTGCGATAATTTCTCAGAGCAGAATACCCTTCACATGGTATTTTTCTGTGATTTTTATGTAACACTACGCAGGAAATGTATTTTACCATTGTTAAGAGGGTTTAACTTTGAGCAAGTCAGGCCAGCGTTAGCCTATCTGCAAATGCTCGGATCCACGGTTGTGTGTTTTCGGGGTAGCTAGCTATATTTCAGGGGCAATTAGGCGAAGGAACAAACTTCAATTATAGTGCTGTCTCTTTTCTCCTTTTTTAAGTATTTTATGTAAAATTGACTTTTTAAATGGTGGTTTTTGCTGTGTGACAAACTTTTTAAATATATTTATTTGAACACCAAGGGCGTTTTTTTGATGGGAGTGCGTATTATTGGGTGGCAAATGGATTTTCTGTAATTGGCATATGAATTGTATTCAATGTTTGTCTTATTTATAATGTTTTATAGGTAGTATGTAATGTGATCTGTGCTTTTGATGGTTTTAAATTTTAACTGAATAAAGTAACTTTTGACTTTGAGTAAATTGTTAATCTTACTATATACTGAACATGCCCATCTGCCTTGGAAGCGCAGAGGTATTCTGGTTTAGAGTTTTAGTTCAATATTGAGGGAACTCGTTTCGTCAGAACCCTCGAAAGTGAAGTAGGTCTCGATTCCCTTGATGGCCTTGAAGTCTTTGAAGCCCTGTGGGATCCAATTGGCAACAATCTGTCGATGTCAGGATCAGCTAAGAGTGAAGATGGCAACTATTTTTTTGTTTCTTACAAAGATGTACAAAGAAGAAAGCATTAACCAGTCTGGAGTAAACTAGCTAGGAGCTCCTTTAGGGTGCTCTGGTGTGAAGGAGGTTGAAGTGTATGTAATAGCTCAGTTGAATAACTGGGTTCTGCATACTACCTTTTCCAACTTTTGGAGAGAGTCAAATCTGGCCAAATGTCTATCAAGCATCTACGTAATATGCTTTTGAGAGTATTAGAAAAAAAGAGCCCTCCTTTTTTAGACCATGTATGATATGTCAGATGCCGACCACTCATGAAGAGTTGCCACAACCTCCCCTTCTCCCTGCTGCAGCCTCTCCAAATCCTCTCTTGTAAGCTCCACCACAGGACATTTCACCTCTCAAAGATACATTTTCCCATCTACTCCTGTAAACCATCAGTCGTATAGCATGCTCAGTTGGTTTGTAGCTTAAGAATGCTAGCTAATTCAAAAATACAAATGTGATGACTTAGCTACAAAAGTTGAGCAGTGCCCATTCTACTGAATTCTAGATGTAACAACTGAGGAGTGCTGGGGTGGTGGGGGTGTGGTTGGGTGGGTGGCGGGGGAGGCGTCTATGGCCTGCCTGTGCTGACGGTGAGTGAGCTGACTGCATTCCTCGAGGCAAACAACTCGCTCGACCCGTCCCAGTCCGGATTTCGAGCCAACCACAGCACCGAGAACGCCCTTATCGCAGCCACCGACGACATCAGGACCATGATGGACAACGAAGAAACAACCGCTCTCATCCTCCTGTACCTCTCGGCAGCCTTTGATACTGTATGCCACCGCACCCTAATAACCCGCCTCTTTAACACTGAGATCCAAGGAAAGGCCCTGGACTGGATCACCTCGTTCCTCTCCGGCAGAACCCAGAGAGTCCGCCTCCCTCCCTTCCGCTCAACGGCCACCGAGATCATCTGCGGCGTACCCCAAGGCTCATCGCTCAGCCCAATCCTCTTCAATATCTACATGACCCCCCCTCGCCGCCATCGCATGCAAACACAACATCAACATCATCTCCTACGCCGCCGACGACAATTAGCTGATACTCTCTCTCACCAAAGACCCAGCCACCGCCAAAAACAACCTCCAGGAAGGAATGAAAGACGTCGCAGAATGGCTGCCTGAAGCTGAACTCAGACAAGACGGAAGTCCTCATCCTCGGACAATCCCCACCCGCCTGGGTGGACTCCTGGTGGCTCACGGCGCTGAGCTCCGCGCCGACACCCTTGGACAACGCTCGCAACCTGGGATTCATCCTGGACTCCTCCCTCACGATGACCAAGCAAGTCAACGCCGTCTCATCCTCTTGCTTTAACACCCTGCGCATGCTCCTGAAAAATCTTCAGGTGGATCCCCACCGAAACCAGAAAGACCGTCACCCAGGCCCTCGTCACCAGCCGACTGAACTACGGAAACGCCCTATACGCAGGAACCTCCGCCAAACTCCAGAAACTACTACAACGCATACAGACCTCCTCTACACGACTCATCCTCGGCATCCCTCGCCACAGCCACATATCTGCCCACCTGAGAAACCTGAACTGGGTCCCCGTCAGCAAGAGGATCACGTTCAGGCTCCTCAGCCACGCACACAAAGCGCTCCACGACATGGGCCCCGAATACCTCAACAACCGCCTCTCGTTCTACACTCCCACCTGCCAGCTTCGCTCCGCCAGCCTCGCCCTCGCCACCGTCCCACGGATTCGCAGAACCACCACCGGAGGAAGATCTCCTACCTGGCAGCCAAAACATGGAACTCCCTCCCTGCACACCTACGACTGATCCAGGACCACCTCACCTTCGGGAAACACCTCAAGACCTGGCTATTCGAGAAGTAGCAGCATCCCCCCCGCCCCCACCCAGTGCCTTGAGACCCTCATGGGTGAGTAGCACGCTCTATAAATGCATTGATTGATTGAGTAGCAGTGGAGCCGGAAGAGGGAGTTGCTGAACGGGTCCCGTGGATCGTTGTTTGCCAACCTACATAGATGCATGACAGAGCAGAGAAAGGAAGTGGCACCTGTGTATGCACGGCCAAGCATTGATTGTGGGGGAGGAGAGCATGGGCTTAATTTCTCCCTTCCTGGACTGGCAGGAGGATTATGTCTCCAATTTGGTAGCCTAACCTGCAGTACACAGAATTTAATAGCTTTCCGGAGACAGACTGTAAGTAAGGCTTAGGCTAGAAGCAGTTGTGGGGCAAATAATTGGGAATTAGGGCAATATTCTGGGACAGAGAACTAATCAGCGGTTTTGACACATGCTCAGCCAAGGAGCATTGGTACTGCACTGAGCCTCCATCTAGGAAGGTCTAAGGACTGGGCAGGTGTTAAACGTTTACGTTATGGAGCATGACCTGCGGAGCCTGTGCCATCATTAAAGCAGCGAATGCTTAGTATGAAACACAGTAACACATGCAGATATAGAAGCTCATACAAACAGCACTGATTAATCTTGGCAGAATCACGTAAGATTTATGACACCAGTTACAGTTTGCAGAAGTGAGAGGTGGGCTCTAGTGTGAGGTGCAAAGCAGTGATTTCAGTTGGAGCCACTGTGAAATTACACTCCAGTATGTGGCTGAGGGTGAAGTAGTAATATCCTGGACCAGCCCAGATGTCTCACTGCAATAAAAGAACTTGGCAAAAAACGAGGTCCAGGATTATTTACAGCAGCTTTCCCTGACAATCAGCATCACATCTGGGTAGCTTAGGATCTATCACCAATTAATATTGTCATGACTCCCGAAGGAGTACAACAGCTGAGTAAAGGTGAGCGTAATGCTTGTCTGGTGGACTTTAATAAATAACCTGGTATGACACTAGTCGCTGGACTGAATCAGCTCCCCTCCGACATTATTAAAGAGATTTCAGATATTGAGAAAGGCATGTAAAACCTCCACACACATAATAGATGCAACTGCACCATTGGGGCAGTCGATGATTGACAGTGAGCAACTTGGAACTATATGTTGTCGCTGGAAGCACGGACAATGCAGTTGTTTAACAAATGTAAAGACTTGGACCAATTAAGGATCTCAAAGGATGTAGCTAAGGTTCCCATATTCTTCAGTGTGTTACAGATCTCTTTAAATTCCTCAATGAAAATTCATTCTTGATTTCATATAGAAACTGAAATGGCTCACAGAGTTGGGAAATGCCCAGTTAAAGCAGTCAAAAGGCTTAGGGATGTTCTTATCAAAACATCCTTCTACATGCTCATGGAAAAACATAAAAGAAGATAAAGGTCAGAGTCATATTCACTATCATATCTGAATAACAATGTGTCTGTATATCACGACAGATGATCAGTTGAAATGGAGACAATTCACCCCCATGTAGCTTAATCTCCACTAGCACCAACGTTGGTAGCAATGGCTTTATCCAAAAGAACTACAGTTCTAGATAAGCGGTTAAGAAGTCACTATAATCGTTGTGAGGAGAGAGGCAATATTGGAATTGAAACAGAAGAAGAGTTCAGAGGTCTTACAAGAAGAGGCTCTGGAGCTCCTGGACAGTGGCTAAAGATAACAGCGCAAAAGAAAGACTTTTAAACAGTTTACTGAGATTTAGTGAACAAGGAAGGCACTGGAGTTCAGGTAGGATGTTAATATAGGATTCCTGAGCTGCATTGATGTTTTTGTCCTGATTAGCGCCACCTTGTTCTGATTGCTTATCACTTTTTCATGTGTAAATGCGTGCCCCTTTGCAGAGATTGTATAAGCCTTTGAATTCACTGCACTCACTTACGTGGACGATATGCAGTTGATCATTACGCTTTCCAAGGACTCAGTGGAGAAGGCCTCAGCTGAAACTGTCTTTCTGCAGTGATCAATTGGATACGTCTTAATTGCTTGAATCTCAATGGGGATAAGACGGAGGGGATGATAATGGGGAACCAACAAAGAATCTGATCTACTGCTTGGTGACCTGTCTCTCTGGGTGCTTTTCCTCAGCCAAAGCTTAAAGTGAAAATCTAGGAGTTTGGATATATCTACATTTCACTTTTGACCACCAAGTCAAGACTTTTTTAACCAGATGTTTTGGGATCTTGGGATGTTTGAATTTTTTTTGCAGTTTCTACACTCCATGACCCAGGAAATGGTGGTCCACATCATGACAACACCCCTCATGGGCCAAAGCAATGTACTTTTCATGGCCTCTCCCAGCAGTTCCGAAAATTGTATTGGAATGGAGTAGATTGAAGAGTGATGATTGGAGTGGGGTAGATTGGAGTGGAGTGGGTTGGATTGGGGTCGGGTAGAGTGGGAATAGACTGTTGTAGAATGGATTGTGGTAGCTTGGGTGAATTGGAGTGTGGTAGATTTGAGTGGAGTGGGGAGATTTAAGTGGAGTAGATTTGTTGGCAAATTTGAGCGGGTAGATTGTGGTAAATTAGAGTGGTGCCGATTGGAGGGGAGTAGATTTTAGTAGATTGGAGTGGGGTATATTGTGGTGTGAGGAGTTGGATAGTTTGCAATGGAGTTAGGAGTGGGGTAAATTAGGAAGGGTAGATTGTAGTGGAGTGGGGTAGATTGGGATGTTGTGGGGTGGAGTAGGGTAGATTTGGTGGGTTAGAGTGGGATAGATTGGAGTGAAGTAGAGAGGGGTAGATTGGGAGGTATATTGTAGTGCAGTGGGGTAGATTGGAGTGGAATATGGTAGATTGGTGTGTGTTGGATTGGGGTACATTGGAGAGGGGTGGACTGAGGTACATTGGAGTGAAGTGGGGTAGACGGGAAGATTGGAGCAGAGTGGGGTGATTTGAGTGGAGTGGGGTAGATTGGTGAGGAGTGGGGTAGACGAGTGTGGTGGGGTTAATTGGGTTACATTGAGTAGGGTAGAGTGGAGTGGGGGTAGAGTGGAGTGCGGTGGAGTAGGGTAAGTGGCGGAGGGGGGTAGAGTGGAACGGCGTGTTGTGGATTGAGTGGCGTAGTTTGGAATGGCATGGAGCTGAGTGGTATGCATGTTGTAGAGTGTCTTATAGTGGAGTAGTATGGGGTGGAGTGGGGTAGATTGGATTAGGGTTGGGGTGATTGTGTTAGATTGAGTGGAGTGGGGTAGATTGGATCATGGAGTGGATTGTGGTAAATTGAATTGGAGTGGGGTAGACTGCAGTGGAGTAGATTGGAGTGGGGTGAAGTAGATTGGGGTGGGTAAATAAGGGTGGGGTAAATTAGAGTGGAGTGGGGTCAAATGGCATGTCGTAGAGTGTCTGAGTGTAGGGGCGTAGAGTGCAGTGTCATAGATTGGAGTAGCATTGCATAGAGTGGAAGGGCTAAGAATGGAGTGGTGTAGTGTGGAGTATGCTTGGTGTGATAGTGCATTGCCATTACCGACAACACATTTTCAATTGAAATGCCCATTACATTTGCACAGAAATACGGTTTTACTGCACACAAACAATATTGTGTGCAAATGCTGAAGGGTTGATTCCAAGGACGAGGACTTTTGTCTTCTCTGTGTTGAGCTTCAGGCAGCTGTTGGTCATCCAGACTGCAACGTCTTGCATTCCTTTCTGGAAGAGGAGTTTGGCATTGGTGGGGTCTTTGGTGAGGGAGAGGATGAGCTGGGTGTCGTGACGATGGCTGCGAGGGGGCCATGTAGATATTGAAGAGGGTCAGCTCAGTGACGACCCCTTGGGAACTCCGCAGGTGATTTTCGTGGGATCGGAGAGGAAGGGTGGCAGTCTGATCCTTTGGCTTCTTCTGGTGAGGAATGATCAGATCTAGTCCAGGGCTGTTCCTTGTATGCCGGCGTCGTGTAGTCTGGCGATTAGTGTGCAGTGGGAGACGGTGTCTAAGCCCGCTGATAGGTCGAGTAGGATGAGAGCTGTGGAGTGGCTTTGGTCCAGGAGGGTGCGGATGTCGTCTGTGGTGGCGAGTAGGTTGGTCTCGGTGCTGTGGTTGCTTCGGAATTAGGATTGGGACGGGTCGAGGACGGCATTTTCTTCGATGAATCGTGTCAGTTCCCTGTTGGCTATAAGGGCTGTGGTTCCTTTTGATGTCTAGAGGAAGATGCCCTGAAGGACCATTGGAGAAAGATACGCAGAGGGATAGAACTAAAACCTTCAATTGGGACATACTGAAAGTGGCTACTCCGGGCACATTAACAGATATTGCCATGCACAAGAAAGGGAAAAGGTAACGTGTAGTCAGGAAATAACAGAACGAGCTGATTTGAAAATACAGTTGATATAAAACAAGTGTTATCAAATTATCCCCCTGTTTTGCCAGTTATAAAAATACATCAATAGCCTAAAAATTCAGTAATCTAAACCATTTAAAAATCGTGAGTAGATCAGCTATGTTTGTCATTCGATGGCCTTGCTTCTAATAGACCAACTCCAGTATATATATATTTTGATACCGCACAGACAACTGCCTGTGAAGATTCTGTGCGGAGAGCTGTATGGCAATCTCAAGCTTTCAACAACCTAGTTGTCTACATATAGATGTAATCCATGTTTTCTTGGGGCAGGTAAAACCTGAACAGAAAAAAATTAAGTAGACTAGTGTATTCATCAGCTTGTTGGTAAACTGGGCATATGCTGCTTGTTTCAATCGGATTGTTCCATTTTTCCAGTAAGAGCATAAGAGGTAAAGTGTCATAGCGAAATGTAAGAAATAGGGTCTTTGCTTGTAGAGGGTTGATAAACTCCCAAAAAGGCTCCTATCAAGTGTTAGGTTTAAAATCTAGGAAAAGTGAAGTAAGAGAGCCCTCCGTTACATTCTGGAATTCCCTGTCATGGACTTGGCCCAATATGCACCTATAAGTGCAGACCTAGACAGCTTAGTTGCTTCGGCCGGGGAGGACCAATATTGCCCTAGCCCAATTTGTGCGAGCAGCTATTAGACATAAAATGGCCATTTACTTTTGCCATAACCAGCTATTGATATCACCTCCTCCAAGGCTTCTCGATAATCCACCAGGTCTCCAGAATATTTCAGCCTTCTCCAATAGAACAATGGCCTTAATTAGGCCTTATGTATTATTGTGACCTAGTTTAGGACACCCCCGCGCCGCACGGCCACCAGCTGCTGCGTGTGCCTCCCCGCCTGACTGCCTCGCTGCCCCGGCTGCCGCCGCGTGACCACGCCCCCTGCCTACGAGCGGCGTGGTCCGTGCTCGCCTGACCTGCAGGCTCCTGGGCGCCGCTTCTCGCCCTGTGCCCCTGTTGTTATTGCTGTAATTGTTTGGTAATTTTGCTTTCTGTAGTGCCTGTTTTCCTGTTTAAAAGTTGCCCTTCGTCTTCCCTCCCCGCTCCCCGCTTCCCGCCACCGCCGCTAACCCCGCCCCTTTTTTCCTTCTGTACCCTCCCCGCTCCCGCCTCCCAGCTGCTCCGCCCCCCCGCTCACTTGGCCATATATGGCGACCATGCGACGCAGGTGAGTGTGACCTAGTTTAGGACACCCCCGCGCCGCACGGCCACCAGCTGCTGCGTGTGCCTCCCCGCCTGACTGCCTCGCTGCCCCGGCTGCCGCCGCGTGACCACGCCCCCTGCCTACGAGCGGCGTGGTCCGTGCTCGCCTGACCTGCAGGCTCCTGGGCGCCGCTTCTCGCCCTGTGCCCCTGTTGTTATTGCTGTAATTGTTTTGTAATTTTGCTTTCTGTAGTGCCTGTTTTCCTGTTTAAAAGTTGCCCTTCGTCTTCCCTCCCCGCTTCCCGCCACCGCCGCTAACCCCGCCCCTTTTTTCCTTCTGTACCCTCCCCGCCTCCCAGCTGCTCCGCCCCCGCGCACTTGGCCATATATGGCGACCGTGCGACGCAGGTGAGTGTGACCTAGTTTAGGACACCCCCGCGCCGCACGGCCACCAGCTGCTGCGTGTGCCTCCCCGCCTGACTGCCTCGCTGCCCCGGCTGCTGCCGCGTGACCACGCCCCCTGCCCACGAGCGGCGTGGTCCGTGCTCGCCTGACCTGCAGGCTCCTGGGCGCCGCTTCTCGCCTTGTGCCCCTGTTGTTATTGCTGTAATTGTTTTGTAATTTTGCTTTCTGTAGTGCCTGTTTTCCTGTTTAAAAGTTGCCCTTCGTCTTCCCTCCCCGCTCCCCGCTTCCCGCCACCGCCGCTAACCCCGCCCCTTTTTTCCTTCTGTACCCTCCCCGCCTCCCAGCTGCTCCGCCCCGCGCACTTGGCCATATATGGCGACCGTGCGACGCGGGTGAGTGTGACCTAGTTTAGGACACCCCCGCGCCACACGGCCACCAGCTGCTGCGTGTGCCTCCCCGCCTGACTGCCTCGCTGCCCCGGCTGCCGCCGCGTGACCACGCCCCCTGCCCACGAGCGGCGTGGTCCGTGCTCGCCTGACCTGCAGGCTCCTGGGCGCCGCTTCTCGCCCTGTGCCCCTGTTGTTATTGCTGTAATTGTTTTGTAATTTTGCTTTCTGTAGTGCCTGTTTTCCTGTTTAAAAGTTGCCCTTCGTCTTCCCTCCCCGCTCCCCGGTTCCCGTCACCGCCGCTAACCCCGCCCCTTCTTTCCTTCTGTACCCTCCCCGCTCCCGCCTCCCAGCTGCTCCGCCCCGCGCACTTCGCCATATATGGCGACCGTGCGGACGCGCAGCGGGCGCGCCGATTGTGCGCCGAAGGCGCGCCAAAGGTAAGCCCGTCTGCGCCCGTCCGCGCCTGGACCGCGCCCAGTGCCAGGACCCCTGGCCCTCGAGGACCCCGGCCCACCTGCCTGACGTACACTGCAGCCACCATCATCGCACTCAACACCGGCCGAATCCCAGGATGCTACCGAGCCACCCCGAGACGAACCCACGGACCCTTCAGCTGCCACGCCTGCAAGTTCACCTGCATTCGGACCTGCCCTGCACCAGCACCTGCCAAGCCGAACACCAGCAGCAACCACCTCAAGTGCATCCTGCTCAACACCCGCTCCGTCCACAGACACGCCATCGAACTCTGGAACCTCCTCGACACCACAGCCCCTGACGTTGCCTTCCTCACGGAGACCTGGATGAACGCCTCTTCAGCGCCCGACATCGCCATCGCCATCCCAGAGGGCTACAAGATCACCCGGAGGGACCGCACCGCCAACCAGATGGGAGGAGGCATCGCCGTCATCCACAAGAACACCATCCGCATCACGACCAGCACCGACGACACCCTAACGACCGCCGAACACCTGCACTTCCAGATCCACACCGACCCGAAGACCACCCTCAGAGGCACCCTGATCTACCGACCCCCGGGACCACGCACACAATTCAGCGAGGACATCGCCGACTTCGTCAGCCCGCATGCCCTCCCCTCCGCTGACTACATCCTCCTGGGGGACCTCAACTTCCACCTGGAGAACAACAACGACCGCAACACCATCACCCTGCTCGACAACCTCGCCAACCTTGGACTCAAGGAGCTGGTGTCCACCCCCACCCACCTCGCCGGACACACACTTGACGCCGTCTTCTCATCCAGCAAAGACATCGCCTTCAGCCACGCCGCAGAACTCCTCTGGACGGACCACAGCTGTGTCCACTTCACCTTCAAAAGAACGACGATCCACCACCACCAGCAACAGGTTGCCCGAAGAAGCTGGAACAAGATCACAGCCGACCAGCTCGCCGCTTCCCTGAGCCAGCACCCTCCGGCCAGCTCAGCGAACCCCAGCCTGGCCGCCGACAACCTCTCGAAGTGGATCAGCAACTGCGCGGACGAACTCGCCCCTCTGAGGACCCCGCCCAGCAGACCCGGCAGCAAGAAAGCCCCATGGTTCACCGACGAACTCAAGAGCTCCAAGAAGAACTGCCGAGCCCTCGAGAAAGTCTGGAGAAGGGAACCAACACCGGACAACATGACCACCCTCAAGCTCGCCACCCGGAAGCACCACCAACTGATCCGCGCCGCCAAGAAAACTGCATTCAAGGACCGGCTGGACAACAACGCACACAACTGCAAGGAACTCTTCAACATCGTGAAAGAGCTCTCCAACCCCAACGCCGGAAACAACGACATCACCCCATCGCAAGACCTCTGCAACTCCCTCGCCTCCTACTTCCACAACAAGATCGCGGACATACACAACAGCTTCAGCATGCAACCGACGCACGCCACGACCGCAGCAACGCCGCCCACCACCACCCTCCGCGCCTGGACTCCGATCAGCACCGAAGACACCGTCCGCATGATGAACTCCGTCCACTCCGGATTTCCGACCGGCCCCTGCCCTCACCACGTCTTCAACTAGGCCGACGCTGTCATCGCACCCCATCTGCGGGACATTATCAACACCTCCTTCGACACCGCCACCTTCCCGGAGAGCTGGAAGCACGCCGAACTCAGCGCTCTACTCAAGAAACCCACAGCGGACCCCACCGAACTCAAGAATTACCGCCCCATCTCGCTCCTCCCGTTTCCAGCCAAAGTCATCGAGAAGACCGTCCACAAACAGCTGGCCGCCTTCCTCGAGACGAATGGATCCCTCGATCCCTCACAGTCTGGCTTCCGAGCCAACCACAGCACCGAGACCGCCCTCATCGCTGCCACCGACGACATGCGAGCCCTGATGGACAACGGAGATACAGCGGCCCTCATCCTCCTAGACCTCTCCGCGGCATTCGACACTGTCTGCCACCGCACCCTAATGCAGCGCCTCAGCAACGTCGGAATCCAGGAGAAGGCACTGGAATGGATCATCTCCTTCCTCGACGGAAGAACACAGAGAGTCCGCCTACCACCGTACAAGTCAGAGGCCACCGAAGTCATCTGCGGCGTTCCTCAAGGATCCTCGCTGAGCCCCACCCTCTTCAACGTCTACATGAGCCCCCTCGCGGCCATCGCACGCCAACACAACCTCAACATAATCTCCTACGCCGACGACACCCAGCTGATCCTCTCCCTGACCAACGACCCCGCCGCCGCCAGAGCCAATCTGCACGAAGGGATGAAAGATGTAGCCGAGTAGATGACGACCAGCCGCCTGAAACTGAACTCAGACAAGACGAAGGTCCTCATCCTGTGCTCCTCGCCCTCCGCCTGCGACGACTCCTGGTGGCCCCCCGCCCTGGGCACCGCACCCAAACCGACAGACCACGCACGCAACCTGGGCTTCATCCTGGACTCCTCCCTCTCCATGACCAGGCAAGTCAACGCCGTCTCCTCGTCGTGCTTCAACATCCTACGCATGCTACGGAAGATCTTCTGGTGGATCCCCACCGAGACCAGGAAGACCGTCACGCAGGCCCTTGTCACCAGCCGACTGGACTACGGCAACGCCCTCTACGCCGGTACCACCGCCAAGCTCCAGAAGAGACTCCAGCGGATCCAGAACGCCTCAGCCAGACTCATCCTCGACATCCCACGAAACAGCCACATCTCCGGACATCTGAGAGACCTGCATTGGCTCCCCGTCAACAAAAGAATCACCTTCCGTCTCCTCACCCACGCACACAAAGCCCTACACGATCAAGGCCCGAGCT
The DNA here is from genome assembly GCF_964263255.1 of Lissotriton vulgaris. NCBI lineage: Eukaryota > Metazoa > Chordata > Amphibia > Caudata > Salamandridae > Lissotriton > Lissotriton vulgaris. Next base: position 146,845,865 of record NC_141697.1, on the reverse strand, counting down.
ACCTCAACAACCGAATCAACTTCTACGCTCCCAAACGCCACCTCCGATCAGCCAGCCACGCCCTCGCCGCTGTCCCCCGCATCCGAAGAGCGACAACAGGAGGAAGGTCCTTCTCCTACCTGGCCGCCAAGACCTGGAACTCCCTCCCTCCCGACCTGCGCCTGACCCAAGACCACCTCTCCTTCAGGAAGAAGCTCAAGACCTGGTTGTTCGAGCAGTAACGGCACCCCCCCCCCCCCCCCCCCAAGCGCCTTGAGACCCTACGGGTTAGTAGTGCGCTCTATAAATGTCTTTGATTGATTGATTGATTGATTGAGTATAGGGCCATATCCCTTAACCGAATTAAGGTTACTACTTGGGGGAAGGGGAGAGGTTGGTCAATGCTTTCAAAGTTAATTTTGACTTCTCCTTGTCTGGTCATTAGACGTGCCCCATACTTCGGCACCATACATAGCACTAGCCCCTGCTTAAGCTCTATAGACCTTAAAAGCAGAGCATATATATCTAATCCGAGAAGTTTCATAGCGCCTCAATATTGCAACGGACTGATGGGATAGATTTAAACAACTCTTATCACCTTTGGGGCTCATGCCATGGATTTAGTGAGCCTGACCCCTAAATAGTCAAACTCACAACCCCTCTTTAGAGGACATCCCCCCAGCATTATCGAATCCTGTGAATGTTTTATGGGGGTTGTATTTATATGTTCTGTGACAATGATCATGGATTCTATCACAAGCCTAGTTCTTGTTCTGCTATTCCTATGTACATATTATCGGTTGTTAGTTATGACCCGCTGGATTTCTTTGAGAACTTTTGTTGTGTTAGTTTGCAGACCTTTCTCTGGGTGTGGTGGGCGGTGGGTTGGGTTGGGTTGAGTTGGGGTCAGGGGAATAACTAAGGTATTTCATTCAAAAGTTAGGGAATCTGCAGCTAGATGTCTCTATCAGATGTACAAGTTACTTACCTTCGGTAACGTAATATCTGGTAGAGATATAGTCTAGCCGCAGATTCCTTAACGCCCTGCCCATCCTCTCTGCTCTGCGAAAAACCTGTGAGACAAGGATTATACTGTTTCGGTACTGGTTTATACACCAGTGGTCACTATCTCACAAAATGATGGCTCAACAAACATTTTGGTGTTGCCTCATGAGTCTTGTCTTGGTATTATCATACCTTTTACTTCCATTGGTGAGTGATCTGTAGAGTGGGTGGTGTTTACCTTTGCAAGGCTGGTTGTGCCTTAAGGTGCAGGGTTACACGCAGCCTAAACTTTGTTGGTTAATGTGTCTTTGACTGGTATTAGTATACAATTTCTTGCTTTTTCGTAATTAGTGTTTCAAAGATTTTGATCTTTTTTGGGTGCACTGTTTCTACAGCCAGTTTCTAAAGTGCCTCCGCGTTCTGGCACAGAAGTTATAACAGAAGAAACTGACGTCCGCACAGAGGGGAATTTTATGGCAGAGGGGAATTTTACATTCCTAGACGACGTCATTGCCGAGCCGTACGGCGCGTACCCCAGAGCATGCTGCGGCCGCTGCCTGTCTTGCGCTGCTGGGCCTCATCAGCACAGCTGGTGCATGCATTTCGCTGACGTTGTAGTCCCGGGAGCACAACTTCATCTATTGGCGCCTCCGGCTCCCAGGGCCTGCACCCCGATCACCAGCTTGGCTCCTCAGCAATGGTTGCAGGCCTCGGTCTGTCTCAGGGACATGCCGCTTACGGCAGCGCTCTGCAGCCGTCCTTCGTTTTATGCCGCCTGGCCTCATCAGCATGGCCTGTGTAGGCATTCTGCCATCTTCTTTGATGCACAGCCTCGGGACACAGTTTTTTGGCTAGGCACCTCTCAAGGTGAGACAGGCAGGGCACAAGTCCTAAAAAAACAAAACATTTGCGATGCAATAGGTCTCGCTAAATAAATAAAAGACATTGTCATTTACAATGCCAAAAGCTCAAACTCACGTAAATGCGAGACCTATTGCATTGCAAATGCTTGTTTAACATATTGTGTTATATATTTGGTAACATTGAGAGTATTTAGAATCAATGTAAAGCTGCAAAGGAGAATGGGTACACCTGGGGGATTGAGAAAGTGTCTAGTTTCATAGCATATTCACCAAAATCCGATATAGTGTGGATTGTCCAATATGTGCAGCAAGTATGAGTGTACTGCAGTCTTGAGTTCACCATTTAATAACCTATTTCATCTTGGGAAAATAATACTCTCCGTGTGCCTCTGCTTACTGATCTGACAAAATGTCAGCATTTTGAAAGACGCATAAAGTAAGATCTAAACACAAAGGGCATTCTCACAGTAAAGAAGTCAGTCACACTTTCAGATCTGTTTATCGACATGTTGCTAAATGTGCGTCTTTTTGGCTGAAAGTGCTCCTGAAGCTATATTGTACACAACCCCACATGTGTAGCTCCCCACAGGCACATTTTACAGCTAATGAAGGGCTGAAGGGGAGATCTTTGCTCGTCCTGTGACTGAGATGGTTAAGAGGGGCAGGGAACCAAAAATTAAAAACCGGGGGGGCGCGCTCCCCTGCGTTTAGGAACGTGATGTGATGTGTAAGTGGCCTCGCTTGTAATGGTGGATAAGCATTGCGGGCCTCGTACCCTGCCCTCGTGAAGGGACCAGTGTTGCACGCTGCTGCAGCCCTCTCGTGATTCAGCTCATCAGCGCGTGCTTCCCTGCACAGTAAGCACCCCAGATGTCATTGCCGGCTGCGCCAGGATTTGTCTGCTCTACTTACAGCTCTAACAAGCCTGCACCGCTCCATCACATCCACTCCCCAGGACACTCCTTGCAAAAAACAAACAGATTGCAGACAGTGAAAGCGAAAGCGACGCCACGAGCAAAAGAGACGCCGTGCGCGTGCACCTCTTCTGTTCGGGCATGCACGGTGAGCAGGAGACAGGGAGCGAACAAAACATGCCTCCCTTCCAATGAAAATCACACATTTTTGACCTATGCCAATCAGAAGCTTGGGTGGAGCTTCCACTTCGCTTCCGAAGCTAAATTGACGACAATAGATCTCACAAGCAAGCAGCGCATGCGCTGCGTCGCTTGGCGAGACCTAAAAAGTGGGTGGACTAATCTAGTTAATCAGAATGCAAGTGGCATCACGGCGCGTGACATCACATTGTGTGACATCGCTGCGTGTGACATCACAGCGCGTGACATGGAGCATGACATCACAGGAAGTGGCATCAGATCCTGAGCCCGCACATATATGTTTAGCAGGTCTATCATAAGTACATTCGAGCACGTTTCATGTATACTCCCAGCGAGGAGACTCCAATAAAAGGAGGCCTGATGACCCCTCAGATTTGGCATTTGCTATGGGCCCAGAAGGAGTCTGAACTAAGAAAGCCCTGTCCCCGCCTGCACGTTGTTGTAATCGAAAGCAGACGATAACGTGCAGGTGCTGCTGAATGTGTCCCAGTGTTTGCAAATAATACTGGGACGAATTCAGCATATTTTTCCGAGGGGCCAAAGTTCTTGGCAAGGTAAATGATGGCGTCCAGCCTGTGAAAATAGTTGGCAGATGCCATCCACCCGCGTGTACCCCCGACTCGTGCCCTCGAGACGATGACAAGCGCATTCGTCTCCTCACCGTCAGGCAGTCTTGCAGTTTTGGATGGTACGGGGGCCGTGGCGTAGCACGAGATTCTGCGGCCGCCATCTTGGCCTCTAGCTACACCGCCTCCACCACCCCCGAGAAAGGAGCTTTTCAAATTTTTGTGGTATTGAAAGGCTTGTGGATTTAAGATTTTCAGATGGATATCCACAGCTCCTTCTCTCGTGGGAAGGCGAAGACTCCATCTCCTTGCAAGCCTTCCATGACTGCCTACGAGACACGGCATGCTGGTTGCACCGGAACTCACTTCAGTTCAACTCCTCGAAAACCTGCAAGTCGCATACCCCGCCCTCTGCCCGCTGAGTTCTGGCCCCCGGAAAACTCCAACAACCCCCCACCAGTTACCACCGTTCGCAACCTGGGCGTCATGCTCAACCATCAACTAAGCATGGAAACACAGGTCTCAAGAACAGTCGCAACTTGCGCCGGCCTTATGCGCTCACTGCGCAAAGTCTTGCCTCTACTTCCATCCTCCGCCAGAGCACTAGAAGTCAGGTGTACTATTCTTAGTCGCCTTGACTACTGCAACGCCCTGCTGCTTGAATCTCCTGCGACACTACTGGACAGACTCCAACGAGTCCAGTCGGCAGCAGCCAAACTGGCCCTGGGATGGACCAGGAGATCCTCGGCCACTGCCGCACTGGCCGAGTTGCATTGGCTGCCTTTGAGGCAACGCATTGCCTTCAAGGCCCTTTGCTTGGTCTTCAAGGCACTACATGGAATAGGACCCAGACCTCTTCAACGTCTGTTCTCCTGGTATACTCCCACCAGAACACTCAGGTCCACAACTGCCTGCCTCGCGAGAGTGCCCAGATGTAAGAAGGCCAGGATGGGAGGAAGATCGTTCAGAGTAGCTGCAGCCAAGTTATGGAACAGTCTACCTGTCGACATTCGCCATATCCCTCATCTCCTCCCATTCAGGAAACGTATCAAAACATGGCTCTTTCCTCTGTCCCTATAAAAACCGGCCAGTCCCACTCCACCCCCGTCAATAAACCACAAGAGTAGCTACCAGCGCCAGGATACCTGCCAGGTGACAGTCGCGCTTTATAAATATTTTAAATAAATAATAAATATTTCTCTGACTGTTTGCTTTCTTAGTCTCGATTTTAAGGATAGATAAATATAGATGAAATGCATTATGATAGGAAGTACAGGGTTGCAATGGAGGCTTACAGGTGTTTATTAATTGGGTGGAGTAACATAAACATAACATGTACTTTTGTATAGCGCACGCATCACCCGAAGGTCTCAAGGCGCTGAATAACAGATGTATATTGTTACCCAACTCAATGTTACTCATTTTGTCGACCTTAAATGGATGAAAGGCTGAGTGGACCTGCCGGGATTTGAACCTGTGACCATGAGGTCGAACACAGGCCCCTGCTGTGGTTGCATTTGTCCACTGCGCCACCAGACCGGCTAGTAGTCCTTCTGTATTGTAGTGGAATGCTCGTGTTGGTAATGGGATAGGATTAGCATTAGTGAGTGAAGACCCCGAAAGGGTGCTGTCTTGATAGTGATTGTTGATAAAGGCATGTATATGTCCAATAACGAATCTGCATCAAAATATTGTGGATAAGGGAGGGGTATGTTACTTTGTGAATTATGGAGATGTGTTAGGATCCTTGAGAAAGAGGTTTTAGAATGTGTCCGATGTATGAACGCTGACTTCAAGGTTGAAGGAGAAACTGGACTAAAATTAGCCACAACAGTATATGGGCTGAGGAGGATGGCGCTAGTTGGTGTACTTGAGGGAGGAATTCCGGAAGTTGGGGAGTCCCTTGGCGGGGATTGGGTTAGGTGGTGCTTGTCTACAGTTTTTTGTTGTGAAGAATTGGAGGTCGAACATTCCCAGGTTCGTGTTCAGGGCTAGTATCATAATGTTGCTACAATTGTAAATTGAGATTGGTACTGCAGAATTTTGCACCACAACGGTGTAACTGAGTTTGCCAAGAAATACATTAAATGTCATGTTTCTATCACTAGACTCTGCGTCTTCCATCGATGTCGGAATTTGATTTCTCAAACAATGTGAAGAGTGCAATCTCTTATGAGCATAATGTCATCAAGTGCATTCATCTTTAGAAATACATGATATATTTACCAGTGTGTTTTTAATTCCTTTTAACAAAATTGCAGAACTTTGTGTAAGTTGAATCACATTCTTTTTTTTTATTAAATGCCTTGAATGTACCTTTAATTACTCCGTATTCAAGATATTTTCCTGGTTACTTTTGGCACATCATTGTTTATTAAATTAGCCTTGTTAATGTCCATCATATGACATGCAAATATCGTGGCAAACTAGTGTATCTGTAACTGGTTGTGTAAGCTATCATTTTCTTCTGATCCTTTGAGTTAGGTAGTGGGTTTCCTTAATATCCTGCTTTTCATTCCTAACGGTTGATTTCTTTCTTTTAGTCTATTTTTTTAAATATTTTATTCGTCCTCTAGGAATTGATCCACTTTTGTTAACTTCTGGGGCTGGTTTCTGTAACTGTTTAATGTTGAGTAGATGTCAGCTTATTCCATAGTGACTATAGTTTGTTTTCCAGTGCGAAATGTTGTGCAGCATTTGGTGGGGATAATTCTTGCTCCGCATTATCTGGGTTATTTCAAACATTACCATATAATTTATTACCTTACATTTCTAGGTTATTTCTATTCTCTACTTATATTTTGTATACGGCTAATACTATAGAGACATATCTTTATATGTGCTTCACCAATTCGGCTGCCAGTAGTAGATCTTACAGCTCTTCCTTGAATCCTATTTCTGCAGAGAAAAACTAGCTTACCTTGGGATTTTTAGCAAGAGTTCATAATGCCTGTTAAAATATCCAGTATGTGTTTATCCAATACAGTTTTTTCATTTAATTTAAAACTGATTATGATATTAGTCCAAGAGATTCCAATATCGGATAGTGATGTATTTTTCCTATTATTCAATTACGTACAGTTTAGATGTTGTCTGAACTGCCTTCATGTGAGTCTCTAGTAAAGGACAAGATGCTTATGCCTGCACCTTCTAGTGACCAGTTGGATGTAATCATTTCAGGACAATGGCTTATTTGACTGTCTTGGATTTTTTGTTCACTTTTGCCACTATATTCCACTTAAGTTTGAATCAAATAACTTTCTGGGCTGTGAGCTAGTGTAAAGTGATCTGGTTAATCTTGTTGCACCACAAGTGTTTCATTTTTTAATGATGTTGAACATAAAACTAAATTGACACCACGCATATTCATTCATTGTTTTACCTCAGCCGTCACCAGTTTGCTGTTGTAGTCCAAGTCCAGTGCTTCATCATTCATTGATGTGAAACAGTGCCATCAACGACTACCGTTCATATCCGTTTTGCTACCCATTTTACAGTGAAACGTATCTTTGCTGCTTTACTTATGATGCGATTTGAAAACTTTATTCGAGATTGACTTATAAGCCTTTTATCAGTGGCATAGAAAGGGTGACATGGCCCTAGTGCAAGCAAGGCTATAGGCCCCCTGACTGCTGTTTATTTAGAGAAATACATCAGTAATCGTGATTCAGGGCCATTGGCCCTATACCGCTGCACCGGTTGCATAATTGATAGCTGTGGCCTAGCCTGTTAGTGTTAACAAGAACAGTAGTTTATTCAGTGTATTACACTGTATTCCCTACGTTAAAACTGAAACAGTACTTAACTTGGTGTCACTAACTGTTCCTGGCTGCTCAAAAATCATCGGTTCCCATTTTCCAGTACCGATCTTTGCAATTGTTTCTTTCTCCGTTCATAGTCTGCGAGTTGAGATATGTTAATCATTTATCATCTCCTGTGTAATTATATGTTGCTTTTTATGAATAGGCTTTCCTGTATTGACATATTGTATGGTTCTGCTTTTATTTTGTAATTATTAAAGGGGATGTTCCACCCAACACCTTTTTTAAGGCATGAATGGCCCCAAAACAAAATCCCATCTATGTCCAGTTATTTTATTTTTAGCTCTGGCATTCACCAAAACCTTTTGGTTTTGGTAAAACTATATGTATAAGAGGTTTTCAGACAGCCTTCTTCTTCCATTGGTACAAAGTGTCATTCACATTTTTCTTCTGTCCAGTACAGCATTGGAGCAGCAGGACAGTTCACTTCAGCCAATAGCTAACTTCACCGAGTAATGGCAATCTAACCTTTCACACACAAAGTAGTTCTCTTCGGAGCCAGAGATTACCGTGCAGGCTTTTTGAGACCAAAGAGACCAAAAATAGATTGTTTTTCTTTTTTTCTTTTTTTCAATGTCCGTTTGTGTTGTAATTTATTGGCAAGGGCTAGGCAGTTTCCCCAACATTATAGTTTAAAGAAATTACTTAACAAGCATTGGCAAAGCCTAAAGGCTGGTAGCGAACACCAGGCCTATTGACTTTGCCAATACTTGGCTTCCAATATAACGTCTGTCACAGTTTTTCCAACATTACAAGTTTACAAAATCAACACTTGACAGCAGCCAACTATATTCCTTCTTGCTATTTTCTGATAAATGTTAAGGCATGTTACTTAGTTACTTTATCTGTGCCCCACTTGAAACGTGGCAAAGTAAAGCTAGGAGGCTGAAAGATGGTGGTTACAGAAAGTGTTTACTTTCAGCTGTCGGAAGTTTAAACCACCAACAAAGTCTACCGTCCAGTTTGTCTTGTCGGTGTCGTTATTATATAATGCTGATGCATTGTCACACCATACTTATTCTTTAAATTGAGTACACAGCGTGGGTGCTTAATCACATAGTTGTCTGCATACATATTATACAATTCCCAAGAAGCTTTTCAGCTCTGCTTAGCTACTGGCTCTATCAAAGCCTCTTGAACCTTTCATTTATAGGTTTCTTACTATCAATGCATTTATTCGATCCTGCGTTGATTTTGGCACTACATTTTTAGTCTTGCCTAAAAAAGGAATTTGGTGTCTTCAAACGCTGCAGCGAGGATTTAAAAAAATACGACCATACGACTGGCCATTTGCAGCAGCTCAATGGCTGCACAGGATCTTATGATGTGGGCCAAAATTCTTGCACCGGAAATTTACCAGGTGCATTCCCGGAAGCCTGTTGAAATGTAGACCGCACCTTTTGTTTGCTTTCCAAAAATCAAAATACAAAGAAAGGGGATTTAGAGCTATTCGAGTTTGGGCTGCTTTGATGTGAAATAACCTCCCGCCGCCTTGAACTGCAATTTCAGCCTGACCATTTAACGTTTTGGAAATAGCATAAAACGTTATTGTTCACCTCTTGATCTGAGCTGCCCCGCTATTGATTGTACGGTTTTAACGTCAGTGTTGTTGAGAGATTGTTAGAGTGTGTCCTCCTTCACAAATAAATAATACCAAAGTAAATGATAATAATTAAAAGTCAGCAGCGGTATGTTTGCAGTGCCACCGGCGGTGTATCAATATAAAAGAATTACACTTTTGTAAATATAACTTTTGTATTTCAAATGTCTTTTTATTGAGTATTTAAAAACAAAACAGGTAATTTGATAGTGACTACCTACAAACACGTTTGTGAGGCATACTGGTCTAGCATCAAGAACATTATCATCAAACCGCCTGTAGTTGACAAAAACAGAACGACTCGTACACCCAGTCTGTATCACATACTGAGAAAGTTCAACCTTCAACATACACCCAGGCTGACCCCCTGCATACTCCTTCCGGACAAAACATTAGTTTCATGTGGCCCGCTAGGGGATATCGTCTTTGGCATTTCTCCATGCACCCCATAATTTCTGGGGCACCCACGTGCCTGATATACCAATTTTTCTGCCCTCATGCACAAATCAGGTTTAATCCCCAGTCCTGTATCGTCTGAACCCTGCCCCTTCCCCAGTTCCTGATCAGGCCTTGTTGTGTAACCATCAGGGCTGCAGAATAAAATCATACATGGGTCTAGTGTTTGTTCACCCCAAATTCCCAGAGTTATTAGCGCCAGGAAGTCTAGGACCGCTGACATTTTTCGACCAACCATTCCCCAGTAGCCTGAACCCTAGGGCAGGCCACACGTGTGCAACAGAATACCCCATTGCCATCACCTCCTTAAACAGAGACCATAGTCTGCTCTTCCCATGCGGAACAACCTGGTCCTGGCAAAATATGCCATGTAGACCAATTTCAATTGGATAAGTTGGAATCCCACCTGAATGGCCACTCCCCAGTCATCATCTTCCAGTCTGCTCAAATCTCGTCCCTATTTGTCCCTGAGATTATCTATAGTGAAGAATCATAGCTTAAACTTGGAACACAGCATGATTAGGTGGGGGGCTCCCAATACCCTGTTTTCTAGAGCGTCTCTTATGGCACCTACAGCAGCAGAGGAGAGGATTTGGCCCAACGGCTAGAGCGGTCGACCTCGAAGCAGGGGGACCGGGTTTGAGTCTCGGCGAGGATGCCCGACATCCTGTGTTTCTGGGCAAATCACTTAGGGCCAGATGTAGGTGTCAAAATACCGGTAGAAATCTGCCGAAAATACCGATTTTCGGCCGTTTCCGACCGGTATTTTGACATTGGTATGTAGGGGCTCAGAAAACATACAGATTCGGTAATTTTACCGAATCGCTAATTTTACCAAATCGGTAAAATTACCGATTCTGTAAAATTACAGAATCAGTAAATTTTACCGATTCGGTAAATATACCGATCTGTAAAATTACCGAATCTGTATTTTCCTATGTAGGTAGCACTTTTAACACTGCTACAGGGCTTTCAGGATTCGGTATTTACCATGCAATACAATTGCATGGTAAATAACGAATTCTTGTGTACATGCACATCTGTGCATGTACACCTGTGCCATGTGGCACACAGACATGCCCTAAGGGCATGTATGTGTGCCACATGCCGCACAAGCCAGTTACAGGGGTGCAACAGGGTGTCAAAGTGACACCCTGTCCCCCATTGCAATTCGGTATTTTTTTATAGATTCGGTAAATACCGAATCGGTATTTGCTATTGAATCCTATGGGCTTCAAGGCCCATAGGATTCAATAGCAAATACCGATTCGGTATTTATGGAATCGGTAAATACCGAATCTTACCGATTCGGTATTTTTACCGAATATTTTACCTACATAGCAATTACCGAATAGTAAATACAGAATCGGTAAAATTCGGTATTTACCATTCGGTAATTTGCTATTACCTACATCTGGGCCCAAATCTCCCCGTGGTTGACAAAAATTAATGTTTTCATCTGTAATACAACTGGTGCTCATGTAAAGCGCTCTGATACCTTTGGGTCTGTTTTGCGATATATAAAGCTCTAGGGGGAAAAAAATGTTTGTGCAGCAGGTAATTTAATTGCTGATTTTGGAGATATTGGTTCCTCGACAATTTGTACTGTTCTTGTAATTCGGGGAAGGGTATCATCCCATTATAACACCACATATCGCCTGTATCTAATTTTTGTAGCCCTCTATTCTACGAAGTGCCTGCGGAATATCTGAATCCCAGAGCGGGGTGTTGAGTGTCAGCCTGCCTTTTCAGTGATGGTTCCTGCTTTGTGGGAAAGGCCCAGTCAATAATCACTGCAGTTATGTCGCATAATAGCAGAATGAGGGATTTCTTGGTAAGTCCCTCTATCCCATAGTAGTTCACCTCTCACCTCAGCAACTCCTCTGGAACCTCGAACGGAGTATTGTGCAGCACATGCGGAAATTTTGGTAATAAGATCATTTTATAGAGGGCTGTTCTACCCATCAAAGGCAACATGAGTTTCCTCCATCGCCCTGCGTAGCCTATAGGCCTATAAGATGTTGATTAGATTTTCACTAAGAAATGGCTCATGATCTTGTGTCCTAAAGACCCTAAGCTAGGTGAAGAGCTCCCAGCTCTGTGAATTATTCCAACCCTACTCCTGTTCAACGTCTGATGGTGGAAAAGCCACTGATATGTGCCAGTATATATGAATCCCACAGTAGGTCCCACAAATCTCCAGGATCTACAGTATACTGGGGATAGACTGCTCTGGTTCAACCAGATAATGGAGCATGTCGTCATCATATCGGGAACCGTCCTTCCATTCCATATCCTATTGTAGACCCCTAATCAGTGCCTCCTTCTGTATCCACATGGCCAACGGTTTAGTCCCCCTCGTGTCGAGTGCCCCTACTTAACCCAATTTCTCTTGAAAATTCCCCATTCACTCTGACTCTTGCTATGGGGTTCCTTATACAGGAGGCGCACCCACAACAAGAATGTCGAGCCGAACCCGAGCTTGTGTAGGATTGGCATCAGGTAAGGCATAAATGTAACTTTTGATGCCAATGCATATGGATGATGGCCGTCTCATCTCAAACAGATAGAGATCCTGAATTTACTTTTGGTATCGCATCTTGCACCCGTCAGACACTCAAATGTTGAAATTCAGTGATAGACAAGGACATTTTGGTATACACATAGGCATTGAAGTTTAAATCATTGCTGTGGGGTGGAGGAAGAGTGCCTCTTTGCATTTTAGTCATACACCACTCTTTAATATTCTGAATGGCAACAGCAGCTGTTCAGACTAGATAAACGTTGCTGAAGTTTAATTTTAAAGTAGAGCACAATCCAGGAGGAAAGAATGTTAAAGCAACTTGATTGTTCATATCGCTTTTTGACAATGATAATCTGGTCGAATAAGCAGATGATGAGGAAGAATGTGTTATAGTTCTTGTGGATGCTTTAAAGGGAGTTGAGGGGTTCTAATGAAGAAACACTGGATATAAGCAGCAACGGCCGATGAGGTGACAAAGGCGGCTATGGAAAGGTTCCTGTTAACAAATTGTGGGAGGAAAGAGCTACAACTGTATTAGAAGGTAGAGGAGGAATGGGGTGCACTTAAGACATGTAAAGATTGTGACTTTATTCTGTTTGTGTGTGAAATGTCATGAGCACATGAAGGACATTTAGCCTACATACTAAATGTTGGCCAGCTAAAGACAGTTGTGTGGAGTTTAAAGTGAAAATAATTATGACAAACACTTGATGGTACAAACCGGCTTATCCAATCTGCATTTTTTATGAATAGGTCTTAGGAACAAACACTTCTTGATATTTTGGAACTATTCCATGGCTTATCACTAGGTTTTTGTGGATAATTTTTTTTCTAGATGGACAAATTGGAGATATTTGAATGTAATTTGTAGATGAAATGCTGTACATTTTTCAGTTTTTATGTATGGTTTAAATTAAGACTTTTATGTCAAAGTGGCAAACTTCCCTATTTTATTGTGATGTGCCAATTGCATTGTAGTGACTGTCGGGTAAATCAATTGCTTGTTAAGAATTATGTGTAACAAATAATGGATTGTGTTGGTGCTTTGTAGGTACACCTGAATACACTACACTGTAGTACGGGCTGTACTCCTTTTGAGAATTTGAGAGGCAGGCAGGAAGGCTACAGTGGTCTTGCCTTTTTCCTGAATAAACATGTGGGCTGATGTGTAAGTAGTAAAATCACAAAATAAAATGGTGGACGGAGTGTTGAAATTTGTCAAACACTTGCCCCCTGTCACAGATCTGGGTTTAATCCATTATTTTTTCGCTCGCCACGTCACCCCAGTTTGGACCCAGCCATATGCAAATCTGTCTTGAACCTGCTCCCCATGGGAACAGTCAAGTCCGAACTGCCAGGCCAGGTCCTCCCTGGACCGGAAACCAGCATCCTGGGACCGGTTTTGGGGTATAACCCCTCAACAGCCAGGCTATCTTGAATCTAGTGGCACAGCGGGCATGAGACCCATGTCTGTGCATACCCATAGCCTCTGTGTCACTAGGCCCCCAGAGGTTGCCAGTACTTGTGGGGCTCTAAACCCTGTCCTTTAGTTCCATTCGAAGACACTTGATCGCAAATGATATCTGAGCTTATTAGTGTGCACTGCTTGTGACAAATCTGCTTGCTCAGCAGGCTGTTCTTGACTCGTTGCTAAAGGTGCCCTTTTCACATGGGAAATGTGTTTCCAGTTCTTGTAGCCGGTGCACTTTACTCCTGTGTTGGTGGCAAAGGACTTGGACCGGGCCCTTCCACCTGGGCTAAAGACAATTACTCAGTTGAAAGTTCTGTGCCATTATCCACTCGCCTGGGACAATATTGTGACCTGCTTCATTCAGCGGTGTGGTCAACATGTTCTTCACCTGTCAGTGCAAAGTTTGGACAGTTTCAGTTAGTTTTATGCAATAGTCTCATATTAGGTCATCAGATAAATGCAGTGTGACAGTATACTGCAGCATGTTTCCCTCTCCCCCATTCTGACATCAGTCTTCCTATGACAATCGTGTGGGGGCTTAGTAAATGTACAGAGTTCGGGGTGCTGCACATACTCATGAGAGCAAGGGGTAGAGCTTCCACCCAAGTCAATGTACTTTAAGCTCAGATCTTTGCAATCTTTGCTTTCAGAATACCATTACTTTTTTCAACAGTCCATGCTGCCTTTGGGTTATAGAGCAATGGAATTTTTGCTTTATGGCCAATGTCCTGGTTAACAGTTCCATAAATCTGTTTAAAAAATGTGTGCCATTGTCCGAGGAAGTTAAACGAGACAGGGCGAAATGTGGAAAAAGTTCTTTCAATAGACACTTGGCTACTGTTGAGGCATCATTCTTCTTGGTCACGTAGGTTTCGACCCAGCCTGAGAACATACAGACAGCCTCCAGTGCATAACGAAAATTGTTATTTGGAGGCATCTCTATAAAGTCGAGCTGCAAATGTTCAAAAGGTGCCTCAGGCGGTGCATGTAGGGTGTCTCCTTGGGAGTCGGAGTTCTGTTACCTGCAGTATGTTGGCTACAAATCACACATTTTAGAAATCATTTCAGCTGCTTTCCTAAACTTACAAATGGTCCACCATTTAGAAAATACTGCACACTTGGCATCCATTCCTAAATATGCTGGTCCATGTATAGTGTAGGCCATGGGCTGAACTGTAGAATCAGATAGCATTGTCCTCCCTTCAAGATCCTTTCAGATCCCATGTACCAGCTTCCCTTTCCTGTCACATTTCTCCTTTTCTACAATGGTAGCTTCACTCTGCAATTGTTTTATATCGTATGCATTATAATCTCCCTTGGTATCATTGAAAGTATATAAGACATACGTTAATGAGGTGGGCCGTTGGGCTGTATTCTTGGCAGTAGCACCTGTAAAAGCATTTACTTTACCAACATCTACAATTTTCTTAAATGTGTTACATTTTATTATTGATACCTTTCTTGGTAATGACAGGGCATTCAAGAGTGTGACAGTCAAAGTACCATGGTGTACTCTCTGTCTCAGAGATGTGAGAAATCCCCTTTTTTCCGTATTTGACTAAAATTGTGTGCAACTCCAAAAGCGTACTGGCTATCTGTATAGATATTTACTTTTAATCCTGCACTTGATTCACAGACCCTTGCTAAGGCAATTATTTTAGTCGCTTGTGCAGTTATTCTGGTATTTTACATGATCCATCCATCCATACATCACCATCTCTGCCTGTCATAGGCGTGTTTAGAAGATCTGTTCTGCCCTTTGAGGTTTCTTCCGTAACAAATATACAATCATGGGATATCTCTATGCACTGGCATGGAGTCGGAAGTAGTGTGACTGGATTCAATACATTACAGCGATGTAACACAAAAAAATATGAGGTGCTAACAGTCTTAGTTCGTAATGTGAAAGCCTAGCATTTGTTAGGTGCTGTGTCCGCGTTTTTTCAATAACCATTTTACTGAATGGGGAACATTCAACATGACTTTTATTTCCTAATATCAACGTTTCTGCTTGTAGTGACACCGTGGCTGCCGCTGTGCCACGGCAACACATAGGTAATTATTTGACTACTGAATCCAATGTGGCCGAAAAATAATCACAAGGTCGTTTATAGTCTCCCTGTTGTTGGGTCAAACCCGCTAGAGCACAACAATCCCTCTCATGACCAAGGAAATTACATTCTTTCTCATAATTTGCCATGTCCAATGCAGGGGTCACATAATGATTGGCGGATAGTAAAAAAAACTGCTGTAGTGGTCTTGATTCCATTGTACACAGGGCCTGCAACATCTTTGCACTTAAGGGCTTGCAAGGGTTTAGATATAAGTGAAATATTCAGTATCCACTGTCTACAAGATCTAGCCATGGCTAAGAATGCTCTAACTTATTGTTGTGTGGTGGGTGGTGGAATCTGCAAATTAGTGTGTATTCCTTTGGGGCTAGTTCTCCTTACCCCTTTTGAAAGGAGGTGAACTAAAAAGGCAACCTCCTGTTGAACAAATTGTAACTTTATAGGTGAAACCTTTTATCTGTGATCATGCAGAAAATTCAATAAGTTTATATTCTCATCAATCCTGTAAATAGGTACTACATAACAAAATGTCATCAATGTATTATGTTGTGATAGTGTTCTGATTAGGGATACAATTGTCTAGTTGTGCTTAAGAACTTGAGAACATATAGAAGGAGACTCAGTAAATTCTTGTAGATTTCTTTGTAAACAGTAGGGACACCAATAGAATGTAAATGAAAATAAATACTGGGAATCATGGTGCTAGAGAATAGAGAATAAAGGCATTTTTCAAGTCTGTAACTGAAAAAAATAGGTTGCTGTGGGGGGTACAGTTGCAAGTATTGTTACCAAAGGAAAACAAGGTTCAACAACTTCAATTAATTTCCCTAAGGTCAACCAGTAGCCTCCAAGCATCAGGTTTACTAGGGACACTGCTCTACTTTAATATGGGTAGAATCGGACTATTGCAAGAGCTCCAGCCTATTTGTTTGATAATGCCATCCCTCAATAAGTCTGCTATTACTTTCTGTAATCCGAGCTCTCCCTCTTGCGAAATTTCGTATTGAGAGATGCATGGTTTAACTTTTCTCCCTTTAACTTCAGCTTCCACAAAGGGTCCCCTCAAATCTACAGTGATAGCCACTTGCTCCCCTCCCTCTCTCGGGCACCCTATGTCATTTAATCATAGGCGTAGTCGATGACTTTAGTAGTCATGTTAACCAATTGAGGATCTTCTTTCTCATTATCAAAATGGTTACCCTGATGATGGGCTGCCCTAGAGGTTTCTGTCCATGTAGCTACCATTGATGGGCCAAGAACTCTACCCCTTGGAACCAATTGTCTCCTTCTATTCTGTTATACTTTCTCAAACATAACCTTCTCCGTTACACACCAACTCGTTCTCTCCGCTCCACCCATCACAATCATCTAGTAGCACCACGTACTAGAACAGTCACCTGGGGCGATAGGCGTTTTTTGGTTGCCGCCCCAAAACTCTGTAATTCCCTACCTTCTTACATCAGGACCAGTCCATCCCTGCTTATATTTCGTAAACAACTTAAGACTTGGTTGTTTGATCAATAGTTAGGAAGGTTCCGTTGGTTCTCCTGGATGTTGACCTATGCCCTTTAGCCAGCGCCGAGGCGCCTACGGGTATTCGCCGCGCTTTAAAAATGACAATAAATAAATAAAATAAATTATGAGGGACATTATCACAGCGCTTGAAAAATCCCCAAAATTTTACTAGACCTGTAGGTCTATGACCTAAATGATCTACTCGACCTAATTATAATGCTCTTGACCCATAAACTGGTTTCAAATTATGTGATCCTGGGCAAATATTTAAATTCACTGAAACGCCATTGTCTTCTTTATCATATATGAGAGCACCTTCAAATATGCAAGTTCAACACGTCTGCTATACATAAAACGCTTTTTTTTATTTAATAGACTAAACATTAGCTTGATATAGAATGCAAATCAAGCCACATATAACATACACTTCACTGCAGACTTACCTCTTCATTCATTAAATGCATTGTCATCAGGGCTTGGATAGGAATGTCTCTCACATCATTTTTAAAAACTATCACTTTTAACAAATGCTTAACTAAAGCATAAAGTAGCAGCCCAACTGTTATTTGCAATCAGCAGATTTTACATTGAAATGGCCACAGAATTTGTCACTGACACATGGTTTTAAAACTATATAGTGTACAATGTTTGGAAATAAAGTTTCTGCAAATATGTGTCATTTGCACATCAAGTAAAGTGTTCTGATTTATTTTCCTCCAATCTAAATCGTTGTTGGCATCACACTTCTGAAATACAAGAAAAAGTTTTCATAATTTCCGATCTACTTGTACTATTCATTTACAAGCTGTTCAAATGTTGTTATGGAGAAAAAAACAGACATTTTACCGCATTTTGTTTCACAATTATTGTGAAATAGCTCACTTGACAAAAACCATTAACTGTAAAAAGCGAAAGAAAAGTAAACACCATTTTCCAGGAACACATGAGCAACAATTAGTAAAAAAAAAAAAATGACATTTGACCTCTGTCCTTGAGCTGTTGGCAAGTGTGTCAAGATAAAACAAGATTTAAAGGTGTTTTAATTGCTCATTCACTTTCTGAAGAACAGAACACTTTTTCCTTCCAGCTTAAGTTTACTCGCCAGCAGGATCAAGTAAGTGCTAAAAATAGCTCGGCCTGCTAAAATTCCACTCGCAATTGCGAGTGGGCAAGTGGATTTTTCAAGGCCTGCATCCGGGCCAATAATGTGGATCCCCACAATTTTACATGTATCCGTACCTTTCTAGATCCAGGTGGGGCAGAGTTCCCCTTCCTCTTCCTCTACCTACCCTATAGCCTCTTCTGTCCTGTCCCTGACCGCATTGCAGTAGTTGCATTAACACACACCTCTTTAATATTTTGTGCTTTTTGCCTCTCATTTCTTCCTCTTTGCCTAGTTTTTCAGCATAGTATTGGGCTATTACTAATATATTGGTTAAAGGTTTTACTGTTCAACATGGTGTAGATTGCTTTATGGCAGCCTTAAGGGGTCCTGTACTTCTTGCACAAAACAATTTACTAAAGCTTGTTCAGCCCCATCAGCGAGACATCCAGCCTGCTATGGGCAGCAAATATTTTCTGTAGTCGACCATAAAAGGCATTCACTTGTTGTGTTGATCTCTTTTGGCACTTCGCACCTTCGCCCAGCCCATAGATTTTCGAGGCTCTAATGTATGTACGAATTCCAAAATGTTGCCTGGTAAAGCAAGAATTTGCCCAGGAAGGCTGCATGTGTCTAAACGACATACATATTTGACAATTGCTTCCGCCCATTTTACAGTGACACAGTCTGTTACACATTTTCTCCATAGTTTGGGGCGAAGAAGTATGGAGAACATCTGATCCAGATCGTCTGGGGTCCATTGACTTATCTTTAATACCCTTTCTACATTAGTATACCATTCATCTGGATGTTCCCGAATGTTGAGAAATTCATTATCAAAAGATACCAATTCTAATTTACACCAGAGTGTGTGAACAAAATAAGTAGGATGATCTTTATTATACCCGTTCACTTGTTTCATTGGAAAGGCTCCTTCCCTTTGGAGGTCATTAAAACGACCTATCTATCCCAATACAAGTTTTAAGGCATCTGTTGCCCAGTGGGCTTCCATTGTATTTTCTTTCACCAGTTCATCAATTCAAAAATGGTCCAGGGGGAATTTAAACTTGGGACTTCTTTCCTTTTCATCACAATCTGCATGAAAGTCCTTATCTGTCTCACATAGATATTTACACAAGCCTGCCAGGACATAATTATTCATCATCGCTTCAGAGTTCGTGGGGAATTTTGATTTGCGCTCAGGAATATTTTTAGATCCTGTGTCCTGTACTTTGTTGGTCCAATTTGTTACAAATGCTAGTTTAACTTGGTCTAAACTAGTGTGAATTTAGATGTTTCAATTAACTACTTCCTGGTATCCCCATTATCCTCTCTATTTTCACTATTCTTGTCTTTTTTCTTTCGCTGGCTGTGCCAACTCCGTACAGGAAGGTGGACTTGATGTCCCTGAGAGAATATCTTCCATAAACTGGTCCATAGCCTCTAAAGAGGCAGACGGTTGGGCATTATAACAGCCCTCTTCCTGTAAGGTATCTCCCCGTAAAGCTTCTATTTTTCACTGTTTGCACACCAATTCCTCCATACATGTGTTAGTCCTTTTAGACTCTATCTTTCACCATTCTTTCTCGGGCATATGCATCCCACTTGTTCAGAATCTAATCATACCAATTTAACTTTCAACCTTTTTC
Source organism: Lissotriton vulgaris (assembly GCF_964263255.1). Classification (NCBI taxonomy): domain Eukaryota; kingdom Metazoa; phylum Chordata; class Amphibia; order Caudata; family Salamandridae; genus Lissotriton; species Lissotriton vulgaris. The sequence continues at coordinate 146,826,127 of NC_141697.1, read as the reverse complement.
TGAAAGTATTTCTCTAAGATAGCATAATTTACAGAAATCAAAAGTACCCTCCACAGGAAATTGTAATGAAGGATTCTTTCCGGTAAATCTATTCTATTTACGTACATATAATCCTATTTCAAACCCATTTTTATTCATTTTGTCCCAAGCTGGCGAATCTTTATGAGGTGACTGTTGGGCTTGATCAGGTTTTGAGTCTTTAGTACACGAGTTACCCATCTTGTCATAAACCTAAAGCCTTCAAGAGATATAACCAGAGAAAATAGTTTTTATCATACATCATCATATGGTTTTCATCACCAAACATTTATCATCTTCATGATCATCACATATAGGCCTTTAGCATCATCATCATCATCACCATTTATTGGCATGTGCATTCATTTGCTTACCCATTCTCGACGACTGCACCTTGGTATTGTTTTGGGATTTTAGTCATACCAGTCTTGTGATCTCAAAGTAGTTCCCTCCACTGGTTTTAACTCTTGGATGAGCAATCCCTTCTGGAGGTGTATACTTCAGAAGCTTGGCGGGACCCCTCCGGCCCAGTGCTCGTGGCATTCCACCGCCCAGCTGGACTAGGCGTGATTAAATCTCAGCGGTGAATCCAAATTTGTAAAAGAATAATTCATTTTCCTTGAGAAAAGGACAAGTTCAAGGTACAGTTGTGGAGTTTTTATTGAGCTGAGAGAGACACGGTTCCCAAGTGCACTCTATCCGCTCATGACTCACACAAGTTTATATACAAAAGTCATGCCATTGCACTACATTGAAAGCTACGCCTCATTTCGAAAAAAAATATTGCGCACAAAGCTCAAGACACTTTATTGGAAATAGGGTCAGGTGCAACAACCGTCGGGCGCAGGCTGTCGGCAATTCATTTGTATTTTCCTAATAACACAACAATAGGTCAGTTTTCTATAAGACAATGAGTTATTGAGAGAATGGGGCATTTTCCTGAGCCCCTGCTTAAAATGTGCCAAAGATATAAATTTAGACAGATTGTCTCGAGCAGTATCAAGTCTAGTAAATAAACAGATGAATGAGAATAGCACCTGTGTATGAGTGATTCTGAAGAACATAGCTGTCTACAAAAACATTTCACGGAAACGCATGTCCTTTAAACACAACAAGATAGCACAAAGTTTGAACTGGTCTTAGCATTTATGCAAAATGGATGACATAGAAATACAAAATGCAGGCTAGTCTAAAAGGAAACAAGGTAAATGTAGTCTTTCTTGCCTGTGCAAGGCTTAAAGATATTCTCCCAGTGAAGGTCTTCCAGGATGTAGATTCCTAGTCTATAGAGCGGATTCTTGTATGCCTTTTCCAATATAATTGGAGCATTAGGATGTCATTATATCCTAGTGAAGTTGAAACAGCCACTTTCTGCCTGTTTAACGGCAAGCCTTCTCCACACCCATTCTACTCCCTCTCCCACACATTTATCTCTTTACGCTTCTCCACAGTACATCCGACTATGATCTCATCCAGTGGGTTACATTAAGGTTCTCTCAACTAACACAAAGGGAACAATTACCAGCCAGACACATAACTAGCTTGTGTAGCCAGGTAATATTGCCAGATCATCTCAGTTCCCCCGCGCACAAGGGGTGGCAGGGGCAACTGGGAGGGATTGACCCCGGCATCTCCTGGGGAATTTTAGCACCAAATCCAAATCCGAGCACCATTCTGGGAGTTCTTCACTCGCAGTGTCACCACAGAAAGCAGAAGCACAAACTCTCTTCCTTCTCTTCACCTGGATATGAAAGAAACACAAGAGTTGGAAGGAGCCTTCCAGGATTCCTCTTAAGAATACTTCTGAAACTCTGTAGACAGAGTAGAGAGGCTTAGAATGAAGTGGGGGTAGACTCAGTATGGGTTTAGAGAAGGGCACAGTACTGAGTCTGCCCATATAAAATCAACATAAGAAATTAGGGAAGCCCAGGATCAGGGCGGTGAGGCTGCACTTGTAGAAGTGAGATTCCTATCAGTCTCAATGGTGCAGGGACACCCTTTAGTCTACAGGTTCAATAAATGAGGATCAACACTGGAGTGGAACAAAACGCAGGTTTATTATATCATGAGATGAGTCTCATCACTCAGACACTGCAAGTGCCGGAGGGAGGGGGCTAACAAATACAAGTTCACACATGGCATTTATACTTTTCGGTGCCTCGTGAAAAACAATGAAACCACTTAGTCATTGTAACATAATGCTTACGCAACCCCTTTGTATAATGCTTACATGCTGAACTGTTGAATCCTGATAACCCCCCCTACCCACGTCATCTTTGTAGATAGGCAAGGGTGGGTACAGGCGTTGGTGGGCTTGTAGATAGGAACATCTGCGTTTTCTGGGCCTTTCGGCAGGGCAGGGCCTCTATTCTGGCACGTAAGTATTATAAGCACAACCAGCTTTCAGTGAACACGTAACTTCTGTCTTTATGAAAGTCCCCGCAGAAACACAAAAATGGGGGCTGGTAGACAAAATGGAAGAGGAGTAGAGGCTAACTTAACAGAATACATTTTTTACCGTTCAACACCCTCATTATGCTGAACCTATCCGCACCCTTCGACGTGGTCCACCATGATCTCATGGACCATTTGTCGGAGTGTGGAGTCCAGAGCAAGGCATGGAGGTTATTAAACACCTTTCCTACAGATAGAACACTAATAGTGTCCCTAGGGACATACTACTCCAAACCATTTTCTCTGCCATGTGGAGTGCCACAGGGGTCATCCATCAGCTCTACCCATTTTAATGTTTATGTGGCGCCCTTGGCCCCCCTGATCAGATCCTATGGTTTCAGTCTTACCTCATATGCAGATGACACATTGCAGTGTCACTGCTACCGGGACAAGAATCGGGGATGAGTAAGAAGTTTCATGACTGCATGGAAGCAGTTAAGACCTGGATGGCACAGAACTGCCTGAACTTAAACTCGGGCAAAAACAAGATCCTTATGTTTGGAAATAAGGCCAACTTCTGGGTCACGGACTGGTGGCCGATAGAACTGGGTACACTCCCTAAACCCACAAGGAAGGCAAAAAAAGTGGGAGTTATACTGGATGATAGACTGAGCTTTGAGGACCAGATAAACACCATGACCTCAGCCACTTTCCACTCTCTTACACTGATTCAAAAGGTTAAACCATTCCTGCCGGAAGACAGTTTACGAATTGTCGTCTCAGCCCTCATATTATCACGGCTGGATTATTGTAACAGGCTCTACTTGAATATTGAAGAGCGGCACCTTCATAAACTGCAGATCCTGCAAAACGTGGCAGCAAGACTTGTAACCGGTACCCCAACATTTGTGTCTGTCGCCAAGGAAATTTAAATACTACACTGGCTGCCTATCAGGAAACTGGTGCGCTTCAAGTCTTTATGTACAGTCTTCAAGGTGCTACAAGGCCAGGGTCCTTAATTTTTGATACACCGGTTTCAATGGTACACTCCCAAAAGAACTCTTGAGATCACTAGGAGCCAATCTAGTGAGCGTACCACCCACGAAGAAAGCTACATGGGGGAGGAGAAGCTTAATCACATGTGCAGCCAAGGCTTGTAATGCCCTTCCTTGGAATATGAGGAACTCAACTGATCTCATATTCAAGAAATAAATGAAAACAAGGCTATTTAACCTATAGAGTCTCCCATTGACACCTCCCCTGCAATCTTGATCTCAGTAGAGTTAGCTACCAGCGCCACGACACCCCCGGGTAGCAGTTGCACTTTAGAAATATAATGAACATAACTAGACTAGAGTGGAGTGGAGTGGAGTGGAGTGGTATGGTGTAGAGTGGCTTGAAGTGGGGGAGAGCAAAGTGGGGTAGGGCAAAGTGGCATACAGTACAATGGCATTGTGTGCAGTGGGGTAGAGTAGAACGGCATGGAGTGGACTGTCGCACAGTGTATTGGCATGGAGTAGAGCGGTGCACGGTAGAGTGCTGTGATGTAGATAGCTGTGGCATAGAGTGGTGCAGAGTAGAGTGGTGCATAGTGCACTGGGATACACTGCAGTAGTTATAGAGGTGTAGAGTGCAGTGGCATAGAGTAGAGTGGTGCAAAGGAGAGTAGTGAGGAGTAGAGTAGACTGCAGTTCCGCATAGTAGAGTGGCGTAGAGTGCGTTGGTGTAGAGGGCAGTGGCAGAGTGCAATGGCCCAGAGTAGAGTGCAGTGGCAAAGAGTAGAGTAAAGCACAGTGGGGAAGAATAGAGTGGTGCAAAGTTAAGCACAGTGGCAGATAGTAGAGTGGTATAGAGTAAGGCACAGTGGCCTAGAGTGGTGCAGAGTAAAGTGCTGAGGCGTAGAGTGCAGTGGTGCAATGTAGAGTGGCATAGAATACAGTGGCTGAGAGTAGAATGGAGGAGAGTGCAGTGGTGAATATTAGAGTGCAGTGGCATAGAGTGCATTGGCGCAGAGTAGAGTGGTGCAGAGTAGATTTGAATAGTGCAGAGTGCAGGGGTGAAGAATGAAGTTGCGTAGAGTGTCAGACTGCTGTGACACAAAGGTGCAGTGGTGTACAGTGCAGTAGTGTAGATTAGAGAGGTGTAGAGTGCAGTGGCAAAAAGTGGTCCAGAGTAGAGTGGTGCAGAGTAAATTAAAGTGGCCTAGAGTTCATTGGTGCAGAGTGGAGTGGGGTGGCGTAAGTGCAGTTGCACAGAGTAGAGTGGTGTAGAGTGCCATAGTGTAGAGCAGAGTGCAGGGGAGTAGAGTGCAGTAACAGAGTAGAGAAGAGCAGAGTGGCGTAGAGTGCAGTGACACAGAGTGCAGTGTGGGAGGGGCAAGAAACAACATGGAAGGGGGGACAGGTGGGTAGGAATAGAAGCTACATGGGCGGGGATATAAGAGATACACTGAAAACACAAACACTAATAGAGTGCTTGAACACAAAAAAAGTAGCTCCAAAAACGGTATTAGTGAATGGACAGAAGTACGTGGTCCATGCTCCAGTAGTGTGCCAAACACAAGAGTACATGACCACTGCATGCCATGATAAACGTGGACAAAGGAAATGAGACCAACGCCCAAGCTAATAAATGGTAAGAAATGGGTGAGCTGTAAGCACACTTAATGTAAACATAGAGACAGCACATGCGCGGTCTAAGCAAAACCTAAAAAGGGACTTCTTTTTGTATTTTTTGTCTTAGAAAAGGACACTTTAGGAATAAGGAAAGTGTGGTGATATTGTGCTGTTAAAAAAACTCGCTAAAAAAAGCTGTGTGAGAGGAAAATGCAACAAACTATGTTGAATCATTTTGAATTGAATGCCTACTTGAAATATTTTCTCTGGTAAATGTTACTGAATCCCAATTTAAAAGTTGGTCTTAGAAACAAAGCTTATATCTCAAAAATAAAACCTTGAAAGGTACACTGACTGGTACGGTAGGAGAAAATAAAAGTCAATCACCAAAATGTGATCCGAATAGAAAGATTGCCAATTAAGACAGAAGGCTAGGATCACATTCTAACATGCAGACTGACGGATGAGCACAGAAATGTTGAAAAAGAAACAACATTGATAGAGATGTACAGAAAATGGCTTTGAGACAAGCAAAAAGAGAATGAAAGAAACAAGAAAGAAAGTAAGTAAAACATTTGCAGTTAAAACGGGAATGTGTTTTTATTTCCTAAAAATGGTTTGCACTCTACGTACGTGACAGCCTGTTTTTTCAAGTAGTCCCATGATTAGGGTATAGGTACGAGTAGACTCATTTCAGAATACCCGCCCACACACACACCTACAAAACATACAAAAGCAGGTTCTAGTCCCCATTGTGAAAGGTTATCTAGAGTTTTGCCTAGAACGTAACCTTTGGTCAAAAACAAACCTGCTCCAAAAACCTCAATGCTTGTTTCGCTAAGGTAGCATTGGTAAAAATATATAAAAAAACTCAACTTTTTTCAGAGGTGCATATCTGCCACCATGGCCTGTTGACACAGATTAATGTTGCAGACCATTAGTTTGCAAGATATGTTACCATGGGCCTTAACAGGTTGGGAAGGACAATATTAACCGAAATAGCAATGTTATAAGTACTGAGAATACAAGTGCTCTGACCCACCTACCACGAATGAGTTCTGTTTTGACATCAGAATTTAAATGAGGTGCTAATACGTGAATGGCACTACTTCTCAAACACCAACAACCAATCTCTGAAAAAACTAGCCAGTCACACATGAAACGTCCCATCCGGTCTCTTTGGTAGTTACATATTTTTATTTTGGGCTTATGATTCTGGTGCCTTGATTAAAGTAAGGCTGTCAAGGGAGATCGTTTTTCAGCCGGTCCAGGACAGGCATCAGTCTTCAAGGACATTAAAAAAGCCAGATTGAAATATTAAATGATATATATTCTTTGGCTCTACTGTACACTAAGTGTGATATAAAAAGAGTAGCTCTTCAGGGCCGTCGAGTAGCAATTGTTAAATGTTCATGTAACTTATTTTGTTTCCTTGGCGTTAGTGGAAACAGTAGCAGGCAGTGTTTCCCTGGAACAGAGACACTGCTAATTATCACTCATTGAATGTAAACTGAAGAGTAACAATATTTTTCCAGTAGTGTACCCTTGGAGAAGAAACTTCAAACCCCTCAACACTTCTGTGGGCCCACGTGTGTTATCATTGTGATCATTTGTAGAGGTGAAGGCCCGGATTATAGTCGCTTACTTTAAGAGACTTTCTTGTGTAAATGTGTGGAAAATGTATTTTTCTGAAACATTTGTGCAAAGAAAATAAGCACGTGAATTCACAACCTGCCATGACAGCAGTTTTGGCATTCCGGTATTCCTTGCTCAGAATCCATGTGCTCAGTGGTTTTTCCCTGAAAGGAATGAGGGACTTTAGCTAAAAAAAAGAGGTTCTGTTAAAGAGCATAAAATAATATTGTTCATACCTATGTCATTTTTATTGTACAGCATTATGGACGCTCACCATCCTTGGTGGCAAACAAGTTATGGCCTAATTCCCATGGATGACTTCTTTTCATGTGCATTACTTTCATACTGTTATTATGACAAAAGGTGGCCAATAAGGTTCTAAAACATTTAACAAAAAAATAAAATAAAACCTTTGTGACTAGTGAGATTAAGCATTAGCTCTTCATCACTTACAGTTCATATACACGGGTTATTTGTAACGCCTCAAGGACTTAATTGCATATGCAAATATAAAAACAAACTTGATAACTATATTATGGTAAAATAATTGCATTTAAAGGATGCCCTTATGTATGGCCTTGTTTCTCTTTATGTTCACTGGTTTCCTCAGGACTTGCAATATCCTCATAATGTATAGAAGGGGGTACTGTATTTCTTATAATTCCTGGTCACACCATAACTTTTCCCACAAACCACTTATATCCTTGGTTTGGTGCTCCTTCATATGAGAAAGAAAGGATGTTTGTTAACATGAAGAACAAAATTAGAATCTCTAGTGCAAAACTAAACACATAAAACATAGGTATTTGTTTCACAATGTGCGTGTGATTGTGCATGGCTCGTGCATCTGTCTGCTGCACCAACTGCTACCCTTCCATGCCCTGTTTTTTTTTTTGTCATTCATCGGACTCCATTATTTGCCTTTGTAAAATCGCAGTCTGAAGTTGGCGTACGGCTAAAGCCTAAAGGCTGAAGGGGGCGGTGGCAGCAGCTCTATTGGTAATGTTTTAAGTGCTTGCTTGCCCCCGATCCCAGGAAAGAAATTATTGTAATACATTGTCCTCCTGATCGTTTTTGAGTGCTGGCCATCAGTCTTAACCCTGACCAGTGCTGTCAAAAAATGTTGATAGACCTGTTGGTCTAGTAACTTTAATAATCTACTCGACCTAACTGTAATGTACTTGACCCGTGAACTGTTCTCAAATTGTGTGATCCTAGTTAATATTTTGTCTTATGGAGCCACCTTTTTCTTTATTATAACATAAGAGAGCACCTTCAAATTAGCAAGTTCACTATTTTTGCTGTACAAAAAACTTTTATTTACTAGACTACATCTTTGCTCCATGTATAACAAGAATTTAGCCCATATACAGGGTACACATGATCCTTGGCTTGCCTCTCTGTTCTCTAATAACATTGTCATCTGGGCAGGAGCAGTAATAATCCCAAATTCATGTTTAAAAACTCACTTTTCATAAATATATTACCAAATCATGATATGGTAGTGTGCTGTCATTTACAGATGACATATTTTCCATTGAAATGGCCACAAAACCTTCCCACGAACATGTAGTGTTACTGATAATAGCGCATAATCAGTGTTTGGAAATTGGGTCTCAGCAAAAATATAAAAATAGGCACATCGCCAAGTAAAGTGCTCTAATTTGTTTTGATCCTATAACAATATTGTTTTCATCACAGAATTACAAAAATGGGTCTTCATAACTAGTGAAGTTTATTTGAAATATTCACTTAACTATTTCAGTGTTATGTTAGAAAAATCATGATATCTTTCAGCCTTTCATTTCACATGCTTTGCACAGTTCAATTGTCACAAAGTTCACTTTACAAAATCCTCTAACTTCAATCAGAGAAAGAAAATAAAATGTAGGAAGACAAACTGGCTTTTGACCTCTGAAAGCCAGCAAAAATGACAGGAAAAATTTATTTTAAAGCATTTGTATTGCTGTTTCACTTTGTGAGCAATAAAGATGCCTTTAAATCGTATCTTGTCACATTTGCTCTGCAGTAAGGGCTAGTACGCCCTAAAAATAGCGTGTTTTGGAAATATCTTGCTCGACAGTGCAAGTGGATTTTTCGAACCCTGACTTATATGTTAATTATAGACTGGCAATACAAGTATATAGCTCCTTGATCAAACATATGACATTTTTCTACCAAATACATTATAGCCTACAACAACTTCAGAGATGGATCCAAAAATTACTACAGACCAAACTAATATGTAGAACTTAGCGGTTACAGTATATGACCATATTTATCTAAGCAATACCCTTTCAGGCTTAGAGTGCTGCATATATTAAGCAAAAAAAGAAATTGGGAACCCTGGGTAGTTCCCAGGTTTTATAAGGTGGGCAGCTCCTTCATATGGAGCACTCCACTACACCATCAACAGTGTAAAACTGGTCAACTCAAATGTCTGTTTTTCTAGCAGTTTAAAGCATAGGATGAGCACAGTTCCATCCACACCGAGCTAAACAAGTGACAGAGACATATGTCATTTTTGCTGCACAGTCTTTAAGCATAGGATTAGCTATTGCCATCCATACCCAGCTGAAAAATGCCTAAAGGCTTTTACCATTCCAGGCACACTATTGCAGCTTTGGATTGGTACAATACCATATAAGCTAACCTGGAATTAATAGAACCAGCCCCTGAAACGCATTGCTCTCTTATTAGGGATCGTCAGAAATGCATGTATATTCACCACATATACTACTGCTCAACCACCCAGACTTCTCTTCAATGTTAGATAAAGTTGTGAAGAGCGGGCTGGAGAAAGAAGGGCTGGGGTGAGTGGAACAATTATTTATAGATTAAAAACATGACAACACAATTTAGGAGCATCGGGAATTAACAGCCTTTGTTATGTATATTCTATGCATTAGATGTGGTTTTCCTTAAATGGCTCTTATTCCTCCTGGAAGGACTGTCCCTCGTTTTCTCTGCATACCAAAATGTTGGTGAAACAAGGAGGGATGCTCTGGATAACCAAGCTATAGTGTCTATACACTGATTGCGGTGGCTTAACAAACAAAGTGCTGGAGCAGTGGAAGCTGGACCTGGGGGAATGGTATTGAATTTGTAGTGTTGATATACTGTTCAGGGTTTGAAAAATCATGAAAATGTTACTAGATCTGCATGTCTAGTAATTTGAAAAATCTATTTGACCTATCTGTAATGTACTTGACCTCTGTCTCTGAAAGCCATGCAAATGTGCAAGATAAGATTTAAAGGCAAAGGGGCGTGGCTTGGACGCCGATCGGGATGGCGGCGTGAGCTTGCAGCTCCGCGCGGAATCCCGCTAATTCTCCTGATTCCTGCACCCCGAGCGACCCGTGGTCGATAATCCTGCCCTGCGAAGTGTAGGGGGGCCACTAGGCGTCGATGGATGGCTGCTGGGGGACCGCTGGCCCCGGGGAAACCTCGATGAACGACGGCTGAGGTGTCGCCGAGAGTGTGAGGAAAATGGCGGCGGGGCGGACCTACGGCTCTGGACGACGACATTGAGCAATCTTGGCACCGACTGGTGGGGGGACCCACTGCTGTGAGATCGGCGCTGTGGGGGCTGTGGCGACGGTCCCGAAGATTGGGGGACCGGGAACCCGGCGCTGTTTGGGCATCGGGGACGATTGCTCGCCGCTATCCCTCCTCCTTCCCCTTCTCCTTCCGGATCTGAAGGGGGCAAGCCGGACGGAGCTAACCCATTTGGTCCTTGGAGTGGCGGGCATCAGAGGTGGCACTTGATCCTGTACATTATTGAGACGTTTGCTCCGCCACACGGCAACTGCCTGGACTAAGCGGATCTCTTTGCCTGTGGCGCAGTACCCTAAGATGGCGGCTATAGGAGGAACGGCGGCTGTGGAGCTGGGACAGGAGGACTTGGCTGCACTGTCCCAGGTGGGCGAGGCCCCCCCGCAGATGTTGGACCAGGAGCAGCGACTGAATCGGCGCTTGGACGCCATACTGGACGCTATCACCTCGACCAAGGAGGCGTTGCAGCAGGACATTGCTCAAGTTGCCACGGGGCTGGGGCTATTGCGAGCGGACCATGCGAAGCTGGCGGATAAGGTCAAGGACCATGATCAGCTCCTATCGGACCTGAAACAGTCGGTGGTGACCGCGGAACATAAGATAACAGACATCCTGGCCCGGTTGGACTCGCTGGAACGACGAGCGGAGGATGCCGAAGGCCGCAATAGGCGGAACAACGTACGGGTTGTAGGCCTGCCGGAACGAATTGACGGGGAAGATGCGGTGGCCTACATGGAGAACTGGTTTCGAACTGTGGTGGCACCAGAGGGGCTTACTCCTTTCTTTAACCTGGAACGAGCCCACAGGGTGCCGGCTCGCCCGCCAACGCTTGGCCGCCCTCCCCGACCGATGGTGGTGCGGCTCCTCCATTATAAAGACCGGGACCTCCTCATCCAGAGGGCTAGGGCGTCGGGCCCGTATGAGGTTGAGAACAGCAGGGTTACGATCTTCCCGGATTACACCCAGGCGGTCCAGAAGAATAGGGCGTCGTTTCTGGCGGTGAAGAAGGAACTGCGAGAGGAGGGCATCCAGTACTCCTTGCTCTTCCCGGCCAAGCTGCGGGTCATCCTGGATGAGACCACGCACTTCTTTCAGTCCCCGGACGAGGCATGGCAGTGGCTGGAATCGTACAGGGCCGGGACGGACAGGTCTCACAGAAGTAGACGAGATCGGCCTAAACCACCTCGGGTCAGACAATCGCAACGGATTCGGTCCCGCAATAGGCGCCAGCGGGAGAAACGGGAGGCCCAAATGGCTGCGGACAAGAGAGAGGCGCTTGCGGCGACGGCGGCCATTACGGGGTCGCAGCAGGGAAGCGAACTGGCGGAGACGGACTCTGGCGACGAAGGCGGCAGGACTGGGGAGGACCTTTCGGAGGCGGAGAGTTCGAAGGGGCCGGTGGTCACCCCCCAGACATCTGATGGGATTTTTTGTGGTTGATGCTTCATTGGAACTTGGACACGGTTTTTTGGTAGGGTGATATCCTGTTGGAGATGGGTGGGTTGCTGGGTAGGGTGCCGCGTTGGCAAGATGGGATGGGGAGCGCGGGGCGTGGGTTCCGCTCGCTGGGGTCGGCGATAACTCACCCCCCCAGGGCCCTTAAGGCCTTCTGTGGTGGCGACCACAGGTTAGACGGATGTGTGCTTGGTTTGAGGTTTGGATCGGGGCTGACACTGGGTTTGTAGGCTCTGTCCTGGGGAGCGGGGTTTGGGGTGTTTTCTTTTCCAATGTTTGTTTCGGGGGGGGCAACTGCTATGGTGTGGGCGCGAACTGGCACTGTTTGACTTGGATTGTTCACTATCAGTATGGGGACGTTACCTAACTTAAAATGCCTGACGTGGAATGTCCGAGGGCTGCGAACTATGGTCAAGCGCCACAAGGTACATGCATATTTGGTGCGCAGGGGGGTCCAGGTTGCCATGCTGCAAGAGACCCATTTGACGAAAAAGGAATGTGCAGCACTGCAAAAAAGATGGCGGGGTCAGGTGTTTGGCACCACTTACTCAGCATATGCTCGGGGGGTACTGATATGGGTGAGAGCGGGGATACCGTTTCAGGTACTGAACCAAGTGGTAGATCCTGAGGGCAGGTTTGTGGCGGTGGAGGGGCGGTTGTATGGTCGGGATGTGACTCTCTGTTGTGTGTATGCGCCAAATGCTGATCAGGCCCGATTCTTCGATGGCCTTTCCGGGTCCTTGGCCTCTTTCCTAGCGGGCCCGGTGATATTGGGAGGGGATTTTAATTCAATTACAGATGTGGTCTTGGACAGGTCTCACCCTCCCCTTGTTGATTCCCCGGTACGCAAGTTAGCCATGCACAGGAAGGATTGGCAGGATAGGTGGGGGTTGCTGGATGTATGGCGGGAACAACACAGGGATGCCAGGGATTACTCCTTTTTCTCAGCCCTCCATGCACTACATGTGAGAATTGACTCGGTGCTCTGTAGCGGGTCCCTGGCCCCATTGATCTCTCATACGGAATACCTGGCCAGAACCATATCGGATCATAATCCCCTATTAGTACATGTCCAGTGGCAACGGGAGCGCTCGGCGATTCCAACATGGCGGCTCCGGCCAGACACGTTGGAGGACTCAGTGTTCAGTGAAGCGGTCCAGCAGGGCATTGACCATTATTTCAGTGAGAATGAGGGTACTGCTACGTGTAGGTCCACTGAGTGGGATGCGATGAAAGTGGTGGTGAGAGGGGTGTGCCTGGGTAGGTTTTCGAATGCGGGTACGTCTGTGTTGAATGCACTTGCTAATGCGGAAGTGAAACTGAGAGACCTGGAGCGGCGCAGGCCGACCCGACCGGACCTGCAGGCCCGGTTGTTGGAAGCGAAGGAGGCGGTCGCTACCGAAACGGAACGGTTGAGGAGCTACGATTATAGGCAATACGCTATCAAAGCGCATGCTGAACGGGATAAGGTGGGCACGCTCCTGGCCAGACTTGCTAATCCTGAAATTAGGGGCTGCCCGGTCCTTAGCATCAACAACGCACTGGGGGAAACGGTGTATTCTCAGGCAGCGGTGCTGGAGTGCTTTCGTGTGTATTACGAGGAACTGTATCAGAGTCAGTTGGGAGTAGAGGCCCACGATATTGCGGAGTACCTAGAGGCGAGGCAGCTTCCCGTCCTTGACGATGAGGACGCGACAGATCTAGGCGGGCCGATTACCCTAGCTGAAATAAGGGCGGCCATTAAGCATATGGCGCGGAATAAAACGCCCGGTGTGGATGGGTTGCCGATAGAGTTCTACCAGAAGTTTGTAGATAGTTTGGCACCCAGACTGCTGGTGGTGTATACGGAGGCTTATGAGTCAGGGGGTTTGCCCGGATCCATGAGGGAAGCATTGATAGTGCCGCTGCTGAAACCCGGCAGGGATTCGACGGATGTGAGGTCCTATCGACCGTTGTCCATGCTAACGGTGGACTACAAAATACTGAGCCGGATCTTGGCCACCAGGCTGGCTCCACATATGACCGGCCTGGTGCACAGGGATCAGGCGGGGTTTATCCCCACGAGGAATACGGCGTTGAACATTCGTCGCCTGGTTGGGATAATGGACTCTGTAGCGGATGAGAACGGGGTCCAGGCGGTACTGTCGGTGGACATTGAGAAGGCTTTCGATAGTTTGGAGTGGGTTTTTCTAGATCGAGTGCTAGAGAGGTTTGGTGTTGGTGAGGGGTTCCGCAGATGGACGAAGGTGCTGTATTCCTCGGCGTCGGCGCGAGTACGCCTGGGTGGTTTGGTGTCTGTGGCTTATCCGGTCGGTAGAGGCACGCGGCAGGGGTGCTCCCTTTCCCCCCTTCTGTTCGCCCTGGCGATGGAACCCTTGGCGGCCCATGCTAGGTCGGGAGACAGATACGCGGGGATAGATAGCGGCGGGCGGCTACACCACATTTCGCTGTATGCGGATGATCTGTTGCTGTATTTGGGCGACACGGAGCGGGCGTTAGAAGGGGCTATGGACCTGTTATCGGAGTTTGGCCGGTTGTCGGGCCACAGGGTCAATTGGGCGAAGACCTGTGTGTTTCCGCTGCGAGCGGAGTCGCCCTGCCCTGCACGTGACTTGGGGGTGGTTTGGGAGCCATCTTGCTTCACTTATTTGGGAGTCCGCATCTACCACGTGACCGCGGACCTATTAGTGGGCAATATTGGACGGTGCGTACGGGCGCTGAGAGGTAGTATGGCTTTTTGGGCAACCCTTCCACTGACGGTACTGGGTAGGATTGCTGTTTTGAAAATGGTGGCGCTCCCCCCGCTCCTGTACTATTTTCGGACGCTGCCCATTTGGATTCCTCAGAGGATCTTTCGGGACCTGAGGACGATGGTTATCAGTTTCCTGTGGGGACATAGCCGCCGTAGGGTAGCACTGAGCACGTTACTACGCCCTAAGATTGAGGGGGGAATGGCCGTCCCCGATTTTGAACTGTATTACTTGGCGGCGCAGCTCCAGGTTCTTACGCAGCACGTGGCTCGGGTGTTTCGGGGGCCGGAGTGTGATCGAGAGTTGGGGATACAGCGCCATGTCGTCATGCAGCAGAAGCTGAAGTTGCGAGGCCTCACTATGGAGGAGCGGACGCTCAGGTTATGCTGGCAGAGGAGTCTCAGGAGGGCGAAGGCGACTCGACCGTATGCGCCACAGATACCGATTGGCATGCTGACAGCCCTGCCGCATGGGGGCGATTGGTCCCCGTTGCTGGAATGGGAGGAGGCGGGACTTCAAGTGGTGGGGGACCTGTATGTCGATGGGACCTTGGTGCCCTTCGGAGTACTACAGGAACAGTTCGGGCTACCTGACGGGGGTTTCCTTTTACATGCGGCGGTGGTGGCGGCTATACAGAAGCATTGGAGGGGAGGGCTCATCGAACCGGGCACGACTATGGCATGCCAGTACGTAGTAATGGCAGCGGGCACCTTTACGGCGGTGACCTGCCTCCATAATAGGATGTTGCACGAGGGACTGGAACCGCTCCTGGGGCTCAAGGCGAAGTGGGAGGAGAGTATGGGTAGGCCCATTCCGGACGCGGCGTGGGGCCATATTCTACGGCGTACGTGGAAAGGCACGAGGAATGCGCGTTTCCAGCAAGTGCACTTCTTTGTGTTACATAGGGCCTATCTGACTCCGGAAAAGATAAAACGGTACTTCCAGGTGCAGGACGCGCGATGCCCGAGGTGCTTGTCACCGGAGGCGGACATGGATCACCTGTTCTGGGGTTGCCCGAATCTGGAGGCCTATTGGGCAGAGGTGGGAGACCTGCTGAACGAAGTGACTGACAGGGAGGTGGACTTTGATATGTTGCTCTGGTTCCCGCACACCAAACACACTAAGGTGACGAGCAAATTCATTGACCTGGGGTTGATACTGGCACAAAGAGAGATTTCGTGGCATTGGAAGTCTAAGGAAGGGCCGTCAGTGAGGAGGTGGAAGAATGAATTGCTGCGGTGGTCCGAGTGTGAGAGTGTGCTCCGAATGACGCAGGCTGTCAAGCTTGCTAATGAGAAAGCCTTGGATACAGCGCGTGCGTGGGAATTGGGGGTGCAGGCCTTGCGTGATTCATTAGTGGAGGATGAGGACTGTGTGGATGGGTCCTGAGGACGCTGCGTGGCATACTAGTTCAGAGTTACCATTGACACTGTAGTGGGATCCATGCTACAATCAGGAACATGACACACACCATTAGCGGTTGCCGGGGAGGGGGCATTAGGGGGGTTGTTTAGAGGGTGTTCGGGGTGGGTTAGGAGCCAGGAGATAGCTTGACCGCGGTGGCGATTCTGGGTCTGAGAATGGGCCTGTGGGGCATAGGTTGACAGTGGGGGGTAGCAGTGGGGTACGGGGCAGACGTGGTGGGCCTCACGGAGCACGGGGGTGGAACGGTAGCGGCTTGTAACATTGACCTGCTCATGTAGGATGGCTGAAGTTGTTATTGGTTGTGGTTGGGGGGGTAAAATGCAGATACGTAAAACGTTTTTTTTTTCGACCATTGTCCCATAGGGACGCTCACCATGATGTCTTCCTGTTCTTTGGAACACTGCGCCGCCCGGCCTCCGGGATGCGGGCTGAATGGCTGTGTATGGTACACGCTCTCTCGATTGATGCGGGGGGACACCATGAGTGGACTGGTTGAGCAATTGTACACTGTGGTTTCTAATTCTGCAATAAAAACAAATTTAAAAAAAATAAATAAATAAGATTTAAGGGCAACTTTATGTATTCCCCCAAGAAGAACCAATAAGAGAGAAAGGGGTAACCGTCAACCCCAACACCTCCGACAACTCCCGGGTCACCCTTTTCCAGTACTGGAGCACCACATCGCAGGTCAACACCATATGATAAAAATCCACTTGATCGGCTCTGCACGGAAGATGTGTGAAAGTGTGTTGCAAGCCTGCCCGATGCAGACCGAGTGGAGAAAAGTATACAGATTAAAGGTTGTTGGTCTGAATAAGACATAGTTTAGAGGAGGTGGTGAGTTCCTGAGGGGCCATCTATGCATCCTGCCAGACGTCATCGTCCACTAGGCTTATCCAACCCTCCCATCGGGTCCTAAGATGGTCTAGCGATCCGGGAGAGTTAATAACAAGTGTGCAGAAAATCTGAGAAATTGTTCCCGGCCCAAGTACCCCATTAATAGCTTAGCTTTCAATGGGCTGAACTCCGGGAGATTATCCGTGGATAGAGAATGAGCATGGAGGGCATTCTTGATTTGAAGGTATTTATAGAACTGGGCTTTATGCCTGCCAAAAATCTTGAAAGGAACGCGTATGCGTCCCCGACCATACATCCCCCAGTCTTGTAACGCCGATGAGGTCCCAAGAGCGGAAGCCGCTAAGAGCAGCTGTTTCCTTTAACCAAGTGCCGTGCCAGAGCAGTGTCTGTTGCGTAAGTGTGGCCTCCCATTGTACAAGCAGAAGGGCTGCCTAACACGCAAGGAACACCACTCGGGTCAACGGGGGCAGCGGGAGAGAAATTGCAGCCCCATACAGTATGGCTTGGAGATGGAAAGAATCCAGGAAGGAGGGTTCCAAATGGTGAGCGGGGTCTGACCTCCCCACACCACATTAAACCAATCATGGAGGACAAGGAGATGCAGGACAAACTGTAGAGATAGAGATTGGTCATGCTCAGGCCTTCGCCATAGGGCCCCAGTTGAAAATGCAGAAAGACCATGCGTTGCTGTGAGCACTGCCACAGAAATGTTTTAGCTGCACTGTCGAGTGTAGAGAACCAAGTACAGGGCAAGTGAAGCAGTACGTTTTGGTAAATATACAGGAAGCGCGGGAGAATCATAATTTTATACAGGGGAATATGCCCTATGACGTTGAGGGGGGAGGTATGCCACTTAGAGAGGTCTGACTTGGCTTTCAGAGCCAGAGACTGAAGATTAAGGGCCCAGGTGAGTTCGGAGTACAAGGCGATCCATATACCAGGTATTTATAGCTAAGCTGACGAAGAAGAATTGTTTGCCAGTCAAAACAGTCCCTAGATGGTGCCTGGGGAACCAATACCGACTTAGAGGGGTTCATCCGAAGACTAGAGACCTGCACGAACTGTTCAAGCAACAGGAGACATCTGGGTCCCCTCACCGCCGGCCGGGCAAGATAAAGCAGGACATCAACCACATGCCATGCGATGCGGTCCTCGTGGCCTACACCCCATACCCAACCAGTGTATTGGGGGTCCGCACGGACGAGTTCAGCCAAGGGCTCTATTGCTAAGGCAAGAAGGAGGGGAGACGGGGCAGCCCTGTCTATTCCCCCGCTCTATGGCAAAAATGTCAGAGAGGACCCCATTTACTCGGGCCCGAGCAGGGGGATTGGAATAAAGAACCTAGACCATGCTCTGAAATCTTGGCCCAAGGCCAGCCCGAGCCAGCACCGACTTCAGATAGCCCCAGTCCCCAGTGTTGAAGGCCGTCTCGAAGTCGATAAGGAGCAATGCCAGATCCAGAGGCAGTCTGTGATGGTTGGCCAGGGCCACATGCAGCCTATGGATACAGTGTCTCGTGCTCCGGGATGGCATATATGCCACATTGGTATGGGTGCACCAGTCTTGCCAGGACCCGCCTAAGTTGATAAGCCAGTATTGCCGCAAAAATGTAACTTTGCAGTTAAGGAGCAATAGCAGGCTGTAATACGCACACGAAGTGGAGGGAGGCTGCGTCTTAGGTTTCACTACTTTAGTGGCTGAGTCTACCCCTGCCGGAAAGGGCCCAACCCTGACCTCTTGATGGAGCTGTAATAGATAGGGATAGGGGTTTCCAGGAATGTGTTATAGGATTCCATGGGAAAGCCGTCTGGGTCTGGGGTGCAGGTCATTGTCTCTCTGATCTCTTCTGCGTTAAGGGGCTCATCCAGCAGAAGGGCCTCAGAGGGGGAGAAGTGGGCAAGGGGGAGTGAGTCAAGAAAAGCCTGAGATACAATTGTGTCCCTAACCATAGGTTTGACGTGTAATCTTCCGTAGTAATGTGCGGAAGTCTAAGCTATCCCTGGGAGGGACTGCTGAGACTGACGGCTGCATCTAGGAGTTCAGGACTGTTGATGGGAGACCGCCCAGTAGAGTACTTTTCCGTCTGTGTCCCCCCAGCCATAGATCCTGGTCGTTGTGGCCCTCTAGATGTACTTGGCTGCCTCAATGGAGTGCAGTTGAATATCCTCACCGATGAGGCGAGCGGTACCCACCTGAGACCCGGACTCCAGCTGCTGCTCCAGCTGGAGGACCTGTGCCTCCAGCCGAGCAACGAGAGCCGAACGGTTGTGCTCTCTGGCCCTAACATAGCTCTTAGAGAGGCTACGCCTTGTTGCTTTACTTGTGGCCCATAGTGTCTTATCTTATCTTTATTATACAGTTAATAAAAACCATAATGTACAAACAGAGCAATGCATGTTAGATTAAAATTTTAAAATGTGTAAAAACATGATCAGGTTCTTAATGCTGGGCGTTTATGCAGTGCAGTTAAAATTATATTGACAAACTTCCCAGCTCTTGCTAATGCCTGGGCTGAATTGTTACTAAAACACAAAGTCGATGCTTCGCTACAGTGTCTCAGTGATTGTTCCCGGAAGACGGGGATCAGTAGGCGATGTCGATCGGTGACAAAGAATGGGCAACAGCAAAGCAGGTGGAGCCAGGACTCATGTTTATAGTTACAAAACCTGCAAATGGGCTGCTCATTCCACCGAGCCCACTGGGGGTTAAAGTCAAAGATTGGTAGGGCTAGCAGCCTCATGTATAATATTTTGTTACGAGTCTGGGGGTTGAGGGAGTAGTTGAAGTATATTTGAGGTTTTCCCTTGATATATGATTCATTCAAGGCAGTAAAAAGTTCGTTTTTAGATAGCCCGGCAACGTCGGTCTGAAATGAAACTGAGATGATTTGTTTTGTTATTGTTTTTTTCCATGTTAGCAGAGGAATAGTTGGGTTAATGAGAGAGGTTGGTTCAATCTTTAGTGTAGAGATAGCAAGGTGCAACTGTTTGTGCCAAGGGGAGTGTTCGTCTTTAAACACAGCTTGTAGTTGCTCTTTCAAAGATTGTCCTGGTGCTCGTAAGTTGTGTATATAGTATTTGATTAGGTCGCCCGGGCAATAGAGGTTTGCGCATGTCAGGCCCAGCTCGAGTCTCATCCTCGACCTCCTCACATGCTGCGGAACGGAGAAGATTTTCTTATAAGCTTTTATTTGTAGGTTTCCCAGAAATGCGTCCATTTTCCCGGGAAAGGCCAAGTGGCCGTAGGTCACTGCAGGTAATAGTTTGGCCCGCAGCACCCTTAGGATTGGTTCGGCTGAGGGTCTGTGCAAATGACGATTCAGGCGCCTAAGGCTATGGATGATCCTCATACCCTTGGACCTTAAGTGTCCAAGGTGTACTGCTTGGTTTGCCCTGGCGTTGAACCAAACTCCTAGGTAGTTGTAGCTGGTGCAAGTCGTTATTTGTGATCCCCCTGCTCTCCAAGTAAGATTTTTCTTTTTATAGCTCCCAAAGATCAAAATTTTGGTTTTTGATTCATTCATCACAAGATGGTTCTTTGTATTATATTTATTGTGAGCGGTGAGCGATCTTTGCAATCCTGTTTTTGTATGGTCCATGATGATGATATCATCGGCATATTGCATTGTCTGTATGCGCAGCCCGCCCAGGTTTGGGGTAGCCAGGGCTGCGTCAGCCAGTTCCTTTGGTAGATCCACGGTGTAAAGGTTGAATAGTAGCGGAGCAAGTACACAGCCTTGTTTTAGGCTGTTTTCAGTTGCAATTTTTTTGGATAATGTTTGTGCGCTGGTTTTAATCCTAACCCAGGTGTTATGGTGCTAGGATATCAAGGCTGAGAGAAGAGGAGATGGTATTCCCCAGGAGTTTTGTTTGTTCCACAGCGTCCCCCGGTTGACCCGGTCGAAGGCTGCGCTGTAGTCCACGAAGCAGCAGAATAGAGGTAGTTGGCGGGCCAGGGTAGCTTTACGCGACAAATAGGACAGTGCCATTATGTTGTCCATCGTGGAGCAGCCTGCTCTAAAGCCTGACTGGGAGTGAGGAAGGATGTTATTTTCGCTTACCCAGTTTTCTAGTTCCGCCAGTAAGACCCGGGCGTATGCTTTGGCTTCGATGTCTAGCAAGGCTATCAGTCTGTAGTTGGCCGGATTTGAGAAGTTGCTCTTTTTGTGGATTGGATGTAGGATTTAGCCCTGCCAAGAAGGTGGAATTTTAGCTGTGAGAAAAGCATGTGCAAAAAGGGGTGAGAGGAGTTCTGCCCAAAACTGCCGGAATTTTTTAAAGACTGCTGCAGGTATTCCGTTTGGGCCTGGTGCTCCGTCGTTCTTCATGCTACTAATGATCTTACTTACTGCGTTTTCAGGTAAGGCCAGGCCGGAGGTATTTCCGTTGAGTGGGGCTAGAGGCGTAGGGGTGGATGGGCGCTCCCGTGCCCCGTCATTGTAACGTTGATTAATGTGTTCCAGCCATACATTTTCAGGGACTCCGTTTTCTCTGGTGTGGCCGTTGTTGCTATGCTGGTTAATATACCTCCAAAAATGGGCCGGATTTCTTTCCTTTAAGAGGAAGAACATTTTTAACCAGGCTTCCTCTATGCGTTTGTTCCGTTGGGCCCATGCACGTTTCTTACGAGCTGCCATGTATGGCCCTTTCGTGGATAGCTGGGCAGCTCTTTCTGCTTTTTTCCTGCTATTTGGGCCGTTTGGCCTCTTTCGTTTATTTTCAAACGTTTCCTCGTTAGAGGTTGGTTAGTGTTCCCACCCTGGCCACGGAACCTGCATTGATTACAAAGTAGGATCGGAGCTCAGACCCAAGGGGTTGTGTGAACTCTCTGTCCTGGAAGTACCAGGCGTTTATATGCCACATGGGTTGGTGACCCACCGGTGGTCGACCAGGGTAAAGGAGCAAAGGAGAGTTGTCCGAAATACCATGGGCCAGAATCTGAATCTGGATCAACAATTGGCAATTGAGGGCTGTAAGAAAGTGCCCTCTTTTTGCATGGTTGCCCCCAAATTTTTGCTAAACTGCTGATGTACTTTGACTAAGTGTG
The DNA here is from genome assembly GCF_964263255.1 of Lissotriton vulgaris. Lineage (NCBI taxonomy): Eukaryota > Metazoa > Chordata > Amphibia > Caudata > Salamandridae > Lissotriton > Lissotriton vulgaris. Next base: position 146,804,376 of record NC_141697.1, on the reverse strand, counting down.
CCCTGGGTGGGAAACACCCATTACATTGATGTCAATACATCGCGTTGCCATCACACCGCGACTTTTACATCGCAGGATCGTTGACATCGCATGCTTTTACTACGGATGCTACAACGGCGCAATGCCATTAATATCGCATGCAATTACAACGCATGCAATTACAACGCATGCAATGTTAATTGCAGCTTTACAGGCCTCGTGCAAATGTGTATCACTCCAAAATAAGCTCCCTAACTTCCCAAGTGCCACCATTTTTTATTCAGCTGCTTTTGACGTCACCGGCAAACAGCCCAACCGAAACTGGCTACAATCTAAAAGAAAGGCCCTGCTGGTTGGGAGAGACAACTTTTCCTGGTCAGCAGAGCATCGCAAACAAAAAGTGCAGACTGTCACGTATGAAGAGTCACTGCTATCACCTTTTCTTCCAACTCTTTGTCCTCGACAACCAGCTTTACAGGCCTTGTGCAAACTGGTTACGTAAATCTGAGATGCTGAGACCGTATGATGTGTGTGTGGTGGGTGGGTGGATGGATGGATGGATGGATGGATGGATGCATGATGTGTGGGTGGATGGGTGCATGGATGGATGTATGGGTGGGTGGATGTATGGATGGATGAATGGATGGATGAAAGTGTGGATGGGTGCATGATCGCGGATGGATGTATGGATGGGTGTCTGGATGCATGGATGGATGGGTGGATGGGTGGATGGGTGGATGGATGGGTGTATGGGTGGATGGATGCATGGATGGGTGTATGGGTGGGTGGATGTATGGCTGGATGGGTGCATGATGGTGGATGGATGGACACAATTTTAAGAGTTCTATAAAAGCGATTACCCTTGCATTTTACTGGCCCCAAGGAAATTGGTATTGGCTACATGTTTATGCAATTGCTCAAAAGCAACCAACAAATCAAAACTGTAGTACTTCAGACACACAGCTTTTAGGTCATACTGTGACCAACTCAGAACAAGCATGTGCAATAGGTCTTGCATTAGTTTAATTTAGAGCTACTGGCATTGCAAATGAGAATGTTTGTTAGATTTTTTTCTCAAAACTATCCTATAAGTAGCATAACTAATGAAAGACATGTTGATGTGTGTATCTTCTGCTGTACATTTGTGTGTGCCTGTGCGCAGAATGGATGGATGCATGATGGATGGATGGGTGGATGGATGCATGATGGATGGGTGGATTAGTGGGTGGATGGGTGGATTAGTGGATGGATGGATGGATGGGTGGGTGTATGGATGAGTGGATGGATTGGTGGGTGGATGGATGAATGGGTGGATTAGTGGATGGATGGATGGATGGGTGGGTGGATGGGTGGGTGCATGGTGGATGGGTGGATGGATGCATGATGGATGGATGGGTTGAAAGACGATAAAGCATCGGGAGCTTATTAGGGACAGATATCGAATCTTGATTCCCTTCGCAAAGCTTGAGAGAAAATAAAAAACACTAACTTATATCCATTGCTAGTTACAAGAGTTGTTACCACACCTCATGCACACATGGCGAGTACGTGCAAATTGCAATTAAAAGGGGGCTGTAAATGGGCGCTCCCCCTTCTTTTCAATAGGTACGGCAATGTATCAATAGTCATTGAAAATTTAGTGACTGCCCTTGTCAGTTGATTAGTGTTTGCAAAGTGAAAACTTTCGGAGAAGGAAGTCATCCGCTGTGCGGGTGACAGCTGTGGGCAGGAGCCCACAGCAGTCACACGGACCACTGCACGCTCTTTCAAAGTTACATTTCATGCTGTGGCACAGTTTTGACAGTGCGAAAACAAGTGCAAGCACAGAGGTTTGCACTTCCTTGCAGGCCTCCACCTCTGCATTAACAATCATTTCACAAAACGGTTCACGGCTGGACTGGGGGAAAAAAGCAGCCCTGACAAAATGCTCACACCAGCCCTGTTCCCTCCTTTCCTCTGTCCTTTCCTCTGTCTCTCTTTTCATCCATCCGTTCTCTCTCCCTTTCGCTCTCTCTTCTTCCTCTCTGTTCTCTGACTCTCTCTCCATGCCTCTCCCACTCTTTTCCTCTTGCTTGAAGTCCCCTGTACCTGCTGAAATTAATCTGGGTGATTTTGGGAGAGCGACAGCTACCAGTCGCGACCCTGGGCTCTTCAAACTGGCCTCCAGTAGTTACAGCCAACTGGGGAAATGCCTGGCCAGTCCGGAATCACGCCTCATGAATATTAATTCAAAATTTGCAAACATTCGTGACAAGAATTTTCAATTCTATTAAGGACTAGGAGGCGAGGATTATGCTTTCTCATTTCTTTAATGAAATGCTCAGCAGCCAATCAAAAAACAAAACTACAAATCCCATGAACACTTGGGAATGACCCTAGAGGAAACACTATATAAGGTCCATAAATCAGTCCTTCTTCCTCTTTCTTTGGGTAAGCAGTTCGACATCAAAAAACAATCCTAGGTAGAGCAACAGCAACAGTTCCAAGCAAGCCGCCGAAATCCACAGGATCTTGTAACCGAAGATGGAAGCATCCGGGATCCGGGCGCAAGGAGACAGAGGAGACTCTCGAGGTCGATCAACCACATCACTTCTGGTCAGAACCTGTAACAGATACAGAGCCGTAATATCCCAATAATGGAGAAAAATAAAGGTATACAGGGGAGGGAAAAAGTCAGAAAAATTCGTAACTGTAACAGTATGCAATTTTATACAGTACATGACAATACCAATATAAGTACAATCCGGGTGGGATAATCCTCGCCTCCTAGTCCTTAATAGAATTGAAAATTCTTGTCACGAATGTTTGCAAATTTTGAATTCTATGTCAGGACAGGAGGCTCCGATTATGCTTGTTTAAAGCTCGTCCACCACAACAGAGGCAACACTAACAATCGGTTTATAATAGAATTGTTTGAAAACAGAGTCTGAAGACCAGTCTGCAGCTTTCATTATGTCAAACAGAGTAACACCCATGGAGTAGGCTTTTGAGGCCATTGCCCCTCTAGCAGAATGTGCCCCAAACACAGAAACATCAATGCCTGCCTCAGACATGAGCCAGCGCACCCAGCGAGCTAAAGTAGCCGGTGCAACAGGACGGAAAGGCTTCTGCAAGGCTATCAACAACTGACCTTGCATGTCAGCGCGTAAAGAAGCGGTACTCACCTCGTAATCCTTCAAGCATTGTACAACACAAAGATTGGGATGATCCGGAAAAGAAGGATACGTTATGGAGGAGGTGTTGGTTTTAGTCCTCCTCGAGAGAGTGAAAGTAACACCTTCGGGGGTGAAGGAACGACCGGCCAGGTCTAAAGCCCGAATATCCGAAACACGTTTGCAAGAAACTAAACACAATAACATGGTCAGTTTTTCCGACAACTGTTTACGGGATAATAGAAGATTAGAAGGCCAAGCCTCCAAGTATTTCAGGACAACCGAAACATCCCACAAAGACACATATTTTGGTGTGGGAGGTTTCGCAAAGCGAATTCCTTTCAGAAGTTTAGAAAGTAAATGATGTTCACCAACAGGCTTACCATCAATGTGGACATGGCCCGCAGAAATGGCCGACCTAAAACTGCTAACGGTCCGATATGCTAGACCGGAGGTGGCCAATGAAGTTAAGAAATTAATGACTAGACTGATATCTGCTGAAACGGGATCAGCCTCCCGTTGAACACACCAATCACTCCAGCGTTTCCAGGCTCCTCGATACCGCTTGTGGGTATTGGGAGACCAGGCGTTATTAATGAAGTTGGCAGCTTCGCTAGAAATGCCTGGGACCGACCAACGCTCCCCGAGATTCGCCACGCTAGCAACTGGAGAGTGCCGGTGAGAATGAGGGGATGCGGATCTCCGAGAGGATCCTGCAACAGATTCCGCTTCAGGGGAAGAAGGAGGGGAGGTGCACAGCACATTTCCAAGAGAACCGGGAACCACGCTTGAGCCTTCCACAAGGGAGCAATCAGAATCAGCTCCGCTCGAAAGCGTTTGGTGTAAGCAAGGACTCTGGGAAGCATCATAAATGGGGGAAATGCATAGCAAAGAGTCGATGGCCACTGCTGGAGAAAGGCATCCCTGGCTAGAGCTAAGGGGTCCGGTCTCCAGCTGTAAAACTGGGGAAGCTGCGCATTGAGGCGAGAGGCAAAAAGGTCCAGGTGACACTGGCCCCAATGGCGAAGAATGGCGCGGAAGACTCGAGGATGAAGTCTCCAGTCGCTGAAATCCCGAATATGTCGGGAGTGCCAATCCGCAACCTGATTGTTGCGGCCCGGGGAGATACTCTGCAATAACCGTGATCTTCCGGTGGAGGCAAAAATGCCAAAAATCCTTGGCAATCTCCGCTAAAATCTTGGACCGTGTCCCGCCCAGTTTGTTGACATAGCAGACTGCCGACACGTTGTCCATGCGGAGAAGAATGCAACAGTTCGCTTGCAGGGGGGAAAAACACCGAATCGCAAAGGAACCCGCCAGGAGTTCCAGACAATTGATATGGAGAGACAACTCCTGGGGGGACCAACGACCCCCCGTCAAGACTGACCCGCAACGGGCTCCCCAGCCCCATCGACTGGCATCCGATTCGATCACCAGTTCTGGAGACGAACCGAAGAGGGCTCGACCGTTCCAGGCCTCCATGTGGTCCAGCCACCACTGCATCTCCATCCGCACCTCCTCTGAGAGAGGAATTTGATCTGAATAGCGGAGACCTTTCCGAAGATGCTGAATCTTCAGGCGTTGCATCGCCCGGTAATGTAGAGGACCTGGAAAAATCGCCTGAATCGAAGACGCTAGAAGACCTACCACTCGTGCCAACGACCTCAGTGACACAGTCTGTCTGGAAATAACAGATGTCAACTCTCTCCGGATGTAGCGGAGCTTCTGATTGGGCAGAAGAAGCTGACAAGTCAAAGAATCGATTTGAAACCCCAGAAAATCGATAGACTGAGTGGGAACCAAAACCGTTTTGGGAACATTGACCAGAAAACCCAGAGACTGCAATGGTGTAATGGACCACTCCAGGTGTTGCAGAAGCTTGAGAGGGCAATCCGCCATAAAAAGAATGTCGTCCAGGTAAATAATCAAACGGACCCCCCTGGAACGAAGATGCTCTACAACTGGCCTCAGCAATTTCGTGAAGCACCATGGTGCTGACGAAAGGCCGAATGGGAGAACCTGATATTCGTACCATTGATTGAGCCATTGAAACTGTAGGAATCTGCGATGGGGCTTGTAAATCGGGATAGATAAATAAGCATCTTTCAGGTCCAGACGGACCATCCAATCCCCTTCCCGTAGGAGATCCCGCAGAAGATGGATACCCTCCATCTTGAAGTGTCTGTAGATCACCCCGCTGTTGAAGTCCTTCATGTTGAGAAGCCGAGCTCGGACTGGAGCCTCAAAGGGCTGGTGGACATGCGCCTCCAGGTAGGCTGCCACCGCTGGAGCAGGCAACCAAGAAGTCGAATTCGGATGAATAATATCCTCCGGTTCGAAATTTAGAAGAATAGGACGCTCGGGAGCGTCAACAAAGTGCTCCTTGCGAAGGCGCTTCTTAGGAGGTGAAGTGTCGTGACCAGAGGAGGCCTGAGCAGGATCTGAATCCTCCAAATATTGTGACGCAGAAGTTTTTGATTTTTCTGAAGCCAAAACCTTCGCCAACCTTTGAAAATCCATTTTATGAGGGTTGTGAGGAGACTTCGCAGACTTCTGGGAAGGCGGTAACCAACCCTGTTGAATAGCATATTCATTCAGGTGACGCTTGAGGGGATTAATAGCTCGAACCAGAGCCTTATTCACCGAAAGTTGAACACCTTTGTCTAATTCCTCCACTAGGTTATATTCCATGGAGTCATCCTCCTCTTCGTCATAAAAGCAGTCATCATCTGCGTCATAGTACTCAGCCATCGCACTTAAGTGCAGAATTTCAATGCCCACAAGATGACTGACTAAGTATGGAGTATCAAGGATACCAATAAGGGGGAGTGACAACCCCAAGCAGGCTGACTGAGAAAGGTACGGACCAACTCAAGTTATCAAAATTCGAATGTGGAGGGAGATAAGCCTGCCAAACTCACTCTAGACAGAGCCTATGCACAGAAATAACTACCACAGCACTTTCCTGTGCTCCGGCGTCCAAGGGGTCGAAAGTTCAGGGCTGTGGGCGTGAGCGCTGGTGAGAAGCGTTCCTTCACTCGACCGGCGTGAGGCGAACAGCCAGAAACCGGAAACAAGCAGTGCGCATGCGCGACGCTGCTGCCTCTGAAACACCGGCTCGAGAGCGCTCGCGCTCTCCCAAGAAGCCGACGACCCCTGCTCCCACTCCACCAAGCAACCGGGCACAACAAAGCGGCCAAGTGCAGGGAGGTGAACACACGCTCCCAGGAAGACACGCCGCAACGGACGCACAAAAGAACGGCACCGAAGCCGAGCAAGGGTACACAAGCGCTGCGCACAGAATAATACAAGCAGCGAAATTTAAGGCAAGTGTACACAACAAGTCAATAACAACAATACCAATAAATGCAATGCAAGAAAGGTAAAGTGACTTAACTGGCTGCGGAGCAGCAAAGAAAGAGGAAGAAGGACTGATTTATGGACCTTATATAGTGTTTCCTCTGGGTCATTCCCAAGTGTTCATGGGATTTGTAGTTTTGTTTTTTGATTGGCTGCTGAGCATTTCATTAAAGAAATGAGAAAGCATAATCGGAGCCTCCTGTCCTGACATAGAATTAGGCAGTACTTTGTCAGTGCTTGAGAATGGCCTCTTTGCAATGTCCTGGATGAATCTAGTGCACTGCAACAACGTGCCTATTGACATTATAGATGCACTGCAATGCGACCCAGCCATTGACATCATCTTGGCCCTTGGTTGGACCCTGTTTGCAAAGTTCAGCGTCCTGGAAATGCCACACCAGCAACTCCACCGAAGGCACAGAGATGCCGTCTTTCCTGGTAGTGCTACAGAATTTACTTATAGGTAACACTAAGGCTGAATGAGCATCGAGCCATAAAATATTGGACCTTAGGACACGATCTAAAAGATGGATTTCCAAGCTCATCCAAACCGTTGTTCTCTTTTTATGCCAACTGAACATGATCCCATCCTTTGCACCTGCAATGTATTCATTCATCAAATGCCCACATTTAATCTTGATAAATTGAACAAAGTATACACGATAGCTTCCTTTCATTGAACGGGTGAAGTAGAGCTATATGCCATAGGCATGAAATTGAAACTGACTTTCAAAACGATAAAACAAATTGTGAATTTGTGACTGTCATGCATGTTTTAACACATCATATATTGTGCACTTGTCTCTGTTTGTTTAAAACATGGCAAGGTAAGCATTCGAAAAATACAGGCATTTCTATTATTACATTTACAGAATGAATTTACACACAAAAAAAAACATTACACGTAATAAAAATAGAAGAATTTACGTCAGGGGACGGGGGCTGGGGGAGCAGTTGGGGTCAGGGGTTAGAGGCGGGTTCACGCAACAGATAGCAAACACTGTTGTAGGACACAAACAAAACGCGTTGTTATGGCGTGCGAGGTCATGTTCTGCGGAGTGATGTTCTGCACAATAGAAAGCAACGCATTTGCGTTGCAACAGCCATCGATGTCAAGGTAGACGAAGTAATGTTCTGTCCGGCCCGGGGGGGGGGCTAAGAGGGAGGTAACTAAGCCACATAGCGAAAAAGGCAAGTAAAGCAGAGTACGGATTTGGGTTAAGCATCCTAATTAGACTCCGGTCCTTGCTTGAGGCGGGATTACAGAGCACTCCGAGCCCAACAGATGGGACAAGGAGTGTACCAAGAAGGAGGCTCTCCACTCCCCGGGCGCCACAGTGTCTTTACCAGCTGCTGGTACCCCTCCTCAAGTGGGCCGAAACATCTGAGAGAGATAGTCACAGTATCTTGGCCGCCTAAATGTCTCTGAGCCACTACAAGAAAGCAAGCAGGATCTCACTTAGGTCAAAGAGTAGTGCAGCCGACAGATAATCAAATGACGGGGCTATGGGACAGGTCTTAGGCGACATGGAGACTAGTCAAATCCAGGAGAGAGGCCCCGTGCCCGTCAGCCACTAAATCCTCCTCACACCCGGAAGCAGGATTTGAGGTTTGCAGAGAAGTTGGAGGGGAACTCCTGAGGAAACTTTGCAGGTGAGAGCCACCGTACCATTCTGCTCTCCCTCCGTGACCGGTTACGGTGTCTGCATGGCATGGGCAAAGTCTGCGTTCCCAGGTTGCTGGACACCTCCCTGTGTCGCGGGGGGAGTCAATAGGGCCACGCAGTGAACACTTCTCCGTAAGCCACAGCCATATGACTTCAGGAGTGTTGAAGTGTGATTTATTGAGACGAAGAACCCGGAGGCGTGCCGGGAAAAGAAGGCAGTATTGAAGCCATATAGCTCTCAGCTTTTGGTTAACCTCTTTATAGGAGCGCCGGCGTTGCAGGACCTCACGGGTATGGTCCGGAAAAAGAAGTACTTTGGCGCCGAGCGGGCTATCCATTCTTTGGTCATCTTGCTAAGGCGGAATGTGGCAGGACTGGCGATGCAGTTTCAAGGGAGCCTGCATCTGGGCCATCAACGGCAACGCTAGAGGGGGACAAGAGGTGAGACTTCCTGCCCCAGGTGAGTGAAAAGCACCCCCTGAAAGCCTCAGAGGCGCAGTGTTGGGGCGTCTAGTCTGTATGGGCCCAAAGTAAAGAGTGCTCCCCCACGGGAGGCTGGAGCCACAGTCGCTGAGGCAAGCCCCTGCCCAATTCAGGGCTATGTCCCAAGGGCCTGGTCAATCACAGCAGCACTACATCCGTAGAAGGTGAGGGAATTGCCGAGGGCAGCTCAGCAGAAGGCCGATGGGTGCAGGTGATGTAAGACTCAGGGACCCCTAGGCGAGGCTCCAGGCTGCAACACGACCATGAAGAGTCGCAGTGGCGTTATGGGCTCACCTGGGAGTAGGTCACCTTAGAGTAGACTTTGCAGCAACCTCCTCCTCCATCGAAGCTGCGCTCAGTTGGGCTGGAGCCTCAGTCAGGCAAGAGCAGGTTGATAGCAGGAACACAGGTGCAGAGTGGGGGCCCTAGTTAGGAAGTCTGAGCACTTCGCCACTCACAGGGCTTGTGATTCCCCTGCGGCAGCATACAAACAGACAGTGCAGTGGGTGCTCCAACAGCCAAATCACAGGCAGGCACCCCCTTATAAAGGTGAAGTACCTCTAAGGGCCCAGGTCGACCCCAGACCACAGCTGTTGCAGGGGGCAGCACGGCCCCCGCTGTTGCATTGCTCAATCTGGATCCAGAGACAGCAGGAACCAAAATCACAGGCCTCAGGGCTCACCAGGAACTCGGTTGCAGCATTCAGGTGGGAGGGAGAGCCCAAGCTCAAGAGACAAAGCTGTGGTGAGTGGGGCCCTCAATGTGCAAGACACTCTCAGGCAGCGGCCTCACAGCACTCACCTCCCCGATCCGCACCAGTCCTACATTCCGTGCCAACCCAGAGCGGACTCGTCCAAGCTCCAAGCCACCGTTGCAGGATTCGCGGATGTGACTCCAAAAGGAGGGTCGGATCAGGCCGCACCACCCTTCATGCCATGCAGTGGTGAAGATTCAATCCAGGCGCAGGCCCCCATCAGGTCTCGGGAGCCATCAAGAACACTCGGGAAGTGCAAGGAAGACTGCCTCACTGCTCTCCAGAGTATCCCTGGCAATCAGTGGTTCGGATTGACTTTGGATCTCAGGTTTGCTTCAGAGAGATGTTAGGGTGCGACCGCCATGCTGGCCCATCTGTCCACGCCCCCAAATAAAGCTTTGTATTGCTTTTAAAAAATGATGCGTCTCGCGCCTTAATCTGTAGTGGTATTTTTATGAAAGTGAATAGATTTTAAACCACAGAAAACTAACCCTGATTTTTTTTCTTAGGTCTCGCTAGAGCCAGCGCATGCGCTGTTCTGGCGAGAAATTTAGTAGCTTTTTTTTAAAAGTGCTACCCACAGGCTTTTGCCGGCCACCAGCTTGCTATTACGCGCACAAGCGCGCGCGACATGCACAGCTGACATCTGGCTTGCAGTAGTGGCTCATTAAGCCTTACAGCATGCGAGTGAATCCCCTCCCACACACCCTCCTTTCTCCCACTCCCTCCTCGTTCGCTTCATTTTTTTCCTTTCACTTTCGTGCAGCCATGTCACTTTCACGGCCGCGCGGCCATTGCTTCTTTTATTCATATATAACGAATGGTTCGCTTCATACAGCCCCCCCGCCTCACTATGACTTTGCCTGGCGAGGGTTCCTCGCCCTTTTATTATTATGCTTGTATTTCTTCAGGCCTTCTGATCGTTCAAATATTAATGTTCTCCTTTTTATTTTATTTTTTTAAAGCTTTTGTTTTTGACGTGGAGTTGTATTTATGGCGCTGTCAACAACTTTTTTATGCGTGTGTAACCACGGTTGTATGGAAACTGTGAAGGGCGAATGCCAGGCGTGAAGCAGCATGGTTATGCAACGTTACACAGCATTGTTATTTAATTCTACATTTCGGTATCGCAAGTTCACCCGTGACTCTAAAAGCGAACATTGGAGGAGACCGCTTGACACAAAGAGAGGTTTCATATCGTCAGAGACAAAGTCGAGCTCACAACAGATCACTTTCAGGACACCCCCATTTAATGCTTTGTACCCTTCCATCTGGGTGTTGACAATGCCCTGTTCACCGGTCTCTGGCTCCCACCTGCTTTGGGATAGAATTTAACGTGCCCTCCCCTAGCCACACAGGTCGTCATTATGCTCAAATCCTACTGCATTGACCAGAACATAGACCTAGCCGGTACACCACTGAAAAAGTTACCTTCTCAAGAAGGCTTTTCAACCGACAAAGCCAGGGCATAATGAGGTGCAACAAAGAAAAGAAATGACTAGAATACAATACTTCTAAAGGTTTGAATAACACGCCACCGCAGATCTAACTCGCACATCTGTCCTACACCACAGAAAGAAGCTGAAACGCATCACTTTAAAGGACGTCATCCATCTGGTTCCTTTTACTCGGTGGACAGAAATATGATCAGAACCTCCCATGTTTTAGCTCTGCATGCATTCCTGGATGTGGCCCCACCTTGAGATTGCGGTTAGCCCTTTGTGACTTTCTACACAGCCTTGTTCTACATCATTAACATACATATTAATCTTCTCAAAACAATGTCTTAGTACATTAAAATTCCCACACCTTGCATACTCTGTAAGAACCCATCCTGGTTTTTTTGGCCTCACAGTCCCATCGCCTCAGAGTTTGCATTGATTCAGGTTCCCATGGCTCCAAATTAGGCCTCAGCCACATCAGATTTGTTAACCTTACAGAGGTCATAGATATTAAATAGTCCCCGCTGTGAATCAAATCAGAAACCAGGCTCCCACAAATCCAACTGGTCTCAACTTTTTGCCCTATTGCCTTTGGTTTTACTTGTTTTATTTCATTCCAGCTCGCACGCGGCGGAGTCCACCCCGAAGCAGATGTTCGCAGTCTATGCTTTAGTGTTTTTGGGCCGGTGCCCAGTCATTTACCTACCTTTACAGCTATTTACACGTGTTTTGTTTCTCCATCTGCACCTTTTTTGAAGCTCTACAGTCGCAGACCTGCTAAACTGGGAGTCGCTAGCGTAAAAAAGCTATGTTTACTGAGCTGAACAACAAAACAAAGCATCAAATGGAAATAACGTGAACTATGTCTAATAAAACAAGCATTTGCAATGCAATAGGTCTCGCATTAGGAAAGTTTGAGTTATTGGTATTGTAAATGACAATTTTTTTATTAATGTGTTGGTTTTGAAAATGGCGAAATTAATAGCTTTGTCATTGACAATGCCAATAGTTTTAACTTTCGCAAATGTGACACCTATAGCATTTGTACTGCAATATGTGTTGTATTTACGTGACTTTGATGTATTGATATTACAAATAACAATGGCTTGTAATTTTTTTAAATAATTAATACTTAAATTAAAGTTATTGTAATTTATAATGGCAATAGATTAAACTTTTGTAAATGACTTTTGTGAAGATTATGTTCAGTGTATTTTATTGTGACGAAAATCCAAGAACAAAAGTGAAATATTAACATATTTTTGTGACATTTGTAATAAAGCTTGAAACATTGAGAGAACATATTTGAACCAGTTGTTGTTGAACGGTTGCACAGATTGCGGTTGTGGTGGCGCTGAGTGATGTTGTGGTGGCGACGAGTGAGTCTGTGGCGTTCAGTGATGCTGTGGTAGCGCATAGTGATGTGGTGGTGGTGCTGAGTGATGCTGTGGTGATGCGATAGATAGAGTGAGGGCGATAGAGTGAGGGCGATAGATAGATAGAGGGAGGGCGATAGATGGAGGGAGGGCGATAGCTGGAGGGAGGGCGATAGATGGAGGGAGGGCGATAGATAGAGGGAGGGCGATAGATAGAGGGAGGGCGATAGATCGAGGGAGGGCGATAGATAGAGGGAGGGCGATAGAGGGAGGCGATAGAGGGAGGGAGGGCGATAGATAGAGTGAGGGAGGGCGATAGAGTGAGGGAAGGCGATAGAGTGAGGGCGATAGATAGAGTGAGGGTGATAGATAGATGGATAGATAGACGGAAAGATGGATGGATAGACGGAAAGATGGATGGATAGATAGAGTGAGGTCCTGGTATTGTCGTTTGCGGTGTATCTTTTGTCCGCCCCATCAGGAGTCATGGCGTATTCATCGGGTGATCGATTGACGTGCTGGGTGCCTGCCTCACCTGAGGCTACCTCTGGTGATAGTAGAAGTGCCCAGAGATCAAAATTTTGTACGTGAAGGAGTAGACTAAAAATAGTGTCTAATCAAAAAAAGGTTGTTTATTCTGGGTAGTTTAGGCACTATGGTTAAAAAGGAGTTGCGATACAAGGGGGTCGGGTTACTGGATCACCATATCATTTAAGGTACGTGTCGACATGTTTCAGCTTGCTCGGCCCGAACGGGTCTATGGAGCTTTCGTCAGGACAAGAAAACGTGTATACCGACAAACAAAAAGAAATTATGACATGAGCTTCACACAACTTGTGTGGGATTCAGTATTTAGTAGAGTGGGGATTTCCCATGCTGTGGAGACAAAAACCGACAAAGGCTATTATTAATGTCGGTACTCAGTACAGGTGAGTAGACAGTCAGGCTAGATTCTGTGAGGAGCGCTATTACTATTACTCCAAAAGCGCGCCAAAATTGTGGCGGATATACAGTGGGTTGGAGGAAAAAGGAGAAAGGAGAACAAATGTGGTCTAAGGAAGTGCAATATTGGCGAAATCAAGGTTGGGTAAACATACAAATGTATCACATGCACAATAACTCGACGGGGTAACAGTTCTGATCACAGGTCTATTTTCAAAGGGGATTCTAGGATCTAGGTGCCCCGCAGTTAACTGCTTAAATGGAAACTAGTGCATGGTCAGTGATGGTAGTTATTAGGTGAGTCATATTTGGATTGTATAGGAGAGACGTGAACAGTGACTTATATAACCCTCTTTAAGAAGTTGTAAATACCTGTTCTGCGCAAGGTGAGTACTTCAACAGGGGAACCAGAGTCGCATGTGGTAATTTACTGTCAAAGTAAAGGTAGGCCCATTGATTAGTACATTGATTTGTCTTACCCGTTAGGCTGGAGAGCGGTGTGCTACCATTCTTACCCATGAGGTACAGCTAGGTGTCCCTTGTGCTGACTCTTCCCCTGGCTATGGGCAGGGCTATAGAGTTCAGTCTTTTATACTAGTCTTGAAAACAAAGAAGGGACAACTCTATGTTTTGGGACGAGTACTAGTAAAATGGAGGATATTCAAGGCAATGTTGATTTTTACAGTAGAACTGGTGCCAAGGAATATGATCGTTCATCCCCAGTGTGTCTGTTTTGAGGCGGTCTACCCATCTTTGCTCTTTTTCGAGGAGGGTTTGTTCTGCATTCTGGTTTTTGAATTGGAGCATTTCAATGACTGTCCATCTCAGCTCATCGCAGGTATGGCCTGCTTCAACAAAGTGAGTACATAGTTTGGTGTTGTTTTTCTTGAGTCTGATGTTGCTCCTATGTTCTCCTATGCGGAGTTTTACTTTGCGACAAGTCATGCCTACATATTAGCGTTGGCACGGGCAGGTGATTAAGTAAATTACATGCGTTGAATTACAGTTAGTGTGGCTTCTTTGTGTCCACAATATGGTGTCTGTTAATTGCAGTGTCTTGGTGGTGTTAGTGAACTTGCAGACTCCACATGTGCCACATGGGTAGTGGCCAGTGACAGGGGTCATGTTTGTATCCCTGATGGTAGACATAACAGGTTTATTCCTCGGCCTGGTGTGTACAAGGACGTCTTTGATGTTCTTTGTCCTTCTGTTCGCAAATCTGGGTTTGGGCCAGTTGAATTTGCCTGAAGTTAGTATTTGCCAGTTTTTCCTTATGAGTTTCTGTACGTCATAGGTTGCCGGGCAGAAGGTGGTGACGCAGGTAACAAGATCTTTTATAGGTTCTTTGTTTGTGTTCTGTAGGAGGCATTCTCGTGGCTGATGTTTAGCACGTTTCTTGCATTTGGAGATTACTGCTGGGGTGTAGTCTCTATTGCGTAACTTTCGACTCAGTTCCTGTGCTTGTAGTGTGTAATCTTCCTTCTTGCTGCAGTTACGCTTGTGCCTCAAAAATTGACTGTAAGGAAGGTTGTCTCGCAGAGGGCGGGGATGGTAGCTGTTGTAAGAGAGCAGGCTATTTTTTGCTGTAGGTTTCGTGAACGTTTTAGTTTCCAATTTGCCATTCTCTGCAAAAATTGTGAGGTCCAGGAAATCAATCTTTTGGTTATTCGCAGTGTGAGTGAATTTCAACCACTGGTCTCTACCATTGAGCCATTCTATGAAGGTAATGAGGTCTAGTCTGGTGTCCCAAATGAGCAAAACATCATCGATGTAACGTTTCCCGTATAAAATACTGGAAACGTATGGGTTGGTGTTGTGGAGCACACATTCTTGTTCGAGACGGCTCACATAGAGTCCCGCTACTGACGGCGCAAAAGCGCTGCCCATGGATGTGCCATGGCATTGTAGGAAGAATTGGCCGTTATATTCAAAGTAATTCTCTTGTAGGGCCAATCTACAGCATTCGAGAATGAAGTGTCGAGGGGTTTTATGTGTCCAGTCTTCCAGAAAGAGTAGATCTTCTAGCATCTTTAAGGTATCCTCTTGGGGTAAGCTGGTGTAGAGAGATTCCACGTCCAGACCCACCATTAGCATTGTGTCTGGGTTGAATTCCCGATCTGTAATCTGGGTCAAAAGGTCTCTGGTATCTTTTAAGTAGGTGGGGGTATTCTGGACTAGAGGTTTCAAATACTCAACTGCGAACTTAGATAAGGGTTCCAGCAGAGATCCAATACCCGATACTATCGGGCGTCCCGGTGGTGGGTGTGAGAAGGTGGCCCGATATGCAGCGTTCGCTATTCTAGCGACCACTATGTATCGTTCCAACGACCCTTATGGTGATTGGTTGTAAGTCAACCTTAGACCAGCTATCCTAGTAGCGTGGATACGAGCAGTCTTCGGGCTAAACTCTAGAGGGCGTGTTAAGCCAGCTGTAATACCATCACATACCCCTTGAACACCAAGTGAAAGGACACCATACAAGTGTTATGAAAATAAACAGTATATTTATTAGAATCACAACAGCCCTGTACTCTTTATGAGGACAGGGTACTAAGCACAGAACAAAAGCTCTTAAAAAATACTTCAAGTGCACAATTAAAACAAGTGCCCGAGGGCACGGAAGTTTAGTGGTCTCGGGCGGACCCGATAAGGCAAGTCGGAAGCGAGGGACTCGGGACCCTAGAGTAGGGAGGCTATGCAGGCACCGAAATGCCGAAGGTACCTAGCCACGAGGGCTGCGGCTGCACAAGTCTTACAGGTGTCGGGGTCTTCGCTGACGAGCCAGGAGCCGGAAGAAAAGGAGTTGCTGGCCGGCGACCAGTGGTGAATAGTTCGTAGTGATCCAAGCCTGGATCAGTGATCGTTGATACCTGAAAGCAGAGGGGGCCAAGTTCGTACTACTAGCCAGTAGTTAGTCAGAGGGTACCAGGAAGGCACCGGATGGCCGTCACCTCGACTAGGTGAGTGGGCGACGCTAGGCTCTGCAGTCTCACGGACCAGGAGGCGTTGTCGGCGACCAGGATGGAGGTGCGAGCTGTCCCACGAAGGTTGATGCGGTCGGCGTCGCTGGGCCCAGGAATGGGGCAACAAGATTTGGCAGATTTCAGGGCCACGTGGTGGGCCTAAAATGGCATCTTGAGCGGACCAGGAGGGTCCGGGGTGCTCCTCTCGGAAAAGGGAACAAGGGCCGGTCTGGAGCAACCAGACCAGCAGCGTTGGTTGTCGGATGTCGTCAAAGAAGGGCACAAGCCAGCGGCTAGTGACCAGACAACGTGCTGAGCAGCGAGCAGAAGGGCCCCACGCAGATCGTGGAGATGCTGGGAGACTGCACTTCGGTGCTGGAGCTGCTCAGGGTCGGGGCTTCTCGGACCCCAGAGCACTCACCAGAGAATTACTTCGATGGTCGTGCTGATTAAGAAAGCGTGCAGGTTTTGATGATGGCCGGTCCCTCGAGGTCTCGTCGCACCCACAGATCTCAGCTGAGCTGACGACGTGGGTAGAGGTCAGAGGTGCCAGGGAAGCCGGTTCTCGTCGAGCTGGGCCGTCGGATCCTTGAGGAAGGACTTGCAGCAAACCGCAGAGTTCTTAGTTGGTGCCCGCTGGTGTAGGGTGACTACTCCTTAGCCACAAGGGAGAAATAGACCTGTGATCAGAACTGTTACCCCGTCGAGTTATTGTGCATGTGATACATTTGTATGTTTACCCAACCTTGGTTTCGCCAATATTGCACTTCCTTAGACCACATTTGTTCTCCTTTTTCCTCCAACCCACTGTATATCCGCCACAATTTTGGCGCGCTTTTGGAGTAATAGTAATAGCGCTCCTCACAGAATCTAGCCTGACTGTCTACTCACCTGTACTGAGTACCGACATTAATAATAGCCTTTGTCGGTTTTTGTCTCCACAGCATGGGAAATCCCCACTCTACTAAATACTGAATCCCACACAAGTTGTGTGTAGCTCATGTCATAATTTCTTTTTGTTTGTCTGTATACACGTTTTCTTGTCCTGACGAAAGCTCCATAGACCCGTTCGGGCCGAGCGAGCTGAAACATGTCGACACGTACCTTAAATGATATGGTGATCCAGTAACCCGACCACCTTGTATCGCAACTCCTTTTTAACCATAGTGCCTAAACTACCCAGAATAAACAACCTTTTTTTGATTAGACACTATTTTTAGTCTACTCCTTCACGTACAAAATTTTGATCTCTGGACACTTCTACTATCACCAGAGGTAGCCTCAGGTGAGGCAGGCACCCAGCACGTCAATCGATCACCCGATGAATACGCCATGACTCCTGATGGGGCGGACAAAAGATACACCGCAAACGACAATACCAGGATGTCTATGAGGGTTTTCGAATACAAACCAATGGTTTTGTAGAAACTAGTGTCCATTCTTTTTTTGATTAATGAACATTTACTCAGGGGAAATGAATAGACTTCTAATCCTCTTCCCTCCTTTATTGATATAAGTAGATGAAGTGAGGGCCATAGATAGAGTGAGGGCAATAGATAGATAGTGAGGGCGATAGATGGATAGAGTGAGGGCGATGGATGGATAGAGTGAGGTAAATAGATAGATAGAGAGAGGGTGATTGATAGAGTGATGGCCATAGATAGAGTGAGGGCGATAGATAGATAGAGTGAGGGCGATAGAGAGATAGAGTGAGGGCGATAGAGAGAGGTCGATAGAGTGAGGGCGATAGATAGATAGATCGATCGATCGATAGATAGATAGATAGAGTGAGGGCGATAGATACAGTGAGTGCGATAGATACAGTGAGTGCGATAGATACAGTGATGGCCATAGATAGAGTGAGTGCGATAGATAGATGGTTGTGTGTGTGGTTGTCTGTGCTTGTGTGTGTGGGGTTGTGTGTGTTGTGTTTAGGGTTGTGTGTGTTGTGTTTAGGGTTGTGTGTGTGGTTGTGTGTTGTGTTCGGGGTTGTATGTTGTGGTTGTGTGTGTGTGGTTGAGTGTGTGCCTGTGGTTGTGTGTGTGGTTGTGTGTGCCTGTGGTTGTGCGTGTAGTTGTGTGTGTTTAGGGTAGTGTGTGGTTGTGTGTTGTGTTTGGGGTTGTGTTTAGGGTTGTGTGTTGTGGTTGTGTGTGGTTGTGTGTGGTTGAGTGTATTATCGACCTCAGCGGGGAAGGGCCGAGCAGACTCTGCAGGGGTGTGAGCCAGTTAAGCTTGTAACTTCAAGCTCATCCGATGTATACAGCAGGGGCCAATGACTGCACTCTTGTCATTCTGTATACCGTATGGCCAGAAAGTGCCTCTCACAGAGCAATATTTAATAGACCATTATTGTTTTTTCCACTGGGTCAAAGTGAAACAGCTGACCCTTTCAACCTGAGCCTGTGCTGGGGTTTTGTCCTTTCAGTGCTCTTATTAGCCAACTCTCATATTTATTAACAGGCTACTTACAGCAGCGTGGCTTTAATAATTTATTTTTCGGCAATCACATTAAAGCTTACAGAAGAATCGGTGACTCACAGGTTTTAAAATAAATGGTCAAAAATAAAACATAAAGCTGTGAACTCACTAACATTTGAAGCCATGAACTCTGCGTTGTTCTTGAAAGTGTGCACCTGAACGACGATTAAACATTTGAACGGTAGGAGCTTGAGTGTAACAGAGAGATAAAGGCAAGTGTGGCAAAAGCCAGAACGAAACCATGGGCAAAAGGAGGATAAAACACACAGCTGAGAGTTGACATCCAACATAGCAGAGCAGGAGGAACGGTGCAAGCTTCAGCATCTCTTGGGGCAAAATATGATTGTGCCAGTAGCCGTGCTCGCCATTCACAGATAAAAGACCAATAATTTGGCACCATCAAACTATGTTGTGCCCCAATGCCCCACCTTGTCACCCAGTGACTCTGACTCACTGGTCATAACTGGCAGCAGGCGCTGGCTGGCACAGAGCAGGAGGTTTATAGGCACTAGGGAAGGAAGTCACGGGCTCTCCCTGCTCCCAGGACTCCGCCTCCAACCACAATTTTACTGGCTTTAGCCTTCATCAACTGCACAGCCTGTCTGCTGCAGTCCAGTGCCCCCCAAATTAATTGGGAGACACTCTCAAGACAAGTGCTCAGTCTTGTGCACTCACTTCCCAGGCACTTCTGCTATGCAAATCTAGTCAGGTTAGTCATGCACACTCTCTTTCTGCTCTGAAGTTTGCTTGTCTGATCTCTGCAGCATGTGCATTAACCTACTATGCCACCCTTCCAATTAGTTACACTGATAACCACAGGCATGGTTTTTTCTTTATATTTCAGATGCACAATTCCTCACAGAGAATAAATGTTTGATACACACAGCAAAATTGACAGGCTTGCAACTAGAAAGCTTGTTTTGTTATATGTAAAAAATAATTTTAGAAATGCATTATGAGAACATAAAGGTGGTTGAATGACCACTTCTTTCCCCCTTGAATGAACATCCTACGTGTACCTTAGAGTTCAGCTTTAATGTTTGTAAAGGGTGTTATGCTTTTACTCGTGAGAAAATGTCACTCTTAAGTGTCACACATTTGGTTTCTAATGGCACTCCTAAGTCCCCCAAAATCATAGAAAGGTCACACACATAAGCAATCTTAAAACCTGGCAGCTATGAATGCCCTTCCGTTTAGGGTGCTGCATCAGTTTTAAGATCTTCTTAGAGTTTTTCTTTGCTCAGATGGGTGTAATTTCTCATATTTATGTTTTCCTCGTCTTAATTGCTTGATTTTGCTCGGGCGAAAGTGTCACTGTCGTTGAATGTCCCTCACAAGTACACAAAAAATATGAAAATGTTACACATAAGCAATTTGAAACCTTCGCAGCTATGCCTGGGTTTGCGGCCAAATGGAGTGATATAAAGTGTGAACTGTATAAAAAGAGTAATTCGCATTAACACTGAAGTACGTCTAAGAACTGAATTGTTACTTTACTGTGTGCTCCTTTATTGCCAGCAGTTCATTTTCACGTGGGTGGCCAATGGATGCGTTTGAGGAGCTTTGCACAGCTGAGGGTTAGGTGTTTTGGTCAGAACTGCCCGTGGCCGGGGGGAGAGCTTCAGCTCCGTTGATTAATGAACGCTCACTGTAACCAGGATGTGTCGGCGCTGCGCCCTAGCTAAAGAGGATCACTGCTTAGCACGCTACCCAAAAACTGAACGCGCCAGAGGCGGCGCATGGGCCTCGGCGAATCCTCGTGCGTCTCTAACGGCACCATGCTCCTGCCGAAGGGTCGGTGATGCCAGAGCGTTCTTGTCAGTTCTAGTTGAAATGAACAGAGAACCTCGCTATCACCATCAGCCCAACGGCTCGGGGTCAGCCTTGACGGACCCCTAGCAGTATGGTCCCCTGGCAGGGTGGCACGTGACTCGCAGGTTCAGCCCACACACGGGTGGGTGGAGTCTGGGAGCAGCGGCGTCACCTGAGGGCCGTGTCTCCACTACGCCTGCGCGGGTGACGTCGAGCCTTATGCGCACGCATGTTTTTCTCGGCTCCTCGGCACACTGTACACCCTGAGAGCGGAAGACGGAAATTGCTCCGAAGCGCGAGGGTGAGCGTGGCAAGATTCCACGCGCGACATGGGCTCCACCTTTGCACCCCGGAGGGCGAGCGCCGTCTTGTTTCCATGCGCTGGGATGAGGAGGAGCCTGTGTGTTGGCCTCGTGCGTGGACTTCACGCCTCCCAGGGCTCCGCGACGGAAGAGGCGTGAACGGGAAGTCACAGGGCGCCCAGAGCCTTAGAACCCGAGGCACGCGGTGAGGCTTCAAGCGCCGACGACCTGAATGCCAATGTTTGCGCGGTCAATGTAGGGGCCGCTTGACGACCGTCATGTGTGAGGGAGTGTTGGCGTCCAGCAAACGACGGACCAAGTGCTGGAACACTGCTTGGAGGAGCCTGCTGGTTGAAGGGAGCATAGGCTTCGAAGATGTTCCAGACCTGTGGTAGTAAATGGCAGGACCCGCTGTTGCTAGAGGATGCTCCTTCCATGGTGTTAGACCAGCGTTTACTTGACATGTCCTCTTATCATTTTTTATTGAGCTTCACTATCTCTCTTATTAATATTAATCTTCAACAAAGTTACATTCATTCATAGGGTTCTATAATGTCACTCTTTTGCAAACCTGTACCAACCTTATTTTTGTTCCTATTCACTAACGAGCTCTTCCTCTTATGCACCTGGGCTCACCCTCCTTCGAGAGTAGGCTTGCCACCTATTGTAAAGGGAAAAACTGTCAATTGTTCATGTTTAAAATTCTGAGAAGACCCGACCATGATGCTTAAGTAGAACGTTTTATGAAAACATCTGATTTATATTTAACACGCCCCCTTTCTATCTTTCTTAACTTTATTCGCCAGGGATCGTTAAGATAATTCTAGTACCCATTTTTTAGTTACTTATTTTTTATACCTACTATTTCACGTATGTACTGATGAGGGGTGAAAAATAACAACCGTAGTTTGTTTTCTTCTTGTACAGGCTAGCACATCAAAATACTGCTCATGGGGTAACAATAAAACGGCCAAGCTGCAACCCTAGTCAAGAGCTTATGGTTTGAGATATAGTTGACTGCCAAGAAACAAAGAAAACCTTATCACATTGTCTAGTGCTGGAAGTGAAGGCACGTTTGAGAAGGAGACCATTGCAGTTTGAGGGAATGGAAGCAAGGGCTTCTACTTATGATGAAGTGCTACCATTACCAACGCAGTGGTGTGGAATTACGGTTGTCCAAAACACATTGGAGTCAAGGACAAGTTTCATGATCACTTTATTTAAAGGAAATGTAGGCCAAACCCCTTGCAGCACAAACACCATGGCGGTTTAAAGTACCACAATGCGGATCCGTGGAAGAGTATTGTCTGCCTCTATTCAAACGTGTATATTATATAGTTCAGTAATGGAAAGCATTTATTATTAGGGTGAGCAGTCATATGAATGTAGTGAGGTGTGAGCCCAGCTTCCGTTACTGAAAGGAGTTCCAGGGTAAAACTATATAAACACGTTTGCAATATGTAACAATTTGAGGCTCTCTGTTATGCTCCCATAAAGGTCACTGATTATGTGCCACCCAGTCTTTACACTTTCCACCCAAATCTCCTGTTAGAAGTTTCCTACGGAACACTTGAAGACAGAATATTACAATTTGTTTTAATTTTCCCTCAAACTATGAAGCAAAGATCTATCTTGTGGCGGCTGTCATTGATTCTCTTTCCATCAATAGAGGCAGCTAGCCTGTCTTAGTTCTTTTGTACCTTTTGGCAATCTTCAGTTCTCTGTTAAATAGTACCTTGCAAATTTAAGTGCCTGGTGTAGTGGCAGTGTTGAACACGTGATGGACCCTGATTTGCAGATGTCTTGCTCATTGATCAAGGAAGAGTTTGATTTGCCCACTCGTTATGTAGTTGCCATTACTACTCCGCAGCTATGTATGGGTAGGACAGATGTGGGAATGACCCAATTCTTTGCATTCTGTAAACATGAGATTTCGTTTAGTAAAAGGTGATCCCACCTCCAGTTGTGCTCCGATTTTCAGGTTCTACTCTTTTTGTAGGCTAGTGCAGGAGTAGTGAATGGATACGAAGATGGACTAATGAGCTACTCTGATAGTAATCATGAATATGATGTTGCTCTGTCATGTGACCCCAGGATTCCCAGTAAACTTAGCTGGGTTGTTTTAGTTGATCCTTCTTGTGTCTAGAATTATTAATCGTTTCCTCATCAACATTTTCTCTGAAGGTGGACCTCTGTGTTTCGCCAAGACTAGTTTTTTGCCTTTCTCTGCATGAAACTCTGTCGGGCTGTCTGATGCAGATTGGAAGTCCTTAGAAATATTAGAGATTCAAACCCTTGCTGGTATTTGGATGTGCACCATATTCCGTACCTATCTGCCTCTTAGTGTCACTGCCTCTCAGCGTTTCATTCAGTGCAAAAGTGACAGTTAGTTGTATGTGTACTTCAAAATTTTCTTTGTTACAATTTCGGCTACCTTGAGATGTTCCTACTGTTATAAACGAGGACCTTGCAAGTACTGGTACAGCATCTTGCTTCATTTTTTTCTTAGGCCTACATGGAGACCAGGCCTTTAATGGAGCACGTAGGTGAATATCCTCTTGAGTTCCCAGCATTCTACATGCTATTTATGGTTGATTGATCAGAATCTGATCCCTACACTCCGTACTCTAGCGGAAGCATGGGCAGTGCTGTGGGATTCCAATGTGGGATTAGGAGAGGCTCATTATTACAACAGAAGAAAGCGCAGGTATTACATGGAAGGACTCAAATCACACATGAATATCCTCACCTATGTTTTTTTTCCGACCGAGTTTTATATAGAGCAAACTTGACCCGAATCGGGTATCGGAGCACTTTACATAGCACCAGTTGCATTACATGAGGGCACATTCATTTTTGTTAGGCACTGGGATATAAAGCGATTTGCCCAGAATCACAGTTTGTTCAGCGTCATTGCCAAGACTCAAACCCAGTTCCCCAGATTTGATTATGACCGCCCTAGCCGTTAGGCCCTCTCCCTATGTTATCGCGCTGAGTCCACATTTAAGATTTATTGTGTTGCTTATTTGCTATGTATATGAATGTCTTAAGGGAATCCTGCTGAATGAAGACTTAGAACTGAATAGGGTGCAACATGATAATGAGTGGGTTATTGAGCGATTTCTTCTAAATTTTGAGAATCTAGAATCAAAATAGCGAGTTGAGGTGGCTTGGTATTTTTTATGATGTTCTTGGTTAATAGGTTTGTTTCTTTCATTGCAGAATGGTGAAGATCAAGGGGCTGCAAATGCAGCTTGTTCACAAGTATTATGACTGAGAAAAAGCCAGTGCCCACCATGGAAAAATCACAAACTACGTTGGGGAAAAAAGACAACGCTCCTTCCTCTGGAACATCACCTGCACTTTTTGTCCTCCTTCAACAACCACAGGGAAATGACAAATCAGAACCAGGGATATTTGTGCCTGATCAAGATGCAGATTCCAGTTCTACTGATGCACCAGCCATTGCATCGGTCCCATCTAACCCTAAATCCAAGGCCTGCCTTGCAGCCAACTGTAAGATTGCAGGAATTACTGTTGTCCTGGATAATAACACTATGTGGAATGAATTCTATCGTCGTAGCACAGAGATGATTCTCACTAAACAGGGTAGACGTATGTTTCCATACTGTCGATACTGGATTACTGGCTTGGACCCAAATCTGAAGTACATACTTGTCATGGATATTGCTCCTGTGGATAATCAACGATATAAGTGGAATGGTCGTTGGTGGGAGCCGAGCGGAAAAGCAGAACCTCATGTTTTAGGAAGAGTATTTATTCATCCAGAATCTCCTTCTACTGGCCAGTATTGGATGCATCAACCAGTCTCCTTTTATAAGCTGAAGCTTACCAACAATTATCTTGATCAGGAAGGTCACATCATTCTTCATTCAATGCACCGATATTTGCCACGACTTCATTTGGTGCCAGCAGACCGAGCTACTGAAGTTATTCAGCTAAATGGTCCTGATGTTCACACCTTTACTTTTCCACAGACCGAGTTCTTTGCTGTTACAGCCTACCAAAATATTCAAATTACACAGCTTAAGATAGACTATAACCCATTTGCTAAAGGGTTTCGGGAAGATGCACTTCTTGCAAAACCTTTCAAGGATGTACTTGCTAGAGTGAGGTCAGACTTGGAAGGTGCAAGTGATTCAACTTCACCTAGTACTCATGGACAAGTGGAAAATCACAGCTCAGACAGCTTGAAGAAAAATGAGAGTTCCTTGGTTGGTTCTCATGATAAGTTGGATAGTGACATTGAGAAAGACTCCTTTACTGCTGAGCGAGATTCCTTGACCTTGATAAATCCAGATGTTGCAATTGAAGATGTAAAAAGCATGAAGCAAGAGTGTTTGGCCAGGTAAGCATAATGTTTAATTCAGTCTTTTTAACGAGAAGAGGCAGCAGATTAATTTATTTATATATAAATATATATGTGTGTATGTATGTGTATATATATATATATATATATATATATATATATATATATATATGATTTTATAAATGGTTCAGCACTCAAAATTTACGTTACGTCAGAAAGCATCTAAAGTTCAGCATAGATTTTCATTCCATGCACAACAACAAACTTCATGGTGCATCAGCACACAGCATATAATTAATGCATTTAAGGATAGTGTCTTGGTTCAATTGTTCTTTATTTGTTTTCTTATAAACAGTGCTCCATTGAAAAACACAGTAGCCAACGCGTTTTGTCCAACAAAGACTTCTAAAGGGCTACAAGAGATATATACAACACATAAGAAAATATTTACATTCTGTACATGTAAGTAACCGCTTTGCTGCAACTGGAAAACCCCCGGTGTGCGGGAGAATTCCATGCGTGCACAGTGCGGACGGCCCCCGGCCGTCCTCCGCACACGCCCACTGTGACGTCAGACTGCCGGGGGCCGTCCGACTCACGGAAGCGGTTAAATCAATTCACCTTTATGTAATAAAAACACTTCAGACATTTTTTTAAAGATATTGCAATGTTGGAGCAGACTCCAAAGAAACCATGACTTTAACTCATAATATATTTATAATTGCACGTATGAACAATAACAAATGTATAGCTTCTGTCTTTATGGCAGTAAGATCATATGTCCATAGATTTTCTTACTATGCCAACTCCATAAATCACAAATGACATTGAGTATCTTTGATCATGCGATTCTTAAGTAAGCTCTGGACAGAACTATGAGGCACCTAATTAGCATGATATTTTGGTTACAAGCTCAAGAACAGAATATCTTTCATTAGTTATTATAAGCTATAAATATTGCTAGAATAGTATTTATTATAATTCTTTAAGGATTTTTTTTATATAAAGTATTCAGTGAGGCATACCTCTGACTTATAGATGAACATCACCAGTCCCTTAGTGTATACTGGTATTGGAAAGATCCAAGGTTTGTAAATTCGTACAGTACAGAATTCTGAAACAGCCAAATAGGTATTAAGGAACCACATATCTACCACCTGTGAATATCTTAGACACAAGAGGGAAGATTACAACAAGCATCCACAAGATCATATTGGGAAATTTTAAATGTGCGTTATTTTCCTGCATTGCTGGTCCCATTATAATATGCGTAATGTTTCTGCACTACTTAGCCCATTGTAATATATGATTTTAGTAATGTAGTACTATCAATGCACATTATCCTAGAGTATCAAGAATTGTAATTACAGATGGTTGCCTGGAAAAATGTAAAATGGCAACTACATGTAACAAGCGGTTTAGTATTGCTCATGTCCCTTGTAGTGCATTGTAGTGTCTCAACTTCCTGCACCACACTGTTCAGTAACACACAAATAAGTCCAAAAGAAAGGTCACTATGATACCTTTGTTAGGAACTAAATGAGTATTCAGAGAATGAGACCGGGAAGAGTATGACAAACTGTATTTGATGTATTACTATGCGTTGAATAATGGCACACGCATGATTACTCAACAAAAAACACTATTGTCTCTTTCTTAGATAATTTTCAAGTGTTGTAAACAAAAACTGCTACGTTAGGCAGACTAGTCTGCATGGAAGGAAACTGCTACGTTAGGCAGACTAGTCTGCATGGAAGGAGAAGGAATCACTCGCTATGTTCACCCTATCTGCACGGTTCGCGAGTGACATCTTTGAGAGAAATCCAGAGGCAGACCACAAAAGTAAAAAAACCTAAGGTTAATTTAATACCTTTGCAACTTAAGTCTTATAATAATTCTCGTGACTTACTGAAGTTTGTAAATGGAGTTTTGTCATCCACTAGCAACCCCCCTCCCCAGCCCTCCCAATGTCAGTACCCGGTATGCCATCTTCCCACATACTGCAACATTGCTAGCTTTTTTACCGACAAAATTTATGAAGAGGTCGAGAGCCAGAAGGGAAATCGGCCTAAGGCGATCATAAAATGAAAGCTTGAACCTCTTGACCCTCCTCCGATTACCATTTCAGAGCTCTCACTGATGAGTATGAGTAAACTTCCTGTATCTCAGTTGAAGACTTCCAGGTGATCCATGCCCTGTAACTACCCTCGAAGTTCTTTTCCCAGCCATAGGAGCTATATATTTGGCAAGTTATACACAGCCTTCATACATTTCTAAAATAAATATGTCTCTGGAGCCATAGAGAGTTGTATTAGAAGGCTAAACACTGCAAGGAAGAAGTCAACGAAAGGGACAGAAGGTGGAAAAGAGAAAGAGAAGGAGCTTGGGAAGAATCGAGAAGGTGAGGGACGATGCGAGTAAGGCTGAGGAAAAGAGTCAGTAGATAGAATAAAAGTGAAGATGGGGAGGTATAGAAAGGATTGTAAGGGAGGGAGTAAGAAGAAAGTGAGATAGAAAAGGGAGGATGAGAATGATAGGGAGGGAGAGAGAAAGGGCGAAGGGCATGGTTTTAGAGAAAGAAAGACGGACAGGTAAAAAAGAAAAGTAGTGAGAGAAAGAAAGAACAAGAAAGAAAAGAAAGAGGAAGGATGAAAAAGAAAGGGAGCTGTTTGTACGGGAGACCTAAAAATTAAAGGCGTGAATTAAAAAGTAGCATAGCCCTAATGTATATGTTAATAAAATGTTAATCATAGCTGTTAGTATACCGCCTAGGAGAACATGCATTATTAACCTAATCGGGTATGGTCATATTACATACATTTCATATTGGCTAAAATCGCAGTAAAATGGCACAATTCTCACATTGCGCTACATTTGCAATTCCTAAGCACTTTGGACCTACTCTGTCAGTGAAGTATGTAGTTCCCACATGAGCCTACATGCATCACAAAGTGAGGGACTGAATAGTTCAGTCATTGATTTGTTACTCAAGTCAGAGCGGAATCCCATTCCTTGTTTAGTATTCCACCAGTACATTGTCCTACTGGGCCAGATAGAAAGTCAAACCATTTATACCTGGTGGACTCAACTTTCCACCAAGATTTCTACCAGGGGCTGAATAAGAGTCAGACAGGTCATTCTGCCACCTTAGAGGTTTCCTAATAGGCTGCAGGTTGGGAGGCTCCCCTCAGAGCAGGATGTGCTGGCCCCGTGGGCACATTTAGTTGCAACCACCTAAAATTTCAGGCTGGTTTGAACAATATTGCCATGGCCGAATGTTATTCCTATGCAGACCTAGACTAAAAACCTCAAACTTAACATGGACATTCCTACCTCCTGGCCTATAATGAAAAATTGTATAGTTATCCAAAGAGGTACTTCAGAAGGATGTACGATGAGGAAACATTTGACCATATACAACATATAGCTGCCTCTACAAAAAAAATGGAAAACACAGAAGGTGGAAATGTAATAATTTACTTCAGTCCTAAAACATTGGTACTATGTAATTTGTCATGAACTAGTCACAAGTGATCATCCAAAATGATTCACATTTGTTCTTGTGCCTTAAGTAAGGACTTGTCCATTAACTTTCAAAAGGAAAACATTACGTATTTGGAGAGGAGAGCAATGTTCAGTCAAACAAGCAATAGCAAAGATCCTAGGGCAGGAGTGAGAATGTTTATCATTTCTTGCAGGGTGCGCGTCTCTCTCACTCACCCGATGTCGCCTCCTATGCAGAATCTCGCCTGATGTTTAAGTCTCGCCTAGGCAGCGCACATGCGCTGCTCTCGGAGATGTACTTTTGACGTTGGTCAGCTCTTTTCAAGTTCCCGTGCTTGTGCTGACATCCACATTGCGAGAGTGAGCAGTGACGCGCAGGGGCCATCTGTTTGCAATTAGCATGCCCGTGTGCGCGTCTACACTTTTGAAGCACTCCTGCTTCTGTTGTGATTCTTTCTGTGTCCGGCACGCAGGGGCCATCTGTTTTGTTAGCGTGGCTTGTTTTCTCTTATCTTTAAGAGTTTCTCTGAGCAGGTAAGGGCCACTGCAAACAGAATATTTGCCCTAGTGAATTCTCCAGGTCTGACAGAGGAACGCCTGGGCATTTTCAAAATGTCCAAAACACTGAAAATCCTGCTATCCAAATTGGACAGCACGGTCCCAAAATAAGTGTTTAATAACGTGAAATATTTTGCGATTATCTTTGAAGATGGCTCTCTCATCTGAAACCCACTTGCAAACTAGCTTTAGCTGAACAGCACCTAACATAGTGACTCAACCATACGAAGTGCTAAAGCAGGAGGTCTGAGTGGCAACGAGATGCAAGCAGGGCAAAAAGTATGTATTCTGACAGTTGTCATGCGAGATGCGATTCACAAGAATTTGGTAGCGTTTTTTTGCTGCAGTTTTACATAGCACGAACTCGACCCGGGGGTATTGGAGCACTTTACATGACCACCAGTTACATTGCACAATGACAGTAGTGGGTGCCTGTCTCTGTCAACATGCCCCCTCCCTGGGCCAGCAGGGGTCCCCATAAATCGATAGTAGTGCTGCAGTTCGCTCTTA
Source organism: Lissotriton vulgaris (assembly GCF_964263255.1). Lineage (NCBI taxonomy): Eukaryota > Metazoa > Chordata > Amphibia > Caudata > Salamandridae > Lissotriton > Lissotriton vulgaris. The sequence goes on along the minus strand of NC_141697.1, from coordinate 146,774,765 downwards.
ACCAAGCCTGGATCGGTTCAGGTGGCCATCTGCCGCCCGGCACTGGACTGCTGAGAGAATAAGCCTTACACCGTTTCTGCGCATAGCCTACACGTCAAAATCCACACAAAAACAGTAAATACTGTGCTCCTCGTCCCCCACTAGCGGGCTGCGGCTGTTTGCGCCTGCTCTCTGCGTAAAACAGCTCGATAGCTGCCTGCAAATATTGCATTTTGTATCACCAAAGGAGATTAATATTGCATTAACTGTGTTTAACATTTTCTTAAGCACCAGTAATCAGAAACGGAGAGGCTTCCTGGGCGCCGTGCTAGAGCTGACAGTATGCATGTTTTAAAAGAGAAAAATATTGTTGTTTTTTTCCTGATGTTTGTTGTAATGTGGCGGGGTGGGCAGAGTTCTTTGAAGGGGAGCCTGTCCCCAGTGTCTGTTTCAAGGTTCCCTGCTCTGGAGAGGCCAGAGGAGCTGCCTCCATTAAATGCTTATTGTCAACGCTTCAGTGAAGGGGGAAGATGTTTCTTGTGAGTGAATTTCTTGGGATGAGTGCTGTCAACTCTGTTTCGGTCTGATTAATACGTGTGAAAGTTTGTAAAAATTATGTGACCTGTGGAAGCGACTCTGCTGCTCCCGTAATTGTTAGGTTCTGGGACCACTTTTGTGCATAGTGTTTCTGCACAGTGATCGCCTTTGCAGTGAGGTAGAGGCCTGTTAGCCTTGTGCTAACTGTGGGTGACTACTGCATGCATGGCAGTCCCCTTATAAATATTGTTGGGTGGCTCAGTGAGCTGAATTTTGCTGCTAATTATTGGCACAGGCTTGTGCCGCTTCAATACTAAGGGCTGCACAACCTAAGACCAAACCCGTTGTACTTTCATGCAAACCTACACAGCGGCCGTTCTTGTTTTTCTCTGTTCTCTCCCTCTAAGTACCCTCTACCCCTCCATTTTGCGGCTCTTTATCCGGTCTCAGGGTCTCTCCACACCACTCTCTCATTAGCCTTTTCCCCGGTCTCTCACTTCGCCCTGCTCTCGCTCTCCCATATCCGGCCTTCCTCCCTGCCCTTACTCTCCCTCCTCCCCTGCTCTTATCCCCCCCCTTCCCCTTGCACACCCTGTGTCTGTGAAATCAGCTGGCATACCCTATTGATGCACGCGGACTCTGTCGTCTCTCACTGAGGGTGCCTATTTTAAGTGAAAGTCAGTGACATTCTCTGAGGCACTGGAGATTACACTGCGCAAGTAAATCACTAATTCACCAAGGGAGGGGCGCGGCCCCGCCCCACAGCGCCTCCAGACACCCAGCACATGCTCGTGGCGCTTCAATGCTAAGCCTGTCGACTAACCACAGACAGCAGATGATGAGCAAGCAACACCCACAACAAATTGCCTTAAGAGTACCTTACTAAAGCGAGCCCAGAATAAGAGCGTTATGGGTGATAGTCCAATGTTTCTAAGCACTATTCAAATTCTAGTAACGTAATCAAGACTGCAACTCCAAGAATGCATGAAGGTAGTTCAGGAACACACCTCTTTTCTGTCCTAGAACTATCTTATGAAAACACTGGTCTGGAACTTCTTGCTGCAGCTACATAACACCCTTTCTGTCTGCACAGGAGTGTCTGTCAATAAGATCTATGAAGCTTGTCTTATGTGAGCTTATGTGTACCATTGCTCAACAAGTACCCAGCTTCCTGTGCCTGATGCTTTACGTGTGCTTTAGCCTCAAGTGCAACCATCCTCCACATGTGCCAAGAGCTATGGCTAAACACTTATAAGGTCCCACAGGCGAGACGTGTTGGCTATGCCAATGCTTGTTTTCTGAAAGGAGCAACGTTTTAAAAGTCATGATCATCTCGGGGAGCTCGGTAGATCCATCTTTTTTTCTGGGACTCGCACCGAAAAGCTTATATTAAAGCATAAGTCTGGAAGAATAGCGTGTGGATGTAATGGGAAAAGGCCTTGGCGTGCCATCTGCCTTCCTTTTGTGTTGTAGATGATGTGACAATGTGGCTTGCAAAATTGAGGCCCACCAAGTGGCCGAGAAGAGAAGAATATAAAAGACGAGGGTACATGTAAAAAAGTATAGGGACGGATTTAATCCAGCAAGGATTTATGTTCTACCAGCCTATTGGCTTCCGCTTTGCTTGTGTTGGCAGCCTTGGCTGTTGCAGACTGTGTTTGTTTGCAATAGCTTGCAGACGAGAGACCCCAGTCAGAGGAGTCCTGCTGCACATTAATTAACTCACTTGTGAATGCTGGAGATACAGTTAGCTGAAACTGTATTTAGCACGTCATGTTGTAGTGGTGCCCTCTAGTGTAATTTGTGTAAAGAGGCGTTTTTGGAAAGCCAAATGCCTTTCGTAATTTGTAGTAAAAGACAAGTGCGTAGCCACCATTAAAGAATTGTATGCTTTTAAACACCCTGTACATGTAGAAATGCACGCTGGTATCCGGAATCCCTCAGCACATGGAGGATTCTCCAGTATTAGGGTGTCTTTCATAAATTCACATGCTTGAATAATTCCCCGTCATCGAAGTGGGAGTCCCACGGTATATAAAATAGTGGTAAGAAAGTATATATATATATATATCTATATATATATCTATATATATATATATATATATAGATCAAAATATATACAAAAGAAAACAAAACCTTAAAGTACCATAGAACAACATTGGCCCATAGAAAGCATCGAGGGAGAGTTCACTTTAGTAACATATCCATGTCATTATAATAGTCCACATTCCAGCCAATCAGGCTGTAGCACCCTCTGGAACCTTCTCCTCAGAAGCTCAAGGCCTCAGATTTTCTACCGCGCGTCGTGTGAAGGGAGTCTCCCTGAGCTCTGCTCAATTTTCTTCATTCTCAAACCTTCAGAACTTCAAGAACATGTCTTCAACTAAAAAGTCTTTATTCCGGCCCTATTCTGCCTGTGGAAAACTTCGTCTTTTCTCTGAGGACCCTCATAAAAAAATGCATCTACTGCTTATACTCGGACCATGAGGTGAGGAGTTGCAAATTTTGCAGAACTTTTTCTTCTAAGACCCTAAAGGATAGAGAGGCTCATCTCCTTCTGTGGCTACAGAGGTTGAAGACCTCAGACAACCGTGTGTCTGATCTAGAGAGTGAGTCTTCCTGCCATTCTAAGACCTCTCTGAAGCCTGGGTTTGAGACTGAGATTCCTTCTCCTTTTCTAAAAAAGAAGAAGCTTGTGGACTCTCCGAAGTCTGTCTCCCCACGGTATCTGCAGGCCACTACGCCTGCGGGACCTAATTCTCTGGCGTCGCAGATTCACACTATGCCCTCGTCCTCCAAAACGAGTGCCAGCTCGTCGACGACGACGAGATCCGTTGACGTTATACCTACTTCCACGACGACCAGCACTCTGTCGACGTCTACATCGTCTACGATGGTCTGGCCTATTTTGTCCATTGTTAATATATCGTCGACGGCAAAGCAATCAGTCTCGTCGACGACCCTTCCTAAGCGTCATTCGTCGACGCTACCTATTTCGTCGACTGTGACCTCGCCGACGTAGAGTATCTCGTCAACGACTACTTCGTCGTCGATGGCTGCGTCGACGCTGAAGACTTCGTCCACGACAGCAACCTCTTCGTCGGGGCCAGTGTCATCGACGACTAAGGCCTCTGCTTCGTCGACGGCAACCACCTCTTCGTCGACGCCTGGGACATCATCGACGAAGCCCTCGATGACGACTTCGACGACGAGCTCGTCGTCGGGACCGTCGACGGCACAATATTCTCTGGCGACTGCGACCACCTTCACAGTGGTGACAGCTACAACTTAAACGTCTTGCTCCACTGGTTTTGAGCCCTGTCCAACATGGGTCAGGTCCAACTGCTCAACTATTTGTGTCTGCAGGGGAGGACTCTTCAGATGACTCGTATGCAGATGACACCTTTCGTGCTGCAAGTAGCCCGTCGGAGCTACATATCAAATCTATGATGAACGGAAATCGCACATTTCCGTTCCAGATGACCCACGTGATGATGACCATGATATGATGTTCCTATGGCTCAGTTACCAATGACTTTGATCACAAACCATCAATGTATGCTGGAGGATTACAATTGTCGTTTCCACCTTTTTCGCAGGCCTCTCCACCGCCTCCTCCAAATTAGGAGTCACTACAGGTTGCACCGGCCCGATCACCAGTTCCTCAGGACCCTGGTAATGATGATGACAATCATAACTATACAGACCAAGATGATGACGCTGTCCTAGCAGATTGGGACAATTACCAGGCTCAGACTCTGTCTCCACCTCCTGCCTCTCCTCTGGCTTCTCCTTCAGTGGACATTGGGGGTTTTCACCTTTTGATGGCGAGAGCCGCGAAGCGTTTCCACTTGCCTATGGTCATCAGACAAGAGGACTGTTTTCTTTATGATTTTAAATATCAACCTCTGAAACAAGTGCATGCCATTCCTATTATTGATTTCATTTGGAAGGAAGGACTCAAACTCATGGAACGGCCTAATTCAGTGCCGGCCCTATTCCCACGCCTAGACAAAAAATATAAGGCACCATAAGATTCGCCTGCCTGCCTTGTGTCTCAACCAACCAAAGCCAGACTCTGTAATTAAGCAGGCTGCCCAAAAGAGATTGCGTAATCCAGCTTCTCCTTTAACGTTCCCGCCGGACCAGGAAGGTCGACGCCTGAATACAATCGGCAAAAAGTTCACCACGATGGCTGCGACTACAGTCAGGACGGCAAATTCCTTAGCCATCCTCGGCCGATACGACCGACAAATGTGGTCAGAGATCGCAGCCCTGGTCGACCTGATTCCTCAATCCTCTAGGGCAGAGGCACATAAGATCCTGCAAGAGGGTGAGAATTTCATCGGAAATTATAGACTGCGCAATCGATATTTCCTCTACAGGTTTGAGACAATTGGCAGGTGCTGCAGTCTTAAGAAGGCAGGGCTGGCTTAAGGCTACGTCCTTTCAGCCTGAGGTGCAAGCAAAAATACTCGATTTGCCCTTCGATGGAGAGTCCCTCTTCGGCAAGCATGTGGACGGTGCCTTGGAGTCCATCAAAAAGGATACAGACACTGCTTGCGCCCTAGGATCTCTCCAATATTGGACGTGACCATTTCGTGGAGCACGTGGTTCCTGATTCCAGGCCACTAAGGAGAAAATCCACCTACAGAGGGGGTAACTCCTCCAAAAAATAATGACTTTCTAAAAAAGTCTTATCCTGCTCTAAAGATTGAAGGTCGAATCTCCCAAAACTTTTGCAATTGGTCAAAAATAACATCAGATCGTTGGGTTTTGGATATGATTTTGTAGTGTAGTTCCTAGTTTCCCACTAGGCCCTGCGCATTGGAATAACATAAACCGTAGTATCGACGTAGAAGTGCGGATCTTCCAGGCCTCTACTGACTATGCTAAACTTAATTGGGTGTGTTACCAACTAGCTCAGAGGTCACTGGAAACTTTCTTCTCTGCATAGGAAGTGATCGGCTTCCCTGGCACAGACAAGAAGGGATTCAGTTTTCCAACAACCGTGCAACATGACAACTTTGCTCCTCAGATTAAGAGTCAATCTCTAGGGTCGTGTGAAACAATAGACAGTTATTTTACTCAGTCAGGTTAGTGCATTTTACTTTCACGATATGTAGAGAATAGAGAGACAGGCGTTTGTCGATAAAGGGATAACATTTATTGAACAGTCTTTCTTCTCGTACAAGAGAAATGTATTGCCACAATTGCAAGACTTGTTATTATAAAAAGTACGTACAGTAAGATAAGTATTGCGAAATAATACTGTAAAAGCATTGATATGGTTTCTTAGCCATACAATGGTTTAAAAGTAATAAAACATATATACAGTCATATATACATTAGGCTAAAATACTCAACTGGTGCTTCTAACTACGCCTACCCCAGTGTGCCTGACCTAAGCCTAACACGTGAAAGGAGAGTAAGTAAGTAGCTTTAAGTTAAGTTGGTTTTGCCAAGGTTTGCTTCAAGAATTCTCATCTAAGGGTTTAGTCAACACCATACCTCTGAATAGAATGATGGAGGTCTGGTATCTCCTTCAGGAGGCACTCTGTATCCCAGTCACCCGCGAGGGCAGACTAGAAACGCTGGAGCTGGATTTCTCTGCGGGAGAAAGGCAGCGTCTCTCTTCAGCGCGTCGAGGAGGAGGAGGGGGGACAGCTTCCGCGGGCAGCTTGGCATCTGCTGGGCTCTTCGCAGAGGGACGGCTGTTCAGCTCCTAAGCTCACCACACCATCGTTCGCGCTTTAGCAGCGATAATGGTATCAGTAGCTTCACCAACAGCAGCGGGGCAGCAGGCTGCAGCAACAGGCTGCATACAGCATACAACAGCAATGGGACACCAGCTGCAGCAACAGGCTATTGCTTAAGGCAACGTTGGTAGTATTTATACCTGACAGGTGCCTGGTTTGACGCAAGTTTGCTGGACATAAGACGTCAATTAAAGATGTCACTAGGAAGTGATAGCTATCAGTTGCTCATTAGAGTGCCATTACTAATCAAAACACAGCAAGCGGGGATTTCCAGGTTTGCTGAGTTTTTATCTTGTTGAAGAACTCGGAGTGTTAATCTAGGGATATCGGATAGTGACTTCTGCTCTGTTATTGCACTAATTGGTTGCAAAGGAAGTGGCAGAGAACTATTCTGGAATGTGGCTCTGTTCGTGTGAGGCCAGAGATGACTTTCTGAATATTGCACTTGAACGGTTATGCCAATATAGGGAATAAATGGATTTATAGCCGAATAGGGGCATAAGGTCGCAGTATCGATCAGGAACCTAGATAAACACGCAACACCCACTGAACTCGGAGTGTTAATCTAGGGATATCGGATAGTGACTTCTGCTCTGTCATTGCACTAATTGGTTGCAAAGGAAGTGGCAGAGAACTATTCTTGAATGTGGCTCTGTTCGTGTGAGGCCAGAGATGACTTTCTGAATATTGCACTTGAACGGTTATGCCAATATAGGGAATAAATGGATTTATAGCCGAATAGGGGCATAAGGTCGCAGTATCGATCAGGAACCTAGATAAACACGCAACACCCACTCCACGTTTTCATGTCCATCAAATTACTAAAACTAGAGCAATTAGATGCATGTGTAACATTGCCCACTCCAAAATACATAAATGCATTCGAAATAGGCGTATAATGTAATACGTGAAATTTAGGTACTGTACGTTTTTGAAGCATAGAAATCATTAAAAAATTATTGCATATGAAATCAATGAACGATTATGCAAAAAGAATTACACATGAAGTATCTCTGAAACAGAAGAAGGGCGAGATAAATCATCACATATAAATGCATTGCAATAAATGTGCTAGAGGTTGATGTAAGTTTGTTATGTCTCTAGATGTGGTTAGAAATAGAAGTTTGAAGCTTCTGTTCTCTAAGAATAGTTTTTACCTTAAGCAAAGAATTGTTCGTGCCAAAAAAAAGGTCAATATTAAAAAATGCTCAATTCAGAAGAATTATTGTTTGAATGGGAAAATAGAGTTCCAACGCTTTTAGCAGTTTTTGTTGATCAAAACTGAAGGCCGAATTCAGAGTTCATGGGAACGCTGTGTGTCGGAAAGCTTCTCAAAAGTTATTGTTTCTGTTCGGGTGAGAACATCGTATCAGACAGGCTCTCAAAGAATTGGTCTACAAAATCAGGTGACAGTTCAACCAAATTCGATAGTGCTGTAACTTGGCAGGTGTGAGAATGATGGCTGTCATCATAGTCGGGATCAGCAAGGCTCACAGAAGGTCGTACCTGGGTGATGTTGCTTTTGTCACTCGCTCCACTGTTACCACCTAGTCGTAGTACAGGAGTCTCAACGAATGCCGTCATCAGGATTGGTAGCTGTGGGGACAACACAATGCGTGAGCCGTTATTGGACTGAGCAAAGTATCGACGTCCATTGGTACTGCTGATGGAAGTGAAAGACAGATGTCCAACACGCACTCATCTCCGCATAGCATACATCGAAGTACCGGTAAGATACAGTTCTGCCATATAGGTCTGAATGAAAGGAACCAGGCCATGTTTAGATCTCTCAGCCTGGCCAATCCGAGGACGTTAGTTATCCTGTCCCGGTAGCGCATTGCTAGGATTGTCTCTTCCATTCCCATGGGAGCTATGTCTGAGCTTTGGCTTGCCATAACGAAGCAGGAGGGTCAAAATAAAATCCCTGCAACGAGTCCCAAAAATAGTGGTATGCCGCCAAAAACAGTGAACAAAATTAGGAACGATTCCCAAAATTGCTTGAAAAGGTGTGAGCAGTCCCGTAAAAATAGTCTTAAATATGCCTGGGATGCTTGTGGCACTAGACATGTTAAGGAGTTGGCTAAGCATTTCTACGAAATGCACTGGGCAATTTGTTGATAAAAGTTCATGAACTTCAGTAGCTGTCCTTGCAACTAGAATATCATACGTCTCTTTTGATGACGTTATAGGCACTGTTGTCTGCAAAAGCACAGACTTCATTTTGCTTAAAGTATCAATTCGTATAGAATAGAGATTCAGACGAGGCCAGATGGGAGTCACTGTGTCTGCAGGCCCACTCGGGAACAATGCTTGCATACAGCATTTGACCATGGATGTTACGCGTACTAGATAACTTTTCCCTGGCACAAGGCCACAACATCTGTGATCCGTTCTAAGAATGTAACTCCCGTTTGCAAGTTGCATAAAGAAGGGCTCTATCTGAGTTGCAGGTGTGACTAGCTGGTGGCATGAAAGGTTGTTAGAATTTCCATCACATGCTCCGTGTAAATTAATACCTTGACACAAAAGTGTACCGCTCAGTGAATGTTTACAGTTGTCACCACTAAGAAATACATTTTTGTCGCTGTCACTATATCAAGAATGTGTGTATGGTAATTTCCATTCAGATTTTACATATCCTTTACCCAATCGTTCATACTGGCCAGTAGGTATGTATTCAAGGCACTTTTTAAATCGGAAAGTTGTTATCGGAATAGTGATAATTCCGTGTATTATCCATTCAATGACAGGACTCTCTGACATTGTCAATGGTAATCTCTCAAGTTTTTCGATGCTCAGGATTGTATAGTCTGCTCCTTTCTGTGCCAAACTGATCTGTTTATCAGTAAGGTTAAAAATGGAAAATAATGACGTTGTGTTGATTAAACGCCAAGGCACATAGCCTGAACGAAGATTTTGCAGCGTCCAGCCCAATTGTATAATAGAACGTAATTGAGATTGGCCATGCTGTAACATTAGCAAGTCTCTGTCTATCACATCAAAGGCAGAGGATACAATATTGTCCAACGAATATATTCTGGAAGACAGAGTCATTAACCCATTGTCCACTACAGAAAATGATTTTTCCAAATTAATACGATCAATTTCTCGTATTTTTTCAGCTGTTTCAATTTGTTTGACTTTCCAAGCCTCGTTGTAAGCAGCATAGATACTGGTCGCTATGAAACGCTTTTGACGCTGTTTGCGTGGTCCAAGAATGAAATCGCGCAAATCACCACCATCTTTTAGTAAAGACAAGTGTTGCTTAATTTCAGCCAGTGTGGATGATGTTAGCCATTCGAGGCAGAGTTTCCCTACACTGTAGGTTGTTATTATCCCTGGATGTTGTCTCTGGGAATATCTCGGGTCTAGTCTGGTCATTTTTAAGTCCTGTGTTTTATTCAGGAATCTATCTTGACAGCTGTTTGTGTCAGTAGGCCAGATTAACCACTTTTTCCAATCAGGATGTGTTCTGTTAAAATGTAAAATTTGTGATACGTCTAACTCAATATCTGTAGTTGTATTTTCAGGTATTGGCTTTGGAATAGACGGTGTTTTAAGGTCTTAGATCTTAGCTAGGCCAAGACAGGATGTTTGGTGTATTGTGTCATTTAAAAACATTTGTTCTGGTATCATGCAGGTTCTAAATAGTGCTTCAAGGCCTTGTACCTGCCAATCTTTTGTACCCCAAATTGTTTTCGTTTCAATGTTATTTTTCCAATAATCAAAACCAAATGTCATCATTTTTTCATAAAATGCTTCTGAATATATCAATTTAGAATTTGTCAGCATTGTTTTCATTCCTGTTTTATCTAACAGTTTGTAATAAAACGTTTCTGCATTACTGGTGTTAAACCCTGAGAAGTATTTGAATTTCTCAAAAAATGCTTTAGAACTGCTTTTAGGTGGTGTAGCACAATGTTCCCATTGATTATACATAAAAACATTTCTAGGCTGTGCAGATTTATGCAAGTAATGATCACCATAATGTGTGTAGCAGAATAACTGCTCATAACTAGATAAACCTTGTAAATAATCATGATCTGTGAATCTAGCTGACATTACTAAATCAGACATCATGTCATTAATACTGTTAAAGTCCCAATCATCAGAGAATGTACTAGGTTTTACAAAGTCACTTAAGGAAACCTTCAGTTGATGAGGATACTTCAGGATTTCGTCCGGACCATATATCTCATAGTCTGTTTTCTCCCATACTACCCCACCAGGTATTGGAATTGCTGTGACATTTACTGTTGACAGTTCTCTTTTCTTCACGTGGGATGATCTGTGTGGTTTCAGGACTAGGTTGATGTTCTGACTTGCTGTGTCCATTCAATTGTAATAAACTTTCCTAAAATTAAGACTAAAATTAGGCATAGTAGGAGTATAAATACCCCTGAAATATTCCAATGCTCAATCAACGGTGAATCCAGATATAATTCTTTGATTTGTTGAAGGAGTCCTGTTGTATTTTCTTTCGAATACTTTTTTGTTTCTGGCATCACTTCGGGGTCGTTTTGATCTTCAGAGAAGTTGTCGAAGTTGATGAAATAACCAGAGGCAGTTCTGTCAATTGATGGGATTGTTCTTTCAATCTGTCTTTCGGTAGCATTTTCTGATGCCACATTAGTGTTGTTTCTTGACGAACTGTTTCAATCTGTGTTTCAAGAGGCACGAGTTCCATGGCATTATTGCATAGTCCTTCCCCGTTCACTGCAGGCTGATCGAATGTGATTAGTCTTTCAGTTTGAACCTCTTGGATTGTTGCAAGTTTGGGTATTCTGTTGTTTCTTGGGAGTCCACTGGGCCTACTGTTGATTATAGGCCACATGCTTGTGGTTTTACCAGGTCGATGGACACGACTCTGTTCTCCTTTTTACCAGCAAGGGGCGGTAGTACAACTGATCTTGTTCTGGTGACTGCCAAGACAGGTACTGCTTTTCTGTAAGAAGGCCCAAATTCCTTCTTCACCGCGATCTTTTCTCTGACTAGATCCCCAATCTTTGGAATCCAGACAGGCCTTGCTCGGGCTGTTGCTTGTGGTGCCTCGTCAGTGGTATCTGGCTGTTGCTTTAACTTTATGTTGCTTAAGGATTTTCTTGTTTCATTCAGTTCCTGTAAAACAGCCAAACGATCCTTTACATCAAAGTGCGTTGTTTTTTTCTTGTACCACTGACATCTGACTATCGAGGTCCTGAATGTTCATTCTAATTCCGAACAATAGTTAGTATGGGCTGAAACCTTTTAGAGAATTTCTTGGCAAGTTATTAAGACTAGTCTGGACACTTATTAAATGTTTGACCCACCCAGCGCCTGAACCTAATACCTTCGCTGTTATAGATCGCTTTATGTCCCGTTTTTTTCTTTCAACCACACTATTCCCTTCGGGGTGCGACGGACAAGAATACCGCAACCCAATTCCCATGCTGGCCATGGCCTCCTTATAAGCTCGAGAGCTAAAAGCAGGACCCTGGTCAGAATGGAACGTGGTAATTGCGTATGTGCCGATAAAGACTCGCAGATCTTTTATAACCGTTCTAGCGTCAGCCGAGCGCTGGAGGCTACATTATTTAAGTGTGTTTAGCCTTAACTGTGTACAATGGGACGCGCTTCTCTTCTTTGATTGCGCAGATAGACCGCCATATGCTGTCTAGCAGGGATCCTGAAACTACACTGGCCTGTTCATTACTGCGATCTCTGTTGCAGTTTTCACAATTTTGAGCAAAACATTGTATATCTATGCTCATTCCTGGCCACCAGTACTCTGATTGTAATTCTTTCAGAGAAACCTTGATTGTTTGGTGTCTCCGACCCAACCCCATGTGTGCTTCCAGTAAGAGGAAGCCCCTCCTGCTCCTGTTTGGAATTACTCTGTCCCCCACTCCAGGGATTCGAGCAAAAGGAACGGAGTTTGCATCGATTACGTATGCATAATTGAGTGGATAGTTCACGGGTAGTGCTGCACAGTCGCCTTTTACGGTCGTTTTTACTGCCAGCATGGTTTCCCCGTCTATGTATTTTTCTGTACGCTTTTTTGTGGCTACGGAAGCCGGGTTAGTTGCTTCCGCTGTGGCTGTATTAGCCAATGAATTCCCTGCAAAGTGAACGCCATCACGTTGAAGACTCTGTGCGTGAATCACGTGAGTCTTTTGTAGTTCTTTGTGTAAAAGAGCTACCTGTTTCCAGAGCAATTTATGCTTTATTGTGGCACCTGTGTCATCTTTGTAGTCGTTTTCAATCCACCTCTGCAATTTATTGTTGTAAGAGTTGACGCAAAAATGAGAATCGCACACGATAAGTGTCGGGAATTCACGTTCTGCATTTTCGAGCGCCATCTTTAAACATCTGATTTCAGTTCTCTGAACCGAACAGTTTCTTACAGATTCAGTTTTTGTTACTTTCGGTCTGAATTTACCGCACAGCCAACGACCTTTAATGATCGCACAGGCTGCATCGTAGGATTTGCTCTCTACGTTGAAATGCTGTACAAATCCATCTGTAAAGATTATACATGCGTATTGTGTGAGAGGCAGAAGTTCGATTGGCAGAGGATATTCTTCATACTCTAAATCATTCAGTTCTTCAAATTGCGGAGCGAAATAGTATCTCACGTCTTCCGCTCCTAGAGAATCTACACACTGTATCCATTTCGGATCCAGTGACACTGTAGGCAGGTTTACTGGGCTGAATAGCGCTTCGAAGGCGGATTCCCCTGTGAGGATATTAATCCTTTTGCCGTGTGCTAGTTCATTTGCCAATGCGATTTGCACTGCTTTCACAGTTCTTTCTGTGAGACTGAATGCTTTTTCTACTTGTGTGTACAAGTGAGATTTAATTGAAATTGGTACCTTTTCTCCCTCATTAGAGGTCAGGTATGTGAATCCGCATCTTCTTGGGATGACTCGGATTACAAGATCACGTGTGTTGTCACGTGTCTCTAATTTTGTTTTTGCTAACATGTCTGTTTGCAGCGATCTCAAAATTTCTGTGTGTTTTTGAGTCCAATTGATTTGTTTAAAATCAGGTTTTATTAGTTCGTAGAGAGGTTTAACTCTCTCTGCGTAATTTAGAATGTAAGTTCTTCCGAAATTCAGAAAACCTAGAATGGATTGTAAATTCTTCAGCGTTTTTTGGGGTTGGAGTACAGCGCACTTCTCTAAGAAGTTGTCCGCTAGGCTTTTCCCTTCACTTGATAATTCGTATCCTAAAAATAGTACCGTCAGATGGGCAATTCGAGACTTTTTAAAGTTGAATTTGTAACCCTCAACTGCGAACCCAAGTATAATGGTGTTCACTCTTTTCAAGTGAGTATCCAAGTCGTCGTCTGTGAGATAGATATCATCTACGTAAGACAGGGGTGTGGAATTTATTAAAATATCTACTTGTCCATGGGGCAAGTTGCTTCATAAATCTACTTGTCCTGTAACAAAATCCACTTGTCCCTTTGGTTCCATGTGGCTTGGCGACTGATTGTGGCAGCAATCTCATTGTATGGGAGCTATTGTATAGCCTCTCTGATTGTGCCAGGGCTCATGCAGTGGTGGTTTTTGAATGCTAGCAATCACTTTGTGTTGCCGTGTTTCTGCGGATCTGCATGCTGGGACTGGGGGTAGTGGTGAGCGGTGGTTCCAGGGTTGGAATGCCCTTTGGGTCTGTGCAGATCTACTGACTTGCATGTTTTAGGGGTTTTCAACAACTCTTCTCTAATCTTTTCCCATGCTTAGAAGTTTTGGAGATTTGCTCCTGACAGTGGCGGACGTAGACCTTCTTCCAGAGTTGGGAGAAGAGTGGTTGATGGGAGGGTGACCTTGCAAACACTCGAGTTTTCGCATGAGCAAATCTACACATGCATATTTGCTCATGATAAACTGCAGTTCACAGATATTTTCCGGGAGTCATTTCTTGCCCTACTTCTGTAGATTCTTGTGAATTCACAAACCATATAGCTGCACTTAATGCAAGGACATATACCAGGGGTGCACTTTTGAGACTTTATTTCGTAATAGGGCCACTAGTTTGCTCTGGAGTTGACCACAACCTATTGTCTTCGTTAAAATTCTCTCCCCCTCTCTCTGTATCAGCTGGCTTCGCTGTGGGTGGCAGTGTTTGGCTCTTTCATGGGGAGTATGTTGGCACACAGAGTGGTTTTGTTCAGTGGCAGTAACTGGTGTGGCAGTGTGTGCTTTTTTCAGACCATTTTTTTGGCTTTTGCCAATGTTTGTTATATTGGTGAAGGCCCGACAGCTCTCACACCAAGAAGGCTTTACAGAAACCATGCCAAAACAAGTCACGTATTGGCAAAACTAGAGGGCTGACCACTAATTTCAGACCTACTGGCTTTGCCAGTGCTTGTTTATTTTTGTTTCTCATGATCTTATTGAAACTGGTTACACTGATTTTCCAATATGAATGTTTTTGCGAAATACTAGCATGCATCGACACATTTTACTACATGATGCTGCAAAGAAACGGTACCTGAAATTTCACAGTAGTTCATCAAAATGTTTTTTTTGTTTCCTACTTTAATTTTTTTAGGAACATTTTATATTGAAAGCAAAGAGTCATTAATCCTGCTCCTAAGCTTCTGCAAATATTTGCATCTAATCAGAGCATTCTGGGTGCATTATGCATAGCCTCATATTACTAAACTTTGAAACCGTGAGTACACATTTTTATACTGTAACCACTGTCAGTAGTGCAGTCAGAACTTACATTTACTTAGAGCGCTCACCCTAATAATAAAGGATTTCAATTAATGAACCATAAATACAAGTTTGAACAGCATTAACATAGGCACACAAATAATAACTTTACTTCAGGCAGTGACCTTCCCTTGCCCTTAATGTGCTACGACAAACTGGCAGGCAAAGGGTTTGTGCTGCAGGGGATTGGGCCTACTTGTCCCAAGGACAAAATACACATTAAAACTTGTTGCCCTTGACCCCAAACAATATGTCCTGGGCGTCTGGCTATAGGAAAACCCACATCCCTGGTAAGATAATGCCTCATCATCATATATTTGTAGTAACTCTGTTACCCTAGCTGAGAATAGTCCTGGGCTGTTCTTGAACCCCTGTGGGAGTCGACAGAATTTACAGCGACCCAAATGCAGAGAAAGCGGTCAAATATCTGCTTTCCGGTGCCATGTTTTGACAAAAGAAACCATTAGATATGTCTAATGTCGTTTTATATTTTTTCCTAACTATGTTATTCATTAGGGCTGCACTATGCGAGTTTTGTACTGCAAAAGTTTTGCAACATGTATTAAGGTGTCTGTAGTCCAAAACTAGACGATATGAATTGTCTGGTTTGGAGACAGGAAACAAAGGATTGTTCATTTGAGAGGTGCATGTTTCAATCACCCCCTGGTATTCAAGTTGATCTAAGATCTCCCTGACTTGTTTTTTAGCTTCTTGCTTAATGGGATACTGCCGTTGGGCAGTTGGTTCACTAATTGGATTTTGTGAGGAGTCGAGTCCTCATCCCATCCTACATGATTTTTATATAATGCAGGTGCCTGGGCTAAAGCCCATTTCCTTGCATAATTATATTTTTTGTGAATCGGAATGTGATTCGAGAAGGCAGGCATAATCACTTCTTCGCCACGAGGGCACTCCCTGACAAACTCTGGGGGCCAATCTTTTTCAGCTAACAGAATATCATAGCCTTTTGAGAGCTTATCCCAAAATAGACCTCTTATTTTCCTAGTCTTATCACCCTCTATACGCAATGTTATTTCGTATATTTTATGGGGCTCGCTAAGTCTGGTGTCGGCAGTTTCAACCTGAATGTATTCATTCGTGTCCACTGTCTCCAGATGACTCATCAAGATCTTGCGCGCTATACTGATTTCTGCTGCACTGTCCAACATTGTCAATGCCCACTCCCCGTTTTTCAACTGTGTCCTCAGTATTCTCGGCATGGTTGATTACTCTAATACTGGCTACCTTCTTTTTCTGAAATTGAGATTTTTTACTCTGAGCAGGTTCCTTGTCTTTGGACTTGGTGTGCTCTCCTGGGTCTGACCGTCCTCTTCTTTCCGAATTCTGTGGAAAAGATCGAGAGGGACGTGTATCAATACTTTGATATCGATCAGGTTTTTTCAGATTATCCCTATTTCTAAGGTTATATCTTTTCTCAGAGTGCTCCCTCTGGGGAGACTGGTGTTCTCGAGTCGGAGTTCTTTCCCTCCGTCGAGGAGACCTTCCTCTGGACTGGAAAACTTTTTCCTTGGGAGTGGATTGTTTATTTCCATCCCAGCTCTTTTTAGGAGTGTTTGAATTATTTTTAAATAATTTTTCAGGATTTTCGAGCAGTTGGGGCGTTACTGGTTTTCCATCCAAGCTGTCTCTACCTAATTCTTCATAGCATTTTTCTATGATTCTGGCAAGCTCAACTGGCTGCTCTGTTATATCTGTTTCCTTCAACTTCTGGCGGATCGCCACAGATGCTGCTTCTCCTTTTATGTTGGCTAATAATATAGCCGAGAACTGCTTGAAGTCTTTCAGTAATTTCATACCAAGATTTAAAGCGGGCTCTGGACCGTATTCATTTTGAATCTGTTTTAGCACTTCTGGTATTACCGCCATAGACGGAACACCGTGTGTTTTTGTGTAAATGGAAGCAAAGACTGTACCCCAAGTGTCGCAGTCCTCCATGTGTGGTGCGATTCCCATAGAAAGGCAGATTGTCAAGATTCTGTGTTTCTCTATAGGGGTAGTATCAGGAAATACTGCCTCTATTTGGGTGATTTTCTGTGCTAACCAGAAAGGAATTTGTTCCCGTTTTACGGGTGTTTTACCAAGACATGACTGTATGTTCTGCGGTGTAATTTTATTAGTGTTCCCCTGATGAGGGGTCAGCTGTAGTACATTAACAGCTGGATGGACTGTTACAGTCCGCATTATATATTGCACTAATTGCCTATGTATTTTAATTAGTGTTTTTAGCTGTACTAACAGCTCTTCCTTTGACATTTTTACAATGTCCGGATGTGGTGTGTAGCTGGCTAGAACCGGCCACGTTGCTCCTGGTCTACCTAGTGGACCGAGCCTGGTAATCTGATCATTATGTTTTAGGGCGCCATTAAACCAGAGCAGGTGCTCTTGAAATTTAAGTGGAATTTCAATCTCCTCGAAAGGAGCGTACTCTTCCGGAGGTTCCTCTATTCTATAATAGTGAAACTCTTTTGTTGTAGCGTTTGCCGCTGGAAAGTTTATCCATGAATAGAATACCTCTGTCTGACGATATTCGTGAGCCTCTATCACGAATATTACTGTACCACCTTGTGGTGTCAGTCCGTTCTCTATAAGTTTTAAAGTTATAGATTTTCTTAAGTGGACCGGGATGATAATTGCATCCGGATCTGTGTGTTCGGGACCCTGCTGAGTCGCATCTACTGCGGCCCCAGTGGTTCCGTTTTCTCCTGGCATTGTTAAAATGCAAGGTTTGCAGAGTTGGTCTCCAAGGAGACAAATATTAGGTGCACAATATTTTGGAACACTGTATCCTTCAACGTTGAATAAACCAGAGCTTTACATAGGAATCTCTTCCTACTGAGTTCGGGCGGATTTTAACCTTTCACCCACTCCAGACGTCTATTGGAGTATTTACGGGAGAAAGGGGTCTGTGAAATATGCACGACTGAGTTACTCTAACGTCTTGCGTTAGTTTATCGCCTTACCAAACGTTTGGGCGCCATGTAGTGTAGTTCCTAGTTTCCCACTAGGCCCTGCGCATTGGAATAACATAAACAGTAGTATCGACGTAGAAGTGCGGATCTTCCAGGCCTCTACTGACTATGCTTAACTTAATTGGGTGTGTTACCAACTAGCTCAGAGGTCACTGGAAACTTTCTTCTCTGCATAGGAAGTGATCAGCTTCCCTGGCACAGACAAGAAGGGATTCAGTTTTCCAACAACCGTGCAACATGACAAGTTTGCTCCTCAGATTAAGAGTCAATCTCTAGGGTCGTGTGAAACAATAGACAGTTATTTTACTCAGTCAGGTTAGTGCAGTTTACTTTCACGATATGTAGAGAATAGAGAGACGGGCGTTTGTCAATAAAGTGTTAACATTTATTGAACAGTCTTTCTTCTCGTACAAGAGAAATGTATTGCCACAATTGCAAGACTTGTTATTATAAAAAGTACGTACAGTAAGATAAGTATTGCGAAATAATACTGTAAAAGCATTGATATGGTTTCTTAGCCATACAATGGTTTAAAAGTAATAAAACATATATACAGTCATATATACATTAGGCTAAAATACTCAACTGGTGCTTCTAACTACGCCTACCCCAGTGTGCCTGACCTAAGCCTAACACGTGAAAGGAGAGTAAGTAAGTAGCTTTAAGTTAAGTTGGTTTTGCCAAGGTTTGCTTCAAGAATTCTCATCTAAGGGTTTAGTCAACACCATACCTCTAAATAGAATGATGGAGGTCTGGTATCTCCTTCAGGAGGCACTCGGTATCCCAGTCACCCGCGAGGGCAGACTAGAAACGCTGGAGCTAGATTTCTCTGCGGGAGAAAGGCAGCGTCTCTCTTCAGCGCGTCGAGGAGGAGGAGGGGGGACAGCGTCCGCGGGCAGCTTGGCATCTGCTGGGCTCTTCGCAGAGGGACGGCTGTTCAGCTCCTAAGCTCACCACACCATCGTTCACGCTTTAGCAGCGATAATGGTATCAGTAGCTTCACCAACAGCAGCGGGGCAGCAGGCTGCAGCAACAGGCTGCATACAGCATACAACAGCAATGTGACACCAGCTGCAGCAACAGGCTATTGCTTAAGGCAACGTTGGTAGTATTTATACCTGACAGGTGCCTGGTTTGACGCAAGTTTGCTGGACATAAGACGTCAATTAAAGATGTCACTAGGAAGTGATAGCTATCAGTTGCTCATTAGAGTTCCATTACTAATCAAAACACAGCAAGCGGGGATTTCCAGGTTTGCTGAGTTTTTATCTTGTTGAAGAACTCGGAGTGTTAATCTAGGGATATCAGATAGTGACTTCTGTTCTGTCATTGCACTAATTGGTTGCAAAGGAAGTGGCAGAGAACTATTCTGGAATGTGGCTCTGTTCGTGTGAGGCCAGAGATGACTTTCTGAATATCGCACTTGAACGGTTATGCCAATATAGGGAATAAATGGATTTATAGCCGAATAGGGGCATAAGGTCGCAGTATCGATCAGGAACCTAGATAAACACGCAACAATTTTAAGAGGCCACGCTCAAGAATTTCTCAAGTTTCCTCCCAACCGCCCTCCATCTGGTCCCCCTCCAGCACACTTGAAAGAACTGTTTGCACAAGTTGCAGTTATGATTCAAAAAGGAGCAGTCGAAGTGGTTCCTCGATTACAACAAGGGACGGGCTTTTATTCCCGCTTTTTTCTTATCAAGAAGAAATCAGGAGAGTGGCGCCCGATCTTGGACCTCCGAGCCCTCAACAAGTTCACCAAGTCCCAAACATTTCGAATGCTGACTTTGTTGGAAATCTTACAGTTCCTGAACCCCAAGGAGTTCCTCTCCACAATCGACCTCCAAGATGCCTACTTTCATGTGCCAATCCATCAAAGACACAGAAAGTACCTCCGTTTCAAAGTTGGAACAAAGCACTTCCAATTAAAGGTTTTGCCTTTTGGCCTTCGTTCCGCTCTGAGGGTCTTCACAAAGATCATGGCTCCGGTAGCGGCTTATCTTCGCCTACATGGCATACAAATTTACCCCTATTTAGATGACTGCCTGATAAAGGCCCCAACCTTTCTCGCAGCAAAACAACACACTCAGACTTGTCTGTCAGTCTTCAAAAACTTGGGTCTTTCCATCAACCACGAGAAATCGCATGTCCTTCCGGCACAACAAAGAGTCTTTCTGGGAGCATTAATAGACACACATCTAGCAAAGGTGTTTGTTTCGCT
Source organism: Lissotriton vulgaris (assembly GCF_964263255.1). Taxonomy (NCBI): domain Eukaryota; kingdom Metazoa; phylum Chordata; class Amphibia; order Caudata; family Salamandridae; genus Lissotriton; species Lissotriton vulgaris. Next base: position 146,754,571 of record NC_141697.1, on the reverse strand, counting down.
AGAGCGCCAAGCTCGCATTGCCAATTTGGTGGCTCTTCTACGCTCAAAGTCCGTTTCTGTCCGGATATTAAAATCCTTTCTGGGCATGACCTCGTCCTGCATATCACTGATCCCCAGTTGCAGGTTACACATGAGAGTAATCCAAGAAGAATTGGACAAACAATGGCGTCAAGTCTCGGGGACGTTCAACGACAAAGTCTCAATGACCCCTCGCATTCAGGGAGCGTTAGAATGGTGGGCTCACCCTCCCAACATTGCAACAGGGCGTATGTTTCAGGAAACAGCCCCCACGCTTGCCCTTACAAAGGACGTTTCCTTAGAGGGTTGGGGCGCACACCTCGAAGGGTTGTCAGTCAACGGCAAATGGACAGAAGACCAATGCAAGTGGCACATCAATCGCCTGGAGCTCTTGGCCATTTTTCTCGCCCTGAAATCCTTCCGTCTGCTGGTGGAAGGAGAGTCACTGTTGGTGCGTACGGACAACACCACCAGTATGCACTACCTCAACAAGCAACGGGGTACAAAATCTCTTCTGCTCTTCAGACAGGCATAGCAGATCTGGGAATGGGCAATACAACATAGAGTCCATTTGACTACAGTTCACTTACCGGGCATCTCCAACGCCCTTGCAGACTCTCTCAGCAGATCTGCCACGGACAACCACGAGTGGGAACTCCATCAGTGTCTTTCGTCTGTGGGGCCAGCCGGAACTGGATCTGTTTGCGACTCCACTCAATTGCAAATTCCTACGCTATGCAAGTTGGAATTCCCACAAAGGGTCAAGCGGGAATGCATTTTCGATCAACTGGTCGAAAAAATTTGTATACGCTTTTCCGCCAATCCCTCTTATACCTCACCTACTGCACAGAATGAGAGCACAACCATGTCACATCCTGTTAATTGCGCCCAGGTGGCCGCGTCGACCATGGTTCACGGATCTTCTTTTTTCCCCAGTGTAATCCGATCCCTCTTCACCCCCTGCCTCACCTTCTCACCATGAACCACGGACAGATCTGCCATCCAGACCCGGCATCTCTCCAGCTTCACGCTTGGAAGCTGAGCACCACGAGTTTGCCCATCTGAATATTGCTCCTGAATGCAGAGAGGTCCTTGCTCACGCACGGGCTCCTTCCATCATCAAAACCTATAAATTGAAATGGAAGCGGTTTTGTGTTTGGTGCCACTCTGAAAACATTGATCCTATGCTCGCCACCCCTGAGCAAATCTTGCCTTTCTTCCTCCTTTTGGCGAAGTCGGGACTTTCACATTCCACTCTCAAAGTTTTCCTGGCTGCACTTTCCCGCTTTCGCCATGATGATTCCACATCTCTGTACTCCTCTCGGATCATTCGCCAGTTCTTTAGGTTTAAAGTATTTTATTCAGCTTGACACACCAAGACAAATACACAGTATCATGGAGCAACCTGTGGGGGCTGGAAGAACCCCGTCCTTGGCAAAGAGCTACTAGGCGCAGTCCATATGTGTTAATCTAACACGGCAGTAGAAAGAATGCATTGTCCCAGTATGCCACAACATTTTCATTGCAAACACCCCCCAAACCCCAACTTCCAACTCCCCTAACCCAACCCCCCCCACCCTCCCCACCCGTCGTCCAGTGCACAAGCTCTATCTAAAGCGTACATCAAAGCCGCCTCTCACGGGGAAAGTGAGTCTCGTATCAGTTCACTGGTCAGGCGCTCCTTGGCTCGTGAGCCTCATGAGGCGGAGGTATTTGGGACAGGTAAGCTCCCTAAACTCTGTGAGCAGTAAGGAATGAAATGGTTGCCAGAGTTTGTTAAATTGCGCTATGTCCCCTGCCACCATGAGGGACAATTTTTCCATACCCAGCACATGCCACAGTCTATGGAGCCAGCCCGTGATGGTGGGTGTTGTGGTGGTGCGCCAATGTATCAAGATGTTCTGGACCGCTGAACCTAGGGCGATGGCAATTTGCCTACCTCTACGGGATCTGAGGGGATACATCAGTCCATTCGGAAGTCCCAGCAGGGTGTATGCAGGGAAGCACGGGAGCTCAATGTCGAAATGAGTCTATTTCATCCAGCACCTCCTTCCAATAGGCGTCCAAGAGAGGGCAATCCCATAGAATGTGCGTAAGTGTACCCCGGTGCCCGCACACTCGCCAACATGTGTCCCTTTTACTACGGTCAAATTCGTGAATCCGCTCAGGTGTGTAGTACCAATAGGTGGAAACCTTGGTCAGTGTGTCAGGGAGGCCCATGTGATATGCCGAGTGGCGCGCCCTATAGGAAATGTGCTCCCACTCCCTTGGGCTTAACGTTCTTTCTAGCTCTCGCTCCCAGCGTTCTCTCCCCGGGTTGTAGAAGTGCGTCGAAGGTTGTTGTAAAAACCTATAGAGATCCGTGATCAATTTTGAGCCTGATGTACGCGACAGTAGCCATCTCTCATACAGTGAGAAATGTCTATCTGCCGTCTCTTTCACCTGTGGTTGAAGAGCCCAGTGGCGGGCTTGCATATAGCGATGCCGCTCGGTCTCGGGGAGGGAAAACTCCTGACGGAACTGCGTAAAGGGGACAACCCCTTCAGGGCCATACATATTACACAGAGCTCTACACCCGCCTGCCTCCAGTGTGTGAATGCCCCCTTTTCCATTCCCGGGGTAAAGTCCGGGTTGTCCACTAACGGCGTGAGCGGCGACGGGAAGGAGGTGAGGTCATACTTGATGCAAGTAGCATCCAAGACCCTCAGAAGCACCCTAGTGATAAACGAAGCGTACAGATTCTTAGGCCAGTGAGACCGGCGCAAGAACGGGACTTCCTGCAGAGGTCTGCCTGCCACCGCCTGGTCCTGGAAGAGCCAATGCTTATCAGACTCCCATCTACACAATTCCACGAAATACCGCAACTGCGCTGCCTGAAAATACTTACGAAAGTCAGGGATTCCCAGACCTCCCGCGTCAGGGGCCAGAAGTGAGAGGGCCCTGCGCATTCTGGGCTTTTTCCCTTGCCAAATGAAACGCGCCACCTCCGACTGCAGTTGCGGGATCCACCCGACCGGCGAAGCCCTGAACAAGTAAAGAACCTGCGGTAAGACCGTTATTTTAATGGCTGCAATCCTGCCCAACCAAGAGAGGATGCCACGATTCCATCGACCTAATCCCTCCCTAATCTTTGCCCCCAGAGCTGTGTAGTTAGCCGAAACCATAGCCGGTAACGTGGGGGCTATCTTGATCCCCAGGTAGGGTACCGCCTCCGACGACCAGAGCATGGGGAATCTATTCTGCAGGTACGTCCTAGTGGCCGGCTCCAGGGAGATATCTAAAGCCACCGACTTCCCCATGTTCATCTTAAAGCCCGCGACCGCGCCAAAGGAAGCCAGCTCCTCTATGCAAGCTGGTAAGGCTGTCCGGGGTGCAGCCAACGAGAAGATGACATCGTCAGCATAGAGGCTGATAGCGTGCGTGAAGCCTCCCATCTGTATCCCTGTCACAACCGGGTTGTCTCGGACCCGTTGAGCAAACTGCTCCATGTATAAAGCAAAGAGCAAGGGCGAGAGTGGGCATCCCTGCCTAGTGCCCCTTTCGATGTTAAAGGCCGTAGAAGTGTACCCATTCACGCGGACCACAACCGTCGGCTCCCTGTAGCAGTTGAGGATCATGGAGCGGAACTTTTCCCCTATTCCCGCCTTCACCAGGACTCGTTCCAGGTAGGGCCAGTGCACTCGGTCGAACGCCTTCTCCGCGTCCACTGCTAGCATCATTCTTTCCCCCGGGATCCGGGAGGCTTTCTCTAGCAGGTGGACTACCCGTTTCGTATTGTCGACCGTCTGCCTCCCCGGGACAAAGCCAGCTTGATCAGGATCGATAAGACCGGGTAGGTGAGGGGCTAGTCGACTGGCCAAGATCCCCGTGTAGAGTTTTAAGTCTACGTTCAAAAGGGATATCGGTCTGTAGGACCCACAGTACCTCGGGTCCTTCCCTGGTTTAGGGAAGACTGTAATGGAAGCTCGCAGGAGATCAGGCGGAATGTCCCGGGTTCCGCAAATGAGTTAAAAAGACGAGTAAGGATAGGGGCTAGCGACGTGCAGAACGTTTTATAAAAGAGCGCAGTGTAACCATCCGGGCCCGGCGCCTTGCCATGTTTAAGCCTGGCAATGGCCGACACCACCTCTTCTATTCTAATATCCCTATTCAGGTGTTCCACCTGCAAAGGATCCAGGGAGGGCAGGGTGACCGAATCCAGATAGGAGGCCATGGCCACCTCGTCCGGGGGGTCACCGGTGTAAAGGTTCGCGTAAAACCCGCGGAACACGGCCGAGATACGAGCATCCTCCGTTTCCACTGCCCCTGCGGAGTCAGAAATCTCCTTCACTAGCTGGCTCTGACGTGCAACTCGGAGCCTATTGGCCAACAACTTGCCACAACGGTCTCCCCCTGTATAGAAGGCGTGGCGCAACCGGAGTGCCGCGTACTCCGCCCGATACAGAACCAGGGCTGCCAGAAGCTTTCTCGCTTCCTTGAGCTGTCGCCAGATCCTGGGCGCCCCAGTCCTGCGGTGTATCAATTGAAGCTCACGAACCCTATCAGTAAGTTCTTCCCTCTTGGCCCGTCGTTCCTTGTTTTCGGCTGCAGAGATCGCTAAAAATTCTCCCCTGAGGACTGCCTTCAGGGCCGCCCACTGTGTGGCCCGGGTGGTGTCAGCGTTATCATTGTGGGCCAGATAGTCCCTCAATACGGTCCACCACCACTTTCCTATGTAGCAGGGTATCCCGGAGACGCCATGTCTTCGGAGGATGAGCTGCCAGGGGTAGACACAGCGTGGCCTCAACTGGAGCGTGGTCCGATAAAGATAACACACCCATGTCCGCCTCCGACACCAGCGCCTGCACCGGAGACGTAACCAAAAGGTGGTCAAGCCTCGCATATGTCTTATGCGCGTGGGAATACTATGAGTAATCCCTGTCCGTGGGGTGCATATGACGCCAAAGGTCCAGAAGGTCTACCTCCGCTAGCTGTGCTTTACAGCAGGCTGAGAATTCCCCGACCTGCGGGGATCGCTGCGCCGATCTGTCCACAGCAGAGTCGAAAACCATATTAAAATCTCCTCCGAGAATAATATGTCTGTCTGGTGAGGCAGTGATATCCTCCACCGCTGACTGGAGGAAACGTTCCTGTCGATCATTAGGGCTATAGAGGGATCCAATCGTGAACGTGAGTCCCCCCATCCTGAACCTGTGCGCTAGTAATCTGCCCTTCTGTTCGGCGAACTTATGGAGATGTTCCCCCTTAAAGTGTCTGGCTACCAGAATCGCCACCCCTGCTGTCTTAGTGGTGCAAGAGGAGAAGAATTGGAGGGGGAACTTATGTGAGCGTAGTCTATGTGTGTCCTGCGGCAGCAGGTGCGTCTCCTGAAGGAGGCATATGTCCGCATGAGCATTCTCCAAAAGGGAAAGCACTGCCCGCCGCTTGACGGGATTATTCAAACCCCGTACATTCAGGGTCGCAACCTTAAAAGTGTAAGGAGGCATAATGGACTGTGTGTGTAAAAGCGTAACTACTCTGTTCGGAGGCTGCGGACGGTGTGAGCACTCACCCCAGTGTCAGAAGCAAAAAGGCAAAGAAGAGACCGTATGTGGTCACGCAGCATCTCCCGCTAGGTAAACTGCGATGTGTGGCCGGCTCCAGAGTATCCATTAGCTGCGCAGCGCATTGTGCAACCGTTTCCCTTGTCCCCGCAAGCGCGCCGTATCCCCATCTGGCCAAGACCAGGTTAATGAAGGCGCCAAAGCAGCTAGTACCTGCATGGTGCACTGGACGACCCCCTCCCCCTCACCCAACTCCCGGATCCCTCCCTGAAACCCCCACACCCCAACTAGACCCCCCCACCCCACACCCCTTTTCCCCCAAACTGTTCCAAAGGAACCATTGTCCCAGTCCGGTCCATAACGGACAAGTCTGTGGAAAGTCACAGAAGTGGACATCCAGCCACTACGCAACTACCCGCCCCCCTCCCCCTCCTCCGGGCCCCCAAACCTGCAATACCATGAAAGCGATGTTGATCTCCCCCCGGAGTTCTTCTTAGGCAGTCAGCGCAACCTCACCGGTTGCCGTATCTCTGGCCACTCCTCTCACTGCGCTATCCATTTCCGCCCGGATAGTAGGTGAGTCCGGTCTTACCGAGGAGGTAGAGGGCCGGTGGCCAGGGACCGACTGCCAGCCATCTCTAGTGACACGTCTGCGGCGTTCGGTGGGCTCGTCCTCGTCATTTGCAGTGATGCCCAGCACTCTGCAGGTGTCCTGAAGGGAGCGCAGCTGATGCAATGTTCCATTCCTCGGAAGATGAGGCGAAACGGGGTGGCCCCACGAATACTGAGTGTCATGCTCCCGCAGGAAGTCAGTCGCTATTTTAAAGGACTTGCGTTTCTGCAACGTGACCACTGAAAGATCTTGGAAGAGGGCCACGCGGTGACCCCTAAACTCCAGAGAGGGCTTGGTTCGGGCTTCGCAGAGGATCCTCTCCTTCAAGGGGTAGTGCGGCAGGAAGGCCAAGAGATCCGGGGGGGGGGGGGCGAGGATCGGCGCCGCAGGCCCACTCTATGCGCCCTGTCTATCCTGACAAGAAAATCGGTTGGCTCACCCAATATCTCTCTGAACAGGTCTCGCAGGTAGCCCGCGGCATCCTCCCCTTCCTCTCCGAGAGGAACTCCCTGGACCCGAATGTTGTTCCTCCGGGACCGGTTTTCAAGGTCCTCTGCATGTGATTGAAGATAGATTTGTTGGTCCCGCAGCCGTATCACCTCTTGCTGGAGTTGCGTAATCTCTTCATCTCGGGCCTCCTCAACGGAGGTCACCCTCTCACCCAGGCCATCGACCTCCCTCCGCACCTCTCGAACCTCCCCCGCCGCCTCCTGCTTCAATGTCTGAAAGTCCTCTGGCAGGGAGCTGAAGAGTGATTCAAGAAAAGATCTGGTGACCGGCGGCTCTCCTCCACTCGCCCCCTGGGAGCTGCTCGATTGTCCTGGGGAATGCTGTCCCCGATCCTGCCTTGCGGTGCCCCTGTTCAGCATATCCGGTAGGGTACGATCATCCTTCCTATTCCCTTTGTTGCCGGCCATTCTGTGCGATATACTTCACTCCTTGACTACTTGCAGAAACACTGAATGGCCGCAGCCCCTAGCCGCTCTCCCGGGGCACCAGCCAATCGGCCCGCACTGCTCTCTCGGATCCCCTGTGCCCCTACGCCGTCGTCTGCAGTCCGCACATCCCAAAATCCGGCTATCTCCTGGGCTTTCTGTTCCACTTGCCAGGCCTGCACTGGTCCTCAGTCTCAACTGTGGGTAATGAAGGCGTGGCGTTCCCCACCACTCGGGGCGCAACCCAGTTGCCACCATGCACCACCTTCTAAATCGCCGACTGCTTCCCGGACCAGCGCCAATACCATCAACGGCCCCTCAGGCTGAGCGGGAACAGGGCGCCCTCGTTCCTGGCGTGGTCGCGTACTGGGGGTCAGGCCAGGCCAGGCCAGCCGCCCTCTCACCGCGCCACCTCACCTCCAATGGGCCTGGAAGGCCACTCGCCAGACTAGGCCCGGTAGCTTGTCTCCTTTCTGGTAAAGAATTGGCTTGGTAGTTTAGTCTGCCCTGTTCCCATGATGCACTGGGCCAGACTGATTTGCATATAGCCAGGTTCTGAGCTGGGATGGGGCAGTGAGATAAATAACGGTGATGGATCAAGCCCTGATCTTTGGACTGGGTAAGAGTGGTCTGCTCAATTCAGACACTCTGTTCATCACCACCCCCTTTTGTAAATCGATTTTGGCCACTATAGGTGTGGCAGGGTATACTCAGACATGAGTCCCTTTCTCACTGCTCCATCAGGATTCAAGCAAGCCGGGCCGAAGAGGCTGAAATGCCAGAAACCGGTCCCCGGTAGCTTGTCTCCTTTCTGGTAAAGAATTGGCTTGGTAGTTTAGTCTGCCCTGTTCCCATGATGCACTGGGCCAGGGACAGACTGATTTGCATATAGCCAGGTTCTGAGCTGGGATGGGGCAGTGAGATAAATAACGGTGATGGATCAAGCCCTGATCTTTGGACTGGGTAAGAGTGGTCTGCTCAATTCAGACACTCTGTTCATCACCACCCCCTTTTGTAAATAGACTAGGCCAGCAGGCACCTAGCCTCTCCTAGGCAATGCGGGGGGAGAGCCGAGCGGGCCCCCCCCCCCCCACCCCAGCCAGCGAGGCCCGCCGTTCACCCGCAACTCCGGAAGTGCAGGCCGCAGCGTAGGTTCCCACGCCGGTAGGCGTCCCGGTCCACAGCTGTCCAACCGGGCCTCTCACTCCGCTGCCCGGGCCACGTATGATCAAGGGGATAGAGCTTCACTCCCTCCTTGGCTCCACCAGCAGCCTCCGCCGGTCGAGGGCGTCTCCAAGCCCCCTCCGGCCTCCCGGCACCCACTGAGCATGGCACTCGTCTCCAGCACTTCCCTCCCTGTGATGAGGGTCGCCTCCGAATCAGGCCTTACATCCCGGGACCTGCCAGATCTTCAGGCCAGGCCTGAGCAACCCGCCTCAGCTCTCGGCACAGTCACGCAGGGGGGACAGTGCAGTCCTCACTGCGTATGCGACCCGCTTCCACACCCCCACTAATTTCTGGAGAGCACTCGCCAGGCAAGCCGCGCTAAATCAGGACTCTCTCCAGGCCCGATGACGTGGGACGCCAACACAGCGGACAGGATCAAGTCCAGTGGAAGGGGGCCGAATGCGTCCGTCTGCGTTAGCTCAGGAGGTTCGCCCGCCTCAAACCATCCTTGGAGCGATGCCGGGGGCGCGGGCCACAGCCGCGATGTTATGTTATGTTATGTTACAGCGTTCTTTTATAGCGCACGGCTACTCGAAAAGAGTGTCCCGGCGCTTTCCACCTGCATCTCAGAATAAAAATAACACAACACAGCAAAAGAATGAGAAAAAGAACTGAAACTGAAGCAATAAGAACAGCCTAAAGATTAAAAAGCCAGGTCTTCAGGCTCTTCCTGAACTGGAACAAATTGACAGTGCTGCGCAGCGAAAGAGGAAGCGAGTTCCACAGCTGTGGGGCTTTGCAGCTGAAAGAGCGCCCTCCCGTGCGGGCCTTCCTCACCCGAGGGACCACCGCTTTGTAAAGGGATTCCGAGCGCAAGGAGCGGACTGGTCGATAGAAGGCTAGTCTCCGCCGCAGGTATCCAGCCCCTGATCCAAACAGGGCTTTGTGCATCAGAGTCAGGGATTTAAACTGGATCCGCTTCCGGACAGGCAGCCAATGTAGCGCCTGAAGCAGCCCGGAAGCTCGGGCTCGTCTACGCAGGCCAAAGATAGCCCGGGCGGCAGAGTTCTGTACCACCTGTAGGCGCTGAACTAGGTAATCAGGGAGGCCAAGGAAGAGGGCATTAGCATAATCAAGCCTCGAACCGACGAGAGCCTGCACAGTAATACGCCTGTGCTCCTCAGACAGCAGGGGCAGGAATTTACGGAGCATTTTCAAAATTCCATAACAGGTGCCAGCCAGACCCAGAATGTGTGTTCGCAGCGATAGCTGGTTGTCCAGCTTGACACCCAGGTTTTTAGCCACCAAGGAAGACTGTGCAGGAGGGCTCATGTCGGACGGCCACCAATGCTGCCCTCCGGATCGACACCGCAACCAAAAAACAGAACCTCGGACTTGCTCGAGTTGGCCCTTAGACTGTTCCGTTGGAACCAGTCAAAGACCAATGTAAGACAGTCCCGAATTCTCCCTCCATCAAACTCCTGGTCTTTCCCGCATGTGAAGAGGAGTTGCGTGTCGTCGGCGTAAGAGATGATCTGGGCCCCATATGCTTCCACCAAGGCCTCCAAAGGGGACATAAAGATGTTAAACAACGTGGGGCTCAACACAGATCCCTGTGGAACCCCAACTCCCAATGGCGGCATCTCGGCAGAGCTCTGGGAAACCCAGACCGTCTGGCGGCGGCCTTAAAGGAAAGATGTAAACCACCTGAGCGCCGTCCCCCTAAGGCCGATGTCATAAAGCCTCGCTAAGAGCGCCCTGTGGGGGACGATGTCGAAGGCCGCCGATAGATCTAACATGACCAGCATCGCCCTCCCGCCGACATCAAGAGTCTCCCTGATGATCTCAGTGACCTCTAGCAATGCCGTTTCCGTACTAAAATTAGGACGGAAACCGGATTGAGATGGATGGAGCAGATTGTTAGCTTCCAGAAAGCGCGACAGGACACCGTGGACGTGTTTTTCCGTGATCTTCGTGAGGGCCGGAAGAAGTGAAATTGGCCTATAATTGGCCAGAACCTCGACGTCGAGACCCGGTTTCTTTAGGAGGGGGATCACCATCGCTCTCTTCCAAGAGCTGGGGACCCTCCCCTCCCTCAGCGAGGCGTTGAGGATGGGATTAACCAGCGGATTCACCACCTCCGCCATCCCAGCCAAAAATTTGGCGGGGTAGGGGTCAAGTGGCGAGCCAGATTTCAAATTGGCCAACAGCTGCCTGGACACATCGCTGGAAACAGCAGGAAAATCAGACAGCACCGCCGTCGGTGTGTGCGGAAATCCGCACCCTGCCCCGGTGACGCCGCTTCCATCCTCCGGTCCTTCCACAAAGGAGGCCTGAATCGCCTTGATCTTATTAGTGAAGAAGCCGGCCAGATCACCTGCCCACGTATCTGAAGAAACTAGAGGGGGCGATTGGGAACTAGGGGTCGTGAACTCCTTCACAATGGTGAAGATCTCCTTACAGGAGTTCGCGGATGCCTCGATCCTCCTAGCCAAATAGTCCCTCTTAGCTCCCAGAATGTCCCGATGGTAGGCCTTCACCACCGCCTTGTAGGCGAGTTTAGCCTCCCCATCATACAAACGTCGCCAGGCCCTCTCGGCCACCTTACATTGGCTGCGAGCCACACGAAGAGCCTCCGTAAACCATGGTGCAGATTGCCGTGCCACCGTGGATCGGAGGGCTACCTTGGGGGCCAGATCGTCCAGCCTATCAATGAGCCACCGCTGCAGAGCCTCAGTGTCGCTATTCAGATCGCCCGAAAGATGGCATGGGTGATCCAGAAGCGCCTGTTCCAGCATGTCAGGTGTCACTCTGTGCAGCGCTCTCGAGGTCGGTCTAGACAAGACTGAGGCACTGTTATCCGGCCGCGCACTCTCCAGCACCGAAAATCTGATCAGCCTGTGATCGGACCAGAGCACCAGCAGGGTGTCAACCTCTGTAAGAGGGACAGATGAAAACACCTGATCCAGGGTATGCCCCTTCTCATGGGTTGGCCCCGACACGAACGGTAACAATCCCAGTGGAGATGTAATATCCAACAGTTTGACCGCATCCGAGTCATCCGCTACGTCAAGGTGGAAGTTGAAATCACCAGCCATGACGCAGCGCTGTGAGGTCAGCACCAACTCAGAGACAGCTGTCTGCAGATCTTCCAGGAAGGAACCCAAAGGGCCTGGTGGCCTGTAGACCAACAACCCCTTCAGGGCCTGGCCTGGGGACAGTCTGAGCGTGAAGGCGAGCGACTCAGCGCTCCCGATGGAATTAAGAGGAAGAACTGAGCAGGAAACGCTCTTTTTCACCACTACCGCCACTCCCCCGCCTCTACCCTTCACTCTATCCTGCCGGAAGATATTGTACGCCGGAGGAATGGCTGAGAAGACATCCGGATTGGAAGCCTCTCCCAACCAGGTTTCGGTAAGTAGCAGGCAAAGGGGATTTTCCCTAACAAGGAGATCGTAAATATGCAGGGCATGGCAGCCTACCGACCTTGTATTCAGCAGCAAACAAAGATGCTGTGCGCCAGCCGTTGCAGGGCGAGGAACATTAACATGGGTCCAGAAAGGCGTCCAGCCACAACACGGACAACGGCGTTTACCCTTAAATCGCCCCGGGAAAACGGAACGGCAGGAGCTAGAGAGGCCCCGCAAATCCCGCAACATCGCAGAGGTATAACAGATCATCTCAGCCAGTGTGTCACCGGACCAGCGTCCCCCGCCGCCCCGTCGCCTCCGGGACGCTGACGGGCGCAGACGGGCAGGACTCCGGCAGGACTCAGGCTAAGCGAAGGCGTCCACCTGCGCGTCACGCTGCGCGTGAGGGAGCGACTTTAAATAGGCTCTCCAATCAGCCCTGTCGCGTGATTTCGCCTTTTCAACGGCGGCCCAATATTCTGCTGACTCCCGAAGGCCTCCTCCTCACCGTTGGGGCCACTCGCTCCCACCGGGACGTAATTCGACTCCTCCCCGGCACCTCCAGTGGAGCGAGGCAGATCGAGGGTTCTTCCCAGCGTCGCCTAGGTCCGGTGCGCGGGCCACGTCCCCGGCACCACGTAGCGCCCGGTTCCGGGTCTGCACCCCCTGCACCTCCGCACCTCCGCACCTCCGCTTCCAGGGATCAGCCGGCCGGGCCCATCGGGGATATCTACGAGATCGGGTATGTGTTGCTCCCGTCTCCGGGCAGGCTCCGCAGCTTCAGGACACTCTCCGGGCTCAGCCACCGCCGTAGGGCGAACTCGGCTCCACCTCCGGCCTGCGTCTAAGGCCGCTTCCGCTCTCGACACTGCCCCCGGGGGCCCTCAGATCGCGGCCCCAAGCTTGTTTTGTCTCTCGAGACCGAGACACAGGGGTCCCTCTCACCTTCCGCTGCCGATTGATAGCAACGTGGGGGGAGATCAGCGTGATTTCAGCAACTTAGGGGCCCAGGCTCGGAGGAGAACGCGGCGAGTGCGACCACTCACTCCGCCATTTTGGCCACGCCTCCTCTCGCCAGTTCTTTAAAGGTCTGTTCCGGATGATTCCACCTATCTGGCGTCCTCCACCTTCTTGGCGCCTAAATCTGGTCTTGGCCCAGCTTCTCAAGCCTCCATTCGAACCAATCTACTCAGCGGATTTGAAATTCCTTACTTGGAAGGTTTCCCTCCTCCTCGCACTCGTGTCCTCCAGGTGAGTGAGCGACATACAAGCTTTTACCATTCTGCCTCCTTTTCTTCAGTTTTCAAAGGACGCTGTTGTACTACGTACAAACCCTAAGTTTATACCAAAGGTTCCATCAGACTTCTACCTTAACAAACCTGTAATACTCAAAACTTTTTTCCGTAACCCTCAGTCTCCCGCTGAGCGTACTCTTCATTCCCTAGACTTGAAACGATGCCTCAAATTCTGCATCCTATGCACTGCTGCCTTTCGAAGGTCAGTCCAGCTCTTTGTGGCCTATGGGCGGATGCGCAAAGGACATCCGGTCACTAAACAGACCATCACTCGTTGGATTTCTTCTGCCATCTCCTTCTGCCATCAACGGGCTGGCAAGCCTCTTTCTTCTCCGGTGCGAGCACACTTGACGAGAGCAGTAGCATCCTCTACTTCCCTGTTTGCTGGAGTACCTCTACATCAGATCTGCAGGGTGGCAAAGTGGTCCAGCAGGCACACGTTCACGAGGCACTACTGTCTGGAGACCGCTAACGCTGCGGACACTGCTGTGGGTCTAGAGGTGCTGCGATATCTCTTCAAATAAAGGTGAGCCTCTGTTGCTTCCCGCCTCCTGTCATAATAGGTTTTCTTGTGCAAATCATGCAATGTTACAAATGTGTATTTATATGATTGCTTTTTTCATTATTGCCTTTTATGACTCTAATTATTATGGCTTACTGCTTTCTATTCTTATTCAAGCATGTGAATCTATGAAAGACAACCTAATACTGGAGAAGAACAAAAGTTACTTACCCGTAAACTGTGGTTCTCCAGTATTGGTGTCTTTCATAGATTCACATGCGACCCTCCCTTCCTCCTCAGAGGCTCTCTTCTCCTCATGCACTCTTGGTCACTCTTGTGCTACGAAAATCTGAGGGCTCGAGCTTCTGAGGATAAGGTTCTAGAGGATGCTACAGCCTGATTGGCTGGAATGTGGACTATTATACTGACATGGATATGTTACTAACGTGAACTCTCCATCAATGCTTTCTACGGGCCAATGTTCTACGGTACTTTATAGAGATAGAGATATATAGATATTTTATATATTTATGTTTCTTACTACTATTTTATGTACCGTGGGACTCCCACTTCGACAACGGGGAATTATTCAAGCATGTGAATCTATGAAAGACACCAATACTGGAGAACCACAGTTTACAGGTAAGTAACTTTTGTTGTTCTGCACGACTAAGGCAGATGGATTTGGATGCCTGCTTTGGCTAGGGGTCACTGGAAAGTGAACAAAGAACATGGGAGCCTTCAAGGATGTCCCTGCTTGTGGCATGGGGGAACAGTGCAGTGGAGGTTGAAACTGACCCAGGCATACCCGGTATGAGCAGCGGCAGAGTCCTTTGGTAATCAGGCAGCTCTGCAGAGCAAAACATTAGTTTGAAAGTAGTTAAAAGCAGTGCTTGCAGATCTTAGAGACCGCACAAGCGCTGCCTAGGCTCGACCTTGAAAAAGTGGATTATAACAGTACTTCGGTACTGAGAAACTGATAAGAGAAGCACACAAGGAACAACACAGGAACAGCAGGAAACCGCATGCTACAGCCAATAGAAATGAAGGAAAAGTAAGTGACAAGCACTGGTACCAATAAAAAGCAATTAAAGCAAGGGAGCCGGATGTGAGCACCTTTTAAGATATATTAAATACAATGGATTACACATGCACAACGAAACCTAAAAAGGAGTGGCAAGCCTTTAATTTTAAAACTGAGTTTTACTCCGCTTATCATGCAACTTTTGAGGTGGGGGAAGTTATGGAGAAATGTTTTTATGCTTGCTGTTGTCACTTGTAAGTGGGGGCATTTCTACATGATGGGCAAGCTGAGTTTCGTCCAAGACATTGCACAGAAGTGTCTTTTATAGACCAGCCACTCTGTGGCCTCATTAACTCTTTTGAATACTCTTTCATATACGATACTTGGCTGACACTCTGGGCCTGATTCACAAAGGGCCTCCACACTCGTTGTGGAGACCTGGCAGTCATGGCGGTAGGCCAGCACTTGCGAATGGACCTCACCTCTGCAGTTTCTCCTTGCAGAGGTCCCGTCACGAGGCAGAGGCCCTTTGTGAATCAGCCCCTCAGATTTTACCAATACTCCTATAGTTATCAGATGGCTGAAAATTTGTCTGATAGACATTTATTAGGGGATTTCTAGTAACTTTTCAAAACCAAACAAAGATAAGACAAATGTTTTAATCATATTAGAAGACTGACACACTTCAGTTTATCTTTGACAGCCTCTGCATGGGTCCTCCCGGATTTCAGTGACGATGGTGAAGAACCCAGGAGTTCTGTTTGACCAAAAGGTATCCTGTGTTGATTAAATTCAGAAACTTTAGCCTACAGACTCGGTTAAATATTTTGACTAAAATTCAACTTTTTCTCCCCATCGAGAAATGTGTACATATGATGGGGTTCATGTACTGATATAATTTCCCCCCTCCAAGCAAATTCCAAAAGACCCACCAAAAGTGGGGCTGAAATCGACCAAGTGCAATTGCCGGCAACTTGAGAGGCAGTGACGTAACAACAAGAAGACGGAAGACAGCACCTCCTTCAGAACAGCAATCCACCAGTACCACCACCTCCTTAAGGAAACAAGGAAGAGCACCCTAGCATACCTCATTGAAGCCAGTGCAAACCTCAGCAAATAATTTTTCATCCTCCTTAAGAAATTCTCCAATCCAGAAGCCGCCGAGAATGAATTTCCAACCTCACAAGAACTATGCAACACCCTGGCAGACTTCTTCTACAACAAGAGCACAGCCATCTATGAAAACCTCAAGCACTGGAAACACGCTGAATTAAGGCCCCTCCTTAAGAAAACGCAAGGCGATCCAGTAGATCTGAAGATCTACCAGCCCATCTTGCTACTCCCCTGTCCAGTAAAGGCCCTTGAGAAAGCCATCAACCAGCAACTCACAGAGCACCTGGAACACAACAACCTCCTGGACCCCTCCCAATCCAGTTTTCGAGCCCACCACAGAGCCCACCCTGATCACAGCCACCAATGACATAAGAGCCTTCCTGGACCTCAGAGATCCTCCTGGATCTATTAGCCACATTTGATACTGTCTCCTACCACATCCTGATCAAAAAACTACACCACATAGGTATCCAGGGGGATGCCCTGAAATGCATTGCCTCATACCTCGCCAGAAGAACTCAAAGAATCCGACTGCCACCTTTCACATTAGAGCCAAAGAAGATGATATGCAGTGTCCCCTATGGATCGTCCCTCCGCCCCACCCTTTTCAACACATAAATGAAACCTTTGGCCAGCTTAGTCGGATCAAACGGGCTCAGCAATCGTATTCTACGCCGATGACACTCAACTCATCTTTTCACTGTCAAAAGACCTCTCCCTCACCAAAACCAGCTTCCACAGATGTTTACGAAACATTGCTGACTGAATGAATGAGAGCTGTCTAAAACTCAACCTTGCCCTGGAACTCTGACCAACCCCACCCTGACAGACCTCACCTGCAACCTCTGCATCATGCTAGACCGCTAGCTGTCTATGAAGAAATGGGTCATCACAGTATCATCTGCCTGTTTTCACACCCTATGCATGCTCCACAAGATCTTCAGGTGGCTCCTAGTTAACACAAAGATGACCGTCACCCAGGCCTTTGTCACCAGCAGATTGGGCTACTGGAACACACTCTACGTAGGAACCAACGCTTGCCTCCTGAAGAGGCTACAGATAGTACAAACTCTGCGGCAAGTCTCATTCTCCAACCTCCCCCCAAAAGGACCCACATCTCACTCCACCTCAGAAAATGACACTGGCTCCTGATCAAGAAGAGATGCCGGTTCAAGATGACTGTTAGAAGGTGGTTCTTACAATCTTAGTCGCCCGTATTTTTCGCTTTTTGAACACCTAATTGTGGAGCTTTTACTGTGGGAGAGCCTCATAATTTGGGACTTGCCCACAGTGAACTCATGATGAAAGAGGCTGTACGTGGATTTTACCTGTTTCCCACTGGTGAGAGTAGGCCCCTGCGCTGCAGCCGGAGTAAGGGGCACCGGGCTGGTTACGTACAGACACGTGTGTACATGCGTGTGCATACGTGTAGTGGCTGCTTGGGGGTAATTCCTTGGTTGCGCAGCCTAGACACAGATACAGATAGACTGGTGTGGCAGTAATTATGCAGAGCTGGGTGGTGACATGGGATAGGCTTTGTACTATGGGAAGACACATGTATGGGAAAGTCAGTGTGCTTTACTGTTTTCACTAAAGGAACACTCCATTATTCTCCTATGAAGACACACTCCTCTTATCTCCCAGGATTGGGTAGACTCCCTCTCAAAATTCTTTGATGATAAGATCATGGCCATCCACAATTCTTTCCCTGCACAAGACCTTAATAATGACATGGGAAATAATTCTGGAACTATTCTTGATCCCTCTCACATTTTTGAAGAATTTACTCAATATGGCTCAGATGAAGTGATGAAAGCATTTACTAAAGTAAAATCTGGTTCTCCCATAGACCCTTTGCCACAGATAATTTATCCTATTGTAGCTCCAGCTCTGTTGGATAGTCTAACGGATTTATTCAACAAATCACTGTCAGTATCAGACTTTCCCAACACATGGAAGACTGCCAGAGTTAGGCCTATACTAAAAAAAATCTACTGCAGACCCAAAACTTTTTTCCGCCTATCGTCCTATATCTCTGCTCCCTCATTTCGGTAAGATGCTTGAGTTACTAGTTAACAAACAGCTTGTGTTCCATCTTGAGAGCTATGGATTGCTTGACCCTTCCCAATCTGGTTTTAGGGCATCCCACAGTACCGAAATAGCTTTGCTGGAGGTATCTGATAACATCAGGCTTGCACTAGACAGGGGACAGTCATCTATCCTCGTGCTGCTAGATTTATCTGCAGCATTTGACACCATCTCCCAAAGCATTCTTGAACATCGGCTTTGGGAAATTGGTGTCAGGTAAGGCTCTGCGGTGGCTTAAAAACTATCTAACAGATAGAACTATGATAGTACAGGTAGGAAAGACCAGCTCCTGTAGTAGACCAGTCAGGATGGGAGTTTCACAGGGCTCTATTCTGGGTCCCACACTCTTCAATCTTAAAGGGACCCCTTTGGCCAAAGTGATCAGGTCATATGGTTTTGATGTCGTGTCGTACGCTGAAGACACTCAGATCCTGGTCACTCTTGGACCCGATCCATCAGAAACCAAGTTCCGGTTTAAAGACTGCATGTCCCAAATTTATAAGTGGATGTGCACAAACCATTTACAGTTGAATGGAGGAAAAACAGAGATAATGCTCTATGGCAAGGCTCATAAATATTGGTCTCCTCATTGGTGGCCTTTAAGCCTTGGCCCTTGTCCCATTCCTGCTCAAATCAGTGCGTAATCTGGGCTTTCAAATGGATAATAAGCTGTCAATGAAAGAGAATGTTAATAAAACAGTTGGCTCCTGCTTTGGTGTTATGCGTAGCCTACATAAGGTTTTTAAGTGGATTCCGACGGAGGCTAGAAAACCCCTAGTCCAGGGACTTCTAATTAGTCGCATGGACTATGGGAACGCACTGCTAGCTTCTACCAATGAAAGCCTTCTTTCTAGGATACAGGCTGGTAATTAGTCCCCCATCTAGATCTCACTCAGCACCTAGTTTGAGGTTGTTACACTGGCTGCCTGTTAGAAAGCGTATACATTTTAAGATTCTTTGCTTGACGCATAAAAAATTTATTTAAAAGGTCCGGATTTTTGGGTCAGAAATTTAAGCTGGTATCAACCAGGTAGGACGTTGAGATCCTTCAACCAAGAACTCCTTTCATCTCCCAGAATTCGTACTACTATGTATGGAGGGATATCTTTCTCGTTCCTTGCTCCGTCCTCTTTGAACAAACTGCCTCTCTTCGCACCACTAGTGATCACACCTGTTTTCGTAAGAACTTAAAGACATGGCTATTTGACATCTAATTCACCTTTTCAAGTCTATCTCTGAGTCATCCACCAGCGCCATAAGACTTTCGAATGATATGTGCGCTTAACAAATACTCCATGATTTGATTTGATAATGTTACAGTAGGATCCAAAATTCAAGAAAAATCCAGTACTGGCTGCTAATCTGCAAAATGTGCATACATGCACCTAATTACATGTAAACTATCATCAGTGTGAAAGCAGAGGCAGGCTTGATGTTGAATTTTAATGGCATTCAAAATGTCATGTATTCAGAAACCACAGCGCCACTTCGATGTAGACAGAATCCCCATCTAATGCAAATGCCACCGTAAGTAGATATTGTGTCACTCTAGTAGAGACACAAAGTCCCCTCTTCTGCTGATGCAGTATACAACGCCTCTCTCAGATGGATTCAACACAACCTCATCTCTACTGGCACCACAATGCCTATGTAGTTAAGGATCCTATTGTATCTCTATCAGCCAATTTTCCAAAATAACTTTTCCGCTTGCAGCTGCTGAGCAGAGACGTTCTTAGGAAAACTTGGCAGATCTCGCCCTCTGCCCTTGTAATAACCATGCCATCAGCCACGGCCCGTATAGGGCGTGCCACCAGGCGGCGACTTGGGCCGGGGAGTGGCGGGGGGGGGGGGGGGCGGGGTGTAAAATGCCGGAAACGGACGATTTCAGGTAATTAACGAAAAAAATAAAACAAATTTAGTTGGGTGCGCTGCATCGCCAAATGTGATGCAGTGCGCACAACAACATTTTTTTTTTCCGTTACTTACCTGAAATCGTCCGTTACCCGCATTTTACATCCCCCGCCCCATGTCACCGCCCGGTGGCACGCCCTACACGGGCCGTGGCTGCATGCCATGCAGTCAGATCTGCATATCCCAATATTTTGTAAAACTTATTCAGAGGAAAGGAAAATAATGATATTTCCAATTGTGAGGTACCATAAATTTAGGCAGTGTCGGGTCGCCATGTATTTTCTAAAAGCCTAACTGGACCCATTTGTTTGTTTGTGTCGCTTCATATATATGGGCCCGCTTTAGGAAGAGGAAGAGGCAGGCACACATTTTAGTAGTATTCTGTAATTTTAATTATGAATTGTTCTTCCTTTTATATAAATGATTTTAAAGGTCTTATTTGGATCACAGCAAACTTGTTTAATACTCATTTTAACCAATGTATATATGTGTATTTATTGACTTGGAAATTTTATATGTACCTTTGTTCTTTTTTGGTCTGTTTACAAAGTTCGAATAAAGCTGTGTGACTGACTGACTGACTGTGGCAATACAATCAAATATATTTCTAATCTGGGGAAACTATTGGAAATCAATCATCCTTATTGTGATACTTCGAGGCTGTGACTGGATAAGACCTTTTTTGAGGTGACATATTCAATAACCCAGCCTATTATCTTTTGACAAGCGAGGACCAAAAATGTATTGTATATGAGAAGAATGTAAGAACGACCCATTGGGAGTAGAAGACAGTTTATCTTATCGGAAATTTTGAGTGAGGAAATAGAACAGATATTCTTTCTTGGTATAAGGTGTTAAAGAAGCGTGGGTACCCGTGAAACACATTGGCTGAAAATACTGAATTTCATAGGTTGTACCTTGTAATAATCAATTCACACACTTCAAATTGTACTTAAAAAGGACCTTTTTAATGATTGATTTGAGACATGAAAATGTATTCTGGTAGATGAGGCTTTTAACGTTGTGTCAATGTAAATAAATAAATTAAAGTTCCCGCTATACAAAACTCGACAAAAAAATAAAACAAAAATTATGACTTTTGGAATTTTCTGTTCTTTATTTTGGGGTAGGATTGTAGGGTCAGCATACCGGACTCAAAATCCCATAATTTTGTGTGCCTCCCTTGTTTGATCTCGCCCAGGCAAATTTTTGCTTTCTGGTAGGCAAAAGCCTCTTGCTGACCACAACAAAAATCTTACAGTGTGCTTGAAGTCCGCCAACTGCTTACCACTGGCTGGCGTTAGGGCCACATTCATTTGCTTGCTTTATTCAATGGCTTGCTTTCCTTTTTCACGTTTGTACCTTTTTTTCCATCCTTTTGCCATCATTTTGATTGACTGACTAATCTGAATTAGGGAACTCTTTTTTTCCTTTTTCATTCAGCACTTCATGAGAGCACATGTTATTCCTTGCTCCCTGCCTCCGCATTAGCTTTGCCAATGCTTGTATATTCCGGCACTACTCCTCATATGCGGATATAACCATGCCTGCTTAGTAGCACCACCATTTCCACTTATGCATTAGACTCTACAGTGACCCTCTTATAATGGTCTCCAAAATGATCCGTTTATTTTGGCCTCACAATGGCATTACAAAGGCGACACTCCAGTGTCCCTTTTCTGGGTGTAACAAAACAGTCCTTCATTTTTGGGAGAACAGAATCCCCTTCTTCTCTGGAGACTGGCTCCACAACGTCATTATATAAGGTCCACAAAGGCCCCCGTCAATGGGATCCACCATTCTTCTCTTATCTGCACAGCATAATGCGCTCTCATGCGAACATTTCACACAGTGCTGCTCTGACAGAGACTTCTAAAACATTCCGTTTTTATGAGCTCACTGCCTTACATCAGACGTCAAAACAAGACAGACATGTGCCACTCATTTGGCAGTTTGTCTAACACCTCCCAGTGCAGTATACCTAGCGGAAAGAATCGGCTTGCTTATAACTGATCAGCCTTGCGTTCCCCCACCAGGAGAATCCTCATGTCCTTCTTCAAGCTGCCAGATGCTGAGGGAAGCCTTGGCTTCTCCTAGGCCGAGTGGTGGCGCCTCCTCCGTCTCTCTGGCTCCCGCCTGCTAAGTGGGGGGAACTGTCTTCCCGACCGGCCTCGGGGTCCCTAACAAGTCTTAAAACACTGAGCCTTGATGAGTTTATTTCCACCCATATCTGTCTTCCGATTCTCCCACCAACCTGCTCCAGCTACAAGAACAGTGAGACTGCGTCTACAGCAAGCATCCAGTGTAAAAAAAGATGTGAACCCGACCGAAAAACCCTGATACTGCGCTTGTCAGAGAAAAAAGTTAAAGTGCAGCACCCAGGGGTGGGATGGGGATGAGGGTCTTTAAACTGGGCGCCATTGTTGACTCTGTGAGCCCGTGTACAGTTACAGAGCGGTACAAAAGGAGGTGGTGATAGACGGAGCATCTGAACCAATCAAACACTCACACCCAGTCAACAGATCTGAGTTTAATCCATCACCGTTCTTTAGCCCACTCTCCCAACCCAGTTCAGACATGGCCATATGCAAATCAGTCTGACCCTGTGCCCCATGGGAACAATCCAGCCCGCACTGCCAAGCCGTGCCTTCCCTGGACCGGAAACAAGCTTCCTAGGACCGGTTTCTGGCCAGACAGCCGTCTTCAGCCAGGCTTGCTTGAATCCAGTGGCAAAGTGAGCAAGGGACTCACGTCTGAGCCGAGGTGCTTTATCTTTAACAGAGAGGCATGAGTTAAAGATAAAGCACCATGTGCAAGCGCAATGCGCGAGCTGTGTTCACACAGGGACAGGAGATGTGCATGCGTACGGAGTGCACATCTCCTGTCTGCGCGTGCCACCATCTATCTCCCTTCGGCAGAGAAACCGCCGACTATAGGTCTCACAAATGCGGGCAGCGCATTCGCTGCGTTACTAGGCGAGACCTAAAAAGGCCCCCCGGAGCCTTTTTTCCACACTGGCATGATTCATTCAAGCCCTGATTGGAACCACATTGGTAGCGGTCGTAGATAACATGTCGCTGGCTGTGCTTGGGTGCAGCCGTTCTGCCCTGGAAACCTCTCCTTGCACAGGATGGTTATTCTGCCTATTTTTCAAAGACTTTTTGAGTGTTGTCGTCCGAGGCGGTGTGCACTGATGCTTGGTGCTAAATGTGGCTGATATGTAATGCAGATAAACTTCCTTCTTCACTTGAACACCACCGTGCAGACCTGGACATCAACGTCAAAGGAGCTGGCCCATCCCACCACTCCCTCCAATATGTGCCTGCTCAGGACCAATGTGGTAACCTGCTTAGTGGACTGTGATAGTAAGAAATACCAATGAGGTGACCTGCTGAGCTGCTTAAAGCTTCCAGCTTTCCGAAAACCATGAACTGTGTACCTGTTTCTCACTCTTATTCATCAATCACACTGTTACGCGAAGCATTTGCAATGCAATAGTTCTTGCATTTGCGAGAGTTCAAGCTATAGGCATGGTAAATGACAATGCCTTTTATTAATGTTTTTTTTTTTTTTAAATATAAATAAATGGCATTGTCATTTACAATGCCAATATCTTAAAGTCTCGCAAATACGAGACCTATGGTATTGCAAATGCTGGTTTTCAGTTTTGCAGTCAGTCTTTTCCTCCAAAACTTTTGCCTCTATCTACCCGACCTTGTGAGCCTAGCAACGAAGTTGCGTTTATCGCTTTCCTTAAACCCATTAGTTTAGAGGCTTGCTTATAAAAGAAGCATTGTTGCGGTCTAAGAAAAAGAAGACTGCATGGTTTTGAGTTTTGTCTGCTGCAGTGATATACTTTCCCTACTACTGTACAATCTGGGTGCATGCACCAACTAGGATCCGAATTCAAACCACTCCTCTGTATGTAACACAGTGATATCCCATAGGGCTTGTTGAGGCAAGTCCTTGGTATCTTCTGTTTATATCTTGACATTTAGCACACCGGGCATGCCCTTTACTCAATAAATACAGACTCGCTTGTTCTCTTTGCTTCCCACAAGTAACTCTTATTTTGTTTACTAATTTCAGGAAATCCCTTTCTGGTGTCAAATCCTGCTCAGTTTTGGCTACTAAGAATTGGAGTGAACTTCTCTTCAAGCTCAAATTAATAAACTGTCACTTCCTTTATAGGGAAAAAACCTCAAAAATTGCCTTTTCTCACCCTAATCTTCTTTCACGTTCTCCTGTCTTGAAGTCCAGTTCCACGAGAGACTTTCAAGTGAAAGTTGATCTTAACCAGTAACTCAACATTAGCATCTGATATTTCACTGCACGGTGATCAAATTGGCTCTCTTTGCAAACAACAATTCATAATAATAAGAACTAACTGCAGTGAGCAATGCACCATAAAGTCTCCTCTGGCAAGAGTTTCAGTGCTTTTATAAACTCCTCAATCTACCCAAATTAAATTAAAAGTTGTTTGCAACAACCTGTTAAAACATACTAACAACTCAGCCTTTTGCCAAAGCTGCATAGACTGGTATGTGATGAATGTCACATTTGTGAATGTTGAACAGGTGTCACAATGAAATTGTCCCTCATACCACTCTACAGAATGAGCTCCAAACCTTTCTTTCTGAATGCACCTGTGTGTGTCCAAGCTTTCTTTGATGTGTGATTGGTTCTGTTAGATTCTTAGACCCGATTTCCAGAACATTTCATTTTTCCAAGTTTCTCTTGGTGATGCAATAATAGTTCCTCTGGCAAGCACAAAGAATAGTTCCTGATGTATGTATTCAGAACTTGCAGGCATTTGTTTCCAGATGAAATTTGCAACTGCTATAGTTGTCTGTATCACCTAATCAAAAAGAACAATTGATGGCCAGAATACAGAACAATGTCATACATTTAACCCAGTACAGAGATCTGGGCCTGAATCCATCGTTTTTTTGCTCACCATGACATTATAGTTTGGACCCAGCCATATGCAAATCAGTCTTGACCCAGCGCCTAATGGGAACAGTCCAGCCCAAACTGCCAGGCCAGGTGCTCCCTGGACTGGAAACAAGCATCCTAGGACCGGTTTCAGGCTTTCAGTCCTCATTAGCCAGGATAGCTTGACTCCAGTGGCATGGAGAGCACGGGACCCACGACTGGGCATACCTGTCCCACTCGGGGTGACAAATGCAAAAAGAACACTTGATGGACAGAATGCAGAACAATGTCATACATTCAGCCCAGTACAGAGCTCCGGGCCTGAATCCACTGTTTCTTTTTTTTGCTCACCATGCCATTCCAGTGGGCTGCACTGTTCCTATGAGGCACAGGGTCAAGGCTGATTAAATATAGCTGTTTCTGAACTGAAAAGTGAGCTAAAGAATGATGATGGATTTAACCCCAATCTGCGACTGGGGGTGAGTGTTTGAAAAGTGTCAGCACTCCGTCCATCATCTCCTTGTGTTTGCTCTGTTCACCCTAAGTGGGACCCTTGCTCACTTTGCCACTTGATTCAATCTAGCCTGGCTGAAGAGGGCTGTTAGCCCGAAACTGGTCCTAGGATGCTTGTTTTGGGTCCAGGAAAGACCTGGTTTGGCAGTTCGGGCTGGACTGTTCCTTTGAGGCATTGGGTCAAGGCTGATTTGCACATAGCTGTGTCTGAACTGGGGTGGCAAAGTGAGCTAAAGAATGATGATGGATTTAACCCCAATCTGTGACTGGGGGTGAGTGTTTGAAAAGTTTCAGCACTCCGCCCATCATCTCCTTGTGTTTGCTTTTGTATCACCTAATCACCAAACTTCTTATTATAGAAAATACAGCCAGTCAGGAATCAAACCTTTTTGTGCAAATGGAGAGAATTGTTTCAAGCTCCTGAAAAGAGTGATGTGAAACGCTGTTTTCAGAATACAATACTCTGGTGCATAATTGTATAATTAATGGCAAAGAACTATATTAACTTTGTTTAATGCAGTGGACGTTATGTAGATATTTGATGAAAACTGTCAATAGACTGGCAGGCTTCGCAGTTGTGAAGGAAAACGATTTTAAATAGATGGGGGATGTCAATGATCATAATGAAGCTTTGTAGTGCTAAGTGATGACAGAATCCATGTGCTGGGATCTTGTGATCTAAGGTAGTTTGTGTTACTTTTGTAAAACCCTGCTACCGTTAAGATTTAAATAAATGAACATTAAGAGTAAATTACTAGGGTCGATGTCCCATGGGCATGGTTGCAAGCACAGTGGGCTGTACCTGCAAAACATAGCATAACATAACAAAACATAGCATAACATACCTAAAACAAAGCATAGCATAACAAAACATAGCAAAACACAACAAAACATAGCATAGCATAACAAAACACAACAAAACATAGCATACATTACAAAACATAGCATTGCATAGCAGAGCCTAACAAAACACAACATAGCATAGCATAACAAAACAAAGCTTAGTATAGCATAACAAAACACAACAAAACATAGCACAGCATACCAAAACAAAGCATGGGATAGCAAAACTAAACATAGCATAGCATAGCATAACAAAACAAAGCATAGGATAGCAAAACAAAATATAGCATAGCTTAACAATACATAGCAAAACACTCCAAAACATAGCATAGCAAAACCAAACATATAATAACATAGCAAAACATAGCATACCAAACACAACAAAGCATAGCATAGCAAAACATAGCATAACAAAGCATAGCATATCATAACAAAACATAGTATAGCATAGCATAACAAAACACAGCATAGCATAACAATTCAAAGCCTAGGATAGCGAAACATAGCATAACAAAACAGGATAGCAAAAAAAATCATAGCGTTGCATGCAGCATCACTCCGCACCACCTCAGCATCACTCAGGGGCACCGCAGCATCACTATGCGCTACCACGGCATCACTGAATGGCACAGCATCACTCGTTCGCCATCACAACATCACTCAGCACCACCACAGCATCAATCTGTGCAACCATTCAACAACACCTGGTTCAAATATGTTCTCTCAATGTTTCAAGCTATATTACAAATGTAACAAAAGATGTTAATATTTCATTTCTGTTCTTGGATTTTCGTCACAATAAAATACACTGAACATAATCTTCACAAAAGTTATTTACAAAACGTTAAGCTATTGCCATTATAAATTACAATAACTTTTATTTAAGTATTAATTATTGGAAAAAAATTAAAAGCCATTGTTATTTGTAATATCAATACATGTAAGTCACGTAAATAGAACACATATTGCATTACAAATGCTATAGGTGTCACATTTGCGAATGTTAGAACTATTGGCATTGTAAATGACAAAGCTATTAATTTCGCTATTTTCAAAAACAAAACATAAATAAAACATTTGTCATTTACAATACCAATAGCTCAAACTTTCCTAATGCGAGACCTATTGCATTGCAAATGCTTGTTTACATTTGGCATTTCATGGCAGTGCATATGTTTTCCTGGTCTCCCTCGTTTGCTTGCGTCCCTCAAGTATCTGCCCGTGGCAATCTATTTGTGTTGTTCCCTGACACAGCTCGTCTGAGTTCTAATCTCCATTTTTTTTGAAGGGTTTAGCAGGTCTGATTTGCTACTGGCTGCTGCCTTTTTTGTTTATGTACTTTTGCGCAGAACATCATCTGCAATAAGCATTGGTAAAGCTAAAAGGTCAGGTAACCAACTGTGCAGTTTATAGGCAACATCTGTTGGCTTTGCATATCGTTATTAATTATTTCCAAATCTAGATCTGCACCATTAGACATTAAATCATTTTATTGGCATAATTTTGAAGTAAGACCTTCAATGCTGACACATTTAATTGCAGTTTGTGTTCAACATTCTTAGCATTATTTTTTCATTGCATATTTCAGGGTGATTTTCTTTCTAGCAATTAACCAATCCTTGCTACCTTAACTGTAGCCGTATAGTGTTTTCCTTCTTTCATTCCTATTTTGCCAATAACTTGCAGTTGGTAATCGGGCATGTGAAGTCCGAACCTCAGTTGTGGACTTTAGTCCTTTAGTCACTCACTTTCATGTATACCCATGGCTAGGCCTGGGGATTAATATTTGTTCATAATATAGAAGGACTGGATTGCTTCGGACTACCATACTAAAGGGATGTTCAAGTACAAATATGCCTCATTACCCTTCTTGATGGTATGCTGTTGCATTTCTTGAAGAAAGGATGAGCATAAGAAAGACTTAAGACACATTCTTTAACCTTCCAACTCCATGACCTTTGTACAGTTTTCTTGCTTGAGTTTCTCACTCGGTCACATGTCTTGTAGACTTTTTGTTTGTATGCTTTGTTGATGCTTTACCCCTCTCGATAGTGATAATTCCAAAGCGCATTTAGGGTCCAGTCTAACAACATCAATATCTCTCAAAACATTAGAAAAAATGGAATTTAACCCCTTCCATGCTCATGACTGACCTCGGTCGTCATGAGTCACGGTGGGCTTGTGATCACGACGGCCGAACCATGCCCAAGAATGAAATGTCCAGCACCGCAGCGAAAATCATGCTGCAGCAAAGGTGTTAAGATTTGGCAGGGAGGTGTTGACGATGATGTTATTTGAAAAAAAAATATGAAAATTAGACTTCCACATAAATGCACTCAGTTGAACAATACTTTAAGCTCGGTTTTGATACATGGGAAGTACAATAGTACTGATTTTGCTCATGTTGTTTATCTTATATTATTAAATCCTTTCAGGAAATGCAATGGAAATGTGGCATAATGCACAGGGGCACTTAAAGATAAAGACTACAAATTCAGCACTTGAAAAGAGTGAAGGCCTTGGAATGTTTTCTATAGCTTGAGAATGTAATTTGACACATGCTTTGGATCATTTTATTCCTTGAGTCATTAAATACTTTTATCCAGTTGGACAGCAAAATATAAATTGGATTTATTAACACTAAACTTTTAAACACTTTAAAAAATCTGTAGTACTTTTTTTCAGCATTTAAGAAGCAACTCGATACTAAAAAGCCAATGTAAAAATATCAAAATAATTTCCTCAATTTACAACTTTTAAATTGATTGCTTAGAAATGTAATGTTGAAAAAAATGTGTTTGTGGCTCAGGAGTGTGCAAGTTGTTTTTCTGTGAAGAAGTCTTTAGAGTAACGAGGGATAGTGACTCCACCTGCTGCTGGTAATACGCATAGGCATTGGCTCCATTGTTAGATTGTTTTTTCTCTTGTCCGGTTTACACATGTCCCTGCAAGCCTTCACACTCATTGGTAAAAGCAATGGTCCTGTGTGTTTTTCGGTTCCAAGCATCGCACATTTTCTTCTTCGGCTCCACAACGAAAACCCTTAAGCACTCTGAATGGGGCTTCGGCAACCAGGTCCTATCTGTTCCTCTGCAGCAGAGAATGTGTCAGTTTTGGAAAGGACTCCATTCTTCTACTACCTGAAGTGTTGAGCGTAATACCTTAGACATGCTTCCACAAGGTTTATAACCTCTTGTCTGATCCTAGACCATTGGGAGGCCTCCTGCTTGGTGTGCTTCACCAATCAAAACAAAAAGACTCCGCTACTGTTGTGCTTAACTCATTGCCTCAGCTTCAATGGCGTAGAAACAAGAGAAAGATGCTCCGGATCTGTTTGGTGACCAGGACATTGAGGGCGACCTGCAGCCTGGGACCTCCGGCGCCGAGGAGCAGGTATTCTAACTGGTTAGATCTCTCGCTCCAATGCCGAAACGGAGGAGCCGATGCCTGCCCAGCATCCTGCATTGAAGTCAGCCTCAGTAAGTACTGACTTGCCACCTCTTACTCTTCTGCACCATTCCAAAGCTCAGCATTGCCCTTGAGATCGTGGCACATCAAGCTCACAGGCACGTCATGAGGCCTCCTGTTCACCACTGCTATAAAGCAATGGTCAGCACCGAACTTCTTTGGTCCTGACCAATGTTCCCTCTAATTCTTGTCCTCTGTGTGCGGCAGAGTAAGGTCTCCGTGTGCTGCAGCCAAGGCTATGTGCGCCAACAACCCAACCGCGCTTGTAGACCAGGGCTTTAAGTGGGATGAAAAAACTGGGTGTCTCCCAAAGGGGCGTGACTGATGCAATTAAGGGTGTGGCTTAAAAGCAATTAAGTTAAAAATCTGAGATTAGCATAGTGTGCCACCTGACTGATATTTTGCTTCTTCTGTCATTCATTGCATCCAGATATTTAATACAAGTAACATTACCCCTGCAGAAAGTCAGGACTATTAGCGTTGTCAGCGGTTGTTTGTGGCATAAAGTTGTATATAATATTGAAAATGCTTCTGCTCTTGTGGTAGAGGTTGTGGCTTAATGCTAGAGCTGCCAATTTAGGTGATGGGTTTTGAGTCTCGGGTCAAGTTATGATTCTATGCAAATCAATTAATCTCCCCAAGAATTCAAATAATTAAATAAATCATGTAAACTGCTCCAATACCTTTGGGTTGACTTAGCACTATATAAAACTTGCTGCATTTCTTTTCTAAATGCAGGGCTGATAGTTTGCCTTTTGAAAGAATTCATGTTAAATGCAGCCCATGACGGATGCTGTGATCAGGGGAGCAACTAGACCCAAACTTCAGGGGGGGCTAACACTCCCAGCCAAGGCTGGCTCTAACACTGGTCATACACTGTACAACAGTGGTGCACCCTCCCCCATTTACTCCTACTCCATGAATTCCCTCACCTCCACTCACCAACAATGCGCCTCATCTCTCCATAGCACCTTTCTGATAAACATTACATTTTTTAATAGCGCTACTCCTAGTTTACTCACAGTTCTGTGATCTGCACGGTACACGTTTTTTGTTGCAGCAACATTAACACTCCGAGCTGTGTGGGTCCACGGAGAGGGCGAGAGCCGCTTCGGGGAGGTCCCTCGCTGAACATAACACATGGGCCAGCATGTGGAGATAGTTGCACAATAAGTGCCCAGGGACAAACCCTAAACTCTGCCCTTCCAGCAGAGTTTTGCCACTCTACGTTTAAACAAAAACTCTGCCTACCTCGGTGTAGCTGAGTTTAGCTGTGTGTACCCCTTTTCTATGCCTGCAATATTTTGGATGTATTGTACATTGACCACTAGAGCGAGCACCCAGATTGTAGAAACAATATACATTGCGTGGTTTTCAGAAGGACACAGCAGAGCTGAAATGAACGCATTTAGCTGCAGGGTGAGTGACTAAGTGGAGATTACTTCATATCTCTGAGGTCCTACCTGTTTCTGAGTAGCCAGTAGGCTGCTGTCTGGCTAGCAGTTTGCCGGCTCAGCTGCCAGGGTTAATTTTCCTATCATGTATCATTTATACAGCTGTGAGGAGCTGATTGAGAAGCCGCTTGTGTGGAAGGATCGTGGGAGGGTGTGTATGAGAACATAGTTGACCGCTGTCAACCACTGACCACCCTGTCGCCAGGACCCTCGTGATCTAGTAAAGGAATGAGGCACCATCAAGGGGTTATTCTGCACAGCATCACTGGGTGCTGAAGGGGTTAAGTTGTGTTTGGTCTTGAAGTAGCCATGCATTACAGGTTTGAAATGGTGTGAAAACAGTGCCACTCACCATAAACCCACCTTATTCCTCCTCCACCCACCCCCAGGGACTAATGTACTTGCAGGGGGTTCTCCATCAAAGTCTCCTTGTGTGCTGAAGGGGTTAACTCTTACACTAAGGGTCTGAGAAAGCAGTGCTTTGCAACAATGGTCACTATTAACCACAGAACATCTTATAACCAGGTCACCTGGGATTCTAATAACTATTCATGCACCGGCTGCAGTTTCCCCAGCCCAACTGACATGTGCACGATCATAAAAGTAGGAGCATATCCATGGAAATATTGGAGTCTTGTTTATGTGGAACTATGTGCCAACCATTATAAAGCACTAATCAGCCTTGTAGCCAGCTGTCCACAGAGGCTTAATGAACTAGTGATGCTCAAGTTATGCAAGTCTAGACTCCCTGTGCTGCTGTCGGGGCTAAATGTTGTCAGATAGGGAGAGGAAGATGGCAGTGCACTGCACACTTGTGTGGAAATAGATGGGGTGTTTGTGTGGAAACTGGTGCCCTAGGCTTGTGCTGCACCTGCCTGACCCTGCTGTGCAGAGTTTAGCTGCTATGCGGAGGTTAGCTGCTGTTCTAAAAGAACCAGGCCGACAGTCGTGCTCTGCAGACTTTTTGGGAAACGGAGGTAGTGAAAACTAGGGCTCTGGTATTGGGTTACACTTGCCTCGCTCTAGTGTGAAAGGATTAGCTGCTGCGCAGGGTCTAGCTTTTGTGCAGGGTTTAGCTGCTAGAGAAAAGGGCACTAGTTGTGCTCAGTGGACTTGTGTGGAAAAAAAGGTGGTGAAAACTAGTGCTCGGTCTTGCACTGTACCTCTCTCGCTCTGCTGTGCAGGTTTTAGCTGCTGTGCTAATGGGACCAGGTTTCGAATAGCGCTCTGTAGGCTAGTGTGGAAACAGAGGTAGTGGAAAGTAGTACTCCGGCCTTTCGCTGCACCTGCCCTGCTCTGCTATGTAGTGCATGGGATAGCTGCTGTGCAGCAGTTAGCTGCTATGCTAAGGAGGCCAGTGCACCAATCATGCTCTGCAGACTTGTTTTTTGAAACAGCGGTAGAAAAAATTAGTGCTCAGCCTTGTACACCACCTACGCAGGAGTTAGTTGCTGTGCTATGGGGACCAGGCCACTAGTCGTGCTCACAGACGTGCTTGGAAATAATGAAGGAGTGCTTGTGTGTCAAAAGAGAGGAGCCCAATATCCAACCACTGACCTCCTTATTCCAGCCCTTCCAGTGCACTAGAGTTGCACCTACATGTTGTGCTACTGAAGGGGTTGACGATTGAAGCACTTCTAGCCCTATGGGCGTTGCAGCAAGTTTAAAAGCATAATGTGTGTTTCAGGATCCAGGATCATCTGAAAGCACACGTTCATGCTTTCAAACTTGCTGCATTTCTTTTCTTAATGCAGCACAACTGCGGGGCCGATTGTAGGCCTTTTGATAGTATTTATGTTATTCAAGGCTCCCATCAAGGGCTGCATTTAAAATAAATTCTTTGAAAAGGTAAACAATCAGCCCCACAGCTGCGCTCTATTTAGAAAAGAAAAGTAGCAAGTTTAAAAGCGCGAACATGTGCTTTCAGATGCTTGTTTGTAGACTTGCTGCATCTAGTTCACTGACATGGGATATCGAGTTGACAGTGTGGGTGCATAATGGTAAAGTACCAATCCTTTTATGGTATTGCCTTAAGATTCTGGAACTTCCTCCCCAGAACATCCGCATTACCTCATTTTACGTGGCCTTCAAAGGGACCACAAAGCTCTCTTGCTAGTTTTGGTTAACTTCCCATACTTTCATACCACCTTAGGAAGCACCTCAGCCATCTCCTGCTCTATTTATTGATGAACGTTACATGATACAGTGTTGGTTGATATTGACTGGTCTTCACTCTACGTTTGTGTTACATACTAAGTGCTGAATCTATTTTACAGCACTCTAATGCTCCCAGGCCTAATAAGCGCTATATAAAATCAGAAAACATAAGAAATAAACATCATATTGTATTACATTCAGTTGATTAGTGCTCAAGAGCGAAAAGAAGAGTTTTACTAGTTCAGCAGTTACATTACCCTCTTCGGCTCGTGCATGACCAGATTTTTAAGTCAATATGCAAACATGTGCCGGCATTACCGAATCAAGCAGAGATTCCCGTCTTGCCTCCTTGAAGTGGTTTTTAGCACTCGGATACCCTCTGCATTTTCATCTACTCTAGATCAGGCTGGGCGATGCATTCGGATAACTAGCCCACACTGATTGACAAATTAAGGAACTCTTCCGGATGGAACGTAAAGCATTGCTGCCTCGTAAACTCCTGCGATTGGTGAGGAAAAAAAGAGCCGCCCCAGAAGTGACTGCCACTGCACACCCAGAAGTGCTTGACACGCTGTACGTGGAAGGAAGGGTCCCTTACATCGGTGTGATGAGAGTCTAACTCTGATTTGAGAAAGAATCAATCGGAGTCCCTAGCAACGACGCGCATCACTTGACTTATATGTCCGGTCACGCTAACTATTTATGTACACTCCATGAGCCTACGCTCCTCCCAGAGCCGCAAGTAGAGTCAAATTTCAGAGGGGGTTGCGGGGGGAGTGGAGTCGGGCTGATTCTACAAGCAAAAGACAGAGTGGCGCTGCAGAGGCTCTAAAGCAGGGGCGGGGGGGGGGCATCAAAGCCTCATTAACAAGCAAAAGGTCTTTAAAAGACCTGTGAAGTACTCGGGTGCGGCTCGGGAAGCTGTATTATCCCAGGCTGACACAGGGGTGGGGGGGCGAAGTGCGCCTGGTACCTCCAGTGTGAGGCCGGTTTTGAGTGACTGTTCCGGGATGTGCTGTGTGTGCCCGCTTCACACACAGCACTGATCGGTCGGGAGGACAGAGGTGCGTGGCCGCCCAAGTGGAGGGTGGGGGGGGGCGAAGTGCGCCTGGTTCCTCCAGTGTGAGGCCGGTTTTGAGTGACTGTTCCGGGATGTGCTGTGTGTGCCCGCTTCACACACAGCACTGATCGCTCGGGAGGACAGAGGTGCGCGGCCGCCCAGCCTCGCACCTTCCTGGGAACAGTGGTCCTGATACAATTTCAGCTATCAGCGCCCAAATCTTCTACTTAACGACGCTCATCGACTTCAACCACCTCTTCGTCTAGGCAGCTTCAGCCACTGCTTCCAAGGAACACAAACAGCACATTTTTCAGCATATGCAGGAGGAACTCGATGCTGGGCAGCAGAGAATCATCATTTATCCCTAGACTGGAAGGATCCTCGCTCAGCCTCCCCCTAAGTCAAATTACCCTGTTTCTCCCAAAAGGAAACTGAGTTTTGAGAAAACCATCAATCCACTGTCGGAGGCTGGTGCCAAAGAAGCCTCCATGCCGTAAAAAAGGCACCTTTCTACTTAATTGCAGAGGGCAGTCACTTTCACAAAGTGAAGATGCGCAAACAACCAGGGGGGATGATTTCCTCATTGAAACCCTCATCTCCGCCCAAATATCCATTCAATATTTGCCTATGCCGAAGGGAATGCTTAAGCCCACAACTTTAAGGACCCGGTAAAGGTCAGTACGATCACCCTAGGGTCGATTAAAAAGAATTCAAGCCTATCGCCTTTCAACCCTCCGTTCATTAGGGTTCAACTTCCACCTGACCGTCTACTTGTTTGCACCACCAGAAAACATGTCAACTCTTTTGCACTAATTATTATTATTTTTTTAAACCTCTTTATTGGTTTTTTCATAGTTTTACATTTTCTTATGTCACATGACAAAACAAAATTATCAAAAGAATTATTCCATTTACATGGTACAATGTCACAACAGTGCTGTTGTGAATTTACTACTCGTGTTACAACAAATTCTTACCCGATGTGTAATAGCACACTGACTTATCGTTAAGAGACCGTTTCTTACCACATCTTCGTGAACTCTACGTGCACTAATGATACACCTCACCCAACCAGGAGAGTAAAATGATAGGCACGGTAGGTGCAGTCTTCTGGTACGTTAGGGGTCACTGGAATGAAATGGAGGAATTGCCTCAACACCTCCAGGACCAGTAGAGAAAAAGGGACCAGAAATTTGTAGCACAGTGTAAGATCATCTCCAATACCAACATTCGGGGAGCCCTAGATGTAGCAGATTCCGCCGCCTGTGGTGTAAACGCTTGTGGCCTCCACCACGCCTAGCTGCGTAATTCTGGCTTCCAGACAGAGAGAGGTGCAGCAGCATCTGGTCAACTTGCCATTCGACATGGAGCACCTGTTCGGTCCACAAGTTAACCACATGCTTAGTAAAAAATAAAAAGGGACTCTGAGAGAGCAAAGGCCATGAGTGCTCCAGGCAACAGCAGCTACATAGCCTGCTCTGAGTTATTACAGGGGAGGGTATAAAATAACAATGGTAGGGGCAGGGGCCGTACCTGCAAAGCAGTAACTGCTTTGCTCCCCCCACTCCCCATACAGTCCTCCTCCTTGACTACTTGTCATGGAAAGATTCCAAAGGTTTCTGTTCTGCTGTACAGAGATCACCTCAGACTAGTTGGTTCTCAACAACATTGCAGTAAGGGCACTGCCTATAACTCACAAAAACACCACCATCACTGCGGCAAAGGTTAATACTCCCTATACTTCTTTATTCCCAAAAAGGACAGGTCATTAAGACCCATTCTCAACCTTAAGCCCCTCAAAAAATACATTCTGTCCCAACAATTTCACATGGTGATTTTTCAGGTTGTTATTCCTCTACTGTAGCAAGTAGATTACACGACTGCTCTCAATCTGAAGGGTGCCTACTTCCTCATTCCCATCATCCCTGTACATTGCCAGATCCTTTGGTTTGTGGTAGGTAGTCAGCATTATCAGTACAAAAGTGTTATCCTTTGAGTAAACCACAGCTCCCAGGGTGTTCCCCCAGTGTCTTGCCGTGGCAGACACTCACCTCAGACAGAACAGCATCCATGTCTTCCCTTACTTAGACGTCTGGCTGACCAAGAGCGTTATGCAACAGTACATCAATACAGTAAATACTCCTCTCTCAGCCCGTACAGGTTCAGCCCTTCCTAGGAGCCATAACAGACTCTGTCACAGTGAAAACATACCCCAGTCTTTAGAGGGTCCAGGCTTTCCAGTTGCTACTCCCTCTTTTTCAGATCAAACACCAGGTAACTGTCAGAAAGGTAATGTGCCATCTTGACATGGCGGCCTCCTGCATTGCCATAGTACCACATGCCAGGTAACCGGTATCTACTGCACAAGTGTCCAGTAGCACAGTGTTCACAAGCAGAGGGTCATTGGGAGGAATTAATGTCACTCTGGGGCTGTACCTCTCACTCTCTGCAGTGGTGGAATGCCAAAAACACACGTTGCAAGGATTGCCCTTTTTGGAATCAGCTGGAGGAAGTTTGCCCTCAAATGGGAGCCGGTCTAAGTAGTAAAAAAACGAAATCACGTTTTTATCCACAATTAGCGGCTGGAAATAATAATGATATCTTCCACGAGGCAATCGTACAAGACATTTATAAATTGAAAAAAACAAGATATATTGAAAATTTGAAAACAGAAGAGAGAAACTCAATATTTGATTTAACTCAAGATGACCAAATTGACATAAAGATTGCGGATAAAGGAGGTAACATTATTATTTGGGATTAGTCTGGTTATATAAAAGAGGCACATGATCAACTGAAAAATACCAACTACAATGAAAGATTGCAAGCCAATCCAATCCCTGGTATGGAAATTGACTTGGATAAAAAATTGCAGAACTGGATACCAATGAATCAAATTGATGATGAATGCAAGTTTTTAACAACACAATACCCAATTACAGCAAGTATGAACTTCTTGCTGAAGATTCATAAGCATTGAACTAAACCACCGGGATGCCCAATTATATCGGCAAAAGGATCATTGTTTGAACCAGTGGCAAATTATGTTGATTATTTTTTGATGCCCTTTGTTTAAAATCTGAGTTCTTATATCAATGATAACAGTGACCTACTGAGACATTTGAATGGTACACCATGGCAGGAGTCATACAGACTAATCACAATGGATGTGGTGTTGCTCTATACAAACATTGAACATTTGATCGGCATTTCTGCCTGTGAGTTTTTCCTGAGGGACAGAATCATTCATTATGCTCAACATAATGTAATGTTACTGGAAATGATCAAGATGTGTCTGGTGATGAAATTTACAGACAAGTAAAAGGCACAGCAATGGGCTTTTCTTTTAGCCCTAGCAATGCCTGTTTAGTATTGGGATGGTGGGAGCAGAAATGGGCCTAGCAAATGCACAATGGTAGATTTTTTAATAAAACAATCATGTGGCTCAAGTTCATTGATGATCTCCTGATTATCTGGGATGGATCAGATGAGGATTTTAATGAATATTTCAATATCTTGAACTCAACACCAGCACATTTCAAAGTCACCTACAATATCAACATTTTTGGACACAGAGATCTACATACTGGATAATCAAATACATACAACAATGCACAGAAAAGAAACTGCAACCAATGTGACACTACACGCAGAGAATTTTCATCAAAAACCTTAAATTCAAAACATTCTGTAAGGTGAATTCTTAAGAATTCGAAGAATTTGCTCTGAGACCACTGAATGGCAAAAACATTGTAAAATGAGAGTGTTGTACTCAAAGAGAAGATGGATACTTCATGTAAGATGGATCAAGTTACTTTATTTAAGTTAATTAGTTAAGATAGAAAGGAAACCCCATCAGGAGCAGCTGTCCTGCTGCTCAGCCCTCACTCAACTGACATTCACAGCACAGCAACATTCCAATCATCCAACATTCCATATGACATACATACCAGCTGAGCAGCAGGGAAACACAAGTTATAACAGAGAGCACAAAGATTCAAAAGAAGAGGCTATTCAGAAAATTTGATTAAAAAAGGCTGGGAATACTCTGACCAACAGGAGAGAGAAGACATTTTAAAAGTAAAAACACTGGGTCAGAAGGGCAATTCGGAAACAACTCGGTTCATTACCACGTATTCTAAAGAAACTAAACAAGTACTGAAGAAAAATTGGAAAAGTTTCCAACTTGATCCAACTGTTACTAAAATCATGGGGCACACATCCCAATGTAGCATTCCGTAGAGCAACTAATCTGAAATATGGATTAATTCACAGTCACTTCCGTAAAAAGAATAATAAACCAGCTCAATGGCTGAGCTCACAGGGATTGTGAAATGGTACAGTTGCAAAGTGTGTCAAATTGCTAAAAAAAAACAAGTAGTAAAACTGGCAAATGATAGGATTTGAAAAATTCAGCAATTGATTACATGCAAGAG
Source organism: Lissotriton vulgaris (assembly GCF_964263255.1). Lineage (NCBI taxonomy): Eukaryota > Metazoa > Chordata > Amphibia > Caudata > Salamandridae > Lissotriton > Lissotriton vulgaris. The sequence continues at coordinate 146,716,086 of NC_141697.1, read as the reverse complement.
CCAGTATATAATATATGTAATTGAATGCTTGTTGAAGTATTTTGGGAGCACGATATGCAAACTGGAAAAAAAACGTTAGAGCAACTGTTAACAAAGACCGCAGTAATGCGGTATCCAAACATACGGAATCGCATCACGGATGAGACTGGCAGCAATTAGAATTCTTCACCATTGAAACCGTTAATCACCTAGTAGGAGACTGAGATCGAGAAAGGAGTTTATGACCGAAAGAATCTCGCCACATTCTTCAGTTTGGGACTTTCACATCACATGATTTGAACCAAAGTGAAGAACTCTTATGTACGTTTATGAAAGTTGCAAGATAATGGATGGTGGCAAGTTCTGCTTTCTGATATTTAATTTTTAATGCAGTTTTTTATGATTTGGTTGTTCACTTTTTTCAGGTCTTTCACTTTTTCAACTAGATAATTTCAAATATACCATGCTCAGAAATCAAAATTTCAATTGATCACAATAGTCCATAAAAAATGGGAACCCGATAAATTTTAGTTTAATGATTACAAGCATATGGCTGCCGAATTGGGCTTCTCAGAATGAAAATCTCCAAGGGAGGAGAATTCGAAAATACATAAATGTTGTCAGCAATGGTGTAACAAACCAGGACCCAACCCACTGGAGGGTTTGACTGTCCACCTTGCATGATGAGTATAAATATGCTGATGTTAGGACCAATGATTTATTGTGATGAATTGTCCTAAAATCACTTCTAATATGGTCATGATTGTCAATAATATGAGCTTGATTAGAGATGGGGTTTTAAATGAATGAATTTTCCCCTTGGGCACAACTTTAACCGCATCGCTGCGGCGGCTTTTCCCGCTGTGCGCGGCAAATTCGAAATTACCGCGTTACGTGACGAGCTGGCCTTGTCATCCGCGCAGGACAGGTAAGCGCGATGACGAGCCCAGCTCGTCAATAGCCTCGAAGGGGTTAATTTCATTAGCACATACTATTAACTCTTTTTTGTTGAAGCTACATCTCCCATATTGCCTAGTATTGTCCAACAGGAAATGATGTTATGCATTAGATTTTAGATATTGGAAGGTCTCAGCGAGACCGAAACGCGTTGGTTTCTGTCGTTTCCATGAATTAATTTTGGCTGAATTGAAAGTAAAATTAATTATTGAACCTTACACAGAGTGCGATCCAATTCTTGTCCTGTTGAAGAGGAGTGGTATATATATATATGTGTGTGTGTGTGTGTGTATGTATATGTGTGTGTATGTGTAAATGTGTGTGTATATATGTTTCTGTAGTAGGGGATCTCTGTTATAGTCCTAATCTAGTGAATAGTCCCACCCATGTGCGCGGACCCCGGAGCAATCAAAAATCATCTCTTAAGCTGTCAAAACATGCAAACCTGCATAGACACTTAAGAGAGAATTTAAAGACAGATAATGCAGCCTATATCCACAGGCTACACTGTCCAATACTTTAACTAGAAATTCCACCAAAAACCACAAACAGCACAGCCTGTCCAGGGTTTTCCACAGAGAAAACCTTGCCTTTAACAGCAAAGCTCTCTGGAATGATAGAGAGGAAGGAGTGGACAGACAAGCCCCATAGGCTGCCATTATGTGGCTCAAAACAGGATACTGTGCCTTTAAGAGAACTTTCAAGAAGCCTCACAGTATCCCAGAATGCAGTGCAGGTCCCTTTCACCTTCAGTTCTTTTTTCCGGCTCTTGCTAGCAGGACCCTTAGCATTAGCTCTTTTTCTTTTTTGAGTTTTTTCTATACTATTTTGTGATAATTTTGGTTTTTTGTAGCTTCACTCGATGTCTTTGGCCTTTATCTACATTCTGCTGTGTTTTTTTGGCAGAATTTCTGCAGTCTTTTTGTCTTTAGACTATTTCTAGTCTGACAAGTGCTTTGTCTGCAGCTGAACTAAAGACCAAAGCTGAAGCTCACAGGGTTTGTACTCTGTGCTTGCCTGTGTCTTTTGACACCTGTCTTCTCTGTACCTTCTTTTCTAGGAGGCTTCGGCTCCCAGGTTTCAAGCAGAGGAGTTTGAAGGCATCTTCAGCCTCTGGGTAAGGAGAGGGTAGGTCCTCCACCGAGTCCCATGCTGTGATCTCTGGGGTTCTCCCCAGTAAGGGCACGTCTGAGCTATGACGCGGTTCCGGTCTGCGTCGGGGCCGTCATGGAGGGCCTTGACGTCATGGAGGGCCTTGACGTCATGAGGTGCCTCGACGTCATGGGGTGCCTCGACGTTATGGGGTGCCTAGACTTCCTGGGGTGCCTAGACTTCCTGGGGTGCCTAGACTTCCTGGGGTGCCTCGACGTCCTGGGGTGCCTCGACGTCCTGGGGTGCCTCGACGTCATGGGGTGCCTCGACGTCATGGGGTGCCTCGACGTCATGGGGTGCCTCGACGTCATGGAGTGCCTCGACGTCATGGAGTGCCTCGACGTCATGGAGCAGTGTTGCTCTACGTCATGGAGCAGTGTTGCTCGACGTCATGGAGCAGTGTTGCTCGACGTCATGGAGCAGTGATGCTCGACGTCATGGAGCAGTGATGCTCGACGTCATGGAGCAGTGATGCTCGACGTCATGGAGCAGGGATGCTCGACGTCATGGAGCAGGGATGCTCGACGTCATGGAGCAGGGATGCTCGACGTCATGGAGCAGGGATGCTCGACGTCATGGGGCAGGGATGCTCGACGTCATGGGGCAGTGATGCTCGACGTCGTGGGACGTGAGGCTCGACGTCATGGAGCGGTGAGGCTCGACGTCACCGTTAGGGATGGTTCGGCGTCTCTGTGTTTGACACCGTAGTGACATTTTGACGTCTGAGTGTTGGTTGTCGTAGAGACAGTCACTGTCTTAGTGATGGTGCCGTCGTAGTGAGGTCGACGTCATGGGTTACAGCCGCAGAATTCTGCCGGCGCTTGACGCCTGGGTCTTGCTCCAGGTCTCGCTCCATGGTGTGCCTCTCTTCCTAGGAGGGGACCTTGTGTTCCCGGCACCGTCCACTCACGACGCAGAGCAGTTGATCAGCGTCAAGGAACCCTTCTGATAGGGAGTTTGTGGCTACTCACCACGTGTAAGCGAGGGACGTTGGTCCTTTTGCTTAGTTTTGAGTATTTGCATACCTACTCATCGGCTAGGTCGCCTCCTGCTCAACCACCACTGGTGAGACCACCGGGGATGTTTCGGAATTCTCTTGGTTCCCTCTCCCGCCCACCACCCCAGGGGCCTTTGGCCCCTCAGTCTGCAACCCCTGTGCCTTGAGGCCAGGGATGCGTCTTCCATGAGTATGGGGAGTTTCTCTCCGACTCTTAACTGGTTGGCGGGACTTAACTTTCGTCCACTACCACCTGACAGGAGGTTCTGGCTCCGACCGTGCTCCTGACTTGGTCGCAGGGGTGGCGGCATATAGACATCATGCTGTGGCCCACTGTTGCTGGGCCATTGTGGTAAGATCCCTCTGTGGGGGTGTTTTCTTCACCGATTTGTGGTTCCCCTGCCGAGAGACAGGAGGAAAGCCTTACAAGAGATGGTCTAATGGGCCTGATAGTTTCGGATCTAAGCATCAGTTTAGGAGCGGAGTTTTCTCTCCTGCCGACCCCCAGGTATTGTGGGTTTGTCCTACGTTGCCATACTTTTATTCGTTTGACGTCTCTGCAGCTTGCGGCTCAGCAGTGTGCTTCTGCTCTCCCGTTCTTTGGGCAACCCTTGGGCTGCCATGAGAGTAGTGAGTGGCTCGCATGAAGTCTGAATCAGAGACTTTTGGACGGCTGTAGGTTTGGGGTGTGGAGAACGGCTTGATGCCTTCTGCCCTTTCTAGCGGTGTTTTTCCTCCAGGATTTGCCTGTGGTCCCGGGCCGCCATTTATTGCTTTACAAGTATATTGTGCGCATACGCGGGAGAGCTTGTTGCTCCTCGGCGAACAAAGGCCGGCCGGGTCTAAGTCGGTCTTCGGTTCATCGGCCCTCCTCCAGCAATTCCTCCGGTCAGCTCGCGGTTTCAGCTGCGCGAGCTCCAAGCAGAGGCCAATATCCTGTTAAGGAAAAGGGCGATAGAGGACAGACCTCTGTCTCAAAGGGGAAGAGGTCTGTACTCCCGGTTCGTTCTGGTTCGCAAGAAGGACAAGAACGAGTTCAGGCCCATTCTGTATTTGCGACAAGCAAACAAGTGGATTCGCAGAGTGGAATTTCGCATGCTGTCGTTGCATCAGGTTTATACTCAGCTGCAACAGGGAGAGTGGCTCTGTGCCATAGATCTACAGGATGTGTACTTCCATGTGCTCATTGCACACAAACACAGGAAGTTCCTGCGATTCCAAGTCGGCGCCCATCATTATCAGTACACAGTACTGCCAGTCGGGCTGAAGTCTGCGCCCAGAACATTCTCGAAGTGCATGGCAGTGGTAGCTGCACGCCTGAGGAAAAACTAGGTGTTTTCTCTACCCGTTCCTGGACGATTGGTTGATCAAGGCCTCCTCCTTCTCGGAAGCTCAGGCACACTTCCAGAGGACGTGCGTTCTCTTAAACAAGCTGGGGTTGCACATCAACATGTCCAAGTCTGTCCCGATGCCGGTCCAGTGCATGCAGTACTTGGGAGCCTCCACCGATACGCTGTCATGTCAGCAAGCGTGTCTCCTTCGGAGGAGAGACGATTATAACTCCTTAGGAAGGCTCCGGCTCTTGTGACCGCTCCATCTACAACAGCGAGGACAGTGTCTTCTCTACTGGGGTCGATGGCCTCTTGTATCTTCCTCACGCCACACGCACGGCTGCTCATGAGACCTTTGCAGGAGTGCGTGGAGGGTCAGTGGGATTAGAGGAAAGGATCTTGGGGCGACAAGCAACGACTGTCTCTGCGTGCTCTTCAGTCTCTGAAGTGCTAGTGTTCAGCGGAGAATCTTCTCAGAGGGGTTCCCTTTCACAAGGACATTTCCACACAGACTATCGTGACGGATGCGTCTCCCTGGGGGGCGCTTTCCGGAGACTTGCAGATTCAAGGAACGTGGTCCCTGATGGAGTCCACGTATCAGACCTTTTTCCAGGAACTCAGAACTGTTCATTTGGTGCTGAAGGCGTTTCTTCCGTCCTTCCAGACCAACTCTCTGCTTGTACAGACGGACAATACGACCACAATGTATTACCTCAACAAGCAGGGGGGGTTCAAGATCGTGCACTCTGTCGCAGGAGGCGCGGGCGATCTGGCGCTGGTTTCTAGCCAGAGGACTGACGATAACGGCTACCCTTCGGCCAGGTGTGCAGAATGTTCAGGCAGACGTGCTGAGCAGACTGATTCAGGAAAATCACGAATGGGTCATAAACGACGAAGTACTGGGAGAAGTCTTCGGCAAATGCCGAGACTTCGCCTCCAGGTACTACCTGCGGGGAAGCTGGGGAATGCGTTCTGGATTAACTGGTCGAACAGCTTTCTGTACGCTTTTCCACCCTTTCCCTTGATTCCGGCGGTGTTCATCAAGCTGTCCCAGTCCAGGGCGCGGATGATCCTGATTGCCCCGGACTGGCCCAGGCAGTGGTGGTTCACGGACCTGCTTCACCGGTCTCTCCGTCCTCACATACGGCGGCCTTGCAGGCCGTACCTTCTCACAAAGTTCAGGGGGCAGATGTTGCACCCCAACCGCTCGTCTTTGAGTTTGGCTGCATGGCTCCTGAGATAGTGCAATATGGCCATTTGCATCTACCAGAAGTTTGTATGGACATACTGAAGGAGGCTAAGCAACCTTCCACTAGGACTTCTTATGCTTACAAGTGGAAGAGGTTTTGCATCTGGTGCAAGTCCAAGGACCATGACCTGACGACGTGTAAGGAAGATGTCATCCTTCCGTATCTTCTACACCTGGCGTAGTCTGGCCTTAATGTCCAATCCATTACGGTTCATCTTGCTGCGCTGACTGCCTACAGGAAATGCCCTTCAGACTTCCTTCTTCCAGATCCCTGTGATCAAAGACTTTTTGGAAGGCTGGAAGAAAGCATTCCCTCCTGTCTGGCTTCCTTCGCCTTCATGGGAATTGAATGTGGTGCTGTCCAGATTCATGAAGGAGCCTTTTGAACCTATTCATAAGGCTTCGTTGCAGCACCTGTCCTGGAAGGCGGCGTTCCTCGTGGCCATCACATCGGTCCGCAGGGGGAGTGATATTCAGGCGTTGTGTTGCCAAGAACCTTATACTGTATTTCATGCTGCTAAGGTTGTTACGCATACTCAACCTAAATTTCTTCCAAAGGTTATTTCTGATTTTCATGTCAACCAGACAATAACTTTACCTACGTTTGTTCAGAATCCTGCATCTCCAGCGGAAAGGTCCCTACATTCCCTGGATGTTAGGAGGGTGTTGGAATTTTATCTGGAAAAAACAAGAGATATTCATGGTTCAGATCAATTGTTTGTCAATTATGGATCAGTCAGGACCGGTCTTGCTACCTCAAAACAGTCCATCTCTAGGTGGATTGTGTCCTGTATACAATTGTGTTACCTAAAGGCTAATACGACCTTAGGAGGTAAACCTAAGGCTCATTCCACCAGGGGCAAAGCTGACACGACTGCTTTGCTACTTAATGTTCCAATTGCAGAAATCTGCAAGGCCGCCACTTGGAAGTCGGTCCATACCTTAGCTAAGCATTACTGTCTGGACACTGATGCCAGGGCAGATGCTCAGGTTGGGCAGGCTTTGCTGCGATATCGGTTCGCACAGTAGTGGTGTTATTTCTCGGTTCTCCACCGCCGCTTTGGTGTGGGGATGGGCTTGCCATTCTATTCACTAGATTATGACTGTACACAGAGATCCCCTACTACAGAAGGAGTAGTTTCTGTCCTGTAACTCCAGTTCTGTAGTAGGGGTATCTCTGTTATAGTCATAAGCGCCCGCCCTCCTCCCCGGTGGAGAGAGATATTCATGTAAGAAATGCTACAGGTCTGGCGTGTTACGCCTTCAAAAAGAACTGAAGGTGAAAGGGGCCTGCACTGCATTCTGGGATACTGTGAGGCTTCTGGAAAGTTCTCTTAAAGGCACAGTGTCCTGTTTTGAGCCACATAATGGCAGCCTATGGGGCTTGTCTGTCCACTCCTTCCTCTCTATCATTCCAGAGAGTTTTGCTGTTAAAGGCAAGGTTTTCTCTGTGGAAAACCCTGGACAGGCTGTGCTGTTTGTGGTTTTTGGTGGAATTTCTAGTTGAAGTATTGGACAGTGTAGCCTGTGGATATAGGCTGCATTATCTGTCTTTAAATTCTCTCTTAAGTGTCTATGCAGGTCTGCATGTTTTGACAGCTTAAGAGATTATTTTTGATTGCTCCGGGGTCCGCGCACATGGGCGGGACTATTCACTAGATTATGACTAACCGAGATACCCCTACTACAGAACTGGAGTTACAGGACAGAAACTACTCCATATATTTGTGTGTGTACATATGTGTATGTGTATATCAGACGCGCAACACCCATTGAGCTCAAAGGGCTTCAAAACACCCGCCCCTCCTCATCCCCTGTCGTGTCTGTCAGCACTGGCTGAGACAGTGTCCAGGGCACACACCTTACCCGAGTACTTCACAGGTCTTTAAAAGACCATTTGCTTGTAAATGAGGCTTTGTAGTTTTTCACGCCTTCTTAGAGCCCCTGCAGCTCCACTCTGCCTATTGCTTGAAGAATCAGCCAACCGACATTTTGTCTTAGCCCCTCCGAAATTTGGCTCTAGTTGTGCCTCTGGCGTATATGTATGTGTGTGTGTGTGTGTGTGTGTGTGTGTGTGTGTGTGTGTATATGTATGTATGTATGTATATATGTATATATGCACGTATGTATGTATATATGTATTTATGTATTTATAGATGTATGTATATAGGTGTGTGTGTGTGTGTGTGTGTGTGTATATATATATAACACCAACCTCCTCCCTGTAAAGAAGAGAAGAGGACACAGCAGGGTTTACTTTGGTCGTTTATTTTGAAAGCTGGACGGCATGACCGGTTTCGGCTAAACGCCTTTCTCAAATGCTCAAATGCTCATTGTAGAGTCACTTGAATGTCTGAAATAAGCCCCACCTTATCTAGTGATGAAGGGCTCACCTGCGCCACATTAGTCCACAAAACGTTACTGCAGCCCCATGTTCAAACTGCATGTCCCATAATGCAGCTTTGTTGGTGAATGCTGTGTTGCAGGAAGTGGGCTCTCGAAAATACAGGCAATAGACGACCTTGATTCTCCTACTTCTAGCCACCTACAGCACAGTAACCAAGGCTGAAGACATGAGAACAGTGTTGTGGTCTCTCCACGCAATCCTGGACTGCTAACTGGCAGCAGCATCTCAGTCACCTGAATTGTAGGCGGCGGGTCGCAATCATCTGATCCCTCGGTAAGTAAACAGTTCCTTTTGCCCATGTATTTGTGACCACAAAGTTGGAAGGGTCCTCTGTTGCGCATCATGAGCTGCACGCCACATATAACACCAACCTCCTCCCTGTTAAGAAGAGCATATATATATATATGTTTAAATTTATAGGTGTATGTATGTATGTGTATATATATGTATGTGTGTGTGTATATATATATATATATATATATGTATGTGTGTGTATATATATATATGTGTGTATATATGTGTGTATGTATGTATATGTGTGTGTGTGTGTGTATATATATATATATATGTGTGTGTAAATATATGTGTGTATATGTATATATGTGTGTGTGGGTGTTTATATATATATATTCACTGAAAAAACCATAGGTTATAGACCATATATAGTTAGGAATTCGCATTTACAAAACCTTATTTTACTCACACAAAACCATTGAAATTCCATATATAGTTAGTTGCACTAACTATATATCGCGCACCCGCAATCCACTGCTGATGATGTCACATATTACATCATTCATGACATGGTCAGTGACATCACTGATGACATCACTGATGAAATCTCAAATGACATCACTGATGACATCTCAAATGACATCACTGATGACATCACTGATGACATCTCATTTGACATTACTGATCACATCACTGATGATATCATTCATGTGATAATACGATGAACCTCTTCAGACTCTAATATAACCTTAGATACAATCAGTGTAAACAGACACTCACAGACTGTCACTCATCCATGGAGTTACTCACACACCTAGTCAGTCATGCAAAGAATCAATCACACCTCCATTTCCTCAACTATACAGTTATACAAACTTTACTTATTCAAACATATACTAACACATATTTACTCTCTTATACAATCCCTGATACAAGTTCACAATGATCCATACAGCCACTCACACATTCACTGGCTCTTATGCACAGTTATTTATATATGTCAACTCTCACATGTAGTGTTTTACATATGTACTTACTTTGACATGTAGCACTGAGATATCCATTCACTCACCAATACACTCATGCACACAGTCAACCGCCCATACAGCTGTTTCCACATGCACTTTTGAAACCATACATCTAGTGAATCAACTGCTCACACATCTATGCACAGAGTCATACACCTCCCAGCCACCCACACACACACTCAGTCTCCCATACAAATACTTGGGCAACCAATCAATAACCCATATAGTTACTCATATAGCTACTTATCAACACATGCAACAGTTTACAGAACAACAGACATAATGATGCACAAATTAAGACAGTTTAGTCACTAACCCATGCACTCAGTGAGACACATTTAATCACTCACTCATACAGTCAGTCATGCACCTACTAAATCCTTCATCCAGACACTTATACATCCACTCATTCTTCAATATGTAAGACATATTTTAACTTTACAGAAACATACAGTCACTGGATGTTGTCATCAGTGATGTCATCAGTGATGTCATTTGAGATGTCATCAGTGATGTCATCAGTGATGTCACTGACCATGTCATGAATGATGTAATATGTGACATCATCAGCAGTGGATTGCGGGTGCGCAATATATAGTTAGTGCAACTAACTATATATGGAATTTCAATGGTTTTGTGTGAGTAAAATAAGGTTTTGTAAATGCGAATTCCTAACTATATATGGTCTATAACCTATGGTTTTTTCAGTGAATTTTCAAGGTTTTGTAAATGCTAATTCCTAACTATATATGGTCTATAACCTATGGTTTTTTCAGTGAATTTTCAAGGTTTTGTAAATGCTAATTCCTAACTATATATGGTCTATAACCTATGGTTTTTTCAGTGAATATATATATATACATACATATATAAACATATATCATCTGTATATCTATATAAATACAAACATAAATGCATGCATACATATACTTATATGCATACAGATGCATGTTATTTACATGAAAGTTGAAAAAACACTAATAAAAGCAAAGCTAAAAAGCCACCTCATTACAAACAGAATGGCTTTAACTTAAACTAGGGTGAGATCTATAGCATTTTCAATGCTTGTTTACTTTGGTTCCATCAAGAAGGCATTCAGATGTGTCACACATTTGCCATAAATTCTGAATGTTAGCACTCTAGTTGCACATTAGATCACTTTAGTAAAGCTACTGCTCACCAGGGACGTCTGCTGCTGGTATTCAAAGTGCATGTTTCAGTCTGCATGTCAGAATTTTTTTAATGAAATAGAAGAGGATTTGAGAAGTCACTCAAAATGATCCCTAATTTTTCTTTCTGAAGCACTAATCATACTTTCTATGGCAAAATTAACCCCCTCATGTTGTTCCTTTTTAAATTGAGTGTTTTCAGACTTACCACTTCATTCCAATCAAGATGGCTTCTGGTGTGCCATACTTTTGTCATAAGTAAGACTGTTAGCGCTCTAGTTGTTCTTTAGAACACTCTGGGACATTCTGTCATTGGGCTATACTTGGGGTACATCTGGGTGATATTTGGGCTACATTTAGGCTCTTTTGTCTCTGGTGGCCATCTTGGGAGACTGTATGTCAGAATTTTTTAATGAAATTGAAGAGGGTTTGAGAAGTCACTCAAAATGTGCCCTAATTTTTCTTTCTGCAGCACTAATCATAATTCATATGGCAAAATATACCCCCTCATTTTGTTCCTTTTTAAATTAAATGTTTTAAGAGTTACCACTTTATTCCAATCAAGATGGCTTCAGGTGTGCCATACCTTTGTAATAAGTAGGACTGTTAGCGCTCTAGTTGTTCTTTAGAACACTCTTGGACATTCTGTCATTGGGCTATACTTGGGCTACATCTGGGTGATATTTGGGCTACATTTGGGCTCTTTTGTCTCTGGTGGCCATTTTGGGAGACTGCATGTCAGAATTTTTTAATGAAATTGAAGAGGGTTTGAGAAGTCACTCAAAATGTGCCCTAATTTTTCTTTCTGCAGCACTAATCATAATTCATATGGCAAAATATACCCCCTCATTTTGTTCCTTTTTAAATTAAATGTTTTAAGAGTTACCACTTTATTCCAATCAAGATGGCTTCAGGTGTGCCATACCTTTGTAATAAGTAGGACTGTTAGCGCTCTAGTTGTTCTTTAGAACACTCTTGGACATTCTGTCATTGGGCTATACTTGGGCTACATCTGGGTGATATTTGGGCTACATTTGGGCTCTTTTGTCTCTGGTGGCCATTTTGGGAGACTGCATGTCAGAATTTTTTAATGAAATAGAAGAGGATTTGAAAAGTCACTCAAAATGTGCCCTAATTTTTCTTTCTGCAGCACTAATAATACCTTCTATTGCATAATATACCCCCTCATTTTGTTCCTTTTTAAATTAAATGTTTTAAGAGTTACCACTTTATTCCCATCACGATGGCGCCAGGTGTGCTATACCTTTGTAATACGTAGGACTGTTAGCGCTCTAGTTGTTCTTTAGAACACTTTAGGAGGCTGCAGTAGAGCACAAAGGAATCAACTGACAGTCTCTGTCCTTGTTGGATGTACATGTTTTACTGAGAATGTCAGACTTCATTTTCACATGACTGAGAAAGATAATGTGAATTTACAGAAAATATGCTTTCAGTTTAGCTTATAGATCCCCTTCCAAACAACTGTGGGAAAATCATGAGATATTAGTTTTCTTTCAAACAATATTCATGATATCACAGCAGAAGGTTTTTTCACATGGTAAAATCACCTTAGAACCCACCACAATTCCTAAAACGAGTATGGTACCATCAACAAATGATTTATAATGTAACTAAAGTCCTAAAACCCTCTATTAACTACAATGCTTTTTAATGAGGTGCTATCATGTATATTGGTCCCAAGATGGCTGCCAACACTTCTTGGATGAAGTGCTGACAGCCAATCAGATCAGATGTGTGGTTAGGCTCCGCCCAGATATATATCTTTTTTTGAACCTAAATTACTGAAAATCCACTGGAGCACATATATTGAGACCTAGCAAAGGCACATCGGGCTAACAGTCCCTACAATTTTGCCAAGTTTCGTGCAAATCCATTCAGCCGTTCGAGCTAAAAGTGAGGCCAACCGCCCTATGGAAATTAACATGGGAAAAACGCGTTTTGGGACCCCCCTTTTTTCTCGGCCCCCCCTTGATGAAACCCCCCCCAAATTGTCAGGGGCTGCTCAGAAACAAAATGTTCCATTTTCCTGAAAATTTCAGCCAATTCCGTCCACAAACGCCAAAGTTATTAGACATAGAATTTTCAAAAATCCCATAGAGAAAAAATCCTAACTATATATACCTACTGGCGACCCCCAGTAGATAATATATATATATGTCTATGACTAAGGCTACAACGGCTGAAACGCGTCGGACCAATAATCAAATGATGCCGCCCTAAAGTATAATAAATGGCTGCTCTCTCATCCAACCGGTGCTTCGGCTTTATTTGTTCATAATGCTGGTTGTATTGCAGCGGGATGCTTCGTTCCCGTGGTTGCCGAGGCTGCCCTGGGAGGTCATGGGCTCCCGTTTCACGAAGAGACTGTGTTGGCGTTCAAATACGGGAGACTGACCCGCTCCGAAATCCAGGATCTTCCAACAAATCACTTAATAATATGGAAAGGAGTGAGGGAGATAAGAGGGATATTTTATCGCCTTTTACATTGATGGAAAGGGACATTTACTAAGGTATTGCGGCATCTGCCTACATGAGTACTTCTCGAAATATTGCATTGTGGGACTATGAGTATTTTACTTTTAACTGCAAAGGATTTTCTATGACTAAGGCTACAACAGCTGAAACGCATCAGACCAATAATCAAACGATGCCGCCCTAAAATATATTAAATGGCCGCTCTCTCATCCAACCGGTGCTTCGGCTTTATTTGTTCTGGTGCTCGTCAAAACATCTCTTCCCACAAAGACGCTGGACATTCTAGGCTGCATCTTCTTCAATGATTTATTTTAATTTTCACATGCAACCTACAGCTGAAAAACGCGTTGCGGCTCCCTGGCCTTTGTCAATGTTAGCTCTCCTATGTGACGACAAGCATTAAATCTAACATCAACTTTTGTGATTGGCAGAATGTCATAACATAAACACAGACAGAGGACTACGGTAAATGGTAAGAAAATGGTAGGAAAATGGTAAGTTCCCCAAAGTAGTGGTCCGTTTGCAGATTGTAATGCACACATATATATATATATATATATATATATATATATATATATATATATATAACAGGGAGGACTTGTGTAAATAAGGAAGGAGTTAATACAAAGGGCACTGTTCTATTCATTAATGCTAATGTACATACAGAAGATTATGCAATTGTGGAACTGAATTGGGTAGCCTATTCAAGGCTAGATGCTTTGGAGTGATATGAATAAGTAATGAAAGTAATGAATTGCATATGCCATTGGTAAGGATCTATGGATGATTTTTTTGAATGTTTATTTTCTAAATATTTAAAACCAATTGTCCCCAAAAAAACGATGGCTAAAACTGACCATTATTAAATTTAAACTTTGTTGAAATCTTAGATTGAAACGTTGTTGAAATCTCAAAATGGCCGCCATATTCATAACTAACCACAAATTAGTTTGTCGTAGTCCTCTCTGTTTGACATTCTGTCAATCATGACAGTAGATGTTAGATGTAATGCATGTCGTCACTCAGGGGAGCTGACATTGACAAAGGCCAAGGAGCCGAAACACGGTTGTCATCTGTAGGTTACACATGAAAATTTACATTATATATATATATATATATATATATATATATATATATATATATATATATATATACAGGTGTGTGTATGTCTGTGTGTCTGTCTCCTCCCTCCCCCCCCCCCCCCCCCCACCCCCAAGTGTAAGGCCTACAAACATGGCACAAATAAAATGGAGTATAAGACCATGTATGGTAAAATAAACAAGATACGCGAGAAACTGAATCAGTGGTTTATGTTCTGGAATGCCAATGTGGCAAAAAAATATGTGGGCAGCACAATCAATAAACTCCAGCTCCACATATTGCAACATCGAAGAGCCATAATTAATGAGGACTATCAATATGCCATGGCAGGGCACATATGAGAAATGCATGATGGGAAGCAAGACAAAATAAAATATTATGGCATCAAACATGTACAGAAAAACCGCGCGGAGGGAACATGGAACTGGAGTTACGCCGTGAAGAATCATGAAAGATTTTGCTATGGGGACAGGACTCCCAATGGTCTAACTATGGATACCAAACTGTATATTTATATTTAATCATTTTAAGAATTTGGTCATAAGAGCCATATGATCTTTTTATTGTCTCAATCACATACCCCTGGGCCATCAAGTACTCCATACTGTTAATATGATGAGATTACGAGACTATGATGGGTTATTAGAAACTTGTACATGTTCCTATCCATTAATTGAAATTGTTTTATAGTGAACAGTCTAGGTGATCTTTTACACCTCTGTATAAACCTTTATGCAACTGTGCATCATATATTCTTTACAATCTTTTAACATTGTGGGTAATGATGCAGGCATCTTATTATATCCTGATGATATATAATTGAATTGCATTATAGGATACATTCATAGCTACAGTAACACATGAATGGGATACTGTTTGTAACCTATTTAATACTGACTTTTTTCTTTTATACTCCTGTTCTTCGATCGCTAGCATTTGCACCTTTGAAATAGTCAGCAGATACATTTTAGCAACTTTTTTTTTAAGTAATATTTTAAGATTAACTAATTGGATTTATTGATCAACTTTATAGCTACTTATATCGCAAAATATTGTATTGGAGACCTGTTTTATATGCAATACATATCAAATTCTAAAAAACTGATCAACTTTGAATTGCTTACAGCACATAGCACTTTATGACCTTAATACTATATATGTGGATAGGTTATATATGCTATACGTATCAATTGTATGCAATTTAATAGGCAATGGAGAACTGTTGACCCCTTCCGTATGGGGGTAATTCCCCTTCTGTTCGGGGGGGGGAGGGGGACGTGCAGCGCCCCCATGCTCATGACGAGCTCAGCTCGCGTGCTCATGACGAACTCAGCTCGTCATGACCACACCCTTTCCCGTGGAACGCTCAGTACAGCAGGGGAATTATCCCCACGTGTGAGCGTTCCACGGCTTATGACGAGCTGAGCTAGTCATGAGCATGGATGAGGTTAACAAATTCATTTATAGTCAGGGGTCGTATTTAGACCAATTTCTTTTATGATAAATAATTTTTCATTTGAAATAAATATACACATATTTCTCATCTTTTGTTTAAATATAAAATTAAAAAAAAGCTTTTTTGTTGTCTGACTTCACAGTGAATACGTAGAATAATTGCGCAGGTGATACATTCATGTAAAAATAAGGAAGTGAGTTTTTTTCTCTCTTATTTGACGTCTAAATCACATCAATTAGTAAAACCTAATTGTCCTTTATGCTTGATGTACAACGTGGATAGCTAGATGATGTAAGAAAGCTAATGACTTTGGCACCGTTAGAGAAATCTTCAAAAACTTTTCAAAACTGATACAACTCTCACTTCAGCTGCTATCTTGAAAGTTTCGGGGTGATCCATCTAGCGAGGTCCGAGAACTACGGGATGTTTAAAAGTGCGTTTCTCCATGTTAATTCCCATTGGACATTTGAGCGCGGCTGCAACCCGAACTGCTAAATGGAATTGCACCAAATTTATCAGGAAGGTAGATGTTGGTCCAAGGAGGTGCCTTTTTGTGATTTGGTATAAATCCATTCAGTAGTTGCGGAGGTTTATAAAGGTTTTTCAGATATACAACTGTGGACTCCGAGGATCCACGACCCCACCCAAGATCTCGTGCTGGGATCTGATTGGCTGCCAACACTTCAAATCAGGAAGTGCTGGCAGCCATCTTGTGACTCGGTTGAAGTGAGTAACAGGAAAAAACATTTAAAGAAAAGGAGGCAGGGTAGACCCACCCTGACCCCCTATCTTTCTTGGGGGTGAGTCGAGGTCCAACAGGGCCTTCCCAGGGATAAAAAAAAATATTTCCTGCTTTTTGTTAGTAATTAGCCCCATGTTTATAAAGTAATGCGGAGTGTGCCAATGCGGCACATCCCCTGGGACCACCACCTCCCCAGGGCAAACATGTGTAAACTGATGCGGGGGCCCGCACGTTCCCTGCATCCCGAGGGACTGCCACCTCCCGGGGTTATTGATTACAGTTAATATGGGAGAGGTCCATATATCCTCCTCCAGGGTGCCACCACCTCTTAGGGCTAATAATGTTTAATGTGGCCCTCCCTGCAGCTTCAAGGACCACCACCTCCCAGCGGCAATGGCTAACAGAAATTGACCATATTCATATTTAACTAAATTTGTGTAAAGTGCAAGAGTAGAGTTTACATTTCACAGTGTCTCTGAAATAGCATACATTTCAATTTTCATAAGCTTGAATACTGTGGACCTAACTCGATCTCTTATTATTGTCTGTACCTTAGTACTTTCTTTATTAAATCAAATTGAGTGTGTATTATGTCTATCTGGCATATTTGTGAATAGTACCTATAAGCACTCCAAAAAATGTACGCATCAATGTTCTAGACAAGATTCTGTAAGGGCCCTAAGGTAACTATAACTCACGCCTTCGCCAGGCACTGCTAATTACCCCACATATTACTTCACTCATGACACCTTCGATAACATCATTGATATTATCACTGCTACATTTGCAATGAAATTGATTAAAAAACTGCTTGGTAGGGGCACAAGTTACAAATGCCATAGGGCATGAGTTATAGTTACTTGAGAACTATTCCTTTTTTTTGCTATTACATTTTATTTTGCTTTTCTGGAGAACCCAAAAGTCACCTGTACAATTGTTTAAAAAAATATATTTTTATTAAGATTTTGTGCTAAAGCACAGCAGAAATCCAATTTCTATACATTGTAATACCTACATGAACATATTTCTAACATTTTTACAGTCACAACATAATCTGTCTCGATTCCTTTAAATAAAGAATAAACCGATAAGAAGGAAGGCATGTAGAAATGGAAACATAAAGAAAAAAAGGAAAAAACCCATCGAAAATAACAACCTATTGTATATTTCTAAAGTTCTCCTTCCACCTCTGGATGGGTTCCCAAATTCGCCTCCCAAGTAGTCAACCCTTTTTGCCTTTTCTTGCATAAATTCCCTTCTCTAAATTAAAGACACCAAGCAGCCTAGCTAACCACTAGTGCAATGTTGGGGGTGCCCTGTCTAACCATGCCTTTGCTATACACATTCGTAGGACAAACATGGCCATGAATAAAAATTGACCGTGAGGCCCCTGATCAGGCTCTGTGTTAATCTCAAGTATAATCCATACTGGTGAGAGGGTGATCTTTATCCCCAGAGATCTATCAGGGAATTATTCCATGGCTCTATGGAGTGTGTACATCTGCAGACAAGTAGCAAATATATGAATTAGATCTGCCTCCAAAGAATCACAACGAGGGCAAGTAATGCCTGTGATACCTCCCCACTGAGCTATCCTCACAGGTGTATAATATAGGGAGTATATCGTCTTGTAGTGCTGGGCCTGCAGCCCAGCTGAGCAAAGTATT
The DNA here is from genome assembly GCF_964263255.1 of Lissotriton vulgaris. Classification (NCBI taxonomy): domain Eukaryota; kingdom Metazoa; phylum Chordata; class Amphibia; order Caudata; family Salamandridae; genus Lissotriton; species Lissotriton vulgaris. The sequence continues at coordinate 146,698,121 of NC_141697.1, read as the reverse complement.
GTCCGTCCCAGATCCAGTGAATCCTAAAAAGTAATCCTACTCTATCCCTAGTTTCTCAGCCCATTTAGTGCCAAATTTCTCAAGGTCATCGGCTTTTGTTGCGGAGAGCTCTAGATAAAATCTACGGATAGTACATTCTACCCCACTTTCCATGACGTCCAGGATTTTATTACTAAACCCTGACAGCCCTCCCTGTTTTTTGAAAATGAAACTCCGGACCTGTAAATATTTTAAAAAGCTTTTCCTATTGATGCCATATACAGCCTACAGCTCTGCGAAAAGAGGTACCCCGCGAACTGAGGTACCCCGTCCAGGCCCATCATATCTCCTATTTTCAAACTTCCATGCCTTCCCGACTCGGCCTTGACTGAGTCCGCAAATATTTCCCCTGAGAGGGATACATTCTTAAACATGCGGGTGTAGATATTGAACCTTCCAAGACCACATTTTTCCGAGAAGGCTGCCCATATCTTATAGGCTGCCAGCAGCGTCTTGAACCTCGTTCTTTTGTAGTAACTGGAGTCTGCACAATTAAGAAAACAATTCCCTGCTTCTACTCCCAGCAGCGTCGCATATACGTTGATGGAGCTGGATTTGACTGTAGGATCCCTTTCCGCTCCGCCTAGCATCCCCTACATATACTGAAGTGCCGCCGACCCATAATACATTTTAAAATCCGGTACCGCCGAACCCTCTCTGACCCTGGAAAGAGTCATGTACCGGAATACCCTCCTCGCTTTGACGTGTGCCCATATAATCATCTATTGTTTATTTGTTCCAGTGTCAAAAACCATGTAGCCTAAAAAAAAGTGGAATCGCCCTAAACAAATAAAGAAATTTAGGGAGAATGATCATTTTTATCTCATTTGTACGCCCAACGAGTGACCACTGAAGGTTATGTATCCTATCGAGGTCTTGTTTCTCTTTAGTAATCAAAGGCTCAACGTTCCTGTCCACTGACTTGTCAAGGTCTGCAGAAATGCTAATCCCTAAATATATGGCAGAGCTAACAACCCGGTTGTCATTACAAACCGCCCTGCTATTTTTGATTATCTGAGTTTTAGCCCTATTAAGCGTACACCCTGAAACCTGCCCAAGTGCTTGAGCTTCTGCCTTCACCTCTTCAATAGCACTGTCTGAGACTGCTGTGACAATCGCCACATCGTCTGCGTATGCAAACGTTTTAAATTCTCGCCCATGAGCTAATAGAGGGGAAATCCTATTGTTTAATTCCAACCTATGTAAGAGTGGGTCCATGTATGAGGCGAATATGAGTGGCGAACATGGGCACCCTTGACAGGTCCCCCGCTTAATCTGAAGCGGCACAGTATACCCTTTATTTATTCTCAGTCAGGCTGTGGGACCTCTATAAGGAGCCTGTATAGCTTTTTATATACCCCTCCCCTATACCACTCCACCTCATGACTATCCAGAGGTAGTCCCAGGAGACCCTGTCTAATGCCTTTTCTGCGTCTAGTAATTGAACGGCCATAGGGTCCCCTGCGACCTCCGCTGCGTCGAAGAGGGTAAAAACCTGCCTGATGTGTTGCGTGGTGCCCTTCCCTGGTATGAAGCCATGCTGTGTGGGGCTAACCAGACCCTCTATCACCCTACACGGTCTCAGAGCCAGGACTTTGGAGAAGATCTTTGCATCCGCGTTCATAAGAGTTATGGGTTTGTAAGACCCTGGCTCTGAAGATGGTTTGCCCATTTTCAGGATTACTACAATGTCTGCCCCTGCTGCCCAGGAATTTGGTATGGAATCTCCCCCTTGCGCCTGCAACGTCGTGTCCTCCATATCCCGTAAGCATCTTGTCAAGGGTTATAGGGAGTTCGAGTGCCGCCTTCTCCTCCTCAGGAAAGACAGGGGCTAATATATCCTTGATGTACTCCTAGATGGCCACTAACTCACTTGGCTGGTCTTGAATATACAGTCCAGCTTAAAATAGCCTAAAGACCTCCTGTATTGCCCCAGTGTCTGTAACTGTATCTCCTCTGCCATCTAAAATATCCTTTATTTCCCCTGCTGAAAGTTTCTGCCTCGTACGGATTGCTAAAATATGCCCCACCCTCTCGCTTAATTCATGGCACTGTTCTTTCTTAAAAAATTGGCGGCCGCTTTACTAGCAATGCTCTGTTACCTCAGATTTACCAACTATAATTTTCAGAAGAATTTGTTCCAAGGGCGCCCTCTGCTGTATTGCTATATTCAACTCCTCCACTGCCTCCGCCAAAGTTTTTATATATTTTTCCAGTAGTACCCCTTTCTGCTTTTTCTTATGTATACTATAACTCGGGGTCTCCCCTCGTATACCTGCCTTAATTGCGTCCCATGCAATACCTGAAGAAGTACCTCCTCTGTTAATCTCCCAGAACGCTCGGATCCACTCATTCATGTGTTCAATGTACTTCTCGTCCTTTAACAGCGCCCTTTCGAACGTCCAGGTACTTTCCCGCATAGCTACCCTTCCGAGCTTAAGGGTGATTATCAGAGGGTTGTGATCAGAGATGATCCCGGGGAGCTTTTCGATCTGAGTTCTTGGAGTTAAAAGAGTTAGAAACTAAGAAGTAATCCAGTCTCACGCAGATCTTGTGTGGTGCTGAATATAATGTACTGCTGGTGCCTACAGGATTCAGGCGCGCCAGAGGTCAGTTAGTGAATTATGGTGAGCCAAATCAACTATTGCGCGTCATATCTCTTTTTTACGACCAATATATACTTGCCCCTCCTCAGACCAGTCAACCCATTGATATTAAAGTCTCCGCAACAAATGACTGGTTTTGGCCATAAGGCTGATTCTGAGTCCAAGAACTCAAAACTATCCGGGTCGTCTTTCGTTGACCCCTAAACTGACGCTATAGTAAACGTTTCCCCTTTTACTATACATTCGAGGAGGACCCATCTGCCCCACTGGTGTTCAATCTTTCTTTTAATTATTGTATCCCTTCCGTTAACTAATACAGCCACATCCCTGATCTTCGAGCCTTGTTTAGCATGTGCAAGCAGAGAGAAACCGAGCTGTTCCAACAAATAGCCCTTCGTCCCTTCTATGTGTGTCTCCTGTAAGCAGACAAGATCTAATCGCATTGACCTCAGCAATGCAGCCACCCGCTGTCTTTTAGTGTAGTCATTGAGCCCACATACATTAATTGACGCGATCCGCACACTCATTAGAATACATCAAATAACTGTCCCACCTTCTCTGCCAGTAAATTAAAGAAACTTGAATAATGTGCTGACCTGTGCTGTATGTGCCCCCTCCTCCCCTACCCCCCCTGCCCCTCCCTCCCCACCCGCAGGACCTCCCCCTAAAGCCACCCCCTAACCCCCTTACAGGCAAATAGGTCAAGCATGAGCTATGAGTGACCGCTTAGATTGCAGCCATCGTAACCTCCTCCCTCTTCAATGTCAATTCAAAACTTCAGTGTGTGAACCCCCATCATTTAGGTGTCAAATGACATTTTACATTTTGCATTTTATGCCCCACATTGCCTAACAAGAAGGAAGAAAACAGAGCCAGGATTATAAAATAAAAGTACCTGTATGGTCGGGGGCCTATCTTTATAGCCCCTTCAAGTGTACCCTACACCTTAACTCTAACACTTCATCCCCCTTCTGCCCTTTCAGTTCCTCCATGTACTGTTGCACTTTTACCTCTGAGAAAAACATTTTGATCTGGCCCTTTGTAACCACCTTGAGCCTAGCGGGATATAGTAAGTACGCCTCAGACCCGAGGCCCTGGAAGGGAGCTATAAATTGCCTTGGCTTCCACCTTCTTTCTACGGTGGCGTGGCAGAAGTGAGGTCTGGCAAAGAATGTGATATCTTTAAATGAATGCTTAGACTCAGGCTTCTCCTTGTCCATGATTTCTTGCCTAACGAGATAGTTACCCACGTAGACCAGGATTGCCCTGGGTCTGTCCCCCTGGGCCACCCCATATCCTTTCCTCAAGGTCAGGGGAAACCGGTGCGCTCTCTGCACCTCATCCTCCCACTGCCAGGATGTTGACTCAGGGAACGCGCCCTTGAATAGGTTAACAACAAACATCCTGACATCTTGCCCTTCCACCCCCTTCACCACCCCCAGCAGTCTTATGTTGTTCCACCGCTGACGGTTCTCAAAATCCTCCAGCTTCCACTGAACATAGTCCTCTTTTCTTGTGCCTGCTTAAAAGTTTGCCATCTGCTAACATCGTCTTCTAGCCTTCCTGTTCTTTCTTCCACATGGGCCACTCTGTCTGCCACCTCTTCATATAATTTGTTAATTTTCCTCCGCAAGCTTTGTATCTTTTTTGTTGCCTGTTTAGCCCTACGGCTCTCCATCCTAACTTCTCCCTGTATCTTTTTTAATGTGCTAAACAGTTACTCCAATGAGGCAGGCTGAGGTGGGGTATTTGACGCAGGCTCACCTGCTTGCTTGGGCAGATTAGCACTGTCCTGATACATTTGTGACCTGGCTGAATAATCCCAGACCAGTATCAGAGGGGCTCTCGAGCACCTTAGCTCTTACTTTAGACCTCCTTTTCTTCTGGGTGCACTTTTTTGCGGATGAACTGCTCACAGAGTCTGTATCCTCAAGTGAGCTCCCTTCACTTGATAACAGAAATTCCGAGTCTTCGTTTAGTGAAAAAAAGCAGTCCCCCTCAGGTGAGCCCGCTACCCCTCTCTTCTGAGCCCCTTGCTGTTGTGGGGTGTTTGCAGCGTCATGGCATGCCAAAATAGGATCACTTCCCTAAGTACTCACTGTTCTGTTCGGCGTAGCCAGTTCAGCTACCCCAAAGGCTCAAGCAGCCTCTTCCGTATTATTGCAGGGGTGTGGAATTTATTAAAATATCTACTTGTCCATGGGGCAGGTTGCTTCATAAATCTACTTGTCCTGTAACAAAATCCACTTGTCCCTTTGGTGCCATGTTGTGCAGCGACAAATTATGGCAGCAATTTCATTATAAAAGAGCTCTTATATAGCCTCTCTGATTATGCCAGGGCTCATACCATAGTAGCGTTTGAATACTAGTAATCCCTTTATGTTGCTACGTTTCCGCAGATCTTCATACTGGGACTGAAGGTAGTGGTAAACAATAGTTCCAGGGGTGGAATGTCCGTTTGAGTCTGTGCAAACCTACTAACTTGCATGTTTTAAGGCTTTTCAACAACTCTTCTCTAATTTTTTCCAATACTGAGAAATGTTGGAAAATTACTCCTGACAATGGCAGACGTAAACCTTCTTCCAGTGTTGGGAAAAAAGTGGTTGGAGGGAAAATAAACTGGCAAACACTCAGGTTTTCGCATCAACATGCATATTTAATCATGCTAAAATGCAGTTCACAAATATTTTCTAGGAGTACTATTTCTTGCCCTACTGCTGTAAATTCTTGTGAATTCACGAAAGCCAAATAGCTGCCCTTAATGCAAGGACATAAACCAAGGGTGCACTTTTGAGACTTTCTTTAATTATTGGGCCCCTAATTTGGTCTGGTGTTAACTATGACCTTTAGTGTTTATTAAAATTCTCTCTCTGTATTGGCTGGCTTCACGTGGGTGACAGCATTCTGCTCTTACATAAGGAGCATATCGGCGCACAAAGTAGTTTTGTTCAGTGCCAGTAACTAACATGGAAATGTGTGTTTTTTTTTAGACCAAAAGCAATTTTTGCTTTTGCCAATGTTTGTTATAATGGTGAGGGTCCGGCAGTTCTCACATCAATAAGGTTTTATAAAAACCATGCCACAACAAGTCACGCATTGCCAAAGCTAAAAAGCTGACCACCATTTCAGACCTACTGGCTTTGCCAATGCTTGTTGATTATTATGTTCCCAACATCTTATTGAAACTGGTAACACTGGTTTTCTAATATGAATATTTTGGGGAAATACTAGCATGCATCAACACATTTTACTAAAGGATGCTGCAAGGAAATGGTACCTGAAATTTTACAGTAGTTTAGCAAAAAAATGTTTTTCCTACTTTCATTTTTTAGGGACATTTTATATTGAAAGCAAAGAACCATTATTCTTGCTTCCAAGCTTCTGCAAATATTTGCATCTAATCAGAGAGCATTCTGAGAGCATTATGCATAGCCTCATATTGCTAAACTTTGAAACCATGTGTCCACATTTTTATACTGGAGCCACTGTCAGTAGTGCAGTCAGAACTTACATTTACTGAGAGCGCTCAGCCAAATAATAAAGGCTCTCAATTATTGAACCATCAATACAAGTTTGAACAGCATTGACATATGCACACAAATATTAACTTAACTGCAGGCAGTGCCCTTCCTTGATCCTTAATGTGGTACTGCAAACTGGCAGCCAAAGGGTCTGTGCTTCAGGGGGTTGGGCCTGCTTGTCCCAAGGACAAAATACACATTAAAACTTGTTGCCCTTGACCCCAAACAATATGTCCTGGGCGTCGGGCTATAGGAATTCCACATCCCTGTATTGCCAGTTAGAGATGTGGCGGGATCTCCATTGTTGCCGAGATGCTCTTTCTGTATTCCGCCTGCCCGTTCTGAGAGAGCGTACCCTGTGCCTAGCTTCCCGCTCCTCTGTGCTTCCCCAGGCGGAACTTGCAACACTGTATCCCGAGGTTGCTTTGTTACCGGGCTTTCAGCGTCGTCGAGGACGGCTCCGCTTTCTCCTTCTCCACGTCTGTCATCTCCGGCGTCTTTGCCGTGAAGGCTTTGGCTAAGGTAGGCTGGCGCAGGGAAGTATCTTTAGGCTTAAGCCCTTCTTTCGGGACCCTCTGCGATAAGACATACCGGGCATTATCAGCAGTGTCCCTGACTCGCGCAGTCACGGCATCACCAGTGCTTCCTTGCTGTTCGCCTGGCTTCTTTGAGAGTGTGGAAGGAGACCTTTGAACGGTCCCTGTAGAGCACTGCACAGTACTCTGGGCTGGTGTATCCTTGCTCGCCTCCCTGGTATTTTCTTTAGAATTACCCGGTTCCTTCTGGTCCTTCACCTGCTTTGAACTGTGTGAGCCATCCTGTGCCACGCTCTTGAACGAAGTAGCAGTACGGCAATTCTTTTTTTTAAATTAATGAGACCAGAGACGCTGTCGGATGAGCTATCCACCACGCAGTGCCGCAATCCTGCTGCCTCACAGCTGCAGAGTATTCTAGGCCAGTAGGGGTCCACAACATCCTCATCAGAGAGGGAAGAGGGAGATCTGCGACTGAGTGCTACAGCCCGTCAGCGGCCATCTTGAGATAACTATTCCTGGTGAATTTATATTTGTTTGGTTTTTTTTGTTTAGAAAGTGCATTGCATCTGAACATTTCACATAACTGTAACATCCCTGTAACCTTTGGTTTGGTCAGTGACTATAGATGTGTGTGTACATATATATATATATATTTCTATTAAAAAGTGAATACTTGGCATCCTTCCACTCTTATCCTTCAGTTGCCTGTTCCTTCACTAAAATTAGAAGCAGTACCTGGGTCCTTTCACTTTCTTCACCTCCCAATTATCCTTGCCTGTCTCTCTCAGCCTTGGGCTGTGCTTTACTGTTTCTTTGTTATTGGAAACACAGAGAGAGGTGTCTCTCCTATTGATTAATTGTTTGTACAGATCGACGGAAACAGGCTAGTCTACCTCTTCCCTCTGGTCTGCAGAAAAGCAAGAGAAGCAAGAAGATTGTGGTGCTTCAGCCTCATTTTCACTGCCTCTTTGAGGTCAGTGGACCCTTAATGAAGAAGACTGTTACTCAGTTTTGTCATAAGCACTACTTCAGAACCCTATTTTTCGTTGTTTTTCACTGTTTTGGTGTAAAAAACAAAAAACGGTTTAAATCCCACATTGTTAAAAATGGCTAGCTATGCAAGCTGTCCGCAACACATGCAATAAAGATCCCATTTTCTGATAGCAATTATGTCATGATTTTACAACCTTTCTATGATGATAAAATTACAAAAGGTTTATCTGACATGTAACAGTAGCTTCATTTATAGTGTATTTCGTTACGGGCATCTTTCCCTGTTGCTTGTGTTATACAGCTTTGTTTATTTCTATGGTAGTAAATCAATTCTAATTTAGTATACAGGTTCTATTCTTCCTCAAGGTTTGTATTGTGTATGCAGCAACATATTCAACAGAACACCCCAATTGGTTATTGCTGAACTGCTTTATCTTGGTGTTAATATTGAAATCCATACATCCAGTGCAGTATAACTAAGTTGCATACTGTTTTCAATGAATGGACCATTGATAATGGGCTTTGTTTCATGCTCATATATTTAAAAGCGAGCTATTTAAAAATATGCATTTTTCACCAAGCCACTTTGAAAAGAAGAAATTAACCTTCAACCTGACAGTTGTGTGATTATTGGAACTGATGTGTAGCCATGCTCTGCTTGTTCAGATTAAACCTGATGATCGACCTCTTACTCCAGTCCGCATATTCAGACAACACTGGTATCAGTGAAAAATAAAGATTTGATAAACGATTATTTTGTCCACTGTGTCCCAAGTTTATTTCTTATGTCTTTGCAGCACTCAGCCCAGCAGTGTTCTTAACTCTACTCTTGTGACATCACCACTTGACTCGAGTGGACTTGCTGATGTGGTAATCAAAGAAGAGCCTGTGGATGACTATGGAAAAACTTCAGGAACAGATGGGGTTGTTGTGAAAGAGGAGGATTCAGAGGAAGACGATACAGATGAGTATTCCAATAGTGATGAAAGCTATCCTATATTAGAAAGACAGCTAATGAAACAGTCTGCAATGGACAGAGCAGCTCAAAAAAGACCCTGCAAACGGACCCTAAAAAGCCCATCTGGGATAGCCAAAGCTAAAATATTAAAATTGGAGAGTGGGAACTTGCCTGTCATAGACGTGGAAACCTACAATAATAAAACTGATGTATCGGAGGCAGCAGTACTGGAAGATTACATTGATTTGACAGGGAAACAAGTCGAATTGCTTGACCAAGAAACAGATTTGTGTGCCTCTGTAGAAGAGAGTTTGATATCCAGCATAAATTCCAGTCAATCCAAAGGATCAGAAAATATAGTGTCCGAAAATAAAAAGTCGAAATGCTCCTTGCCCACTAATGCAGAAGATAATATAAGTGAATCCTCCCGAAGGTTTGACGAACCTGAAACACCTGACCTTTTTCCTAGGGACTCTGCAGATAGCCTAACTGTGGCCAGGGTTACAGAAAAAAGGAAGTCTACTCCTACTCTAAAATATCAAGAATCCCTAAACTATGGAGTAGATGAACTCACCCCACCAGTGTCCCCAGTCAGAAGGGGAAGACCCCGAAAAACGAAATGTAGCAAAGTTAGCCGTCAACCAAAGAAAAGTTGTGGAAAACTCCTGGAGGAAAGCCAGAAAGTCAGTCCTGAAAAGAATGATGCATTCTCAAATGCAAATCTGGATCTCGAAGATGTGGATGGAGTATTGTTTGTTTCTTTTGTATCAAAGGTATGTCGTTTTTTCAATGTTCTCCCTCTCCTTTTTTTTTTAAAGGAAGGTTGTTGTATTGCAATGTCACCTAGAAACCTCAATGTTGTTTGCTTTAATAAATGTTTTATCTTGCTGATTTATGTTTTCCTGGCAACCAAAGATTTTAAGCAACATGAACACTTTTATAGTTCAAAAGAAGAAAACATCGTAATGTCAACATTTCTGCATCTGGATTTTTTTGATTTTTTATTATTTTTATTTGCATTTTCAAACCATAGAGACATATCAAGCATGTCACATAAAATTGTCCATCGTACCCTGCCCTCCCCCCACCCACCACCCTCCATCGCCGGCGCTGCACAAAACATACAGCTTCATCTGTACACGACAACATGCCACCTACTTCAGGAGCATGCAGCTGTATCCAAGCCACTCCCCCAAGCGCCAGGGCTGCAAACAGAACAGTTCTCACTCTCATCAAAACCATAGTAGCGTCGCCATTTCCCCCACACCCTATTAAACTTCTTCGGGCAGCCTCTAGCTTTATATGTAACCCTTTCGCTGCCATGTAAATGTCCATTCCCCACCTCCATTCGTCTAGTCTCGGGGGGTCTGGAGCTCCCCAGGCCCGGGCCACATCCCTCTTTGCCACCACTAGGGCCAGTGTTAGAAAAATTAAAAGGGGTCGGGTCAAATCCACTTAATTCATTATCCCCAATAAAACCAATTTAGACTCCAATGGTAGAGTCGTATCCAGTATCTCACCAAGCTCCCTCAGTATCTTAGCCTAGTATCTCCGGAGGACCCCACAGTCCCAGATGGTATGATAAAAGTTTCCCTCGGCATGCCCACACCGTAGACAATTAGGGTGGCTGGCCTGTCCCATCTGATGCAAGCGATACCTATCATAATAAACTCTATGGAGAATTTTAAATTGGAAGAGTCGGAGCCGTGATTTTATTGCCACTTCCCTAGGGTGCATCAGGGCAATCTCCCAGTCGAATGCGTCCATCTCCCCCAGGTTCGATTCCCATGTACTTTTCAATTTCACCAGCCCGTCCGGCATATTGTTTAGCAGGGTTTTGTAAGTCAAAGAAACTAATTTAATCGGGACCTGGTCCTGTAGTAGACGACCCTCCAGTGGAGCATACTCTGGCAAGGAGCGCGAGAGCGCCTCTTCCCCCCTGCCAGGCGTGACTTACTTGAGCATATTTCAGAAACTGAGTGTGGTGCAACCCATAATCCGCCCTCAACACCTGAAAGGATTTCAAAGCTCCCTGTTTCTGTAGGTCACCCAATATCGAAATACCTATGTCGTCCCACCTTTTGAACCCCCTCAACTTATGTAGCTCCCGTAACAACGTACAGTGCCATATCGGGGTTTGTCTCGACGGTTTGTGCCGCCAACTGATCTTTCTTGTTACCCATTTCCACAGCTCGTGTCGCAGATAATAGCGTTTCTCTACCCCTACCACCATATATGTAGTGTAGACCTGTGTGACGCTCCAGTTTTCCCCGTTCCAGTCTATACGTGGGGTGATCCGTCAGGACATGAAGCCAGTCATTTATCGGCGCCAGGTGTTCCGCCCAGTAGTATGCCTCAATATTGGGTAGAGAAATCCCCCCATTATATTGGTTTCTCTGTAGGGTCTCGAGGGCTATCCTGGGCTGTTTCCTCTAGCCAAAGTAACGCTCTGAGACCCTCATTTATCTCTTGAAATACCTGCAGAGGAAGGGGGACGTACTCGTTTTGCACTGCATACAGGAACGGCAGCAGGGTAATCATTTTATACATTGCCACCCGTCCTAGTATTGTGAGGGGGAGGGCCTTCCATCTGAGCGCGTCCTCCTCAAAATCTGTGAGAACTCGGTCGATATGTTTCTTGTACGAGATAGAGCGGTCCTTCGTCATAAAGAGCCCTAAGTATGTAAACCACTCAGTCGTCATCCGCAGCAGGCAAGGCGGGCCCCATGCTCTCACCCCTAGGGCTGTATAGGACCGACGTGCCAATTGATAGTATAGCCTGAGCGTGACCCATACCGGCCCAGCAAAGTGAACAAACACGATACAGAGACCTCCGGAGTTGTGATGTATAACAGGATGTCATCCGCGTACAACGAGATTTTCTCTTTGTATTCATCACCTTGGTCAATCTTGAAACCCGTTATCCGTCTATCCTGCCGTATTTCACACGCCACTACTTCTATGGTGAGGCGAATTAAAGCGGTGACCGAGGGCACCCCTGACGGGTCCCTCTCCTTATAGGGAAGTCTCTTGATAGCACTCCATTAACCTTGACCCTCGCTCGTGGATCGTTATGAAGATTAACCCATTTCCAGAACTTAGGGCCGAATCCAAACTTCAGCAACACTCCCATCTAAGAAGGGCCAGTGCACTGCGTCCAACACCTTTTCAGCGTCGAGGGATAGAAATACATGGGGCTCCCTGCGATCACACACCTCCATCAGCCAGTTATGAGTCCTCCTCAAGGTCTGTCTAGTTGCCCTGTCTGGCAGGAAGCCCGTCTGATCCAGGTGTATCAGTTCTGTTATCACCTTTCTCAGTCGCAACGCCAAGATCGTCGCTAGGAGTTTTACCTCTACATTCAGCAACGATATGGGGCAGTAAGATGCACACTCCCCTGGCGGCTTACCCTGCTTATAAATAGGTATTATTGTGGCCAAACGGAGGTCTGGGGGGAGCGTTCCCTCCTCTATCGCCCCCTTGAACAAAGCCAGTATGTGAGTAGTGAATAGGTCCACCGTTGAAAAACGCAGGGAACCCATTGGGACCAGGAGACTTCCCCAGGCGCAGTTTAGCTATCGCCTCCCTCACCTCAGCTACTGTAATCTCTGCCTTTAGACTTTCTCGGGCCTCCATCTACTGGGGGTCTTGACCGCGTCTAAATACTGACTGATCTCGTTGCATCTGGAAGTTTTAACCTTAAAACATCTGAACTATTTTTTTAAAAACTTCTGCTCTGTTTGGGTATCTTTGGCTTCACAAAAAAATGTTTTCTTCCCTGATGGTGTTTGTATTTTTAAATAATCTACATGGAAATTGTGGATGCATAGTTCTAACTGCAGATTCCTCACCTTTACAGTTGAGTCTGAGACACCAGATTGGATCTGGAAAGTTTTCATCGCAGTGCTCCCGTGCACCTCTATAAGGCACCTGGTGATTTCACGTAGGCTTTGTTCTGCCTCAAATGTGATGACGCGGAGCCACATATAAGCAGTGTCCTACGGCTGCTGCATTGAGAAGTCGTCTTTCCAGTCGATGGCATCTTGTAAGTTAAAAGTCCTAGGTAAAGCATAAGAAAGTGAAGTTGGACTACCCCATCCTGTCACCCTCTGTTAAAAACAATGTCACAAGTGCATCAAGGTGCCGTATTGACCTCTCTCCTGAACTCTGATCAGGGAGCCAATCCTACAGTTGATCCCGGTGCACCCAGAGTTCCCCTGGCCATTTGCGATGTTACAGCTTTAAGCTTTCAGGTTGGGACCTTTAAGGAGGCCATCCTGTGTATCTTTCGCACTCCTCAGGCTCCCACTGGCACACCTTTTGACCCCATGAATCTCTAGGAGTCCTCAGTCGTATTACCTTTGATGATCCATCCTCAGTGTGGTGTGAACAATTGCCCTGAGATCCACGCCGTCCCTCCTCTAGCAACACTGGTGCTGATCCCTTTGACACCAGAGGAGACTCTGATACTGACACCAGTGCCCTACCCTGAACTGGCATCACCTCAAACCCGACCAAGTTGATGCTCCAAGTCTACCACAGTACACACAGTCCTCACCCTACTTGGGTGTGATCCTACTCTTCCACTACAGCAGAGGTGCCCTCAAAGGCTCCATTACCTTTTTGATACCGACTCTGACCAGAGGTTGCCATGACTCAGAGTTGACGAGTCATGGTGAGGACATTCTATACATTGATTTACAGGTTATCAGTGTGTCTGATACTTCCCCAGATTCAGGGCTGTATCCACTTTTTAGACACCAAATGGAGGAGGGTCGCCTTTGCTGTGGTAGTTCGATAAATGGCTAAGGTGCTGGACCTGCTCCTGCTCTCAGTTGAAGTTAAGACTAATGTCCTCACTGATACCTTAAAGGCTATCTGTCCAAGCCCTGTTCTTACCAGCCAGTGAATTGGAAGATGACCAGATTCTGTAGGATGGCTCGTGGTGACCCTGATTTACTTACACAGCATCCTACTTCAGAGAGTCTGGCGGCCCTGGCTTCCAACTCTAAGGTGAACTGCATTTCATTCCCTACAGCCCCCCCCTCTTCTCTAGTCCACGCAGACAGGCAGTCTGAAAATCAAATGTTTTCACCCTCTAGCTTTACATTCTGGTCAGTAAATGCTGTTTTGTTTATTGGGTTGCATAGTTGAATCTTTCTTAGAAGAAAAGGGCCTCCTTGGCTCAGACTATTAAGGATGGCCAAGGTGTGGCCAAATAAGCTAATCATGCTGGCCTTGATCATACTTATTGACAGGGGCAGCAGTTGGCACAGGAAACAGCATTTACATTGCATGCGCTACAACACCTGCGATTACAAGGCAGTCATTACAACGCAAGCCATTTCATCGCCAGTTGTTTCTTCGACTTTCTGTAGGGGGCGCACTAAACTAAGGAATAGTATAATTTACTATTCCAACACCGTCCCTACTGTTGCACACACTGGAGTTGGAATAGTAAATTATACTATTCCTAATTCCAGCGAATCCCCTACAGCAAGTCGTAGAAACAACTTGCGACCTAATGGCGTGCTTTGTAATCACATGCGTTGTAACACATGCGATGTAACATCGCATATTTCAGTTGGCACCACTGTGGTGCTCTGTTCCTACAAATGGATAACACCTCCAGGGTTCTCATAAGAAATAAAGGCCTGCCTTATGGATGTGGCTTTCAGTGGGTCATACCTGTTTAGTCAGAAAGCTGATTCTGCCTTAGAACGTTTTAAGGTGCGTGGGGCACATCATTCTGTGGATCTTTTGGCTCCTGCCCAAAAAAATTCTCAACCAGTTTAGAAAATTACAAAGCTTATCCAGGGAGTTCGCATTCCGGCGACCCAAGCTTTGCTACTGTCACCCCTGTCCTTTCATGGCCAGTAATGTGAATCTAGCTGGCAGCATGCAGCTCAGTACGAGCACTAGCCCTCTTCACCTATGGCAGCTGCTCCAGGCTGCTTTAGCTTCCCTTTAGTGGCGCACAACCATACTCTGGGAGACACTTCCAGCTCTGTCTTCCAGGATAACGATCTGTCACATCCAACAGATGGGTCTTCCAAATGATTTAGTATGGCCGTGCCTTTTCTCTCTTCCCCACCTCACCTTCCTCCTGCATCAGGATGGTTATCAGAGTTGAACCTGGTAGTTTCTAATGCAAGAGGTGCAAGCCTTACTCTCCAAAGGAGCCTTTGAGAGTGTTCCAGAAGCAGTAATGGGGATGGATTGTTACCCTTGATATTTCATCCTACCGAAGAAGGATGGCATCGGCCCATCTGATCTATGCCTTCTGAAGGACTTCCTAAGGAAGGAATTCTTTTTTTTAAATGCTCACGTTGGCTCAGGTTATGTCTGTCCTAGATCCAGGCTTTTGGATGGTGGTATTGGACTTGTTGGACTCATATTTACATGTAACCACACTGCAGTCCAACAGATATTAGCTTTAGCTTCCAGGTAGGTCAAGAGCATTTCCAGTTTACTGTGCTCCTTTTCGACCTCATCAGTACCTCTTGGGTGTTTACGAAACTGATAGCAGTGCTCACCATCCATCTTGGGAGGTCATGGGCATAAGCCATACCCCACCTGGATTAATGGCTGTTGGAGGCGAGTTTGTCACAGTCAGTTGGGGACTGCCTCCAGACATCAAAGAACATTACATTGCCTCCAGACATTAAAGAACATTACATTGTTGAGGATCCTGATCATTAAGTTCCTGTTGCTCCGGTCTCATTTGTTGAGACTTTCTTTTATGGAGGCTTTCTTGGGCATGGTGCAGTTCAGTGCCTTCTCTCATCGCAACAATTTGAAGCATTCTGGTTTTGATCCAGAAGTTTCAGCCCCCGTCCCAGATCTCTGCGAGAGCAGCGCAGAGGCTTCATGACCCGTTATCCTCATGCATCTTGCTTGTTGACTATGTGAGGTGAAATATACTGGCTCTTCAGTGGAATCTGAAGTCTTATTGGGCTCAGCATCAAGGAAATCTGTCCCACATCATCCAGGGTTCGGCAGAGACCACCGATTTGCAGTGGTGGCTTTTGACTGCAGTTGGATCTGTGACATACCTCTCTACTTTACCCACCCAGAGATGATAATAAAAGTAGCGGATGCATCCTTGCTGGGTTGTGGAGGTCATCTGAGGGAGACTGAGATCAGAATATTCTGGTCCTAGGTGGAAACGTGGCTCCATTTCAATCTATTGGAGTTGTGGCCTACTCACACAGCGCTTAAGGCCTTCCTGCTGTCCAACAAGCAAAGGCTGATGCTGGTTGTCATGAATAACACTACCAACATGTGCTACAACTACATGCAGGGTAAAGTGGGCTTACCCCAGTATTGGAACTTTCATGGATTCCCATGCTTTGTATCATTCCCCGTCGTCGGAATGGGAGCCTCGGTAAATAGAAAATACCATAGCAGTAGGTACAAAAGAGAAACCTAGGCCTCATCTAATTTTGTAGCCTTCAGCCTCTTTTTGTAAAAGAGATCAAAAAAGTTGCAACAACCAATCGGAACTGCCTCACCCCAAAGAACCCTCCTAATAGAACCTCAGAGCCTCAGATTTTCTACTGCACGTTGTGCTAAGGTAGTCTCCTCTGAGCTTTGCTCAGTTTTCTTTCTTCAGTATCTAAAAACAACTATTTTTCATCAAAGATGTCGGATAAAGAGAAGAACTTCAAGGCTTGTGCTACCTGTTCTAAGAAGCGTCTGTATGTGGATGACAAGCATACAGATTGTATTTATTGCTTGTACCCGGACCACAAGGCAACAGAATGTAAGATTTGCAGGACCTTCTCTACTAAAACATTGAGAGACAGAGAAGGAAGACCTTTAACATGGCTGCAAAAGATGAAGTCTAGAAAGGAGGTCATTTCCAGTGACAGTGAAGATTCCTCTTCGGCTTCCTCTTCAAGAAGATCTAAAAAGAGGGGTAGGTCTTCCCCTTCAACATCCAGTGAGCCTCCTTCTAAGACCTCTCAAAAGACCTCTGATAGGTCTGGTAGGTCTAGTCCCCCCAAATCTCCTCACCGAGGTGCAAAGGAGAAAGTGGGAATGATTTCTGAGGTGGTATCTTCTCAGAAGGGGTCTCAAGGGCCTTCTGTTATCTCTCCACCTGCTGGGAAACAAAAAGCTTTCAAAAAACCTAGTTCCCTACCTCAGGATTCGAAGTCTGACAAGAAATCCCGGTCGTCGAGGGTGACATCTGCAGGTTCGCCGACTACGACAGCGAAAATCCTTCAATCTCCTGTTTCTGCCTCATCGACGGGACCGTCGACCACGGTGTCGACGACGACCGCCTCGACGTCGACAACTGGACCATCTTTCTTAATCGTCGATGAGATTGATATCCTCGACGAGGATGACGCCGACGGTGGTGTCGATGATGAAGAAGACAACGTCGACGACCACGATGGCAATGACGACGTCTGCATTGATTCTGACGACGAACTCGTCGACGATGCCGTTGACGATTTCATCTTCGTCGACGATGGTTTTGACTCCTCGACGGCGCTCTCGTCGACGGCTACCCCATCGTCGTCGACGATGATGCAAAAAGTGAGGATTTCGATAAAAAGACGCCAAATCACTCCGGATATGACGTCCCCCGAAGGGTGACACCCTTGCCTCCTGCCTTGCTTTTAGAGGAGGAGTCTTCAGAGGAGGATGAAGATGATGGACCTTATGGAGATGCTTACAGTCCATCGCAGCTCCACGTCAAATATCAGGATTCTGATTCAGAGGGCTACTATGAAGAAGTGCATCAGCCTCCTCCCAGAGAGAGAATTCCAGAGCAATCTCATCGAGGTATGGTTTCAATGCCCTCTTCCCTGATAACTGACCTACAAATGATGTTGATGGACTACAGGAGAAGGTTTCATTCCCAAACTCCTGAAACCATTCAGATGCCCCCTCCACCATTGCCACCTTCCACTTCAGCTGAAGCTCAGTCAAGAGATCAAGAACCTGCAGAGGTTCGGCAGGGAATAACATCAGGACAAGTGTATGGGGACAATAATGATGATGATTCCTCAGATGATGGAGGTGATGTGACCGAGTTCCTGTGTCCAAATAGAGAGTGGAACAAGTTCATCATTCCGGATCCACCTTAACCTTCACCGGATCCGATAGATTCACCACCAGCTGACATTGGTGGTTTCCATAACCTCATGGAGAGGGCTTCAAAACGATTTGGCCTGCCAGTTACAACGGTACAATCAGACTAGTTTCTTTATGATTTCAAAGAACCATACAGAAAGTCCATCCATATTATTCCCATCGTAGAGCATGTTTGGTCTGAGGGAGTGAAGGTCATGCAGTCTCCAGCAACCGTCATTCCAGTCCTACCGCGGCTGGAGAAGAAATACAGGGCCCCTGATGATAGTCCCGCATGGCCACGGTCACCGGAAAATATGGTGTGGAAGTGGTGACATACGCCGACGATACTCATCTGGTTGTGACTTTGACGCAGCCAGCTGAGAGCGCCACGAGCAACTTCGCATCTTGTCTGCAAGAACTGGCGTTCTGGATGGCCGATAACTGCCCCAGACTTAACGGTGATAAAACTGAGGTACTGATTGAAGGGAAAACTCCCTCTATCTGGACGTCGGCATGGTGGCCTCAGACTCTTGGGCCTCTCCCTGTACCCAGTGATCAAGTTAGGAACCTTAGGGTCTGGATTGACTCCAGGATCTCATTTGACTACCACACCAGCCGCGTGACGGGCGCATGCTTTGGTATCTTGCGGGGCCTAAGAAAGATCATTGATCTACTTCCTATAACAGCTAGGAAGTCATTGGTCCATGCTATGGTTACCTCCAGATTAGATTATGGTAATGCCCTCTATCTGGGGGCGAACGTGAGATGTCTTCAAAGGCTGCAGAGGATTCAAAATGCGGCGGCACGGCTGGTTTTGGGGTTGCCTAAGATAGCGTCTTCACTTAGGGCTTTGGAGTCATTACACTAGCTGCCTGTTACGAAACGGGTAGAGTTCAAGGCCTTATGTGTAAGTCACAGGATCATTCAGGGGAAAGGCCCTCGCTTTCTTTGGAATCTGTTAGTGCCACACATTCCGACTCAGCAATTAAGATTGAGCGGGGCGGGGCTGGTAAAGGTACCCACGGTCAAAAGAGCCAGACTGGGGGGGGAGGTCGTTTCGGTTCCTGGCGGCGCGACTGTGGAATGGACTGCCCAGTAAGCTGCGCCTAGAAGCCTCGGAAACGACATTCCGCAAAGAACTAAAAACTTACCTTTTTCCAAGAGGATGCCCTTAGAGTCAGAGTAGGTGGCGATGTGCTGCCTAGAGCTGTATGTTTGAGTTTACGCACTAGCGCGGGGACAAACTGTTAGTGTAACCAGGCGCTTTAGAAATTCAGTTTACTTACTTACTTACTATCCTGTGGACTCTAAAAGATCCAAGTCTCAGGACAAATCTGATGTGCAACACCACATAAAACCTCAGGCAGAGGCTTCAAAATGTTCTTCAGCTCCAGCTTCTCTTTCTCTGACTCATGTCAGAAACCAGTTATCTCGCCTGTCTACGGCTACGTCGTCGAAGATTCCAGACTCCTTGAGAAAATCTGAGGTTTCCGCACCGTCGACCGCCTCGTTGGTGACAGCTACTACATGACAGTCAAGATGTCGCAGCACTGTCGGCGGGATCACTTCAAAAGGTGACTACATCATCGAGACCTTCACCTTCGACGAGAATTTCACTGTTGACCACCGGTCAAATGACAGCTCTGCAGATGAAGACCATCCACTCAATGTCAATGACGTTGCAGATGATTATATCGGGACCGTCAACGGAGGGAAAAACCAGCCTCCTTCATCCCAAGCAAATACAGGATTTCTCTAAGGTTTCCCCTTTGCTCCGTGCTCGCCTTTGGACTTTCAAGAGTCTGAGGATGAAGGTTTGTTTGGCCCTGCATACAGTCCATCACAGTTAAGGGTCAAGTTCCAAAATTCTAATGATGGCAATGATCCATCTTCTTACCTTGCAGGGGAATATTCTTTTGCGGATAGAGATCCTTCTTCTATGCAGCGGCCTGATTCCTCCCAGGAGCATACCTTATGATGATAGGGAAGAGGAACCTCATCATTTTAGGGAGCCATCAGTGAACGTATTCCCGAATCCACCAGGGAAAATGTTCTTCCGCCTCCAGTAATCGTCATGGAGGACATCCAGGATGGGGGAGAACAAAAGTTAGAGGAAAGAGAAATACACACTGATACAGATGTCCATGATGAATGGGATGACTATATAACCCCCATGCTGCCATCCCCTATCCCTCCTTCTGCGGATTCCTGGCCTGCAAATATTGTGGGATTTCATGATCTTTTGAAGCGTGTCTCCAGACGTTCTGATCTGCCAATGCCGGCTAAACAAATTGAATGTTTCTTATATGATTTCAAGCAAGCATTCAGCGTTCCATCGTAGCAATCCCTATAGTTGAATTTTTTAAAGGCAAGTAAAACTCATACTGATGAGAACGCCTGCTTCCGTTCCAGTGGTGGTTCCAAAACTGGACAAAAAGTACAAGTCTCCTGACAACTCTACCACATGCCTCATTGGTCATCCGAGGCTTGATTATGTCATCATGCAGGCAGCTCAAAGGAGAGCCAAGAATCTGGTGTCTCAGTGTTATTGGTAAAAAGTTCTCTGCATTGGCAGCCACCTCCATTAGAACCTCCAATGCCATGGCCATTCTTGGGAGATATGACCGAGAGATGTGGTCCGACATCTCTACACCATTGGAGTATCTCCCTGATGATAAAAAGAGAGAGGCTATGGGCATTTTGTTGGAAGGGGAAAGAGCGTCTTCGGAGCTCACGGAGATCGCCATGGATGCCTCATCTACTGCGTTTCGCCAGATGGCCTGAGCAGTGGTGCTGCATCGCCAGGGATGGCTGAGAGAAACCACCTTTGGTCTAGAAGTACAGGCCAAAGTACTAATTATGTCAGTTTATGGAGAGTGCTTGTGTGTGCAGTAACCACATAAATGAGGCGCTACAGTCCATAATATTGGAAACAGACATGGCTAAGGTTTTAGGCAGTCTCAAGCAATGCAATTTTCAGTCCTTTCTGGGTAGTTTATAACCTGGCCGCAATTCCAACAGCGGTACCAGCCATATCCGCAGATTACCTACCAGCCACACAATCAAACTTTCCAATCCAACTCTGCTCAGTCCTATTCTACACCAACAGGATGCAGGAGGCAACAATCTGCTGGAAAATCCCAGGACTCCAATAGGAGGCAATGAAATTGGTCAGTACCCTGCCACCAATTCCATCTCCAAATTCTTTCTGAAATGGAGCTCCATTTCTTCAGACTAATGAGTTTTAAATGTCTTCCAGCACAGCCTCACCCTGGAATTCATTCAGCATCCTCCAAATGTTCCACTCCGTCACCTTCCGTGTCTCAAAATGTAGATAAAGTCACTCCTTCTCAAGCAGGCCATAGAGGAAGTACCCCTCAGCCAATGCAATCGGGTGTTTTATTCTCACTTCTTCCTCATCAGAAAGAAGATGGGAAAATGGAGGCAGGTCATGGACCTCAGAATGCTGAACAAGTTCATCAAGAAACAATCGGGATGCTTTCTCTCCAGGAGATTCTTCATATCATGGAAAAAGGGGATTATCTTGCTTCTCTCAATTTCCTGAATGTCTGTTTTCATGTTCCTATCCAGCCCCATCACTGAATATTTCTCGGGTTCGAAGTGGCAGGGTCATTACCAATTCAAAGTGCTTTCATTCAGTTTGAAATCCGTTCCCAGGGTTTTCACCAGGTGCATGGCACCAATAGCAGTTTTCCTAAGACATTCAGGTTCCCAGGTGTTTCCCTACCTGGGCGACTGACTCATAAAAGCTCCAACTTTTCAGGTGGCAGAAGTTTCAACAAGAACCTGTCGGAATCTCTTCCAGTCTCCAGGTCTTCACATCAGCCTGGAAAAATTGTCCATTATTCCAGCCAAATCGCTGATTTTTCTGGGTGCATGTCTCAACACAGATCTCGGCAAAGCCATTCCCACTCGAGAGAATATTGCGTATTCAGGGTACGACAAGGCTTCTTTCAACAAAAATGTTTGTTTCTGTGAGATAATACGAGTACATGTTGGGGGTGATGTCCTCTTGCTTCCTGCTAATCCCCTGTTGCCATCTCCACATGCGACCTTGGATTCAATCGCAAGGTTCATTCAATGACCAGGTTCACAGTTCAGCATCAATAAGAGCTGCGATGTCCTGGGGATGGTCAACGAAAACCTTTTGCATTCATTCATTCTATGCCGTAGCTGCTGATGACCTCAGACGTATCGATGGACTGATGGGAGACTCACCGTAAAGAATTACAGATTCACCGCAAATGATCCAAACAAGAGCCGGAGTTCCACAAACATTCGGGAACTCAAAGCAGTATACCTGGGTCTGAAGGCCTTCCTGCCTCAGATCAATGGTTTGCTGTACTCGTCAGGATGGACAATACTACAACAATGTTTTACCTCCAAAAGCAAGGCAGCGTAGAATCTTGTGCGCTTTCCCCTCAAGCTCAACAGATTTGGGAATGGCTCCTTGCCAACCACAACTCCTTGCGAGTGGAAAACATGCCAGCTGTCCACAACGAGCGGGTGGACTCTTAAGTCCTTTCTTACAGTGCCAACAGACGTGGACCAAGAGCAACTGCTCTGCTCACTACCCTTTGTGTTATTGAGACAATTTCTCGAAGAATTCTACGGTGGGTAAGGGAATATTTGACCTTTCAAATCTAGAGGTTTCAAATCCTGTGACAAAGTCCCAAACAAATGCCTTTAACTGACCCACATGTGGTTTGCCTGCGGTTCCTTGGGTCATCACCAGACGCCTCAGCACTTTTGCCTCCTCTGTGGCTATGGTAGGGGTTTTCAGTACCGCCAAAAATCCCAGCCAGTACAGCACTCACCCCACTAAGCTTGGCAGTTGTGGTCACTGGAAGGGACAACAGGGACATCGTGAAGCCCAGTGTTCTGTGCCCCCAGTTGCCGCATCCTCTAAGCCTTTTAAACGTGCCGTCTCAGAGGGAGGATCTAACATTTTCTACCAGGGTGGCTGAAAAATTATTTCGCAGGTTTGCGCCTTACCATTTTTCAAAATGTCAGCGTACCTTCCACTATCCTCATTCCGGCTGGAGGGAGGTCTGTCTATCTCGTAGCAGGAAGTGCAGGCTCCTTTGGCCAAAGGAGCCTTAGAGAGGGTTCCGACTTAAGAAGTTGGCAGTGGTTGTTTTTCCTATTTTCTGGTGTCAAAAAAGGACGGGAACCTCCATTCCATATTAGATTTTTTTCCTCTTAATGCCTTTCTGTGGAACTTTCAAAATGCCCACATTGGCCCAGGTTCTGTGTGCCCTCAACCCTGGAGACTGGATGTTGGCGCTGACTCCTTCTCAAACGCTCCCCTTCATTGGAGCTATTCTAGACACAGTGCCGTTTTCTCCTTTCTTGGGTTCTGATATCTCATTGGGCACTGCACCAGGGAGATCTCTCGGATCAAGTCCAGTTTTTGGAGGAGACTGTAAAATGTCTCCAGAGGTAGCTGTTAGACCCTTATTGGATCAACAACAAACCACTCCTACCTCGCCTGGAGCTGACAGCGGTGACTAATGCCTTGCTCCTGGGTTGAAGCGTCAACATGGTAGGAGTGGAAATAGAGGCCTCTGGTCTGCAGTGGAGACTCGCCTTCTCATCAGCTTTCCAGAGCTCCAAGCCATCCACTTGGCGTTAAAAGCTTTTCTTCTTCAGGGGGAAGCTAATACAGGTGCTCACTTACAACACCATGTGGTACTGCAACAAACCGAGTGGGATGAGGTAGTAGACTCTGTGCCAGGAGGCATTGCACCTCTGGAATAGCAGGAGATTTTCTTGGTGTGCCACCTTGTAGGATTGTTAGAAATCAGGGCGAGCAAAGTCTGCTATCAACAACTTGCAGATGACTAATTGCACTTACATGCGAAGGTGGTGCATGGAGTCTTCCGCAAATGGGAAAAACTGTGGCTTTATCTTTTCACCACAACTGAGAACATGCAATGTCCACATTTGTGTGCGTTGGAGTTTCAGATGAGTCTCTTGTTTGAAGACGCATTCTGCGTAGATTAGAACTTGAAGCTGCTGTACGCTTTTCTGCCGGTACCTTTACTTCTTAGAATTCTAAAGACGATCAGGACAGTCTGGGCCCAAGTTATTATAGTGGCACCGGATTGGGTATAGAGAGAGTGGTATCCAGAACTCCTGGGCGTAAGCATCTGTCCTCCGATTAGGTTACATCTTCGGGAGTATCTCCTGCTGCAGCAGCAGAGCAGAGTTCTGCATTGAAACTTGGGCATACTCCACCTCCATGCTTTGCATTGAGCAGAGGCAGTTGAGCGCTTTTTATCTTTCTCCTGAAGTTGTTGTCACCTTGGCAACCAGGCATTCCTCAGCTAAATCTGTATACACCTGCCATTGCGATATGTTTGTGGCTTGGTGGGCTAGCAAGGAGAGTGACACACTTTATGCTAAGCTGTTCTCTGTACTGTTGTTAGTGTTGTCCGTAGCCTAGCAATGGTTTGTATTGGGCACCATTAAAGGGTACATGTTGCTCTTTCTCCCTTTTGGTGGTTGTTGGATTAGACTTCTTTGTTTAAAACACCTATAATGATGCATTTTCCTAAGAGTTTACAGTAGGTTTCTCCATTTATTATGCACAAATGCCTGGGTTCCCTCCTGGGTGACAAGAAGTGCTCTACAAATCTTCTGATTGATTGAATGGGATTTAATCTTGGTTCTTACATTCTTCATGTGTGCTCTCTTTGAACCACTCCACAGGTGCCCTCTTTGGTAGCTTATCCTCAGAACAGCTTTTCTCATAGCCTTATCTTTGACACAGCGGATGATTGATGTACAAGCCCTCTTCATCAACACACTTTTCCCTCCAGCTTTCGTAGGTGGTGAATAATTCATGTTGGAGAGAATATCACTATTGCGGCACTCTTTGCTCCACCTCAATCTTCTAATTCGGAGTAGGAAATCCATTGATTATCTGCAAAAAGTGCTATTAGTTTCGATGAGGATCATACCAGTGATTAGTGGATGGATGATCCACTCTTTATCGGATTCTCTGGAACAAGGCTCTGCAGAGGAGGACCATCTCTCCCTGGGCCTTGCTGTGCATTATATGCTACTCATTGACCAAAAATAAGCCCCCAGAGGGCTTACAGGCTCACTCTACTGGTGCCAAGGCTGGTATCACTGTTTTGGCATGTGGGGTGCCTTCCCTGGACATTTGCCAGGTTGAGATGTGGGCACCCCTCCATATGTGCACACAGCACTGTTATCTGGACAATTGAGTCATGGAGAGGAGAACTTTTCCCTTTCGGTCCAGCAGGGCTTTTTGATTTGAGTCAGTTCAGAGACCCACAATGTGGAAGGTACTGCTTTGATATCTATGAAGAAGGTGAGGGATCTGCAGTTGAAAGTTCCTATCAGAGCAAGTTACTTACCTTCGGTAACATTGTTTTTGGTAGAGACTCTTATCCGCAGATTCCTCACCAGCCCTCTCATCCTCTCCGTACTGTGAACTGGACTGTACTAGTTAAAAAGGTCCCAGTTAAAGATTTGCAGACTAGTAACTATCAATCGGAAGTTTGGATTGCACATTTGCGGGCACGGACAGTTCAGTAAGCAATTGATGTCCACACACATTGGTGACACTTGCATAGGGCCAGCGCTTCACTACCGGGGCGGCCCAACAATGGCACAGTGCTGCTTATCGCCACCTTTTGGCATGCAGAGGTTCTGCTTAAGATTTTCTGGGTCGAAGTTAACACGTGTGGAGTGTTCAAAAAGTACGAAATCTGCGGTTAGAAGACAACATGTTCATTTTACTTCTATCTGCCAGCAGAAATATTACCTAGGGTGGGGCGTGATGCGAAGATTGTCGTGTTCCACCCCATTACTTTTCTTACTTTTTCCCAGACCGCTTTCAGCCCCATTGAAACGGCAGGTTAGTGGTTAATGTCCACTCTCCCAAAGGAGGACAGAAAAATTGTCTAGGTACAAGGAATTGGGTTGCTGCCTGATGCCAGAATGGGACTAATCCCACTCTATACCTTGCTCACTCCTAGGCTTTCAGACCCCCAGATTGTGGTGTTTACCCCATGTGACTACTCCTAAGGAAGAGGGGATGCCTATCAGACATCCAGAGAAAAACGTGGGAAAGAGAATGGGCAGTCACGAGCTCCAGACAGTTTTTTTTGTCTCCTTAGAGGTCCAGACTGGAGGGTTCACCTCCAATCTTCCGGTCAAGTAGGACAAAAAGCTCACTGGAGTTGGTCCCAAATCTTTCACTTACAAAGCATTAATTTCAGTCCAGTTACTTAGTGGAAGCAAAACAAGACCACAGATGCATTTGGCTGTCGCTTAGAAGTCCAGACCTAGACAGGGTCTCTAATGATCTGGAAAGAAGTGGTCTTGGCATTTGGGTCTTACATTCGGACACCATATAATCTTTCTGCTCCTTTATGGAACACAGGCAGTGGAATTTATTCATCCCTGCCGCCTGTATGTTCTTTAAGTGGGGGTGCGACCTGAAGTCAGGCCAAGCTGTCCTCCACTCATTCTTTTGAAAAACGTCTCTGGTGGGGACAAATTGAGGCACATCTCCCTATCCTTCCCTGGGATGCAGGTAGATTGTTTGGGCTTTTGGGATGAGGTGCTGCCATGATAGCTTGGTCCTCACCCCTTTATTTAAAGAAAAAAAGCATCCCTGATGTATAGTGTGCTCCATTTAAACACCCCAACCCTTCTTTTTTTTCCTTCTTTCTTTTGGTAGTCTGTTGCCAGGATCCATTCTTGGGATCTCCTTCCTGCTGCGATATGGTATCCAGTAGAGAGAGTTGGCATTGGAAAAGTAAAGATGTTCTCCTTTCCGACATACCTCTCTGCTTACAATTGGTGCTGGGGGCGGGCGGGGGTCGGAATAGGGGGGGGGGTGATCAGGGAGTTCTGAGCTGTGCCCTTTAGTAAAACAAAGTGGATTTGCTACTAACGACCTGCACATCATGGCTCCTTAATATATTGTTTGGGAATTTTCTAATACAAGAACATTGATTGAAGAAGAGTGTGGATTGCACGGAGAATGAGAGTAACTCAAATATGATGTGCTCTGGTGTTTTTTGTTAATATAACAAAAACATGACCATATTGTTTTTACAGCGATACCAGAAAATATATTTCTGCATGTCGCTATGGTTGTATCCCAGCCACCTAATAGCTTATGCTTCACACAGCCCCCTTAGGTAAGACGTTAAATTATAGTAAGGGCTCCCATTTAATGATCTTTTTTACTAAGTTTACTGCCTTTTTACTTGCTATGTTTATAACTAAATTACTCATTACGAACTTGCTGTTAAATAGTTTATGATAACGTCATTCTTGAATTTAAAACCGAGCTATTTCCTTAGATGAAAAGCTTTTATCTTAATTTTCAGTCATTGCTGATTAATAAAGTAGGATCTTAGTCAGTTCTTTCTTTTAGTGTAGCTCCTTCCAGATATTTAACAGTACCTATGACTGAAAACATTCTATATAAGTATCTACTCTACCTTCTCCATTACTGCAATAAAATGTTTACAAAACGTTAGTTAGTCTGTTGCTTTTGCATACCGGGTCAAAAATATTTAACACATTCCTTTTGTATTTATTATAAATTAATTTCCAGGAGAGTTTGGCTCTTAAATGCAGTGTTTAACCGGTACTTAATAGATACGGTTGTGTATGCATATTTGTTAAGTTTGCAAGGTCTGTACTTTCATTGTTAAATTCATAGATTTGCCTGTAAATGTATCGCAGATGGAAGGTAGCGTTGATTTTTGGAGGCAATGAATAATTATTTTTTAATGTGTAATGGTGTCTTGTTGCTCTAATCTAATTTTAACTCCATTTTATATTGTCACACCTGTGTGTTTTAAACTCCTTGGTATAGTCTAAACATATTTTTTTTTTTATTGTACATACTGATAAACCTCAATTATCAGATTTTGGAACAGGAACTCACTGTTATTCTGAAATCGACTTCAATAAGGCAAACAGAGCTTAAGCCTCATTTATTTTTCTTAAAACGCTCAACATAACAGTAGAAGCTTTTTTATTAATGTGGTGGCGTTCTATGCATTTCGTTTGCTAAATTCTATGTTCTCTGTGTGGAGTAATTACTCTTGTAAGGCTACTTACTTGTATTGGCTACATCCTTACAAAACATATTAAAAGTTGATAAAGATAACTATTTAAAAAATGATCAAGTGTATTCATTCTCTGTTGTTTTAAAGCAGGCACTACATATTTTCTATTTGAATTTAACATTTATCAGTGCACAATTAAACACTTGGAGAATGTGGTTGTTACCCCTTGAGTTCATAACTTGAAATGAAACTTGTAAATGCACTGAATGGTTGAATTAGCTGATAGTGAAACAACAGATTTGCCATTTGGAAAGCAGCACGTTGCGTACCAGTCACCTGATGTGAAGGCTAGTTTTTTTTTCTTTTAGGAATTTAGATTACATATTTTCACAACTAAAGTGATCTAAGTATTTATGTGAAATGTGCTCGCGTAATTCAACCATATTGGTGGCTGTTCGTCTGTATTGTGGTAGTTCTTATTATCGTGTTTGTCTGAGTTAGCCTATTTGCATACTTTGCATCGTTTATTAGACCTAATTCAATACACCTTTGAAGTTAGCACATAGGTGCACTATGTGAATTTCTCTCATTTGACAGATTTTGATTTGCACAGCCATTCTGATGTTTGTTTAGGTTGACCATTTAAAATCCGATAACCAAGCATCTTAAGTTAATTATTTTCTTTTCAAGGAAGCTCTTGACATACACACAGTGGACGTACCAGCTGTAGGAAAAGAACTTCAAAGCGCCCTCACCTCCTCAGCTTTTGAAAATACAGGTATTGCTGCAATTTTACATAATTAAAGAGGTGGAAGGACTATAATGGAAACAATGGAAGACCAACACACATAACCTATCGTATTGCTGTTGACTTCTAGAAGCTTAATCTCACCTTATCATTAAGTAGTAACATATGTGCATTATTTGTGGTCAGCATTGTTAATTTGTCATCCTATAATTTCTCCAAATAAACAGTAAATTAAAAAAAAAGCAAGGGAAAAACTGGTGAGCACGAAGTATTTGTTTGAGACTGAAATAGGTTTGCAGAATGAGCATCTGTAGATCTCATATACTACACATTCCTGCCCTTCGGTATTGGGCTCAAAACATTACAGCTTGTTTTTCTTTGAAAAAATGATTTCATTTTCAAGGTGACTTGTGATACCTAAAACTCTCAATGCACCAGGACTCTGACTGCATCTCAGATTTTTAGGTCACGCGACCTATCGATGTGCGCAAGCGCATCAAGCGGAGCGAGAATTCATGTGGCGAAAACATCTTCAAACCAAAGGGCTTTCAGCCCCGCGGTTTTCATGAAGTTCACGTGAACATGCACGCGCATCGCATGCAAGCCCAGCCTCTCCCGCCCCCATCCGGCATCAGGCTTCTCCTCCCCTAGCAGCACTCCTCCCACACCAGCAACTCCCCCCTCCCACACCAGCACCTCCCCTCTCTCTCCACGCAATCACAGCCTCCCCCTCCCACACCAGCACCTCCCCCCTCCCACACCAGCACCTCCCCTCTCTCTCCACGCAATCACAGCCTCCCCCTCCCACACCAGCACCTCCCCCCCTCCCACACCAGCACCTCCCCTCTCTCTCCACGCAATCACAGCCTTGCCGCACTGCCGAGCCTGTCCCAACAACACAACCCAGCTCCGTCACATGGCTTCTGCTTTGCTCACTTTCGCTCTCCTCAACCCTTCCACTCTTGTTTATATTTTACTCGGCCTCAGCACGTTGTGCAGGCCTGTTTCGGTACTTGGTCGTCTTTCAGGGTGGTGCTCTTTATAACATGCTCATATCTGCTCATCATGGCCGATGTTATCGATCCAAACTGCTAAATCATGTCCACCATGTGATGTGGTAAGTTTGAGTGCGCTGTATCTAAATATTCAGGCACCTCGTCATTCCTTACACGTTTGTATCTTCCTGTATTATTTTTTTTTATCTCAGAAGCGTGTTTTGATTCTGTTGCATGTGTTACAGAATGTCAGCACCGCCTTGAGCCAGTGCAACAAAAGCACTCTTTCATTATTCCTCCACAGTGTTGGCCGTTTCCTGTTAAGCTTGATCTGTTTCATATCTGCATCCGTAGTGATTTCTGGTGTGTGTGCTCACTTTACAGTCAGTTCCACCAAGCTCTGACCTTAATGCAAGATCGTACAGTCATGTTCATTAAGCAGCATCCCCTTCTCACCTACCATTTTCAGAGGGGGTGTTAATCCCTTCTGTAATTCTACCCTGGTCTGTTTTTGTTACAACATTCAATTTTGCGATTGAATTATTGACGTCTTCCCCCAGGCATCGCATGCAAGCCCAGCCTCTCGCATTCCCAGGCTCTCCCACCCCCATCCGGCATCAGGCACTCCTCCCACACCTCACGGACATCTGTTCACTTCTCCTCTCCCTCCCCAGCCAGCTTCCCCCAGGCCCCTGCTGCTTCACACTCTCATTGCCGTTGGCCCCCTCCCATGCCCGCCGTGTCGGATTTCTCCTCCCCCCTCCCCTTCTCTGCCTTGTTTTTTAATGTCTTACTCTCCTCTGTCCTGCCAAACCTATTTCCTTTTTTCCCCTCATCCTCTTCAATCCCCTTCTGCCCTCTATCAAGCCGACTCCCGCATTCACTCCTCTCCTCTCTCGCCCTCAACTTACCCAGTATTCTCACCCCCTCCACTCCATGCTCCCCTCGGCCCACCTCACGCCTCTTCCTGGTGACTGCTCTCTGCTGCTTGCCCTCAGCTTCCAGAATCTCCCTCCTCTCTCGTGGTTCCTGGAAACGCTTCATAGACTGGACTGGCATCCCGGCAAATCCCGACAGCCAGATTCACCACGTGCCGGGGTCGAGCAGATTAAAAAAATCACTGCACTGTGCCTGGATATCTTTTAAAGGGTCTTAAAGCGCTGTCGGGCACGCTCAATGCTGCAGACAACCAGTTTGTTCATCTTTACAGATTTAATTCGTGTGGTATTAATATTAACATTCGTGGGGTCTTTCTCTATGCGCCTGAAGACTAATATTTATCAGACACTAAACCTTTCATCTGATTTCAAATGGATACCACGCTTTTTAATGTATATCCTTAATTTCCATTAGCCTTTTTTTATTTTTTTCCCTTCATTTCTCCCTCCGTTTTTTTTTATTATACGCCACTCAACAACGAAACTCCACACACACATGCAATGCCACTCGCACATGTAACGCCAGTCACACATGCAATGCCACTCACACATGCAACGCCACTCACACATGCAACGCCACTCACACATGCAACGCCACTCACACATGCAACGCCACTCACACATGCAACGCCACTCACACATGCAACGCCACTCACACATGCAACGCCACTCCACCATGCAACGCCACTCCACCATGCAACGCCACTCCACCATGCAACGCCACTCCACCATGCAACGCCACTCCACCATGCAACGCCACTCAACCATGCAACGCCACTCTAACACGCAACGCCACTCTAACACGCAACGCCACTCTAACACGCAACGCCACTCTAACACGCGACGCCACTCTAACACGCGACGCCACTCTAACACGCGACGCCACTCTAACACGCGACGCCACTCTAACACGCGACGCCACTCTAACACGCGACGCCACTCTAACACGCGACGCCACTCTAACACGCGACGCCACTCTAACACGCGACGCCACTCTAACACGCGACGCCACTCTAACACGCGACGCCACTCTAACACGCGACGCCACTCTAACACGCAACGCCACTCTAACACGCAACGCCACTCTAACACGCAACGCCACTCTAACACGCAACGCCACTCTAACACGCAACGCCACTCTAACACGCAACGCAAATCACACATGCAACGCCACTCAGCCACGCAACAACACTCAGCCACGCAACAACACTCAGCCACGCAACAACACTCAGCCACGCAACAACACTCAGCCACGCAACAACACTCACACATGCAACGCCACTCACACATGCAACGCCACTCACACATGCAACGCCAGTCAACCACGCAACGCCACTCAACCACGCAACGCCACTCAACCACGCAACGCCACTCACCCACGCAACGCCACTCACCCACGCAACGCCACTCACCCATGCAACGCCACTCACCCATGCAACGCCACTCACACATGCAACGCCACTCGCACACGCATGCAACACACACATGCAACGCCACTCACACATGCAACGCCACTCACACATGCAACGCCACTCGCACACGCATGCAACACACACATGCAACGCCACTCACACATGACACGGAACTCACACATGCAACAACAATAAAAAATGCAACGCCACTCACACAGGCAATGCCACTCACACAGGCAACGCCACACACACAGGCAACGCCACTCACACACGCAACGCCAATCACACATGCAACGCCAATTACACACGCAACGCCACTCACACACGCTACACCACTCACGTTCCCAATAGGTATCGCAGTAGGAAAGTTGGAGCCATTACTATTGCAAATAACAATGCCTTTTATTTTTTTATCATTTTTAAAACATAAAGGGCATAGTCATTTACAAAACCAATAGCTCAAACTTTCCTAATGCGAGACCTATTGGCAACGCCAGTGCTTGTTTTCTTTTCTTTTATCTGGTTATGTGTGTCCTCAAGACATCATTCTTTATGGCAAACTACTGTCTGAAATAGGCTTTGAAGTTGAGCCCTCTTTAATGCCCACTACACCAGCATCTCCTTCAGAAAACTGTGAACAACCTGATAAGACAGTTAACAATTGGGTACTAAGCAGTGCGCAATGTACGCTGGGACCCCCACCTGGGCAGGTACTAGCACAACCCCCCCTTCCTCGACTAAAGATGCCCCAAGGATAAAGAAGCAAACATCTGAGGAGTAAGTTTCAGAGGAATTTCGGGCTTACTCTATTGCAGGGAAGAACAAACCTGGCACAGTGTTACACACTCCTCCTCCACGTTTGTCACTAGACATACATGCAATTTCAGAGAGAGACCAAGAACCACACACATTGCCAGAAGATAAGGATATAGATGACCCAGATTACCAGTTGGAGATATAAAATTATAGGGTAGATCCTCAAGCTAACACAGACTTGGATATATATCCTCTAAATCAGTGTTCTTCTAAATGCTGCACCCCGTGTTAAAAAGAGACATAATCAGGCCCCCCTCATTTTTACACAATCTGTTAAATTGGCAATGTTTAAATATGTCTAAACATATCTAAACATTGCCGTTAAGTTATGTAACCCCTTTTACACATATTCCCAGTCAGAATATAAAGTATAACAGTTGTTAGTTATAGCCCATTACAAAGTGGCTTACTGCCGCTCATTTTTTATCACTTAAAAAAGCATAATGCTTCTATTGGTCAGAGCCTGGCGGCCCCCCTGAGATCACTTAAGGCCCCCAAGGGGGACCCACCCGCTAGTTTGAAGACCTTTGCCTTAAGTGCCTCACTGCAATAAGACACCTCGGGCTATGATTAAGTCATTGCAAAAGCAACATCGCCTTATAAAATGGCCATGATCTAAAGCCATGATCTAAGGACCCTATTAAGCCTAGGGTGCTCACCCATAGGGTTGAAAGAGATGAAGCTGTCACGTAGGACTAATTAATTTTATTATGGGATATGTGCCACCAGAGTCTTTGGTAGTGCATGTAATAGAATACTTACGCATGGCACTCGAGATACATCTCCGAAAGCAAAAAAATTGATGCTGCATGTAAAGTTACACTGGGAGCCGCCACACAACACTGGCGTTCTCTCTGCCTGAATCAACAAACATCAGTGGAGTGAAATCGTGGAACACTCCTTGACACCTACTAAAGAGACAGCAATGAAGTAGAGAAGGGAAAAGCATCTCTAGTGCAAACATTCAATATGATTTACCTGGAGTGAATACTCCCTTATGGAAAATTAACTTGTATCTTGAACAGATCAGATGCCTGCTTAAGGGTATCTGTGTTTTTTTATTTCAAAAGTACAACAGCATGTAATTGGTTTGCTGTTTGATTGAGAACATAGGCTCTGTGCTCAAGTTGATGAGATGCAAGAAAATATTAAACAAGCATTTGCAATGCAATAGGTCTCGCATTAGTAAACGTTTGAGCTATTAGTGTTGCTGATAATAATACAACGCCAATAACTGAAACATTTAGTAATGCAAGACATGCTGCATTGCAAATGCTTGTTTATTTCAGGTATGACACAGACCGTATCAGTCTATACGTCTTAAGATACTTTTAAATGGTTTGTGTATCACAAAGAAATCCGGCTCCTATACCATTATGAGTTAAGACAACCAAGTCATTTACAGTGCTTAGAAAGGCGACATATAGTTGTATATATAAACACCTAACTTCCTGTAGATGTGTCGTGGGCGGAATGTCCACGCTGCTAACATAAAAAACAGAACGGTAAAACCCCTCAGTCCAGTTTAAGATGAAACAAAAATCCTAGGTTTAGGGATCAAAGTGCATTTAAAGTTCTGTTTACCTTGCATAAAACTTCGCTGAGGTCGAAGATGGGGCCGACATCAAGGCCGTGGACATGTCTGCGTTAATTTTACTCTTAAACAATAACTTAAAAAATACAATATATATATATATCTCTAAATAAATAAGAAAATAACAGTGTTGGGGTTGAGGTGGGTGGGGTGTCGGCCACAGGATCCAGCTTCCCCTTTTCCACTGGTGCTTTTTTTTGTAAATTCCTTCCCTTCCTCCAGCGATTGCCTGGAACTCTTAGCAAAGCTCCCAGTCTCTCCTTAAATGCCAACTTATAAAGTTTCGAGTCTTGACGAGGGCGGGGCTTTTAACTCATTTAAATGAGGAAGGAGGCAAAGGGGAGCGAGGAAAAAAAAAGTGACTGACACCAGAGAGCCGATTCATCCACCGCACTCTCAGAAAGGAGAATAAGAAACACGCACACGCCGGTATTTAAAACCAGGTTTTCTGAATTCTGGGACCATCTCGTACTGTAGACATGACCATCGATTGCTATGTCTAATCCTGTTAGACTCCTATGGATACCCATTTGCTGGACCCATGAGTTTCTTGACGAACACTAGCTTTCCAGTAGAGCCTGCAGAACTCGCTGTGTGAAACTCCATGTGCTAACTTTGTTAACCTGCTCGCTTCCTGTGAAGGGTTAGTTCATCCCCAATCCACTCCAGAGGCTATACTGGTGGTTCCCTCGTATCCTCTCTGTGTTCTCCCTGTCTCATGCTTTGCATCTCTGTGCAGTGCTAGAGAGCAAGAGAGACAGAGCAAATCATATAGAGCTTTAATGCTAAGACCCTGAAAAAATTAAACATTTTCAAGCTGTGGGGGATTTTCCTTAGGCAACTGCGGTAAACATTGTTGAGGCTTATGCATCAGAAGGAACTCCGGGCAGAGGTATAATCACATGAGAACAAAAAGAAATGCTATCTGTGTAAGCTGGGAATTTATTTCAATATCTTGTTTTATGAAACATTTATCACAGGATTAGCCAGCGGGCTCCATTGCCCTAGTATGTTTTCTCTATAAGCTTTTGTTTTCATCTAAATACTTGCTACTGTGTACAAAATAGTTGTAGAAGTCCAGGTGCCCTTAGCACTTTTCAGTGCCTGAAGCATGCTGTGGAAAAGCCAGTTTGTCAGACTTCTGTCCAGGAGAAGTCCTCAAGCGCCCTGAGCCCATGCTTGCCAGGCATGGGCTCTGTTCATCCTTCTGTAGCATAAGTGCATGTGCAGTCCGCGGTTCGTTTCTCTCGCAAATAAAGTGTCTGCAAGGCCCTATGATGTTTGACTTTAAAGGACCTGTAGAATACACCTCTTTTTTCATCTGTTGAATAAATTCTGCCTCCAAAGTGTTGTTTCATAAAGTGCGGTCTACGTGTCTCTTTCCTCCCTTGTAGAGTAAAATTCTGTTTTCAGGACGGGGTTGTTCCTCTAGAGTCTATGGTATAAAAAGCTTCCTTTAAATCACTATTTGTTCCTCTGTAGAGTAAAGTCGTCTCTTCAAGTCACTCTTCCTTCCTCTGTAGAATAAAATGTTGTTTTCAGGTTTTGCTTGCCCTCATGTGAAATGAAGTGCTCCATTGAGAACCCTGTGCAGCCAGCTGTAGAATAAAGGCGTGTTTTCAGGGTCCAGTTCATCCCTTTGTCCTCTGTTGACGCCCATAGAAGAAAGCACTATTAGCGAGGTTCGGGTCACTCGTTTGTTTAAAAAAAAATAATGCCAGCTCCAGAGCTGTCTATCTCTCTATGATATAAAGTTTCTGCTTCGAGATTACATTCTCCATAGAATCAAGTGCAGACATCACAGCTCTGTTTATTCGCATGTAGAGGTAAAATGACTGACTTAAGTGTTTCTGGTCGAAAAAAAATGCGGGCCAGTTCCACAGCTTGTGTCCTCCTCTCTAAAGTGAGTGCAGATTCCATACATTAATCTTCTTTCTGCGTTTTAAAGTGGCAGGTCGACGTCCATTTGCAGACTAAAGTGTCACTTTCTATTTATTGTATCACTCTGTAGAATACAAGGCCATCCTCTGCATCGGATGGTTGGTCTGCAGAAAATGATGGTAGCGTCACGCCTTTACTGGTTAGTCAAACCCGAACGTGTTTTGGCCAGTTCTCCATGTTTGCCCTGCTGTCTTCCCTTACATGTGTACTCTCCACGTTGCCCTCCCTAGGAGCACCCAGGTGTGTTCACATCTGTTTCAAATGAATTTTCACATTAGTTGACATCTTCTTATTTGAGATTTTTAAGCCAAGGTTTCTTTCCCCTCAGCCATTGGGCACTGTTTAGCTCTGATTTCGAGAGAGGGCCAGTTAGAGTTAGACATGTTTTTGAAACCTTGTAATGACATAGTCATCTAAAGAATGCATTTGAATTCCAAATAAAACAGGGTAAGCCAGTTTTTGGTTTGGTCTCACTAAAGATGTACTGTTTTACAAAATGATTTGGGCAGACTACTTCTTGAAGATGATGCATTTACAATATGGCTATGTAGCCCAAAATCGGTGGCCCTGTTCTGGCCATCTTTGGCGGCGACTGCTTGTTTGCGAACTCTTTGGCAATGCCAGCTGATTTAACTGCCTGCCTGTTGCGGCTCCTGAGCCTGTTGCTGACCCATCAGCTGTTTCCTGGCAGTCAATGCTGGCTCAAGAGTTCCTTATACTGCCCCATAAACTGGCCCATTTCCCAGTGTTGGCGCTCCTCGAGGCTGCCTACAAGTACCAGCAGTGCACGGACTACCTGGTCAGTGCAGGTGCACAGATTTCCTTCATTGCTGGCCCTTCAGCTACCTAGTCAACCCAAGACCGTCCAGTGCAGTCCTATCATTTAATTCGGTGTCATTTTCGGTACACCCTTGTCGTTGAGGAGCAAGCTTATGTAAGATTGTAAATATCTGTAAAGCAGTGTAAATTTTACAGTGCAAAAATATGCATGACATAAGATCCAACTACAGTCTCCTGTATAATACTGACCCAAGTGCATGTCCCCAGCCCACCTGCTTGATTTCTGTAAACTGATTTCAACCAGATCCCACATGCACATACTATTCTCTGTTGTGCAACCAATGTTTGATTTTCTTCTTCTACAGTAAAAAATTGCTTTGCTGATTCTTGCAGTGAAGCTTGTGCTATATCAGATATTTAAAAATATATAAATAGTCTTCTTGAAGGGGGCTTACTTATGAAAAGATCCCGCCTGTTACAGAGTTGTAAAGTGGTCTCATAGCAAGACTCTCTGCTGAGAATTACCCTTCGAGCATTGGAGGTAGAAGACCAAGTCCAGGTGAAAATGTGGTGTATGTGAAGGTGGTCGTCAAGAAAGAAGCCTATTTTGAAAGCTAATGATTCACGGAGGAGGGGAATGTGATTTGGGGGACCATGTGAGTTTCACTTGAGACTAGGGACTCTGAGTAGTGCATTAGGTAGAGAGATGGCAGATCGCAGAAGCGGTTGGTGCCGAGAGAAGTAATCCGGTGTGTGGGAGTTGTCTGGCAGGACAGAGGGGTGAGATATATCCCACGTTAGCACACCAAAATGCCTCCTTGATGTGCTTTGGCTTAGTTTTAGGCCAGGGTGACGTGTAAAAGGGAAACTTCCATTAGGCTTGCAAGAGAGCGCTGTGTTGCCTGAATGTGAAAGAAACCTCGTGTGTTCTCTTTTTTATAATAGTGTGTAAATAGATCAAAGGAAGAAAAGTTAATTTATCAGCAAAATGTTATTTTATTTGACAATTGTACTTTCTTTTTTCAGAAACCCTTTAAAAAAAAATATATAAATGTATACTGTTGCATACAGAAAAAGAGAAAAGAGAACCAGTGGTGTGCGCGCACCACAGAGGAGCGGGGAAGAGGGAGCGCGGCAGCGAGGAGAACGCGCACTGCTGAGCGTAACAGACACGAATGGGAAAGGGTGGAGCAAAGGCGGGACATGCGCTCCCCTTTGCCCAATTGCGTGCTGGCTTTTTTTAAAAAAAGCATGCAAAAGCCAATTAAAGCCGGCAAAAGCACACGCACGAGTGTGTGCTCAGCTTTCTGAACCTCCTACATGAGGCCTCGCGCTGCGCAAGCAGTGCTGCGCACTGCAATGCTAGGCGCGTGACCTAAAAAGGACACAAACACACCATAAGTTACAAATCTTACCTTCTGATCAGATGGTGCTTTCTATCCTCACTCAAGTATACTGCATCACCTCCCACAAAATCCCACCAGATAAACCACTGCACATGTACAGAATTACTCAAGACATTACATCCTGGAGGGAGGAGCTACGACAGCAAGCAAGATGGCCGCATAGCTTCCCGGCTCCGCTGACCCCCGTCTCTCGCTCGAAGATCCTGTCGTATATCCTGGTTTCTCGCCCATACCCGGGTGCATGAACTACTCTGCGAACTGATGGCGCAATCCCGAGGATTTTCCGACATGGTGGAGTGGAGTTATGTCGAGGTTTAATTTGAGGCCTAGCCCAGTCTGGAAGCTGGGGTCTCAAGTGTTGGTCTAGCCGGGTCCTAGTTGAACAACAGCGGACCGGAGAGAGCGGCAGGGTCCGGTCCACGGAACTTCCGACATCTTTATGATTGATTTGCTGCCGATCTGCTGCCTGGAACTGTACCGGAGGTGCGGAGACAAGTGATGCCCGAGGTGGTGTGTGTGGGGGTCCGAGACCCGGGGGCCTGGCGTTCGTAGCGCCGGTACCGTTGGATCGGAGACTTGGTGCGCACTAACGCCTAGTGACGATCGGTCCCTCACGGTTCATTCTTGCTCCGCCTAATCTTACCCCGGGGAAGGCACCTCTCCTTGGGGGGTCAATATGCTTGATGCTATGCGAAACCCGGCGGAGCGGGTCCAGTGCGGCCTGTCATTGCGGTCAGTGATGGCGGCCCTTGAGGCACTTCAGGCGACTATGAAGACCCAGGCCTGGAATCTGATGTTGGCGGTGGACGGACTTAGAGGATCAGGACCGGACTCTGACTTGCTGCCCGAGATCCGGTGGCCTGTTCCTTTCCCTATTGCTAGCCCAGCGATGCCATTTGACCCGGTGCTTGGAGCTTTCTATGCCCCTACAGAAGTGGAACGGTTCGAACATGTGGAGATTGGCGATGCACCTACAAAGTCAGAATCTTTGGAACTGCAATTGGCGGAACATTTCACTGCTTTTCCCGATTTGGAGACGTTTGCTCGTAATTGTGATCTGTGTGGGACTGTGTCGCACCCCCTTCCCAGCAGGTCCATCAAGATGGCGGATGGGATAGTGCCTGGTCTTAGAGTCGGGAAGGGGCATCGTTGGACTCGAGCGTCTACTTTGGGACTTGCCATCCTTTCTTCGACTAATAGACTATGTCTCGACAACTTCTGTTTGACCTTTGACAATTTTACGGTGGGGCGCTCTTTATCGAAGGGGATCAGCAAATTTGATCGACGGGGCCAAGGCTGAGACTGTTGTTTGAGGTTTCACAATCTTGATTTATCGGTAACGGGACTGCTTTATTTGGTTACTGGAGTCCGGGGCGGGATTTCTTGTTTCCTCTGATGTACTGTTTTCTTGTGGTCCGCTTGATTGTGTTAACATTGCGGGGGATTCTTCGTTAAGACGGGGGGGAGAGTCCGGGAATGCGTATGACACAGCCCTCCTCCATTTCCCCTTATTGGGCAGGGTTTTAGTCCCTTCTTTCTTTCCCTTTTCTTTTTTTCCCCTTTGTTCTTCTATATTTCGGGTTCATTTACGGGGCGACAGGCACGCTGCTAGGGGGGTAGGCTGTAGTCATCTGCAGAGGTGCAGGGTGGGGGGTTGGAGGGGGGGAATTTTTTTTTTACTATTTGTTTCTATGGCCTTTTTTCTTCTTATCTCTCTTCGCCTTTTCTTTTGTTTCTTCTTTTTCGGGTCAGCGTAGTGGGTCTATTCCTCTGTCAATTGTCGACTTTTTATCTGTGCCTATACTTTCACGGTACTTCAGTACCATCGGGCGGGCGCTCCACTGGTGCGAAATTAATTGTATGCTTGTTGATCCTGAATCGTATGCCTCAGCGCCACTGTTTTGAATGATATCGACCTAACTGTGGACTTCCTACTGTTTTGCCCGCCCTTTATGCACCTTTGTGATATTGTATGGCACCTAATCCTTCTATCTTATATTGTAAAATGGAACCTTTATTATCCTGCTATTCGTATAGTATGCTATGCTGCCAGTTTTAATTGAAGTCGTGCTGTATTCGCCTCCCGGAAGGCCGAGTCTGGTTCTAATTGCTTGATTGAA
Organism: Lissotriton vulgaris; assembly: GCF_964263255.1. Taxonomy (NCBI): domain Eukaryota; kingdom Metazoa; phylum Chordata; class Amphibia; order Caudata; family Salamandridae; genus Lissotriton; species Lissotriton vulgaris. Next base: position 146,657,543 of record NC_141697.1, on the reverse strand, counting down.
ATGATATTGATTAGCGGCCAGCCCTGGTGGTTGTAGGCCCATACTTGTAACTGGTTGAAGTATCAATAAAGGTTTTCCAAAAAAAAAAAAAAGACATTACATCCTTCTGTTAGATGAAGTCCAAGTGTTGTTTGAAAAAGAAGATCTTGAAATGGTGCTGGACAATCAGACAGACATTGAAGTAAACTTACTGCACTTCCTTATTCCAATTACAAACCAAAACTCTTCTACCAATTCTCAACATCAGAGTATAGAACTGGTACTTCACATCATTTAAAAATGATAAAACTCCAGGATGTGGTCCCGCTTCTCCAGCAAGGAGATTATATGTCAACCCTCAGCCTCACAGATGTCATCATTCCTAGCAAATTCATAATCACTCTCACTGTCAGAGGTAGCAAAGTCTGGTTAAGTGGAAGTAGCCTGTGGAAAGCCTTGGTGTTCAATGGACTGGGATATGGTTTGCTATGACTGTACTAAGTGTGGTTCCTAGAAAAGCATCAAGGTGGGCAGAGGTTTGATCTTTTTTCACATTTACCATGAAACCAAGCTGCTGAAGAATTACAAGTGTCTATAGAGTGTAAGCAAAGGACTGAAGAAGCCTTTTCCGCTTCACCAGTCAATTGTCCCGATATAAGAGAACATTCACAGGATTGTACCTTATATGCTTCGTAACGACCAACAGACATTGGAAAATACTTTCACAGTTGTGACCCCAAAGGTGCTGGAGATGGTAAGGATGGACAGGGGTGTGGAAATCCACATTCTTGCATTGCTTTGGTGTCATATTCCAGGTTGCAAACGTGCCTTCTTCAAAAACCTTTCGCTGCAGACATTGGTCTCAAGTGACTGGAGATTTGGAAGATCAATATTGGTGGAGTTCAGTGCATACTGAAATGCTGGTATGCAAAGAACCTGCTACTGGGCTAGTCATTAATTGAATCATAGCCTCAAGTGTCCATCAATATAGATGCCTCCCTGAAGGATGTGGGCACTCCCATGTCACACCCCATAGTCCAAGGTTGGTGGTCCACCCAACAAGGTCTCGTCTACGTAATTATCCTGCAACATCTAGAGATGCAGTTAGCTCTCAGGGTTACTTATCTCACATTTGTCACAAAGAAGTGCTAATTCCACATAAAACATGATGCCAGTAAATTATTTATAGAGACTGGTGAGGGGACATGCATTTGCTGAACCTTTTATCAGGTTGCATAGCTGATAAAGCGTTGGGCCATACCTCTTTCAAGTGTATCTACTGGTGCAAAATCTCCCATGGCTAGATGCACCAACTTTTCAGATTTCCTAAACCGAAGTCATTAGCAAACAGATGAATTGGAGATAGGCCCACAAGTGCCACAGCACTACCTCCGCCATTGGGATACGCCACCTATTAACCCTTTCTTCATATACATGGTTGCAGATTGAAAAAGCCACGTGTCTGTTTACTTTCACCCACAGTCCCTAGGCAGTGCCATCTTGATTAGCTGGTCAGGATTATTTGCATACTTTTTTCCTGCTATTTACTTATTTTAGCTGAAAATGCCAGAGGCACGTGTGATACTTATATTAATTGTACCCATGGTGCTGTACAATTTATGTTACTCTAAGGTCATCTGGTCTGTCCAGATCCAAATTCACAGAATCTAGGGATTTGGCACCTGACGTCTTAGAGTTTGGATGTTTACATCTTCCAGAGAAGTGCAAGCAAATGATAAAACAAGCCAGAAAATAATCTCCTCAAAAATATTATGCGATCATATGGAAACACTTTGTCTACTACTGTTCTAGTATGATCAACCCGCCCTTTTAAGCCAAAGTCAGTGACATTATTTGCTACCTCACCACTTGCCTCCAAAACAGCCAGTCGAAAAGGTTAAAGAAGAACCTCTCCATTTTTGTCCACTACAGTTTTTGTATTGGAAGGTGGTTTTTCTTGTTAATAGCACTTCCTTTGCAGAGTGAGTAAATTACAAGCATTGCCAGTGGAAGAATGTTTTATTCAGTTTCATAGGCACAGGGTGTCATCAGAATCTGTTCACATATTTTGCCTAAAGTTGTCTCTCCTTTTCATGTTAGCCAGTCCTTCGACTTGCCGTCATTCTTTCTGGGTCCACAGTTGGCAGCAGAAAGGGCTTTACCTACTCTGCATGTCAGATAAACGCCAATGTTAGGAAAATAAAACTGTTTTTGCATTCGTACAGCCACAAAATGACAACCCACTCTAAGTCAGGGATAGCCTGATGGATTGTGGAAAGCATTCAAATCTGCTATTCTAAAATCAAGCGTACATACCACCTGTACCTAAAGCACATTCCATACATAAAATAAGGGCCACTATGTCTTTCCAATGAAATAACCCATTAGCAGTACTTTGTGAAGCTGCTGCCTGGTCAACTATCACCTCTTTCAGTGACCATTGTGCAAAGTAGGCTAAAGTGTGTCTAAAGCACTAGTTTCCTAAGTGGCGTTCTTCTACGCATAGGCCACCACTTTAGGGAACACATACTGCCTTTCAGTCTGTGCAGAGCATGTGATCTACAGCTACATATGCTGTAAACAAAAAAAGTTACTTACTTGTGCAAATCTGTTTGCTGCTCGTAGGACTGTAAAATCACATGTCCCTTACCCACCGCCGGAAGGCATGGTAACGTGTGACAGCGTACAAATCTAGATATTATTTCTATATTACTTAACTTCACTGGCATAATACTGCTTCTTGCGTTTACTCTAATGTTTGCCCTCTGTGGAAAAAAGACTATATGAGATGGAGTCTGTGTCCTGGTGAATTGTGAGTGTCAGGGGAAGTAGCCCCAGTCATGTGGAAGCAAAAGACCAACTGTGTCGAAAAATTAGTTAAAACGTTCCAAGCCTAACACTAAATGGCAGTAGTGTACAAAGGATGTAAATGTACAGCACTACAAACTGATTGTTATAGGTAAGTAACTTCTCCAGTATTAGGGGTGTCTTTCATAGATTCACATGCTTGAATATTCCCCGTCGTCGAAGTTGGAGTCCCACGGTACATAGAATAGCAGTAATATATGCATATATACATGAAAATTACCATAATTACATATACACATACATATAATGCAGTAAAATATCTAAAGTTTAAAAGTACCATAGAACAGAATAGGCCCATAGAAAGCCTAAGGGAGAACTCACTTTAGTAACATGTCAGTGTCATTATGTATTGGTCCACATTCTAGCCAATCAGGCTGTAGCTCCCTATTGAACCTTCTCCTCAGAAGCCCAAGTCCTCAGATTTTCTACCGCAAGTCGTGTGAAGGGAGTCTCCCTGAGCTCTGCTCAGTTTTTCTTCTCAGATGTCTTCTTCAAGGAAATCTTTGTTCAAACCATGTCCATCATGTGGAAAATTGCGTCTCTTTTATGAAGATCCACACAGTAAATGTATTTACTGTCTCTACCCGGACCATGAAGTGAAGAACTGTAAGTACTGCCGTTCTTTTCCACCTAAAACTTTAAGGGATAGAGGGCCCGTCTCCTTCTGTGGCTACAGAAGCCGAAGATAACTGACACTGTGGTCTCGGAGGTTGAGAGTGTCTCTTCTTTCCAGTCAAAGACCTCTCAAAAGCATGGGTCGGAGATGGAGGTGCCTTCTCCTTTTCTCAAGAAAAGTAGACTTGTGGAAATCTCTAAGGATGTCTCCCCACAGGATTTACCTCCAATTACGCCTACGGGACGTGGCTCTCTGGCGTCACTGTCTAAAGCCATGCCATCATCCTCAAAAACGGGCACTGGCTCGTTGACGGGCTCGTCGACGCGTCCGTCGACGACAAAATCCATGGATGCTGTTTCCCCGTCGACATGTTCAATGTCTTCGAGGACTACGTCGACGACGTCCACCTCGTCGTCGACGACCCATGAGTTGAGACCCATTACTTCTATCTTAACCCTTTCGATGCTGATGACGAGCTCAGCTCGTCATCACCCACGGGTGGCGTGTGCTGATGACGAGCTGAGCTCGTCATGAACAATGTAGTACACAAAGGGCCAGCACAGCGCAAAAATCACCGCAGCAGCGATGCGGTTAAAGATCTCGTAGACGACTATCAAATCAACACCGTCGACGAAGAAGCCACCGTCAACGCGTCATTCGTCGGCGCGCTCCTCGTCGTCGACCAAGATTACAGCATCGACGGCCCAACCTTCGTCGACGGGAACCATCTTCGCCGACGAGCAAGGCTCTACGACGTCGACGGCGAAAAAATCTTCGTTGACGAAGGCAAAATCACATCCGTCTACAGTTACGGATTCTTTGTCCGTGGACACGGCGCAGACGCCTCAACCTGCTTTTGGATTTTCCACCACCACGTCGACGGGCTCGTCGACGTTGCACCGTCCTTTAGCCACGGCTACCACCTTCACAGTGGTCACTGCTTCCATGCTTAAACGGGTGCCTCTTATACAGTTGAGTCCTATAAAGAGTGGTTCTACTCTTCCTGACCAATTGTTTCAGTCTGCGGAGGAGGACTCCAATAATGGTTCAGAGGTGGAGAATGTCTTTAGACAAGCGTCTAGCCCATCTGAGCTACACATCAAGTGCCAAGATTATGATGAGGAGGAGAAAGAGAACGTCGAAGATGGGGCAGATCTATTTCCTGTAGACAATTCAGAGGCTCCTATGGCGGAACAGACGACACAGATACCACTGTTTCTGGTAATGAATCTGCAGCACATGCTGGACGATTGTAATCGCAGATTCCCACCGTCTAGGCTGGTTTCTCCAGTGCCGCAACCTCCTCCACAGCCTCAAATTCCTGCACCAGTTCCACCCAGGTCACCAGTGCGTACCCAGCAGGATACGGATAATGAGGATCAAGACCCTCACAACACAGATCAGAATGATGATGATAACGGCCTTCAAGAGTGGGACGATTACAGGGCTCAAACACCTTCAACCCCACCAACGTCGCCATTGGGTTCGCCTCCTGTGGACATTGGCAGTTTTCTTAACTTAATGGTCTGCGCTGCTAAGAGGTTTCACCTCACTTTAGAAGTCCAACAGACTGATTGTTTTCTTTTACGATTTCAAAGACTTACCTCAAAGGCAAGCTCACACTATTCGGATAATCAACCATATCTGGCAGGAAGGTCTCAAATTGATGGAGCGACCAAATTCGATCCCGGCTGTCTTACCAAGGCTTGATAAAAAATATAAAGCGCCAGCAGATTCTCCGGCATGCCTAGTGTCACAGCCTAAGGCGGATTCCGTCATTACTCAGGCAGCTCAAAAAAGGTCCCGCAATCCTGCCACACCTCTCACATCTCCCCCTGATCAGGAAGGCCGCAAGCTGGACTCCATAGGGAAAAAGTTTACCACCATGGCAGCCACGACTGTAGGGGCGGCTAATTCCTTGGCTGTTCTTGGTCGGTATAACCGCCAAATGTGGTCCGAAATTGCAACTTTAATTCCACAATTACCGGATGCCATCCGCGCGGAAGCACTAGCCATAATTCAGGATGGGGAAAAGATATCTTCAGAGATCATTGACTACGCCCTTGATATCGCCTCTACGGGGTTCAGGCAATTGGCTGGGGCTGCTGTTTTGAGGCGTCAAGGCTGGTTAAAATCGACAGCATTTCGCCCGGAGGTTCAGGCTAGAGTACTCGATCTACCATATGACGGTGATTCGCTCTTCGGCAAACATGTCGATGATGTCCTCGAATCAATAAAAAAGGATACAGATACGGCCAAGGCTTTAGCAACCCCCCAAAATAGAAAACTGCCATTTCGAGGAGCCCGTGGTAGAGGCGGCAATTCTTCCACTTTTCGTGGATCAAACCAATATCGCTCCTACAATGAAAACCGTCAAAGGAATACTTACCAGTCCCAAAATCGACAGACCTCCTCCAGACCATACCAGAGGAAAACCACTTACAGAGGTGGTTCAAATGCAAAGAAACAGTAACAGTCCCAGCGTCAACCTTCCACCGACTGTAAAAATTGGAGGACGAATCTCCAACTACATCTTGAATTGGTCCAACATCACCTCCGATCAATGGGTCCTAGATGTGATTTCAAAAGGACATACCCTGGAGTTTACAAAATTTCCTCCCAATCGCCCTCCTACTGGTCCGCCCCCTCCCCATTTCGAAGAACTATTGGCTCAAGTCAAATTAATGATCAGAAAAAGTGCTATTGAGGTGGTACCGCAAGGCCAGCAAGGCAAGGGGTTTTACTCCCGCTTCTTCTTAGTCAAGAAGAAGTCGGGAGAGTGGCGCCCCATTTTGGATTTACGGGCCCTGAACAAATTCATCACGTCAAAAACATTTGAAATGTTGACCTTGCTTCAAATTTTAAATTATCTCAATCCCGGAGAGTTCTTCTCCACAATCGACCTCCAGGACGCATACTTTCACATGCTGATTCACCCCAGGCACAGAAAGTATCTCCGTTTTACAGTCGGACACCTACACTTTCAATTCAGATTTCTGCCGTTTGGCCTACGCTCAGCACCGAGGGCCTTTACCAAGATCATGGCCCCGGTAGCTGCTTTTCTGCGCCTACAAGGGATTCAATTTCATCGATACCTGGACGACTGTCTTATAAAGGCCCGAACCTCCAGCTGGCAAATCAGCACACTCAGGTTTGCATCTCTCTTTTTCAAAACTTGGGCCTTTCCATCAATTGCCAGAAGTCACACTTTCGCCCGTCACAGCGGCGAGATTTTCTAGGAGCCTCACTAGATTCTCGACTGGTAAAGGTTTTCGTCTCCCAGGAAAGACAGGACTGCATGCTCAAGATGGTACGATTCCTGCAGTCAAAGCTGTACGTTTCAGTCAGGATGTTTAAATCCTTCCTGGGCATGGCTTCCTCGTGCATACAGTTGATCCCCTACTGCAGGCTACATATGAGGGTCGTACAAGAGGAACTAGACAAGCATTGGAAGCAGATTTCAGGGTCGTTCAACGTCAGGATCCTTCTCACGCCCCGCATTCAGGTGGCACTGGAGTGGTGGGCTCACCCTCCGAACATATCCATCAGTCGGTCTTTTCAAGACGCAACTCAGACTCTGACGCTCACAACCAATGCGTCCCTGGAGGGTTGGGGAGCGCATCTCGAAGGAATGTTGGTAAAAGGTAAGTGGACTGCAATCCAGCGCACTTGGCATATAAACCGCCTAGAGCTTCTTGCGATCTTCCTTGCCCTGAAATCTTTCCAGAGGATAGTGCAGGACCAATCTCTGCTGGTGAGAACAGACAACACCACCAGCATGCACTACCTAAACAAGCAGGGCGGTACGAGGTCCCTTCTGCTTTCCTGACAAGCACAGGAGATATGGGACTGGGCGATTCATCATCAAGTTCATCTTACAACCATCCATGTGCCGGGTGTTTCCAATGTTCTGGCGGACTCTCTCAGCAGGTCTCTCTCGGACAATCACGAGTGGGAACTCAACCAACCAACTCTTAAGTTCATTTTCCATCAGTGGGGCCAATCGCAGATGGATCTCTTTGCGACTGCCGCCAACAGGAAATGCCAACGCTTTGCAAGTAGTCATCCCCACAGAGAGTCGAGCGGGAATACATTCTCCATCAACTGGTCGAACGAATTCATCTACTCTTTCTCTCCTCTTCCTCTGATTCCGCGCCTGTTGCACAGGATGAGGCTTCAACCCTTTCATGTCATCCTGATCGCACCCAAGTGGCCGCGACGCCCATGGTTCTCGGACCTTCTTTTGTTTTCCCAGAACAAGCCAATATCGCTTCATCCTCTGCCTCACCTCCTCACGATGAAGCAAGGGCAGATTTGCAACCCAGATCCGGCATACCTCCAGCTCCATGCCTGGAACCTGAACACAATGAATTTGCACGTCTAACCATCGACGCAGATTGCAGAGAAGTGTTGGAGCACGCTCGCGCTCCATCCACCATTAAAACCTATCAACTGAAGTGGAAGCGTTTCTGTGTCTGGTGCCACTCCAAAGCCTTGGATCCAATGACCGCCAAACCGGAACAGATCCTGCCTTTCTTCCTATCCGTTGCAAAGTCAGGACTTTCTCACTCCACTCTTAAGGTGTTTCTGGCAGCACTTTCCCGCTTCCGTCATGATGGTTCCACATCACTGTATTCCTCTAGAATCATCCAACAGTTTTTCAAAGGCCTCTTCCGGATGTTTCCACCTTTTCGTCGCCCTCCACCTGCTTGGCGCCTAAATCTGGTTTTGTCTCAGCTCCTCCTACCTGCTTTCGAGCCCATCCACTCAGCAGGCCTAAAACTCCTCATGTGGAAAGTTGCTCTATTGCTCGCCTTGACATCATCTAGGCTTGTCATTGACATCCAGGCATTCACAATTCAGCCTCCTTTTCTCCAGTTCTCCAATGAGGCTGTTACGCTACGTACTAATCCAAGATTTATCCCGAAAGTTCCAAGTGATTTCCATCTCAATGAACCTGTCATTCTAAAGACTTTCTTTCCTTATCCACAAACTCCTGCTGAACGTTCATTGCATTCATTGGATGTGAAACACTGTCTCAAGTTTTACATTCAGTGTACTACACCAGTCAGGAAATCAGAGCAACTATTCGTGGCCTATGGCCCGATCTGCAAAGGACAACCTGTTACAAAACAGACCATTACTAGGTGGATTTCTTCTACCATTACTTTTTGTCATCAACGGGCTGGCAAGCCCATTCCTGCTCCAGTACGAGCTCATTCAACTAGAGCTGTGTCAACTTCTACTGCCCTCTTTGCGGGGGTACCTCTACGGCACATTTGCAGAGCTGATACGTGGTCGAGCAGCCATACTTTTACTAACCACTATTGTCTGCAATCAACAGACGCCGCAGATGCGGCAGTGGGACAAGCGGTGCTGCGGAATCTTTTCCAATAAAGGTGAGCCTCTGTTGCTACCCGCCTCCAGTCATAAAGGTATTTTCTCTTAAATGTTGATATATATTACATATTAAATGATATGTTCTTGTATGCTTGGAGTTTTTATGTTACCTTTATGACTTATATGATGATTTACTGCTTTCTACTCTTATTCAAGCAGGTGAATCTATGAAAGACACCCCTAATACTGGAAAAGAACATAAGTTACTTACCTGTAAACTGTGGTTCTCCAGTATTGGGGTCTTTCATAGATTCACATGCGACCCTCCCTTCCTCCCCTCAGAGGCTCCCTTCTCCTCAGGCACTTTTGGTTACTTTGTGCTACGAAAATCTGAGGACTTGGGCTTCTGAGGAGAAGGTCTAGAGGGAGCTACAGCCTGATTGGCTAGAATGTGGACCAATACATAATGACACTGATATGTTACTAAAGTGAGTTCCCCCCTTAGGCTTTCTATGGGCCTATTCTGTTGTATGGTACTTTTAAACTTTAGATATTTTACTGCATTATATGTATGTGTATATGTAATTATGATAATATTCATGTATATATGCATATATTACTGCTATTCTATGTACCGTGGGACTCCCACTTCGACGACGGGGAATATTCAAGCATGTGAATCTATGAAAGACACCGATACCGGAGAACACAGTTTACAGGTAAGTAACTTACGTTCTTTTTCTTGAAGAGGAAGAAATGTGAAGTACTGCGGTGACCTCATGACAGATTCCTAGGGCTGAGGATAATTGGAACACAGTGCAACAGGCAATGTACGCTTATGTAAACAGTCAGGTTTTAAGCTCTTTATAGAAGAATAGTATGGCTAGGCTGAGTATAAGTAGAGAGTGGCAGGCTGTTGCAAATTCTAGCTGTTAAAAAAGCGAAAGGTTTTTGTCTCCCCCCCCCAAATGCCCTTACTACCCTCACTACCCTCACACCAGCCCCTGTGAATAATGGGAACTTGCAAAACTAAGGTATTGAGGGATTTCAAGAAGACTAGTAAAAACTACTTAGTTTGTCGTTGACAAATACATCAAAATGTAAAAGGTCAAATATGTTGTAATATGTTTTTTTTCATTTTGCGACATGTTTGGGAATCAGATATGCAGAAACAGTGGGGCTTAGTGAAGGTTTATTCACCGCTAGTAGATAAATCTAACCACATGTGAGAAATAAAACGCACCAAATTTCTTTCATGTATTATATTTCAGTATTTTTTCAATTAAATTAATGAACACAAAGATTTAAATATATTAATCGTGCCACTGCTGCACTTAGAGCTGACCATATCCCTTTAAAAATAGAACAGCCGCAAAACTATTGAAGTACAGAAATCTATTCCTTTCTGCAAGAACTGAACAATACGATCCAATACGACTTAAGGGACTCAATAATACAAAAGAGAATGGTTACAGAGAGAAACAAGAACTTACCTGTAACCCCTACTAGGCTTCACTCTATGGCTCAAAGGGCGTGCAGTCCTCATCCTCACTTCAGGCGGATGTCCTAGCTGTTGAGGATACCCAGATAATAAATTAGTCATCTCTTTCCTTAGACCTATGTCCTTATCTAGCTTCCATGCTAGTAGTGTTTAACTCTTTTATATTCTGGCATGAGCAGTAATCGATTCCCTTCGTTCGTTCTTTCTTAACGGCTGCTTGCAATATCATGGCATTTCAAAATCAGAACCCCATCTTCACATACACTCACCATCGATGCATGCATCAATTGCTCAGCACAGAAAATAGGTAAAATCCAATACACTTACATGGGGCCTCCTCAACTGGTACTCAGCAATATGTTTTGCATTCATCATTGATGGAACTTACATAGCGTTCCAAAATTACTTTTCACTATTTTAACTTTATTTTCTGACTCACCTAATTCGCCATGCTCTGAATCTGTACCGCATTTTGAGCCCAACCAGTCAGACCACGGTTTAGACAGCTTCTTCAGTTTTGGGTGACTCATGGTTCAGGTTGCAGTTCTGTAATAGAATGCAACATGACGAGAGAGGAACAGGACTTTATTTCGATCATCCAAGGGTCTTCTACCCTCTCTTTATGCCCATTATTTAGACCACCGGAGAGTGGCTTAAAGTCTTACTTGCCCTACTTTCCATCTCTCTAATTCACTAAATTTAGCATGGTATCATGGCCAGACACAAGCTGCAGGAGGTTTCTGTTCTATTTGATACTTTAAATGCTGAAGCAAGACATCTGCACTTTTTCTTTACATTCATCACTCACATACCCGCTCCACTGTATCCCAGGTGTTGCAGCACACCTTGATGGCACTCGGCTGTCAAGGTGGCCCCGATGATGAAGCATGTCACCGACCAGGTCGGTGAGTGAGGGGTTCATTAAAAACAAAGAAGGACTTATTTTTTCATTAGAATTCCATCCCACCGATATCGCTCTTTAGCCTTATCTATGGTGATACTCCTCCTTTTGTTATATAGTGTCCTACCCAGGGGATTAGGAGTACCCTTCCGTCCACCGAGGTGGATAAAATCCCTTTACTCTCCACTTTTGTTTGCAATATGAAGAAATATAAAGCACCAGAAGGCAGTCCGCTTGCCTGACTGGTCAGCCGAAGCCGGACTCCGTTATTTCCCAGGCGGCGCAAAGCAAGTCCAAGAATCCTTCAACACCACTTACAACACCGCCAGACAAGGAAGGGAGACTTCTGGAGAATGTGGGGAAAAGGTTTTCTACTATGGCCAGCCTCCTGGTTCGAGCTGCTAAATGCTCTTGCTATCTTGGGCAGATATGATCGCCAGATGTGGTGTGATTTATCCCCGTTTGTGGACCAACTTCCGGATGAAGCGAAGGATGAAGCCAGGAAGATACTGGTGGAAGGGGAGCGTTCCTCTTCAGAGGTGATAGATTGTGCTATGGACATAGCAACAACAGCTTTCCGTGCATTGGCGGGTTCAGCAGTTTTAAGGCGTCAGGGCTGACAACGGGCAACCTGGTTTCGCCAGGAAGTTCAAAATAAGAACTTGGACTTACCTTTCGACTGAGATATGCTTTTTGGAAAGCATGTAGATGATGCCCTTCAAGGCATCAAGAGGGACACGGCAAGGTCCTTGGGGACATTGAATTACCGCAAAATTCCTTTCAGAGATGCGAGAGAGGGGGGTGAGGTTTCCTAGTACAGAGGTGGCAATCAACAACGCTACTCTTCGTACTCACAGTCCACTCAATCTTACAAGCCACAATACTCACAGCGCCAAGTTCAGTCTGCGTCTTTCTCTCGTCAGCCATCAAGAGGGTGTCAAGGGAGAGACCATTCTAAGCGACAATAGCGGCTACATGGCTCTTTCTACTGTTCCTACCCGATAACATCAGTGGGAGGCAGGATTTCTCATTGTCTACGCAGCTGGAAGGTCATTACATCAGACCAGTGGGTACTGAATATCATTCAGGGTGGCCACAGTTTAGAGTTTCAACAGCTTCCTCCTACCAGAGCTTCAGGGGCCAACGAGTCGAAACATCTGGGACTTCAACGTCCCGAAGCCCACCAATTTTTCATCAAGGGGGCAATAGAACCTGTACCTCACTCCCAGAGGGGAAGGGTTTTTATTCTAGGTTCTTCCTGGTTCGCAAGACAAAGGAAAAGTGGCGTCCAATATTAGATCTAAGGGAGCTCAACACCTATCTCATAAAGCTATCATTCAGGATGGTCACCCTTCAGGATATTCTACGTCCACTGAATCCAAGGGACTACATGGCGACTCTGGATTTACAAGAGGCATACTTCCATGTGCCGATCCACCCAGCTCACAGGCAATACCTACGCTTCACAGTAGGCAAGAGCCACTTTCAGTTCCGAGTGCTTCCTTTTGGTCTCTGGTCCGCACCAAGGATATTTACAAAAGTACTGGCTCTGGTGGCGGCGTTTCTCAGAAGACAATCTCTAGAGGTCTTTCCCTACCTAGACGATTGGCTGATAAAAGCTCCATCTTTCCAGGCGGCTTCCAGGGCGGTCACAAGCTGCATTCAACTTTTCAACCAACGGGGCCTTCAACTCAACAAGGAGAAATCGATCCTTCTTCCATCCAGGTCAGCAAAGTTTCTAGGCTCTATCCTGGACACAAATCGCTGCAAGGCCTTTCCATCGGAGGAACGTCAGAACAAACTTATTCTGTCAGCTCGTCTCTTGCAAAAGAGGAAGTCGCTGTTGGTCCGTCTCTACAAGTCCCTGCTTGGATCGATATCATCCTGCATACCATTGATTCCGCACTGCATGCTTCAAATGCGTCCGCTACAAGAGCAATAGGACAGGCAATGGTACCAGGCGGAAGGCTTGTTCGGCGACAAGATCACGGTGAAATCAGCAATAAAAAAAGCAAGCAGCTGGTGGTTGGTAAAAGACAACATCTCAAAAGGCTTAACCTTCACGCTTCCCCCATCCCCCATGGTTCTAACCACGGACGCCTCAATAGAAGGCTGGGAAGCGGTACTACAAGAGTTGAAGGTGAGCGTCATTGGGATCCAGATCAACGCAAGTTCCACATCAATCTATTGGAACTCAGGGCTATTCGCTTGGCCCTACAGGCTTTTCTTCTGAGGATTCAGAATCGCACAGTGCTGGTTCGCACGGACAACACAACGGCCATGCACTATATAAACAAACAGGGCGGGACAAGATCCCGGGCTCTTTCAAAGGAACTCAGGAAATTTGGAACTGGGCGATTCTCCACAACATTGCTCTTAAGGCAGAGCACCTCGCAAGTTCGCTCAATTCAACAGCGGATTCATTGAGTCGCCAAAGATCGATCAGTCCCGAGCGGGAATTAGCCCAGACCATTCTCAAGGGCGTCTTTTCAGTTTGGGGAACCCCGACCATAGACCTGTTTGCAACTCCAGAAAACACCAAATGCCAGTTCTACGCAAGCAGGGATCACCAACGGGGGTCCTTTGGGAATGCGCTTTTGATAGCTTGGTACAGCGCATTTGTCTATGCCTTTCCTCCAATTCCATGAATTCCGAGGCTGATCAGGAAACTCAAAGCGGAACCTTGCAGAATGATTTTAATTGCACCAGCGTGACCACAACAGTTCTGGTACACTGATCTCCTGCTTTCTCAGAACCAACTGATTCACCTGCAGCCTATTCTGTCTCTGTTCACAATGCCTCAGGGTCAAGTGCTCCATCCAGATCCAAGGTCACTCCAATTGATAGCGTGGCTCCTGAGTACAGAGAATTCCAGGATTGGAACCTCACAGAAGAGTGTAAGGATATTCTGTCTCAGGCCCAAGCTCCGAGTACGAATAAGACTTATCGGGCGAAATGGAAGAGATTCTGTCCCTGGTGTCAGAGGCAGAATATTCATCCATAAACTTCAGCTCCACATCAGCCTTTGCCATATATTCTTTCTCTGGCTAAGTTAGGTTTGGCTCATTCTTCTGTCACTGTACATCTAGCAGCCATCTCTAGATTCAGGCGGACGTCTTCAGGTCCTTCACTTTGGTCCACTAGGATTATTAAACAATTCCTGAGGGGCCTGTTCAGAGTGTTTCCTCCAGTCCGGCCTCCTCATTCTGGCAGCTTAATTTGGTTTTGGCTCATCTTATGAGAGCTCCGTTTGAGCCCATTCACAGAGCAGATCTGAAATTTGTATCATGGAAACTGGCTCTCCTATTAGCCTTAACATCGGCCAGGAGGATTATTGAGCTCCAAGCGCTAACTATTGTGGAACCCTTTCTTCAGTTCAAAAAGGATGTTCTGATTCTAAGGACAAATCCAAAATTCATCCTTAAGGTCCCATCCGAATTCCATTTGAATGAGCCTGTGATTTTGAAATCTTTTTTTCCCACGAACTACTAAACCAGCGGAGAGGTCTTTGCATTCTTTAGATGTTCAGAGGTGTCTGAAATTTTATATGGAACGAAGAATACCATTCAGGAAGTCTTCTCAACTTTTTGTCTCTTATAGTGCCCCGCGGAAGGGATTTCCGTTTTCAAAGCACAGTATTTCACGCTGGATCTCTAATACAATTCAGTATTGTCATCAGGAAGTGGGCAAACCGCTTGAAAGACGAGTTTGTGCTCATTCAACAAGATCTGTTGCTTTATCAGTGGCTCTATTCTCAGGAGTCCCTATCGAGGACATCTGTAGAGCAGGTACGTGGAGCTGTATCCACACCTTCACGAAGCACTTCTGCTTGGATTCTTCCATGAAGGAGGATGCAGAGGTGGGTCAAGCAGTCCTGAGAAATCTTTTTCAATGAGAGATGAGCTTTCCCTACAATCCCTCCTTCCTGTATTGCACATTTTGTATCGATTTTTGTATTCTTCTCTGTGGTAACATTTTTATGATTTGTTTCCTATGAGGATAACCATGTTGACATGTAAGGATATTCATGTAACAAAATGTGCTTTTATGACTTACTGCTAGCTACTCTGATACAAAGCATGGGAATCTATGAAAGTTCCTATACTGGGGCAAGAAAACAAGTTACTTTCCTTGCAACTTTGGTTCCCCAGTATTGGTAACTTTCATAGATTCCCATGCGACCAACCCTCCTCCCCTGGGAAAGCTTGGCCTTTTTTTTTTTTTTACTGAGATAGTTGCTGTTACACAACGGCTACGAAAAATCTGAGGCTCTCTCAGGAGGGTTCTATGGGGTGAGGCTATTCTGATTGACTGTTGCAGAATTTCTGGTCTCTTTTACAAAAAGAGGTGGATAAGCTACAAAATGAGATGAGGCCTAGGCCTAGTTTTCTCTTTTGTACTTACTGCTATTGTATTTTTTATTTACCGAGGCTCCCATTCCGACGACGGGGGAATGATACAAAGCATGGGAATCTATGAAAGTTACCAATACTGGGGAACCAAAGTTACAGATAAGTAACTTGTTTTCTTCTTGTTCACCTAGATTTTTCTGGTACCACCCACCCTTATTTGGGCTGCATGGGTACTGCGGGTGTCAGGCCTGCCACAACTATATCTTCCCTCAGCATCTTCTCCCGGTTATCACAGAGTTGTTGGAAAGGTGCACTGAGTTGTCGGTCATGGGGAACTTCTCCTTCACGGATGGGCAGTTAATAGCATACTCCTTAGTTTCCTCTACATCTCCCACGGATCCCTAGGTCTCCAAAATGCCTGGCACAGCGATGCGGACTTGACAGCAATCCTAAAGAAGCATGGCTATCCACGCATAATTCATTAAATGAAAAGCAGCCAACATTCCGTAGCTCTGAATTATAAAGTATTATAAAGTAAGTGCACCCCTTGATTTATTACAATGGGAAGTTAGCAGCACTAACGTAAACATTTTCTGCAACTTTAACAGTCTCCAACATCTCCTACGAGGAATCTTGGCCTACTTCCGTTTGCAAAACTGTTTAAATGTAGGGATATTTGAGGGTACTTGTTTATGTACAGATCAGTGGGTTTCATGTTGGGAATTAGATTTCACTTTTCCAAAATTTCGATTCTGATTCTGTTGGCTGATGGTTCTTCGTTTCGTAATTAACATATTTATATTTGTGGTTGTGGTTTGTTGCATTGGGTTACATTTATGCATAGCTATTACATTGTGAGGACTAGGCGGTCATATATCTCAATACGTAAAAAACAGAGAATGTCAAGCTGGTGTTTTCTTTTTCACATCGCTGTACTTTCCTTCAGGTTCTTATGCAAAACATGCATTGGCAAAGACAGTTTATGTCACTTTGCCAATGTTTTCTGCTGAAATTGACTTTGGCAGTGCTTGAAGAAAAAGTACAAGTACTGGAAAAGCCAGTAATAGAAAAAGGCCATATTTTAACACTATTTAGAATCTTTTCAGATGGTCACCACTGTGTGGCTAGACAAAACATAACTGCCACCGTAGAACAATAAAACAGTAGTAGTGTCTAGAAGAGAGAGCTAGTTAAGCTGTACAACATTAGGCTAACTGAACAGTAATTGAATTTAGTGTGCAAGTTTTGATTACCTTTCATGAAAAGAAAGTTAATTAAACTAGGGGCAATTGCAAAACTCTGCCTAGTGTCTTGGGGCTGTCATGATAATGAAACCCAGAATTGACTGTTCCCCTTAAATATTTTAGGTATTTCATGAGTCACTATGATATATGCATTTTTATACCACTGCATTTTGTTCAATAACATCACTTAAAAATGTACTATATAGACAATACAAAACCGGCAATATTTAATATGGTACTACATTTGCTTTGAAGATGTATTGTGAAGTCATAAACCACTGGCCTTTAGGCCAAAATAGCAGTATCTGACCATAAAAAACGGTACTGATCATGTGTTTTTTATATTTCATGAATTTGTATTGATTTTAACACAGTTTATGGAAAATATTTCACGTTGATTAACTCTTTCCTGTGAAATAAGAGCTTTGAAACCACTGGCCTGTAGCCACCACAAAAGGTTTACCTATGGAGTATATTTGACATTTCGACATGCGGTGTAAATGACAATGCTGACTATGGGTTGATTTTTTAAACTGTTTTTTTTATTTTCTTTGAGCAGATGATGGAAAGAAAATTGCTCAGTTAGAGAAACAGCTATTGGATGATTTAAAGTCCCTACGACATAAACAGGTGATCCATCCTGCTCTCCAGGAAGGTAAGTCCGGAGAGGTTTTACTTGATAATCAATTGTGTTTTATAATGCATTGAAGCTACTTATTGCTGCCGGTAATCAGTAGGAAGTTTTATTTCGACTTAACTTATTGACCTGCATATGTGGTTTGGATGGAAGTAGCGCTTTGTTTAACAGAATTCAAAATGCTGACGTCAAACATAGGTGTGGTCAGTGACTCCTGGTGACCTTAAACCAAAACCGATGCTATACATGGAGTAAGGTCCACCTTTAGCTTGCTTTTCATGCTATTTCAGTTTGGAAGTACAAGCTGCATATAAAGAAAGTAATGGTTCGTTGGTTGTCGGAGGTCAGTCAGCTTTTATCTTTTGGCACATAAGATTCTCTTGTTCTGACCATCTGAAAAAGGCTCATAAATATGGGCAATTTTTGAATGTCCTCTCTTTCAAGGTCCAAAATAGAACAGGCATTGGGAAAGCCAATCGGTCCCTCCTATCTTACCATTGCCTTAGTTTGTAAAGTATTGTTGAAAAAAAAATGTTAAAGAATCATTTAAAAGTACTGGATAATAATCGAACTTATCTTAAATTATATCAAAATTGTACATTGAATAAAGTGTTTTTATAATAACAAAATTTATAAAGTGCCTGGTTACACTAGGCTAGTGTGTCCCTGCGCTGCATTACGGCTTTAACCAGAGCACCTCAGCACTAATATTTTATCCCACCCACCCGCTACCTAGCCTAGGCCTACTCTTTGGGAAAGAGGTAAGTTTTTCAGCTCTTTGCGGAATACCAACTCTGACGTCTCCAGCCGGAGTCTAGGAGGGAGTCTGTTCCAGTGTTGGGCTTCCAGAACGCGAAAGGAGCGCCCTCCCATCCTCGCTCTTCTGAACTTCGGAACCTTGTCCTGCCTGGTCCCGCTAGATCTCAGTTGCCGGGTTGGGTTGTATAGGGTTAGTAGGTTATGGAGATAGATGGGCCCTTTCCCCTGTGTGATTCGGTGACTAACACATAAGGCTTTGAACACACCTGTTCCCTGATCGAAAGCCAGTGTAGCGATTCCAGCTCCCTCTTAGGCAGCATCAGAACCAAGCGTGCCGCCGCATTCTGTATACTCTGCAGCCTCTGAATACACTTGGAATTCGCTCACAAATAAAGGACATTCCCATAGTCCAGCCTCGATGTTATTAAGGCATGGACCATGGTTTTCCTGGCTGTCATTGGCAACAGGTCCAGTGTCCTCCTGAGACCCCTCTGAATGCCAAAACATATGCCTGCCACCCGTCTTGTGTGGTGCTCAAACGAGATCTTGGTATCGAGTCATACCCCCAAATTCCTAACTTGTTCGCTAGGTGAGGGTAGCGGGCCCAGCGCTTGAGGCCACCAAGCCGATGTCTACACCGATGGAGCCTTCCCAACAATCAGCACCTCTGTTTTATTTCCATTTAATTTGAGGCAATTGTTCGCCATCCAAACCGCCAATTCCTGCAAATAAGTACTGAAATTGCTGGCTACCTTCTCCTCTGGTTGTGTCAAAAGCACAACCAGTTGAGTGTCGTGTGTGTCGGACACGACTTCCACCCCAAATTTGTCCGTGATCTCCGCCACAGGTGCTACATAAAGGTCAAAAAGAGTTGGGCTGAGACAGGACCTTTGTGGCAACCCCTGTTTTTAAAAAAATATATTTTTATTACCGGTATTAAACATGGATATATACAATTGGATACATCGCACTTAACATTACGCAAATACGTGAAGTCCACATATCACATATGATAGTACACACATTTGTAATTTTCACGTTTTCTGTTACATTCCCAACCGCTTCCGAATAAACTCCCCCCACCCTCCCTCTACCCCGGCACTTACACATGTATATTCATTTTACACTTGGTACGTAGTCTTAGCTTTGCAAGTATATCTCTTAAGCAGTGCTCTGCCATAGCCACCTTTATTTCCACGTCCAGTGCTAACCAGACATGTCCCTTTGCACCTGAGCCTGCGCTCACCTAGCGACACATGAGGAAGCGTCTAGTGGAGGGGCAGTGCCCTATTTGCTAGTCACGTAGTTCCTTGGCCTAATTGTCAATAGAAGATGAAGACATAGTACCGTCATTACCAGATTCAAAAGCCCCAAGCATAGCATTCCAGTCGAGTGATATGGGAGTCTTCCTGAGGCCCCTACGCTCTTCCCGTTGCAATTCCATACCTTCCGCCCACCCCCACTGCACTACTTCTCCGCGCCATACATCTGGGTCAGGTGGCCTAGCCGACTTCCATCTCATTGTTATGGTTCTCTTGGCCAGCAGAAGGGCTAAATCGGCAAATTGTGTTGCTACGCTTTTTTTCTTTTCAGTAGGGCCCAATCCCAACAAGTTACACACCAGTGATGTGTATGGTCTGGCTGGTGCTAGCCTGGTCAAAGCGTCATGTATTGTCTTCCAATAGTAGCCCAACTTTGGGCAATCCCATAACATGTGAACTAGTTGCGCGTCATCTGCTCCACATCGGGGACATGTGTCTGCGGCATCTGGGAACATGACGTGCAACCGGTGAGGTGTGAGGTATGCCCTGTGCAGTGCCATAAGCTGGATAATTTAAAATTTCGGGTTCCTCGACACCTTCTTCGGGAATTTCAAAATGCGTTCCCACTCCTTGTCTCTAATAGCTCTCCCTATGTCTCCCTCCCATCTGTCTCGTAAAGGTTGTAGCGAGGTTGCCCTCCCTGTTCTGATGCCACTCGCTAACCATTTCGTCAGGTGGCTGCCTGTCCCCATTAAATACTGCATAGAAAGTAGTGGGTTCGTGAGTGGTTCATCGCCATTTGGCGCCCATGTCTGTGTAATGAAGTGTCGTACCCTGGCATACAATAGGAACAGCCCTCCCTGGGCGTGTTGGGAACTGCAAAAGTCAGCGAAAGTCATAACATGGCCCTCCGCGAACAGGTTCCCTACCTGCACCACACCCGCATCGTGCCAAGCAGTGAGTTCCCGGCTCTACAGCATACCCGTTCCCAACGGAAGCCCCAGGAGTGGTATTGTGGGTGCGTATGAGGACGCGGCATTCGTGTATTTCACCGCTTTCCTCCAGCAGGTAACGGCCAGTTTAAGTAGGGGTTGTGAGAAGTTGCCCTGATATATGATGCTCACTAGTTCTAGTGATCACCTTGTATCAGTCCAAACAACCCTTATGGTGATTGGTTGTAAGTCACCCTTATAGACCAGCTATCCTAATGGTAGCATGGACAAAGCAGTCTTAGGCTAAACTCTTTTGGCATGTGAAGCCAGCTGTTTTACCACACATAAGCCCTTGAATACCAAATGAAAGGACACCGCACAAGTAGTTATGAAAATAAACAAGATATTTATTAACTAACATACACCTCTGAACTCTTTATGAGATCAGAGGGCTAAGCACATGACAAGACTCTTAAGAAAAATACGTTAAGTGGCACGAGTTACAATGTTGCCCTAGGGCGCAACAAACCATATACTAAACAAGTGGTATAAGGAAGTCGATTAAAGGAATGGAGCTGCCAGAGGCTGTAGGATCGCTGGGACTACACTACCCTAACTTTAGGTAAGTAAGAGGAGGCCCACGGAACGCGTGTGCAGAGTGTGAACTCACACGCGAGATGCGTAACAACGTCTATGGACAGTACAGTTCGAGAAAAAGGTGAGTACGGACAATCCTGACTAGAGAGGACTAAAACGACTGTGAATCTGGACACTAGGAGAGTCAATCTACACTTGAGCACCGAAAGGCTTTTGTTACCTCACCCCCCTGGCTGCGGGTGCATAGGTGTGAAGTCGTGTCGGGTCTATGGAGCCTGAAAGAAAAGATGCTGCAGGCGACCAGGAGGAAGATGTCCGGTGTGATCCAAGGGTGGATCCGTGAAGCTGAAGACCTGAAAGCAGAGGGGACAATGTTCAAAACCACTAGCCAGTGACTGGAGTGGAACCAGGAAGGAACCAGAGGCTGTCGTCGCGATCAGGTGAAGAGTGGACGCTTGACTCTGCAGCCATGTGGACCAGGAGCTGTCCCACCCTGGCTCTCGCTGTCAGCGGTGTTGGATCCGGATTCGGCGTCAACAGGCCTTGGCAAAGGCAACCCACGCGGTGAGTGGAATCAGCGTCTGGTGCGGACCAGGAGGGTCCGTGGTGCTTCTCCTTTGTAGGGAAGCAGGGGCCAGTCTGGAGCAACCAGACCAGCGGTGTGGATTTCAAGGTTCCTCGCCTAGGAGGCCACCAGCCAGCCGGCAAGTGACCAGACAACGCGTCGAGCAGCAATCAAGCAAAAGGGCCCCACGCAGATCTCGTGGATGCTGGAGGGCTGATCTTCTGTGCAGGAGCTGCTCGGGGCTGGGGCTTCTCAATCCCCAAAGCACTTCGTCGAGGATACCTCAGAAGTCGTGCTGGAAGCGAAGTGCAGTTTCTCCAAGATGGCCGGTCCCACGTGTCTCGTCGCACCCACGGATCTCAGCTATGCTGCAGATGTAGGTAGAGGTCGGAGAGGTCTGGGAATCCGGGTCTCGTTGGGCTCTGAAGTCTGGATCCTTGCAGGAAGACGACAAAAGGAAGCCGCTGGACGCTGATGGTGCCTGCTTGTGCAGGGTGGACACTCCTTGCCCACAAAGGAAATTTCTTCAGTCTTCTGTGGAGCAGAACGTCGAAGTCCAGAGTTTCTTCTTGTAAAGTTGTTCAGGATAATCTAATTTGGAATGGGACCAGCTCCTACCTTTATCCGGCTAAAGGGGGCTGTACTACGACTAGGTCCCTCCTATGGGTGGGACCAGGAAGGGGGGTGGTTACACCCCCTATCCTTTGTCCAGTTTCGCGCCAGAGCTGGGGCTGGAGTACCCCAGCAACTGGTTTGAACCAGAGTATGCACAGGACACCTTGTGTGCCCCAGGCATGTCTCATTCCTTTCAGGCCTGTCCTACTTCATACACAAAATCCTGTCTGGGGTGGTGCTAGCACCTCCCAAGGCAGGAAACCCTTTGTCCAAGCCTCCCTCGCTGGAAGGACTCCCAGCAGCAGGAGGTCAGACTTGTGTCTGTGGTGGCAGCATCCATTTTGTGATGCTGATGCTCGAGTTAACTTTAACCAGGGTTCACAGTTACATACATGTCGTGTCCCTCTAAAAGGGTGGAATGCTACCCCCGTCGCCAGAATCGGCGAGGGGGTAGTATTCCAATTCGTACGACACCTTACTCGACATGTTTTGATAATGCTATGCCAAAGTTAGCAATAACCGCGAGGATTATAATGCACTTAAGAGTATATGGTATAGCGTTATCATGGAAACAGCTAAAGGACTTAGTTCCGAAAGCTGCAGTCCGGCTCAGCTCATGCCAGAGTACTATCTCACATAATTCCACGCACTCTGCCTCCAGGATTGTTAAGGCCTGCCATAGGAGTGACTTATAGGAGTATATGTGCCCATTTTAGGTTTAGATGTAGGTATACTATATCTAAAGCAAAGGGTGATTACACCACCTTGCCCCAGCTGATTGATCAGCCAGTTGTGTCAGATTTGGATGGCCAGCCAGGGGTGGCATAATACATGCTGCAGCCCCTGGTAGGCCTTGGGTTCACTTATGCCCTGGGTACCTATGGTACACTGTACAAGGACTTACAAGAGTGACCCAATACCAATTGGTAATGCACCTAAAGTACATGGATGTCAATTTAGAGAGAGAACAGCTAGGCTGTGGGTCTGATTAGCTGGCCCACAGCCAGGGAAAGTCGTAAACCAGTGAAGCAAAAAGCAAAAATCTAGGGTGACCATAGGATTGCAGACCCTACTCTCCTACAGGGGTGGTGTCGATCCGGGGATCCACACCCTCGACAGCAACAGGTTGTGTATGACGCCGGGCGCTCTGTCGGTCTCTGTCAGGCCAATTTCGTGTAAGTTGTGGCCTGCTAGCCAGTAGGCCAGCCATTGCAATTGACACGCATAACCATATGCCAACATATCTGGGACCCCCATACCTCCTTCCGCAGTTAGCAGTTGCAGTTTAGCTAAACTTATGCGCCGCCTACCCGACCCCCATATCAGTTCCGTAAGTATAGTGTTGAGCGTTCTGAACGTGCTCGCGGGGATCATAAACGGTAGGTTTGTGAAGAAATATAGAAGACTGGGCAGCACTACCATTTTAGAATGGCCACCCGCCCTGCCACCGATAGCGGCAATGTGCTCCAGAATTGCACTTGTGACTTCAGTGCAGCAATTGCTCTACCCAGGTTCCCGTCGAGCATGTCTTTCACTCCTCTGTACACTTGTATCCCTAGGTATCGAAAGGTCACCGTCGCCACCTGAAATGAATGGTGGGGGGGGAGCGCAACTGGGTTGATTACGCGGAGGCGTTGAAATAATATCCATACGACTTAGTGTTGTTAATCATGAGACCCGATAATGCCCGTAAGGCCTCAAATATTTCTGGTATAGGGTCAAGACAGCCTCCCATATCACCCACATAGAGAACTATGTCATCCGCATAAGCCGAGACCACGTATGTCGCCGCCGCCCTCTGTATACCTCTGTGTTGCGCCGAGGTCCGAAGCTTACACAACAGGGGTTCCAAAGCCAGGATGAACAATAGGGGGGATAGCGTACAGCCCTGTCTAGTGCCCCTCGCTACCTCTAATTGTGTTGAGATGCACTTGTTCGTGCGAACCCGTGCCGTTGGACGGGTGTTTAACAGCTTCACCCAGGCTATAAACTCAGGTGGTATCTCAAATTTAGTGAATGCTGTAAACGTAAAATCCCATCTGAGGGAATCAAAGGCCTGTTTCAGGTCCAAGGAAATACAGCCTTCCGCCCCTTCGGTCGCGTTTTCGTGGAGCATTATTTGGCTGATCCTCCGCAGGTTCATCGCCGTGCTTCAACCGGGCACGAAGCCGCATTGGTTAGGGTGTATTAGGTGCGGGATGTATTGAGCCAGCCTCGCCGCCAGAACCTTACTTAGGATTTTGTAATCCGTATTTAGTAAGGACAGAGGTCTGTAGTTAGCTAATTGAAGCCCGTCCCTGCCAGGCTTCGGGAGTGAAACTAGCAACGCCTGAAGTGACGACTGTGGTAGTCCATGAGACTTCAGCGCTTCTTGGTATACGCCATGTAAACGCGGTGCAATTAGGTCTATATAGGCCCCGCAGAACTCTGCCGGGAGGCCGTCGGTTCCGGGGGTTTTATTCCTCGGCAGCGCGTGTATCGCCTGCCATATCTCCTCGACCGTAATAGGGCGCGCTAAGTCCCCCCCTGAGTCTCAGTTAACTGCGGCAAATCGAGGTCGGCCATTAACTCCTCAAATGCCTCCTCCGACAACTGCTGGTGCTGGCCATATAGCGCGTCGTAATAGTCCCTAAAAGTAGTGTTTATACCTAATTGTGTCGTGACCGGCACCCCGTCTTGGCCGGTTACTTCCAGTATGGGCATATACACGGGAGAGTTCCGCACCAGGCGTGCCAGTAAAGGGCCCGATCTCTCCGCATGCGCGTGTTGCCTACATGTGTATTCCCTATTGTCCAGTAAACGCAGCTCTTCAAGCAACTCAGCGTGTTGTATGTGCACTTCTTGCAGTGGCGTGAATGGTATGTATGTACCCGCGGCCCCGCTTTCCAACATTGCCAGCCGTCCCTCTACTTCCCGGAGCTTTTCCAGCATAGTGTCTCTCAAGCCCACTTTCGTGCTCATCGCTACACCCCTCATGGATATCTTAAAGGCGTCCCACTCGATCTGTCGTGAGCTAGCCGTATCAGCGTTCGTAGTGAAATAGTGCAATACAGCGTCTGCTAGGGCAGACCGGAAGACGGTATCCTCCAGCAGGTCTGGCGTTAAGCGCCAAGTTGGTATAGGAGTCGGGATCCTACCCCATTGCATAGTGATTTCCACCGGGTTATGATCAGAAAACGTCTTACCCATATGTTCAGCAGTCACCACTGACCCCATCAATTTTCTAGAACAGAAAATGAGATCTATCCTAGTGTGCAGGTTATGTGGCGGGGAGTAGAAAGTATATTCCCTGTGTAGCAAGTGTGTGGTCATCCATATGCCGGCTAAATCCCAACCTTCCGCCCACTGTGTAAGCGAGTCAGCCTGTCTCCTACTCTCGGTGGCCTGCAGTGGCGGATGAGACCTGTCAAGGGATATGTCTAAGACTGCATTGTAATCCCCGCCTATTATCCAATCATTTTCCGACCATTCCGCCAGCACCCTGCTAATTGTGGCAAGAAAGTCCGACTGACCTGTGTTCGGCGCGTATACACTGCCGAGTACAATAAGGGAGCCATCTAACATCCCACGTATAAACACATATCTACCTTCCTGATCCACTTTTTTCTCCACCAACTTAAAGGGGACAGAGTTTTTGAGCCATATAGCCACCCCTCTCAAAAACGCGGAATAAGTGGTGGCAAATAATTGCCCCTTCCACTTTTTAAGCAGTTTTGCACTCTCTGCACTATTAAGATGAGTTTCCTGAAGGTATGCTATTGTTGCCTGCCTCCGATTCAGTTGTGCCGAAATTCTATGCCTCTTGTGAATCGACCCCATGCCACGCACATTCCAGGTGCATACTTTATATGTGTTAGGAGTCTCCATGGTGGCGTGTGGCAGTTACATCCGTCAGAACCCGTTCCATCCGTGTACTGCACATAAAGTGTGGTGTCCTAAGTGCCCTTAAAACATGTAACTCTCTAACCTTAAGGTCCCCGTGTGAAACTACCCGGGGTCCAAACATCCTTGCCCAACATGGGCAACAGTTAAACTGACTCGTGCCTGCGCTCTGGGGGGGTGGTACCCACTCGCACTCTCTAGGTACCTGTTGGTGTTACTGCATTGTGCCCTAAACTAATATGTTATCTATTCCCTGCTAGCCCACCCTCTCTCACAGGCAAATCTCATACATTACCAATCGGTGTCTTCAACAGCTACTATCAGTATTCATTCGCCATTTGGGCAGTAATTTTGGGAAATAGCTGCAAACTAGTGACAGAGCCTGACATTTCCGTACGGGAGCCCGAATTGCTGCCCACGTCCGATCCGTCCCTGGCATCATGTGCTGCCAACGCATCCTCTGTCAGCAAAGTCATTTCCGACGTCTCCCGTTTTCTGGCCGGCGTCTTTCCACCTTTCTCACCAGGCCCTTCTGTGTGGTCTTCTCTCGTGCTATGCTGTGGCTCTTCCCGACGCGACGGTCCCGCATCTTGGTCTTCGCCATTGGATCCTGCGTGTGCAACGGCGTCAGCACCACCTCCATCCTCTCCGCCGCCTCCTCTGGGGATTCAAAGAAGTAGGATTTGTTGCCGTATATTATTTTGAGTCTGGCTGGTAATAGCGGTGCGTATTTTAGATTACTGTCCCGCAGTTTGCGCTTCACACCCAGGAACGTCGATCTGACTTTCTGCACCACCAGGGTGAAATCCGGATGAATAGATATGGTCTTGTCCTCAAATTTCAGTGGAGCTTTTTCTCTCGCCTCTCTCAGCACTGAGTCTCTGTCTTTGTAATGTAAGAGGCGTGCTTTTAGTGGTCGCGGTGGTGCTCCAGGCCTGGGTGGTTTCGATGGCATTCTGTGCGCTCTCTCCACACTGTATAACGGAGTAAGGTCCTTGGGCCCCACCACCTTCTTCAGCCAGTCTTCTACGAATTGTGTGGGGTTTCTCCCCTTGCTGCTTTCCGGAACCCCCAATATTCTGACGTTATTGCGGCGCGCCCGCCCTTACGCGTCATCCATCCTCTCCCAGAGCGTCTTAAGCTGCCGCTCCATGTTTTCTAGTTTCGTGGAGTGTTCTGTTTGCTGCGGTATCAGGTCATCAAGTTCGATCTTGTGCTCCGTGACCCTTTCGGCCAGTGTGTTGTGTTCGGCTTTGAGGAGGGACAGGCCCGTCGCCATGGTATCCATACGAGTCTCCAGCGCTTCCCTGGAGGCCTTGATTTCTGCTAGAATGAGGTCTAGTTTAGCCTCCTGCGTGCCTTTTCCCGTCGGCCGCACAATTTCGTTGTTCGAGGAGGCCAGTGGGTCGTCCGATCCCGTGGACTGAAGGTCTGCGTCCACCCCCCACTCTTGCATCTTGATCCTGTTTCTCCCCATGGCTCGTGTCGTTTATGTGGTGCTGCTGGTGCCCCGCGTGCACACGCAGTACCTGCTCCTGCAGGGTGTAGTTGGTATTGACAATCACCCACTGGCACTAGTCGCCACAAAGACCTCCGGTCCGTGGCCGCAAATAGGCAGATATCAGTCTGTGGGATTCCACTCGTATACACCGACTGCTCCTTCACTAACCACACCACCGGGTCCTGTTATACGTCCCGCTGGCCACCCGATGACATGCGGTGGAAGGAGGGGTCAGCCATCCAGCCCACAATGGCTCCACCGCCCACAGGATGTTGTCCCACCCACGATGGCCGGGGGGTGGGGGGGGGGGCAGGGACACACACCTCTCCGCACTTCAGGCGGCTGTCCCATGCAAAATACCTCCTTCCAGTCGGCCACAGTGGGCGTAGGCAGCAGTCCACCACTAGTCACCTGTCTGAATATGGTGTTGTGGGAGAGTCGCACCCAGCCTCCAGAGTCTATGCACAATCCAGTATAGCACTCCCTGCTATGCCAGTCCAATGCCCCGCGCTTTCATGCTGCGCTCATATCTCCTCCTCCGGCCCAGAGCTCCACTTATCTGCGTGTCCGGGAAGACCCTCCTGATCTCGGCGGTAGTGACGGCCGCCTCTGTAGTGTCAAAATGGCGCCCGCTATCCCAATCACATTTGTGACGGTGTACACCCCTCCGGGTCTGTTCAGCAGGTTTCGCACCCCGGGTTCAGCCGTCTCCAGTCGGCTTCTAACAAAATGCCCTTCACCTTCCTCCGCTCTATGACGGACTGCTCACTTGCGCTGCGGTACCGACGTCTTCCTACACCGGGCTCGTGCTCCCTCAATAATACCCCCGGCTCTGACACTCACTGCGGCCGCACCCCCGCTCAGGCGATGTCTGCTCTTCAAGTCGTGCCACCGGGTATAGCCTCAGCTCGCGTCTCTCCTGTAGCGGTACTCCGCACGTCCCTCCAGGCCTCCGACAGGTATCCCTCAATCAAGTCGCACACAGCCCGTCTCCGCCCCCTGCCTCAGGCTGCGGGTCACAGCGTGCTACGAGGCCTCTCCGGTTCCGTCTGCTCTCCACACCGCTCGGGAGCAGCTTGTAACGTGTAGCTTGGTTCCACCTGACCTCCGCACTTCTAGTAGTCGTGGGGCTAAGGTGGATCTCCCGTGGGAAACGGGATCGCAGGATAATTAGCAAAATATTAGGGCATATGACGGAGCTAGCTTAGATCACGTCCGCCATGCTCAGCTCGTGGCCACGCCCTCCGTGGCAACCCCTGTTTCAGGCTGTCTTTGGACCGATATGGTCCCTGTGCCACTGGAAAGCTGCGGTCTTGCAGAAAGGACTCAAGCCATTCCCACGTTTTACCAGCCACTCCTCCCCTTTTTAGACATTGCAGCAACGTGTGATGCGCTACAGTGTCAAATACGGCACTTAAATCCAGCAGAATCCGTGCCGCCGTCTGACCCTCGTCTACAAATTTCCGTAAGGTCTCTGTAGACAGGAGCTGCGCTGACTGTGTCGAATGGAGTGCACGGAAGCTTGATTGGGTGGGATGGAGCAGCTTATGAGCGTCATTATGGGAAGTCAGCTGAATATTAACAACCTTCTCCGCGATCTTACCGAAGTAAGGTAGCAGCAAGATAGGGCGCTGGTTGTCTAATTGCTCCATGCTAACATTTAGGCTTTTTTTCAAGGGAGGCACCACTGCCTTCCAATTTTTCAGCACCTTTCCCGAGCTAAATGATAGCTCTAATAGGTGTCTGATGTAGGGCTCTAGGATATCCACGCTACCTCTCAATACTTTGGGTGATGCAGGATCTGTAGGGGTACCCGATTTGATGTTAGCAGCTATTATGCCTAGAGCATCCCGAGGAGGGACACTGAAGGTCGTTCATGTTAATGTTATTGCCATTTATAGAGCGCACTGTTGCCCAATGGGTGTCCTGGCGCTTAAAGATTAGTGTCCAACCGAGGCATGACCAAGCGGGAGATAACCATGTGTTCGAGGCATGTGGGCTGCTGAATTCATATCTGTGCATAAATCGCCACCTAGTGTTGGGTCCGGATGATTGCACATTGTTGTCCTGGAAGAGTCTTCGAAGTATCACGAGATAGGTGGCTCCTCCCTCGGACTACAGTGCGCATGGACATCCTCTCCATCCTCAGATTGTTTTTTTTCCGCCATTGGGTTCGGATATACTTTTTAGCACTCCAAGTTCGGAATAAAGACAAACTTTTCTAAAGGCCAAAAGCCCTTCGGCTTCATCGGTATTGTTCTCGATCTGTACCGATAACCTTCTTCACCATTTGCTTGCACTCCGGTCGTCGAATCGGGCCGTTAGGTCTTCTCGACGCCACGTGGACCGACGGTCGATGGAGTGAAGTCCATTCAAATACTGCCCGCAGTGCAACTCGAAGTTCCCGCACACAGATAAGCATCCCGTGTGCAACAAATGTTTATCTCCAAGGCGGCAAGGCAAGAAATGCAGAGGTCGGCACCCGAGCCCAAGAATATCTTCGACGAAGAGGAAGAACTAGTTGACGCCGGAGACTCCGATCGAGAGGAGGATCAATACTCTGAGCACGACTCTGAAAATTATATCGACGATGAAGAACAAATTGTCGATTTAGAAGAATACGATCAAGATATCGTAGCTGTCGAAGACGACTCCAATGACCGCGCTGGGCGAACCTTGAGTACACCGCCCCATACAGACACTAACCTTTTTAAGACTTTAAGTAGGAGTAGAAAGATTCCAGGTATTCCGCATCTGAGCTTAGGGGTCTGTAATAGACTTGATTTTGTTGGAGTTCTAACTTTGAACAGAACTGAGATAGTCGGGAGGGAAAAGTGTCTGTCATTTTATCAAAATGTAATTCTAATTTCTGGCTTCTTTTCTCTTTTTAGTGGGGTTAAAATTGGGTGTTGTAGACCCAACCATGAGCATTGACTTGCGGTACTTGGGTGTGCAGCTGCCTCTTTCCTACTTCTGCACTTCCGGCCTAGAGGATGACAGTGTACTGGGTAAGTTTATAGTTAATGCTGCTGGCAATGCCTTTTCTTGTTAAAAATAGAGTTGTGAAGAAATGATGTAAACTTGTATTTACATGTCATGACGCACACAAGCAGTGTGAGCATGTTATGTTATGTACCATAACTTGTAAAGCGCAACAGCTGTCCCAGCAAAGGGGGGTCCCGGCTCTGACAGCAGAGCAACTGACGTGTGCGGGTGGAACAGATAATAGGACTATGGTGCAGGGAAAAGTTGCGTTTTAATGGCCTTTCTGAATTCTAGGTAGTTAAGGCCACGGATGTGAGCAGGAAGTGCGGTCCAGAGGAGGGCCGCCCCACTACGAAAGGAGCGGCTTCCAGCACAGACTCTCAGTGTCCGGGGGACCCACCAGCAGGTGTTGACCGGGTGTGTGTAGATGTCATAAGGGAACATATGGCGAGAGGAGCTTGGCCAGGATAATAGGGGTGGTCAATTTCAGGGCTTTGAAAGAGATGCATAGAGCCTTGAATTTAATTTGCCTGGCCACGGGCAACCAGTGAAGACGACAAATGGCGTCAGACACCGGGCAAGAACTGCCGCGTTCTATGCCCTTTGTAGCCTCAGAATTTCAGCCTTATTGGACCCAGATACTGAGAGCAGGCCTAGTCCAGTCTTGACATTGCAGACCCCTGAATGATGACCTGTCGTGTGGGTGCATCAAAGAAACCCATTGGGGCTCTTAGCCCCCATGGTAGTCCGAAGCAGGTCCCTGCCACCTTTTTGGTTTGAACTCAGAAGTTGAGGGACGAGTCCAGCCACACCTCATATTTCTCACAACCTGCTTAGTGGGGGAGGGGCAGCACTACCAAGGCTAGCGGGCCACCCAGAGTTCACTCTACTGACCATGGTCCTTCCCCACCAGCAATACCTCCGATTTGCTGGCATTCAGCTGGAGACAGTTGGTGGTCATCCACTTGGCGACTGCTGCTAGGTCACCCTGAAACTGAAGGGCGTCCCGCTCTGCGTCGTTCGAGAGCACCACCACCAAGTGTGTATCGTCTGCGTAGGAGACCATGGTCAGTCTTCTGCTCTTGGCTACTGCAGCCAGGGGTTGGACGTAAAGATTAAATAACAGGGGGCTGAGGGAGGAACCATTTCATGGGGTGTTCGCCTGAGGCATGCAGGGAGATTGTTACCACGAAAGACCTCTCATGAAGGAATGAGACAAGCCACTCCAGGGCCGGACCAATAATTCCCACCCCCCTCCAGGAGTCGCAGCAGTATGGCATGGGACACTGTGTCAATCGCGGCACCTGGATCCAATAGAATCCGTGCCGACGTTCAACCAGCATCCAGTGCTGACCAGAGATGTTCTGTCACAGCCAGGAGAGCGGACTCCGTGCTGTGACCTGGTCATCAGCCATTCTGGGAGCTGTCCAGCCTGTTATTCATGGTCAAAGTCTGACAGGAGGGAGTTGACATATGTCTCCATTATCTTCCTACCACAAATATGAAAGAAAGACACAACATTTACAAAAGATTATTCTTCTCTTGGGTCATGGAGGAGAAAAGAGGCTGACAAAGTTCTTGATTGTAAGTTAAGATTTGACAAAAGGAAAGCTGTTTAGAAAACACAAACAAATTTAGGAGACTTAGTAATGATTAGGGCACCATTTGGACGGAAGTCTTCTGAGTTATCTAAAAAGTGCATAAAGTAAAAAAAGTTCTTACAAATTCAATTAAAACTGAAGATTCTAGGATTTGGAATCTTAACA
Source organism: Lissotriton vulgaris (assembly GCF_964263255.1). Taxonomy (NCBI): domain Eukaryota; kingdom Metazoa; phylum Chordata; class Amphibia; order Caudata; family Salamandridae; genus Lissotriton; species Lissotriton vulgaris. Next base: position 146,625,241 of record NC_141697.1, on the reverse strand, counting down.
GGGTTGTTGTTGTTAATAATCCATTAGTAAACAATGATGTTGGACAAAGCCTCTGTCAAGTCTGGCGACAAGTGTCTTTCAAGTCCTTTGAGAGAAAAAAGTAAAAGGATTCTAAAACTTCCAGCAAAATTCAATGACTATGTTAGAGAATAATCTTTTGTAAATGTTGTGTCTTTCTTTCATATTTGTGGGAGGAAGATGTGTAGTAATGTGTATATTTATTTATTTATCTTGTACATAGTAGTATTTCTCCTTTAAAGATTAATTGCTGGAGAACCTGTTGTTTCTTGAAGTAGCTTCATGGTGATAGAATACTGCGGTGTGGAGAGACAGCCAGTTGCACCTGACTGATTGAACTGGATGGATGAGATCTTATTTCCTCTACAATACTTACTCAATTTCTACCTCAATCTGTACCAGCTTTATTTAAATGTGAGACTTTTACAACATCTCATGGGGATGGGCGCGTGCATTGTAAGCGAGGTTATGTTCGTGAAAACTGGGTCTAGCAGGTGGCCGGCAATATGATTCGGATCCGGAACCAGTTGCACTAGCTGGCATGCCGCAAGGTCAGCTGCAAAATTAGCCACATCAGTGTCATCCTGACTGTCCAGATGAAGGTTCAGATCCCCTGTGATGGTTAAGTTAGCGGTGTTAACCGCCAACTCGCTGACCGTCTCCGCGAGAGCTTCCTTAAAGTCTGTCGATGGCCCAGGGGGCCGGTATACTAGGAGCCCTGACATCGTATAGTTAGCGCTCAGTGTAATCTTAAAGTGTGCGCATTCGCATCCGGATACTACCTGTAATACGAAAGAATAAATAGCCTACAGGGAGCGCTAGGCCTGGCTCGACTATCATGGCATCAGCGAGGCACTTCGATAAGGAAGAGGATGTCCGGAGAGGCGTCCTCTAATAGTTCATGGACATCAGCGTAGTGTTTGCCTAAGGAGCAACAATTCAGATTAAAAATGCTAATATGCTTCCTGAATCGGGGGAGGTGGCAGCATGGTTATGGGGTTGGTGCAGCATTGAAGCCACACTGTAGACAAAAAAAGGGCTCTCAATAACGTCCCCACAGGACTGTCTGCAGCTGCTCCCTGAATTCCCAATTTTTAAAAGATTTTCTGGGCGTAGGTTAGCCTATCTCTAGTGAACGGGGCAGCATGTCTGGCGACGGACGGGCGTAGACTGGCTTTGCTTTGGCGTGCCCACTGCGTGCTTCCGCACCATCAGCCCCTTTTCACTGGGGTTGGTGCCAAGTTTTTACAAGACGAGACCGTCTCCTCACCCAAAATGGCAGAGGAGCATGGCACACCGGAAGTGGGTATTCGCCACTCACAACTCCCTCCACACAAACAGCCCGCTAATGGCTGGTGTTGGATCTGGGAGGGACTGGTGGAATCTGGGAGGCATCTATGATCATCCAATATATTCTTATGGAGAAGGGGCCAGATTGGTACTTTATCATGTTTCCAGGTGATTTGGAATGTGTTTAGAGTGTTTAATGTGTAAGCATTCTTAGAAAGTTATCATTTGAATTTTTGTAAAGCTTTAGTCAGATACTGTTTGCCCTTTAAAGGGGCTATCCATTAAAGAGGAAAAAATGCATTCTGTTTTCCCAGTCCTGCATCAACAGGAATCTCAAACAGTAAGCATTCTAGAATATTGCTTTGTTTGATAACGTCGTCTTGAGTTTAGACTTCATTCACTGAATTTGCCTTTAACCCTTTCACTGCTGGTGGGATGTTTGCACACTACTGTGCCACAGATTGTTTTTTTAAAGCATTTGGTTACTTAAGCACATGCAACTTTTTGGTCTCTTTGTGCACCCGTATGCACTATGTCTTTTTTTTAAAACATCCACGGCTGTATATTGGTGCAAACCCAACATCAAAATCGATATTAGCCTGAAGATAAAATTTCAAATGTGAAGATATGTTCACTTTTTAAACCGTTTGCTAAACATTATGTTGCCTTTCTGAAATGGGAAAACTTTCATGGAACAATAGCCAGGGTAATGTTGCCTTGAATGTTCGAAGTCCGGATGTTTTAATTGATTTCCTTTAAACCCACATGAAAACAAAAGATACCTTAGTGATCCAACATTAAATATGAGCAGTTCAAGAGCATCAAGCAAAGTATTCTAACCACCGCATTTTGACCCCAGCAATATTAGGTAGCATGGAGCACTGATAATTGTCCCTTTTGGTAGCAGAAAAAAGTTTTAAGGGGTGACTAGTCAAGTCATAAAAGCAAAGATAAGGTGAAAGAGGAAGAAGGAGCCATTTTCTACCTTTGATAGCACCAGAGTCCACACACTTTTTCAAACTTTTTGGGACACCCTCTCACCTTGCGAACAGTCACCGGTCCTAAAAAGAACTTCTTTCATCAGTGGTTAGTCTCAGCCCTCTTACATCTCCTGGCTGCATCATAGCGCACCACCAGAGAAAGCATTGGGCATAACTGTGCCATCCACTATATTCACTGCTAAAGCTTGTCTAAAGTGTAGATCTCTGAGAAGCTCAGAATTGACTAGCTCAGATTTGCTGAAGTTGTTAAAAGGATTTCAGCGAGGTATGTTCTCCTGCATATGTAAGGCTCGACATTCCAGTCATATCCCATTTATTGATGCCTGACAGCCATATTGCATGCACACAACGTGTTCTCTTAAGTGAGCGCATTTTTACATTCCAATTTTTTGGGTGATCTGCTGTAGCTTAATTGCAGTATTGTTGTGTGTCGGTATTATAGAGATCCACCCCATATCTAAAGCGCTGCAGAGTAGCTTGTTTTGCCAGGCATTATCTACTCAAAGTGACTGCGCCTGTTGAGGAGCAAAGTCCCACCCATTAACTATTAATAATTGTTGGTTTTGTCAGTACGACTCCTTTCACCCTTTCATTCCCCTAAACGGTGGTTTAAACGAACAGCTAGATCGATAAAGTCAGAACAATCAGTAGGTAGGTCAACAATCTGCGCAAGTATATCGTTAAGGTTGTTTCGACGACCCCGGTAAAACAAGGACAATATTAAATAATTTGGCCATTCACAGTCTCGGCAATGAGACGATTGAAGGACGTAATGTATGTTAATAAATCCTTATTACCCTGGCGCAAATTCAAAAGCTAATTATCACTAGCTTGAATTAACTGGTGTTTAGCAAACAGCGTTCGCATTGCTTCCTTAAAACGAGTAAAATCAGGAAGCAACGGATCGTCTTGCTCAACAAACTGGATAGACCAAGTTGCGGCTATACCACTTAATAAGGCAAATCAAAAGCTACCTTTGCCGCGTCGGAGGGAAAAGGAGCTGGATGATAAAGAAAGTGCAACTGACACTGATTCATGAATATATTGTATTTTGCATAATCTCCAAAGAAACTTTCCGGAGGGGCCAAAGAACTGGCGTGGGGGTGGTAACAGACGTTCACAGGTTGAACTACTGATGTTTCTGTAGAAGTTGTGGTAAAATGAAAACATGGAGGTTGAACCACTGGTTTAAATTTAGGCATGACATCTTCCCAAGGATTCCAATGCGGCTTATAAAGCTATAAGTCGTTTTTTAACATATTATTTTCTGGTTTTAAGGAAACATCTTCTTGCTGTAATTCTTAGAGGATTTGTGTCAAATCCTGCATTGTGGGAGGGTCTGAATCCTGACCTACAGACCTTAGTACATCGCGTGTGGTATCCATTGCCCAGGCCGATGTTAATTTTTGTGGCTTGACTTTCTGTTATGGTGTTCTCACCACCCATCTCAAAACCAGTTCGTCAGCAGGGCGATGACAGTGCCCCAACCTTCTCTGAATATTCCTCAGTTCCACTGAAAATAGAAACAGTTGCGCTGGCAAATATTCCAAGAGGGAATGGGTTTGGGATGAGGAACAAAATGCAGAGCGAAGAGACACAGCCGTATTCTGCCACCTGGACCTGCCGGGATCTTACGTGCAGAATGTGAACCCAGTGTGCAATAAATGTCTGTCCCCGGACCACGACGAGGCCAGATGCATGGCCTGCTGCAAGTTCCGGTCAAAGAAGACACTTCGGCTTCGACGCGCTGCAAGACAGTCGGAGCAGAAAACGGCACCCGACCTGGAGAACATCTTCGAGGCTGATGACGACGAGGGCGTCGATGAAGAGGATCCTGACCAACAGTCGGACCCTGCGTCGGAGCACGACTAACTATGATGTGGACGAAGAAGAAGACTACGTCCATGAGGAAGTCGTCGTCGAGGTAGGAGACGATGCAGAAGCCATTGGAGCCGTCGATGACGACTCGAGTGATGAGCAAGGCCCACCCGCAGTCGCGGGCCCAATACTGACACTGTATTTTCTAAGGTTCAGGTTGAGGCATCGCCGCAAGGCCTTAGCCAAGATCTTACTCCACATTCTATAGCCCCGCGTCAAGGCCCGGCTAAGAATATTTCTATGGAGCCATCGGTCGATCAACCACAATCAGCGGTGAAATCGAAACCGAAACCGACAGATGCTAAATCGAAACCAAAACTGCTAAAGACAGTCCTCGGATCGACGGCCTCGGATTCGTCGGCTCCAATCAAATCGAAGAGTTTTGTCGACCCTTCGAGGTCACAGCGGGGCGTCGGCCCGAAGACCGGCGCGCCAAAGCCTGCCTCTACGGTCAAGCACGTCGCACTGACGCCGTTGACGTCCAAAGATGGCGACACTTGCAAATGACTCAAGGCTAAGAAGACTCTCGATCCGAAGCTTCCAGCCTCCAAGCCAATAGTGGGCAAGGCCCTCGAGTCGACGAGCAAAGTCAACCCGAAAGAGCATGTCGCGTCGAAGCAGAAGAGCGTACCTGCTGCGCACCGGGAGCTCGAGTCGACGCAAGGCCGCAAGCAAACTAGTGATCAGACGAAGTCGGTCGGATCGAAGACCGTGCCACCCTCGATTAAGGTCGGTTTGTCTCCAATGCTTACGCCACCAATTAAATACGGACTGCCCCCAACCGCTCGACCCAAAGCGTTCGAGCCACAGAAGAGCACCGAGACGTCCAAAAAGGTGTCGGTAGTTTCAAGGTCTTGGTCCATTCAGGAGGATGTGGTGTTCCAGGCACCCTTCTATGACAATCAGTCAAAGCTGTTCATCGACTCTGATTCTGGCAGACTCACCATTCACAAACGGAAGATCGCCCCAGAACATCCTTTAGAGTCATACAAAATCCTCAAAAGAAAAAGGGACTCTGCCACCTCACCTGTTCTGTTCTTTTTAAACCTGTGGAGTCCTATGCACAAGACTATGCCTATTCTCCCACACACACCAATGAGGATGTGGGGGAGGGGTACAATGAGGATGAATTTACTTATCCTGCTGAAACAGATCAGGAGGAACCTCAACCCTGGACTGACCCTGTTGACCCTGATGAGCCACACACCTCGCCTGACACTCAGTCCTACACTGTCAAAACCTCGCCTACTGAAGATACGGCGGCGTTTAACGCAATGATTGAAAGGGCAGCCAATAACCATGACGTGGAAATGCACAGTTCAGGGGCGGTTCCTTTCGTCGCTCCGGTAACAGGGGAGCCTCTAGAGGTCAAGCATCACAGCAAGCCCAATACAACAAGGGGAGCACGCAGGCCACCTACAACAAGAACAACAGGGGAGGATATTGTGGGAACAGCACCAAGGGCAGAGGACGTGGAAATAATAATGCCAGATCCTCCGCCAACCAATAAACAGTGACGTCTTGTCACTGCCCCAGACCATATAACGCCGGTCGGGAGAAGACTTCAGCAGTTCCTGCCGGTCTGGGAAGGCATTACCACAGACAGGTGGGTGAGGCAACTTATCCTGTACGGCTATTGTCTGGAACTAACCTCCACCCCACCCCACATACCCCCAAGGCACCGTCCTATGTCCGCAGAGCACATGCACTTATTGCAGCAAGAAGTAATCTGCATGCTGCAAAAAGGGGCCATAGAACTCGTGCCTTTAGAACAGCAGGGTACAGGGGTGTACTCAATGTACTTCTTAATCCCAAAGAAGGACGGGTCTCTCCGGCCCATTCTACACCTCAGACCCCTGAACCAGTACATCTTGTCAGAACATTTTCACATGCTGACTTTACAGCAGGTTCTACCATTGCTCAGTCAGGGGGACTTCCTAGCAACCCTAGACCTAAAAGATGCATATTTCCACATTCCCATTCACCCAGGACACAGGAAATATCTCATGTTCACAGTCAACAACCAGCATTACCAGTTCAAGGTCCTGCCTTTCGGGGTCACTACTGCCCCCAGGGTGTTCACCAAGTGCTTAGCGACAGTGGCTGCGCACCTTCGAAGACAACACATCCATGTCTATCCTTATCTGGACGACTGGCTTATCCAAGCAAAGTCAGCCCAGCAATGTGCCAGCTTCATGTCCCGCACGATTAACCTCCTACAAAGTCTAGGATTTTCACTGAATTACCCAAAATCGCACCTTCAACCCGCACATGTGCAACAGTACCTAGGTGCGACAATAAACACTCTGACAGCAACAGCGCAACCAAACTCTGCCAGAGTCAACAGCATGCAATTGCTAATTCAGAAATTCAGGCCCCAACGCTCACTCCCAGCGCAGGTATTTATGCAGCTGATAGGTATGATGGCCTCCTGCATCTTCATAGTCCCACACGCGAGGCTACACATGCGTCCGCTTCAGGAGTGCTTGGCACAACAGTGGAACCAGGCTCATGGACATCTGAAAGACCTAGTGTTGGTGACCGGTCGTGCATACAACTCTCTGCATTGGTGGAACACACAAAACCTTTGCAGGGTACGACCGTTCCTGGAGCCTGTGCCACAAATAGTGCTGATGACGGACGCATCTCTCCAGGGCTGGGGAGCGCATGTCCTCCATTATACAGTGCGGGGACTATGGACGACGCAGCAGCAAAAGATGCATATCGACCTTTTGGAGCTGATGGCAATCTTCATGGCGATGAAGGCGTTCAAATTGCATTTGTGCAACAAAGTAGTGCTGATCCGGACGGACAACATGACTGCCATGTATTACATCCAGAAGCAGGGAGGCACACACTCTCCACAATTGTCTCATCTAGCCCAGAGCATGTGGAAGTGGGCCATTCAAAGAAACATGTTCCTCATGGCGGAACATCTCCCAGGCAAGGACAACCAGATGGCGGACCTGCTCAGCAGGCACAGTCATCAGATGCACCAGTGGGAGATACACCCCTCGGTGCTCTAACCAGATTTCCAGCAGTGGGGTCATCCAGAGATAGAACTATTCGCCACAAAGGAAAACGCAAAATGCCAAGCCTTCGCCGCCAGGTTCCCACACCCGCAGTCTCAGGGCAATGCGATATGGATGAACTGGTCAGGCAGATTTGCGTACGCTTTTCCTCCAGCACCGCTCATACCGCTAGTGGCACGCAAACTGTGACCGCACTCTGACGCTCATCCTGGTTGCTGCAACGTGGGCAAGGCAGGCCTGGTACACCACGCTCCTAGAACTTTCAGTGGTGCCTCACCAAACGACTGCGCCTCACGCCCAGTCTCCTCACTCAGAGCCATGGAGGCATTCAGCACCCAGATCCGCAACAGTTGAGCCTTGCAATATGGCTCCTGAGGTCATAGTTTGGCTACCTCAACTTGCCCCCTGACTGTATGCACATCATCAAGGAGGCGATACGACCTACAACTAGGGCATGCTATGCGGCCAAATGGAAGCGATTTGTCATTTACTGTTCCAATAATGACATTAGTCCGCTAGATGCGTCCACGCAAAACATCATATGTTATTTGTTGCATCTGTACAGATGCAATCTGGCATATAGTTCCATCAGGATACATTTGGCTGCCATGGCGGCATATCTTCAGAACAGACAGCATCTTTCCCTTTTTAGGGTGCCTGCCACTAAAGTTTTTATGGAAGGACTCTAAAGAGTGATCCCTCCCAGACACCCTCCTTCACCTGTCTGGAATCTGAACTTAGTTCTCACCAGACTAATGGGACCACCCTTTGAACCTCTTCACTCTTGTGAGATGCAGTTTCTTACATGGAAAGTGGCTTTTCTAGTAGCAATCACATCGCTACGAAGAGTTAGTGAGCTTCAAGCCCTAACTATTCACGAGCCTCTCATACAGATTCATGCTAATAGGGTAGTGCTACGTACCAACCCTAAATTCATGCCTAAGGTGGTGTCGCATTTCCACATTAATCAAACCATAGAATTGCCCGTTTTCTTCCCAAATCCAGATTCTGTGGCAGACCGAGCACTGCACACATTAGATGTTAAAAGAGCTCTCCTGTATTATATAGACAGGACAAAAGATTTCAGGAAAACTAAACAACTGTTTGTTGCCTTCTCTCCAAAACACAAAGACAACCCCATTTCCAAATCAGGTATAGCCAGATGGATTGTTAAGTGCATACGGATTTGTTATCAAAAAGCTAAACGCACATTAACAATTCCGCACGCAAATTAGGGGCATCCATGGCTTTCCTAGGTAACATTCCCCTAGAGGATATATGTAGACCAGCCACATGGACCACCATACATACATTCACCAAACACTACTGCGTAGATGTACACTCCAAACAGCAAGCTGCTGTGGGACAGGCTGTTCTCAAAACTCTTTTTCAGACTGCTGCAGCTGGCACGGGCAACCATCGCTAAGGAGGTAACTGCTATTTATTGTATGCACAGATATGAATTCAGCAGCCCACATGCCTTGAACGGAATATGCTACTTACCAGTATGCATCTGTATGCATCTGTTCTTGGCATGTAGGGCTGTTGACATTCATATCGTCCGCCCTCCTCCCCGGTGCCTATCACAGCTGTAGCACTCAGAATCATTCTCAGGCATGGTCATCCCTTATTGTATTACACTCCATCTCTGCCACAATGGCAAAAAACAATCTAAAGATGGAGAGGATGCCCATGGGCACTGTAGTTCGAAGACTCTTCCAGGACAACAATGTGCAATCATCCGGACCCAACACTAGGCGGCGATCTATGCACAGATATGAATGTCGGCAGCCCTACATGCCAAGAACAGATGCATACTGGTAAGTAGCATATTCTTGATATCCCATGTATATGCGAAGAAAACGGAATGAAAGCACTGATACATTCATGTATTCAAACATAAGAATTCTACTAGCATCGCAAGATATGTAAGTCACAGTAATGCAGCTAAAATATTGATACATTGTTTAAGTAAAAAACGCGAGTATCCCATTAGCCTCATAGGATACGTGAAGCTCAATACTCGTAAAATAAAAAAAAATAAAAAAAACAAAAACTGAATGTCCCAAAAGCCTCGAACGCTTTGTTTTCAGAAAGTTAAAAAAGTGATTATGAATACTAAATAAAATAAAATGCAGCCAGAAATGCACCAAGTCAGTCGACATGCATTCACTGGACTTAGCTGTCCCGAAGTGATGAATGTCCTTTGTTCCTGAATGCTGCTGGGCCTCTTTCCAGTTGCTGTATACCAAGGCATGAATTCGGAAACTCTTCCAGACACGGCCGTGTCAAAACACAGTCAAGTACAGCTTTCCAGTAGCGCGGCTATTTATAGCGTGCTCATGGTCGTTTGCGACCGAGTTTACAAAGTGCATGTTAACAGATTCCAGGAAGATTGGGAAAAACACGTGGCTGTCAGGAAGCTGGGTTCCTGGCAACCATAAACAACGCACACTTGCTCAATGCGTTTATTGCAAGGAATTACACATTAGGCATGCATTCACTAGAAGGTCAGCATGGGCAATTATGTAAGGTACACAAAAATATACAGGGCACCACAACAAATTCCTAAGCAGGCAATAGTTAAATATAAATAGCAACAATTTATGTCTGTATGCGTGTTTATTAAACATGACTCTGAATAATTACATGATTTAACTGATGACCCTGTGGATGCTGACATATTACGCAAGGAATGAAAACAGATGTTGTTTGTCGATTCCTGACATAGTGTGGTGACAGCGAACTTGGGGTATAGTAGATGGTATATAAGTTCTTTTGAAAATGGTGTTTCCCACCCAGTAGGATGTGTTTCGGGGTAACCCGACTTGTATTGACATAGTAAATCAGTATTTGTGAGTTTACTATGTGCTCTACTACTTTTTGCCTTAAGTTTGCGCTGTAGCAATACCATGGACTTGCTTTACTAGGACTTGTAGTCTGCACAATCAGTTAGGTAAAATGTTCACATATCGTTAAATTGTCGCAGAATCACTGTTTTTTTTCTTCTTTTGTGTCCTCATTTATGTTGTAAGTTAAAATATGAGTAGACAAAGATCCCATTTTTGGCCTGTACTTTGTTTCCTATAGTTTTCGGGAAGGGAATGCCTTCTCACCTTACAGTGGAATTTTGCCCCAGGATCTCCGAATTCCTTAGTGTGTCTCTCCTGGAGCCACCAGGATGACCTTCCCCAAATTCATTTTATTGCATAGTAAGTAATCATTGGATGTCCCTCCCTACCCTGCCTTCACATTTTATTTTATGTTTTGTTCCCACCTTTCCCAGAATTTGGTCCTGTTACTCTTCCCTCGTTATCGATCCAGTTTCCTATACCTCTCCACGGAGGCTCCTCATTCATTTAGTGTCGGGGTTTGCTAGTATCCACTTTAATACATATCTCTCTCCTGGCCAGTATGATCAACATAAACAGTAGCTGTTTGTGCCTATTATTTGATGCTAGCGGTGAGTCATTTTCTTCCATTATACCAAAAATGTTTGTAACTGTTACCTCAATATCTTGTCGGACAACTTTTTACCGCTTTCCTGTTCATTTTGGTCAGCTTTCCTGGCGTCCAGTATGCCCCATGTAAAGTAAAAAGATGGTTCTTTCTGAGAGGTGCGGATAATATGTGTCATTATGTAGAGCAGGATACTTGCCAAAAACGCTTTTTGTAGGGAGCTTTCTTCCATAAGTTCATCGGTAGAGTGAATTCCTCTTCCCCTGCTTGTACCATTTCGATACTTCCTTTTTTGCTGACTCACTTTGTAGATCTTTTTCCAACTCCGTTTTGTCTTCTTGCGATTCTTTCAGGTCTTTTGCCCAGCTTACCAACTGATAGTATTTAAACCTGGATAGTTTTCCATCTGTGCTTGTTGATAAGGAGTCCCAGCTTTTCCAACGACTTTCTTGTAACAGTTGCCTCAGAATCACTGTTTATGATGCATGTTTCATTTGATGATTCAAATCAAATTATATGGAAAGTATAAAAATATGTGTGCCCCTTGAAGATCAATATTATATTGAGGACAGAATATTGAAAATAAAAATATCGACTTGATAGTCAGTCAAGATTTTCTATACCCAGCTCTACATACAAATGTACCTATCCGGTACGTATATCTTTGTTACATAGCTGTGGAGTTGGGACTAGTGAACCTGTACTGTTGACTCTGGGTGTCCTGGTGTGTGAACAATACACAAGCACTATAAAGTCAGAGATTGCTTAGATGTTTTCCTTTGTTTAAAAAAAAAAAGCCTAAAAATGTCTGGCTCCTTGATGGTGCAAGGACTTATAGCTCTGCATTGCAATGTTTTTCTTGTACATAAAAGCATTGTGAGATGAAGAAGCTGTGTAAAATTGCATTTGAAAGTGGCCATGTCCCACCCTTTGGTTGATTTGTCCTGTTGGTGGTGGGTAGGGCTGGGCTTCTCCTTCCACCCTGTTCCCCACCGCATCTTCTAATTTGTGAGGGGAGCGGGAGATATAGAGGGAGTGAAGGCCGGCCACTGGAGGGAGGGGCAGGGGGAAGGAGGAGTGAAACTCCCTGCAAAGAGCACTAAGCTGATAGAAGAGCAGAGTATCCATGGGGCCAGAATCTGCCACCAGAGAGAAAAAAGTCCTGCTAGGGTAAAAGTCAGACGACTTGGAGAACCCCTAAGCTTGTAGCACGTTTAGCCATACCAGCCGTCTGTAAGGGGGAGGGGGGAGAGGGGAGGTAAATGTCGGATTGTGAGCAATGGGCATGGCATTTGCAGAAAGCATGCTAAAACTAGAATATCTCCGAAGGCTGTTCCAGGCCCAACGTAAAGTCTCGACCGTGTCAATCTCACAGAGGTTTCAGGGGAGCAAAAAGCTCTGTCGAGAGCGGCCAGGGGCTGCAAGGCCTGCCTCCACTGTCATATGCAGCTGGAAATGTGTTGGATAAAGGCAAAAGTGAAGAAAGCTAGCTGGGGCTCTAAGGGCGTAAAGCTTAATGTCTGGGGCACTCACACCCCTCGCGATAGCGGAAGAGTCGATATGCTATAGGCGACTCTGGGCTGCCGGTCCACCCAGACAAAGGAGATAATCCGAGAGCAGAGCCTACGGAAGAAGTGAGCAGTGAGGGGAATAGGAACATTTACAAATAAGTACAAGAACTTTAGGAGTACAACCATCTTATTGATGGCGATATGACCCGCCAGGGAAAGGGGAAGGTGCGGCCAGACCTGGACCTTAGACTCTAACCAGTTCACAGCGCGGCCGAAATTAGACTTCCAGAGCTCGTCCACATCCCTCCCGAGCCAGATTCCGTGGTACCGTGTGGCTCGAATTGTCCAGACAAATGGAAAATCAGGAGTAAAGGGGACTTTAGCGCCGGTAAGGGGGAAAAGGATGGATTTACTCCAGTTAATTTGGATACCAGAAAGACCCCTGAAGTGGACCACCACGCGGATCATGGAGGCGAGATTCTCCTGGGGGTTATTAACGTAGAGTGTGACATCGTCCGCGTACGTGGAAACGACCAGGGCACGAGCAGCGAAGCCGAAGCCTCTTTGCGTGTGGTGCTGTCGGAGTTGCGCGGCAAGAGGTTCCATAGCGAATAGCATGGATGAAAGAGGGCACCCTTGCCTTCTCCCTCGCGCTATAGGAATGGGTTCCGAGATCTGTCCTTTGATCCTGAGGCGGGCTATTGGGAGGTTTTCCCACCCTGGAAGAAGTTTAACGTCTGGCATTGCCAGGTGTAAATTTCCAACCTTTCTCAGTATGGCAAAAGATTAGAGAAGAGCTGGTAAAAACCCTTAAAACATGCAAGTTAGTAGGTTTGTACATACTCAAAAGGGTATTCAAATCCTCAAACTATTGCTTAACACTACCTTCAAGTGTGTAGATCTGTAGAAAGGTGGCAAAATAGGGGATTTGCTAGTATTCAAACCCTACTGTGGTATGAGCCCCGACATAATCAAAGAGGCTAGATCAGAACTCTTTTATAATGAGATTTCTGCTATAATTTGTCACTACGCTGCATGGCAGTAAAGGGACAAGTGGATTTGGTTAGAGGGCGAGTAGATTTATGAAGCAACATGCAACATGGACAAGTAGATATTTTATTAAATTCCACACCTCTGTAAACTATTACAGGTAAATAGTTGTTTTGTATTTTATGCTGTTCACTTTACTTTAATCCTTTGTATAATTAATTTTTAGAAAATGTGTGCCTTCTTTGCCCCTTATGCTGGATTGTAACAGAGCAAAATAACAGCTTTCAAGATATTCTCACATCGGTTTTATGTTCTATCTCTCAGTGTACTGTTAGTGTTTATTGTTGGTCCTTCTTGGCATTAAGGTTTGATTTTTGGAGAAACCTTTTGGGCATCTGCTTATTGATGTGAGGAATACAATATTTCTAATGTTAATTGTTAATTTGATTGTTTCTCTCCACAGATTGTCTTTCTATTCTTCTCACTTTCTTGCTTCCTTCCTCTGCCAAATGACATGTGACTTCTAGAAGCTCAATTAATTTTGTGTATTGTCTCATTAGATTTGCTGCTTAAATCAGATTATAATCATGTGTTGGTCATAAACTCCACTGGTAGAAAGATTGTTACCACTGATGTCTAAGTAAATAACTTGATATTTTTTTCCTCTCATAGATCATGGACAGTCATTTATTTCTAGGACTGGAAAAACCACTGACGTCACAAAGATAAAGGGGTGGCGGGACAAGTTTTCAACAAATACCTCTTCCAATACTGAAGGTAATTTATCCAATGAGCGCCTTTAAATGCTTGAGATTGTTTTTTATTTGCAGCATACTTCATTATGTTAAGTAGTTAAATGCACACCTTAATGTATTGATATATTGTGCTTGCTGATTGGGATGTTAAGAATGTAGTTTGCTTTGGAAATTGCGTGCTAGCTTTTGCTTTTGTTTGCTAGCTGTCTCTGATATCCTGTATGATTTGTCAAAAATTTTAAAGATTTCAAAAAAGCTTGCGGCTTAAAGCAGGAGCACCTTGAGAAACAAGTTATGTACCTTTATTATCACACTTTCTGGTGGAGACTTTATCTAACTGCAGATTCTTCTGCTTTTGAATCCTCTGAGAGGTCAGAATGGATCTGGACATTTTTCTATAGTAGATCTAATAGGCTTTCATTGCATTCCACAGCAATTTCATCCCACCTCTGGAAGAGATGAGACAGAGTTGTGTAATCCCTTAATTCTCTTCCAGGGGATACTCCTCAATAGTCATAAGCACTGAACGTGCGTGACCCCGAAGCAATAGCCAATTATATGCATATATCTACATATATATATATATATATATATATATATAAATACACATAAAAAACCCATATATATATATATATATATATATATATATATATATATATATATATATATATATATAATATGCATATACACATAAATATGCAGCCTGAAATACACGATACTAGGCTAAAAAAACTGCCATTATTGCATGTAACACTTTTACATTTGCTAAATAAAGACATATGTAATACATTATATGATAATGTAAAGAAGAAACACTGCCTTTATTTCCAAAGATAAAACAGGCAGGATCATAGAGGCAGATTTATCCTACATAGGCTGCATAGTAACAACTGAAAAACTTGGCGCCGTGCCTTAAAGACCTCCATGAGCCTCCAGGGTACCATCATGCACCACAGGTGACAGTTAGGTCAGTTCTTTTTTTCCGGCTCCTTCTGTGAGGATCCTGGAGCATTGAGCTCGCCAGTTTGTGATATTATATCACTGTAATCTGGTATTTCTCTAATTTTTTCGTCTTTACTCGACGTCTTTAGTCATTGTTTGACTAATTCAACAATTTGTTCCTGGTTTTTGACTATTTTTCCAGTCATAATGCCGGCCTTGTTTGTTAAGTGTCCGGCCTGTGGTTAAAAAAATGGCCAAGTCAGACCCTCATTCGGTCTGTGTAGCTTGTTTACCATCTTCTCACAAGCCAGAACTCTGCTACCACTGCAGCAAGTTGTCTAACCGAACTCTCAGGTAGAGGGAGAAAAGCAGGCTACAGTCCCTGTATGACAGAGGAGAAACTGTGAGTGGAAGAGAAGATGTTCATTCCAAGAGGCCTTCTTCTCAGCACAAAGAGCGCAAAGACAAAGGGGAGAAGAGAAAACATTGGTCCCCTACTGCGTCGAGGGACAGATCTTCTTCTAAGGTACCTCTGTGTTCAAAATCGGCATCGAAATCACCATCGCGGCGACCGTCGACGACGAGGCATCCTTCGCCGTCGAAGAAGATCATGCTGTCGAAGCAAGGTGAGAAGAGACATGAGAGTAGGCGGTCCAGGTCCGGCTCGCCTACGACTGCAAGAGGGCGGGACTCGACGCCTAAGAGACCATCGCCGCCGAGGAAATCGCCGCCGAGGAAATCGCTGCAGAGGAAATCGATGCCGACGAGGAGATCGCTGTTGAAGAGATCGTCGTCGAGGAGGTCGTCGTCGGCGACTCCTGCACCTTAGAAGCCTAGGACGGTGTCTAAAGACCGGTCTAAGGCTAATACTATGTTTTCTGGGAGTTCCTCTTCCTCCCCTGAACTACAGATTGTGAAAGCCTCTCCAGAGCCCTCGAGAGCACATTCACCTGTTCAGCCCGCAACTAATATCTCGCCGCGCTGGCTGGGAGAGATTAAAGACTGGAAGATAAGGAAAATAAATCTTCCAAGTTCTTATTCCAGGTCTCCTGTGTCTGCAAGACCTGCTTCAAGATCAAGATCCTCTCAAAGACAGTTGGTGCACTCTCCGAGAAGACGTGAGCGTACTCCTCCGAGAAAGTCTCCATCAGTGAGGAGGTGGACTTCACCTTTGTCTATATCGTCACGTTGCCATTCTTCGAGGAGGCGCAATACTAGATCCTCTACAAGATCTACAAAGTCGAAAAGGGGCTATTCGCTGACACTGTCATCAACTCCTCCAAGTAGGATTTCACCGATTGATGGCGTGATTACCTTTAATGAGGTTCTCTGTCGTGGAGCAGCTATCGAAATGCCGGTCTCTACCACCAAGACAACGGTCATTTCAAGACTGTAGTAGTGTGGCTCACTGGTTAGAGGCGGCAGACCCGAGAGCAGAGGACGGCCCGGGACCAGGGTTCGATTCCCGGCGCGGCAGGTTTCTGGACCAGGGTCAGCGGACTCGATAATTCTCTCGCCTCGGTGCCCACTCTGATCAGCGATCACACTCTGCAACTCTGGGCATTAGCTTGCCTCATCTTCACTAACGGCCCCACCAGACCGCCGGGGATGTCTGGTCTCACCCCGGAGATACCCATTAAGGGACCATCTCTCAGGGAAGCCAGGAAGGGTTTCGCAGTGGTCGAAGCGCCTTGGGACCCTCCGGGTAAGTAGTGCGCTATATAAATGCCTATACATACATACATATAAATACATACATACATACATACATACAGTAAGGCTATGGACTCAGTAGGAAAGAGAATGTGTGCCACCTCTGCTTCCTACATGAAAGTCGCCAGCGCTTCAGCTTTGCTGGGTCGCTATGACCGTGCCCTATGGGACTCCATGTCTCGTTTCGCAGAGAAGCTTCCAAAAGAAGACAAACACGATCTTCTGGAGATCTTACATGAAGGTGGGCTAGTAGCTAACCAGGGGATTAGTGCAGCTGTTGATGCTTCTGACTTATCTACGCATGGTTATGCGCCAGGCGCTCCGCTTGGTTGAGGCTCACGGGTCTTAAGCCTGAGGCACAACACCGAATTCTTAACCTGCCCTTTAACGGAAAATCACTCTTCGGATCACATGCCGATGATGAGATGTCACGTATGAAAACAGAACTTGATACAGTGAGAGCTGTTGGTCTTGAGAAAAGGAAGGATTTTAAGAAAAAATACTATCCGTACGACAGGAGACAGAACCAGCAGAGGGTTCAAACCCCTCAATGGTCGTCTCAGCAGAATCAGGGAAGATCTCCGTTCTCCCAGCATCGTCTTGGTCAAGGAAGAGGTGGCATTTCCAGGCAGTCTGCACCTGGAAACAAGCAGTAGCAACAAAAACAGTGAGTTTTTGCTTCCCCTGAGCCCGTTACCCACTCCGGTGGGGGCAAGTGTTCATTTTTGCCTGGAAGAGTGGACAAACATCACAATAGACAAATGGGTTCTGAATATTGTAAAGAATGGATATGCCATCAGATTCAAGTCCCCTCCGCCTTCCATTCCTCCTCAAAAGTCTGTGACCCATCGTATTCATCTTTTGAGACAAGAAGTGTCTGCCTTGATCTTAAAGAATGCCATCGAGGAGGTCCCAAAGAAACAGCGTCAGCAAGGCATTTACTCCCAATATTTTCTAGTTCCAAAGAAAGGTCCAAACAAGGAGTTCAGGCGCATACTAGATCTCCGGCGCCTCAACAAGTTCATTCGGCGAGAAAAGTTCAGAATGTTGGCATTACATCAAATAATTCCATTTCTGCATCAAGGGGACTGGATGTGCTCCATAGATCTACAAGATGCTTATTTTCACATCCCCATC
The DNA here is from genome assembly GCF_964263255.1 of Lissotriton vulgaris. Classification (NCBI taxonomy): domain Eukaryota; kingdom Metazoa; phylum Chordata; class Amphibia; order Caudata; family Salamandridae; genus Lissotriton; species Lissotriton vulgaris. The sequence continues at coordinate 146,607,515 of NC_141697.1, read as the reverse complement.
GCCCCAAAGCATCGGAGGTTTCTAAGGTTTTGCCTCCAAACAAGCCACTTCCAGTTCACAGTCCTACCCTTCGGGCTAAAGTCAGCTCCTCGCACGTTTTCAAAGTGCATGGCAGTCATAGCGGCTTTCCTGAGGAAGAAGCACATTTTCGTCTATCCCTACCTAGACGATTGGCTGCTGAAGAGTGTGTCTCCGATTCTGCTTCAGCAACATCTCACGTTCTGCATACATCAGCTGCGGAGACTTGGCCTGCACGTGAATTTCAAGAAGTCTATCCTCAATCCAATGCAGAGGATACACTATCTAAGCGCACTTCTGGATTCAAAGGATGCAAAAGCGTATCCTTCGGAGGAGAGACTATCCTCTATTCTCCTCAAGTGTCAAACGCTACTGAAGACTCCTCATCCCACGGCCAGGCAGATCTCGTCTCTTCTAGGGTCCATGGCTTCATGCATTTTCCTTGTTCCAAACGCCAGGCTGCACATGAGACCTCTTCAACAGTCTCTGGAGGACCAGTGGCCCCAATTTTCAAGTCGTTGGGAGGACAAACAGTCACTACCCTGGTCAGTACAGATCTCCATCCGATGGTGGATGCAGCGGAGTCATCTGGTAGTGGGAGTCCCTTTCCAGGAGGACATGCCCAGACAATCACTGGTGACGGATGCGTCCCTTCAGGGATGGGGCGCCCATCTGAGATCGCTTCAAATTTAAGGAGTGTGGTCAGAGAAAGAAAGACTGTATCACATAAACATGTTGGAAGTCAGAGCTGTCCACCTAGCTCTCAAGGCTTTCTTTCCCGCGATCAAGACATCCTCCCTGCTTGTTCAAACGGACAATACAACAACGATGTACTATCTGAACAAGCAGGGCGGAACGAGATCCAGACCTCTGTTGCTCGAAGCGCAAGCAATCTGGAAGTGGCTTCTGGCTCGGGGTATGAGCATACCAGGTGTCCTCAACATCCAAGCGGACGACCTAAGCAGACACTTCGCAGAAGCACACAACTGGGTCTTAAAAGAAGAAGTAATAAAAGATGTCTTCCAGGCCTGGGGGACACCAGAAATCGATCTCTTTGCAGACGCCGAAAACGCAAAATGCCGCATCTTCGTGTCCAGATACCCACAACGAGGGTCTAAGGGGAATGCTCTATGGATGGACTGGTCAGAGACATTACTCTACGCTTTTCCACTGATTCCACTCATTCCCTTGGTGTTCAAGAAACTGTACAAGTCCAAGACAGACATGATCCTGGTGGCTCCGGATTGGCCACGCCAATGTTGGTACCCGGATCTCCTGTATCTGTCCAAAGTACCGCACAGGATGCTTCCTTGCTGTCCGGATCTACTGACCAGAGGGAACAGCAGACTGTTCCATCCCAACCTGCCGTCCCTGAAGCTAGCAGTATGGCTCCTGAAGTTCGTCCGATATGGGCACTTGGGCCTCTCGCAGGACTGTATGCACATTTTGAGAGAGGCGAGGAGAGCTCTACAAGAAAGTCGTATGCTTTCAAGTGGAAGCGGTTTTTCATGTGGTGTGTTGCTGAAGGTCATGACCCGATTCGAGGTTAAGAACAGGTACTGTTACCATACTTACTTTCTTTGGCCAAAGCAGGTTTACAGTATTCTTCTATAAAGGTCCATCTGGCAGCAATAGCAGCATATTGAAAGTCTCCCACTCAGGTTTCTTTCTTTCAAATGCCAGTGGTAAAGGATTTTCTGGAGGGTCTCAAGAAAGTTTACCCTCCGGTGAGGGCTCCCTCTCCACCGTGGGAGTTGAATGTGGTTTTGTCCAAATTGATGGGTCCCCCATTCGAACCTATTCATAAGGCGTTACTTCAACATCTGTCGTGGAAGGGGGCCTTCTTAGTAGCTATCACTTCTGCGTGCAGGGTGAGTGAGATACAGGCTTTTTGTTCTACAGAACCTTATCTCATTTTCCATGCGAATAGAGATTCCTTCCTAAGGTGATCTCGGCTTTTCACATTAACCAGTCAGTTACACTGCCTACGTTTTTTGCTAGTCCGAACACTCCAGCTGAAAAAGCTCTACACTCTTTGGACCTAAAAAGAGTGCTGACATTTTATCTTGACAAGACCAAGAGTGTTCGAAAATCTGATCATTTGTTTGTGAACTATGGCCCTCTGAATACAGGCTTGTCTGCATCTAAGAGGTCCATTTCTAGATGGATTGTTTCATGCATTATGCTATCTTATCAGTTGGCACGGAAACAGCTCCCGGGCAAGCCGAGAGCGCATTCCACTAGAGGAAAAGCTGTTACGATAGCAATGCTTAAAAATGTTCCTAATCATGAAATTTGTAAGGCAGCTACTTGGCGTTCGGTCAATACCTTTGCACGCCATTACTGCCTTGATTCTGAAACTCAGGCGGATGCTCAAGTTGATCAAGCATCCCGAGGAATTTGTTTGGGTAATGTTTATTAGTATACTGTTTAGAGAGACTGGTATTTGTCCGCAGGGAATGGTATGGGCTTGCTACTCTATTCAGTGCTTATGACTATTGATGAGTATCCCCTGGATGAGAAGGATAAGTTACTTACCTGTAATCCTAGTTCTCTTCCAGGGGAATACTCATCAAAGTCATAAGCAAACTCCTCCCCGGGCGAATACCAGGACTATCTATTTTTCCATGTTACCTATGCTGTGATTACACTGTTATACGCCGTCCAAAAAGAACTGACCTAACTGTCACCTGTGGTGCATGATGGGAGTCTGGAGGCTCATGGAGATCTTAAAGGCACGGCGCCAGGTTTTTCAGTTGTTACTATGCAGCCTATCTAGGCTAAATCTGCCTCTATGATCCTGCCTGTTTTACCTTTGAAAATAAAGGTTGTGTGTTTCAAAGAAACCCAGGGCAGTGTTTCTTCTTTACATTATCATATAATGTATTATATATGTCTTTATTTAGCAAATGTAAAAGTGTTACATGCAATAATGGCAGTTTTTTTAGCCTAGTATGTTGTATTTCAGGCTGCATATTTATGTGTATATGCATATTATCTATATATGTGTATATATATATATATATATGTTTTTTTATGTGTATTTATATATATATATGTAGATATATGCATATTATTGGCTATTGCTCCGGGGTCCCGTATGTGGGCGGGACTTTTCAGTGCTTATGACTTTGATGAGTATACCCCTGGAAGAGAACTAGGATTACAGTTAAGTAACTTATCCTTCCGTGCCCTCAGACGTGTAGTAGCTGACAAATTGGGATATCAGCAGTATGCAGTCGTTAGCGTGGACCCTTCGACTACCAAAGGTCTACTCCATTGAACAGGAAGGTGGGCGGGTGGAGAGGAATCTGTGGCTAGAGTATCCACCAGAAAGAATGTTGCACTGAAGTAACTTTTTCTTCTGATGGATTCTTCTAATTGCAGATTTCTCACCTTCTGAATCAGCATCAAGGCAGTGCCTACCCAGAGGTGCTGGGTCTGCAAAATAAATTGACACCAGGAAGTCCTGCAGGATTGAGCAAGTGAACTCGCCTTCCTTGTGGGCCTAAAAATCACTATAGTGGTGCCTGATGAAAATATGGATAAATGGTTGTATAGAAGCTTGAAGTTCAAAATGCCCACTCTGGATCAGGGCTTGTCTGCTCTCTACCCACAAGATTGGATGGTGGCACTGGACCTGGAGGACGCTTATTTTCATATTCCCGTCCTGCCGGTCCATCGGTGTTACCTGCAATTCACGGTGCGCCAGGAGCATTTTCAGTTCACTGTGCTCCCCTTTGGCCTTACCAGCACCCCTCGGTGTTCACGAAGGTGATGGCGGTGGTTGCAGCTTATTTGCGCAGATCAGGGGTTTCGGTCTTCCCCTATCTCGACGACTGGTTGTTCAAGGCAGACTCGCCCCAGACGGACATCTCCCACCTCCAGAATACAGCTGTGCCGACGTCGCACCTGATTCCCTCCCAGAAGCTCCTTTTCATCAGAGCGGTTCTGGGCATGGCGCAGTTTTGGATTTATCCTCCCGAACAGCGAGACCAGGAAATTCGAGCTATGCTTCCGCTCTTTTAGCCCTTCTCCTCGGTTTCGGTCAAGAAGACCTTGAGGCTGCTGGGACTCATGGCCTCCTGCATCCTGCTAACCAACCATATCTGAAAATGACACGTTAGTGATAAGTTCAAGTTCAAGTTTGGCATTTGTATAGCGCGCTACTCACCCATAGGGTCTCAAGGCGCTTGAGGGAGGGGGGAAGTTACCTATCAAATATCCAGGTTTTAAGTTGTTTTCTGAATGAGAGGTGGTTTTGAGTAAGGCGGAGGTGGGTGGGGAGGGAGTTCCAGGTTTTGGCCGCAAGGTAGGAGAAGGATCTTCCCTCCCATGGTGGACCTGTGGATGCGTGGTATTGCGGCGAGGGCTTGATTGGACGATCGAAGTTTGCGGGTGGGGGTGTAAAAGGAAAGACGCGTGTTGAGGCATTCGGATCCTAGATCGTATAGGGCTTTGTGTGCATGGGTGAGGAGACGGAACGTTATTCTCTTGCTGACGGGAAGCCAGTGGAGGTCTTTCAGGTGACTGGAAATGTGCGCTCTTCGGGGGACATCTAGAATGAGTCTGGCTGAGGCGTTTTGGATACGTTGGAGTTTTTTCTGTATTTTGGCTGTGGTTCCGGCATACAGGGTGTTTCCGTAGTCTAGTCGGCTAGTGACCAATGCGTGGGTAACCCTCTTTCTTGTTTCGGTGGGGATCCAACGGAAGAGGTTCTTGAGCATGCGTAGGATGTTGAAGCATGAGGAAGAGACGACGTTGACTTGTTTAGTCCTCGATAGGGAGGAGTCTAGGATGAAGCCCAGATTACGTGCGTGGTCCGTAGATGTGGGTGCGGTTCCCAGAGCCGGTGGCCACCATGAGTTATCCCAAGCGGAGGGGGATGATCCTAATATGAGGACTTTGTTTTATCCGAGTTAAGTTCTTCTTTAACCCCTTCGTGTAGATTGGTTTTGGCGGTGCTTGGGTCTTTGGTGATGGAGAGGATCAGCTGGGTGTCGTCTGCGTAGGAGATGATGTTGAGGTTGTGTTGCCGAGCGATGGATGCGAGGGGACTCATGTAGACGTTGAAGAGTGTGGGACTGAGTGATGAACCTTGAGGTACGCCGCAGATGACTTCGGTGGCCTCTGATCTGAAGGGGGGGGAGGCGGACTCTTGGGTTCTTCCGGCGAGGAACCAGATGATCCATTTCAGTGCTTTTCCTTGAATTCCGATGTTGCTGAGGCGATGTATAAGAGTGCTATGACAGACTGTGTCGAAAGCTGCTGAGAGGTCACGAAGGATGAGGGCAACTGTTTCTCCATTGTCCAATAGTTTTCGGATGTCGTCTGTTGCTGCGATGAGGGCGGTCTCGGTGCTGTGTTTGGCTCGGAATCCGGACTGTGATGGGTCGAGTGATTTGTTGGATTCGAGGAAGGCTGCTAGTTGACTGTTGACCGCTTTCTCAATGACTTTGGCAGGGAAAGGGAGGAGCGAGATAGGGTGGTAGTTTTTAAGTTCTGTGGGGTCTGCTGTGGGTTTCTTCAGGAGGGCGCTGAGTTCGGCGTGTTTCCAGCTTTCCGGGAAGGTCGAGGAGTTGAAGGAGCAGTTGACGTCTCGAAGGTGGGGAGCGATGATGGAGTCTGCTTTGTTGAAAATGTTGTGGGGACATGGGTCGGTTGGCGATCCTGAGTGGATGGAGTTCATCAGGCGGATGGTTTCTTCAGTGGTGACTGGGTTCCAGTTGCAGAGGTTGTTAGGAGTGGGGTTTAGGTCGGAGGTGGGTGGGGTGGACTGGTCACCGGACTGGTTTACGAAGCTGTTTTGTATGTCGGCGATTTTGCTGTAGAAGAATGAGGCTAGGGAGTCGCAGAGATCTTGGGAGGGAGTGATGTTGTTGGCGCCGGCAGAGGGGTTGGTAAATTCTTTTACGATGTTGAACAGTTCCTTGCTGCTGTGGGCGTTGTTGTCGAGACGATCCTTGAATGCTGTTTTCTTAGTGGATCGGATCAGTTGATGGTGTTTGCGGGTGGCGTTTTTGAAAGTGGCTAGGCTTTCGGTGGTTGGGTTTCTTTTCCAGGCTTTCTCGAGGGTGCGGCATGTCTTCTTGGATTTCTTAAGTTCATCATTGAATATCCCCAGGCGTCAGACTGGATTCAGAAATTTTTGCGTAGCAATACCCCTGCGCGTCGGTAGGCGTCATTCGCGGTTCCGCGTCCGTCGTTGGCGTCGTTAGCGCCGGAATTACGTTGTCGGAGTACTTTGACGCCGCCCATGCGCGCTGACTTCAGTTCTTCTTTGTTCCGCGCCAGCTAGCGCAGATCCGGAGAAGCTCTACCCCATGTCATTTTTTGACTAAACTTTTTGATCATTTATTTCCTCGAGTCTTCGACTCTTATCGGTGCCGGTAGGGATGCCCGGGTTCAAACCCTGTTCGAAGTGCGACCGACTGATGTCGGTTACGGACCCCTATCGCCGGTGCCTGAAGTGTTTAGGCCTCGACCACGACGAGCGCACCTGCTCCGACTGCCGGGCCCTGACGTCTAAAGCTAGGCGGGAGCGGTCCCACAAGCGACTCGAGCTCCGGCAGTCAGCCCCGCGCCGTTCCAGGTCCCGGTCCCACGGGAGGTCGAAGGACCGGTTGCGGGGTCGGAGTCATCGCCGCTCAGGGAGTGGACATTGGTCGTCAGGATCCAAGTCCTCAGGTAAGAGGCATGAGAGGTCGGAGAGACGTCATCGTTCCTCTGACCCACCCCGACGCTCGCGCGATATGGCCCAGGGTTCGGGCGACATCGCCCACGCGGCTCCGAGGGAGTTGCAAGCGTCTCCGCCTGCCCCACACCTTCGGGTCCCTGGGCACGGCGCAACGCCGGAGGAAATCGAGCGGTACCTCTTGGCCATGAGGTCCCTCCCTCCTCAGTCGGGTCCAACGATCCCGGAAGAAGGCACTAGCGGGTTGGGTGCTTCGGCCCCGACGCCGTCGGGTGCTTAGGCCCCGAGGTCGCCGGCGACGCCGTCCCCAATGTACCCCTCGGTCCGACTCTGGCGCCTGAACGGCGCCGCTGGGAGCCGCTTCCGACGGCCTTTTGAGATTTTTATTTCCATGAGGAGGCCCCGTCTGTTAATCCTGTTTTACAGGAGACAGGTGACGAGGGAGATTGGGAGGGGTCTGAGGAACCTCTGGCACTGGAGTGCCAGTCTGAACAGGACTGGACATATGAGCTTGGGGAGGCCAGTGGTATTGACACTGGATTTGTCTCCCCTCCAACCTTGGCTTCGGAGGAGGGGTCTACTTACAGTGTAGTGTTGACGAGGGCGGCAAAGGCCTTCAACCTTGAGCTCCCCGTCGCGGCCGTGAGGACTAACCTCACTGAGGTCCTCAAACCGCAGTCAAGCTCCAGCGAGCCTCTGCTGCCGTTCAATGAGGCCTTGTGTGACGTTCTTGTGGGCACTTGGTCCAAGCCCGCCACAGGTCCGCCTGTGGATAGGAACGTGGCCAGATGCTACCGCCCGGCCCCGGGCGACCCTTGCTTTTTGTCCACCCAACCCACCCCCGAGAACCTGGTTATCCAATCCTCCACTTCCCAGACCGCATTCCCGACGGCTCCGCCCGATCGGGAATCCAAGAGATATGAACAGTTCGGGAAGAAAGTGTTCTCGTCCCTACGCTTAGGGCTGCGGTCTGTCAACACCGCCTGTCTCTTGGGACGCTACACCCACACACTGTGGGACGTGGTCGCGGACCTGCTGCCACAATGTCCGGAGGAGGTCCGGGCTAAACTCGCCCAAACCCTTGTGGACGGCTGAGATGCAGCGCGATATTCCATCCGGTGTGGGCTGGATACCACTGACTCACTGGGCAGGGCGATGGCAACGACGGTGGCGGTTCGACGCCACGCCTGGTTGAGGTCCGCCATCTTTTCGGCCGATGTCCCGGCCACACTTCTGGACATGCTGTTCGATGGCCGTCGCCTCTTAGGCAACAAGGCAGACCATGCGCTTGAGCGTTTTAAGGACTCCAGGGCTACGGCCAAGTCCTTGGGCCTCTCTGCCACAAGCCAGCAATCTGATGCCTTTCACTACTTTCGTGGCCAAGGAAGGGGCGCCCCCACACGTGCTGCCAGCCACGCACCGCAGAATGTTCAACAGCACGGTGGCGGTCGTGGAAAGCGCTGTGACGGCGGTCGGGGACAACGGCGAGGCCAGTCCACACCTCCCTGCGCAGCACCTGCCTCAAAACCTTCCTAGTCCGAGTTTTCAGGCCCATGTGACGCCAGTGGGAGGCAGGGTTCGCCATCACCTCTCCCACTGGCTCACTGTCACGTCGGATAGGTAAGAGCTGCAGATCGTCCGAAGGGGCTACTCCTTCCCCTTCGAGGCGACCCCTCCAGACATGCCACTGCAATTCAACCGTGTGTCGGGGGATCACTTGCAACTTCTGCAAGAGGAAGTCACGGCCCTCTTGGCCAAGGGGGCCATTGAGCGCGTTCCTGGGCCAGAAATAGGGTGTGGTTGTTACTCCCACTGCTTTCTGGTACCCAAGAAGGGCAAAGGGGGCCTTCGCCCTATCTTGGATCTGCGGAACGTCTATGGCTTCCTTCGAAAGGAGAAGTTCAAGATGCTGACTTTAGCTCAGGTCTTAGCTGCCCTGGACCCTGGAGACTGGCTGGTAGCATTTGACTTGCAGGACGCTTATTTTCACATCCCCGTCCTGCCGGCCCACCGGCGTTACCTGCGGTTCACGGTAGGCCACGAGCACTTTCAGTTTACTGTGCTCCCTTTCGGCCTTACCAGCGCCCCACGTGTGTTCACGAAGGTGATGGCGGTGGTCGCAGCTCATCTGCGCAGGTTAGGGGTGTCAGTCTTCACCTACCTCGACGACTGGTTGTTGAAGGCGGGTTCGCCCCAGACAGTCGTCAGCCACCTCCAGACTGCGGCCGACCTCCTGCACTTGCTGGGGTTCTCCATCAACGTGCCGAAGTCGAACCTGTGTCCCTCTCAGAAGCTCCTCTTCATCGGAGCGGTTCTCGACTCGGCGCAGTTTCGGGTTTACCCACCCGAACAGCGGGTTCGGGATATACAGGCTCTGATTCCAATCTTTCAGCCTTTATCCCGAGTCTCGGTTAGGTTGACGCTGCGGCATCTGGGGCTGATGGCCTCCTGCATCCTTCTGGTGCATCACGCCCGGTGGCGGATGCGGGCTTTGCAGTGGGACCTGAAGTTTCAGTGGGCCCAGCATCAGGGCAACTTGTCCGATCATGTCTTGATCTCGGAGGGCACTGCGAAACAGCTGCAGTGGTGGCTCACGGACTGCGAATGGGTCAATGGCAGATCCCTCTCCCTACCTCACCCGGAGCACGTAGTTGTGACGGACGCGTCCCTCCTGGGCTGGGGAGGCCACATGGGAAAGCCGGAGATCAGGAGCCTCTGGTCTCCGGCGAAGTCCCGGCTCCATATCAACCTTTTGGAGCTGCGGGCGATCTGACTAGCACTGAAGGCATTCCTCCCCTCTGTCCGGGGGAGTGTAGTGCAGGTGTTCACTGACAACACCACCGCCATGTGGTACTGCAACAAACAGGGAGGGGTGGGGTCGTGGACCCTATGCCAGGAGGCTCTGCGCCTCTGGCAGTGGCTGGAACATCAGGGCGTGACCCTGGTGGTTCAACACCTGGCAGGCTCTCTGAATGCCAGGGCGGACGAACTCAGTCGTCTGTGCATGATGGATAACGAATGGCGTCTGAACTCGGACGTGGCGCAAGGCCTCTTTCAGCAATGGGGAGAGCCTTGGTTAGATCTATTCGCCACAGAAGAGAACGCGCAATGTCATCAGTTCTGCGCGTTGGAATTTCCAAGGCGGCACTCGCTCGGAGACGCTTTTCGTTGCGAATGGAGTTGCGGTCTATTGTACGCCTTTCCGCCTATACCACTGCTGCCCAGAGTGCTGAAGAAGATCAGGCGCGACCGGGCCCAGGGTATTCTTGTGGCTCCGGACTGGGCACGAAGATACTGGTATCCCGTGCTACTCAGCATGTCAGTCGATCCCCCGATTCGTCTGCCTCTTCGGGAAGATCTTCTGTCGCAGCAGCAGGGGACGGTTCTGCACCCGAACCTGTCCAGTCTCCACTTACAAGCTTGGAGATTGAGCGGCGGCAGTTGAGGCCGTTTGACTTGCCTCCCGAAGTCTGTGATATCATTCTGGCAGCCAGGCGTCCCTCCACAAAGTCGGTATACGCCTGCAGGTCGTGTGGAGAAGTGTGGCAGTGTGGAGAAGTGTGGCTCAGGGGTTAGAGGCGGCAGACCTGGAGCTTGAGTTCGGCCCGGGACCAGGGTTCAATTCCCCGCCTCGGCGGGTCTTGGGCTCAAAATTCCACGGGCTTGATAATTCTCGCTCCGGTGCCTTCTCGACTCACGGGTTCACACTCTGCGACTCTGGGCAATAGCTTGCTTAATCTCCACAACGGCCCCTCGCGGTGGGATGCCTGGCTTTCACCTTGTGAATACCCTGCCAGGGTTATCTCACAGGGGAATACCAGGACGGGTTCCCTAAGCAAGCGCGGAGTTGCCCCAGGGTAAGTCGTGCGCTATATAAGTTTCATTCATTTCATTTCATTTCATTTCAGGTGGAACAGATTTGTGGGATGGTGCACAGCAAAGGCTGTGGACCCACTCTCTGCACCCCTTTCTGAGGTTCTCCTCTTTCTTCTTTCTCTTGCCCAGCAGGGCTCTGCTCTGGGCACTCTTAAGGGGTACCTTTCTGCTCTTTTCGCCTTCTTGCGGCTATCTGATCAGCTTTCCTTATTCAAGTCCCCCATTGTAAATAGGTTTCTGAAGGGCATCACACACATGTTCCCTCCTGTTCCCTTCGTGATGCCCCAGTGGGACTTGAATCTTGTACTTACTTACCTAATGTGTGCTCCCTTTGAGCCGAAACTGTCCTCTCCGTCTGCTTACTTTGAAGACTGCTTTCCTGGTGGCTATCACCTCTGCCAGGAGGGTGAGTGAGCTCCAGGCTCTTTCTTCTACACCTCCTTTCCTCTCTGTCCATCCGGACAAGGTTGTGTTGCGGACGAGACCCTCTTTCCTGCCCAAGTTTGTCACGGCCTTCCACATCGGGCAGTCCATTACCTTGCCCACCTTCTTTCCGCCTCTGCATCCCTCGAAAGAGGACGAGAGGCTCCACCGTCTGGACCCAAAACGTGCGCTCTCGTACTATCTGGATCGCACACGCCAGTTCCGGGTGGATGACCAACTCTTTGTTGGTTACGTGGGCGCTAAGAAGGGAAAGGCGGTGCACAAGAGGACCATCTCGCGGTGGATCATCTTGTGTATCCAGGCATGTTACTCCATGGCCAAAAAGGAGCCCACTGCTGGATTGCAGGCTCATTCTACTCTGGCCACGGCGACAACAACTGCCCTGGGCCGAGGAGTGCCCTTGCAGGACATTTGCCAGGCAGCTACGTGGGCCTCGCTGCACACGTTTGCAAGACACTACTGCCTGGACAGTCAAGTCCGGAGGGATGGCTTCTTTGGCCGTTCCGTCCTCCAGGACTTTCTGGTGTGATTATTGGTTCGCAGACTCACCACCGGGGTTGATATTGCTGGGGTATCTATTCTAAGGTAAGGAATCTATCACTAACATGTCTCTTTCAGATGACAAGTTACTACTTGTGTAACGATATGTTCGAGGCATATGGGCTGCAGATGGTACATTTATGAATAGATCGCCATCTGGTGTTGGGCTCGGATGATTGCACTTGTTTTTCTCTTGGAGAAGTTTTTGTCGTCACAAGACTGATGACTCCACCTTTGGTTGCTAGTGCGCATGGGCATCGGCTCCATCCTTAAATTGTTTTTTTCCGCCATCGGGTTCGGATGAGGATCGAAGCGCTCCGGATCGACTTCGGGAAAAAAGTGATATTTCGGCGCCTATTCCCTTTCCAATTCGACGGTATTGTTATCGAACACGAGTTTACTTCCATCTCGACGCGTTTCGACGTCAAACAACAAAAGTTACAACTTCTACGTCGACGAGACCGGGAGGCCTATCTCGACGTAGTCCATCCGGAGTCCATGGAAAGGACTCCATTCCAAAAATGTCCAACGTGTGGTGCTAAGTTCCCACGCAAGGAATTACACGAGGTGTGCAATCTTTGCCTATCACCGGAACACGAATCCAGGGTCTGTGAAGCCTGCGCAGCATTCTCCTCCAAGTCGACTATTAGAAACCATCGAGCCCGGAGACACGAAGTGTCCAGAATGCAATCAGTGGCAATCCCGGAGCTGTTCGAGGCCCAGCACCCCAAAGAAGAAGAAGAAAATGAGGAGGAGTCGGATCGGAAGTGGACGAGTCTGATGTCGAAGAAATCGACTATCATCAAACCGTGAGTGACGACGTCCCTTTACCGAAAAACCGACCCCGTTTGGTGTCGACCCCGCCTTCGAGCCCGGTCAGACTACCGAAGAAAGTTTCCGACGCCCCGCATTCGGGCCCGGCAACGAAACCGAAACACTCGGCCTCCCACTATGTCGGAGCCGAGAAGCGATCAGCTTCGACATCGTCACCGAAGCTCCATACAAAGGAAAGCTCGCAGTCTAAACATTCCATGTCAAAACCGAAGACATTAGTTAGTGGTAGATTCCTTACCAACCCACCCATCCTCCCCGTTCTGCGAACCGAATCTAGGGTTAAGGTCATCCCCTTTCAGGGCCCTAGTTTCATGGCACGAGTGTTGGTTCTATCATGGCTCTGCGTATCTGGCGCGGAAAAGCTGTGTATCGGAACTGACGTCATCGCGCATGGGCGGCGTCTAAGTACTCCGGCGTCATTCCGGCACCAACGACGCGGACGACTGACGCGGAGCCGCGGACGACGCCTACCGACGCGCAGGGATATTGCTACGCAAAAATTTCCGGATCCAGTCTGACGCCTGGGGATATTCTAAGGTAAGGAATCTATCACTAACTAATGTCTCTTAAGATGTATCGTTACACAAGTAGTAACTTGTGCGCCAGGTGGCACATGCGGGCTCGGCAGTGGGACCTAAAGCTCTAGATCTCGGAGTGCACTGCACGACAATTGCAGTGGTGGCTCACGAATCAGCATTGGGTCAGTGGCAGATCCCTCTCCCTCCCCCAACCGAAGCACACAGTGGTGACGGATGCTTCCCTCTGTGGATGGGGCGGCCACATCGGAGAGGCGGAGATCAGAGGCCTCTGGTCTCCGGCCAAGTCCCGGCTGCATATCAACATTCTGGAGCTTCGCGCGATTCTTCTTGTGCTGAAGGCATTCCTTCCCTCTGTCAGGGGGAAGGTAGTGCAGTTGTTCATGGACAACACCACCGCCATGTGGTATTGCAACAAACAAGGCGGAGTGGGGTTGTGGGCCCTATGTCAGAAGGCTTTGCGCCTCTTGACATGGCTGGAACGTATCAGCATTTCCTTGACGGTTCAACACCTGGCGGGTTCTTTGAATGCCAGGGCAGACTAACTCAGCCGCCGGTGTCTGATGGTTCACGAATGGCATCTTTAATCTGAGGTGGCGCAAGGTCTCTTTCAACAGTTGGGAGTGACTTAGTTAGATCTATTCGCCAACGAAGAGAGCGCTCAATGTCATCAGTTCTGCGCGTTGGAATTTCCAAAGCGGCTCGCGCTCCAAGACGCTTTTCGTCGCGAGTGGAGTTGCGGACTGTTGTACGCCTTTCCACCTATACGACTTCTGCCTAGAGTGCTGAAGAAGATCAGGCGCGACCGGGCTCGAGTCATCCTTGTGGCTCCGGACTGGGCTCGAATTGTTTGGTATCCCGAGCTACTCAGTATGAGCCTGGATCCCCTGATCCAACTGCCTCTGCGGGAGGATCTTCTGTCGCAGCAGCAGGGGACGGTTCTTCACCCGAACCGTCCCAGCCTTCACCTACATGCGTGGAGATTGAGCGGCAACAGTTGATTCCGTTTGACTTGCCTCCCGAAGTCTGTGATGTCATTCTGGCAGCCAGGCGTCCCTCCACTAAATCGGTATACGCCTGCAGGTGGAACAGCTGTGGATCCCCTTTCTGTCCCTCTTTCTGTGGTCCTTTTGTTCCTTCTTTCTCTGGCCTGGCAGGGTTCTGCTCTGGGCACTATCAAGGGTTACCTTTCGGCCATTTTAGCCTTTTTGAGGCTTCCCGATTATCTCTCTCTTTTCAAGTCCCCTGTTGTACAGAGATTTTTAAAAGACATTACGCCTATGTTCCCTCCTGTTCCTTTCATAATGCCTCAGTGGGACTTAAATCTTGTTCTGACTTCTCATGTGCGCTCCCTTTGAGCCGCTTCACAATTGTCCTTTACGTCTTCTGACTTGGTGGCTATCACCTCTGCCAGGAGAGTGAGCGAGCTTCAGGCTCTTTTGTGTAAGCCTCCCTTTCTGTCGGTTCATCCGGACAAAGTTGTGCTTTGCACTCGTCCTTCCTTCTTGCCAAAGGTTATCACTGCCTTCCAGACTATTACCATGCCCGCTTTCTTTCCGCCTCCGCATCCTTCCAGAGAGGAAGAGAGGCTCCACCTTCTGGACCCAAAACTTTCACTCTCCTTTTACCTGAATTGCACACAAGCATTCCGGGTGGATGACCAGCTGTTTGTTGGCTACGTAGGCGCCAAGAAAGGCTGGGCTGTTCACAAGAGGACTATCTCCCGCAGGGTCATCTTGTGTATCAAAGCCTGTTATTCTATGTCTAAAAAGGAACCTCCGGTGGGGCTGCATGCCCATTCTACCAGGGCAACAGCAGCCTCTATGGCTTTGGGACGTGGGTTCCTCTTGCAACACATCTGTCAGGCAGCCCCGTGCTCTTCACTGCACACTTTTACAAAGCATTATTGCCTTGACAGGTCCAGAGGGACGGCTTCTTTGGCCGTTCTGTTCTCTGTGACTTTCTGGTGTAATCTTATTCACAGACCCACCACCGGGGTTGGTATTGCTGGGGTATCTATTCTAAGGTAAGGGATCTATCACTTACGTGTCTATTTCAGATGCACAATTTACTACTTGTGTAACAACATATCTGTAAGAGACATTAGTTAGTGATAGATTCCTTACCACCCCACCCATCCTTCCTGTTCTGCGAACTGATTTCTAGGGTTAAGGTCATCCTTTCGGACCCTAGGTTCTGTGCACCAGTTGTCAGTATCTTACATGGCTCGAGTTCTTGTTGTGGAAAGTTGTGTACAGAACTGACGTCCGCGCGCATGGCGCGCGTCTAAGTAGCTCCAGTGATGTCATCTCGGTAAATACGACGCCAGCGACACATGCGGAGCCGTACGACGACGCCTATCCATGCGGAGGGGTACTGCTGACAAAAGCTTTCCGGATCCAGTCTGACACCTGGGGATATTCTAGGGAAAGGAATCTACCACTAACTAATGTCTCTTACAGATTTATCATTACACAAGTAGTAACTTGGCATCTTAGCTATTGATGTTGAAATTTACAATATTGAAATTTAACAATTTAAAGTCTGATAACATGAACACCATTACCCCCACTATAAACAGTGGTGCCAAACATCTAATATATAGTCAAACTCATGTAGTTGTCAGTCATCCCGATCTAATAATCATGCCATTATAATTGAATTTGTTAATCCTTATCTCATCGTTGCACCAATACCCCACTTGTTAAGGTGCCTGGAATGGGCTCTAAATACTATCCTCAATATTCCACCCACCTCCTCCAAATATTAGAACGTTTCCGATGGCATCCACCCCCAGTTGCTGGACCCAATCGGGGCCTGCTTGGTTGGGGGTTTGGGGGGATGCCGCTTATCTTGCGGTGTGCATGGATGACGCTTGGCTGGTGGCCTGTGGATGGTTGTGTGTCTGTACTGACTCTTGACTGGGGGTGTGGCTTGCATGGAACCCCCAGCGTTTTCTTACCCAGAATCCCCCACAAACCTTAAATGTACTTACAAAGTCGCATTTTCCTTACATTTTTGTGTGGGTAAGTGTTAGGATCACTATGCAGGCAGAAATTTTCTACTGCCCAGTATTCCCGAGAAAAATGATACCTCAATTCTGTAGATGCCCAAAATAGTGTCAGCCTAAAAACGTATAAACACTGCCCTCTTTGGGCCCCCTCAATTTGTAAACGTTTTTGGCCCTTCCATGTCATATACACTTGACCCAGCCACACAAGTAAGATATCATTCATATAGGGGGACTGACAGGCATGCTGGGTAGTAAGAAATGTGTGCCCTACCACACAGCGATCCCTCAGTCGCCCAAGTACAATGATGCCTCACTTGTGTGGGTGTCCAATGCAGAATTGGCTTAAAACGTATTAAAAAAAATAAGTAGTGCTTAGAATTCGCCGTGCTATACCCTTAATCCCTAAGTTTTTGGCTCTTCCCAGTCAAAGGCCCTTGCACCACCCACACAAGTGAGGTATCATTTTACTCAGGAGACTGTGGAGAAAGTTGTGTGGTAGGACATTTGTGGTGGCACAGTGATCCCACACAGAAATATGTGGAAGATATGTGACTTTTCAGCTGAATTTGCGGTTTACAGTGGATTCTGGGTGAGAAAATGTTGGGGGGGGGGACGTCCAGTCTAGCTCCCCGGGTGTCTAGTTTTCCCAAATGTGTGGGTCATCACAGCGATACCACAACTATTACATACAGAAATGTGAGAAAAAATGTGTTTTTTTCAGCAAAATGTGAGGTTTGCAGGGGATTCTGGGTAGGAAAACATTGTGTTCGAGGCATATGGGCTGCAGAATATTACATTATGAATAGATCGCCATCTGGTGTTGGGCTCGGATGATTGCACTTGTTTTTCTCTTGGAGAAGTCTTTTGTCGTCACGAGACTGGTGACTCCTCCTTTGGGTGCTAGTGCGCATGGGCATCGGCTCGATCCTTAGATTGTTTTTTTTTCCGCCATCGGGTTCGGATGAGAATCGAAGAGCTCCGGATTGAGTTCGAGAAAAAGTGATATTTCGGCGGGTATTCCCTTTACAATTCGACGGTATTGTTATCGAACGCGATTTCATTTCCATTCCGACGCGTTTCGACGCCAACAATGAACATTTTCTTCTACATCGACGAGACTGGGAGGCCTTTCTCGACGTAGTCCAGCCCGGAGTCCATGGAAAGGACTCCATTTAAGAGATGTCCAACGTGTGGTGCTAAGTTCCCACACAAGGACCTACACGAGGTGTGACACCTCTGCCTATCGCCTGAACGCGAATCCAGGGACTGCGAAGCCTGCGCAGCATTCTCCTCCAAGTCTATGATTAGAAACCGTCGAGCCCGAAGACACGAGGTTTCGAGAATGCAGTCGGAGGCAATCCCGGAGCTGTTCGAGGCCCAGCACCTCGAAGGAGAAGAGGAACATGAAGACGAGTCTGGGTCGGAAGTGGACGAGTCTGATGTCTAAGAAATCGACGCTCAACAAACCGTGAGTGACGACGTCCCCTTACCAAAAAACCGACCCCGTGTGGTACCGACCCCGCCTTCGAGCCCGGTCAGACTACCGAAGAAAGTTTCCGACGCCCCGCCTTCGGGCCCGGCAACGAAACCGAAACAGAAACCGAAACTCTCGGCCTCCCACCATGTCGGATCCGCGAAACGGTCGACATCGACACCGAAGCTCCATACAAAGGAAAGCTCGGCATCGAAGCATTCCATGTCGAAACCGAAACATGCTTCGACGTCGAAGACTTACTCGACACCGAAAAAATCGGAATCGAGCAAATTCTCGGTGCTGAAAACACAGAACATTGACGGTCAGAAGCAAAAGCACCTTTCGGAACCAAGAACTTCGGTACCGACACAGGAGCAGCAGACAGATCCAAAACAAAAGACTTTGTTTATCGATCCGCAAACTGGCAAAGTGGTGACAAAATCACCGAAAAAGAGGAAGAATGAACAGCTAGATGACAAAGCTCTTCCTCCTAAAAAGAGAACAATGGGGACAAATACAACTCCTCCCCTTTCTCCTCGGCCTAGAGACACACCCTCTTCTCCTATTCCTCACACTATGCCAGCTATTCCTCCACCTTCTACACCAAGACCATCTACACCTCAAACAGATGTAGACAGTGATACAGGGGAGGGAGAACCTCATGGGGATGACGACACTGTCCCAGATGAGGAAGACCCATGGGAGAATTATGATTCAGGGTCAGATGATAACGACCCAGAATTATACCCCTCAAAACCTTCACCACCTGATGATAATACAGGTTTTGTACAGCTGATTAATAGGGCAGCAAAATACCATAAGGTAGATTTACATACAGAACCTCAAATAGGGGATTTCCTTTTAGAAACGCTACCTGCTGCACAAAGAACATCAGGAACACTACCTATGCTAAAGGGTCTTCTCAATCACACAGCAGACATATTCAAAGACCCTGTGAGGGCTAGGGTATTAAACCCAAGAATTGATAAAAAATATAAGGCAGCCCCGAAGGACCCAATATTTATCAAGCGACAGGTACCTCTGGACTCGCTTGTAGTTACAAACGCTCGTAAAAGAGCAAACTCATTATCTACAGGAGAAGCTCCCCCTCCTGATAAGGAGTCCAAGCTAAAAGATGCATCAGGCAAAAGAGTAGCATCCCAAGCAGCAAACAGTTGGCGCATAGCTAATATACAAGCGCTACTTGCACGCTATGATAGAGCGCATTATGATGAGTTAGAAAAACTCATCACACATCTCCCTAAGGAACATCAAAAAAGGGCAGACCAGCTTATACAGGAAGGGAAGATAATAACCAACACTTCCATTAAGTGCGCCTTAGACGCGGCAGACACTGCAGCAAGATCCATCAACACCAGTATCATGTTAAGAAGACATGCGTGGCTTAGGGTCTCAGGGTTCAAACAAGAAGTACAAACATCTTTATTGAACCAACCTTTTGATCAAATAACACTTTTCGGCTCAGGTACAGATGAGACTTTAGAAAAGATGAAAAAAGACACAGAAACGGCTAAATCAATGGGAGCATTACAACAGTCAACTCAAAGGGGTTCCTTTCGTAGGTCCACCTATAGAGGGGTGTCAAAGAATACAGGCACAAGCCAGCAATCTACCTCTTTTACACCAACATCACCCAGAGGTAATTCAAGAGGCAGTTAGAGGTAACAACAACAAGGGTAGAGGTCGCGGAAATAATAACAACCGCAACTCCCCAACCCCAAAACAGTGACTTAATACAACTCCCCCCAGACCATATAACACCGGTCGGGGGACGTTTATCACAGTTCCTACCTGTCTGGGAAAACATCACGTCAGACAGGTGGGTGATGCAAATTATTCAACATGAGTATTGCCTAGAACTCACAGCTACCCCACCAAACATCCCCCCCAGACAGCGTCCAATGAGTCAAGATCATCTGACATTGTTAAAACAAGAAGTACTATCACTGTTACAAAAGCATGCTATAGAGAAGGGTCCAAAACATCAGCAAGGGACAGTAGTATACTCTTTATACTTCCTAATTCCCAAAAAACACGGGTCTCTAAGACCAATTTTAGACTTCAGACCTCTCAATGCATACATAAACTCGGAACATTTCCACATGGTCACGCTCCAACAAGTACTTCCTTTACTGAAGAAAGGGTGCTTTCTTTCTACACTGGATCTAAAAGACGCTTACTTTCACATCCCAATTCACAAAGCCCACAGAAAATACCTCCGGTTTGTAGTAGAAGGACAACATTATCAGTTCAAAGTCCTTCCGTTTGGGGTCACAACAGCACCAAGGGTGTTCACAAAATGCCTAGCAGTAGTTACAGCACACCTAAGAAGACAACAAATACATGTCTTCCCTTACTTGGACGATTGGATAATAAAAGCCAAGTCACAGGAAGAATGTCTTCAAAACACACAGAAGACCATTCAATTGCTGCACCAGCTAGGGTTTACGGTGAACTACACAAAATCCCACCTACAACCAAACAAGGTTCAACAATACCTAGGGGCTACTATAGACACAGAAAAAGCCAAAGTATACCCCAATCCAATCAGGATCCAAACAATGATCACGTTGATCCAAAAATTTCAACCACAACACTCACTAACAGCTCAAGTGTTCATGCAGCTGTTAGGGATGATGTCCTCCTGCATACTGCTTATACCATATGCCAGACTACAAATGCGTCCACTGCAAGAGTGTCTAGCGACACAGTGGAATCAGGCTCATGGTCAGATTACAGATCTGGTGTTGGTAGACGACCGCACACATCGCTCTCTGAAGTGGTGAAACACAACAAACATTTCCAAGGGGCGGTCGTTCCTAGATCTGATTCCACAAGTGATACTAACAGCAGATGCATCGCTCACCGGATGGGGAGCGCATATGGAGAAATATACAGTGCAGGGAAAATGGAGTGTACAGCAAAAATGACTGCATATCAATTATCTGGAACTACTAGCAGTGTTTCTAGCATTAAAAGCTTTTCAAATGCAAATCCTCAACAAAGCAGTCCTGATCAGAACAGACAACATGACTGCAATGTATTATATTCAAAAACAGGGGGGGACACACTCTCTCCAACTATCCAGACTAGCACAGGACATTTGGAGATGGGCCATTCCTCAAAAGATCTATCTGTTAGCCGAACACCTACCAGGAGTTCAAAATCAGATAGTAGACATCCTAAGCAGAGAGTCTGAACAAATACACGAATGGGAACTGCACAACCAAATACTGCAGCCATTCTTCCAAAGATGGGGACAACCAGAGATAGATCTCTTTGCCACTCATCAGAACGCAAACTGCCAAAGCTTCGCATCCAGGTACCCACACCACCTGTCCCAGGGCAATGCGCTATGGATAAATTGGTCCAACAAATTTGCTTACGCTTTTCCCCCTCTCCCGCTAATTCTATTAGTGGTTCGGAAACTGCAACAACATTCAATGACAATGATACTAGTAGCACCCACGTGGGCAAGACAGCCGTGGTTCACCACGCTACTGCAACTCTCACAGGTGCCACATCAAAAGCTAAGATTATTACCCATGCACCTTACACAGAACCATGAAGAAATAATGCACCCAGATCCCAAACAATTGAACCTAGCGATCTGGCTCCTGAGGTCCTAGAATTTGGATACTTAGATTTACCTCCAAACTGTATGGAAATCATTAAGCAAGCAAGACGTCCTACCACCAGAGCATGCTATGCAGCAAAGTGGAAAAGGTTTGCTCTATATTGTAACAGTAACAACATCGACGCATCCACTAAACAGATTATTTGCTATTTACTACACTTGCAGCAATGTAACCTTGCTTACACCTCTATTAGAGTACATCTTGCAGCTATAGCGGCGTACCTACAAAACAGACAACATCTTTCCCTGTTTAAAGTACCAGCAATAAAAGCTTTCATGGAAGGCCTCAAAAGAGGCATTCCACCAAGACTACCGCCTTCCCCAGTCTGGAATCTCAACATAGTACTTACCAGACTAATGGGACCACCTTTCGAACCTATGCATAGGTGTGAAATACAATTCCTCACATGGAAGGTGGCCTTTCTTATAGCTATTACTTCACTCAGAAGAGTAAGTGAATTGCAAGCATTTACAATACAAGAACCATTTCTGCAGTTACACCAAAATAAAGTGGTTCTTAGAACAAACCCAAAATTCTTGCCTAAAGTAATTTCAGCATTCCACATCAATCAGCCAGTGGAACTACCAGTCTTCTTTCCAAAACCACAGACGGTAGCAGAAAGGGCCATACATACATTAGATGTCAGAAGGGCGATATTGTACTACATAGAAAGAACACAAAGTTTCAGAAAGACAAAACAACAATTTTTTTGCGTTTTCTCCTACGCATAAGGGCAATCCTATCTCTAAAGCAGGCATTGCCAGGTGGATTGTAAAATGTATACACATATGCTACTTAAAAGCAAAGAGGACATTAACTGTTCCTCCTAGAGCTCACTCTACACGTAAACTAGGAGCATCTACGGCATTCCTCTAGATGACATATGCAAAGCAGCTACCTGGGTTACACCGCATACCTTCACAAAACACTACTGTGTAGATGTGCAGGCAACACAACAGGCTAGAGTGGGACAAGCTGTACTAAAAACTTTATTTCAGACTGTTGCAACAGACACTGGTGACCACCGCTAGGGAGATAACTGCTGTATAGTCTATTCATAATGTACCATCTGCAGCCCATATGCCTCAAACGGAATATGCCACTTACCAGTATGCATCTGTTCTTGGCATAGAGGGCTGCAGAGTGGTACATGCCCTCCCAGCCTCCCCGGAAACCTGTGTCTGTTCCAACAATATCTTAATTAGATACACTTACATGGGCATTTCTATCTGTATTCTATCATACTACTCCATCTAACCCTACTATGGCAAAACAATCTAAGGATGGAGCCGATGCCCATGCGCACTAGCACCCAAAGGAGGAGTCACCAGTCTCGTGACGACAAAAGATTTCTCCAAGAGGAAAACACGTGCAATCAACCTAGCCCAACACCAGATGGCGATCTAGTCATAATGTACTACTCTGCAGCCCTCTATGCCAAGAACAGATGCATACTGGTAAGTAGCATATTCCTTTTAGGGTGGGGGGGGAGGTCCACGCAAGTCATATCTCCCTGGACTCCCCAGGTGTCCAGTTTGCAGCAATGTGTGGATTTGGTAGGATTCCCTAGATGGCTGCTGAGCCCATGGCTAAAAACCAAGGTGACCCCCCTTGCAAAACCTGGTTGTTTTGTGATAGGTAATAGTGATGTCTCCACAACACGTTTTGGGCCCTTTCTAGCCGCGGGCACTATGCCTTTTATCAGAAGGCTTTGTGGAATGCGGGATGGGAGGAACCACACAGAATCCAGAACTTTCCTTCACACATGTGAGTTAAATGTGTTTTTTTTAATTTTGGAAGTTTGAGGTTTGCAAGGGATTCTGGGTTACAGAACCTGGTGACAGCCACTCAGGTCACCCCATCCTAGATTCCTCTGGGTTTCTAGTTTACAAAAATGTATAGGTTCGCTAGGTTTCCCTAGGTGCAGGCTGAGCTAGGGTCCAAAATCCACAGCGAGGCACTTAGCAAAAAAAGAATCTGTTTTCCCACCAAAAATGTGGAGTGTCCACGTTGCGTTTTGGGCGGTTCCTGTCGCAGGCACTAAGCCTACCCACACAAGTGAGGTACCATTTTTATCAGGAGACTTTGGGAAGCATAGAATTGTGCAATAACTGTTATTACCTATTGGATGTCGATGCATTTTTGCCTGCCACATGTAAGACAATGTGTATGAAAGAAGTCACTTTAAAAAATGTCCTATAATTCGCATGCTAGTATGGGTACCCACAATTTCGGAGATGCGCAAGTAGCTACTGTTTTTTCAGAAATACATAGGTATCGTTCATACCGATTTTTCACTGTTTATATTTTCCCAAATGAATTGCTCTCAACCTGGTACACAATAAAAACCATTGCAAAACTCAGCTCAGTTATTGGCTCTGGGTTCCTCAGATTCTTGGTAAACCTACAAGTCCTATATATCGCTACAACCAGAGGGGTCCAGCGGATGTAACAGTATATTACTTTTAAAAATATGTCATATTTAGAAGAAGTTACAGGTGAAAACTTTGGCACAAATTGCTGTATTTTTATAGCTAATTTTCAATTTCTCCTGTTTTCAACTGTTAGTTTCTATTAAAAAAACCTTGAGTGATCTACACAAATGACCCCTTGCTGATTTCGGAAATTTCTCTACTTTTCTGAAATGTATAGCTTTCCAGGTTCCATTATTGCTTTCATACCCCTTTCTACTACTAACTGAAAAGAGGTTGAAAGCACAAAAATAGTAAACAAGCTCTGTCCCAGTAAAATGCCCAAACTATGGTGATTTCAGCACCACAAATTCTTTGTTGATCCCATTAGCAGGGAAAAAACAGATGCTTTAACCTGCAGCCATTTTTCCCATTTTTCCTCTCCAGGGGAATCAACAAACTCTACATACCTTCAAAAAGTTACAGGGACCTAAGCGTGAATTACCCCAAATAGCAAAAAAAGGGAAAAGGCCACAACACAGGGGGAAAAGGCCTAGCAGCAAAGGGGTTTAAAGAGCATTTATGTATTCTATTTACAAGACGAAGGATTTTCACAAAAATGTTATTGCGTTCGCTCCCCCTCATAAAGGGAAACCAATTTCGAAATCAGGCATGTCTAGATGGATAATTAAATGCATCCAGGCATGCTATGTAAAAGCAAAACTGACTTTGTCTATACCCCCTAGAGCACACACTATCTGTAAAATAGTGGTATCTTTGGCTTTCGTGGGCAACATTCCCCATAGGTGACATTTGTAAAGCAGCTACATGGTATGCACCGGACACAATTACCAAGCACTATTGTGTGAATATTTTAGCTAACCCTGGACGGTGAACTCTGCTTCTTTAGTGGAGTTTTGTGCACTCTGCGGAGCTTGCAAAGTGCTGAAAACTCCACTCCTCATAGCGGAGCTGAGGTTTTCCAACGCTTTCGATCACCAACAAAAAGTTGCTGAGTGCAAGCTGCCGCTCAGGTCAAATTTGTACCCGAGCGACAGGAAGATCAGCTTCCCTGTTCATGATTGCCAACGGTTAGGTCAGCATAAATGGCATTTTGGTTTGCATTAATTTGCTTGTTAAACTCCGTAGTTTTTTTGTCACTTGCTATGCGAAACTCCATAAACTCCACCTAGGCATGATTTTAGTGCGCCACAAGCTAATATAGGACAGGCAGTGCTAAGTACAATTTTTCAAACAACTGCAATCTCCACTGTAGTCACTGCTTTTTGGAGAACACTGCTATACAGTCTATGCAAAGCATGTTTATCTACAGCCACACATGCCTCGAACAGATTGTTCCTTATCCTGTAAGCATCTGTTCTTTGCATGTTGTGCTGTAGAGTTCGAGGCATGTGGGCTGCTGAATTCATATGTGCATAGATCGCCGCCTAGTGTTGGGTCCGGATGATCGCACATTGTTGTCCTGGAAGAATCTTCGAAGTCATGAGATAGGTGGCTCCTCCCCTGGACTACAGTGCGCATAGGCATCGACTCCATCCTCAGATTGTTTTTTTCCGCCATTGGGTTCGGATGTATATTGGTTCCCTCTAGTCGGAATCGATAAAAGAACTTTCTTAAGGCCAAAAGGTCTTTCGTTTTCTTCGTCGGTATAGTCTTACGTTCGGTGCCTAACTCTTCCAGCTCGGTTCCGAGCCGGATTCTATACACCCGCGTGCTTTCGGCGCGGAGGGCCTAGTCGACGCCTCAGTCCCTATCGACTATTCAGCATGGACCGAAGTCCGTTCAAAAGATGTCCCGTCTGCAACTCAAAGTATCCCCACATCGACGTCCACCCGGTGTGCAACAAGTGTCTGTCGCCGGACCATGATGAAGCCAGTTGCATTGCATGTTCCCGCTTCAGGTCCAAGAAGACGCTTAAGCATCGACGCGCTGCGCGCCAGGAGGCCCAGCTCACTGCACCGGCCCCTGCGGACATTTTCGATGCTGGGGATGTCGAGGAAGTTACCGGGGACATCGGTGACAACCTGTCGAATCCCGCGTCTGACGTCGACTACGACTACGATGCGGACGCAGAAATGTTCGAAGCTGAAGAAGTCGTCGACGAGGTAGGGGACGACGACGGGGCCGTCGGGGCCATGAAGGATAGCTTGGACGAATAGCGACCTCGCTCTGACACTGGGGTCGTACCGATTCATAAGGCTCAGGTCGAGGGATCGCCACTAGGCCTTACCCAAGATCTTACGATGGGTTCTACGGCCCCGCCTTCGGGCTCGGCCACGTACATTGCTATTGAGCCGCACCCTGGAAAATCGAAACCGAAAGTGAAACCTACGGTCTCGACACAAGAAACCTCGCAGGTGCCCGCCTCGAAACCGAAAGTGCGCATTACTTTGGTCGGATCCAAGGCCTCGGAGCCCTCGGCGCCGAAGAAGCAAAAGGGTGTTGTCGAGACGAAGTCTGCCGCGCCGAAGACTAAAGTCAAGGTGGTCGAGCCGATTAAGTCGGCGCCGAAGGCGGTTGACACCAACAAAGGACTCGGTGACCCGAAGAAAGGACTCGGCGACCCGAAGGTTCTCGAGACTCCGCGTCACCAGGACAAGGCCAAGAGAGGCGCACCCCGAGAGTCCACTCCTAGTGGGGCCTCGAAGGATCCCGTCGACTCGGCGCGCCCGTCCGCCGCGTTCACCAAGAAGGTGACGGACTCCCTACAACGCATCAGGGAGAAGGCCTCGGCGGTCGGACCAACAGATCCTCCACCTCCGAAGCAGGTCGAGAAACCTCACAAGGCGTCGACGCCCATTCACTTCACGTTGCCGCCGAAGGTGGCGCCGAAGGCTTTCACCCCTAAAGCGGTCGCCAGCGTCCCCGAGAAGATGTCCTCGGTGCCGAAAGCGTCGACGGTGGTGCCCACCTTGAAGCATCGACAATCTTCGGTGGACGAACAACATGAACATTTTATTGATGCTGAAACGGGCAGACTTTCCCTCCACAAGCGGAAAATTACCCCGGAACAACCAATGGAGTCCTACAAGATTCCCTTAAAGAGAAAGAAGGACTCTGCTTCCACTCCTGTCCTTGTGGAACCAATTTCTCCACAGACTGTGATGTCTCTCCCACTTACTCTGATGTGGACGCTGGGGAGGGCGATAATGAGGATGAGTACAGCTATCCTGTCTATACAGACCCTGATTATACCAATGAACCATGGGCTGCTGGTGCTGACCCAGGTGATCCTCATCTGGACAAGACACTCAACTCTATTCTGTGAAGACATCTCCTACAGAGGATTCTGCAGCATTCAATGCCCTCATTGAACGGGCGGCTAAAAATCACAACGTCCAGCTCCATGCTGACCCTATTGCCGTCTATTTCCTTTTTGATACCTTTTCAGTCTCGGAGAGGACTGTCAAAACTCTACCTATGTGAAAAGGTGTCTTAAAACATGCTGGAGAGATCTTACCAGAGCAAGGGTGATAAACCCTAGGATTGAGAAAAAGTATAAGCCAGCGCCTACTGATCCTACCTACATTAAAGGACAGTTGCCTCTGAACTCTCTTGTCGTCTCGAATTCCCGGAAGAGGGCTAATTCTCAGACAACGGGTGATGCTCCTCCCCAGACAAGGAATCTAAGGTCTTTGAGGCATCAGGGAAAAGGGGGGCAGCACAAGCGGCCAACATCTGGCGCATTTCCAATACACAAGCGCTTCTAGCGAGGTATGACAGGGCACACTATGACACACTGGAGACCCTGTTGCAACACCTGCCAGATGAATACAAGGAGGCAGCTGAGATTCTTATTCAAGAGGGGAAGCTGATCTCTAATGCTTCAATTAAGTGTGCACTGGACGCGGCTGACACCGCAGCCAGGGCTGTCAACACTAGTGTTATGCTGAGACGACATGCCTGGCTGAGAATCTCCGGATTTAAGCCGGAGATACACACCACCATCCTTAATCAAACAGTGAATCCAGATCACCTGTTTGGCCCAGAGGTTGACACCACCTTGGAAAAGATTAAGAAGGACACTGAAACTGCTAAGTCCATGGGTGCCTTACAGTCCCAGCAGTTCCGGGGTGGGTCTTTTCGTCGCTCAAGCACTAGAGGCGTTTCCAGAGGCCAGCTCTCCCAAACCACGCAGTACTACAAAGGCAACACACAGTCCACATACACCAACAAAAGTCGAGGTGGATATCGTGGAAACAGCGCCAAGGACAGGGGTCGTGGGAACAACAACTCCAGATCCTCTGCCACCAGCAAACAGTGACGCCTTGTCACTGCCCCCCGACCACACGACACCGGTCAGGGGGAGACTTCAGCAGTTCCTGCCGGTCTGGAGAACCATCACCACAGACAGGTGGGTCAGACAACTTGTACAGTACGGTTATTGTCTGGAGTTAACATCCACTCCACCCAACATACCCCCAAGACACCGTCCTATGTCTGCCGAGCATTTGCACTTATTGCAGCAGGAGGTCCTCGTCATGCTGCAAAAAGGGGCGATAGAGCTCGTGCCTGTGCAGGAAAGAGGCACAGGAGTCTACTCCCTGTACTTCTTGATACCAAAAAAGGACGGGTCCCTCAGGCCCATACTGGACCACAGGCCCCTCAACCAGTACATCCTATCGGAGCACTTCCATATGCTGACCCTGCAGCAAGTGCTCCCGTTGCTCAGTCAGGGGGATTTTCTCGCAACTTTAGACCTAAAAGATGCGTATTTTCATATTCCAATGCACCCGTCACACAGAAAATACCTCCTGTTCACCATCCAAAACCAACACTACCAGTTCAAGGTTTTGCCTTTCGGAGTCACCACGGCACCCAGGGTGTTTGCGACAGTGGCGGCGCACCTAAGCAGACAGAACATTCACGTCTACCCTTATCTGGATGACTGGCTCATCCAGGCGAAGTCAGCCCAGCAGTGTGCCGCTCACGTGTCCCACACCATTCACCTCCTTCACGACCTGGGATTCTCACTGAATTACCCAAAGTCCCACCTCCAGCCCGCCCACATACGGCAGTATCTGGGTGCGACGATAAACACTCTGGCAGTCACAGCACAGTCAAATTCAGTGAGGGTCAGCAGCATTCAATCGCTGATACGACGATTCAAACCCCAACACTCGCTTCCAGCGAGAGTGTTCATGCAGTTGATAGGCATGATGGCCTCCTGCATCTACATAGTTCCGCACGCGAGACTACATATGCGTCCGCTTCAGGAGTTCCTAGCACGTCAGTGGACTCAGGCTCAAGGGCAGTTGAAAGACCTAGTGTTGGTGAGTGGTCGGGCATACAACTCTCTGCATTGGTGGAATCCACGAAACCTTTGCAAGGGACGACCGTTCCAAGAGCCTGTGCCACAGATCATCTTGACAACAGACGCTTCTCTCCAGGGATGGGGAGCTCATGTACTCCATTACACTGTGCAGGGACTATGGACGCAACCGCAACGGAGGATGCACATCAATGTTCTGGAACTGATGGCAATCTTCAAGGCACTGAAGGCTTTCAAAGTACATCTGTGCAACAAGGTCGTGTTGATCCGGACGGACAACATGACTGCCATGTACTAAATTCAGAAACAGGGAGGTACCCACTCTCCGCAGCTGTCCCATCTGGCTCAGAGCATGTGGAAGTGGGCCATTCAGAGGAACATCTTCCTCGTGGCAGAACACCTCCCGGGCAAAGACAATCAGATGGCGGACCTGCTCAGCAGGTACAGCCACCAAATGCACGCGTGGGAGATACATCCATCAGTACTCCACCCGAACTTCCAAAAGTGGGGTCATCCAGAGATAGACCTGTTCGCCACAAGGGAGAACGCAAAATGCCAAAGCTTCGCCGCCAGGTTTCCACACCCACAGTCGCAGGGCAATGCGATATGGATGAACTGGTCAGGCAGGTTTGCGTACACTTTTCCCCCAGCACCTCTGAAACCGCTGGTGGCACGCAAACTCAAGCAGCACTCGATGACTCTCGTCCTGGTTGCTCCAACGTGGGCTCGCCAACCATGGTACACCACGTTTCTAGAACTGTCCGTGGTACCGCATCAAAGGCTACGCCTCACACCCAGCCTTCTGACGCAGAGCCATGGCGACATTCAGCATCCAGATCCGCAACAGCTCAACCTGGCGATCTGGCTCCTGAGGTCTTAGAGTTTGGCTACCTGAACTTGCCTCCTGACTGCAAGAACATCATCCGGGAGGCGAGAAAGCCCACCACAAGAGCATGCTATGCGGCGAAGTGCAAGTGGTTTGTCATTTACTGTGCAGACCACAACATTAACCCGCTAGATGCATCTATTCAAAACATCATTTGTTATCTTTTCCATCTGTACAAATGTAATTTGGCCTATGCTTCCATTCGCATACATCTATCTGCAATGGCTGCTTATCTCCAAAACAGGCAGCACCTCTCACTTTTCAGGGTGCCTGCCATTAAAGCCTTTCTAGAAGGGCTCAAGCAAGTCATTCCTCCGCGTACTCCGCCAGCTCCGGAGTGGAACCTCAATGTGGTCCTCACCAGGCTGATGGGTCCCCCTTTTGAACCGCTGCATTCCTGCGAGATTCAATTCTTAACATGGAAAGTAGCTTTCCTTATAGCGATTACATCGCTGCGACGAGTTAGTGAGCTCCAGGCACTAACTATCCAAGAGCCATTTATTCAAATTCATTCCAACAGGGTGGTGCTTCGCACTAACCCTAAATTCTTTCCTAAATTAGTATCTCAATTCCATATTAATCAAACTATTGAATTACCTGTGTTCTTCCAAAATCCTAAATCATTGGCGGAGAGATTGCTCCACACCCTTGACGTCAAAAGGGCCCTGATGTATTACATTGATAGGACCAAGGATTTTAGGAAAACGAAACAACTCTTTGTTGCCTTTGCGCCACAAGACCAAGGTAACCCCATTTCCAAAGCTGGTATAGCTAGGTGGATAGTTCAATGTATTCAGATCTGCTATCTGAAAGCCAAACATACTCTCACCATTCCACCAAGGGCCCAATCCACCAGAAAGTTGGGGGCCTCCATGGCTTTCCTTGGAAATATTCCTTTGGAAGACATATGTAGTGCAGCCACATGGTCTACCACACACACATTTACGAAGCATTATTGTGTTGATGTGCACTCCAAACAGCAGGCAGCTGTAGGGCAGGCTGTTCTAAAAACACTTTTCCAAACTGCTGCAGCTGGCACGGGCGGCCGCCGTTAATGGAGGGACTGCTATGTATTCTATGCACAGATATGAATTCAGCAGCCCACATGCCTCGAACCGAATATGCTACTTACCAGTATGCATCTGTTCTTGGCTTGTAGGGCTGCTGACATTCATATTACCCGCCCTCCTCCCCGGCGCCTGTAGCAGCTGCAGAATTCACACTTACTTCTAGCATGGTCATCATTCACTTAGTGGTCGCTCCCCAGTCTCACTGCCGAGACCTGGTATCGTTGTGCTGCGTTTTGACTTAATTCCGCCTGAAGATTATTTGCATTGTACTGCCTTGGTTGCTGCTTCGCTTTGCTTGCTCTGAAATTTCCACAATTACTTTTACTTTTAAAGCGCGATAACCCCCGGTGCTCTGCTCTGCCCTCCCCTCCGCTGCCATTTTGTTTATGTTGTTGTTGTGCTCGGTGTGCGTCCTCTTGAGCCCGCCCCGCCTCCCAGCTGAGCCGCCCTCGCCCCTCCCCCTTCCCACTATCCATATATGACAGATGCACCAGCGCGCAGCGATCGCGCCCCAGTCGCGCCGAAGGTGCGCCAAAGGTAAGCCCGTCTACGCCCGTCCGCGCAAAGCCCGCGCCCAGCGCCAGACCCCCTGGCCCCGTCCCTCCCGCATTACTTACGATGCCACCTCCCTCCTAGCCCTTAACCCCGGCCGCTCCCCCATCTGCGTCCAAGCCGCTCCTGGACACACCCATGGACCCTTCTCATGCAACTCCTGCAAGTTCGACGGCACCAAAACCAACTCCTCATCCACCAACGCCATACAGAGACCTGACACCAACCACCCAAAATGCATCCTGCTCAACACCCGCTCGATCCACAGACACGCCATCGACCTCTGGAATCTACTAGACACCATCTCACCGGACGTTGCCTTCCTAACAGAAACATGGATGAACACCTCATCAGCCCCAGACATCACCATTGCCATCCCGGAAGGATACAAGATCATCCGTAAGGACCGCGTCAAGCAAACAGGAGGAGGCATCGCTATCGTCCATAAGAATTCCATACGCATCTCAACCAGCTCAGACGTCAACCTTGCCAGCGCAGAGCACCTTCACTTCCAGATCCACACCGACCCCAAGACCACACTCAGAGGCACCCTCCTCTACCGGCCCCCGGGACCCTGTGCACAATTCAATGACGACATCGCTGACTTTATCACCCCACACGCCCTCCCCTCGGAGGACTACATCCTATTGGGAGACCTCAATTTTCACCTGGAAAAGAGCAATGACAACAGCGCCACCACCCTTCTGGACAACCTCGCCAACCTCGGACTCAAACAACTTGTCACTACCCCCACCCACATTGCAGGTCACACACTTGACCCTATCTTCACCTCCAGCAAACATGTCTCATTCAGCCACACCACAGCTCTTCATTGGACGGACCACAGCTGCGTTCACTTTATCTACAATAAGACCACAATCCACAACCACCCTCAACCCACCCTGCGTAGAAATTGGAACAAACTCACCATCGACCAGATCTCCTCATCGCTCCTTCAAAACCCTCCTGTCCACTCCTCAAACCCCGACCAAGCTGCCATTAACCTCCCCCAATGGCTATCCAACAGCGCCGACATCCTAGCACCGTTGAAAAAATCAAACTAGGCAGTAAAAACGCCTCCTGGTTCAACGATTATTTTAAGAAATCGAAGAAACTCTGTCGCTCCCTCGAGAAGGCCTGGAAAAAGACCCAAACACCAGCACCAGGGACGCCTTTAAAAACGCCACCCGCATACACCACCAACTAATTCGGTCTGCCAAGAAAGCCGCATTCAAAGACCGACTAGATAACAACACCCACAACAGCAAGGAATTATTCAACATCGTCAAAGAATTTACCAACCCATCAGCCAACTCCAACGACATCACCACCTCCCAAGCCCTCTGCGACTCCCTAGCTTCCTTCTTCCACAACAAAATCGCAGACATCCACAACAGCTTCGACAACCGACCCGGAGACCAACCCACTCAACCTACTGCAGGACCTTCACCCCCCTTGAACATCCTTACCGACTGGAACCCAATCTCCACTGAGGACACCATCCGCCTGATGAACTCCATCCACTCAGGATCCCCAACTGACCCATGCCCTCACCACATCTTCAACAAAGCAGACTCCATCATACCACCACACCTCCGAGACGTCATCAACTGCTCCCTCAACTCCGCCACCTTCCCGTAAAGCTGGAAACACGCAGAACTCAGCGCCTTTCTGAAAAAACCCACAGCTGACCCCACCGAACTCAAAAACTTTCGCCCCATCCCGCTTCTTCCTTTCCCGGCCAAAGTCATCGAGAAAGCTGTCAACAACCAGCTCGCCACCTTCCTCGAAAGCAACAAATCCTTCGACTCCTCACAGTTCGGATTCCGAGCCAAACACAGCACTGAGACCGCACTCATCGCAGCAACAGACGACATTCGAACTCTACTGGACAATGGAGACACAGTCGCCCTCATCCTCCTTGACCTCTCCGCAGCCTTCAACACAGTCTGCCATTGCACCCTTCTACAGCGCCTCAGAAACACCGAAATCCAAGGAAAAGCACTGGAATGGATCACCTCGTTCCTCACCGGAAGAACCCAGAGAGTCCGGCTCCCGCCATTCAAGTCAGAGGCCTCTGAAGTCATCTGCGGCGTGCCGCAAGGATCGTCACTCAGCCCCACCCTCTTCAACGTGTACATGAGCTCCCTTGCGGCCATCGCTCGCCAACACAATCTCAACATCATCTCCTGCGCTGACGACACCCAACTGATCCTCTCACTCACCAAAGACCCTAACACCGCCAAAAACAACTTACACGAAGGAATGAAAGAAGTAGCCGAGTGGATGAAGCACAGCCGTCTGAAACTGAACTCAGACAAAACAGAAGTCCTCATCTTAGGCACCTCCCCCTCCGCCTGGGATGACTCTTGGTGGCCAGAGGCCCTTGGAAAAGCACCCATCCTGACGGACCACGCACGGAACCTGGGCGTCATCCTGGACTCCTCACTCTCGATGACCAGACAAGTCAACGCCGTCTCATCATCTTGCTTCAACATTCTTCGCATGCTCAAAAAACATTTCGCTGGATCCCCACCGAAACTAGAAAAACGGTCACTCACGCACTGGTCACGAGCCGCCTGGACTACGGAAACACCCTATACGCCGGTACCACCGCAAAACTCCAGAAAAAACTCCAACGCATCCAGAACGCTTCAGCCAGGCTCATACTAGACATCCTGCGTAAAGAACACATCTCTGGTCACCTGAAAAACCTCCACTGGCTCCCCGTAAATAAGAGGATTACTTTCCGCCTCTTAACCCACGCACACAAAGCACTTTACGAACTTGGACCCGAATGCCTCAACACACGACTGTCCTTCTACACCCCCTCCCGTCAGCTACGATCCTCCAACCAAGCCCTTGCCACTGTACCTCGCATCAACAAAGCCACCATGGGAGGTAGATCCTTCTCCTACCTGGCAGCTAAAACCTGGAACTCTCTTCCCACTCACCTTCGCCTTACTCAGAACCACCTAGCATTCAGAAAGCAACTTAAAACTTGGATATTCGACAAGTAATTCCCCCCCCTTCCTCATGCGCCTTGAGACCCTATGGGTATGTAGCGCGCTTTATAAATCTTGACTTGACTTGACTTGAGTTTCACTACATCTTGGCCACAATTACTAAAAACAATCTGAGGATGGAGTCGATGCCCATGCGCACTGTAGTCCAGGGGAGGAGCCACCTATCTCGTGATACTTCGAAGACTCTTCCAGGACAACAATGTGCGATCATCCGGACCCAACACTAGGCGGCGATCTATGCACAGATATGAATGTCAGCAGCCCTACATGCCAGGAACAGATGCATACTGGTAAGTAGCATATTCGTTCATATGCGTCCACGCTCCTCCCCGTACACCTATAGTCTTGCAGTTCTAATCTATATTTTCATATGCATGGACATCTCAACTTACACTTACTTAAACTCGATTCTCACCCACTTGTGGGAAAACAATCTAACAGTCGTTGCCCATGCGCACTATTACCAAGAGGAGGATCCACCTTACCTCGTGGCTTGAAAGACTTCTTCCAAGAAAAAAAAACAACTTGCAAACATTGAGACCCAACTCTAGATGGCAAGTGCAGATGGCAGGTGCATATAAAGCATGTGAATCTACAGCACTACTTGCCAAGTACAGATGTTTTCTGGTAAGTAACATAATCTTTTAATAGGATACAAACAAATCAAGACACTTTACTTGGTGATGCACAAATGACAAATATTCACAGAAACCCGATTGTAGTGAAGTTAGTAATACTTCATGTCTGTGCAAAGTTAGTGGCCATTTCAAGTGAAAATGTGCTGTCTGTAAAGGTGAATGCACTACCACACAAAGCTTAAGTTACATTTAAAAATATCGCCCATCCTCGTATCCATTAGAGGTAGGTGGATTGTGAAAGTTTGTTCTTCAAAAACGTTTGGGAGCCACCCACTGTATTATAGGACAAAATGTATGGATTCAAAACATTTTAACATGTGCAATTCCTTTCTTTCATAGGAGGTGTCTCTGGGGCCCCTATGAAAAACAGATCAGCATTTTGCAGTGACAAACTAGATGAGTACCTAGAGAATGAAGCAAAGTTGATGGAAAGCGATTTGGATCTTCCGCCTGATGTTGCCCCTCCGATCAACTACCAACTTCCAACTAAGAGCACTAGCTATGTTCGAACACTTGACAGTGTCCTAAAAAAACAATCAACTTCTTCTCCATTTAGCACTTTAAAAACTCTTTCTTCGCCACCTGTCAAGAAGCAGGTGAGAGGACGCAGCAAGTTGGCATCATCCAGCACAAAGGCAAAACGTGTGTATAGGCGCTTAATGCCCCCTAATGGAAAAGTAAAAGAGAAATACAGTTTGCAGAGTGGGCTCACAAAGACAGCCACCTCTCACAGTATTAATCCTCCTGCAAATATGATACACAAGTTTTTGCTGCCAGTTCTTGATGAGAGTATGCTACCCAAACAAATTAATCTTGCTCAGGCTCAACAGCAGCAACAGAATTCGGCCCGTTTCCCCGGAGTATCCAAATCGTATTTGAAACTGATCGAACTTGAGGAATGTGCAGTATGGGATGGAAGACCTCGCACTTACATCACTGAGGATCGAGCGGATGTATCGCTGTCTACTTTACTAACAGCTCAGGTAAGTCACAGGCCCTCATCATACATGACTGTTAATTTTCCATAATGGTAACGGGCACGTGCATGTTTGCCTGCATGCATGTCTCCAGTTATCGATATGCTCTTTCATCTTCATCTAGTGTTCGAGAGGATCATAAATACATTGATTTTCTTGAATATATTAGTTTGTGTTTCTTTCTTCACATTGAATTTTCTTCCAGCACTCTATCATGCAATCTCTACATCTTGAGGTATCTTAAGGCAGCAGACTGCAACTTGATTTTTTTCCTGCAGTTTACCCCTCTGGCACTAGGTGTGACTGATCCAGTGGACCTCATCCTTGGAAAACACTATCTGGCTCATAAAGCCTCACTCCTTCAGTGATGTTAGTGCCTTTATTTCTGCGATCTACAAAAAAACTGGACCCCAAATTTGCTGGGACATTACTTTGTGTTTCCACCTTATTGTCCACTGCAAATGTAGCCATCTAGGTGTGGACTGGGTTCCTTTGACAGGTTTTTATATCGGCTACACAATCCTCTAATACAGAGGTCTTCAAACTTTTGTAGGTTGAACCCCCCCAGCTGAATTTCTTTAGATGTTGGGCCCCCCCCTCCACCTAACAGAAATTTCGGGAATCTGTACAATATACAATCAACCGCCACGCCCATATCATGGGCCATATCTGGCAAGTAATGTTCAACACAATAAGAGTGTTTAGTAAACTGCAGGTTTTGATCTAAAATAAACTTTTTTATGGTTGTTACATGAATCAACCACATTTCCCTGCAAATAGTAATAGACTCTCTTAGACTCTCTTACATCAATCACATTAAAAAGAAATTAAACAAAACGGTATTTACAAGAATCTGTTTAGGAATTATTCCAGGCCATTAGGGCAAAAACTGAGCTGCCTCCATCCACAGGCCCCCTGAAAGGCTGGATTGCAGTGCATGTAAATGTGTCCTTTTGTAATTTAGGACGAAAACCTTGATGGGACACGACAGGCCATACTTGTGTACAGGAGCGCAACTAGACCCTAACTTCAGTTGGGGGCTAACACTCCCAGCCATGGCTGGCCCTAGCACTGGTCGCACACAGTGCAACAGTCTATTTTGGCGCACCCTCCTCCATTTCCTCCTCCTCCTCCATGAATTCCCTCACTGCCACTCACCAACAATGCACCTCATCTCTCTATAGCACCTTTCTGGTAAACATTTCATTTTTTTATAGCACTTCTCATTGTTTACTCACACTCAGTTCTTTGAATTGCATAGTACACGTTCTTTGTAGCAGGCACATTAACCCTCTGCGCTGTGTAGGTGGCAAGAGGGATGCACAGTCAAAATATCGATTAACTCTTATCGACCTACAGTAATATTGAGTCAAAAATATCGAAGGTGAAGAATATCGAGGTCAAGTATATCGTTGGATAGAATATCGAAGTTAGTAATATCGATATCCAATATATCGATGTCCCTAATTTCGATGTTACTAATATCGATATTTGTTTGATATGTATTTTATTATGTATGTATTATGTATTTTATATGTATGTGTATATGTTTTTTTAAGTATTTTATTTGTTTTAAATTATATGTGTACTATTTTGTATATATAAAAAATGTTATTTTTCATTTAATTTTATGTTTTAGTACTGGAGCGGGTTGTGGGTTTATAGGGGAATAAGGTGGGAAGTAATTTAATTATAGTAAATTAATTATTACATTTTAGTAATTGTAAATTAATTTATGTTAATTTTTGCGTTTAAGGTCTGTAGCGAGTTGTGGGTTTATAGGGGAATTGGGTGGGAAGTAATGTATTTGTAATTAAGTAATTATTTATTTTTTATTGGTATTTATAATTATTTTATTTCTAATTAATTATTAATTGGTAATTAATTATTTTAACTGGTAAGTACTTTTTTTAATTGGTAATTAAGGTTTGTAATTGGTAATTACATTTTTTAATTGGCAAATAATTTTTTTAATTGGTAATTAAGGTTTGTAATTGGTAATTACATTTTTTAATTGGCAAATCATTTTTTTAATTGGTAATTACTTTTTAAAAATTGGTAATTGATAATTGTTAATTAATTTTGATTAATTGGAAGAGGATTTTTTGTTTGACACCTTCTCCACCTCAGAAAGAACTGTCAAGACATTTTTAAGGAGACCACAAGGGCAAAAGTGATAACCCCAGGATTGAGAAAAAATACAAACCAGCACCTGGGGACCCTACGTGTATCAAGGGACAGTTGCCGTTGGACTCTGGTTGTTTCCAATGCCCGGAAGAGGGCGAACTCGCAAACAACGGGTGATGCTCCTCCCCCTGACAAAGAATCTAAAGTGCTAGAAGCATCAGGGAAAAGGGTGGCAGCTAAAGCGGCCAATATGTGGCGAATCTCCAACACACAGACACTCTTAGCCAGATATGACAGGGCTCATTATGATACACTTGAAACCCTGTTGCAACACTTGCCAGATGAGTATAAGGAGGCAGCAGAGATGCTAATACAAGAAGGGAAACTTATATCAAAAAGGGCAATTAATACAAGTGTCATGTTACGGCGACATGCCTGGCTGAGAATCTCTGGCTTCAAGCCCGAGATACAAACCACCATACTAAATCAGCCTGTTAACCCTGATCACTTATTTGGCCCAGAGGTGGACACCACCTTGGAAAAGATCAAAAAGGACACTGAGACTGCAAAATCTATGGGGGCTCTACAGTCGCAGCAGATCAGGGGTGGTTCCTTTCGTCGCTCCAACAATAGAGGAGATTCCAGAGGCCAGCTGTCCCAGCAGACACAATACAGTAAAGGAGGCACGCAGACCACCTACACCAAACATAGTAGGGGTGGCTATCGTGGAAACAGCACCAAGGGCAGAGGTCATGGAAACAACAGCTCCCGATCCTCCGCCACTAACAAACAGTGACGTCTTGTCACTGCTCCCCGACCATACCACACCGGTCGGGGGGAGACTACAACAGTTCCTGCCGGTCTGGAAATCCATCACTACAGACAGGTGGGTAAGGCAACTTGTCCAATACGGTTATTGTCTGGAGTTAACATCCACTCCACCCAACATTCCCCCAAGACACTGTCCTATGTCCACAGAGCATTTGCAATTATTGCAGCAGGAGGTAGTCGGCATGCTGCAAAAAGGAGCCATAGAGCTTGTGCCTGTGGAAGAAAGAGGGTCAGGGGTGTACTCACTGTACTTCTTGATCCCAAAAAAGGACGGGTCCTTCAGACCCATACTGGACCTCAGGCCCCTAAACCAGTACATTCTCTCAGAACACTTTCACATGCTCACATTACAGCAGGTTCTACCGTTTCTCAGTCAGGGAGATTTCCTCGCAACATTAGATTTGAAGGATGGATATTTCCATATACCGCTACACCAGTCACACAGAAAATACCTCAGGTTTACCATTCAGGATCAGCATTATCAGTTCAAGGTCCTCCCTTTCGGAGTGACTACAGCGCTCAGGGTGTTTACCAAGTGCCTGGCGACAGTGGCTGCACACCTAAGGAGACACAATGTTCACGTCTACCCTTATCTGGACGACTGGCTTGTCCAGTCGAAGTCGGCCCAGCAATGTGCCGCCCACATGTCCCACACCATTCACCTTCTTCACGATCTGGGGTTCTCACTGAATTATCCAAAGTCCCACCTTCAGCCCGCCCACGTACGGCAGTATCTGGGCGCGACAATAGATACTCTGGCAGCCAAAGCACAGCCAAATTCAGTGAGGATCAACAGCATGCAATTGCTGATACAAAAATTCAAACTACAACACTCGCTTCCGGCACGAGTGTTCATGCAGTTGATAGGCATGATGGCCTCCTGCATCTTCATAGTCCCGCACGCGAGACTACTCATGCGTCCGCTTCAGGAGTGCTTAGAACGTCAGTGGAATCAGGCTCACGGACAATGAAAGACCTAGTGTTGGTGACCAGTCGTGCATACAACTCTCTGCATTGGTGAAATCCACAAAACCTTTGTAGGGGCCGACCATTCCAGGAGCCTGTGCCACAGATTATACTGACAACGGACGCATCTCTCCAGGGATGGGGAGCTCATGTACTCCACTACACGGTGCAGGGACTCTGGACAGCACAGCAGAGGAAGATGCACATCAACCTTCTGGAACTGATGGCTATCTTCATGGCAATGAAAGCATTCAAGGTACATTTGTGCAACAAGGTTGTGTTGATCCGGACGGACAACATGACGGCCATGTACTACATACAGAAGCAGGGAGGTACTCACTCTCCACAGTTGTCTCATCTGGCTCAGAGCATGTGGAAGTGGGCCATTCAGAGGAACATCTTCCTCATGGCGGAACACCTCCCGGGCAAGGACAAACAGATGGCGGACCTGCTCAGCAGGTACAGCCACCAGATGCACGAGTGGGAGATACATCCATCAGTACTCCGACCGTACTTCCAGCAGTGGGGTCATCCAGAGATAGACCTGTTCGCCACAAGGGAAAACGCAAAATGCCGAAGCTTTGCCGCCAGGTTCCCACACCCACAGTGGCAGGGAAATGCGATATGGATGAGCTGGTCAGGCATATTTGCGTACGCTTTTCCCCTAGCACCTCTGATACCGCTGGTGGCACGCAAGCTGAAGCAACACTCGATGACTCATCCTGGTTGCTCCAACGTGGGCACGCCAACCATGGTACACCACGTTTCTAGAACTCTCCGTGGTGCCGCATCAAAGGCTAAAGCTCACACCCAGGCTTTTGACGCAGAGCCATGGCGACATTCAGCATCCAGATCCGCAACAGCTCAACCTGGCGATTTGGCTCCTGAGGTCTTAGAATTTGGCAACCTCAACCTGCCTCCTGACTGTATGGATATCATAAGGGAGGCAAGAAAGCCCACCACTAGAGCATGTTATGCGGCAAAATGGAATCGGTTTGTCATTTATTGTGCCGACCACAACATTAATCCTCTAGATGCATCTACTCACAACATCATTTGTTACATCTATACAAATGCAGTCTGGCCTATGCTTTCATTCGTATACATTTGTCCGCAATAGCACCTTATCTCCAAAACAGGCAGCATCTCTCACTTTTCAGAGTGCCTGCCATCAGAGCCTTTCTGGAGGGACTCAAACGAGTTATTCCTCCCAGACACCCACCAGCACCTGTATGGAACCTAAATGTGGTCCTCACCAGGCTGATGGGTCCACCTTTTGAGCCTTTACACTCATGCGAGATTCAATTCTTGACGTGGAAAATGGCTTTCCTAATAGCAATCACATCGCTACGACGAGTTAGTAAACTTCAGGCACTAACTATCCAGGAGCCATTCATACAGATTCACTCCAACAGGGTGGTACTCCGCACTAACCCTAAGTTTCTGCCTAAAGTGGTTTCACAGTTCCATATCAATCAGACTATAGAACTGCCAGTGCTCTTCCAGGAACCTGAGTCAGTGGCAGAGAGAATGCTCCACACACTAGACGTCAAAAGAGCTCTAATGTACTACATAGATAGGACAAAAGATTTTAGGAAAACAAAACAACTGTTTGTTGCCTTTTCGCCACAACACAAAGGCAACCCCATTTCCAAAGCAGGTATAGCCATGTGGATCGTTAAGTGCATACAGATTTGCTATCAAAAGGCCAAGCGCACATTAACGGTTCCGCCAAGAGCCCACTCCACGCAAAAGTTGGGGGCCTCCATGGCTTTCCTTGGAAACATTCCTTTAGAAGAAATATGTAGAGCAGCCACATGGTCTACCATACACACATTTACAAAACGTAAGTGCGTAGATGTGCACTCCAAACAGCAGGCAGCTGTAGGGCAGGCTGTTCTAAAAACACTTTATCAGACTGCTGCAGCTGGCACGGGCGGCCGCCGCTAATGGAGGGACTGCTATATATTCTATGCACAGATATGAATTCAGCAGCCCACATGCCTCGAACCGAATATGCTACTTACTAGTATGCATCTGTTCTTGGCATGTAGTGCTGCTAACATTCATATCGCCCGCCCTCCTCCCCGGCGCCTGTAGCGGCTGCAGCACTCAGAATTACTCTTAGCATGGTCATCACATATGGTATTACACTCCATCTTTGTCACAATGGCGAAAAACAATCTAAGGATGGAGTGGATGCTGATGCGCACTGTAGTCCAGGGGAGGAGCCACCTATCTCGTGATACTTCGAAGCCTCTTCCAGGACAACAATGTGCAATCATCCGGATCCAACACTAGGCGGCGATCTATGCACAGATATGAATGTCAGCAGCCCTACATGCCAAGAACAGATGCATACTGGTAAATAGCATATTCGTTTTTCCGCAAACAATTACCCCGCATACCATCACTCCGCAATTATTATACTGCAATTACAATCACCCCGCAAATTATCACAACGCAAACTTTTACAACGACTATGCCTTGACCACGCATGCCATTACAACGCAAAGGCATGCATGTTAAAGGCATACTCATTGTAAAAGTTTTAAAGGTAAGTGAGAGTACCCTACCCTACCCTACCCTACCCCCTAATGTAGTACCCCTGCACAACCCATCCTCGACACTCAGTCCTTTTCCTACATTTACACTACCCAGCACCACCCCCCAACACTACAATACACCACTTTTCTTCCCTACACAAACTATACAACACTACCTTAATACACTACCCATGCATGACCCTACATTACACAAACACCACATCACTACCCTACACTATACAAACACTACCCTTAACCCTTAAGCACTACCCTACACTACACAAACACTACAACACTACCCTAAACCACTACCCCAGCATGGCCCTAATCTACATAAACACCACAACACTACCCTAAACCCTAAAGAACTACCCCAGCACGACCCTACACTACACAAACAGCACAACACTACCCTAAACCCTATAACACTATCCCCAGCACGACCCTACACTACACAACCACCACAACACTACACAAACACTACCCTACACTACACAATATCTGCCCCAGCACGACCCCCCCACCCCCCCACCCCTAAAAAATTAACCCAAACCCCCTTACCTCTCTCTCGTCGTGGTTCCTCTCCTCCTGGTTCCTTGTTCATGAAGTCTGGTTTTTTCACATCGTGTGTGCATTTACCATACATTCCTTTACAACGTAATTCGTTATAAAGGCATGCGTGGTAAATGCACACGCGTTGTAAAAAAATTCGGAGTGATGGTATACGTGGTCAAAGACCTCGCCGAGCAATGGTATGCGGGGTCAAAGTCAGCGGAAAAAAAGATTTGTTGTAAACGTGGATTACCGTTCTTGCCATGTAGTGCTGTGGATTCACATGCACTTACCCTCTACCCCAGACACCTATGGTCGTTGCAGTTCTAATCTATATTTTCATATGCATGGACCTCTTTATTTACACTTACTTATACTCCAATCTCACCCTCTTGGTGGACAATAATCTAACAATGGAGGCGATGCCCATGCGCATTATTACCATGATTCGAAAGACTTCTTCGAAGAAAAACAACTTGCAAACATCCAGACCCAACACTAGATGACAGATGCATGGAAGGCATATGAATCTATACCACTACTTGCTAAGAACAGGTTCTTACAGGGAAAGTAACAATATGTTAATAGCATCCAAACAAATCAAAATGCTTTACATAGCGATGCACAAATGATAAATATTCAGACACCTGATTTTCACACACTTACTGGGTGCTATATAGTGATATTAGTAAAACTGTCTGTGCAAAGTTAGTGGTTATTTCAATGGAAAATGTGCTGTATGTAAATGACAATGCGCTACCACACAAAGCTTTAGTTGCATAAAAATTGCCCCATCTCATATTCATTAGAGGCAGGTGAATTTTGAAGGTTTATTATTCTAAACCGTTTAGTAATCCCTATATTATAGGACAAAATGTATGGATTCAAAACGTGAGGATGTGTCAATCCTCAGACTGCCGAATATTTGGACTTTAGGTATATTATACACCATTTATTTTCATGTTATAAAACTCACTGTTGCATTAAAACATATTTTGCATTTGCATGGACATCTCTTTACTCACACTTGCTTACACTCCAAAAATCAATCTTCAAAGGACTCTATTCCTGTGTGCATTACCAGCAAGATGAGACGTCACTTTACATCATGACTTAAAAGAGTTATTCGAAGAAAATCAACTTGCAAACATTCAGACCCAACACTAGATGGCAGGAGTATGCAAAGCATGTGAATCTACAGCAATACATGCCAAGAACACATGCTTACAAGGTAAGTAACATAGTGAAAGATGTAAAGGGCTGTTGCATGTATAAACCCTATTTTGCAAGTCATGAACCTGTTACCGACTTGGGGTTTGCAAATCACTATAAGCAAGGGGTGTGCCAAGGGCGTCCATTCCTAAAAGGGAGTCACAGGGGGATTTATGATTGTTTTGCGATTGCATTTGAGGCCACTAAACAATCTCAGTAATGGCTAATTTCAAAGTGATGGTAAGTCAGTCACAAATGGGAAGGGGTCCCCATGGGACCACTTTCTTGTTGTGTTTGGCAGCAAAATATTTTTTAAGAGCAGACAGTGGTCCTACGGACCTCTGCCTGTTCGTGAAAAAAGAAGTGAAAACTTTTCTTTTCTTTTCAGCACATCCCTTTTTCCTTTAAGAAAAACGGGCTGCATTTGGGGGGGGGGGGGGAGTTGTTTAAATATATATCCCCAGCAGGCCACCACTTCTGTCAAGTAGCCAATTCCCAATGGGTCGCAGATTGCAACCTGCCTCATGAATATTGATGAGGCATGTCATTGGGAATCGCTAAATGTGTCTGAGACACATTAGT
The DNA here is from genome assembly GCF_964263255.1 of Lissotriton vulgaris. Lineage (NCBI taxonomy): Eukaryota > Metazoa > Chordata > Amphibia > Caudata > Salamandridae > Lissotriton > Lissotriton vulgaris. Next base: position 146,562,758 of record NC_141697.1, on the reverse strand, counting down.
AAATTCCGTTTTGCGAGTCACAAATTGTAAGTCACAAAAAATCGCAATTTGCGACCAGCAAAACGGAATGGTCGGACATCTGGCCCATAATCTTTCCAACTGATCGTTTACCACAAAATATCTTTACAGCGCATTGCCTTTACAATGAATTAGTAAGCAAATAAGCATGCAAGTGATACCCTATTCCTAAATATTAGGAATTGGGGGAAGAGCATTTTAAGTAAATGGGGTGGGTAAGGGTATAGGGTGCTACGGGCGACTTTAAGGTTGGGTAAGGATATTGGGTTGTAAAAGTAAGTTTAGGGTTTATGGGTGGTTAAGAGTGGTGGTGTTATGTTACAATAGCTTTATATAGCGCAATGACTCGTCCTCAAGGGGCATCTCGGCGCTTGGGTAGGAAGGCAGGTAGAAATTTGCCATGAAAAGAGCCAGGACTTCAGATGTCTTTTGAAGCCTGCAAACTCGGTGCATGCCCCGATATAAAAAGGGAGCTGATTTCAATGGTGGGGAGCAAGGTACAAAATGAACAATCACTGTATTTTAGTGTTCGAATACGCCGTGGTTTCTTAGGGGAAGACGGGGGACTAGTTTATCCTGCAGATATCTTGGTCCTTTGTCTGACCTAGATTTAAATGTCATACAGAGTAGTTAAAACAAGCACTGGCGTTGCCAATAGGTCTCGCAGTAGGAAAGTTGGAGCTATTACAATTGCATAAACAATGCCTTTTATTTTTGTTTTCATTTTAAAAACATAAAGGGCTTTGTCATTTACAAAACCAATAGCTCCAACTTTCCTACTGCGAGACCTATTGTGCACTGCACAGTATGGGTGAAAGTGGCGTTGCGTGGGTGAGTGGCGTTGCATGTGTGAGTGTTGTTGCGTGGGTGAGTGGCGTTGCGTGGGTGAGTGGCGTTGCGTGGGTGAGTGGCGTTGCGTGGGTGAGTGGCGTTGCGTGGGTGAGTGGCGTTGTGTGTGTGAGTGGCGTTGTGTGTGTGAGTGGCGTTGTGTGTGTGAGTGGCGTTGTGTGTGTGAGTGGCGTTGGGTGTGTGAGTGGCGTTGGGTGTGTGAGTGGCGTTGGGTGTGTGAGTGGCGTTGGGTGTGTGAGTGGCGTTGTGTGTGTGAGTGGCGTTGTGTGTGTGAGTGGCGTTGTGTTTGTGAGTTGCGTTGCGTGTGTGAGTGGCATTGCATGGGTGAGTGTGGCGTTGCGTGTGTGAGAGTGGCGTTGTGTGTCTGAAAGTGGTGCTGTGTGGGTAAAAGTGGCACTGCGTGGGTGTGAGTGGCGTTGCGTGGATGAGTGGCGTTGCGCGGATGAGTGGCGTTGCGTGGGTGAGTGGCGTTGCGTGGGTGAGTGGCGTTGCGTGGGTGAGTGGCGTTGCGTGGGTGAGTGGCGGTGCGTGGATGAGTGGCGGTGCGTGGATGAGTGGCGTTGCGTGGATGAGTGGTGTTGCTTGGGTGAGTGGCGTTGCTTGGGTGAGTGTGGCATTGCATGGGTGATAGTGGGCTTGCGTGTGTGTGAGTGGTGTTGCGTGTCTGAAAGTGGTGCTGTGTGGGTGAAAGTGGCACTGCGTGGGTTTGAGTGGCTTTGCGTGAGTGAGTGAGTGGCGTTGCGTGGGTGAGTGAGTGGCGTTGAGTGGGTGAGTGAGTGGCGTTGCATGTGTGAGTGAGTGGCGTTGCATGTGTGAGTGGCGTTGAGTGTGTGAGTAGCGTTGCGTGTGTGAGTGGCGTTGCGTGGATGAGTGGCGTTGCGTGGATGAGTGGCGTTGCGTGGATGAGTGGCGTTGCGTGGGTGAGTGGCGTTGCGTGGGTGAGTGGGGTTGCGTGGGTGAGTGGGGTTGCGTGGATGAGTGGCGTTGCGTGGGTGAGTGGCGTTGCGTGGGTGAGTGGCGTTGCGTGGGTGAGTGGCGTTGCGTGGGTGAGTGGCGGTGCGTGAGTGGCGTTGCGTGGGTGAGTGGTGTTGCGTGGGTGAGTGGCGTTGCGTGGGTGAGTGTGGCATTGCATGGGTGATAGTGGGCTTGCGTGTGTGTGAGTGGTGTTGCGTGGGTGAGTGGTGTTGCGTGACAACTGCAATAATCTGATCTTCTATGTTTAAAAGCTTCTATATGTTAAAGTCGCTTAAAAAAAATAAAAAAGTTTTTCTTTATCACAGTGTTTGTTGTTGTTTACGCGCCAACCATTTTCAGGGCTCGGCTCGTGCATGGTCACATTGACTCCTCAAACTCTCGGCTCGCCGCTTAATTTTGGGCTCGCACATATCCAATTCTAACTACAACCCCCAATTCAAACGTGGGCAGAGCAACGCGACACTTAAAGCAAGCCCACGGAATGGGACAGCGCTCCTCAGAAATATTAGGTGTGTTTACGTGAGAGAGAACCAGAGGTCGGGAGATGGGAGATGGGAGACAATTTAAGAAGGGGCGAATAGAATATGAGTAGGAGAAAGAGGGGCAAAGTGAAACATAACAGGGACGAGGAGAGAATGGCATGGGAGAGAATGAGGAAGCAAGCAACGGAGGCATAAGCACAACGAGGGACAGCGGGAGAGAAAGGTGAAGAATATAAAGTGTTACAAAAAAGTGGAGACAAATTAAAGGGGCAAAGAGAGCGAGATAGAGGAGCGGGAGAATGAGTTAGATAGAGACAGAAGAAACAGAGAAGAAGATGGCGCTAAAGAAAAGGATTCATTGAGAAAACGGGGACGGGACGAGCAGTACGATACAAACAAAACACGAGAGAAAGATCTAACACGGAGTCAGACAGAATGATCGACAGTACAACAAAAATATACAACAAGACGGAGGGGAAGGCAGAGAAGGCCAGCTAGCTCAGTGGCAGACAGTTTATCAACCACGGAATGGTGAAAGGCCGGACTTGAAAGCATGTGGTGAAATGGAAGTAAACCAGACGGCAAGGCTGTGATTGCGTGGAGAGAGAGGGGAGGTGCTGGTGTGGGAGGGGGGAGGAGTGCTGCTAGGGCAAGGCTGTGATTGCGTGGAGAGAGAGGGGAGGTGCTGGTGTGGGAGGGGGGAGGAGTGCTGCTAGGGCAAGGCTGTGATTGCGTGGAGAGAGAGGGGAGGTGCTGGTGTGGAAGGGGGAGGAGTGCTGCTAGGGCAAGGCTGTGATTGCGTGGAGAGAGAGGGGAGGTGCTGGTGTGGGAGGGGGGGGGTGCTGGTGTGGGAGGAGTGCTGCTAGGGAAAGGCTGTGATTGCGTGGAGAAAGAGGGGAGGTGCTGGTGTGGGAGGGGGGAGGTGCTGAGGCTGGGCTTGCGAGAGGCTGGGCTTGCATGCGATGCGCGTGCATGTACACGGGAACTGCATGAAAACCGCGGGGCTGAAAGCCCTTTGGTTTGAAGATGTTTTCGCCACATGAATTCTCGCTCCGCTCGATGCGCTTGTGCACATCAATAGGTCGCGAGACCTAAAAATACTCTTTTATTTATGGGTAACCAATGAAGGGTCCTGAGCAGGGGAACAGATTGTGTCCAGTGTTTGTTAACAAGCCGGGCGGCCTTATTTTTCACCACCTGTAATTTTGAAGGGATTTATTAGATGCTGCGAGTAACGCTTTTCCATAGCCCAGGCGCTTGATTATAAGTGTCTGGACTAGGGTCTTCTGGGAGGACACAGGAAGCCACAGAATGCTTTCTTAAGGAGGCGCATTACTCCAAGCATGTGCTACAAGTGGCAATCACCAGCTCTTTTATTGATAGGTTGTCTATCAAAATGCCTAGGTTTCTTGCTGTCTTTTTAGGGAGGGGAGCAGGCCTGAGCTCCATGGGCCACCAATCAGTTGTCTAATGGGACTGTGTCTTCCAAATAGTAAAATCTCCGTCTTATTCCCGTTCAACTGAAGGCAGTTTAGTGACATCCATGTGGCAATGTTTCTCCTGCATGTAGTGAAACTGTTTTTGACATTCTATAACTCTGGTCCAAGGGCAGTGACCAGTTGTGTGTCATCTGCATATGAGAGTATTTTAATGCCATAGGGCTTAACCAACTGAGCCAAAGGGGAGTCATAGATATTAAAGAGTGTGGGACTCAGGGCCGAGCCCTGAGGCACTCCCCTTCCTAGGCACAGCGTATTGGATTCAAAGAGATGAAGCATAATCTTTTGAGTCCAGTCCTTGAGAAAGTCAGTTGGCAAATTCAGTGCTGTACCCTGGATTCCAATCTCATACAGACGCTGGATCTGAATAGGCTGAGACAGGTTGCGAAGGACCAGCATTGCAGGTGTGCCTGCATCCAAGGAGAGGCTAAGCGAGTCAACTACCTCTACAAGATTGGTTACAGTACTATGAGTGGGGCGAATTCCCGATTGCGAGGAATCCAACAAGTGATGTGACTCTAAATATTGCTAAAAGTTGTCTGTTAAAATGAGATTCCAACAGCTTGCTAATCAAGGGAAACAGGGAAATAAGACTGTAGCTTGCTACGTCCATGGGATTGGCCGATGTTTAAAAAAAAATTAAAATGGGTGTAACAAAAGCGGTTTTCCATTCTTTAGGCATTGTTGCGGAGTACGAAGATAGGTTGCATTAAGTAAGGGAATTTTAGGGTTTAGGGGTGAGTAAGGGTATTGGGTTGCAAGTGTATTTTTAGGGTAATGTCGTGGGTAAGGGTATTGTGTGGTAAAGGTGTTTTTTATGGTAATGAGGTTGGTAAGGATATTGGAGGGTAAAGGTATGTGCTGGACTAAGAGTTCAGAAAACCGCACTAAAAAGAACCGAAAGAGAATGGCGCAAGACTCTCTCTGAAGAAACCAGAACTAATTATCTAATCGAGAGACGAACCTACCATGGACTAATCAGAAAGATGAAAACAGCATACTTTACGACTAGGATCAGTGAGGCTGGTAACTCGACGAAAGAGCTGTTTTCACTCTACAAAACTCTTTCAAGCGGAAACTCAGCTATTGTCCCCGATGACTGCTCACCAGAATTGTGTGACAAAATCGCAGATTTTTTCTCAGATAAAATAACAAAAATCTACTCAGCATTCCCTACACAGCCCAATACCGGGGCAGACTTTGTTGAAAGCCCAAGGGAGTGGGGAGATAAACGAAGACTTACCAACTTTGTTACCCCTCCCACGGAAGATCTTCTCAAAATCTGTAGGTCGGTGAAGTCGGGCTCTCCTCGAGACCCAACCACACCCAAACGTCTGACGGATAGTCTAAGGGTGCTAGAACCATACATCAGACATCTACTCGATGTATCTTTTAGCACCAAGACAGTACCTAGGGATTGGAAAAAGGCGGTTGTTCTGCCCCTCAGGAAGAAACCTACCATCAGTTTTGAGAAACTTGACAATCTCCGCCCAATTTCACTCCTGCCCTACCTCGCCAAGGTGGCTGAAAAAACGGTCAATATACAACTAATGGACTTTGTGGAAAGGGCTGCCCTATTGCACGACACCCAATTCGGATTCCGCCCTCGCCACTCTACAGAGTCCGCACTGCTTACTGCAGTTGAGACCCTACGTCAGGGGGTGGATGAGGGACACACCATGGCCCTCATCCTATTGGACCTGAGTGCAGCTTTCGACACTGTGGCGCACGACAACTTGCTACAGTGTCTGAACAACGGAGGAATATCCGAAGCTGCACTCCAATGGCTACAGTCCTTCCTGACAGGGAGAAGCTTCCAGGTTCGCCAGGGCGACCACTACTCGAGAGACATAGGTTTGGGACAGGGCGTTCCCCAGGGTTCGTCCCTGAGCCCAACCTTGTTTAATCTCTATGTCTCTCCAGTGGCTTCAATTGCCGTGAGTCACGGATTGAGCATCGTGTCATATGCCGATGACACGCAGCTGGCTATCTCCCTATCGCGTGCACCTGGTCTTGCGATGGACAGTTTCAGGGATTGCATGCAAGAACTTGCAGCCTGGATGTCCACCAACTGCCTTAAATTAAACGGCAACAAGACCGAGGTGCTCGTTGTGGGGAGGAACCCATCTGTTTGGTCATCGGCGTGGTGGCCTCCATGCCTGGGTGAAGCTCCCATACCCCGCCAGGGAGTAAAAAACCTTGGCGTATGGCTCGACGCTGACCTATCTTTTGGACCCCAAATAGACCGAGTTGCAGGTGTTTGTTTTAGCGTCCTAAAAACCATAAGGAAGGTCCTTGACCTCCTTCCTATGTCAGCACGGAAAACACTGGTACACGCCCTTGTGACATCACGCCTAGACTACGGCAACCTACTTTACCTGGGTACCACCAGCAAAGCTATGAACCGCCTTCAGGTAATACAGAACGCGGCAGCCCGTCTCATCCTAAAAATCCCTAAACGATCAGACACCAAAGCCGCTCTCAAAACCCTCCACTGGTTGCCAGTAAAAAGCAGAGTGGAATTCAAAGCTCTCTGTACATGCCACTGCATCCTGGCTAAGAAATCACCTATCCCACTCCAGAACTTAGTGACAAGGTATACACCTGCCCGCGATCTGCGCTCCTCATATGGGGGCCTACTTCAGGTTCCTAGGGTCAAAAGGGCCCGTATGGGCGGACGCTCCTTCCGTCATCTGGCAGCGAAAAGCTGGAATTCCCTCCCTCTCCATCTCCGTCTGGATCCATCCGAATCCAGCTTCCGCAAGAACCTAAAAACATACCTGTTCTCCAGATAACAGCTCACTGGTCTCCAACCTCACACAGAGTTCTTCAGTTGTAGCGCGGGGACACGCTTCGCGTAACCAAGCGCTTTATAAGCTACCCTTATTATTATTATTATTGCGAGGCATGTGGGCAGCTGAATTCATATCTGTGCATAGACCGCCGCCTAGTGTTGGGTCCGGATGATCGCACATTGTTGTCCTGGAAGAGTCTTCGAAGTATCACGAGATAGGTGGCTCCTCCCCTGGACTACAGTGCGCATGGGCATCAACTCCAGATTGTTTTTTTCCGCCATTGGGTTTTGATGCATATAGGTTCGCTCAGTCGGAATAAATATAAAACTTTCTTTTGGCCAAAAGGCCTTTAGTTTTTCGTCGGTATTGTCTTGCGATCGGTGCCCAGTTCTGTTCCAGATCAGTTTCCGAGCCGGATATCCAGAAGAGCCGCGTGCTTTTCGGCGCTGAAGGCCCGGTTGACGCCAGAGGCCTTATCGACGAACCATCATGGAACGGAGCCCGTTCAAGAGATGTCCCGTGTGCAACTCGAAATATCCCCACATCGACGTCCACCCGGTGTGCAACAAGTGCCTGTCGCCGGATCACGATGAAGCCAGCTGTATGGCTTGTTCCCGTTTCCGATCCAAGAAGACAATTCTGCATCGGCGCGCTGTGCGCAAGGAAGCCCAGCAGACAGCACCTGAACCGGTGAACATCTTCGATGCCGGGGATGATGAAGGAGCAGAGCAGGAGGTTCGAGAAAACCTGTCGGATCCCGCATCGGAGGTCGACTCCAGCTACGACGCTGATGTTGAGATGCTCGATGCGGAAGACGTCGTCGACGAGGTGTAAGACGACGATGGGGCCTTTGGGGCCATGGAAGATAGCTCGAGCGAGGAGCTAGGCCCACAAACTGATACTGGGGCGAAAACACTTCATAAGGCTCAGGTCGAGGGATCGCCACAGGGCCTTACCCAAGATCTTCCAATAAGTTCTACGGCCCCGTCTTCGGGCTCGGCTTCGGACATGTCTAAGGAGCCGCAAGTTGCAAAATCGAAATCGAAAGAGAAAGCTTCGGTGTCTACGCAACCTAAAGCACTTGAGGCTAAATCGAAACCGAAAGTGCGTATTGCTTTGGTCGGCTCGAAGTCCTCGGTACTGTCGGCAACGACGAAGCATAAAAGTGTTATCGACCCGAAGAGGCCGCTAAAGGGCGTCGAGCCAAAGTCTGGCACGCCGAAGGCAAAGGTCAAGGACGTCGACCCGAAAAAATCGGTGCCGTAGACAGTCGACACCGACGAAGGACTCTGTGATCAAAAGGTTCTCGAGCCTACGCGTCGACCGGACAAGGCTAAAATTGGTACAACCCCCGAGTCCACGTCTGGTGGTGCCTCGAAGGATTCCGCCGAGTCGACGCAGCCGTCCGCCTCCTTCTCGAAGAAGGTGGCGGAATCCCTGAAGCGCATTAAGGACTAGGCTTCGGCTGTCGGACCCAAGGATCCTCCACCATCGAAGCCTGCCGATAAGCCTCAAAAGACGTCGGCGCCCATCCACTTCACGCTGCCACTGAAAGTGGTGCCGAAGGCCTTCGTCCATAAAATGGCCGTCGAAGTGCCCAAGAAGGTGTCCACGGGGCCGAAGCCCACAACTGTGGTCCCGGCCACAAAGCATCAACAGCCCTCGCTTGAAGAGCAACAGTGTGAGAAGTTGGCTTGATATATAATGTTTACTATTCTAGTGAGCACTTTGTATCAGTCCAAACAACCCTTATTGATGATTGGTTGTAAGTCAACCTTATAGACCAGCTATCCTAGTAGCATGGATACGAGCAGTCTTCGGGCTAAACTCTAGAGGCCGTGTTAATCCAGCTGTTATACCATCACATATTGTATTGTATTGCATTGTAATTGCATTTACATAGCGCTTACTACCCCTGACGAGGCGTCGAAGCGCTTTTTCGGCGGGTAGCACTCTACTCCGGGACCCACAGAGAAATTAGTGTTCAATTAGTATAGTGAAACATGCAAGTACATTTTAAGTGGTGGATAGGTTAATCAGTTATTTGGATTTGGAATGATAGCAGAAGGATAGAGTAGGACAAAGGTTTGTATTTATTTATCGCTCGCTTGTTGACGCATGCTATTCAGGGAGCCTATAGAGGATTAGTGGTGAATTAATATGGTGAAATATGAGGTAATTTCAGTGGTGGATATTAGTCTGTTACTTGGAGTGAGAAGGATAGCGGATGGGTAAAAGGGGAAGAAAGATTTGCATTCATATAGCACTTGTTACCCCTGATGGGCGTTGAAGCGCTTTTCTGTCGAGTAGCACGCCACTCCTGAACCCATAAAGGGTTAGTGTTGAAAATTAGTATAGTATAAATATGAAGTAATTTGAGTAGTAGATATGTTATTCAGTTATTTGGGCAGTATATTAGTATAGTTGAAAATGGAATATGGAATTTGAGAAGTGAAACATGTTAGTCTGTTAATTTTTATTGAAAAAGAATAGTGGAGGGATAAAAGAGTGAAGGTTTTTTTTTTTTTAAAGTCTTAGCAGTAGGAAGAAGCTTTTGGATGAGTAAAAAGGAGTTTTGGAGGGAAGGGGTCAGAGGGGAGAGTTTGTAAAAAGAGGTGTCAGATGATGCAAGGAGGTGTAGAGCAGGAGAGAGTCTAGAAAAGGTTATTTTGGTGATCATAGTAGTGGTGTGGGGTTTGGGCTAAATGAGAGAGTGGATGTAGATGATATGTTGATAGATCTATAGGATGAGAGATAGGGTGTTGTGTTAGAAGGAGAAGTAGAAAGAAGTTTGAGAGGAGTCAGAAGGTTGGGGTAGAAGATATGAGTGAGGTATAGGCTGAGAAATAGGCTAGTGCATTGGAAATGCTAAATTAGAAGAAAGAGATAAGTATATAGATCCATAAGTACATTAAAAGTATATAGATATATAAAAAAGTAAGTATATTTAGATTAAATATATATTGATTGAGGCACAGGATGAAAGATAGGGTAGTGCATTGGATATGCTTTTTCAGGAGAAAAGTAACAGACACACAGATCCAAGTACATGGAAGGTACATAGATGTACAATGGAAGTATGTACATGTAGACCAAAAATGATTTTTATTTATTGATGATGATTATTATTATTTTTTTCTTTCTCTTAACAACATAATTGTTTTACATGTTTTATAAAGTAATACACAAAGATAGGTACATATCTATAGTGAAAACAAATGCTTATATACAGAGGGATATGCTGTAAATTTCTATTTCCGTATGGTGCTTATGTGGGGAAGAGCCAGATCTTGAGTAGTTTTCTGAAGACAAGGTGGTTGTCAGTGGATCTTATGTTGGGTATGCACCTAAGGTACATGGAATCCATTTTACAGAGAGAGCAGTGGGCCTGGGGTCCTGAATAGCAGGGTCCCAGGTCAACTAAGTCGAAAAACCAGCAAAACACCAGGCAAAAAGTTGGGGGTAACCATAGTCGGATATCCACCTTCCTACAGTTCCCACACCCACAGTCGCAGGGCAATGCGATATGGATGAACTGGTCCGGCAAATTTGCGTACGCTTTTCCCCCAGCACCTTTGATACCGCTGGTGGCACGCAAACTACGGCAACACTCGATGACCCTCATCCTGGTTGCTCCAATGTGGGCACGCCAACCATGGTACACCACGTTTCTGGAACTATCCGTGGTACCGCATCAACGGCTACGCCTCACACCCAGGCTTTTGACGCAGAGCCATGGAGACATTCAGCATCTACATCCGCAACAGCTCAACCTGGCGATCTGGCTCCTGAAGTCCTAGAATTTGGCTACCTCAACTTGCCGCCAGAATGTATGAATATCATCAAGGAGGCAAGACGGCCCACAACCAGAGCATGCTAAGCGGCAAAGTGGAAAAGGTTTGTCATATATTGTACCAACAATGATATTAACCCACTGGATGCATCTATTCAAAACATCCTCTGTTATTTGTTGCATTTGTACAGATGTAATCTAGCGAACAGTTCCATTCGCATACATTTATCCGCCATAGCAGCCTATCTTCAGAACAGGCAGCACCTCTCCTTATTCAGAGTGCCTGACATTAAAGCTTTTCTGGAGGGACTTAAAAGAGTGATCCCTCCCAGACACCCACCGTCACCAGTCTGAAATCTGAATGTGGTCCTCACCAGATTAATGGGACCACCTTTTGAACCCCTACACTCTTGTGAGATTCAATTTCTGACTTGGAAAGTTGCTTTCCTAGTGGCCATTACCTCACTGAGGAGAGTTAGTGAACTCCAGGCACTAACCATTCAAGAGCCATTCATCCAGGTCCACGCAAATAGGGTTGTATTAGGCACCAACCCTACATTTATGCCTAAAGTGATTTCGCAGTTCTACATGAACCAGACCATAGAACTGCCAGTTTTCTTTCCCAATCTGGAAAATGTCGCAGAGAGATCCCTACACACGTTAGATGTCAAAAGTGCTCTCATGTACTATATAGACAGAACAAAGGATTTCAGAAAAACAAAACAGCTTTTCGTTGCCTTTTCTCCACAACACCAAGGCAACCCCATTTCCAAAGCAGGGATAGCCCGGTGGATCGTTAAATGTATACAGATTTGCTATGCTAAGGCTAAACGCACACTAACCATTCCACCACGAGCACACTCCACAAGTAAGTTAGGAGCGTCCATGGCTTTCCTGGGGAATATTCCTTTAGAAGAGATATGTATGGCAGCCACTTGGTCCACCACACATACATTTACGAAACACTACTGCGTAAATGTGCATTCTAAACAGCAGGCAGCTGTAGGACAGGCTGTTCTCAAAACTCTTTTTCAGACTGCTGCAGCTGGCACGGGCAGCCGCCGCTAACAGGAGGGACTGTTATGTAATCTATGCACAGATATGAATTCAGCAGCCCACATGCCTCAAACCGAATATGCTACTTACCAGTATGCATCTGTTCTTGGCATCTAGGGCTGCTGACATTCATATCGCCCACCCTCCTCCCCGGCGCCTGTAGCAGCTGTAGCATTCAGAAATATTGTCTAGCATGGACATCACTCACTGTCTTACACTCCATCTCTGCCACAATGGCAAAAAACAATCTGAGGATGGAGAGGATGCCCATGCGCACTGTAGTCCAGGGGAGGAGCCACCTATCTCGTGATACTTCGAAGACTCTTCCAGGACAACAATGTGCAATCATCCGGACCCAACACTAGGCGGCGATCTATGCACAGATATGAATGTCAGCAGCCCTACATGCCAAGAACAGATGCATACTGGTAAGTAGCATATTCGTTTTGCTTTTAGGAGAAACAAAAATTTGAAAAACTACCTGCTAAGAGGCAAGCTGCAGGTATCACCTGGTTTACAACAAAAATCGATCTGTGGGCTGGATCCAATCAATGGCAGTCACCGATGTGGTAACTGCCAGGCGTGTCCTAATGCTCTCATCGGAGATTCTATTCGAATCAATGAATGCACTATCTCTCTGGCGAGTGCTAAAAAAATTACCAATTGCCGCACTTCGAATGTGATATATATCATCCTATGTCCATGTAACCTCCACTATGTAGGGGAAACTGTACGAGAATGTTGCACTAGGATAGGGGAATATAAGTCTAATAAACGTATCAAAAAAATTTCATCCCCCATAGTGACGCATTGGCTTGAGAAGAAACACACTGAGAACGACCTTAAATAGTCTATACTTGAAAAGATTCAAGCACCTCCAGGGGCAGACCCAGTGGCCATACGTAAAAAGAGAGAAGTCTTTTGGATTTACTACCTAGACTCAGTGAAAAATGGATTAAATGAAGACTCCCTGGTAGAATGCCATCATTTAAGATCCATGTCTGGTCCCCAGATTCCCTACCCGTCCTAATACGCGGAGCTTACCTTGAAGGGCATGCCCCTCCTTCCGTATTAGTCTTCTACGGGTTCTCCTACCAGGAATTATGCCATGAGAATTCTCTCCTCTCTTCACCACTCCGTGGAGAAATACCGGACTGCCTGTCAAAAGAATCTTCATACTCAATTGAAGCTGCCCCGGTCTTTGTTTGGGTTTATCAACGGCCGTTGATTATTCATATGAACTGTTTACAGTGCCCACATTGTCTTATACACATTGCCTCTTGTTCTCCCAACTTGTGAAATATAGCCGACTTATTGATGACCTTACTTGCCTGTTCTTTCCTGTTGAATATCATTATTTTCCAAAATGGCCGCATTATTAGGACTCCACCTATTTGGGTACTCACGTTGGTCCGTCTTCCATCTCGATAATTTTAGCTGCCGTCTGATTCGTCCAATCACCATAGCCGTGTATTTAAACTTTAGGTGCGGGCTATTTCCTCTTTGATTATTGCATCCAGCGAGGTTCGGCGTTTGAAACCCGACCGGAGGTATCTTCTTGGCGCTCTATATATATACAGGTAATGTACCCTTGCTGAAATGCGGTATCGACCCAGTTTACTAGTGCCACCATTTGCCATTAAGAGATTCCATTATAATGTTGTGAACCTGTTCTTAATTTTTGAACGAGGTAGCAATATTTGAACTCTAGGATCGGAACATCTTAAGCTTTAAAATCCTGAATTGGGTACCTGTTCTTAATTTTTGAACGAGGTAGCAATATTTGAACTCTAGGATCGGAACATCTTAAGCTTTAAAATCCTGAATTGGGTTTGCACCTCCCCTTTCTCATCCCGCTGTGAACCGAAGCCGTCCTCTGTGTGTAATTGATTCCTTGTCACTCATCATGATATCTCGGGTTGTGTTTCTTTTTACCCTGGCCATTTAGAAGACACACAGCATTTTTTCTCTATTCCATAGTCTAAGATTACGAACATATACATTCCTGCCTTTGTTTTGTATTCCTGCCATGCATAGGATTAGGGGCCAGATATAGGAGCCCTAATACCGGTTGAAAACGGCCGATTTTGGCTGTTTCCGACCGGTATTAGGCTTTTCAGATGTAGGGGGCCTACCGAATCGGTCATTTTACCGATTTGGTAAATATACCAATTCGGTAAAATACCGAATCGATAAATCCATATGTAGCTGACACTCCTAAGAGTGCCACCGGCCCTTAAGAGTCGGTATTTTACCACACAATCCTATTGTGTGGTAAAATACCGAATTCAGGTGTGCATGCACATCTGTGCATGCACACCTGTGCCGTGTGACACACAGACATGCCCTTAGGGCATGTGTGTGTGCCACATGTCACACAAGCCTGTACTTGGGGTGCTAGAGGGTTTCATAGTGACACCCCCTGCACCCTTGCAGGATTCGGTTTTTACTGATTCGGTAAATACCGAATCGGTATTTCCCATTGATTCCTATGGGCTTCAAGGCCCATAAGAATCAATGGGCAATACCGATTCGGTGTTTACCGAATCGGTAAATACCGAATCTTACAGATTTGGTATTCCTAAATTCGGAATTACCTAAATCTGCCCCCTTTCCATTTACAGACTCTTAAATACCGATTCGGTAAAATTCAGTATTTAAGAGTATGTAAATGGGAATTACCTACAACTAGCCCTAAGTTCCTTCTGTCCACCTATTGGCCCTCTATCGGACGCAGCTGCGTCTTTTATGTTACATCCAGATACCACAGTGAGTGCGTGCCTACTGAAGAACTCTAAGGCATGATATAGGCCAAGAATCTTGTAACCATCTCTAAAAGTAAAACTGTTAATTATTGTTTTAGAGTCTTACAATAAGGCCTTTGAGCCACGAGGGGTCCCATCCAGACACGCTGAGGGTGGCTTCCCGCTTACCGGCAAGGACATTCCTTTGTGACTTAATTGATGAACGGTATTGGTGAATACTTGCCGGCTCCTTTTTGATAGTCAGCTGACTTATTTTTGGTACGTTTTTGTGCGATCCATAGCCTAAGTGGTTTGAGCGTTAATAGACCATTTGCTGATTGACTTCCTTTGTGAAAACATTGGATGGAGTTATTCCCCCCAAAAATGTCGTCCCTATATTTGCTTCTCTTTCTTAGAAAACCCTTGGAAGATAATTTTCCATATATAAAATATCTGACTTACAGTGATCCTCACCTATAACGGATTTAAAGCTATTTCTTCCCCCTGGCCCAAATTTCCTGTTGGAGTGATACTACGGGTAGGACCTACTCAGATATCCTTTTTGTTTCTAATGCATGTGGGCGAAAGTCTTGCTGATTTTCTTGCAATTTTTTGTATCACACTATCTTTCATTCACCACTGTCTTAGTTAGGTAACTTATCACCTCGGACTGCCCTGGACACCTAAGCACGACTAATCTCGTTGTTGAGGAGGGGGTCCTGTCTTGTTTCTTTATACTTTTTCTCTTTTGTGGGCTTAATTGTCACTATAAGATTTGAATGTGTTATTCACTTTGTCTATATGTTCTTTTTGATTAAGCAGTCTATTCCAGGTTCCTTTTTCCTCATATGGATACTTTATTAAATTTATACCTACATCTATCCTTGGTTAGGATCTTCTTTAGAAGAATTTTGTATAACTTTTGGAGTAAAAAGTCTAAACTGTTATCAGTATGTGTAGTTATTATATATATGTCTTTTTATGTCTGCAGATATTGTGTGCCTCACCACGTTGTACATCTACGCCCTGGTGAAGGTGTAGCCCCCGCTGGGGCTTTACACCGAAACGTGCGTCAGCGTTTTCTGTACGGGGACAGTTGTATTGGTTCCATCTATATCTCCTCCCCCATTGATGATTGATTGATTGTCACCCTGTCATCTTATGATCATGTGGCGCTTATGTACTATTGAGTCTATCTATGCGTGTGATGTTTGAGTTGTGTCTCATTGTGGAATGTGTAATGGTTTGATTGGTGGGTATGAATTGTGTGTTGGATTTGATTATATGAGATATATGTACTTGTTGTTTTTAAGTAAAAGAATCATGAAATGATCTGATATTTATTATGTCTATATTTGAATAAAGAAATGATTTTGAAAATCTAATACATGTATTCTTGCATCTGAAGTGTTGACCTTGCTTCTGGTTGCTCCTATGTTCATGTATATATTCTAGGGTCCTCTTAGGGCCCTACCTCTATTTTCCTGGCAGGTACTCCCTCTTTCTTGGTTGTTCATTATTTCCCTAGTCTACCTGCCTTTATCGTTTTGGGGGTCCCCCTTCTTTATAGTAGTTCCTCCCTAGTAAGAAACTGTTGTCCCATATACAGGTTACCCATCGTACAGCAGCCCCAATTTGTCCATTTCGTAATTACCATAGTACGACTCGTACGTTTAAACTGTTCCACTGCCCACAACGGGGCCTACGGGGCCTATAGCCCTCTTTTCACCGCTGTTTAAATTGCGATCTCCCAGACTGCGGCCACATGCCTTATAATATAGGGGAATCTAACGCGCAACCTCTATCCAATCCTGAGAAGATCAGACAGAGGGGACCCTGGATCAATGCCATCCAACAGCCACTACTCTCAGTTGTCATTCTCATCAAACCACTGTACTGCGTGTTGGAAATGCGTTGCTATTTAAAAATACCTCAACCGAGGAGCCTCCAACCCACAACGCTCCCACGTCCTTTGTAATGTGTCCAATTTCACCCTTTTCCTTTTAGAGCCTCACAGGATGTCTACCATTAGACGGTCTAGTCTGCGGAAATACGCCCATGGAATACAGTAGAGTGAAGACTGAAGAACGTATAAGCAACGTGGCAGGATGACCATTTTTATGAGGCCACCTGTCCCATTAAGGATGGAGGGAGATCCTGCCAAAACTCAATCGATTTAGAAACACCTTCCACACATCTCCCAATATTGTGCTCCAGATAGGCCTCCTGTGTGTGCACCAATTTGACCCCCAGGTAACGGACCGTATCAGTGACCCAGCACATCCCCACCCCAGGGAGCACACACTGCTCCACATCTCCCAGACAGCCCATCCGGAACAACTTAGATTTCCCACGGTTTAGGCAAAGGCTTGAGGTTCTACCAAACTATGCAGCTCCCGAAGGAGCTCCGGAACTGCGGTCCCAGGATGTCAGAGGTACACCAGTGTGTCGCTGGTTTACATAGACACCATGTGCACCATCGTCCCCTCCCGGACACCCCAATGTATCATTTGAGATCTGATAATGATTGCCAAGGGCTCCATCGTGAGTGCAAAAAGGAGCGTCGGCCGGGCAACCCTGTCGGGTACCCCATTGAAGCTCCGGACTGTCCGAGATCTTATTCCGGATACGAGCCGTTGGTTTATTATAAAGCAGGTTTAACCATCTCAGATAGTTGTCCCCCACTCCCATTCGTGCAAGTACCGCCCACAAATATTCCCACTTGACAGAAGCAAAGGCCTGCCTTATGTCTAAGAGACAGAGATCCCATTCCGATTTCTCAAGATCCAGCGCATGCCATATATGTGCGAGTCTGCACTGGTTAAATGTAGTATTCCGCCCAGGTATAAACCCAGACTGATCCGGGTGGACCAGCTGCGTCATGTAGGGCAACAAACGCGCTGCTAGCACCCCACTTAGCATTTTCTCATCTATATTCAGGAGTGAAATGGGCCTATAGAAAGTCGGGGAAAGGGTGTCCCTGCCCGGCTTGGGAATCATGGAGACCAACGCTTCCATCATAGTAGTGGGAAACGCCTCTTTAGTTAAAGCTTCAGTATACACCTCAGGGAGGTGATCCATCAGTTGCGGGGCAAACGTCTTGTAAAATTCAGCCGGGAGACTCCCGGGACATTTCCCTGGCTTCAGTTGTTTAATGGAGGTTAGTATTTCTTCTCTAGTGAGCGGCGCCCCAAGGGCCCCGCCTCATCCTTGCCAAGGGTAGGAAGCGTTATGTCGTTAAAGAAGTCCTGAAATGAGATTGGGCTAGTCCGGGAAATAGTTGAGCAAGTCTAGCGCAAGTGGGTTGCAAACTCTTCACGTCCTGCATGTAGATCACGCTCCCGGTACGATCGTGAAATTGTAACACTGATATGCGTTCTGTCCTGATAAGTTGTGCTAACAATGCCCCCGATCTGTCACCCTCCATGCAAAGCCTCTGCTGATAGGCAGTGTATTTGTGCTTCTCCAGTCTCTACATAACTTCAAGTAATTCTCCATGAACCTGCGTCCTTGCAGTTCTATCAGTAGAGTTTTAATATAACGTGGGCTCTAGGGCATTTAAACGGCGCTCCTTGGAGATGATATCCGCACCAAATTCATGGTGGACCCCATAAGTGGTCTTCGTCCCCCTGATAACGACCTTCATGGCCTCTCGTTCTGGAGAGTGAGCGTTGGTGGACCCCAATTCTCCCCAAAATAATGTTGGAGAGCCTCTGTAACAATCCGTACAAATGGAGGGTCTGTAAGGGCTTTGTCTCAAAGCCACCATAATTGAATGGGTGGTCACCCCGGTCCAGAGGACAAGGTCAGCAACAAAGGCGCGTGGTCAGACGGGTACCGTGGTAAGGATGAAATGGCCCGTACCGTAGCTAAGAGACCTGGTGTAAGGCAACAATGGCCATGCCGCAAAAAGGTGTTGGCGCCCAGAGTTAAACACCGTTTTGGTGGGGTTACGAGCTCTCCACTCATTGCGTAACTGCAGATCCTGAAAAATAACCCTAAGGGATATCTTCATACAGAGTTCATTATTTTCCCTGGAGGGCTCCCGATCCAGCGTCCCATCAAAGATACAATTAAAATCACTGAAGAGAAGAATTTCAGCACCCATATAAGGTAATGCTGCTTTCAGGACTGCCGGATTAAACTCAGAGCTATCCAGATTGGGCGGGTAGACATTTATAATACATAGTTCCCTCCCTTCCCATCTTCCAAACAGGATAACGGATCTTCCTTTGGGATCAAGAACATGGTGAAGGTGCTGGATGTGTTCCCCAGGGGCAACCCAAACCAGGTCTCCTGGAGCCCCGCAATCGCTACTCCATATCTCTTCAGGAAAGCGTGCACTCTACGGCGCTTGTCCAGCCTGGCCATCCCGCGGACATTCCAATTAAGAACTTTCAGTGTCTGCGTTGCCATAAGAATATAGGAATATCGGACATGTCCCTTCCCTCTTCGTATACGCTCCACCCTGCACCCCTAGTATTATGTAGATGTGTTAGCGAGACAACAGGCAAATGTAGGCCAAGCAGTCTTTAAAACACCGTTTCAAAAAACTACGATCACTACAGGTTAGCCACTGCTTTGGGAGTATACTGCTGTATAGTCTATGCAAAGCATGTGATGTACAGCTCACATGCCTTGAAAGGATAATGTTACTTATACAGTGAGCATCTGTTCTTGGCACGTAGAGCTGTAGATTCACATGCACCCACCTGCCTCCCCAGTCTCCAGTGGTTGTTGTAGTTCTTCAATTTACATTCATACGCATGGACATCTCTCTATTCTACCCTCACTAACTCCATTCTCACACTGCGAGAAAACAATCTAACAATGGAGTTGAGGAGCCACCTTACCTCATGACTGGAAAGACTTCTTTGAAGAAAAACTATTTGAATATATCCAGAACCAACACTAGATGGCTTGAGTATGCAGCCAAACCGGCATCATCTACACTTGTGCGGGTGGTGCAAGCATATGGGTGCAGGGCCCGTTATAAATCTGAAAAGATTCACAGGGGTTTGTGATAGAACTCCAGTAAAAACCTTGCCCTCCACAGCTTTGAACTCACAAAGATTTATTACAGCGACACGTTTGACCCGAACTTGGTCTTCGTCACGGGCAATCAATAATACACTATGCCCCATCACCTTATGAAACAAACAAGGGGCCAACATGCCATACTAAATAAAAGACAGAGGTGACCGCGTCCGAGCAAGCTTCGTAAATAGAAATGTATACATAGAAGTAATGAGAAAAATTCTTGAATTTCTCACATTTGTAAAAATAGATTGAATTCAAAGTGAAAGAAATGTGTAAAATAAATTAAATACATTTTGGAGATAAAATTGACAAGATTGCACATCTTGAAAACAAGTGTTCTACTGCTCTCAATCAGGGTACTGCTTTCGTTCAACAATCCATGAGAGTGTATGTATTTTCCTGCTGTCTCCTTCATGTTCTACTTCCCCCACTTAAATATCTATTTCCTCTCCATGTTGCTCCCCCCTGAAGTCCGAGGCTGTCCAATGCTTCCCTCAGCCTGACTATTTTTTGTTTTTTGCCATTGCCTCAAACTCTGCAGTTACTCCAAAGCCTGTTTTCTATTGCCCCACCAACGCTGTCTTCTCTTACTCACCCACTTAGCCGACCTTCATAAATGTTTTATTCAGTGTTCTCAGGTACCTACAACTGTATTTTTCTGCCAGACCGCGTTGTTAACAATAAGTTTGTTTGCTCAAATTTAAATTATTTTGAATTTACCCCTACAATTTGTGTCTGACATGTTAGTACAGTAAATAATAAATACAATAGTTCACATCACGCTTTATACACACACACATGCTCATACATCCTCATGCATGGCTGCCATTACACAGGTGCGTGTGTTTAAGTTATTGTCGTGTTTCTGTTTTTTTTTTTTTACTGATTCTTTAAAGCATCAACAAAAGCGTTGCAAAGCCATTTGGTTGCAAAGGCGAAATCTTTTGGCTTTGCCAATGGGGATTTCAAATGTTTTTAATATCATAAATTAGAGCCTCAGATATTTTGCAGTTTGCTCTATTTGAGCTAGTATTACTTTTGTACATTTCTGTGTTTAATTTTCTAAGAATTCAAAAAGAGTCTTACTTGTTAAGTAAGTAATCCAAGATTTTATTGTGGAGTATTGTGACTAATTTGGTTATAGTATGTTTGCTTCTTTTATTTATTCACATATAGGTGTCTCTAAAAAGTAAACCTGTCCGCAAAATAATCCAGCGACGAGCACCTGCTTGCAATAATGAATTCTGCCGACTTGGATGCATTTGTGCAAGCATTTCCCAGGAAAAGCGCGAACCTACACACTGCAGGCGACCGGAGTGCATGTTTGGTTGCACTTGTCTAAAAAGAAAGATGATGTTAGTGAGGGGTGGACCCAAGGACAAAACAACAATTAAGAAAGAAGACGAAGACAACCTGCTCTCAGAAACAATTGGGCAGGATCCACAGATCGCTCTTAAGGAAGAAAAGCTTGAAAGCGAAGAGGATGAAAATAGTATTTATGGAAGCCATCAAGTGAAACTAGAGTACAGTGAGTATTACAGTTGCTTAAATTTAAGGCTATAACATGAGGGTTAAAACCATTTAATCACAGACATGCAGTGATCCTGAATTTATACACAATTAGAAAGGTGTAAATATTAAAAATCAAAGTTGAGGTGCTTTTGTTCAGACGTTTTCGCATGCAGCACCAGTTTTTCATGTGTTTTAGTGTTTGTGCTATTAAACAAAATCTTCAGAAATGCTGTCTACTACTGCTAGTTTACAGTTGTTTTCATTTGAGGTTTATTTTATAAATTAAACTTTCTCTTTTTGTTTTTCTTTTTTTTCATTGCTCTGTATTTAGTGGTAAAGCATTTGGCTATTTCTTTTTCCTGTATATGCTTTTTTCATCTAAAAACTAAAATGATCTCTATTTCCTGACATAGACCAGAATTTAAGGTGCTGGAACCAAGACACCATCGAATTGGTTTTGCCCTTCGGCATAGGAATAGTTAACTGGTTTACCCCACAGAAGTATGACGAACATCTCATGGTGCATATACCCTATAACCTGATTATTATCACTGGCCACGTGATTTTGTGCACTGCCCCTGTCCAGCCAGGAGAACATGTATACTCACATATCATTAGAGGGCTATCATCACTGAGGGAACACATTTTTGATTGGCCCTAGGTTTGTCTTCCTTAAGACATGACCACATAGAGGGCCTTCACAGTCTTAAACCCCTGTTGCAACATCCCAGGAGAGGTACCAGAGAAACATATAGGAATAGAGATCTGGAGATCAATGGGAAATTGCCTGGATTCTCTCTGAGCAGTTTTTTTTTGTGTAGACCCAGAACTGCAAAATAACATGCTCTCTATAGAGGATTAATGACACGTATATTGGGCTGGATCCTACCTTATCCAGAAAACCGGGATGGCTTTGTCAATAATGGTTTCAAATATTTTTAATAAAGATAAGATCCATAGGCATTTTCCGGTTTGCTCCATTTTACCACCAGCTATACTCTTTTAGTCTTGGATGTTGAAAGAGGGAGTCAGATAGATCCTGACCAGCTTGATTTTTCTTTGTCTAAGAGAATCTGAAAGAAACAGGTTAGTATTAGATTCTTTACCTTAGAATATCCCTAGGCGTCAGACTGGATCCGGAAATTTTTGCGTAGCCGTACCCTTGCGCGTCGGTAGGCCTCGTCTGCGGCTCCGCGTCCGGCATCTGCATCTGAAAGAGACACGTTAGTGATAGATTCCTTACCTTAGAATATCCCCAGGCGTCAGACTGGATCCGGAAATTTTTGCGTAGCAATGCCCCTGCGCGTCTGTAGGCGTCGTCTGCGGCTCCCCGTCCGTCGTCGTTAGCGCCGGAATGACGTCGTCGGAGTACTTAAAGGCCGCCCATGCGCGCTGACGTCAGTTCTTCTTTTTTCCGCGCCAGCTAGCGCAGATACGGAGAAGCTCTACCCCCAGTCAATTTTTGACTGAACTTTTTGATCTTTTGATCACTCTTTTTTGTCGAGTCTTCGACTCTATCGGTGCCGGTAGGAATGCCCGGGTTCAAGCCCTGCTCGAAGTGCGATCGACTGATGTCGGTCACGGACCCCAATCGCCGGTGCCTGAAGTGCTTAGGCCTCGACTATGACGATCGAACCTGCTCCGACTGCCGGGCCCTGACGTCGAAGGCTAGGCGGGAGCGGTCCCGCAAGCGACTCGAGCTGAGGCAGTCGGCCCGCGCCGCTCCAGGTCCCTGTCCCGGTCCCACGGGAGGTCGAGCGACAGGTCGCGAGGTCGGAGTCATCGAAGCTCCGGGAGTGGACACCGGTCGTCAGGTTCCAAGTCCTCAGGTAAGAGGCATGAGAGGTCGGAGCGACGTCATCGGTCCTCCGACCCACCCCGACGCTTGCACGATGCGGCTGGGCGCTCGGGCGACACCGCCCACGCGGCTCCGCGGGAGTCGCTAGCGTCGCCACCTGCCCCACACCTTCGGGTCCCTGGGCACGGCGCGACGCCGGAGGAGATCGAGCGGTACCTCATGGCCCTGAGGACCCTCCCTCCTCAGTCGGTTCCCGTGACGCCTTCGGGCCCAACCGTTCCATCTGGAGGTCCTAACGGGTCGGGTGCTTCGGCCCCGGCGCCGCCCGCGACTTCGGTCTCGGCGCCGCAGGACCTCACCGGATCCGGGGCGTCGACCTTACGTCCTCACCGGCGCCGTCCCCACATGTGTCGCCCCCGGCGCCCACTGTGGTTGCCGTCCCCATTGTTTCCTGCGGTCCGACTCAGGTGCCGGAAGGGCGCTGCTGGGCGCCGATTCCGTCGGCCTTTGGAGATTTTTATCTCCACGAGGAGGCCCTGTCTACTAATCCTGGTTTACAGGACACAGGTGACAAGGAAGATTGGGAGGGGTCCGAGGACCCTCTGGCACTGGATTGCCAGTGTCAACAGGACTGGACATATGAGCTTGGGGAGGCCAGTGGCCTTGACACTTCGCCAGACACTGGATTTAGCTCCCCTCCGACTGTGGCTTCGGAGGCGGGCTCTACATATAGTGTAGTGTTGACAAAGGCAGCTAAGGCCTTAAACCTTAAGCTCCCCGTCACGGCCGTGAGGACAAACCTCCTCACAGAGGTCCTCAAACCGCAGGCAAGCTCCAGTGAGCCTCTGCTGCCGTTAAATGAGGCCTTGTGTGACGTTCTTGTGGGCACTTGGTCCAAGCCCGCCACAGGTCCGCCTGTGGATAGGAACGTGGCCAGACGCTACCGCCCGGCCCCGGGCGACCCATGCTTTTTGTCCACCCACCCCACCCCCGAGAGCCTGGTCATCCAGGCCTCCAACTCCCAGACCGCATTCCCGTCGGCCCCCCCCCCCCCCGACAGGGAATCCAAGAGATACGAACAGTTTGGGAAGAAGGTGTTCTTGTCTGTTAGCTAAGGGCTGCGGTCTGTGAATACCGCCTGTCTCTTGGGCCGCTACACCCACACTCTGTGGGACACGGTTGCGGAGGTGCTGCCACAATGCCCGGAGGAGGTCCAGGCTAAACTCGGCCAAGCCCTTGGGGAGGGCCGAGATGCAGCACGTTTTTCTATCTGGTGTGGGCTGGATACAACGGACTCACTGGGCAGGGCGATGGCAACGAAAGTGGCGGTTCGACGCCACGCCTGGTTGAGGTCCGCCAACTTCTCGGCCGATGTCCAGGCCACACTCCTGGACATGCCATTTGATGTCCGTCGCCTCTTCTGCGACAAGGCAGACCATGCGCTGGAACGTTTTAAGGACTCCAGGGCTACGGCCAAGTCCTTGGGCCTCACGGCTCCACGCCAGCAATCGGGTGCCTTTCGTTCCTTTCGTGGCCACAGAAGGGGCGCCCCCCCCCCCCCACGTACTGCCAGCCACGCACAGCAGAATGTTCAACAGCACGGTGGCGGACGTGGAAACCGCCATGGCGGCGGTCGGGGACCACGGCGAGGCCAGTCCACACGTCCCTCAGAAGCACCTGCCTCGAAACCTTCCTAGTCCTAGTTTTCAGGCCCATGTGACGCCTGTGGGAGGCAGGGTTCGCAATCACCTCTCCCACTGGCGCACAGTCACTTCGGACAGGTGGGTGCTGCAGATCGTCTGAAGGGGCTACTCCCTCCCCTTCGAGGCGTCCCCTCCATCCATGCCACCGCAATGCCACCGCGTGTCGGGGGATCACTTGCAACTTCTGCAAGAGGAAGTCACGGCCCTCTTGGCCAAGGGGGCCATCGAGCGCGTTCCTGGGCCAGAAGTAGGGTGTGGATGTTACTCCCACTACTTCCTGGTACCCAAGAAGGGCAAAGGGGGCCTACGCCCTATCTTGGACCTGCGGAACGTCAACTGCTTCCTACGGAAGGAGAAGATGCTGACTTTGACTCAGGTCCTGGCTGCCCTGGACCCGGAAGACTGGATGGTAGCGTTGGACCTGCAGGACGCTTATTTCCACATCCCCGTCCTGCCGGCCCACCGGCGTTACCTGCGGTTCACGGTAGGCCAAGAGCACTTTCAGTTTACCGTGCTCCCCTTCGACCTTACCAGCGCCCCACGGGTGTTCACGAAGGTGATGGCGATGGTCGCGGCTCATCTGCGCAGGCAAGGGGTGTCAGTCTTCCCCTACCTCGACGACTGGTTGTTGAAGGCGGGCTCGCCTCAGACAGTCTTCAGCCACCTCCAGACTACGGCCGACCTCCTGCACTTGCTGGGGTTCTCCATCAATGTGCCGAAGTCACACCTGTGCCCCTCTCAGAAGCTCCTCTTCATCGGAGCGGTTCTCGACTCGGTGCAGTTTCGGGTTTACCCGCCCGAACAGCGGGTTCGGGATACACAGGCTCTGATTCCCATCTTCCAGCCGTTATCCCGAGTCTCAGTCAGGTTGACGCTGCGGCTTCTGGGGCTGATGGCCTCCTGCATCCTTCTGGTGCATCACGCCAGGTGGTGGATGCGGGCTCTGCAGTGGGACCTGAAGTTTCAGTGGGCCCAGCATCAGGGCAAACTGTCCGA
The DNA here is from genome assembly GCF_964263255.1 of Lissotriton vulgaris. Lineage (NCBI taxonomy): Eukaryota > Metazoa > Chordata > Amphibia > Caudata > Salamandridae > Lissotriton > Lissotriton vulgaris. The sequence goes on along the minus strand of NC_141697.1, from coordinate 146,537,498 downwards.
TCATGTCTTGATCTCGGAGGGCACTTCGAAACAACTGCAGTGGTGGCTCACGGACCGCGACTGGGTCAGTGGCAGATCCCTGTCCCTACCCCTAACATGGAGAAGTGTGGCTCACTGGTTAGAGGAGGCAGACCTGGAAGCAGAGGTCAGCCCGGGACCAGGGTTCAATTCCTGGCTCGGCGGGGTCTTGAGTCCTAAAATGTCCATTGACTCGACAATTCTCGCTCCAGTGCCTACTCGATTCACGGGTTCACACTCTGCGACTCTGGGCAATAGCTTGCTTAATCTCCACAACGGCCCCTCGCGGCGGGATGCCTGGCTTTCACCTTGCGGATACCCTGCCGGGGTTATCTCACAGGGGAATACCAGGACGGGTTCCCTAAGCAAGCGCTTAGAAACCGCTCGGTGATTTGCGCTATATAAATTCCTGTACATTTACATTTACATTTACCCCACCCGGAGCACGTGGTTGTGACGGACGAATCCCTCCAGGGATGGGGAGGCCATATGGGAGAGGCGGAGATCAGAGGCCTCTGATCTCCGGCGGAGTCCCGGCTCCATATCAACATGTTGGTGCTGCGGGCGATTCGTCTAGCACTGAAGGCATCCCTCCCCTCTGTCCTGGGGAGTGTAGTGCAAGTGTTCCCCTATGCCAGGAGGCTCTGCGCCTCTGGCAATGGCTGGAACATCGGGGCGTGACCCTGGTGGTTCAACACCTGGCAGGCTCTCGGAATGCCAGGGCGGACGAACTCAGCCGACGGTGCATGATGGATCACATTGGAATTTCCAAGGCGGCACTCACTCGGAGGCGCTTTTCGTCGCGAGTGGAGTTGCAGTCTATTGCACGCCTTTCCGCCTATACCACTTCTGCCCAGAGTGCTTAAGAAGATCAGGCGCGACCGGGCCCAGGTTATCCTTGTGGCTCCGGACTGGGCACGAAGATACTGGTATCCCGAGCTACTCAGCATGTCAGTCGATCCCCCGATTCGTCTGCCTCTTCGGGAGGACCTTCTGTCGCAGCAGCAGGGGACGGTGCTGCACCGGAACCTGTCCAGTCTCCACCTACAAGCTTGGAGATTAAGCAGCGACAGTTGAGGCCATTTGACTTGCCTTCTGAAGTCTGTGATATCATTCTGGCAGCCAGGCGTCCCTCCACACAGTCGGTATACGCCTGCAGGTGGAACAGATTTGTGGCATGGTGCACAGCAAAGGCTGTAGATCCTCTCTCTGCACCCCTTTCTGAAGTGCTGCTCTTCCTTCTTTCCCTTGCCCAGCAGGGCTCTGCTCTGGGCACTCTTAAAGGGTACCTTTCTGCTCTTTCCGCCTTCTTAAGGCTACCTGATCAGCCTTCCTTATTCAAGTCCCCCATTGTAAATAGATTTCTGAAGGGCATCACACACATGTTTCCTCCTGTTCCCTTTGTGATGCCCCAGTGGGACTTGAATCTTGTTCTCACTCTTCTGATGTGTGTTCCCTTTGAGCCGCTCCATAACTGTCCTCTCCGTCTTCTCACATTGAAGACTGCTTTCCTGGTCGCCATCACCTCTGCCAGGAGGGTGAGTGAGCTCCAGGCTCTTTCTTCTACTCCACATGTCTTATCTGTTCATCCGGACAAGGTGGTGCTGCGTACACGACCTTCCTTTCTGCCCAAGGTTGTCACGGCCTTCCACATCGGGCAGTCCATAACTTTGCCCACCTTCTTCCGCCTCCGCATCCCTCGAAAGAGGAAGAGAGGCTCCACCGTCTGGATCCAAAATGTGCGCTCTCCTATTACCTAGATCGCACACGCCAATTCCGGGTGGATGACCAACTCTTTGTTGGTTACGTGGGCGCGAAGAAGGGAAAGGCAGTACACAAGAGGACCATTTCGCTGTGGATCATCTTGTGTATTCAGGCATGTTACTCCATAGCGAAAAAGGAGCCCCCTGCTGGATTGTGGGCTCATTCCACTCGTGCCACGACAACAACAACAACTGCCCTGGGCCGAGGAGTCCCCTTACAGGACATTTGCCAGGCAGCGACGTGGGCCTCGCTGCACACGTTCACAAGACACTACTGCCTGGACAGTCCAGTCCGGAGGGATGGCTTCTTTGGCCGTTCCGTCCTCCAGGACTTTCTGGTGTGATATTGGTTCGCAGACCCACCACTGGGGTTGGTATTGCTGCGGTATCTATTCTAAGGTAAGGAATCTATCACTAACGTGTCTCTTAACGATATATCTGTAAGAGACATTAGTTAGTGATAGATTCCTTACCGACCCACCCATCCTCCCCGTTCTGCGAACCGATATCTAGGGTTGTCATCCCCTTTCAGGGCCCTAGTTTCATGGCACCAGTGTTGGTTCTATCATGGCTCTGCGTATCTGGCGTGGAGAAGCTGTGTATCAGAACTGACGTCAGCGCGCATGGGCGGCGTCTAAGTACTCCGACAACGTCATTCCGGCGCTAACGACGCCGACGACGGACGCGGAGCCGCAGACGACGCCTACCGACACGCAGGGGTATTGCTACGCAAAGATTTCCGGATCCAGTCTGACGCCTTGGGATATTCTAAGGTAAGGAATCTATCACTAACTAATGTCTCTTACAGATATATCGTTACGCAAGTAGTAACTTGTGCGTCGGATGACGTCGCCGGAGTACTTAGACGCTGTCCTTGCGCACTGACGTCAGTTCTTGTTTTTTCCGCGCCAGCAAGCGCAGGTCCGGAGAAAGTGGTAACCTTTAGTCCATTTTGGGATCTTTTTGATCTGTTGTTCGAGTCGAACGACTCCGACAGTGCCGGTAGGGATGCTCGGGTTCAAACCCTGCGTCGACTGCAACCGACTGATGCCGGTTACTGACCCCCATTGCCGGTGCCTTCACTGTCTGGGCCTCGACCACGACGAAAAGTCCTACTCCGACTGCCGGGCCCTGACGTCCAAAGCTAAACGGGAGTGGTCCCGCAAGCGACTCGAGGTCCGGCAGTCGGCCCCGCGCCGCTCGATGTCCCGGTCCGCGAGGAGGTCGAGGGACCGGTCGCGGGGTCAGAGTCATCATAGCTCCGGGTGTCGTCACCAGTCTTCGGGCTCGAAGTCCTCAGGTTAGAGGCACAAGAAGTCGAAAAGGCGTATTCGCTCTTCTGACTTCCTCCGACGCTCGCGCGACGAGGCCGGGGTTCGGGCGACACCGCCCCCGCGGCTCCGCCAGAGCCGCAGGCGTGGCGGCCTGCTCCATACCCGCCGGTCCCTGGTCAGAACGCGACGCCGGAGGAGATCGAGGCGTTCCTCGCTGCCATGAGGTCCCTCACTCCTCCATCGGGTTCCGCAGCGCCTTCGGGTCAAGCAGCCTCGACTGGGTCCCCACGCGGGCCAGGTGCTTCGGCCCCTGCACCGTCGGGTGCTTCGGCCCCGGCGCCGTCGGCGACTTCCTGGTCCTACCCTCGATTCGGGTCCGGTGCTCTCAACACCGATAGGAGTTTTCTATGACCCGGCCCCATCCTTTGACCCTGAGTATCAGGAGATGGGGGGCGAGGAGGATTGGGAGGGGTCCGACGACCCACTGGCATGTGAGTGCCAGTCTTCCCAGGACTGAACAGGTGAGCTTGGGGAGGCCAGTGGTCTGGACACTTCGCCCAACACTGGTTTTGTCTCCCCTCCTACCGTGGCTACGGAGGAGGGGTGGGGAGGCCACATGGGAGAGGCAGAGATCAGAGTTCTCTGGTCTCTGGCGGAGTCCCGGCTCCACATCAACCTTCTGGAGCTGCGGGCGATCCGGCTTGCACTGATGGCATTCCTCCCCTCTGTCCGGGGGAGTGTAATGAGGGTGTTCACGGACAACACCACCGCCATGTGGTAGTGCAACAAACAGGGCAGGGTGGGGTCGTGGACCCTATGCCAGGTGACTGGCAGTGGCAGTGGCTGGAACATCAAGGCGTGACCCTGGTGGTTCAACACCTGGCAGGTTCCCTGAACGCCAGGGCGTACGAACTCAGCCGTCGGTGCATGATGGATCACGAATGGCGTCTGAACTCTGACCTCTTTCAGCAGTGGGGAGAGCCTTGGTTAGTTCTATTCGCCACAGAAGAGAACGCGCAATGTCATCAGTTCGGAGTGTTGGAATTTCCAAGGCGGCACTCGCTCGGAGACGCTTTTCGTCGCGAGTGGAGCTGCAATCTGTTGTACGCCTTTCTCCCTATACCACTTCTGCCCAGAGTGCTGAAGAAGATCAGGCGCTACAGGGCCCAAGTTATCCTTGTGGCTCCGGACTGGGCACGAAGATACTGGTATCCCAAGCTACTCAGCATGTCTGTCGATCCCCCGATTCGTCTGCGTCTTCAGGAGGACCTTCTGTCGCAGCAGCAGGGGGCGGTCCTCCACCCGAACCTGTCCAGTCTCCACATCCATGCTTGGAGATTGAGAGGCGACTGTTGAGACCATTTGACTAGCCTCCTGAAGTTTGTAATGTGATTCTGGCAGCCAGGCGTCCCTCCACAAAGACGGTATACGGCTGCAGGTGCAACAGATTTGTGGCATGGTGCGCAGTAAAGGCTGTGGATCCACTCTCTGCCCCCTTTCTGAGGTTCTCCTCTCCCTTCATTCTCTTGCCCAGCAGGGCTCTGCTCTGGGCACTGTAAAGGGCTACCTTTCTGCCCTTTCCACCTTCCTAAGGGTACCTGATCAACCTTCTTCGTTCAAGTCCCCGATTGTAAATAGGTTCTTGAAGGGCATCACTCATATGTTCCCCACTGTTCCTTTCGTGATGCCCCAGCGGGACTTGAACCTGGTTCTGTAGTAGGGGATCTCTGTGTATAGTCATAATCTAGTGAGTAGTGTAGGAAAGTAGGGTCTGCAATCCTATGATCACCCCAGATTTTTTCTTTTTGCTTCACTGGCTTACGACTTCTCTGGCTGTGGGCCTGCTAATCAGACCCACAGCCTTGCTGTTCTCTCACTAAATTGACACGTGTACCTTAGGTGCATTTACCAATTGGTACTGGGCCACCTTATCAGACCCTGTAACTCAGGGCATAGGTGTACCCAGGGCCTACCATGGGCTGCAGCATGTATTATGCCACCCCTGGATGGCCATCTAAATCTGACACAACTGGCTGTACGACAGCTGGGGCAAGGTGGTGTAATCACCCTTTTCTTTAGATATAGTATACCTATATCTAACCCTAAAATGGACACACAGATTCCTATCAGTCACTCCTATGGCAGGCCTTGACAATCCTGAAGGCAGAGTGCTTGGAATCGTGTGAGATGGTGCTCTGGCATGAGCTGAGCCCGTTTGCAGCTTGCGGAACCAAGTCCTAATAGCTGTTCCATGATAACGCATACCATATACTCTTAAGTGCATTATAATCCTCCTGGTTATATGCTATCTTTGGTATCGCTTTATCGAAACATGTCGAGTAAGGTGTCGTACGAATTGGAATACTAACCCCTCGCCAATTCTGGCGACGGGGTTAGCATTCCACCCTTCTAGAGGGACACGACATGTATGTAACTGTGAACCCCGGTTAAAGTTAACTCAAGCCTCAGCATCACAAAATGGATGCTGCCACCACAGACACAAGTCTGACCCCCTGCAGCTGGGAGTCCTTCCAGCGAGGGGAGCCTGGACAAAGGGTTTCCTGTCAGGGGCGGTGCTAGCACCATCCCAGACAGGGTTTTGTGTATCCTGGGTAGGCAGGGCTTTAGAGGAAGGTGACTGCAAGTGGCACCCCGGTGCTCACTATGCATCTGCCGGCTAGAACCAATTCCAGGGGCACACCAGCCCCTGAGCTGGGGAAAGTCCGGCATGGGAGAGGGGTGTAACCACCCCCCTTCCTGGTCCCACCCATGGGCAGGACCTAGTCGCGTGCCAGCCCCTTTTCCTAGTATAAAGATAGGAGCGGGCCCCCTACCAAATTAGATCATCTTTGAATCCTGAAACTACTTTCTACGAAAGGAACTCTCGACTTCTTCTCAAGATTTCTCCCTTGTGGCTAAGGAGTAGTCACCCTGCACCCGCAGGCACCATCCAAGAACACTGCGGTTTGCTGCACGTCCTTCCTCCGGAATCCGACTGACCAGCACGACGAGACCCGGCTTCCCTGGCACCTCTGACCTCTACCCACATCGTCAGCTCAGCTGAGATCCGTGGGTGCGACCAGACCTCGAGGGACCGGCCATCTTCAAGACTGCACAACGCTTGCCCAGCACGACCGCCGAGGGATCCTCGAGTGAGTGCTTTGGGGTCCGAGAAGCCCCAACCCTGAGCAGCTCCAGCACCGAAGTTCAGCCCTCCAGCATCCACCAGATCTGCGTGGGGCCCTTCTGGTCTTTGCTGCTCACCGCGTTGTCTGGCTACTAGCCCGCTGGCTTGTGGCCTTCCCGACGACGAACGACGACATCAACACTGCTGGTCTGGTTGCTCCAGACTGGCTCTTGCTCCCCTCCAAAAGAGGAGCACCCCGAACCCTCCTGGTCCACTCCAGACGCCATTTTGAGTCCACCGCGTGGGCTTGCATTTGCCAAGACTTGTTGCCCCAATCCTGGGTCCAGCGACGTCGACAGCAGATACCATCGTGGGACAGCTCGCACCTCCATCCTGGTCACCGACAACGCCTCCTGGTCCGTGAGACTGCAGAGCCCAGCGTTGCCCACTCACCTGGTCGAGGTGACTCCATCCGGTGCCATCCTGGTGCCCATCTAATCACTGGCTAGTGATTCAGAACTTGGTCCCCTCTGCTTACAGGTGTCTTCCATCTCCGATCCAGGCTTGGATCCATCCGAATCTCTTCACTGGTCGCCTGCCAGAAACTTCTTCTTTCAGGCTCCATAGACTGCAACGAGGATTCCCGACGTCTTTCCAGACCTATGCAGCCGCAGCCCCTGGGCTAGGTAACTTCAGCATTTCGGTGCCCCAGCATAGCTCACTATCCAAGGGTCCAGATCCTTTTTCGTTTCAGCTCTACCTGGATTCGTCCGATATCACTAACTTTGTAAATTCTAGCATCCATAGACTTTGTCCCGCATCCCGCGTGAGAGTGCACACTCTGCACCCGAGTCCCCTAGGCCTCCTGCTAGTAATCTGAAGGTTCAGTAGTCCAGTCCTAGCAATTCCAAACCCTATGAGATTAGTACTTACCTGCTAGTAATTTCACATTCTACTTCTAGAGTATATGGTTTTTCGTGCCCCTTGGGCATTTGTGTAAATTGTGCAACTTAAAGTATTTTCGTAAGAGTTTTGTTGTGTGCTTAGCACCCTGTCCTCATAAAGAGTACAGGGCTGTTGTAATCTAAATAAATACAATGTTTATTTTCATAACACTTGTGTGGTGTCCTTTCACTTGGTGTTCAAGGGGTATATGTGATGGTATAACAGCTGGCTTAACACGCCCTCTAGAGTTTAGCCCGAAGACTGCTCGTATCCATGCTACTAGGATAGCTGGTCTATAAGGTTGACTTACAACCAATCATCAATAAGGGTTGTTTGGCTGATACAAAGTGCTCACTAGAATAGTGAACATTATATATCAGGCCAACTTCTCACAAGTAGTCCCGCCCATGTGCGAGGACCCCGGAGCAATCAAAAATGATCTCTTAGGTGTCGAAAAATGCAGAACTGCACAGACACTTAAGAGACAATTAAAGACAGATAATGCAGCCTATAAAACCAGGCTACACTGTCCAGTACTCCAACTAGACAATCCACCAAAAATCCACAAACAGCAAAGCCTGTCCAGAATTCCCTTGCCTCAGCAGCAAAACCCCTCTGTAATGATAGAGAGGAAGACATGGACAGACAAGCCCCATAGGCTGCCATTATGTGGCTCAGAACAGGATACTGTGCCTTTAAGAGAACTTTCCAGAACTTCACAGTATCCCAGAATGCACTGCAGGTCCCTTTTACTTTCAGTTCGTTTTTCCGTCTCCTGCAAGCAGGACTCTGGAGCATTGAGCTCTCCCTTTTCAAGGGTTTATTGGTGATTTTTCACTTTTGTTTCAAGTTGAGTGCTTTTCTAAAGTACTTGGTGTCTTCTTCTTGTTTATTGCACCCTTTTGATTGTCAAATATGCCTGCAATATTTGACAAATGTCCGGAGTGCTCCAGGAAGAAGGCCAAATCAGATCCCCATGAGGTGTGTATCCTCTGCCTTTCCTCTTCCCATGTCCCAGAGGAGTGTGTGATTTGTCAGGGCTTCTCTGGCATGACCCTGAAGGAAAGAAAGAAGATCAGGCTTCAGGGCCTTGAGGAAAGAAGGCTGAAGGCGCAAGGTGGGTCTGGAGGGGCTTCCTCTGTCAGTGCTGAGGCCCCACTATGTATTACCTCAACAAGCAGGGGGGCTCGAGATCACGCACTCTGTCGCAGGAGGCGCAGGCGATCCAGCGATGGCTTCTGGCCAGAGGATTGACGATAACGGTGACCCAGCACTACGGCGTCGAGAGGGATGACTACGGTCTGTTCCCCGTCTTCTGGGGCGAAGCAACGTCGACGCTCGACTTCGAAGGAACTGAACAGACCGCCGTCGAAGTCTCCTGTGACGATTTCGTCGGCTTCCTCGTCGGAGTCATCGTCGAGTGATCGACGTCGAAAGGCCAGGCGTCTGCGATCGCCGTCGAGGCAACACCGCTGTTCGCCGTCAGCGAAAATGAGAAGATCGTCGTTGAGTGGATCCTCGTCGTCGAAGAGAAGATATGTCGAGGCGACCTTTGACCCTGTCGACCAGGTAGGTCGCTCCCCCCTGCCACCACACGGTCCTCCCGTGCTGTGCTGCTGCGCTGCCCGACCAGTCTGCGTGCTGCTACCAGACTCTGCTCCTGTATACCCTCCAATGTCCCCTCGCACCCTTTGCTCCTGTGCCCTCCCCGCTCTTCTTTCCAGTCCGTGTATTGTATTGTTAAACCTCTGTCTGACTGTGCCTTTTTAGCCTTCGTTGTGTCCCTCTCCCCCCTCTTTTGCCTTCTGTGCCCTCCCGCCTCGCCCTCGGCCTGTATTTGTACTGTTGCTAGAACTTGTGTTGTAGTAATGACTTGTACTCGGTTTATTATTCCGTGCCCCTCGTTCCCTTTTGCCTTCTTGGCCCCCCGCCTCCCGCCTCGCCCCCGCTTCCCACCGCTGCTCCCTGCGGCCCCCTCCCCCCCCGCCACTCCCATTCGCCTCCCAGCTGCTCCTCCCTCCCTCGGCCCCTCATATGGAGGCCGCGCGGTGGTAAAGGGAGCGACCTTTGACCCTGTCCACCAGGTAGGTCACTCCCCCCTGCCACCACACTGTCCTCCCGTGCTGTGCTGCTGCGCTGCCTGACCAGTCTGCGTGCTGTTACCAGACTCTGCTCCTGTCTACCCTCCGTTGTCCCCTCGCACCCCTTGCTCCTGTGCCCTCCCCGCTCTTCTTTCCAGTCCGTATATTGTATTGTTAAACCTCTGTCTGACTGCCTGTTTAGCCTTCGTTGTTTCCCTCTCCCCCCTCTTTTGCCTTCTGTGCCCTCCGGCCTCGCCCTTGGCCTGTATTTGTATTGTTGCTAGAACTTGTGTTGTTGTTGCCAGTATACGCCCGTCCGCGCCTGGACCGCGCCTAGCGCCTGGACCCCTGGCCCCCGCTGTGAGAAGGTAGCCTGATATGCAGTGCTCACTATTCTAGTGATCACTATGTATCAGTCCACACGACCCTTATTGATGATTGGTTGTAAGTCAACCTGATAGACCAGCTATCCTAGTAGCATGGACAAGAGCAGTCTTTAGGCTAAACTCTAGAGGGCATGTTAAGCCAGCGGTTATACCATCACATATACCCCTTGAACACCAAGTGAAAGGACACCACACAAGTTGTTATGAAAATAAACAGATATTTATTTAGAACACAACAACGCTGGACTCTTTATGAGCACAGGGTGCTAAGCACAATACAAAGCTCTTAGGAAAATACTTAAGTTCGCACAATTTACACGAATGCCCGAGGGGCACGAAAAACCATATACTCTAAAAGTGGAATGCGAAATTACTAGCAGGTAAGTACTACTCTCATAGGTTTTAGGATCGCTAGGACTGGACTACTGAACCTTCAGATTACTAGCAGGAGGCCTAGGGGGGATCGGGTGCAGAGTGTGCACTCTCACGCGGGATGCGGGACAAAGTCTATGGATACTAGATTTCGTAAAGTTAGTGTTATCGGACGAATCCGACTAGGTAGAGCTGAAACGAAAAAGGTTCTGGACACTTAGATAGCTAAGCTATGCTGGAGCACCGGAGTACTCAGTTTACCTAGCCCAGGGGCTGCGGATGCATAGGTCTGAAAAGATGTCGGGAATCCTCGTTGCAGTCTACGGAGCCTGAAAGAAGAAGTTGCTGGCAGGCGACCAGTGATGAAGTTCGAAGTGATCCAAGCCTGGATCGAAGATGGAAGACACCTGTAAGCAGAGGGGACCAAGTTCTGAATCACTAGCCAGTGATTAGATGGGCACCAGGATGGCACCGGACGAAGTCACCTCGACCAGGTGAGTGGGCGACGCTGGGCTCTGCAGTCTCACGGACCAGGAGGCGTTGTCGGCGACCAGGATGGAGGTGCGAGCTGTCCCACGATGGTATCTGCTGTCGACGTCGCTGGACCCAGGATTGGGGCAACAAGTCTTGGCAAATGCAAGCCCACGCGGTGGACTCAAAATGGGGTCTGGAGTGGACCAGGAGGGTCCGGGGTGCTCCTCCGTTGGAGGGAAGCAAGGGCCAGTCTGGAGCAACCAGACCAGCGAGGAAAGTATCATCGTTCGTCGTCAAGAGGGCCACAAGCCAGCAGGCAAGTAGCCGGACAACGCGGTGAGTAGCAAAGAGCAGAAGGGCCCCACGCAGATCTCGTGGATGCTGGGGGGCTGGACTTCGGTGCTGGAGCTGCTCAGGGTCGGGGCTTCTCGAACCCCAAAGCACTCACTCGAGGATCCCTCGGCGGTCGTGCTGGATAAGCGTAGTGCAGTTCTGATGATGGCCGGTCCCTCGAGGTCTCGTCACACCCACGGATCTCAGCTGAGCTGACGATGTAGGTAGAGGTCAGAGGTGCCAGGGAAGCCGGGTCTCGTCGTGCTGGTCAGTCGGATTCCGGAGGAAGGACGTGCAGCAAACCGCAGTGTTCTTAGTTGGTGCCCGCAGATGCAGGGTGACTACTCCTTAGTCACAAGGGAGAAATCTTGAGAAGAAGTCGAGAGTTCCTTTCGTAGAAAGTAGTTTCAGGATTCAAAGATGATCTAATTTGGAAGGGTCCCCGCTCCTACCTTTATTCTAAAGAAAGGGGCTGGTACGCGACTAGGTCCTGCCCATGGGTGGGACCAGGAAGGGGGGTGGTTACACCCCTCTCCCATGCCGGACTTCCCCAGCTCCGGGGCTGGTGTGCCCCTGGAACCGGTTCAAACTGGCAGATGCACAGTGAGCACCGGGGTGCCACTTGCAGTCACCTTCCTGTGAAGCCCTGCCTACTTGGAATACACAAAACCCTGTCTGGGATGGTGCTAGCACCGCCCCTGACAGGAAACCCTTTGTCCAAGCCTCCCTCGCTGGAAGGACTCCCAGCAGCAGGAGGTCAGACTTGTCTGTGGTGGCAGCATCCATTTTGTGATGCTGAGGCTCGAGTTAACTTTAACCGGGGTTCACAGTTACATGCATGTCGTGTCCCTCTAGAAGGGTGGAATGCTAACCCCGTCGCCAGAATTGGCGAGGGGTTAGTATTCCAATTCGTATGACACCTTACTCACATTTTACAGAGAGAGCAGTAGGCCTGGGGTCCTGATTGGCAGGGTCCCAGGTCGACTATGTCAGAAACCAGCAAAAACACAGGGCAAGAAGTTGGGGGCAACCATAGTCAGGAGGTACCTTCCTACACAACCCCCCCCCCCCCCCCCCCCCCCCCCCCAAACGAAAGGAGATAAGGCTATCCTTGTCCAGGTAAGCCTCTATTACCTAAGTGGCCATATAAGGAAGGACCAGCTCTGGCTTGGTTCCCCCTGTGTCATGGTCCACTAGGCAACCCCTCACCCTAAGGGTATCTGAGGGTCTCCACCATAGGGAATCTCTGTCTTTGGTGTGTCTTGGGAAAGAAAAAGGCTGATGCTGGGATGGAGTGCTGAAGTGAGGCTCCTCTACCTTTGGGCCCAACTTCCTCCAATCACCATCCATCATGTGTGCCTTTCTTTCCTTAGCTGAGATGCACTGTGCTCTCAGGGTCAGCCTCTGGCTACATAAAGCTGGAGGCTGAGTCCCTCTGTTTGGCTTACTGGAGGGACAGGTCAGGTTTGGGGTTTTTAGGCCCCAGGTTTGGCTGTGCCCAGCAGTGTCCAGCTGTGGGAGCTCCCTAACTACTTTTAAGGGGGATCCCTCTGGAGTCTGATTTATTTTCACTTGGGTAGGTTTACCAGCTTCAGTGATCCTAATCTGTTGATTAAGGAGTTCTGTTGGACAGGGGGTCCCTTGGGGTCCACCACTGGCCTCCCTGTCCTCTTCAGCCCTAGGCTGGCTGAGGCAGGGTAGAGAGGGGCAGGTTACCTGCTCCAGACTGGGTCCCACCTTGGAAGGGTCCACTGACATCAGGGGCTCTGCCAGGCTAGGCCTGACTACCTCTGGGGCAGTTCCTTCACAAGGGGTCAGATCAGTTCTCTTCCAGGGGATCCTCATCAATAGTCATAAGCATTAGAATATTCCCGCCTATGTGCGGGACCCCGGAAACACTATATTATATGTGCCCCACATATAAATACACATATATATAAATAATATATATATAAAAAACAAGCAATAGCAGCCAAATCACATTAGAGCTGAAATATGCTGTGAAGAATTTCCACCATACATGAATAATAAGCATTAGAAACAGGAGAAAACAACACCAAAGTTTGTTTAGGAATTGTTTTAATGCTCATAAAGCAGTAGAAATTCTCAGAACTCACTGGAAGCATAGGAAGCTCCCAGGCTGCATTGCAAACACACAGTCTAACCAGACTGAAAAGCTAACCTGTAGCTAAATAACAAAAAACTGACACTGTGCCTTTAAGGCACTCATGACCCCCTGAATCCCATCATGCCTCAGGAGTGGCAGTTAGGTCAGTTGTTCTTTCCGGCTCCTTCAGTGAAGGACCCTGGTTTCACAGCTCCACTAATTTTCAGATTTTTTGCAGAAAAATTGCTTCTTTTTGAAACTTTTACTCTTACTTCGACGTCTACCACCTGGTCAAGTAAGATACTGCTTTTTTTTTTTAGCAGTTTGGAGGGCATTTTACTTCGAAAATGCCTTCTCTTTTTGATAAATGTCCTTCTTGTAACAGCAAGAAGGCCAAGACAGACAGCCACGAGGTCTGTATCGTTTGCCTGCCTGATGACCATGATCCAGACACCTGTCCACATTGTGAGAACCTGTCAGGAAGGACTCTCAAGGACAGGGAGAGAATTCGGATTCATGGCCTGGCCCACAGAGCTTCGAGAGGGAGATCTCCAGTGAAGAAGGGCTCCAAGAAGGCCCATTCGTCTTCAAAGAAGAAGTCTTCACACCCTTCTACCTCAGCGTCGGGCTCGGCGCTGAGAAAAGATCCACAAGAGGGACTTTCCTCTGGGAAGCTGCCGTCGACGGCGGGCTCGCCGTCGGGAGGAAGGCCAGGTACGTCGACGACATCGAAGGCACCGGCGCCATCTTCGAAATCGCCTCCGCCGTCGTCAACCGGGCAGCGATCGGCGTCGAGGAAGGCTACTCCGCCGCCGTCAACCGGGCGACGGTCGGCGTCGAGATCCATTACCCCTCCACCGGCGTCAACCAGGCGACGACCGGCGTCGAGGGACGTCACCTCGCCGTCGTCAACCAGGCGACGATCGGCGTCGAGAAGGGTGACTCCTCCGCCGTCGACAGGTGCTCGTCGATCGGCGTCGAGGACGCGGTCTCCGTCGGTGCAGCAGCAGCGCTCGGCGTCGAGGGTGCCCAATACCCCTCCGCCGTCGTCGGACAGGCATCCGACGTCGAGGCATGGCTCTACGTCGGCGACTGACCATCGCCGTTCGACGTCGAGGCAAAAAGCTCCGTCGACGACACGGCGAGACCGTTCGGCGTCAAGAGAGAAGCCTCCGTCGGCGACAGGACATCGTCGTTCGACGTCGAGGCTGAGGTCCCCGTCGACGACCGGACACCACCGTTCAACGTCGAGGCAGAAGGCTCCGTCGGCGGTTGCTCATCGCCGCTCGACGTCGAGAGACTACGAACATTCTCAAGGACATTCGAGGTCGAGATTGTTTGATCACCCAACTCCTCGGAAGCAGTCGGCTGCGAGAAGTAAGCGCTCGACGTCGAGGCACTCGGACACGATTATGGTGACAGAATCTGCTTCTCACCATTCTTCTTATCGGTCCTCGGGCTCCTCTACTGCGCATTCAAGATCCAGAAGCCCTGTGCACAGGACTCCTGAACGTCGTCCAGACCCTTCTGCGGGGCGCATCAGGCTGTCGCCGAGATGGTACAGGTCCCTGGACCATTGGAGAGACGATGGGCCTACCAGGCGTATGCAGGAATATGCCAGCCCACGCCACAGGTCAGCTCTCCAGGACCTGGTGGAGGAGATGGACAAGCGTAGCCCTCCCAGGCGCTCAACGCCTGTGAATCTACCCACCAAAGCGCCAAGGAGGCCCCGCTCGCCTACAAGGGAAGCTAGACGGGATGGTCGGGGAAGATCTAGATCGCCTGCAAAGGATCCTAGACTGGATGGTCGGAAGACCTCTGTCCCTCCCCGGGGCAGATCTCCTGTGCGGTCGCCGACCAGATCCCCCAGGGCGTCCCGATTCCCTAGAAGAGGCCATCGTCCAGGGGGCCGGGTCAGGTCTCGCTCTCCTAGACGGGAGGAGCGTTCCAGGAAGTCGAGGGAGCGGGGACGCAGTTCTCGCCATCGACGTAGACGTACCCCGTCTACCTCTTCCACTTCATCTACCAGATCGTCAAAGAGGGACTACTCTCCGACTTTGACGGACAGTCCAACGTCTATTGGCACGTACCTGAACGTTCTGCAGAGAGGTGCGCTTAAACTGAACATCGAAATGTCTGTCCCTCAAGTGACGACGACGGTCATTTTCGAAACCTTGCACAAAAAGGCCATCTCCAGACCTCTGCTGCCCTTGGTTCCGGGGATTATGGACCCTGTCAAGGAAGTTTTCCTAACCCCAGCGACGATCAGAGCAGTGCCAGCACGCATTACAAAGAAGTACAAACCGGCGGCTTCTGACCCGGTGTTTGTGAAGTCTGACCCTCCGGCGGACTCTTTCGTCGTGGCAGCGGCGAGAAAGACACATGCGGTTGCTGGTTCATCGTCGGTCCCACCAGATAAGGACAGCAAGACCCAAGACTCCTGGGGTCGGAAGGTTTGCAACTCTGCTGCCTCCACTCTTAAAGTCGCCAGTGCAGCTGCGCTCCTGGGTCGGTATGACAGAGCCTTATGGGACTCGATGGAGAGATTCAAAGCCAAGCTGCCGAAAGAAGACCAGCAGGACTTTGAGGAAACTGTTACGGAGGGGTGTCTGGTGGCTAACCAGATGATCAGCGGATGGGGCGGTGCTTTCGGCTCATTCCTATTCCCATGGAGTTTGTGCCAGAAGATCGGCCTGGTTGCGCCTTACATGGCTGAAGCCGGATGCCCAGCATCGGATTCTGAATCTCCCCTTTTCGGGTTCCGCCCTCTTCGGGGAACACGCGGACGAAGAAATGACCCGAATGAAGACTGAGCTGGACACGGTGAAAGCGGTGGACTTGGAGAAGAAGAAGGAGTTCAAGCGCCGCTTCAAGTCCAACAAGGGGAGAGGGGCCCAACAGAGGGTTCAAACCCCTCAGTGGTCGCAGAACAACGCTCAGGGAAAACCCCAGTTTCGTGGTAAGCCCAGCAGGGGCAGAGGGGGCCACCAGCAGTCCTCCAACGCCCCGAGAGGAGGAAAGGCCTGAACAGTGGCTTCCTCTGACTCCGTTGCCCACTCCAGTGGGAGGAAGTGCATCACAACACCTGGAAGAGTGGGTCAGCATCACAAGAGATCAGTGGGTGCTGAATATACTGCGAAATGGTTACAGGATACGTTTCCGTGCTCTTCCAAAGAGCATCCCTCCGAAGTGCTCTTGCCCTCACCAACTGAGCTTGCTCCGACGAGAGGTGACGATCTTGCTGCAGAAAAGAGCGATAGAAGAAGTTCCTCGCGCTCTAAGAGGCAAAGGAGTTTACTCCAGATATTTCCTTGTCCCCAAGAAAGATCAGGAGGACAAGTTCAGACCCATACTCGACCTACGACTCCTAAACAAGGTTATCGTCAAGGAAAAGTTCTGCATGTTGGCGCTTCACCAAATATGTCCTCATCTACAAGCCGGAGATTGGATGTGTTCGGTGGATCTACAAGATGCGTACTTTCACATCCCGATTGCGCAGCAACATCGAAAGTACCTGAGGTTTGTCGTGGGGCACAAACACTACCAGTACAAGGTGTTACCCTTCGGTCTCAAGTCCGCACCACGAGTCTTCACCAAATGCATGGCGGTGGTGGCGGCTTTTCTTCACAAGAAGGGTCTCTTCGTTTACCCATATCTGGACGACTGGCTCCTGAAGGGTCCATCCCCGGTACGGGTAACACAAGATCTGCATCTGTGCCTGCAACAGCTTCACAGGCTCGGCCTCCATGTGAACCTGGAGAAGTCAGTCCTGCAGCCTACGCAATCCATCCACTACCTAGGCTCCGTTCTGGACACAAGCGTGGGAAGAGCGTTTCCTTCGGTGGAGAGACTTTCTTCCATGAACCTGAAGTGCGGGATTCTGCTGGAGTCTCGTCCTCCAACAGCACGACAGGTGGCGTCTCTGCTGGGTTCCATGGCGTCCTGCATTTTTCTCATCCCACACGCCAGGCTGAGAATGCGTCCTCTGCAACAGGCCCTGGAGGATCAATGGGACCAGGCAACAGGTCGTTGGGAGGACCATATCCATCTTTCCCAGGCGACAAAAGAGTCCGTCAGATGGTGGACTCGGAGACACAATGTGATGGTGGGAGTGCCGTTTCATCAACCCATTCCGTCCCTATCTATAGTGACAGATGCCTCCCTGCACGGCTGGGGAGCACACATGGGTCCGCTTCAGATTCAAGGCCGGTGGTCTGCGCAGGAGCAGACATACCACATCAACATGCTGGAACTCAGAGCGGTATTCCTGGCTCTCAAAGCTTACCTGCCAGCGATCACATCCAACTCAGTCCTGGTTCAGACGGACAATACGACAACCATGCTCTATCTGAACAAACAAGGAGGCACAAAATCTCGCCCACTGTCTCGAGAGGCTCAGACAATATGGCATTGGCTCCTCGCTCGAGGTCTCACAGTGGTGGCGGTACATCTTCCGGGCGAGTTGAACGTCAAAGCAGACGCACTCAGCAGGCACTTCGAAGATCAGCCAGACTGGGTGCTAAACGAAGAAGTAGTAGAAGAGCTTTTTCGTTGCTGGGGGCGTCCGTCCATAGACTTGTTTGCAGACGACGAAAACACCAAGTGCCACGCCTTCGCGTCCAGGTTCCACAGACCAGGGACGCTGGGGAACGCTCTTCTGTTGGATTGGGCAGGGATGTTCGCGTACGCGTTTCCTCCCCTGGCTCTGATCCCGAGAGTGGTGTCCAAGCTCCTCAGGACGAACATGGAGATGATCCTGATTGCTCCAGACTGGCCTTGGCAGTGGTGGTATCCGGACCTTCTACATCTGTCTGTGTGTCCACACAAACGACTCCCTTGCAGACCAGACCTGTTGAGCAAAATGAACGGGAGGATAATGCATCCCAACCTCCCTTCATTGAACCTAACAGCATGGCTCCTGAGGTCCTGCAATACGGACATTTGAACCTGCCTCCAGGCTGCATGAGCATTTTGAGGGAGGCTAAGAGGCCGTCCACGAGGGCATCCTATGCCTTCAAGTGGAAAAGGTTTTACTTGTGGTGTAGGGATCATCATTTGGATCCTATTAAAGGGCAGGAGGACGTCATCTTACCATACCTCCTTTCCCTCGCAACGGCTGGTTTGAAGTACGCTTCCATTAGAGTACATTTGTCAGCTATTGTGGCCTATAGGAAGTCCCCTGACCAGGTGTCTTTCTTTCAAGTTCCGGTGGTCAAGGATTTCCTTCAGGGTTTGAAGAAAGTGTATCCCCCTGTGCGCAATCCTTCTCCTCCGTGGGAATTAAACCTGGTTCTATCTCGGTTAATGTCTCCCCCTTTCGAGCCCATCCACAAGGCTTCCTTACAACATCTCTCTTGGAAGGCAGCCTTTTTGGTGGCGATTACCTCTGCACGCAGGGTCAGTGAGATACAGGCTCTCTGTGCAAAGGAACCTTAAACGGTATTCCACCATAACAGGGTAGTTCTAAGGGCTCACCCTTCTTTCTTGCCTAAGGTCATCTCTGATTTTCATATAAATCAGTCTATTTCCCTCCCTTCCTTTTTTCCAAGTCCGACGACCCCGGCTGAGCGGTCACTTCACTCCTTAGATCTTAAAAGAGTGCTGAAGTTTTATTTGGAAAAGACTAAAGGGATTAGGAAAACGGACCAACTGTTTGTGAACTATGGTGCAATGAGAACTGGCTTTCCAGCGGCAAAGAGGTCCATTTCCAGGTGGATTGTCTCTTGCATTAAGTTGGCCTATCAACTAGCAGGGAAACCTTTGTTGATGTCTCCGAAAGCGCATTCCACTAGAGGGAAGGCGGCTACAGTGGCTTTCTTGCATGACGTTCCCATGTCAGAAATATGCAAGGCCGCGACCTGGAAATCAGTGCATACTTTTACGAGGCATTACTGCCTCGACTCTGATTCCAGGACTGACACTCAAGTAGGGCAAGCCTCCTTGAGGAATCTGTTTGGGTAGTCTGTTTTGTCTACTCAAGCTTATTGATGAGATTTCTGTCTTATCTTTCCTTTGCCCGCAGAGATGAGGAGAGGCTCGCTATTCTATTCTAATGCTTATGACTATTGATGAGGATCCCCTGGAAGAGAAGGATTAGTTACTTACCTGTAATCCTAGTTCTCTTCCAGGGGTATCCTCATCAAAGTCATAAGCAACCCTCCCGCTCCCCGGGCAAAAAATACTCGTTCATAAGGAGATATTGTTGACCTAAGTGTTATTGGGTTTGGTTTTCAGTCTCCGAAAAGAACAACTGGCCTAACTGCCACTCCTGAGGCATGATGGGATTCAGGGGGTCATGAGTGCCTTAAAGGCACAGTGTCAGTTTTTTGTTATTTAGCTACAGGTTAGCTTTTCAGTCTGGTTAGACTGTGTGTTTGCAATGCAGCCTGGGAGCTTCCTATGCTTCCAGTGAGTTCTGAGAATTTCTACTGCTTTATGAGCATTAAAACAATTCCTAAACAAACTTTGGTGTTGTTTTCTCCTGTTTCTAATGCTTATTATTCATGTATGGTGGAAATTCTTCACAGCATATTTCAGCTCTAATGTGATTTGGCTGCTATTGCTTGTTTTTTATATATATATTATTTATATATATATGTGTATTTATATGTGGGGCACATATAATATAGTGTTTCCAGGGTCCCGCACATAGGCGGGAATATTCTAATGCTTATGACTTTGATGAGGATACCCCTGGAAGAGAACTAGGATTACAGGTAAGTAACTAATCCTTCCCTGAGGAGGCTGATCCTTTCCTAGAGTCTGGTGGGAGGGAGATTTCTCTTCCTCCTCAATGCTCTCTGTCTGAGTGGAGTGATCCATTGTTTCAGGCTTCACAACACTATCTGTTTGAGTGGAGGCTGAGACCATTACAGCCTTGCCAACCTTTTCAGGAGGGCACTCAGTTTGTGTTTGGGCTGGGACTGTCAGAGCCCTCCTATCCTGTTCTGGGAAGTCTGTCTGAGCCTGGGCAGTGGTTACCACTGTCCTTCCAACCTTTTCAGGGAGGACTGGTTCTTGGACTGGGGCTGTAGCTATTACTGCCCCACTAACCTTTCTGGATAGGCCTATCATCCTGGAGTGGGTTTCTTGCTCCACCTCAGCCCATGCTGAGAGTTCCAGGTCATTCCCCAGTAAGCAATCTACAGGTAGGTTGTCTGCCACTGCCACTCTCATGGGCCCTGTGACATTACCCCAGCTGAGCTTGACTACTGCCATGGGATGCCTTCTTTTCACTCCATGAATGTCTGTCACCTGATAAGTAAAACCAGGGGTCAGTTGAGCAGAGGGGACCAGATGGTCAATCACCATGGTGATGCTGGCCCCTGTGTCTCTGAATGCCTCAACTTTCTGACCATTGACTAGGAGCTCTTGTCTATACTTTCCCAAAATGTGGGGACCAGTAGTGAAGTTGGCAAACCCCATGCCAGTCTCACAGACAAGAGTGTTGTTAGGGGACCTGGCTAGGCCATAGTCCTCCTGGTTTCCCAAAGTAATGCCCACTATATTCTTGGGGGCACTCCCACCACCTGGGGGGTTACCACTAGTGGTAACAGGAGGTCTGGGAGTATTACCTGGGGGTATGTTTTCCTTATTGCCATTTTTAGGGCAACTGGCATCACTTTTGTAATGGCCCACCTGTTTACAGGTATGACAATAAGGTTTCTTCTGTTCTGAAGGAGTGTTCTGGGACCCACCACCCTGGTTGGAGTTCTGGGGCCCTTGGGAAGTCTTCTCTGTGGATTTATCCCCACCCTTCTCTTGAGGCTTGGTTGATTCCTTCTTTTGGTCACCACCCTGGTTCTTAGGCCTGACCCTGGTTCTGACCCATTTGTCTGCCCTCTTACCCAATTCCTGTGGAGAGGTCAGATCAGAGTCTACCAGGTGCTGGTGTAATAACTGGTTCTGACAATTACTTAAGATTTGCTCCCTCATAATTAGATTGTACAATCCTTTAAAATCAGTAACCTTACTACCCAGTAGCCAGCCTTCAAAAGCCTTAGTGGCACAATCAACAAAGTCAGTCCAATCCTGGGACTGAGTTTTCTGGGTGTCTCTGAACATCATCCTGTACTGTTCAGTGGTTAAACCAAACCCATCAACCAGTGTATTCTTCAGGACTTGGTAATTGTTAGCATCCTCAACTCTAGTAGTGAGCTTATCTCTACCTTTACCTTCAAAGGAGAGCCACAAGATAGCTGCCCACTGACTCTGGGGAACACCCTGCACAGTGCAGGCCCTCTCCAAAGCAGTAATTCATTTGTGGATGTCATCCCCTTCTTTAAAGGGGGGCACTATCTTATTCAGGTGCTTTGTATCAAAACTCCTTTCCCTATTGCTAGGTATATTGCTGCCACCAGTGGGTTTTAACCCACTCAATTCTTGCTCTCTAGCAAAGGCAAGTCTTTCTTTGGCCAAGGCAAGTTCTTCCCTTTCAATCCTCAGATTGACTTCCCTTTCCTTGGCTTCATATATTCTCCTCTGAGGGGAGGTCATCCTCCTCAGAGCAGAGGTCTGAGAGCCATTGGTTTGAATGGATCTGTTAGAGCCTCTTGATAGAGACCTAACTCGTCCACTCCCAATGTTAAGCTGGCCTGAGAGGGGTCCCAGGGGTCCCCTAGTACCATTCTCATGCCTGCTTAAGTTGGACCTGGTTAGTCTGCTGACTTCTACCTGTCCCTTGTCTGCCTCATCCCCTGACAACTCATCCTCATCCTCATCCTCAGCATCATCTGCCTCCTGGAGGGGATGGTCATGGTTATCAAAGGGACCCTGTAAGGAGGGCATACTCCCATCTGGATTAGAAGGGTCTGGGTTACCAGCCCTCCTGGCATCATAAGTCTCTAAGAGACCAATCAGAAAGGGAATTGTGGGGTTAGACCGCTGTTTTAGTTTCCTGGAGGTACACACTTGTCTCATCTCCTGGAAGCTAAGAGCAGCATATCTGGAAGTAGTGACCTGTGGAGGGTCCACTGACACAAGGGGAGACTCAGAGTTTCCTCCTTTGTCTGACATGCTGATTCTAGTGTGGTGTAAGTGATGCACCTACCTACACTATGTGTTTGCCTACTGATCCCTTGCTAAGAGTTGCAGCCAAGGTGTGCTAAGCCTTGAGGAGCTACAACAGCTGGTTCAGTAGAACTCAGAGTATTCTAAGCTAAGTTATATGTACCTGAAGTACTTATGTGATCTTTCAACAAGATATTCTTAGGATACGTGTGGTAAAACAGCAAGCTCAAATCCCACCGCTGCCACCAATGTGAGAAGTTGGCCTGATATGCAGTGCTCACTATTCTAGTGGACACTATGTATCAGTCCAGACAACCCTTATTGATGATTGCTTGTAAGTCAACCTTATAGACCAGCTATCCTAGTAGCGTGGATACGAGCAGTCTAAGGCTAAAGACTCGAGAGGGCGTGTTAAGCCAGCTGTTATACCACACATATACCTCTTGAACACCAAGTGAAAGGACACCACACAAGTGTTATGAAAATAAACAGTGTATTTATTAAAATCACAACAGCCCTGTACTCTTTATGAGGGCAGGGTACTAAGCACAAAACAAAACTCTTACGAAAATACTTAAGTTAGCACAGTATATACAAATGCCCGAGGGGCACGGAAAACCATATACTCTGAAAGTGGAATGCAAAATTACTAGCAGGTAAGTACAGTACTAATAGGCTTTGGAATCGCTAGGACTTGACTATAGAATCGTTAGATTACTTCTAGGAGGCCCAGGGGACTCGGGTGCAGAGTGTGCACTCTCAAGCGTGATGCGGGACAAAGTCTATGGTAGCTAGATTTCACAGAGTTAGTGTTCTCGGGCGAACCCGACCTGGTGGGAGGAAAACGAAAGTGGATTCTGACCCTTGGATAGTGAGGCTATGCTGGGGCACCGAAATGCCGAAGTTACCTAGCCCAGGGGCTGCAGCTGCATAGGTCCCAAAAGACGTCGGGAATCCTCGTAGACGGACCAGGAGCCTGGAAGAAAGATGCTGGCAGGCGACCAGTGAAGAGAGTTCGGAGTGATCCAAGCCTGGATCTTGAAGATGGACGGTACCTGAAAGCAGAGGGGACCAAGTTCGTGACTACTAGCCATTAGTCAGGTGGCACCAGGAGGGCACCGGATGGTAGTCACCTCGACTAGGTGTGTGGGCGACGCTGTGCTCTGCAGATCTCACGGACCAGGAGGCGTTGTCGGCGACCAGGATGGAGGAGCGAGCTGTCCCACGATGGATGAAGCGGTCGGCGTCGCTGGACCCAGGATTGGGCAACAAAGCCTTGGCTAATTCAAGCCCAAGCGGTGGACTTAAAATGGCGTCTGGAGTGGACCAGGAGGGTCCGGGGTGCTCCTCTTTTGGAAGGGAGCAAGGGCCAGTCTGGAGCAACCAGACCAGCAGCAGTGATGTCGTCGGGCGTCGTTAAGAAGGCCACAAGCCAGCCGGCTAGTAGCCAAACAACGCGGTGAGCAGCAAAAAGCAGAAGGGCCCCACGCAGATCGTGGAGATGCTGGAGGGCTGATCTTCGGTGCTGGAGCTGCTCAGGGTCGGGGCTTCTCGGACCCCAAAGCACTCACCAGAGGGTTACTCGGCGGGCTTGCTGTAAAGAAGTCGTGCAGTCTTGGCGATAGTCGGTCCCTCGAGGTCTCGTCGCACTCACGGTTCTCAGCTTGGCTGTAGAGGTGAGGAGAGGTCAGAGGTGCCAGGGAAGCCGGGTCTCGTTGAGCTGTGTCGTCGGATTCCTGAGGAAGGACTTGCAGCAGACCGCAGTGTTCTTAAGATGGTGCCTGCGGATGCAGGGTGACTACTCCTTAGTCACAAGGGAGAATCTTGAAGAAGAAATCTTGAAGTCCTTTTGCAGAAAGTCGTGTCTTGATTCCAAAGATGATCTAATTTGAACAGGGGGCCCGCTCCTATCTTTATACTAAGAAAAGGGGCTGACCCGGTGACTACGTCCTGCCTATGGGTGGGACTAGGAAGGGCGGTGGTTACACCCCTCTCCCATGCCGGACTTTCCCCAGGCCAGGGGCTGGTGTGCCCCTGGAACTGGTTCTGACCGGCCTATGCGTAGTGAGCACCGGGGTGCCACTCAGCAGTCACCTTCCTGTAAAGCCCTGCCTACCCAGGATACACAAAACCCTGTCTGGGATGGTGCTAGCACCGCCCCTGACAGGAAACCCTTTGTCCAGGCTCCCCTCGCTGGAAGGATTCCCAGCTGCAGGGGGTTAGACTCGTGTCTGTGGTGACAGCATCCATTTTGTGGAGCTGAGGCTTCGTTTAACTTTAACCGGGGTTCACGGTTACATACATGTCGTGTCCCTCTAGAAGGGTGGAATGCTAACCCCGTCGCCAGAATTGGCGAGGGGTTAGTATTCCAATTCGTATGACACCTTACTCGACATGTTTTGATAAAGCACTACCAAAGAAAGCATTTAACCGCGAGGATTATAATGCACTTAAGAGTATATGGTATGCGTTATCATGGAACAGCTATTAGGACTTGGTTCCGCAAGCTGCAGACAGGCTCAGCTCATGCCAGAGCACCGTCTCACATGATTCCAAGCACTCTGCCTTCAGGATTGTTAAGGCCTGCCATAGGAGTGACTGATAGGAATCTGTGTGTCCATTTTTAGGGTTAGATATAGGTATACTATATCTAAAGCAAAGGGTAATTACACCACCTTGCCCCAGCTGTCGTGCAGCCAGTTGTGTCAGATTTAGATGGCCATCCAGGGGTGGCATAATACATGCTTCAGCCCCTGGTAGGCCCTGGGTACACCTATGCCCTGAGTTACAGGGTCTGATAAGGTGGCCCAGTACCTATTGGAAATGTACCTAAGGTACATGGAATCCATTTTACAGAGAGAGCAGTAGGCCTGGGGTCCTGATTGGCAGGGTCCCAGGTCGACTATGTCAGAAACCAGCTAAAACACAGGGCAAAAAGTTGGGGGCAACCATAGTCAGGAGGTACCTTCCTACACTGTGCAACTTGAAGTATTTTCTTAAGAGTTTTGTATTGTGCTTAGCTCCCTGACTCATAAAGAGTTCAGGGTAGACTTGTTATCAATAAAAATCCTTTATTTTCATAACAACTTGTGTACTGTCCTTTCACTTGGTGTTCAAGGGGTATATGTGATGGTATAACAGCTGGCTTAACACGCCCTCTAGAGTTTAGCCTAAAGACTGCTCTTGTCCATGCTACTAGGATAGCTGGTCTATAAGGTTGACTTACAACCAATCATCAATAAGGGTCGTTTGGTATGATACACAGTGATCACTAGAATAGTGAGCACTATATATCAGGCAACTTCTCACAGCCATCATACACAAGAACACCATCCGTATCATGACCAGCTCCGACGACACCTTCACCGCCGCCGAACACCTCCACTTCGAGATACACACCGACCCCAAGACCACACCCAGAGGCACCCTCATCTACAGACCCCCGGGACTACGTACACAATTCAGCGAAGACATCACAGACTTCATCAGCCCGCACGCCCTCCCCTCCGCTGACTACATCCTCCTAGGGGACCTCAACTTCCACCTGGAGAAAAACAAGGACAGCAACACCACCACCCTGCTGGACAACCTCGCCAACCTCGGTCTCAAGCAACTGGTGAACACCCCCACCCACTACGCCGAAATACACAACGGCTTCGGCGCACCCAACCACCGAACCAACGCCCCCCACCTCCACCCTTTGCGCCTGGACCCCGGTCAGCACCGAAGACACCACCCGCCCGATGAACACCATCCACTCCGGATCCCCAACCGACCCCTGCCCCCACCACGTCTTCAACAAGGCCGACTCCATCATCGCACTCCAACTTTTGGACGTCATCAACGTCTCCTTCCACACCGCCACCTTCCCGGAAAGCTGGAAGCACGCCGAGCTCAGCGCCCTCCTGAAGAAACCAACAGCGGACCCAACCGACCTCAAGAACTTCCGCCCCATCTCGCACCTCCCTTTTTCTGCCAAAGTCATCGAGAAGACCGTCAACAGACAGCTTGCCGACTTCCTTGAGACGAACGGATCCCTCGCAGTCCGGCTTCCGAGCCAACCACAGCACCGAGACCGCCCTCATCGCAGCCACTGACGACATCAGATCCCTGCTCGACAACGGGGAAACAGCAGCCCTCATCTTCCTGGACCTCTCCGCAGCGTTCGACACGGTCTGCCACCGCACCCTAGTGCAGCGCCTCGGCAACATCGGAATCCAAGAAAAGGCACTGGAGTGGATCATCTCGTTCCTCGCCCGAAGAACCCAGAGTCCGCCTCCCCCGTTCAGATACGAGGCCACCGAAGTCATCTGCGGCATACCACAGGGATCATCGCTCGGCCCCACCCTCTTCAACTTCTACATGAGCCCCCTGCAGCCATCGCACGTCAACACAACCTCAACATCATCTCCTACGCCGACGACACCCAGCTGATCCTCTCCCTCACCAACGACCCAGCCACCGCCAGAACCAGCCTATACGAAGGGATGAAAGACGTCGCCGAGTGGATGAAGAACAGCCGCCTGAAACTGAACTCAGACAAGACGGAAGTCCTCATCGAGGGATCATCTTCATCCGCATCGGACGACTCCTGGTGGCCCCCTGCCCTGGGCACCACTCCCAAGCCAACGGATCACGCACGCAACCTGGGCTTCATCCTGGACTCCTCCCTCTTGATGACCAGACAAGTCAACGCCGTCTCATCATCGTACTTCAACACCCTGCGCATGCTCCGAAAGATCTTCCGTTGGATCCCCACCGAAACCAGGAAGACGGTCACCCAGTCTCTCGTCACCAGCCGACTGGACTACGGAAACACCCTCTACGCCAAAACCACAGCCAAACTTCAGAAAAGACTCCAACGCATCCAGAACGCCTCCGCACAACGCGTCCTGGACATCCCCCGACACAGCCATTTCTCCGGCCACCTGAGAGACCTGCACTGGCTCCCAGTCAGCAAGAGGATCACGTTCAGACTCCTCACCCACGCACACAAGGCTCTCCACGACCTGGGCCCCAAGTACCTCAACAACCGCCTGACCTTCTACACGCCCACCCGCCAGCTACTGTCGACCAGCCTCGCCCTCGCCGCCGTTCCACGCATCCGCAGAGCCACCGCAGGTGGAAGATCCTTCTCCTACCTGGCAGCCAAAACATGGAACTCCCTCCCCGTCCACCTTCGGCTAACCCAGGACCATCTCTCCTTCAGGAAGCAACTCAAGACCTGGCTTTTCGAGCAGTAACGGACCGCTCTCCCACTGCGCCTTGAGACCCTTCCGGGTGTGCAGTGCGCTATACAAATGTCTTGATTGATTGATTGATTGAGGCGCAGGAGGTCGCCGTCGAGGCGCAGGAGGTCACCGTCGAGGCGAAGGAGATCGCCGTCGAGGCGAAGGAGGTCGCCGTCGAGGCGAAGGCACTCGCCGTCGAGGCAGAGAAGGTCGACGCCGAGGAGAAGACGCTCGCCGTCCTGTCGCTGTTCTTCGACGCCGAAGAGACGTGGAAAGAAGGTGTTAAAGAAGCGGATGATTTTTGGGGCTGTCTCCGGATATAAATTAAACCTGAATAAAACGCAAATTATCGTAAATTATAAACCTAGTGTTCCAGTCATGGGCACTTGCCACACTGCCACTTATTTAAGCATTAAAATGACATCTAATATTAGGGACATTAAGACACTTAATTATGATTCTTCATTAAGAGATACTGCAAAGTTACTTAAGAAATGGCATAAGATCCCCTTGAACCTGCTAGGACGAATAAATCTCATCAAAATGAATATTTTACCTAAATTTCTGTATTTATTTAGGTCTATCCCTCTTTTTGTTAATAATTTCTTCTTTAAAAAATTAGATGGTATCCTTGGTAGCTTTATATGGGGTTATAAAAAAAACGCAGAGCACTCTCTTCTTTGAAGCTACCTTTTAGTAAAGGAGGTCTAAATTTCCCCGACTTTAAATACTATTTTTATGCTTCTTTTCTGGGCCGAATCCGTAGTCTTTATAACTCCAGCAATCCGTATTACTTTCACCAATTTGTTAGGATCTAACTCCATACAATTCCTTGCAAGAACTAACGACCTGAATTACTATAAGAGAGTGAGGTTCAAGACCGCTAAAGATGCGGTTCGAATATGGAATATAATAATGGCTATTGATAATACTTCATTTTTCCATCCTAATCTAATACTTTGGAATAATCCTGGATTACCTGGTATTTTTAGTGATTCTGTTGGAAAAATATGGGCTGACTTGGGTATAACCAAGCTGGGTGACTTATATGGCTCAATGGGCTTTTTAGAGTTTGAAACATTAAGAGTATTGTATAAACTACCCAAAAATATGCAATTTAAATATATACAGATACGTAATTTTTTGATTGGCAAAATGAAACTTAAGGATATAGTAGACTCAGATATTTGGGTATGTATATATGGAAGAGGGGGAAAAAACAAATCGATAATCAGCTTGAGCTATAAATGTTTTACTCAATTTAAAACTGATGATTGTCCTAAGTTGGCGCAAAGATGGGCATCTAAACTAGGTGTGGATATATCACCGAACAACATTTCTTCCTTTTTAAATAATATTGACAAGCTTGTTCACTCATC
This sequence comes from Lissotriton vulgaris, assembly GCF_964263255.1. Classification (NCBI taxonomy): domain Eukaryota; kingdom Metazoa; phylum Chordata; class Amphibia; order Caudata; family Salamandridae; genus Lissotriton; species Lissotriton vulgaris. The sequence continues at coordinate 146,508,999 of NC_141697.1, read as the reverse complement.
TAGTTTAAAATTGCAAGCCTACAAGACTGTTTGCCAGTTGTATTATACTCCGCTACAAATCTCTAGATGGACCGGTAATAATGTTTCAAACGATCGCATACAATGTCCGAAATGCAATTTATTGGCGGCTGACCTAGAGCATGTGATTGTCTCATGTCCTACTTTACGTATTTTTTGGGCAAATTTAGAAGATATTATGAAGCAGAAACGATTGATCTCTGTCCCATTATCATCAGAGATGATACTGTTAGGACTGCAACCAACTACCGCTCCATTTAAAGATTTGCTTTTTATTTTGCTATCATGTGCTAGATTGATTATTGCAAGGGTATGGATATACCACCCCACGTTGCTGAGTGGTGGTTTTTGGTGAATGAAATATATGATATGGAATTTGCTTTGGCCAAAAAAAGAGGGGATCGATCACTAAAGAAAATAGATTAAATTTGCGGAACTCTTTTTCCAGGATAGATTTGATGTTTATGCTAATAACTAAGTAATTGTGCCTTTTGCATTTTGTTTTGCTTGCTTTTTCTTACTTTTTTTTCTTTTACGGATATGGAATGTTTCTTTTTTTCCTTTTCTTTTCTCCTTCTTTGTATTTCCTGATTTCTATATTTGTTACACGTACAATTAGTTAAATGACTCATTTGTGTAATTTTCAATTGCCTGTGTTACCAATAAATTTTTTTTTAAAAAAAGCTTTCACATAGTATGTAATGAATCACTTCATTTAGAAACCTCTATTTAAAAATATCTGTATTATTCAAAGCTAAGGCATAGAGATATTGCGTAACTAATTAAACAAGCATTCTTTCCAATTGTAAGAAAATGGCAAACGTACTTTATGGACTCATCAGTCTGTCTCTTCTCCCTATAGCAATATGCGATACTGAGCCTGAGGAGCCTATCAGAAAAAGTTTCTCAATTTGGGAAAAAGGAGAAAGTGATGAAGATCCAGAACCAATTTACATTCCCAAACCATCAGTCAGTGAACCTGCCCACTTGGGTACACTAGAGTACACATCATCTACCAGAAGCAAACCTGGACGCATTTACACCCCAAAACCGAATCCTGTGGTAAGAAAAAAAGGAACAGTATTTTCTGTTCTGTAAGGAGTTTACCAGTGTTCAGTTAAGACTTAAAGTATGATACAGTGGTATTGGCCTCTGTAAGCCACCAGGATCCTTGTATATTGTTATAGAACATGCTCCACGGTCAATAAGAGCACGGTAACTGTTTTAAGTTTGAGCGCACAGCAGGTAAAGGAATGTATACAGATACAATGTTCAAATATGGTGCTCCAGATGAAACAAGTCGGTTACCACAACAAGATCAAAAGTGCTATCAAGATAGCTCAAGCAATGCAATAATTTTCATCGAGCACTCCGAGTCCACAAAATCTTTTTCAAGTAAAGTAGTTTGTCTTTAATCTTGGTACGTTTCAATTTCCATCTTTATTGAAAACATTCTTCAAACATTCTTCAACATAAGTGCAGCCAACACGTGTTTCGTCTGGTCTAATCTGACCAAGGACTTCCTCAGGGCTGCAACCCAAACAGAGTACAACATCAACATCACCATTACATCCTTATTTTGCCCTGACAAGAATAGTTTAAAATTTAACCAAATATCAAAGGGACACATCCCTGAACACACTAGTGCTCAAAAGTAAGAGAATAGATCACAGTTCTGCTCACCACCAAGTTCAAGCTTGAGACACCCAGGTAAAATGATCTTATTAAGTGGGATATGTAGCCTCCACTTAATTGTTAGTTCTATATCAGGTAAATGTAGTTAAATACAGTAGGTTAATATAAAGTAAAAAGATGCGACCAAGCTACAAGGCTTCCTACCTATATCTCTCCACGTTGCTCAATTCAACTTCCCAAAGATAATCCTATACTGGTATTGCACTTCGCGTCTGTAATATTATGTTCGAGGCATATGGGCTGCAGATGGTACATTTATGAATAGATCGCCATCTGGTGTTGGGCTCGGATGATTGCACTTGTTTTTCTCTTGGAGAAGTCTTTTGTCGTCACAAGACTGGTGACTCCTCCTTTGGGTGCTAGTGCGCATGGGCATCGGCTCCATCCTTAGATTGTTTTTTTCCGCCATCGGGTTCGGATGAGGATCGAAGCGCTCCAGATCGACTTCGAGAAGAAGTGATATTTCGGCGCGTATTCCCTTTCCAATTCGACGGTATTGTTATCGAACGCGATTTCATTTCCATTCCAACGCGTTTCGACTCCAAAAATAAACATTTTCTTCTACGTTGACGAGACCGGGAGGCCTTTCTCGACGTAGTCCAGCCCGGAGTCCATGGAAAGGACTCCATTTAAGAGATGTCCAACTTGTGGTGCTAAGTTCCCACACAAGGACCTACACGAGGTGTGCAACCTCTTCCTATCGCCTGAACACGAATCCAGGGACTGCGAAGCCTGCGCGGCATTCTCCTCCAAGTCGACGATTAGAAACCGTCGAGCCCGAAGACACGAGGTTTCAAGAATGCAGTTGGAGGCAATCCTGGAGCTGTTCGAGGCCCAGCACCTCGAAGAAGAGGAACATGAAGACGAATCAGGGTCGGAAGTGGACGAGTCTGACGTCGAAGAAATCGACGTGCAACAAACCGTGAGTGACGACGTCCCCTTACCAAAAAACCGACCCCGTGTAGTACCGACCCCTGTCAGACTACCGAAGAAAGTTTCCGGCGCCCCGCCTTCGGGCCCGGCAACGAAACTGAAACAGAAACAGAAACTCTCAGCCTCCCACCATGTCGGATCCGAGAAACGGTCGACATCGACATAGACACCGAAGCTCAATACAAAGGAAAGCTCTGCATCGAAACATTCCATGTCGAAACCGAAACATGCTTCGACGTCCAAGACTTACTCAACACCGAAAAAATCGGAATCGAGCAAATTCTCGGTGCCGAAAACACAGAACACTGACGGTCAGAAGCAAAGGCACCTTTCGGAACCAAGAACTTCGGTACCGACACAGGAGCAGCAGACAGATCCAAAACAAGACTTTGTTTATCTATCCGCAAACTGGCAAAGAGGTGACAAAATCACCGAAAAAGAGGAAGAATGAACAGCTAGATGACAAAGCTCTTCCTCCTAAAAAGAGAACAATGGGGACAAATACAACTCCTCCCCTATCTCCTCGGCCTAGAGACACACCCTCTTCTCCTATTCCTCACACTATGCCAGCTATTCCTCCACCTTCTACACCAAGACCATCTACACCTCAAACAGATGTAGACAGTGATACAGGGGAGGGAGAACCTCATGGGGATGACGACACTGTCCCAGATGAGGAAGACCCATGGGAGAATTATGATTCAGGGTCAGATGATAACGACCCAGAATTATACCCCTCAAAACCTTCACCACCTGATGATAATACAGGTTTTGTACAGCTGATTAATAGGGCAGCAAAATACCATAAGGTAGATTTACATACGGAACCTCAAATAGAGGATTTCCTTTTAGAAACGCTACCTGCTGCACAAAGAACATCAGGAACACTACCTATGCTAAAGGGTCTTCTCAATCACACAGCCGACATATTCAAAGACCCTGTGAGGGCTAGGGTATTAAACCCAAGAATTGAAGGCAGCCCCAAAGGACCCAATATTTATCAAGGGACAGGTACCTCTGGACTCGCTTGTAGTCACAAACGCTCGTAAAAGAGCAAACTCATTATCTACAGGAGAAGCTCGTGCTCCTGATAAGGAGTCCAAGCTAATAGATGCATCAGGCAAAAGAGTAGCATCCCAAGCAGCAAACAGCTGGCGCATAGCTAATACACAAGCGCTACTTGCACGCTATGATAGAGCGCATTATGATGAGTTAGAAAAACTCATCACACATCTCCCTAAGGAACATCAAACAAGGGCAGACCAGCTTATACAGGAAGGGAAGATAATAACCAACACTGCCATTAAGTGCGCCTTAGACGCGTCAGACACTGCAGCAAGATCCATCAACACCAGTATCATGTTAAGAAGACATGCATGGCTTAGGGTATCAGGGTTCAAACAAGAAGTACAAACATCTTTATTGAACCAACCTTTTGATCAAAAAACACTTTTCGGCTCAGGTACAGATGAGAGTTTAGAAAAGATGAAAAAAAGACACAAACGGCTAAATCAATGGGAGCATTACAACAGCCCACTCAAAGGGGTTCCTTTCGTAGGTCCACCTATAGAGGGGGGTCAAAGAATACAGGCACAAGCCAGCAATCTACCTCTTTTCCACCAACATCAGCCTGAGGTCATTCAAGAGCCAGTTACAGAGGTAACAACAACAAGGGTAGAGGTCGCGGAAATAATAACAACCGCAGCTCCCCAACCCCAAAACAGTGACTTAATACAACTCCCCCCAGACCATATAACACCGGTCGGGGGGACGTTTATCACAGTTCCTACCTGTCTGGGAAAACATCACGTCAAACAGGTGGGTGAGACAAATTATCCAACATGGTTATTGCCTAGAACTCACAGCTACCCCACCAAATATCCCCCCAGACAGCGTTCAATGAGTCAAGATCATCTGACATTGTTAAAACAGGAAGTACTATCACTGCTACAAAAGCATGCTATAGAGAAGGTTCCAAAACATCAGCAAGGGACAGGAGCATACTCTCTATACTTCCTAATTCCCCAAAAAGACGGGTCTCTAAGACCAATTTTAGACCTCAGACCTCTCAATGCATACATAAACTCTGAACATTTCCACATGGTCACGCTCCAACAAGTACTTCCTTTACTGAAGAAAGGGGACTTTCTTTCTACACTGGATCTAAAAGACGTTTACTTTCACATCCCAATTCACAAAGCCCACAGAAAATACCTCCGGTTTGTAGTAGAAGGACAACATTATCAGTTCAAAGTCCTTCCGTTTGGGGTCACAACAGTACCAAGGGTGTTCACAAAATGCCTAGCAGTAGTTGCAGCACACCTAAGAAGACAACAAATACATGTCTTCCCTTACTTGGACGATTGGCGAATAAAAGCCAAGTCGCAGGAAGAATGTCTTCAAAACACACACAAGACCATTCAATTGCTGCACCAGCTAGGGTTTACGGTGAACTACACAAAATCCCACCTACAACCAAACAAGGTTGAACAATATCTAGGGGCTACTATAGACACAGAAAAAGCCAAAGTATACCCCAATCCAATCAGGATCCAAACAATGATCATGTTGATCCAAAAATTTCAACCACAACACTCACTAACAGCTCGAGTGTTCATGCAGCTGTTAGGGATGATGTCCCCTGCATACTGCTAATACCATATGCCAGACTACAAATGCGTCCACTGCAAGAGTGTCTAGCGACACAGTGGAATCAGGCTCAAGGTCAGATTACAGATCTGGTGTTGGTAGACGACCGCACACATCGCTTTCTGAAGTGGTGGAACACAACAAACATTTCCAAGGGGCGGTCGTTCCTAGAACCGATTCCACAAGTGATACTAACAGCGGAATCATCGCTCACCGGATGGGGAGCGCATATGGAGAAATATACAGTGCAGGGAAAATAGAGTGTACAGCAAAAAAGACTGCACATCAATTATCTGGAACTACTAGCAGTGTTTCAAGCATTAAAAGCTTTTCAAATGCAAATCCTCAACAAAGCAGTCCTAATCAGAACAGACCACATGACTGCAATGTATTACATTCGAAAACAGGGGGGGACACACTCTCTCCAACTATCCAGACTAGCACAGGACATTTGGAGATGGGCCATTCCTCAAAAGATCTATCTGTTAGCCGAACACCTACCAGGAGTTCAAAATCAGATAGCAGACATCCTAAGCAGAGAGTCAGAACAAATACACGAATGGGAACTGCACAAGCAAATACTGCAGCCATTCTTCCAAAGATGGGGACAACCAGAGATAGATCTCTTTGCCACTCATCAGAATGCAAAATGCCAAAACTTCGCATCCAAGTACCCACACCACCTGCCCCAGGGCAATGCGTTATGGATAAATTGGTCCAACAAATTTGCTTACGCTTTTCCCCCTCTCCCACTAATTCCATTAGTGGTTCGGAAACTGCAACAACATTCAATGACAATGATACTAGTAGCACCCACGTGGGCAAGACAGCGCTTGCTGATCTATTGCCCGCCTGGACCCTCCAAAGAATTCAGAATAGCTCTCATGGATGCCATAGGGCCTCTAGCCATGAGGGCTGCCAACTTCAGCATTTTGGGGGACTTGAATTTGCATCTCGATAATCCTCATGATGTGGATATAGGCAGTTTACTGGCGGATCCTGAGTCCTTCCAGCAATGCCAATTGGTGCTGGGGCCTACTCACTCTACAGATCACCTGCTGGATCCTGTTTTTACCAACGTGGCCCTCCTGACGGTTCACCCCCCCTACACTCTTCATTGGTCGGATCATTATCTTATAGTGATGGCACTCTCTGGGGTGGTACCGACGAGCAGGATGCTTCATAAACCTGTACGTAGGCGCCCTTGGAACAAACTTGATGCTGTGCATTTTCAAGAGCTTCTCTCCTCTACCAAGTCTTCCAGCTGACTGTGATTTGGCTGATAAATCTATGTCCGTCTGGATCTCTGATGCGCTTGATCACCTCGTCCCAGTAAAATGGACAAAAGGTTGCAGCACCAGATCTAGCCCCTGGTAGAACACCAAGCTTGCTTCCTTGCGTAAAGAGTGTGAGAGGCTGGAGAGAGCATGGAGAAGGAACTATGACCCACATTTGAAAAAGCTTTATGGTGTAGCTTTTAAGCAATGCCATGGGTCTATCCAAGCGGAACGGGCCACCTATTATGCGGAGGAGATCAATTGCAGCACTAATCCATCGAAAAGTATCTTCTCGATTACTGAAAGCGCTACAATCCTCTACAGCCCTGACTGCAACCCCTTGTCATCTAATGATCAATGTAATGTCCTGCCCTGGCCTCCTTCTTTGTGGAGAAGATCTACCAATCTTTCCCCCAGGCTGCATCAGTTCCCACCCCCATGGCCCGGCCCCCCACCTCATACTTGCTGACTACTCTCCCTGCCATCTCTAACGAGAAGCTCTGTTCTTTGCAGGAAGGTCAAGTCTGGTTCCCCTTCTGACCCTCTGAAGCCGGCCTATGCGTTAAGAATTCTGCCTGTGCTCATCTCCCGGTGTGCCATTTGATCAATCTTTTCCCCTTTCACAGCGTCTGTGACTTGCACTTGGAAGCATGCTAAAGTGGTTCCCCTATTAAAGAAACCTAACTTGGATGCTACTAACTTGGAGAGTTTCCGCCCCATCTGCCATCTGCCCTTGGTCTCGAAAATGTCTCAGGTCCACATCAATACTATCCTGACGGAATATCTTCTAGACCCATCTCAGAATGGATTCCGTCTTGGTCACAGCACGGAATCCGCTCTTCTTGCGGTCACTGAAAAGCTAAGATGGGCCTTCGATGCCGGTCGTACGTCAGCACTGATTCTGCTTGATCGCAGTGCCGCGTTTGACACGGTCTCCCATCAGATCCTACTCAGGCGCTTGGAGGAGGCAGGCATAGCAGACTACGCCCTGGATTGGTTCTCCTCCTTTTTGTCTAGACGGTCTTCCCAGTTGACTGCCCCTCCTTTTTCATCTAGAGTCTATGCAATCAAGCTGGGGGTTCCTCAGGGTTCGGCTTTGACCCCCACCCTGTTCAATCTGTATATGCAACCACTGACAGCCGTGGCTAGCAGTGGTGTCTTATGCAGATGATACCCAGTTGGTAGTCACCCTCACCGACGACGCTACTCGAGACGCTTGCAAGTTTCGCAGCGATCCCGAGGTTGTCGCTGGGTGGATGACTGCCAACTGTTTACAGCTTAACGCTAGTAAGTCTGAGGTTTAGTTGGTAGGGAGAGACCCAGAGTTGTGGTGGGAACATTGGTGACCTGCCGCATTGGGGTTAGCACCCGCCCCGAAACAGGCGTTCAAGAACCTGGGGTCTTGTTTGACACTGCCCTTAACTTTAGAACTCAAACTAAAAAGGTGACTGGAACGAGCTTTGTGCTGCAATGGCGGTTTAAACCCCTTCTGGGCTTCTTCGATCCCTCAGTCAGGCAGTTTGTCGTCCAGGCTTTGATTTTGTCCAGACTGGACTATACAAGCTTCCTCTACATCGGGGTTAATCAGACTGAGATTATCAGACTTCAAAGGGTCCAGAACGCAGCAGCCCGAGCGCTCCTTGGCTCGCCAAGGCGTTGTCCTATTTTGAATGCAATACATCGCCTTCATTGGCTGGCTGTTACTAGGCATATTGAATTCAAGGCCCTCTGTATCACCTTTAAAATCCTCAACTCCTCTTCGCCCAGCATTTCGTCAAATCTGCACTCTTTCTATACTCCCGCCTACTCCACTCTATGGGGCAGAATTTGGCGGTTGTCCCTAGGGTGAGGAGGGCTTGTGCTGGTGCCCCCTCTTTTCGGGTGCTGTCTTCTAGACTCTGGAATTCCCTTCCCATTTCCAGTCGCAGTCTACAGCTTTATCTGCCCTTCCATAAAGCTATTAAAACGTTTTTGTTCCCTTCGTTATAAGTTGTTCTGTTGTCTACCAGCGGCACTAATCTGGTTTCAGCGCCGGGACGCCCCTTTGCTGGGGCAGCCGTGCGCTTTACAAATCCGCTTTAACCTAACCTTTGTTTACAAGGAGCAAAGCCTTAAATGGGTGATAAAGCTTCTCCTCTCCCTTAACAATAGCAATAAACAGAATATAATACTCTGCTTGTCTTCAGGTATGGTTTATGACAAACAGTTTGTGTGTTTGTTTCAGAAAAAGGTATTCAATCAATGGCAGCATGCAAGGGTTTAAGTTTGTGTAGTAAGGTAAGATTATATTGAAGAGGCCTGGTGATTATTAGTGTTCCCTGTGTACTTTTAACATGCAACCCTTGTGAAGTAGTAAACTTTGTTTTTTCTCATGTAAGTTTAAATGTACTGTGATTAAACGTGTGAATATGTTTATTCGCTCAGATGCTCTAAAACACTTTGTTCATGTTATTGTTCTCAACTGTAGTGCATAGATAGATATATATTTATTCATGCTTGTAGCATGAGTGGCTGTAGCTACACATGCTCTGTATACTCCTGCCTATTTGCAGATTGTTTTTCTTTGAAGAAGTCTGGGGTCACAAGACCTGTTGTGACTCCACACCTGGTTCACAATGAACCAACACACTGGGTTCACCTCAGATTGTTTTCTTCTGCCATCGGGCTCAGACATGGAGAATGCTGCTCTGGGATTGATGTCTTAACTGGTGCTCTTACTCCTGTGTTCCAGTTACTCACCCTTCTAACCCAACATTGATCACAGTGCTACTTCTCCACCGAAAGCAACTGCACATAACACCAGACTTCAGATCCGATGGTCACTGACCTGTACACCTCAACACTCCACAGGTTCAAGGTGCCATCCTCAACTAGCCTTGAGTTTTCATTGAAGCTTCTTGCAGGATGCACCTAGAGGAAAGGTATGGAAAGTATATCCTTCCAATTCTGCCGTAGATGTAATACCAAATTACCCTGGAGTGACCCTCAGGAGGTCTCCAACCACTGACTTTCCCAGTCCACGTAGAGACTTCCTGCAAAGCGGAAGAGGAAACTAGGCTCTTCAACATTCTTGTCTGACAGACAGATGAAAGGCTAGAGGCCATCTTCTCTGAAGGCTCTGACATTGAAGTGGAGGTCTAGTTCTTCTAGCCAGTGGCGCAGCGCACACCGGTCGAACTTATTTCGACTCCACCAGGTCAGTCGCCCTTCGATGGTGACTGAGCACAACTCCTGTGGGAGTCTGGCATCGAGCCCCAAACAGCATAAGCCTTAAGTTTCGCTCCACCAACCAGGATACCCTGGACTCAGGCTGGCCCAATATCTACAAAGACCCCGTCCAAAGGCTCCGTGCTGCGCTTAAATGCCACCAAGCCAAAATTGATGCCAAAAGCTTCTTCATTTCCTGAGCTTGCTCTGAAGCGCCCCACGAAGTCATACACCACGGAAGGGACGATCTTAGCGAAGCTATCAGAAGTCCAGGATTTAAAGCAGAAGCTTTCATCTATCCAAACATAGTCAAAATTCTTACAAAACTTCTGGCTCTAGGACCCATCTGGATCCAGAAAAAACAAACCAGCTGACTTTCAGAGACTAGATCTCACCAGGCCACCAACTCCCACAAGGGGCAGAGATTCAGAAACTAACCCCATGCTTTTACCACCATTGCCGCCCACACTTCCTACTCCAATACCGCCTCATGAACTCTCTTCCATCTGAGTCAAACGTTTGATTTGATTTTTAGCTTTTATATAGCGCACGGTTGACCGAGGGCGTGTAGACGCTTGTACCAGCAAGTTCAGTTATGTGCCGAAGGAACTCTAGAGACCTAGGGCCATATGTAGAAAGCCAAATTGCGTTTGCAAACTCTGAAATTCTCAGAATTTCAGCGTTTGCGGTCGCAAATTGGGCATTGTGCCAAGTAGCATACAAAAACCCACTCCCAAAATAAGGAATCGCAAAATTTGCGATTCCCTATTTTGCGCATGCATTTAAGGAATCCCAAATTGCGATTCCTTAAATGCATGTAGGAAACACCCAAGTTGTGCGATTTTGGCTTAAGGAATCGGAAATTACCACCAACTTCAGGTTGCAGTTAATTTGCGATTTCTTTGAAAAATTCACTTTTTTGCATTTTTTCAAAGTGCCATGTGGCACACATACATGTCCTTAGCGAATGTATGTGCGCCACATGTGCACACATGCCTATTTCAGGGGTGCAACAGGGTGTCCTATTGACACCCTTGCAATCTTGAAATTGCATTCTCAATTTGTGATTCGCAAATAAGGAATATGTAGGATTCGCAAAATATTTTTCTAATCCTACCTACATTGCGTTTTGCGATTCTCCAATTGCTATTCCCTAAAAACCGCAATTTGAGAATCGCAAAAAACGTTTTACCTACATATGTCCCCTAGTTAATTGTCAAAGAGCCAGTTTTTAATGATTTCCTAAACACTAACAGTGTAGGACTGTTCTTTATGCTGACTGTAAGTGAGTTCCATGTTTTGAACGTCCCTAACAGAAAGCTCCTTCCGCCCCATCTTGGTTTCCTGACCCGTAGGGTTTGTAAGAGTTTATTGTGAGCCGATCTTAGATTTCTGGAAGGCGCATACCAGATCAGATGCTTCTTAAGAAATTGAGGACCAGCACCATGCAGGATCTTAAATGCTAGTCATTGGGATTTGAACTTGATCCTTTTTTAACCTGGGAGCCAGTGCTGAGTTCTAAGACAGTGGGAGACTGGGGATGTCCAGCAAAAATCGTGCGGCTGCATTTTGGAGGCTCTGTAGCTTCTGCAGTAACTGTGTTTGGATTCCCATGTACAAGGCATTACCATAATCCAGTCTGGACAGCGCTAGAGCTGTTGCCAGCGTTTTCAGTGAATCGCGCTGGATAAAAGGACGGAACTTCCAGATCATTTTTAGAATTAAAAAGATAGAAGAGGTGAGTGTTTTGATCTGGTTCTTAAAAGTTAATTTATCATCAAAGATAAAACCTACGGTTTTCGCCTTCTGCACTGGAGCGGGAAGTTCTTCTAGACAAGAAGGCTACCATCTGGGTGACCAGAGGGAGATATCTGTACCCAACAGTAGAACATCACTTTTTTTGCCGTTAAGTTATAGGCTGTTAGATCTCATCTCATCCACTAGTTTAGCTTTGTCATGCAGATGTTGAAGCAGTCCGCAGTTTCTTCAGCGTTGCTTGACACCGAGACCACAAGTTGGGTGTCATCCATGTATGATACCACTGAGAAGCCATGGTGTCCGCTGACTGTGGCTATCAGAGACACATAAAGATTAAAGAGCATAGGGATCAGTGACGAACCCTGTGGCACCCTGCAGGGAAGTTAAAATTGCTCGGACGCAAATACTCCCGACTTTAATGATTGAACTCTGTCTGAGAGAAATGATGTCAGCAACGTAAGGGCTGAGTCTATGAGTACCATGCCAGAGAGCCTTTTGGCTAACTCTTCATGATTCACTGTGTCAAAGGTTGCCAATAGATCTAACAGGATGAAGGTTGCGTTACCCCTGGCGTCCAGTATAGCTCTCAGTTCTTCCGCTGCCATGACCAGGGCTGTCTCGGTGTCGTGCCCCTCCCGGAATCTGTATTGTGAAGGGTCTAGAAGGTCTGCGGCAGAGATGAGTGCTGTAAGCTGTAGGTTTAATATTTTTTCCGGTACCTCTTCCGGGAAGGGTATTCTGGCAATAGGTCTATATCTGCTAGATCAAGATTGGGTGTTTTTAGGAGTGGAAGAATCAATGTAATTTTCCAGGCATCAAAAAAAGTGTCTGAATGAATTATCTCCTTGTAAATCACTGTTAGTTGTTCACCAACTGTACCAGGTGCAATGTTTTAGGAGGACAGGGGTCGGAAGGGGCCTCTGAATTGGAAGACTTTACCATCTGGATGATCTGCTCTTTAGAAGGGGGAGAGAAAGACTTAAACACATATGGAGGGGGAGGAGCAATGACTGCTAGAGTTCTCATATGTTATCTCATCATCTGTGAAGAATTTTTACACTGTCTTTATCTCTACAAAATTGAACCAATAGGTTACAGAATTCAGCACTACTTTCCTCCCTTGGTGGCTCAGGGGATTTGATTAGACTTTTAAATGTAGAAAAAAGCTCTCTGCTGGAGTTTTTTGCTTGTAAAATGTTTGGTGAGAAGTATTTACTTTTTTCTTCAATTTTTTGTTGTTAGCCAGTGGCTGAGCATATTGTGATTTTAACGTGGGGGTCGTAATTTGTTCTCCACAGCCTCTCTATCCTTCTACAGACTTGTTTCTGAACTCAATAAATATAGCGGAAAACCATGGTTCTGAGGCATTTGTCCACCTGGAAAGAAAGGTCTTAGTCTGTGCTAGTGGGTCAACTGCGGATGCATTTGAGGTGAAAATGCCATCTAAAGTCACTGACTGACTATGAGCCTGGAATTCCTTGCTACCACAGAAAACCCTTTGATGAGCCCTTAATCCCCCGGGACAGAGAGGATTCCCGTGAGTACTAGGTGTAGTTCCTCAAGACTACCCTGTGCTCTTTACCCTACCCTCCCAAACAGTTTCCTCCTTATGAAACTACTTTACACCTCTTGGTAATGCAGCAAGCTGCAAGGCACCCTTAGGTCAAATTACATTAATGAAAGATGAGGATGATGACACCCAAGGCCTCACACATCGGAGGATCTTCTGTGAAAGGTTCATCCTCAACTGCAGTTTCTGCTCAAGTGCGCCTGTGATGAAAACGCTTCAACAGCTGACACTGATCAGTGCTTTTGAGCCTGCTCACATTGACAGCCCACATTGGCTTTGGAAAGTCTTCAGCAGCAGGGCCTTAAAACCTAGTGACACCCTCTTTGCCTCAAACTCTGAAACAAAGTAAACTCCAAAGTTGACTCCAAAGCAGGCATCAACACAACCAGCTAAATCTAGTGAGTTGATGCTCTCATGAGACTGCCTAATTAGCCTGTTGTCAAGTAGAGGAAAATGTGCATATATTCTCAAACCGTCTATATTCTTGCAGTTTGAATGGAAGCTCACCTTTGATGTGGTTACATTGGAGGAATTAAAATGTTCCTCATACCTTAAAAAACAAAAGCAGCCTAGGGACACCATTTCTACACCTCATGTGCAGTCACCAGCACATTTGCCTTCTTCTCAACCATCTCTTTGCACTGACTGTGACAGCGAGCCTAAGCTACATCCCAACGATCCCTAACGTGAAACCATTCTAACTAGTAAATGAGATGATACTCAGGAGTCCCATCTTTAGAGGCAAATCCTGTGAAAGCTTTACTGCTGATGACAGCATAGTATGTCACACCGTCATCCAACTGGTGGCAGATGAGCACAAGGTAACGCTGCCTGTGATATAGGATGATGAACATTTTCTAGTAGATATACCCTGCGAGACTGAAAGATCAGTTCAGTACTTGCCCACATTGAAGATCATGACCAAAATGTTGCAAGTGAAAATTTCACAGACCAGGTAAAAGCTAGGTTTGTAACTCTAAAGGTCGAGAATAAGTTAAAAGGCGATACGGAAGGACCCATTGTACACCAGACTCCTTTTAGCATTACCATACACCGTGCCATTACCACACAACTGTGCACTCTTAACTGTTTATTTAACAGCACAATGAGAGAGGATGAATATGGGAATATTGGTTATTGTGTCACTTCGAACACTCAGGAGTCTCAGAGGTGATCTGGATAGAAAGCTTGACGCTGGTGACATTGAGAGAAGTGAAGCATGGGGCTGGTACTTGGTTATGGTGTTGGTATGAGTAGATAGGAAATCTCAGCAATGGTATCACTATGAGGAGATAGGAAGCTTTGCATTAGCGCCAATGTATGGTGGCAATCTTGGTGCTAATGACAGAGAAGGTAAATAACGGGGTGAATGGAATGATTTGGGGGGCTGCGGAGGATGCAGGGGATAAGGAACAGTGATAGAGAACTACAATGAACAACAGGAAAAATTATGGGGCTACAGAGAAGTAAACAGCGAAAAATGGGAGGATATAATGGAGAGTGGTAGCAAATAAAAGGTTGTGGAAGGTTACCAGAAGGAAAGTTGGAGCATTGCATTGATAAAAAGTTGAATGAAGAGGCTGAGAGGGGAGAAAAAAGGGAAAATGCATAGATACAGGGAGTAAGGAAAAGTGAGTACGGTAGAGAGACCAAACAAAATGGAAAGGGAAGAGGAAGTACGGTGAAGTGAAAAAATATAGGATAGGTGACAGCGGTAGAGAGGGACATCAGAATAAAAACAAAGGGGCGAGAAGAGTAATATTAAGAAGAATAGAGATGCAAAGGAGACTGAAGAGAGATTGAAAGGTGAAATTGAGTGATATAGGGAGGAAGCAAAAGGAGGGTAGTGTGAAACTATACAAAGTAGGATGTAGAGGTACTGAGAGACTCATGAGATATTCAGGAGTAAAGTGGAGAAGAATTAAATATAAAATGTTATTAGAAGGAGACGTGCAGCGAGGCAGGGAAGAATGGGGGAAGTCAAAGAATGAAGAGAAGCTGAGAAAGAAAGGGGCTTGTGGTGATATTAATAAAGAGAACGGATGTGCTGAGACATTGTAAAACGAAACATCAAGAGAGATGGGAGTAAGGGAAAGTAGAGCGATACTGGTGTTAGTTTTGGGAAAGTGAAAGGTGGAAAGTGGTGAAATACAGAGGAAGAGAAAGAGAAGTAGGATAGCTGGAGATATACAGTGAAGAATGTAGTCATACAAAAAGAATAGGGAAAGATGTAATGGAAAATTTAAACATCAATGGAGAATAAAAAGGGAAGGGGCAAGAGTGATATATAGGAAGTAGCGGCTGTGGAGGAAGAGCAGCAAGAAGTGGTAGAGGATATGCAGAAAGGTTGTAGGGATATGGGGTTGAAAAGGTACATGGAAGCAGGGAACCTAGCTGTCATTATTGCAGCTGATAACTTGACACTGGGGTTTGTACTACCTAACCAGGGTGATGGTGTAGGAAGATGGCTCTGTATATACTATACCATAGTAAGGTATAGTGCGTACAGAGTCCAGTGTAACCCCAAAGGTAGGCAGAGGTAAAAGTAGATAATGCCTTAATCTCTATTTGTAGTTGTATGGGCGAGCAGTAAGGCCTTATGAGAGAATAGTGTTAAGGGTTCATTCCTCTGACAAGGAATGATGTCACATACTCAAAGACTGAACTATTTTTGGGGTGTATTTTATTTCTAGAACCGAGGCAGGCCTGGCGCAGGTAAGTGAAATAATACTTCGAGATATCAATGCTGTTGAATGAACTTGTTTTGTATACAAGTTGGTCAGTTATTTAGAAAAGTTAAGATTACTTTTCAATTACTTTCAAGTTAAACAGTTTTTCTCAAAACACAGTTTCTTAGGTTCCCATACAAAATATCCTCCACACTTCAGAGGAAAACAGTCAATGTAATCCTATGGAAGAAAATAGGGTTATTGTTTTGCAGGTAAGTAAACAGTCTTGAGTGGAGAGTTGCTGGGGTTAGAACAAGGGTTCCCCCAGGGTCAAGAATGCACTCTAAAAACACCCTCAGCGGCAACAGGGCGGCTGGGTGCAAAGGACTGAGGCCCAGTGTTATCCAAGGGTGATAGGGGGACTCCGGTTGATGGCTGTTCACAGGCACGCCACTTGGATGTAGGAGCAAAGCTCCTAGGGTTTAGCTCAGGGCAAAGGGGGATCTGAGTTAGCACACAAGGGGCACCCACAGGGGCGCCGGGGTGCAGAGTGCTGATTTGGCATCAGGCACCCAACTTTGGCTGCAGGCTCGGTCCAGGAAGTTTCCAGGTGGAACCAACAGCTGGGCAGGTAAGTTGGAGGAATAGGGCCGTAGGTGCACCTCGGGTCCTCTTTTCCAGGGTGGCTGGATGCAGGGGTGCCTTTTGAAGTCAGATGTCGCCTTACCGGGTCACTCGCAGTTGGGTTGGGGGGGTCTCTGTGCAGAGGCTGGATGCGACGTCGGGGAGTCTTGGAGGGGTCAACGTACAGTTGGCTCAGACTCTGGAGCTCTGGGGTGCCTCGCTGCGGCCGATGGGCCACTCTGACTTGGCCCGTACAGATCGGATGCAGTGGTAGTTCTAGGTGTCTGGTTTATTTTTCCTCAGCAGGCTTGGAGTCTTTCTTTGGTGATTCTTTTGAACAGAAGAACCAGTTTTTGTTGAAGGCAGTCAGTCCTCCCAGGGGTTCTGGAGGTCAATGGCTACAGGAAAAGGCGACTTTTGGCACAGGATCTCTGGAAACTGCAGACGGGCCGGTAGGACTGGGGCAAGTCAGTACTTCTCTGCAGTCTCCTCTGCTGGGCGTCTTCTTTTGTTCTCTTCATAGGTTGTGGGAATCTGCCTTCTTGGTTCAGGGCTGCCGCCTGAATACTGTATGCAGGGGGCGTTTTAGGGGTCTCACGGTCAGGAGCCAGTGGGCTACTGACCTGAGGGTGACTACACCTTTTGTGTGCTCACCCCACATGGGGAAGTGGGCACAATCCCTAACCCATATTCGGGCACAGAAGCGTGGGCTTCACCTTGCTTCCCCCACCTGAGGGATGGGGTTGATGCATCTTTTTGGGCTGTTCAAATTCTTCCCGCCTGTCTTCCCTCCGAAAATGAGAGGAAACAAGAAGATGGCCTGTTCTGGTAGCAGGAGAGGCTTGGGGTCGTGTTACAAAGGCAGCAAGGTCTTTGAAGTTTCCCTATCACAGATTGCTCTTCCTGACCTGGGGCAGGTGTGACCATCTCTGCTCAGGAAAGACTGTTACTGGGGCTACGGATCGAGTGCTTCCACCCCAGTGGTTCAGAAACATGTCTTGTGGTGGCTGGTTGGTGTTTACAAGTCGAGGAACCCACTAGAGGCTGGTCGTTTTTCAGGGGGCATCTCTAATATGCTTTCTGAGTGCATGGTATAATAAATCCCACACTGGCATCAGTGTGGGTTTATTATGCTGAGAAGTTTGATACCAAACTTCACAGAATTCAGTGAAGCCATTATGGTGCTTTGGACTTCATAATGACAAACTCCCAGACCATATACAGTTTATGGCTTTACTGCACTTACAATGTCTAAGAATGGACTGGGACACTGTAGGGGTACACATTTGAGTTCACAGGTGAACCACCCACTTTCTGGTCTAAAATAAGAGTTTGCTGACACCATAGTACAGCATCACACTTCTGAAGAGGACCTCCATTTAATGTCCATTTGCGATCCGAAAGTCGAAACACGTAGAGGTTTGGACTGAGTGGTACATTAAGGAGCAAGATAAATGAATTCTATAGTGGCCTTACACAAGGCTGCACTATTTTGGAATTCATAGATAGTAAGGGGCACTTGACCCCCGCAAGAGTAACAAGTAGGTTCGAGGCATGTGGGCTGCGGAATTCATATCTGTGCATAGATCGCCGCCTAGTGTTGGGTCCGGATGATTGCACATTGTTGTCCTGGAAGAGTCTTCGAAGTGTCACGCGATAGGTGGCTCCTCCACTGGACTACAGTGCGCATGGGCATCCTCTCCATCCTCAGATTGTTTTTTTCCGCCATTGGGTTCGGATGTACTTATCTCGACTCCAGTTCAAAAACTTGTACTCTTTCTACTCCTAAGGCCAAAAGGCCTTCACAGCGTCGGTATTGTATCGTTCGTTGCCTGTCCCTTTCGAGTGCTTCAATCGACGTCGAAAGAAGAAATTTGTTACAACAACACAGGCCCAGACTACATCGACGATGGAACGGGCCCCGTTCAAGCGGTGCCCCGTTTGTAATTCAAAATACTCCAACTTGGATGTGCACCCAGTGTGCAATACATGTTTGTCCCCCGACCACGACGAGTCAAAATGTTTCGCCTGCTCGAAGTTCCGCTCAAAGAAAACAATTAAACTTCGACGCGAGGCGAGGCAGTCGGCCCAACAGTCGGCCCCAGCACCTGCGAACATCTTCGATGCCGGAGACGAGGAAGTCTTCCAAGATGAGGAAGAAGAAGAGGAAGACGTTCCCGAAGAAATGTCGGAACCGGTGTCGGAGAAGGACTCCAATTTCGAGGTGGACGAGCAAACCGAAGAATACGTCCACGACCAAGACGTCGTCGAGGTAGGGGACACCGATGAGGCCATTGGGGCCGTCGATGACGACTCCAGTGGTGAGCCGAGCCCGCCCGCGGTTACGGGGCCTATCACTAACATTCCGCTCCCTCCGGCTCCGGTCGAGGCATCGCCGAAAGGCCTTAGCCAAGATCCTTCCACACGGTCTACAGCCCCGCGCCAAAGCCAGGCTAAGACCCTTTCCAAAGAGCCATCGGTTGATTCTGCGAAATCGAAACCGAAACAGGCGGAGCCGAAATCGAAACCGAAACTACTCAAGATGGTGGTCGGTTCGACGTCGACGCACGTTCCCACAAAGGCTGTTGACGACCCTTCGGCGTCGAAGATGCCCGTCGGCTCAAAGACTGGAACATCGAAGCAGGCCTCGACCAGCAAGCACGTCGCCGACGTCAACGATCAAACATGGCGAGAAGGGCAAAGACCTTCCGTCGAAAAAAAGTCTCGAGCCCAACCTGTCAGGACTCAAGGCTATGCTTGGAAAACGGGTTGAACCCACGACCAAGGACGCCCCGAAAGTGTCGTCGACACCCAAGGATGGGGGCGCCACGCGGCCTACACCGGCGCCAAAGAGACCCGAAACAGCCTCTTCAAGCTCGAAAACTGCGGGCACAGCGCAAATAAAGTTTGGGCTTCCGCCTACGGCCCGCCCAAAGCCTCTCGAACGCCATGAAACCGCTGAGGCTTCAAAGACGTCAAAGGTGTCCTCCAAGTCCACACCCGAACAGGTCGTCTATCACGAGCCTTCTTATGATAACCAGGCAAAACTCTTTATTGACTCAGAGTCGGGCAGGCTTACAAGCGGAAGATCGCGCCTGAACATCCCTTGGAAGGGTACAGGATTCCCCTCAAAAAGAAGATGGTCTCATCTACCTCTCCGGTTCTTTTTGAACCAGTTCAGGACTATTCGCAACAAATAGCTCATTCTCCGGCACAAAGTGAGGAGGACTTGAATGCAGACTGTGGCCAAATGGCCTACTCTTACCACACAGACACTGATCAGGATGACTCGCATCAATGGTCAGGGACAGGGGATCAAGGCGATGACCCTGATGACCCCCATACCGCTCCTGACTCCCAGTCCTACAATGTTAAACCATCTCCAACTGAGGACACCGCGGCATTTAATGCATTGATTGAGCGGGCAGCCCTTAACCATGACGTCGACATGCATGCCGAGCCAGTGGATGAGGATTTCTTATTTGACACCTTCTCCACATCTGAACACTCCACTAAGACTCTACCCATGCTTAAAGGGGTCCTCAAGCATGTGACGGACATTTTCAAGGAGCCAACCAAAGCCAGGGTTATCAACCCCCGGATCGACAAGAAATACAGGCCTGCCCCAGTGGACCCCACCTATATCAAAGGCCAGCTCCCCTTGGACTCCCTCGTGGTGGCTAATGCACGCAAAAGGGCTAACTCTCAATCCAGTGGTGACGCTCCCCCTCCGGACAAAGTCAAAGATCTTTGAAGCGTCTGGAAAGCGTGTGGCAGTGCAAGCCGCTATCATTTGGAGAATAGCCAATACACAGGCCCTGTTGGCTAGATACGACAGGGCGCACTATGACACACTAGAACAGTTAGTGCAGCACATGACTGATATGTACAGAGAAGGTGCAGAAATGGTTATACAAGAGGGGAAAGTGGTCTCCAATGCGTCAATCAAATGCGCACTGGACGCAGCAGACACAGCGGCAAAGGCAATTAATACTAGCGTAATGCATGGCTGTGCATCTCAGGGTTTAAATCCGAAATCCAAACTACTCTTCTAAACCAACCGGTTAACCCGGACTTCCTGTTTGGACCCGAGGTTGACACAACACTTGAGAAAATGAAAAAAGACACTGAGACGGCGAAATCCATGGGGGCTCTGCAGTCCCAGCAGTTTCGGGGCACTTCCTTTCGTCGCTCCGGTAACAGGGGAGCCACAAGAGGACAAGCTCTACAGCATTCCCAGTACGCCAAGGGCAACACGCAATCAACCTACACGAAAAACACTAGGGGTGGATACCGTGGGAACAGCGCCAAAGGGAGAGGACGCTGCAATAACAACGCCAAATCCTCCGCTCCCAACAAAGTGACTTCTTGTCACTGCCCCCCGACCATCTAACACCTGTCGGGGAAGATTCCAGCAGTTCCTGCCAATCTGGGAAGACATTACAACAGACAGGTGGGTGAGACAACTTATCAGGTACGGCTATTGTCTAGAACTGACCTCCACCCCCCCAACATACCCCCAAGGAACCGTCCTATGTCCACAGAGCACACACACTTATTGCAGCAAGAAGTACTCTCCATGCTGCAAAAAGGAGCCATAGAACTCGTGCCTGTAGAAGAGCAGGGTACAGGGGTGTACTCTCTGTACTTCTTGATTCCAAAAAAGGACGGGTCCCTGCGGCCCATTCTAGACCTCAGACCCCTCAACCAATACATCCTTTCAGAGCACTTTCACATGCTAACCTTACAACAGGTCCTGCCGCTGCTCCGTCAGGGCGACTTCCTAGCCACCCTGGACCTCAAGGATGCATGTTTCCACATTCCCATTCACCCGAGTCACAAAAATATCTCAGGTTCACTATCAACAATCAGCATTACCAATTCAAGGTTCTGCCGTTCGGGGTCACTACTGCTCCCATGGTCTTCACCAAGTGCTTAGCGAATGTGGCAGCGCACCTTCGCAGGCAAGGTGTTCACGTGTATCCCTACCTGGACGACTGGCTGGTTCAGGCCAGTTCAGCCAAGCAGTGCGGCCGCGATATGTCGCGGACTATTCACCTCTTACACAGTCTGGGGTTCTCACTCAACTACGCGAAGTCTCACCTGCAGCCAGCCCATGTGCAACAGTACCTAGGGGCAACACTAAACACTCAGTCGGCCACAGCGCAGCCGAACTCTGCCAGGGTCAACAGCATGCAGCTGCTC
Organism: Lissotriton vulgaris; assembly: GCF_964263255.1. NCBI lineage: Eukaryota > Metazoa > Chordata > Amphibia > Caudata > Salamandridae > Lissotriton > Lissotriton vulgaris. The sequence continues at coordinate 146,487,394 of NC_141697.1, read as the reverse complement.
ATTCGGAGGTTCAAACCTCGGCGATCCCTCCCAGCGCAGGTGTTCATGCAACTGATCGGTATGATGGCATCCTGCATATTCATAGTCCTGCACGCGAGACTGCACATGCGTCCCCTTCAAGAATGCTTAGCCCGACAGTGGAACCAGGCTCATGGCCATCTAAAAGACCTAGTGTTGGTGACCGGTCGTGCTTACAACTCTCTGCATTAGTGGAATCCACAAAACCTTTGCAGGGGACGACCGTTCCAAGAGCCTGTTCCACAGATAGTGCTAACGACGGACGCTTCTCTCCAGGGTTGGGGAGCGCATGTTCTCCATTTCACAGTGCAGGGACTCTGGACGTCACAACAGCAGAAGATGCATATCAATGTGTTGGAGCTAATGGCAATCTTCATGGCATTGAAGGCATTCAAGTTGCACCTGTGCAACAAGGTCATATTGGTCCGGACGGAGCATGTGGAAGTGGGCCATTCAGAGGAACATCTTCCTCATGGCGGAGCATCTCCCGGGTGTCGACAACCAGATGGCGGACCTGCTCAGCAGGCACAGTCATCAGATGCACGAGTGGGAGATCCACCCGTCAGTACTCCATCCATACTTCCAGCAGTGGGGTCATCCAGACATCGACCTCTTCGCCACAAGCGAGAACGCAAAATGCCCAAACTTCGCCGCCAGGTTCCCACACCCGCAGTCTCAGGGCAATGCAATATGGATGAACTGATCAGGCAGATTTGCGTACGCTTTTCCGCCAGCCCCCCTCATACCTCTGGTGGCGCGCAAACTGCTACAGCACTCCATGACGCTCATCCTGGTTGCTCCAACGTGGGCACGGCAAGCTTGGTACACCACGTTCCTGGAACTTTCAGTGGTGCCTCACCAACGGCTGCACCTCACTCCCAGCCTCCTCACTCAGAGCCATGGCGACATTCAGCACCCAGATCCACAACAGTTGAACCTTGCAATTTGGCTCCTGAGGTCATAGTTTGGATACCTGAACTTGCCTCCTGAATGTATGAACATCATCAAGGAGGCAAGACGACCCACTACCAGGGCCTGCTATGCAGCCAAATGGAAGCGGTTTGTTATTTACTGCTCCAACAGTGACATTAATCCGTTGGACGCATCTACGCAAAACATCATATGTTACTTATTGCATCTGTACCAATGCAATCTGGCATACAGTTCAATTAGGATACATTTGGCGGCCATAGCCGCTTACCTTCAAAACAGGCAGCACCTTTCCGTTTTCAGGGTGCCTGCCATTAAAGCCTTTTTGGAAGGACTTAAAAGAGTGATCCCTCCCAGACACCCTCCTTCACCAGTCTGGAACCTAAATATCGTTCTCGCCAGACTCATGGGGCCACCCTTTGAGCCACTCCATTCCTGTGAAATACAGTTTCTTACCTGGAAGGTGGCCTTCCTAATAGCTATTACATCACTGCGGAGGGTCAGTGAGCTGCAAGCCCTCACAATTCAAGAACCCTACCTGCAAATTCATGCAAATAGGGTGGTGCTTCGCACCAACCCTAAATTCACGCCAAAGGTGGTTTCGCAGTTCCACCTTAACCAAAACATAGAACTGCCAGTTTTCTTTCCTAACCCTGACTCAGTGGCAGACAGAGCACTGCACACCTTAGATGTCAAAAGGGCTCTCCTGTATTACATCGACAGGACAAAAGACTTTCGAAAAACTAAACAACTGTTCGTTGCCTTCTCTCCACAACATAAGGGCAACCCCATCTCCAAGTCAGGTATAGCCAGGTGGATTGTTAAATGCATCCAGATCTGTTATCAGAAGGCTAAGCGCACGTTAACAGTTCCCCCTAGAGCACATTCCACACGCAAGTTAGGGGCTTCGATGGCTTTCCTGGGTAACATTCCTCTAGAAGATATATGTAGAGCAGCCACATGGTCCACCATACATACATTTACCAAACACTACTGCGTAGATGTACACTCCAAACAGCAAGCTGCTGTAGGATAGGCTGTTCTCAGAACTCTCTTTCAGACTGCTGCAGCTGGCACAGGCACCCGCCGGTAAGGAGGTAACTGCTATTTATTCTATGCACAGATATGAATTCAGCAGCCCACATGCCTCGAACGGAATATGCTACTTACCAGTATGCATCTGTTCTTGGCATGTAGGGCTGCTGACATTCATATCGCCCACCCTCCTCCCCGGTGCCTGTCACAGCTGTAGCTCTCAGAATCATTTTCAGGCATGGTCATCACTTTCAGTATTACACTCCATCTCTGCCACAATGGCGAAAAACAATCTGAGGATGGAGAGGATGCCCATGCGCACTGTAGTCCAGTGGAGGAGCCACCTATCTCGTGATACTTCGAAGACTCTTCCAGGACAACAATGTGCAATCATCCGGACCCAACACTAGGCGGCGATCTATGCACAGATATGAATGTCCCAGTGTGTCAAGGGAACTAATTAAACAATTGAAACACAATTACTCAAAAGACAAATGTTTTAGATCCGCACGGTTTAATTCACAGTGGGATAGAGTATCTTATACATATAGTAGAATGCAATAAACTGTATTAACGTCATACAGTGCCCCAAGGTGGGAGAAGGAACGTGATAGTGAGGATAACGTGAAGTGAAGGGATTACGTGACAGTAAAATCAGTTGTTTAGGCATATATACGTGACACCAATGCGGTGGCAACAACTTGTATATCACATAGTAACTTGTTCAAATACAGGCATACTACACCAGGTACAGCATATATACAATATTGGTGTGTAGTTGCCACAATAAAAACAAACAGTCGACGTTTCGACCCTCTTGAGGTTGCAGGATCGTTTTAACCTTGCTGTGGGGTCTTCATCAGGACCATGGAAGGGGAGTGGGGGCAAAGGACCTAATGGGGGTACAATAATTCCAGATTAGAGGGTGGAAATCAACCTCTGAATTTACACATAGGTAGAGACAAAATTATGCTTAGGTCGAGACAAAAACTGACCTAGTGATGTCATTGGTGGAGAAGTAATGATTACACATGCAGTTAAAACGGATACAAAAATGGGCCTGGAGAAGGGGACCAGTGCGAGCCGCTACAAAAGCATTTACAGACAGCGGTACCCTAAATGAGACAATTGGTTTATAACACTCTGACATGTCATAAGGACATGTATGTATATACCCATGCAGTTAAACGGACTTATAAATTAGGGAACAAAAACCAATGTGCGCCGCTACAAAAGCATTTGCAGACAGCGGTACCCCAGGATTAAATGCGAAAGGGTTGGTTTGAGACAATCAGACATGTAATAAGGACATGTATGTATGGCCGACGATTGGGAAAGGACTGTAAATCACTAACGCTTGGAAACAGGCTCAGGAAATGCGGTAAGGGGCAATGCGCATGAAGGAGGCCTGTCCGTATGTCCCAATGTAGATGACACGGGTGTTGGAGCTGCCGGGTTAGTATAACTTACAATCATGGTCTATATTAAAACGGAAAAGACTAGCTAATGGCTAAACACAGCCATCTGGGAGACGCTTACCGCAAGTCAGCGTGCTGCTTAGCTCACAGGTGGCGGATCAGATGAGTTAAAAACAAGTAGGCAGATACCGCATCTGGAAAAGAGCGAGCAATGTGGTAATCATAAATTAACTAAGGTCCGAAAGCGGCTGTCTGAGAGGGCCGGCAAAGCCACTTAGCAAATAAAACCAACTGGTGAATGGTTACATTAAAGGTGGAAAGACCGGGCAGCTTACCGATTTTCGGCGGTACAAGAGTTGTCAATGATCGGAAATATCCAAAATCGTCAATTGCAGGCTTAATGGTCTGCGGGATGGGTCTGTGGGATGTAAAAAATATATTAAATGGAGCCGAATGCGGCTATCCGGGAGGAGCGGCGAGGCCACTTAGCGAATTCGCCCCACACGTAAATGGTGGATTAAACCGGGCAGCTTACCGATTTGGGCGGCACCTGAATGTATCAGTGATCGGTAATTTCGAAAGTCGTCGATTTCAGACTGATTTGGTGTGCGAGATGAGTCTGTGGGATGTAAAAAGGAGGGATAATCAATCATGATGGTCTCTATGGGGAACGAGAGCGGGCTCTCAGTGAAATGTGACTTACTCGGTAGATTGCTTTCTGTGGCTCCGTGCGCGAGATGCGGTGCGAATGCCGCGTTTCCTAGTTAGATATGGGAGTCATGGAAACAGGTAATGTGGTGGCAGCTGGGGAGGGTAGAACTAGTAAAAAGACTAACTGGTCAAGGCACGTTCATGGTGACACAGGGGAGCGCAGTGCTAAAAAGGCAGATGTTCATCGAATGGTAAACATTGTAATGGAATACACAATGAGATGAAGAAGACCAATTCTAATTATTAAATTACAGAATATACATAGACACATATAAATGAAAGCTCAACATTGAACGCTATGTGAGGAGGGCAGCATGTAAATATCTTCACCGTCTAGTGTGACGTAACCTCTTAACAATTACTGTGGTTAGCGGAGCGTACCTCTCAAACATGAGGGTAAAGGCTCTGTATATAAGTGAGCAGATATTACATATGATCAGCAATGTATGTCAATAAATTGGCTACAGCGTGAACCCAAAGTGAAAGGTAGAGCAAAACAGATAGCTTGTGAGAGGGAATCGGATTCATTAGGGTAATGTGGCCAATTGGGAAAATGAACTATCAGATTCATTAAGGCCAGTTTCAATGGAATTGAAAAAGTACATCCACTTTATTTCTCGTATGTTGAGAATGTCAGAAATGTTGCCTCCACGTGGTCCCAGTGTAACTTTTTCAATGACCAACCATCGTAAGCTTTCTGGTGGGTGGTTGTTCAATTTGAAATGTTCTGCAAGTGGTGCACCTTCAATCTCACAGCGAATGCGGCTCATGTGTTGCAGTATGCGTGCCTTGATTTTCTGTTGGGTCTGCCCAATGTAGATCTTCTGGCATGGACATAGGATGGCATAAATGACGTTGCTAGAGTTGCAATTACTGAAGCATTTCAATTTCACAGTTAGATGAAGATAAGTAAAGTCTTTGGTCTGTATCGTCAAGTCACAGGCCTTGCAATGGCCACATTTAGAGTGGCCAATTACAGGTGGTAAGTTCCACAGAGTGTTGATTGTGGGCTGACTTTCAGGGGATAGGAATGAATTCACGACATGATCCCTGATGCATTTAGCTTTCTTGAATGCATGAAGCGGTGTAAGGGGTTGTTTAATGTCATCGGAAACCAAATGCCAGTGTTTGTTGATGATTTTTTTGATGCTGTTGCTCTTGGTGCTGAACGTCGTGACACAGACAATGCGGCTTTCCTGTTGTTCCGTTCTGTTTTTGGTCACAAGTAGTTCCTCCCGGGGGTAGAACCAAGCACGTTTGCGGGCCTTTTTGATCAACCGTCTGGGATAGCCACGGCTTAGCAATCGGTTGGATAGATCCTGAGACTCAGAGAAATAATCATCTTTGGTGGAGCAGTTGCGGCGTATCCTGAGGAATTGCCCGAAGGGCAGGTTATCCCTGAGGGCACGTGGATGATGGCTCGTGTAAGCCAATAGGGAGTTCCTCTCAGCTTGTTTGCGAAACAGTTTAGTGCAGAGTCTTCCAGATTCATGGTAGATTGTGACATCCAAAAAGTCAATGGAGTTGCTATCTGATGAGATAGTGAATTTGACGTGCTGGGATTGCTCATTGAGCCAAGTAAAGAAATTGTTCAATTGGTCCTGGCTACCATTCCATATCAACAGGATGTCGTCAATATACCTTACCCAAAGGCCGACTTGGTCTCTGAATGGGTTGAGTTGGCTGAGAACCGTATCCTCTTCGAATGCTGCCATATATAATATAGCTACGTCAGGTGCAAATGGAGCCCCCATCGCCACTCCAGAGGTTTGCAGGTAGAAGTTGGTATCAAATAGAAAAAAATTCCGGGTCATTGCGATTTTGAGTAGGGCTACAATGAACTCAGATGGTACTTGAACAGGTGCTGGACGTGTCTGGAGGCAACGGGCAATGACCGTTAAGGCTTCCTCTTGGGGGATGCAGGTATAGAGGGAGACGACGTCACAGGTTGCTAGTATTTGCTGGGATGGATCATATGGTATACTTTCAGTTATATTGATGGTGTGCATCGTATCTCTGAGGTAAGACGGAGTGGCCTCTGCTAGTGGTTTAATGAAAAAGTCAATGTACTTTCCCAATGGTTCCAAAATGGACCCACAACCTGACACAATGGGCCGACCCGGTGGATTAGTCATGCTTTTGTGAAGTTTAGGTAGGGTGTAAATGGTTGCCAGGCGTGGGTGTTTGCTGTTGAGAAAATGGAATTCATTCTCAGACAGGAAGCCAAGATCCAATCCCTCTTGTGTAATCTCTAGAATCTCAGTAGCAATGGATCTGGTGGGGTCCGATCTCAATATTTGATAACAACTGGTGTCCTGTAATTGGCGTAGAATCTCAGCTTTATACGCAGATTGATCCTGGATCACAATCGCCCCGCCCTTGTCGGCCGGCTTAATGACGACTTGGGTGTTCTTGGCCAGTGTCTGTAGTGCAGTTTTTTGGGATCTGCTGATGTTATATCGAACAAAGGTTTTGTCTTGTAGGGCCCGTTGTACATCGCGCCAGACTACCGTTTCATAGGCTAGAATTTGATTGGACATCGTGCTGGCATATGGGACAAATGTGGATGGCGGTCGTAAGCCTGTTACAGATGTTTTCAACTGTGTGTCAGAGTTGCGGAAAAAGTACTTTAATCGGATTTTCCGAAAGAATTTGATTAGTTCCGTTCTTACCAAGAAGTGGTCAGGGTTGTATGTAGGGACATATGATAGTCCCTTACTGAGTACTTGAACTTCTGTGTCACTGAGTTGTTGCTTTGAGATATTGACAATGGGATTCAATATTCCATCGGGCTCCAATGGGTCTACCACCGGTAAGTCTTGTTGCGAGTTACCCTCTCGCCGTGCGGTTCTGGTTGGAATTGAACTTGTTTGGACGGTGGTCCCTGGCCTCCACTCCAGTTGGTTTGTTGCTGCTGGGAGCCACGTTGATTCTGACCACGGGGCCATGAATTGCCTCTTCCTCGTGGGGGTCGCCAAGATCCACGGCCTTGTCCTAAAAAAGGAGGGAATAACTGAGGAGGATAATTATAGTCAAAATACGGGTATTGGTGACTTGGGCCTGCAGAGTCCGGCTCTCCCTCAGAGCTATAAGAGGAATCCGAAAAGGTAGGGTAATTCCGTCTGCCTCTGAAATTGCCCCGACCTCTGGTGGTGAAACGGCCTTGTGTGTCCTGTCGGTAATAGTCGTCTTGCAGGTATGGGTATGTCTTTTTTTTATCGTAGAGACGAATATCTCGTGCCAATTTTTCAAGTTTGCGGTTTTGGGTGGTTAGGTCAAAGTCCTTGAGTGTGGCTTGTAGGTTGGTTAGGGTGTCCTTTGCGTTTGCAAAGTTGGAGTCAGCAGATATTTCCGCTTTCAATGCAGCGATTTCGGCGGTGAGTAGTACTACCTGGTCTTTGGCAGTTTCAACGCCCAACACCATCCAGTGGCGAGAGCAATTATTGGATATGTGGCTGAAGCCTTCTCTGAATTTCGGAACTTCAATGAAAATGGCCGGTTCTATCTTAATTTGTAGTCCAACTGGAATTATGTTCTCTTTAAGGTACTTAGTGAGCAAATGACCGTGCCAGCGGGTACGCACCAGTTTTTTCTCCAGGCGTTCAAGACGTGAGATTTTGTCTTTTAATGAAAAGTCAATTGTTGGAACATCAGATTGAAAAAAAATATTGTCAGGGTTTTCAAGCAATTTGTCAATGTAGTCCTCAGAGTAGGACAGGAGCTCTCTTTCTACCATATTGTGATGCTAGAGTTAGGAATCAAGAGCAATGGGGTGGGGAAGGGAAACCTCGCAGACCAGCGTCTGCTCGAAGTAGAGTATGAACAGGGGGGTATACCCATGTATAGTCACTGGGACCTGTCACAATCTACCATGAATCGGGAAGACTCTACACTAAACTGTTTCGCAAACAAGCTGAGAGGAACTCCCTATTGGCTTACACGAGCCATCATCCACGTGCCCTCAGGGATAACCTGCCCTTCGGGCAATTCCTCAGGATACGCCGCAACTGCTCCACCAAAGATGATTATTTCTCTGAGTCTCAGGATCTATCCAACCGATTGCTAAGCCGTGGCTATCCCAGACGGTTGATCAAAAAGGCCCGCAAACGTGCTTGGTTCTACCCCCGGGAGGAACTACTTGTGCCCAAAAACAGAACGGAACAACAGGAAAGCCGCATTGTCTGTGTCACGACGTTCAGCACCAAGAGCAACAGCATCAAAAAAATCATCAACAAACACTGGCATTTGGTTTCCGATGACATTAAACAACCCCTTACACCGCTTCATGCATTCAAGAAAGCTAAATGCATCAGGGATCATGTCGTGAATTCATTCCTATCCCCTGAAAGTCAGCCCACAATCAACACTCTGTGGAACTTACCACCTGTAATTGGCCACTCTAAATGTGGCCATTGCAAGGCCTGTGACTTGACGATACAGACCAAAGACTTTACTTATCTTCATCTAACTGTGAAATTGAAATGCTTCAGTAATTGCAACTCTAGCAACGTCATTTATGCCATCCTATGTCCATGCCAGAAGATCTACATTGGGCAGACCCAACAGAAAATCAAGGCACGCATACTGCAACACATGAGCCGCATTCGCTGTGAGATTGAAGGTGCACCACTTGCAGAACATTTCAAATTGAACAACCACCCACCAGAAAGCTTACGATGGTTGGTCATTGAAAAAGTTACACTGGGACCACGTGGAGGCAACATTTCTGACATTCTCAACATACGAGAAATAAAGTGGATGTACTTTTTCAATTCCATTGAAACTGGCCTTAATGAATCTGATAGTTCATTTTCCCAATTGGCCACATTACCCTAATGAATCCGATTCCCTCTCACAAGCTATCTGTTTTGCTCTACCTTTCACTTTGGGTTCACGCTGTAGCCAATTTATTGACATACATTGCTGATCATATGTAATATCTGCTCACTTATATACAGAGCCTTTACCCTCATGTTTGAGAGGTACGCTCCGCTAACCACAGTAATTGTTAAGAGGTTACGTCACACTAGACGGTGAAGATATTTACATGCTGCCCTCCTCACATAGCGTTCAATGTTGAGCTTTCATTTATATGTGTCTATGTATATTCTGTAATTTAATAATTAGAATTGGTCTTCTTCATCTCATTGTGTATTCCATTACAATGTTTACCATTCGATGAACATCTGCCTTTTTAGCACTGCGCTCCCCTGTGTCACCATGAACGTGCCTTGACCAGTTAGTCTTTTTACTAGTTCTACCCTCCCCAGCTGCCACCACATGACCTGTTTCCATGACTCCCATATCTAACTAGGAAACGCGGCATTCGCACCGCATCTCGCGCACGGAGCCACAGAAAGCAATCTACCGAGTAAGTCACATTTCACTGAGAGCCCGCTCTCGTTCCCCATAGAGACCATCATGATTGATTATCCCTCCTTTTTACATCCCACAGACTCATCTCGCACACCAAATCAGTCTGAAATCGACGACTTTCGAAATTACCGATCACTGATACATTCAGGTGCCGCCCAAATCGGTAAGCTGCCCGGTTTAATCCACCATTTACGTGTGGGGCGAATTCGCTAAGTGGCCTCGCCGCTCCTCCCGGATAGCCGCATTCGGCTCCATTTAATATATTTTTTACATCCCACAGACCCATCCCGCAGACCATTAAGCCTGCAATTGACGATTTTGGATATTTCCGATCATTGACAACTCTTGTACCGCCGATAATCGGTAAGCTGCCCGGTCTTTCCACCTTTAATGTAACCATTCACCAGTTGGTTTTATTTGCTAAGTGGCTTTGCCGGCCCTCTCAGACAGCCGCTTTCGGACCTTAGTTAATTTATGATTACCACATTGCTCGCTCTTTTCCAGATGCGGTATCTGCCTACTTGTTTTTAACTCATCTGATCCGCCACCTGTGAGCTAAGCAGCACGCTGACTTGCGGTAAGCGTCTCCCAGATGGCTGTGTTTAGCCATTAGCTAGTCTTTTCCGTTTTAATATAGACCATGATTGTAAGTTATACTAACCCGGCAGCTCCAACACCCGTGTCATCTACATTGGGACATACGGACAGGCCTCCTTCATGCGCATTGCCCCTTACCGCATTTCCTGAGCCTGTTTCCAAGCGTTAGTGATTTACAGTCCTTTCCCAATCGTCGGCCATACATACATGTCCTTATTACATGTCTGATTGTCTCAAACCAACCCTTTCGCATTTAATCCTGGGGTACCGCTGTCTGCAAATGCTTTTGTAGCGGCGCACATTGGTTTTTGTTCCCTAATTTATAAGTCCGTTTAACTGCATGGGTATATACATACATGTCCTTATGACATGTCAGAGTGTTATAAACCAATTGTCTCATTTAGGGTACCGCTGTCTGTAAATGCTTTTGTAGCGGCTCGCACTGGTCCCCTTCTCCAGGCCCATTTTTGTATCCGTTTTAACTGCATGTGTAATCATTACTTCTCCACCAATGACATCACTAGGTCAGTTTTTGTCTCGACCTAAGCATAATTTTGTCTCTACCTATGTGTAAATTCAGAGGTTGATTTCCACCCTCTAATCTGGAATTATTGTACCCCCATTAGGTCCTTTGCCCCCACTCCCCTTCCATGGTCCTGATGAAGACCCCACAGCAAGGTTAAAACGATCCTGCAACCTCAAGAGGGTCGAAACGTCGACTGTTTGTTTTTATTGTGGCAACTACACACCAATATTGTATATATGCTGTACCTGGTGTAGTATGCCTGTATTTGAACAAGTTACTATGTGATATACAAGTTGTTGCCACCGCATTGGTGTCACGTATATATGCCTAAACAACTGATTTTACTGTCACGTAATCCCTTCACTTCACGTTATCCTCACTATCACGTTCCTTCTCCCACCTTGGGGCACTGTATGACGTTAATACAGTTTATTGCATTCTACTATATGTATAAGATACTCTATCCCACTGTGAATTAAACCGTGCGGATCTAAAACATTTGTCTTTTGAGTAATTGTGTTTCAATTGTTTAATTAGTTCCCTTGACACACTGGGACCCCTTCCTTTTAGCATACATACAACCCAGGTCCCAGTGACTATACATGGGTATACCCCCCTGTTCATACTCAGATATGAATGTCAGCAGCCCTACATGCCAAGAACAGATGCATACTGGTAAGTAGCATATTCCTTTCCCCCCATTGCCAAGCTGTCCTATCCTACAACAATGGGGAGCAATTAAAGGATCGCCATAAGGGAGTATATCTATTATATATAGGTATATTAAATAGAATCTGCATCTTTTTCCAAATCTTCCAAACTGCAAATATTATCTTTAAATTTTTTTTTTTTTATAGTAGCTGGCTCAATTTGCCTAAAAAGTATCCCTTGAGCGATATTACCTCCGGCTAACTCATAAATTGAGGGTAGATCATCGTTTAAGTTATATTGCCTGCCTGGCCTCTGTACGGAATGTTGAAGGCGGTGTTATAATGTGCCTACGAAGTAGGAAATGTAAGCAAAGCCATTTCAGAGAATAATATCCTGCACAGGCATGCAACGAAATGTGTGTTTTTCGATTTGTCAATGTACAGTGTTCAAGAAAAGATGTCAATATACGGTGAACATGTAAAATGGTGGTGTTGCCCTCGGTTCTAATGTGACCACATAACATAGTGGAGCATATGGATTTTAATAATGTTCTGTCCTCTGCTTCTCTTTTTGTGACTAACAGGTACGCGATGAGGACAAAGATCCAGTCTACTTGTACTTTGAAAATATGATGACATGCGCTCGTGTTCGAGCATATGAGCGCAAAACGAAAGAGCATCAGAAACAGATGTCAGATCAGTGTACATGTGGCTCCAGTCAGTGTTTTGCCAATGTAAGTCTAATTTGTTGAGCCCTCTTCTGTTTGCCATAACGCTTGTCCAACATGTAATCATTCACAGATTCCACATTTAAGTTCTAACCATCTGTGGTTAAGTCCCCTTTTGGATAGTTATTCCCTCACTTTTTGCTGCGGGATGATCTGAGAGTGTGCAGGGCCCTGCTAACCAGGCACTGGCATCTTTGGTCAACAACAAGAGGAAGAGCACGAGGAATCACTATTGATCCATAATTCTGATTCTCAATCTGGTCAGGACTCAGCCGCCCTTCAGCCAGCAAAGAAGCATCGGACAGTGAGTACTTATACCCCTGATCCAAATCATCTGCTCAGACAAAAAAGACTGCTGACAGTCCGCAACTTCTAAAAATCCATGATGCACAGCTAAAAACTGATTTGAAATCCCGCCCTCCAGCTCAACCCTGAAATTTTGGCCTACAGCAGGATGCTCCACCTCCTTGACCTCTGTGTCGGTAGAGCCTAGATCTTTGGTCTCTGCACAGAAACAAAAACATTATATTTCGGATCCGACCACAGCTCCAACTAAATCAAAGCTTCCCCCACCGAAATACTTAGTTTTCACACCAAAATCTCCACTAGAGCTGAGCCTCGGATCTACTTCAAGAATAGCACGACCTGAGGCAACAAATGCTCCAGATTCAGCCTGAAACTAAAGGAATAGTGCTTCAACCAGAAAAACCTCACTCTTCTAACAAGCAGTTATCTTTTGAAGAGGATTTGGACGTTCCTCTACAGCCTCAAAAGAAGGAGGATGCTGCTACTACCCCATTGGATGTCTATTCCACCTTCACCTACCCCACATACACAACCCCACCATCTAGTACACAGGCTCACTCACCATAATTCTTTTTTTTTTTTTTAATCTTTATTTTCCAGTTTTCATATACAGTAATCAGGCACCAATATTAAAGTCAAGTCAAGTCAAGTCAAAACATTTATATAGCGCACTACATACCCAGAGGGTTTCAAGGCGCTTAGGAAGGGGAGGTGGATTATTTGTCAAAAATCCACGTTTTAAGCTGCTTTCTGAACGCTAGGTGGTTCTGGGTGAGGCGAAGGTAAGCGGGGAGTGAGTTCCATGTTTTGGCAGCCAGGTATGAGAAGGATCTGCCTCCCATGGTGGTCTTGTTGATGCGAGGAACAGTGGCGAAGGCTTGGCTGGAAGAGCGAAGTTGGCGGGAGGGGGTGTGGAAGGACAGTCGAGAGTTGAGGCAATCTGGTCCGATGTCGTAGAGTGATTTGTGTGCGTGGGTAAGCAGTCGGAAAGTGATCCTCTTATTGACGGGTAGCCAGTGGAGGTCTTTAAGGTGACCAGAGATGTGTTCGTTGCGTGGGATGTCTAATATGAGCCTGGCTGAGGCGTTTTGGATTCGTTGTAGTTTCTTCTGGATTTTGGCGGTGGTGCCTGCGTAGAGGGTGTTTCCGTAGTCCAGTCGGCTCGTGACTAGAGCATGGGTGACTGTTTTCCTTGTTTCGGAGGGGATCCAGCGAAATGTTTTTCTGAGCATGCGAAGAATGTTAAAGCAGGAAGAGGATACGGCGCTGACTTGTCTGTTCATTGAGAGTGAAGAATCCAGAATGACGCCGAGGTTCCGTGCGTGGTCTGTCGGGATGGGTGCATTTCCGAGGGCTACCGGCCACCAGGAGTCGTCCCATGCAGAGGGGGATTTACCTAAGTGGGACATTGTCAGGCGTTTCGAATCCTGGCAAAAACATTCACGACCTCGGCAACCCCACATCTGGCAACAGTAACGCGAAAATCTGTCCAAAGGGCAAAGGAATATACAGGCTGCATAGTTTAAGGATATACGATCAATAATGCAGTAACGTGAATTGACAACATAGATTGTGGCATTTACATCATCTGTTATCTATTGCATATAATGACATAAGTGTGGTACAATGTTGCAAACGTAAAATATACTAAACCACCAGAATCCCATGTCCATACTATATCATCTCAGTCGACCCCTTCAGACACAATGCCACATTCAACTTGCATCTCTCGGCTATATATGTTCTATAGTGGCCCCATATGTCTTTTGGGCGTGAGGAGCTTGGCATTAGTGAAGCAAAGGTTTCGCTATTTACGTTTCAATAAGCTAGGCTGCGTAACCAGGCCTTCAATGTGGGAGCCGTTCTCCTGCCCCATTCTAGCGCTATTTCCCGCTTAGCCAGTAGAAACCCAAGAGCCGTAAACCTTCTGATCTTTTTAGGAAAGTTGACCATGTATCCCATGAGTGCGATCTCCGGGGTAGGGATCAGCGACAGGGAAGTCCTTTCACCTAATGTAGCGTGTACTTGTTCCCAATACGGCTGTAGTCTTGGACACGTCCATGTTAAATGGGCAAAGTGCACTTGGGGGGCAGAACACTTCAAACAATGGTGTAGCCTAAAAGGATCTATTTTTTGTGACCAGGCTATAGTGTGATACATTCTACGTAGGATTTTAAAATGAATGAGTTCGTGCCTGCTGTTGAGGGATATTTCCTTTCTGACCGGGCAGCACTGCTCCCATTGATAATCCGATATGGGCCGGCCTACGTCGCGTTCCTATTCCGTGGGGATTTTAATGTCAGTAAATGGACGTATCATGAGGAATGCTCTGTAAATTTTAGAAATTAGATGGGCGCCCTTCTCACTCTCTATTATCAGTATTAATGGGGCCGCGGGTTCAGGCGCCACTGGATAAGTAGGTAGAGCGGCCCTCAGAGTGGAGTGCATGCGTCTCATTATGAAGGTGTCCATGAAAGAACTGCCCTGAAATCTAGCGTCCTCCGTCATTGAGAACACATGATTATTGGGGAATAGGTTGCCAATCTGACGGACATCAAATTTAGCCAGTGTGCGTTGCACTAGAGTTTCACCTGTGATGGGGAGCCATGAAGGACTCAGAAGCGATAATGCCGGGGAATAGAGAAGATCCAGCCCCAGCAGTCTACGTAGCTTCCCCCACGCGCAGCTAGTAGTGTACACTGTTTGTATGTCAAGTGGGTCTCTAGGGATTCCCTTAGGAAGGACGGTGGACAATTTCTGAGGTAGTACTATCTGCCTCCGGTCGAAGGAAGGGGATCCGGGCATCCGGGTGATACCAAGCATAAGCATAACTGCACTCTGTTAATTAATATAAATACTTATCTGGAACGCCGAAGCCTCCCCTTTCATACGGGAGAATAAAGATCTGCCAAGCCACACAAGGCCGCCCCCGCCCAGACCAATCTTACAAGGTGTTGCCGCAGTTGCAGGAAAAAGGCTTGAGTGAGGGGAATGGGCATATTGTTAAAAAGATAGAAAAATTTCGGCAGCACAATCATTATAATAATGGCGTCCCTACCCGTGATTGACAAGGGAAGACGAAGCCATCTCTTGACATGAACCTCAAAGAAGCTGACAGCTCTTCCATAATGTAGCCTAATTAGTAGATGTGTCCATATGTATATGTATACCAAGATACTTGACTGTAGTAGCACCACTAAAGCCGATACCCACAATCCCACAGAGTTGTGCTGCGCGTCAGAGGAAAAATGTCAGATGTGTGCCAGTTTATGCCAATACCTGAAAAAAGAGCAAATCGCAAAATTTCCCTGATAATAGGTTCAAGGTTAGTCTGTGGATGTCTAACATATAGAATAGTATCATCTGCACATAGTAATACCAATACCGGACCATTCTTAAACTGTAACCCTAGATACAGGTGACATTCCTGGAAATGTCTTACTAAGAGTTCCATGGCCATAATAAACAGTAATGGGGATAAAGGGCATCCTTGCCTTGTACCACGGGACAAACGAAAGGGTTGAGACAGCGTACCGTTATGCGCAGTCTAGCAGTGGGGCTAAGGTATAAGAGAGCAGTAGTGGCAACAAAACCCGCCGGCATCCCCAAGCGGCGCACCACTGAGATGAAAAAGGGCCATTCCAAGTAATCAAAAGCTTTATCAGTATCCAACAGTACAGCCTCTGCGGGTACCATTGGATCAATCCTGTGTAGAACAGAAAAAAGGGTTCGGAGATTGAGCGAAGTCGAACGATGAGGATCAAATCCAATCTGTGCAGGGGAAATAATATATTCCATTGATAAAGCAAGCCTAATAACAATCACATTGGCTAGTATTTTGTAATCCAGATACAATAAAGAAAGGGGCCTATACAAGCCACATTAAGAATGGTCCTTACCAGGTTTAGGAAACAGAATAATAATGGCCTCTCTAAAAGTGGGAGGAAGAACGTGTTTTCCAACGCATCTGCGTAAACCTCTATCAATCGGGGGACTAAAATGTCTTTGTATGCCTTGTAAAAATCTGCCGTAAACCCATCTAGGCCCGGAGCAGAGGAACCCCGTAATGCATCGATGGCTTCAACGACATGTTCTTGGGATATTGGAATGGCCACGAAGTCCTGCATGTGTTTCTCGAAACAAAAAAGTGCGATTTCAGGTAAGTAGCCTCCCTGTGCACTAAGCTCTCCGCCTATTCTGGAACTCTACAGGGATTTAAAGTGAGTCAAGAATGTGTTACTTATCTCTGGGGTAGAATATACCAACTGACCAGCAGAGGTTTTGGTTTCAGTTATGTATGTCCTACTACAAGGGGGCGGAGTATATGAGCTAGAATTCTACCAGGATGTTCACCTTCACCATATCTCCTGGCCGTGTGACATTTACCCAAGTATAATAATTCCCTGTCTGCTGCATCCCGGAATTCCACTAATAGAGCCAGGCGCTTACTGTTCGCCTCAGCGGCGGCGTTCTCAGGCATCTCTGCGTCTAATGTCAATATGTCCTTCTCAATGCGCACTAGGGAGTTACGCAAGTCTTTTAGGACACCTGAATTTTTAGCAATACAAACCCCACAAATATACGCTTTAAAACCTTCCCATAGGACTGCCCATGTATCCACTGATCCGGTGTTAATTTCAAAGTAGTCCTCAATGGCAACCCGAACTTCTTCAAGGAACACCTGGTCTTGCAGTGCGTTACTAGGGAATCTCCACTGTCTTTCGAATCCCCCAGGTCGTGGGATAGCCAAGCAAGCCTCAGCACCACAGGGGAATGATCCGAGTAGGTCCGTGGTAGTGTGTCGAGCCCCCGGAACCAGCCCGCTATTCCAGGGGAAACCAACCAATAATCGATTCTAGTCCAAGTGTTATGGTATCCGTAATAGTGTGTATACGCAGTAGCATCTGAATTGTGAGTGCGCTCAACGTCTACTAAAGACAATTGCCGGCAAATGTCTTGTAATCCAAGGCGGGAGCGGGTTTTGGTGTCTGGTCAGGAGGAAGTGCTGTCCTTAACGGGATCCAACAACAAATTGAAATCACCTCCCATAATAATTAAACAGGGAATTAGTGTCAGTAAGTGTACCTGTAAGGAATAAAAGAACTCTGGGAAGTCTACATTGGGACCATAGATGCCTATTACTTCAATAAAACGACTCATAAGTGTGCCTGTGACAATCAAGAAACAACCTTTGCCATCCTCAATAACTCTACCCGGGGAAAAAGGGATCCTTTTTTGAATAAGTATGGCTACCCCCCTAGCGTAGCTACCATAGTTCGAGAAATACCTGTGTGCTCCCCAGCTTGCAGCCACTGGGGACTTGTCTGACTTAAACAAGTGTGTTTCCTGCAGGCATGCTATATCGATGTTATGGCGTAGTAAGTAGTTATTCACCTGACGTCTTTTACGGGTGTTATTTAGGCCCCTGACATTCCACGACATAAGGGATAATCCGGAAGGCCCAGGCAGGTTACCTAGCTGTGTCATAGGAAGACTAGGATATGAAACCTGCGTGCAAATATGCTAATCAAACGCCTTGCGACAATGACCTGTGTATGTATTGTCTGAAAATAATGAACCTAATGTAAGCAACCACCCAGCCTCACCCAACACTTAGTGAGGCAAAACCATGCCCATCGGAACATCTGGAAGCAGAAATAACAAACCAACACCGTAATATCCAGGAAAACAGCAACTAAAACCAGGTGTACACCTTGAGGCTTGGCAACGCCATGCCGGCCGGACATTAAATATAAAACTTCAATGAATGAGAAGAACCATACATCTAAAGTATCAGACTCTGAAAGCCTATACAGTACTGTCACAGTATCCAGTCCCTGAATTGGAGAAGAGCTCCATGCTTGCCTCAGAGCCGCTCTGAGGAGGAGACTAAACTCTCACTGCTGCCGCCAACCTGTTGCTGTCTTTTTTGTAAGTGCGGCAGAACTTCATTTGGGTTGTTAAAAATAAGAGAAGGGCCTCCCACATCGACCTTAAGCCTGGCTGGATACAGCATTCCATACCACAGCCCTAGATTTCTCAAGGTAGCCTTTACCCCATTAAATGTTGTGGCCCGCATCCTGATTTGCATATCGCCATTGTCTAACCCAGGGTGGTGTGGAGTGCAAAAAAACGATGGATTTGGGCCCAGATCTTTTGACTGGGGGAGTGTGTGACATTGATCCACATTCAGTCCATCACTTGTTGTTTTTGCAATTGCCACCCTAAGTGCGCTGGGGATGCCCAGACGTGGGTCCCAGGCACTCCACACCACTGGAGTCAAGCTAGCCGGGCTGATGAGAGGTGTTACCTCGAAACCGGTCCGGTCCTCGGATGCTTGATTCCGTTCTGGGAAGGACATGGCTTTTGTAGTTCGGACTGGACTGTTCCCATGGGGCAACAGGGTCAGAGCTGATTTGCATATCGCCATTGTCTAACCCAGGGTGGTGTGGAGTGCAAAAAAACGATGGATTTGGGCCCAGATCTTTTGACTGGGGGAGTGTGTGACATTGATCCACATTCAGTCCATCACTTGTTGTTTTTGCAATTGCCGCCCTAAGTGCGCTGGGGATGCCCAGACGTGGGTCCCAGGCACTCCACACCACTGGAGTCAAGCTAGCCGGGCTGATGAGAGGTGTTACCTCGAAACCGGTCCGGTCCTCGGATGCTTGATTCCGTTCTGGGAAGGACATGGCTTTTGTAGTTCGGACTGGACTGTTCCCATGGGGCAACAGGGTCAGAGCTGATTTGCATATCGCCATTGTCTAACCCAGGGTGGTGTGGAGTGCAAAAAAACGATGGATTTGGGCCCAGATCTTTTGACTGGGGGAGTGTGTGACATTGATCCACATTCAGTCCATCACTTGTTGTTTTTGCAATTGCCGCATCCTGTACCATCACAGTGAAGTCTGGAAAGAAGGATAGTTTAGAATCTTGCCACTGCACTTCACCACGTTCACGGGCGGCACGCAAAATGGAGTCTCGATACCTGAAGTTCATAATTCTTGCAATGATGGGTCTTGGAGGCAGACCAGGAGTGGGACGGGGGCCCAACGACCTGTGGGCGCGTTCTACTGCAAGCCCGGGAGTAAAGAACTCCCTGCCAAATAGATCAGATAGCAACTGTTAAATGAAGACATCCATTCGGCCTGCAGTGGCCGTCTCCGGAATGCCAAGAATGCGCACGTTGTTGCGCCGACTGCGTGCCTCCAGGTCCTCGTTCTTAATCGCCACCTCCTTCAAGATGCGCTCCACTCTGTCCTGTTGCTTTTGGGATTGCGCCGCGTTATCCTCCACATCTGATATCCTAGCCTCTGCCACATCCAATCGTCGGTCATGTGCCTGAACCTTAGCACCCATGTCCTCCAGGCTTTTATCCAGTGCGTCAAACCTGCCGGCCAGGGCCCGAAATCCAGCTCTTATTATCTGGATCATAGCGGCTGACAGTGACTGAGGGTCTTCCGTGTCGTCTGCTCCATGTGCTCCATCCGCAATGTAAATGGCGTTGTCAGTCGCGTTGTTTGCAATTTTCCCAAAGGGTAAAGTCCTTTGCTTGGGATCCTTATGGCCCATGCCGCAGGGTGGTGAAGGGGGCTACCAGGAGAGGACAGGTGGAGCTGACGTGCGAGCATGGACCCGGGACGGGCCAACAGAACCCACTGCGCCATGCGGGCGTGTGTAGGAATAGGGGTAGCGATCACAGCGTACAGGCCACCCAGTACTGCCTGGAGGCAGATGAGGCGCAGAATCAGGCACTGGTATTCAGCCGTGTGAGCCTGCCAGGTGTGATCAAAAAAGCTCTTGGGCTCACAGCGCGTGTAACCCTCAAACCAACCAGGGCAAGGAGCAGAACAAAGCGGGGAAAGGCTATTGCGGAATCGGCGACTCCCACGTCAGCAGCTTTTTCAGAGGCCTGTGCGCATCATGCGAGACGTGGGAGGCCCTAAAGTACTGCAGCCCCGTGAAAGTGAGCAACTCATGTCCTCAGGGGAATGAAAGCGCCAGATGTTTAATGCCACAATGGAGGGTAAAATGGCAGCACTTGGGTAGCAAAATGTCTCACGGGAGTCCGTGAAGCGTTAATAGCTGATTGAAATTGCTGCCAATATGCAAGGGGTGAAACAGAATCAGCACTCCCACCAGGTCATCAATCAGCCAGGTATAGGGCATCAGAGCCGACCGCAGCAGTCAATGAGATCCCAGGGCTCTCTCCGCAGGCCCCACCATGCAACCAGCCATAGGAAACTTATCGGGCCTGGGAAGGGAAGGAGGGAGCGGGCGCCACTCAGCCAGCCCAGCAGTTGTCTCGCCCCCGAACGCGGAGCTGAGAGGGCTACCCCCACACGCCTGCCGCACCCCCTAGGAGTTCGGGAGACCGGATGGCCCTGTCTCCAACACTGTCTCCTGGCAACGCTGTATGTGCCGGGTCGGGTCGCGCTCTAGTCACCCACAGCCCGTAAAATGGCTAAATGCTCACCATAAAGGGGGCGGGGGTGGCAGGGAGCCACGCAATCATGGGGGAGGCGGAATCTACATATGGAACCGACCGGCGGCCACCCGCTCACCTCACAGTCCGGTCCACGGATCTTCCAGCAGGGCCGCTGCTCCGGATCTAGGCGTGGTCCTACGCTGGATTTGGAAACCTCCCTTTAAAACATTGTGTCCGCCTCCGGGATACAGTGTTGGACTCAGCTTCGCCTCACGGGAACGGCGGGGGGCTTTCTGCTACCTCAATTACGGCCCTTCATGTCGGAAAGGAGCGAATGGCGAGTCCGGCCGGTGGAGCTTCAGACACAAGCAGCCATCTTGGACACTTGCGTGGCCATGCCCCCTCACTCACCATAATTATCCGAGGCAGGTCACATGTCTCCTCACTCACCAATAATAGAGGATGCTGAGGATATTTCACGAACCATACACCAGATGCTTCGGATGACTATTGTAGGAGAGTAGGGTCTGCAATCCTATGATCACCCCAGATTTTTGCTTTTTGCTTCACTGGTTTACAACTTTCCCTGGCTGTGGGCCTGCTAATCAGACCCACAGCATAGCTGTTCTCTCTCTAAATTGACTCACATGTACCTTAGGTGCATTTACCAATTGGTACTGGGCCACCTTATCAGTCCCTGTACAGTATACTGTGAGAAGGTGGCCTGATATGCAGTGCTCACTATTCTAGTGAACACTATGTATCAGTCCAGCAACCCTTATTGATGATTGGTTGTAAGCCAACCTTATAGACCAGCTATCCTAGTAGCGTGGATACGAGCAGTCTAAGGCTAAAGACTCGAGAGGGCGTGTTAAGCCAGCTGTTACACCACACATATACCCCTTGAACACCAAGTGAAAGGACACCACACAAGTGTTATGAAAATAAACAGTTATTTATTAAGAATCACAACAGCCCTGTACTCTTTATGAGGACAGGGTACTAAGCACAAACCAAAACTCTTACAAAAATACTTAAGTTAGCACAGTATATACAAATGCCCGAGGGGCACGGAAAACCATATACTCTGAAAGTGGAATGCGAAATTACTAGCAGGTAAGTACAGTACTAATAGGCTTTGGAATCGCTAGGACTTGACTATAGAATCGTTAGATTACTTCTAGGAGACCCAGGGGACTCGGGTGCAGTGTGTGCACTCTCACGCGAGATGCGGGACAAAGTCTATGGTAGCTAGAAATTGCAAAGTTAGTGTTCTCGGGCGAACCCGACCTGGTAGGGAGAAAACGAAAGTGGATCCTGACCCTTGGATAGTGAGGCTATGCTGGGGCACCGAAATGCCGAAGTTACCTAGCCCAGGGGCTGCAGCTGCATAGGACTCAAAAGACGTCGGGAATCCTCGTTGCCGGACCAGGAGCCTGGAAGAAATAAGTTGCTGGCAGGCGACCAGTGAAGAAAGTTCGGTGGATCCAAGCCTGGATCGATGGAAGATGACACCTGAAAGCAGAGGGGACCAAGTTCGAGACTACTAGCCAGTAGTCAGTGGGCACCAGGAGGGCACCGGATGGTAGCCACCTCGACAAGGCGTGTGGGTGACGCTGGGCTCGGAGATCTCACGGACCAGGAGGCGTTGTCGGCGACCAGGAAGGAGGATCGAGCTGTCCCACGAAGATAGAAGCTGTCGGCGTCGCTGGACCCAGGATTGGGCAACAAAGCCTTGGCAAATTCAAGCCCACGCGGTGGACCTAAAATGGCGTCTGGAGTGGACCAGGAGGGTCCGGGGTGCTTCTCTTCAAGAAGGAAGCAAGGGCCAGTCTGGAGCAACCAGACCAGCAGCAGTGATGTCGTCGGGCGTCGTTCAGAAGGCCACAAGCCAGCCGGCTAGTAGCTAAACAACGCGGTGCACAGCAAACAGCAGAAGGGCCCCACGCAGATCGTGGAGATGCAGGGAGGCTGACCTTAGGTGCTGGAGCTGCGCAGGGTCGGGGCTTCTCGGACCCCAAAGCACTCACCCGTGGAGGACACGGTGGGCTTGCAGTAAAGATGTTGTGCAGTCTTGGCGATCGTCGGTCCCTCGAGGTCTCGTCGCACTCACGGTTCTCAGCTTTGCTGTAGAGGTGAGTAGAGGTCAGAGGTGCCAGGGAAGCCGGGTCTCGTCGAGCTGGGTCGTCGGATTCGTGATGAAGGACTTGCAGCAGACCGCAGTGTTCTTTAGGATGGTGCCTGCGGATGCAGGGTGACTACTCATTAGCCACAAGGGAGAATCTTGATGAAGAAATCTTGAAGTCCTTTCGCAGAAAGTCGTGTCTTGATTCCAAAGATGATCTAATTTGAACAGGGGGCCCGCTCCCATCTTTATACTAAAAAAGGGGGCTGACCCGGTGACTAGGTCCTGCCTATGGGTGGGACTAGGAGGGGGGTGGTTACACCCCTCTGCCATGCCGGACTTCCCCAGGCCAGGGGCTGGTGTGCCCCTGGAACTGGTTCAGACCGGCCTATGCGTAGTGAGCACCGGGGTGCCACTCAGCAGTCACCTTCCTGAAAAGCCCTGCCTACCCAGGATACACAAAACCATGTCTGGGACGGTGCTAGCACCGCTCCTGACAGGAAACCCTTTGTCCAGGCTCCCCTCGCTGGAAGGACTCCCAGCTACAGGGGGTCAGACTCGTGTCTGTGGTGGCAGCATCCATTTTGTGGAGCTGAGGCTTTAGTTAACTTTAACCGGTGTTCACAGTTACATACATGTCGTGTCCCTCTAGAAGGGTGGAATGCTAACCCCGTCGCCAGAATTGGCGAGGGGTTAGTATTCCAATTCGTATGACACCTTACTCGACATGTTTTGATAAAGCAATACCAAAGTTAGCATTTAACCGCGAGGATTATAATGCACTTAAGAGTATATGGTATGCGATATCATGGAACAACTATTAGGACTTGGTTCCGCAAGCTGCAGACAGGCTCAGCTCATGCCAGAGCACCATCTCACACGATTCCAAGCACTCTGCCTTCAGGATTGTCAAGGCCTGCCATAGGAGTGACTGATAGGAATCTGTGTGTCCATTTTAGGGTTAGGTATAGGTATACTATACCTACAGCAAAGGGTGATTACACGACTTTGCCCCAGCTGTCATGCAGCCAGTTGTGTCAAATTTAGGAGGCCAGCCAGGGGTGGCATAATACATGCTGCAGCCCCTGGCAGCCCTGGGTACACCCATGCCCTGAGTTACAGGGTCTGATAGGGTGGCCCAGTACCAATTGGAAATGCACCTAGGGTACATGGAATCCATTTTAAAGAGAGAGCAGTAGGCCTGGGGTCCGGATTGGCAGGGCCCCAGGTCGACTATGTCCAAAACCAGCTAAAACACAGGGCAAAAAGTTGGGGGCAACCATAGTCAGGAGGTACCTTCCTACACAACCCCCCCCCCCAAACGAAAGGAGATAAGGCTATCCTTGTCCAGGTAAGCCTCTATTACCTAAGTGGCCATATAAGGAAGGACCAGCTCTGGCTTGGTTTCCCCCTGTGTCATGGTCCACTAGGCAACCCCTCACCCTAAGGGTATCTGAGGGTCTCCACCATAGGGAATCTCTGTCTCTGGTGTGTCTTGGGAAAGAAGAAGGCTGATGCTGGGATGGAGTACTGAAGTGAGGCTCCTCTACCTTTGGGCTCAACTTCCTCCAATCACCATCCATCATGTGTGCCTTTCTTTCTTTAGCTGAGATGCACTGAGCTCTCAGGGTCAGCCTCTGGCTACCTAAAGCTGGAGGCTGAGTCCCTCTGTTTGGCGTACTGGAGGGACAGGTCAGGTTTGGGGTTTTTAGGCCCCAGGTTTGGCTGTGCCCAACAGTGTCCAGCTGGGGGAGTTCCCTAACTACTTTTAAGGGGGATCCCTCAGGAGTCTGTTCTATTTTCACTTGGCTAGGTTTACCAGCTTCAGTGATCCTAATCTGCTGATTAAGGGGTTCCTTTGGACAGGGGGCCCTTTGGGGTCCACCACTGGCCTCCCTGGTCTCTTCAGCCCTGGGCTGACTGAGGCAGGGTAGAGAGGTGCAGGTTACCTGCTCCAGACTGGGTCCCACCTGGGAAGGGTCCACTGCCATCAGGGGCTCTGCCAGGCTAGGCCTGACTACCTCTGGGGCAGTTCCTTCAACAGGGGTAGAGTCAGTTCCCTGAGGAGGCTGGCTCTCACCTAGTGTCTGGGAGGGGGAAGACTCTTCTTCCTCCTCAATGCTCTCTGTTTGAGTGGAGTGATCCATTGTTTCAGGCTTCACAACCTCACTATCTGTCTGAGTAGAGGCTGAGACCATTTCAACCTTGCCAACCTTTTCAGGAGGGCACTCAGTTTGTGTTTGGGCTGTGACTGTCACAGCCCTCCTATCCTGCTCCGGAAAGTCTGTCTGAGCCTGGGCAGTGGCTACCACTGCCCTTCCAACCTTTTCAGGGAGGAATGGTGCTTGGACTGGGGCTGTAGCTATTACTGCCCCACTAACCTGTCTGGATAGGCCTATCATTCTGGAATGAGTTTCTTGTTCCACCTCAGCCCATGCTGAGAGTTCCAGGTCATTCCCCAGTAAGCAATCTACAGGTAGGTTATCTGTCACTGCCACTCTCATGGGCCCTGTGACATTACCCCAGCTGAGCTTGACTACTGCCATGGGATGCCTTCTCTTCATTCCATGAATGTCTGTCACCTGATAAGTAAAACCAGGGGTCAGTTGAGCAGAGGGGACCAGATGGTCACTCACC
The DNA here is from genome assembly GCF_964263255.1 of Lissotriton vulgaris. NCBI lineage: Eukaryota > Metazoa > Chordata > Amphibia > Caudata > Salamandridae > Lissotriton > Lissotriton vulgaris. The sequence continues at coordinate 146,461,909 of NC_141697.1, read as the reverse complement.
ATGGTGAGGCTGGCCCCTGTGTCTCTGAATGCCTCAACTTTCTGACCATTCACTAAAACTTCTTGTCTATACTTTCCCAAAATGTGGGGTCCAGTAGTGAAGTTGGCAAACCCCATGCCAGTCTCACAGACAAGAGTGTGGTCAGGGAACCTGGCTAGGCCATAGTCCTCCTGATTGCCCAAAGTAATGCCCACCACATTCTTGGGGGCACTCCCACCACCTGGGGGATTACCACTAGTGGTAACAGGAGGTTTAGGAGTATTACCTGGGGGTATATTTCCCTTATTACCATTTTTAGGGCAACTGGCATCACTTTTGTAATGACCCACCTGTTTACAGGTATGGCAATAAGGTTTCTTCTGTTCTGAAGGAGTGTTCTGGGACCCACCACCCTTGTTGGAGTTTTGGGGCCCTTGGGAAGTCTTCTCTGTGGATTTATCCCCACCCTTCTCTTGAGGCTTGGTTGATTCCTTTTTCTGGTCACCACCCTGGTTTTTAGGCCTAACCCTGGTTCTGACCCATTTGTCTGCCCTCTTACCCAATTCCTGTGGAGAGGTCAACTCAGAGTCTACCAGGTGCTGATGTAATAGCTGGTTCTGACAATTATTTAAGATTTGCTCCCTCATAATTAGATTATACAATCCTTTAAAATCAGTAACCTTACTACCCAGTAGCCAGCCTTCAAAAGCCTTAGTGGCACAATCAACAAAGTCAGTCCAATCTTGAGACTGAGTTTTCTGGGTGTCTCTGAACAGCATCCTGTATTGTTCAGTGGTTAAACCAAACCCATCAACCAGTGTATTCTTCAAGATTTTGTAATTGTTAGCATCCTCCACCCTTGTGGTGAGGAGCTTATCTCTACCTTTACCATCAAAGGAGAGCCACAAGATAGCTGCCCACTGACTTTGGGGAACACCCTGCACAGTGCAGGCTCTCTCCAAAGCAGTAATCCATTTGTGGATGTCATCCCCTTCTTTAAAGGGGGGCACTATCTTATTCAGGTGCTTTGTATCAAAACTCCTTTCCCTATTGCTAGGTTTATTGCTGCCACCAGTGGGCTGTAGCCCACATAATTCTTGCTCTCTAGCAAGGGCAAGTCTCTCTTTGGCCAGGGCAAGTTCTTCCCTTTCAATCCTCAGTTTGATTGCCCTTTCTTCAGCTTTATACACTCTCCTCTTAGGGGAAGACATCCCTCTGTGAGAAGAGTTGAGAGAGCCATTGGTTCGAAAGGATCTGTTAGAGCCTCTTGATAGAGACCTAACTCGTCCATTCCCAATGTTAAGCTGACCTGAGAGTGGGCCCAGGGGTCCCCCAGTACCAAGCTCATGTCTGCTTAAGTTGGACCTGGTTAGTCTAATGACTTCTACCTGTCCCTTGTCTGCCTCATCCCCTGACAACTGGTCCTCATCCTCATCCTCAGCATCATCTGCTTCCTGGAGGGGATGGTCCTGGCTATCAAAGGGTCCCTGTAAGGAGGGCAAACTTCCTTCTGGATTAGAAGGGTCTGGGTTACCAGCCCTACTGGCATCATAAGCCTCTAAGAGACCAATCAGAAAGGAAGTGGTGGGGTTAGACCCCTGTTTTAGTTTCCTGAGAGTACACACTTGTCTCATCTCATGGAAGCTAAGAGCAGCATATTTTGAAGTAAGGACCTGTGGAGGGTCCACTGACACAAGGGGATACTCAGAGTTTCCTCCTTTGTCTGACATGCTGATTCTAGTGTGGTGTAAGTGATGCACCTACCTACACTATGTGTTTACCTACTGATCCCTTGCTAAGAGTTGCAGCCAAGGTGTGCTAAGCCTTGAGGAACTGCAACAGCTGGTTCAGTAGAACTCAGAGTATTCTAAGCTTAGTTATATGTACTAACAGTACTTATGTGATCTTTCAACAAGATATTCTTAGGATACGTGTGGTAAAACAACAGCAAGCTCAAATCCCAACCGCTGCTCACCAATGTGAGAAGGTGGCCTGATACGCAGTGCTCACTATTCTAGTGAACACTATGTATCAGTCCAGCAACCCTTATTGGTGATTGGTTGTAAGCCAACCTTATAGACCAGCTATCCTAGTAGCGTGGATACGAGCAGTCTAAGGCTAAAGACTCGAGAGGGCGTGTTAAGCCAGCTGTTATACCACACATATACCCCTTGAACACCAAGTGAAAGGACACCACACACGTGTTATGAAAATAAACAGTTATTTATTAAGAATCACAACAGCCCTGTACTCTTTATGAGGACAGGGCACTAAGCACAAACCAAAACTCTTACAAAAATACTTAAGTTAGCACAGTATATACAAATGCCCGAGGGGCACGGAAAACCATATACTCTGAAAGTGGAATGCGAAATTACTAGCAGGTAAGTACAGTACTAATAGGCTTTGGAATCGCTAGGACTTGACTATAGAATCGTTAGATTACTTCTAGGAGACCCAGGGGACTCGGGTGCAGTGTGTGCACTCTCACGCGAGATGCGGGACAAAGTCTATGGTAGCTAGAAATTGCAAAGTTAGTGTTCTCGGGCGAACCCGACCTGGTAGGGAGAAAACGAAAGTGGATCCTGACCCTTGGATAGTGAGGCCATGCTGGGGCACCGAAATGCCGAAGTTACCTAGCCCAGGGGCTGCAGCTGCATAGGACTCAAAAGACGTCGGGAATCCTCGTTGCCGGACCAGGAGCCTGGAAGAAAGAAGTTGCTGGCAGGCGACCAGTGAAGAAAGTTCGGTGGATCCAAGCCTGGATCGATGGAAGATGACACCTGAAAGCAGAGGGGACCAAGTTCGAGACTACTAGCCAGTAGTCATTGGGCACCAGGAGGGCACCGGATGGTAGCCACCTCGACAAGGCGAGTGGGTGACGCTGGGCTCGGAGATCTCACGGACCAGGAGGCGTTGTCGGCGACCAGGAAGGAGGATCGAGCTGTCCCACGAAGATAGAAGCTGTCGGCGTCGCTGGACCCAGGATTGGGCAACAAAGCCTTGGCAAATTCAAGCCCACGCGGTGGACCTAAAATGGCGTCTGGAGTGGACCAGGAGGGTCCGGGGTGCTTCTCTTCAAGAAGGAAGCAAGGGCCAGTCTGGAGCAACCAGACCAGCAGCAGTGATGTCGTCGGGCGTCGTTCAGAATGCCACAAGCCAGCCGGCTAGTAGCCAAACAATGCGGTGCACAGCAAACAGCAGAAGGGCCCCACGCAGATCGTGGAGATGCAGGGAGGCTGACCTTAGGTGCTGGAGCTGCGCAGGGTCGGGGCTTCTCGGACCCCAAAGCACTCACCCGTGGAGGACACGGTGGGCTTGCAGTAAAGATGTCGTGCAGTCTTGGCGATCGTCGGTCCCTCGAGGTCTCGTCGCACTCACGGTTCTCAGCTTTGCTGTAGAGGTGAGTAGAGGTAAGAGGTGCCAGGGAAGCCGGGTCTCGTCGAGCTGGGTCGTCGGATTCGTGATGAAGGACTTGCAGCAGACCGCAGTGTTCTTTAGGATGGTGCCTGCGGATGCAGGGTGACTACTCCTTAGCCACAAGGGAGAATCTTGATGAAGAAATCTTGAAGTCCTTTCGCAGAAAGTCGTGTCTTGATTCCAAAGATGATCTAATTTGAACAGGGGGCCCGCTCCCATCTTTATACTAAAAAAGGGGGCTGACCCGGTGACTAGGTCCTGCCTATGGGTGGGACTAGGAGGGGGGTGGTTACACCCCTCTGCCATGCCGGACTTCACCAGGCCAGGGGCTGGTGTGCCCCTGGAACTGGTTCAGACCGGCCTATGCGTAGTGAGCACCGGGGTGCCACTCAGCAGTCACCTTCCTGAAAAGCCCTGCCTACCCAGGATACACAAAACCATGTCTGGGACGGTGCTAGCACCGCCCCTGACAGGAAACCCTTTGTCCAGGCTCCCCTCGCTGGAAGGACTCCCAGCTACAGGGGGTCAGACTCGTGTCTATGGTGGCAGCATCCATTTTGTGGAGCTGAGGCTTTAGTTAACTTTAACCGGGGTTCACAGTTACATACATGTCGTGTCCCTCTAGAAGGGTGGAATGCTAACCCCGTCGCCAGAATTGGCGAGGGGTTAGTATTCCAATTCGTATGACACCTTACTCAACATGTTTTGATAAAGCAATACCAAAGTTAGCATTTAACCGCGAGGATTATAATGCACTTAAGAGTATATGGTATGCGATATCATGGAACAGCTATTAGGACTTGGTTCCGCAAGCTGCAGACAGGCTCAGCTCATGCCAGAGCACCATCTCACACGATTCCAAGCACTCTGCCTTCAGGATTGTCAAGGCCTGCCATAGGAGTGACTGATAGGAATCTGTGTGTCCATTTTAGGGTTAGGTATAGGTATACTATACCTACAGCAAAGGGTGATTACACGACTTTGCCCCAGCTGTCATGCAGCCAGTTGTGTCAAATTTAGGAGGCCAGCCAGGGGTGGCATAATACATGCTGCAGCCCCTGGCAGCCCTGGGTACACCTATGCCCTGAGTTACAGGGTCTGATAAGGTGGCCCAGTACCAATTGGAAATGCACCTAGGGTACATGGAATCCATTTTAAAGAGAGAGCAGTAGGCCTGGGGTCCGGATTGGCAGGGCCCCAGGTCGACTATGTCCAAAACCAGCTAAAACACAGGGCAAAAAGTTGGGGGCAACCATAGTCAGGAGGTACCTTCCTACATATACCTTAGGTATCCAGGGCATAGGTGTACCCAGGGCCAACCAGGGGCTGCAGCATGTATTATGCCACCCCTGGCTGGCCATCTAAAACTGACATAACTGGTTGCACGACAGCTGGGGCAAGGTGGTGTAATCACCATTTGCTTTAGATATAGTATTCCTATATCTAACCCTAAAATGGACACATGTATTCCTATCAGTCACTCCTATGGCAGGCCTTAACAATCCTGAAGGCAGAGTGCTTGGAATTATGTGAGATGGTACTCTGGCATGAGCTGAGCCCGTCTGCAGCTTGCGGAAGCAAGTCCTAATAGCTGTTCTATGATAACGCGTACCATATACTCTTAAGTGCATTATAATCCTCGCGGTTATTTGCTATCTTTGGTATCGCTTTATCAAAACATGTCGAGTAAGGTGTCATACGAATTGGAATACTAACCCTTCGCCAATTCTGGCGACGGGGTTAGCATTCCACCCTTCTAGAGGGACACGACATGTATGTAACTGTGAACCCCGGTTAAAGTTAACTCGAGCCTCAGCATCACAAAATGGATGCTGCCACCACAGACACAAGTCTGACCTCCTGCTGCTGGGAGTCATTCCAGTGAGGAGAGCTTGGACAAAGGGTTTCCTGTCAGGGGCGGTGCTAGCACCATCCCAGACAGGGTTTTTTTATGTATCCCAGGTAGGCAGAGCTGAGAAGGAAGGTGACTGCAAGTGGCACCCCGGTGCTCACAATGCATCTGCCGGTTTGAACCAGTTCCAGGGGCACACCAGGAGAGACCGGACAAAGGAGAGGGGTGTAACCACCCCCCTCCTGGTCCCACCCATGGGCAGGACCTAGTCACATGCCAACCCCTTTTTTTTAGAATGAAGATAGGAGCGGGCCCCCTTCCCAAAGTAGATAATTCTGAATCTTGACTACTTTCCACGAAAGAACTCTTGAACATTTCTGAAGACTCTCCCTTGTGGCTAAGGAGTAGCCACCCTGCACCAGCGAGCACCATCTAAGCGCATGCGGTTTGCTGCACGTCCATCCTCCGGATCAAGACTGCCCAGCTCGACGAGACCTGGATTCCCTGGCACCTCTGACCTCTACCTACATCATCAGCCCAGCTGAGATTCGTGGGTGTGACGAGACCTGAAGGGACCGGCCATCTTCAAAACTGCACGACGCTTATCCAGCACGACTGCCGAGGGACCCTCGAGTGGGTGCACTGGGGTAAGAGAAGCCCCAACCCCAAGCAGCATGAGCACTGAAGACCAGCCCCCCAGCATCCGCCAGATCTGCGTGGGCCCCTTTTGCTTCTGCGTTGCTTGCCACGTTGTCCGGTCACTTGCCCGTTGGCTAGTGACCCTCCAGACGACGTCCTACGTTTGTTTCACCGCTGGTCTAGCTCCTCTACACTAGCCCTTGTCTCCTCTTGAAGGGGAACTTCCTCGGACCCTCCTGGTCCACTCCAGACGCCATTTTGTGTCGCCACGTGGGCTTGCCGTAGCCAAGGCTTGTTGCCTCCTTCAACGGATCCAGCATCGCCAGCAGCAGACATCCGATGTGGGACAGCTCGTAGACCTCCAGCTTGGTCGACATCAGCGCCCTGGTCCGTGCAGCAGAAGAATCCAGTGTCACCTCTTCACCTGGCTGAGTGACCTTGTCCGGTGCCATCCTGGTGCCCACCTAATCACTGGCTAGTGATTCAGAACTCGTCCCCTCTGCTTACAGGTATCCTTCTTCACTGATCCGTCCCTGGATCAGCCCGGAACATCTTCACTGGCCGCCTGCCAGCAACTTACACTTCAGGCTCCTGGTTCTTCAACGAGGATTCCCGACGACACTTGAACCCTATGCCGCCGCAGCCCCTGGGCTAGGTAAACCGAGTACCACGGTGCTCCAGCGTAGAACCACTCTCTAAGTGTCTAGATCCACTTTCGTTTTTGACCTACCTATTTGGGTTTGCCCGATAACACTAACTTTGCATTTGCTAGTATCCATAGACTTTGTCCCGCATTGCGCGTGAGAGTTTCCACTCTGCATCCGGCGCCCCTAGGCCTCCTGCTTCTAATCTAAGGGTTCAGCATTGTAGGCCTAGCGACTCTAAAGTCCTTGAGAACTGTTACTTACCTGCTAGTGATTCGCATTCCACTTCCATAGTATATGGTTTTTCGTGCCCCTCGGGCATTTGTTTAAATTGTGCGACTTTCAGTATTTCTTTAAGAGTTTTGTATTGCGCTTAGCACCCTGTCCTCATAAAGAGTCCAGGGTTGTTGTGTTATAAATAAATATCCTTTTATTTTCATAACAACTTGTGTGGTGTCCTTTCACTTGGTGTTCAAGGGGTATATGTGATGGTATAACAGCTGGCTTAACACGTCCTCTAGAGTTTAGCCTAAAGACTGCTCTTGTCCATGCTACTAGGATAGCTGGTCTATAAGGTTGACTTACAACCAATCATCAATAAGGGTCGTTTGGTATGATAGACAGTGATCACTAGAATAGTGAGCACTATATATCAGGCCAACTTCTCACAGCGACGGCGGCCCTACTGCCTTGGGCGTGACGTTCCCTTGCAGGACATTTGTCCGGCAGCTACATGGGCCTCGTTCCACAGGTTTACCAAACACTACTGCCTTGACAGTCGGTCCGGAGAGATGGCTTCTTTTGCGGTTCTGTGCTCTGTGACTTTCTGGTGTAATCTTGTTCGCAGACCCATCACTGGGGTTGGTATTGTTGAGGTATCTATTCTAAGGTAAGGAATCTAACACGAACGTGTCTTTTTCAGATGCACAAGTCACTACTTGTGTAACGATATATCTGTAAGAGACATTAGTTAGTGATAGATTCCTTACCGCCCCACCTGTCTTCCCCATTCTGCGAACTGATTACTAGGGTTAAGGTCATCCCTTTTAGGGCCCTAGGTTTATACACCAATGGTCAGTATCTAGCATGGCTCTGCGTTTCGGGGCGGAAAGTCGTGAAAAGAACTGACGTCAGCTCGCATGGGTTGTAACTAAGTACCCTCGGTGACGTCATCTCTGCGCTCACGACGCCAGTGACGGACGCGGAGCCGCACGACGCTACCTACTGATGCGCAGGGGTACTGATAAGCAAAACTTTCCGGATCCAGTCTGATGCCCGGGGAATATTCTAAGGCAAGGAATCTATCACTATCTAATGTCTCTATATCGTTACACAAGTAGTAACTCGTGCATTCGTGCCAAATCCAATATTTGTTTTGAAAAAATGCATTTCTAGTAGCTATCACTTCAGGCATTAACGTTGGAAGAACCTTTCCTCCAGCTACCTGGGGACAAAATAGTTCTCCGAACAAATACTCATTTTCTCCCTAAAGTCTTTTCACCTTTTCATATTAATCAGTCAATTGAATGGCCTGTCTTCTTTCCACAACCAGAGTCTGTTGCAGAAAAGGCTTTACATACATTGAATGTGCAACTAACTTTGGTGCACTACATTGATAGAATGAACCTTTTAGGAAGACTAAGCAATTATTTAACGCTTTTTACCTCCTCACACTGGAAATGCTATTTCAAAAAGTGGAATTTCAAGATGGCTAGTAAAATGGATCCAATCTTGTTATGCTAAAGCAAAAAGACTTTTACCTATTACCCCTAAAGCTCACTCTACTCTTAAAAAATATGCTTGTATGGCATTTCTAGGCAATATTCCCCTTGCTGACATTGGCAAAGCCGCAACATGGTCCATACCTTCACAAAACATTATTGTGTGGATATACTAGCATGTTAACAAGTCAGTGTTGGCCGATCAGTACTACAGACTCTCTTTCTAACAACTGCAATCCCACAGGCTAGCCACCGCTTCAGGAGAGGGACTACTTTACAATTGATGCACAGCACGTGTGTCTACAACTCACATGCCTAAGGCCATACCTAAGGTAAATCTATGGATAGTTTCTGTTTGTCAGCCATTACATCTTCCCAAATCCCATTGTCTACAGAGCTCTTATAATTGAGATGCCCCTCAAGGAAAACAAACGAGTAGAAATAGTAGTGGATTTGTGTTTTTTAATGTTCCCTGTCACCTCTCAGCTGTGCCACTGTTTTAACAATCATGAGAGGGATTAGAGATCACCAATGCTTTTCCCACTTCTTCTGTCTATCCTTTGGTGCTTGGTGATTTTTATAGTGACTGCCCTTGTGCTCTGTGTAACAGAGTATTAAGTACTTGCCTGAGGCCACAATTCCTCAGTAAAACCATGGCAGACATAAACTCAAATGCCCACTCCGTATGGCTGCTGAGCCTGAATGTGGTGATATTTTGATGGCTAGATCTCCTTTAGATCTTCACTGGTCCTTTCGTGGTTTCAGGTGTGCATAGTCAAGCTGGTTCTCATTGCTCACAGCAGCACTCTGTCTGTCTTTCACTGCAGCTCCTCGCAAACTCTCCCCACTCATCTGTCTCTTCTCTATCCTCTCCAACTCCCCCACACTCCAGGCCCAAGAATGCAAAGCTTTTTCTCCTTTTCATTATAAGTCAATTCTGGCTTCAGTCTGTAATTTCCGAGCTACGGTCTTCAGCATGCTCACAGTTCAAACTAGTGTCTCCTTGACTGTGCAGTTGTATATGTGCAAATGGATCTTTTGGAGTTTATCCAACTGGAAGTCTACAGATCAACTGATCACTTCTGTGCCCCTAGCAACTATCTAAATTCTTTGCAGGGAAAATTCCTTGCAGAGAAACAGAGAGCCTAAGAGTTCCCAGGAAGGACTGAAGTGCCAGACCATTGAATTCCATTGCTCATAGTGTTAATGTTATAGAAAATCTAGTACCTAATGCAACAGAACTATATCTTAGTCCTAAAAGGCTCAAATTCCTTCTTCAATATTCTTATCTTAAATGCTCCTTTTACTTTTTCTTCTTTGAAAATGTCCCTCCTGCTGGACATTCAGTGTATTGTAGTGTTTTTATTATTTTATTATAGCAGGATTTCTAACCTAGTGCTGTGGAAATTAAGCTTTGACAGCTTAACTACTTGTGGAGAGTTTACTGCCACAAAGAGCAACTTGGTTAGATAATAGAAGTGCAGTAATATTGATGGCCCTGGATTACTAGTGGTGAACCGAAGTACCCATCAAGGTTCACCCCGATAACCATGGACTGCTGCAGGACCACAAGAAATACCTCCTATTCCTTGACTGCAAAGAGTTCTTGAAAGACAGCACGGGAGGCTTGCTTATTAGGCGTAGGAGAGGTTCAACAGCCCTTGATATGCTCTTAAATATTGCCAAAATAAAGATTACAAGCTAAGAACAGGCTTTTTCTAGCATTAAAATCATGTTATTTTCCTGGGTATATTCACAAATAACATTTATGGCTGTTCATTTTTGCCTTAAAATTAAATATTGGTTTGTAGTCCGCATTGGCATTTTTTTGTTTACTTGCACTTTTTGATCTTTTCTTTTGTATTTTTCCTAGGATCATTATCTTGAACATCAGCTAAAAGGTACAGTAAGCAAGATGGAAAAAGCAAAGGGTAACTCAACAGGTTAGTGAGTAATTCCTTTTGTTACAACTTGTTTTTGAATGAAGTAATGTATACAGAAAAACTTTAACTTTTTAAAAGTTTTGTATGAACTTGTTCTCCTACATTGGATTGTCTGCAACTACACATTTTCGACTTTATTTGGATTCTCAATGTTAGACTGTGTTAGTGATGTCACAGACTATATACCTATTTGTCAACAACTTAAATATCTATTCTGAGCCTTGAAAAGGAATTTGGACACTTCCTGTCCACACCTTTTTTGTGAACTATACACATTCCGAGGTTTTCTATATCCTAGATTCATTCTCTCACTTACTATCTTTTCTCCTTAGCAGTGAGTTTTAAAACATGCAGGGAATTTTCTTTCTTCTATTTTCCTCTGGAATCTTGGTAGAGGAAACATTTAATGTTACTGCTGAAGGATGATAGCTGCCAGTGACAATCATGACTTGCATGAGTGTGTATGTACTTTCCAGGTACTTCCCTTCCATTTTAAGAAGGTTCCAACATCTTTTCTCACACTTAGCAAGGGAGAACATGAATAGCCTTTATCTGCCTAATTCTGAAGTTCTACAACTTCAATATTGTCTTGAACCTGAGAGAATTCCAAAAGGTTCTGTTAAGGCATCAGGAGCAACAGTTAAAGGTGAAGAGTTCATCAGAGATCATGGATTTATTATGCCATAATCATTTTGCTCCAGTGAGACCCTACTTGGTACTGAAAAAGAAAAAAGTAAGTGCTCCCAGACAAATTGGAAGGAAGTGACAGACATCTTCTAATATACAACATGAGGTCTTGAGTTGCTGAGCCTGTATTGACAAAATCAAGCTTTGACAAAATCTATCAATGACTTCAAGATGTAAATGGATGATGTATACTTTATTCATACAACGCTACCAATCCAGCTATGCTGGATTCAGTGGTCTTCAACCCGGGTTAAATAGTACACTGGTGGCTTCCCTGCTCCAATCTCTGCTAAAGAGGAAAACATTTATTAGCCAAATTGAAAGTAATTTTTTTGTAAACTGTCTGCACTTTTCGTTGGACTCGCAGATGCCAGCCTGGCTAGATGCACTCAGTATTTGTTGTAAAATAGAACTTTTTCAGGCGTCGTTTTCTAGAAATGTAGCAATTTAGTAAATGACTTGACAAATAGATTCTGATTCCTTGACCAAAATATTGTGTGACCTGTAATTATGTTGATGCTGTTGATTGAACTGTGGCTGTGGCCATAAAGATCAGAAGGCATTCTTGCACAGTAAGCATGAGAGATAATACGTTTTCTCTTCATTGGCAAAACTCAGTTATGAACAATTGCAACTGATCTGTTTATCTATTTTATGATAGTGAAATGTGTTGAAATTATCAGTCCATAGTGAAGCTATTACACAAATTAACATATAACAGCTTATGTTTTGTGATTTCACTAACTTACTGCTTGATAAAAACATTAACAGCATTAGAACAAAAGGTAAATTTGGAATTTGGTCTTTGTTGCAAGCATGACTGTCCATACACATGCCCTGCATACTCCTGCCATCTAGTGTTGGACTCTGACGTTTCTAACTTGTTTTTCCTCAAAAAAAGTCTTTGTCACAAGATGGTCGGTGACTCCTCCATCTGTTCACAGTGCGCATGGGCACCAACTCCATCTTAGATTGTTTTTTGCCCATCAGATGAGTGAGTGTATGGAATGTGGAGTAGAACGAGCATAGTTTGGTGCACCATGCACTCTGTGTATTGTGAACAGGGGAATAAGAAAGACATCTGAAGTGATTACAAGCTTCTAGAGGAGGGTGGGTGCATTTTTATTTTCTTTATTTATTTGAAAAAATGTATATAGCACGGACATGACCCGTAAGGCTATCAGAGTACTGTACAAAGAAGCAGTGGGAATAGGAAGGTAAAGGCATAAACATAACAACATAAAGGAACTCAACAAGCAAAATACAAGAGAAGAGCAACCAATGTAAAGTAACAAAAGAGCAACCAATCCTATGGTGCATGTAGAGCAGGCTTCTCCAATGAGTAGCTTGTGAGCTACTGGTAGTTCTCCAGGTACCTAGGAGTAGCTCTCCTGTGTGCATCCAAGGCCACTAAACTAGAAGCTTTTGCTTAGCTGAATTAATATATGTATATCAAAATTGAAAAGTGTTTATTTGAGACAAAAATGTGTGTATTTTTAGAACCCCTAAGCGTATTACTCATTTTCATTGTTTGTATCTGCGCACCTTTTCTTGTAAAAACATGGAGCAGCTGCTTGCAGCCACTCTGTGTTTTCACAGTGCAAGCAGCAGCCCACCTGCACTTTTGAAGGGGATTAAAGATCCCCTTGCAGACAGGTGCAGTCAGTGACTGCACCAGCCTGCAATGGGATGTCACGGGGGGGTCCATAGCACCCTTTTCCCACCCCCTCCAGAATGCTGCTCTCAGGGAGCACACTCAAGTGGGCTGCCTAGAAGTTGGCACACTGTGAGTGCGCTCCCAGAGAGCTGCTTTGCCTCTGCTCCTACATCTGAAATATGGCACGAGTGCAGAGGCAAAATAATTTACATAGGATATGCCCCTATGCAAATTAGGGAACACCCCCTGAAGGCAGTGCTGACTTTTTAACTGTACTAGTGCTATTGGTATTACAGAAGGGGATACACAGTTTTCTGCACCCTTTTCTGTAATACCAAAGCACCCCGGGGGTGCCCAAAGCGGGCTCAAATGACTCTTGTGCCCCCCATGGCACTTACTGTAAGACAGCACTTGGTGTTTGAAAGACTTATTACTAAAACGTTTACTTTTGTGCTGGGGATGTCGCAGCTATGACTGTTATGCATTACTCAGATAGAGGCGTAAGAAATTGACAAATCATGTTGTTTACGTGACTGCTGACAACCTTGCTTGATGCACCGAGGTGATCACTGATGCTAATCTTGCAAAGGGTATCTGAAAGAAACACGTTGCTGTTAGATTCCTTACCTTAGAATATCCCCAGGCGTCAGACTGGATCCGGAAAGTTTTCGTCAGCAGTACCACTTGCGCGTCGGTAGGCGTCATCTGCCCCACACTCCATCCCTCCCCCGCCCCACACCATCCCTCGCCCACACTCCATCCCTCGCCCACACTCCATCCCTCGCCAACACTTGCCCTGGCTCTATCTCTCACCCTGCCTCTATCTCTCGCCCTCCCTCTATCTATCTATCGCCCTCACTATCCATCGCATCACCACAGCATCACTCAGGGGCACCACAACATCACTATGCGCTACCACAGCATCACTGAACGCCACAGCATCACTCTGTGCAACCATTCAACAACAACTGATTCAAATATATTCTCTCAATGTTTCGACAGTGCTGGTTGATTGTAAGATGATGCGAGTGCTTTTATGATGGAAACTGATTTTACACTAGTATAAACATGTGAAATTTGCTGAGCAGGTCCACTGTTAGAGTAAATCTCAAACTACATGCCAGCCTCAAACTACATGCCAGCATTCAGTTGCGACAGTCAAGCTACTTTACGGCAAGGCTAGCGGAGTACAGTATGCATTTCTAAATTACGTTCCTTCTCTTCAATGGCAAAGAATAACAGAACAAACCATATTCCCACAGGAGTATCCCCTCGGTAGCTCACTTTACTACACTTTTCTAAAAGGTACAATAGACCAGGGCTAGCATAATGAGATCACTTTGACTATTGGATTCTGATACATTTCGACCCTGTACAGCATTCAGCTGCCTTTTGGCTAGGTTTGTGCAACAGGGGCGTTCTGGATCCGTTGGAGCCGTCTCAGGAGTTTGGCCGAGGCTCCTGCATAGAGGGCGTTTCCATAGTCCAACCTGCTGCTGACGAGGGCCTGGGTGACCGTTCTTCTAGTTTCAGTGGGGATCCACTTGTAGATCCTGCGGAGCATGCGGAAGGTGTTGAAGCAGGGGAAGGAGACAGCGTTGACCTGTTTAGTCATGGAGAGGGTGGAGTCGAGGATGACCCCTAGGTTGCGTGCATGGTCAGTGGGTGTTGGGCGGTTCCCAGTGTGGTCGGCCACCAGGAGTGGATCCGAGGATGAGGACCTCCGTCTTGTCCGAGTTCAGCTTTAGTCGTCTGTTCCTCATCCATTCAGCGACAGCCTTCATTCCTTCGTGAAGGTTGGTTTTGGCGGAGTGGGGGTCCTTGGTGAGGGAGAGGATCAGCTGGGTGTCATTGGCGTAGGAGATGATGTTGAGGTCGTGCCGACGGGCGACGTGGGCAAGTGGTACCATGCAGATGTTAAACAGAGTTGGGCTGAGGGATGAGCCCTGGGGTAAGCCGCAGATGATCTCTGTGGCTTCAGGGCAGAAGGTGGAAAGGCGGACGCCTTGTGTTCTGCCGGGGAGGAAGGAGGTGGCCCAGTCCAGGGCCTTCTCTTGAATCCCGGTGTTGTGGAGGTGTGTTTGTAGTGTGTGGTGGCAGACCGTGTCGAAGGCGGCTGACCGGTCAAGGAGGGTGAGGGCCGCAGTTTTTCTGTTGTCCAGCATGGACTTGATGTCATCGGTGGCGGCGATGAGGGTAGACTCGGTGCTGTGGTTGCTGCGGACCCCGGACTGGGAAGGGTCCAGGATGTTGTTCTCTACTCGAGGTAGCGGGTCAATTGTTCATTGACAGTCTTCTCGATGACCTTTGCCGGGAACGGGAGCAGGGAGATGGGCCGAAAGTTCTTGAGATCCTTGGGGTCCGCCTTGGGTTTCTTGAGTAAGGCGTTGCTCTCGGCGTGCTTCCAGCTCTCCGGGAAGGTTGCTGTCTCGATGGAGGTGTTGAATACTTTCCGGAGATATGGTGCGATGGCTGTGCTTGCTTTGTTGAAGATGTGGTGTGGGCATGGGTCTGACGGAGATCCGGAGTGGATGGTGTTCATGATCTTGATGGTGTCGTTGTCGTTTATGTTGGTCCAGCAGAGGTGATGGTAACCAGAAAAGCAGTGTTTAAGGTCAAGAGTCTGAGAGGACAAGTATGTAGTAGCTCGAAAACGAGAACACATAAAGTAAGTTAAGACCAGATTCAAGTCCCACTGGGGCATTACGAACGGAATAGGAGCAAAGAGGTGAGTAATGCCCTTAAGAAATCTATATACAATAGTGGACATGAAAAGAGAAGGCTGATCAGGTAGTCGAAGAAAGGCCGAAATGGCTGAAAGATAGCCTTTAAAGGTGCCCAGAGAAGAGCCCTGCGGGGCAAAAGAAAGAATGAAGAAGAAAACCTCCGAAAGGGGTTCCACAGCCTTTGGTGTGCACCATGCCACAAATTTGTTCCATCTACAGGAGTATACCGGCAGTGGAGGGACGCCTGGCTAACAAAATGACATTACAGACTTCGGGAGAAAGGTCAAAAGCTGTCTACTGTCATCGCTCAATCTCCACGCGAGTAGGTGGAGGCTGGACAGGTTTGGGTGGAGGACCGTACCCTGCTGCTATGACAGAAGATCCTCATGAAGAGGCAGTCTGATGGCCAAGGGCAAGAGCTCGGGATACCAGACTCTTCGTGCCCAGTCCGGAGTCACAAGGAGGACTTAGGCCCGATCGCGCTTGATCTTCTTCAGCACTCTGGGTAGAAGTGGTAAAGGCGTACAGAAGAACGTAATTCCACTCGCGACAAAAAGAATAGACGATCAAGTGCTGCCTTGGAAATTCCAAAGTGCATTTTCTCTTCGGTGGCGAACAGATCTAACCAAGGCTCTCCCCACTGATGAAAGAGACCTTGCAACACCTCCGAGTGAAGACACCATTTGCGATCCATCATGCACCGACGGGTGAGTTCGTCTGCCCTGGGGTTCAGGGAACTTGCCAGTTGTTGAACCACCAGTGACATGCCCTGATGTTCCGGCACATCCAGAGGCAGATAGCCTCTTGACATAGGGTCCACAACACCACCCCACCTTGTTTGATGTACTACCACATGGAGGTGGTGGTGTACGTGAACACCTGCACTACTCCCTTGACAGAAGGAGGGAATGTTTTCAGTGCAAGACGGATTGCCATGAGCTCCAGAAGGTTGATGTGGAGCCCGGACTCCTCAGGAAACCAGAGGCCTCTGATCTCCGCCTCACCCATGTGGCCGCCCCATCCCAGAAGTGATGCATCACCACTGTGAAATCTGGTTGTGGAAGGGAGAGGGATCTGCCATTGACCCAATCCTGGTTTGTGAGCCACCACAGCAGTTGGCGCGCAGTGCTCCCTGAGATCTGGGCGCAATCGGAAAAATTCCCCTGATGCTCTGCCCACTGGAATTTCAGGTCTCACTACAGAGCCCGCATATGCCATCTGGCATGATCCCCCAGCAGGAGGCAGGAGGCCGGAGGCCATGAGGCCCCAGCAGCCTCATTGTCATTCTGACCAAAACCCGGGATAGAGGCTGACTGATCGGAATTATAACCCGAATATTCCGGACTCGCTGCTCGGGAGGATAGGCCCAAAACTAAGTCGTATCCAGAACCACTCTGATGAAGAGGAGCTTCTGAGAGGGAGACAGGTGTGACTGCACCACGTTGATAGAGAACCCCAGCGAATGCAGGTCGTCTGCCGTAGTCTGGAGGAGGGAGAGGACAGGGGCGCTGGTAAGGCCAAAGGGGAGCATGGTAAACTGAAAGGGCTCATGGCCTGCCGTGAACCGTAGAGAATGCCTGTGGGCTGGCAGAATGGGAATGTGGAAATAGGCATCTTGCAAGTCGACACTACTATCCAGTCTCCAGGGTCGAGGACAGACAGAACCTGAGCCAAAGTCAACATCTTGAACTTATCCTTCCAGAGGAAGCGGTTGGCGTCCCTGAGGTCTAACGCCTGATCCTCGACATCCCTCGCCGCAGCCACATCACACTCCACCTGAAAGACCTGTACTGGCTCCCGGTCAACAAGAGGATAACCTTCAAGCTCCTCACCCATGCACACAAGGCACTCCACAACACCGGACTCAACTGACGACTCAGCTTCTACACTCCCACCCGCCAGCTCCGCTCTGCTGACCTTGCCCTCGCCACAGTCCCCTGCTTCCGATGAGCGACCTCCGGCGGCAGATCATTCTCCCACCTCGCCGCCAAGACCTGGAACACACTCCCCCATCCACCTACGGCAGACCCAAGACCTGCTGACCTTCAGAAATCTCCTCAAGACCTGGCTTTTCGAGCAGTAGCAGCATTCCCCACTCCAGCACCTTGAGACCCTCACAGGTGAGTAGTGTGCTTTACAAATGATATCATTGATTGTCTGATTGATTGGTGATGGGAGGTCGTCATTACGAATTCCACAGCACCATGATGGCTCCACTGAAGACTGAGAAGTTTGATATCAAACTTCTCAGCACATTAAACCCACACTGATGCCAGTATGAGATTTAATGTAAAATCCACCAGAGGGATCTTAGAGATGCCCCCTGAAACCTAACCTACAATCTACGTTTGGACTGAGAGGCTGCCTAGGCTGAAACACAGCAGACATGTTGCTGGACCCCTGGGTAGAGAGCCCCCCTCTCTCCTGGGCCTGCAACAATGCACATACTGGGTGAGGTGCTAGGTCTCCTCCCCCAGGATGGGCAGGGGGAAGCTTCAAAGGCCTGCCGCCTCTATGAGCTTTTCCAGACCATTTGCTGTACCCAGCAACTGCCCCCCCCCCCCCCCCCCCCCCCCCCCAGTTCTCACCCCCCTCTGGTGGGAAGACTGGCGGGGAACCCTATGTCAGGAAGGGAGGTGTGCCAGCCTGTGCCAACCCCACCCCTCAGGTGGGAGAGGCGAGGTGAAGCACGACCCCGGGCTCCGGCCATCTTGAAGATGGGGAGCACTGCCCAATCACAGCTAGGCACCTGCCCCCCCCTCCCACAGGAGAGGAGCAGACTAGGGGGTGCACCCACCCCAGGACAGGGACCTATTGGTCCCTTCCCTTGCCCTACCTGTAAGGCCCCTAAATTCAGTATTTAGGGGCACCCTGAACCTTCCTTCCTCAGATCCCGATAAGAAAAGAAGAAAGAAGATCAAGAAGAAAAAGAAGACCCGCCGTGCAGCTGCTAACAACAGAACAACACCAACTGACTTGGCCCCAGCCCTAACGGCCTCTTGATCCTGGAACCTGCTTCTGCTTAATCCCGGCAACTCCTGCAAACAGCAACCTTGGATAACCCGGAGGACCTGCCTGCGTTGACCCTCTAACAGACTGGGACTCCCCTGAGCAGAGGCTCTGCTCCAACAGCAACACCCCTGGTGCCAGCCAGGAACCGCGAATCCAGCCCACTCTGCACCCGCCAAGCCCAGCCCGTGCCCGAGTGATCCAAGACCACGAGGATGTCCCCCTGGCGACTGGGACCCGAAGTCCAGTGCCCAAGGAACCTCCTCGACGACCCGAACAAGGCCTGCAGCCTCAGAACCCGGGACCTACCCCCAACCGCGACCAGCTGAGGGTAAGCTTGCCCGAGGCCAAAAGACAACCCGGCGCTAACCTTTCGCTTGTGCCTTCCTTTGGGGTACCTACCTCTTCTCCAGGATCCCAACTTACCTCTCGAAGTGGTGGTCGCACCTGAAGAATCTCCGTCCCGAGCCTGCAGCTTTTGTTCCCTTTTTAACGTTCCCATTGGCTAACATTGAGCGCCCGTCTGCTCAAAAGCACCCTTTACCCAGCCGCCCGAGTGCCGCTGGAAGTGCAACCACTACCCTCCTCTACTTCCTCACTTGCCCTGAGTAAGTGACCAGGAGCTCAGCTCCCACAGCCGCTTGGCCTGCTTGCTTGCAGCCACCAAGCGAAGGCCCTCTACCCTCGTTTGGATTGCATCGGGCCTACTCTCTCTGCACCCGGCTGCCCCTGTGCCGCTGAGGGTGTACCTACTGTACCTTTCCGCCCCGGGGAGACGCCTGAGTCGATGCCCAGAACCTTAACTTCACCAGTTGATTACTCACCTGGAAACTTCCTGCCATTGGATAACATTGACTGGTTTGACTTGAAAAATCTAAGTGTGAAGTTTTGAAACTAAAATAATCCTCTAAAATCCGCCGAGTAACGAAAACCGAGTTACTCACCTGGAATCGGGAGAGGAGCCAGTACTGTACCTTTCAGCCCAGTACTGAACCACAAGAGTGGTTTTACCTATACTTACCCATAACCTGAATTTTCTCCCATAGGAAACCATTGACTGTTTTTCTCTGAAATTTCTTCTGTCTACTTTTGAAATTACAAATATTCCTTAAAAATCGTACCAAATACTGAAACTTAATTACTTACCTGTCTTAGGTAGAGACCCCAGTACTGAACCTAGGAGTCCAGTCCTAGATTACTAAAGTAACGAGAACCTACTTTACCTGTGACTTGAATTTCCTTCCGTAGGATAACATTGCTAGTCTTTTCACTGAAAGTGTCATCCTTTAAAATACCTTTTTATTCCTTAAAAATCATTATAATACCTAAAACGTTTTTACTAAATTGTTTTCAGCTTAGACCCCAGGACTCAATCCAGGATCCAGTCCTGGAGTTACAAAAGTAATCTATAAAGTAATCAGCTGCATTTATGTAGAAAACCCCATTGAGCTCAATGTTAAATTATGTTTAGAATTGGTAGCCTGCAACCACTGTACCTATTGTGTTTACAAAGTTTATTGCCTCTTTGCAAAGTAATTAATTGAGAGTGCTCATATTGAGAAAAGTATATTTTGATACCTGTTGGTTCTAAAATAAAACAACTATATCTTTTGATATAAAAACAATTGGCCTAGAGTTCAGTTCTTGAGTGTGTGAAACCTTTTGCTGACTGAGTGTGTACAACAAATGCTTTACACTGTCCTCTGGTATTGCCTTACTGCTCGACCAAGCTACCACTTTAGAGAGTAAGATCACACCTAACTTTAACCTCTGTCACACCTCTGGGGATTGTGGACTCTATACACACTGTACCTTACTTTGGTTCAGTATGTTCGAGGCATGTGGGCTGCTGAATTCATATCTGTGCATAGATCGCCGCCTAGTGTTGGGTCCGGATGATTGCACATTGTTGTCCTGGAAGAGTCTTCGAAGTATCACGAGATAGGTGGCTCCTCCCGTGGACTACAGTGCGCATGGGCATCGCCTCCATCCCCAGATTGTTTTTTTCCGCCATTGGGTTCGGATGTGTTTCGGTTCCCTCTTTCGGAATCGATAGTTGTAAAACTTTTCTAACTCGAGACCAAAAGGTCTTTAGGCTGGGCGTCGGTATCGTTTCGTTCGGGTTTTGTCCGTTTTCAGCTCCGAACTCTTGCTACCCATCCGCGTGCTCTCGGCGCGGACGGGCCTACTCGACGCTCCAGACATGGAACGAACTCCGTTCAAAAGGTGCCCGGTGTGCACCTCCAAGTATTCACACCTCGATGTGCACCCTGTGTGCAACAAATTTTTGTCACCGGACCATGATGAGGCCAGGTGTATGGCCTGCTCGAAGTTCCTGTGTAAGAAAACCCTCAAGATTCGTCGGGCCGCTAGACTTCAGGCCCAGTTATCGGCAACCTCGGCGCCCCCGCCGGACGACATCTTCGAAGAGTCTGTTGAAGACGACGATGTCATGCGGGTTTCGGACTCTAGCCCCGCGTCTGAAGGGGATGCCTACGACGCGGGAGACGAGGACTTTGACGAAGCAAGCGACGAGGTAGGGGACGACGATGGGGCCATTGCCACCGTGGGGGATAGCTCAGAGGAAGAGCATCCCCAGACTGACTCAGGGGTCAACCCCCTTCATGCGGCCCAGGTCGAGGGATTGCCTTCGGGCCTTACCCAAGACCTCGTTACTCGTCCAGCAGCCCCGCCTCCGGGCCCGGTCACGGACATTTCTAATGTGCCACTCCCGTTGACAAAAACGAAAGTGAAGCCATTGGGATCCACTCCTCCGGTTTCGAAACCGAAAGTGAAAGCTGCACTGGTGCAGAAGGCTCTGGAGGCATCGACTTCCAAGAAATTCAAAATGGCCGACCTCAAGAGCCGTGCCAAGATGGCCGACCCGAGGGCCTCGGGGTCGACGCCGAAAACGAAGTCGACCGACGCGGCCGCGTCGGCGCCGAAGGTGGTCGAGGTCGATGACCCGAAGAAAGCTTCGAAGAAGCGTCAAAGCGATTCCACGGCTCCGCCCGTCGGGGACAAGGAACGTGAAGTGTCGGCTCCAAAGGCGGTGCCTCTCGTAGACCCGACTCCCGACTCGGGGAGATCGCTCGAGCCGTCAAGCCCTCCCCGGCCTTGACGAAGAAGGTCGCGGAGTCCCTGCAGCGGATTCGGAAGGACGCTGTGGTTCCCGAAACGGGGGATGTGGTGCCGAAGCACACAACAAAGCCCACAAAGGAGCAAACGCCTATCCGCTTCACCCTGCCGCCGAAGTCGACGCCGAAGGCTTTCGCTCCGAAGCATGGGGCAGGTGTGCCCTCGAAGCAGGCGTCGACGCCCAAACCAGCACTGGTGGTGTCGAAGCCTCGGCTCCAGCCGCTTACGGAGGAAGAGCGTCGAGAGGTCATCATCGACGCCAATACCGGGAAACTTGTCTCTCCTCAAGAGGAAAATCACCACGGAGCCGGTGTTGGAACATTTTCGTATTCCTCTCAAAAACAAGAAGGACTCTGCGGGTACTTCGGCCCCGATAGAGCCTGCCTCCCCACAGGCCCAAGAACATTCGCCAACGCGTTCCAACGCAGGGGATGGTGACGATGAGGAGGACGAATACAACTATCCGGCGTACTCGGATCCGGAGGAGGAACATGAGCCTTGGTCTGCCGGAGGCGACCCGGACGACCCGCAATCGGGTCAGGAACCGCAGCTCTTTGCGGCGAAGACCTCACCAACGGAGGACTCGGCGGCCTTCAACGCTTTGATCGAGCGAGCTGCAGCTAACCATAATGTCGAGCTGCATTCAGATCCTGTGGATGTGGACTTTTTATTTGACACTTTCTCTGTGGCTGAAAAGTCAGTCAAGACATTGCCAATGCTCAAGGGAGTGCTAAAGCACGCGACTGAGGTCTTCAAAGAGCCCACTCGGGCGCGAGTCATCAATCCTCGCATTGACAAAAAATATAAGGCAGCGCCCTCGGATCCAACATATATCAAGGGACACTTGCCACTGGACTCGTTGGTGGTATCCAACGCACGCAAGAGGGCGAACTCGCAGACCACTGGTGACGCTCCTCCCCCAGACAAAGAGTCTAAAATATTTGAGGCCTCAGGGAAACGGATTGATGCACAGGCAGCTAACATTTGGCGAATCTCAAACACGCAGGCCCTACTTGCACGCTACGATAGGGCTCATTGTGACACCCTTGAAACACTGCTGCAACACTTGCCTGACCAGTACAAGGAGGCAGGGGAAATGTTAATTCAGGAAGGAAAGCTCATCACAAACGCTTCCATCAAATGTGCGCTGGACGTGGCTGATACAGCCTCCAGGGCAATCAACACTAGTGTGTTGCTGAGGAGGCATGCATGGCTTAGGATATCAGGTTTCAAACCGGATATACAAACAACAATCCTGAACCAAACCGTGAATCCTGACCACCTGTTCGGCCCTGAGGTGGATGCGACACTGGAAAAAATGAAGAAATACACAGACACTGCTAAATCTATGGGGGCCCTCCAGTCTCAGCAGTTTCGGGGTGGTTCCTTTCGCCGCTCAAATACCAGAGGCACCTCAAGGGGTCAGGCATCGCAGTCCACACAGTATTATAAAAGTAATACCCAGACCTCATACACCAACAAGGGTAGAGGTGGCTACAGAGGCAACAACATCAAAGGCAGGGGACGTGGAAACAACAGCTCCAGGTCCACCACCGCCAACAAGCAGTGACGCCTTGTCACTGCCCCCCGACCACACAACACCGGTCGGGGGGAGACTCCAGCAGTTCCTGCCCGCGTGGAAATCCATCACCACGGACAGGTGGGTCAAGTCTCCTATCCAGTACGGTTACTGTCTGGAACTTACTTCCACTCCACCGAACATACCTCCAAGAAGCCGTCCTATGTCCGGCGAGCACTTGCACTTGTTGCAGCAGGAAGTTCAGGTCATGCTGCAAAAAGGGGCAATAGAGCTCGTCCCACTGCAAGAAAGGGGTACAGGAGTTTACTCTCTGTACTTTCTAATCCCCAAAAAGGACGGATCCCTACGGCCCATCCTGGACCTCAGGCCCCTCAACTGGTACATTCCCTCGGAGCATTTCCATATGCTCACGTTGCAGCAGGTACTCCCTCTGCTTCAACAGGGGGACTTCCTGGCTACGTTGGATCTAAAAGATGCATACTTTCATATCCCCCTGCATCCTTCCCACAGGAAGTATCTCAGATTCACGATTCAAGACCAGCACTACCAGTTCAGGGTTCTGCCGTTCGGGGTCACCACAGCGCCAAGGGTCTTTACGAAGTGCCTGGCGACTGTGGCGGCGCATCTACGACGCCAGAACGTCCACGTCTACCCTTACCTGGACGACTGGCTCATTCAGGCAAAAACAGAACAACAGTGCGCCGACCACGTGTCCCGCACCATTCATCTCCTGCACGATCTGGGATTCTCTCTGAACTACCCGAAATCCCATCTCCAGCCCGCCCATGTACGACAGTATCTGGGCGCGACAATAAACACTCTGGCAGCCACTGCGCAGCCAAATTCAGTGAGAATCGCCAGTATCCAAACGCTGATCCAACGATTCAGACCTCAACACTCGCTTCCAGCGAAAGTGTTCATGCAGTTGATAGGCATGATGGCCTCCTGCATCTCCATTGTCCCGCACGCGAGACTACATATGCGTCCGCTTCAGGAGTGCCTAGCACGTCAGTGGACTCAGGCTCATGGGCAACTGACAGACCTAGTGTTGGTGAGCGGTCGGGCATACAACTCTCTGCATTGGTGGAATCCACAAAACCTTTGCAAGGGCCGACCATTCCAAGAGCCTGTGCCACAGATTATCCTGACGACGGACGCTTCTCTCCAGGGATGGGGAGCGCATGTACTCCACTACACGGTGCAGGGACTATGGACACTACAGCAAAGGAAGATGCACATCAATGTGTTGGAACTGATGGCAATCTTCATGGCCTTGAAGGCGTTCAAAGTACATCTGTGCAACAAGGTCGTGTTGATCCGGACGGACAACATGACAGCCATGTACTACATTCAGAAGCAGGGAGGCACACACTCTCCGCAGCTGTCTCATCTGGCTCAGAGCATGTGGAAGTGGGCCATTCAGAGGAACATCTTCCTCATGGCAGAGCATCTCCCGGGCAAGGACAACCAAATGGCGGACCTGCTCAGCAGGCACAGCCATCAAATGCACGAGTGGGAGATACATCCATCAGTACTTCAACCGTACTTCCAAAGGTGGGGTCATCCAGAGATAGACCTGTTCGCCACAAAGGAGAACGCAAAATGCCAAAGCTTCGCCGCCAGGTTCCCACACCCGCAATCGCAGGGCAATGCGATGTGGATGAACTGGTCAGGCAGATTTGCGTACGCTTTTCCCCCAGCACCTCTGATACCGCTGGTGGCACGCAAGCTCAGGCAGCACTCGATGACTCTCATCCTGGTTGCTCCAACGTGGGCTCGCCAGCCGTGGTACACCACGTTTCTGGAACTCTCCGTGGTACCGCATCAAAGGCTTCATCTCACTCCCAGCCTTCTGACGCAGAGCCATGGCGACATTCAGCACCCAGATCCGCAACAGCTCAACCTGCCGATCTGGCTCCTGAAGTCCTAGAGTTTGGCTACCTCAATCTTCCTCCCGATTGCATGAACATCATTCGGGAGGCAAGGAAGCCCACTACTAGAGCTTGTGATGCGGCTAAATGGAAGAGGTTTGTCATTTACTGTGTTAACCACGATATTGACCCGCTAGATGCTTCCATTCAAAACATCATTTGTTACCTGTTCCACCTGTATCAATGCAATTTGGCGTACTCTTCAATCCGCATTCACCTGTCTGCTATGGCAGCATACCTCCAAAATAGGCAACACCTGTCACTTTTTAAGGTCCCTGCTATCAAGGCTTTTCTGGAAGGACTCAAGAGAGTCATTCCACCAAGGACCCCACCAGCTCCAGAATGGAACCTCAATGTGGTTCTTACAAGACTGATGGGTCCTCCCTTCGAGCCACTGCACTCTTGTGAGCTTCAGTTTCTGACTTGGAAGGTTGCTTTCTTAGTAGCAATTACATCGCTACGGAGGGTTAGCGAGTTGCAGGCGCTCACCATCCAAGAACCTTTCTTCCAAGTACATGCTAACAGGGTTGTGCTCCGCACTAACCCTAAATTCTTACCCAAGGTTGTATCTCAATTCCATATGAACCAGACAATTGAGTTGCCGGTGTTTTTCCAAAACCCAGAGACGCTGGCGGAGCGGATGCTCCACACCCTTGATGTTAAAAGAGCCTTGATGTACTATGTGGACAGGACAAAAGATTTTCGCAAAACCAAGCAGCTTTTCGTTGCTTTTGCCTCACACCACAAGGGAAACGCTATCTCCAAAGCTGGGATCGCTAGGTGGATCGTGAAATGCATTCAAATCTGTTACGCTAAAGCTAAACGCACTCTCACTATCCCACCAAGGGCCCACTCCACCAGGAAGTTGGGGGCCTCTATGGCTTTCCTAGGTAACATTCCCTTAGAAGATATTTGTAGAGCAGCCACATGGTCTACCTCACATACTTTCACTAAACATTACTGTGTAGACGTGCACTCCAAACAGCAGGCAGCTGTTGGTCAGGCTGTTCTCAAGACACTTTTTCAGACTGCTGCTGCTGGCACGGGCGGCCGCCGCTAATGGAGGGACTGCTATGTATTCTATGCACAGATATGAATTCAGCAGCCCACATGCCTCGAACTGCAAATGCTACTTACCAGTATGCATCTGTTCTTGGCATGTAGGGCTGCTGACATTCATATCGCCCGCCCTCCTCCCCGGCGCCTGTAACAGCTGCAGTATTCATATATATATATGCTCATAGCATGGTCATCACTCACATACTTCACTCCATCTCTGCCAATGGCTAAAAACAATCTGGGGATGGAGGCGATGCCCATGCGCACTGTAGTCCAGGGGAGGAGCCACCTATCTCGTGATACTTCGAAGACTCTTCCAGGACAACAATGTGCAATCATCCGGACCCAACACTAGGCGGCGATCTATGCACAGATATGAATGTCAGCAGCCCTACATGCCAAGAACAGATGCATACTGGTAAGTAGCATTTGCAATATAGAGCCACTTTCTCACAATAACGCTATTTTTTTGTCTAGCGTGCTTCTTGTCCCCTACCTGAAACTTTTGCCACTGTTATGTTTGTCTGTTCTTCTGGATTCGGCAGCTAATCTGGATTTCCTTCTGCAGTATTTTTACCTCTTACTGTATCCTAGGTTTTGCTTCTTGGCAGTCCTGGGGTGGATTGGCAATTCTTTTCAACTGCTATTGTGTGCTGTTGGCAGAACGGGGGCTACTTGTATTGAATGGTTAATCAAATCAAAGACCAGCAGGTTTAAGGATTGATTGTTGCTTCCAGCGCTTGTTAACCATCATGTCAAAGACCACCAGGTTTACGGAATGACTGTTGCTTCTATGGCTTGAGAGTTGATGTTAGTATTCACAGCATAATTGTTGTCCCGTTGTTACTGTTCTGACTTGAGGTTATAAGAAGACATTTTTAGGTGTGGATATGAAGTACTGTCTCCATTTGTCACAGAATTATACAGTGGCTACTATTTGTCTGATTTGCTTTTGCAAGGCAATGTCGACCTGGTTAAGTCATGCAGAAAATGTAGTCTATTTGACATGGGTCAAGGTGTGAGGTAATTAGGATTTTGTGATTATTTTGTTTTCTGACATGGCTTACTGTATTTTGGTTGATCACAGTATGGCATTCTCATAATTTTGTATTGCCTATTGTTTATAAAACAAAAAGGGAGGCTTGTTGTCTTAAACATGCTCCCTTTCCTTGTATGTGTGAGCTGGTGCCTGGAAAAAGAGAGACCGGCAGAGACTAGGAAGAAGTACATTCTGTACTTTGAAGCTTAACATGTATATTACCATCCTCCGCTTGAGCAGCACCCTGACAGTCTCAGCACACTGGCAATTTTCGGGTTTGCTACTGTTTTTGTTTTTCAAATAAAATATATTCCCTTCTTTTAGTGCAAGGTATTTGAATGCTCTACATATGAGACCCTTTCATCTGCATCAAGTAGTATTTTTCCTATCTATATCAGATTCTCTTTTCTTACTTTTCACAGACAAAAGCTGGAGGTTGGCACACAGCAAGACTAATACTTCCATCTCCCGTGTTCATAAAATCAGCTCTGGGGGGCCAACTAAGCTCATAGAGATCATATCGGACTGCAACTGGGAAGAGGATCGAGACACCATCTTGAACATCCTATCTCAGCAAATCAATAGTAATATGCCACGGTCTCTGAAGGTGGGGAACTTTATTGTTGAATTAGCATCAGAGGGCAAGAACCGTGATGAGAAGCATCCTCCATTTGTCTCATCGAGGGTGAAAATCTCAATGCCGTCATGTCAGGTCAAGGATGAAGATGATGAAATGTCTGAACCAGAGAATTCAGAAATCGGTTCTTTATCATCAAGCTGCCGAAAAGCTGAAAACACAGGATTTCCTCATGACGATATTTCAGACACTAATCCAGAAAAGTCTCCCGGTTGTAAAGGGCTGCCCTTTTACACTGGACTATCTCCTGCTGGCAGGTTGGTTGCCAATAAGCATGCACCTGATTCAAATGCATCCGGGCTTATTCAGGTGAGTTCATGTTTTTCCTGATGGTCCGCCCTTGTCCCAATTAATGTAACTGCATCTGTCTGCATTTTGTTTACAAACTTATAATTTATCCATGCATCATTGGGTCTTGGGGACAACACTGAACTAGATGTTTCTGCCGACAGAACATGCTCATTGATTTTAAATTATGAGGCATGGTTTTCTTTGTTTCATTGAGCTAAACCTAACTTTGACTGGTTGAAATAATGATTTAGTTTGAAAAGACTGCTCCATCCCATCAGATTTTCATTCATCTTAACAAAAACAATATATCCTTTAATTTGTTGGATCCCCAAACACTTTAAAAAATGTATCTCAAAGTTTCTAATACAGGAGCATATTTTTGAGACATTCATACATTTGCCACAAATTAGTATATTGAATAATACATCTCCATTAGTGCCAGCAGCACAAACATGGCAAACACGTCAGAATACAGGAGACTGAATGAAACCTACAACCAAAGCAGGGATCTATTCAAACAGTGCTTGGTAGTGCCAAGATCCTTGTCAGAATCCTTCTTCTTGAATCCAACAATGTAGTCCTTATAGGCACCCGGTATAGCAGGGTGAGACAGACTGCGATTGTGTTCTTCCAACTTGTTGCATATTGCATCACAGTGTCTTTAGCTGATCCTCTGCAGCAGATGGATATTTACTGTAACTATGTAGCCAACACTACATGACTGGAATTGGATTTGTTGTCAAGAGAGTTTAGGAAGGAAAACAACTAGAGGCTCAAACAATAGCTGCAGACTTGGTTACAAAAGTTCTTCATAAGCAAAAAGAGAATTACACAATTCAGAAAAGATGTACAGAAAAGCAGCTGCCTATTCTCTCCACCTGCTAAAATGCTTTTAAAAGAGTATAATTAGTTGATTCTTTCTTTCAAGGCCAACTTCATTCAAGAGCAAATAATCACTGCCACCAGCCCCACTAGAACCTGCTTCAGTTACATATATACAAACTCCACAAATCTTAAAGAAAAACTTGCATTACAAAATACATTGAGGCAACTTATTTCACAGCAAAATTGCAGTCAAGCTAATAGTCCTTTATCCTGTCAAAGACATAACTTACACCTCAAAACCAAGCACACATGGCAACACCTTCTCTCCCATAACCCTAAAAGGCATACATTAAACAACTAAAAGCCTCCAACAAGGTAGCTCGATCTATTACTGGCCAACAGGGCAATAACAATAACTTTCACCTATTTGAGCTCACTTGGAATGATATGAACAAGTCTCTCTCACCCATGAAATTTCTCAGATGTACTGAAAACTAGCCAATTCAGGAACATGTCGAAAGCAGCTAACACCCATGAAAGTATCCTCTCCTGTGCCAGCCCAGTTTCTATGAAAAAGAAGGAAATACATTGGCTGGCTGTTCTATTTTTTTTTTTTCAAAACCTTTATTTTCCATCAATGCAATTACATACATAGTAATTTTTGGCAATAACCTTAACAAACATAGAGTATCTCTATCCATGATTCTACCATGCGTTTTACAGTGTACAATATATGCGACATAGCTATTCCATCCCAACTGCATCTTTAACACAGTGTAACAGATGATACCATTTCTCAGCAAGCGTACAGCTTCAACATTCTTTAGTCCTATCTCCCGCCCGGCCTATTTGTTCCCTTCTGCAGTCATGGGCTATATTCTGGGGAGGGAGTCGTTTGCGGAGGGTCGCATATGTTGCCCCAGAATTCGTTCCACTTTCCCCATATTCTGGACCATTTCTTGGGACAACCCATGTGTGTATAGACAGCCCTTTCCGCCACCATGGCGATGTCCATATCTCTTTCCCATTGCGTACATGTCGGTGAGACCCCGGAGCCCCAGTTCTTAGCTATGTTTCGCTTTGCAATAGTCATCCCCAACGTGGCCCAGTTCTGTAACGCCAAGTTTAAATCAGTGGGCTGCCCGATGTTTAGGAGACAGCATCTGGGATCACAGGGAACTTCAGCCCCTCCCACCTCCGAGATTACTGCTAGCACCCTTATCCAGTAGCGGTGTATCGCGGGACATTCCCATATTATATGATAAAATGTCCCTGTAAGACCACAGCCTCTAAGGCAAAGTGGATCAGGTGTGTGCCCCAGCTTATGTAACGTGGTGCCCGGGTAATATACTCTGTGTAATATTTTGAGTTGTATAAGTTTAAGTCGGGATGAGATCGCCTCCTCCCGTGCTGATGCTAGTGTGTCCATCCAGTCCCAGTCTTCTATGTCTCCCAGCTCTGCCTGCCATTTATCCTTTAATGCTATCAAGGGGTCCGATTGATTATTAACCAATTTCTGATAGGTTTGTGAGGTGGCCTTCTTGTCCATATAGTCTGTGAGGAGTCTGTCCTCTAGGAGTGAGGATTCCGCCAATTGGGTTTCCTGGGGGATCGCACCCTGCAGTGCGTGCCTAATCTGTATGTACCGATAGAGTTCCGTTTCTGCCATCCCGTACTTTGCTCGCAAGGCCGCGAAGGGTATTATCTCTCCTTTCACCCATAAATCACCAATCTTAGTGATGCCTATGAGGTCCCACTATCTAAATCCCTTTGTGTTCGCCAGGGTGCCCAAACTCCGCGTCTCCCACAGGGGAGTTGCCAGTTTCAGTACTCCCTCCCATCCCAGCGCCCTTTGTGCTGTGCCATATTTTGATTGTGTGTGCTGTTGGTCCTGTGAGTGCGGTCCGTCTCTTGTTAGTGTACAGTGCTCTCATCAGTCGGTCTGTAGGTAGGAGGCTCCTATCTAATCTGAATGCCGGTTCGTCCTGTGGGACATGCAGCCACTAATTGATTACCATCAGTTGTGAGGCCCCATAGTACAATTTTACGTTTGTTAAGGCAATACCCCCATCGTACCAGCTCCGCACTAGTTTATGTTGCGCTATCCGGGGCGGCTTCCCGTCCCATAACAATGTTGTCCCGTCTGCCTCAATTGCTTTGAAGTACGAGAGGGGAACTGGAAATGGGGTGTTTTGGAGGGTGTAGAGGAACCTAGGCAGCATTTTGAATAGCGCAGCCCTTCCCAGTAGTGTCAGCGGGAGGGATCTCCAGTGTTTGATATCTGCTCACTGTCATCCCAGGGACCACATTAAATTCTCCTCTATAAAAATGGATTCTGTCGGGGTGACATATATTCCTAAATATTTAAATCCTCTGGTCGTGATCTGTAACTCACAGCCTCGGGGGAGGCAGGGTGTGGGGCCGTGTAGTACATAAAGTAATGATTTCGTCCAATTTATTGTATACCCAGATACTGTCCATATGCTGTAAAAATGTCTAGCAGGAACACCAGAGACCTCGCTGGGGATGTTAAATGTATGAGCACATCATCCGCATAAAGCGAGATTCGGTCCTTCCAATCTGCTTCCCATCTCATCCCTTGAATTGACACATCCTGCCTGATCCACGCAGCAAGCGGTTTTAACACTAGGGCGAAGAGAAGTGGTGACAGCGGGCAACCTTGCCTAGTTCCCCTCCCCAGTTTGAATTCTCTCGATATTCCTCCAATTGCTACTACTTGGGCGAGGGGTTCCATATACAATAGTTTGATCCATGCATAGAACTTTGGGCCAAACCCCTGCTTTTGAAGCACCGCAAAAAGGAATGGCCATTCCACTAGGGCAAAAGCCATTGTGGCGTCTAAGGAGAGGATGACCGCATCTTTCTGTACCCTCGGTGTGTAGGCTAATATGTCGTGTAGACGTCTTAAATTAAGGGAGGTGTTGCGCCCTGGCATAAAGCCAGATTGGTCCGGGTGAACCAGTTGCTTGAGATGTGGTTGGGATCGAATTGCCAATGTTTTGGCCAGTATTTCGGCTTCTGCGTTTATCAGTTATATTGGACGGTAGGAAGAGGCCATCTGGGCTGGCTTGCCCGGTTTGTGTATGGCTACAATTGTGGCCAGTCTCTGGTCTCTTGGTAGTATTCCCTTCTCTAGGCATTCATTGTACATGTTGAGTAAGTGGGGTGTAATATTCCCTGTCACCTTCTTGTACAGTTCCACTGGTAGTCCATTTGGCCCCATTGCTTTCCTCGTGTGAAGCGCCGCTAGTGCCCGCCCCAATTCCTCGACCGAGAGGTCTGCGTCAGATCGTGCATGACCTTCGATTGAAGTGTAGGCATTTTATTATCGCTCAAAAAATGCGTATTTTCGTCCACTGTGGCTACTGCTTGTGGCGTATAGATTGTCTCGTACTGTGTTGCCAGCTCTTCCACTATGCGCTCGGGGTCTGTCGTGGTAGTACCGTCTCCCAGACTAAGTTGCACAATCCACCTATTTGCCTTTTCCCGCTTTTCCAGCCATGCGAGCATTTTCCCAGTTTTGTCCCCTAGTTCATAGATACTGTGGTGGGTATCAGTATATTTGGTCTTTGCGGTTTCCCTCGCATAGGTTCTAAACTCTTGGGCCGCTAATGTCAGGGACTGGGCTGTGGTGTCAGTAGGATCCGTGGCATGTGCTCGCTCTGCTCTCTGTACGGCCTCTTCTAGTGTATCTAGGGTCTCTCTCTCTGTGCACGCTTGTGTCGGGTGATAGTTGAAATGGCCTGTCCCCTGATAACAGATTTATATGCCTCCCATAGTGTGCTTGGTGACTCAAATGATTGTTAATTTTCTTTAAAGTACTGTGTGGTGGATTTCACAAGGTCCTTAGCGATCTTGCCGTTTTTTAGGAACCCCGGGCAAAGCTGGTATATCCTCTTCCGTCCAGGGATATGTGCTGTGTAGAGGAGTTGAATTGGCGAGTGGTCTGAAATACCTCTCGGTAAGTGCACTACTTCCCTTACCTTTTCGGGGGTAATAGCTAGTGTCAGTATATAATCTATTCGAGAGAGACTTCCGTTTGCCCCTGTGTGAAAGGTGTACTGACGCTCTGTTGGGTGTTTGAGTCTCCAGATGTCAGTCATTCCCATTGCTTCTATAAATTCCTGCAGAGCCCGATTAGATCGGGTTGTATCCCTGGGCGGGTTGCGGTCCACGGCCGCATCTAGCACTGTATTAAAGTCCCGCCTATGATCAGTTCTCCCTCAGGGAGGTCCAGTAGGAGTTTCCCGAGGTCCTGAAATGCCTGCTGGAGAAGAGTCGGGGGAACGTACACGGAGATCATGTTATACACTCTTCCCTCCCATTGGCAGGTTAAAACGGCAAACCGCCCCTGGTCGTCAGCTCAAGTTTTCTTGATCACCAGTGGAGAGCCCATATGGACCAGGATTCCCACCCCTCTGGATCCCGACTTGAACTCTGCATGGGCCACCATCTTGAATCCCCACCGGTCTAGTTCCTTGCATGCCGTTCCCTTTAAGTGCGTCTCCTGGAGCAATTCGACCGTGGGCCCCCTGCGTTTCAGATATTGTAGAACCAGCCCTCTTTTGATCTTATGTCCTAGACCGTTTACGTTCCATGATATTATGGACAGGGGAGGGCCTGGCGACCGTGGCAACTGAGCATTGGTATCATTACCCTCGTGTGGTGTCATGTCGTGTATGGTGTGCGATCACTGAGTTCAAATATTGTTGGTAGCGTCCGTTCTGACGCGTCTGCCATGCGCGTGAGTACACTGTATAGCAAGTAAAAACTTTTACTCTGTGAGATATCTTAACTAGTAAACTTAAACAGTGTAACACTTTTTTCAATGATTCCTGAACCCTTACCCCCCACCCTGTCTCCCTGCCCGGTGGTTCTAAAACTGCCCGCCCCCCCAACTGAGCAGAGCGCTTAAAATCCCTAACAAAGCTTCTCATTCGTGGGGGTGAGTCTTCCGTGTCCAGAACGAAGCCTCCCTCTCACTAGTCATGCACCCTGCATCGCCCCTCATTCGTTCGTTCATACCTCCGGGGGCCCAAACCCCTGAGCCAGTATCGTGCTTTCTGGTGTCTCTGTGTTAGTCCGTGCACCAGAAACATGCCAGTACAAGTTGCATTCACCAAGTAAGGACTTTTCTACAAGGCTTAGTCTCAGGTGGTCTCTTGGTACTCCTTAAGTTGATGTCTTCTAGGTCCTGCGGTGCATGTGTGTGCCAACAGTGTCTTTCTCCAGGGCCTTTCTCTTCCCTCTGTTTCCTGTCGTGGTGGTACCTTAGCGTCCTGTCTGCGTGGTTTCCCTGGTTTTGTTTCCTCTTGCCGGTCTCCATCCCTCCAGCCAGTCTCGTGCTTCTCCCGGTGTTTCGAAGAACAATGTCTTTAAGTCCAATTCCACCCGTAGTTTCGCCGGGAACAGCATTGAATACTTTAGCTCTCTAGCGCGCAGTTCTTTCTTGACTTCCATGTAACTACGTCTTTGCTGGGTTACCGCCGCCGTGTAGTCAGGATAAAAGGCAACTTCTGAATTGTCCACTTTTATTGGCGGTGCTACACGTGCAGCTTGCAATACCGCGTCGCGGTCTCGAAAGTTGAATTGTCTAGCCATTATGGGCCTCGGCTGAACCCCCGGACGCGGTTTGCTTCCTGGCACCCGATGTACTCATTCGACTGAAAAGAATTTGGAGAGCCCACGTGGTTTCAGGTGATTCTGGATTAAGTCTTCCACAAATAGATCTAGTGCTGGTCCCCCTGCGTTTTCTGGAACACCCACCAGGCGCACATTGTTCCTCCGTCATCGCCCTTCCTGGTCGTCAAGCTTAGCCTTTATCGCTTTGTTGTCCTCTTCCAGCTTGCGTACTTGCTGCTCCAGCGTGGCCGTGTCTGTGGAGAGGCCCGCTGTCGTTTTCTCCACCTCTACGAGTCGATCCGTCATTTTCGCGAAATCCACCCTTATGAGGCTAATGTCAGTGGAGATCGTACCCATGGAGGTTTGCATCGTCCACAGGGCCGCCATTACGTCTTGGAGGGTCCCTTCCTCCGTGCTTCACGGTACGTCTGGAGGATCACCTTGGTCTGTTCTCCATTGGAGTCCTTTGTGGAGGCAAATTTCTCCAGTCGGGGGGTCTGCGTCACTCTGGGTCCTCGCCCCGCCATAGTTGCTAGCAATGCGTGTCCCGCACCAGTATTCCACCAGTGGTCCTTGGCACGTGTCCACCGAAGGCAGGGAGCCTATCCGTAGGGAGTCCACGCCGTCTTGCGCACTCCGATTCTGTGGTGACTGGATGTGTTCGACTGTTAACTTTCTGGGTGTCTGCTGCCGTCCCTCATTCTGTTTGTCTATTTGGCAGGTATAAATGTCTTTCGCTTGGGCTCCCTGTGTGCTGTCACCCCTGGCGCTGGGCCTTACTGTTCGTTGTATCCGGATTTGCGGCCTGACCCCCGAGGTGCGGTGTAATAGTGTGTCCCTGTTCCTACAGGCCTAGTCAGTGGCTAGTAGTGTCCCGTTATTATCCACCTCCTCTCACCTCAGGCCGCAGGTAGTGTCCACCCGAACTCGTGGAGCTGGATAATGTCTTGGATTTGTGGCCGCTAAGAGCTGTTTCTGGCAGCTTTTTTCCCGCCCCTAGTTGGAAGTGGGCCCCTCGCGCTCCGGGCGGGTCCCCCACTCCAGTCCCCGGCTTCCTCGTGTGACTAGGCCTCAGTCCCGGGGGCAGCGTATCATTCCTACGGTTGGTCCCGAGCGTTGAGTTTAGTGTTGGGCAATTTCGCTCCGTTTTCACGTGTGCTGGAGGTCCCTCCGCGGATTTGCGGTGCTTTGAGATGCCGGGGCCTCCCCAGGTATCGGTGGGGTTGATGTTTTGCGATAGCGCCCCGGTCTTCACCAACCTCGGCCAGGTACTTCTGCCGCTGCGTTACCGGGACTGATCCGCTGCTGCTGGGTGTCTCCGCTTCCTCGCCTCCTCCACTGACGCTGCCTTTCTCTGTTCGGGCGAAGGTGCACTCAAGGTCCCGGCTTTAAGTCGGGCCTAGGCCGTGATCTTTAAATGCCTATAACTTTTCGGCCTTTCAGTCTTCGGGGTTCTAGCTTAGTCGAACGTTCGTCTGGAGCCTTCCCGCACAATAGCCACGGTGCAGCACTAGGGCATTAGCAGGATAGGTGGTTGGATTGATGATGGGAGGCTACGACTTTCACGGAGCTCGATCACTCTGTGGCCATCTTGTCTGGTCGCCGGCCACGCCCCCTGCTGGCTGTTCTATTTTAATGAATGTATAGACTTGAGGAATAGAGTAAAGGAGTGTCACTTCAGAGCCATTTTGCAATTTTGGTATAGCAATAAGGTTCTCCAGTATTGGATATTTCATAGATCCACATACTCAAATCATTTCCCATTGTCGAAGTGGGAATCCCAGCGTACCATAGTAATCAGTATGTATTAGTATCATAGGCGATAATGGCAATAAAAAGTTATTTTCGTAGCCTTTGTATGTCCTCTTTAAAAAAATGGGCCAAACTTAAACTAAAACCAATCAGGTTGCAGCACCCTCTAGAACACTCCCAATAGAGTCCCTTTAATTTTCTTCTGTACGTTGTGTGAAGAGTCTCCTTGAGCTCTGCTCAGTTTTCACATCTTTAAAGTTGTAGATTTATTTACAGCTACTGTCTGATACTTCTAAGAAAAGTCTATTCAGATCCTGCAAAACCTGTGGAAAGAAAAGGGTACATGTGGACGAACCATATAAGAACTGCCTTTACTGCCTCTCCCTTCAACATCAAGTAAAGGAGTAAAAAGTATGTACACACTTTTTCCTCTAAGACCTTGAGGGACAGGGATGGGAGGGTACTTCTGTGGCTACAGAAATCTAAAACTCAGAAATCACTTATGAGGAAGACAGTGATAGGTGATGAGAGTCCACAAAAGGTCAAGATCATCTGACCAAGGGACATCTGTGGAGGGCAAGAAGACCTTAAAAACTCACCATAAAAACGTTCTGAGAAAGGAGGAAGCACAATTCATCTCCACACAGGAGACCTCCTCACAGCACAGTACTCTATCTATAAAAACAGGAGAGCGACCACGTTCTTCCTCCTCTGAACTGTCAACGTAGAGAAGTAAAAATCCTCTCAGAGCCCCTACGACTGTCACCACCGTCTCGCCCACCAGAGAGCATCGTCGGCAAAAACAACAACAATGACAGCTGTAGTTGAGAGTATTGTCATCCAAGGCACCGTCGATGCCAGCTTTACAACCAAAGGCGCCATCGACGGAGACACCGACGAAAGCTGCACCGTTTGAATTCCTATGGTTGATGCTGAAATTTATCTTGATGAAAACATTGTCAACTGGGCCATCAGCTGTGAAAACAAGCATTTGCAATGCAATAGGTCTCGCTTTTACTTGAGTTAGAGCTATTGGCATTGTAAGAATGCCAATAGCTTAATGCAAGACCTATTGCATACCAAATGCTTGAAGGCATCGCCGAGTTGCCCCCTTTTGTCTCCCATGACCCATGAAGAGCTCTCCGTTTGCTACAAGATAAATAAACAAGCCAGTGGTCACAAATGCCCATAAGAGACCCTCCTGCAGTGAGAGAAACTCATTAAAGAAAATAGTGCTTACAGACTAAAGAAGACGTACTATGTAACAACTGAAGTAAAAGGGTCAGTTCTCATGAGAGGGTACAAATGAAGACAAGGCGGTACTAAGGAGGGACTAAGAAGCCTAATGATGAATCCGAAGCCAGCATTTACGATGGACAATGGCAAATATTGGACGGAGAGTGAGCAGGCTTCAAGTACATTCTCCAATATAGCATGGCTCGTAGAGCAGCGCATCCATTGCCCGGGCTCGACCAAAAAATCACAAAGATCGCCCAAACCCTTTTAAGACCAAAGTTGACATCTCCATCTCCTAGTATGGTTCCACCTCTTCTACCAAGTCATTTCTTAGACATCGTAAAGCTCATCTGAACCCCAGGTCAAATACCAGGATGACGATGAAGACGAAGAGGACGAACATTATTACTATTAATAATATGCCCCTTCCAAGAGGCATTTTGAAGATTATCAATACCATCCTTATCCGCAGCCCATGTATGATTAAGTGCAGATACCCATGTCTCTTGTTCAAGATCTGCAGTCCATGCTGGAAGATTACAGGTATAGGTTTCCTGACTCTCCACAGGAGCCGACAATACTACCACCTCATCCTACCTCTACAACTATGCCAAGGCATATTCTTCTACATATAACACCTAGGATAATATATCCGTCAAATATAGAGGCGTCACCAAGAGAGGACCCATAATCTTCTGAGATGGGAGGAATGCGAGCTTCCTGAACCATGCGATGGGTGGGGCGACTACCTTGTCCTCACTTCATCGCCTCAACCTCTACATCCTTCAGATTATCTCCCAGAGGGGGGTTTTATAACCTAATGGATTGGGCTGCAACACGATTTCATTTCACAACATCTGTTAAACATTCAGACTGTTTTATCTAAGATTTCAAGATCAAGCAAGAAAGTCACTAAGGGCCATTCCCATCCTTGAGTACATCTCAGGGGATTAAAATAATAAGTATTGAGTCCCTGCATGGACAAAAGTATACAGCTACTGAAGATGGGTGTTAGATCTTGTAAGTTTTGGCCATACCCTGGAGTTTGTACAGAGGCTACCAAACAACCCTCCAAGGGGAGCGCATGTACCTAGTCCTTAGGTATTGAGAAAAGAAGCGCTTGTACTGTTGGCCAAGAATACAATGTAAAAGGTCCTTTATTATCAGAGAGTGATGGGATTCTAGGTTTTACCGTGTACGAAGGAAAACAGGGGAATGGAGACCCATCCTGGACCTCAGAAAGCTAGACCAATCCTTACGCACACAATCCTTCTGCATGATTACTCTCTCCGACACCCTGCACCTGCTAAACACAAGAGACTACATGACCTCTCTTGACCTACCAGATGTGTACTTCTACACCCCATACATCTCAAGCACCGCAAATATCTTTGCTTCACCGTAGCCGGTACCCATTACCAGTTCCGAATCCTTCCATTCAGCCTCAAGTCAGCAAATGTCTCGCCACTGTAGCAGCCACACTCAAAAAACAAGGTCATCAGGTATTTTCCTACCT
Source organism: Lissotriton vulgaris (assembly GCF_964263255.1). NCBI lineage: Eukaryota > Metazoa > Chordata > Amphibia > Caudata > Salamandridae > Lissotriton > Lissotriton vulgaris. The sequence continues at coordinate 146,423,025 of NC_141697.1, read as the reverse complement.
AGACGACTGGCTGCTGAAAGCCTCAAAACTGCAAGCTTCCAAAGCTACCAAGGCTTGCCTTTTACTGTTTCACAGCTAGGCCTCACTGTGAATTATCCAAAATCCTTAACTATCCCAACAAAAACGTTTCTGGGAGCCAAACTGGATACAAAGCAAAACAAAGCCTTTCTCTCCCAAGACTGACAGTAAAGACTAGCAAACATAGCCCTAAAGATTTCCAAAGGAAAGTCAGTTTCAATGCGGCTGTACAAGTCATTGCGGATGAGCCATCATCTCGTCCGCAATCAATCTGGTTCTGCTGGCCAGGCTCAAGATGAGGCCACTGCTAGAGGAGCTGCAAGCTCAATGCATCCAATCGAAGGGGTTGTGTGGTGGTCTCAAATATCTCATCTTTCGAAAGGCCTCATTCTTTTTATTACCCGACTTCATCACCTCTCCTTACAGGTCTGGGGCGGCCACTTATAGGACCTACAGTTACAAAGGAAGTGGTCAACACTGCAAAAGATGATGGAAATAAAAGCAATATCGCTCACCCTGCAAGCTTTTTTTCCATGAATAGCAGGAGCCTCCATGCTGGGCCAAAGGGACAGGACGACCAGCATGTATTACATCAATTAGCAAGGGGCACAACGTCATTAACGTTAAATCAAGAAGCCCAAGAACTTTGGAGATGGCTTACAACCCACAAGATATCTCTAAAAGCAGAGCAAATGTTGGGAGTAAACAACACCTTAGCAGATACGCTCAGCAGAACCAGAGAAAGTAGCTGCGAGTGGGAACTGGATAAATCGGCGCTGGACAACATATTCTTATGGTGGGGCCAAAGCAGCATTGGATCTCAGTGCAGCAGGCAAGAACTCCAAATGCCAGTTCTTAAACCAGTCGATACCCTGTCCCAGTGTCGTGGGGGAATGCCCCTTCAATGACACGGTCTAGGTTTTATACATACACTTTTTCCCCTTTCTTCTCTTACAAAGGATTCGCAACAAAATTTAAATGTCTTCTGATTCTAATCGCTCCCGAATGGCTCAGACAGCATATACTGTCGAAGTCCATCCCCATTCGTCTGTCAACAACTCATGCTCTTAACGAGGAGCAAGTGCCCAATCTTACATACGGAGACCACCTCTCTCATATTACATGCATGGCTCCTGAATTCAACGAGTTTCAAGATGTAGATATCTCTGAAGACTGTAGTGACAAGTTGCCTAAAGCAAGAGCTGAATCTACAAGCAAGAGGTATAGATTAATACGGAAGAGGTTCTGCTCATGGTGTCATTACGCTAACCTGCATCCCTTGGAAGCGTCACCTGAATAGATTCTGCCTTTCCTCCTATCGCTAGCCAGATCAGAGCTGGTACAAGCGTCTGTCAAGGTTCACTGTGCCTCAATATCAAGGTACATATGTTCTGCACGTTCTTTCCCTCTTTCACACAAATAGGCTAACAATTTATGAGGAGGTTGTTCTGAGCTTTTCCCTCAGGTCGAGCTCCTCTCCCAGAATGCACATATATGTCAACCACGCTCAGCAAGGATGAAAGCACACTCAACAAGGGCAGTGTCCACTTTGACTGCTCTGCTTGCAGGCGTCCTGCTAGCGAAGCTAGGTTGTGCTGTGATGCGGAAGAGCACCAACACATTTATGCAACACTACTGCCTGGAATCAGCGCAGAAAAGTGATGCAGCTGTACGACAGGCGGGTTTACATCATCTGTTCCAATAAGGTGAGCCTTTGCAACTGAAGATGATTATTAATGTGTCTTTACTAATGTATATGATACTGTTGTATATTGTATTTTCATATTTGGACTATTTACGCAAATTAATGCATAGGTAGATTTACCTACAAAACTGTTTGCTATGCTGATTCAAGCATGTGAATCTTTGAAAGATCCAATACTGGAGTGGAAATAAGATACTTACCTATAACTGCAGTTCCCTAGCACTGGTATCTTTCATAGACTCACATGCAACCCACCCTCCTCACCTGGGAGGCACCCCTTATAGATCGAGAATATTTATTCCCATTTGTGCTTCGAAATCTGAGGGACTCTGCCACTGTTGGGAATGTTCTAGAGGGTGCTGTCACCTGATTAGTTATAGTTCAAGTTTAGTCCTTTTTAAAAAGGACATAGATTGCCTGTTAACTGACTTTTCATTGTCATTATAGCCTATGATACTGATACATACTGCTTTATCATGGTACTGTAAGTCTCTCACTTAGACGACAGGGAATGATTCAAGCTTGTGCATCTATGAAATATACTAATACTGGAGAACTTTAGTTACAGGTAAGTATTACAAAAGCACAATCAGAGCTGGCAAGTGGGTGTACATGGATAACCTTTCAAATCAAACAGAGGAGGCAGCCAGTAGAGGAGAACTGGAGAAGGTGTTCAAGATCACGAGGATAGTCTGGTAAATCTCCTCCAGCATACCGTACTCCTATCATGGACAAGCAGGGCAGACTACTGACACAGTGAAAGAGTAGGCGGCACGCCCGGGTTGAGCACTTCAAATATTTCTTAAACAGACCAGCACCACCAAGTGAAGTGGACATACCAAAAGCAGAGACCGAACTGGATGTCAACACCAACCCACAACAGAAAGAAGAACTTATCACTCCCACATGGAACTGAAGCACTCCTGGCCAAAACAACCTAAATTCAGAAATGTTCACTGCAGACCATGAAACCTTAGCCAGCATCCCCCAATCACTGGATTTGGGAGAGAAAGAAGGTACCAGACGGCTGAAAATATCAAAGAAGGGAGTGTTAGCCAACTGTAACAACTGGTGGGTAATTACCCTTCTGTCAATCAAGAGTAATTATTCCGAAAATCATTATACAGTGTTTTTTCTTATGCTAAGGACAAGTAGTTAAGAAAAGGAACAATCGGGGTTCTGCATAGGTAGAGGGGGTGTGGATCAGATCTTTACTCTACACAACATCATAGAGCAGTCACAGAGTGGCAGAGACCTGCTTTACATCAGCTTCATTGATTCATTGAAGGCCTTCTCAAAATAAATTTAAATACATAGTTATAGCATCTGGCGTATACTGAGAGCCCATAGCATACTGAGCAGATGGTACTCCTCATCAAGAGCTTCAAGATAATTTTACATGCAAGGTAGGAATAGGTTCAAAGTCACGACTCGTTTGAGGCAGGAATATGTGATGGCAGCACTGCTCTTCATCTAGTCATTGACTGGGTGATATGACACACAGCAGAGGACCTAACTGGAGTAATCAGAGGGACCTTATTCTTTACACTGGAGCGCCTGAGTGATGCGGATGACCTGGAGACATACACACACACACTCTCTTTCTCTCTCTCTCTCTCTTGCTCTCTCTCACTCACTCACACACACACATCAGCATATGCAGGGAAAGACTTCTCGCTTTACCATCTATGTACGAAGAGTGGTTCAACACGAAGAAATCTGAAGTCATGCCACTCAACATCATAAAACCTTCATCAGTCAATCATAGCTGAAGAGGTTCGAGGCATGTGGGCTGCTGAATTCATATCTGTGCATAGATCTCCGCCTAGTGTTGGGTCCGGATGATTGCACATTGTTGTCCTGGAAGAGTCTTCGAAGTATCACAAGATAGGTGGCTCCTCCCCTGGACAACAGTGCGCATGGGCATCCACTCCATCCTCAGATTGTTTTTTTCCGCCATTTGGTTCGGATGCATATTTAACTCAAGTTCGGAATCGATAAAAAACTTTCCTTTTGGCAAAAAGGCCTTTAGTATATTGTCGGTATTGTCTTGCGATCAGTGCCCAGTTCTGTTCCAGCTCAGTTCCCGAGCCGCGTGGCTTTTCGGCACTGAAAGCCCGGTCGACGGCAAAGGCCTTATCGACGAACCATCATAGAACGGAGCCCGTTCAAGAGATGTCCCGTTTGCAACTCCAAATATCCTCACATCGATGTCCACCCGGTGTGCAACAAGTGCCTGTCTCCGGATCACGATGAAGCCAGCTGTATGGCTTGTTCTCGTTTCCGCTCCAAGAAGACGATTCGACTTCGACGCACAGTGCACAAGGAGGCCCAGCAGACGGCACCTGACCCGGTGAACATTTTCGATACCGAGGAGAATGAGGGAGTCGAGCAGGAAGTTCGAGAGTCTGATCCTGATCGGAGGTCGACTCCAGCTACGACGCTGATGTCGAAATGGTCGATAATGAAGACGTCGTCGACGAGGTAGGAGACGACGATGGGGCCTTTGGGGCCGTGGAAGATAGCTTGAGCGAGGAGCTAGGCCCAACCGTTGGTACGGGGGCCGAGACCAAGACACTTAATAAGACTCAGGTCGAGGGATCGCCACATGGCCTTAATCGAGATCGTACAATCGGTTCTACAGCCTCGCCTCAAGGCCCGGCTTCGGACATTTCTAACGAGCCATCGGTTGACCGATCCAAATCGAAACCGAAAGAGAAAGCATCGGTGTCTACGCAACCGAAAGCACTGGAAGCAAAATCGAAACCAAAAGTGCGTATTGCTTTGGTCGGCTCGAAGTCCTCTGAACTATCGGCGCCGACGAAGCAAAAAGGTGTCATCGACCCGGTGAGGTCGCTAAAGGGTGTCGAGCCGAAGACTGGGACACAGAAAAAACTGGTCAAGGACGTCGACCCGAAAAAATCGGCGCCGAAGGCCGTCGACACAGACAAAGGACTCGGAGCTCAGAAGGTTCTCGATCCTACGCGTCGACCAGACAAGGCTAGGAGCGGTACGAACCTTGAGTCCACACCTGGCGGTGGCTCGAAGGAACCCGTCGAGTCGACACAGCCGTCCGCCTCCTTTTCGAAGCAGGTGTCGGAATCGCTGAAACGCATTAAAGAGAAGGCTTCGACTGTCGGACCAAAGGATACTCCACCAACAAAGCCTACCAGTAAACCTCAAAAATCGTCGGCACCCATCCAGTTCACGCTGCCGCCGAAAGTGGTACCTAAGGCCTTCGCCCCTAAGACAGCCGTCGAAGCGCCCAAAAAAGTGTCCACGGGGCCGAAGCCCACAACTGCGGAAGTAGTCACAAAGCATCGACAGCCTCCGCTTGAAGAGCAGTCGAGACAATTCATCGACGCAGACACAGGTAGACTTTCTATTTACAAACGAAAGATCGCCCCTGAACAGCCCATGGAGTCCTATAAAATTCCATTGAAAAAGAAGGATTCTACTACATCACCTCTTCTTGTCGAACCTATATCACCACATGGCCAAAAGCCTGCTCTATCTCGCCCACTTACACGGATGTGGAGACAGGGGAAGGTGACAATAAGGAGAACAATTATCCTATGGACACTGATCCTGAAGATCACAACTGTGAGAAGTTGGCCTGATATGTAGTGCTCACTATTCTAGTGACCACTGTGTATCATTCCAAACAACCCTTACTGATGATTGGTTGTAAGTCAACCTTATAGACCAGCTATCCTAGTAGCATGGACAAGAGCAGTCTTTAGGCTAAACTCTAGAGGGCGTGTTAAGCCAGCTGTTATACCATCACATTTACCCCTTGAACAACAAGTGAAAGGACACCACACAAGTTGTTATGAAAATAAAAGGATATTTATTTATAACCAGTCTATCCTGATCTCTTTATGAGTCAGAGAGCTAAGCACACAAGTCGCACAATTTACACAAATGCCCGAGGGGCACGAAAAACCATATACTACAAAAGTGGAATGCAAAATACTAGCAGGTAAATAACAAGATCCAGAGGCTTTAGGATCGCTAGGACTACACTACAGAACCCTAAGGTTAGGAGCAGGAGGCCTAGGGAGATCGGGGGCAGTGTGTGTACTCTCACGCGGGATGCGGGACAAAGTCTATGGATACTAGTATTTCGTAAAGTTAGTTATCGGATGAATCCGACTAGATAGGCTGAAAACGAAAAAGGATCTGGACACTTAGATAGTGAACCTACGTTGGAGCACCGAAATGCTCAGGTTACCTAGCCCAGGGGCTGCAGCTGCATAGGGTTCAAAAGACGTCGGGAATCCTTGTTACAGTCTATGGAGCCTGAAAGAAGGAGTTGCTGGCAGGCGACCAGTGAAGATGTTCGATGTGATCCAAGCCTGGATCGGTGATGGAGACGACCTGAAAGCAGAGGGGACTCAGTTCTTAATCACTAGCCAGTGATTAGGTGGGCACCAGGATCGCACCGGATGAAGTCACCTCGACCAGGTGAGTGGGCGACGCTGGGCTCTGCAATCTCTCGGACCAGGAGGCGTTGTCGGCGACCAGGATGGAGGTGCGAGCTGTCCCACGAAGGTGTCTGCTGTCGGCGATGCTGGACCCAGGATTGGGCAACAAACCTTGGCAAAGTCAAGCCCACGCGGTGGACTCAAGATGGCGTCTGGAGTGGACCAGGAGGGTCCGGGGTGCTCCTCTCTTGGAAGGGAGCAAGGGCCAGTCTGGAGCAACCAGACCGGCGAAGTAATCGTTGTGGTTCGTCGTCAAGAGGGCCACTAGCCAGCAGGCAAGTGACCGGACAACGCGGGGAGCAGCAAAGAGCAGAAGGGCCCCACGCAGATCTCAAGGATGCTGGGGGGCTGGACTTCGGTGCTGGAGCTGCTCAGGGTTAGGGCTTCTCAAACCCCAAAGCACTCACTCGTCGTGCAGTTTTGAAGATGGCCGGTCCCTTCAGGTCTCGTCACACCCACGAATCTCAGCTGGGCTGATGATGCAGGTAGAGGTCAGAGATGCCAGGGAATCCGGGTCTTGTCGAGCTGGGCAGTCTTGATCCGGAGGATGGACGTGCAGCAAGCCGCATGCGCTTAGATGGTGCCCGCTGGTGCAGGGTGGCTACTCCTTAGCCAAAAGGGAGAGTCTTCAGAAAGGTTCAAGAGTTCTTTCGTGGAAAGTAGTCAAGATTCAGAATTATCTAATTTGGGAAGGGGGCCCGCTCCTACCTTTATACTAAAAAAAGGGGCTGGCACGCGACTAGGTCCTGCCCATGGGTGGGACCAGGAAGGGGGGTGGTTACACCCCTCTCCCCTGTCCGGACTTTCCCCAGCTCAGGGGCTGCTGTGCCCCTGGAACTGGTTCAAGCCGGCATATGCACAGTGAGCACCTGGGTGCCACTTGCAGTCACCTTCTTCTCAGCCCTGCCTACCTGGGATACACAAAACCCTGTCTGGGATGGTGCTAGCACCGCCCCTGACAGGAAACCCTTTGTCCAAGCTCTCCTCGCTGGAAGGACTCCCAGCAGCAGGAGGTCAGACTTGTGTCTGTGGTGGCAGCATCCATTTTGTGATGCTGAGGCTCGAGTTAACTTTAACCGGGGTTCACAGTTACATACATGTCGTGTCCCTCTAGAAGGGTGGAATGCTAACCCCGTCACCAGAATTGGCGAGGGGTTAGTATTCCAATTCGTATGACACCTTACTCGACATGTTTTGATAAAGCGATACCAAAGTTGGCAAATAACCGCGAGGATTATAATGCACTTAAGAGTATATGGTACGCGTTATCATGGAACAGCTATTAGGACTTGGTTCCGCAAGCTGCAAACGGGCTCAGCTCATGCCAGAGCACCATCTCACATAATTCCAAGCACTCTGCCTTCAGGATTGATAAGGCCTGCCATAGGAGTGACTGATAGGAATACATTTGTCCATTTTAGGGTTAGATATAGGAATACTATATCTAAAGCAAAGGGTGATTACACCACCTTGCCCCAGCTGTCGTGCAGCCAGTTGTGTCAGATTTGGATGGCCAGCCAGGGGTGGCATAATACATGCTGCAGCCCATGGTAGGCCCTGGGTACCTAAGGTACACTGTACAGGGACTGATAAGGTGACTCAGTATCCAATTAGATATGTACCTAAGGTACATGGAATCCATTTTTTCAGAGAGAGCAGTAGGACTGGGGCCCTGAATAGCAGGGTCCCAGGTCAACTAAGTCGAAAAACCAGCAAAACACTAGGCAAAAAGTTGGGGGTAACTATAGTCCGATATCTACCTTCCTACAACAACGAACCCTGGGCAGACGCTGCTGACCCAGGAGATCCACACACTGCCCCAGACAGTCATGTGTATGCTGTGAAAACCTCGCCTACTGAAGACTTGGCAGCGTTTAATGCACTTATTGAAAGGGCAGCCAAAAATCATGATGTCCAGCTCCATGCTGACCCTATTGAAGTGGATTTTTAGTTTGACACCTTCTCTACCTCAGAGAGAACCGTTAAGACTCTGCCAATGCTAAAGGGTGTCTTAAAACATGCTGGAGACATTTTTAAAGAAACCACGAGGGCGAGGGTCATAAACTCCAGAATTGAGAAAAAGTACAAACCGGCGCCTGGGGACCCTACCTACATTAAGGGACAGTTGCCGCTGGACTCTCCGGTTGTTTCCAATGCCCGGAAGAGGGCAAACTCGCAAACAACGGGTGATGCTCCTCCCCCTGACAAAGAATCTAAAGTGCTAGAGGCATCAGGGAAAAGGGTGGCAGCTCAAGCGGCCAATATCTGGCGTATTTCCAACACTCAGGCACTCTTAGCCAGATATGACAGGGCTCATTACGATACTCTTGAAACCCTGTTACAACACTTGCCAGATGAATATAAGGAGGCAGCTGAAATGCTCATACAGGAAGGGAAGCTTATATCTAATGCATCTATCAAGTGTGCACTGGACGCAGCAGACACCGCGGCCAGGGCGATTAAAACAAGTGTGATGTTACGGCGACATGCCTGGCTGAGAATCTCCGGTTTCAAGCCCGAGATACAGACCACATACTAAATCAGCCTGTAAACCCTGATCACTTATTTGGACCAGAGGTAGACACCACCTTTGAAAAAATCAAAAAGGACACAGACTGCAAAGTCTATGGGGGCTCTACAGTCGCAGCAGTTCAGGGGTGGTTCTTTTCGTCGCTCAAACAATAGAGGAGTTTTCAGAGGCCAGCTGTCCCAGCAAACACAATACAGTAAAGGTGGCGCGCAGACCACCTAGACCAAACAAAGTAGAGGTGGCTACTGTGGAAACAGCGCCAAGGGCAGAGGTCGTGGAAACAACAGCTCCCGATCCTCCGCCACTAACAAACAGTGACGCCTTGTCACTGCCCCCGACCATACCACACCGGTCGGGGGGAGTCTACAACAGTTCCTGCCAGTCTGGAAATCCATCTCTACAGACAGGTGGGTGAGGAAGCTTATCCAGTACGGTTATTGTCTGGAGTTAACATCCACTCCACCCAACATACCCCAAGACACCGTCCTATGTCCACAGAGCATTTGCACTTATTGCAGCAGGAGGTAGTCGTCCTGCTGCAAAAAGGAGCAATAGAGCTCGTGCCGGTGGAGGAAAGAGGTACAGGGGTGTACTCGCTGTACTTCTTGATCCCAAAAAAGGACGGGTCCCTCAGACCCATACTGGACCTCAGACCCCTAAACCAGTACATTCTATCAGAACACTTTCACATGCTTACATTGCAGCAGGTTCTACCGTTACTCAGTCAGGGAGATTTCCTCGCAACATTAGATCTGAAGGATGCATATTTCCATATTCCGCTACACCCGTCACACAGAAAATACCTCCGGTTCACCATTCAGAATCAGCATTATCAATTCAAAGTCCTTCCTTTCGGAGTGACGACGGCACCCAGGGTGTTTACAAAGTGCCTGGCGACAGTGGCTGCACACCTACGGAGACAGAACGTTCACGTCTACCCTTATCTGGACGACTGGCTTATTCAGGCGAAGTCGGCCAAGCAGTGTGCCGCCCACATGTCCCACACCATTCACCTTCTTCACGATCTGGGGTTTTCACTGAATTATCCAAAGTCCCACCTTCAGCCCCCCACGTACGGCAGTATCTGGGCGCGACAATAGATACTCTGGCAGCCAAAGCACAGCCAAATTCAGTGAGGATCAACATCCTGCAATTGCTGATACAAAAATTCAGACCGCAACACTCCCTTCCGGCACGAGTGTTCATGCAGTTGAAAGGCATGATGGCCTCCTGCATCTTCATAGTCCCGCACGCGAGACTACATATGCGTCCGCTTCAGGAGTGCTTAGCACGTCAGTGGAATCAGGCTCACGGACAGTTGAAAGACCTAGTGATGGTGACCGGTCGTGCATACAACTCTCTGCATTGGTGGAATCCACAAAACCTTTGCAGGGGCCGACCGTTCCAGGAGCCTGTGCCACAGATTATTCTGACAACGGACGTATCTCTCCAGGGATTGGGAGCTCATGTACTCCACTACACAGTGCAGGGACTATGGACAGCGCAGCAGAAGAAGATGCACATCAACCTTCTGGAACTGATGGCTATCTTCATGGCGATGAAAGCTTTCAAAGTACACCTGTGCAACAAGGTTGTGTTGATCCGGACGGACAACATGACGGCCATGTACTACATACAGAAGCAGGGAGGTACACACTCTCCACTGTTGTCTCATCTGGCTCAGAGCATGTGGAAGTGGGCCATTCAGAGGAACATCTTCCTCATGGCGGAACACCTCCCGGGCAAGGACAATCAGATGGCGGACCTGCTCAGCAGGTACAGCCACCAAATGCACGAGTGGAAGATACATCCATCAGTACTCCAGCCGTACTTCCAGCAGTGGGGTCATCCAGAGATAGACCTGTTCGCCACAAAGGAAAGCGCCAAATGCCAAAGCTTTGCCGCCAGGTTCCCACACCCACAGTCGCAGGGCAATGCGATATGGATGAACTGGTCAGGCATATTTGCGTACGCTTTTCCCCCGGCACCTCTAATACCGCTGGTGTCACGCAAGCTGAAGCAACACTCGATGACACTCATCCTGGTTGCTCCGACGTGGGCACGCCAACCATGGTACACCACGTTTCTAGAACAATCCGTGGTACCGCATCAAAGACTGCACCTCACACCCAGGCTTTTGATGCCGAGCCATGGCGACATTCAGCATCCAGATCCGCAACAGCTCAACCTGGCGATCTGGCTCCTGAGGTCTTAGAGTTTGGCTACCTGAACTTGCCTCCCGACTGTATGGATATCATAAGAGAGGCAAGAAAGCCCACCACCAGAGCATGTCATGCGGCAAAATGGAAGCGGTTTGTCATTTACTGTGCAGAACAGAACATCAACCTGCTAGACGCATCTACTCACAACATCATTTGTTATCTGTTACATCTATACAAATGCAATCTGGCCTATGCTTCCATTCGTATACATTTGTCCGTAATAGCAGCTTATCTCCAAAACAGGCAGCATCTCTAACTTTTCAGAGTGCCTGCCATTAAAGCCTTTCTGGAGGGACTCAAACAAGTTATTCCTCCCCGACACCCACCAGCTCCTGCATGGAACCTCAATGCGGTCCTCACCAGACTGATGGGTCCACCTTTTGAGCCTCTACACTCATGCGAGATTCAATTTTTTCCTAATAGCAATCACATCGCTACGACAAGTTAGTGAACTTCAGGCACTAACTATCCAAGAGCCATTCATACAGATTCACTCCAACAGGCTGGTACTTCGCACTAACCCTATGTTTCTGCCTAAGGTGGTTTCACAGTTCCACATCAATCAGACTATAGAACTGCCAGTGTTCTTCCAAAATCCTGAGTCAGTGGCGGAGAGAATGATTCACACTCAAAAGAGCTCTAATGTACCACATAGGTAGGACCAAAGATTTTCGGAAAACAAACCAACTGTTTGTTGCCTTTTCGCCGCAACACACAGGCAACCCCATTTCCAAAGCAGGTATAGCCAGGTGGATCGTTAAGTGCATTCTGATTTGCTATCACAAGGCCAAGCGCACATTAACGGTTCCCCCAAGGGCCCACTCCACGCGAAATTTGGGGGCCTCCATGGCTTTCCTTGGAAATATTCAGTTAGAAGACATATGTAGAACAGCCACATGGTCTACCACACACACATTTACAAAACACTACTGCGTAGATGTGCACTCCAAACAGCAGGCAGCTGTAGGGCAGGCTGTTCTTAAGACACCTTTTCAAACTGCTGCAGCTGGCACAGGCGGCCGCCGCTAATGGAGGGACTGCTATGTATTCTATGCACAGATATGAATTCAGCAGCCCACATGCCTCGAACCGAATAAGCTACTTACCAGTATGCATCTGTTCTTGGCATGTAGGGCTGCGGACATTCATAACGCCCGCCCTCCTCCCCGGCGCCTGTAGCGGCTGCAGCACTCGAAATTACTCTTAGCATGGTCATCACTTACAGTGTTACACCCCATCTTTGCCACAATGGCTAAATACAATCTGAGGATGGAGTGGATGCCCATGCGTACTGTAGTCCAGGGGAGGAGCCACCTATCTCGTGATACTTCGAAGACTCTTCCAGGACAACAATGTGCAATCATCCGGACCCAACACTAGGCGGCGATCTATGCACAGATATGAATGTCAGCAGCCCTACATGCCAAGAACAGATGCATACTGGTAAGTAGTATATTCGTTCACCTACCTATGCAATATTATCGCACATGATCCAGGGGTAGGCAGTGACATATAGAGCACACTGAACAAGGTCAAAGTCCTTCTGGATGCTGAATAATGTGAGGAGGTTGAAGGAAGCTGGCTCTGTATATACTATCCCAAAGTAAAGTATAGTGTGCAGAATCCAGTGGAACCCCAAATTTAGGCAGAGGTAAAAGTAGATAATACCTTACTCCCTATTTGTGGTAGTGTGGGCGAGCAGTAAGGCTTTATCAGAGTGTAGTGCTAAGCATTTATTGTACACACTCAGGCAAGAAATGATGTCACACACTCAGTTTGAACTCAGACCAATCAGATACAAAATGTGCAAAAACAGGAAGGAGGGATAGAAGGGAAAGCTCACCGCTTACTGGAAGAGGTACCTCAGGACTGCCTGTCCCACTGCCGGCTCACTTCGTGTAGAAGATTCCAAGCAGTAGTGCTTTGTGAAAGTATGGGCACTGCTCCATGCAGCTGCCCTACAAATGTCCTTGATGGGAACTCCAGCGAAAAGAGCAGCAGACGATGAGACTGATCTTGTGGAGTGAGCTTGAACACGTCTTTCTAGTGGCTTACCCACCGCTTGGTGACAGTAGTGAATCGCGCTGGCAATCCAACATGAAATCCCTTGCTTTGAAAGGGGAAATCCTTTCCGAGGAGCGCTAAAAGCGACAAAGATTTGGGTAGATTTCCTGAAATCCTTGGTGTGCTGAAGATAGAATTTCAAGCATCTCTGGACATCCAAGGAAGGAACCTTTGCAATGAACTTCGGGTTTGTTCTTAAAATCGGAGTGCCCTTTTTAAACTGTAAAAAAGGGTCCTTAATCGTGAGAGCTTGAACTTCTCCAACTCTCCTGGCTGACGTCAAAGCGAGAAGGAGAGCTACTTTCCATGACAGAAACTTAATATCCGCTCTATGAATAGGCTCAAACAGAGGTCTCATGAGTTGAGCAAGAACCAAATTGAGTTGCCACATGGGAGGCGGAGGTCAAACTGGAGGGAAAACCCTAAGGAGCTCTTTCAGAAATTGTTTGATAATCCTTGCAGACCAGAGGGAAGGGCCAGAGGCTGTCCATCTGAATCGAGATATAGCCGCCAGGTGTGCCTTGATAGAAGAATGGGAGAGACCTGATATGGCCAGAGACAGAATGTAGGGCAAATTCTGATAAGGAGCAGAAGAGAAAGGATGAATGTTTTCTTGGTGGCACCATAGACAGAAACGTTTTCATTTCAAACGATAGGTTTATTCGTACTTGGTGCACGAGCTTGATGTAAAACCTCTTTACATTCCTGAGGAATGTCTATATTCTGAAGCTCTCGGTGTTCAGGAGCCACACTGTCAATTGAAGTGAGCTCGGATCTGGATGTACCACTTGGCCCTGGGACACCATCAATAGAGAAGGAATGGGCCACAGGTGAATCGGCCGATCTTGAGAGAGCAGGAGTAGCTCCTTGAACCAGAACTGAGGGTGGGATTGACCCACCTGAGGGGTTGGATTGACAAAGGTAGGCACACCCCTCCTCCTAACTTTGTTTTCCCGCCTATTCTTCTGCCCAAAGTGGGGTCAGAACCGTTGGGGGTCAGTTGCTAGGAGCCGCAAATAACTGGGGTAGCTTCCCCTTCATGGATCCTGCCCATCCTGGGAGAGGAGGCATGGCACCTCATCCCAGGATGTGCATTGTTTCAGGACACCAATAGTGGCAGGCTCTCGACCCAGAGGTCCAAAAACATGTCTGGTAGTGGCAGCCGGTGAGCAGCCTCTCAGCCAGGACGCTTGACGTAGGTCGTTATGGTCAGGGGATATCTCTTAAATGGCATCTGAAAGCATTTTTCATGAAATCCCACACTAGCATCAGTGTGGGTTTGATGTGCTGAGAAGTTTGAATCCAAACTTACCATTTTTCTGTAAAGCCATTAAGTACTGTGGAGTGCGTAACGACAAACTCCTAGCCCCATTTACTCTTTATGGCATTACTGCACTTACAATGTCTAAGATTTTACTTAGACACAGTAGGGGTACAGGGCTCAAACACCTGTACCCTCACCACTGGTATTGTGCACCCAGGTAGAGGGGCGGCTTACTTATGCGAGGGCAGTGGGTTATAGGCATGGCATACAGATGTGCCATGTCGACTCTTCACTTTGTTCTGCAGAGGCTGTGTGTGTGTGTGTGGTGTGTGTGTGGTGCCCTTGGTACCTATGGTACCTTTTACAAGGGACTTTTCATGTGGCCAGAGCGTTGCCAATTGGGTTTTGCAACAGTACAGTTTAATCAAAGAACATAGGCCCTGGATACCTGGTTGGCAAAAACCCAGGGCACATTCAGTTAAAGTACATCAACAGTTTCGCAAAAGGTGGGGGCAACCATGCAAAAAGGGGCACTTTCCTACGGAGGGCATCTCAGCATAGCACTAACACCATTCGGAGGCTTTACCAGAGCTGTGTTCTGTCCATTCTCTTGTATGGATCCGAATGCTAGTGATTGGCAAAAAGCGCCATCACCAAATTCTCAGCCTTCCACACCAGTTATCTAAGAAGAATCTTAAGCATTATCTGGCTGTCAACCATCTCCAACCAGGAACTACACTCCGGATGCAGGCAAAAGAGCATGAACACCATTGTTAAGAGAAGAAGATGTACATGGGTAGGACACCCAACAGAAGAGAATAAAACTCCATTACAAGAACAGCTCACCACTCTACCCCAGAAGGCAAATGGAAGAAAGGCAGGAAACTGAAATGAAGACCCTGAACCATTGATTGGGCTCTGTACAGAAACTTGCTTAAGACAAACGGAAGTGGAGGTCCTTCGTTGACGCACTATATGCTAGCCGGCATAATGAGCAATAGTAGTAGTGTTACAAGTGCCCTGTAGTTGAAATCATGCAGTGTTAGTACTCCAAGACACACCTCACCAGAGCAACTCACAATAGAGCACTTCAGTATTAAAGAAAAGAGGATGCTAGGCCCTAATATACTAAAAGGGCATTCCGTAAAGTGGTCTCAATTTGCTCACCAACGTTTATCAAATGTATTTCTATTTTCCGTACCTACCTATGTATTAACAGGACAGTTCACAAAGTACAGAATTATAGTCACAATTCAACCTACCTTATTAATATTAATGAGGTAGGTATCAAATTACAACCCATTACAATTGGCCACAATGCTGTGGATGGTGGCCTGCTGGGATCAGCAGTCCACCATGTCTGTGATTTCTTTTAAATAAGGCAATTATTATTTATTTTTTAATACGGACATTTTCCTAAAATGAAAACAGGATACGTTTAAAAGATGATAAATGAAAGATGTTAACGAGCTTTTTGTTTTTAAGGTGTAAACCATGGACCGCTGTTTGCTCCGAAAACATGTTTTTGTTCACATTCACGAAGAGGAGAGGGTTCCTTAGGTACCCCTTCCCATTTGCTAATGGGTTACAACCTCCTTTCGGTAGCAGAATGTTAATACATACCATAAGGAATTGGTCTTTGGAAGGGACAATTTTAAGTCACCTCTTCCAAATAACAATTTGTAATTGTTTCCTAATCCCATTGCACGATTCTGAAAACCTTTTCCTCATTGTTAAACAGGTCTAGTACATTTCAGAAAGGGTTTAAACATTCGCAAACTCTCTGATTAACCCAGTGAGATGCTTCGTGTACACTAAAACCCTTAGTACATGAGGCCTAAGGACCTCTTTTAGTTGTGACCTGGTAAGGTCACATAACTTAAGTATTAGCAGCCACACCTGCCAGCAGTAACAACTGGTACTTAATCTACTCATAAGAGTGTCTTGAACTGCGGGCAAAGGCCCAGGAGCTGTTTCTTACCTAACAGATAGGGATCAGAAGGCTCCATTCTCCTGTGGTGCCCCTTTAACCTCTACAGAAGCAGCCACCGGTTATTTTGGAAACCTCTGTTGTAGAATCAAATTTCCATGATTTTCATGATATGCATACATGTGTAACAACATCAGTTGTGGTAATGAGTTAAAATAGTGATAAGTTGTTTAAAGTTTTTTTCTGAAGTGCGACAAATGTGATCTAATGTCATAAAAATAAGCATTCTTGTCATTCAACGTAGTTCTTTGTTATTTATTCAGTCCAATTCTTTTTTTTGCAGGTTAATGGAAAAAGCTATCCACAGGCTAAACTATTGTTGGGGCAGATGGGGGCTTTGCATCCAGCCAACAGACTGGCTGCCTACATTACAGGCAGACTGCGCCCCACTGTATTGGACCTGTCCACTCTCAGTACTGTAATTTCTAAGGTGTCGTCAAGCTCAAAAACCTCCACACCATTGACAACAGTAACCACATCAGTCACCAAACCAACAGTGACCTTCTCGTCATCCTCCAACACTGCAAGCAATACTGCGACTCTCACCTTTACAGGTTTGATACATTCTTAAGCTTTTAATCATACTGCCAGTATTTCACTGTAAAACAACACCTTATGTATCGGGGCTCGAAAAACCATTATATTGTTACTTGACCTGCAGGTCTACTAACTTTAATAATCTACTCAACCTAACTGTAATGTACTTGACCCGTGAACTGGTCTCCGATTGTGTGATTCTAGGCAAATAAGTTGTCTTATGGAGCTGCCTTTTTCTTTATTATCACGTGAGAGCCCCATCAAATATGCAACTTTACTATTTTTGATGTACATAAACTCTTTTTATTTACTAGACTAAATGTTTGCTCTATGTATAACAAGAATCAATCCCATATATAGGGTATAAATGATCCCTCGCTGGCCTCTTAGTTCTCTAACAGCATTGGCATCTGGGCAGGAGCATTAGAAATTCCCAGTTCATGTTTAAAAACTCACTTTTCATAAATATATTACCATGTGGTAGTGCACTGTCATTTACAGATAGCATATTTTCAATTTAAATGGCCACAAAATCTTCCCACTAATGTGCAGTTTTACTGATAGTAGCGCCTAAACAGTGTTTGGAAATTGGGTTTCAGCGAATATGTTTAAAATTTGCACATCACCAATTAAAGTGTTCCAACTTATTTTGATCCTATAAAAATATTTTTGCCATAGAATTAAAAAAATGGGTCTTCATAACTACTGAATTATATTCAAAGTGTTTGAATAGTTCACTTAGCTACTTAAGTGTTGTGTTAAAAAAAAGCCTGACATCTTACAGCCTTTCATTTAAAGCATTTTTAAAAAAAATCTTTCTATTGAGATTTTGCATGTAATCAAATATAATAGTACTGCACATTTTCCTGATACGAGAATGTGATGATATAATGTAGCAGTACATGTGCATAAACAATGAACTCAGTTTATCACTAATTCAAAACAATAACATCCGCCTTTCATTTAACATGTGTCGCACTGTTCACTTTACAAAATGCTCTCATTTAAGTCACAGAAAGAAACATAAATGTAGGAAGACAAATTAAATCTTGTTATCTTGTCACATTTGGTGGCTTTCAAAGACAGAGGTCAAAAGTTAAAGGCATTTTAATTGCTCTTTCATTTTGTGAGCAATAAAGATACTTGTTATCGTGTCAGGTTTGCTCTGCTGTCAGACATAGGGCTTAAAAGTCAGTTTGTCTTCCTATATTTACTTTTTGTTCTGTGATTGTTAGAAGATTTTCAACTCGCCAGAAAAGTGGATAAGTCCCTAAAAATATCTCGTCCTGAATAAAGCTTGCTCGACAATGCGAGTGAATTTTTCGAGCCCTGTGTATATATTGCAATCCTTTGTACCAATGAGATGTGTTGTGTTCTGAAGTTTTCGAGGCATGTGGGCTGCTGAATTCATATCTGTGCATAGATCGCCGCCTAGTGTTGGGTCCGGATGATTGCACTTTGTTGTTCTGGAAGAGTCTTCGAAGTATCACGAGATAGGTGACTCCTCCCCTGGACTACAGTGCGCATGGGCATCTTCTTCATCTTGAGATTGTTTTTTTCCACCATTGGGTTCGGATGTTATTCCTACACTCCAACTTTGGAATCGAAACAAAACTTTTATAAAGGCCTTCGACTTCGACGGTATTGTTCTCGCTCGGTACCTCTTGACTCGAAAAAGCTTTCCATCTCGAATCGGTCGTCGACGCGGGCCGTTGGGCCTTTTCGACACCACGTGGGCCTGCTGTCGATGGAAAGGAGCCCGTTCAAAAGATGCCCACAATGCCACTCCAAGTTCCCGTATACTGACAAGCATTCAGTATGCAACAAGTGCCTTTCTCCAGACCATAAGGAAGAAACCTGCCCAGCCTGCGCCCAGTTTCGGTCGAAGAAAATCATACGGAATCGATGGGCCGCTAGGCAAGAGATGCAGCGACAGGCACCAGAACCGGACAACATCTTCGATAATGACCAAGAACTTCCAGAAGCTCCAGATTCGGACCTAGAGATCATCACCGTCGAGGACTACTCTGACTCCGATGACAAGATCCCACCGGGGCAAATCGTGTGTAAACTGCCCCTGACACCAATTACCCCGTTACCGTAGGCTCCGGTCGAGGCATCGCCAAAAGGCCTTAGCCAAGATCCAAAGAAACATTCACCAGCCCCGCCATCCGGCTCTGCTCCGAAACCTTCAGAGACCCCAGGGCCAAGTACCGCAATCCCAAAGAAGGTTCCAGAGCCTAAAAAGGTCGTCGACCCGAAGGCCATTGAGCCGAAGAAAACCGTACAACCAAAAGGCATTGACCCAAATAAAGCCGTCAAAATGAAGAAGGCCGTGCAGCCTAAAGGCGTCGACCCGAAGAAAACCGTCAACCCAAAAAAGGCAGTCTAGCTGAGGGACACCGACCCCAAACAGGCGGCCCAGCCCAAAAAGGACGCCAAGCCGAAGGGCGCCGACACAAAGGACGTCAAGCCAAAAAAGCCGGCTTTACCAAAAGTTGCCGAACCAAAGAAGGTCGCTGACGGGAAGGGTGCCGTATCGAAGCCTATAATCCGGCCGGAGAAAGCTATCGACCCGAAAACAAGTGCTCCGAAAACACCAGTCGATCCTAAAAAGACCATCGGCTCGACAAAGGGCAGTCAACCAAAAAAGCCTGTTGAGCACAAGAAGCGTGTCGACCCAAAAACACTTGCCGACCCGAAAAAAGGGCCCGAGCCAAAGAAAAGCACTAAGGCACCAAAAGTCGTCGAAGCAGAAGGTGTTGTCGACCCAAAAAAGTCACAACCAAGAACAGTGGAGGAAGAACTCTTCCATCCTGATCCAGCAGACGACCAAGGACAAATATATATTAATCCTGAGACTGGTAAAGTCACAATCCTGCACAGGAAGAAGAGGCCACTGGATACTGACTCTCATTCCCCTATTCCACAAAAAAAGAAGGACTTTGGGACTTCTCCATCTAGACCCTTCATTCCCTTCTATCCCATTATGCCTACTACTCCTTTTGCTCCTTAGTCTCCTCACTATGGGACAATGAGGGGAACATAGGGGAGATTCCTCATCCTGATTATGATTATCCACAGGATCCTGAGCCACAAAATGAACCATGGGAGGAGCCAACTGACCCTTATAACACCCATCCCATCCCTGAAGTCTCCTCTTATCCAACTAAACCTTCACCTACTGATGACACCATTGTCTTCAACCAATTAATAGACAGGGCAGCGCAGTACCACAATGTAGATATGCATAATGACCCTGTGGAGGAAGACTTCTTATTTGACACCTTCCCTACTTAAGAAAAAAGTGTCAGAACACTTCCTATGCTAAAGGGAGTGTTAAAACACGCACCTGACATATTTAAAGATACAGCCGGGGCACGGGTAATCAATACCAGGATTGAGAAAAAGTATAGAGCAGCCCCTACAGACCCTACCTACATCATAGGACAGTTACCATTAGACTCACTAGTGGTGGCTAATGTACGCAAAAGGGCGAACTCACAGGCAACGGGGGGAAGCCCCTCCCCCGATAAAGAATCAAAGATACTAGAAGCCTCAGGTAAAAGGGTAGCAGCACAGGCCTCCAATTCATGGAGGATTGCCAACACACAAGCTCTGCTAGGTCGTTACGACAGGGCACACTATTGTGAGAAGTTTGCCTGATATATAGTGCTCACTATTCTAGTGATCACTGTGTATCATACCAAACGACCCTTATTGATGATTGGTTGTAAGTCAACCTTATAGACCAGCTTTCCTAGTAGCATGGACAAGAGCAGTCTTTAGGCTAAACTCTAGAGGGCGTGTTAAGCCAGCTGTTATACCATCACATATACCCCTTGAACACCAAGTGAAAGGACACCACACAAGTTGTAATGAAAATAAAAGGATATTTATTTATAACAAGTCTACCCTGATCTCTTTATGAGTCATGGAGCTAAGCACACAACAAAACTCTTACGAAAATTTTGAAAGTCGCACAATTTACACAAATGCCCGAGGGGCACGAAAAACCATATACTATGGAAGTGGAATGCGAATTACTAGCAGGTAAGTAACAGTTCTCAAGGACTTTAGAATCGCTAGGCCTACAATGCTGAACCCTTAGATTAGAAGCAGGAGGCCTAGGGGCGCCGTGTGCAGAGTGGAAACTCTCATGCGCAATGCAGGACAAAGTCTATGGATGCTAGTAAATGCAAAGTTAGTGTTCTCGGTCGAACCCGACTAGGTAGGTCAAAAACGAAAGTGGATCTAGACACTTGGAGAGTGGTTCTACGCTGGAGCACCGTGATACTCGGTTTACCTAGCCCAGGGGCTGCGGCTGCATAGGGTTCAAGTGACGTCGGGAATCCTCGTTGACGAACCAGGAGCCTGAAGTAAAAGTTGCTGGCAGGCGACCAGTGAAGATGTTCCGGGCTGATCCAAGGACGGATCAGTGAAGAAGGGTACCTGTAAGCAGAGGGTACCGAGTTCTGAATCACTAGCCAGTGATTAGGTGGGCACCAGGATGGCACCGGACGAGGTCACTCAGCCAGGTGAAGAGGTGACACTGGATTCTGCTGCTGCATGGACAAGGGTGCTGATGTCGACCAGGCTGGAGGTCTGCGAGCTGTCCCACGTCGGATGTCTGCTGCTGGCGATGCTGGATCCGTTGAAGGAGGCAACAAGCCTTGGCTAAGGCAAGTCCACGTGGCGACACAAAATGGCATCTGGAGTGGACCAGGAGGGTCCGAGGAAGGTCCCCTTCAAGAGGAGACAAGGGCCAGCCTAGAGGAGCTAGACCAGCGGTGAAACAAACGTAGGACGTCGTCTGGAGGGTCACTAGCCAACGGGCAAGTGACCGGACAACGTGGCAAGCGACACAGAAGCAAAAGGGCCCCACGCAGATCTGGTGGATGCTGGGGGGCTGGACTTCGGTGCTCGTGCTGCTTGGGGTTGGGGCTTCTCTTACCCCAGTGCACCCACTCGAGGGTCCCTCGGCGGTCGTGGTGGATCAGTGTCGTGCTGGTTCTAATGATAGCCGGTTCCTCTGGTCTCGTCGCACCCACGGTTCTCAGCTGTGCTGTAGAGGCAGGTAGAGGTCAGAGATGGCAGGGAGTCCGGGTCTCGTCGTGCTGGTCGGTCTGGTTCCGGAGGAAGGACGTGCAGCAAACCGCAAGATACTTAGTTGGTGCCTGCTGATGCAGGGTGACTACTCCTAGTCACAAGGGAGAAATCTTGAGAAGAAGTCTTGAGTTCCTTTCGTGGAAAGTAGTTTCAGGATTCAAAGATGATCTAATTTGGGAAGGGGGCCCGCTCCTATCTTAATACTAAGGAAAGGGGCTGGCACGCGACTAGGTCCTGCCCATGGGTGGGACCAGGAGGGGGGTGGTTACACCCCTCTCCCCTGTCTGGACTTTCCCCAGCTCAGGGGCTGGTGTGCCCCTTTAACTGGTTCAAACCGGCAGATGCATAGTGAGCACCGGGGTTCCACTTGCAGTCACCTTCCTCCTGAGCCCTGCCTACCTGGGATACACAAAACCCTGTCTGGGATGGTGCTACCACCACCCCTGACAGGAAACCCTTTGTCCAAGCTCTCCTCGCTGGAAGGACACCCAGCAGCAGGAGGTCAAACTTGTGTCTGTGGTGGCAGCATCCATTTTGTGATGCTGAGGCTCGAGTTAACTTTAACCGGGGTTCACAGTTACATACATGTCGTGTCCCTCTAGAAGGGTGGAATGCTAACCCCGTCGCCAGAATTGGCGAGGGGTTAGTATTCCAATTCCTATGACACCTTACTCGACATGTTTTGATAAAGCAATACCAAAGATAGCAAATAACCGCGAGGATTATAATGCACTTAAGAGTATATGGTACGCGTTATCATAGAACAGCTATTAGGACTTGGTTCCGCAAGCTGCAGACGGGCTCAGCTCATGCCAGAGCACCATCTCCCATAATTCCAAGCACTCTGCCTTCAGGATTGTTAAGGCCTGACATAGGAGTGACTGATAGGAATACATGTGTCCATTTTAGGGTTAGATATAGGTATACTATATCTAAAGCAAAGGGTGGTTACACCACCTTGCCCCAGCTGTCGTGCAGCCAGTTGTGTCAGATTTAGATGGCCAGCCAGGGGTGGCATAATACATGCTGCAGCCCCCGGTAGGCCCTGGGTACACCTATGCCCTGGGTACAGGGACTGATAAGGTGGCCCAGTACCAATTGGTAAATGCACCTAAGGTACACGTGTCAATTTAGAGAGAGAACAGCTAGGCTGTGGGTCTGATTAGCAGGCCCACAGCCAGGGAAGTCGTAAACCAGTGAAGCAAAAAGCAAAAATCTGGGGTGATCATAGGATTGCAGACCCTACTCTCCTACAACTATGACAAGCTTCAAAGCTTAATGCAACACTTACCTGAGCCTTTTAAAGCCCAAGCTGATGACCTCATACAGGAGGGAAAGTTCATTACAAACGCCTCCATCAAATGTGCACTTGATGCGGCAGACACCGCAGCCAGGTCTATTGACACTAGTGTTTAACTAAGGCAACATGCATGGCTGCGTATTTTCGGGCTTTAAGAACGAGGTGCAGTCCACCATTCTTAATCAGCCAGTCAATCAAGACTTCCTTTTTGGCCCTGCTGTCAACACCATTGTAGGTAAAATGAAGAAGGGCACAGAAACCGCAAAGTCAATGGGAGCATTGCAGTTTCAGCAACACAGAAGTTCCTTTCGACGCTCCTCATACAGGGCAGCTACACGAGCCAATACTTCCCAAACGTCATCATCATACAAAGGCAACACACAAAGTTCCTTCCAACAGAGGAGGTTATAGGGGAAACAATAATAAGGGAATAGGACGTGGAGGCAAAAACACCAGAGCCTCCACTGCCACAAAACAGTGACTTCATCCCCAACCTCCAGACCACCTAACACAAGTCGGAGGCACACTCCAACAATTCCTACCTGTCTGGAACGCAATTACCACAGACAGGTGGGTGAGACAAATTATCCAGTATGGTTATTGCCTGGAACTCACTTCAACCCGACCCCCCTTCCCCCCAAACATACCACCCAGACACGGTCCTATGTCCAAGGAACACATCACCCTGCTGCAACAAGAGGTGAAATGCATGCTGGAAAAGGGGGCCATAGAGCCCGTCCCTTTCCAACATCAGGGACAGGAGTATACTCCCAAGAAGGACGGTTCCCTCAGACCAATATTGGACCTCAGACCCCTAAATCAATACATACTGTCGGAGCACTTCCATATGATCACACTACAGCAAGTGCTCCCATTACTACAGCAAGCAGACTTCCTAGCAATATTGGACCTCAAGGACGTGTATTTTTACATACCCATCCATCCAGCTCACAGAAAATATCTCGGGTTCACAATAGAAGGTCTACACTACCAATTCAAGGTTTTGCCCTTCGGGGTAACCACGGCTCCAAGAGTGTTTACAAAATGCTTAGCGACAGTAGCTGCACATCTCAGGAGGCAACACATCCATGTGTTCCCGTATCTGGACGATTGGCTAATACAAGCAAAATCGTACCAACAGTGTGCAGAAGACACGTCCCAAACACTTCAGCTGCTAAACAGCCTAGGTTTCTCGATAAACTACCCAAAATCGCATCTGCAACCGTCCCACACACAACAATATCTGGGAGCCACTATAGATACCTCAGTGGCAAAGGCATACCCAAACCCAGCGAGGATAGCCAGCATGCAGATGCTCATTCGCAAATTTCTGCCACAACACTCTCTGCCAGCTCGAGTCTTCATGCAGCTCATAGGCATGATGGCCTCCTGCATATTCATAGTCCCCCCATGCCAGACTTCAAATGCGTCCATTGCAAGAATGCCTAGCACGGCAATGGAACCAGGCTCAAGGACAACTAAAAGACCTAGTGTTGGTAGACAGTCGCGCTCACAAATCTCTGCAGTGGTGGAACCCACAAAACCTTTCCAAGGGGCGACTGTTCCAAGAGCCGGTTCCACAACTAGTACTAACAGCGGACTCATCACTGACAGGCTGGGGAGCCCACCTCCTTCACTACACAGTACAAAGGCTCTGGACAACCAAACAAAAGAAACTGCATATCAACCAACTAGAGTTGCTAGCGATATTCCTAGCTCTGAAAGCAAAAGTGGGGTCACCCAGAGATAGACCTGTTTGCCACAAAAGAAAACTCGAAATGCCAGTTCTTTGCCACCATGTTCCCACATCCATTGTCACAGGGCAATGCGATATGGATGAACTGGTCAGGCAGATTTGCGTACGCTTT
This sequence comes from Lissotriton vulgaris, assembly GCF_964263255.1. NCBI lineage: Eukaryota > Metazoa > Chordata > Amphibia > Caudata > Salamandridae > Lissotriton > Lissotriton vulgaris. Next base: position 146,397,931 of record NC_141697.1, on the reverse strand, counting down.
TCCCCCAGCTCCGCTGATTCTGCTGGTGGCACGCAAACTGCGGCAACAGTCACTCACACTAATCCTAGTTGCTCCCACATGGTCGAGACAACCTTGGTACACAACATTCCTGGAGCTTTCAGTAGTTCCTCATCAAAGGCTGTGCCTCTCACCCCATCTACTAACTCAGAACCATGGAGAAATCAGGCACCCAGATCCCAATCAGATGAACCTAGCGATTTGGCTCCTGAAGTCTTAGAGTTCGGATACCTTAACCTGCCTCCTGATTGCATGAACATTATCAAGGAGGCAAGACGGCCAACTACTAGAGCATGCTATGTAGCTAAATGGAAAAGATTTGTTATTTACTGCAACAATAACCAAATCAACCCATTAGATGCTTCCATACAAAACATTATATACTCTTCAATAAGACTACACCTCGCTGCTATAGCAGCATACCTTCAAACCAGGCAACACCTTTCACTGTTTAGAGTACCAGCAATCAAGGCTTTTATGGAGGGTCTTAAAAGAGTGATCCCTCCAAGACACCCTCCTTCCCCAGTCTGGAATCTAAATATAGTACTTACCAGACTCATGGGACCTCCTTTCGAACCTCTACACTCATGCGAACTACAGTTCTTGACGTGGAAGGTGGCATTCTTGATTGCCATTACCTCACTCAGGCGAGTTAGCGAATTACAAGCACTAACAATTCAAGAACCTTTCATGCAAGTACATGCTAATAGGGTAGTTCTTAGAACAAACCCTAAGTTTGTCAAAGTCCTATCCATTTTCCATATTAATCAATCGATAGAACTGCCAGTGTTCTTTCAAAATTAACAGTCAGTACCCGAAAGAGTCCTACACACACTAGATGTAAAGAGAGCTCTGCTTTACTATGTGGACAGAACAAAATCATTTAGAAAGACAAAGCAATTATTTGTTGCTTTTTCACCACAACATAAAGGAAATCCCATATCAAAGTCCGGAATAGCCAGATGGATAGTTAAATGCATTCAAATATGCTATCAAAAAGCCAAACTCACTTTAACCATCCCCCCAAGAGCACACCCTACAAGAAAAATGAGTCATCCATGGCTTACCTAGGGAATATTCCTCTTGAAGACATATGTAAGGCAGCCACATGGACTACCATACACACTTTCACAAAACACTACTGTGTAGACGTGCAAGCAAAGCAGCAAGCTGCTGTAGGCCAAGCTGTCCTCAAAACTCTTTTTCAAACTGCTGCAGCTGGCACAGGTAACGACCTCTAGAGGAGATACTGCTATACAGTCTTTGCACAGATATGAATTCAGCAGCCCACATGCCTCGAACGGAATATGCTACTTACCAGTATGCATCTGTTCTTGGCATGTAGGGCTGCTGACATTCATATCGCCCGCCCTCCTCCCCGGTGCCTGTCGCTGCTGCAGCATTATCTTTTGCATGGCCATCTCTTACTTTACTATCTCCATCTCTGCCACAATGGCGAAAAACAATCTGAGGATGGAGAAGATGCCCATGCGCACTGTAGTCCAGGGGAGGAGTCGCCTATCTCGTGATACTTCAAAGACTCTTCCAGGACAACAAAGTGCAATCATCCGGACCCAACACTAGGCGGCGATCTATGCACCTATATGAATGTCAGCAGCCCTACATGCCACAAACAGATGCATACTGGTAAGTAGCATATTCCTTTTGAAACACAATTCTACTTCAGAGCCGAAACCTTCCGCTTCCAAGGGCAAGTCCAGTTCGGGACCAAAACGTTTGACGCTGAAATCAAAAGAAGATATGTTCGAGGCATGTGGGCTGCTGATTTCATATCTGTGCATAGATCGCCGCCTAGTGTTGGGTCCGGATGATTGCACATTGTTGTCTGGAAGAGTCTTCGAAGTATCACGAGATAGGTGCCTCCTCCCCTGGACTACAGTGCGCATGGGCATCCTCTCCATCCTCAGATTGCTTTTTTTCCGCCATTGGGTTCGGATGTACTTTCCTTACTCGAAGTTAGGAATCGAAAATTACTTTTCTTAAAGGCCAAAAGGCCATCGGTTTCGTCGGTATTGTTTCGATCGGTGCCGACATCCTAATCTACACTTTATCTAACTCAGGACGTCGAATCGGGCCGTAGGCCTTCTCGACGCCAAGAAGATCGGTCGTCAATGGAACGAAGCCCATTCAAAAGATGCCCTCTTTGTAATTCGAAATACCCACATATAGATAAACACCCTGTATGTAACAAGTGTTTATCTCCGGAACATAATGAAACCGACTGCCTAGCCTGTGCCCAATTTCGATCAAAAAAGACACTACGGGTTCGACGGGCCGCAAGGCAAATCATGCAAAAACTAGCTCCGGAGCCCGAAAATATCTTCAACGATGAACAAGATCTCAACGAGGCCGAAGATGCGGATCAACAGTCCGATCAAGACTCGGAGCACAACTCCAACTACTATGTCGACGAAGTTGAAGACATCTTCAAGGTAGGAGACGACGAACAAGGGATCGGGGCCTTCAAAGACGACTCCAGCGATGAAACGGGGCCTACTACATCGGAGCCAACCGTGAGTACATCGCACCAGACATACACCTCTATGGTTCCACACGCTCAGGTCAAGGCATCGCCGGAAGGCCTTAGCCAAGATTTCGAAACACATTCTATAGCCCCGCGATACAGCTCGGCTAAGAATACTACAAAAGAGCCATCGGTTCAACGTAACCCAAAGTTGTTGGTATCGAAAGCAAAAGAGATGGAACCAAAAACGAAACCAAAACTGATCAACAACACAGTCTTCGGACCGAACTATATCGATCCCATAGAAAATCGTCGACAACACGGTCTTCGGACCAAACTACGTCGATCCATCGGAGTCAAACACAAAGGTCGTCGAACCGAAAGCCGGCGCACCTACATCCACTCCGAAACAAAAGGCCGTTGAACCGAAGAGATCGGCGTCGACAGTCGACAACACAAAAAAGGGACTCGAAACAAAGAAGGTTATCGAACCGAAGCAGAGAGTCGACAAATCAATGGCTGTGCAACAAAAACGGATCGCGCCGAAGAAAATCAACCCGAAGAAAAACATCGAGCCGAGACAGCAAAGCATTGGTCCAAAAACACTGGTTCCAAAGATGCAACAAAGTCAAAAGGGGACTATCGACTCGACAAAAAATGTTGAAACACTAGATACATCGGCTCCAAGGAAACAGGCACAACCTAAAAAGACTGTTGAAACACCAAAAACTCTCGGACCGATCAAATTTAGTCTACCAGTTTCATCAAAAAAATAAGGCAGTCGACCCAAAGAGCGGTATCGACCCGAAACAAACTAAACCAAATACATTGGCCAAACAACCAAGAACTACTGAGCAGGAGATCTTATATCCAGACCCCTCATCAGAAGAGCAGTCAAAACTTTACATTGACCCTAATTCTGGGAAAGTCACTCTCTACAAGAGAAAAGTCAGACCAGAAGCTGAAAAGGAGACTTATGTCATCCCACTCAAAAATAAAATGGACTGTGCCACTTCACCTATCCTATTTGAGCCTATAAAACCAAACCCATACTCATATACACCCACACACTCGGATGAAGAGGTGGATTATGAGGATAATGAGGAATACAATTACACAATAGACCCTTACCAAGACAGTCAAGCTCAATCATGGGCAGACCCAGTACATCCTGCTGATTCTCAGCCCATTCCAGATACACCTGCATACCCTGCTAAAGCTTCTCCTACGGAGTATACAGCTGCTTTTAATGCACTTATAGATAGGGCAGCCCTCCATCACATTGTAGAGATGCATGCAGACCCCATTGAGGAGGATTTCCTCTTTGACACTTTTGCCACATCAGAAAGATCTGTCAAAACGTTACCTATGCTAAAAGGGGTACTTAAACATGCAGGTGACATTTTTAAAGAAACAACTAGGGCACAGGTCATTAACCCCAGAATTGAAAGAAAGTACAGGCATCTCCAGTAGACCCCACATATATTAAGGGACAACTGCCTTTACATTCCTTAGTGGTATCCAATGCACGTAAACGTGCAAACTCACAAACCACTGGAGAATCCCCACCTCCTGATAAAGAATCAAAGATCTTGGAGGCCTCAGGGAAAAGGGTAGCTGCTCACGCAGCTAATATATGGCGAATATCTAATACACAAGCCCCGTTAGCTAGGTAGGACAGGGCACATTATGACACCCTAGAGACACTTCTCCAACATTTACCTGAACCTTACAGAGAACAGGCTGAAGACCTAGTACAGGAGGGAAAGCTAATAACTAACGCCTCCATTAAATGTTCCCTAGACGTGGCAGATACAGCAGCCAGATCTATTAACACCAGTGTTATGCTCAGGAGGCATGCTTAGCTTCGCATCTCAGGTTTCAAAAACGAAGTCCAGTCTACTTCATTAAATCAGCCAGTAAACCCTGACTATTTATTTGGTCCAGCTGTAGATACAATCCTGGATAAAATGAAAAAGGACAATGAAACAGCTAAGTCGATGGGAGCCTTACAATCCCAACAACATAGAGGCTCCTTTCGTTGCTCCAATTATAGAGGGGCTGCAAGAGGTAGCTCATCACAGCAGACCTCAATTTACAAAGCGAATAAGCAAACCACCGACAATAAAAACAACCAAGGTGGATACCGCAGCAATAACAACAAAGGCAGAGGACGGGGGAATAATATCACCAGGTCCTCTACCAACACTAAACAGTGACTTCTTAGCGCTACCCCCAGACCATACAACACCTGTCGGGGGACGATTACAGCAGTTCCTACCAGTCTGGCAAAACATCACAACAGACTAGTGGGTAAGGCAAATTATCCAAACTAGCTATTGCCTAGAGCTAACTTCCACACCACCCAATATACCACCAAGACACCGTCCTATGTCTGCAGAACACCTAAACATATTGCTGCAAAAAGTCAGCATGCTGCAAAAAGGGGCCATATAGCCAGTACCATTAGAACATCAAGGTACAGGGGTATACTCACTATACTTCCTCATCCCCAAAAAGGACGGGTCTCTCAGACCCATATTGGACCTCAGGCCCCTAAATCAATACATCTTATCAGAGCATTTCCATATGCTCACTCTACAACAAGTCTTACCACTGCTGCAACAAGGAGACTTCCCCGCAACTTTGGACCTCAAAGATGCATACTTCCATATACTAATACATCCTGCTCACAGGAAGTATCTACGATTCACGTTACAAAATCAACATTACCAATTCAAAGTCCTTCCATTTGGTGTAACAACAGCCCCGAGGGTGTTCACAAAATGCCTAGCGACAGTAGCTGCACATTTACGGAGACAACATATTCACGTCTATCCGTACCTGGACGACTGGTTAATACAAGCAAAGTCGGCCCAGCAATGTGCCAGCCACATGTCGCGCACCATTCACCTCCTGCATAGTCTAGGCTTCACGTTAATCTACAGAAAATCTCATTTTCAGCCTTCCCATGTACAACAGTACCTGGGAGCTACAATAGATACTGTAGCAGAAAAAGCATACCCAAACGCTGCTAGAATAAACAGTATGCAACTGCTAATCCAAAAATTCAAGCCACAACACTCGCTCTCTGCCCGAGTGTTTATGCAACTCATAGGCATGATGGCCTTGTGCATCTTCATAGTCCCTCAAGCAAGACTACACATGCGTCCGCTACAGGAGTGCTTAGCACAACAGTGGAACCAGGCTCAAGGACAATTGAAAGACCTAGTGTTGGTGACCAGTCGTGCATACAACTCTCTGCATTGGTGGAATTCACAAACCTTTGCAGGGGACGACTGTTCCAAGAGCCTGTACCACAGATAGTGTTGACAACGGACGCATCCCTAATAGGATGGGGAGCCCATGTCCTTCAGTACACAGTGCAGGGCCTATGGACGACACCACAGAAGAAATGGCACATCAACCTGCTAGAGCTAATGGCAATTTTTCTGGCAATGAAAGCGTTCAAAGTACATTTATGCAACAAAGCTGTGTTGATCTGGACGGACAACATGATGGCAATTTACTACATACAGAAACAGGGAGGAACACACTCTCCACAGCTATCACATCTAGCACAAAGCATGTGGAGGTGGGCCATTCAAAGAAACATTTTTCTCATGGTGGAACACCTCCCAGGCAAGGACAACCAAATAGCGGATCTGCTCAGCAGACACAGCCAACAAATGCACGAGTGGGAGATTCATCCCACAGTGCTACAACCATACTTCCAACAGTGGGGGCAACCAGAGCTAGACCTGTTCGCCACAAGCGAAAACGCAAAATGCCAGTACTTTGCGGCCAGGTTTCCACATCTACAGTCTCAGGGCAATGCGATATGGATGAACTGGTCAGGCAAATTTGCGTGCGCTTTTCCACCAGCACCGTTAATACCGCTAGTGGCACTCAAACTACGCCAGCACTCACTGACACTAATCCTGTTTGCTCCGACATGGGCAAGATAACCAATGTACACAACCTTTCTAGAACTTTCTGTGGTGCCTCATCAAAGACTGCGGCTAACACCCACTCTCCTCACTCGGAGACATACAGCACCTAGATCCGCAACAACTGAACCTTGCAATCTGGCTCCTGAAATCTTAGAGTTTGGGTACCTAAACTTACCTCCGGACTGTATGAACATTATCAAAGAGGCAAGAAACCCTACTACAAGAGCATGCTACGCTGCAAAGTGGAAGCGTTTTTGTCATTTACTGTAATAACAATGACATAAACCCACTAGATGCTTCAATGCAAAATATTATTTGCTATCTCTTGCACCTACATCGTTGCAATCTAGCTTATTCATCTATAACAATACAATGACAGCTTATCTTCAAAACAGGCAGCATCTTTCGCTGTTTGGAGTGCCTGCAATTAAAGCATTCATGGAGGGACTCAAACGAATAATCCCCCCAGAACACCCACCTTCAGATGTCTGGAACCTAAACATCGTTTTAACCAGACTAATGGGACCACCTTTTGAACCGTTGCATTCATGTGAATTACAATTTCTAACATGGAAGGTAGCTTTTCTTGTTGCGATTACTTCACTTAGAAGAGTTAGCGAGCTGCAAGCCCTTACTATTCAAGAGCCATTCATCCAAATACATGCAAATACGCTAGTCCTTAGTACAAACCCCAAATTTATGCCAAAAGTGGTATCCCATTTTCATATCAATCAAACAATAGAGCTGCCAGTGTTCTTTCCAAATCCACAGTCAGTACCTGAAAGGGCTCTACACACACTGGATGTCAAGAGAGCTCTTCTATACTACATTGATAGAACTAAGGATTTTAGGAAAACTAAACAGTTGTTTGTTGCCTTTTCACCACAACAGAAGGGCAACCCCATCTCAAATTCTGGGTTAGCCAGGTGGATAGTCAAGTGCATTCAGATTTGTTACCTAAAAGCTAAACGCACTTTAACAGTTCCCCCAAAAGCGCATTCTACACGCAAACTAGGGGCATCCATGGCTTTCCTAGGAAACATTCCTCTAGAGGAAATATGTAGAGCAGCCACATGGTCTACCATACATACATTCACAAAACACTATTGTGTCGATGTACATTCCAAACAGCATGCTGCTGTAGGACAGGCTGTTCTAAAAACACTTTTTCAGACTGCTGCAGCTGGCACAGGTAGCCACAGCTAAGGGAGAGACTGCTATACATTCTATGCACAGATATGAATTCAGCAGCCCACATGCCTCGAACGGAATATGCTACTTACCAGTATGCATCTGTTCTTGGCATGTAGGGCTGCTGACATTCATAGCGCCCACCCTCCTCCCCGGTGCCTGTCGCAGCTGTAGCATTCATCCATTCTTACTCTTACTTTCTTGCATGGACATCTCTTACTGTACCACACTCCATCTCTGCCACAATGGCGAAAAAAAATCTGAGGATGGAGAGGATGCACATGCGCACTGTAGTCCAGGGGAGGAGCCACCTATCTCGTGATACTTAGAAGACTCTTCCAGGACAACAATGTGCAATCATCCGGACCCAACACTAGGCGGCGATCTATGCACAGATATAAATGTCAGCAGCCCTACATGCCAAGAAAAGATGCATACTGGTAAGTAGCATATTCCTTCAGAACCCCCGGAACCAAACCTAGACATTACGAAGGAAAGATTGTATTCAAAGCTGAAAGAGCTTTACATTAATCCAGACACTGGACATATATTAGCCAAAACTCCTTCCAATAGGAAAGTTAGTTCAGAGGACAGTGGATACAAATCCTATCCATCCCACTTTGCCATCCCCTCCACCATCTTCATCCCCTCCACCATCTTCCCCTTTACCAATACAACCATTACACATAACACCAAAGGGATCTCCTCACACACAGCCTGATTTAGGAGATGGGGCTGATGATGATGATGATGATGATGATGACGACGATGACAATGTTTCTTTACCTACAGATCCATCGGTTGATTATAATATTGATCCACCCATGGAGCTAATTTTCAGAGCAGTTGCCGATCGTGCGGTTACACTGCATAAAGAAGCCTTAGATGATGATTTTTCATTTGAGTAGCATAAACAAGTGGCCCCGACTTGCCTCCTTCTTATTCTCTTGGGGGTAGACAAATAGGATGTGACTCTCGAAATTAATTGGCTGTGTCACTACCACAGTAATTCACATAATTGTTTAAACAGGAAAGAACAAAACTTTCATCAAGTAACACCAGGGAAAAAGACACAATAGCTATATTTTATAGACAAAATCTTTTTTATGTATTCTCTTTTATGGAAAAGCAGAGCTAGTAAGACATTTCAAAATGTATCCATATGCGGTTGCTCTAGAAAAGGGTGCAAAGAGAAGTGCTCAAATGTGAAGTGAGTAAGAGAAAATCAAGGAGAAAATGTTTGAAAACAGTATAATAATTTTATAGATTGTGCATTAACTGGAGAATAGAAAACCAATGTGTGGGGGCCTGTCTACACAGTAGTTGGTGATCTATTCTTCCTTATTTGTATCATAGAATGATGCTGGACGAATCACAGTGCATCATCAGAATACTGTGAGGACCAATAGGACGTAGTAGAGGCCCTGAGATGGGAGGTGTTGACGTTTCGATCCGTCTTGGGGCGTAGAGGGGATCTTAAAATCTCCGCTTGCAGGTCTTCATCAACACAATAAGGTATATGAGAGACAACCTGAATAGATTGATGAACAATTGCAATCTGTCTCCCTGGTATGTAACTAAATAGATGTCCTGGTAGAATGCAAAATTTACTGACCGTTCGCGGGTGCCCAACTTAATAGACCCGATCACGCCCACGTTCGTAGTGATGGGTGGTCTGTAATACATATTAGTAGAGATGGATACATGAATGAATCATGTTAGATAGAACTAGTTTGAATTTGCGATTACATTATGGAGTGCAGGCTAGGTTAAACTCACCATTGAAGTCCTTTCATTTAACTCTCATCACTGGAGGCCTCTGCAAGTTGTCATAGATATCCAATTAGGCATCAGGTAAAAGCAAAAACTGAATAATCAGATTCCCTCGATCTTCTAAATGAAGTAGACTGAGAAATGTGATCAGGATAGCCTGTGACATAAGGTTAATGAAACCCCAATAATATATGTCAACATAAAGAACTCCCCGCCGCAGAGGTGCGCTGGAAAAAAAATCAATTATAAATTCTTTAAATCCAGGGAATAGCTCAATAGTCCGGAAAGAATGATGGTCACTTAAGGTAAAGTGAAGCGAATCACCAGGGGTATTTCTAAAAAAAAAAAAAGAAACAAAGGAACAATTTTCTAACCATGTTCTGATACTGGTGCCAACTGTCCCGATTTCAAATTAATTATGATGTATTATACATATATATAAATGAACAGAACGGAACAGAGATTCTAAATTAAATAATACGGCTCCCTGGATGGCTGAGTGGGTCATTAATATGATTCTCAAAACATGAGTCATTACCAGGATGCGCAGAGGTGTATTATATATACAAATAGACAGACATTACTGTACCGAAAAATAAGGCTCCCTACTACTGGATTATTGGCAGGATTCCCTAACATTTATTATGCATATATGCACGTGCAAAGGACAGCGGAAAAGACCAATGGTCAAGATGCAGTGTCAGTGAACAACTATGTATTCTCTGAGTAGACAGATTAACCAGGTGAGAGGTCTCAGCCATTGTTCAAGATTCCAACCTGCAGTTTAATTTCCTCATATTCATTCAGCTCCTGTAGTGTGGTATCAAAAATGTGGATTCATTTGCATGCTCTGAGGGTCAGGGTGTTGGCAAAATTTCCACCCCTGGGGTTCAAGCTTACTTTTTCTACAACCCACCATTTCAGACTCTCGGCAGAGTGTCCAAAAGTAGAATAGTAGGGACTCTGCTAATTGATTTCTAGAGTCCCATCCTCTTTGTCTACCCCCAAGTGAATAAGAATGGTGCACATCGGGGCCTCTTCTTGTTTATGCTATACTGTGCCCATGGTCCTTTGCCATATTTTAAGTTACCCCATTAGTTTATAATGATTTTTTTATTTGAGACAACAGTGTCTTCACACAAAGTTAGTCAGAGTCTGCCTATGTTAAAAGGCATGCTGAGACATGCAGATGACATTTTTAAGGACCCTGTTCATGCACGAATTTCAACTCCTATAGTTGATAAAAAATATAATCCGTCACCCTGTGATCCGCTTTTCTTTTTTTTTGTAAAATGACAGCTCCCTTAACATTCCCTCGTAGTTTCCAGCACTCGTAAAAGAGCAAACTCACAGAAATCTCCGGATGCACCTCCCCCAGATAAAGAATCTAAGCTTATTATCTGAAAGAGATACGATAGTGATAGAGTCCTTACCTTAGAATATCCCCAGTGTAAGAATTGGCTTTTGTAGTTTGGTTTGCCCTGTTCCCATCATGCACTGGGACAGGAACAGACTAATTTGCATACAGCCGGGTTCTGAAACTGGGATGGTGCAGTGAGCTAAAAAACGGTGTTGGATCTAGCCCTGATCTCTTGACTGGGTGAGAGCTTTCTGCTTAATTCAGAGACTCTGTCCCTCACCACCCCTTGTTGTAAATATTAGAATATCCCCAGGCATCAGACTGAATCCGGAAAGTTTTTCGTCAGCAGTACCCCTGCGTGTCGGAAGGTGGCGTTGTGCGGCTCCACGTCCGTCGCTGGCATCGTATGCGCCGAGATGACGTCACGGCGACTACTTTGGCGCCATTCATGCGCGCTGACGTCAGTTCTTTCTCTTTCCGCGCCAGCAAGCGCGTTCAGGTTGGAGCACGTACCCTAGTCACTTTTTGACTAACTTTTTTGAGACTTTTGTCTCTACTTCTTTTTGAGTCTTTGACTCATGGTGCCACGTAGGGATGCCTGGGTTTAAATCCTGCGGGTCTGCCGCTGTATGATGTCGGTGGCCAACCCCCATGGTGTCTGTCTCGACTGTCTGGAGCGCAACCATGACTCCCGGTCATGTTCCGACTGTCTGGCCATGGCTCTGAAGGCTTTGCTGTAGCGGTCCCGAAAGCTGCTGGAGGCTCGGCAGTCGTCTCCGCACCGTTCGAGGTCCAGGGGTTGCTCGAGGGACCGACCGTGGAGCCATCACCATCGCTCCTCGGGGTTGAAGTCTTCACACTCTGAATCGGTTAGGAGACGTCATAAGAAGAAGTCGAAGTGCTTACTCTCCGACGTCCCCCTGTCGGTTCCCGGACGCGGACCAGGGGGCCAGGGGTACTCACCCTGCGGCCCCGTTGGAGCCTGTGAGTCTCGCGGCCTACCCACCTTATCCAGGTCCGTCAGAGTCTCCGGCCCAGGTGCAAGGCCTCGGGCTCCCGCCGGCGCGCTTTCGGGCCCTGTGGTACCAGCTGAGGGCCCTTGCTTGGGGCGGCACTGGCCCCGGCGCCGCAAGGTCCTCTGCCGGCGGCTCTGGCACCTCCCGCTGACCCATTCCCGGAGCCGAAATGAATCCCGTTCGTCCCACCTCCGCCCTTGCCCTGGTTCCCGGACAACTTTGCTCCGGGTTGGGACTCTAATTGGATTATGGAGCCGGATCGGCGCCGTTCCCGGCGCCGTCGGACCATTTGTATTTCCCGGTTCCTCCCCTGCTACAGCAGCCTGTGCCTCGGGCGGTGGAGGAAGGGGTGACTGGGAGGGGTCGGAGGACCCTCTTGCAAGGCAGTGCAAGTCTGAACAGGGGTGGACAGAGGAGTCGGAGGATGCAAGTGGCCTTGATCTCTCCTCTGAGCCTGGTTTTCTGTCTCCTGCTGTCATGGAGGAGGACACCCCATACACCGTGGTGCTCCGTAGAGCAGCTGAGGCCCTTGACCTTGATTTGCCTCCTGTCACTCTCAAAACCAACATCCTCACTGAAGTTCTTCAGCCGGCGGCAAGTTCTCTGGAGCCTCTGCGTCTGTTCAGTCAAGCGTTAGCGGATGTTTTGATGGGCACCTAGTCTAGGCCATCCTGTGGATAAAAACGTGGCCAGGCGTCATCGCCTGGCACAGGGTGACCCTGCCCTTTTAACGAACCATCCAACTCCGGAGGTCTGGTGATCCAGGCCTCCACTTCCCAAAGCGCATTCCCTACCGCCCCGCCGGATAAGGAATCAAATAAGCTGCAGCAGTTTGGCAAGAAATAGTTTTCCTCTGCCAGCTTGGGGCTGTGGTCAGTCAACACTGCATGCCTCTTGGGCCGCTACTCGCACGCTGCGTGGGACACAGTGGCGCAGACGCTGCCCCAGTGACCGGAGGACGATCGGGCAGTACTTTCCCAAGCTGTTGCGGAGGAGAAAGACGCCGCAAAGTTCGCCATCCGGTGTGGGCTGGACACCGGGGACTCTCAGGGTAGGGCGACCTCCACGACAGTGGCCCTACGTCACCACGCCTGGCTGCGATCCACAGGGTTTTTAAGATATGTTCAGAGTTACCTCATGGACATGCCCTTTGATGGTACGCGCATGTTTGGCGATAAAACAGACAGTGCGCTTGAGCGTTTAAAGGACTCTCTGGCTACAGCTAAGTCCTTGGGCCTCTCCACCACGCGCCCGGCCACGTCTGCCTTTCGTTCCTTTCGTGGCCACGGAAGGGGCACCCCTACACGTTCGTTCAGCCAGAAGCCGACGCAGAACCAACCTCTCCGCAAACGTGGTAGCGGCACAGTGGTCCAGCGTGCGGGACAGTCCACCTCTGCTCCCGCAGCATCCGCCTCGAAGCCTTCCTAGTCCAAGCTTTGGGGTGCCCCCCTCGCCGGTGGGTAGCAGGATTCAACATCACCTCCCCCACTGGCATTCTGTCACTTCGGACAGGTGGATATTGATAATTGTTCAAGGGGCTATACTCCCTCCCCTTCGAGTTTCTCTCTCCCCATACCCCCCCCTCCCCCGACAAATCTTTGTCACCTCAGTTCCACTGCATGCTAGGGGATCACTTTGCACTTCTCCAACAGGATGTCACGGCCCTCTTGGCCAAGGGGGCCATTGAGCGCATTCCTGGGCGAGAAGTAGGACATGGATGTTATTCCCACTACTTTCTGGCCCCTAAGAAGGAGAAAGGAGGCCTGCGCCCCATCTTGGACCTCAGGAACGTCAATCGCTTTCTCTGGCAGAAGTTCTAAATGTTGACTCTGGCTCAGGTCTTGACTCTCCCCGACCCTGGAGACTGGATGGTAGCGTTGGACTGGCAGGACGTATATTACCTGTTCACAGTAGGCCAGGAGCAGTTTCAGTTCCGTTTTCAGTTTGCCGTGCTCCCCTTCGGCCTTACAAGTGTCCCGCGGGTGTTCAAGAAAGTGATGAAGGTGGTCGCAGCTCACCTGTGCAGATCAGGGGTTTCAGTCTTCCCCCTTTCTCGACGACTGGCTGTTAAAGGCGGGCTCACCCCAGGCAGTCGTTTCCCACCTCCAGACAACGGCCGATTACCTGCATCTGCTTGGGTTCTCCATCAACATGCCGAAGTCACACCTGAGTCCCTCTCAGAAGATCCCCTGCATCGGAGCGGTACTGGATTCAACGCGGTTTCGGGTTTATCCTCCTAAGCAGCGAGTCCGGGATATTCAGGCTATGATTCCGATCTTTCAGCCTCTATCCCGGGTTTCAGTCAGGATGACCCTCCGGCTCCTGGGCCTGATGGCCTCCAGCATCCTGCTAGTGCAACATGTCAGATGGCATATGCAGGCTCTGCAGTTGGACCTGAAGTTCCAGTGTGCACAGCATCAGGGCAACCTGTCCGATCATGTCCAGATCTCGGAGGACACTGCACGACAATTGCACTGGTAGCTCACGAATCGCGATTGGGTCAATGGCAGATCCCTCTCTCTTCCCCAACCGGAACACACAGTGATGACGGATTTGTCCCTCCTGGTTTGGGGAGGCCACTTGGGAGAGGCGGAGATCAGAGGTTTCTTGTCTCCGGCGGAGTCCCGGCTCCATATCAACCTTTTGGAGCTCCAGGCGATCCAATTTGCCCTGAAAGTATTCCTTTCCTCTGTCCGAGGAAGTGTAGTGCAGGTGTTCACGGACAACACCACCACCATGTGGTACTGCAACAAACAGGGCGGGGTGGTGTCGTGGACCCCATGTCAGGAGGCTCTACGCTTCAGGACATGGCTGTAACATCAAGGCTTCACCTTGGTGGTTCAACACCTGGCAGGTTCTCTGAACGCCAGGGCGGACGAACTCAGCTGCAGGTGCATGATGGATTACGGATGGCGTCTGAACTCGGACGAGGTGTAAAGTCTTTTTCTGCAGTAGGGAAAGCCTTGGTTAGATCTATTCACCACTGAAGCGAACGTGCAATGTCATCAGTTTTGCGTGTTGGAATTTCCAAGGTGGCAATCTCTCGGCAACACTTTTCGTCGCAAGTGGAGTTGCGGTCTGTTTTACTCCTTTCCACCTATACCTCTTCTGCCCAGAGTGCTGAAGAAGACTCAGCGCGTCCAGGCCCAAGTCATCCTTGTGGCTCAGGATTGGACATGAAGATACTGGTATCCCGAGCTACTCAGCATGGTGATCGGTCCCCCGATCCGACTGCCTCTTCTGGAGGATCTTCTGTTGCAGCAGAGGGGGACGGTCCTCCACCCAAACCTGTCCAGCTCCCACCTCCATGCGTTGAGATTGAACGGCGACAGTTGACAGCTTTCAACTTTCCTTCCGAAGACTGTGATGTCATTCTAGCAGCCAGGCGTCCTTCCACCACTAGTGTCCAGGGTGAGTGGCTGCTTTCAGCTGCCACCACCAGACCTTTTTCTGGACCCCTGGGTTGAGAGCCTGCCGCTCTCTAGGGCCTGAAACCATGCACATCCAGGGGCGAGGTGCCATGCCTCCCCCCTCCGCCCCCCCCCCCCCCCCCCCCCCCCCCCCCAGGATAGGCAGGGTTCACGTAGGAGAAGCTTCAAAGGCTTGGCGCCTTTGAGAGCTTCCTCAGGCCACTTGCTGCTTTCAGCAACTGGTCCCAACTGGTTCTGACCCCACTTTGGGCAGGACAACCGGCAGGAAAAACGAGTGAGGTTGAGAGGTGTGCCTACCTCTGCCAACTCCACTCCTCAGGTGGTGGAGGCGAGGTGAAGCACAACTCCCAGTACCCAATATCTTGCAGATGGGGTGGCCAACCAGGGACAGGCTCATGCCTCCCTCCCACTGGAGGGTGGCCTAATAGGGGGTGTACCCACCCCAGTGAAGGGACCCATTGGTCCCTGCCTTTTACCTACCCATAACACCCCTAAATGTAGTATTTAGGGGCACACCTGAACCTTGCTTCTTCAGACAAGAAGAAACTACAAGGAGAAGGACCAAACAGCCGTGCATCACAATAACAAGAGGAAGATGCACACTGACTTGGCCCCAGCCCTACTAGCCTGTCTCCACCTCGAACCTGCTCCTTGCACAGTCCTGCTGTGTCCTGCTCCTTGCACAATCTTGGTGTGACAGCATCCATGAAAACCCCAGAGGGCCTGCCTGCCTTCAACCCCAAAGACTTTGTCTCCCGTGAACACCAGATTTGTTCATCTGCTACCTCTGGTTCCTGCCGGACACCCTGAATCCACCCCAGTCGACAACCGCCGACCACTGCCCGAGCTCGAGTGGGCAAACACCACGAGGATGTCCCCCCGGCGATCCTGACCTGAGATCCGGCGACTCCTGACCTGCCTCCAGCCGACGCCTGCAGCCTAAATCCGGAAGGTTTCCCCAACCGCGACCAGGAGCTGGTAAGAAGATCCGACCCCAAAAGGCACTCCTGCACCCGACTCCCTACGGCCTTGGGTGGCCAAACCGACAGTGCCTAACCAACCCCTAACTTCCCAACTTACCTCTCAAAGTAGTGGTTGCATCCAGAGACCTTTGTCCCCAAACCTGCAGTGCGTTGCAAACTGGATGATCCCCATTAAAAACAACAGGGCGCCTGACAACGAAACAGCACCGTGCACCCGGCCGCCTTAGTGCTGCTGATGGTGCACCTTTGGTGCTACGTAGTTTCCCCATTTGCCCTGAGCTAAAGTCCAGGAGCTTTGGTCCCCCAACCAAGTGGTCCGCTTGCCAGCAGCCACCAACCGGAGGCCCCCTATCCCCCATTAGATAACATAGGGCCTCAGCACTCAACACCCGGCTGCCCTAGTGCCACTGAGGGTGTAACTAGAGTGCATCCTTGACCCTGGGGGACCCCTGAGTCTACCCCAGAACCTCAATTCCCACTACCAAATATTTACCTCGAAACCAATAACACTATGTTCGAGGCATATGAGCTGCAGATACTACACTATGCAGTAGATCGCCACCTGGTGTTGGGCTCGGATGATTGCATGTTGTTGTCGTCTTGGAAGAAGTCTTTTGTAGTCACGAGATAGGTGACTCCTTCCTTGGACGAAAGTGCGCATGGACATCGGCTCCATCCTTACATTGTTTTTTTTCCGCCACTGGGTTCGGATGAAAGTTTTCCGCTCCGGCTGGAAAAAGACTTTTCAAGCACTTCGAAGCGCAAAAAAACGTCTCAAAACTCATCAAACTAACTTCGATACCGACTAACATAGTTTTGATTCCATCACCTCGATTCCGGTCGTCGACGCGGGCCGTTGGGCCTATCCACGCCGTGAGGCCTACACCTCATGGAAAGGACGCGATTTAAGAAATGCCCCGGGTGTGGAGCAAAGTTTCCACGCAGTGACCACCACGAGCTCTGCAACCTGTGCTTATCGTCAGAACACGACGAATCCAGCTGTACAGCCTGCGCGTCCTTTCGATCCAAGAAAACCATCCGGGATCGGAGGGCCCGTCGACACGACATGCAGAGATCAGCTCTGGAACCGGTGGATATCTTCGACGAGGTTCCGCTCATTCCTGAAGAAGATTCAGATGATCTCCAGATCGTATCAGAGGCAGACGACTCAGATGACTCCATACAATCGGGTCAGTGCGTGAGTACTACTGCCCCTGCACCACACACAGCACCCAGATCGAAGGTCAACACTCCGCCTCCGGTGCCCAGTCGCGACCGAAAAACCACTTCGACAGCCCCGCCATCGAGCCCGGCTCCGAAGAAGATAACTAAGCCTTCCGGTACATCGGTACCAAGCAAACGGCATGTGCCGATACCACCAGCTCCCTCGGCACTGAAACCGAAAGAAGTCTCGGCTCCGAAGCAGTCAACTTCTAAAGACAAGGGTACGAAGCCAGCGTCTGATGCCTCGAAGCCAACGAGACCAGCTTCCATTCCGAAGACATCGTCTTCGGTGCCGAAACCAAAAAGGCCTGATTCCGATGCGCCCAAGCCCTCGAAAGAGCCTACGACACCGAAAACAACACCCTCGGAGTCGAAAACTATGCCAACGGACATAGTAACACCTCCTAAGGCTAAAGACAGACAGCAACCTAGTCCGGCACCGAAAAACTTGACGCCGACAAAGGTTCCTCAAACAGAAGAACTTTTTCAGCCAGATCCTCTGCAAAAGAAGATCTACATCGGCCCTAAGACAGTTCAGGTGTCCACCATACCACATAAGAAGAGGAAGGCTGATGAACCATCCACTCCTGTGGTTCCTGCCAAGATGAAGGACTCTACCACGTCCCCTATGCACCCTTCTTCACCTATACTTCCTTCTCCTTCATCTCCTGCTCCTCTTAACAATTCACCACAGGTTTCTCCTTCACATTCTCCTCTTTTATCACCACACTCCCCTCAAAGTGATGATGAGTATAGTTTAGGAGGAGGAATAGACCCAGATGAGCCTGTCCCATACCCTGCAGGTGACACAGTCTGGGAGTACCCAAACCCACAAGATATACCAGACATTTCTGACCCACAGTCATACCCATCAAAGCCTTCTCCCCCAGAAGATAACATTGGATTTGGGCACCTATTAAACAGAGCTGCTATTTACCACGGGGTCACCATGCACACTGACGAGGCAGAGGAAGATTTTCTATTAGATACATTCGAACAATCACTGAGATCTGTTCAAATTCTCCCTATTATTAAAGGGGTCATCAAACACGCTCCAGAAATTTAAAAAAAACCTGTACGTACTAGGATTTTTAACCCTAGGATTGAGAAAAAATATAGGCCTGCACCTGCAGATCCAGCCTACATTAAAGGCCAACTACCATTGGATTCCCTAGTCGTCTCCAATGCTAGGAAAAGAGCAAACTCACAAACTTCAGGTGAGGCACCTCCACCTGAATAAGGATCCAAGGTCATAGATGCTTCAGGCAAAAGAATAGCCGCACAAGCTACTAACATATGGCGCATAGCTAGTACACAAGCCCTCCTTTCCAGATATGATAGGGCTCATTATGACCAGCTAGAAAAACTGCTAGACCATCTACCTGACTAATATAAGGCACACGCAAATGATCTTATACAAGAAGGGAAACTCATTTCTAATGCCTCTATCAAGTGCGCACTAGGCGTTGCAGATACTGCATCTAGAGCTGTAAATACCAGTATAGTACTTAGAAGACATGCGTGGCTACGCCTTTCAGGATTTAAACAAGAAGTCCAAACTACTATTTTAAATCAACTATTCAATCAAAACCAATTGTTTGGACCAGAGGTAGACACAGCTCTGGAAAAAATGAAGAAGGATACAGACACTGCTAAATCTATGGGAGATTTACAGTCCACACAAACTAGAGGTTCCTTTCGTCGCTCCTTCTACAGAGGGGGCTCCAAACAAACCGGTACAGACAGCACAACATCCTTCAAATCCAACACACAAACATCCTCTAACAAGGGATATTTTAGAGGAGGATATAGAGGGAATAACAACAAGGGAAGAGGTCCAGGTAACAACAGTAATCGAACCTCTTCCGCTACAAAACAGTGATATCTCGCTTTTCAACACCCTGGACTTGTCCATCAATTCCGAGAAGTCACACTTTCACCCGTCACAACGGCGAGATTTTCTCAGAGCCTCGCTAGATTCTCGGCTGGGGAAGGTGTTCGTCTCTCAAGAGAGACAGGACCGCATGTTAAAGATGGTGCACTTCCTGCAGTCAAAACTGTACGTTTCTGTCCGAACGTTCAAATCATTCCTTGGCATGGCTTCCTCGTGCATTCAACTGATCCCCAATTGCAGATTGCACATGAGGGCTCTACAAGAAGAACTGGACAAGCAGTGGAAACAGGTGTCAGGGTCGTTCGACGACAAAATGTTTTTGACGCCTCGCATTCAGAAGGCGCTGGAGTGGTGGGCACACCCTCCGAACATCTCGACAGGCCGTTCTTTCCAAGACGAACCTCCGACTCTGACGCTCACAACAGACGCGTCTCTGGAAGGCTGGGGAGCGCATCTCGACGAGATGTCGGTAAAAGGAAAGTGGACTACAACCCAGCGTACTTGGCATATAAACCGCCTGGAACTCTTGGCGATCTTCCTGGCCCTGAAATCCTTCCAGAGGTTAGTGCAGGGACACACTCTGCTGGTGAGGACAGACAACTCCACCAGCATGCACTACCTCAACAAACAGGGCGGCACGAGGTCTCTCCTACTTTCCCGACAGGCACAAGAGATATGGGACTGGGCGTTTCAACATCAAGTCCAACTCACAGCCATTCACGTGCCAGGGGTGGCCATTGCTCTCACGGACTCGCTCTGCAGGTCTTTATCAGACGATCACAAGTGGGAACTCAATCAACCAACTCTCGATTTCCATTTTCCGACAGTGGGGCCAACGGCAGATGGATATTTTTGCGACCGCCTCCAACAGGAAATGCCAACGCTTTGCAAGTCGTCATCCCCACAGAGAGTCGAGCGGAAATGCATTTTCGATCAATTGGTCGAACAACTTCATCTACGCTTTTCCGCCGCTCCCTCTGATTCCTTGCCTATTACACAGAATGAGGTTTCAACATTGTCATGTCATCCTGATCGCACCCAAGTGGCCGAGACGTCCTTGGTTTTCGGATCTGCTACTGTTCTCACAGACCGACCCGATACCGCTTCATCCGCTACCTCACCTCCTCACGAGGGAGCAGGGCCAGATTTGCCATCCGGATTCGGCATGTCTCCAACTACATGCCTGGAACTTGAGCACCATGAATTTGTACGTTTAAACACCGAAGATGTTTGCAGAGAGGTGCTAGCGTGCGGCCGTGCTCCATCCACCATTAAAACGTATCCACTTAAGTGGAAGCGTTTCTCTATTTGGTGCCACACTAAAGCTTTGGACCCCATGACGGCCAAACCGGAGCAGATCCTACCTTTCTTTTTATCTCTTGCAAAATCAGGACTTTCACACTCCACTCTTAAAGTGTTTTGGGCAGCAATTTCCCGCTTCCGCAATGATGGGTCTACATCTCTGTTTTCTTCAAGAATTATTAAACAATTTTTCAAAGGCCTCTTTCGAATGTTTCCACCCATCCGTCGTCCTCCGCCTGCCTGGCGCTTAAATTTAGTTTTGTCTCAGCTGCTCTTGCCTCCATTTGTGCCCATTCACTCTACAAGTTTAAAGTTTCTTACATGGAAAGTTGCACTTTTGCTCGCTTTGACATCTTCCAAACGTGTCAGTGACATCCAAGCTTTTACAATTCAGCCTCCTTTCCTACAATTCTCCAATGAGGCTGTTACATTACGTACTAATCCTAGGTTCATCCCAAAGGTTCCTAGTGACTTCCATCTCAACGAACCAGTCATCCTAAAACTTTCTTTCCTGATCCACAATCTCCAGCTGAGCGTTCATTACACTCATTGGATGTGAAACGTTGTCTCAAATTTTACATTCAACGAGCTGCACCATTTAGAAAGTCAGACCAGCTGTTCGTGGCTTATGGTCCGAACTGCAAAGGACAACCTGTTACCAAACAGACGATAACCAGGTGGATTTCATCTGCCATATCATTTTGTCACCAACTGGCTGGGAAGCCCCTTCCTGCTCCAGTTCGAGCTCTTTGAACTAGAGCTGTGTCAACTTCGGCTGCTCTCTTTGCGGGGGTACCCCTGCGACACATCTGCAGAGCTGCTACGTGGTCAAGCAGCCATACTTTTACGAAGCACTACTGCCTGCAGTCAACAGACGCCGCGGATGCGGCAGTGGGTCAAGCGGTGCTGCGGAATCTTTTCCATTAAAGGTGAGCCTCTGTTGCTACCCGCCTCCAGTCATACAGGTTTTTTCTCTTGAATAATGATGCATTACATATTTATGATATGTTCTTATATGCTTGGAATTTACTGTTACCTTTATGACTTATATGTTGGTTTACTGCTTTCTACTCTTATTCAAGCATGTGAATCTATGAAAGACACCCCTAATACTGGAGAAGAACATAAGTTACTTACCTGTAATCTGTGGTTCTCCAGTATTGGTGTCTTTCATAGATTCACATGCGACCCTCCCTTCCTCCCCTCAGAGACTCTCTTCTCCTCAGGCACTTTTGGTTACTTGGTGCTAGGAAAATCTGAGGACTTGGGCTTCTGAGGAGAAGGTTCTAGAGGGAGCTACAGCCTAATTGGCTGGAATTTGGACCAAAACATAAAGACACTTATATGTTACTAAGTTGAGTTTTCTCCCTTAGGCTTTCTATGGGCCTATTCTGTTCTATCGTACTTTAGAATTTTCTGGATACTTTACTGTATTTTATGTATGTATATATATTTATATAATTACGGTAATTTTATTTATATATGCATATATTACTGCTATTTTATGTACAGTGGGACTCACACTTCGACGACGGGGAATATTCAAGCATGTGAATCTACGAAAGACACCAATACTAGAGAACCACAGTTTACAGTTAAGTAACTTATGTTCTTCAAGCAGTAAATCACAGAAATATAAAATTGTTAAAAATGATGTAAAATAAATATATTAGGATCCAGGTTAAAGTTACACATTGATTTCCTAGAATAATCATGCATTTCCAGTACATAACAACAGAAGTAGTAAACATTTCGTATTGTAAAAGTTGTAACATCAAAAAAGCTGGGCGACATTGTCTCATCGCCAGAATTTTTAAGATTGACACTATTCATTTTTGTCTGGGAACAGAATAAAATGTACAGAATAAAAAAGTAGGAATGTTGTGCAGATCATCGCATGGGCAGACGCCCATTTTTTTTTTTAGAACAATCGTTCATAACCGGGAAACTTGTAAGTCTATGAAAAGTCCCCATGCAAAAACAAGTCTGCAACATCCTATCATAATACCCAGTTACGTAAATAAGATAGGGCTGAATGCCATAGCATGACATCAACAACTGGTTTTCCTAGACCGTGGGCTTGTGATAGTCTAATTAACTGTAAGTGCTGTAAACAGTCAACTTTCAATGTTTTTCTTGGGATTCATGTGATACTATCCGGTCTTGGAAAATATTCAGGAAGGCTAAAGTCAATCATAAATTTTTGATGTAGTTTTGCCAGGTAATTAAAGATACCATATCAAGCTTTAAACAATCATTAATAATGTCCCGATTGAAGCTAGTGTGAATTGTTACCCTTATTTTATGCCATAACAAGATAGGTTCGATCTTAATATATATGGGATCTCAGGCTTGGTGTGACAAACGTAAGTAGCAGTAGGACCGCCAAAAAGTATCTGACAAAGGCATTCACAATTAATTGTAGGGGCTGAATATAGGCATAGCCCCTGATGCCCGCGCCATACATGGTAGTTGTAATAATCTTAGCTTTGTAGACTTGCCATAGTTCCACCATCGGTCTTCTGCCCAATCTTCTAGCAAAATTGGCTAGAGCATCAGTGGCTTTAGAAAATAACATTTTCCTGACTAGAACCGCATGTGACCAATTTCCCCTTTGATCGAAGAGAATACCCAGCTATGGAAATCCATTGATATTAATAATAAAAATGTCACGGTATTTAGCACTATTCGTACCACATTTCTTTATAATCATTTTTGATACGTTCACTTACAGGCCCGATTTTGCATAACTGTAGCAAAACTGTTCACTACTCTTTGTATCCCTGGTTGAGTATGAGACATTAAAATGGCATCATCTGCATACCGTAATGCAGGAATAGGACTCTTATCAATGAGGGGCACTTCCTGGCATTGATTGACTAAAACTTTTCAGAAGCCGTTAATATATATAAGGTAAAAAAAGGAAAGGGGCAAGCACACAGCCTTGTCTCACCCCTTTTCTGATTGGAAATGTGTCTATGCATTCATCCATATTTCCATATCGCACCCCTGCGCCTGTGTCTCGGTATAGCTGCCTCATGAAGTTTCTAAATGATAGTTCCAATCCCGTTTCCTCACAAATGCTCCAGAGTCTGGCGTTTCTTACGCAGTGAAGCTAGATACTGCATTTGCCATTACCTTGAGGGGACTCCTGAGGCGGAAGCCGGGACCCTGTTTGTACGTTAATTTTAATTTACCTGCAGTTTTACTTAAAAAATCAGATTACATGATTTTAATTTAAAAAAATTGCACTTTCGCTTGTTTGTCCTCGCAGGTTTGTCCTGAAGGGAAAGCTTACTTGCATGCAGAAATCGTACCTGACCTCCCCGATCCTCCCGTTGCTCCGTTTCAGCCGAGCTTGGGGCTGGAGGGAGACTCAAAGGACCGGGCAAGAGGGAGAAGCCATCTTGGGAGGGTGCAGGGTCGGCGGACTAGCTGCTTGGGACTCCACCTAGCCTATCTCGCCCATAAAAATATGACCCCTCCCCTAACGCGAAGCGGACGCGCGCAGCAGGCGCGCCAAAGGCAAGCCCGTCTGCGCCAGTCCGCGTCAGTAGGCAGGAGATGCTGCCCATGTACACACTCCGATACTGAGAGACCATAAATCAGACTCATATGTGTACTCGGGTGCAACACTGCGGGAAATAAAGCGAAATATGCCCAAAGAAATTTGCGAGGTGGGTAAATTCTGTTGCACCTCTCCTATCTCATTAGAAGGGCCCTTCTCATGCCGTATTTGCCATCATATCAAAGCATACAAGGGAGTCTGCCGACAAGGACTCTTATCATTGGCAGATCGAAAAAACCACGAACGGACCTTAACTCTTGCTTTGTGCAATGTTCGTTCCCTAGCGAAACACCCGATAGAAATCTGGGATATGATTGCGACCCTCTCACCGAACCTTTGCTTCCTTACAGAGACATGGCTCAACTCGACTAATACACCAGCCATTAGCATAGCGATTCCAACAGACTACAAATTTATACAACTTGACAGAAAGGGAAAGTCAGGAGGGGGCATAGGAATTGCACATAAAAAAGACCTTCAGATACATTGGACTTCATCTATAAATAATGAAATGATGGAACTAGGTATTTTTTAAAGTGCTAGTATCCCCAAACAGTCTCTTGGAATGGAGCCCTCCTTTATCGACCGCCCGGCTCTAAATCCAAATCTAACTTTGCCACAGCTGTGACAGAACTTATTGCTATGCAAGTCATGAACTCCAAGAATTTTGTATTGCTAGGAGACTTCAGTTATCACGGGGAAATCAAAGATAACCCAGAGGTGAAGGGTCTCCTCTCAAATGTAGGTGATCTGGGTCTTAATTAAATGGTGTAAGGCCCTACACACACTGCAGGCCATACTTTAGACCTTATTTTCACGAACTCAGAACAGCTGAAAGTTTTGCAACCACTCCCACTAACCTGGTCAGATCACTATCTTATCCAATTTTCTCTTGATCTCCAATCAGGGCCAAATTATAGGGTAAACCCCACATACAATAAGGGCAAATATAAAAGATCATGGCAAAAACTGACAATGGACAGCTTCGCCAAACCCTATATTGAACAGGTCATAAAAATTAATATGACGGATCAGGATCCCTCTGCCATGTTGGCGAGTTTTAATGGAGCACTAACGAAAACACTGGACGCAGTGAACCCCCTAAAAAAAGTGACTTTAGCACAAAGAGGCCCATCAACACCCTGGTACTCGAGTGAACTAAAAGCCTTGAAATCGACTTGTAAAGTACTGGAGAGAAAATGGAGGAAGAGAAAGCTCAAGGAAGACAGGGAAACATATAAAACAGCGCTTTCCCACTATCATCACCAAATTAAGAATGCCCGGTATTGCTATATCCAAACTCAAATAGAAAATTCTAAATATTCTACTAAAGCCCTGTTTGATATTGTTAGAGACTTCACCTCCCCTCCAGTATGCAAGCAACTGCCATCAGAATCCCAGGAACTATGTGACTCTATTGCCTACTTTTTCCATGAAAAAATCGCTAAAATGTACGCAAACTTCCCAGTTGTGGATATAAATAATATCCAATCAAATAATGAATCGCAAACCCCCCTTAAAACGAATAGCGTGATGCTCAGTCAATTCAATCATGTCTCAATGGCAGAGACAAGCAAACTATTATCAGCTGCCAAATCCGGGTCTCCTCAGGATATATGTCCACCTAGTATGATGGCCCTTGTTTCCCGATTATGTGCCCCAATAATCCAACGTATTTTTAATACCTCAATTGAGACTGGTCTGATCCCAGGGGCCTGGAAAGAAGCAGTCGTGCGGCCGATCCTGAAGAAGCCAGCCGCAGACCCACTGGAATTAAGTAATTATAGGCCGATTTCCCTGCTGCCCTTACTGGGTAAACTTCTGGAAGCAAATATAAACACTCAACTTAGCCAATACCTGGAAGCAAATAACATACTCGACCCGTCCCAATCAGGTTTTCGACGGAGTTTCAGCACGGAAACAGCTACGCTGGCGATTACCGACTCACTAAGACGCACCCTTGATGCCTGGGGCTCTTCCATTCTGATTCTTTTAGATCTCTCCGCGGCCTTTGATACGATATCTCATCAGAGGCTAGCGGAGAGACTAAGTGAGTGTGGTATCGGGGGAACTGCTCTACAGTGGCTGAAAAACTTCCTAAAGGATAGATGGCAAACCATCATGCTTGGCCCTTATGTTTCCAAAAAAAATTTCTACAGGATAAAGGGGTACCACAGGGATCTTGTCTCAGCCCCACTCTATTTAATATTTACTTAGCTCCCCTCGCCTAGGTGATTCAATCCTTCAGCTTTGAGATCATCTCTTACGCCGACGATACGCAGCTACTATTCCCAATTGGTAATAACATCACTGAAGAAAAACAACGCTTTATTGATGGTATGCTGGCGATCGCAAACTGGATGGAGGAGCAATGTTTACAACTTAACCCGGGGAAAACAGAGCTAATGCTGCTAGGGAAGTCTGCAGCCCTTTGGACCCCAGACTGGTGGACCACCCCCCCCCCCACTGGGATCAGCACCAACACCAACATCTACGCCTACTACGCAGAATTATTCCCTATCTACCCCTGGAACACCGCAGAACTGTCGTTCAGGCAATGATAGGAAGCACAATTTGTCAAAAAGGAATCACTGGACTACACATGCTTTTCTCGACGCATGTGTAGTCCAGGGATTCCTTGTTGGCTTAAATTGTCGACAGTACCCTGTTCCCTGGAACTTAGTGGGGTCTTCTCTTTTGTGAAAACAATGATAGGAAGCACCCTAGATTATGGGAATGCCCTATTGGCAGAGGTAGGAATCACCACCCTAACAAAGCTACAAGTAGTTTGAGGCATGTGGGCTGCTGAATTCATATCTGTGCATAGATCGCCGCCTAGTGTTGGGTCCGGATGATTGCACATTGTTGTCCTGGAAGAGTCTTCGAAGTATCACGAGATAGGTGGCTCCTCCCCTGGACTACAGTGCGCATGGGCATCGCCTCCATCCCCAGATTGTTTTTTCCGCCATTGGGTTCGGATGTGTGTCGGTTCCCTCTGTCGGAACCGATAGTTGTTAACTCTCTTAACTCGAGACCAAAAGGTCTTTAGGCTTGGCGCCGGTATCGTTTTCGTTCGGGTTTTACTGTTTCTTCAGCTCCGAACTCTCGCTGCCCTTCCGCGTGCTGTCGGCGCAGACGGGCCTACACGACGCTCGAGACATGGAACGGACTCCGTTTAAACGGTGCCCGGTGTGCAACGCGAAATACTCGCACCTCGACGTGCACCCAGTGTGCAACACTTGTCTGTCGCCGGACCACGACGAGGCCAGGTGTATGGCCTGCTCCAGGTTCCGGTGCAAGAAGACCCTCAAGATTCGTCGGGCTGCGAGACTCCAGGCCAAAATGTCTGCGCCCCCGCCGGACGACATCTTCGAAGAAGACGTTGGAAGCGACAATGTCCAACAGGTTTCGGACTCTAGCCCTGCGTCCGAGGGGGAGGCCTATGACGCAGGAGACGAGGAGTTTGACGAAGCCGGCGACGAGGTAGGGGACGACGATGGGGCCATTGCCCCCGTGGGGGATAGCTCGGAGGAGGAGCATCCCCGAACTGACTCAGGGGTCGACCCCCTTCCTGCGGCCCAGGTCGAGGGATCGCCTTCGGGCCTTACCCAAGACCCCGTTATTAGTCCAGCAGCCCCGCCTACGGGCCCGGCCACGGACATTTTAGAGGTGCCACTCACGTTTCCGAAAACGAAAGTGAAGCCTTCGGGATCAACACCTCCGGTTTCAAAACCGAAAGTGAAAGCGGTACAGAAGGCTCTGGAGGCGTCAAAGTCTAAGAAATTCAAAATGGCCGACATGGAGAGTCCCGCCAGATGGCCGACCCGAGGGCCTCAGGGTCGGTGCCGAAGACGAAGTCGTCCGACGCGGCTGCGTCGGCGCCGAAGATGGTCGCGGTCGATGACCCGAAGAAGGCTTCGAAGAAGCGTCAAGACGATCCCAAAGCTCTGGCTTCCCCGGCTCCGGCCGTCGGAGCCAAGGACGGTACCGCGTCGACTCCGAAGACGGTGCCTCTCGCCGACACCACCCCCAAGTCAGGGAAATCGCACGAGGCGGTCAATCCCTCTCCAGCCCTTTCGAAGAAGGTCGAAGAGTCCCTGCAACGGATTCGGAAGGTCGCGATGCTTGACGAACCTGAAGATGGGGTGTCGAAGCCCGCGCTGAAGCCGTCGAAGGCACAAGCGCCTATCCGCTTCACCCTGCCGCCGAAGTCGACGCCGAAGGCCTTCGCTTCGAAGCAGGGGGCTGGGGTGCCCTCGAAGGAGGTGTCGACGCCCAAAGCGTCTCCAGTGGTGTCTAAGCCTCAGCTCCAGCCACTCGCGGAGGAAGAGCGTCGTGAGGTCATCATCGACGCCAACACCGGGAAACTGTCCCTCCTCAAAAGGAAAATCACCACGGAGCCGGTGTTGGAACATTTTCGCATTCCTCTCAAAAACAAGAAGGACTCTGCGGGTACTTCAGCACCTTTGGCGCCGGCGTCTCCAAGAGACCTGCCGCGTTCACCAACTCACTCCAACGCGGGGGATGGTGACGAGGAGGAGGTCGAGTACAACTATCCGGCGTACTCTGATCCGGAGGAGGAACATGAACCTTGGTCTGCCGGAGGCGACCCTGAGGACCCGCAGTCGGGTCAAGAACCGCAACTCTTTGCGGCGAAAACTTCGCCAACGGAGGATTCTGCAGCCTTCAACGCTTTGATCGAGAGAGCTGCAGCTAACCATGATGTCGAGCTGCACTCCGATCCTGTGGATGTGGACTTTTTATTTGACACTTTCTCTGTGGCCGAAAAGTCAATCAAAACTTTGCCAATACTCAAGGGAGTGCTCAAGCACGCGCAGGAGGTCTTCAAGGAGCCCACTCGGGCACGTGTCATCAATCCACGCATTGATAAAAAATATAAGGCAGCGCCCTCGGATCGAACATATATCAAGGGACACTTGCCACTGGACTCTTTGGTTGTATCCAACGCTCGCAAGAGGGCGAACTCACAGACAACTGGTGACGCTCCTCCCCCAGACAAAGAGTCAAAAATATTTGAGGCCTCAGGGAAACGGATTGCTGCGCAGGCAGCTAACATTTGGCGCATCTCAAACACGCAGGCCCTACTTGCACGCTACGATAGGGCTCATTACGACACCCTAGAAGCACTGCTGCAGCACTTGCCTGACCAGTACAAGGAGGCAGGGGAAATGTTAATTCAAGAGGGAAAGCTCATCACAAACACTTCCATCAAATGTGCGCTAGATGTGGCTGATACAGCCTCCAGGGCAATCAACACTAGTGTGTTGCTCAGAAGACATGCATGGCTTAGGATTTCAGGGTTTAAACCTGATATACAAACGACCATCCTGAACCAGACGGTTAATCCTGACCATTTGTTTGGCCCTGAGGTTGATGCGACGCTTGAAAAAATGAAAAAAGATACAGACACTGCTAAGTCTATGGGGGCCCTTCAGTCTCAGCAGTTTCGGGGTGGTTCCTTTCGCCGCTCCAATACCAGAGGCACCTCAAGTGGTCAGGCATCGCAATCCACCCAGTACTACAAGGGCAATACCCAAACCTCATACACCAACAAGGGTAGAGGTGGCTACAGAGGCAACAATGTCAAGGGTAGGGGACGTGGAAACAACAGCTCCAGGTCCACCGCCGCCAACAAGCAGTGACGTCTTGTCACTGCCCCCCGACCACATAACACCGGTCGGGGGGAGACTCCAGCAGTTCCTGCCCGTGTGGAGATCCATCACCACGGACAGGTGGGTCAAATCTCTTGTCCAGTACGGTTACTGTCTGGAACTTACTTCCACTCCACCAAACATACCTCCAAGAAGCCGTCCTATGTCCGGCGAGCACTTGCACTTGTTGCAGCAGGAAGTTCTGGTCATGCTGCAAAAAGGGGCAATAGAGCTCGTCCCATTACAAGAAAGGGGAACAGGGGTTTACTCTCTGTATTTTTTAATCCCCAAAAAGGACGGATCTCTCAGGCCCATCCTGGACCTCAGGCCCCTCAACCGGTACATTCTCTCGGAGCACTTCCATATGCTCACGTTACAGCAGGTACTCCCTCTGCTTCAGCAGGGGGACTTCCTGGCTACGCTGGATCTAAAGGATGCATACTTTCATATCCCCCTGCATCCTTCCCACAAGAAGTATCTCAGATTCACGATTCTAGACCAGCACTACCAGTTCAGGGTACTGCCGTTCGGGGTCACCACAGTGCCAAGGGTTTTTACAAAGTGCCTGGCGACTGTGGCGGCGCATCTACGACGCCAGAATGTCCACGTCTACCCTTATCTGGACGACTGGCTCATTCAGGCAAAAACAGAACAGCAGTACGCCGACCACGTGTCCCGCACCATTCATCTCCTGCACGATCTGGGATTCTCTCTGAACTACCCGAAATCCCATCTCCAGCCCGCCCATGTACGACAGTATCTGGGCGTGACGATAAACACTCTGGCGGCCACCGCGCAGCCAACTTCAGTGAGAATCGCCAGTATCCAAACACTGATCCAATGATTCAGGCCTCAACACCCGCTTCCAGCGAAGGTGTTCATGCAGTTGATAGGCATGATGGCCTCCTGCATCTCCATTGTCCCGCACGCGAGACTACATATGCGTCCGCTTCAGGAGTGTCTAGCACGTCAGTGGACTCAGGCTCATGGGCAACTGACAGACCTAGTGTTGGTGAGCGGTCGGGCATACAACTCTCTGCATTGGTGGAATCCACAAAACCTTTGCAAGGGCCGACCATTCCAAGAGCCTGTGCCACAGATTATCCTGACAACAGACGCCTCTCTCCAGGGTTGGGGAGCTCATGTACTCCACTACACAGTGCAGGGACTATGGACACTACAGCAGAGGAGGATGCACATCAACGTTTTGGAACTGATGACAATCTTCATGGCCTTGAAGGCATTCAAAGTACATCTGTGCAACAAGGTCGTGTTGATCCGGACGGACAACATGACTGCCATGTACTACATTCAGAAGCAGGGAGGCACACACTCTCCGCAGCTGTCTCATCTGGCTCAGAGCATGTGGAAGTGGGCCATTCAGAGGAACATCTTCCTCATGGCAGAGCATCTCCCGGGCAAGGACAACCAGATGGCGGACCTGCTCAGCAGGCACAGCCATCAAATGCACGAGTGGGAGATACATCCATCAGTACTCCAACCGTACTTCCAAAGGTGGGGTCATCCAGAGATAGACCTGTTCGCCACAAAGGAGAACGCAAAATGCCAAAGCTTCGCCGCCAGGTTCCCACACCCGCAATCACAGGGCAATGCGATGTGGATGAACTGGTCAGGCAGATTTGCGTACGCTTTTCCCCCAGCACCTCTGATACCGCTGGTGGCACGCAAGCTCAGGCAGCACTCGATGACTCTCATCCTGGTTGCTCCAACGTGGGCTCGCCAACCGTGGTACACCACGTTTCTGGAACTCTCCATGGTACCGCATCAAAGGCTTCATCTCACTCCCAGCCTTCTGACGCAGAGCCATGGCGACATTCAGCACCCAGATCCGCAACAGCTCAACCTGGCGATCTGGCTCCTGAAGTCCTAGAGTTTGGCTACCTCAATCTTCCTCCCGATTGCATGAACATCATTCGGGAGGCAAGGAAGCCCACCACTAGAGCTTGTTATGCGGCTAAATGGAAGAGGTTTGTCATTTACTGTGTTAACCACGATATTGACCCGCTAGATGCTTCCATTCAAAACATCATTTGTTACCTGTTCCACCTGTACCAATGCAATTTGGCGTACTCTTCCATCCGCATTCACCTGTCTGCTATGGGAGCATACCTCCAGAATAGGCAACACCTGTCACTTTTTAAGGTACCTGCTATCAAGGCTTTTCTGGAAGGACTCAAGAGAGTCATTCCGCCAAGGACCCCACCAGCTCCAGAATGGAACCTCAATGTGGTTCTTACAAGACTGATGGGTCCTCCCTTCGAGCCACTGCACTCTTGTGAGCTTCAGTTTCTAACTTGGAAGGTTGCTTTCTTAGTAGCAATTACGTCGCTACGGAGGGTTAGCGAGCTGCAGGCGCTCACCATCCAAGAACCTTTCTTCCAAGTACACGCTAACAGGGTGGTGCTCCGCACTAACCCTAAATTCTTACCCAAGGTTGTATCTCAATTCCATATGAACCAGACAATTGAGTTGCCAGTGTTTTTTCAAAACCCAGAATCGCTGGCGGAGCGGATGCTCCACACCCTTGATGTTAAAAGGGCCTTGATGTACTACGTTGACAGGACAAAAGATTTTCGTAAGACCAAGCAACTTTTCGTTGCATTTGCCTCACACCACAAGGGAAACGCAATCTCCAAAGCAGGGATCGCTAGGTGGATTGTGAAATGCATCCAGATCTGTTACGCTAAAGCTAAACGCACTCTCACGATTCCACCGAGAGCCCACTCCACCAGAAAGTTGGGGGCCTCTATGGCTTTCCTAGGTAACATTCCCTTAGAAGATATTTGTAGAGCAGCCACATGGTCTACCACACATACTTTCACTAAACACTACTGTGTAGACGTGCACTCCAAACAGCAGGCTGCTGTTGGTCAGGCTGTTCTCAAGACACTTTTTCAGACTGCTGCAGCTGGCACGGGCGGCCGCCAATAACGGGAGGACTGCTATGTATTCTATGCACAGATATGAATTCAGCAGCCCACA
Organism: Lissotriton vulgaris; assembly: GCF_964263255.1. Taxonomy (NCBI): domain Eukaryota; kingdom Metazoa; phylum Chordata; class Amphibia; order Caudata; family Salamandridae; genus Lissotriton; species Lissotriton vulgaris. Next base: position 146,365,058 of record NC_141697.1, on the reverse strand, counting down.
TGCCTCGAACTGCAAATGCTACTTACCAGTATGCATCTGTTCTTGGCATGTAGGGCTGCTGACATTCATATCGCCCACCCTCCTCCCCGGCGCCTGTAGCAGCTGCAGTACTCATACACATGTATGTATACATATGCTCATAGCATGGGCATCACTCACACACTTCACTCCATCTCTGCCAATGGCTAAAAACAATCTGGGGATGGAGGCGATGCCCATGCGCACTGTAGTCCAGGGGAGGAGCCACCTATCTCGTGATACTTCGAAGACTCTTCCAGGACAACAATGTGCAATCATCCGGACCCAACACTAGGCGGCGATCTATGCACAGATATGAATGTCAGCAGCCCTACATGCCAAGAACAGATGCATACTGGTAAGTAGCATTTGCAATACAGAACACTGAGGCCAGAATGGTCCTGAATTGCCCCCCTGGAACCCTATCCCTGCCCTTGCTCCGACAACTGCACTGGCTGCCAATCTAAAAACGTGCCATGTTTAAAATCTGCTGTTTGTCCTTCAAGGCTTTAAGAGGTGAAGGTCCAGCATATCTTAGAGACAAACTGGTCAAGCACATTCGTAAGTGCAACCTAAGATGAAACGCTCTTGCCCTCCTAGATATTCCCCGGATACGGCTAACCCGCACAGGCGGTAGAGCATTCTCATTTGTAGCACCAAAATACTGGAACTCCCTTCCAGTAATGCTACGAAAATCTCCAACGTACCCGATCTTTAGGGAACAACTAAAAACCTGGTTGTTCTGAACCTCTAATCACAGGTTATTTCCCCTCTCTGGTAAGCGCTGAGATGCCCCTGGGTGAGTCATGCGCGATAAAAGAGTCATTAACATAACATAACATAACAAGCACACAGCTACGGTCCACAAAGGCCAAAAATAACTTCCCCTGCTTAGCTCCCATATATTTACCTAACAGTAGGCTCAGATTTAGAACCTGTTTGATTGTGCCTAAACCCTGTCTGAAGCTATGTAGTAATTCTGACATGACACCTGGGTCTTCTGCCCATGACTGCAGTCTATTTAGTAAAGTACCGCCTGTCACTTTGAGGAAGGAGTCTAAAAGAGAAATTGGTAGATAGCATGTGGGTATATTACGATCGCCCTTTTTGAAGATTGGGACCAAGATCGATTTAGACCAAGTTGGAATGAAGCCATGATGGCAACTCGCTGTTAAGACCAAAGTCAGTAACGCACCCCAGAGAGGGACTCCGTCCGGACCAGCAGCTTTACCTCCCGCACTAGGATTTATAGCACAGATCACTTCGCCAAAAGATAAGTGAACATCTACTGGAAAAAAAGTAAAAAGTTCAGGCTCTGGGGAAAGTTTGGATTCAGCTGGTGGTGCTGCCTGCTCCACATCGTTGTATAATGTAATAAAGTGATTCACCCATTTATCCTCACTAATGGCTATATCTATTGATGGAAGATCTGATTTTAAGACTAAAGGATTAAGCGAAATGCTAGACGCATATCACTTTGGGATTATTATGAGTCTGGCAGTCCACGGACCACCAGACTCGCAGGGGCGCGGCAGTGACGGTCTCCTGACCGCTCTATTATGACCAGGGTGGTTGGACTACTCTGGGACCACTGTAGCCGCCAGAGATACCTGGCAGTGTTGCAGCACTATTGAGGCCAATATATGCTTGGCGGCCCCCAAGCCTATTACGAGCTTCCTCACCACCACGATTTTCATGGTGGTGCGACTGCAATGAAAAATATGCTGGTGAGGAAACAAAGGGGGACTTATATGGGGTGCCTCAAGCCATGTGGATGCACACAGGTTGGCACAACATGTGCCCCCTTTGTGCAAGCAACCTTGTACCTACAAGGCATGAACTGCAGCAGTCCATGCTGTTGAATACCAAAGAACAGCCCGCCAGACAGGAAAAAACTCCTAATCTGGTGGGCGTTTCAAACTTGGGTTTGGCGGTGCAGGAGCATACTCTTTTTGTTGGCGCTTCAGTTGACACCACCCATTGTCCATACTATCTTCTGGCTGCTCTCATGAATCAAGCAAAGGATACCAACTTAATTTTTAACCCCCAGTTTTCAATTCCTTCACATTTAAAGAATGGTTTATATTTTACTTCTTTATTTGTACATACTTTATTAATTTGCTGATATTATTTAGCTTTCTAAGCTGTAGCTGACCCCCCAGTGTAGCTATCGCCTACACCAACTGGTGAATGCATCACTGTCTTTTTTCTTCAACTTGAGAAAAAGACACACAATGGAAGCATACAAAACATGTTTTACCACAGATGTGTGTATGCATGTTTTGGAAGTTGTGCTTAAGGATAGTGATGCAGAAAAAGTATGCTACCATAGACCATGTGTTTTGATATAACAAGATGATCCCCTCAGTTGTCTAGATACAGGCTTCGTATTATAGACCCCTCCCGCATCAACAGCAATATTGTATATGAAGTGTGATTAAGTGCTGTCTTTGGTTGTGTAACAAACTGAAGATTGCATTCCCCAAATGTAGAATCACAGTTGCCATTTAGACCACCTGTAAAGGCAGAGCTTTAGAGTTGGGGAATTTGATTGTGGAGCCCTGAGCTGGTTTGGGCTGATCTCTGTATAGACCTCTATCATGAATATGTTGTCAATGTAGGCTAAGCTAATAACTTTGACAGGGCGTTGGCATCAAGAATGATTTCACAGTAGAGAGTCAACTAGTGTTCAGAATAAACTAGTTTAAAGGTACCAGCCAACTTTAAATAGCCTTCAAACGTTAACGTGATATTTGCATCTGCTAAAAATTGTGAAAATGGTTGTTGCAAACTGTAGTATTGGAGACTTTCGGGAGAGGAGGTGCCATCTCCTTTTGCCCCAAATGTTCCTTCACTGCTATAATACCCTTCAGACCAGAAAAGTTCCAGGAAAAACTGAAATAAATAATACAACAAAGGCTTGACTTGTGAGTCTGCTCAAATAAATTCTCACTTTCCAAAGAGAATACCCGTATATTACAAAAAAAACAAAACCATCAACTATTTTACACAGAAATACAAGCCCTGCCAGACTGAAGGAAAAAAGAGGGCAAATATGTCATGAGGAAAATGCGAAAAATAAACTTGATAATGAAAAGACTCTAAAGATGTTCACTGAAGCAAGACCTTGTTAACAGGTGCATATTAAGCTGAAAACAAAGGAGTTTGTTCAGACATCTTCACCATTGACCAATATGCATTTTTATACCAATGTCAAATTTCTTTTGAATTTTGTCATTTTCTTTGTAGTGGTTTGTCAATGTCTGTGAATTTTAGAATATTTTCTTATGAGAAAGTAAATAGAAAATCCTGTATAGACTTATTTGTTTATAGTTTGAGAAATATGTTTCTTCTCAAATAAGACCCATGCCACGTATTTAACCAGAGATATTCTGATGTTTATTAATGAAAATACCCTTGATACAGAACTGGTTTTTAAAAAAACTGTTTCGTTCAAAATATGGATTGAAGCGAAAGGATCAGGTGTTGACTGAAGTAGCTTTTGAGTGTTTTATTAAGGTTGTGCCTGTAATAAAATGTTTGTGACTTTTAGTCCCAGTGATGTTGTACATGTTTTTGCCAAACCTCCTAATGACCAAGAATAAAATACACTGTTGACTTAAAGATGTTCTTTTTCTCCAGCGGCCCGGCCTTCATCTGGTGGTGTGTACACACAGTTTTTGCTGAATAAAGCTGGATCACTGCAGCAGAAGATCCCAGTTGTCTGCACCCCACAATCAGTTTCAGGCACTCAGAAATTCAACGTCAGTCCAACGTCATATGTTGTTGTCACTCCTGTGGCCAATTCCCGGTCATGCCAAGTATTCACTACCACTCCTTCAACTAGAATATCAACTTTGCCTATACCTTCATCCACACTTTCTGCCCCACTCTTTACAGCTGCTACTCTTATTTCCAAAGTTAATACTAATGAACTGGTGTCTCCTACAACCACCCCTGCTAAGAACCCCGCAGTCAGCTCTCCTGCTAAACTACAATCTCCTACTGTGTTTGGCGTCACTTTAGCATCTCAGACAATGAATACAACTTCGCCTACAACTGAATCCTCTGCCTCTGTGACCTCAACCAGAGCAACTGTGAAATTTCCCACAACTGCAGTCACACCTTTAACTCCTCTTTCCTTTGCCAGAACAATAGTAAACACATCAACAATTCCTTTACCAGTGAACACAAATTCGTCTGCTTCTTTAGTGGCCACAACAAAAGCTACAACATTTGTGACCACATCATCATCTTCCACTTCAGGTTCTACTATCAGTTCTGTACCTATTTTGCTGTCTGGAATAAATTCCCTCAGCCAAAAAACAGGTAAGGACTGGAAATCCCCATTTTTTTGTTGTTTAATTCTTTCTATTTCTGCCATTTTAGTAAATTGTAAAAAAAAGAATTCAGAATTCATGCACACTCGTGTTTAACATACACTAAATCTTTTGAGCATAGATTTGGGTTCAACATTTGAAATGTTCCCTGTTTCAGAATAGATATGTTTAAAAACAAAAAATGGTCATTTTAGAGCCTCTAGGCATGCCAATTTCCCAGGTAGGTGTTTAGATATGTGCTGAACAGGCCATTTGTTCTTTCACACCACATCCAGCATACCTAAAGTAAATTAGGGCCCAGATGTAGGTAAATCTGATTTACCGACTCTAGAATACCAAATTTTACCGATTCAGTATTCTAGATTCAGTAAATCGGATGTAGGTAAAAATTCGGTAATTTTTACTGAATCTGTATGATTCGGTAATTGCCATTGATTCCTATGGGCCTACAGGCCCATAGGATTCAATGTCAATTACCGAATCGATAAATACCGATTCGGTAAAATTACCGATTTTGCAAGGGTGACAGGGTGTCACTTTGACACCCCGTTGCACCCCTGATTTTGCCTTGTGTGCCATGTGACACACATGCATGCCCTTAGGGCATGTCTGTGTGCCACATGGCACAGGTTTACATGCACCGATGTGCATGTACACTGGAATTCGTTATTTACCATGTAATAGTATTACATGGTAAATAACGAATCGGTAATGGCCTGTGGCACTGTTTTCAGTGCCACCTACATCTGTATTTACTGATTCGGTAAATTTACCGATTCGGTATTTTACAGAATCAGTAAATATACCGATTCGGTAAATTAAGCCTACCTACATGTCGGATCCCAAATGCCAGTCGGTAACGGTCGAAATCGGCTGTTACCGACCGGTAATTGGCGACCTACATCGGGCCCTAGATCTCTAGTGAGTGCTAAACCTAGGTGATTCACTTACTACTCATCTCTGGATGGGAGGCTGGTTGAGAGAAAGAAAGTGACAATAATAAACAAGGCACTTGTTGCACAGACTAGGGTTCAGTTAAAGTATGACAGAATTGCCTATTTGTCTTCAGCAGGAACAGAATTTCTTAAGGGCATCCCTGAAATTCCAGGTGACAAACGAATACTCAATCCACTAAGTCTAGGCATTATTTTAAATTATCCCACAAGATGATGGACGGAATGTTGCACAATGGCAAAACATTCACCCCCAGTCACAGATCTGGATTTAATCCATCGTTACTTTGCTCACCACGCCCCCCAGTTCAGAGAGGGCCGTAAGCAAATCAGTCTTGACCCTGTGCCTCATGGGAACAGTCCAGCCCGAACTGCCATGCCATGTCTTCCCTGGACTGGAATCAAGCATCCTAGGACCGGTTTCTGGCTATTTGCTGTCATCAGCCAGGATAGCTTGACTCCAGTGGCGAAGTGAGCACAGGACCCACGTCTGGTCATACCCTTCCCACATAGGGCGAACAGCAAAACACACAAGATGATGGACGGAATGTTGCACAATGGCACAACATTCACCTCCATCTGTCCAACTGTTGTGTTTGCATTTGTCACCCCGAGTATGACGGGTATGTCACAGCGTATATGTTAGTTACATTGGGCCTTAACTGCCCTCGCTGTCTGTGACTTTGACCTGAAGATCTTTATCTGGTGATAGTTCTTAACCCCTATGGCTTATGATATCAGGGGGGGTGGGAGGCAGACTTTTTCTTGTACTGCTTCTAGCCTCTTAGGCTGCAATGTTTTCTATCTTTACCAATTTTTGTCAATCTTTGAAGCTTAGCTTAATGAGATTGCTTGTGTGCTCTTTTGTGTGAATGGTCACGTGTTACTATGGTAAGTTACTGATTTTGATATCCTGTGAGAAATATTTACCCAGAAATAAGAAAAGCTAATTTTGTCCTGAGTTGAGTAACCTGTTCTGGACACTGAGTAATGGTGACATAATGACAGGGGTAATCGGCAAACAGGAACAGTTAATGTTTGAGAAGCGATTATACCACACTTCATTTTACATCTTGACAAGTGTTATCACTGTTATAACATTGTGTTCGAGGCATGTGGGCTGCTGAATTCATATCTTGTGCATAGATCGCCGCCTAGGGTTGGGTCCGGATGATTGCACCTTGTGTCCTGGAAGAGTCTTCGAAGTATCACGAGATAGGTGACTCCTCCCCTGGACTACAGTGCGCATGGGCATCTTCTCCATCCTCCGATTGTTTTTTTCCACCATTGGGTTCGGATGTTATTCCTCTACTCCAACTTCGGAACCGAAACTAAACTACTTTAAAAGGCCTTCGACTTCAACTGTATTGTTCTCGTTCGGTACTTCTTGACTCAATCAAACTTTCCATCTTGATCTGGTCGTCGACGCTTTCAATGCCACCTGGGCCTGCTGTCGATGGAAAGGAGCCCGTTCAAAAGGTGCCCACAATGCCACTCCAAATTCCAGCATACTGACAAACATACAGTATGCAACAAGTGCTTATCACCGGAGCACAATGAAGAAAATTGCCCAGTGTGTGCCCAATTCCGTTCGAAGAAGACCATCCGGATTTGACGGGCCGCTAGGCAAGAGATGCAGCGACCGGAACCGGAGAACATCTTCGATGATGAACACGACCTCCCAGAAGCGGCGGACTCTGATCTAGAAATCGTCACCGTTGAGGACCAGTCGGACTCCGATGACCAGATCCCGCCGCGTCAAACAGTGAGTACACCGCCCCCAACACCGCTTATCTCAAAACCGAAGGCTCCGGTTGAAGCACCGCCTAAAGGCCTTAGCCGAGATCGACAAGCTCCTTCAGAAGCCCCACATTCCGGCTCTGCTCAGAAGCCCAAAACAAAGCCTTCTGATAGCCCAGGACCAAGTACCATTCTCTCCAAGAAGGTTGTCGAACCCAAGAGGGTTGTCGAACCGAAGGTCGTCTAACCGAAGTAGGCCGTCGAGCCAAAGGTCGTCGAACCGAAGAAGGTCGTCGAGCCGAAGAAGGTGGCCAAACCAAAGAAGGTCGCCCAACCCAAAAAGGTTATCGAGCCGAAGAAAAGTCTCGAACCAAAGCGGGTCGTCGATCCAAAAAGAATACCCGACCCAAAATAGGCTGTTGATCCTAAAAAGAGTGTAGATCAACAAAAGCAGGATCACAACACAAAGCTGGTAGAACCGAAAAAAGTCAGAGTCCACCAAAAACATTGAGCCTAAAAAAGCTGTAGAGCATAAAAAACGTATCGAACCAAAAGCTCCGGTTGATTCGAAACAAGTCGTCGACCCAAACAAAGTCGCCGAACCGAAAAAGACTGCTAAACAAACAAAGGCCGTCAAACCAAAAAAGGTTACCGACCCCAAAGCAACAGTCGAGCCGAAAAAGACTCCACAACCAAAGTCCCTCGAGCCAAAAGGTCAAAAACAAGTCAGTAAGCCAAAAACATCGGCGCCAAAGCCACGGACATTAGAGGAAGAACTCTTCCATCCTGATCCAGAATCAGAGAAACAATCTAAACTGTATATAAACCCTGACACTGGCAAAGTTACAATTTATTACCGGAAAAAGAGACCATTGGACACGGACACTCCTTCCCATGTTCCTCCGAAGAAAAAGGACTTCTGGACCTCTCCCTCTAGGCCTTTTACTCCTCCTCCTTTCTATCCTAATATGCCTTTTGTGCCCTACTCTCCTACACATTCAGACTATAATGATGAGGATAACATGGGGGAAGATCCTCAGGATGATTTCAATGAACCAGAGGATCCACATGCACAGGATGACACATGGGAGGATCAGAATGATCCATATGACACACAACCCATCCCTGACACCTCCCCATACCATACAAAGCCGTTGCCTACCGACAACACCATTGTTTTTAACCAACTGCTAGATAGGGCAGCAAAATACCACAAGGTCGACATGCACACTGACCCAATAGGAGAAGATTTTCTATTTGACACTTTTCCTACCACTGAGAAAAATGTCAGGACACTTCCTATGCTGAAAGGGGTACTAAAACATGCGGCAGACATATTCAAAGATCCAGCCAGAGCACGGGTACTCAATCCCAGGATTTAGAAGAAATATAAGGCAGCCCCTACAGACCCCTACTTACAGTAAATGCCAGTTGCCTTTAGACTCACTGGTAGTAGCAAACGCTCGCAAAAGAGCTAACTCGCAAACAAGAGGAGATATCCCACCTCCTGACAAGGAGTCTAAAATATTGGAAGCCGGAGGATTGCAAACACACAGGTTCTACTAGCTCGCTACGATAGAGCACACTATGATCAGCTTGAAGGTTTACTGCAACACCTGCCAAAACCTTTCAAAGCTCAGGCTAACGACCTCATACAGGAAGGCAAATTTATAACTAATGCTTCCATTAAATGTGCGCTTGACGCAGTCGACACAGCAGCCAGGTCCATTAATACTAGCGTATTACTACGCAGCCACCGTGGCTACGCATCTCTGGTTTTAAGAACGAGGTGCAATCCACTACCCTCAACCAACCAGTTAATCAAGACTTCCTGTCTGGCCCTGCAGTAGATGCCATTTTAAACAAAATGAAAAAAGATACCGAAACTGCTAAATCTATGGGCGCACTGCAGCTTCAACAACATAGAGGTTCCATTCGTCGCTCCTCCTACAGAGGCACCGCACAAGGCAACACTTCGCAGACTTCCTCTACATACAAAAGCAACACCCAAAGTTCCTTTAATAAAGCCTCCAACAGGGGAGGTTATAGGGGCAATAATAACTAGAGCAGAGGGCGTGGCGGCAATAACACCAGAGATTGCCGCCAAACAGTGACTTCATCACACTCCCTACAGACCATTTAACAGTCGGAGGAGGAGTCAAACAATTCCTACCAGTCTGGAATACAATTACCACAGACAGGTGGGTGAGACAAATCCAGTATGGTTATTGCCTGGAACTCACTTCTACTCCACCCAACATACAACCCAAACACCGTCCAATGTCCAAAGAACACATCACCCTGTTACAACAAGAGGTGAAATCCATGCTAGAAAAGGGGGCCATAGAGCCAGTCCCTTTTCAACACCAAGGGACAGGAGTATACTCACTATACTTCCTTATTCCCAAAAAGGACGGGTCCCTCAGACCAATATTAGACCTCAGACCTCTGAACCAATACATACTCTTGGAGCACTTCCATATGATCACTCTACAACAAGTACTCTCGTTATTCCAGCAAGGCGACTTCCTAGCAACATTAGACCTCAAGGACGCATCTTTTCACAAACCTATACATCCAGCTCACAGGAAATACCTCAGGTGTACAATAGACGGTCAACATTAGCAGTTCAAGGTTGTCACCCTTCGGAGTAACCACAGCCCCAAGAGTGTTTACAAAGTGTTTAGCGGTAGTAGCTGCACACCTCAGAAGGCAACACATCCACGTGTTTCCATACCTGGACGATTGGCTCATAAAAGCAAACTCGTACGCGCAGTGTGCAAGCCATACGTCTCAGACACTCCAGCTGCTACACAGCCTGGGTTTTTCCATAAACTACCCAAAATCACATCTACAGCCCTCCCACATACAGCAATATCTGGGGGCTACAATAGATACCTCCGTAGCAAAGGCATATCCAAATCCAGCCAGGATAACCAACATGCAGACTCTCATCCAAAAATTTCAGCCACAACTCTTTGCCAGCTCGAGTGTTCATGCAGCTCATAGGCATGATGGCCTCCTGCATATTCATTCTCCCTCATGCCAGACTTCAAATACGTCCACTGCAAGAATGCCTAGCACGGCAGTGGAACCAAGCTCAGGGACAACTAAAGGACCTAGTGTTGTTAGACAGTCGCGCTTACAACTCTCTGCAGTGGTGGAACCCACAAAACCTTTCCAAGGGGCGACTGTTCCAAGAGCCGGTTTCACAAGTAGTACTAACAGCGGACGCATCACTGACAGGTTGGGGATCCCACTTACTTCAATACACAGTCCTAGGGCTCTGGACAATCAAACAAAAGAAACTGCATATCAACCAACTAGAGTTGCTAGCAATATTTCTGGCACTAAAAGCATTCCAGAAATACTTGTACAACAAGGCTGTGTTGATCCGGACGGACAACATGACAGCCATGTACTACATCCAGAAACAAGGAGGGACACACTCTCCACAGCTGTCCCACTGCGCATAGAGCATAAAGAGGTGGACAATTCCAAGAAAAAATGTTCTCCTAGCAGAACACCTGCCAGGGAAAGACAATCAAGTAGCGAATCTGTTAAGCAGACACAGCCAACAGCTACACAAATGGGAGATTCACCCTCAAGTTCTCCAACCATTCTTCCAAAAATGGGGGCATCCAGAGATAGATCTGTTTGCCACAAACGAAAACTCAAAATGCCAGTACTTTGCCCCCAGGTTCCCACATCCGTTGTCACAGGGCAATGCGATATGGATGAACTGGTCAGGCTGATTTGCGTACGCTTTTCCACCAGCTCCACTGATTCCGCTGGTGGCACGCAAACTACGTCAGCAGTCACTCACAATGATCCTGGTTGCTCCCACATGGGCAAGACAGCCATGGTACACAACGTTCCTGGAACTTTCAGTAGTTCCCCACCAAAGGCTGCGCCTCTCGCCCCATCTTTTAACTTGGAACCATGGAGAAATCAGGCACCCAGTTCCCAATCAGATCAACCTAGCGATCTGGCTCCTAAGGTCTTAGAGTTCGGATACCTTAACTTACCTCCTGAATGCATGAACATTATCAAGGAGGCAAGACGGCCAACTACTAGAGCATGCTATGCAGCTAAATGGAAAATATTTGTAATTTATTGCAACAATAACCAAATCAATCCATTAGATGCTTCCATCCAAAACATTATCTGTTACCTCTTGCATCTTCAAAGATGCAATCTAGCATACTCTTTTATAAGGCTACATCTTGCTGCTACAGCAGCATATCTCCAGAAAAGGCAACACCTTTCCCTGTTTAAGGTACCACCAATCAAGGCTTTTATGGAAGGTCTTAAAAGGATAATCCCTCCAAAGCACCCACCTTCACCAGTCTAGAACTTAAATGTGGTAAATACTAGACTTATGGGACCTCCTTTCAAACCACTCCACTCATGTGAATTGCAATTTCTAACATAGAAGGTGGCATTCTTGATTGCCATTACCTCCCTCAGGCAAATGAGTGAGCTTCAGGCAATAACTATTCAAGAACTCTTCATTCAAATAAGGTAGTACTTAGGACCAACCCTAAGTTTATGCCAAAAGTCATATCCACTTTCCATATCAATCAATCAGTAGAATTGCCAGTTTTCTTCCAAAACCCACAGTCAGTAGCTGAAAGATCCCTACACACACTAGATGTAAGGAGAGCTCTGCTATATTATGTTGACAGGACTGAATCATTTAGGAAAACAAAGCAACTGTTTGTTGCTTTTTCACCACAACATAAAGGTAATCCCATCTCAAAATCAGGAATAGCCAGATAATAATAATAATAATAATAAAAGCATTTATAAAGCGCCTGGTTACCCAAAGACAGTGTGTCCCCGCGCTAAATACTGCAAAATAGCTCAAAGGAAAAAACAAGGGTGAGCCAGAAAGGGGCGGGAGAAGGAGTAGGGATTATGTACGTGGAAAGAGAAAAGTTTTAAGTTTTCCCCGGAACCTGATTTCAGAGGGTTCCATCCGCAGCTCGAGCGGGAGCTCGTTCCAACACTTGGCAGCCAACTATCTGAACGAACAACCTCCCATCCTAGCTCTGGTGATTTTGGGGAGTTTGAACATCATCATTCCAGAAGATCTCAGGTTCCTAGTGGGGCGATGTATTGTGAGAAGGCTTTGTAAATAGCCTGGACCAGTGCCATGGGCGATTCGATGAGCAAAGCAGAGGGACTTAAATTTAATTCGCTCCTTGATAGGGAGCCAGTGGAGTTTGGACAGAGTGGATTTCCCTGAAGCTCTGCAAGGAAGTTTGAGCACAAGGCGCGCTGCGGCATTCTGAGCACACTGGAGTTGGTGAAGTCCTTTTTTGCTCAAACCTAAAAGCAGAGCATTCCCATAGTCAAGATGGGGGGTTACTAAAGCGTGGACAATGGTCTTCCTGGAATCCATGGGAAGGAGGTCTAAGACCTTCCGGAGAACTTTCAGTACGCTGAAGCACCTAGCTGTTACTTTACTGACATGAGACTTGTATGAAAGGTCTGAGTCAAGTATTATGCCCAGATTACGCACCGAAACCACAGGTCAGGGCGGACTGCCTAGTTCCGCAGGCCACCACATGTGTGACCATGCTGAAGGTGATTTCCCTACCACCAGCAGCTCGGTGTTCGAGGCATGTGGGCTGCTGAATTCATATCTGTGCATAGATCGCCGCCTAGTGTTGGGTCCGGATGATTGCACATTGTTGTCCTGGAAGAGTCTTCGAAGTATCACGAGATAGGTTGCTCCTCCCTTGCACTACAGTGCGCATGGGCATCCTCTCCATCCTCAGATTGTTTTTTTCCGCCATTGGGTTTGGATGTACTTTCTCGACTCTAGTTCGGAAACTTTGTATTAATTCTTTCCTAAGGCCAAAAGGCCTTCAAAGCATCGGTATTGTCTCGTTCGGTGCCTGTTCCTTCCAGTTTCTTCAAACCGGATGCCGAAAGCTGTTTTCTCGCTTCGACACCACAGGCCCAGACTACGACGACGATGGATCGGAGCCCGTTTAAACGATGCCCCGTCTGTAATTCAAAATACCCCCACATAGATGTGCACCCGGTGTGCAATAAATGTTTGTCCCCCGAGCACGACGAGGCCAGCTGTATGGCCTGCTCGAAGTTCCGCTCCAAAAAGATGCTTAAACTTCTGCGCGCAGCGAGGCAGTCGGCGCCCGAGCCAGCCAACATCTTCGAGGCGGGTGACGAAGAAGGCGTCGAAGATGAAGGAGACGATGAAGAAGAGGTTCCTGAAGAGCAGTCGGAGCATGACTCCAACTTCGAGGTGGACGAGCAAGCTGAAGAGTACGTCCACGAAGACGTAGTCGAGGTAGGGGACGACGAAGGGGCCATCGGAGCCGTTGATGACGACTCCAGTGATGAGCCAGGCCCAACCGCAGTAGCGGGGCCTGTTACTGACATTACGCTTCCTACGGCTCGGGTCGAGGCATCGCCGAAAGACCTTAGCCAAGATCTTTTTGCACGTTCTATAGCCCCGCGTCCAAGCCAGGCTAAGAACACATCCAAGGAGCCATCGGTCGATTCCTCTAAATCGAAACCGAAACCAGCGGAGCCGAAATCGAAACCGAAACGACTTAAAATGGTGGACGGTTCGACGTCGACGCCAGTCCAATGCAAGACTGTCCACACCCCTTCAGCGCCGAAAGTGCCTCGAAGACTGGAGCGTCGAAGCACGGCTCGTCTGACAAACACGCCTCCTCGTCGACGCAACAACATGGCGACAAGGCCAAGGGCCACCAAGCGAAGAAGGCCGTCGGACCAAAACTTTCGGGGCTCAAGCCATTGCTCAGCAAGCACCTCGAGCCAAAAACCAAGGCCGACCCGAAACATCAAGGAAAGGCTGCACACGGGGAGCTCAAGTCGACAACATCAGGCACCCGTCCACCTCAAGCGCTGAAGCAGCTCGAATCGACCACTGCATCCAGCACCAAGACCATCGGACAACCTCCGATTAAGTTCGGTCTTCCGCCAACGGCTCGAGTGAAGCAGCTCGACCTCCACAAAGGCGCGGAACCTTCCAAGACGTCGTCGGCGCCCTCGAAGCCCGCCCCCGAAGGGGTTGTGTTCCATGAGCCCTCCTACGACAACCAGACGAAACTCTTTATCGACTCGGAGTCGGGCAGGCTAACCATCCACAAGCGAAAGATCGCGCCAGAACATCCCTTAGAGAGTTACAAAATTCCTCTTAAGCGCAAGAAGGACTCAGCCACCTCTCCGGTTCTCTTTGAGCACGTTCAGGACTATTCGCAGCAAATGACATATTCTCCAGCACAAAGCGAGGAGGACATGGGTGAAGACTATGGTCAAGCGGCCTTCGCTTATCACGCTGACACTGATCAGGATGAACCACAACAGTGGTCTGAGGCTGTTGATCATACTGTAGACCCTGATGATCCACATGCTGCACCAGACGCCCAGTCCTACAGCGTCAAAACATCGCCAACTGAAGACAAGGCGGCGTTTAACGCACTTATAGCAAGGGCAGCACTCAACCATGATGTGGAGATGCATGCAGAGCCAGTGGACGAAGATTTCTTATTTGACACTTTCTCCACCTCTGAACGTTCCACTAAGACTTTGCCTATGCTTAAGGGGTTCCTCAAGCATGCTGCGGACATTTTCAAGGAACCCACTAAAGCTAGGGTTATCAACCCACGGATTGAGAAAAAGTATAGGCCTGCTCCAGTGGACCCTACTTACATCAAAGGACAGCTCCCCTTGGACTCCCTTGTAGTGGCCAATGCCCGCAAGAGGGCTAACTCACAAACTAGTGGTGACGCTCCACCTCCGGACAAGGAATCAAAGATTCTGGAGGCGTCAGGGAAGCGAGTGGCAGCGCAGGCTGCTAATCTTTGGAGGATTTCCAATACACAGGCCCTGTTGGCTAGATACGACAGGGCACACTACGACACACTAGAACAGTTGTTGCAACACCTGCCTGAAATGTACAAGGAAGGAGCAGAGATGATTATCCAAGAAGGGAAACTGATTTCTAATGCGTCCATCAAGTGCGCACTGGACGCAGCAGACACGGCTGCTAGGGCCTCAAACACTAGTGTGATGCTAAGACGTCACGCATGGCTCCGCATCTCTGGTTTCAAGCCTGAAATTCAAACAACTCTGCTCAACCAGCCGGTTAACCCGGACTTCCTTTTTGGTCCCGAGGTAGACACAACACTCGAAAAGATAAAAAAAGACACTGAGACAGCCAAATCCATGGGGCTCTCCAATCTCAGCAGTTTCGGGGCAGTTCCTTTCGTCGCTCCGGTAATAGGGGAGCCTCAAGAGGACAGGTTTTACAGCAGGCCCAGTACACCAAAGGGAGCACGCAATCCACCTACACCAAGAATACCAGGGGTGGATACCGTGGGAACAGCGCCAAGGGCAGAGGACGTGGCAATAACCACGCCAGATCCTCCGCTCCCAACAAACAGTGACGCCTTGTCACTGCCCCCCGACCATAAAACACCTGTCGGGGGAAGACTCCAGCAGTTCCTGCCGGTCTGGGAAGGCATTACCACGGACAGGTGGGTGAGACAACTTATCCGATACGGCTATTGTCTAGAATTAACCTCCACCCTCCCCAACATACCCCCAAGGCAACGTCCTATGTCCGCAGAGCACATGCACTTATTGCAGCAAGAAATACTCTCCATGCTGCAAAAAGGAGCAATAGAGCTTGTGCCTGCAGAAGAACAAGGTACAGGGATATACTCTCTGTACTACTTAATCCCAAAAAAGGACGGGTCCCTGCGGCCCATTCTAGACCTCAGACCCCTCAACCAATACATCCTTTCAGAACACTTTCATATGTTAACCTTACAGCAGGTCCTGCCTTTGCTCAGTCAGGGCGACTTCCTAGCGACCCTGGACCTCAAGGATGCATATTTCCACATTCCCATTCACGCAAGTCACAAGAAATATCTCAGGTTCACCATCAACAATCAGCATTACCAAATCAAGGTTCTGCCTTTCGGGGTCACCACTGCCCCCAGAGTGTTCACCAAGTGCTTGGCAACCGTGGCTGCGCACCTTCGAGAACAGCATATTCACGTCTATCCCTACCTGGACGACTGGCTCATTCAGGCCAAGTCGGCCCAGCAGTGTGCCAGCCACATGTCGCGCACGATTCACCTCCTCCACAGTATGTGGTTCTCACTCAACTACGCAAAGTCACACCTGCAGCCAGCCCATGTGCAACAGTACCTAGGGGCAACACTGAACACCCTGACGGCAACAGCGCAGCCGAACTCCGCCAGAGTCGCCAGCCTGCAGCTGCTCATTCGGAGGTTCAGACCTCAACAATCACTCCCAGCGCAGGTGTTCATGCAACTGATCGGTATGATGGCATCCTGCATATTCATAGTCCGGCACGCGAGACTGCACATGCGTCCCCTTCAAGAATGCTTAGCTCATCAGTGGAACCAGGCTCATGGGCATCTAAAAGACCTAGTGTTGGTGACCGGTCGTGCTTACAACTCTCTGCATTGGTGGAACCCACAAAACCTTTGCAGGGGACGACCGGTCCAAGAGCCTGTTCCACAGATAGTGTTGACGACGGACGCATCTCTCCAGGGCTGGGGAGCGCATGTCCTCCATTACACGGTGCAGGGACTATGGACGACACAACAGCAGAAGATGCATATCAACCTGCTGGAGCTGATGGCAATCTTCATGGCACTGAAAGCGTTCAAGTTGCACCTGTGCAACAAGGTCGTGTTGATCCGGACGGACAACATGACTGCCATGTATTACATCCAGAAACAGGGAGGCACACACTCCCCGCAGCTATCTCACCTAGCCCAGAGCATGTGGAAGTGGGCCATTCAGCGGAACATCTTCCTCATGGCGGAGCATCTCCCGGGCGTAGACAACCAGATGGCGGACCGGCACAGTCATCAGATGCACAAGTGGTAAATCCACCCCTCAGTACTCCAGCCATACTTCCAGCAGTGGGGTCGACCAGAGATCGACCTCTTCGCCACAAAAGAGAACGCAAAATGCCAAAGCTTCGCCGCCAGGTTCCCACACCCGCAGTCTCAGGGCAATGCGATATGGATGAACTGGTCAGGCAGATTTGCGTACGCTTTTCCCCCAGCCCCACTCATACCGCTGGTGGCGCGCAAACTGCGGCAGCACTCCATGACGCTGATCCTGGTTGCTCCAAAGTGGGCACGGCAGGCTTGGTACACCACGTTCCTGGAACTTTCAGTGGAGCCTCACCAGCGGCTGCGCCTCACTCCCAGCCTCCTCACTGTGAGCCATGGCGACATTCAGCACCCAGATCCTCAACAGTTGAGCCTAGCGATTTGGCTCCTGAGGTCATAGAGTTTGGCTACCTCAACTTGCCCCCTGAGTGTATGAACATCATCAAAGAGGCAAGGCGGCCCACAACCAGGGCGTGCTATGCAGCCAAATGGAAACGGTTCGTCATTTACTGTTCCAACAATGACATTAATCCGCTAGATGCATCCACGCAAAACATCATATGTTACCTACTGCATCTGTACCAATGCAGCCTAGCATATAGTTCCATCAGGATACATTTAGCTGCCATAGCTGCTTACCTTCAGAACAGGCAGCACCTTTCCCTTTTCAGTGTGCCGGCCATCAAAGCCTTTTTGGAGGGCCTTAAAAGAGTGATCCCTCCCAGACACCCTCCTTTACCTGTCTGGAATTTAAATATCGTTCTCACCAGGCTCATGGGGCCCCCCTTTGAGCCTCTCCATTCTTGTGAGATACAGTTTCTTACTTGGAAAGTGGCCTTTCTAATAGCCATTACATCGCTGCGAAGGGTCAGCGAGCTTCAAGCCCTCACAATTCAAGAGCCCTACCTACAAATTCATGCTAATAGGGTGGTGTTGCGCACCAACCCCAAGTTCATGCCAAAGGTAATCTCGCAGTTCCACATTAATCAAAACATATAACTGCCAGTTTTCTTTCCAAACCCTGACTCAGTGGCAGACGAGCACTGCACACCTTAGATGTCAAAAGGGCTCTCCTGTATTACATCGACAGGACAAAGGACTTTCGCAAAACTAAACAACTGTTTGTTGCCTTCTCTCCACAACATAAAGGCAACCCTATTTCCAAATCAGGTATAGCCAGGTGGATAGTTAAATGCATTCAAATCTGTTATCAAAAAGCTAAACGCACTTTAACAGTTCCCCCAAGAACGCATTCCACACGCAAGCTAGGAGCATCCATGGCTTTCCTGGGTAACATTCCTTTAGAGGACATATGTAGAGCAGCCACATGGACCACTATACATACATTTACCAAACACTACTGCGTAGATGTACACTCCAAGCAGCAAGCTGCTGTAGGACAGGCTGTTCTCAGAACTCTCTTTCAGACTGCTGCAGCTGGCACGGGCAACCGCCAATAAGGAGGTAACTGCTATTTATTCTATGCACAGATATGAATTCAGCAGCCCACATGCCTCGAACGGAATATGCTACTTACCAGTATGCATCTGTTCTTGGCATGTAGGGCTGCTGACATTCATATCGCCCACCCTCCTCCCCGGTGCCTGTCGCCGCTGTAGCACTCCGAATACTTCTCAAGCATGGTCATCTCTTACTGTATTACACTCCATCTCTGCCACAATGGCGAAAAACAATCTGAGGATGGAGAGGATGCCCATGCGCACTGTAGTCCAAGGGAGGAGCCACCTATCTCGTGATACTTCGAAGACTCTTCCAGGACAACAATGTGCAATCATCCGGACCCAACACTAGGTGGCGATCTATGCACAGATATGAATGTCAGCAGCCCTACATGCCAAGAACAGATGCATACTGGTAAGTAGCATATTCCTTTATCGCCATTAAGGCGTAGGCAGTTGCTATTCATCCAAGCTGCCACAGATGAAAGACAGGGAAAAATTGGTGGCATCTTCTCTGTGGTTAGGCGTGAGCTTGAACATCAATTGGGTGTCATCAGCGTAGCTGACAATGCCCACCCCAAATGTCTCAACTATGCGAGCCAGGGGTTCCATATAGATATTGAACAAAGTAGGGCTCAAACTCGAGCCCTGAGGAACCCCATGGCTTGCCTTCTTGAGAGAGGATTTAAGGGGGGGGGGGGGGGCAGTGCATCTGAAAGCTCCTGTTGACCAAGAAGGACTCTATCCAAGCAAGGGCTTGTCCCTTTACTCCCATGTCGGACAGCCGAGACAGCAGCGTTGAGTGCACCACAGTGTCAAAGGCTGCACTTAGGTCTAATAGAACCAACGCTGCTGTCTCTCCTTCGTCCACTATGCGCCTTAGGCCCTCGGTGGAAAAGAGTGGGGCTGACTCTGTAGAGTATCCAGCTCTAAAACCCGATTGTGTGGGGTGCAGGGGAGAGTGTTCCTCCAGATAACTCATGAGCTGCCTGTTCACTACTTTTTCCACAATCTTTGCACAGAAGGGGAGGAGGGAAATAGGACGGAGGTTCTGAAATTGGGAGATGTGGATGTTGGCCTTCTTTTTAAGGGGGATTACCTGGGCAGTTTTCCAAGCATCTAATACCTGACATTCTTGAAAAGAGAGCGACACAATAAGGCTGATCTGGTCGATTATTGTGGTCTCCATGACTCCATTACAACGAGCCGGCGGGCAAACATCGCTCGGTGAGCCAGATTGTATGCTGTTGGCGATGCTTAATAACTCTTGCTTCTCAGGTGTAATAAAACAAGTGAGACCAGAAATCTCCGTATAGATGTTTTTGGCTACTACATGTTAACTCGGATAGGTCTCATCCTTTGTAAAGGTGGCATGGATTTTATCGATCTTGCTTACGAAAAAATCGGCAATAGAGTCGCACAATTCTTTCGAGTAGGTGTCTTGAGCTTCCAGTCTGGTTGGGACCGTGAGCTCTCTATAGATAGTGAAAAGTTCTCTAGTGGGGTTATCCGCTAAGTCAATTCTGCTTTTAAGGTGGCAACTTTTTTCGGATCTCACCAATTTATGGTATTTATTCAATTCACTTTTGTACAATAATTTATCCTCAAGATTATAGTGTTTTCTCCAGCTGCGCTCTAGAGTTTTGCATCTGGCTCTGGCAAGTTTAAGTTTTTCCGAAAACCAGGGAGCGGTTTTGGATTGCCTAGCAGGGGGCTTGGATGTCCAAGGAGCTATCTCGTCCAGAGCAGTGGACATCCATTTTTCATAGTTCTTCCAAGCCTCCTGAAGAGAATTGTTTTGCGGAGCGGGATTTTTTTGTAGTGTACATCTGAATGCTTCTTGATTAAAAGTTTTCCAGTTTCTCCGTTTCAGGGAAGGGGGTTTAAAAAGTCTGTTTTCTAGAGGGATATTATCTACAAAGATCTGACCACATTATTCTAACCGGAGGGAAGACTGCATTGCCCTCCCAGTTAGCAAAGATGGGATCCAGAAGATAGCCAAGTTGGTGTGAGATGGATAGTTGGATAGTTAAATGCATTCAAATATGCTATCAAAAAGCTAAACGCACTCTAACAGTTCCCCCAAAAGCACACGCTACGCGTAAAATGGGGGCATCCATGGCTTTCCTAGGGAATATTCCCCTTGAAGACATATGTAGGGCAGCTACATGGTCTAGCATACACACTTTCACTAAGCACTATTGTGTAGACGTGCGATCGAAGCAGCAAGCTGCTGTAGGCCAGGCTGTCCTTATAACTCTTTTTCAGACTGCTGCAGCTGGTAAAGGTGACCACAGCTAGAGGAGATACTGCTATACAGTCTATGCACAAGATTTGAATTCAGCAGCCCACATGCCTCGAACGGAATATGCTACTTACCAGTATGCATCTGTTCTTGGCATGTAGGGCTGCTGACATTCATATCACCCACCCTCCTCCCCGGTGCCTGTTGCAGCTGCAGGATTCTCTTTGGCATGGCCATCTCTTACTTTCCTATACTCCATCTTTGCCACAATGGCGAAAAACAATCTGAGGATGGAGAAGATGCCCATGCGCACTGTAGTCCAGGGGCCGAGTCCCCTATCTCGTGATACTTCGAAGACTCTTCCAGGACAACAAGGTGCAATCATCCGGACCCAACACTAGGCGGTGATCTATGCACAAGATAAGAATGTCAGCAGCCCTACATGCCAAGAACAGATGCATACTGGTGTATAGTCATAATCTAGTGAATAGTCCTGTCTCTGTGCGTGGACCCCAAAGCAATCAAAAATAATCTCTTAAGCTGTCTTCTTGCAGTCCTGCATAGACACTTGAGAAAAAATCAAAGACAAATAATGCAGCCTATAATACAAGGCTACACTGGCCAGTACTTCAACCTAGACTCATCTCGACGTCGATGGTGTGTCGACGATGGTGAAGTCCTCGACGTCGACCTCGTCCGAGTTCTCGACGTCCTGCCTCTCAATGTCGAGCGGCGACGCTGCTTGTACCCAGAGCCGTGGGTCGACGGAAAGCAGGTGGAGGTCATACCTCTAGACGCCGACATAGAAGCTATCGACGTCGACCGGGATCTGTGCCTTTTTCTGGCCTTTTCTTGACTATGGAGCCCCCCAGAGGCCGAAGCACGGGCAGAGGATGATGAGTCCCTCCATGCCCAGAAGTCCCACCTGGTTCTTCTCCTCTGCTCCAGCCCTTGGAGACGAATCTTCTCCCTGTCACGCAGGGTCCTCCTGGAGAAAGAGTGACAGATATCACAGGAGACAGAGACATGGGTGGAATGGACACAGAGTATGCATACTCTGTGGGGTCAGATTTAGCCTTCTTCCTACCACACTCAAGGCACTTGTCGAATAAAGCTGGCATTTTCGACAGACAGAGGTGGTAAAACTGGTTAAACAACACAGCAAAAGGAAGAGGAAGACCCCAGACGTAGAGTGAAACACTCAAAACACTGGAAAAGTGCCAAAAATTGAAGAAATACCCAAAAAGGGAGAGCTCAATGCTCCAGGGCTAGCAGGAGCCGGAAAAAAGAACTGAAAGTAAAAGGACTTTTGCTGTGCATCCTGGGATACCGAGGGTCTCTGGAGAGTTCCTTAAAGGCACAGTATCCCTTTTCCAGACACATAATGGCAGCCTATGGGGGCTTGTTTGTCCAACCCTTCCTCTCTATCATTTCAAGGATTTTGGTGAAGGGAAGTTTCTCTGTGGGTGAAACTTGGCAATATGTGTAAAATTTGATTTTATTTGGCTGTCCTTTCACTTTAAGTTGAAGTGTCTATGCAGGACTGCAAAGAAGACAGCTTAAGAGATTATTTTTGATTGCTCCGGGGTCCACTCACATGGGCAGGACTAATCACTAGATTATGACTATAACAGAGATACCGCTACTACAGAACTGGAGTTACAGGTAAGAAACTACTCCATACATTGTGCTCTTGAACTATTAGTTTTAATAATAGTTGCAGTCTCATTACTGCAGTTGTTTGTTTGAAAATGATGGTCATTTCATTGTTCTAATCTCATGTTCAGGGTTCATGAGTTTTTCCTACCCTACTGCTACATTCCTGATTAATTATTTATCTTGCAGGTGCTGGTTCTCAAGCTAATGTTGCAGTTTCCAGCACTCCAGTATTGTCTCCAGGAACCGAAAAGCGTGCCGGGCCCCGTCTCCTCCTGATTCCTGTTCCCTCTGGCTCTCCAACTGTACGTCCAGTCCGAAATGTGCAGCTTGCTCAGGGGCAGAAGATGGTCTTGCAGCCCTTTAGGAATCCAGGGGGGGTAAACTTATTCAGGCACCCAAATGGACAGATTGTCCAGCTTGTGCCATTACAGCAACTGCGTGCTGCAGGTTCCCAGCCTAAAGCTCAGCCTTTACTGTTACGCAATCCAGGTACATTTTTCTTTGTTCATAATCATTTGATTTTTCACTAAAATATGTGCTGGTGGAAGGGTCTATTTTTTGTTTTACATAGGTTTCATATTTTTACTCTTGCTAAAAAAAAAATCAGTGTCTCACATTAAATTCTTCAGTAAACATATCTTTATTCAGCATGCATTATTTACAGGTTAGTTTACTCAATAGAAGTTTTGTATATTAATGGTCTTAATGGTTAGTTATTTACATAGTGCTGTAAGAAAGAAATATTATTATTTAACACATAACAAAACTGTCTCTTGTATCGCTGAATCTGTTTGTATTGACTATGCAAATATTCATGGAGTTTTTGTCCCTCTTTCCATCTCTCCCTATCCATTGAAACAAATAACTCTAATTACTACGATTCTTGTAGTGTATTCTTATTTCTAATAGATATTTTCAGGATTTTTTTTTACATGTAGACATATGCAAGGGCATTAGATTGATACAGAAAAGTTACAACTCTATTTGCAGTTGACAAACACAAATTCTTGAATAAGTGGGAACCGTTGGTAGTTTCTCTCGGCACGTTCCATCCCATTTATTTTTAGCTTGTTTGTGCCATCACATACTTGATTCAACGAGTCACAGAAAGTACTGTACATCTTGAAATTCAAGTCCTGTTCCTGTATATGAAAACAAGTAATCTCAGAAGTGTTTCAGCCTAATTTAGCCTTGTCAACCAGATGCATCTTGAGTTCTTTTGGTACAGAGACCATGGTAGTCATACCCATGCCTCTTACAGAGACCAGAAGTGATGAATGCCAGATTATGCCAGGATTAGAGCATACATTCCTACTTTCTTCTCTTTGAGTCCTAGAGACCCAGTAGTTCTAGAGCTGCTCCGAAGTTTGTTTGGTTTTGCCTAAATTTGGTTTCAAGACCTGCAGTGTTGTCAGTATCAGATGTCTGTGTCAAATGGTCACCATTCATGCATCTATTGGAATAGCACTCGTTACAATGCAAAAGTTTACCACGATTATACCTTTACCACGCATGCCATTTCAACTCAAAGGCATGCATGGTAAAGGTATACTCATGGTAAACTTTTGCAAGGTAAGTGACTCCAACCTACCCTACCCTAATCCCTAATGTAGTTCCACTGTACGAGCCTCCCCTGACCCCCGGTCCTCTACCTACAATAAAACTACACTACCCTGCACAACCCCCCCGACACTACACTAATTCCCCGACCCCAGTCCTCTCCTTACAATAACACTACACTACCCTGCACAACACCCTGACACTATACTCATTTCTAAAACACTACACAAACACCACAACACTACCTTAAAACACTACCACCCTGCACAACCCTACCCCTACCCCCTGTCCAGTCCCTACACTCACCCTACCCTGCACGACCCCTGCCACTACACAAAACCCTAAAATACTACCCTACACTACACAAACACAACACTACCCTGAACCATAATACACTAACCCCCGCACGACCCTACCCTCAGTCCGGTCCCTACACTCTAACTCTACCCTGCACAATCCCCCAGACAGTACCCTAAATCCTAAAACACAACCCTACACTACACAAACATTACAACACTACTTCGACACTACCCTAAACCCTTAAAAAGTAACCCCTTCCAGTGTCGACAGAGGGGCGATGCACCACGTTGTGAGGAAACTGAACACCCCAGTTTTCTCACAACATTTTGGATACCCATTACATCGCATGCGTTGTCACGCATGCGATGTAACAACTTGCTTGGTAACAGCCTCGTTGTAATGGCTGTTTAATCTGGTGTCATTCATGTAGGTTCTGGCAGAATAGGCCCTCATTCGTAATGGTACCACACAGAGCTTTTACGTACAGTTCTAAGAAGGTCATAGGGATCCATTTCTTCAGTTCCTACAAAAATAAGAGATTGCGAGTAAAGTGTTTCTTCATTCACAAGCAGCATTCCAGCTTGAGTTAACATCAGCAACTTAATGAGTTTGGGTGAGGGAGTAAACCTCAGAACTTAGCTCCTCCTTTCATACTTTTTACTCTTTCATTTATGTTTACCACTTTCACTTTTCTCTAACCTACCTATCCACTAGTTTTGTTTCCCTGAGTTTATTTTGATTATGGAGGGACTATTGGAAGCAGGTTGCAAAAACTCTTTTATTGTACATTCTGCAACCAAGCAGAAAACCACAGTTATGACCACCTGCAACGCACAGTGTGATAATTTGAATTCTTTGTTCCTGAATCAGGGTGCAGGAATTGGAGTACTCCAAGAAAGGATAGTGGCTCATGAGCAGAGGGAAGGAGGACCATACAGAATGCTGGCCACACATTTGACATTCAACAAATGGCAAATGTCGTTGAAAAATACTATTTGCTGAATTCAGATGCTTGTTTGTTGTCAAAGGAAAATCTTTACATATACTTTATTGAACAACAAGTATTCCCATTGAATGTGCTTAACATTCAGAGGAAATACTTGTTATTCAAGTACAAATTTTAAAAAGAATCAATTCATGAAACTTCAAATGCAATTTAACCTATGCAGGTACATCCTAGATTCCTAGGAATGCTAATTTTAGAACAGCAGTAAATTATTATAATTTCATTATATAGCTGCGGTATTAGCCATTTAAAAATGTCTGTTATTTGTAAAGCAGCTTGGGTTAGCCAACAACAGCCATCACTAATACTATCCACTCTCACAATCTCTTTACACTGTGGGGCCCGCCAAATAGGGACGTGGGGGCAAGAAGTCATCTTAATGGGGGCCCAAGCCAATGCCTCCGAATGGCATTTGGTCCCATAACTTTGAAATATTTGCGCGGGTTTCATTGATGTAAGCTTTTTTATGCTTTTTATTTATCTCATTTTTATCATTGTGAGTATTTGTGGATATTTATAAAAGGAAGAGGAGTTTGTACTGCATTTGGCTCGTTCTTAAAGGCTCATTAGAGATAAATCTAAAGAAGGTCCGTGAAGAAGAGAAGGTGGGCTCTCAATGCACTTTCCAATACTTTTGTAGCAATCAGCAGACTTTTCAGTCTGATTTCCTATAATTCCATGTACATTGCCTTTTTGGAGGTTTTTGCCGCCACTGGTTTAATGTGCTGAGAGCTAATGATGATGAAAGCAACTTGTAACACACATAGTAACTCCAAGGAGAGTTCCAGTGCTCAGCAAAAGGTCCGAATGTAATGAAAGTTTGTATTGTCGATTCCTGGTGAAAAGCCAGGTTTTCAATCTTTTTTTTAACACTGCGGCATTATCCAGAGTGTGGAGCTCAAAAGAGAGCTTACTCCAAAGCGCTGGTCTTAGGCAGGCGTTCGGCGTCCCCCAGCTCTGGAACAGCGAATTCTGGGAGTCTTAGCAAGCAGCCTGCTAAAAGGGCACATGTTTCTTGGGCCTGGTAAAGTGCCCCATGTACCAGCATAAGTGCCTTGAAGATGAGATTATTTTCCTGATAGGGAGCCAATGCAGAGGGTGCAACGGTGAGGACATATGCGTTCTAACTGGCAAATTCAAAAGAAAACGAGCTGCTGCACTCTAGACTACCTGAAGACTGTGCAGCAGGTATTCGGGAAGACCAAAGTATATGGCATTACCATAATCCAGTCTTGAAGTTGTCCATGCCGGAATAACCGTTTTCCTTGCAGTGAATGAGAGATACTGCAAGAACTTTTGTAGTGAGCGCAGAATTCCAAAACCAGTGCATGCCCCTGATTTAATTTGTGGCTTAAAGGACAGGCTGCTATCAAATTTGATCCCAAGATTCTTGACTATGCCATCCTGTTGGCCTAGAGGGAGGGCATCTTCAGGCAAGAAATTCTGCCTTGTTTCTGGGAGAGTATTACTGAAGAAAAGATTTTCAATTTTATCTGTGTTTCACTTAAGTTGGTGTACGGCCATCCAATTGGAAAACCACAGTCAGGCACGTTTTAATGGAGACCTCTGCGATCTCTTCTCCGCTGCCACACCAGAACGGCAGCTGAATATCATAAGTGTAAGATATAACATTTCCCTCATGGCATCTGGGCAAGTGGGTTGATATACACATTGAATACTGCTGGGCTCAGGGCCGAGCCCTGGGGAACTCCCACTGTCAACTCACGCAACTTTGAGGCGAAAGGCGAAATCCAGACCTGTTCACTTCTGCCTCGCAGAAAGGGGGAAAGCCAATCTACGGCTTGACCTATTATGCCGATGGATTAAAGACACGCTAGAAGTCTGGAGTTTAAGGATCGTATCAAAGGCTGCTGATAGATCTAACATGATCAGTGCTGCCTTCACACACGGCCTATTCTGTTACCTCCATTAGCATTGTCTCTGTACGAAAGTGGGGTCTAAAGCCCAACTGACTTGGATGGAGCAGGTTATTGGTTTCCAACTATAAAGAAGGTTGCTGCTCAACATTCTTTCTCTAGTACCTCAGACAGGGCTGGAAATAAGGAAACATGTCTGTAATTGGACTGGATTCCCGGCTATAATGATGTTTTCTTTGGCAGGGCAGAACTTTGGCCTGTTTCCTGGACCAGGGTAACATAGCTGTAGCCACTGACACAGTAAGCACCTTATTTTACAAAGAGTTAATGGCAGTAGCCCCTAAAGCTAGCAAGTGTGACGGGCACAGGTCTGATAGAGACCCTGATTTAAGGTTACTTAAATCTGTCAAAGATCTATCCAACGAAATCGCTTCAAAATATAGAGAGTAGCCTTGGTTGAGGAGAGTGTACTGGAATGTATAATGTCCAGTAAGTCCTCATCTGGTGGGGAAGCAGTAGACAGGCTGACTTTAATAATCAAGGGCCTGATTCACAAAAGTTAAGTTTAACTGAGACAAATCCTAACCATAAAGTTAGGATTTTGTCTCAGTTAAACTTAAATTTGTCTTAAGTTTAACTTAAAATCTTAACTTTAGTACTCCTAAATGCCTTCTGTGAATATCAAAAGTCGTAAAGTTAGGATTTTGTCTTAGATTACTTTTGTTAATCGGGACCCAAGATTTTATTGTGAAAGTAAGTCGCCAACTTCCCACATCAGTCTACAGAGGGATGCTGGGATCTGGCACAAGCTACCTGAGATATTAATCCTTTAACAACTTTGAAAATGTCCCTATCTGCATTCTTTATTGTTTGAAAGGGGGCGGGGTGGGGAGACTGTGGATGGTGTTTGAAGGGGAATGGTTCTATGACATGGGATGCATGTAGCTGTTTACTGGGTGGTTTGTAGGGTGCTTTGAAGCCCTGTCAAGATTGCTGCCTGCATGCATGATAACTGTTCAGTGGTGTAACAAGCTCTCCAGGGGCCCTTAGGCTAGTGAGGAAAATAAACCCATCCCAACATTTCCCTCTACCAGCTGCTGTAATTGTAATTTTGAAAAAATGCAATAATTAGAATTTGATGATCCTCCAAAACCCTGGACTCTGATGTCACTACACCTGCTGCACTATTGATAGCAACACTCCTTTACCAGTGCTGATATTTCTTTCTTTGCATTCTGGGACTTATAGTCTTGTTTCGTTCAATATAAATTCCATCTTAGGATGCAGATGAACAACTGGACTGGAGCCAGCTAGTTGGGCATGGACCTGGTAAACTTAGCAACTGTGGCTTTGAAAACGTGGTAGAGGCTGTAGCCTTAAAGAAAAGGATGTTAACATTACATTTTTACATGTCCTACTTTTGAATACCATGCACCCTGCCTTGTCAGCTACAGGGCCTACATGGGGTGACTTATTAATATTTAAAAGGAGGATTTTTACCTGTGAAAAGGGTTTATTATGACAGGCTGCAGTTCATATCTTTCACTGTTACATTTTGGCTACAGTGGTAGGTCTGAAACCATGTGTGCACTATCACTATATTGTATGGCACAATAAGTGCTGCAGTCCACTAGTGACATTTAACTTTCTGGCACTTAGCTGCATTTTGTACTAGGGAATTATAAATGTTCGAGGCATGTGGGCTGCTGAATTCATATCTGTTCATAAATCGCCGCCTAGTGTTGGGTCCGGATGATTGCATGTTGTTGTCCTGGAAGAGTCTTCGAAGTATCACGAGATAGGTGGCTCCTCCCTTGGACTATAGTGCGCATGGGCATCCTCTCCATCCTCAGATTGTTTTTTTCCGCCATTGGGTTCGGATGTACTTTCCTACACTCCAAGTTCGGAATTAACTAACTGTTCGAGGCATGTGGGCTGCTGAATTCATATCTGTGCATAGATCGCCGCCTAGTGTTGGGTCCGGATGATTGCACATTGTTGACCTGGAAGAGTCTTCGAAGTATCACGAGATAGGTGGCTCCTCCCCTGGACTACAGTGCGCATGGGCATCGACTCCATCCTCAGATTGTTTTTTTCCGCCATTGGGTTCGAATGTCTTTGAATTCCCTCTTGTTGGAATCGATTAAAAACTTTCTTAAGACCAAAAGGTCTTTAGTCTAATACGTCGGTATAGTCTTGCGTTCGGTCTTAGTTCTTCCAGCTCAGTTCCGAGCCGGATTCCCTACACCCGCGTGCTTTCGACGCGGAAGGCCCAGTCGACGCTTCAGACCCTATCGACAGTTCGTCATGGACCGTAGTCCATTTAAAAAATGTCCCGTCTGCAACTCGAAGTATCCCCACATCGACGTCCACCCAGTGTGCAACAAGTGTCTGTCGCCGGACCATGATGAAGCCAAGTGTAGGCTTGTTCACGCTTCAGGTTCAAGAAGACGCGCTTAAGCTTCGACGAGCTGCGCGCCAGGAGGCCCGGCATGCTGCACCGGCGCCTGTGGACATCTTCGATGCAGGGGATGTCGAGGAAGAATCTATCCAGGACATTAGTGAGTCGAACCCCGCGTCGGACGTCGACTACGACTACGACGCGGATGCTGAGATGTTCGAGGCCGGCGAAGTCGTCGACGAGGTAGGAGACGACGACGGGGCCCTCGGGGCGATAGAGGATAGCTCGGACGAGGAGCTTCCTCAAACTGACTCTGGGGCTGTGCCAATTCATAAGGCTCAGGTCGAGGGATCGCCATTAGGCCTTACCCAAGATCTTACAATGGGTTCTACGGCCCCGCCTTCGGGCTCGGGCACGGACATTACTGCTGAGCCACACCCTGGCTAATCGAAACCAAAAGTAAAACCTACGGTCTCAACACAAGAAACTGCGCAGGTGCCGTTCTCGAAACCGAAAGTGCGCATCGCTTTGGTCGGATCCAAGGCCTCGAAGCCCTCGGCGCCGAAGAAGCAGAAGGGTGCTGTCGAGCCGAAGGCTCAAGTCAAGGGCGTCGAGACAAAGTCTGCCGCGCCGAAGACTAAAGTCAAGGTGGTCGAGCCGAGTGC
This sequence comes from Lissotriton vulgaris, assembly GCF_964263255.1. Taxonomy (NCBI): domain Eukaryota; kingdom Metazoa; phylum Chordata; class Amphibia; order Caudata; family Salamandridae; genus Lissotriton; species Lissotriton vulgaris. The sequence goes on along the minus strand of NC_141697.1, from coordinate 146,334,893 downwards.
GTCGGCGCCGAAGACGGTCGACACCGGCAAAGGACCCGTCGACCCAAAGAAAGCTCTCGGTGACCCGAAGAAAGGACTAACTGACCCGAAGGTTCTCGTGACTCCGCGTCAACAGAACAGGGCCAAAGCGGCGCAGCCCGAGAGTCTACTCCTGGTGAGGCCTCGAAGGATTCTGTCGAACCGGCGCGCCCCTCCGCCGCTTTTACCAAGAAAGTGACGGACTCCCTACAGCGCATCAGGGAAAAGACCTTATCGGTCGGACCGAAGGATCCTCCGCCTCCGAAGCCGGTTGAGAAACCTCATAAGGCGTCCACGCCCATTAATTTTACGTTGCCGCCAAAGACGGCGCCGAAGGCTTTCGCTCCTAAGGCGGTCGCCAGCGTCCCCGAGAAGGTTTCCTCGGCGCCGAAGTCGTCAACGGTGGTCCCCGGCCCACGGCCTCGACGACCTTCAGTAGACGAGCATCAAGAACACTTCATTGATGCCGAAACGGGCAGGCTTTCCCTCCACAAGCGGAAAATTGCCCCGGAACGTCCAATGGAGAACTACAAGATTCCTCTCAAGAAAAAGAAGGACTCTGCTTTCACTCCCGTCTTGGTGGAACCACTTTCTCCACAGACTCATAATGTTTCGCCCTCTTACTCTGATGTGGACGCTGGGGAGGGCGATGATGAGGATGAGTACAGCTATCCTGTCTATACAGACCCTGAGGATACCTACGAACCCTGGGCCGCTGGTGCTGACCCAGGTGACCCTCAATCAGGACAAGACCCTCAACTTTTTTCTGCTAAAACGTCTCCCACAGAAGACTCTGCAGCTTTCAATGCCCTCATTGAACGGGCGGCTAACAATCACAACGTCCGGCTCCATGCTGACCCTGTTGATGTCGACTTCCTTTTTGATACCTTCTCAGTCTCAGAGAGAACTGTCAAGACTCTGCCTATGCTGACAGGTGTTTTGAAACATGCTGGCGAGATCTTTAAAAAACCTACCAGGGCGAGGGTGATAAACCCTAGGATTGAAAAGAAATAAAAGTCAGCGCCTACTGATCCTACCTACATCAAAGGACAGTTGCCTCTGGACTCCCTTGTCGTCTCGAATGCCCGGAAGAGGGCTAATTCTCAGACTACGGGTGATGCTCCTCCCCCAGACAAAGAATCTAAGGTTTTTGAGGCATCGGGGAAGAGGGTAGCAGCACAGGCAGCCAACATCTGGCGCATTTCAAATACACAAGCGCTTCTGGCGAGGTATGACAGGGCACACTATGATACGCTGGAGACCCTGTTGCAGCACCTGCCTGATGAATACAAGGAGGCAGCTGAGATGCTTATTCAGGAAGGGAAGCTGATCTCTAATGCTTCGATTAAGTGCGCTCTGGACGCGGCTGACACCGCAGCCAGGGCTGTCAACACTAGTGTTATGCTACGACGACACGCCTGGCTGAGAATCTCTGGATTTAAGCCGGAAATCCAAACCACCATCCTTAATCAAACAGTGAATCCTGTTTGGCCCGAAGGTTGACACCACCTTAGAAAAAATTAAAAAGGACACGGAAACTGATAAATCCATGGGTGCCTTGCAGTCCCAGCAGTTTCGGGGTGGGTCTTTTCGTCGCTCAAGCACTAGAGGCGTTTCCAGAGGCCAGCTCTCACATACCACGCAGTACTACAAAGGCAACACTCAGTCCACTTACACCAACAAGAGTCGAGGTGGATATCGTGGTAACAGCGCCAAGGGCAGAGGTCGTGGAACCAACAACTCCAGATCCTCTGCCACCAATAAACAGTGACGCCTTGTCACTGCCCCCCGACCACACAACACTGGTCGGGGGGAGACTCCAGCAGTTCCTGCCAGTCTGGAAATCCATCACCACTGACAGGTGGGTCAGAAAACGTATACAATACGGTTATTGTCTGGAGTTAACATCCACTCCACCCAACATACCCCCAAGACACCGTCCTATGTCTGCCGAGCATTTGCACTTATTGCAGCAGGAGGTCAAAGTCATGCTGCAAAAAGGAGCAATAGAGCTCGTGCCCGTGCAGGAAAGAGGCACAGGGGTCTACTCCCTGTACTTCTTAATACCAAAAAACGACGGGTCCCTCAGGCCCATCCTGGACCTCAGGCCACTCAACCACTACATCCTGTCGGAGCACTTCCATATGCTGACCCTGCAGCAAGTGCTCCCGTTGCTCAGTCAGGGGAATTTTCTCGCAACTTTAGATCTAAAGGATGCGTACTTTCACATTCCACTGCACCCTTCACACAGGAAGTACCTCCGGTTCACCATCCAAAATCAGCACTACCAGTTCAAGGTTTTGCCTTTCGGAGTCACCACGGCACCCAGGGTGTTCACAAAGTGCCTAGCGACAGTGGCGGCGCACCTAAGGAGACAGAACATCCATGTCTACCCTTATCTGGACGACTGGCTCATCCAGGCGAAGTCAGCCCAGCAGTGTGCCGCCCACATGTCCCACACCATTCACCTCCTTCACGATCTGGGATTCTCACTGAATTACCCAGAATCCCACCTCCAACCCGCCCACATACGGCAGTATCTAGGTGCGACCATAAACACTCTGGCAGCCACAGCACAGCCAAATTCAGTGAGAGTCAGCAGCATTCAATCGCTGATACAAAAGTTCAGACCTCAACACTCGCTTCCAGCAAGAGTGTTCATGCAGTTGATAGGCATGATGACCTCCTGCATCTCCATAGTCCTGCACGCGAGACTACATATGCGTCCGCTGCAGGAGTGCTTAGCACGTCAGTGGAATCAGGCTCACGGGCAGTTGAAGGACCTAGTGTTGGTGAGCGGTCGGGCATCCAACTCTCTGCATTGGTGGAATCCACGAAACCTTTGGAAGGGACGACCGTTCCAAGAGCCTCTGCCGCAGATCATCCTGACGACGGGCGCTTCTCTCCAAGGATGGGGAGCTCATGTACTCCATTACACTGTGCAGGGACTAAGGACGCCACAGCAGAGGAAGATGCACATCAATGTTCTGGATGGCAATCTTCATGGCACTAAAAGCCTTCAAAGTACATCTGTGCAACAAGGTCGTGTTGATCCGGACGGACAACATGACGGCCATGTACTACATTCAAAAGCAGGAAGGGACACACTCTCCACAGCTGTCTCATCTGGCTCAGAGCATGTGGAAGTGGGCCATTCAAAGGAACATCTTCCTCATGGCAGAACACCTCCCAGGCAAGGACAATCAGATGGCGGACCTGCTCAACAGGTACAGCCACCAAATGCACGAGTGGGAGATACATCCATCGGTACTCCAACCGTACTGCCAAAGGTGGGGTCATCCAGAGATAGACCTGTTCGCCACAAGGGAGAACGCAAAATGCCAAAGCTTCGCCGCCAGGTTCCCACACCCACAGTCGCAGGGCAATGCGATATGGATGAACTGGTCAGGCAAATTTGCGTACGCTTTTCCCCCAGCACCTCTGATACCGCTGGTGGCACGCAAGCTCACGCAGCACTCGATGACTCTCATCCTGGTTGCTCCAACGTGGGCTCGCCAACCATGGTACACCACGTTTCTAGGACTGTCCGTGGTACCGCATCAAAGGCTACACCTCACATCCAGCCTTCTGACGCAGAGCCATGGCGACATTCAGCATCCAGATCCGCAACAGCTCAACCTGGCGATCTGGCTCCTGAGGTCTTAGAGTTTGGCTACCTAAACTTGCCTCCTGACTGCATGGACATCATCTGGGAGGCAAGGAAGCCCACCACAAGAGCATGCTATGCGGCAAAGTGGAAGCGGTTTGTCATATATTGTACCAACAATGACATTAACCCACTGGATGCATCTATTCAAAACATTATCTGTTATTTGTTGCATTTATACAGATGTAATCTAGCGATCTGAAAGAGACACGTTAGTGATAGATTCCTTACCTTAGAATATCCCCAGGCGTCAGACTGGATCCGGAAACTTTTGCGTAGCAATACCCCTGCGCGCCGGTAGGCGTCGTCAGCGGCTCCGCGTCCGTCGTCGGCGTCGTGAGCGCCGGGATGACGTCGTCGGAGTACTTAGACGGCGCCCATGCGCGCTGACGTCAGTTCTTCTTTTTTCCGCGCCAGCTTGCGCAGATCCGGAAGAACCTCTACCCCCAGTCAATTTTTGACTGAAATTTTTGATCCTTTTGATCTCTCTCTCTTTGTCGATTTCTCGACTGTCGGTGCCAGGGATGCCCGGGTTCAAGCCTTGCTCGAAGTGCGGCCGACTCATGTCGGTCATGGACCCCCATCGCCGGTGCCTGAAGTGCTTAGGCCTCGACCACGATGATCGATCCTGCTCAGACTGCCGGGCCCTGACGTCGAAGGCTAGGCGGGAGCGGTCCCGCAAGCGTCTCGAACTGAGGCAGTCGGCCCCGCGCCGCTCCAGGTCCCGGTCCCACGGGAGGTCGAGGGACAGGTCGCGAGGTCGGAGCCATCGACGCTCCGGAAGTGGACACCGATCGTCTGGTTCCAAGTCCTCAGGTAAGAGGCATGAGAGGTCGGAGCGACGTCATCGATCCTCCGACCCGCCCCGACGCTCGCACGATGCGGCCGGGGACTCGGGCGACACCGCCCACTCGGCTCCGCGGGAGTCGCAAGCGTCGCCGCCTGCCCCACACCTTCGGGTCCCTGGGCACAGCGCGACGCCGGAGGAGGTCGAGAGGTACCTCATGGCCATGAGGGCCCTCCCTCCTCAGTCGGTTCCCGTGGCGCCTTCGGGCCGATCGGTTCCGTCTGGAGGTCCTTCCGGGTCGGGCGCTTTGGCCCCGACGACGTCGGGTGCTTCGGACCCGGCGCCGCTGGCGACTTCGGTCTCGGCGCCGCAAGACCTCGCTGGATCCGGCTCCGGATCCGGGACCTCGCCGGTCGACCTTACGACCTCGCCGGCGCCGTCCCTTCAGGTGTCGCCCCCGGCAGCCGATGTGGTTGCCGCCCCCAATGTCTCCTGCGGTTCTGCTCAGGCGTCGGGAGGGCGCCGTTTGGCGCCGATCCCGTCGGCCTTTGGAGACTTTTATCTCCACGAGGAGGCCCTGGCTGTTAATCCTGGTCTCCAGGACACAGGTGACGAGGAGAATTGGGAGGGGTCCGAGGACCCTCTGGCACATGATTGCCAGTCACAGCAGGACTGGACATATGAGCTTGGGGAGGCCAGTGGTATTGACACCTCGCCAGACACTGGATTTACATCGCCCCCGACTGTGGCTTCGGAGGCGGGTTCTGCTTACAGCGTAGTGTTGACGAAGGCAGCTAAGGCCTTAAACCTTCAGCTCCCCGTCGCGGCCGTGAGGACTAATCTCCTCACAGAGGTCCTCAAACCGCAGTCAGGCTCCGCGGAGCCCCTCCTGCCGTTCAATGAGGCCTTGTGTGACGTTCTTCTGGGCACTTGGTCCAAGCCCGCCACAGGCCCCCCTGTGGACAGGAACGTGGCCAGACGCTACCGCCCGGCACCGGGCGACCCATGCTTTTTGTCCACCCATCCCACCCCCGAGAGTCTGGTCATCCAGGCCTCAAACTCCCAAACCGCATTCCCGTCTGCCCCGCCCGACAGGGAATCCAAGAGATATGAACAGTTCGGGAAGAAGGTTTTCTCGTCTGTAAGCCTAGGGCTGCGGTCTGTGAACACCGCCTGTCTCTTGGGCCGCTACACCGACACTCTGTGGGACACGGTTGCGGAGGTGCTGCCAAAATGCCCGGAGGAGGTCCAGGCTAAACTCAGCCAAGCCCTTGCGGACGGCCGAGATGCAGCACGCTTTTCTATCCGGTGTGGGCTTGATACAACGGACTCACTGGGCAGGGCGATGGCAACGACGGTGGCGGTTCGACGCCACGCCTGGTTGAGGTCCGCCAACTTCTCGGCCGATGTCCAGGCCACCCTCCTCGACATGCCGTTTGATGGCCTTCGGCGACAAGGCAGACCATGCGCTGGAACGTTTCAAGGACTCCAGGGCTACGGCCAAGTCCTTGGGCCTTACGGCCCCACGCCAGCAATCGGGTGCCTTTCGCTCCTTTCGTGGCCACGGAAGGGGCGCACCACCACGGACCGCCAGCCACACGCCGCAAAATGTCCAGCAGCGCGGTGGCGGACGTGGGAACTGCCGTGGCGGTCGGGGCCCGCGGCGAGGCCAGTCCACACCTCCCTCAGCAGCACCTGCCTCAAAGCCTTCCTAGTCCGAGTTTTCAGGCCCATGTGACGCCTGTGGGGGGCAGGGTTCGCTATCACCTCTCCCACTGGCATACAGTCACTTTGGACAGGTGGATGCTGCAGATTGTCCGAAGGGGCTACTCCCTCCCCTTCGAGGCATCCCCTCCATCCATGCCACCACAATGCCACCGTGTGTCGGGGGATCACTTGCAACTTCTGCAAGAGGAGGTCTCGGCCCTCTTGGCCAAGAGGGCCATTGAGCGCGTTCCTGGGCCAGAAGTAGGGTGTGGTTGTTACTCCCACTACTTTCTGGTGCCCAAGAAGGGCAAAGGGGGCCTACGCCCTATCTTGGACTTGCGGAACGTCAACGGCTTCCTCCGGACGGAGAAGTTCAAGATGCTCACTTTGGCTCAGGTCCTGGCTGCCCTGGACCCGGGAGACTGGATGGTAGCGTTGGACCTGCAGGACGCCTATTTCCACATCCCCGTCCTGCCGGCCCACCGGCGTTACCTGCGGTTCACGGTAGGCCAAGAGCACTTTCAGTTTACCGTGCTCCCCTTCGGCCTTACCAGCGCCCACGGGTGTTCACGAAGGTGATGCCGGTGGTCGCAGCTCATCTGCGCAGGCAGGGGGTATCAGTCTTCCCCTACCTCGACGACTGGTTGTTGAAGGCGGGCTCGCCCCAGACAGTCGTCAGCCACCTCCAGACTACGGCCGACCTCCTGCACCTGCTGGGGTCCTCCATCAATGTGCCGAAGTCGCACCTGTGTCCCTCTCAAAAGCTCCTCTTCATCGGAGCGGTTCTCGACTCGGCGCAGTTTCGTGTTTATCCACCCGAGCAGCGGGTTCGGGATATTCAGGCTCTGGTTCCCATCTTCCAGCCGTTATCCCGAGTCTCGGTCAGGTTGACGCTGCGGCTTCTGGGACTGATGGCCTCCTGCATCCTTCTGGTGCGTCACGCCAGGTGGCGGATGCGGGCTCTACAGTGGGACCTGAAGTTTCAGTGGGCCCAGCATCAGGGCAACCTGTCCGATCATGTCCTGATCTCGGAGGGCACTGCGAGACAACTGCAGTGGTGGCTCACGGACCGCGACTGGGTCAGTGGCAGATCCCTCTCCCTACCCCACCCAGAGCACATAGTTGTGACGGACGCGTCCCTCCAGGGCTGGGGGGGCCACATGGGAGAGGCGGAGATCAGAGGCCTCTGGTCTCCGGCGGAGTCCCGGCTCCATATCAACTTGCTGGAGCTTCGGGCGATTCGTCTAGCACTGAAAGCATTCCTCTCCTCTGTCCGGGGACGTGTAGTGCAAGTGTTCACCGACAACACCACCGCCATGTGGTACTGCAACAAACAGGGCGGGGTGGGGTCGTGGACCCTTTGCCAGGAGGCTCTGCGCCTATTGCAATGGCTGGAACATCAGGGCGTGACCCTGGTGGTTCAACACCTGGCAGGCTCTCTGAATGCCAGGGCGGACGAACTCAGCCGTCGGTGCATGATGGATCACGAATGGCGTCTGAACTCGGACGTGGCGCAAGGTCTCTTTCAGCAGTGGGGAGAGCCTTGGTTAGATCTATTCGCCACAGAAGAGAACGCGCAATGTCATCAGTTCTGCGCGTTGGAATTTCCAAGGCGGCACTCGCTCGGAGACGCTTTTCGTCGCGAGTGGAGCTGCGGTCTGTTGTACGCCTTTCCGCCTATACCACTTCTGCCCAGAGTGCTGAAGAAGATCAGGCGCGACCGGGCCCAGCTTATCCTTGTGGCTCCGGACTGGGCACGAAGATTCTGGTATCCCGAGCTACTCAGCATGTCAGTCGATCCCCCGATTCGTCTGCCTCTTCGGGAGGACCTTCTGTCGCAGCAGCAGGGGACGGTCCTGCACCCGAACCTGTCCAGTCTCCACTTACAAGCTTGGAGATTGAGCGGCGGCAGTTGAGGCCATTTGACTTGCCTCCTGAAGTCTGTGATATCATTCTGGCAGCCAGGCGTCCCTCCACAAAGTCGGTATACGCCTGCCGGTGGAACAGATTTGTGGCATGGTGCACAGCAAAGGCTGTGGATCCTCTCTCTGCACCCCTTTCGGAAGTGCTGCTCTTTATTCTTTCCCTTGCCCAGCAGGGCTCTGCTCTGGGCACTCTTAAAGGGTACCTTTCTGCTCTATCAGCCTTCTTGAGGCTACCAGATCAGCCTTCTTTATTCAAGTCCCCTATTGTAAGTAGATTTCTGAAGGGCATCACGCACATGTTCCCTCCTGTTCCCTTCGTGATGCCCCAGTGGGACTTGAATCTTGTTCTCACTTATCTGATGTGTGCTCCCTTTGAGCCACTTCATAACTGTCCTCTTCGTCTCCTTACTCTGAAGACTGCCTTTCTGGTTGCCATCACCTCTGCCAGGAGGGTGAGTGAGCTCCAGGCTCTTTCTTCTTCTCCACCTTTTCTGTCTCTTCATCCTGACAAGGTGGTGTTACGTACACGACCTTCCTTTCTGCCCAAGGTTGTCACGGCCTTCCACATCGGGCAGTCCATTACCTTGCCCACTTTCTTTCCGCCTCCGCATCCCTCGAAAGAGGAAGAGAGGCTCCGCCGTCTAGATCCAAAACGTGCGCTCTCCTACTACCTAGATCGCACACGCCAATTCCGGGTGGATGACCAACTCTTCGTTGGTTACGTGGGCGCGAAGAAGGGTAAGGCTGTGCACAAGAGGACCATCTCTAGGTGGATCATCTTGTGTATCCAAGCATGTTACTCCATGGCGAGGAAGGAGCCCCCGGCTGGATTGCGGGCTCACTCCACTCGGGCCACGGCGACAACAACTGCCCTGGGCCGAGGTGTCCCCCTGCAGGACATTTGCCAGGCAGCTACGTGGGCCTCGCTCCACACGTTCGCAAGACACTACTGCCTGGACAGTCAAGTCCGGAGGGATGGCTTCTTTGGCCGTTCCGTCCTCCAGGACTTTCTGGTGTGATATTGGTTTGCAGACCCACCACCGGGGTTGGTATTGCTGGGGTATCTATTCTAAGGTAAGGAATCTATCACTAACGTGTCTCTTTCAGATGCACAAGTTACTACTTGTGTAACGATATATCTGTAAGAGACATTAGTTAGTGATAGATTCCTTACCGACCCACCCATCCTCCCCGTTCTGCGAACCGATATCTAGGGTTAAGGTCATCCCCTTTCAGGGCCCTAGTTTCATGGCACCAGTGTTAGTTCTATCATGGCTCTGCGTATCTGGCACGGAAAAGCTGTGTGTCAGAACTGACGTCAGCGCGCATGGGCGCCGTCTAAGTACTCCGACGACATCATCCCGGCGCTCACGACGTCGACGACGGACGCGGAGCCGCAGACGACGCCTACCGGCGCGCAGGGGTATTGCTACGCAAAAGTTTCCGGATCCAGTCTGACGCCTGGGGATATTCTAAGGTAAGGAATCTATCACTAACTAATGTCTCTTACAGATATATCGTTACACAAGTAGTAACTTGTGCTACAGTTCCATTCGTATACATTTATCCGCCATAGCAGCCTATCTTCAGAACAGGCAGCACCTCTCATTATTCAGAGTGCTTGCCATTAAGGCTTTTCTGGAAGGACTTAAAAGAGTGATCCCTCCCAGACACCCACCGTCACCAGTCTGGAACCTGAATGTGGTCCTCACCAGATTGATGGGACCACCTTTTGAACCTCTACACTCTTGTGAGATTCAATTTCTGACCTGGAAAGTTGCTTTCCTAGTAGCCATTACCTCACTGAGGAGAGTTAGTGAACTCCAGGCACTAACCATTCAAGAGCCATTCATACAGGTCCACGCAAATAGGGTTGTATTAGGCACCAACCCTACATTTATGCCTAAGGTGATTTTGCAGTTCCACATGAACCAGACCATAGAACTGCCAGTTTTCTTTCCTAATCCAGAAAATGTCGCCGAGAGATCCCTACACACGTTAGATGTCAAAAGGGCTCTAATGTACTATTGTCACGATCCGACAAGCTTCTCCTCGGGGCTGTGTTGAAAGACCTAAACCCGCTTTCACGCAACCAACCCGTGACCCGGTATTAAGCACAGACCAGTAGGAAGGTTCCGCGATCGCGGGAAAGGAAGGGGACAGCGGGGAGGGAGATCTGAAACGATAAAAGACAAGGGATTTAGCTTCACACCCCTCCCTATCTACTCAAGAATACAGAGACACCCTATTGATAAAGTAGACTCTTCCCTCACACTACTTTCCCAGCCTACCTGAAAAGGAAAATTCTAAATCTTTATATGCAGGAGAGGGAAGGAAGGTCCTATCAGTGGTAGAAATCTGGTAAGGAAGGAACACAAATATGTACATCAATACACAACAGTTTTACCATGTACACTTAAGCTTCTTTTCACCCCTCACATACCACAGCTTGCCGCGATATTGCCTTGTTCCACTTTTCCTTAGAACTAGGTACCCCCCTGGTTCCTCTCCTGCAGTGTGAAACAAAGCACAAACAAGTTGTCGCAAAAGTACATAAAATAACCAAAGAGCTGAATGTTAACTGCACCTTCTTTATGTTTCTTCCCGCTGACAAATGAAAATGTAATATTCTTTGTCTGACTTGCACTGGTTCGCAAGTCAAAGTCACTTATTTCTCACTTCTATGTGACTAAGTGTTGATGATCCCACCAGGACCACAATCACTGAAAGTTCCGAAATCCTTCCTTTCCAAGTTTATATTGTTTTTTCCCAGGGACTGTCCCAAGTTTGAAACGCATCCGCGTTTCACAGCCACTCGGGAGACCCAGCTCCAAGACTTTTGTAGGTATCGGAAGGAAAGGGGAAAACGGACTAACACAGCCGTGTCAGTCTATCCCCGGATAAGACACAAACACAGGTACGGTTTCGACCGTTCTCCAAATCCGAGCGTTCCCAGCCGGAAACCACCCAGTAACGCCTACTCACTGTACTCCAAGAATGCACGACCTCTCGACTCTCCGTCTCTACTGCCGGTTTGGTTTTTGTTTCCTGTTTCTTGCGCGACTAACATCTCGCGCGACTTCACCCTGGGCATTCTGGGGTTTGTGGTTCGAATGAGGCCAGGCATTGATTCCCCACGCATTGCGCGGACAGCGTACCCTACGGACCGATTCTGACAACTATATAGACAGAACAAAGGATTTCAGAAAAACATAACAGCTTTTTGTTGCCTTTTCTCCACAACACAAAGGCAGCCCCATTTCCAAAGCAGGGATAGCCCGGTGGTTCGTTAAGTGTATACAGATTTGAAATGCTAATGCTAAACGCACACTAACCATTCCACCACGAGCACACTCCACACGTAAGTTAGGAGCGTCCATGGCTTTCCTGGGGAATATTCCTTTAGAAGAGATATGTAAAGCAGCCACATGGTCCACCACACATACATTTACGAAACACTACTGCGTAGATGTGCATTCTAAACAGCAGGCAGCTGTAGGACAGGCTGTTCTCAAAACTCTTTTTCAGACTGCTGCAGCTGGCACGGGCAGCCGCCGCTAACAGGAGGGACTGCTATGTAATCTATGCACAGATATGAATTCAGCAGCCCACATGCCTCGAATCGAATATGCTACATACCAGTATGCATCTGTTCTTGGCATGTAGGGCTGCTGACATTCATATCGCCCTCCTCCTCCCCGGCGCCTGTAGCAGCTGTAGCATTCAGAATTACTATGTAGCATGGACATCACTCACTGTATTGCACTCCATCTCTGCCACAATGGCGAAAGACAATCTGAGGATGGAGAGGATGCCCATGCACACTGTAGTCCAGGGGAGGAGCCACCTATCTTGTGATACTTCGAAGACTCTTCCAGGACAACAATGTGCAATCATCCAGACCCAACACTACGCGGCGTTCTATGCACAGATATGAATGTCAGCAGCCCTACATGCTAAGAACAGATGCATACTGGTAAGTAGCATATTCGGTTGCTTTTGCTCTTTTGTGAGCTGGTTGGAGAACAGTCTTTGTTTGCGTCTGCTTGGTCAATACCTCGTTTGACCATGAAGGATTGAGTTTAAATAAAGAAAGAGCACGCAGCTTACTTAAGACAGTCCTTCTCGCTCACCAGTAAAACAGCTCAGAGCATGTGGGCAGGTATGGAGTGATGGAATGGCCACCCTTCCATTTTTGCCCATTGTGCAATGCCAAGTACACATGGGCTGATCACCACGGCTTCTGCAACTTTCCCCCGAGCACAACTAGACCTCCTGCACTTCATATACTGCCTTTCACTGCAAAAAGACTATAAGGTACAGAAGAAAAAATGTTGGGCGCACCTTAACATGCAACAATAGTCATTGCCTGAACCTTCAGATATCTTAAGCAAACAAGGCCCTCTGGTAGCCAAGGCAGGCCCAGCTTTGTGGCACCAGCTGATGTCAAACTCCCAGACCTTCTTTTAAGGCACCTTTGAGTGTGAGGAACTGTAGGAGTCACCTTTAGTGTTGATGCCTGTGAGGCCGTCAACTCTGAAGGCCGCTGTGACTACCACCTCTGCTTATAGTACAGCATCAAAACCCCAACCCACCTAAATGCCCTGGCATCGCTCCCAAGAGATCCAGGCATCAAGCCCCAAATACTCGCACAATAAAGCCATGGCATCCAGTGCCCCAGTGTCTTTGAACTCTGTTTGACACTGAAACAAACAGGTTCCCACGGTAAGTGGTCAGACACCACCACATCTTGACACCCTTGCCACAAAGAATTTCGACTTTCTGCCTTTGGTGCCAATGCGGTACTATACGTCCATTACAAGACCTTTAACGCACACATCAGATGGGTCAAAAGTACCTATTCTTAAAAGGCTTGCTGCAGAATTTAATTCTAGACAAGAGGCTTTTTATCCATACAGAGACTGAAAATATTTCAGCAAAACTGCCCCAAGGTAAAGTTGCAAGTAATTTACCTCTGAACCCCAGGAAACAGAGGCTGTCCATCGAGTAAGAATAAGCCTTTGAGACACAAGTACAAGTCTACAAGCCCTTCTCCAGTGCACTCTCATCCACCACCCCACTGTTTCCTCCATGCTCAGATTCTCTATTTCCTCCACCCCCATTCTTACTCTCCAGAGGGATCATAAATCAACCCTTCCTGTGAAGTGTAGTTAATATGGGGAGGGAGACCCATATGATCAACCTGCTGGGACAGGAGGTGGGGATGACTAGTGAGTAAACTACCAGATGAGCTGTACCTCAAGCCTTATCCAACCAAGCCGTTGCCCCCCTGATGATACTGCTGTGCATCACTTAGTTATTAATAGTGCAGCTCTCCATCATAAGGATGAGATGCACATCATTCAAGATAATGACTTTTAGTAGAAACCCTCTTAAAGACTGAACTCACAGTTTAGTTTCATCCAATATTCAAGAGCCCTCCAGAGAACTTTAAGGATCCTGTTAGAGACAAGATGGTTATGCAGGAGTATAGAGGATGTTCAAGACATCTCTCACTGATGCTCTCTACATTAGAGGGCCTTTCCCCTCTTGTTCTCTTGTGGTACATACATCAAGGAAGCAGACATCACTCAAGTACCAGGGAGCGCTCTTTAAGATAGAAGAAGTGTTTTAATGCTGCTGTCAAAATAATGCAAAAAGAAGAATTGATGGACAGAATGCAGAACAGTGTTCTACATCCAACCCAGTACAAGGATCTGGGGCTACAGCCATCGTTTTGTTACTCCCCATGCCATTCCAGTTTGAACCCACACCTATGCAAATCAGTCTTGACCCTGCTTGCTATGGGCTACAGTCCAGCCCGAACTGCCAGGCCAGGACCTCCCTGGATTGGAAACAAGCATCCTAGGACCAGTTTCTGCATTTCCCCCCTCATCAGCCAGGCTAGCTTGACTCCTGTGGCATGGGGAGCATGGGACCCACGTCTGGGCATACCCATCCCACTTGGGGTGACAAATGCAAAAAGAACAATTGATGGACAGAATGCAGAACAATGTCATACATTCACCCCAGTAAGGAGATCTGGGCCTAAATCCATAGTTTTATTACTCCCCATGCCATTCCAGTTTTAACCCAGCCATATGCAAATCAGTCTTAAGCCTGCTCCCTATGGGAACAGTCCGGCCCGAACTGCCAGGCCAGGTCCTCCCTGGACTGGAAACAACCATCCTAGGACTGGTTTCGGGTTTTCACCCCTCATCAGCCAGGCTAGCTTAACTCCAGCGCATGGGAAGTACGGGACCCAGGTCTGGGCCTACCCGTCCCACTCGGGGTGATAAATGCAAAAAGAACAATTGATGGACAGATTTAACCCAGATCTCTTGATTGGGGTATAATGTTTGATTTTCTCTGCATTCCATACATCATCTGTGTGTCTTTTGCTGTCAAAATAATTGCAGTAGGGAAAGCGGCCCAGTGGCAGATCAACTCCAAATTTCCTTTCAAGATTCAACTGTTATAACTGAGATGAAATGGAGACCCGGGTACAACCTGAGCCTGTAGAACGAGGAGTGAAAAACTAGTCACAGAGGAACATAATTTTTTATGTTAATATCTGTCTTGTCCTAGAGGCAGCAGACACTGTCTCCAGCAATCCTGCTCCAATAACATGCATGCCTTTGTGTCTCAGGTTTTAAAGGTGAGGCGCAACAGCACCTTCTTAACATCCTGTTTGATGGGGAACATCTCTTTGGCCCTCAAGTGGACGAGATGTCAGAGAAGATTAAGAAAGACTGAGATTGCCATGTTCAACGGTGCACTACAACCATTAACACCAAGGGTCTCCTTTCAAAGGCACCAGGCAAGAGGTGGGAGTAAGGCAACACCCCCATGCCAGGCACAATCCTACTAGCGCAAGCAGCAAGTTTTCATCAGTCCTAAGCAGACAGGCGTTACTCTCTCAAGGAGTCTCTAGATGGATGCCTAACGCTAAAGGGAATCGAAGGGGCTGGTCTGGCCAAAGGAGCGCCCCTGCTCCCATGCTCTGACTCCATCCATCTTCCTCGATTAACCAACACCCAACGACTGTAGAATAGGATATTTCCACCATTGCTGGATATAAATCACTTTCGATCCGTAGGTGTTAACAATCATCCATCAGAGCTACTGCCTAGAATTCTATACCACCCCAATAAACATGACCGGTGCGCCATTGCATCCTCAGTCAAGGCCACCTCATTCTCTTACAAGAAGAGGTCACTGTGCTCCTCAAAAAGGGTGCAATACAACATCTGCACCTTCTCCAACGCAGAAAGCGTGTCTATTCACTATATTGTCTTAATGCAAAGAAAGACTTCTCCTTCCTCCTCACATTAGACCTGAGGCCGCTCTATAGGTGCATCCTGTCTAAACATTTTCAATAGCTCTTTGCAGATGACTGTGAAGGATGTTATCTTACTCCTCTGTCTGTGTAACTTCATGACTGCATTAGATCTCATTCCTATCCACTCTGGTTTGTGGTAAGCGGACAGCATTACCAGTTCACAGTACTAACCTTTGAAGTCACCACACCCACAAGGTTCTTCACAAAGTGTTTGGCAGTGGTGGCCACTCATCTACACAGAGTGGGAGGCATTCATATATTCCCATGGCTCGACGACTGGTTTGTTAAGAGCAGCCGCGAGTAGAAATGTCTAGCTGTCACTCAGACAGCTTTAAACGTCCTCCACAGCCTTGGTTCCACCGCAAATGTAAAAAAGTCCCATCTCTAACCTCAACAGATCCAACCCTTTGTGGGTACGATTCTGAAAGGCTGTCACAGGAAAGGAATACCCCAATCATCAAAGAATAATAGCATTCCAACAGCTGCTGCATATTTTGCACGCCACTCACTTATTGCCTGTAAGAACGGTAATGAAACATTTAAGTATAATGGCATCTTGCAAATCCAGTTGTTCCTCATGCCAGATTCCATATGTGCCCACTGCAGCAGTGCCTTGCCAGTCAATGGAAGCAGACAGTGGGTCAGTGGGAAGAGCTAGTGTTGATAAAGGGCTGCACTCCGCGTACTCTGCAGCGGTGGAACAAACCTATCACTAGCAGGCCTTTCTTAGACCCTTTGTCGCAGGTGACCATTACTACTGATGGATGCATCACTCTTGGGGTATGGCAAACGTTTTGGCTATATGGGTGTTTAACCACATGACTGCTAAGGCAATTCCCCTCCTGTGCTGACAACTGATTTTCCCCATTATTCATGACGAGCTCAGCACACGACCAGTGTACTGCATGACGAGCTGAGCTCGTCATGAGCAGCGAAGGGGTTAAGACACCTGGACCCCTTTCATCAGGGGAGACACTTCAACTAGCTAGAGCCGACGGACATTTTTCTACTTCTTGGTCCAAGATGGTAATTGTACTCACTCAACATGACAGAGAGTACTATATGCATAATTAGCAGGAACCCTCCCCCCTCACTTTCAGCACAGATTTGCAAAGTGGGCAATTCACCACAATATACATTTTCTGGCAGAACGCCTCCCGGGGTGTTGTGAACTTCTTGAGCAGGATGCATCAACAAGCCCAGAAGTGGGAACTCCACCCCCAAGTCCTCCTCCTGTACCTTTGCTGGTGGAGGACACCACCCATTAACCTGTTAGCTACCCTAGGAAATAGAAAGTGCCAAAGCTTTGCCTCCAGGCGCCCTCAGTCTATGGGCAATACACTTGATCAACTAGACAGGGATATTTACCTCCGTTGGTCCACCTCTCCAACTCTTCACATATCTGATTAGGAAAATGTGGCACGTCTCTGCAACCCTCATTCTGGTGGCCCCAACGTTGTTGGCTAGACAACCCTGGTACTTAATGATTATGAAGATGTTCATCAGCCCACAGAAGAAACTGTCATTCAGGTCAGACTTCACTCAGCAACTCAGCCAAACCAGACACGCAGTACTGTGAAAGCTCAATCTTGCCATCAGATTCCTTGTCGAACCACCCACCCCGCCCTGCAAACGTATTTCCTGGGATAAGGGTTTTCCTTTACAGGGCCCTAGTTTTCTACACCTGTGGTCAATGCTTTTCGTGGTTCTGGGCATGGAATTTCGCAAAAAGACACTGACAGCAGCCCGCTGGGGAGGCGCTTATTAAGACATCATGCCTGTAACTTCTGGCGCCGGCAACGCACTGCAAACCAAACGACGAACCCTACCAATGAACTGCTCCCGAAAATGTACAGATCCAGTCTGACGCCTGGGGATAATTTGAAGAACAGCTTTCAATTCCCAAGTCCAACATAAGATTGCAAGAGTATGCAGAACGTGCACTTCAGGCTACAAGCCTATGCTTATAGAGTAAGTAACATTGTCCTTATGACTCATTGTGCTTGATTGATGAAATATAACTCCTGATTTAAAAATAGGATTACAGTAATTAATGCTATTTAGAAATTGTGTTTTAATAATATTGCATTTCTCCTCTCTTCAGGTTCTGTCATGGGGATCCAGTTACCGTTACCCAGCAAGATTTCCAATGCTAGTAAACAACTCCCAACATCCACATCATCCTTTGTATTGTCTTCTCCTGTTGTCAGTACTAAAGTGGCAAATGTGGTGTCTTCATCGACAAGTAATGCAATTTCTCACTCAGCAGCCTCTCTCTCCTCAGTACCTAGTTTTGTGTCCCAGGCTGGCACACTTACTTTGAGGATCTCCCCGCCTACATCAAGTAATCTAGCTCCAGGACAGTCGAGTACAAATTCTAAAATCATAACCTATAGTTCAGCTGGTCAACCTATGGGCGCAGCTAGTCTTGTACCCCTTCAATCTGGAAGTTTTGCCTTGCTGCAGCTACCTGGTCAAAAACCTGTTCCAAGTTCAATTCTGAACCATGCTGCATCTTTGCAGTTACTGAAAGATACTAAGACTGCCAGTCAAAAGGAACAGCAAGATCTTAATGGGCAACCAGATTCGAAGACCTCTTTTTCAGAAGAGGAAGCAACTACAATGCGGGAAAAAATGCTTCTTGATACTTCACGTGAGTCTGGTGAGAAACATGTAGCATCTGATGTTACAAATTTGCAGAAGGACCTTTCTGCTGTATCGGTTCAGAAAATACGCCACACTTCTCAGTCTGGGACACTGGAAAATACAACAGATCAAAAGTCCCAACTTTCAAAAGACATTGTTGAGACTGACAACAGAGAACAAGAGAGTCCAAACCCGAAAGAAATAAATGAATTTGAAGAGCAAAAGGTTTGTCTAGACTCTTACAATAAAGAACAGCTTTCAGATTTTTCTGATTCTGAATACGCTGCAGAACACTGTAGTTCAAGTGCAGACTGCAGTACCGTTGTGTCCAGGAAATGTGCAGATGCAGGAGATCCTGTCAACGTAGTGAGCAATGGAGAGCAAAACAGAAAGGAGTCCAACAATGATAAAGAGAACGGAGCCTCTGCACTGTCTTTATGCAAGACCAACGGTGAAGCTACTAATCAGGTAGACAAACCACATGAGCCAGTGTACAATGATGAGAAAGGAAATACTTCTAAACAGGACCATGCAGAAGAGTGTTTTTCAGAACTAGCGGACCATGAGAATCATGTTAACACTGCACAGACATGCTGCCAAGAGCAGATGGAAAATAAACCAGAGCCTAGTTCAATGAAAGTTAAGTCTGAGATCATTGACGGTCGTGTCACAGATATTCTTGCTACAAGTACTTCTTACCTACCAGAAACAAAAACTAGTGTTGAGTCGCATCAGAGTTTAAACAACAGCCTGGAAGAAAACGGAGGTTCTGAAAAGGGATTTACTTTGAGCAGTAATTTAACAAGTAGATTGGGTTTGGTGTCGGAGCACAGAAGCAATGAAAAGAAAGTAATGAGCATCAGTCATGAAGAACTCGGTGAAAGTTCTTCCCACCCACCTGTCCCAGATGTCAAAGCAGAGCCCAGTCAATTGAAGAAAACGTTAGTCCTTATAAATATTGACAAGGAGGAATATGAAGAGGAAGATGATAAAAGTGACGATTCTGCTGATGATCTAATGGAGGATGCCTCAAGTGATGAAGAAGAGGTGAAAGTGGATGTGGTTAGTATTCACAGTTTTTTAATTTTTTTACCTTGAATTTTTTTGTTGTTTGGGTTTTAATCTTCTTAAATGCATTGGAAAAATGTAACAACTTAAAAGCACCATTGTTTCATTAAACAAAAGCTACTGCTGATAAAAAATAAGAGACCAATATAGAGGTGAATTTACTACATAAATTGTGAACATGGCTGTTGGAGTTGTTTAAAACTAGCCCAGCATAATGAAGTAAGAAATCCCCAAGGATCTCTGATACATAATAACACCTTGAGGAGGCATGGGTACTGTCCTTGGTATAAGACATTTGGAATGTCCTGCAATGGGCAGGGGCCAGCTAAGTAAAGTATTAACAGAAGCAACAGGACAACAAGACCAAGGTTCAGCACAAGCAAAACACTAGACTAGATAGGAATACGGGTGATGCAGCACACTTCCCGCGCCCGTTGTCCTCGGGCACAAACAACAAAAAGATATGGAAACGGAATGGAAGGCGCACTCAAAGGAATTACGCAGGTACTTGTAGTTTTAGGTTTTCTTTTCTTTATTTGGGTAATTATATCCAGAGGAACATACACAGCCAACGCGTTTCGTTACGTGTTGTAACTTTGTCAGGGCTAGATCTGTGTTATTGATATAGACAACATGGAGGACCGTTAAGGTTCCAAGAGTAGGCGTAGTTTGAAGCTGGCACAATAGCAGGTTACAGTAAAAACCCTATCTGTTATCTTAGATAGTTGACCTCGGCCCAATCCCTGGATGACAAACACTCGGATGTGCAAGGACGGGAAAACCAGGAAGTTCCGGGCCCTTCAATGGGACGAATATAATATGCACACGTAGTATACTAAGTAAGGCTGCTCAGTGTGCCTGGTTCCCAAGGAGAAGTAAATCGTGGCCTGCCGCCATGCTTAGTGCCGTTAAATGCCGAAGTCGTTTTTCTACAGTACACTAGTGATGAATTTGATGATAGTTATACAGTGTTGCTCACAAGGTGTGTGGTACGAAGTGTGTTCTCGGACTGTGTCGATAATTTGGACAACAGCCCCCTGGACCTGCTAATCTCCCTAATCAAGGATGTCGTTCTCCCGGCATAGTAACGCGAGTTAATAGCAAGATGTGAAAAGTGAAAAGTAAAGCTATGTATGAGCATTTCATTGGTTAAAAAACGATAAAACATCTGTCATGAGCAAGGGTTTGGCCGAGAGGGTTAAGAAATCTACCTTCTCCACCCTGTTTGGTTCTACGTGTGATGTAAGCAGTGTTGTGCGCCACTCTTGGGGCTCAACCAAGAGGTGATTTAGAGGCTCACCAGTCTGCAGCTTTTAGAGTATCTAGGGAGAAAGAGACACAGTTTTAAATGACAGGCACATCCATAGCTAGCTTCTTTGAAACAGCTTTTCTTACATTCACCCAAGCAGTGCTGCTTTGGTACTTGCTCCATAAATAAATAAGAAAGTGTCAAACTACTTTTTCTAATGAGACACTATCAGCAAAGTACAGCTCTAGAAAATAATACTTTTGAAGGTTCAAAACAAGGCAAGAGACAATTACAGGGAAGGTTACCTTTTCAGAATCCTTTTAAGGGCCAGGATGAGGATGACCAGTCAGAAAGACAATCTCCGGCCTCATAGGAAAACTGCTGAAGGACATCTTTTGGTATTGGAGTGTCAGTGGGCTTGGCATGTGTCAAGAACTATACTTGCTGACACACTGTGCGAGTCTGATAAATTTCTCCTTTCTTGCTGCTGTTTAAAAAATACTCAGGGCCCACAAGGTAATTTTGGCAGAGACCACATTGTTGAAGTTCGGATCAAAGTAGAGACAAGATAGGAACTCTGCTGTTCACACTCTTTGAAGCGTTTTTTCCTCACTAGCAGAGTTAAAGAGCTGGACCAGTTGTGTGCGGCTAGAGAAAGGACTCTGAAAACAAAGAGGTCCTAAAAACAATGAAACTGTGTAAAAATATGGGCAAAGGAGACTTTCTGGTCATCTTCTAAAAAAAAAAGTTTTTTCCTCAGTGGAGTAAACCAGTGACTACCCTCTTCAACATTTTCACACATTTCTCAGGCTTCAACCCTACCGTGTGTGAGGCAGACATATTAATTCACAATCCAGGAATGACCCGTGCAAATGGGCCCTCCTATAATCCCATAACCCTTTTGAGTACTGACATAAATGTTTTGGCTAATGGGTACGAAGATCTCACGCCACATCTGTAAGATCAACATCAAGTGGTTTTACCAAGGAGAGACAGAGGAGAAATAAGGTAAGGAGACCTTCACACTTGGTGAAAAAGCTCACAGAAAGAAGCTTTGACCTGGCCAGCTAGAGGTTTCTAGAAACTGTCCTTGAGAAATTAAGTTTAGGGCATGTTTAAAATACTTAATCTTTGCTGGATACCCTAGAGGCTGCTATTGTAAACAGTCTGAGATTTCCCAGTAATTTCCTGGGTAGAGGCACCTGGCAGGGGAACCTCCCATTTACTCATGTAGTGGGGCCCTTTGTGGTCAAGTCTGGAGACTGTGATGTCAGCCAGGGAAGTTCTTTGGAAAAGAAGACCACAAAAGTTACCTCTTGGAAGATGGTGCCTTCCTTTCCTCGTCAGTCCTATAGAACTCTGTCAATGATACTGGATGAGCTGGACCATTCGGAGTTGTTCTCTGGATTCAAGGTTAATGAAAAATAAAATGACCATCATTAACTTGTCCATCCCAATTGCCCCCACTCCCCTTTCAAACCATCTCACTACAGTTTGTGTTCCCATTTAGGTGGAATGATCATTCGATTTGGTTCTTGGGGCTGAATGTGACCAATGACTAGAAAACTGGAGAGAGGCCAACTGGGCAGCCTTACATAGACTGTTCTGCTCTAAATCATTAGCATTCCCTTTGCATCTTGTGGTTGGAGCATATTAACTTTCTTAGAATTAATGTACTATAGATTTCTTTACCTAATTGAGCTCCTCCTGATCAGAATTCCTGTCACTGAAATTTGCTGTTCGAGGATTATGAACTTCAGATTGCACTTTGTGCATAGATCGCCACCTAGTGTTGGGCCCGGATGTTTGCAGTTTGTTGTTGTCCCGAAAAGTTCTTTGGAAGTCACGAGATAGGTGATTCCTCCTTTGGGCCACATTGCGCATGGGCATCAGCTCCATCTCCAGATTGTTTTTTTCTGCCATAGGGCTTGGATGTGTTTCCTGCGCTCCGGTTAGGAACCGATTTTCCTTCACGCAATCCTCACCCAGTTCGACGGTATTGTTTCGATCGCGCTCCACAAAGACGCGATTCTTCACCACTTCGGAGTCTTCGATTCCGGTCGTTGGCGAAGGCCTTCGGGCCTACCTAGGCCTTACTTTCTGGCTCATGGAAAGGACGCCATTCAAGAAGTGTCCTCGATGTGGGTCGAAGTTTCCCCACACCGACCTACATGAGGTGTGCAACCTTTGCCTCTCACCGGAGCACGAGGCCAAAGACTGTTCCGCTTGTGCCTCCTTCCGCTCCAAGAAGACAATCCGGGACTGACGAGCTCGAAGAACAATGGCTCGCTCATCAGCTTTGATCCCCGACGACATCTTCGAAGAGGGCGTTGACGTGCCAGAACACCAGCATGCCGAACAGAGTACCAGCTCCTCAGACGCCGAAGACTCAGACGTCGAGGAAGTCACTCCAGCTCAAAGGTCGAAAGTAAGATTGTCGACCCCAACCCTTCCTCGATACCCTCTAAAAAGGCTTCGGGCACACCCTCACCTTACCAGGGTGCACACCGAGAGACTGCTTCCAACGCCCCGCCTTCGGGCCCGGCTAAGAAGCCCATTAAGCCTTCAGGCAGCTCGGGCTCGAGCCAGCCTATCCACGGTGCCGATCCTACACCGACACCGAAGAAAAAGACATCTTCGTCAACCACGCTGACCGTTGCTCCGACACCTAAGCACACGGCGCCGAAGACTGACTGCAGCTCATTGATGCCGAAACCGCATTCTGAGCTGACTAAAAACGCCTAAAGCTCCAGATTCACATGCTTCGGAACCGAACAAACACCCGGAACCGAAGAAACGGGTTACGGTAAAGGGCATACTTCTAAACCGAAATCAGATACCGACTCGTGCCGAAAAACCCTACGGAGCCGAAGACCTCGACACCGAAGGATCTGCCCAGTTCAGAGGAACTTTTCACACCTGATCCTAACCAAAAAACTCTTGTCAAGGATCCTAAGACTGGTCAATTGACTCTCAGTTTCAAAAAGAGACCACTTGATGCGCCAGCACCTCCTCCTCCTCCAAAGAAGAGAGACATTGCAAAAACTCCATTAAGGGTGCCTTCTCCTCCACCTCCCCATACTGTTACTCCTCCTACACCTACTCCACCTCACCATTCACCTACACCATCCCCTAATCCACAAGATGATGTAGACACACACTCTGATGACACAGATGGATGGGCGCATGACCCAGCAGGGACCAATAGTCCTAATCAGTCACCTAATCCATGGGATGATTACAACACCCCTGATGTGCCTTATGTCCCACAAGGCGACATATACCCTTCTAGACCCTCCCCACCAGAGGACACTATAGATTTTAACCTACTAGTCCAAAGAGCTGCCCAATATCATGGGGTGGAATTACACACAGATGCGGTGTAGGAAGATTTCCTACTAGACACTTTTGATAAAACACAAAGGTCTACTGCCATTTTACCAATGCATAAGGGTGTAATCAAACATGCAACAGAGGCTTTTAAAGACCCTTTCAGGGCTAGGGTCCTCAGTCCTCCAATTGAGAAAAATATAAAGCTGCCCCTACCGATCCAGTCTATATTAAAGGTCCGGCATCATTTAGTAGTGTCTAATGTACGTAAACGTGCTAATTCTCAGACATCAGATGAGGCCTCACCACCAGACAAAGAAACCAAGCTTCTTGACGCCTCAGGCAAAAGAACAGCTTCACAAGCAGCTAATATCTGGCCCATCACCAACACCCAAGCATTGCTTGCCAGATATGACAGCTCATTATGATGAACTAGAGTCCATAATGCAACATCTACCTGACAAATACAAAAATAGGGCCAATGAACTCATACAGGAAGGTAAAAATATTACTAACACTTCCATTTGCTGTGCTCTAGATGCTGCAGATACCGCCTCAAGGGCAATTAATATCAGCACCCTCCTACGTAGACATGCTTGGCTACGTATATCAGGTTTTGAACATGAGGTACAAAACTCCATCATTAATCAGCCATTTGATGAGATACATTTATTTGGCCCAAATGTTCATGTGTCTTTAGAAAAGATAAAGAAAGACCCCGATATAGCAAAATCTATGGGAGCCTTGCAGCAGCAAGCTCCCAGATGTTCTTTTCGTCGCTCATCATACAGAGGCAACACTAAAGGCTACTCCTCCGAAAGTCCCTCCACCTCTTACAAAACCCCTAGCCAATCCACATTCACTAAGGGGGTTACAGGGTTAACAACAACAAAGGCAGAGGCAAAACCAGTACCTCCCGCTCTGCCTCTACCCCTACCTAATAACTTTCCTCCCCTTCCCCCCCAACATTCCACTCCTGTGGGGGGGGAAGACTGCAACAATTTCTTCCTGCCTGGCCCAACATCACATCAGACAGGTGGGTGCGACACATTATTCAATCAGGTTACTGTCTAGAACTAACATCTAACCCCCAAACCTACCACCCAAACAGCGTCCAATGTCACAAGAACATCTAACACTGTTAAAGCAAGAAGTAGAATCCCTGCTACAAAAAAGTGCAATAGAACCAGTTTCTATGCACCAACAAAGCAAAGGGGTCTACTCTCTATATTTTCTGATTCCAAAAAAGGACGGCTTTCTAAGTCCTTCCGCTTCTGACGCAAAACACTTCCTTGCTACTTTAGATCTCAAGGACGCATACTTCCACATTCCCATTCACAAGGCTCACAGGAAGTATCTCAGATTTGTAATAGACGGACAGCACTATCAATTCAAAGTACTCACATTCTGAGTGACAACAGCACCAAGAGTATTCACCAAGTGCTTAGCAGTAGTGGCAGCGCATTTACGAAGACAACACATCCATGTCTTCCCGTACCTCGACGACTGGGTCATAAAAGCCAGCTCATACAACCAATGCATGGAACACACACATGCCACAATACAACTGCTTCACGACTTGGGGTTCACAATAAACCTCGCCAAGTCCCATCCACAACCATCCAAAGTACAACAGTACCTCGGTGCCACAATAAACACCCCAAAAGCACTCCCTTATCCCTCTCCAGCAAGGATAGCCAGCATACAAACTCTTCTAACAAGGTTTCAGGTACAACACTCCCTTCCAGCAAGAGTGTTCATGCAACTCATAGGGATGATGGCCTCTTGCATTTTCATAGTGCCCCATGCAAGACTTCAAATGCAACCGCTACAAGAATGCTTATCACGTCAGTGCAACCAGGCTCAAGGTCAATTGACAGACCTGAGGAAATATAAATTTTTGGTCATGTTATGTTCCCTAGCGCGTACCCCACCGACTCCATGTACCAGCTTAAAGTGCATGTAACTTCCCTCCTGTGCCAGCTATGAAGACGCAAATACATTTGCGTCCAACGTTAACTTGTCCTCTTTCAGATCCACCCTGAATGGATTATATAGTCCGTTCCTAAGTATGCTATGCCACCGTCTTTTTGTAGTACACTTTACATGTTTTCCTGCTCTAACAGAGTAGGCCCTGAATTTCCGCCATCGAGCCTCTTTTGGCTTCCTGACTCTGACAGCCTCTGCCCAGGCTACCTCTGTACCCGTGAACTCTGACTTACTTTCAGCGCGGCCCCTCGCGCTCAGCTCAGCCTGCTTTCTGCCAAGACTGACTATAACCTTCGAGTTATCTGTTCCGCTCCTCGAGAATGCATTCCTGCCTACTAGCTCCAGTAAACATCCTCTCCAGCTGCAGAGCCAAAGGGCCGACCTGTCTCAATGCAAGTAATTCATAGCCTCTGTTACCATGCTTCCATGGAAGGCCCCGTGCCCCCACGCTTCTCATGTAGACACTTAGGCGCTTATACACGCATCCACAGTTAGCATAGAATAGCTTCTGCCCTAGAGACCTTTCCGCCCAGATAGTATGGTTCCTAAACATCAGATATCAGATACGATAAAAGTACAAGTTGGTCTGACATGCCAGACTTCTGTCTCTTTCCGTCAGTGTAAATGTCAAGTCCCCTGCACCCCGTCAATCACACGTCATGCAGCTGCGCGCGCATCCAAGCTTCCGATTTCTGCTGACACTGCAACAATTCTGTTAGCACCACCCCTTGGTGCCACCCACTTGCGTCACCTATCAGTGACGTTTCTAGCACACACCTCTGATTCACGCCTAGTTTACGCCTCTTGATTACGTACTAGTAACACGTGTATACTGTTATCTTGTCTTCTCTCAGCTGTTACGCCTCTTACATTACTTCTTATGGTATAAATCAAGTATATAAGCTATGTATTGTTAATAAACGAGAGCGCTCTATCCCTTCTGACACCCCTGTGGTGTTCAGAACATGATATCCTGGTCTTGACCATTCCTTTATGAGGAATAAAACCCTTAGAAACTCTAACACCACGGACTCTGTCTTTTTTCATTCCGATTGAGTTGCTATTGATTAAGTACTTACCTGCATAGAAATTAAGAGAGTAAATTAATTATTTACGTCAGACCTAGTGTTGGTAGACGGTCGGACTCATCTCTCTCTGCAGTGTTGGAACACCAAAAACCTTTCCAAGGGACCACCGTTCCTAAAGCCAGTTCCTCACATAATCTTAATTGCGGACGCATCGCTCTCCGGCTGGGGAGCCCACCTACTGCAACACACCATGCAAGGCAGGTGGACACCACAACAAAAGTTACTCCACATCAATCATCTGGAGTTACTAGCAATATTCCTAGCACTAAAAGCTTTCCAAAAGCAAGTATCAAAAAAAGCTGTGTTCGTCCGCACAGACAACATGGCAACCATGTATTACATACAGAAGACGGGAGGCACACACTCCCTGCAGCTATCTCAACTAGCACTGGGCATATGGCGGTGGGCTATACATCAAAACATATTCCTTCTAGCCCAGCATGTTCCAGGAGTACAAAATACCATAGCAGATCTGTTAAGTCGTCAAACACAACAGACCCACGAGTGGGAACTTCATATGCAAGTTCTTCAGCCATTCTTTCAGATGTGGGGACAACCTTAGATAGACCTATTTGCAACCCACGAAAACGCTGAATGCCCAAGCTTCGCCGCCTGATATCCACAACCACTGTCCAAAGGCAATGCGATATGGATGAACTGGTCGAACAGATTTGCGTAAGCTTTTCCACCTCTACCACTCATGCCACTAGTAGTACGCAAACTACAGCAGCATTCTGTGACCCTCATCCTAGTTGCTCCAACGTGGGCCAGACAGCCGTGGTACACCACACTGCTACAACTGTCAGTACCGCACCAAAAATTACACCTGTCTCCACACCTCTTAACACAGAACCGTGGAGAGATCAGACACCCGGACCCAGCTCAGCTCAACCTTGCAATCTGGCTCCTGAAATCCTAGAATTTGAATATCTCCAGATTGCATGAATGTCATGAAAGAAGCTAGATGTCCAACCACTAGGGCATGTTATGCAGCCAAGTGGAAACACTTTGTAATATATTGTCACAACAACAATATTAATCCTCTAGATGTGTCTATTCAACACATCATAGGATACTTACTGCATCTCCAAAGATGCAACTTAGCCTATACGTTTATTAGACTACTTCTTGCTGCAATAGCAGCATATCTGCAAAATAGACAGCATCTATCTCTACTCAGAGTGCCTGCCATTAAAGCCTTTAGGAAGGCCTTAAAGTACCAACTTCACCTGTGTGGAATTTAAATGTTGTTCTCACATGGTTAATGGTGTAGGAGAGTAGGGTCTGCAATCCTATGATCACCCAGATGTTTTGCTTTTGTTTCACTGGTTTACAACTTTCTCTGGCTGTGGGCCTGCCAATCAGACCCACAGCCTAGCTGTTCTCTCACTAAATTGACATGTGTACCTTAGGTGCATTGTCCAATTGGGACTGGGCCACCTTATCAGACCCTGTAACTCAGGGCATATGTGTACCCAGGGCCTACCAGGGGCTGAAGCATGTATTATGCCACCCCTGGATGGCCATCTAAATCTGGCACAACTGGCTGCACGACAGCTGGGGCAAGGTGGTGTACTCACCCTTTGCTTTAGATATAGTATACCTATATCTAACCCTAAAAATGGACACACAGATTCCTATCAGGCACTCCTATGGCAGGCCTTGACAATCCTGAAGGCAGAGTGCTTGGAATCGTGTGAAATGGTGCTCTGGCATGAGCTGAGCCCGTTTGCAGCTTGCGGAACCAAGTCCTAATAGCTGTTCCATGATAACACATACCATATACTCTTAAGTGCATTATAATCCTCGCGGTTAAATGCTATCTTTGGTATTGCTTTATCAAAACATGTCGAGTAAGGTGTCATACGAATTGGAATACTAACCCCTCGCCAATTCTGGCGACGGGGTTAGCATTCCACCCTTCTAGAGGGACACGACATGTATGTAACTGTGAACCCCGGTTAAAGTTAACTGAAGCCTCAGCTCCACAAAATGGATGCTGCCACCACAGACACGAGTCTGACCTCCTGCTGCTGGGAGTCCTTCCAGCGAGGAGAGCTTGGACAAAGGGTTTCCTGTCAGGGGCGGTGCTAGCACCATCCCAGACAGGGTTTTGTGTATCCTGGGTAGGCAGGGCTTTACAGGAAGGTGACTGCAGAGTGGCACCCCGGTGCTCACTACGCATCTGCCGGCTAGAACCAGTTCCAGGGGCACACCAGCCCCTGGCCTGGGGAAAGTCCGGCATGGGAGAGGGGTGTAACCACCCCCCTTCCTGGTCCCACCCCTAGGGCAGGACCTAGTTGCGTACCCACCCCTTTCTTTAGGATAAAGGCAGGAGCGGGGACCCTTCCAAATTAGATCATCTTTGAATCAAGAAACGACTTTCTACGAAAGGACTTCAAGACTCTTCTCAAGATTTCTCCCTTGTGACTAAGGAGTAGTCACCCTGCATCCGCAGGCACCATCTAAGAACTCTGCGGTTTGCTGTACGTCCTTCCTCAGGAATCCGACCGACCAGCACGACGAGACCCGGCTTCCCTGGCACCTCTGACCTCTACCTACCTCTACAGCTAAGCTGAGAACCGTAGATGCGACGAGACCTCGAGGGACCGGCCATCATCTGAACTGCACAGCTCTTATCGAGCACGACCGCCGAGGGATCCTCTGGTGAGTGCTTTGGGGTCCGAGAAACCCCGACCCTGAGCAGCTCCAGCACCGAAGTCCAGCCTCCCAGCATCTCCACGATCTGCGTGGGGCCCTTCTGCTTTTTGCTGCTCACCGCGTTGTTTGGCTACTAGCCCGCTGGCTTGTGGCCTTCTTAACGACGCCCGACGACATCACTGCTGCTGGTCTGGTTGCTCCAGACTGGCCCTTGCTCCCTTCCAAAAGAGGAGCACCCCGGACCCTCCTGGTCCACTCCAGACGCCATTTTGAGTCCACCGCGTGAGCTTGAATTTGCCAAGACTTGTTACCCCAATCCTGGGTCCAGCGACGTCGACAGCATCATCCATCGTGGGACAGCTCGCACCTCCATCCTGGTCGCCGACAACGCCTCCTGGTCCGTGAGATCTGCAGAGCACAGCGTCGCCCACTCACCTAGTCGAGGTGACTACCATCCGGTGCCCTCCTGGTGCCACCTGACTACTGGCTAATAGTCCCGAACTTGGTCCCCTCTGCTTTCAGGTGTCATCCATCTTCGATCCAGGCTTGGATCAACTCGAACTATCTTCACTGGTTGCCTGCCAGCAACTTCTTTCTTCAGGCTCCTGGTTCGTCTACGAGGATTCCCGACGTCTTTTGAGACATATGCAGCTGCAGCCCCTGGGCTAGGTAAACTCGGCATTTCGGTGCCCCAGCATAGCCTCACTATCCAAGGGTCAGGATCCACTGTCGTTTTCGATCTACCTTATCGGGTTCGCCCGAGAACACTAACTTTGTGAAATCTAGCTACCATAGCCTTTGTCCCGCATCCCGCGTGAGAGTGCACACTCTGCACCCGAGTCCCCTAGGCCTCCTACTAGTAATCTGAAGGTTCAGTAACGTAGTCCTAGCGATTCCAAAGCCTATTAGTACAGTACTTACCTGCTAGTAATTTCGCATTCCACTTTTGTAGTATATGGTTTTTCGTGCCCCTCGGGCATTTGTGTAAATTGTGCAACTTGAAGTATTTTCATAAGAGTTTTGTTGTGTGCTTAGTACCCTGTCCTCAAAAAGAGTACAGGGCTGTTGTGACTTAAATAAATACACTGTTTATTTTCATAACACTTGTATGGTGTCCTTTCACTTGGTGTTCAAGGGGTATATGTGATGGTATAACAGCTGGCTTAACACGCCCTCTAGAGTTTAGCCCGAAGACTGCTCGTATCCACGCTACTAGGATAGCTGGTCTAAGGTTGACTTACAACCAATCACCATAAGGGTTGTTTGGACTGATACAAAGTGCTCACTAGAATAGTGAACATTATATATCAGGCCAACTTCTCACAAATGGGACATGCTTCGAACCCTAACACAAATGTGAACTACAATTTTTAACATGGAAAGTTGCGTTCCAAGTAGCTATTACCTCTCTGCGGAGAGTTAGTGAACTACAAGCACTAACCATTCAAGAACCCTTCTTGCAAATGCATCACAATAAGGTAGTTCTGCGTACTAATCCAAAATTCTTACCCAAAGTCATTTCTCCCTTCCATCTCAATCAATCTGTGGAACTGCCCGTGTTCTTCTCGCAACCACAGACAGTACTAGAAAGAGCTCTTCACACATTAGATGTCAAAAGAGCATTGCTATACTACATAGAGAGGATACAACCCTTTCGTAAGACAAAACAACTTTTTGTGTCTTTCTCACCACCACACAAAGGTAATCCCATTTAAAAATCTGGGATAGCTAGATAGATTGTCAAATACATACAGATTTGTTACCACAAAGCTAAACGTACGTTATCTGTTCCTCCTAAAGCCCACTCTACAAGAAAAATAGGGGCTTCAATGGCATTTTTAGGGAACATCCTAGATGACATCTGCAGAGCAGCTACATGGTCTACACCGCACACATTCACAAAACACTATTGTGTATATGTGCAAACCAAGCAATAAGCTAATGTGGGCCAGGCTTTTCTCAAAACATTATTCCAAACTACTACAACAGATAGGGGTGGTCGCCGCTAGGGATGGGTACTGCTATACAATCTATTCACACTGTGCAATCTGCAGCTCATATGCCTCGAACGGAAAATGCTACTTACCAGTATGCATCTGTTCTTGGAATGTAGAGCTGCAGAGTTGCACCCGCCCCCCGGCTACCCTTGTCTGTTCCAGTATTATCTTAATTAGATGCAAATTACATGGGCATCCTTCCTTTTCTTGCAAAGCTCCATCATTTCCCTAATGGCGAAAAAAAATCTGGGGATGGAGCCGATGCCCATGCGCAATGTGGTCCAAAGGAGGAGTCGCCTATCTCGTGACTTCCAAATAACTTTTCGGGACAACAACCAAGTGCAAGATGCATACTGGTAAGTAGCCTTTTCCTTATGCAGAATTGATTGGTGGACTTTAGAGAGGAAGAGGGTAGACCCTGTGTTTCAAAGAAGATCCTAAAGGCTTCAATAGAAAGAGGAGCACTTCATTTTGAAGAGCTCTTACCCTTCTATAGGGTGGCACACTGCTGCTTTATGGTGGAATGAACGGTGAAAAGAACTGTCTTTTTTATCTATGTAGTGGTTGACTTATTGTAGGATCTAGCTTGGCTCTGAGCCTATCATATAGAATCTTTGAAGAAAATGTCACTGTGTTGACATAAAATGCTGTAAGAACTTTTACTCCATGCACGTCATGGTGGCCAAATGTTTTCACAATATTTTGGACCTTCAGTTCCTACATTTTTCAGGGAAATGATCTTAGCACAGGTTCCTCTAGCCATGTATGTGGAGAACTGGATTGTGTCTCTAGATATGTACAGTACCTGCCTTAATATCAGTGCACTTTACCAGTTATGTGCGTTTTCTGCAGTCTGTTGATGTAATTGGTAGGAATTCATCAATATTCTACTTGATGTGATTAATTAAGGCCTTGGGAATGTATCTTAGTCTTTAGTTTTTCTCAAGTGGGAGCTTCATTTACTTCTATATTTTTGATATGCACATTGTTTGAGCCCTTAGGTTTGCTAGATGAAAACTGTGACCCTGTATAACTCTATTGTAGACCTAGAAAGAGCAGGCAGTGTTCAAGCAAGCACTGGTAGATAGATTGTGCAGCACTTTAGGTTGTGTTATGGATTGGAAAACCAGGAACTGCAGGTTAATTTGGGGCACAGTCAACAGAGATGTCACTTATCTTCTTGGAGGAGTTTCCATTTCTATACATCTGTCAAAGATACCTCATATGCCTAAGATAACTTTAAGAAAATACTACTGTTTGACTTGTGTTGAGAGCTGAAACGAGCTTGTGACTTGTAGTTCTGCAGATGACTTTAGCCTGATTAGCCCTGCTTTAATTGTCTTCTGGGCCTCCTCACATCTTGTGATTGGCGGATTCTTTGGGAGTTTTCTTTTAAAAAAAAGAATCTTAACAGAAATATCCTCTTACACAAGTCCCTATTTACTAGCGATAACTTTAGTGATGGGTGCTTTATCGTGTACATTTCTCATGACCATCCCCTGCCCCCCTCCATTATAGTATTATTACCATCGATAATATTGTTTCCAATTTCGTTCTTCTGCTTTCTCACCAGCTACAAAATGGCCAGTGTGGACTCATTTAAGTGGGAGTTTACTCACTAGCCATTCTTTTTGTTTAAACACTAGTGCAAATGTTACTAAAATTGAAAGGATGCATGCCAAGTAGCTTAAGTTAAATGACAATTGGCAAGTTCAGTTAGGTAATGCTACTAGAGTGAAGACCAGAAAAAGTCATAAAAAAATTAGTTAAAAAGCTATGTTTTGGCATGGATTTACAGTATCAGTTGGGGTAAAATATTGCGGCTTGAGACTGTTGGTAAGGGTTGTTACGTGATTAGTTTAGTCTTTTGCAGTATTTAAATTCACATCTGACTTCTTTGCAGATGCCGCCTTTCATTTAAGCCATTGTGGACAAGGTGCTTTTTCGAGCCTTTTCTCCTCAGCGAGTCCAGGACATTAGGGCTTGTATCCTGATGATTTGGCCTTTGACCTGGGTCTCAGTGTGAGGGACTATTGAGACTTATTGGCCTCCAGCATTCTGTTTGCTAACCATGCCAAGAGTTGCATGCAGGCTCTGCAGTGGGACCTGAAGTCTCAATGGGCTCCCTACCAACTGAACTTTTTGGATTTTATCCAGGTGTCTGAGGAGAGTGCAAAGAATTTGGAGTGGTGACTGGTGGCAGGCCTTTCTCTGTACCCCACCCAGAGCTAATGTTTCTGCCAAATTCATTGTTTGTGGGTTAGTGAGTTAATCTGGGAGAGTTAGAGAACAAAGGACTTTGGTCTCCAATGGAAGCCCTTCTCCACATCAGCTAGCTGCGGTTGTGGCTGATATGATTGGCACTGAAAGCGTTTCTCCCATCAATCAAGTAAGAATGGGTGCAGGTTCTCACAGAGAACACTACTGCCATGTGCTACTACAGCAAACAGGGTGGAATAGGTTGTGGGTCCTGTGCAACGATGCTTTGTATCTTTGAAAGTGTTTCAATCATTAGCACACCTCCTTGATTGTATAACACCTTTAAATGCCAGGTTGGATCAATTCCTCAGCTGTTGTCTTGCAGATTACAAAAGGCGCCTACACCCGGTAGTGGTACAGGGTATCTTCCAGCAATGGAGAGAACCTTGGCTAAATCTTTTTGCCACTTCAATGAACGAACAATGTCAAAACTTTTGTGCATTGGGAGTACCCAAGGCAGTTCTCACTCAGACACCTTTCGCATAGACTGTAGTTTGGGACTCCTGTGCATCTTCTTACCACTGCTTCTCCTGCTCAGTTCTAAAGATGAGAAAAGACAAGGCCCAAGTCATCCTAGTGGTCCTGGAATAGGCGAGGTGAGTGTGTTTTCTGCAACTCAAATATGGCTTCCTCTTTGGTCCTGTATCTGAATCTGTACAACTTTCTCCTCCATGCTTGGTGATTGTGTGGCAACAATTGATAGCTTTCAGTCGTCCCTCCACCTAAGCGGTTTATGCAGTACACTAGGAAAAGTTTGTTGTATAATGTTCCTCCTCATCATGTCTACAGACACAATTAGCTAACACACATTTTGTCTTTCTGTAGCCCAGGGAGGCCTTGCTAGTGCAACCTTTAAAGATTACTTGTCTGCCCTTTCGGCCTTTTTATGTCGACCTGATCATCCATCTCTTTTTATCACTTGTGATGCGTTTTAAGTACTGATCCATATGTTCCTGCCAACACCTTTCTATGGGACCTTAATTTGATTCTCAGTTTTTCTTGTGCACCAATTTGAGCTAATGCATAGTTGTTCCCTTCGACATTGAAAACAACATTCCTCTTTTCGATTACCTCAGCTTGTTGCATGAACGACTTCAAGCTGGGTCATTCCAAAAGATGTATAACAACTTTTTTTCCAGTCAAACTGGTTTTTTGGACAAACGCTACCTTCCTCCTGAAGGTTGTCATGTCCTCCCTATGGGTCACTCTTGCACATTACTAGCTTTCTTTGCCCCTACTCACCCTTGCAAGGAGAAAGAACAACTTCTTCATCTAGACCCCAAAAGAGTCCTCTGATTTTGTATTGACCGCACCAGAGAACATGGGGTGAATGAACAACTCCAGGAAAATCCCTACAGTATAAGACCATCTCCACTTGGATAGTCATGTCCAGCAAAATCTATGATAGGCTGTCAAAGTAACAGCCACCGGAAGTCTCACATCCTCATTCCACCAGAGCAAAAGCTATTACCACTGTGCTGGCATGTGGTGCGCCAATCATGATAATTGGCCTGACTGCTACTTGGGCGTGAATTCACACGTTTACAAAACACATCTTCCTGTATAACCAGGTCCAGCCGGAGGAGCATTTTGCCAGGTCTGTTTTGGGAAAGTCCCCCTTTTTGACATGCTCACTCCCACTTTTTGCCTGGTACATGATGTGATTTTGACTGGCAGTGCAGTGGGTTCCTGCTAACTAGGTCCCCAGTGCCAAAACTATACAATTGTTCCCCCAATTGGCAATACCTTTAGCACCCTCTATAATTCATCAGTAAATGGTACTTCTGGTACATACGGCTTGAGGTACTAAATAGGGTTCCCCAAGGACTGCAGCACAAATTATAGAACCCTAGGTGACCCCTCACCAAACTCATGCAGGGCTGCCATCGCAGGATGCATGTTTTGGCTCTGGTAAAAGTGAAAACATGACCTGACAAACATCACAGTGTGCTATGTCCCCTAACACTGCATGTAGTATTTGTAAGTGACCCCTCCAGCAGGCCTTACAGCCCTACGGCAAGGTGCTTAACATTACATGTGAGGGCATACCTGCATGAGCAGATATACCCCTGTGCTGGTCAGTTCCATTACTGGCAGTGGAAGTGAAGAGGGAAGCAATTTTAGAACATGTGCTGGACACGGGAAATAGGAGTTCTCTAGCTACCCAGCTACATGATGGCTTCACTGAAAATAGGGATATTTGTATCAAACATCTCAGATTCACAAACCCACCCTGATTCCAGTTGTGGATTTGGGAATACATGCACCCAGAGAGGACCTTAGAGATGTCCCCTGAAAACCTACCAGCCTCTAGTTTGTTGGCTAACTGGTCTCTGCCAGCCTGCCACCGAAACAGATTTCCGACTTCCCAGGGTGAGGGCCTTTTCTCTTACGAGTTCAGAAACAAAGCTTTCATGGGTAGAGGGTGTTCACATGCCCTTCTTAAGGATGGTCACTGATTAGCAATCCTAGGCCGGAAAACTTCGAAGAAGCTCCTGTCTCTGAAATGCAAATCTATCACCCTTCACAGGAGAGGTGGCTGACCCCCTTTGTCCATAGCCCTTAGGTGTGCCCACCGCCAGCTAGTACCAGCCCTAAGGTGGCCAAACCTGATGTGGGTACAACTTTGCAGAAGTGGCCGTCTTTGTGTTGGCATACTTAGGAACTCTGCGACAGGGTTATGCCCACTTCCCACAGGAAGTGGTCATATAGGGGGGCATAGTGACCCCAAGGGTCAGTAGCCCATTGGCTATCACCCTACACTCCCCTAATTCCCCTAAATGCAATATTTATGGGAGCCCTTGGCACCAGAACATGAGATCCTGCTGTCCTGAAAGATGAAGAGGGACATGAAATGCCACATCCTGCAAGAACTAAAGGCTCCGCACCAGAGCTGGCGCCAACCCTACCGGCATGTCTGCGGACTTCGTCAATTGCGCCAAAAGATGACTTGTTCTGCAGCTACAGAGCCCCCAAGGCCCGGGAGACCTGGCAGCACTTCACACCCAGGAGCCAATACCTCCTGGGAAGTATTGGATCTGCTTTCCTTCAAGACTCCTGTGAGGACTTTGTGACTGTATTTGAATTTTTTGAATTTAAAAGTATTTAGTGAGCGCTCGTACACCAGGCAGTTTCATGGCGCTGTTGAAGAGAGTGAGTCTTGAGTGGAGGGTGCAGTTTTTAGATTTTATGAGTCTGTGCGAACAAATTGGTTTTCAGTGTGCTGCGGAACTCCAGGTAGGATGATGTTGATCTCAATTGGAAAGGTAAAGAATTCCAAAATTGCGGGGCAAGGACGGAGAACTTAAGAGCCTCCCGTTCTGCTCTTCTTGAACCTGGGCACTACCAGGAGGGACTGAGAGGAAGATCGCAGTTGTCTGCTGGGGATATAGGGTGTGATTTTGGAAGTGATAAAAGATGGGGCTGTTCCCGAGAGGGCCTGGAACGTGATGCAACCCATCTTAAAGAGGGCCCTTTCTCTAATAGGGAGCCAGTGGAGGGATCTTTGAAGGAGAGAGGTGTGGTGAGATTTGGATAGGCCATAGACCAGGCGGGCAGCTTGGTTTTGCACCAGTTGGAGCCGGCAAATGGCGTATGCAGGGGCCCCATTGTACAGGACATTCCCGTAATCTAGCCGGGAGAGGACCATGGCCATCCGGATCAGTTTGAGGGCTGAGAAAGAGGAAAAACGTGAAATTTTCCGAAAGGTGCGTAGGGTAAAGAAACAAGAGGAAACCACTGTGCTAATCTGGGAGTGTAGGGTGAGTTGTTGATTGAGGGTGATCCCCAATGTCTTGACAGAGGAAGAGGGAGAGGGGGAGGAACCAAAGGAGGGGGTCCAGAAACTGTGAGACCAAGGGTTGAGTTTACTGCCAGTGAGGAGAAGCTCAGTCTTATCAGGGTTGAGCATGAGATGTTTAAAGCTCATCCAATCCCTGATAAAGACCATCACCGACTGGAAGTTGTTGATAGTCAGGGGAGTCAAAAATGAGCTGGAGGTCATCGGCGTAATTGAACACTGTGACCTCCATCTTCTGTAGGGCAAAGATAAGCGGAAAAATATACAAATTGAAGAGAAGGGGGAAAGAAAAGATCCCTGAGGGACGCCACATCGCACTTTGTGGGCCTCGGAGGAGAAGTTCACCAGGTGGACTGCCTGTGACTGGTTGCTCAGAAATGAACTGAGCCAGGCAAGGGCAGAGCCTCCAATGCCAGCCGTCTCGACACAGGAGAGGTGGATGGTGTGGTCCACCGTGTCGAAAGCGGCCGATAGGTCAAGAAGAACCAGTGCCTGTGGAAGATTAGCATCTTGTCCCTCTCTAAACAGAGACCACCACTTTCACCGTGGAGTGGAGGGGGCGAAACCCTGCTTGGCATGGAGAGAGATAGCCGCTGTCCTCGATGAAAGAACTGAAGATTTTGCTAACGTGGCGTTCAAGAACTTTGGCCAGTTAGGGGAGGAGAGAAATTGGCCGGTAGTTTACCAGCGCTGTTGGATCTGCGCCTGTTTTTTTTCAGGATTTGAATGTTGGTGGCTGATTTGTGGCTAGGAGGGACGGTGCCTGACTTAAGGGTCTCGTTGAGAAAAGTGAGGGGGGGGGGGGGGAGGGCAAGTAAGGAAGATATCTCGTAGGATGTAAGCCGGACAGATGTCGGAAGGAGATCCAGATTTGACGCAGGGGAGTAAGGAAAGGAAGATATATTTAGACAGCGGAGCTATAAGGTCGAGGTGAGAGGTGTTCGGTGGGGGAACAGGGTTTAGGAAGGCTTGGGATGGAGAAGGAATGTTGGCCTTGATATCTACAATTTTGGTAATAAAAAAGTTGTTCAGTGAGTCGCACAAAGGCTGGGAGGGTACAGGCTTGGGTGTGGTCCGGTCCGAAGAGGCTAATTCGAAAACAGTGGCAAAGATTTCTCTGGGTTTGTTCTCTGCCTGGAGGATTTTATTCGAGAAGTAGCAAGTTTTGGCTTCTAGGATGGCTTTCTTGTACTCAGCCGGGGTAGAGGAGTACAATAATTTGGTAGCGGTGCAGTACGTGCGTCTCCACGCCCGTTCTGCACGGCGGGTGGCCAGTTTTTTCTCCTTAAATTCCGGGGTGAACCATTTGTTGACGTCGTGAGTGCGTCTTACTCTAATGCGTCTTAGAGGTGCCACCTGATCGCAGGCGTAAGATAGCATTTATTAAGGGTTTCTGCCTGAAGCGGTGTGGTCTGGTCCTCTGTGGTTGGACTAGAGGCTAATAGAGAGGAGCAGAGCAGTGGGATATCGACTTAGCCCCAGTTGCGGGCCCAGGTGTTCTTGGGTAAGGGAGGTTATATGGTCAGACTTGAGTCCAAGAGAAAGGTGATTAAGTGGTGGTCAGGCCACAGGCAAGGGGTAACAGTGGGAGTATGAATAGAAGTGTTGAGGGACCAAACTTGGTCTAATATATGGCCCTGGATGTGGGTAGGGGTGTGGATGTGGGATATAAAATTCAAGCTTTGAAGTGATTCCGTGAAGTCTTTGGACGGGGCATCCTCTGTAGAAATCCGATGCCTAAAGACACCAATGAACCCATAGCTTCAAGCCAGAGTTGAAGTGGGTCAAGAATGTCATGTGGTCCCCAGCCCTCCAGAGACCAAGTCCACCATGGTTTCGCCCCCTGTGAACCATGACATCGCCTGCAGAACCTGGATGCAGGCCCTCCCTACTGCAACTGCACCTGGTAATATTCAGCTGATGCCTAATGACACCTGCACCCGTCACTCCTGGAAGAGGACCAAAGGCGTCTCTACTTCCCCAAGCATTGTTAGGCTTCTGGTGCCTAAACATATATAAAGATTTGTGTTCATTTTATAAATTGGTGTGGATCTCCTTATTGAGTCGTATGTCTCATTTATTGACTAGCATGTATATTTTCAGATGTCTGGCACTCCTCTGAGATAAGTGTAAGGCTGCTCAACGACACTACCCCCTAGAGGAGCACCTTGGAATTTCTAGAACAAGCCCATGTCTACTCATAGGGGAACCCTCCTGTTCTCTTTACATATCTTTTTGATATATAAAGAGCCAGCTTCATACATTGTTCTACAGGATTACCTGCTCTGAGTCATTCCACAGATGGACAATCTGGGGCAATACTGTTTTTGGAATCTATATAAGGTGAGGAAGCTGCAGTTAAAAGTATACAGAAAATGTTACTTACCTTCTGTAACACGCTTTCTGGTAAATACTTTATCTAACTGCAGATTCCTCACCAACCCGCCCTCCATCTCACCAAGTGGAAAGGATTCTTTCAGTCCATGTTCATAAAATTCCACACTAAAGATCTGACACTAGCACAATCCGATTTCTAATGGCTCTGCGTCTTATGGCGAGAAGAGATAACACAAAGAAACTGACATCTGCGCATGGACGTTGCTTTGTGGAAGAGGTCCGACATCCCTTCCAGGGTGGGATGGACGAGATGAGGAGCTCCATGAAGCCACCTAACTAGCTTGCAAGGGAATTGTTGAGAAACTCTCCAGATTCAGTCTGGCATCTGGAGGTATCTGCAGTTAGATAGTTTCCACTAGAAAGAGAATTACCAAAGATGAGTTGTTTTTAATTAAGAGGATATAAAATATTTTATTATAAAATATTTTTATTATATATATATATAGATATAGATAATTTTTACATTAATTTATATACACTTTTAAGTCTCCAAAAATGTATTTCAACATTATGTGCTCTAGAGTTTGACTTTAAGACCCAACCTATATCATTTTCTTTTTGAAGGTCTTCAGTACCAATGATTAGCCATGTGTAATGCTGGAATTACTCATGGTTCTATTTGTCTGTTGTAACTTTACATTCGTAAATTTGGTTCAACCCCACTGTTTCAGGGGGTAGAAACATGTAAGTCTACAATCAAAGTTAGTAAATCTATTACGCAAAGTGTAAGAGTAAATTAACAGTTTTAGATTTACCTATGTCTAGATTTACCTTTATGCACATGCTCCTATGTTTCCGAGCATTTGTGGCTGAAAATACAAATGTTCTGCACATCACTGCAATCTAGTGATGGGCTCCTATATTTGCAAATTAGTTTTCTTTGAAGATGTCTTGCGAGTCACAAGGGGTGCTGTTAAATCTTTCTTAGTGGGGAATGCACATGGGCAACAACTCCATGTCAGATTGTTTTTTTGTCCTTCTACCATTGGGTTTAGACGTACACCAAGAGGACTTCAAGTTTGTTGTGTTCTTAACATGTTTTTCAGGCCCACACAGTCACATCTTGAAATTGCTGCTTACCCGTTCTTTGACGACTGTTCGTTGTGCTTTGTTAACAGACACTTGCAGTTGAACAATCACAGACACTCAACGCCCTGGATAAATGGGTCCTCTGAAGATACCACACACCTCTTTCAGACTTCATCTTC
The DNA here is from genome assembly GCF_964263255.1 of Lissotriton vulgaris. NCBI lineage: Eukaryota > Metazoa > Chordata > Amphibia > Caudata > Salamandridae > Lissotriton > Lissotriton vulgaris. Next base: position 146,293,756 of record NC_141697.1, on the reverse strand, counting down.
AGATAATGCAGACACTAAGAGGGTGATGGAATGGGTACCCTGTCAGTTTTTTCCTTAGTGCAGCTCTAAATACCTGTGGTCTGATGATCGTGATGTCTGTAACCTGTGTGTTCGAGGCATATGAGCTGCAGATTGCACACTATGCATACATTGCCACCTAGTGTTGGGCCCGGATGTTTGCAGTTTGTTTTGTAGAAAAGTCTTTGGAAGTCACGGGATAGGTGACTCCTCCTTTGGATGATACTGCGCATGGTCATCGGCTCCATCCCCAGATTGTTTTTTTCCGCCACCGGGCTCGGATGTGTTTCCAGCGCTTCGTGTTGAAACCGAATTCCTTCGGCGCGCAATCCTCACAAACTTTCAGAAAATAAGTTTTGAACGCTTCTCCACTCCACGCCTTTCCGAGGTGTGTAACCTCTGCCTTTCTCCCGAGCACGAGGCAAGGGACTGTTCAGCTTGTGCCTCTTTCCGCTCCAAAAAGACTATCCGGGACCGAAGAGCGAGAAGAACAATGGCTCAATCTTCATCCTCCATTCCGGACGACATCTTTGAGGAAGGGTTCAACGTCCCAGAACAGGACGTCGACAGCGGTTCCGAACATGAAGAAGGTTCGGATGTCGAGGACGTCACTCCAACGCAGCGGGTCGTAAGTAAGATCGTCGACCCCGACCCTTCCTCTACACACCCAAAGAAGGCCCAGGTTACACCCTCGCCCGCGGGCTCGGGTGCACACCAACACTCCGCATCGACTGCCCCACCTTCAGGCCCGGCAAAGAAGCCAATTAAGCCTTCGAGCGACTCGGGCTCGAGTCAGCCTTCCCATGGTGCCGGCACCAACTTACCGGCACCGAAAAAGATATCGACACCGGCTACGCCAACGCCCAAGCCATCGACGCCGAAACACACAACTCCTTCGGCGCCGAGACCCAGGTCCAAAAAAAACGCCGGAACCGAAAAAAGCATCGGATCCAAAGAAACAATCGGATCCGAAAACAACACCCGACCCGAAAAAACATTCAGAGCTGAAAAAGACTCCCGCTTCCCCGACAAAGGACATTGTCACAAAACCAAAGCAAGCCGCTTCGGTGCCGAAACCTCCCACAGCACCAAAAGACCGGCCTCGGGCAGAGGACTTATGTGTTCTGGACCCTGCCCAAAAGACTCTGGCCTCAAAGCCACCGTAATAATTAATTGTTTATCACAATGGTTAGTCAGGTAGTTGATTAAATTACAAATATCGCTGTAGCGGCAGACCGTTCTTCACTTAGTCCAATAGTACATACGACTTGGGGGCTGACCTCCCTGCTCCTCCTGTAACAGCTGTAACAGCGGCAACGCCGTTCCAGGAGGAGCAGGGAGGCCGTCTTTCATTAGGAGGGAATTCAAATCGCCTAAAAATGGGAGGTCAGCCCCCAAGTCGTATATACTATTGGACTAAGTGGAGAACGGTCTGCGGCTACAGCGATATTTGTAATTTAATCAACTACCTGACTAACCATTGTGATAAACAATTAATTATTACGGTGGCTCCCCTGAACAGACGTAAAGCTTGTGATTCTACAATCTAAGTTTTTGAATAGGAACAAGTGCCTTCACTATCCAAAACACTGGACCCACATATCCATTCTGGGATCCAGGGGCCTTATTGATTGAGCAGAGCCTGTACATCAAGTCTATTTTTTGTTTTTTAACACCAGAATCTGTCCTGAAAAAGGTGTTTTTAATTTTAAAAAAACGAAACGCTGCGTCGACAACTGCTTCTTGTTTGTAGCCCTTTGCATGCTGATGACGGAACCGCTCCGTCATCAGCTGCGGGTGCGCTGTGCTGATGACGGAGCGGTTCCGTCATGGCCGCGCCTGCGCGGCGCTGATTTCGCGCCTGCGCGGGAGTTCTAATGAGCGGGGCGGGCCATGACGGAACCGCTCCTTCACCAGCATGCGGCCGCCCCGCCCCTTTAGCGCTGCGGCGGAATAGCTGCCGCAGCGAAGGGGTTAAAAAAATTATATTTTACTTTTTGTGTATTGATAAATGTGATAACATGCTTGTATTGTGATTTAATTTGTGTTCCCAATGACTCAAATATGGAACGGATCTAAAGATTAAATATATACGTATATGAAATAAAATGTATGCAATTCTTTTTAAATATATCGTGACAGTAGTTTTTGTTTGATTAGATCTTTTTTAGATCTCATATTCTCTCTTTTTTGGCACCAGCATCTCTATCCCCTTGGTTTTCCCAAACAAATACTGGTTGATTACAACCACATATCTTGTTTCAATAGTACTAATATTCAGACTACAGCGGGTAGTCCTTTGGTTTTGTGGGACTCTTTTTAAACTTTACTTTGATTCCCCTGGTCCCAGACTGATCAATTAGGGGGCCTCCCCGATTTGCTTGTTCCACTTCAAGAGTGCCTAGCACGTCAATGGAACCAGGCTCAAGGTCAACTAACAGACCTAGTGTTGGTAGACAGTCGGACTCATCATTCTCTGCAATGGTGGAACACCAAAAACCTTTACAAAGGGCGACTGTTTCTAGAGTCAGTTCCTCAAGTAGTCTTAACAGTGGACACCTCAACAAAAGCTACTCCACATCAACCACCTAGAGCTACTAGCTGTGTTTCTAGCTCTAAAAGCTTTTCAAACTCAAGTGTCAGGCAAAGCTGTCCTAGTCCGCACAGACAATATGACAGCTATGTACTACATAAACAAAGAGGGAGGAACACACTCTCTGCAGCTCTCTCAGTTAGCACAGCAGATATTGAGATGGGCTATACCACTAAAGATCTTCCTATTAGCCCAACACGTCCCAGGAGTACAAAACACCATGGCAGATCTGCTAAGTCGACAAACTCAGCAAATCCACGAATGGGAACTCCATCCACAAGTTCTCCATCCGTTCTTTCAAATGTGGTGACAACCTCAAATAGACCTTTTTTCCTCCCACGAATTCGCAAAATGCCCAAACTTTGCCGCCAGATACCCACACCCATTGTCCAAAGGCAATGCGATATGTTTAAACTGGTCAAAACTATTTGCGTACGCTTTTCCTCCTCTCCCACTAATTCCATTAGTGGTACGCTAACTACAGCAACATTCCCTAACGCTCATCCTGGTCGCTCCAACTTAGGCCAGACAACTGTGGTACACCACACTGTTGCAAATGTCTGTAGTACCACACCAAAAACTAAACCTATCTCCACACCTACTAACACTGAACCGTGGAAAGATCAGGCACCCGGACTCACCTCAGCTCAACCTAGCGATCTGGCTCCTGAGGTCATAGTTTGGTTACCTCAACCTTCCCCCAGACTGTATGAACGTTATCAAAGAAGCTAGACGCCCCACCACTAGAGCATGTTACGCTGCTAAGTTGAAAAGGTTTGTCATATACTACCAAAACAACCAAATTGATCCTTTAGATGTGTCTATTCAACACATCATTGGATATTTACTGCACCTGCATATTAGCCTACACGTCTTATCAGGTTACACCTGGCAGCTATTGCAGCATACTTACAAAATAGACAACATCTATATCTTTTTAGAGTGCCAGCTATTAAAGCTATCATGGAAGGACTCAAAAGAATATTTCCTCCCAGAACACCACCCGCACCAGGCGTGGAACCTAAAAGTAGTTCTCACAAGGTTAATGAGACCTCCCTTCGAACCATTACATAAATGCGAATTGCAATTTTTAACTTGGAAAGTAGCTTTCCTAGTAGCCATCACGTCTCTCAGAAGGGTTAGTGAGCTACAAGCATTTACCATTCAAGAACCCTTTCTGCAAAAGCGTCTTAATAAAGTGGTTCTTCGTATTAATCCAAAATTCCTTCCAAAAGTAATTTCCCCTTTTCATCTAAATCAATCTGTTGAGCTTCCCGTGTTTTTCTCGCAGCCTCAAACAGTCGCAGAAAGAGCTCTGCACACTTTAGATGTCAAGGGAGCATTACTTTACTACATTGAAAGGACACAAGCCTTTCGCAGGACAAAACAACTTTTTGTGTCTTTTTCACCGCCACATCAAGGCAATCCCATTTCAAAGTCAGGGATAGCTAGGTGGATTGTTAAATGTATACAAATATGTTCTCAAAAAGCTAAACGCACATTAACAATCCCACCTAAAGCCCATTTTACCCGGGCTTCAATGGCATTCTTAGGGAACATTCCCCTAGATGACATATGCAGATCAGCCACATGGGCTACACCGCACACATTCACAAAGCATTACTGTGTAGATGTGCAAACTAAACAACAAGCCACTGTGGGCCAGGCTGTACTCAAAACTCTGTTTCAAACCACTGCAACAGATACGGTTGGTCGCCCCTAGGTGTGAGAACTGCTCTGTAATCTATGCATAGTGTGCAATCTGCAGCTCATATTCCTCGAACGGAAAATGCTACTTACCAGTATGCATCTGTTCTTGGCATGTAGAGCTGCAGAGTTGCACACGCCCACCCGCCTCCCCGGCTACCTTTATCTGTTCCAGTATTATCTTAATTAGATACATATCACATGGGCATCGCTAGCTCTTATACGGCTCCATCACTTCCCTAATGGCGAAAAACAATCTGGGGATGGAGCCGATGACCATGCACAGTGTCATCCAAAGGAGGAGTCACCTATCCAGTGACTTCCAAAAACGTTTCTGCAAAACAAACTGCAAACATCCGGGCCCAACACTAGGTGGCAATCTATGCATAGTGTGCAACTCTGCAGCTCTACATGCCAAGAACAGATGCATACTGCTAAGAAGCATTTTCCTTTTGTCTTACCAAAAGGAAATCTGCTGGTAGTCCTTCCTTGCCATATATTCAAGAAAACCTTAAGGTTCCAAAGGCACTGGGCACTTTGCAGGATTATTCAGCAGACATTCTTCTAGACCCCGTAAACATTTGGAGAAGAGGCCCCTTGGGCACAATAGAAGGTGAGCCCTCCATTAAGGACACTGTTTCCTCAAGCTCCTCCGACCATAAGAAGGACTACATCAGGCCGACACCAAAGACTAGCGGCCCTTGTGAAGACCCAAGGGTGGGGTCAGAAGTCCACCACACAGCTTTGCGACTCATGCCACAAAGCCAGAGTTGTATATACGGTCCCACACCAAGGTAGAGCTCTGCTTCCGCAGGATTATAATATCAAGAACTAAGCATGGATGTAAAAGATTACTCCTTCCACAAATCCTGCCTCCTTCCTCTCCTGTCGGCACTGAGAGAGGGTTTCAGAGTCTTCCATTGCTCCTCCCAAGGGCGTCAACCCACACCAGTCATTGAGCTCCACCAGCTGTAAGTGTGTTGCGTCGTCACACCTACTCCCTAAGCTGGTACCAAAGGCATCACAAAGCCAACTGTAAAGATCCTGTTGTGTTGTTCTGCCATCAAAAAGCGTCCAGTTCAAAATGTCAAAGAGCAGGCTTTCCTCCTTCTGTAAAATTGCTAAAACGCTCCATTGCCCTATTGCCTTCCTGGTTTTAGTGAGCTTTAGTTCTCCATTCATCACCTTCTCCTGGCTAGTAAACCCTCTGAAAGGGAATGCTTTCAGTACCCCAGTTCTTTGGCTTTAGTCGCCTCCAGATCATTGCAACCGTATTTGTTAACAGAAAAAGTAGCTGTTTTGAAGATTCTGAAATAGAGTGAGTTCCATCTGCTGCCGGGTATAATCTAAAGGGATTAGTCAGTGGTTTAATAATCTGTGTAAAAAGTAAGTGATTTTCCTCCTCTTGCATAGCTTATTCCTGCAAAAAATGCATTCTTACCCATGCCTTTACATTTGGGCTCTAGTCATCTGCAGCGCATTCCTGCAAACGTTTATCTGCATCTTAATTCTGTCTCATGATGTAGCCTTTAATCACTGTACTATCTCAGTTTGATAAAGATAATTTCACACTCTTTTTTAATATTTTTTTTTCTGTCTATGCATTAGAATGAATTCGCGAAAGATGACGAGGAGCAAGTGGACATCGAAACTGTGGAAGAGCTTTCTGAGAAATTTAATATTGCACGCCTCAAGGCAAAAGCCTACATTGAATCTTCGAGACAGCAGTAAGAATCTTATTTTCCCATGGGTCCATAGCACGGTTCATAGGGTTATGCTATTATTTCGATGAACATAATATATTTTTGGTCTCAGAAAGCAAAACTCTGTTGCTTCTTTATGGCGAGCATTTGTTTGCTTAAAGGAAAGGCTAGTGTCACTTCCAATGTTTATGCTGTTCAAATGACCAAATAGGCTGTGCCAGCCACATCTTGCATAAATAAAAGCCACAACCATCTTGCCTGTTCTAAGCTGACCAGACTTGTTTGGTAGTGGGCACCATATATTGTGTGATATGGAGATCATAGTTTTTCAGTACTGAGGCACCTCATGTGGAATGATTGGCCAGATGGTTTTAAATCTGACATTCCAAAAAGCATTTGACAACATATTTGTACAGCATACAACAGTGTTGAAGAAAATTGCTGCCCTTAGTGTAAGTCCAGCATAGTTTTGCTATTACTTGAGAGAGGTTGGGTTGGACTGCAGTTGCCTACCTCGTATGTTGCTCCACCTTTTCATTCAGGTTTTGATCCTCATTTACACCTTTTGACATTCTTTGATGAAGTTCAGTGTAGGCTCTGCCCCCTGTTTCTATTGGCTTGCGTCATCATCCATACTAAACGCTGGCTTCACATTGTAAGTGAGGCTTTTTAATCCCTCCTGGTTACCACCCTGTTCACATTTAGCCCCGCCCACCGGAACTGGATGCTTTACTTGCGGCATGTTACTATCTCCTTTAATTAGAGGGTGAGGACTTTTTTTGTCATTCCGGCTGGAGTGCGGCGCACGCAGTTTATTTATTGTCATTACGGCTTGTTATTTATTAATTTTTACTTTACCTCGGAGCGCTGTGCCCACATTAGGGACACCGCTCTGTTTATTTATTTTATACCAGATGCCCGTGCTCCGTTAAATATTCACGCCTAAGTTTCTGTTCTCCGTAACACTTAAATACTGCTACTTAATCAGGTATCGCTTGTGCCCGATTACTCAGAGTACAGCTGCTTTCTGCAGCAAGTAAAGGCATTGCCTGAACAACAAGGCTTTTCAAGTGCTCCTCTCTAATCACTGTTGTTTAAAGGGTGTGTTGCTGCAGTAGGATTCTGTTTGTCTTGAAGTTTACAGTCTCTGGGACTTTTACTACTGTAAAATCCTTAGCTGGGTATATATTGCTGTCAACGGCGAAGGTCCGGAGCCCGACAACAAAATAGCTGGCCTTCTGACCAAATATCTGGCCTTCTGACCAAATATCTGGCCTTACATTACAACTTTCAAAACTGGCCTTGTATTGATGTGACGTGTGTGTGAGCTTTTGGGGTTCGGCATGTCTGAGCGCGTCTGAGGACCGTACCTCAGTCTGTGTGTCACAGTGGTGAGTAACTGTTCATGTGTTGTCCATGTGTGTGTGAGACAAAGAGAGATTGATTCTGTCGGTGCCCATCGTACGTGTTGGTAGAGTTCAGTGTCCTCCAGCCTGTGTGTGCAGGAGCAGTGATGACGTGTGAGATGTTCTGCGCGTGTGTTTGTAGTGTTCAATGTGCCCAAGTATACTTCTACTTGTGTATTTGTGTACAGAATACACTGCTCAGGAATGTGATCACAAACAGGGGCTCATTGCCTGCTTTCACAATCCCCCTGCTAACTGCGCACCCCCTCCCGATGAAATGTCACCCGTCCCTCCCTCGCCTGCCTTCACAGCCAGGAGCGCACCTCGTAACAAGGCTCTTGGCAGCTTCCTGCCCTGCGTGGATCAGGAGAGGCGTCTGCGCTTTTAACCCCCTCCCTTTCTCCTATTCTTTCTCTCTCGGTTACTTTCATCGCTTGCTATCGTTCTCCTTTTCTTTCTCTGTTCCTCTCACTTTCTGTCCCTCTCCTCTTCTCATCTTTCAGTTACTCTCACCTCTTTCTTTCCCTCCCCCATCATGCTGTCTCCCCCCACTCTCCTTCCTCGTCTCTTTCTCTCTTCTAACGTGTTCTCTTCATTTCTGGCTAGTCCTCTTTCTAACTCCTTCTGTCAGTCTCTCCTTCTTTTGGGTGTCCTTTCACCCTCTCTGCCTCACACTTCTATGACACTCTCTTTGTCATCTTTCATCTCCATCCTCTTCCCTCTTTTTCCTCTCCATTGCTACACTCTTCCCAAAAAGGCCGCCGAACCGAAAAAGGTTGTCGAGCTGAAGAAAATCATCAAAACAAAAAATGTCGTCGATCCCAAGAAAATAGTCGACCCGAAAAAGGCAGTCGAGCCGAAAAAGAGTGTCGACCTCCCAAAAACAGGTCACACTAAAATTCCTGGTGACCCGGAGAAGGCAGCTGAGTCAACGAAAAAAACGGTCGATCCAAAAAAGGTTATCGAACCGAAAACACCAGTTGACCCGGAGAAAGGTATCGAACCGAAAACACCGGTCGATCTGAAAAAGGTTATCAAGCCAAAAAGCACAGTCGATTCAAAAAAAGGTCGCCGAACCAAAAAAGGTGGTAAAGACGAAACATGTCGAACAAAAGGGAGTCGCCGACCCGAAAAAGGTCACCGACCCGAAAACAGCAGTCCAGCCAAAAGAAGCTCCACAGCCGAAGGCCTCGAGCCAAAGAATCATAAACAAGTGACTAAGCCAAAATCATCGGCGCCAAAGCCAGGGACAGTTGAGGAAGAACTTTTCCACCCTGATCTAGTGGAGGAAGAAAAACCTAAACTGTATATTGACCCTAAAACAGCACGGGTGACAGTTTACCACAGGAAGAAGAGACCTTTGGACACTGACACTTCTTCCCCTGTTCCTCCAAAGAAGAAAGACTTTGCAACATCTCCCTCAAGGCCTTTCACTCCTCCTACTTCCTTTTCCGACATGCCATATGTACCTTACTCTCCTTCACATTATGATGAGACAGAAAACATAGGGGACGATCCTCAAGATAACTTTGTAGACCCTGAGGATGAAGATGTACAGGATAACACATGGGATGACCAAAATGATCCTTATGATACATATGACCCACAACCCATCCCTGACACCTCTACATATCCTACAAAGCTGTCCCTACTGACGACACCATTGTCTTTAACCAACTAGTGGGTAGGGCAGCAAAATATCATAATGTAGACATGCACATTGACCCAATAGAAGAGGAATTCCTATTCGACACTTTTCCTACTTCAGAAAAAAGCATACGTACACTTCCTATTTTAAAAGGTACTTAAACACGCGCTAGACATATTTAAAGATCCAGCCAGAGCTCGTGTCCTCAATCCCGGAATTGAGAAAAAGTATAAGGCCGTCCCTACAGACCCTTCTTATATTAAATTACAGTTGCCTTTAGACTGATTAGTGGTAGCAAACGCTCGAAAGCGAGCTAATTCACAGACAACAGGAGATGCTCCCCCTTCTGACAAAGAATCAAAGATACTAGAAGCCTCAGGCAAAAGACTGGCATCCCAAGCAGCAAATACTAGAGCAAACACACAGGCTCTATTCGCACGATACGATAGAGCACATTATGACCAGCTGGATGGTTTACTACAACACCTCCCAGAACCATTCAAATCTAAAGCTAACGACCTAATACAGGAAGGCAAATTTATAACAAATGCTTCCATTAAATGTGCACTTGACGCAGCTGACACAGCAGCTAGGTCTAATAACACTAGCGTATTACTACGCCGGCATGCGTGGCTACGCATTTCCGGATTTCAAAATGAAGTGCAGTCAACCATCCTCATTCAGCCAGTTTACCAAGACTTTCTGTTTGGTCCTGCAGTAGATACCATCTTGGAGAAAATGAAAAAGGATACTGATACTGCTAAGTCAATGGGCACACTTCAGTTCCAACAATCCAGAAGTTCCTTTAGTCGCTCCTCCTTTCGAGGCTCAGGTAGAGGCAACACATCACAAACTTCCTCTACATTCAAAAGTAATACCCAGAGCACCTTTAATAAAGGCTCCAACAGAGGTGGTTATAGAGGCAAAAATAACAAGGGCAGAGGATGTGGTGGCAACAACACCAGAGCCTCCACCGCCACCAAACAGTGACTTGCTGACACTCCCTCCAGACCACTCAACACCGGTCGGAGGCAGACTAACACAATTCCTACCAGTCTGGAACGCAATAACCACAGACAGGTGGGTGAGACAAATGATCCAGTATGGTTATTGCCTGGAACTCACTTCTACTCCACCCATCATACCACCCAAACACCGTCCTATGTCCAAGGAACACGTTACGCTGTTACAACAAGAGGTAACATCCATGCTAGAAAAGGGAGCCATAGAGCCAGTCCCTTTTCAACACCAAGGTACAGGAGTATACTCCCTATACTTCCTTATTCCCAAAAAGTACGGGTCCCTCAGACCAATATTGGACCTCAGACCTCTGACACCTTCTCCCTGATCGATGCTATGTCCGCCTGTGGGCTGAACCAACTGGTTGGGGGTGCTACCCATCAGGCGGGCCACACGCTTTACGGAATCTTTTCTAATGATGAAAGGTTGATAGTTAGTTCCCCTTTCCCCCTCTCATGGTCCGACCACTATGCGGTGCCAATAGAATTGACATGTACTACTCTGGACAGTTTGGAAAGGATTCCAAGTAAGAGGGTAGCTAGGCGAAATCTTAAGAACATCTCAAACAACCTGCTTGCCCCTATGATCCCCATTATGACAATCTCTCAGGAGGTAGACGTATGTCTCTCAGTCTCGCAGTTTGAGAAGGCTGTCACTGTGGCTCTAGATGAATTTGCTCCGGTCCGTTTACGTTACTCGGCCACGAAAAAGCTGTCGGCTCCCTGGTTCTCAGAGTCTTTAAGACTCCTCAGGCAGGGAGTTAGGAGGCAAGAGCGTCTCTGGTTGGCCAGCTGGGACATGAGGGAAAAAGAGGCCCACACAACCTTATTGAGGGGCTGTAAGGCGGAGATAATAAGAGCTAAGCAACAATACTTTACCGCTTGTACCATCTCACTCTCCTCCCCGAAAGAGCTTTTTAAGATTGTGGATTCTCTGACTACCCTGCAGGTTCCTGATCCGGTTATTTGCTCTCAGCTGTTGTGTAACAACATTGCCTCTTTCTTTCAGGCGAAGATCGCTGATCTGTATTCGGCATTAGAGCTTCAGAAGGCTGAAATTGCGGATTCCTCTGGTTCTGCTGAGTTTGTTCTATCTACGGTGGAGGTTGCCCCTTTGGGACACTTTGCATCTTTTCCTCCCCTTGTATCTCAGGAACTAGCGGACCTGCTCTCTAAGACTAGATCAGGCTCCCCCTTAGATCCCTGTCCTCTCACGCTTCTCAAGCAGTGTAAGGAGACTCTTTTACCTCCCCTCTTGGAGATCATGAATGGGGCAATGAGGTTTGGTACCTTCCCTCAGCAATGGAAAAGGGCTGTGGTGAAACCATTACTTAAGAAGCCAGCACTTGACCCTGGGATATTTAAAAACTTTCGCCCCATTTCGCTGCTCCCTGCTGCCGCAAAGATGCTGGAAACACATCTTAATAAGCACCTCGCGGCCTTTCTGGAGAACTCTGGCCTGTTAGATCATTCGCAGCACGGATTTAGGAGGAAGCATAGCACCGAGTCGGCCCTTACCATTGTGCTGGATAATATCCGCACTCGAGCTGATAGGGGCCAGACCACCCTCCTCATCCTGCTAGATCTCACTGCTGCGTTTGATACCCTCCCTCCCTCGGTGTTAACATCTCGCCTGAGGGAGATTGGAGTGGAGGGGTCCGCTCTTGATCTGCTGACCTCCTTCCTAGACCAGAGGGAACAGAGAGTGATGCTGGGGGAGTTTCTATCTCCATCCCTGTCTGTGCAATGTGGGGTCCCCCAAGGGTCGGCATTAAGTCCGACCCTCTTTAACATCTATGTGACCCCACTTGCCAGGCTGATAAGATCTTTTGGGATAGAGGTAGTTTCCTACGACGATGACACCCAGATCCTGGTCTCCCTCTCCCAGCCCGTTCACGAGGCTGCCTCCAATTTTAGAGCTTGTTTAGAGGCAGTCGCAAAATGGATGACTTACAATTCATTAAAACTGAACGGGGAGAAGACTGAGATTGTGGTGTTTGGGGGAAAGGAGGACATCTGGTCGGCAAATTGGTGGCCTGCCTCATTGGGAGCGTGCCCGGTACCCACCGCTCTGGCAAAAAACCTAGGAGTCCTGATTGATCCTACCCTCAATATGCGTCAGCAGGTGAACAGAACAGTCTCTACCTGTTGGGGCATAATTCACATCTTGAGGAGAATTAAACACTACTTATCCCAGCAGGCCAGAAAGCAAGTTGTGGTTGCTCTTATAGGCTCCCGACTTGACTATTGCAATGCGCTGTATGCAGGACTCGGTAAGGGGCTGCTGCAGCGCCTTCAAATGGTCCAAAACGCGGCAGCCAAGTTTGTGTTGGATCTACCCAAACGTGCGTCGGCCACTTCCGCTAGGAAGGCGTTGCATTGGCTACCTGTTGAGGACTGGATTTCTTTTAAAATCCTGTGCCTTACCTTTGGCGCCCTAGCGAGAAATAGGTCAGTGGGGTTTGGGGCTCTTTTGGCCCCTTATAGCGCCTCGAGGAATCTGCGCTCCGCCAACAAATCTTTGTTATCTGTACCACGCATTCGCAGAGCCAAATGGGGTGGCAGAGCTTTTTCCACAGTAGCACCAAAAATGTGGAATGCTCTTCCCGTTGAAATTAAGGCCCTTCCCACTCTTCTGTCCTTTAGGAAAGCTTTGAAGTCACGGCTATTTGCCAAAGCATACCCGTAGTTTTGCCTCTGCCTTTTATGATTTATTTTATAGGCGCCTTGATGCCTTCGGGTTTTAGTTGCGCGTTATAAATTTTCTTTCATTCATTCATCCATTCAACCAATACATACTCTCAGAGCATTTCCATATGATCACTCTTCACCAAGTGCTCCCGTTACTCCAACAAGGCGACTTCCTCGCTACATTAGACCTTAAGGATGCATACTTTCACATACCAATACATACAGCTCACAGGAAATACTTCAGGTTCATGATAGAATTTCAACACTATCAATTCAAAGTTCTCCCCTTCGGGGTATTTACAGCACCAAGGGTTTTCACAAAAATGCCTAGCAGTAGTAGCCGCACACCTAAGAAGGCAACACATCCATGTGTTCCCCTACCTGGACGATTGGCTCATAACATCCAACTCATACGCACAGTGTGCAAACCACACATCCCAGACAATTCAGCTGCTGCACAGTCTGGGTATTTCCATAAATTACACAAAATCACATCTGCAGCCCTCCCACATACAACAATATCTGGGAGCAACAATAGATACCTCAGTGGCAAAAGCATATCCAAATCCAGCCAGGATAGCCAACATGCAGTCTCTAATTCAAAGGTTCGAGGCATGTGGGCTGCTAAATTCATATCTTAGCATTAGATCGCCGCCTAGTGTTGGGTCCGGATGATCGCACATTGTTGTCCTGGAAGAGTCTTCGAAGTATCCTGAGATAGGTGGCTCCTCCCCTGGACTACAGTGCGCATGGGCATCGGCTCCATCCTCAGATTGTTTTTTTCCGCCATTGGGTTCGGATGCGGTCTCGACGTCTCTCTGTCGGAACCGAGAAAACATAACTTTAAACGGCCAAAAGGCTGTGTGTTCTTGACGTCAGTATTGTTTGCGTGCGGTCTCGAGTTCTTCCGTCTCTCGGAGCCGGAATCAGCGGAGTATTTCTACTCTTCGGACATCGAGGCCTTCTCATCGCGACTCGACACCGACTTTCCAACATGGAGCGGAGCCCATTTAAACTCTGTCCGCTCTGTGGGTCCAAATACCCACATATAGACGTGCACCCGGTCTGTAACAAGTGCCTTTCGCCAGACCATGACGAAGGAAACTGCAGGGCTTGTGCGAGTTTCAGGTCAAAGAAGACACTCACCATTCGGCGCGCGGTGCGCCTTGTGGCCAAACAAGCGGCCCCGGATCCAGAAAACATCTTCGATGACCAAGAAGAGGAGGACCAGAGCCATCATCTTCAGATTCCCCGCCCGAGACGGAGGTCGAGGCAGATCCGGAAGACGACGACGGAGTCGTGGGTCAAGGCCTTGAATACGTCGACGAGGTAGGGGACGACGAAGAGGTTTATGGGGCCGCGGAAGATAGCTCAGAGGACGAGCTATGCCCCAAAGTTTACGGACATAAAGAACGGGTCACGGGATCGCCTGTCGGCCTTCCCCAAGACCCCGTAGCGCAAGCCACGGCCCCGCCTTCGGGCCCGGCCACGGACATACTTGCTGCGCCGAAAGTATCGAAACCGAAACTGAAATCAACGGTATCGACAACACCTAAAATGGCCGACCCGAAACCGAAACTTAAGGACTCAGGCGTCCCTAAGATGGCGATCGTAACAACAAAACGAATAAGACTGCAGCCTCATCGACTCCGTCGACCTCCGGTCCACAGAAGTCGAAGAAATCTGGCGATTCCACGGGGTCGAAATCGGCGCCGGAGGAGAGATCCTCTAAAAAGGGTGGCACGCACAAGACAAGCGCGGCGGCGCCGGCAAAACACGCCAAAGCCAGCGACACAGCTCCGGCTCCGACTGGGACATCTGCGCACCGGTCCAAGGACTCGGGGTCGGCGGACGTGGCATCATCGACCAACCCTCAAAAATACCAGCAGAACGTCGGATCCGAGGGCATAGCCACCTCGTCGGTGCCAAAAACCACTGTCTCCGACGCCTCTCTCATTGCTTCTTCACTACAAAGAATTAGGGAGAAGGCCTCTGCTTCGTCGGCGCCGGCGCCATCGCCGCAGAAGGCGACAGACGTCCCGGTCAAGCCTGCAAGTAAACTCCTCTTCCTTCTGCCGCCAAAAGTGGCGCCGAAGGCCTTTTCATCAAAATCGACGCCAAAGAAGTCGGAATCTTCTACGGCAGGGGCACTTTCAGGTCCAATACTCGACTCAGAAGAGGATTCGGAGTGCTTCATAGATGCAGAAACGGGCAGACTAACCCTTTACAAAAGGAAGATCACTTCGCAGCCGGTGGAATCCTATGTCATCCCCCTAAAGAAGAAAAAGTTTCCTCAGGACGCCTCAGGCCTCATGGAACCTATCCAGCCCACTCCAAGAAGGAGCCCAACACCGTCTCCAGACCACTCTGAAAGTGAGGGCTACGATGAAGATGACCAATACACTTTCACGGTCAATGAACCAGGCGCACAACAGGATTCATATGATGACATTGGGGACCAAGGCACCCAAAATGTGGGACAAGACCCACAGGCTTTCAGTACACGTGCATCCCCGACAGAGGATTCTGCAGGTTTCCATGCACTCATTGAGAGGGCAGCTGCTAATCATGATGTGGACATGCATGCTGACCCAGTTGAAGAAGACTTTCTATTCGACACCTTTTCAGTCTCGGAAAGAACTGTGAAGACACTGCCTATGCTCAAAGGGGTCCTCAAGCATGCTGCGGACATCTTTAAAGAGCCTACCAGGGCGAGGGTGGTCAATCCACGTATTGAAAAAAAGTACAGACCAGCGCCTGCAGACCCTGCATACATTCAGGGACAGTTGCCGCTTGACTCCCTGGTGGTCGCAAATGCCCGTAAAAGGGCCAACTCCCAAACAACGGGTGAAGCTCCTCCCCCGGATAAGGAGTCCAAAGTGCTAGAGGCAGGAGGCAAAAGAGTGGCTGCGCAAGCTGCCAATCTCTGGCGTATTGCAAATACACAGGCACTACTGGCACGTTATGATAGATCACATTACGACACACTAGAGCAAATTGTGCAACACCTGCCTCCGCAGTTTCAAGAGGGCACCAAGATGGTTATACAGGAAGGACAACTGATCTCCAATGCGGCCATAAAGTGTGCACTTGATGCCGCGGACACAGCCGCTAGGGCTATTAACACCAGTGTCATGCTGAGACGACAGGCGTGGCTCCGCATATCGGGGTTTAAACCTGATATCCAAACAACCATACTTAATCAACCAGTCAATCCTGATAGACTGTTTGGTCCAGATGTTGACACCACCCTAGAAAAAATTAAAAAAGACACCGAAACTGCTAAATCTATGGGGGCCCTACAATCACAGCAGTTTCGCGGCAATAATTTTCGTCGCTCAGGTGCCCGTGGAGTCACCAGAGGACAGATGGGTCAGCAGTCACAGTTCCCTAGGGGTGGAGCACAATCCTCGTACCCCAAACAGAGCAAGAGGGGCTACAGGGGAAACAGCAACAAAGGACGCGGCAGAGGGAACAACAATACACGCTCCTCTGCCCCAAGCAATCAGTGACTCACTGTCACTGCCCCCCGACCACTTAACACCTGTCGGGGGGAGACTACAGCAGTTCCTGCCCGTCTGGATCAACATCACCACAGACAGGTGGGTGCGACAACTTATCCTGTACGGTTATTGTCTAGAGTTAAAATCCACTCCACCCAACATTCCACCAAGGCAAAGACCTATGTCCGCAGAGCACTTGCACTTATTGCAGCAGGAAGTGGTGGTGATGCTGCAAAAAGGAGCAATCGAGCTCGTGCCAGTGGGGGAGGAAGGCACAGGGGTATATTCCCTGTACTTCCTCATTCCAAAGAAGGACGGATCGCTCAGACCAATTCTGGATCTCCGTCCCCTCAATCTGTATATACTGTCAGAGCATTTCCATATGCTTACACTGCAACAGATTCTTCCCATGTTAAACAAAGGAGACTTCCTAGCAACCTTAGACCTCAAGGATGCTTATTTCCACATTCCCCTACACCCGTCCCACAGAAAGTACCTCAGGTTCACTATCCAAGGCACGCATTATCAGTTCAAAGTCCTACCCTTCGGAGTCACCACAGCCCCAAGGGTGTTTACCAAGTGCCTGGCGACAGTGGCAGCGCACCTCAGGAGGCAGAACATCCATGTCTACCCCTACCTCGACGACTGGCTTGTTCAAGCCAGGTCGGAACAACAGTGCGCCGCGGACATGTCGACTACCATTCACCTCCTTCACGACCTGGGTTTCTCGTTGAATTACCCAAAGTCACACCTTCAGCCGGCACATGTCCGACAGTTTCTGGGTGCGACAATCAATACCCTGACGGCCAAGGCGCAACCAAACCAGGTCAGGATAGACAGCATGCAGTCTCTAATCCAAAAGTTCAGACCGAAACACTCACTTCCAGCACGAGTGTTCATGCAGTTGATAGGCATGATGGCCTCCTGCATCTTCATAGTCCCTCACGCACGGTTGCATATGCGCCTGCTCCAGGAGTGCTTAGCAAATCAGTGGACACAGGCTCAGGGACAATTAACAGACCTAGTGTTGGTTACCAGTCGGGCATACAACTCTCTGCATTGGTGGACTCCACACAACCTTTGCAAGGGCCGACTGTTCCAGGAGCCAGTGCCACAGGTTATCCTGACGACGGACGCATCTCTCCAGGGATGGGGGGCTCATCTGCTCACTTACACGGTGCAGGGACTATGGACGACGCAGCAACAGAAGATGCACATCAACTATCTAGAACTGATGGCGATCTTCATGGCGCTCAAGTCCTTCATTGTACATCTGTGCAACAAAGTGGTGTTAGTCCGGACGGACAACATGACCGCGATGTACTACATCCAAAAGCAGGGGGGAACCCACTCACCGCAGCTGTCTCATCTGGCTCAGAGCATGTGGAAGTGGGCCATTCAGAGGAACATCTTCCTCATGGCAGAACACCTCCCAGGGAAGGACAATCAGATGGCGGATCTGCTCAGCAGATACAGCCATCAAATGCACGAGTGGGAGATACATCCATCAGTACTCCAGCCGTACTTCCAAAAGTGGGGTCATCCAGAAATAGACCTGTTCGCCACAAGGGAGAACGCAAAATGCCAAAGCTTCGCCGCCAGGTTCCCACACCCGCAATCACAGGGCAATGCGATATGGATGAACTGGTCAGGCAAATTTGCGTACGCTTTTCCCCCGACACCTCTGATACCACTGGTGGCGAGAAAACTAAGGCAACACTCGATGACACTAATCCTAGTTGCTCCAACGTGGGCGCGCCAGGCCTGGTACACCACGTTCCTCGAACTCTCAGTGGTACCGCATCAAAGACTGCGCCTCACGCCCAGACTTTTGACGCAGAACCATGGAGAAATTCAGCATCCAGATCCGCACCAGCTCAACCTAGCGATCTGGCTCCTGAAGTCTTAGAGTTTGGATACCTCAACCTACCTCCTGAATGCATGAACATCATCAAGAAGGCGAGGAAACCGTCAACCAGAGCATGCTATGCCGCAAAATGGAAGCGTTTTGTCATTTACTGTGCAGACAATGACATAAACCCGCTAGATGCATCTATCCCTAACATTATTTGCTATCTGTTACACCTTTACAAGTGCAAACTAGCGTTCACTTCTATTCGGATACATCTATCCGCCATCGCAGCTTACCTTCAAAACAGGCAGCATCTCTCGGTCTTCAGGGTGCCTGCCATTAAAGCGTTTCTTGAAGGTCTGAAACGAGTCATTCCCCCAAGAACACCGCCAGCTCCGGTGTGGAACCTCAATGTGGTCCTCACCAGACTGATGGGACCACCATTTGAGCCACTGCACTCGTGTGAACTGCAATTCCTAACGTGGAAAGTAGCTTTCCTAATTGCTATTACGTCACTAAGGCGTGTTAGTGAGCTACAAGCGCTCACAATCCAAGAGCCATTCATTCAGATTCATCCAAATAGGGTAGTGCTACGTACTAACCCCAAATTCCTTCCAAAGGTGGTGTCACATTTTCATCTCAACCAAACTATCGACTTGCCGGCATTCTTCCAGAACCCACAAACAGTGGCGGAAAGAATGCTCCATACGTTAGACGTACGGCGGGCGTTGATGTACTACATAGACAGGACACAACACTTTAGGAAAACAAAACAACTCTTTGTTGCCTTCTCACCACAACACAAAGGCAACCCCATTTCCAAAGCAGGAATAGCCAGATGGATTGTTAAGTGCATTCAAATCTGTTATCAAAAAGCCAAGCGCACTTTAACAATACCACCAAAGGCGCACTCCACACGCAAATTGGGGGCATCCATGGCTTTCCTAGGAAACATTCCTCTAGAGGACATTTGCAGAGCAGCCACGTGGACTACACCACATACCTTTACAAAACACTACTGTGTTGATGTACATTCCAAACAGCAAGCAGCTGTAGGACAGGCTGTTCTCAAGACACTTTTTCAGGTTTCTGCAGCTGGCACGGGCAACCGCCGCTGATGGAGGGACTGCTATGTATTCTATGCTAAGATATGAATTTAGCAGCCCACATGCCTCGAACTGAATATGCTACTTACCAGTATGCATCTGTTCTTGGCATGTAGGGCTGCTAACATTCATATCGCCCACCCTCCTCCCCGGTGCCTGTCGCAGCTGCAGATATACTATTGTATTCAATCATTAGCATGGACATCCTTTATACTTTTCACTCTATCCTCTGCCACAATGGCGAAAAACAATCTGAGGATGGAGCCGATGCCCATGCGCACTGTAGTCCAGGGGAGGAGCCACCTATCTCAGGATACTTCGAAGACTCTTCCAGGACAACAATGTGCGATCATCCGGACCCAACACTAGGCGGCGATCTAATGCTAAGATATGAATGTTAGCAGCCCTACATGCCAAGAACAGATGCATACTGGTAAGTAGCATATTCAATTTCTCCCACAACACTCCTTGCCAGCTCGAGTGTTCATGCAGCTTATAGGCATGATGGCCTCCTGCATATTCATTTTCACTCATGCCAGACTTCAAATGCGTCCATTGCAAGAATGTCTAGCACAGCAGTGGAACCAAGCTCAAGCCAACTAAAAGACCTAGTGTTGGTAGACAGTCGCACTTACAACTCTCTGCAGTGGTGGAACCCACAAAACCTTTCCAAGGGCCGACTGTTCCAAGAGCCGGTTCCACAGGTAGTGCTAACAGCGGACTCATCACTGACAGGTTGGGGAGCCCACCTACTTCAATACACAGTCCAAGGGCTCTGGACAGTCAAGCAGAAGACACTACATATAAACCACTTAGAGTTGCTAGCAGTTTTTCTAGCGATGAAAGCCTTCCAGAAATACTTGTACAACAAGGCTGTATTAATCCGGACGGACAATGTGAAAAAAGGCATCAAATATAATATCACCAGGGAGAAAACGATAAGTATAAAGCACACAATAATTAAAAAGTACAAAATATTTTGTTTATTAAGTATATATATTCAAGATAAAAACATTAAAATTTTAACACATAATAAAATACGACACATAACCTATTCTAAACAAGCAATATAATGCAAAAAATGACACCATTAATTCATAGAACAGTGGCGGACAATATTAGTCCTCTTCGACGCGCGTTTCGGCGTTTTCACAAGAACGCCTTCTTCAGGAGCCACACATACAATCTGAAAAACATACACAACAAATTAAATTCTATTTAGGAGAGTTGTGCTCGCCTGTCATATATACCTCAATACAGTTACATGTGAACGTATATCAAAAGAACTGCTTTACATATCGAAAACTCCCTACTCGGGTAGCTTAACTATCAATCTACACAAGGTACAAACTATAAGATGTTATATTTGAGCAGTGTTGTAGTTTCTGTTCATAAGGGCCTTGTAAGATAGATGGTCCCTTAACCCAATGGTAACTGGGGCTCGAGGAGCTTAATAAACTAGAGTCATCATACCAAGGGTGGCAGATAGGGGAATTATTCCTAATATATAGGGATGCATTCTCCTAATTGAACAGGCATTAGTTCTCTTCGTTAAAATAAGAGAGTGGACTTTATGATATAAATTCCCAGAAAGGGGACACAGGTCTCCCTGAGCATTATTTGTAAACATTGAATAGATCACAAATGCATAATAAGATTGAACGATAACTCAATAGTTCAACCTAAAGATGCGGTTAGACAATAAACTGACTACTTCTTGGTATTTACATTGATTAAATAATCTAGCTAGGTAATCTGATAATCTAGCTAAATTGTAGACTACATATACATTTTCCTTACCACGTATCTCGATAATCTGTATACTTCCAACCGATAAATGGACCGAATAAGGGAGACCTGTCCTCAGTGGGAATGGGTGGGAGGGCTTGGATTCTTATAATTGTACCCAACCGTCAGGTCGAATTACTAAACAAAAATAAATGTTGTTAGTTCTTGGGTTTGTGTACTCAAATTATCTGAAAATACGGCAGTGTTCTATAAAGCTATGGCTATATCAATTCCTATCTAATTTTATATACAGTGGTACATCTTATTTATTATTTGTGGGAACCGTCAATCAATTCCAGTTATTATAGGGCAAAAGAGTTGTAAATAACAACCGGATCATTTATTTAAGGACTGCCGAGTGGCTAGAACCGCCAAAATATTGATAACAGTGGTACAGCGACTCTTACCTAGTATGAATAACAAGGCAGTTGTTAGTACCGTACCGGGAAGACTGCTTGAAAGTCTAGCGCTCGTTACTGCTGATCATTAATTTTGAACTGTGGGCATGAAAAATAGAAAAAAGCTGCATTCACATAGTTGCTCAATAAACCCTAAGATGGTGGCGGTTATCATAGATGCTCAATAAACATAAGGATGGTGGCGGTTATCAAAAGATTAAAACAACGACCAACAGAGTGGGACCAAAGTATATATCAAATGTCTCCACACTACCGTTAGTTTAAGAGCTCTAAGATATACGAAGCAGACTTACATGGATGACATTCAGTGGAATCATTAGTATTCGAGTTACAAGGGACTGCAGTCGATATATCTTTTCCCTTCGCGTGTCTCTAATATTGGGAGGCAAACGAAAAGATACAATGGACCGTTACTAAACGGAGCCATAATGGATAATAGAATGCGGTAACAGAAAAACGCAAGAGATGGATGTCATGCACTTACCAGTGATTAAAAAAGAATCCGCGTTAACAATGTTCGGTAAAATCAATAATGTTCAGGCGGCAAGGGACCACAGTCGATGTATCTGCTCCCTTGGCTCGGTTTATATTACTGGAGGGCAAACAAAAGGTGCAATAGACCATTATTAAATCGAGCCGAAAAGGAAGGATAACTACAGCATTCTTTAATAGATTAACAAAGAAGGAAGGTGCCGTTCGCTTACCGGTAATTAAAAAGGAATCTGCATGAACATCAACCCGCGGGCGTCACGACCGATGAATCCCGCAGCCGTTGGAAAGGATAATCAACTAACAAAAAGAAACTCCCTTCTTTTAAAGGGACATCACCTAAGTGTCAATGTAAGGTTATTGGTTGGCTGGGATGACTACGTCACATGGGGAGGTCCCGAATTCAAGAATACAAACAAAGAACTCCTCATGAACGTGTAGCATAGTTGCTGACGCTAATTATAGCCGACAACCTATGCGTCGCAAGCAACAATGTTGCACTGATACCTACGCGTGAAAAAACGCGGGCGGGGAAAAAGATGAGGGCACATTTAACATATACGGAAGAGCGTCCATCTGGCTTAAGTAAAGCAATCTGGACTGACATAGCTATAACTAATTGCTGGCGCTCAATGATACAAAAAGACTAAGCGTCACGGGCAACATTGTTGCATGGAAACGTGTGGGCAGGAATGGGATATTTATTAAACCTGGAGATGAATACATGCAAGTGGCCACAAGATACTGAACAAAGTGTGAAATTTTAGAGAGCGGATTTGACACATTAACGCAAGTAGATGGACTTGACACATTAACGCAAGTTGATGGACAGGAGATACTGGTAACTACTGGAGTAATCCGTAATACTGTTGCATGAGACATAATTGCAACGTTCCTCACAATGTATCAAAAAGGTGTTCTTGAGTAACCAGATTATAACATAGTAATTTCTATCCCAGAATCGTATATCTTTTTTCTTCCCCCCATTAAAAGAATATTGACAGGGTGTTGAAACTGGGAAGGATTGCGTCACCGGCGAATGAAACAATGACGGTACTCCCCATGGGGCAGCACTACCATTAGGGACAGATGGCATTTTCCCAAGGGATTTCGTTATTTAATCCCTTTCTATGTGTGTCCAAAATAAAAATCCAGAAGACTTCTCGCTTTTTTCTAATAGCGCAACCTCCTTTACTGTCTGGGGTCTTAATCTTTTCTAGGATGCGCCAGTGTATATCTTCTGGTTTATGATTTGAATCCAGAAAATGCTTTACTAATGGTGCATTCAATTTCTGGGTTTTAATGGCTGATCTATGTTCAGTGAGACGTAGTGTTGGTAGACAGTCGCACTTACAACTCTCTGCAGTGGTGGAACCCACAAAACCTTTCCAAGGGCCGACTGTTCGGGCTCTGGACAGTCAAGCAGAAGACACTACATATAAACCACTTAGAGTTGCTAGCACTTTTTCTAGCGATGAAAGCCTTCCAGAAATACTTGTACAACAAGGCTGTATTAATCCGGACGGACAACATGACAGCCATGTACTACATATAGAAACAGGGATGGACACACTCTACGCAGCTGTCTCACCTAGCCCAGAGCATATGGCGGTGGGCAATTCCAAAAAACATCTTTCTCCTGGCAGAACACCTCCTAGGAACAGACAATCATATCGCAGATCTACTAAGCAGACACAGCCAACAGATACACGAACGGGAGATTCACCCTCAAGTCCTCCAACCATTCGTCAAAAAGTGGGGGCATCCAGAGATAGAACTGTTTGCCACAAAAGAAACCTCAAAATGCCAGTCCTTTGCCGCCAGGTTCCCACACCCGTTGTCACAGGGCAATGCGATATGTATGAACTGGTCAGGCAGATTTGCCTACGCTTTTTCGCCAACCCCACTGATTCCATTAGTGGCACGCAAACTAAAGCAACAGTCCCTCACAATGATCCTAGTTGCTCCAACATAGGCAAGACACACATGGTGCACAACACTCCT
The DNA here is from genome assembly GCF_964263255.1 of Lissotriton vulgaris. NCBI lineage: Eukaryota > Metazoa > Chordata > Amphibia > Caudata > Salamandridae > Lissotriton > Lissotriton vulgaris. The sequence goes on along the minus strand of NC_141697.1, from coordinate 146,269,810 downwards.
AGAACTCTCAGTAGTCCCTCACCAAAGGCTGCGCCTATCGCCACAGCTGTTAACGCAGAACCGTGGAGAAATCAGGCACCCAGATCCCAATCAGATGAACGTAGCAATCTGGCTCCTGAAGTCTTAGAGTTCAGATATCTTAACTTGCCTCCAGACTGTATGAACATTATCAAGGAAGCAAGACGCCCAACTACAAGAGCATGCTACACAGCTAAATGGAAAAGATTTGTAATTTACTGTAATAATAACCAAATCAATCCATTAGATGCCTCCATCCAAAACATAATATGTTACTTATTACATCTTCAAAGATGCAATCTAGCATACTCTTCCATAAGGCTACACCTTGCTTCTATAGCAGCATATCTCCAGCACAGACAACAGATGTCCCTGTTCAGAATACCACCTATCAAAGCTTTTATGGAAGTACTTAAATGAATTATCCCTCCAAGACATCCACCTTCGCCAGTCTGTAACTTAAATGTAGTACTTACCAGACTTATGGGGCCAACTTTCGAACCACTCCATTCGTGCGGATTACAATTCCTAACATGGAAAGTGGCATTTTTAGTGGCCATTACCTCCCTCAGGCGAGTGAGCGAGCTACAGGCACTAACAATTCAAGAATCTTTCATGCAAATACATCATAATAAGGTAGTGCTCCGTACTAACCCTAAGTTCATGCCAAAAGTTATATCAACATTTCATCTCAATCAGTCAATAGATTTGCCAGTTTTCTTCCAAAACCCGCAGTCAATGACTGAAAGAGCTCTACACACACTAGATGTAAAAAGAGCTCTATTTTATTACGTTGACAGAACTAAAGCGTTCGAGGCATGTGGGCTGCTGAATTCATATCTGTGCATAGAGCGCCACCTAGTGTTGGGTCCGGATGATTGCACTTTGTTGTCCTTCGAAGTATCACGAGATAAGTGACTCCTCCCCTGGACTTCAGTGTGCATGGGCATCTTCTCCATCCTCAGATAGGTTTTTTTCCGCCATTGGGTTCGAATGTTATTCCTACACTCCAACTTCAGAATCGAAACAAAACTTTTATAAAGGCCAAAAGGCCTTCGACGGTATTGTTCTCGCTTGTTACCTCTTGACTCGATAAAAATTTCCATCTCGAATCGGTAGTCGACGCCACGTGGGCCTGCTGTCGATGGAAAGGAGCCCGTTCAAAAGATGCCCACAATGCCATTCAAAGTTCCCGCATACTGACAAGTATTCAGTATGCAACAAGTGCCTTTCTCCAGATCATAAGGAAGAAAGCTGCTCAGCCTGCGCCCAGTTTCGGTCGAAGAAAACCATATGGAATCGACAGGCCGCTAGGCAAGAGATGCAGCGACAGGCACCGGAACCGGACAACATCTTCGATGATGACCAAGAACTTCCAGAAGCTCCAGATTCGGACCTAGAGATCGTCACCGTCGAGGACTACTCGGACTCCGATGACGAGATCCCACCGGGTCAAATCGTGAGTACACTGCCCCCGACACCGATTACCACGTTACCGAAGGCTCCGGTCGAGGCATCGCCAAAAGGCCTTAGCCAAGATCCAAAGAAACATTCGCCAGCCCCGCCTTCCGGTTTGGCACCGAAACCTAAGCCTTCAGAGACCCCAGGGCCAAGTACTGCAATCCCAAAGAAGGTTCCAGAGCCTAAAAAGGTCGTTGACCCGAAGAAAACCCTACAGCCTAAAGGTGTCGACCCAAATAAAACCGTCGACCCGAAGAAGGCCGTGCAGCCTAAAGGCGTCGACCCGAAGAAAACAGTCGACCCGAAAGAGGCAGTCGAGCCGAAGGGCACCGAGCCCAAACGGGCCGTCGAACCCAAAAAGGATGCCAAGCCGAAGGGCGCCGACACAAAAAAAGACGTGGACCCAAAAAAGCCAGCTGTGCCAAAAGTCACCGAACCAAAGAAGGTCGCCGACGGAAAGGGAGCCGTATCGAAGCCTATAATCTGGCCGGAGAAGGCTATCGACCCGAAGACAAGTGCTCCGAAAACACTAGTCGATCCTAAAAAGACCATCGACTTGGCAAAGACAGTCAACCAAAAATGCCTGTCGAGCACAAGAAACGCGTCGAACCGAAAGACCCGGTCGACCCAAAAACCCTCGCCGACCCGAACTAAGGGCCCGAGCCGAAGAAAAGCACTAAGGCACCAAAAGTCGTCAAAGCAGAAGGTGTTGTCGACCCAAAAAAGTCACAACCAAGAACAGTGGAGGAAGAACTCTTCCATCCTGATCCAGCAGACGACCAGGCAAAAATATATATTAATCCTGAGACTTGTACAGTCACAATCCTGCACAGGAAGTAGAGGCCACTGGACACTGACTCTCATTCCCCTATTCCACTAAAAAAGAAGGACTTTGGGACTTTTCCATCTAGACGCTTCATTCCCTTGTATCCCATTATGCCTACTACTCCTTTTGCTCCTTACTCGCCTTCTCACTATGGGGACAATGAGGGGAACACAGGGGAGGATCCTCAGCCTGATTATGATTATCCAAAGATCCTGAGCAACAAAATAACCATTGGAGGAGCCAACTGACCCTTATAACACCCATCCCATCCCTGATGTCTCCTCTTATCCAACTAAGCCTTCACCTACTGATGACACCATTTTCTTCAACCAATTAATAGACAAGGCAGTGCAGTACCACAATGTAGGTATGCATAATGACCCTGTAGAGGAAGACTTCTTATTTGACACCTTCCCTACTTCAGAAAAAAGTGTCAGAACACTTCCTATGGTAAAGGGAGTGTTAAGATACGCACCTGACATATTTAAAGATACAGCCAGGGCACGGGTAATCAATACCAGGATTAAGAAAAAGTATAGAGCATCCCCTACAGACCCTACCTACATCAGAGGGCAGTTACCATTAGACTCACTAGTGGTGGCTAACGCACGCAAAAGGGCCAACTCATAGACAACGGGGGAAGCCCCTCCCCCGATAAGAAATCAAAGATACTAGAAGCCTCAGGTAAAAGCGTAGCAGCACAGGCCTCCAATTCATGGAGGATTGCCAATACACACGCTCTGCTAGCTCGTTACGACAGGGCACAATATGACCAGCTTGAAAGCTTAATGCAAAACCTACCTGAGCCTTTTAAAGCCCAAGCTGGTGACCTCATGCAGGAGGGAAAGTTCATTACAAACGCCTCCATCAAATGTGCACTTGATGCAGCAGACACCGCAGCCAGGTCTATTAACACTAGTGTTTTACTACGGCGACATGCATGGCTAAGTATTTCGGGCTTTAAGAACGAGGTGCAGTCCACCATTCTTATTCAGACAGTCAATCAAGACTTGATAAAATGAAGAAGGACACTGAAACCGCAAAGTCAATGGGAGCATTGCAGTTTCAGCAACACAGAATATCCTTTCGACGCTCCTCATACAGGGCAGCTACACCAGGCAATACTTCCCGAACGTCATCATCATACAAAGGCAACACACAAAGTTCCTTTACAAAAAACTCCAACAGAGGAGGTTATAGGGGAAACAATAATAAGGGAAGAGGACGTGAAGGCAATAACACCAGAGCCTCCACTGCTACAAAACAGTGACTTCATCACGCTACCTCCAGACCACCTAACACCGGTCGGAGGCAGACTCCAACAATTCCTAACTGTCTGAAACGCAATTACCACGGACAGGTGGGTGAGACAAATTATCCAGTATGGTTATTGCCTGGAACTCACATCTACCCCACCAAACATACCACCCAGACACCGTCTTATTTCCAAAGAACACATCACCCTGCTACAACAAGAGGTGAAATGCATGCTGGAAAAGGGGCCATAGAGCCAGTCCCTTTCCAACATCAAGGGACAGGAGTATACTCCCTATACTTCCTTATTCCCAAGAAGTACGGTTCCCTCAGACCAATATTGGACCTCAGACCTCTAAATCAATACATACGGTCGGAGAACTTCCATATGATCACACTACAGCAAGTGCTCCCATTACTACAGCAAGGAGACTTCCTAGCAACATTGGACCTCAAGGACACGTATTTTAACATACCCATCCATCCAGCTCACAGAAAATCTCTCAGGTTCACAATATAAGGTCAATACTACCAATTCAAGGTCTTGCCCTTCGGGGTAACCACAATTCCAAGAGTGTTTACAAAATGCTTAGCAACAGTAGCCAATACTGGACTTGGTTTCAATCCTTTTAACATGAGAACCTGTTATGAATAAAACATACCTGTCTGTTTTTACTAACGTCACTAGTTTGAGTCATTTATTTGACTACTTTAAATCATTTTCATTTTTTTCAGAAATATTTTTTAGTGCATATACAGACTATATACAAATGAATACATTTTATACAATAACAAACATTATTTGTACAAATTTACATCACATCCACAACAAACCTCACTCACTACATACAACCTACATACATACAAAAACAAAACACCTTATACCTCTGAGGATTGGCCCTTTGTCACAACAGTTACTTCAATATACACAAATAGGAGCCCTAGTTATTTTTTCACTAATGTAGTATAACAGAGTCAGTTGGAATCACTCCTATAGTTTCCTACAACAGTCCTTCTAATATTTGGTGTAGACAATAGGCCAGTGGGGGGGGGGGAAGGCCGACGCGTTTCGAACCCCTTAGTGTGGGGTTCTCCTCAGGACCAACATGAATTCTACAAAACAAAACAAGAAACATAAACCAAAATTAAGATCTCTAATCAGTGAATGTGTATGATACCAGCACAAGCCACCAACCGGCTTAAAAACGCCTACCTTCAAAATTCTGTAAAGATGTCTCAAAGTCGGGGTATGTGATGTTCCAAACGTCTAAACATAAAGACAGAATAATACATACTAGTTACAAGCTGCACATACACCTTTAACTAACTGCCTGAAGCTAGATCGGAACATTCAGGCTTACCTCATTGACGATGGGCGCAGTGCGGGAGTGCCTGGAAGAAAAAACATTAAGAGTGGATTGTTGCCTTTGATCTGAAAGACTTCTGCGTTGTTTTTTCGAAAAAACGAACAAGCTGCCAACAATTGAGAGCAACTTACCCGGTTTGTATTTCGTAGACTCCCTCCGGGACTTTGTGTGTGTGCCGGCACCTTTAGCTTAGCAAGCCTGACTCCAGTAGCTTTTGTTTCCAACACAAAACGAATCCTATGGACATTAAAACACAGGGTCTTAGAGTCAAGCGGCGTAGTGTTGTGAAGCTTCCCTGTGGTGCAGAAGACGTTCCGCAACCGCTTACCGTTTGGATAAAACGTCCCTCAAACACTACAGCGTCGCGAGTTGAGTTGTTAGTCTTACTGCCTTCCTCTCTTTCTGCATCTCTTTGCGATCACATGATCGCGAAGTTTGTGAAAGGGGACGGATCAATTTTAATTCAGGAAACGTTATTAGTGTTAGCGTCCCAGGGTGACAGACACGCCGACATCAGCTGCAACAATAAACAAATCAACCCATTACATGCTTCCATGCAGAACATTATATGTTACCTGCTGCATCTTCAAAGATGCAACCTAGCATACTCTTCGATAAGACTACACATCGCTGCTATAGCAGCATACCTTCAAAACAGGCAACACCTTTCACTGTTTAGAGTACCAGCAATCAAGGCTTTTATGGAGGGTCTTAAAAGGGTGATCCCTCCAAGACACCCCCCTTCACCAGTCTGAAATCTAAATATAGTACATACCACACTTATGGGACCTCCTTTCGAAACTCTACACTCATGCGAACTGCAATTCTTAACGTGGAAGGTGGCTTTCTTGATTGCCATTACCTCACTCAGGCGAGTTAGCGAATTACAACCACTAACAATTCAAGAACCTTTCATGCATGTACATGCTAACAGGGTAGTTCTTAGAACAAACCCTACGTTTATGCCAAAAGTCGTATCAAATTTCCATATTAATCAATCTATAGAACTGCCAGTGTTCTTTCAAAATCCACTGTCAGTAGCCGAGAGAGCCCTACACACACTAGATGTAAAGAGAGCTCTGCTTTACTATGTGGACAGAACAAAATCATTTAGAAAGACAAAGCAATTATTTATTGCTTTTTCACCACAACATAAAAGGAATCCAATATCAAAGTCAGGAATAGCCAGATGGATAGTTAAATGCATTCAAATATGCTATCAAAAAACCAAACGCACTTTAATTGTTCCCCCAAGAGCACACTCTACAAGAAAATGGGGGCATCCATGGCTTTCCTAGGGAATATTCCTCTTGAAGACATATGTAAGGCAGCCACATGGACTACCATACACACTTCTGTGTAGACGTGCAAGCAAAGCAGCAAGCTGCTGTAGGCCAAGCTGTCCTCAAAGCTCTTTTCCAAACTGCTGCAGCTGGCACAGGTAACCACCGCTAGAGGAGATACTGCTATACAGTCTATGCACAGATATGAATTCAGCAGCCCACATGCCTCAAACGGAATATGCTACTTACCAGTATGCATCTGTTCTTGGCATGTAGGGCTGCTGACATTCATATCGTCCGCCCTCCTCCCCGGTGCCTGTCGCAGCTGCAGCATTATCTTTTGCATAGCCATCTCTTACTGTACTATGGCGAAAAACAATCTGAGGATGGAGAAGATGCCCATGCGCACTATAGTCCAGGGGAGGAGTCACCTATCTCGTGATACTTCGAAGACTCTTCCAGGACAACAAAGTGCAATCTTCTGGACCCAACACTAGGCAGCGATCTGTGCACAGATATGAATGTCAGCAGCCCTACATGCCAAGAACAGATGCATACTGGTAAGTAGCATATTCCTTTCAGAAAGACAAAGCAACTGTGAGAAGTTGGCCTGATATATAATGTTCACTATTCTAGTGAGCACTTTGTATCAGTCCAAACAACCCTTATTGATGATTGGTTGTAAGTCAACCTTATAGACCAGCTATCCTAGTAGCATGGATACAAGTAGTCTTCGGGCTAAACTCTAGAGGGCGTGTTAAGCCAGCTGTTATACCATCACATATACCCCTTGAACACCAAGTGAAAGGACACCACACAAGTGTTATGAAAATAAACAGTGTATTTATTTAGATCACAACAGACCTGTACTCTTTATGAGGACAGGGTACTAAGCACACAACAAAACTCTTACGAAAATACTTTAAGTTGTACAATTTACACAAGTGCCCGAGGGGCACAGAAAACCATATATTACAAAAGTGGAATGCGAAATTACTAGCAGGTAAGTACTGGACTAATAGGCTTTGGAATCGCTAGGACTGGACTACTGGACCTTCAGATTACTAGCAGGAGGCCTAGGGGACTCCGGTGCAGAGTGTGCACTCTCACGCGGGATGCGGGACAAAGTCTATGGATGCTAGAATTTACAAAGTTAGTGTTCTCGGGCGAACCCGACTAGGTAGAGCTGAAACGAAAAAGGATCTGGACCCTTGGATAGTGAGGCTATGCTGGGGCACCGAAATGCCAAAGTTACCTAGCCCAGGGGCTGCGGCTGCATAGGTCTGGAAAGACGTCGGGAATCCTCGTTGCAGTCTATGGAGCCTGAAAGAAGAAGTTGCTGGCAGGCGACCAGTGAAGATGTTCGGATAGATCCAAGCCTGGATCGAAGATGGAAGACACCTGTAAGCAGAGGGGACCAAGTTCTGAATCACTAGCCAGTGATTAGATGGGCACCAGGATGGCACCGGATGGAGTCACCTCGACCAGGTGAGTGGGCGACGCTGGGCTCTGCAGTCTCACGGACCAGGAGGCGTTGTCGGCGACCAGGATGGAGGTGCGAGCTGTCCCACGATGGTTGCTGCTGTCAACGTCGCTGGACCCAGGATTGGGGCAACAAGTCTTGGCAAATGCTAGCCCACGCGGTGGACTTAAAATGGCGTCTGGAGTGGATCAGGAGGGTCCGGGGTGCTCCTCTTTTGGAAGGGAGCAAGGACCGGTCTGGAGCAACCAGACCAGCGGTGGTGATGTCGTCGTTCGTCGTCGGGAAGGCCACAAGCCAGCGGGCTAGTTGCCAGACAACGCGGTGAGCAGCAAAAAGCAGAAGGGCCCCACGCAGATCTGGTGGATGCTGGAGGGCTGAACTTCGGTGCTGGAGCTGCTCAGGGTTGGGGCTTCTCGTCGCACCCACGGATCTCAGCTGAGCTGACGATGTGGGTAGAGGTCAGAGGTGCCAGGGAAGCCGGGCCTCGTCGTGCTGGTCAGTCAGATTCCGGAGGAAGGACGTGCAGCAAACCGCAGTGTTCTTGGATGGTGCCTGCGGGTGCAGGGTGACTACTCCTTAGTCACAAGGGAGAAATCTTGAAAAGAAGTCGAGAGTTCCTTTCGTAGAAAGTAGTTTCAGGATTCAAAGATGATCTAATTTGGAAGGGGGCCCGCTCCTATCTTTATACTAGGAAAGGGGGCTGGCACGCGACTAGGTCCTGCCCATGGGTGGGACCAGGAAGGGGGGTGGTTACACCCCTCTCCCATGCCGGACTTTCCCCAGCTCAGGGGCTGGTGTGCCCCTGGAACTGGTTCTAGCCGGCAGATGCATAGTGAGCACCGGGGTGCCACTTGCAGTCACCTTCCTCTAAAGCCCTGCCTACCCAGGATACACAAAACCCTGTCTGGGATGGTGCTAGCACCGCCCCTGGCAGGAAACCCTTTGTCCAAGCTCCCCTCGCTGGGAGGACTCCCAGCTGCAGGGGGTCAGACTTGTGTCTGTGGTGGCAGCATCCATTTTGTGATGCTGAGGCTTGAGTTAACTTTAACCGGGGTTCACAGTTACATACATGTCGTGTCCCTCTAGAAGGGTGGAATGCTAACCCCGTCGCCAGAATTGGCGAGGGGTTAGTATTCCAATTCGTATGACACCTTACTCGACATGTTTTGATAAAGCGATACCAAAGATAGCATATAACCGCGAGGAGTATAATGCACTTAAGAGTATATGGTATGCGTTGTCATGGAACAGCTATTAGGACTTGGTTCCGCAAGCTGCAAACGGGCCCAGCTCATGCCAGAGCACCATCTCACACGATTCCAAGCACTCTGCCTTCTGGATTGTCAAGGCCTGCCATAGGAGTGACTGATAGGAATCTGTGTGTCCATTTTAGGGTTAGATATAGGTATACTATATCTAAAGCAAAGGGTGATTACACCACCTTGCCCCAGCTGTCGTGCAGCCAGTTGTGTCAGATTTAGATGGCCAGCCAGGGGTGGCATAATACATGCTTCAGCCCCTGGTAGGCCCTGGGTACACCTATGCCCTGAGTTACAGGGTCTGATAAGGTGGCCCAGTACCAATTGGATATGTACCTAAGGTACATGGAATCCATTTTACAGAGAGAGCAGTAGGCCTGGGGTCCTGATTGGCAGGGTCCCAGGCCAACTAAGTCGGAAAACCAGCAAAACACCAGGCAAAAAAGTTGGGGACAACCATAGTCAGGTATCCACCTTCCTACAGCAACTATTTGTTGCTTTTGCTCCACAGCATAAGGGTAACCCTATTTCAAAATCAGGAATAGCCAGATGGATAGTTAAGTGCATTCAAATATGCTATCAAAAGGCCAAGCGCACTCTACCAGTTCCCCCAAAAGCCCACTCAACGCGCAAAATGGGGGCATCCATGGCTTTCCTAGGAAATATTCCACTAGAAGACATACGTAGAGCAGCTACATGGTCTACTATACACACTTTCACTAAACACTACTGTGTAGACGTGCAAGCAAAGCAGCAAGCTGCTGTATGCCAGGCTGTCCTAAAAACTCTTTCAAACTGCTGCAGCTGGTACAGGTGACCACCGCTAGAGGAGATACTGCTATACAGTCTATGCTAAGATGTGAATTCAGCAGCCCACATGCCTCGAACGGAAAATGCTACTTAGCAGTATGCATCTGTTCTTGGCATGTAGGGCTGCTGACATTCATATCGCCCACCCTCCTCCCCGTTGCCTGTCACAGCTGCAGTAATTCTTTCTACATACATTTACGTGGTCATATCTTACTTTTCTATACTCCATCTTTGCCACAATGGCGAAAACAATCTGAAGATGGAGAAGATGCCCATGCGCGCTGTAGTCCAGGGGAGAAGTCACCTATCTTGTGATACTTCGAAGACTCTTCCAGGACAACAAAGTGCAAACATCCGGACCCAACACTAGGCGTCGATCATTGCTAAGATATGAATGTCAGCAGCCCTACTTGCCAAGAACAGATGCATACTGCTAAGTAGCATTTTCCTTTCGATTTGGGAGGTGAATGAATAGAAGAATAGTATGTGTTAATTTTGTATAGTGAGGGTTACAATAGCATGAGGCAGTCGAAAGAGGCGAGAGCAAATATATGCACATATCACAAATATACACTAAATAATGCAAAGCTAGAATACAATACCATTAGCAAAGCAAATGGCTTTAACTTAATCAAAGGCAAGACCTATTGCATTTTTCAATGCTTGTTAAAAGTGCCCCGAGCGGCCCTTAGAGTATATAACGCCAAGCCCTGAAATCGTTCTGAGAGGGGCTACAAGCACCAGGCAGGTGAACAGCAGCGCAGTTTTTCTGTGCTGGGAATGTTATTTCATGCAGAAGATTGCACCAACAGGGACCCAGAGTAGGCCTCTGGCTTGGTATTTAAGAAATCCGCTGCTAGCGTTTCCTCGCTGTATTTTATGATGTTATCCATGTGGTGTCTGTTATGTCACCACAGGCAAAATGTACCACAAATCAGACATCTGTTTACTTTGCACGCCTATACATAGGTCTCTAACATTTTGTGTAATAAATACAAGGTACCTAAATGTGCTTGTTTGTTATGGTGACTTTATTAGTTTCAGCGTCAATGGAAATAATTGACAGGGTCTCCACTGAGATTTTAAAGATCACAATCAAACTTGCTTGTGCGTTCTCCTGTTCTAGTTTCCACCCTTCTGTGACTGTACAGCAATGTTTTACACATAGGTGTCTCGACCAACATCCAGTTTTCAGTACAGAAAAAAATAAATTCCAATCCATTCTAGGTGCACACTGCCACCTTGTGGAATATTTAAATATAAACACATTTGATTTAATAAAAAGTGTACGCACAGAAGAACAAGCTTGGCCTCGAAAGTGAAAGCGGCCCTTGGAAACATGATGCAGACTACACACGAGTGTCAGAAAAGTGCAGACCGATTCCAAAAGGAGCAGCGCCTGTATGCTGCACTAGGCTCAACCTAAAAAAGAGACATTCCAACCATACCTGCCATGTCCTTTCATGCCAAGAGCTTCAACATAAGAATGAAGTGTTGCCGGCCTTCTAGTATCCTTTTGGAAGGGATGTCTGAACTCCGTCAACATTATGGACTTGATCTGCGGGCTGTTTGATGGCAAGGAATACAGAAAAAAATTCTAGAATGAAATAAACTGTTCACCGTATCACTTTCAAGAATGTTCACATCATCAAAGTGTCAGTCATTGAGTTATGTTAAGTTACTGAGCTGTTCACCTCGCTCTCTGGGAATCTGTTGTGTAAAGTGGTTCTTTACAGAATATGATTCTCTTTAGAGGTATACATCTAAAGATGGATCAAATTACTGACACACTTCCTCTAGGAACCCAATCCCCCGAAAGACACATTTAGGAGAAGGATACAGCTTCACAATCCCTGCTCCATTAGCTTCTCCAGCCTGAGTTTGCACCATTTGATGTTTCTAGAAACTCAAAACGTTGGTTTTGTGGAACCCCCTAGCACCTAGGACTTAGTCAATTTTGCCAACCTGAATCAGAAAAACCAGTTGTACGGCAACCGTTGATCAATGCACTAAGCAATATTTGAGAAAGGTTTGTTTCAGGTAACAATCAGCCCAATGAGACCTCACAGGGTTTGTTGAACCCCAAACCCTCTTTCAATAAAGAATTGCGCTCTCAAGAACACGAGGGCTACATTTAAAATATTTATTTTAAACAGAATCCTAGTTTTGTGCTCATGATGGGAATTGTAACCACAATTAATATAATGGCAGCAGTAAAGTTCACTGAAAGCGTAAATAAGAGGAACCACTCTAACACGGCAGCTGTGATAACTCTATAGCAATCCTAGCCTCATACTCCGACGCCTAAGCACTAATCTAATTCTAGCACTCCAGAAAATGAAACCTATTTGACTTTCAGAGATGGTACACACTTGCATACATGTTTGCACAATAGATCTTGTGTTTAGTGCTGCCTCAAGTTCTGTTGTTCCTGGCTCCTGAGGTGACTGTACTGATAAGTCAGCAGGCAAAAACGACATGCCTCTCATCCCAGTAACCTTCATTCGAGATCTGAGATAGGATTCTGTACGGCCTGCCAATGTGTCGCCTAGCATTGATTCCTCTCAACCCTTCACTCTCGTCTTTGTCATAATTTCCTTGTTACAAATTATGATCAAAAGCATTTAATTGAAAGAGTCCTGATGCCCTTTTGCTCATTTTTATTCTGAGAGATTGCTTTCTTTTTTAAGGAACAACAATGAATTAAACTAGTTTTCAACCTTCTAGAAACACTTAGAAATCGATAACTAACTAATTTAAAATGATTTAGTCCACATTTAAATTAGATAATTCACATATATTCACGTAAGCTTGATGATCACATTGTGGAACACCATAATATAAACTAAATGTGTGTGGTATTGCTCCACTCTTTTAGCACTCAATTAATTCTACGTATTGACATTTTGAATGATTGACTCTTGCATTAACTCAAGCAGAGGAATGGCCACAATAAAAGACATAATATTTATAACAATGTAAGATTTACACAAGTGTATTGAGCACCAATTAAGGACTTACCTCGCAGATGGTTATAGACCCAATTTAATTCCAAACAAGGATTCTCTATTGACTCCTTTGTGTGTATACAAATAGATCCCCTTAACCGCTTCACTGCGGCGGCTATTCTGCCGCAGTGCTAAGGGGGTGGGGGGGCCGCACGGCGGTCCCGTGCTCGTGACGGAACCGCTCCGTCACGGCACGCGGGTGAGCTGTGCTTGTGACGGAACGGTTCCGTCACGGCCCTGCCCGCGCTACAGAACGTTAGCGCATGCGCGGAATTCGCGCCGTGCAGGCGCGGCGAGAGGGCCGTGACGGAACCGTTCCGTCACCAGCACAGCCCACCCGAGGCTCGTAACGGAACGGTTCCGTCACGAGCATGGGAGGGATTAAAGAAGTTCATACAGAATGCAGTTGATAAATTGGTGTAGGACATTTATTTGCCCTTTACCACCAATCCAGTTGCAAAATCACAGAAGGAGATAAGCGTTGTTCGTGACATGTTATTCCCTTCTGATTAAGATGTCCATTGCACACATTTGGGAAATAGCAGGTTCGAGACATAAGGGCTGCAGATCACACACTAGTGCATAGATCGCCATCTGGTGGTGGGCCTGAATGATTACACTTTGTTGTCCTGGAAGAGTCTTAGTATGGTATTTGACTCCTCCTGTGGAGCATAGTGCGCATGGGCATTGAATCCATCTTCAGATTGTTTTTTTCCACCATCGGGCTCGGATGTGTTTGTCGCTCGGTCTCATTACCGATCTCCTTTCGACACCCATTTCTTGATTTCTACCATCAATATCGTTTTCAATCGCAATTTCCTTCATACTTGCGTCGAATAAGCCTGCACTTCTCGATACCGGCGATCGTCTGGGCCATTGGGCCCAACTGCGCCATTGGGCCTTCGGCTCATGGAAAGACCACCCTTCAAGAAGTGCCCTCAGTGTGGACACAAATTCCCCCACACTGATCTACAGGAGATGTGCAATCTGTGCTTGTCCCCAGAGCACGAAAGCCGAGATTGCCAGGCCTGCGCTTCGTTCCAGTCTAAGAAGACTATCAGGGACCGTCGAGTTTGGAGAGTCATGGCACAATCCTCTTCATCGGCACCAGACATCATCGTCAAGGAGACTCCTGTCGATCTGGAGTCTGAAGAAGAACAGCAGGAAGACGCTGTTGTTTCCGAAGCAGAGGATTCAGCTTCCGGAACCGAAGAGCACACAAACGATGACGATCCCCTTCCAGCTGGTCAACAGGTCCTGAGTACAGACATCGACCCTCTTGACACCCCCTTACCGGTCCAGGCTTCGGTTCCACCTCCACTTTCGGGCTCAGGTGCACACCGATCACAACCTTCCGACGCCCCTCCTTCGGGCCCAGCGATGAAAACTCCCAAAAAGCCTCTAGGCGACTCAGGCTCGAGTCAGCCTGTCGGTTCCACAGACAAAAAGTCATTAAACCAAATCCGGCACCAAAGCAAACTTCGGTACCCAAATCATTCGAACCGAAGACAAGCTCCGCACCAAAACCAATTTTGACACCAAAAACTGTCGAACCGAAGCCAACTCCGGTACGTAAACCGGTCGAACCAAAATCCACTTTAGCACCGAAACACACTTCGGCTGTCGACCCGAAACGTGCTTCGGAACCAATAACTCCGGATCCAAAAACATCCGATCTGAACAAAAAAACACAAGCCGAAGAAAGCTTCTGTCCACAAGTCTTCGGAACCGAAACTAAAATCTGCTCCAAAGACTGTAACAGACACTGCTAAACCCTCTAAACTACTCGGCCCCAAGCAAGGCAAGTCGGTGCCGAAAAAGGATGCTCCCACAGAAGAGCTTTTCCGTCCAGATCCAAAACAAAAGACTCTTATTTATTAAAAGACTGGACATATAATTTCTGGACCTGCTAAAAGGAAACAGAGCCCTCCCCCCACACCTCCAGTCCCTCTCAAAAAACATGCTCAGACTTCTCCTGTAAGGGTACCTTCACCACTTCCAGAGGTACCAGACCTTGACATTTTCACCGCACATTCACTATTCATCCCACACAGCCTTTCACCAGCAGATGATGATGAGGATGATAACTCAGGGGGGAGAGAAGATGAGCAACCCTTAGATCACCCAGATGATATTCCTGGACCATCAGATGATCCTTGTGAAGAATATAATGTACCAGATGCCCCAGATCTGCCACAAAATGACGCAGACCCTTCTAGGCCATCTCCTCCAGGTGACACTATAGGGTTCACGCAACTCATTCATGGAGCAGCAACCTTTCATGGGGTCGATCTACACACTGATCCAGTAGATGACGACTTCCTTATAGACATATTATTACCATTGCATAAAGCCACAGCCATTTTACCAATGCTTAAAGGGGTTCTAAAGCATACACCTGAAGTGTTTAAAGACCCCGTCATGACTACGATAATTATTCCCAGGTTGGAGAAAAAGTACAAAACTGGTCCACTGACCCAGCCTATATCAAAGGCCAGCTGCCATTAGACTTGTTAGTAGTCTCAAACGCCAGGAAAAGAGCTAATTCTCAGACATCAGGAGTTGATCCACCCCCTGATGAAGAGTCCAAACTTTTAGATGCTTCAGGCAAAGGCATGACATCTCAGACAGCCAACGTCTGGAGAATTGCCAACACCCAAGCCCTGTTGACAAGGTATGATAGGGCTCACTACGATGAGCTTGAACCCTTATTCACATTTGCCAGACAAATATAAGACCAGAGCTTCTGATTTAATACAGAAAGGGAAGGTTATCACTGATACTTCCATCCCTTGCGCTTTGATTGTTGCTGATACAGACTCGAGGGCAACAAATACCGGCATACTTTTACGTAGAAATGCCTGGCTGCACATTTCTGGTTTCAGACCAGAGATACAAACGAGTATTCTTAATCAACCTTTTGACCAGCAACTTCTTTTTGGTCCTACAGTTGATACTTCCCTAGAGAAAATGTGAAAGGATACTGACACTGCAAAGTCCATTGGAGCTTTACAAACTCAGACTCCCAGAGCTTCCTTTCGTCGCTCCTCTTACAGGGGCGCCTTCAGAAATGTTCCAACAGATACTGCCTCCTCTCCTTACAAAGTACCCACCCAATCCTCGCCCAAGAGAGGTTAATATAGAAAAGGATACAGAGGCTTCACACTCCCTAACAGTGACTTCCCTCCCCTCCCCCCGCCCCCCAGACAAATCCACTCCTGTCGGGGGGAGATTACAACAGTTCCTACCTGTCTGGAACTCTATCGCAACAGACAGGTGGGTGAGACAAATAGTTCAGCCAGGTTGTTGCCTGGAGCTCACTTCCACTCCTCCAACAATACCACCCAGAGCGTCCCATGTCACAAGAGCACCTCACACTCATAATTCAAGAAGTTGCAACTCTACTGCAGAAAAATGCAATAGAACTGTGTAGTAATCTGCTTCTCATGTAATGCATCTCCCAGGCCCTCGTTCTCTGCCTGATGCTCTAGCTATATGATGTCATTTGGAATGTTATGGATGTTTGTACTTGAAGGTGGAGCTGTTGGAGAAGATGGGCTGAGCAGCCAGGAGGTTGCTCCTGGTGGGGCTTATATTAAGACTTACATTGGAATTCACTAAGCCGTAACTTGAAGAATGAACTACAACTACAAGAGCTGTCTACCAGACTTTGATTTCTACAAACTAGTTCCAGTACACCATCAAAACACAGGAGTTTACTCCCTTTATTTCCTTATTCCCAAAAAGGACGGCTACCTCAGACCTATATTAGACCTGAGACCCCTATATCTTTACATATGGTCACATTACAGCAGGTTCTTCCTCTGTTAAAATACGGCAACTTCCTTGTTACCCTAGATCTCAAGGACACCTACTTCCACATTCCCATTCACCAAGCTCACAGAAAGTACCTTCGGTTTGTACTGGATGGTCAGCATTACCAATTTAAAGTCCTCCCTTTCGGAGTGACTGCAGCAAATCGAGTTTTCACGAAGTGTCTCACGGTAGTAGCAGCACAATTGAGAAGGGAAACCATCCATGTCTTCCCGTATCTCGCCGATTGGCTAATAAAAGCCAAGTCATACCACCAGTGCGTGCAGCACACAGAGCAGACCATTCGCCTATTGCACAAACTTGGGTTCACTATAAACCAAACAAAGTCACATCTCCAACCATCCCTGTCGCAACAGTATCTGGGTGCCACAATAGATACCTCCAAAGCACTTGCATTCCCCAATTCAGCAAGAATACAAAGTATGCAAGCTCTTATACAAAAATTCCAACTGCAACACTCACTACCACCGCGAGTGTTCATGCAGCTTATTGGAATGATGGCATCTTGCATCCGCACGCAAGACTTCTAATGCGCCACCTGCAAGAGTGCTTAGCAAACCAATGGAACCAGGCTCAAGGTCCATTAACAGATCTGGTGGTGGTGGACGGCCTGACCAATCGCTCTCGTCAGTGGCGGAACACCAAACACCTTTCCAAAGGAAGGCCGGTCATAGAGCCAGTTCCACAGGTGGTGCTAACCACGGACGCATCCCTCACTGGCTGGGGAGCTCATTTGGCAGAGCACACCTTAAAGGGCAGGTGGACACCGCAGCAAAAGCTACTTCACATAAACCATCTGGAGTTGCTAGCCATTTTTCTAGCTCTGAAGTCATTTCAAAATTACCTATGAGGCAAAGCTGTATTGGTCCACACCGAAAATATGACAGCCATGTTCTACATCTAAAAACAGGGAGGAACACACTTCTTACAGCTTTCCCAGTTGGCGCACAGCATATGGAGGTGGGCCATTCCTCAAAGATTCTTCCTATTAGCAGAACATCTGCCAGGAGTGCACAATCAGGTTGCAGATCTGTTGAGTCATCAGAGACAACAGATTCAAAAGTGGGAACTTCATCCGCAAGTTCTTCAACCTTTCTTTCAACAGTGGGGACAGACAGAAATAGATCTGTTCGCCACACACCTCCACTCCAAATGCCCAAGCTTCGCCGCCAGGTATCCACACCCATCTTCCAAAGGCAATACGATATGGATGAGTTGGTCAGACACATTTGTGTACGCTTTTCCGCCTCTCTCACTCATTTCATTAGTGGTGTGCAAGTTACAGCAACACTCCCTCACATTGATTCTCATTGCACCCTTTTGGGCAAGGCAACCGTGGTACACCACATTACTAGAACTCTCAGTGGTACCACATCAGAAATTAAAACTCTCTCCACACCTGCTAACACAGAACCATGGAGAGATCATGCATCCAGACACCATGCAGCTCAACCTAGCGATTTGGCTCCTGAGGTCTTTGAATTTGGATATCTCAATCTCCCACCTGATTACATGAATGTTATCAAAGAAGCTAGACGTCCCACCACTAGGGCATGCTATGCAGGCAAGTGGAAAAAGTGTGTTATATATTGCACCAATAACAACATTGACCCACTAGATGTTTCCATCCAAAACATCATGTGCTACTTGCTCCATCTACAAAGATGCAGTTTAGCATACTCCTCAATCAGGTTACATCTTGCTGCTATAGCAGTTTAACTTCAAAATAGACTGCATCTGTCATTATTCACAGTTCCTGCCATCAAAGCCTTCATGGAATGCCTCAAAAGAATAATTCCTCCCAGGGTACCACCCTCCCCTGTTCGGAATCTAAACATTGTTCTCACTAGGCTTATGAGTCCTCCATTTGAACCCTTGCATAAGTGTGACTTACATTTTCTTTCATGGAAAGTTGCTTTTTTAGTGACTATTACTTCACTCAGAAGAGTAAGTGAAATCCAGGCATTAACAATTTAAGAACCATTCTTGCAACTCCATCACAACAAAGTGGTTCTAAGGACAAATTTTTTCCAAAAGTCATTTCACCATTCCATCTGAATCAGTCTATTGAGTTGCCAGTGTTCTTCTCCCAACCTCAAACAGTTGCTGAAAGAGCTCTCCATACAGTAGATGTCAAAAGAGCTCTCCTCTATTATATTGATAGGACAAAGCCATTCCGTAAAACAAAACAGCTTTTTGTGTCCTTTTCTCCACCACATCAAGGTAATCCCATCTCAAAAACTGGGATTGCAAGGTGCATTCAAACTTTCTACCAAAAAGCAAAACGCGCTCTATCCATTCCCCAAAGGGCTCATTCCACACGTAAACTAGGGGCATCTATGAATTATTTAGGGAACATTCCCTTAGATGATATCAGCAAAGCAGCTACATGGTCTACACCGCACACATTCACAAAGCACTACTGTGTAGTGCAAGCAATATAACAAGCTAGTGTGGGTCAGGCTGTACTCAACACTATTCCAAACCACTGTAACAGATACTGGTACTCGCCGCTAAGCGAAAGAACAGCTATGCAATCAATGCACTAGTGTGTGATCTGCAGCCCATATGCTTCGAAAGGAAAATGCTACTTACCAGTATGCATCTGTTTTTGGCATGTAGGGCTGCAGATTCACACACGCCCACCCGCCTCCCCGGCTACTTTTATCTGTTCTAGTAATATGTTAAATAGATAACCTATACATGGACTTCTCTTTCAGTTCTCACGCAACTCCATCATTTTCCCTAATGGCGAAAAACAATCTGATGATGGAGTCGATGCCCATGCGCACTAAGCTCCAGAGGAAGAGTCATCTACCATACAAAGACTCTTCCAGGACAACAACATGTAATCATCCGGGCCCACCACCAGATGGCGATCTATGCACTAGTGTATGAATCCGCAGCCCTACATGCCAAGAACAGATGCATACTGGTAAGTAGCAATTTCCTTCTGTCATAGCCCATAAGCATTGCAGCCGTTCTGTCAAAACCATGTCCTTGACTTTGCAGCCTGGCTTCTACAGTCCAATATTTTGGAAATTTACAACATTGACAGTAAATACAGTTAATTATGGTTTTAACAGTGGGAGCAATGACAATTCCTAGATAAGTAGCGTTTGCAGCTCTTCTTTGGTCATTATAGTCGATGTTATCGGTACATAATACAATTGTCTTCCTTTTGTTCAAAGAGTATCCAGAATAAATGCCATATTCTGTAGTTATGGTCTCAATTTCTTCCATAGTCTCAATCGGGTTCGATGTTAAGACCGCGATATCGTCAGCATATGCTAATACTTTAGTAGAGAAAGGGCCAAGGACAATTGGGTTAATACTAGGGCTCTCAATAAGTTTCAAAATTAAAGGGTTAATATATAGGGCAAATAATAAGGGGGAGCAAGGACACCCTTGCCTCGTACCTCTAGTTATACTAATATCGTCAGATTCAGACCCCATCAATTGAACTTTAGCTTTGGGAAATAAATACATTGATCTTATCGCCTTAATAAATTTGGGGCCGAAATTGTTTAGTTGCATAATTGCCCACAGGAATTTCCACGAGACGCGATCAAACGCCTTCTCGGCATCTAATAGTATCATTGACATTCGGCCCCCCGTGACCGTCATGGCATCAAACAAGGCAATCACCCTAAATGTATGGTCAGTTGTTCCTTTGCCAGGAACAAAGCCATGTTGCCACGGGGAGACGATTTGCTCAATAACACCACTGAGTCTCGTGGCTAACACCTTGGCATATAATTTAGAGTCCGAATTGATCAGAGATATGGGACGGTATGACGTTAATTGCTGAGGTGATTTCTCTTTTTTGGGGAAGACAATTATATTTGTTTTATTCCAGGAGTCCGGGGATACCCCGTTCATTGAATACCTAAAAAAGATCATGAAGTAGTGGTCCCAACTGAGAGCTCAGAATTTTATACAGGTCTATGGGTAGTTTATCAGGACCGGCTGCTTTGCCCGATGCAAGTGAGGTTAGAGATAGTAATACCTCATCTAGTGTGATTTCTCTTTCCAGATCCTGGCGTGTAGTATCATCTAATCCTTTTATACCCTCAGTATTATTAAGAAAGTTATTCAGAAACTCATATTCTGTATTTGACAGAGGATTAGAGTCTTCCGTATATAGATTCTGATAATACTGCTGACATAGCGAAGTGATCTCATCTGCCTGCGTATATGATTTACCATTATCAGTTATTAGTTTTATCTGATTGGAGACATTCCTTTGCCGGGTGTGAAGCGCCAGCTGCCTCCCCACTTTTTCCCCATTTTCATAAATATCTCTCCTATGAGCGCTATAAGTCTGAGCGGCTTTTTGACTAAGGCTATTGTTTAGCTCATTTTTTAATAGAGTAACTAAATACATTGACTGTGTAGCATCTGCCCCGTGGGAAATAACTGTGGTATGATCTTCCTCCGCCTTAGCCAAGGCTATTACTTTAGCGTTAAAGTCATTCTTATTTAGCTCTCTCAGCTAATGGTCTCACCATAAGGGCAGACTTAAAGGAAGCCCATACAGTATTTCTGGGGGCACTAAAACGGTTGATATCAAAAAATTCCTCCGTCCATTTTTTACCATAATTAACCATAACTTCATCCCACTGATTCAAAATATTACAAAAGATTTGGATAGGGTAAATGGGCTTCACTTGTCTATTATAGGGCATGCTAATTACCTTAAAATGAATATACTTCCTAAATGCCTTTACCTGTTTCGACCAATTCCCCTGGCTATTGATCCTAAGATCTTAAAAACGCTTGAATCCCTCATGATTAAGTTTGTTTGGCAACATGGTAAAATCAGAAGGTCTCACAAGTTAATGTCTTTACCTAGCGAAAGAGGTGGGCTGGCAATACCTAATACTAGTATGTATCACTGGGCCGCACTTCTTAAACAAATGACCCCACTGATTAGCTCTAATGTAAGGGTATCAACCCCTCATGACAATATTCCACCCTCAATATATGAGCTATTACTAGGGGATAAGGCCAATGGATTGTTTTTACAACAGATTGAGGCACGGGATTACAACAATGATCGGAACTACAAAATTATAAACGGGGCACTAAAGGTTTGGGGCAAAGTTACTAAACATTTGCACATTAGTAAATGGAATAGGTATACCTCTTTGTGGCATACGAAGGCGACCCTGGCATTTTCAAACGACATTATAGCAAGGAAATGGCAGAGACTTGGAATCCTGCGTGTTAAAGATTTTCTTGTACATGATTTGGAAACCACTTTTTTAGATGTTAAGGATAAATATCATCTCTCCAACGGGGACTACATTAAATATGTGCAAATATATACAAACCTCAAGGCTAAGGGACCCACCCATGGGCTACAGAAAATAGATCTTTTGGAGGCTATTAATGGATCTAATACAAGAATTGGTGTTATATATAATCTTCTCCTTGTTGATGTACAAGATGATCTGGAAAAAACTGAATCTAGCTGGGCAGCCAAACTCAGCAATCCCAATGTTGACATATATAAAAGCCTAGAGTTGAGCCAACGACTTTTTAGGGCTAGCAACCTTAAAGCCCAAACATATAAAACTATTGTTGGCCTCTATTATACACCCGCTAAATTGTATTCTTGGGGTAAAAGGGAAAATGATTTATGCCCAAGGTGCACACAAGGACCGGCTAACTTAATACATATGCTAAGCAGCTGCCCCAAACTCACTCAAATTAAACATATGATTGCTGAGTACTGGGAAGTGCTGTTTGGTCATAACCTTCCAGAAACAGATACATTGTTTATTTTAGGGTATGATTCCTCGATCGCTCTATCAAAGAATGAGCAAAATTTATTATTTATAGGTACGGTGGTACTTAGAATTATTTTATCGGCCCGCTGGAAAGAAGCCGAACCACCAAGCTTCCAGATGTGGCTGGCTCGTTTTTTAGCTGTTTTCAGCTTCAAGAGGGCCATATATTCTACAAGAGGGCTTAAGTGGAAAAAAATGGGCGAATCGATTTGGTCTCCAGTTTTGAGCTGGAAAGCAGGAATAAATTCATCTATCTAGACTTTGTTTGATGGGATGGACGGTAACATTTAACCTATAATATATGAAACAGTAATTTATCTAAGAGTTCTGTGTTATTGAAGTAATATATTTCATGAAGTAATGGGGCAAATCTCTCTCTCATCAAAGGTGTTGTATCAATTATTGTATCAAATATTGTACTATTCTTTCTTCCTTATCGATGTGAAGTCCTTGAATATGATTATGATTATGATGGTTTATGATTTCAACCTGTACTTTTCTGTAATTTGTTTTTTTTTTACTTCTCTGTTATGTACCTGTCTGGATTGAGTTCAATAAAAAAAAAGACAATAAATACAGTTGTGTGGAGAATAGCACAGACTAGTTATCAGGTTTGTGTTTGTTTGGAAGAAGCTGCTAGGACAAAAGACTCTAGTTATTTAAGATCTTAATCCTCATTCTTAGGCTATTCGATTTTCATGGTCTGTTGCTTGCGGGAGATTTGACACCTGAAATGTTCAAGTAAGTTAGATTTATATGTCTGCTTCTTTTCTTCCAGATGCATGTTCCACAACCTGTCGGAAGACCAGGACAAGGTAAGTTTTGACTTTTAGTTTTTTCAAAGTGCTTATTTATTGTACTTTTGTTTTAATTACCAAAATGCAGTACCATGTTGTCCATACATTTTCAGGAATTATGGGACCCCTTCATGAAACAAAAAAGAAAACACATAAAACATACTAAATCCTTGAGAGAACCCCCCTTTAGCTCCCCCTCTTTTCCCAAATGTATTTCCATGTCAAGGTATTCTAGAGAAAGAACTGACCTTCACATTTACAACTCTAAACTGACATGTACTTTTATATCCGGAGTCAGTTTGATGTTGCTAGTTTTGTATGCTGTTATAAGTTGTTTCTCTATTGAGCTGAGCATGTTTTAAGTGCTGCCACTGGACAGCCGTTATACATAAGTATTATATTTGTTATATTTCTGTTATCATTACAGTTTGACCTCTTAATAAATAGTAAGTTGTTAACTGTATCAAGTCTCCACCTACAGTTGTATAGTTTTCCATCTAATATTTATGCAAGATCATCTTCATTCTTCCATTCACTTGGAAACAGACTCTGCTTCTATTTACTTAAATGTTATTTCCCTTGTTTATTCATTTGTATAGTGATGCATGCCATTAAAACATTGCCGCAAAGCACTCCCAGATCACATAATGCTAGCAAAGCTGTGATTGAGCTGGTTAAAGAAGATACAAGTGAGACAAGATAGCTTTTAACTCAGAGTCAAGGTAGATGGTGAAAGGTAGTGTTTATAGGAATCTTTTTGAACTTGGTCGCAACTCTCAAACTACTTCCTAGTCTGAAGCACTAGGAAGACTCTCCCAGGTTGGGCTGAGTCTCCTGGCCTTTGGGCTGGGGGGTGGAGGAGTGTTGCGTAGGAAGTGGGTTTCTGTTGCAGCAAATCCACCCACACACTTTTTGCCAGATATCTGATGCACTTTAACTGAGTGTGCCCGGCATCCCTGCCAATCAGGTTCACTGGGCCTGCCTGTGTTCACTTCATTAAACTGTACCATTGTTACCACAATTGGCATAACTCTGGCTTACCTGTAAGTCCCTTGTCAGGGTTACCAATGGTAGCCAGAAAAAGGCCTCTGAGGGCTGCTGCATGTATTATGCTACCCCCAGAGACCTCTTACCACAAACGTGCACCACTGCCATTGAAGCCTGCGTGTTTTGTCGCAGGTAAAAGTGACGAGTCAAAATGGCACACATCCCTGTGTGACATGCCTACCCAGCACTGAATGAGGCATAGGTGGCTAACCCTTGAGACCGATTCCACTATACCTTGCAAGGACCTATCTGCATAAGCAGACAGGCCCCTATAATATATAAGGCCATTCTTAGATAATGTAATTTCACAGTAAAGCCATTACCATACCGAGTATATGGTCTAGAAAGTGGCCATTCCAAGTTTCCTAGCATCATAATGGCTTTACGAAAACCTAGGATGTTTGGTATCAAACATTTTAGAAAAAATAAACCTGCACATATTCCAGTGTCATATTTATTATTCCATGCAGTCAGGGTCCCTTCTAGAGGGAAACCCTGAACCAAGCCAACCAATGGTCGATTCCTGACTGGTGAACGCCAGCCACCCACCACAAGACACGTTTCTGGACCCCTAGGGTGGGAGCCTTCGCTCCCTGGGCCTAGAATCAAAGCCTTTCCTTGGCGGAGGAGTTCACACCTCCCCCAGGTCAGAAGAGCCATCTGTGGCAGGGGAGCATCAGAGTCCTATCCTCCTTTGCAGCGTGACCTCCAGCCTCTCCTGCTACAGGAACAGGCCCCCCTCCTGTTTCTCCCTCTTTTTGGGCAGGAAGGCAGGCGCGACAAATTAGAACAGCCCAGAAGGTATGCCTACCTCTACCAACCCCACACCTCAGATGAGCGAAGGCAAGTTGAAGCACACTCTTCAGTCCCCGCCATCTGGCAGATGGCAGGCACTCTCCAATCACGGTTAGGGATTTTGGCCACCCCCATACTTGGGGTGGGCACAACAAAGGTGTCGTCACCCTAAGGTCAGTAGCCCATTAGCTGCTGACCTTGAGACCCCTAAAACGCCCCCGAAATACAGTATTTAGACAGCAGCCCTGAACCCAGAAAGCAGATTCCTGCAACCCACGGAGAGGAAGGACGGAAGAAGTTGCACAGCAGAGGAGACTGTAGAGAAGACCTGACTTGGCCCCAGTCCTACCAGCCCGTCTCCAGTTTCCAGAGATCGTGCGCCAAAAGTTGACTTGTCCTACAGCCAGCTACCTCCAAAACCCCTGGAAGGACTGACTGCCTTAAACAAAGACCAGATCTCCTGCGAACAGGAGTTGTGTTCAAAAGAAACTCCAAAGAAAGATTCTGAGCCTACTCAGGACGAAAAAACTTGATGCATGGAACTACAACTGCACCCATCCCCGAGCCCTTTATCTTCCTGCCCAGCTGTTTGTTCCTCATTAAAGACTTCCTGTACCAAGATGCCACCCAAAATCCAAAACCAGCAACCTCCATAGGACTGTTTTGAGCTCCCGACACCTCCTAAGCACCCTGCACCCGGCCGCCCCTGCATCGCTGGTGGTTTGGACTTGGTGCTGACATGAGACCCCTTTGACCTCGAACCCCTTTGCCCTCACCATCACCTTTTGAGCTTGGCTCCCAAGACTGAGTAGCTTGCCCGTGAGCAGCCCCCTCCGAGTTGCACCTGGCTGCCCTGGTGCCTCTGGTGGTGCACTTTCAGTGCCAACCTGAACCTATGGGCCCTAAGGATCCAAAGGGACCGCCATCCAGATCATCGCCAACAAATCTGTTCCTACTGCCAGCTGTGCCCCTTGATCCCTCTACAGGCGCCAAACCCTATGCCATCTATGGTACCAAGACATGTCAACCCAGCAGGTCACCAGAGGAGGAGGCGATAATCCTTTCGAGTTGGAAGCTCATCCACTGCGACCAACATCATGGTTACAACCATCTCCTCCCCTCACCTACTTTGATTTCAAGAGGCTTCCATAACACTGACCTCCCTGACCCCAATTATTATAACCGCCATATCTATGATGATGAAAATCTATGTTCGTGGCATATGAGCTGTAGATCATATGCTGTGCATAGATCACCATCTATTGTTGGGTCCTGGTGTTTACACTTTTTTTTTCCAAAGAAGTCTTTCCAGTCACGAGGTAGGTTACTCCTCCTTTCGTTGATAGTGCGCATGGGCATCGACTCCATACTTAGGGTGTTTTTGCCGCCATCGGGTTCAGATGTATATCAGCGCGTTTCTTGTCGATACCGTTTCCTTCAGGTTTCCCTAGGCGTGCAAGATATTCACCCTAAACAGTATTGTTTTCTATCGCGTCTCCCTTTCTATTGCGTATCGTAATTACTTTAAGTAATCTGACAGTCTCAACCGCTGATTTTAAAACTTGCATCTTCATTGAAATTCTTCAGCCAGGACAGATGTCACAGAAGCCTCTCCTGCCATTCAGTGAGGCTCTTACCGACACACTGTTGGGCACCTGGGCAAAGCCAGGATCTTGCCCACCGGTAAATCAAAAAATAACAATGAGACCCAGACCTGCTCCAGGATACCTTGCATTCCACCTACCAGCACCATATGCCCTAAAACCTGTTGGGTTAGGCGTCGTCAAGCAGGTTAAACTTCAATCTGTTTCAAACCACCTTGCCAAACAGATTTGAAACGTATGGAAACTTTTGTAAAACGCATATTCTCCTCCAGTAAACTTGCCCTAAGCTCAGTGAACTTTAATGCAGTGTTGCAGTAGGTTGCAACACTGGGCACCTCGCTAGCCCCAACATGCGCATCTCTCATCTGTCCCCGCCGCCAGCGCCTGGATACGCCAGTTGGGGGTTGCCACGCGCTTTACAAACTACATAATAATAAGCAAATACAGTACATTGAAATGAATAGGCTTTTCCAGTAAATTACAGGTAAGTTACTTTTTACGATACTTTTCTAACTCGGTGCTAGATACCTAGATTCAGCACTGGGACATTTCCTGTAAATAGGTGAGTAATTACGTATCTTAAAGAGACACGTTAGTGATAGATTCCTTACCTTAGAATATCCCCAGGCGTCAGACTGGATCCGGAAACTTTTGTGTAGCAATAACCCTGCGCGTCGGTAGGCGTCGTCCGCAGCTCCGCGTCCGTCGCTTGCGCCGGAATGATGTCGTCGGGGTACTTAGTGCCGCCCTCACGCGCTGACGTCAGTTCTTCTCCGGAGAAGCTCTACCCCTTAGTCACTTTTTGACTAAACTTTTTTGATCTTTTGATCTGTTTTTTCTCGAGTCGTTCTACTCCTACGGTGTCGGTAGGGGTGCCCGGGTTCAAACCCTGCTCCAAGTGTAGCAGATTGATGTCGGTTACCGACCCCCATCGCCGGTGTCTTCAATGTCTTGGCCTCGACCGAACCTGCTCCTACTGCCGGGCCCTGACGTCCAAGGCTAGGCGGGAGCGGTCCCGCAAGCGGCTTGAGCTCCGGCAGTCGTCCCGTGGCGTTCGAGGTCCCGGTCCCACAGGAGGTCGAGGGACCGGTCGCGGGGTCGGAGCCCTCGTAGCTCTGAGAGTCTGCATCGATCTTCGGGATCAAGATCCTCAGGTAAGAGGAATGAGAGGTCGGAAAGGCGTCATCGCTCTTCCGACCTACCCCGACGCTCGGCCGGGGTTCGGGTGACACCACCCACGCGGCTCCGACGGAGTCGCGGGCGCCACATCCTGCCCCACACCTTCCAGTCCCTGGGCACGATGCAACGCCTGAGGAGGTCGAGCGGTACCTCATGGCCATGAGGTCCCTCCCTCTTCCGCCGGGTTCCGCGGCGCCTTCTGGCCCAGCGGTCCCGGCTGGGGGGCCTAGCGTGTCGGGTGCTTCGGCTCCGACGCCGCCGGGTGCTGCGTGTGAGAAGTTTGCCTGATATGCAGTGCTCACTATTCTAGTGATCGCTATGTATCAGTCCAAACGACCCTTATTGATGATTGGTTGTAAGTCAACCTTATAGACCAGCTATCCTAGTAGCATGGACAAGAGCAGTCTTTAGGCTAAACTCTAGAGGGCGTGTTAAGCCAGCTGTTATACCATCACATATACCCCTTGAACACCAAGTGAAAGGACACCACACAAGTTGTTATGAAAATAAAAGGATATTTATTTATAACACAACAGCCCTGGACTCTTTATGACGACAGGGCGCTAAGCACAATACAAAACTCTTAAAGAAATACTGTAAGTCACACAATTTACGCAAATGCCCGAGGGGCACGAAAAACCATATACTACAAAAGTGGAATGCGAAATTACTAGCAGGTAAATACTATTCTCAGAGACTTTGGAATCGCTAGGCCTACAGTGCTGAACCCTTGGATTAGAAGCAGGAGGTCTAGGAACGCCGTGTGCAGAGTGGGAACTCTCACGCGTAATGCAGGACAAAGTCTATGGACACTAGTAAATGCAAAAGTTAGTGTTCTCGGGCGAACCCGACTAGGTAGGTCAAAAACGAAAGTGGATCTAGACACTTAGAGAGTTGGTCTACGCTGGAGCACCGGGGTACTCGGTTTACCTAGCCCAGGGGCTGCGGCTGCATAGGGTTCAAGTGTCGTCAGGAATCCTCGTTGACGAACCAGGAGCCTGAAGTGGAAGTTGCTGGCAGGCGACCAGTGAAGATCTTCCGGGCTGATCCAAGGACTAGATCAGCTGAAGAAGAGTACCTGTAAGCAGAGGGGACCAAGTTCTGAATCACTAGCCAGTGATTAGGTGGGCACCAAGATGGCACCGGACGAGGTCACTCAGCCAGGTGAAGAGGTGACACTGGATTCTGCTGCTGCACGGACCAGGGGCGCTGATGTTGACCAGGCTGGAGGTCTGCGAGCTGTCCCACGTCGGATGTCTGCTGCTGGCGATGCTGGATCCGGTGAAGGAGGCAACAAGCCTTGGCTATGGCAAGCCCACGTGGCGACACAAAATGGCGTCTTGGGTGGACCATGAGGGTCCGAGGAAGGTCTCCTTCAGGAGGAGCCTAGGGCCAGTCTAGAGGTGAAGTATACGTAGGACGTCGTCAAGAGGGTCACTAGCCAACGGGCAAGTGACCGGACAACGTGGCAAGCGACACAGAAGCAAAAGGGCCCCACGCAGATCTGGTGGATGCTGGGGGGCTGGTCTTCGGTGCTCGTGCTGCTTGGGGTTGGGGCTTCTCTTACCCCAATGCACCCACTCGAGGGTCCCTCAGCGGTCGTGCTGGGTCAGTGTCGTGCTGGTTCTGATGGTCGCCGGGTCCACTGGTCTCGTCGCACCCACGGTTCTCAGCTGTGCTGTAGAGGCAGGTAGAGGTCAGACAGGGCAGGGAGTCCGGGTCTCGTCGTGCTGGTCGGTCTGGTTCCGGAGGAAGGACGTCTTAGCAAACCGCAAGATACTTAGTTGGTACCTGCTGCTGCAGGGTGACTACTCCTTAGTCACAAGGGAGAAATCTTAGGAAGAAGTCTTGAGTTCCTTTCGTAGAAAGTAGTTTCAGGATTCAAAGATGATCTAATTTGGAAGGGTCCCCGCTCCCACCTTTATTCTAAAGAAAGGGGCTGGTACGGGACTAGGTCCTGCCCATGGGTGGGACCAAGAAGGGGGGTGGTTACACCCCTCTCCCATGCCGGACTTTCCCCAGCTCAGGGGCTGGTGTGCCCCTGGAACTGGTTCAAACTGGCAGATGCACAGTGAGCACCGGGGTGCCACTTGCAGTCACCTTCCTATTCAGCCCTGCCTACCTAGGATACACAAAACCCTGTCTGGGATGGTGCTAGCACCGCCCCTGACAGGAAACCCTTTGTCCAAGCTCTCCTCGCTGGAAGGACTCCCAGCAGCAGGAGGTCAGACTTGTGTCTGTGGTGGCAGCATCCATTTTGTGATGCTGAGGCTCGAGTTAACTTTAACCGGGGTTCACAGTTACATACATGTCGTGTCCCTCCAGAAGGGTGGAATGCTAACCCCATCGCCAGAATTGGCGAGGGGTTAGTATTCCAATTCGTATGACACCTTACTCGACATGTTTTGATAAAGCAATACCAAAGATAGCAAATAACCGCGAGGATTATAATGCACTTAAGAGTATATGGTACGCGTTATCATGGAACAGCTATTAGGACTTGGTTCCGCAAGCTGCAGACGGGCTCAGCTCATGCCAGAGCACCATCTCACATAATTCCAAGCACTCTGCCTTCAGGATTGTTAAGGCCTGCCATAGGAGTGACTGATAGGAATACATGTGTCCATTTTAGGGTTAGATATAGGTATACTATATCTACAGCAAAGGGTGATTACACCACTTTGCCCCAGCTGTCGTGCAGCCAGTTGTGTCAGATTTAGATGGCCAGCCAGGGGTGGCATAATACATGCTGCAGCCCCTGGTAGGCCCTGGGTACACCTATGCCCTGAGTTACAGGGTCTGATAAGGTGGCCCAGTACCAATTGGTAAATGCACCTAAGGTACACGTGTCAATTTAGTGAGAGAACAGCTAGGCTGTGGGTCTGATTAGCAGGTCCACAGCCAGGGAAGTCGTAAACCAGTGAAGCAAAAAGCAAAAATCTGGGGTGATCATAGGATTGCAGACCCTACTCTCCTACACTGCGGCCCTGCCGCCGCCGGCGACTTCGGTCACTGCGCCGCAGGCCCCCACTGGGTCCGCTTCTGGATCCGGGTCGACCTAACGACCTCACCGACGCCGGCCCCTAGGGTGTCACCCCCGGCGACGCCGTCCCCAATCCTACCCTTGATTCAGTTCCGGAGCGGCGCTGCTCTCGACGTCGTTTGGAGATTTTTATTTCCACAAACCGGCCCCATCCTTTGAACCTGAATTTCAGGTGATTGGTGACGAGGGAGATTGGGAAGGGTCTGTGGACCCTCTGGCACAGGAGTGCCAGTCTCAACAGGACTGGACATGTGAGCTTGGGGATGCCAGTGGACTGGACACTTCGCCAGACACTGGTTTTGTCTCCCCTCGAACCGTGGCTACGGAGGCGGGGGCAGCCTACAGTGTAGTGTTGACGCGGGCGGCCAAGGCCTTGAGCCTGGAGCTACCCGTCGCGGCCGTGAGGACTAACCTCCTCACTGAGGTCCCTAAACCGCAGTCAAGCTCGGCTGAGCCTCTGCTGCTGTTTAATGAGGCCTTGTGTGACGTTCTTTTGGGCACCTGGTACAGGTCCGCCTGTGGATAGGAAAGTGGCCAGGCGCTACCGCCCGGCTCCGGGCGACCCTTGCTTCTTGTCCACCAACCCCACCCCCGAGAGCCTGGTTATCCAGGCCTCCACTTCCCAGACCGTATTCCCGACTGCTCCGCCCGATCGGGAATCCAAGACGTATGAACAGTTCGGAAAGAAGGTGATCTGAAAGAGACACGTTAGTGATAGATTCCTTACCTTAGAATATCCCCAGGCGTCAGACTGGATCCGGAAACTTTTGCGTAGCAGTACCCTTGTGCGTCGGTAGGCGTTGTCTGCGGCTCCGCGTTCGGCGTCGTAAGCGCCGTGATGACGTCGTCGGAGTACTTAGACGCGTGCTGACGTCAGTTCTTTTTTCCGCGCCAGCCAGCGCAGATCTGGAAAAAGCAGTAACCCAGTCAATGTTTGACTAACTTTTTGGAGATCATTTTTCATCCTTTTCGAAGTCTTGCGACTCTGATCGGTGCCGTAGGGATGCCTGGATTCAAGCATTGTGACGAGTGCGACCGCACCATGTCGGTCACGGATCCTCACCGCCTGTGCCTGACGTGTCTAGGCGTCAACCACGACGACGAGGCCTGCCCCGACTGTCGGGCCCTTTCGAGGACGGCGAGGCGGGAGCGGTCCCGCAGGTGGCTCGAACTCCGGCAGTCGGCCCCGCGCCGCGTGAGGTCCCGGTCCCACGGGAGGTCGAGGGACAGGTCGCAGGGACGGAGCCGTCACAGCTCCGGGAGTCGGCACCACTCCTCCGGGTCCAAGTCGTCAGGTAAGAAACACAAGAAGTCGAAGAGGCATCATCGCTCTTCTGACTCCCCCCGACGCTCGCGCGATGCGGCCGGGGGTTCGGGTGACACCGCCCACGCGGCTCCTCGGGAGTCGCTGGCGTCGCGTCCGGCCCCATACTCTTCGGTCCCTGGGCTGAACGTGACGCCGGAGGAGATTGAGCGCTTCCTCATGGCCATGAGGTCCCTTTCTCCTCCAACGGGCTCCGCGTCGCCTTCGGGCCCAGCGGACCCGTCTGGAGGCCCTAGTGGGTCAGGGGCTTCGGCCCTGACTCCGCCGGCGCCTTCAGGCCCGGCGCCACAGGGCCCCACAATCCCGACACCGCCGGTGCCCTCAGGCCTGGCGCCACAGGGTACAGCGGGACGCCGCTAGACCTTCCTCGGGCTCTGGATCGTCACCGGTGGACCTTACGACCCCCCCCCCCTCGGCGTCGGTCCGCCCGGTGTCACCCCCGGCGCCGTCCTCGGGCGGCGCCGTCCCCGATGCCTCCTTTGTTTCGGTTCCGACGTCGGGGCGCACCCGACGCCGTTTGGAGATTTTTACTTCTATGAACCGACCTCATTCAATTACGACCCTGAATCTCAGGAGATGGGTGATGAGGAGGCTTGGGAGGGGTCTGAGGACCCTCTGACCAAGGAGTGTCAGTCTCATGAGGACTGGGCTGGAGACCTGGTTTTGTCTCTCCTCCTACCGTGGCTTCGGAGGAGGGGGCTACCTATAGTGTGGTGTTGACGAGGGCTGCCAAGGCCTTGGGCCTTAAGCTCCCCGTCGCGGCCGTGAGGACTAACCTCCTCACAGAGGTCCTTAAACCGCAGTCATGCTCGGCTGAGCCTCTGCTGCTGCCCTTTAATGAGGCCTTGACCGACGTTCTTTTGGGCACTTGCTCCAGGCCCGCTATGGGTTCGCCCGTAGATAGGAACGTGGCCAGACGCCACCGCCCGGCTCCGGGCGACCCATGTTTCCTGTCCACCCATCCCACCCCCGAGAGTCTGGTCATCCAGGCCTCCAATTCCCAGACCGCATTCCCGTCGGCTCCGCCCGACAGTGAATCCAAGAGGTATGAGAATTATGGTAAAAAGATATTCTCCTCCCTTAGTTTGGGACTGCGGTCTTCAAACACCGCATGCCTCTTGGGCCGCTACACCCACTCTCTGTGGGAGACGGTGGCGGAGGTGCTGCCAGAGTGCCCTTTGGAGGTACGGGCCAAACTCGGCCAAGCCCTTGTGGAGGGCCGAGATGCAGCCAAATATACGATCAGGTGTGGGCTGGATACCACCGACTCGCTAGGCAGAGCGATGGCTACGACGGTGGCGTTGAGACGCCACGCCTGGCTGAGATCCGCCAATTTTTCGGCAGATGTCCAGAACACTCTGATGGACATGCCGTTCGATGGCCGTCGCCTCTTTGGCGACAAAGCGGACCACCTACTTGAGCGCAGTTTACCGTGCTCCCCTTCGGCCTTACCAGCGCCCAACGGGTGTTCACGAAGGTGATGGCGCTGGTCGCAGCTCTTCTCCAGTATTAGGGTGTCTTTCATAGATTCACATGCCTGAATCGTTCCCCGTCGTCGGAGTGGGAGTCCCACGGTACATAAAAAAGCAATAATATGTAATAATATCCTTGAAAAAACTTGGTAATAACCAACCAGGAAGTAAAGTAGCCCAAGCTACATGAGTAAAAACTTCCACACTCATGACTATCCTAGTCATTTTGTATAGACCAAACTACAGCCAATCAAGTGACAGCACCCACCAGAATGTTCTCCCCAGAGGCTCAGGCTCTCAGATTTTCTCGCACAGGAGTAAAGCTAAAAACTTCCTCGCCAAGAGCCTCTGAGGGGAGGTGGGCGGGTTGCATGTGAATCTATGAAAGACACCAATCCTGGAGAACTACAGATTACAGGTAAGTAACTATTGTTCTTCTCCAGTATTAGGGTGTCTTTCATAGATTCACATGCCTGAATCAGAATAGATAGCAGTAACGAAATAATGCTTGGAAGACACCATTTGTAACATAGTTTGTACATAGCAAGTATATACATTTACATAATAAAATGCCAACAATAATAAATCCAAAAAATCCGCTTTGGGGGCATGTGTTTGTTTAAGCGGATTATTTGGATTTATTATTGTCCTTATACTACAATTGATTCACAATTATTCAAGACTTCTGCCTGTTTTTATTGTCACTATCTCCTACCTGCACTATCCTCACCTTATCACTCCTCCCGTACTCCCAGGGGCACTGTTCAACCTCTATAAAATGAATAATGTTGGATACTATATCCTTGTTTCATCTACATTGTGATTAAAACATTGTAGACTCATTAGGTGTTTTATTATCTTTATTTAATTTTGTCAAAATGTATGTATCTTTCCATAGGCAATAGACAGTTGATCGGATTTGCGAATGTCAGAGGTCCTTTGTAAATCAAATTTTTAAACATCTTCTGATGTCAAGAGCATGTAATGCCCTCTCCGCAGGCAATTGCTGATTAGGATAAAACATTTTTAAGATGACTCGTTCGTTCAAGTGATGGCTTCTTTGGCCGTTCCGTTCTCCATGACTTTCTGATGTGATTATTCGTTCGCAGACCCACCACCGGGGTAGGTATTGCTGGGGTATCTATTCTAAGGTAAGGAATCTATCACTAACGTGTCTCTGTCAGATGCACAAGTTACTACTTGTGTAACAATAATAGATGATAAATGATAGGTTCGAGGCATGTGGGCTGCTGAATTCCTAACTGTGCATAGATCACCGCCTAGTGTTGGGTCCGGATGATTGCACATTGTTGTCCTGGAAGAGTCTTCGAAGTGTCACGAGATAGGTGGCTCCTCCCCTGGACTACAGTGCGCATGGGCATCGACTCCATCCCCAGATTGTTTTTTTCCGCCATTGGGTTCGGATGTCTTTGGTTCCCTCTTGTCGGAATCGATAAAGAAATAGTAAACTTTCCTCGAGACCAAAAGGTCTTTAGTCTTGCGTCGGTATGGTCTTGCGTTCGGCTTAACAACTTTCCTTGGCTCCGAGCCGAGCTCTGTACTTCCGCGTGCTTTTGGCGTGGAAGGCCTTGTCGATGCTCCAGACTCATCGACCATCCATCATGGGCCGTAGTCCATTCAAGAGATGTCCGGGTGTTACTCGAAGTACCCACACATCGACGTCCACCCGGTGTGCAACAAGTGCCTGTCGCCGGACCACGATGAGGCCAAGTGTATGGCCTGTTCGAGATTCCGGTCCAAGAAGACACTCGAGCTCCGTCGAGCTGCGCGCTTGGAGGCCCAGCAATCTGCTATGGCGCCTACGGACGTTTTTCAATGCTGGGGAGGTCGAGGATGAGGATATCCTGGACGTCTCAGAATCTAACCCCGCGTCGGATGTCGAGGAAGACTACGACGCTGAGGCCGAGGCTTTCGAGAACGATGAAGTCGTCGAGGAGGTAGGAGACGACGACGGGGTCCTAGGGGCCATGGAGGATAGCTCGGACGAGGAGCTTCCTCAGACTGACTCTGGGGCCGTGCCAATCGAGAAGGCCCAGGTCGAGGGATCGCCTTCGGGCCTTACCCAAGACCTTGATGTCAGTTCCTCGGCCCCACCTGCAGGCACGGCCACGAACATTGGTACCGAGTCACTCCCGGTAAAGAAAACGAAAGTGAAACCTACGGTCTCGACGCCAGATGCTGCGCAAGGGCAGATATCGAAACCGAAAGTGCGCATCGCATTGGTCGGCTCGAAGACTTCGGAGGCCTCGGCGCCGAAGATACCTAAGATGGCCGTTGAGTCGAAGGGCCAAGTCAAAATGGCCGAGCCGAAGGCTTCCACGTCGAAGACTAAAGCATCGGCGCCGAAGTCTATCGACACCGGCAAAGGTCGGGTCGACCACAAGAAGACTGTGGACGAATCCAAAAAGTCTCATGCAGAGCCGAAGAAGCGGACCGATGACCCGAAGGCCCTCTCTGCCCCGCCTCCCCACGACAAGGCCAAGGGGCCTGCGCCAAGTGTGTCGACTCCGAAGGTGGCCTTGAAGGACTCCACTTCGAAGCCGTCCTCGAAGGATTCCGTCGAACCGGCACGTCCATCGGTCGCGTTCACGAACAAGGTCACGGAGTCCCTGCAGCGCATAAGGGATTGCATCGCAGCTCCCGAGCCGAAGGACCCCCCGCCTGCAAAGCCTCTTGAGAAACCGGCGAAGGCGTCCACGCCGATCCTTTTTACCTTGCCGCCTAAGACGGCGCCGAAGGCTTTTGCTGCTAAACCAGGGGCCGGCGTGCCCGAGCAGGTATCTTCGACGCCGAAGGCATCGTTGGTGGTCCTTGGCCCGCGACCTCGACAACTTGCTGAAGAGGAGCGTCAGGAACATTTCATCGACGCCGAAACGGGCAGGCTTTCCCTTCTTAAGAGGAAAATCACCCCAGAACCCCAATTGGAGTCTTACAAAATCCCTCTAAAGACGAAAATTGACTCTGTTGGTGTCCCAGCTTTGGTGGAACCCATTTCACCACAAGTTACTGAGGTCTCGCCCACTCACTCCGATGGGGACGATGGTGAGGGCGAAGACGAGGATGAATATAGCTATCCAGTCTACACAGACCCAGAGGATGTGACGGAGCCCTGGTCTGCTGGTGGTGAGCCTGGGGATCCACATTCTGAGCAGGATCCTCAGCTCTTCTCTGCTAAGACTTCACCTACTGAAGACTCTGCTGCTTTCAATGCCCTCATTGAGCGGGCAGCAGCCAATCACAATGTCCAGCTGCATGCTGACCCAGTGGACGTAGATTTCCTTTTTGACACCTTTTCTGTGTCTGAAAAGACTGTAAAAACTCTGCCAATGCTAAAAGGTGTTTTGAAGCACGCTGCTGAGGTCTTCAAAGAACCCACCAGGGCAAGAGTCATCAACCCGAGAATTGACAAAAAGTACAAGGCGGCGCCCACTGATCCAACTTACATTAAAGGACAGTTGCCTCTGGACTCCCAGACTACGGGTGATGCTCCTCCCCCAGGCAAAGAGTACAAGGTCTTTGAGGCTTCGGGGAAGATGGTTGCAGCGCAGGCAGCTAACATCTGGCGCATCTCAAACACACAGTCGCTCCTAGCGCGTTATGACAGGGCGCACTACGATACCCTAGAGACCCTTTTGCAACATCTACCTGATCAATATAAGGAAGGGGCTGAGATGCTAATCCAGGAGGGGAAGCTAATCTCCAACGCTTCCATAAAGTGCGCTCTAGACGCGGCTGATACGGCTGCGCGCGCCATTAACACCAGTGGTATGCTTCTTGAACCAAACAGTCAACCCTGATCACCTGTTTGGCCCGGATGTTGACACCACCCTAGAAAAAATGAAGAAGGACACTGACACTGCAAAATCCATGGGTGCCTTGCAGTCCCAGCAGTTTCGGGGTGGGTCCTTTCGTCGCTCCAATGCCAGAGGCACCTCCAGGGGTCAGCTTTCGCAATCCGCGCAGTTCTACAAAAGCAACACCCAGACTACTTATGCCAACAAGAGTCGTGGTGGCTACCGCGGCAACAGCGCCATGGGCAGAGGACGTGGCAACAACAGCTCCAGGTCCTCTACCGCCAACAAACAGTGACTAAGTGTCACTGCCCCCCGACCACATAACACCGGTCGGGGGGAGACTCCAGCAGTTCCTGCCCGTGTGGAAGTCCATCACCACAGACAGGTGGGTCAGAAAGCTTATCCAATTTGGTTATTGTCTGGAGTTAACATCCACTCCCCCCAACATACCCCCAAGGCACCGTCCTATGTCGGACGAGCACTTGCACTTATTGCAGCAGGAGGTCAATGTCATGCTGCAAAAAGGGGCAATAGAGCTCGTGCCCATGCAGGAAAGAGGCACAGGAGTTTACTCCCTGTACTTCCTGATTCCAAAGAAGGACGGGTCCCTCAGGCCCATCCTGGATCTCAGGCCCCTCAACTTCTACATCCTGTCGGAGCATTTCCACATGCTAACACTGCAGCAGGTGCTCCCGCTGCTCCAACAGGGGGACTTTCTTGCAACTTCAGATTTGAAGGATGCGTACTTTCACATTCCACTGCATCCTTCACACAGAAAATACCTCATGTTCACCATCCAAAACCAGCACTACCAGTTCAGGGTTTTGCCTTATGGGGTCACCACGGCACCCAGGGTGTTAACCAAGTGCCTGGCGACGGTGGCGGCACATCTGAGACGGCAGCCACACCATTCACCTCCTGCACGATCTGGGATTCTCACTGAATTACCCAAAATCCCACCTCCAGCCCGCCCACATACGGCAGTATCTGGGGGTGACCATAGACACTCTGGCGGCCACAGCACAGCCGAATTCAGTGAGAGTCAGCAGCATTCAAACGCTGATCCAAAAATTCAGACCTCAACACTCGCTTCCAGCAAGAGTGTTCATGCAGTTGATAGGCTTGATGGCCTCCTGCATCTCCATTGTCCCGCATGCGAGACTACATATGCGTCCGCTTCAGGAGTGCTTAGCACGTCAGTGGACTCAGGCTCACAACCAGTTGAAAGACCTAGTGTTGGTGAGCGGTCGGACATACAACTCTCTGCATTGGTGGAATCCACGAAACCTTTGCAAGGGCCGACCGTTCCAGGAGCCTGTGCCGCAGATTATCCTGACGGACGCTTCTCTCCAGGGATGGGGAGCGCATGTACTCCAATACACTGTGCAGGGACTATGGACGCAACAGCAAGGGAAGATGCACGTCAATGTTCTGGAACTGATGGCTATCTTCATGGCACTGAAAGCATTCAAGGTACATCTGTGCAATAAGGTCGTGTTGATCCGGACGGACAACATGACGGCAATGTACTACTTCAAAAGCAGGGAGGAACACACACTCCGCAGCTGTCTCATCTGGCTCAGAGCATGTGGAAGTGGGCCATTCAGAGGAACATCTTCCTCATGGCAGAGCATCTCCCGGACAAGGACAATCAGATGGCGGACCTGCTCAGCAGTCACAGCCACCAGATGCACGAGTGGGAGATACATCCATCAGTACTCCAGCCGTACTTCCAAAGGTGGGGTCATCCAGAGATAGACCTGTTCGCCACAAG
The DNA here is from genome assembly GCF_964263255.1 of Lissotriton vulgaris. Classification (NCBI taxonomy): domain Eukaryota; kingdom Metazoa; phylum Chordata; class Amphibia; order Caudata; family Salamandridae; genus Lissotriton; species Lissotriton vulgaris. Next base: position 146,230,562 of record NC_141697.1, on the reverse strand, counting down.
GGAGAACGCAAAATGCCAAAGCTTCGCCGCCAGGTTCCCACACCCACAGTCGCAGGCCAATGCGATATGGATGAACTGGTCAAGCAGATTTGCGTACGCTTTTCCCCCAGCACCCATGATACTGCTGGTGGCACGCAAGCTCAGGCAGCACTCGATGACTCTCATCCTGGTTGCTCCAACGTGGGCTCGCCAACCATGGTACACCACGTTTCTAGAACTGTCCGTGGTGCCGCATCAGAGGCTACACCTCACACCCAGATCCACAACAGCTCAACCTGGCGATCTGGCTCCTGAAGTCCTAGAATTTGGCTACCTGCACTTACCTGCCGACTGTATGGACATCATTCGGGAGGGTGCACAGACAAAATATCGTTTCCAAAATATCGAATGGACAAAATATCGAGTTAAAAATATCGATAATAATAAAATATCGATAACAAAAATATCGTTGGTCAAAATATCGATTAAAATAATGATAAAAAAATATCGAGTACAAAAATATCGACAAAATATATATAAATAGTCAAAGTAAAAAATTTCAATAATATGTAGAAAAAAGGTTAAAAAAATAAAAAAAATTGTATTAATAGTAATATAAATTGTAGTTAATGTTTAGGAGCGGGATGTTGGGTTAATAGGGGATAAGGGTGGGGAGTAATTTAATAATAATTGATTCATTAATATATGTTTGTAAATATTTTTAATTAATAATTAATTGGTAATTAATTAATATTAATTATTTAATTAATTAATATAATTTTGTACATAATTAAAATTAGTAATTAATTGGTAATTAAATAATATTAATTAGTTAATTACATTAGAGTAATTTATTTATATATATAATTTTTAGTTATTGTTAATTAATTATTTGTGAAAAAATAATATTAATTATTAAATTAAATTAATTACAGCTAATGTGCTAATATATTTACTTTATTGTTATTGTTAATTAATAATTAATTGGTAATTAAATAATATTAATTAATTTTGGGTAAAGGGGTATTTTTAGGGTTCAGGGTCAGTTTTCAGTTTTTGGGTAAAGGGGTATTTTTAGGGTTCAGGGTCAGTTTTCAGTTTTTGGGTAAAGAGGTATTTTTAGGGTTCAGGGTCAGTTTTCAGTTTTTGGGTAAAGGGGTATTTTTAGGGTTCAGGGTCAGTTTTCTGTTTTTGGGTAAAGGGGTATTTTTAGGGTTCAGGGTCAGTTTTCAGTTTTTGGGTAAAGGGGTATTTTTAGCGTTCAGGGGCAGTTTTCAGTTTTTGGGTTAAGGGGTATTTTCAGGGTTCAGGGTCAGTTTTCAGTTTTTGGGTAAAGGGGTATTTTTAGAGTTCAGGGTCAGTTTTTAGTTTTTGGGTAAAGGGGTATTTTTAGGGTTAAGGGTCAGTTTTCAGTTTTTGGGTAAAGGGGTATTTTTAGGGTTCAGGGTCAGTTTTGGGTTTTTGGGTAAAGGGGTATTTTTAGGGTTCAGGGTCACTTTTCAGTATATTATTTAATTATAGTATGTTACTATATATATATGTTTTAACAAATAAGATTGTAATTTTTTTTTTAATTATTTTCATTTAATATTTAATTATTATAAGTTAATGTAAGCATTTTTAAGTATATTTTAGTAATTACATTTTAATATTAATTTAATTTAACACTGTTTTTAATAAAGTCGTTATCCAGTATTGGGGTATCTTTCATAGATTCACATGCCTGAATCATTCCCCGTCGTCGAGGCGGGAGTCCCACGGTAAATTATATATATATAGCAGTGCCTAAAAAACATTAGTAGTAGGCTAAAAAAGGATATAGGCCCAACTAGGCCCAAAACTTAGCAGCCTATCTACCTCATTATGTAAAAAGAACTGAAAATGTAGCCTCAGCCAATCAGCTAACCTCACCCTCTAGAACCTTCCCAGCCCAGGCAGTTCTCCTCAGATTTTCACCGCACTTCGTGTGTAAGGGAGTCTCCCTAGTGCCTACTCAGTTTTTCTTCAGAAATTTCTTCAATTCTTTCAAGATGTCGGAAAAGAAGGCTTTATTCAAGGCCTGTGCTTCATGCTTCAAGAAGAGAGTTCATGTGGACGACGAGCACTCGGACTGTATTTATTGTTTGCATCCTTCACATGTTGTGAAGGATTGCAGGATATGTCGAACCTTCCCTCCTAAGACCAAAAGGGATAGAGAGGCGAGAGTTCTTTTGTGGTTGAAGTCGTCTGTCAGAGATGACGAGGACAGAGCCTCTACTTCAAGTAAGAGAGCCAGTTCCAAAGAGAGGTGTTCCCCTGAGAGATTGAAAAAACCTAAGTTCTCTCATAAACCCTCTGAATCCACAAGGAGTGCTGCGTCAACAGAGTCTTCTACTGTGAGTACAGTCCGCACTAAAGCTGTCACTTTAGTGTCTTCTCTCACTGTTACCACTTATTCTACGTCTTCTACTTCTTCAAATACTGTTACCACCTCAGCAATTACTTCTCCTGTGATGTCCGTCATGGCTTCTTCTTCTGAGACAAGATCGTCAAAGAAAAGCGCGTCGTCGACGAGTCTACCGTCGACGACCAAATCACCATCTTTGAAGCGTTCGTCATCGCTTCCGTCGACGCTCTCGTCGACGGCTCCCCCGTCGACGAAGACTTCCACTATCCAGTCGACGAAGATCCCGTCGACGAAGACCCCGTCGACGGAGGGCCCGTCGACGAAGGGCCCGTCGACGAAGGGCCCGTCGACGAAAGGCTCGTCGACGAAGACCCCGTCGACGACAGGCCCGTCGACGACAAACACGTTGACGAAGGTTACAGCTCCGTCGACGACTAGCTCGACGACGAGGAGTCCGTCGACGGATCCGTCTACTAGGACGCCTTCCAAGAAGTCTTCATCCATGATTACAATACCTGTGACGATACCGTCGACGACAATATCTGCAACTCACACATCTGTCTCACTTTTGCCATCGACAGCAGCGCTGGCATCTTTGAATGTGCCGTCTACGCATTTATTGCCCACATCTCCGGTTAGGGTGCAATATACCCATTTTCAGATGAAATCTTTTCAGAGACAGAGTTACTCTCATTTGTCTCCCCTCTTGCCTTCGCATATCTTGGAAAATTACGTTTAGGCAGATTCGGATAATGAAGAGGATGATGATGATGATCCTTTTGGAGTGGCCCATCACCCTTCCCAGTTGCACATAAAATATCAAGAGGATGAGGATGATGATGAGGTTCATTACTATCAGGAAAATTTAGCTACTCCTTATCATCAGGAGCAACAACACACAGAAGACACGACTCATCTTCCGTCTGTTCTAGTACAGGATTTGCAGGCCATGCTGGCCGATTATCGTCAGAGGTTTCCACCAACTCTGCCTACTCCAAATACTGTGCCAGAGGACATGCCAGTAAATCCACCGCCACATCCTTCACACTCTCCAAGGCAGGATGTTGACCCCGGGACTGGAGGTCAGGATGTTGACATCTCATCTCCAGATGAGGATGAAAGGGAGGATGGGGAACTTCCGGATTCCACGCCTACGGAACCATGGAATGATTACGTCATTCCTATGCCCTCTCCTAATCTGCCAAAACCTTCAGATTCTCCGCCAGAAGACATAGGAGGTTTTCATAACATCATGCACCGGGCAGCTGCTCGATTTGCAATCACAGTATCGGTTGAACAAACCGACTGTTTTCTTCATGATTTCAAAGAAGGGTATAGAAGGGTGTCCAGATCTATCCCTATCATTGACTATATCTGGAAAGAAGGGATTGATATTATGAAGACGCCAGCTTCCATCCCGGCGGTTCTTCCAAGAGTCGACAAGAAGTACCGAGCACTACCGGACACTCCTTCATGTTTGATTGGTCATCCGCGTCCTGACTCAGTGATTTCACAAGCGGCTCAACAACGATCCAAAAATCCGGTTGCACCACTTTCAACGCCTCCAGACAAAGAGGGCAGGAGATTGGATGCAATTGGGAAGAAGTTCTCGGCTAATGCCGCTGCTACTGTCAAGATTGCTAATTCTTTGGCAATTTTAGCACGGTACGACAGACAAATGTGGTCAGATCTGTCGGAGTTCATCAATTTGGTTCCCGATGACCGTGTTGAAGAGGTCAGGAAGGTTGTCTTGGAAGGCGAGCGGGCAGCTTCTGAGATTATCGATTGCGCCCTCGATGTATCTAATACAGCCTTTAGACAATTGGCCGGAGCGGCAGTTCTCAGACGGCAAGGATGGCTCAAGGCGACTTCTTTCAGACCTGAGGTCCAGACCAAAATACTGGACATGGCCTATAATGGCGAGTTATTGTTTGGCAAGCACATAGATGAAGCATTGCTTGCGATAAAAACGGATACTGATACGGCCAAATCGCTTGGTGCACTACAGTATAAGCGAGGTTTTTTCAGAGGAGCAAGAGGCCGTGGGTTTTCATCAAGAGGACATTATCAAAATCAACAAAACCGCCAGTATCAACCTCAAAATAAGCCGTACTACCAGCAGTCCTATCGGCAGTCATCGTCAGCGGGTTTCTCTCGTCAAGGAGGGAAACGACGTTCTAACTACCAGGGACGTGATTCAAATAAACGCCAGTGAGTTTTGCCGGACACCATCCTCCCTTCCCTCCCTCCCCGTGGGCGCCAAGATTTCCGCCTTTTATCACCAGTGGCGGAAGATAACTTCAGATCAGTGGGTTCTGGACATAGTCAAACACGGACACACTCTGGAGTTCTTGCAGAAACCTCCAACATTACCGCCCAGGGGTCCCTCCCCTCCTCGTCTTCATTTGTTATACATGGAAGCCATGAAAATGCTGCACAAAAATGCAATAGAGAAAGTCCCAACATCCCAGAAAAATCAGGGGTTTTATTCTCGCTTCTTCCTTGCGGAAAAGGTTTCAGGAGAGTGGCGTCCAATTCTGGATCTACGAAACTTAAACAAATATCTGAAAAAGCAGAGTTTCCGCATGGTGACACTCACGGATGTCCTCAATTGCCTCATGGAGGGATATTTCATGGCTTCCCTGGATATGGAAGACTCTTACTTCCACATTCCAATTCATCCAAACCACCGCAAGTATCTGAGATTCACAGTGGCTGGTGTCCATTTTCAATTCAAGGTGCTCCCTTTCGGCCTGAAGTCTGCACCAAGAATCTTTACCAAGACTCTAGTCCCAGTTGCAGCTGCGTTGAGGTCACAGGGAATCCAAGTGTTCCCGTACCTCGACGATTGGTTAATAAAGAGTCTGACGAGAACTTCAACAAGGCAATCGGTCAAGAGTGCTCTGTCAATGTTCTCGAATCTGGGTTTGACCCTCAACGCCAAAAAATCTCAACTTCAACCCAAACAAATTCTGACGTTCCTGGGAGCAGTACTAGACACTTCTCAGTGCAAGGCCTTCTTAACCCAAATTCGTCAGGACAAGATCACAAAGCTGGCAAGTCAAATACGGTCAAAAAAGTCTCTTTCGGTCCGACAGTTTGTTTCCCTGCTAGGGATGTGTTCCTCCGCACTTCATCTGGTTCCACTGGCTCGACTCAGAATGAGGCCTCTCCAGGAGGAATTGCATCGACAGTGGCGGCAGATAGACGGATCTTTCGAGGACCGTATCAAGGTCACACCCAAGATAAAACAAGCTCTTCTGTGGTGGGCGACAAACAACAATTTGTCTCCGGGGCTCACTTTTCTTCAGACTCTATCGGAATTTACTCTAACGACAGAAGCCTCCATGGCGGGTTGGGGAGGTCATCTCCAGGACCTTCAGGTGCAGGGACGGTGGTCCCATCAGTACAAGCACAAACACATCAACTGCCTCGAGTTGAGGGCAATTTTCCTGTCCTTGCGAGCCTTCCTGCCAAGAATTGCAGGCTCTGCAGTACTGGTGCGCACGGACAACACCACCAGCATGTTTTACGTAAACAAGCAAGGGGGCACAAAATCTCTGGCCCTGTCTCTTCAAGCGCAGGAAATGTGGGAATGGTTACTCCACCACAAAATTTCCCTCAGAGCGGAACATGTTCAGGGAATTCAGAATTCTCTGGCCGACGATCTCAGCAGATCGTTCACAGGATGTCACGAGTGGGAACTCGAACAACGCCAAGTGGAAACAATTTTCCAGCTCTGGGGCACACCAACGCTGGACCTGTTTGCCACGCAACAGAACAGCAAATGCATATACTTTGCCAGCAGGTTCCACCAGCAAGGATCGAGAGGAAATGCCCTGTTGATGAGGTGGACCGGAATCTTTGCATATGCCTTCCCACCGATTCCTCTCATCCCAAAGGTTCTACAGAAAATGAAGAGAGAGCGTTGCTCTCTAATCCTAATTGCTCCTCGCTGGCCGAGACAGTATTGGTTCCAGGAGCTTCTGATACTCTCCCATCACCCTCCACTGCGCCTCAAACCGACGCTTTCAATGCTAACAAGAGAGGAAGGACAAATACTTCATCCAGATCCTCAGTCGCTACACTTGCACGCCTGGCTCCTGATTTCTTAGAGTTTAAGGACCTAGAGATTTCTCCAGACTGTAGAGCTGTTCTATCTCAGGCTCGTGCACAGTCTACCATCAGAACCTATCGCTTCAAATGGAAGAGATTCTGTTTATGGTGCGGAGAGCATGACGTCCATCCACTACAGGCTCCTCCAGAGCAGTTTCTGCCTTATCTGCTGTCTCTAGCCAGATCAGGTCTCGCTTTTTCTTCTATCAAAGTTCACCTTGCTGCCATATCCAGATTCAGGAAGAGTTACAACAAACCATCTTTGTGTTCTTCTTCTTTAATTAAACAGTTCCTTAAAGGGTTGTTTCGAGTTTTCCCTCCAGTGCGGCCTCCTCCTCCTGAGTGGGATCTCAATATTGTGTTATCTCAGTTGCTGAAAAGGCCTTTTGAACCAATTCATAAATCGGAACTTAAATTCTTGACTTGGAAAGTGGCTATTCTGTTAGCCCTCACTTCAACCCGGAGAGTAAGTGAGATACAAGCGTTCACTATATCAGAACCTTTCCTACATTTTTCAAAAGATTGTGTGACACTTAGAACTCATCCTAAGTTTATTCCAAAAGTTCCGACCCAGTTTCACATCAACCAACCGGTGAAACTCAAGACTTTCTTTCCAGACCCCAAGACTCCAGCTGAAAGGATGCTGCATTCCTTGGATGTCCAAAGATGCCTCAAATTCTATTTACAAAAGACAAAAGATTTACGCAAATCTACCCAACTGTTTGTGGCTTATGGACAAGCTACACGTGGTCAGGCAGTGACGAAGGCAACTATAGCCAGATGGCTTTCCTCTGTCATCGTCTTCTGTCATGAGAAAGCGAACAAGCCCCTGACAAGAACGGTTAAGGCGCATTCCACCAGGATGATGTCAGCGTCTACAGCCCTATTTGCAGGGGTGTCCCTGGAAAACATCTGCCGTGCTGCTACATGGAAAAGTGTGCATACTTTTACGAAGCACTATTGCCTGCAGCCGGTACTACATGGAGATACGGCAGTGGGAGAAGCAGTGTTGCAGCATCTTCTTCACTGAGGTCAGACTGTTATGGTTTTCTTTTTTCTATTGCTACATGTTTACTAATATACTGTTTTAATGTTCTATATATAGATACATATTATATGAAGGTATTGTCATGATTTTGCATATGTATTGAGATATGTTATTGCTCTAGTACCTTCCAGGTTGTGTGGGGATATATGGTTTGGATTGTCTCCCACCTTCCTCTACCGACAGTTATGGTCGTTACTGCTTGCTACTCTGATTCAGGCATGTGAATCTATGAAAGATACCCCAATACTGGATAAGAAAACAAGTTACTTACCTGTAACTACAGTTATCCAGTATTGGTATCTTTCATAGATTCACATGCACCCACCCTCCTCCCCGGCTAGGCAGTTCTTATATGGGATACTACTTCTCACTTGTGCTGGGAAAATCTGAGGAGAACTGCCTGGGCTGGGAAGGTTCTAGAGGGTGAGGTTAGCTGATTGGCTGAGGCTACATTTTCAGTTCTTTTTACATAATGAGGTAGATAGGCTGCTAAGTTTTGGGCCTAGTTGGGCCTATATCCTTTTTTAGCCTACTACTAATGGTTTTTAGGCACTGCTATATATATATAATTTACCGTGGGACTCCCGCCTCGACGACGGGGAATGATTCAGGCATGTGAATCTATGAAAGATACCAATACTGGATAACTGTAGTTACAGGTAAGTAACTTGTTTTCATATTTTTTACAACTATATTATTGTAAACGATATTTTGTACTCGATATTTTTGTACTTACCTGTTTGTAGATACAAACTCGATATTTTGACTGTCGATATTTTGTCCACGATATTTTTGCTAGTTGATATTTTGTCCCTCGATATTATTTCAGTGATCCATTCGGGAGGCAAGGAAGCCCACCACTAGAGCATGCTATGCGGCAAAATGGAAGCGGTTTGTCATTTATTGTGCAGACCACAACATTAACCCGCTGGATGCTTCTATTCAGAACATCATCTGTTACCTTTTCAATCTCTACAAGTGTAATCTGGCCTATGCTTCCATTCGCATTCATCTGTCTGCAATGGCCGCTTATCTCCAAATTAGCCAGCACCTCTCCCTCTTCAGGGTGCCTGCCATCAAAGCTTTTCTGGAAGGACTCAAACGAGTCATTTCGCCATGGACTCCACCAGCTCCTGAGTGGAACCTCAATGTGGTCCTTACCAGGCTAATGGGTCCTCCCTTTGAACCACTGCATTCCTGCGAGATTCAGTTCTTGACATGGAAAGTGGCTTTCCTCATAGCAATTACATCGCTACGGCGGGTTAGTGAGTTGCAAGCCCTCACTATCCAAGAGCCATTCATCCAAATTCATTCCAACAGGGTAGTGCTTCGCACTAACCTTAAATTTCTACCCAAGGTTGTGTCTCAGTTTCACATCAACCAAACAATTGAATTACCTGTTTTCTTTCAAAATCCTGAGTCACTGGCGGAGCGGATGCTCCATACCCTTGACGTTAAACGGGCCCTAATGTATTACATCGATAGGACCAAGAATTTTAGGAAAGCTAAGCAACTCTTTGTCGCCTTTGCATCACACCACAAAGGTAACCCTATTTCCAAGGCTGGTATTGCTAGATGGATCGTTAAATGCATCCTGATCTGCTATCTAAAAGCAAAACGCACTCTTACCATTCCGCCAAGAGCCCACTCCACCAGGAAGTTAGGGGCCTCTATGGCATTCCTTGGAAACATTCCTTTGGAAGACATATGTAGAGCAGCCACATGTTACTAAGCATTACTGTGTTGATGTGCACTCCAAACAGCAGGCAGCTGTAGGGCAGGCTGTTCTCAAAACACTTTTTCAAACTGCTGCAGCTGGCACGGGCGGCCGCCGCTAATGGAGGGACTGCTATGTATTCTATGCACAGATATGAATTCAGCAGCCCACATGCCTCGAACCGAATATGCTACTTACCAGTATGCATCTGTTCTTGGCATGTAGGGCTGCTGACATTCATATCGCCCGCCCTCCTCCCCGGCGCCTGTAGCAGCTGCAGTATTCACATATACTCATAGCATGGTCATCATTCACTGAGTTTCACTCCATCTTGGCCACAATGGCTAAAAACAATCTGGGGATGGAGTCGATGCCCATGCGCACTGTAGTCTAGGGGAGGAGCCACCTATCTCGTGATACTTCGAAGACTCTTCCAGGACAACAATGTGCAATCATCCGGACCCAACACTAGGCGGCGATCTATGCACAGATATGAATGTCAGCAGCCCTACATGCCAAGAACAGATGCATACTGGTAAGTAGCATATTCGATTCCTTACTGACCCACCCATCCTCCCCGTTCTGCGAACCAATATCTAGGGTTAAGGTGATCCCCTTTCAGGGCCCTAGTTTCAGACACCAGTGTTGATTCTATCATGGCTTTGCGTATCTGGCGCGGAAAAGCTGTGTATCAGAACTGACGTCAGCGCGCGAGGGCGGCGTCTAAGTACTCCGACGTCATAACGACGCCGATGACGGACGCGGAGCCGCGGACGACGCCTACCGACGCGCAGGGGTATTGCTACGCAAAAGTTTCCGGATCCAGTCTGACGCCTGGGGATATTCTAAGGTAAGGAATCTATCACCAACTAATGTCTCTTACAGATATATTGTTACACAAGTAGTAACTTGTGCTTTGGGTATTCGCATGATTTTTAAAGAATACTTTTATATTTCAAGACGAAGGACTTCTGGGTGTGACCACCACTTGGAGAAGTATGTTGGGAAGGGAAGGGTTGGTTAGGCACCGTCGGTTTGGGCACACAAGGCTGAGGGGCTTCGTGTGCAGGGGTGCCTTTTGGGGTCGGATCTTCTTACCAGCGCCTGGTTGCGGTTAGGGGGGCCTTCTGGATTTAGGCTGCAGACGTCAGCTGGAGGCTTGAGGCAGGTCAGGGGTCTCCGGATCTGGGGTCAGAAACACTGGGGTGACCTCCTCGTGGTGTTTTTCCATTCGAGCTCGGGCCGGGTTCGGTGGGTGCAGAGTGGGCTGGATTCACGGGTTCTGGCTGCTGCCAGAGATTGCAGATTAACAAATCCGGTGTTCAAGGGAGAAGCAGTCTTTGGAAGTGAAGGCATGCCGGTCATCCAGGGTTTTTTGAGGTTGCTGGCTGCAAGACACACTGAGATTTTGCAGGAGCAGGTTTCAGGGGTGACAGGCTTTTAGGGCTGGGGCAAAGTCAGTGGGCATACCTCTTGTTAGCTGGCTGCAAGGCTGTTCAGTCCTTGTTTTCTTCTTGTCAGGCTGGATCTGAGGAAGCAAGGTTCAGGGTGCCCCCTAAATACTAGATTTAGGGGAGTTACAGGTAGGTAAGGGCAGGTACCAATGGGTCTCTTCCCTGGGGTAGGTACACCCTCTATCGGGCCACCCTCCAGTGGGAGGGGGCAGGAGCCTGTCCCTGATTGGCTAGATCCTCCTATCCTCAAGATGGCGGGGACTTAGAGTTGTGCTTCACCTCGCCTCCCCCACCTGAGGTGTGGAGTTGGCAAAGGTGGGCACACCTCTTTCCCTCACTTGTTTTTCGCAACGGCTCTCCCGCCCAAAGTGGGGGGTAGAACCAGTTGCTGAAAGCAGCAAATGGTCTGGGAGGCTCACAAAGGTGACATGCTTTTGAAACTTCCCCTTCGTGAACCCTGCCCATCCTGGGGGAGGAGGCTTGGCACCTCGTCCTGAGATGTCCATTACAGTGGCCAGGAATAGCCTTGGGCACTGTAGGGGTACAGGACTCATGCACCTGTACCCTCACCTACTGGCAGAGGGCACCCAGCTAGAGGCGTGACTGATGTATGCCAGGGCAGTGGTTTGTGGGCATGGCACACATGAATGTGTGCCATGTCGACTCTTCACTTTGTTCTGCACCAAAACACGCAGCCTGCAAAGGCAGTGTGTGAGTGTCAGGGTACATGGCTTCTAAGGGTGGTACAATAAGTGCTGCAGCCCTTAGAGGCCTTCTCTGGTCCCAGTGCCCTGGGTACCCGTGGTACCATTTATCAGGGGCTGACATGTGGCCAGAGATACCAATTGGGTATATGCTTCAAGGCAATTTTAGGGAAGGAACATTGGCCCTGGGTACCTGATTAGCAGGAGCGGCACGCTCAGTCAAAGCACATCAGCAATTCAGCAAAAAGTGGGGGCATATCATGCAAGATAGATGGCCCTTTCTCACAAAGGCGACATGCCAAAGTTTCCAAAAAGTGATGGATGGAATGCTTGAATTAATCTCAGCATCTGGTAATCCGTTGTGCCGCATCCCAGTCCATCATTATTTTTCAAACATGTCACCTTAGTTTGGAATGGTTTTCACCCTTGGTTTGGGCTCATAAGCTGGGTATTGTTTGGTTCCAGTTAATGTACATGCGACCCATGTCCAAGCATACCCATGCCACTTGGGTCGACACACTAAAGTATACATAAAGTAATTGATGGAATGCTTGAATTTATCTCAGCCACTGGTTATCACTTGCAAGGGCGAAACCAATCCTGGGTTTCTTCGGTTCTGGTTGAGGAAGGACATGTCTGGCCAGTTCCGGTTTGACTGTTTCAATTGGCGTAGGCTCCAAACTGATTTGCTTATAGCCGAGTCCAAACTGAGGTGGCATTATGTGCAAAGTAACAATGGACTGAGATGCAGTCCGACTAATTATCATTGTCTGTGATTAATTCAAGCATTCCATCCATTGCTTTTTGTATACTTTAGTTGCTGGGAGAAGTTTGCTGTCTGGTGTTCCTACGGAAATTTCCAGTCTCTACAGGCACAGTTGTTTCATGTATTGTTGTTTTGTCTTTCTCTAGCTCAGCATGGCCTGGTATATGGCAACAGTTATAGGTTACCTTTCTGCATTCTTTCGTTTACCTATTTATATTTATTAATTTATAAAGTGCCCGAATCACCCCCAAAGGGGTATCTCCGTGCTGTTGAGGAACTGCAGTAGGCCAAGAGGAGAGACCAAATTAAAACAGTGCAGTTTTACGAAGCCTTCTGAATTGAAGGTGATCAGGGCATTGCCGAAGATGGATAGAGAGTTGATTACAATAGAAGGGAGCTAGGTGAAAGCAAGCTTTCCCACTCAAGCGCGATTTTCTGAAATGCGGTACAAGGAGTAGAGATGTAGCTCCTGAGTGTTGGGACCTAGATGGCAGGTTTTGATTACGTTTTCCTGCAATATAGCTGGGACCTTTGCCGTTCAAGGTTTTGTGCACAATACAGCATATCTTAAATTTGATCTGTTTGCATACCAGAAGTCAATGAAGTTGTTGTAGGAGAGGGAAAGAGGCAGTTCTGTGGGGAGGCGTGCGGGGGGGCGGCATTCGAGACCAGGCAGGCTGCCGTGTTTTGGACTACTTGTAGTCTACTCAGCGAGGACTCATTTGCTGAGATCAGAAGGGCTTTACAGTAGTCCAGGCGGGTCAGCACTTGTGCCTGAATGAGTGTTTTACGAGTGGTCAGAGGGAGAAAGGGGAATACACTCCATAGAAGGCTTAGTACATGGTTGCAACGTGCTGCTTCATTGTCAATATCTGGTCCAATCGTATGCCAAGGTTCTTAACCACAGTCTTGGGCGCTCTGGTGGCGTCTAGATCCTCTGACAAACCAACTTGGGGACCAAAGCAGTGGTACAACTCCAAGCAGCATTATCTCGGTGTTCAAGGCATATGAGCTGCAGAATTCATACTTTTGCATAGATCCCCATCTGGTGTTGGGCTTGGATGCTTGCAGTTTGTTCTTGTCTTAGAAGAAGTCTTTGTAGCCACAAGATAGGTGACTCCTCCCTTGGACGATAGTGCGCATGGGCATCAACTCCATCCTCAGATTGTTTTTTTTTCGTCATCGGGTTCGGATGTTACTTCGACGCTCTGGTTCTGTACCGTGTTCCTAAACCGTTTTCGATGCGGAAACAATCACAACTTGACTGTATTGTTTTCGTTCGCATGCCCTCGACGCACTAACTCAAAAATACTCTATTCCGGTCTTTGGCGCGGGCCGCTGAGCCCATCAACATAACAGCATAACATTCGGGCCTATGGCTAATGGAAAGGACTCCATTTAAAAAATGCCCCCGGTGTCGAGCTAAATTTCCACACAGCGACCACCACAAGGTCTGCAACCTCTGTCTCTCGCCAGAATACGAGGAAAAAGATTGCCAAGCCTGCTCCTCCTTTCGATCCAAAAAGACTATCCGTGATCGCCGGGCTCACCTACACGTTATGGCGCATCTTCGATGAAGGCCCCGACGTTACAGAGGCAGAGGATTTGGAGGAGCGCGACATTGTGTCCGAAGCTGATGACTAAGACTCCCATGACCACATCACTCCAGCTCAACGAGTGAGTACAAGTGCCCCTGCCCCTACCCCACCCAAGAAAAAGAAGGCTCCAGTCAAAACTCGCGACCGAAAGAAAGCTTCAGAAGCCCCACCTCCAGGCCCGTCTCCGAAGACAAAGGAAAAGCCTTCCGGCGGCTCGGGACCGAGCAAGCCGTATATCTGTGCTCACAAAACACCATCCGTACCGAAATCGGAAATACATCCTACTCTCATTACTTCTAAAAATACCTCGGCATCAAGCTCTTTGGCACCAAAAGACCAGAAGGCCTCTGATCTGAACAAACCCCGAAAACCTTCAGATCTGAAAAAGATTACCAACATCGAAGCCTAAAGAGCAAAAAACCCCTTCTAAGGCTCCAGAGCAGAAATCAAAACCACGTTCGGAACTGAACAAATCTGCACCGAAAGGAGATGCCAACCAGGAAGAACTGTTTCAACCAGATCCTATCGATCCGGAACAAAAGACATTGCATGTGGACCCTGAAACAGCCGTATTGTCAGTCTCCCCACAACAAGAGGAAATTTGACACCTCACACTCTCCTGAGGTGCCTGTGAATCGGACACAGCTTTAGAAAAAATGTAAAAAGACATGGACACTGCAAAACCTATGGGAGCATTGCAGTCTCCATCAACACAAGGCTCCTTTCGTCGCTCCTTTTATAGGGGCACATCCAAAAACATCAGCGCAGACACTGCTTCCTCCTCCTACAAAAGCCCCACACAAACATATTGCAACAGGGGATATTTCAGAGGTGGGTACATGGGAAATAACAAAGGGAGAGGCCGAGGTAACAACAATCGTACCTCCCCCACTACCAAACTATGACTTCTCTCCGCTCCCTCCAGACCATTCCACTCCGGTCGGAGGAAGACTCTCACAGTTATCCAGTATTAGGGTATGTTTCATAGATTCACATGCCTGAATCATTCCCCGTCGTCGGGATGGGAGTCCCCAGTACATAGATAAAGTAATGTTGCATTAGACATATAGAGTAATAGGCCAAGGGCCTCACATTAGTAACATATCCATGTCCTTTTGTAAAAAGGACCAATCCGCTATCACCACCCTCTAGAACACTCCTGGAAGGAGCTCTAGCCCCTCAGATTTTATACTGCACGTCGTGTTAAGGGATTCTCCACTGAGCTCTGCTCAGTTTTCCTTGTTTCTAGGTTTCCAGTGAGTTTTTTTCTTCTAGATTCCTTCTTCTATGTGAAGTTATCACTTTCTTCATGGCAGATACTCCTAAGAAAGCCCTTTTTAGGCCCTGTGCTTCCTGTGGTAAAAAGAGGCTTGATGTTGACGACCAACACAAGGATTGCCTCTACTGTCTCTACCCGGATCACTCCTCAAAGGACTGTAAGGTATGTCGTACCTTTTCTTCAAAGACCCTTAAAGACCGAGAGGGGCATCTCTTAATTTGGCTGCAGAGGATCAAAGACAAAGATCAAGCCTTGTCTTCTGAGAGTGAATGTTCCTCCAAATCTTTGAGATCCTCTCAAAAAAGGCCCAGAGTTGCTTCTCCAGGACCTTTGTCGCAGCCCCCTCAAAAGAAGACGCACAAAAAGTCTTCAGAGGCACACCCTAAGGCTCTACCGTCAAAGCTTTCTCCTCAGGAGGTTCAACACATCTTTAAGAAGCCTAGTTCCACCTCTTCGACGACTACCTCGTCGACGGTTGCCTCGCAGACGAGAAAATCTGTCTACAGCTGTGGGAGTAACCTCGTCGTCGACGACGGTTTCTACTTCTTTAGCGTCTTCAGCTTCGTCCACGCATATTCTCCCAATGGGGCACCCCTCTCTTGGACCTATTCACTACCAAGCAGAATGCCAAATGCCAAAACTTTGCAATCTGGCATCCCCAACGGGGATCCCTAGGGAATGCATTTTCGATTACATGGTTCAACTTCTTTGCATACTCTTTTCCTTCGATTCCTCTAATTACCAGGGTCCTCAGAAAATTGAAGACGGAACCCTGCAGACTAATCCTGATAGCTCCAGCGTGGCCACGCCAGCATTGGTTCACGGAACTCCATCTTCTCTTCCTGGAACCGCCAATCCCTCTTTCCGCACAATGAACCGAGGACAAGTCCAACATCCAGATCCAGCATCTCTCAAATTATCGGCTTGGCTCCTGAGTTCTGAGATTTCTATGGCCTAGACATTCCTCCGGACTGCACGGCGGTTCTGGCTCGTCCTCGGACCGACAGTACTAACAAAACATATACCTTAAAATGGAAGAGATTCTGCGTCTGGTGTAAGTCAGCAAAAATACACCCTTCTTGTCTTCTCCAGAACCGATATTACCTACCTTCTCCATCTGGCGACTTCAGGTCTTGCTCACACCTCTATTAAAGTTCACCTGGCGGCAATATCCCGTTTCAGGAGATCTTCCGCAGGCCCTTCTCTGTGGTCTAATAGGTTGATTAAGCAGTTTCAGGACTTTTCCTCCCGTAAAGTCTCTGCCTCCCACTTGGCAACTCAACACAGCTCTGGCTCAACTTATGAAAGACCCTTTTGAGCCAATACACAGAGCGGATCCTAAATATCTTTCTTGGAAAACTGCACTACTTCTAGCCCTTACCTCTGCAAGACGACTAAGTGAGCTTCATGCATTTTCAGTTCAAGACCCTTTTCTTCAATTCAAACATGACAGGGGTATACTGCGAACTAATCCTAAGTTTGTGCCCAAAGTCCCGTCAGACTTTCACCTCAATGAGCCTATTGTCTTGCGGACCTTCTTTCCAAATCCTCATACGGCGGCAGAAAGAGCTCTACATTCTCTAGACCTTAAACGCTGCCTTAAATGCTACCTTGACAGGACAAAATCGTTTCGCAAATTCAACCAACTCTTTGTGGCTTACAGTCGACCTAGGAAAGGTCTTCCACTTACTAAACAAAGTATCTCTCGATGGATCTCTGGAGCTATTACTTTGTCACCAGCATGCGGGCCAACCCTTCCGTTCTACGGTTTGAGCCCATTCCACTAGAGCAATTTCTACCTTCATGGCACTCTTTGCAGGTTTGCCTATCACAGACATTTGCAGTGGCAACATGGAAGACGCTGCATACATTTACAAAGCATTACTGCTTGGATACAGAACTCATGAAGGATGCTGCAGTGGGTCAGGCCGTGCTACGTCATCTATTTCGGTAGAGGTGAGCCTTTCTTTTCATCCCACCATCCTTTCTGTTCTACGCACATTTCTCTATTGTGTTTTTTTTAATGATTTTTAATTGTATTCTGGTACTTTCTATATTTCATATTAATATGTTATTATCTAGTGAATGCATATATGCTGTACCATCCGAAATGTGCTTATCACTGCTTACTACTCTGATTCAGGCCAATATAAGGCACAAGCAACTGCCCTCAGACAGGAAGGCAAGCTTATTTCTAATGCCTCAATCAAGTGTGCACTAGATGTAGCGGATACTGCATCTAGGGCAGTAAATACCAGTGTCGTACTTAGAAGACATGCGTGGCATTTCAGGATTTAAACAGGAAGTGCAAACTACCAGTTCGAGGCATGTGAGCTGCTGAATTCATATCTGTGCATAGATCGCCGCCTAGTGTTGGGTCCGGATGATTGCACATTGTTGTCCTGGAAGAGTCTTCGAAGTATCCAGAGATAGGTGGCTCCTCCCCTGGACTACAGTGCGCATGGGCATCCTCTCCATCCTCAGATCGTTTTTTTCCACTATTGGGTTCGGATGTACTTTCGTAACTCGGAGTTCGGAATCGATTAAAACTTTCTAAAGGCCAAAAGGCCTTCGGGGTCGTCGGTATTGTTATTCGATCGATGCCGACAACTTTATTCCTGTTGTTTCTACTCAGGACGTCGAATCGGGCCGCGTGGCCTTTTCGACACCAAAGGACTGATTGTCGATGGAACGAAGTCCATTCAAAAGATGCCCCAACTGTAACTCTAAATACCCATACATCGATAAACACCCGGTGTGTAACAAGTGTTTTTCTCCAGAACACAATGAAGCCGACTGCTTAGCTTGTGCTCAATTTCGATCGAAAAAGACACTTCGGGTTCGACGAGCAGCGAGACAAACAATGCAGAAGTCAGCGCCTGAGCCGGAAAACATCTTTGAAGACGACGAGGAGGTCGTCGAGGCTGAATACTCAGATCAGCAGTCGGAGCAGGGGTCAGAACATGACTCGAACTACTACATCGACGACGAGGAAGACATCGTCGAGGTAGGGGACGACGATCAAGGTATCGGAGCCGTCAAGGACGACTCCGGCGAGGACACTGGGCCGACCGTGAGTACGGAGCCCAATATATTTACTGATACGCTTCCAGAGGCTCAGGTCGAGGCATCAACGGAAGGCCTTAGCCAAGATCAAAACGTAGAGTCTATAGCCCCGCAATTAAGCTTGGCTAAGAATTTAATACAAGAGCCATTGGTGCGACATTACCAAACCTTGGGAAAATCGAAACCGAAAGTTATGGAACGGAAACAAAAAACAAAACTAATAGACTTCACAGTCTTCGGACAAAAAAGTCTGGATCCATCGAAGCCGACCAAACAGAAAAAGGTTGTCGAGCCGTCTGGGTCACATACAAGGGTTGTCGAGGCGAGAGCCAGTACACCCATGTCCGCGTTTAAGCAAAAGGCCGTCGAACCGACAAGATAGATGTCGACACCAAGCAACACAAACAAAGGACTCAAACTGAAGACTGTTGTCGAACCGAAAGAGAAAGTCGACAAACCAAGGCCGGTGCACACAAAGACACTCGAGCCGAAGACAAGGATCGGCCCGAAGGGGTCCGTCGAGCCAAGGCAACAGAACATCGCTCCGAAGCAGCAAGCTCCGAAGACGACACAAGGCCAACAGTCGGATCGATAACAATGACGCTCCGAAGAAGTTCATACAGTCTAAGAAAACAGTCGAAACACCGAAGTCTTTCGGACCAATCAAATTCGGACTTCCTACACACGCGAAGCCAAGAGCGGTCGAACCAACAACCGGATTCGAACCGACGCAAACCAAAAAGGCGAAATCGGAAGAAAGAGCTAAAACACCTGAAGAACAGGAGCTTTCAACAGAAGAACAGTCAAAACTATATGTTGACCCCGATACTGGCAGAGTTACCCTATTAAAAAGGAACATCAGACCAGACACTTACGCTGAGTCCTATAAAATTCCACTCAAGAGAAAGAGACACTTCAAAATCTCCAGTTCTCTTTGAGCCTATCACACCATATATGCAAGAAACTTATACATATTCTCCCACACGCACAGAAGAGTATGGGGAGTATGAGGACAATGAACAGTACAATTATCCAGTGGACAATGACCAGGATGTCCAAAATCAACCATGGTCTGACCCTGTAGATCCTGGAGACTCTCAGCCAATTCCAGACAATACTGCATACCCTGTTAAGACTTCGCCTACAGAGGACACTGCTGCCTTCAATGCATTAATAGAAAGAGCAGCATACAATGACCATGTGGAGATGCATGCAGATCCCATTGACGAAGACTTCCTCTTTGACACTTTCAACACCTCAGAAAAAACTGTCAAAACATTGCCAATGTTGAAAGGGGTGCTTAAACATGCAGGGGACATATTTTAAAGAAACAACCAGGGCTCGGGTCATTAACCCTAGGATAGAGAGAAAATATAGGCCAGCACCAGTGGACCCTACATACATTAAGGGACAGCTGCCTTTAGACTCTTTGGTCGTGTCCAATGCACCTAAACGTGCTAATTCACAAACCTCTGGCGAAGCTCCACCTCCAGACAAGGAGTCTAAGATTCTGGAGGCTTCGGGCAAAAGGGTAGCTGCTCAAGCAGCTAACATATGGAGAATTGCAAACACACAAGCCCTGTTAGCCAGGTATGACAGGGCGCACTATGACACACTAGAGCAAATTCTCCAGCATCTACCTGACCTTTATAAGGAACAGGCAGAATTCCTAATACAAGAGGGGAAGCTAATATCTAACGCCTCCATTAAATGTGCCTTAGATGCATCAGACACAGCAGCCAGGGCTATCAATACCAGTGTCATGCTCAGAAGACATGTGTGGCTACGCATCTCTGGGTTTAAGAATGAGGTTCAGAGCACTTTACTCAATCAACCTGTAAACCCTAATTTTTTTATTTTGGCATAATGTGGACACAATTTTAGACAAAATGTAGAAGGATACCGAGACAGCCAAGTCTATGGATGCCTTGCAGTCTCAGCAACTCAGAGGTGGCTCCTTTCGTCGCTCCAGCAACAGAGGAGCTGCAAGAGGAGGCTCAACACAGCAAACCTCTTACAATAAAGGCAACACGCAAAACACCTACAACAAGAACAGTAGAGGTGGATACCGTGGCAATAACACCAAAGGTAGAGGACGAGGAAATAACACCAGATCCTCTACCAACACCAAACGGTGACTTCTTGTCACTACCCCCAGACCATGTAACACCGGTCGGGGGAAGATTACAGCAGTTCCTGCCAGTCTGGAAAAACATAACTACAGACAGGTGGGTGAGGCAAATTATACAGCATGGTTATTGCCTAGAATCAATCTCCACACCACCCAACATACCCCCAAAACACAGTCCTATGTCCGCAGAACACCTACACTTATTGCAGCAAGAAGTCATCAGCATGCTACAAAAAGGGGCCATATAACTAGTACCCTTAGAACACCAGGGTACAGGGGTATACTCTCTGTACTTCCTAATCCCCAAAAAAGGAAAGGCCTCTCAGACCAATTTTGGACCTCAGGGCCCTAAACCAATACATCTTATCAAATCATTTCCACATGATCACTCTACAGCAGGTATTACCACTGTAGCGTCAAGGGGACTTCCTCGCAACACTAGACCTCAAAGACGCATATTTCCATATACCAATACACCCGGCACACAGGAAATATCTCAGGTTTACAATACAGAATCAGCACTACCAATTCAAAGTACTTCCCTTTGGGGTAACAACAGCCCAAGGGTGTTCACTAAGTGCCTAGCGACAGTAGCTGCACATCTCAGAAGACAGCATATCCATGTCTATCCATATCTGAATGACTGGCTGATACAAGCACAGTCAGCCCAGAAATGTGCCAGCCACATGTCATGCACTATTCACCTCCTGCACAGTTTTAGGTTTTGCGCTGAACTACAACAATTCCCATCTTCAGCCTGCCCACGTACAGCAGTACCTGGGAGCGACAATAGACACTCTAGCAGCAAAAGCACAGCCAAATTCTGCCAGAATAAGCAACATTCAAATGCTAATCCAAAAGTTCAGGCCCCAACACTCACTCCCAGCCCGAGTGTTTATGCAACTGATAGGCATGATAGCCTCGTGCATCTTCATGGTCCCTCACGCAAGACTTCACATGCGTCCGCTGCAGGAGTGCCTAGCACTGCAGTGGAACCAGGCTCAGGGACAATTAAACGACCTAGTGTTGGTGACCAGTCGTGCATACAACTCTCTGCATTGGTGGAATCCACAAAAGCTTTGCAAGGGACGACTGTTCCAAGAGCCTGTACCACAAATAGTGTTGACAACGGACGCATCACTGATAGGGGGCGGGGGGGGGGGGCCATGTCCTCCACCACACAGTGCAGGGCCTATGGACCACGCAGCAAAAGAAAATGCACATCAACCTGCTGGAGCTGATGGCAATTTTTATGGCAATGAAAGCTTTCAAAGTACATCTGTGCAACATAACCGTGTTGATCCGGACGGACAACATGACTGCAATGTACTACCTACAGAAACAGGGAGGAACACACTCTCCACAGCTGTCACATCTGGTTCAGAGAGTGTGGAAGTGGGCCATCCAAAGAAACATTTTTCTCATGGCGGAACACCTCCCAGGCAAGGACAATCAAATAGCGGATCTGCTCAGCAGACACAGCCAGCAAGTGCACGAGTGGGAGATTCATCCCACAGTGCTGCAACCATACTTCCAACAGTGGGGACAACCAGAGATAGACCTGTTTGCCACAAAAGAAAACCCAAAATGCCAGTACTTCGCCGCAAGGTTCCCACACCCAAGTCTCAGGGCAATGCGATATGGATGAACTGGTCAGGCAAATTTGCCTACGCTTTTCCACCAGCACCGTTGATACCGCTGGTGGCACGCAGACTGCGCCAGCATTCAATGACGCTAATCCTGGTTGCTCCAACATGGGCGAGGCAACCGTGGTACACCACATTCCTAGAACTTTCCGTGGTGCCTCATCAAAGACTACGACTAACACCCAGCCTCTTAACGCAGAGCCATGGAGACATTCAACACCCAGATCCGCAGCAGCTGAACCTTGCAATCTGGCTCCTGAAGTCCTAGAGTTTGGCTACCTAAATGTACCTCCTGACTGCATGAACATTATCAAGGAGGCACGGAAACCTACAACAAGAGCATGCTATGCGGCAAAGTGGAAACGTTTTGTCATTTATTGTAACAACGACATAAACCCACTAGACGCGTCAATTCAAAATATCATATGCTATCCTTTGCACCTACACCGTTGCAATCTAGCCTATACACCCATAAGGATACACTAATCTGCCATAGCAGCTTACCTTCAAAATAGGCAGCACGTTTCGCTAGTGAGAGTGCCTGCAATTAAAGCATTCATGGAGGGGCTCAAACGAGTGATATCCCAAGACACCCACCTTCACCTGTCTGGAATCTAAACGTTGTTTTAACCAGACTAATGGGACCACCCTTTGAGCCTTTACACTCGTAGGAAATACTATTTCTAACATGGAAGGTGGCTTTTCTCGTAGCGATTACTTCGCTTAGAAGAGTTAGCGAGCTGCAAGCCCTAACTATTCAAGAGCCATTTATTCAAATTCACGCAAATAGGGTCGTGCTTAGGACAAACCCTAAATTCAGGCCCAAAGTGGTAACCCACTTCCACATCAATCAAACAATAGAACTGCCAGTGTTCTTCCCAAACCCACAGTCAGTACCTGAACGGGCTCTACACACACTAGGCGTTAAAATGGCTCTCCTGCTGTATTACATAGACAGGACAAAAGATTTCAGGAAAACAAAACAGTTGTTGTTGCCTTTTCACCACACCACAAAGGCAACCCTATTTCCAAAAATGGTTTAGCTAGATGGATAGTTAAGTGCATACAAATATGTTACAATAAAGCTAAACGCACTTTAACAGTCCCCCCAAGGGCGCATTCCACACGCAAAATGGGGGCATCCATGGCTTTCCTAGGAAACATTCCTCTAGAGGAAATATGTAGAGCAGCCACATGGACTACCATACATACATTTACCAAACACGACTGCATAGATGTACACTCCAAGCGCTGTAGGACAGGCTGTTCTCAAAACTCTTTTTCAGACTGCTGCAGCTGGCACAGGCAACCACCGCTAGGGGAGAGACTGCTCTACATTCTGTGCACAGATATGAATTCAGCAGCCCACATGCCTCGAACGGAATATGCTACTTACCAGTATGCATCTGTTCTTGGCATGTAGGGCTGCTGACATTCATATGGCCCACCCTCTTCCCCGGTGCCTGTCGCAGCTGTAGCTTTCACTATTACCTTTTAGCATGGACATCACTTACTGTATCATACTTCATCTCTGCCACAATGGCTAAAAACAATCTGAGGATGGAGAGGATGCCCATGCGCACTGTAGTCTAGGGGAGGAGCCACCTATTTCGTGATACTACGAAGACTCTTCCAGGGCAACAATGTGCAATTATCCGAACCCAACACTAGGCGGCGATCTATGCACAGATATGAATGTTAGCAGCCCTACATGCCAAGAACAGATGCATACTGGTAAGTAGCATATTCCTTCTAAATCTGCCATTTAATCAAAACCAATTATTTGGTCCAGAAGTGGACACAGCACTTGAGAAGATGAAAAAGGATACAGACGCTGCCAAATCTATGGGAGCTTTACAGTCCACACAAACTAAAAGTTCCTTTCGTCGCTCCTTCTATAGAGGGGGCTCCAAACAAACTGGTGCAGATAACACAACATCATTCAAATCTAACACACAAATATCCTCTAGCAAGGGATATTTTAGAGGAGATTATAGAGGTAACAACAATAAAGGAAGAGGTCGAGGTAACAACAGTAATGGAACCTCTTCCACCACAAAACAGTGACTTTCGTCTGCTCCCCCAACAGCATTCCACTCCTGTTGGGGGCAGATTAACGCAATTCCTGCCTGTCTAGAACTCCGTTACAACAGACAAGTGGGTACGACAGATTATCCAGTATGGTTATTGCCTAGAACTTACTGTAACCCCTCCACACATACCACCCAGGCAGCGTCCAATGTCTACAGAAAACCATACTCTGATCAAACAAGAAGTTCTGTCACTTCTACAAAAGGACGCAATACAAATAGTTCCTTTACAAGAACAAGGAACAGGGGTTTACTCGCTGTACTTTCTAATTCCCAAGAAGGACGGGACACTAAGGCCAATTCTCGACCTCAGGCCCCTCAATCATTACATACAATCAGATCATTTTCATATGATCACTTTACAACAAGTGCCTCCACTGCTGCAACAAGGAGATTTCCTTACAACACTAGACCTAAAGGACGCCTACTTCCACATACTTATACATCCTGTGTTTGTACTGGAAGGACAACATTATCAGTTCAAAGTCCTTCCATTCAGAGTGACAACGGCACCAAGAGTATTCACAAAGTGCCTAGCAGTAGTAGCAGCACATGTCTTCCCTTATCTAGACGATTGGCTCATAAAATCCAAGTCATTCAATCAGTGTGTCCAACATAAACATCAGACAATTCAAACGTTGCAAAACTTGGGGTTCACCATCAACTACACCAAGTCGCACCTAAAACCCTCTCACATTCATCAGTATCTAGGGGCTACAATAAATAAGTCTACAGCTCTAGCGTATCCCAGTCCAGCAAGGATACAGAGCATTCAAGCCTTAGTCACAGTCTTTCAACAGCAACAAGCTCTGCAAGCCAGAGTGTTCATGAGACTAATAGGCATGATGGAATCTTGCACCTTCATAGTACCACATGCAAGACTGCAGATGTGTCCGTTATTGGAATGCCTAGCACAGCAGTGGAACCAGGCTCAAGGTCAACTAACAGACCCGGTGTTGGTAGACAGCCGCACACATCGCTCTCTGCAGTGGTGGAACACCACAAACTTGACAAAAGGGCGGCCGTTCCTCGAGCCTGTTCCACAACTAGTGCTCACAGCAGACGCATCCCTCACAGGATGGGGAGCCCATCTCCTACATCATACAACTCAAGGACAATGGAACAGTCAACAAAAATTGTTCCACATCAACCATCTAGAGCTGCTAGCAATATTCTTAGCACTCAAAACATTCCAAGTACAAGTAAAGAACAAAGCTGTCTTGATCCGGACGGAAAACATGACAGCCATATATTATATACAAAAACAGGGGGGAACACACTCTCTACAACTGCCCCAGCTCGCATAGAACATTTGGAGATGGGCCATTCCGCAAAATATATATCTGTTAGCAGAGCACCTTCCAGGAGTTCACAATCAGATAGCTGATCAGTTGAGTCGGCAGACAAAACAAATTCACGAATGGGGACTACATCCACAGGTTTATCAACCATTCTTTCACAAGTGGGGTCATCCAGACATAAATATGTTCGCCACACACGAAAACGCAAAATGCCCTACCAGGTTTCCACACCCGCTGTCCAAGGGCAATGCGATATGGATGAACTGGTCAGGCAGATTTGCGTACGCTTTTCCGCCACTACCACTAATACCATTAGTAGTGCGCAAGCTCAGACAACAATCTCTCCCACTAATCCTAGTAGCTCCCACATGGGCACGCCAACCGTGGTTCACCACACTGCTAGAACTACCTCTAGTTCCACACCAAAAGCTACGACTGACTCTATCCCTGCTCACGCAGAACCATGGAGACATCCGACATCCAGACCCAAATCAACTGAATTTGGCGATCTGGCTCCTGAGGTCTTAGAGTTTGGTTATCTTAAACTACTACCAGACTGTATGAACATTATTAAGGAGGCCAGGAGACCTACTACGAGAGCTTGTTATGCTGCTAAATGGAAGTGATTAGCCATTTATTGCAACAATAACCAAATTGACCCCCTAGATGCTTCCATCCAGAATATCATTTGTTACCTTTTACATTTGCAAAGGTGTAACTTGGCATATTCATCCATACGCCTGCACCTTTCAGCAATTGCAGCATATTTACAAAACAGACACCATCTGTCTCTTTTCAGACAGAGTACCTGCAATTAAAGCTTTTATGGAAAGATTCAAAAGAATCATACCACCCAGGTTGCCACCTTCTCCAGTATGGAACCTAAACGTTGTTCTTACAAGGCTAATGGGACCCCCTTTTGAGCCTTTACATAAATGTGAACTGCAATTCCTCACGTGGAAAACAGCTTTCCTTATTGCTATCACTTCTATTAGGAGAGTAAGTGAGATACAAGCTTTAACAATACAAGAACCATTTTTACAACTAAACCGTAATAAAGTGGTTCTAAGAACTAATCCAAAATTCCTTCCAAAAGTCATTAGTCTTTTTCATTCAAACCAATCTGTAAAGTTACCTGGGTTTTTCCAAAAATAAGACTGTGTGGCAGAAAGAGCTCTACACACATTAGATGTTAAAAGAGCTCTTCTCTACTATATAGATAGGACTAAATCTTTTCGAAAAACAAAACAACTGTTTGTGTCTTTCTCTCCACCTCATAAAGGCAACCCCATCTCTAAAGGTGGCATTGCAAGGTGGATTGTATAATGTATACAAATATGCTATCAAAAAGCAAAACGTACATTAACAGTTCGTCCTAGAGCGCACTCAAGATGCAAACTAGGAGCCTCTATGGCTTTCTAAGGAACAATCCCCATAGAGGACATATGCAAAGCAGAAAAATGCTAAGTGTACAACTCTGCTGCTCTACATGCCAAGAACAGATGCATACTGGTAAGTAGCATTTTCCTTGCTGCATCTACAAAAATGTAATCTAGTATACACATCCATACGATTACATCTTGCTGCCCTTGCAACTTACCTGCAAAACAGACAACATTTGTCATTGTTTAGGGTACCCGCTATCAAAGCGCTCATGGAAGGCCTTAAAAGAATCATTCTTCCCAGAATACCACCCTCTCCGGTGTGGAATTTAAACATTGTCCTTACTAGGCTCATGTGTCCTCCATTTGAACTTCCACACAAATGCAAACTGCAGTTCCTTACATGGAAAGTAGCTTTCCTTGTCGCGATCACCTCTCTCAGGAGAGTAAGTGGGGTCCAGGCTTTAACCATACAAGAACCATTCTTACAAATACATCGTAACAAGGTGGTTCTTAGACCAAATCCAAAATTCCTTCCCAAAGTAATCTCTGCTTTTCATCTGAATCAATCTGTAGGGTTAGCCGTTTTTTTCCCAAACCCAGATTTTGTAGCAGAGAGCGCTCTTCACACACTTGATGTTAAAAGAGCTATACATTACATTGACAGAACTAAGCCTTTTAGAAAGACAAACCAACTGTTTGTAGCTTTCTCTCCACCTCATAAAGGAAACCCCATCACCAAAGCTGGAATTGCCAGGTGGATAGTCAAATGCATTCAAATATGCTAGCAGAAGGCAAAACGCACTTTACCAATTCCCCCTAGAGCACACTCAACACAAACTAGGGAATTCCGTGGCATTGTCAGGGAACATTCCTGTAGATGGCATTTGTAAGGCAGCAACATGGGCTACGCCACACACCTTGACCAAACACTTGTGTAGACGTGCAGGCAAAACAACAGGAAAACACTTTTAAACCACTGCAACAGATAATGGTGACCACCGCTAAGGGAGAGCACTGCTATACAGTCTATGCAAAAGTATGAATTCTGCAGCTCAAATGCCTCGAACGGAAAATGCTACTTACCAGTATGCATCTGTTCTTGGCATGTAGAGCTGCAGAACATCATTTCTTTTCCAGGGGATACTCATTAATAGTCATAAGCACAGATAATTCAGTGCTTATGACTTTAATGAGTATACCCCTGGAAGAGAACTAGGATTACAGGTAAGTAACTAATCCTTCTTAGCACCTCCCACAGGAAGGCCCAACAAACACGGTCGAATGCCTTCGCTGCGTCACTGCTGCCACTGCCAAGGGCCTCGACCGCGCCACAGCGAGATCGATGCTTCCTATCAGTTGCAGGTTCTGTTCCTGTATATACCTGCCAGGAATGAATCCCTTCTACATTTACCAACTGTGGGTCTAACCTGACCAATCTCCCTGCCAAAATCGACATGAAGATTTTATAGTCCGCGTTGAGCAGGGAGATTGGCCTGTATGAGTCAGCCCGAAGAGGATCTTTTCCCGGCTTTAAGATGAGGACAATTGTGGCTTCTTTCCAAGACTTAGGTACTCTCCCTTCGGCACTATAGACATAGTTAATTAGCTCACGTAATATTGGAGCTAATTCTCCCTGTAATATTTTATACACTTCCCCAGTTAAGGCATCAGTCCCAGCAGCTTTATTATTCTTAATCTTATTTAAATGTACCAATACCTCACTCTCTGATATATGGGCATCCGGGGTGGCTTGGCTATTCTCGTTTAAGACTGGTTATTTTTAAGTGTAGGCCAATCCTGAATACTCTCCGGACTAGGGGAGATCTCCCTGTATAGATCTGAGAACAGGGAAAGAAGAGAGTTCTGCATGTCTTCATGTTTACAAGAGGTTCCACCGTTCTCATCAATAATTAACTCATTAATGTTGTTCTTGGCACGATCTACCCGTGCCTTCCAAGCCAGAAGGGCCCCTTTTCTTCGTACTCGAAATGCTGCATATTATGGGATGACCACTGTGCCGTAATTTGTGCCTCAAGTTTCCCCCTATAGTCCTGACGAAGGCGTTCCATATCTTCATTGATACAGGTTAATTCTTCCTTGGACATCTGAGGAGTATTGAGTCTTACCTTCTCTAGCATCCCAATCTCCTTCTCTACCTTCTGGAATACCAGGGCCTCCTCTTTATTTTTGAACAAATCAGGCTGTGAAGCTGACCCCGAAGATTCGCCTTAAAGGCATCCAGACAAAGTCTAGGGTATTTGAACCAATGTTATTTTCAAAGAAATCTATAGTGGATGTTTTAAGTTTGTTAATTAAGTCGAGGGCTGTAAGCATTGCCCTCTTCAGAGTCCATCTAGGACTAGCACTTTGTCTAACACTTGAGTAGGAGAAGGAGATGGGGGCGTGGTCAAAAGGATACTTGGTAAGATCGAAATAGCGCCGATCCGTTCTAACCCCAGTCTATCAACTAAAATGTGGTCTATCCTTGAGGAGTGGCCGTATTTTTTTACTAAAGAAGGTAAAGCCTGCATTATCCCCCTTCTTACCCCTCCATACATCAGCCAGCCCCAAGTCTTGCATCATATTAATCACAGCACGGCGGATGCGTGGAGCACCAACGTAATGGCTAAGATTAGATCTGTCCCGAAGGGGATTAAGAATAACATTAAAATCTCCTCCAATAATTATTGGAGTGGTCATCCCTATTAACTTTGCCTGCATAATATTGATGTATGATGGGTCGTCGACATTTGGACCGTAAAATGATACAATAGTTGTGCCCCGCCTAAGTCTATCTGAGCTATAATCCATCTCCCAGAATGGTCCGATGCTACTGATTTAATACTGCCTTTTGCCCCAAGCCTAATTAGGATTGGCACCCCCCTATTATGAACAACCTGTTCTGAGGAGCAAAAATGCTCAATCCAGCGATATTTAGCAAAAATATTCTTACACTCTGAGTGGCTCAGGTGTGTCTCCTGAATAAGACATATCTGCGCAGCGGATTGTTCAAGATATTTAAGAATTAATCTCTGCCTACTTTGACACCTGAGCCCATTGACATTCCAAGATAGATATTTAATTTGGTTGCTCATTAATTCCATAAAGGCAATCTATTCAGAGGGTTTGGCATTCATCATTATATAGAAGGAATAATTTCTCGCACAAATCTGAGACTGAGGATATATATATATATATATATATATATATATATATATATATGTTTTTTCGATGCGCCCACACCCGTGCTCCCCCTCCCCATTCCACCCGGAGCCCCTCCCCCCTCTCAGTGCCCATTAACAACCCCCGATCCTCCAGGCAAAAGCCATATGGATGAGACCCCACCCCGATGTGGTCTAAAAAATGCCTTAAACCTAATCGCCCTATCTGGACCTCTTGCGAAAAAATCATTTTCAAAAAACACTAAATATGAAACCTCTGAATCTCATTCCCTAAACTATGCATTACTTCCACCTCTGATTTTATCAATAAAGGTGTCAACCTCCGCTATCTGCCTCATATTATACATGTGGTTGTTCCACATAACGCGGAGGGATGGCGGGAACCTCATTTGGGCCTTGGTCCCTAGTTATGTAAGAACCGCCATTCTCTTGACCAACTCCCACTGTTTTGTGGCCGTAATATGTGATATATATAAGACCTTATGGAAAATGAAAAAGAACTGGAAAAGGAGCTACATTTTATCGGACCGGCTTTCAACGCCAATGAAAGGATGTTTTACTTTAAGGAGTAGGTAAAAAAATGTACTAAGCTCTTTCTTGGCTTAGATTTAGCGGTATTTCTTTTATATGGGTCTCAGTGGACTCTCTGTATGTAATGCGCCAGATAACTTACTTCTGATTCCCGTAAAACTTTATCCTTTAATGTGGAAATCACAACATTTTTTATGTCCCCTCCCTCAAAGATCTTCAGGGATATTCAATATTCTCAAGTTGTTTTTCCGAGTATGATTTTCAAGACGATCAATATCGTCCTTCAACTCCCTATTCTGAGTGACTAACTTGTCCATTTCGAGTGAAGAGCTGTGCAAGGCTTCCTTGATATTTGTTATTTCAGGTTCAAAAACATCAGTTCTTCGAGTTACTTCCTCAACCTTTTGTGCGAGAACTTCACAGGAGGACTGGATAGCCGCTTGATTGGCTTCAGAGGTGGTAAATCTCTTCCTTATATCGTCTCTCAGGGCCATCAAGCTGTCTGCCAAGGATCCAACCCCCATCTCAGAGGGTGCTACTTTTCCACAAGGCTCTGAAGAGCAGGGCGTAGGTGAAGGGCCTGGTGGGGGCACCAATATTAAGGGTGGAGAAGTAAGAACTGCAGCAGAAGCAGGGGGAACCAAGGAAGTATCACACAAGACTTCCGTCCTGACCCCTGAATTTCCTTGGTCTCCAAAACCTCATATTTGTTGGATACAGTTATTGCTGGGTGGATGATGACGGATTGCTCTATCGAAATGTCTTCACTCCCAGGGGGTCTGGATAGTAATAGTGCAGCTTCCAGGGGGTGCTTTCGGAGTGATCCGAAGTTCGAGATTGAGCAAGCTGTACTACTTGAACCGCCATATTGGACTTATTATTATGTGAGCCCTTATCTGGGCAAGCTGATATCACTTTATAAAAGGACTTCAGGGAGGGAATTACTGACTTTTGAAGCTACAATTTTCTTAGCCCTTCCCTTTCCCCCATGGGTGTGGACTCAGTTGCGCCTTTCCCTTTACGGCGCCCAGATACAGCTTTTACCTCCGTGACCGGGGGAGAAATGCGGATGGTGCTATCTGCCTCTTCGACTAAATTAACCCCACGACTACGGAGGGTGTACCTGCAGACGTTGGATTAGGGCAATGTTGTAGCCTGCAGGGGTCACTAGACTGTGTCCCACTTATAACGTTTTCCTTACAGCTTCGAGCCCTCCCCTCCTGGTCAGCTCCGGGCTTTTCTTTTGAAATACTCGTGCCTGGCTGAGTCAAAGGAACACAGATAATACAGCTTAAAGCACCCCTCCAAGAATTCAACCGGTCCAGTATTCCCTGTAATCCTAATACAGTCTTGACAGGGCTGCTGAGCCTGGGACCGAACCACAGCAAAATATCGCCTTTTAGCG
Source organism: Lissotriton vulgaris (assembly GCF_964263255.1). Classification (NCBI taxonomy): domain Eukaryota; kingdom Metazoa; phylum Chordata; class Amphibia; order Caudata; family Salamandridae; genus Lissotriton; species Lissotriton vulgaris. Next base: position 146,198,778 of record NC_141697.1, on the reverse strand, counting down.
TGCTCAGCCTCCAAAACAGTCCCCCGGCAGTGGCAATCCTCTCCTACCTTATGGCTGCACTCAGAAGCTTTCGTTCCCAGCCGTTTACCATCCTCCGCCTTCCCCCGGACTCTTTGAAGCTACCTCTGTATGGAGCCGGAGGCAAGGGATCCGCCTCCTCCAGTCAAACGCAGCACACACGGCTTGCGGCGGTGAGAACTTTGCCAATGAATCGCTGTGCACCATCCGTCGCATCGCGATCAGACCGCAACCTGCGGCCCGCTGAATCTCCGCTATATCTTCACTTTAAGAAGGGCGTGCCGGGGAACAGTACGCCACCGACTGTGGAGGAGAACGAAGGAACCGCCCGAGCCTCCCTGGTACAGAGGCGGAGGTTTTAGCAATTTAGAAGGTACGTGAACGCTAAGATTCACGAGGTGTCATTAATTAGAAAAAGATCAACCCAAAAAAGGGGGGGGAAAAGCACTCGCAGGTGCCGGACGGGGTCAGAATAAACATCAGGGTGGGAGCACGTCCGCGGCCGTTCAGCTCCCGGCTGCCATGTTTCCCCTCCTCCGCCGCAGAGGAGATTTTTGTGTGTGGCTGTATCTTAACACCTAGGGTTGACAATTAATACTAACCATCACCATCTGCTTCTGTTTTTATTAAAGGACAGCTACCCTTAGACTCACTCGTAGTTTCTAATGCTCAAAAAAGAGCAAACTCACAAACTTCTGGAGATGCACCTCCCCCAGATAAAGAGTCTAAATTGATTGACGCATCTTGTGAGATTGGCAACTCAAGCAGCTAACCGCTGGCGTATTGCCAACATGCAGGGCCTACTAGCTCAATATGACAGGGCACACTGGGACGAGATGGAAGGCCTACTTCAATACCTCCCAGAAGAGCACAAGAAAAAGGCACAAGAGCAAGTCCAAGAAGGAAAACTCGTATCTAATTCTTCTGGTAGATGTGCTCTAGATGCTGTTGACACTGCAGCGTGAGAAGTCAACACCATCATTCTTTTACGTTGACATGCCTGGCTTAGGATTTCATGTTTTAAAGCAAAAGTCCAGCAATCTATTTCAAATACCCCCTTTGACAAGCAACATCTTTTTGGACCTTCATGTTGATGAAGCTTTAGAAAAAATGAAAAAAGACACAAATGTGGGGAAATCCATGGAAGCCCTTTAGTCTCCATCAAGCAGAGGCTCCTTTCACCGCTGATTTTATAGGGGAGGGACCAAAACTACATCATCAGACCCTAACACTTTCCCATACAAGTCCAACACGCAACCTTCTTCCTCTAGAGGCTTCTACAGAAGAGGTTACAGAGGAAACAATTTCAAAGGTAGAGTAAGGGCACGCAGGCGCATAACTCCCCTTCCCCAGTGACTTGCAAACACTATCCCCTGATCATTTAACACCTGTCAGGGAAATACTTCAACAATTTCTTCCCATTTGGGAATCCATAACATCAGACAAATGTGTGCTGGACATGATCCCACTAGGTTATTGCCAGCAATTCTCCCAATATTTCACCTCACACTTACAGACTTTCATCACAGCACCTGCTGCTTCTCAGACGAGAAGTTCTAGCTCCTTTAGCAAAAGGAGCCATAGAAACAGTTCCGCTACAGTACCAAGGTTCGGGGTGTATTCTCTGTACTTTCTAATCCCCAAAAAGTATGGCTCCTTAAGACCAATTTTGGATCTAAGGGCGTATAATTTGTACATACGATCATGGTCACACTTCAACGAGTACTTCCACAGCAAGGTGATTTTATGTCCACACTGGACTTAAAAGACGCATATTTTCACATTCCGGTTCACCTAGCACATCACAAATACCTAAAGTTTGCGATAGCAGGAAAACACTATCAGTTCAAAGTACTCCCATTCAGAGTAACTACTGCTCCCAGAGTATTCACAAAATGTCTAGCAGTAGTGGCAACACTTCTCAGAAGACCGCAGATTCAGGTCTTCCCTTACCTAGACGACTGGCTCATAAAAGCCAGCACACACCAAAAGTGTTTACAACACACTCAGACTACATTAGATCTACTCTACCAATTGGGTTTCACAGTCTATGCACAGAAGTCTCATCTTCCGTCTTCACAGGTGCAGTCCTATCTGGGACCTACTTTAAACACTCACACAGATCTAGCCTCTCCCATAACAGCCAGAATTCAAAATATTCATTCTCTCTTACCACAGTTTCAATCCAACCAGTACTCAGCAGTCAGGACTATAATGCAAGTGTTCGGAATGATGGCATCATGCATTGCAATAATGCGTCATGCAAGGTTACACATGCATCCTCTTCAAGTAAGCATGTTAGTGGAATCAGTCTCGCGATCAATTAGCAGATCTAGTGTTGGAATACAGCTGCACCCCCATCGCTCTCTGCAGTGGTGGAACACACAAAACTTATCAAAATGGCGGTACTTCATTGACTCAGACGCATCTCTTTAACTGGTTGGGGTGCCCATCTCCACAATCTGACAATTCAGGGACTATGGGACAAGCACAAAAGTCATCCGCTATCTAGAGCTTCTAGCTGTGTATCAAGCACTGAAAGCTTTTCAGACTAACCTCATATGCAAAGTTGTCTTAGTCCGCACAGACAATATGATAGCTATGTACTATATACAAAAACGGGGGGGGACACGCAATCTGAAATTATTACGCCTCTCTGACCATTTGGCGTTAGGCAATCCATCACAGAATTCATCTTTTAGCAGAGCACCTCCAAGAAGTCAACAATCAAATTACTGACCTCCTCAGCGGGATGTGGTAACAAATACATGAGTGGGAACTTCATCCCCAAGTTCTTCTGCCATACTTTCTACAATGAGGATTTCCACAAATAGATCTGTTCGCCACAGTGGTCAACCCAAAATGCCCTTTATCCAAAGGCAATGCCCTATGGATCTATTGGGCAGGGAACTTCACCTATGCTTTTCCGCCCTTCCTTCTCATTTCATTTCTGGTTTGGAAGCTCAGGCCAACATCCCTCACACTTATTTTAGTGGCTCCCACATGGGCCCGTCACCGTGATTCACCACACTCCTGGAACTGTCAGTGGTTCCACATCAAGAGCTGCACCTCAGTTCCACACTTCCCACTCAACCATGGAGAAATCAGACACCCACACCCTAAGGAGCTCAATCTAGTGATATGGCTCCTGAAGTCATAGAGTTTGGATACTTAAATTTGCCACCAGATTCTATCACTATTCCTAAAGAAGCAAGAAAGCCTACCACCAGAGCATGTTATGCAGCAAAGTGGAAAAGATTTATTGTATATTTTAACAACAACAGTATTGATCCCCTAGATGCTTCTATCAAAAATATTATTTGTTACCATTTGCATCTACAGCGTACTGGTCTAGTTTACACTTCCATTCGATTACACCTTGCGGCCGTAGCTGCATATTTGCAAAACGGACATCTTTTATCTAAGTTTAAGATTCCAGTAATTAAAACCTTTATGGAGGGCCTTAAAAGAGTAATACCACCCAGGGTAACTCCTGCACCAGTTTGGTATCGGAACATTGTGCTTGCAAGACTCATGGGGTCCACCTTGTGAGCCATTACACAATTGTCTGTTACAGTTTCTTTCATGGAAGGTTGCCTTCTTCATTGCAATTACTTCATTAAGGAGTAGTTCTTCGCACTAACCCAAAATTCCTTCCAAAAGTGGTTTCTGCTTTTCATATCAATCAGTTGAGTTACCTGTGTTCTTCCCTCAACCTAATTCCGTAGCAGAAAGAGCTCTTCACACACTTGATATCAGAAGAGCATTGTTTTACAATATTAATAGGAAAAAAGATTTTCGTAAAACAAAACAGTTTATTGCATTTGCTAAACCTCACAAAAACAATCCTATCTCTAAATCTAGCATTTTAAGATGAATTGTTGAATACATTCAAACTTGCTATGCTACAGCTAAAATACCTTTATCTATACTTCCTACAGCACATTCCACTCGTATAATAAGAGCATCAATGGCCTTTTTAGGCAACATTCCTATAGCTGACATTTGTAAGGCAGCAACATGGTCCACACCACACACATTTACCAAGCACTATTATGTGGATGTGTTAGCACGTCAACAAGCCAATGTAGGGCAGGCAGTGCTAATGACACATTTTCAAACAACTGCCACACCTACCGGTTAGCCACCACTTTGGGAGAAAATTGCTATATAGTTTATGCAAAGCACGTGTATCTACAGCACACATGCCTCAAATGGATTAAGTTACTTACCTAGTAAGCATTTGCATTTGTACATGGCATGTAGAGCTGTAGATTCACATGCACCCTCCCACCTCTCCGTGCACCAATAGTTGTTGCAGTTCTCATTATTTACATTACATTCTCATGAACATCCTTTTCTACACTTACCTACTCCATTCTCACCCTCTTGCGGGAAAACAATTTTAACAATGGAATCGATGCCCATGCGCACTATTACCAAAAAGATCGGTCACTTTACCTCGTGACTGGAAAAGACTTCTTCGAAGAGAAACAACTTGCAAACATCCGGACCCAACACTAGATGGCTGGAGTACGCAAAGCATGTGAATCTACAGCTCTACATGCAAAGAACAGATGCTTGCTGGGTAAGTAACATAATCCTTACCAAACTATAAGCATATGGTGAAGTTCTGCTTAGTTGCCAAATAAAGTTACTTGTTTATCATAGGCCAAAATATATTTTCTTTCGTTAAATGACATGTTGTGAGGAAGCTAAAATATGTAAGCTACATGTTATCATTGTAACTATTCAAGTAATGTATTAGAAAAAAATGGTAACCTTTAAATGATCTCATAAAATTGGTTGTGTTTTAGAAAGCTGTTCTAGTTAGAGAAAGCCTGAGCTTCCAAATAAAGGATGGCTTCAAAACGTTTCTCCAAAAAAGTGTTACTAGTGATGTTGATTAATTTTACAGGGAATGGAACTATCTCTCCAGGTTCTAATATAAGGAATGGAAATATGTTTGTGTTGTACATAAAAATGAAATGAATTTGTTATTTGTTGAGTGGGGTCATTTACATTTGATGAGCTTGAATACCAAATGGGTAATACAGTCAATTACTTAAATCCTTCATGTGGTGGGGTAGAAGGGGGGGTGATGTTAATGGAATATGCTGTTTTAGAGAACAAGAATATTTGGGGAGTATGTGATCTAAAAGTTGGATTTGGTAATTAATGTATATTTTGAAAAAAGACTACAAAGAGGACAGAGAAGGACATTTCGTTCAGAAGCACCAGCAAGACAACTACTGGTTTACATTGACAATCTGGGTGTCCTTGCGAAATTGACCTGATCTGAGTTGGTACAAATTAATCCAGGGTTGCGGAAGGGAACAGTTGCTGCACCAGCCCTTAGAATAAGTGATTCTTCATAACTGGACAAACATGCTTAACTGTAGTTTTGCACTTTGTGCATGATGTGTTTTGTGAATGCCATTGATATTTGCTCAACTCATAATTGCTTTTAATGTATGCTTTTGTTTTTCCAAAACTTTTCTGGGTGTGTCGCTACGGGAGCAGCAGTATGCTACCAAGTTATTTTTCTTAAAACTTATATTATTAAGCATTTCTGTCACATCCATTTGCATCACAGTTTATACATTAAGGCATAACCGGCTTCTCTGATTTGCAGTGCTTCCATGCCATCTATGGCTTTGGCAGATATAGTATCTTAGAACATTGCATAGATATTTCAATTCAGCATTATATTGTTACAGCCTCTGGTATATCCTGTTTTAGATGACCCATTTATTTTCCATATAGGGCTATTTGCCTTGTTAGTCCTTTCCTTCACCTGCATATCTTCCTGGTCCTACGAAAACAAGCAAACAACTATTCAACTCCCTCCCCACCTTCCACCTAGGCGTGCCTTATTATGATGTAAATCAGTAGTGATTGTCATATTTTGGCTCATTCCGTAAATTTGATAGTTAATTGCCTAATGCTGTTTGTGTTGGGGTATTGTATTTGATTTCCTTCTCCTTTCCCCATGGTCCCTTCCTTGTCAGCTTCTGTGGGTGGGTGTTGCAGTAGCTACACCAATGCTTCCCATGCCCTGGCTTTATATAGGGATCCCCTGCCTCGTATGGCCTCGCTCAATCTTGCCGCTCCCTCATATGTCACCCATCTCTAAAATTCCTTGTTCCACTGTTTAACCTGGGTCCTCCCTGGTCTGTCCAGTTCCCAGTAATCTCTTTTTTGGCTATCAGGAGTGCCAGATCTTGAAATTTACTTGTCACTTTGACTCTGGAGGTGTGTAGGAAACAGTAAGAGACAGTATCCTGGCGTTTCTTGCACCTCTTTCTCTGTTCTATCCGCAATCACCCGTGTCACCCCTTTCCAAAAGGTTTCTATCTTGGGACAGTCCTAAAACATATGCAAGAATGCAGCATTGACCTCCCCGCAACGGTGGCACATTGCTCCTTGTGTCCCAAAGTGCTTGTTGATGTGTGCCGGCATGAGGTAGGCTCTATGTAGCACATTAAAATGTGTTCCCTGAAACCTGGCGTTTCTAGAAACCATTGTTGTCCTCTCCACTAGCACATCCCAATTTTTCTCCTCTATGGCTGTTCCCACATCCTCTTCCCATCTGCCCCGTAACTGGCTGAGAGCGGGCAGCGTCTCATTCCTGAGGCGTCTGTAAAAGCAAGTGACCGCTTTGAAAGTCCTGGAGGATGATACCACATATTGGCATCCTCCCAATGTAGTTGGTTCAGCTAGTATTCTACTAAGTCATTAAGAGGATTTTAAAAAGCTCGATGTTGGGTTTAAATTGACATTTCAATGTGTTATAAAGCTAGAATGTATTTACTCCTTGTTTTGTAACTCATAACCTTGGACATTTGGCATCTATGCAATTGAAAATGATTTCTCCGTTATCTGACATAAATAGTGTTTTGAATCTAGTGTGGTGCCAACATACAGAAGTAATATGTGATGATTTCACCCAAAGGAAACCGGTTAATGGTGATAATGTATTTCTGTGTAACCTATACTTTTAATAAAGGTTTGCCATTTGGATCCCTTAACATCAGTTGAGATATTGTAGTGATAGAATACTTAAATTTTGTTATAAAAAAATGAATAAATACAATTAATAGTAAAAAGTTTCACTAATTGTTGTAATTTCATACTTTGTCGCTGGTATCTCTGTGGAGTTTTAAAAATGCTTTTTGTTAATCTTCATAATTCTCCCGAAACAGAACGTTTCTAACTGGAAGAAAAAAACAGGCAGTGAAGCAAATCCCTTTAAGTATTATCGCGAGACACACACTGCAAATGAGCGTCGGCGTCGCCTTGAGATGAGGTCTCTATTTGAAAATCTGCAGAGGATGCTTGGACTCAATCTTCCAAAGGTTTCGAAGTCCTTCATTCTAACTCAGGTTAGTAACTGTAGTTTTCATATTTAGGACAACCAAATCACTCTAGCTAGGTAATGACTTTTTTTTTCCTTTAGGCATGTTGTGAAATTCATCTCACAGCTTATTTCTTGCCTGTTTCCAGTGAACTTGACAGTCATGCATGTCGACTGAAAACAATATACCCTTTGCTTTTCTGTTTGTCATCGGGGCCTTACCTAAAGTGTACCCTCATTCTGAGTTGAGGCTTAATGTGCCCCCTCACCCCCCCCCCCCCCCCCCCTTCCAGACTAGTCTATAGAATTCCAGTGACATTTTTACATGTGTGTTTGGAGTGACTGCCTAATGACTGTCCTTTGTTACAGGTCTGGCTCATCTCCATAACTGAGATCACTTGCCCCTATGAGTGACATGAAAAGGCTGTACATACATTAGGTGTATGTCATTTACATATACTGGGTGAATGATGGGGTATGCTTGGACTGATTCTTTTTTCTTGGATGCACATGCAGTCTACATTTGCTTCCTTCCAGGATCCTAATCTTGAACCCTCGAATCCCCTTTTACTCTGAAATCTGTTGTACCTCATTAGAGCAGGCGGCTGCCTGCAGTTCCCCTTATCGCTGTGGATTTCCACCTACTTAAGTGAAAACTGACCTTTACACTATTCTTGAATTTTTGCTGTCTCTGGGGCAATGCAAACAGATTCAGAGCTCTTGGCTGATCAAAGTAGGCTTGCTAATTCTATGTCGTAACAGGTTTGACCTACGAATCTTTCCTTTAGAGACTGGAGCATGAGGACAATAAGAAGATGCACTTCTCCAGGATTGGAGAGTCCTAGACATTTGAGAAAAGGGAATCTTTCATAGATTCGGATTCATTTAGAATGTGTATCCGTGCTAATTCAAAACATAGTAGTTTCTGTAGTAGAGGATCTTTGTGTATAGTCATAATCTAGTGAATAGTACCGCACATGTGCGTGGACCCCGGAGCAATCGAAATAATCTCTTATGTTGTCTTCTTCTGCAGTCCTGACTTAAGAGAAAGTCAAAGACAAATAATGCAGCCTAAAACTACAATACTACACTGGCCAGCACTTCATCTTGAAGTGAAAAAGATAGCCAAATATTATGAAATTATGTACACTTTGTAAAGTTTCACACCTAGAGAAACTCCCCTTCACAAAAATCCTTTGTCATGATAGAGAGGAAGGGTTGGACAGACAAGCCCCATAGGCTGCCATTATGTGTCTGGAAAAGGGATAACGTGCCTTTAAGGAACTCTCCAGAGACCCTCGGTATCCCAGGATGCACAGCCAAAGGCCTTTTACTTTCAGTTCTTTTTTCTGGCTCCTGCTAGCAGGACCCTGGAGCATTGAGCTCTACCTTTTTGGGTATATATTCAATTTTTGGAACTTTTCCAGTGTTTTTAGTGTTTCACTCGACGTCTGGGGTCTTCCTCTTCCAGTTGCTGTGTTTTTTTTACATGTTTTACCACCTCTCTATTGTCGAAATGCCAACTTTATTCGACAAGTGCCCTGAGTGTGGTAGGAAGAAAGCTAAATCAGACCCCCACAAAGTCTGTATACTCTGTCTCCCTTCTAGCCATGTTCCTGACTCCTGTGATATTTTTCACTCTTTCTCCAGGAGGACCCTGCGTGACAGGGAGAAGATTCGTCTCCAAGGCCTGGAGCAGAGGAGACATCAAGAAACAGGTGGGACTTCTGGGCATGAAGGGACTCTGAGGGCTCCCCAGTCAAGAAAAGGCCCAGAAAAGGCACCGGTCGATGTCGTATGACTACCATCTGCTCCCCGTCGACCGGGGGCTCTGGTTCGAAGCGACGTCGTCGTTCAGCATCGAGGGGTAGGACGTCGAGACCTCGGACGAGGTCGACGTCGAGGAGTTCACCGGTGTCGACACTCCATCGACGTCATGATGAATCCCAAAGAGGCAGGCGCTCGCCGTCAAGGCAACACCGCTGTCGACGTGACTATCGACGTCGATGAGAGAAAGATCGCCGTTGAGGCGAAGACACTCGACGTCGCGGAGTTCATCGACGTCTGGAAGGTCGACGTCGAGAAGAGAGAAGTCAAAGAGATCCACGTCGAGGAGAGAAAAGTCGACGTCGAGGGGAGAAAAGTCGATGTCTAAAAAGAAGTCGAGGCCCAGAACGGTGTCTAGTGCTTCTGTGGTGAGCGTCTCATCGTCATCAGCGAGTCACCGGTCACGGCGGCACCGGCGCTCGCACTCAGAGAGGCTGGCCTCTAGAGTGTCCTCCCCAAGGCCTGCTCGCAAGAAGAGACGGGTCCTTAGGTCACCGGAATCTGATTACTCCTGGACCTACTTGCCCTCAAGGCCCAGGACGCCTACTCCTCCTCCTCTTCCGCAGCTTCCTCCGCCTCATCTTCATCCTCCTCCGCTGCCTCCACCACCACCTCCTCCTCTTCCACCACTGCCTCGGCCTCCACTACCGAGTCCTGTGGTTCCGGCACTGCCTGTTCCGCTTCCTCATCCCCCGGGGCCGCTGGTTCCTGCAAGGCACAGAAAGCCAAGGTCAAGATCCAGAGGGAGGCATCGCTCTCACAGTGGGCGTCGATCCTCGACAAGGTCACGCCATCGTCGGCGGAGGGACAGGTCGCGGTCCAGGTATACGGACTCATCCAGTGACAGGAGATGACGGGAGATATTCTCCCACTTTGTTGGACTCTCCTCCAACGATAGTGTCCCCAGTGGATGACATTGTGACTTTCCAAGATGTGCTGCTGAGGGGGGCAGAGAAGTTGGGGATCACATTGACTGTGCCTACCCCTACCACTTCCGTGATCTTTGAAACGTTGCAGCACAGACACCTCTCTCGCCCTTTGGTGCCAGGACTGGAAGACCGTCCATGGATCGGTTTCTGATGCCGGCCTCGGTGAAGTCAGCGCCATCGAGACTTCTAAAGAAGTGCAGGCCCCCGGATTCTGATCCAGCATTTTAGAGAGCAGATCCTGTACCGGATTCTGTCATTGTGACAGAGTCCAAGAAACAGCATTCTACTGCCCTGTCGTCTACGGTCCCTCCGGACAAGGAGAGCAGGCTCATAGATTCAGCAGGAAGGAAAGTCTGTAGTACGGCTGCCACATCGATGAAGGCAGCTAATGCATCAGCACTTTTGGGCAGATATGATCGCTCGTTGTGGGAGTCCCTTCAACAATTCATTGAGCTCCTCCCGAGAGACAGGAGGGAAGACTTCAGGAGATTCTGAAGGAGGGCATGATGGTCTCAAATTAGGTCATCAGTTCGGCGGTGGATGCCTCTCTCCTGGCCGCGCATGGGTACTGCCATGGCATTAACTTGAGGTGTAATTCCTGGTTGCGCCTTACCTCTCTTAAGCCTGAGGCACAACAGCGGATTGCTAATTTGCCCTTATCAGGATCCACCCTCTTTGGGGCTCATGCGGACGAGGAGAAGGCCCACATGGAGGCGGAAGTGGAAACGCTGAAGGCTAGGTTCGGAGAAACCGAAGGATCAGCAGAAGTCGTACCGTCCCTTCCAGAGCCGTTACTCTTCCCAGAGGTATCAATGGGGGCAAGGTCACCAAGCTGGCCAACAGCAGCAACAACAGCAATACCAGTGTGAACCCTTCCAGAAACATCAGAGGGGCAGAGGCGGACAGCAGTCCTCCTCTGCGAATAAGGGCCTGGCCGGGTCTAAGCCCTGAGGAGTTACTTCCCCCTCGTCCGTTACCTGCTCCGGCGGGCGGAAGCATACAGAATTACTTGGCAGAGTGGAGAAAAATTACTCAGGACAAGTGGGTGCTGAATATTGTTTGCAATGGATACAGTCTTCGGTTTGTCAGCCCTCCTCCAGCTATTCCACTGGTTCCTTCGCACTACCAGCTGCGAGAACTCCAAGCGGAGGCTGATACCCTGTTAAGAAAAAGGGCGATAGAAGACGTCCCTCTGTCTCAAAGAAGAAAGGGTCTATACTCACGGTTCTTTCTGGTACGCAAAAAGGACAAGAACGAGTTCAGGCCCATTCTGGATTTGCGACAAGCAAACAAATGGATTCGCAGGGAGAAATTTTGCATGCTGTCCTTGCACCAGATTTATCCTCAGCTGCAGCGAGGAGACTGGCTTTGCGCAATAGATCTACAGGTTGTGTACTTCCATGAGCCCTTTGCACGGAAACACCGGAAGTTCCTGCGATTCCTCGTCGGCACCAATCACTATCAGTACACCGTACTACCATTCGGACTGAAGTCTGCACCCAGGACTTTCTCAAAATGCATGGCAGTGGTGGCTCACACCTGAGAAAGAACAAGGTGTTTGTCTACCCGTACCTGGACGACTGGTTGATCAAAGCCTCCACCTTCCAGGAAGCGCAATTGCATTTCAACAGGACAGCCGTTCTGTTGAATCAGCTGGGTTTGCACATCAACATGTCCAAGTCTGTTCCGACTGCTGTTCAGTGCCTGCAGTGCTTGGGAGCCTCCATCAATACTATCAGAGCAAGCGTGTCTCCTTCGGAGGAGCGACGCTTATCAATCCTTCGGAAGGCTCGGGCTCTCCTGTCGGTTCCATCAACGACAGTAAGGACAGTGTCTTCTCTTCTGGGGTCGATGGCCTCTTGCATCTTCCTCACACCACATGCACGCCTCCACATGAGACCGCTGCAGGAATGTTTGGAGGATCACAAGGAACAGAAGCGAGGGAGCTGGGACGGCAGGGTCCAACTGTCTCTACACGCTCAACAGTTTCTGAGATGGTGGTGTTCGGCAGAGAATCTTCTCAAGGGTGTCCCTTTCCACAAGGACATTCCCACACAGACTATTGAGACGGATGCGTCTCTCCACAGCTGGGGAGCGCTTTCAGACCATCTTCAGGTCCGGGGAACATGGTCCCAGGCGGCTTACACGTACCACATCAACTTTCTGGAACTCAAAGCTGTTCCTTTGGGGCTGAAAGCCTTTCATCCGTCCTTCCAGACCAACTCCTTGCTTGTACAGACAGACAATACGACCACAATGTACTACCTCAACAAGCAGGAGGGCTCTAGATCGCGCACCCTGTCCCAAGAAGTGCAGGCGATCTGGCACTGGCTGTTAGCCAGAGAACTGACGATAACGGCGACCCATCTACCAGGTGTGCAGAATGCTCAGGCGGACGCACTCAGCAGGCTCGTTCAGGAGAACGACGAAGTGCTAGGAAACATCGTCGAAAGATGGGGCACTCCAGACCTAGATCTGTTCGCCACCGGCGAAAACAGCAAATCCCGAGACTTCGCCTCCAGGTTTTACCAACCGGGGACTCTGGGGAATGCGCTATGGATCAGCTGGTCGAACAGCTTTCTGTACTCTTTTCCACCCATTCCCCTGATTCCGGCAGTGCTCATCAAGCTGTCTCGGTCCAGGGCGCGAATGATCCTCATTGCTCCGGAGTGGCCTCAACAGTGGTGGTTCACAGACCTGTCCACCGATCTCTGCAACCCCACCTGCGTCTTTAAATTTCGGCCGGACCTTCTAACGAAGTTCGGGGAGCAGATGGTGCACCCCAACCTCATCGTTGAGTTTGGCGGCATGGCTCCTGAGATAGTACAGTATGTGTGGGAAGTTGGCCTGATATGCAGTGCTCACTATTCTAGTGATCACTATGTATCAGTCCAAACGATCCTTATTGATTGGTTGTAAGTCAACCTTATAGACCAGCTATCCTAGTAGCATGGACAAGAGCAGTCTTTAGGCTAAACTCTAGAGGGGGTGTTAAGCCAGCTGTTATACCATCACATATACCCCTTGAACACCAAGTGAAAGGACACCACACAAGTTGTTATGAAAATAAAAGGATATTTATTGATAAGACAACAACCCTGGACTCTTTGAGGACAGGGTGGTAAGCAAAATACAAAACTCTTAAAGAAATACTGAAAGTCGCACAATTTACGCAAATGCCCGAGGGGCACGAAAAAACATATACTATGGAAGTGGAATGCGAATCACTAGCAGGTAAGTAACAGTTCTCAAGGACTTTAGAATCGCTAGGCCTATAATGCTGAACCCTTAGATTAGAAGCAGGAGGCCTAGGGGCGCCGGGTGCAGAGTGGAAACTCTCATGCGCAATGCGGGACAAAGTCTATGGATACTAGCAAATGCAAAGTTAGTGTTCTCCGGCGAACCCGACTAGGTAGGTCAAAAACGAAAGTGGATCTAGACACTTAGAGAGTGGCTCTACGCTGGAGCACCGTGGTACTCGGTTTACCTAGCCCAGGGGCTGCGGCTGCATAGGGTTCAAGTGTCGTCGGGAATCCTCGTTGAACCAGGAGCCTGAAGTCGAAGTTGCTGGCAGGCGACCAGTGAAGATGTTCCGGGCTGATCCAAGGACGGATCAGTGAAGAAGAGTACCTGTAAGCAGAGGGGACCGAGTTCTGAATCACTAGCCAGTGATTAGGTGGGCACCAAGATGGCACCGGACGAGGTCACTCAGCCAGGTGAAGAGGTGACACTGGATTCTGCTGCTGCACGGACCAGGGGCGCTGATGTCGACCAGGCTGGAGGTATGCGAGCTGTCCCACGTCGGATGTCTGCTGCTGGCGATGCTGGATCCGGTGAAGGAGGCAACAAGCCTTGGCTACGGCAAGCCCACGTGGCGTCACAAAATGGCGTCTGGAGTGGACCAGGAGGGTCCGAGGAAGGTCCCCTTCAGGAGGAGACTAGGGCCTGTCTAGAGGAGCTAGACCAGCGGTGAAACAAACGTAGGACGTCGTCTGGAGGGTCACTAGCCAACGGGCAAGTGACCGGACAACGTGGCAGCGACACAGAAGCAAAAGGGCCCCACGCAGATCTGGTGGATGCTGGGGGGCTGGTCTTCGGTGCTCGTGCTGCTTGGGGTTGGGGCTTCTCTTACCCCAATGCACCCACTCAAGGGTCCCTCGGCGGTCGTGCTGGGTCAGTGTCGTGCTGGTTCCGATGGTCACCGGGTCCTCTGGTCTCGTCGCACCCACGGTTCTCAGCTGTGCTGTAGAGGCAGGTAGAGGTCAGAGAGGTCAGGGAGTCCGGGTCTCGTCGTGCTGGTCGTTCTGGTTCCGGAGGAAGGACGTTCAGCAAACCGCAAGATGCTTAGTTGGTGCCTGCTGCTGCAGGGTGACTACTCCTTAGTCAGAAGGGAGAAATCTTGAGAAGAAGTCTTGAGTTCCTTTCGTAGAAAGTAGTTTCAGGATTCAAAGATGATCTAATTTGGAAGGGTCCCCGCTCCTACCTTTATTCTAAAGAAAGGGGCTGGTACGCGGCTAGGTCCTGCCCATGGGTGGGACCAGGAAGGGGGGTGGTTACACCCCTCTCCCCTGTCCGGACTTTCCCCAGCTCAGGGGCTGGTGTGCCCCTGGAATTAGTTCAAGCCGGCAGATGCACAGTGAGCACCGGGGTGCCACTTGCAGTCACCTTCCTATTCAGCCCTGTCTACCTAGGATACACAAAACCCTGTCTGGGATGGTGCTAGCACCGCCCCTGACAGGAAACCCTTTGTCCAAGCTCTCCTCGCTGGAAGGACACCCAGCAGCAGGAGGTCAGACTTGTGTCTGTGGTGGCAGCATCCATTTTGTGATGCTGAGGCTCGAGTTAACTTTAACCAGGGTTCACAGTTATATACATGTTGTGTCCCTCTAGAAGGGTGGAATGCTAACCCCGTCGCCAGAATTGGCGAGGGGCCTTACTCGACATGTTTTGATAAAGCGATACCAAAGATAGCAAATAACCGCGAGGATTATAATGCACTTAAGAGTATATGGTACGCGTTATCATAGAACAGCTATTAGGACTTGGTTCCGCAATCTGCAGACGGGCTCAGCTCATGCCAGAGCACCATCTCACATAATTCCAAGCACTCTGCCTTCAGGATTGTTAAGGCCTGCCATAGGAGTGACTGATAGGAATACATGTGTCTATTTTAGGGTTAGATATAGGTTTACTATATCTAAAGCAAAGGGTGATTACACCACCTTGCCCCAGCTGTCGTGCAGCCAGTTGTGTCAGATTTAGATGGCCAGCCAGGGGTGGCAAAATACATGCTGCAGCCCCTGGTAGGCCCTGGGTACACCTATGCCCTGAGTTACAGGGACTGATAAGGTGGCCCAGTACCAATTAGTAAATGTACCTAAGGTACACATGTCAATTTAGAGAGAGAACAGCTAGGCTGTGGGTCTGATTAGCAGGCCCACAGCCAGGGAAAGTCGTAAACCAGTGAAGCAAAAAGCAAAAATCTGGGGTGATCATAGGATTGCAGACCCTACTCTCCTACAGTATGGACACTTGAACTTGCCTGACAATTGCATGGAGATACTCGAGGAGTCTAAGAGACCTTCCACCAGGACTTCCTACCCCTATAAGTGGAAGAGGTTCTGCATCTGGTGCATGTCCAAGACTGCTGATACTACCTCCTGCAAGGAAGATGTCATCCTTCCATATCTCTTGCATTTGGCTCAATCTGGCCTTAATTTCCATTCTATTAAGGTTCACCTCGCAGCATTAACTGCGTATAGGAAATGCCCTTCACAAACATCCTTCCTCCAGATTCCTGTAATTAAAGATTTTTTGGAAGGATTGAAGAAAGTGTTTCCTCCTGTCAGGCATCCCTCGCCTTCATGGGAACTGAATGTGGTGCTGTCTTGGTTGATGAAGGAACCTTTTGAACCAATTCATAAGGCTTCTCTGCAGCATCTTTCCTGGAAGGCGGCCTTCCTTGTGGCTATAACATCGGCCCGCAGGGTGAGTGAGATTCAGGCCTTGTGTTGCAACAAGCCTTATACAGTGTTTCATGCTTCTAAGGTTGTCACAAGGACTCACCTTAAGTTTCTGCCTAAAGTGATTTCTGATTTTCATGTCAATCAGACGATAACTTTACCTACGTTCTTTCAACATCCTTCCTCTCCGGCGGAGAGGTCTCTTCATTCCCTAGATGTAAGAAGGGTGTTGAAATTCTACTTAGATAAGATTAAGGACATTCGTAGGTCAGACCAATTGTTTGTCAATTATGGTTCGGTCAGGACTGGTCTTGCCACTTCTAAACAGTCCATCTCTAGATGGATAGTTCCTGTATCCAGTTGTGTTACCAGAAGACTAACAAGACCTTAGGGGGTAAGCCTAAGGCCCATTCCACCAGGGGCAAAACAGCTACAACTGCTTTGCTACATAATGTTCCCATTGCAGATATCTGCAGGGCTGCCACTTGGAAGTCGGTCCATACCTTTGCCAAACACTACTGCCTGGACTCTGATGCCAGAGCAGACGCTCAGGTTGGCAGGCTTCGTTGAGAAATCTGTTTGCACAGTAATCGTTTTATCTGTTTCCTCCACCGCTGGTTTGGTTTGTTGGGATGGTCTTGCAATTCTATTCAGTAGATTATGACTATACACAGATATCCCCTACTACAGAAGGAGTAGTTTTACCTGTAACTCCAGTTCTGTAGTAGGGGTATCTCTGTTATAGTCATAAGCGCCCTGCCTCCTCCCCGGTGGATGAAATGATAATGTACTGAATGCTACAGGCCTAGCTAAATACACCTTCAAAAAGAACTGGAAGTAAAAGGCCTTTGGCTGTGCATCCTGGGATACCGAGGGTCTCTGGAGAGTTCCTTAAAGGCACGGTATCCCTTTTCCAGACACATAATGGCAGCCTATGGGGCTTGTCTGTCCAGCCCTTCCTCTCTATCATGACAAAGGATTTTTGTGAAGGGGAGTTTCTCTAGGTGTGAAACTTTACAAAGTGTACAAAATGTTATATTTTTTGGCTATCTTTGGCTATCTTTTTCACTTCCAAGATGAAGTGCTGGCCAGTGTAGCCTTGTAGTTTTAGGCTGCATTATTTGTCTTTGATGTTCTCTTAAGTGTCTATGCGGGACTGCAGAAGAAGACAACTTAAGAGATTATTTTGAATGCTCCGGGGTCCACGCACATGGGCGGGACTATTCACTAGAATATGACTATAACAGAGATACCCCTACTACAGAACTGGAGTTGCAGGTAAGAAACTACTCCTTCTTTGTAAACCTTCTGCTGCTTTGATTTAAAACAAAATCTACATAATAAAACTAAAAGTTGCAGACAGGAGAGGAAATAGCCAGTTGGCAGCCAGGAAAAGAATTGTTCTAAACTGTTAGCAGGGTTTGTTGAGGAACAAGTGAGGCTCCTGGCTTGGTTGCTTGGAGTCTTTGTAGGCATGTTTAGTGGCCATGTAGTTTAACTCCTTCCCTGCTCATGACGAGCTGAGCTCGTCATGAGGCACACTGGAGCTGTGCTTATGACGAGCTGAGCTCGTCATGAATAAAGCCAAATAGCAATTTCCAGCACAGATGGGGAATTGCCTTAGCAGCCAAGGTGTTAATAACCAAAAGACTCCCTTTTAGTGATTGACTTTTCATGCATAGCAGTTTATAGCAGTTTAAGCTTTCTTCAGGAGATGGTGGGGTTTAGAAACTCAGATTCAGCAGGGCTCAATAAATAACGTTCACTAAACTGAATTGTTAGTCAGTGCTTTCCCTGACTTCAGAGGGAAATAACACTGGAAGAGACTGGAATAACACCAAGGATAGGACTAAGTGGAATAATCAATTGAACTACAATTTATCATTTACATTCTACACTCTGGGCTTTATACCCCCTTCCTTCAACTCTAGGAGATGATGAAATAAAGTAATTACCCCCTTTGAATAGTTTTTTGTGTCAAATAGACCTTGAATTACAGTTGACGAAGCCGTCATCAAAACCATCATTATAATGTAATTACTACCAGCAATCATGATCCTTACCTTGCCTAAAACTAAGCCTATATTGAAATATTATTCGGTGAAAGTCTTACCTTGAATTTTTCCTTCCTTTAGGCTTATGAAGAAATCCAGGGGTTAACAGATCAAGCAGACAAGCTCATAGGACAGAAGAATTTGCTAACTCGCAAACAAGATATCTTAATACGCAAGGTGTCGGCCCTCTCAGGTGAGTCGAGATTTGGCAAGAGGATAAGTGTTCTGAATATTTCTTTAAGCTGATCCACGGGCATTTGATTATGTTGCAAAGTGATCCATTTTGGTTGGTAACCCCCACAGTTTTTCATTTTTGGGAATAAACTGCTAGTAATCTTTAACTCCAACACTGAAATACTGCTCTTAAAACCGGATTGTCACATTTAACTTTCCTAGATTGGTCACAACATATGGTGCAGAAATACATGCATGGCATGTAAAATGGCATGCTATTTGTGGATTAGAGCAGTTATTGTGCCAACTATTATGAAACATGACTCCAGGCCTAACCCATGTAGCCTGAATGCTGCAGTGTAAAACCTGCAGTGTGACTCGTCAAAAGAACCATTTTTGACCGGTAAAGACCTCCCTCCTAAATATCAGTAAACCACCCTGATAGAGGCCCCACAAGGGCAGGGTGCATGTTATTTAAAAGTAGGGCATGTAGAAAATGTGTTGCCATGTCCCTACAGTGACAAGACCCCAAAAGCGTTTTTCAATAAGCAAATCCTAACTGTCCTATGTAGAATTCCATAATACAGATTAAAATACCGCTATCTTGTAAATGGAAACAGCTAGAAAAATAAGTAAACCACTATTTTTAATAGTGATTGAAAACCAAATTGAATGGTTATGCCCTATTTGTAATAAAAATGTTAGGAAAATGACTTTTAGAAAGTTACCTTTTCCCTGCCTGAGCCTTCATTGGCTAATTAGCATTAGCCTCAGACATATGATCAGCTTGTACCTGGCCTGAATAAGGTGTGAACCTCCTCAGCATAATGTTTAGGGTAGGGATTGTGAGCGTACTATTAGCACAGCAGTATCAAATCCTGTCTGACAGGTCTGTCTAAGGCACTTTTAAAACATCTGCTCCTTTGAAATAAATAAGCTAACCATTATTATGCATTGCCTGACTGCCACTGCTTTGTGTTTCTAGAGTTCTGTCTCCTGTGAGTCCAGGGCCTGTTTTTAACTGGATTTTAGTGTTAGATGTGGAGGGACATTTTTCTTGATTTCCATAGTACCCTCCCAGACACACCCCAAGCCCAGGTTTAGTCTGGCTGAAGACTTCAACTATTTTGGTATTGCACATGGTATTTTGGGCCTCTTTGTAGTAAGGCAAACCACAACTAATGAAAGAGTAGATAGTTGTCCTTGGTAACTTACCCTGTTGGATAGTCGCCTACACCCACTATTAGTGCTAGCCATAAAGGTGGGACCTTCCTAAGAACACGCTATGGACCTGTAGAAGATAAAAATAGGACTGGACCTGATGTCTGTGACATGAGAGGAGCTCTGAAAGATTGGACCTACTCCCTCTTATACCCAGGACAACTAAGTGGACTCCATATGTTAGTTGGCTGATCTCTTCTCTGTCTACAGGGACACACAGCAAGAGACCTTGGAAATGCCCAGCTGACCAGGAACAATTGGGCTTTCCTGTTGACGTAGAGAATCTCTTTAATTGCCCTCCCCTGCGATCCCTAAAACTGTACTCCTGTGGTTGTCTGGGCACCGAAAGAAAGTTTGGAAACTTTTGGCAACTTTTCGTCCAGAGTTTGCCTGTCTGCCTCTTTGGTTTGGTTTGCCATTCCATGCCCAGTTGCTGGGACCCTGAAGCATACTGGAGGACAGTCTTACACTGGGGGAGGTTTAAACTTAATTTTTTTGTTTTTATGTATCTTAAAGAGACTGTAGTTCTAGATTCCTTACCTTAGAATTACCCCCAGTCATCAAACTAGATCCTGAGACTTTTTTTCTGTAGCAGTACCCCTGCGTGTCAGTAGATGGCATCGGTTGACTCCACGTCTGTTGTCATGGTCGCTAAGATGACATTGCAGTGTCTACTTAGACGCCGCTCCAGCATGCTGACATTGGTTCTTTAGTTTTTTCTTGCAAGCCAGCGCAGATTCGGAGAGAGCGTGCCCCTTATTCTTTTTTTACTAACCATTTGATGTCGATCACTGATCCGCAGCTCGTGTGCCTTTGTTGCCTGGATCACGACCAGTATCCGAAGTCATGCTCGGACTGCCGGCCAACGAACCCGAAGTCTTTGCGGGAGTGGTCCCGAAAACTTTTGGAGGCCCGGCAGTCCACTCGGTGCCGTTCTAGGTCCCGGTCAAGGGGAAGGTCGCAGGACCAGTCGCGAAGACATCACCATTCTTCCTTGAAGTCTTCGCACTCCTCCTGTAAGTCGAAGCACAAGAAGAAGGCGAAGAAGCATTGTCGCTCTTCGCCTTCTCGTAAGCCGACACAACGCGAGACCCGGAACGTCATCGCTCTCTGGCTCCATCTTCGTGGCCCACTGGGTCTGCGCTTCCCTCCCTTTCCCAGATCTGGAGCATCCCCTGCCCAACTTTTTGCCTTTTACAATGCGCTCCATAGCATTTTGGGGCAGCCTGACTCAATTGACGCTCCTTCGGGCCTCGCGGACTTGGCTGGGGTCCCTCGGCCTTCGATGCTGGCGGCTCCAGCCTCGGCGCCGGAGGGCCCCCGTGGATCCATATCTGGATCTGCACAGATCAACCTCATGGTACCTTCCCCGGTGCAGATTCCAGTGACGACACCCCGACGCCAGTGGTGCCCCCAACTGGCGTCGCCCCCAGTCTCGCCACCCGACTAGGAACCGCATAGGAGGGTCCTTTTGTACTGCTTGTCATCCCTGGAATTCCTTATCGCTCTGAGTGGCAGCCAGAGGGGGGTGAGGAGGACTGGGGAGAGGTCAGTTGACCCTCTAGCAGACCAGCTTGAAAAGCTGGACTGGTGAAAGGAGTTGGGTGATGCCAGAGGTCTGGACACCTCCCCAAACTTGGTATGCTTTCTCCCCCTAACATGGCGACGGAGGAAGGAGCTTCCTACGCTATGGTGGTGCGTAGGGCGGCTGAGTCCATGAGCCTCAAGCTTCCTGGGATGGCTGTCAGGACTAACCTCCTGACCTTGGTGCTTCAGCCGGCAGCTGCCTCTATGGAACTCCTGCTGCCTTTTAATGAGTCTCTCACTGACATCCTTCTGGGCACTTGGTCCAAGCCCAGCACAGGGGCTCTTGTGGACAAGATGATTGCTCAACGCCACAGCCCGGCCCCAGGGGCCCACTTTTCCTCTCCGAACACCCTACCCCTGAGAGCTTGGTGATCCAAGCCTCCTCCTCAAAAGGTGCATTACTACTGCTCACCCAGATAGGGAATCCAAGAAGCTGGAACATCTTGGGAAGATGTTTTCTTCCGCCAGCTTGGGACTGCGGTCGATGAACACTGCGTCTATTGGGCCGGTACACCCATTCTGTGAGGGATTCGGTTGCACAGGTGCTGCCAAAGTGCCCGGAGGAGGCCCAGGCCACTCTCTCCCATGCTGTTGCCGAGGGAAGAGATGCAGCCAAGTTCGCCATTCGATGTAGGCTGGACACCGCCAACTCACTAGGCAGAACGATTTCCACGTCAGTAACCTTGAGACGCTACGCCAGGCTGAGATCCACTGGTTTTTCAGGCGATGTTCAATCTACCCTTTTGGACTTGCCCTTTGATGGTCGTCGCCTGTTTGGCGAGAAAGCGGACAACGCACTTGAGTCTAGGGTTACGCCAGATCCTTGGGCCTCGCTCCCACCGTCCTGCGCAATCTGCTTTTCGCCGCTACAGAAGGGGTGCCCCTCCACATCCTGCCCAGAGCCACCACAGCCCTGCGCAAACTGGTCAGCCTCTGCTTGTCCGGGGACGTGGGACCCAGCGTCGTGGGTCAGGAGGCCAGTCCACCAGTACCCCCTCTGCGGCAGCCTCCAAACCCTCCCAGTCCTACCCTCCAGGGCCGCCAGTTGCCAGTGGGTGGCAGGATTCACCATCACCTACCCCACTGGCAAACCGTCACGTTGGACAGGTGGGTTTTGCAGATAGTTGAAGTGGCTACTCCCTCCCCTTCAAGACTACCCCTCCATCCAGAATATATGATGTTATCCCGCATGTCAACACCACGCATACCATTACAACGCAAGTGCTATTACAACACCTTTTAATCACAACTCATACTTTTACGACAAATATGCCTTTAGCACCAATGCCATTATAACGCAAAGGCATGTGTGGTAAAGGCATATACTCTGTAAAAGTGGTTATGGTAAATATGTATATGTGTGTGTGTGTGTGTGTATGTTTTATATATATATATATTTTACCTACTGGCGGTTGCCAGTAGGTAGTTATTGTTAGTACCTTGTTTCTATTCAAAAAGCGTTTTTTCTTTTCCCAATAACTTTGGCGCCGTTTGACGAATCTTAGCAACATTTTCAAAACTAGTGGGGTGCTCCAGTCCGCTCCTATTTTGAAAGTTTCAGGGTGATTCGGCAAGCGGGGGCTGAGTAAAAAATGGGGGTCCAAAAACTTATTTTCTCCAATTTAAATCCCATAGCAAACTTTAGACACGGCTACAGCTCGAACTGCTGAACGGAATTACACCAAATTTGGCACAAAGGTAGCCCTTATTTCAGAAAGAGCTCTTTTCCTTAAATGGTGTAAATCTGTTTAGTAGTTGCTGAGAAAATCAAAAAATACATGTTTTGATTATAGAGGCACGGTGGATCCGCGCACCCTCCCGATCCGCGCACCCTCCCGATCACCAGCTGCATTCTAATTGGCTGCTAACACTTCAAACCAGGAAGTGTTGGCAGCCATCTTGTGCTTCGGTTCTACCAGAAAAACAAAGGCACAAAACAAGAAAAGGGGGCAGGGTAGGAACACCCTGACCCCCTAGGCCTGCTCAGGGAGTCCCACAAGGACACCCAGGGCCCAAAAAAGCATTTTTCTTCTTTTTATTTTAAATCTGCCGAATTCACCCTGGGTGTGTGAATCTGGCCGAGAATTTTTTTTAAAACCAAGCGTGGTCTCCCGCACTTCGTTTAATTGAAGCCCCCAGGTGGGCCAGGTCCCGGGGTCAGTAAAAAAAAATGTGTGTGGGGGGCCCAATCCCTCCCCACACTGCTCCTAGGACCGCCTCCCCCGGGGCTTTGCATAAATATTTACAGGGGCCCTCAGGATTGAAGGGAAATTAATTCCCTAACTTAAAACGCGCCACAGGGCTTGTTTGCGCACATATCACCTCAGGCCCGCCCCCTCCCGTCACCACTGTGCAAACGCCCCCAACTTAAAACGCACCACGGGATGCGTTTGCACAGTGGTGAAGGGAGGGGGCGGGACCTAAGGTGACGTGTGCAAACACGCCCTGTGGCACGTTTTAAGTTAGGGAATTAATTCCCCTTCAATCCTGAGGGCCCCTGGGGGGCCAACTAGCTTATCAGGTACCTCCAAAAAGCACCAGAGGCCTGCGTTACAGAGAGATGGTCCAGGCCACACCTCTCTGCAATGCAGCTCTGTGGCCCTTACTGGAGGTACTTGGTGGGCTAGGTGGACCCCAGGGACCCTCAAGATTCAAGGGGACTTAATCCCCCAACTTAAAACGCGCCACGGGGCACTTTTGCACATTGGTGAAGGGAAGGGGCGGGGCTTTTCTGCACCTCTGACTAAGAGGTAGTTTTAATCCCCCTGCCCTATTATGTACCAGGACCTTACAGTGTCTTTTAGCATAGCACTGGCTCTAGGCCTGGTTAGTCAGAGTCCGTTACCACCAGAACCCGTCTGAAACTTTCCTTCGTCTTTGAGGACTTCTGTTGCTTCTTTCTGCATTTCTTTTGCTTCTTTCTGTGTGTTTTTTCTTCTTTCTTCACAGCCGCAGTTGTTATTTTCACCCTCCGTACCCACCCACCATCCCAATCTCTTCCCACTGCATTTCACGGATCCCTCTTGAGTCCCATACACCCTTTTGCGCCCCTTTTCACAGCACCAACTTTGCTGCGCATATGATGGAACTCACAGGCAGACATACCTACATCATTTATCCCCCCAACCTCTCAAAAAAATCTGCAAAACTGCACCCACAAACTCTCTTCACTGATCCCTATTTCTCACTACACAACGGGAACACAACCACTGATTTTATTTTCCTCACGAAACGAAGAGCCCAATGGAGGAAAGCATTCCTAGCCTCATTTACGATATCTGCGCATGGTCTAGTTATTTCTATTGCCCCCTCCCAGCTCTTCCAAGCGACAGCAACCGTCATCATCTACATCTACAATAACGGTACAATCCTCATTCAATCCACAGACCGTAGTTTAAATCTACTGGATAACATCTTCCCCATTATTAAAGAACAAGTGTCTAATCTCCAAACTAATACCCAAGCTACTCCCACCTCCAGCATTCAAGATGTCACATCTCCAACACCCTCTTACAGCCTCCCTCCCCCCCTCCATTACCCCGTCCACTACTGGCATCGGATCCATAGGCTTCTTCCACCTTGACTACCCCTCCCACCAAGGCACCTCATTTCACTTCACCTAACCCACACACTTTACCTCCACCCAGCACGACTGAGACAACATACGCACCTCCAATAGAAATTGAACCCCCTCTGGGTCCGATCATAGTTCTTCTCCCCCGCCCCCCCCCTCTAACATCATCCCTTCCATAATCATCTCTCCCCCTACCTCATCCTTGCTTCACAATGATACTCCTAACACTTACTCCAGCCAACCCTCCCCCACCCCCCAGTCAGCTGTTGGCACATAACAGGACACCCCATTACCACTTCGATAACACGCTGCCCTCAGATCACACACCGCTCCCACACACCAGCCAGCCACACCCGCAACTCAGCCATCTATATCAACAACTCTCCCATCCACATATGCAACATTGCCTCCAACTCAACTCAATCATGCACCAGATCACACACCTAACCAGTCCACATCCCTGCCATCCACATTCATAACGCAGCCACCAACCCCATTCATAACCGCTCCAGACACCAGACTGGAGGAGATTATGTCCGCACTTCACCAAATCAAAGAGGAACTCCAAGCTTTTAAAGAGGTGATATCGAGACAACCATAGCGCACTAGATCTTCAAGAACGTCTATATCAAGCGAGCTCCAGACTCACCTAACATTCACCCCAAAACTTATTCTACCCAGCTGGAAATCAGTTCCCTTCCGTAATATTTTAACCCGCCCAATGCGAAGCATCAATCCGTTTTCGGAGAATGATCTACGCTCTCTTCTACACTCCCTTCTACACTCCTGCGAACCCTCTCTAACGAACCCCATATCGCCCGCCCACATGGCCATCCCTACTATCCCCCTTAACCCTTACAGGTCCTCTACACACAACAATAGAGGAATCTTCGACAACAATCTAAGAAGAGTCCCACTCATTCGGGATCCCACTGCTTCCCTCATCATACCCCATCATAAATGCACACTCCTAAATTGTAGATCACCCTCTAGACACGCAGCGGACATAGCTGACCTCATTATCTCACATGAACTGGACCTGATAATGTTAACCGAAACCTGGCTAACGGAATCCTCCACTCATCGACATTCTAGTACCCCCAAACTACGACATCATCAGCTTGGACAAGAGTGGTAAGACAGGGGGAGGTATCACATGTATACACCATAGCAACATCGCCGTAAACAGCCATTCCCCTGTATTCCCCTCCTTTTTTTTTTTTTTTTTTTTTAAATATATCCTTTATTGGGTTCACAGGATAAAGAAAACATGAATCGTACAGTATTCCGTATCACGAAACTCAAAAGTTGTATGCATGGATCACCCTGCAAAGCATATGCTACATTGTTACATCACAATGAAATACAATGGTGGAATTATAGCTCAATCATGCCATCCTCGTTATCATGTTGTAAAGGAGGGGTGAATATAGTAAGAACGGGGAGGTGTGGGGTTACCAAACTTGGAAGTGTGTGGCGTGATGGACACCCGATCATGCAGTGGGGGGGGGTCTGGGGGTGTCGCGATCGGTTCGTGCTCGCCACATTAGTACAGGGAGGGCGATGCGGTATCAGCGGTGGGCGTATTTCGGGAGTGGGGCGGGGGGGCAGCGCTCATCCCGACTATGTGATGGGAGTGCCGGCAATGGGGCCACTATCAGCAGTGCCTGGTGTTGTGCACCTGTCTCCGTGTTCTCCGCTTGGGGAGGTGTGTCCTGTAGGTTCTTCTAGTGTCTGGTATTCTCTGTGGAAGGAGTGTAGTGTTTCGTCCCAAAGCGCCGCAATGGGGAATTTGCGTAGCCCTGCTGTCTCCTCATTGTGAAGGGAGATGCTTTCCGCCTTTGCGCAGTTGTCCAGGAAAGTGCGCCAGTGCTCTGTCCTGGGTGGTTCTGCGCGTTTCCAGTGTTTAGTGATTAGTCTCTTGGCCGTAATAAGACCAAGATCCCAGAAGTGCTTGGTTCTGTGGTAGAGGCCCAACAGACATGCCTCCCACGTGTGAGGGATCGGTATCGCCATGGCCGTGCTCCGCTCCAATATCGGTAACACTGACCGCCAGTACGTTTGGATCTGCGGACACTGCCACAGCACGTGTAAGAGATCCGCTCCTTCCGTCTCGCATCTCGGGCACCCCGCCGCTGCTCCTGGAAAGTATAGATTTATCCTGTCTGGGGAGAGGTATGCTCTGTGCAATATATAGAACTGGATCTGTTTAAAGCGTGCGTTGCGGGGGATGTTCTTGGGGCTTGGGGCTTCCCAGTATCACCGCCCACTCCTTGTCTGTCCAGGCCTTCCCTCTGTCCACCGCCCACTTATCCCGCAGTGGTTGTAAGGTGCATTGTGTGTGTGAGAGCAGCGCCTGGGTTAGCCAGTGCACCACGTGTGTGCCATTCCCCATGACGTGCATGCACTGTATCAGTTGGTGAATGGGAGGTTCTTCAGTAATGTTTCCCCAGTTCTGTGTGAACGCTCTGATTATGGAAGCGTGTTGTAAGAACTGCCCTGCTGGTAACCCCGTGTCGGCGGCAAGTGTATCGAAGGGGAGCAGGGCGCCGTCAGTGTATAGGTCTGCCATGGTTTCTATACCCGAGCGTGTCCACTGCTCCAGGGCCGTTTCTGTAACCACGGTCGCGGCCTTGGGGATGCCTAGAAGTGGGAGCGCCGGGGCGTACGGTGTGGTGGTTCTGGTAAGTCGTAGGCATCGAGAGTAGCAATTTGCAGCCACTGCTACATGTAGTTGGGTGTGTTTCCTAGCGCGTGTCAGCGGGTGGAATAATGAGTGTATCTGTAGCGAGGATAGTGTGTCCACAGCTGTAGCTGTGTCCTCATGATTTCTACCTGAACTCCAAGCCACTACCCATTGCAGTTGCGCCGCCAGATAATAGAGTTCCAGGTTTGGTACGGCTAGGCCTCCATCGCTAACTGGAATGTACAATTTCGTCAGTGCTACTCTGTGCCTTCCCGTGTTCCAAATCAATTCCCAGATATTTGAACGTGGTTTGGTGCCACGGCAACCTCTCGCCATTGATCCTGAGCTCAGGGTCTGGGATGTCGGGAGCAAATGGGTACGCCCCCGATTTGGCCCAGTTGACTTTTAGGCCCGACATGATCTCGAACGCTCGCAAGATGTCCGATAGTTCCGGTGGCAAGTGTTCGAGGTCTCTGACGTACTGAAGTAAGTCGTCAGCATACAGCGATATTATGTGTGTACCATCTGCCAGTGGAATGCCCCATTGTGTGTCACTGCTACGCAGTCGCTCGGCTAGAGGCTCCATCGCCAGTGAGAAGAGTAGTGGGAACAGCGGGCAACCTTGCCTGGTGCCCCCCCCCTGACTCGAATGGCCTCGGATAGCAGTCTGCCCGTGCGTACTGGTGGGAAAATAAAATTTAGTATGCCTGCATTTAGAATCTAAAGATGCATCTTTAAGTGAAGGTGATTTTTACATTCTGTAATTGAAAATGCCACTTTTAGAAAGTAGGTATTTTCTTGCTGAGTCATCCCGTGTGCCTCTTTTGGAATGTGGATTGGCTGTTTGGGTTTTGGATGACAGAAGGCTTGGGAGCAGGAGTGGCTCCAGATAGTCTAGGTAGGGTCAGGAAAGGGCTGAACAGTCCTGGGCTGCAATGAGGGTAAGGTGAGGAGATTTCCTTGCACCTGAAAGGGCCTGGTCTGCCTCTGACAATGCCGTCTCCACGTCCTGCCAGGAAATCACACCGCATAAGGCAGAACTGGTTCTGGCTGGGCACAGGCACACTCTGCAGAACACACTCTGCCTAAGAGATCAAAGTATTTTGGGATATAAATATTGGGGCCCAGACCCCTGAACATTTGAACTCTTTTGGATCAAGAAGATGAGCTGGAGAAGCTGTGAGGAGGGACTACCACTTTGCTGTGCGCTTTGCTGTGTTGGCCTGCAGTGGCTGCTTCTGTCTTGGGCAGTGAAAGGACTGGACTGACTTCCTGCAATCTACTTTTGTGAGTTTCTCCAAGGGCTTGAGGTAGAGCTTGCCCATCTGTTCAAGAAGTCTCCAGAACAGCAAAGACTTGAAGCTCTTCTGCCCCCAGCACTGGGGACTGTGTGTTTTGTGCAGAAGAAAAGCATCTCTACGACGCCGCTGCCGACTTTGTGTCCTGAAGGCACTACAGAGGGCACTGCAGCAACGCCACACTGCTACCCTGGTCTCACCGACAACGCCTTCTGATGCCGCCACCGAGCCGCTGCTCGTACAGCGACCTGTAGGCACCGCATTGCTTCACGACGGCGCTTTGGCACCGCAGAGGATAACACTCAACCGCGACCCTGGTCTCACCGGCGACACCTGCCACCACCGAGCGGTTGCTCCCACCGCGACCTGTGGGCACCGCACTCTGCACCGTCCTGGTATCCCCGACGGCGACGCTCCACAGCGAAATGGACGCCACTGCTTGCACCGTGGTTCGAGGGCGCCGCTCGTAAAGTTACATGACGCATCGCCCTCATCCTGCACCACAGCCTTGGCCTACTAGCGCTATCGACTCCAGTTTGTCAGCCGACGACAACGCATCCGCAATGACGACGACTCTGCTTGCACCGGAACCTGCCAGCTCCGTGATGACCACCGCCGTCATCTCGCACCGTGACCCTGGTCTCACCGACAACCCAATCTGATGCCGCCACTTCGCACCGCACCACACGACGCCTGCCGACACCACCGCTCCTGACTCCATCAGAGAGGAGATCGACCTGCAACACTTGTGACTTCAAGGGCCCCCGACGACTCCTGCACCGACCTCCAGAACCGACGCCTGCGGACGCCTTGTTTTCGGAAGCTCAACGAGAGGTCATTGACGCCCTGCATTTCTAAAAGATACTGTTTGCGGGTCTTCCTGCCACCGTAGCTGGCCCGCTACGCCGCGGTCAGCCAGAACTGTTTGGATTTGTTCGCTCACGAAGCCGTGATAGTCCCAGACAGTGCTATCGACATCAAGGAACTATTTTGATAAGTTAACATGTTGAAGTACTGTATTGTGCATTTTTTATCGTTTTTTATCTTGTCTTAAGTATATAAAAATATTGGATATTTTTCTAAACTGGGGTGGTGTACTTTTGTAGTGCTTCCACGGTATTACTGTACTACTGTTGGTTATGTGCAAATGCTTTACACACTGCCTCTAAGATAAGCCTGACTGCTCTTGCCAAGGGGGTGAGCAGGGGTTATTTTAGGAGTGTAAATCCCTTATCCTGACTAGGAAAAAGGGTCCCTATTGGACAACGGTGCAAACCCTTGCCAACTAGAGACCCCCATTTCTAACAACCCAAACAAACCCTGAACCCTAAAAATACCCCTGCTCCCCAAAACTCAAACCCACCCTAAACCCTAAAATTACTCCTTCACCCCAAACCCACCCTGAACCCTAAAAATACCCCTGCACCCCAAAACCTAAACCCACCCTGAACCCTGAAATGATCCTGGGCATCCAAAACTCTAAAAATACCTATGCACACCCAAACCCACCCTGAACGCTATAAATACCCCTGTACCCCAAAACCTGAACCCTGTAATTACCCTGGGCACCCTTTGGGGCACCCAAACAGACCCTAAAATTACACCTGCACCCCAAACCCTTCCTGGACCCTAAAAATACCCCTGCACCCCAAAACCCAAACCCACCCCAAAAATACCCCTGCAACCCAAACCTACCTTGAACCCTAAAATTACCCCTGCACTCCAAAACCCAAACAAACCCTGAACTCTAAAATTACACTGGTCATATAAAACCCACCCCAACCTTAAAAATTCCCCTGCACCCCTAAACCCAAACCCACCCTGAAATTACACCTGCACCCCAAACCCACCCTGAATCCTAAAAATACCCCTGCTCACCAAAACCCAAATCCACCCTGAACCCTAAAAATACCCCAGCACCCCAAAACCCACACTATACGTTAAAATTACCCTGGGCAACCCAAACTGAACCCTAAAATAACCCTGTGCACCCCAAAAGACATTCAAATCCTGAATCCCTAAAATTAGCCTGGTCACCCCAAAGCCCAAACCTACCCTAAAATTACTCCTGCGCCCAAAACCTAAACAAACCATGAACCATAAAATGAATCTTGGCACCCCAAAACATATACCCCTACACCCCAAACCCTATACTTACCTTTAACTCACATGAGCAATACATATGCATTTACCATTCATGCCTTTACAACGAAATTCGTTGCAAAAGCATGCGTGGTAAATGCATATGCATTGTAAGGACGTGTTGTAATGGCATTGCGGAGTAATGGTAGTTGCGTTGTGATGGAATGTTGGGTATTGGTAGTCGTTGTAATACGTTTGTTGTGATGGGTGTTTACCACCTCCATCCATGCCACCTCAATTCCATCGCATGTCGGTGGATCACTTGGCCCTTCTCTGCCAGGAAGTTTCGGCTCTCTTGGCCAAGGGAGCCATTGAGCTTGTCCCTGTGCCAGAAGTAGGTCATGGTTGCTACTCCCACACTCTGGGACCCAAGAAGGACAAAGGCCTGCGTTTTCCCTTAAACCTCAGGGACGCCAACTGCTTCCTCTGGAAGGAGATGTTCAAGATGTTGACTTTGGCTCAGGTTCTGTCTGCCCTCGACCCTGGAGACTGGATCGTAGTGTGGACTTGCAAGACGCCTATTTCCCCATTCCCATCCTGCCAGCCCACAGGCATTACCTATGGTTCGCAGTAGGCCATGAGCACTTTCAGTTTACCATGCTCCCCTTTGGCCTTACCAGCGCCCCTGTCATATCCCTCCTCCAGACTACGGCAGACGACCTGCATTCGCTGGGGTTCTCTATCAACGTGGTGAAGTCACACCTGTCATCGGAGTGGTTCTGGATACGATGTAGTTTTGGGCCTATCCCCCCGAGCAGCGAGTCTGGAATATTCAGGTTATAATTCCGATCTGTCAGCCTCTATCCCGGGTTTTGGTCAGAATGACCCTGCGGCTGCTGGGGCCTCATGGCCTTCTGCCTCTTGCTGGTGGGTCATGCCAGATGGCATATGCAGGCTCTGTAGTGAGACCTGAAATTCCAGTGGGCACAGCATCAGGGGAATTTTTCGATTGCGTCCAGATCTCAGGGAGCACTGCGTGCCAACGGCAGTGGTGCCTCACAAACCAGGATTGGGTCAATGGCAGATCCCTCTCCCTTCCCCAACCAGATTTCACAGTGGTGATGCCTCACTTCTGGGATGGGGCGGCCACATGGGAGAGGCGGAGATCAGAGGCCTCTGGTTTCCAGAGGAGTCCGGGCTCCACATCAACCTTCTGGAGCTCATGGCAATCCGTCTTGCACTGAAAGCATTCCTTCCTTCTGTCAAGGGAGTAGTGCAGGTGTTCACGTACACCACCACCTCCATGTGGTAGTACATTAAACAAGGTGGGGTGGTGTTGTGGACCCTATGTCAAGAGGCTATCTGCCTCTGGATGTGCCGGAACATCAGGGCATGTCACTGGTGGTTCAACAACTGGCAAGTTCCCTGATCCCCAGGGCAGACGAACTCAGCCGCCGGTGCATGATGGATCGCAAAAAGTGTCTTCACTCGGAGGTGGTGCAAGGTTTCTTTCATCAGTGGGGAGAGCCTTGATTAGATCAGTTCGCCACCAAAGAGAACATGCAATGTCAGCAGTTCTGCACTTTGGAATTTCCAAGGCAGCACTTGATCGTCTATTCTTTTTGTCGTGAGTGGAATTATGTTCTTCTGTACGACTTTACCACTTCTACCCAGAGTGCTGAAGAAGATCAAGCGCGATCGGGCCTAAGTCCTTCTTGTGACTCCGGACTGGGCACGAAGAGTCTGGTATCCCGAGCTCTTGCACTTGGCCATCAGACTGCCTCTTCAGGAGGATCTTCTGTCATAGCAGCAGGGTACGGTCCTCCACCCAAACCTGTCCAGCCTCCACCTACTTGCGTGGAGATTGAGCGATGACAGTTGACAGCTTTCGACCTTTCTCCCGAAGTTTATAGTGTCATCTTGTTAGCCAGGCGTCCCTCTACTGCTAGTATACTCCTGTAGATGAAACAAATTTGTGGCAAGGTGCACAGCAAAGGCTGTGGAACCCCTTTCGGACCCTCTTTCAGAGGTTATCCTCTTCATTCTTTCTTTTGCCCAGCAGGGCTCTTCTCTGGTCACCCTTAAAGGCTATCTTTCAGCCATTTCGGCCTTTCTTCGACTACCTGATCAGCCTTCTCTTTTCGTGTCCCCTATTGTACATAGATTTCTTAAGGGCATTACTCACCTCCTTGCTCCTATTCCTTTCGTAATGCCCCAGTGGGACTTGAATCTGGTCTTAACTTACTTTGTGTTCTCCTTTTCGAGCTACTACATACTTGTCTTCTCAGACTCTTGACCTTAAACACTGCTTTTCTGGTTACCATCACCTCTGCTCGCAGGGTGAGTGAGGCTCTTTCTTTTAAATCTCCTTTCTTTGCTGTTCATCCGGACAAGGTTGTCCTTCGAACTAGACTTTTTCTTCCCAAAGTGGTTACCTCTTTCTACATAGGACAGACCATCACTTTGCCCACCTTCTTCCTGCCCCGCATTCGTCTAAAGAGAAGGGAAGGCTCCACCGTCTGGATCCAAAATGTGTCTAGATCGCGCAAATCAATTCCAGGTGGATGACCAGCTCTTTGGTGGTTATGTGGGCGCCAAGAAACGTCATGCCATGACAAAACTACCCATCTCTTGATGGATCGTTCTTTGTATTAAAATCTGTTATTCCCTGGCGAAAAAGGAGCCTCCAGTAGGGTTGTGCGCCCGTACCACCAGGGCAATGGCGGCCACTACTGCTTTTGGATATGCTCAGTGACATCTGCCAGGCATCCACGTGAAACAAAAGGGGATGATGGACGGAGCGTTTGAGCAAATCAAACACTCACCCTCAGTCAACTGATCTGGGTTTAATCCATCACCATTCTTTTGCCCACTCAGCCACCCCAGTTCAGACATGGCCATATGCAAATCAGTCTGACCATTTGCCTCATGGGAACAGTCCAGCCCGAACTGGCAAGCCATGTCTTCCCTGGAGTTTTTAATTGGTTCAGATGGTCCGTCGATCACCACCCCCTTTTTTTAGGCATCCACGTAGGTATCATTGCACACATTTACTACACATTACTGCCTGAATAGCCAACTCCAAAGAGACAGCTTCTTTAGCCGTTCAGTTCTCCAGGACTTTCTGGTGTGAACTTGGTTCACAGTCCCAACTCCAGGGTTGGTATTGCTGGGATATCTATTCTAAGGTAAGGAATCTGTAACTAATAGTCTCTTCCAGATGAACAAGTTACTTGCCTTCAGTAACAATATATCTGTAAGAGACATCTATTAGTTATAGATGCCTTAGTGCCCTTCCATCCTCCCCGTTCTGCGAACTGACCTAGAGCAAGGGACTCCCTTTTGGACCCTAGTTGTGTGCACCAGTGGTCAGTATCTTGCATCGCTCTGCGCTTTTGACGTGGAATGTCGTGTAAAGAACTGACGGCAAAGTAGATACCGCGACGTCATTCCAACGATCACGACACCAACGGCAAACATGGAGTTGGCCAATGACACCAGCCGAAGTGCAGGGGTCATGCTTTAGAAAAATTGGCCGGATCCAGTTTGACGCCTGGGGAAAATTCTATGGTAAGTAATCTATAACATATATATGTCTCTTACAGATATATCGTTACTGACGGTAAGTAACTTGTTCTTCTCTGCAGAAACCTAGCATTGTCCTTGAAACATATGTGGTGTACCTTAAAAGGTAAATCCCCCAATTTGGAAATAAAGAATGCACTACTCAGATGTTTTTCAGTCGTGGAAATCTGTAGCTGTAGACGTTGATGCTTTGTGTCACTCTTTCACTTCCCTTATGTATAAATATTTCATTAAGTGCAGTGACATACTTTGAAAATCTGGCGTTGAAAGTGTTAAGATATCCTCAATTACTTCAGAATCAAATACGAGTGGTACAAGAATACTGTGATTTTGAATCTTTTTCTGTCATCATCAAGGGAAAACTGAGGAAGTGGTCTTGAAGAAGCTTGAGTATATCTATGCCAAACAGAAGGCCTTGGATGCCCAGAGGAAAAAAAGGCAAAAGGGAGAGGAAGAGCTTGCTCAGCAACTGCGGCCTAGCAGGTTGCTAAAGCAAGAGTTATCTTTAGAGTCTTTGATGCATGTGGAACAGTTGACTTTTTCCAACCAAAAGCGACTGAAACCTTTGATACTTGCCAGAAAACCACAGCAAGTGGGTAAGTGCATTAATAGTTGAATTATTGCTTGTTCTTAAATACTGTATTCAGTTGTTTTCATTACTGTTACATGTAAATGTGTTTGTATGTATAGAGCGCACTTCTACCCTGAGGTCTCGTAGCGCTGTATTCATACCGCTGTGGAACCCTTCCGGGCTTTCCTGTGAGATGTCCACTCCTGGGCACCCCCAAGGTGAAGCCAGGCATCCAAGCCCTGCTGGGGCCGTTGTGGAGATTAAGCAAGCTATTGCCCAGAGTCACAGAGTGGGACCCATGATTAGACTAGGCACCGAGGCGAGAATTATCAGGTCCGGGGAAATTGAGTCCAAGAGCCGCAGAGGCGGGAATTGAACCCGGGTCCTGGGCCAGACCTCTGCATCAGGGTCTGCCGCTCTAACCATTGAGCCACGCTTCTCCATGTGTTAATCAATTTTGCTCTGAATTTAGAGAGCAATTAATCTGAAAGCTTTTTTTAATAAGATTCCACTTAATAATTCAAAATACTGTATAAAGAAATGCTGGAAAGTTATATCTTTTCCAGAAATGTAATGCAAACTCCTCCAAAGATATACTATATGTTTAATGTTAGAAAGTCTACAGGGATGTTTGAAGCATTAAATAATTGAGGAAGCCTAAACAGTGGTGCTAGACAAGCTCTGTCATCTTTAAGCTGGTTTTCAGAAGCTTACTCAAAGGGAGAAGTATGTTCAAGGCATGTGTGGCTGTAAATACACATGCTTTGCATAAGTTTGCCATCTAATGTTGGGCTTGAATGCTTATGAGTTGTTTATCTTTGAATAATTATTTTCGACTCATGAGGCATTTTGACTCCTCCCTTCAATAGCAATGTGCATGGGCATCGACTCCATCTTTAAATTGTTTTTTACAGCCAACAGGTTTGATGTACTCCCTCTCACTCCGGTTCGAGATCGTCAATTCAGCCTCTGGTCTGTTAGCTAGTCTACATTTGACGGTATTCCAAGAATGTACTTTTCAAAGAGCAGTGCACATGAACAAAAAGATTTTGAGTCTCTTTAAAGATTGCCCCAGTATTGGAACTTTCATAGATTCCCATGCTTTGTATCATTCCCCTGTCGTCGGAATCGGAGCTTCTGTAAATAAAAAATACCATAGCTATAGGTACCAAAAGAAAAACTAGGCCTCATCTCATTTTGTAGCTTGTCCACCTCTTTTTGTAAAAGAGACCAAACTTTCCGCAACAACCAATCAGAAGAGCCTCACCCCATAGAACCCTCCTGAGAGAGCCTCAAATTTTCTACCGCACGTTGTGCTAAGGGAGTCTCCACTGGGCTTTGCTCAGTTTTTCTTCTACAACTTCAAAAAACAACCTTTTTTCTTCAAATGTCTGATAAGGCAAAGAAGGCCTTGTTCAAGGCTTGTGCTACTTGCACTAAAAAGCATCTGTATGTAGATGACAAGCATACAGATTGCATTTATTGCTTGTATCCATACCACAAGGCTACAGAATGTAAAATCTGCAGGACCTTCTCTACAAAAACATTGAGAGACAGAGAAGGGAGGCTTCTAACCTGGCTTCAAAAGATGAAGTCTAGAAAGGAGATCGTTTCCAGCGACAGTGAGGAATCTTCTTTGGCTGCCTCTTCAAGGAGATCAACAAAAAGGAGTAGGTCATCCCTTTCTACCTCTACTGAGCCTCCTTCTAAATCCACTCATAAGATCTCTGATAGGTCTGGTGGTTCTGATCCCCTAAAATCTCCTCACCGAGGTGTAAAGGAGAAAGTGTGATTGAGTGCTGAGGTGATTTCTTCTCAGAAAGGTTCCCAAACGCCTTATGTTACCTCACCTCCTTCAGACAAATCAAAAGGTTTTAAAAAACCTGCATCTCTGCCTCAGGATCCAAAATCTGTGAAGAAAACCCGCTCGCCGACGATGACATCAACAGGTACGGTGAAAATCCATATTCCTGCTAGTTCTGCCTCGTTGACGGCGGTGGTGTCGACGACGACAGCCTCAACGTCAATGATTGGACTTTGTTCTTTGTCGACGAGGTTGATATCCTCGACGTCGACGAGGATGACGCCGACGGTGGTGTTGACAACGACGAAGACCACGATGGCGATGACGACAACAGCTTTGATTCCGACGACGAGCTGGTCAACGGTGCCGTCTACGCTAACACCTTCGTCGACGATGGTTGATTCTCCGTCGACGGTGCTCTCGTCGACGACGGTCCCGTCGATGGTGGAAACAGTACGGATTTCAATAAAAAGATGCTAGATAACACCGGATATGACGTCCCCACGGAGGGTGATACCTTCCCTCCTGCTTTACTGTTAGATGAGGATAATTCAGAGGAGGAAGGTCCATATGGAGTGGCTTACAGTCCGTCGCAGCTCCAAGTTAAATATCAGGACTCTGATGGATACTATGAGGAGGAGGTGCGGCAATCTCCTCTGAGTGAGGATTCAGGAACAGTCTCAGCAGGGTATGGTTGCAATGCCTTCTTCACTCATAACAGACCTGCAGATGATGCTGATGGACAACAGGAAAAGGTTTCCTTCACAAACTCCGGAAACCAGTCAAATACCTCCTCCACCTTTACCACCACCCACGACAGCGGAGGTTCGGCCACGGTCTCAAGAACCTGAGGAAGTTCGTCGACCATCAGGTCGAGTTCATACAGTTCAAGATGATGATGATGATTCCTCGGATGATGGAGGAAACGTAACAGAGGTCCCTAATCCGGATAGAGAATGGGACGATTACATCATTCCAGATCCTCCTTCTCCTTCGCCAGATCCAGTGGATTCGCCACCTGCTGACATAGGTGGCTTCCATAACCTTTTGAAGCGGGCTTCAAAACTGTTTGGTCTGCCAGTTACTTCGGTTCAAACAGACTGTTTCCTTTATGATTTCAAGGAACCATATAAAAGATCCATCAGCTATATTCCTGTCATAGAGCATGTGTGGTCCGAGGGAGTGAAAGCTATGAAATCACCGGCAACAGTCATTCCAGTCTTACCACGACTAGAGAAAAAGTACAGGGCACCGTATGGTAGTCCTGTGTGTCTGGTTGGCCAACCAAGGGGGACTCTGTGATCTCCCAGGCGGCCCAAAGAAAGTCTAAGAACCCGGCAGCTCCTCTGGCCTCTCCACCAGACAAGGAGGGTAGACACCTGGACAATGTGGGGAAGAGATTTTCCTCTATGTCGAGTCTCCTAGTTCGTGCCTCTAACGCACTCGCAATTTTAGGCCGATATGATCGCCAAAGGTCAATCTGCTTCTTTCTCTCGTCAGCAAGGGACAGCCCGTCAATATCGCCAGGGCAGAGACAATGCCAAACGGCAATAGCGGCCTCCTGGCTCTTTCTACTGTTCCTACCTTCCAATTTCATCAGTGGGGGGCAGGATCTCTTATTGCCTGAAGAACTGGAAAATCGTTACATCAGACCAGTGGGTCTTGAATATCATTTGAAGTGGCCACACCTTGGAGTTTCAACAGCTTCCTCCAACCAGAGCTCCTGGTGCCAGCCAGTCAAGACATCTACGACTTTTACGTCTCGAAGCCCACCAACTCTTCATCAAGGGGGCAATAGAACCGGTCCCCCACTCCCAAAGAGGGAAAGGTTTTTATTCCAGGTTTTTCCTGGTTCGCAAGTCTGAGGAGAAATGGCGTCCAATATTAGATCTAAGGAAGCTCAACACCTATCCCATAAAACTATCATTCAGGATGGTCACCCTTCAAGATATAATATGTCTACTGAATCCAGGGGACTACATGGCGACGCTGGATTTAGAGGACGCACGCATACTTCCATGTACCGATCCTTCCAGCTCACAGGCAATACCTACGCTTCACAGTAGGCAAGAGCCATTTTCAATTCAAGGTGCTTCCTTTTGGCCTCAAGTCTGCGCCACGGATATTTACCAAAGTCCTTGCTCCAGTGGCGGCGTTCCTCAGAAAGCAATCTCTAGAAGTTTTTCCCTACCTAGACGATTGGCTTATAAAAGCGCCATCCTTCCAAGCAGCTTCCAGAGCGGTTTCAAAAAGCATCCAACTTTTCAGCTACCTGGGTCTTCAACTCAACAAAGAGAAATCAGTCCTTCTCCCATCCAGGTTAGCAAAGTTTCTAAGGTCTATCCTGGACACGAATCGCTGCAAGGCTTTTCCAACGAGGAACATCAGAACAGACTTATGCGATCAGCTTGTCTCCTGCAAAAGAGGAAATCGCTGTCGGTCCGGCTTTACAAGTCCCTACTAGGATCGATCTCATCCTGCATACCATTGGTTCTGTAGTAGGGGATCTCTGTGTATACTCATAATCTAGTGAATAGTCCCACCCATGTGAGTGTACCCCGGGGCAATCAAACATAATTTCTTAAGGTGTCGAAAAATGCAGAACTGCACAGACACTTAAGAGAGAATTAAAGACAGATAATGCAGCCTATATAAACAGGCTACACTGTCCAGTACTTCAACTAGAAATTCCACCAAAAATCCACAAACAGCAAAGTCTGTCCAGATTTCCCTTGCTTCAGCAGCAAAAACCCTCTGGAATGATAGAGAGGAAGACATGGACAGACAAGCCCCATAGGCTGCCATTTTGTGGCTCAAAACAGGATACTGTGCCTTTAAGAGAACTTTCCAGAGCTTCACAGTATCCCAGAATGCACAGCAGGTCCCTTTTACTTTCAGTTCTTTTTTCCGGCTCCTGCAAGCAGGACCCTGGAGCATTGAGCTCTCCCTTTTAAAGGGTTTATTGGTGATTTTTCACTTTTGTTCAAGTTTTGAGTGCTTTTCTAAAGTACTTTTGTGCCTTTCTTCTGGTTAATCCTTTGGTGCACTCTTTTATTGTCCATATGCCTGCATTATTTGACAAATGTCCAGAGTGCTCCAGGACGAAGGCCAAATCAGATCCTCATGAGGTGTGTATCCTCTGCCTTCCCTCTTCCCATGTCCCAGAGGAGTGTGTGATTTGTCAAGGCTTCTCTGGCAGGACCCTGAAGGATAGAAAGAAGATCAGGCTTCAGGGCCTTGAGGAAAGAAGGCTGAAGGCGCAAGGTGGGTCTGGAGGGGCTTCCTCTGCCCGTGCTGAGACCTCTGGGGGGCTCCCCAGGGGCAGGAAGACCAGCAAGCGTCCCCATTCTCCGTCTGGGTCGATTGCACCGACTACGGCGTCGAGAGGGATGACTATAGTATGTACCCCGTCTCCCCAGGGCTCTGGGTCGAGGCGACTTCGACGCTCGACCTTGAAGGAACTGAACAGACCGCCGTCGAGGTCTCCTGTGATGATTTTGTCGTCGTCGTAGAGTGATCGACGTCGAAAGGCCCGGCGCTCGCCGTCGAGGCGACACCGCCGTTCGCCGTCGGCGAAAAGGAGAAGGTAGTCGTCGAGGGGATCCTCGTCGTCGAAGAGAAGATCGCCGTCGAGGCGCAGATCGCCGTTGAGGGTGAGACGGTCGACGTCGAGGAAAAGACGCTCGCCGCCGAGGGGCCGACGCTCGCCGTCCGGTCGCCGTTCTTCGACGCCGAAGAGACGTGGAAGGAGGTCTGGCGCCATGGGAGGTTCGCCAACGTCCCAGGCTGGAAAGGAAGACGGATCCCCGGGTTCGGTGTACTCCATGGTGTATACCCCGACACAGAGGCCGGTTACACCCCCGCCTCCATTGCCGAGGGGGCTCCCTCCGCGGGCCCCTACTCCTCCGCCGCTACCACCACTTCCTCACTCTCTACCTCAACCTCAGCTGCCAGCAGACAAGCCGCCTTCGGTCCCTCTGAGGTCGGTCTCACTGGCCAGATTTCCGACTCCTCCCAAGGGGACCCCTCAGCCGAGGGCCCCGGCCAAACCAAAGTCGCCCGCCCTGGTGGTACCGGCGGATCGGCCGAAGCCAAGGAGGTCACGATCCCGCTCCGGACGGAGGGGGGAGATCGAGGAGTCGGCATAGATCCTCCACCAGGTCAAGACGGCACCATAGGAGGCGCGGATTGCGGTCCAGCACGGACTCCTCAAGGTCCTGGACCAGGACCTATTCACCGAACTTGTCGGAATCCCCGGGGACAAGGGTGTGTCCGGTGGACGACATCAGCACGTTTCAGGATGTTCTCCTAAGAAGGGCAGCGAAATTGAGAATCACGGTGACGGCTCCAACACCCACGACGTCCGTGATCTTTGAGACGCTTCACAAGAAGCATTTGTCTCGCCCATTGCTACCACTGGCGCCTGGGTTGGTAGAGCCCGCGGAGGAGCTGTTCCTCACGGCAGCAGTGGCGAGAGCCGCTCCCTCCCGGCTTCTGAAAAAGCACAGGGCCCCGGATTCGGACTCTGCTTTTCTACGAATGGACCCGGTTCCGGACTCTTGTTAGAATTGGGGGTCTCTGGTTGGCGCAAGTATTCACTTGTGACAAGCAGGGACCCTCTCCTCTAAGTCAAGGCGAAGGATGACCCCTTAGAATTACCCTTGCTCACCCTCTAGGTGCGAGGCGTGAGCAGCCAAGGCTTTTCTTCAGGCGTTATGGAGTTAAGCAAATGTAATAACACACACAGTAAAATATACCAATCCCACCACAAATGGACACCAGGCTGTAAGTATATGTAAAAATACTTTCTCTTTATGTAAAAAATATATATATATATATGTATATATATGTATATATATATATATATATATATATATATATATATATATATATATATAAATATACACACACACACACACACACACACACACACACACACACACACACACACACACACACACACACACACACACACAGGTATGACTTATCACAAAACCAAATATAACGTTTTTAGGTTTAGGCCACAGGTTGTAGATATACAAGCTTCTCTTAGTTAAAGTTCAAAAAGGATTTCTTTCTCAATTCACTTCCAAAACAGTTCTCTTCTCCTCTTTGTACTACTGAAGCACTTCTTGAGTGGATTATGTCCCTTGCCACTCCGTGGGGACCTTCGGATCGTGGTCCTGCTCTTGGCAGCGCTCTCGTATGTTTCCCCGGCCCAAACGGCGACACCCTACCACGTCTCACGCATCCAGCGTGACCAAGCGTGCGACTCGTACAGGGTGCGCGCCGGGCTTTTCACGGGAGTGCACCCCTCGCGGTCGGCTCTCAGCGGGTCGACCCGTACCTCCTCTGTGATCGGCAGGTAGGGAGGCGAGTAACTGGGAGGCCAGGCGTGTTAGACTGAAAACAAACAATGTACTTACGATTGCTGGAGCGCAAAAGGGGAAATAAAACGTTGCGGGCCCCTAGCCCGGGTAGATTTCAAGAATGCTTTGCTTCCTTCACGGTTGGGACGAGTTGTGCACGGCAGTGCGACTCGGCCCGTTCAGGGATGCCTTGGATCCTGACGTCAGTGGGTGCGGGCACACAAGCAGGCGCAGCCCTTGACCCCCACAGTACGACGGTACTGGGGTCTCCACGAGGGGGGCGGCTTGCAGACACTCTGGGATAATGAAGAGGGGACAGCAGGGCACGGTCCGTGCGGGCTGCGGGTCCCGGCGTAAATCGCTATCGCCACAAGAATTCCGGCGGGAGGGGCGAGAGCGCTTCAGCGCGCTCCTATTGACAGGCGAGGGGCAGAGGAGCAGGCAGCCTAGCCCGGAGCGAGGCTCTCACAGGGACAAAGGCAGGCAAGCTTCCGAGTGCCACACCCCTATGAGGGGCGCAGTCTTCCGGCGGGAGGCACACACGGCTCGAAGTTGAAGGACGAGCAAAGGCACCAAGAACCCACTAGTCCTGGGGTTCAGATCAGGGGGCAAGCTCAATCAAGCCCTTTGAGAAAAGTTTCAAGCACAAGTCAGCAAAGTCTTTTTAGAAAGTCTTCTCCTCTCCTTCCTCAGCAAGGCAAGCAGCAGACGAGTCCTTCCAGCATCTTCTTCTCCTTCTAGTTGGGCAGAGGTTCGTTGTGGGAAACAGGATTCTGATTTACAAGGAGCAGGGCTCCTACTTTTATACAGCATTTCTTTTGTCTTTTCAGGCCAGGGGGGCCTTTGAATACCTTCTTTCAGTCTCTGAGCACTTTGTGGGGTGTAATCTGGCTTCTGTTTTCAGTGTGAGGGGCAGGCACATCAGACGCTCCACAGGAGGTGGAGCCAGCATTGTGTGGACAGGGGCAGCCAGGAGTACCTTGTTGACAGTGCTTCGCCCTTCCTGGGCCAGGTGCCGGCTGAGTCATCAGTCGCTCCCCAGGGGGCGGAGCCAGCATTGTGGTGGCAGAGCACAGACCCATCTAGAGTCCAGGGGCACTCCTACCTCCCACTAAGGTGTAATCCTTGCATTCACCACCTGTCATCCCCCAGCCCTGTCACTCACATAACCCAGACAGTCAGATACACATCCTAGCAGAGGCGGTCTGAAATGGTTAGGCAAGCAAATGCTAGCTTTCTAAAAGTAGCATTTGCAAACACAGGATATTAAAATAAACTTTACTAAAATATGTATTTTATTATTCTGAGTTCAGGCATACTAAACATGACTCTCTACCATGTTCCCTGAGCCTGCTGGGATTATAGGGTGTAATAATTCCAGCAGCTCATCTGGCCTAAGAGAACAAGTAGCCTTACAATAGTGAAAAACGAATTTGGCTGTAATTCACTATTAGGACATGCCACACACATTAGGGCTTGCCCTACCTTACACTTACAATGCACCCTTCCCTAGTGCCTACCATAGGGGTGACTAATATGAAGTTAAGGGAAGGTTTAGAGGCTGGCAAGTGTGTGCACTTGCCCAGCCAGCATGACAGTACCAGACTGCACGCAGGTTCTGCAATGGCAGACCCTAGTCACATGTTAACAGGCTGCTTCTGTGGGTGGCGCAACCAGCGCTGCAGGCCCACTAGCAGCATTGGCATTTACAAGCCCTGGCACTCCAGGTGAACTTTACTGGGGACTGACAGTAAATCCAATGAACCAATCATGGAAATCAATCACATATACACTTTACATAGGGAGCACTTGCACTGCGGCACGGATTGGCCGTGGCGCAGTGCCCTGAGCGGCGGACACCAGAAAAAACAACTGAGGCACATCAGCAAAAAGTGGAAGGGAAACTCACGACAAGGTGCCAGGTCTAACAACTCTGTTATGGGGACGGCGGCCAGGAAGCTACATTCTCCCTCCCCGTCTTCATCCGTACCACCTGACAAGGAAAGCCGATGGATCGACTCAGCTGGCAGGAAGGCTTGTGGGACAGCATCCACGGCCATGAAGGCCTCCAGCGATGCGGCTTTGCTAGGGCAGTATGACCATGCCCTGTGGGAATCCCTTCAACAGTTCACGGAACTCCTGCCAAGAGATAAGAGGGAGGACTTCCTGGAGATCCTCAAGGAGGGGATGATGGTTTCGAACCAGGTCATCAGCGCGGCTGCGGATGTCTCTTTTGGCTGCCCATGGGTACTGTCATGTGATCAACCAGCGGCGCCATGCTTGGCTCATGCTCACATCACTCAAGCCGGAGGCCCAGCAGCGGGTGGCCAATCTGCCCTTCTCAGGGGAAACATTATTCGACAAGCATGCCGACGATGAGATGGCCCGCATGAAAGCAGAGGCAGAGAACCTGACGGCTGTGGGCTTGGAGAAGCCCAAAGAAAAGAAGGCCTACCGACCGTTCCAGAGACGGTTCGGTGCACAGGACAGAGGGAGCGGTAGACTTCGGGACAGCAGCAGCAACAACAGCAGCAGTTCCGGAGACCCTTCCAAAAGCGACAGAAGGGTAGAGGGGCCCAGCAGTCCTCCACGGCGAACAAGGGCCCGGCTGGGTCTCGACCCTGAGCGGTTACTTCCCCTACATCGGTTACCCGCTCCGGTGGGGGGAAGCGTTCAATTTTTTCTGGCAGAGTGGAGAAAAATTACTCAGGACAAGTGGGTGCTGAATATTGTTTGCAATGGATACAGTCTTCGGTTCACCAGCCCGCCTCCATCAATTCCTCCGGT
Organism: Lissotriton vulgaris; assembly: GCF_964263255.1. Taxonomy (NCBI): domain Eukaryota; kingdom Metazoa; phylum Chordata; class Amphibia; order Caudata; family Salamandridae; genus Lissotriton; species Lissotriton vulgaris. The sequence continues at coordinate 146,153,892 of NC_141697.1, read as the reverse complement.
CAGCTCGCGGTTTCAACTGCGCGAGCTCCAGGCGGAGGCCGATATCTCAAAGAGGAAGAGGTCTGTACTCACGGTTCTTCCTGGTTTGCAAGAAGGACAAGAACGAGTTCAGGCCCATTCTGGACTTGCGACAGGCAAACAAGTGGATTCGCAGAGAGAAGTTTTGCATTCTGTTGTTGCATCCGATTTTTCCTCAGTTGCAACAGGGAGACTGGCTATGTGCAATAGACCTTCAAGATGCATACTTCCATGTGCCCATTGCACACAAACACAGGAAGTTCCTGCAATTCCAAGTCAGCGCCAACCATTATCAGTACACAGTACTCCCATTCGGACTGAAGTCTGCGCCCAGAACATTCTCCAAGTGCATGGTGTAGGAAGGTGGATATCTGATTATGGTTGCCCCCAACTTTTTGCCTGGTGTTTTGCTGGTTTTTCGACTTATTTGTCCTGGGGCCCTGCTATTCAGGACCCCAGGCCCACTGCTCTCTCTGTAAAATGGATTCTATGTACTCTAGGTACATATCTAATTGGATACTGGGACACCTTATCAGTCCCTGTACAGTGTACTATAGGTACCCAGGGCATAGGTGTACCCAGGGCCTACCAGGGGCTGAAGCATTTATTATGCCACCCCTGGCTGGCCATCTAAACAGACACAACTGGCTGCACGACAGTAGGGCAAGATGGTGTAATCACCCTTTGCTTTAGATATGGTTACCTATATCTAAACCTAAAATGGACACATATATTCCTATCAGTCACTCCTATGGCAGGCCTTATCAATCCTGAAGGCAGAGTGCTTGGAATTATGTGAGATAGTGCTCTGGCATGAGCTGAGCCCGTTTGCAGCTTGCGGAACCAAGTCCTAATAGCTGTTCCATGATAACGCTATACCATATACTCTTAAGTGCATTATAATCCTCGCGGTTAAATGCTAACTTTGGTATAGCATTATCAAAACATGTTGAGTAAGGTGTTATACGAATTGGAATACTACCCCCTCGCCAATTATAGCGACGGGGGTAGCATTCCACCCTTCTAGAGGGATACGACATGTATGTAACTTTGAACCCCGGTTAAAGTTAACTCGAGCCTCAGCATCACAAAATAGATGCTGCCACCACAGACACAAGTCTGACCTCCTGCTGCTGGGAGTCCTTCCAGCGAGGGAGGCTTGGACAAAGGGTTTCCTGCCTTGGGAGGTGCTAGCACCACCCCAGACAGGATTTTGTGTATTAGGTAGGACAGGGCTGAAAGGAATGAGACATGCCTGGGGCACACAAGGTGTGCCTGTGCATACACCGGTCTGAACCAGTTCCTGGGGCACTCCAGCCCCAGAGCTGTCGCAAGACCGGACAAAGGAAAGGGGGTGTAACCACCCCCCTTCCTGGTCCCACCCAGAGGAGGGACCTAGTCGTAGTGCAGCCCCCCTTTAGCCGGATAATGGTAGGAGCTGGTCCCATTCCAAATTAGATTATTCTGATCAACTTCACAAGAAGAAACTCTGGACTTCAACGTTCTGCTTCACAGAAGACTGAAGATATCTCCCTTGTGGGCAAGGAGTGTCCCCTGCACAAGCAGGCACCATCAGCGTACAGCGGCTTCCCTTTGTCGTCTTCCTGCAAGGATCCAGACTTCAGAGCCCGACGAGACCCGGACTCCCAGACCTCTCCGACCTCTACCTACATCTGCAGCACAGCTGAGATCCGTGGGTGCGACGAGACACGTGGGACCGGCCATCTTGAAAGAAGCAGCACTTCACTCCAGCACGACTTCCGAGGCATCCTCGTCCAAGTGCTTTGGGGACTGAGAAGCCCCGACCCCGAGCTGCTCCTGCACCGAAGATCAGCCCTCCAGCATCCACGAGATCTGCGTGGGGCCCTTCTGCCTGTTTGCTGCTCGACGCGTTGTCTGGTCACTTGCCGGCTGGCTGGTGACCTCCCAGACGACGAACTCCGACAACTTCACTGCTGGTCTGGTTGCTCCAGACTGGCCCTTGCTCCCTTCCAAAAGAGGAGCACCCCGGACCCTCCTGGTCCACTCCAGACGCCGTTTCCACTCACCGCGTGGGTTGCCTTTGCCAAGGCCTGTTGACTCCGAAGCCGACACCGCCGACAGCGAGAGCCTGCGTGGGACAGCTCGTGCCTCCATCCTGGTCGTCGAAGACACCACCTGGTCCACGTGGCTGCAGAGACAAGCGTCCACCTTCACCTGATCGCGACGACGACATCTGGTTCCACTCCTGGTTCCACTCCAGTCACTGGCTAGTGACTTTGAACATTGTCCCCTCTGCGTTTAGGTTCTTCTCTTCACTGATCCACCCTTGGATCACACCGGACATCTTCCTCCTGACCGCCTGCAGCATCTTTTCCTCCAGGCTCCATAGACTTCAGCGCCGGAACCCGACACGACTTGGCACCTATGCACCCGCAACCTGTGGGTGAGGTAACACGAGCATTTCGGTGCTCAAGGGTAGCTTGACTCTCCTAGTGTCCAGTTCCACAGTAGTTTTCGTCCTATCTAGTCAGGGACGTCCGTACTCACCTTTTTCTTAAAACTGTACTGGCCATAGACCTTTGTACGCATCTCGCGTGTGAGTTCACACTCTGCACACGCCTTCCGTGGTCCTCCTATTACTTACCTCAAGCTAGTATAGTGTGGTCCCAGCGATCCTACAGCCTCTGGACAGCTCCATTCCTTTGATTGAGTTTCACATTCCACTTACTTAGTATATGATTTGTCGTGCCCCTAGGGCACCATTGTAAATCGTGCAACTTAAACGTATTTTTCCTAAGAGTTTGTCATGTGCTTAGCCCTCTGACCTCATAAATAGTTCAGAGGTGTATGTTAGTCAATAAATACTTGTTTATTTTCATAACAACCTGTGTGGTGTCCTTTTACTTGGTATTCAAGGGGTTATATGTGGTAAAACAGCTGGCTTCACATGCCAAAAGAGTTTACCCTAAGACTGCTTTGTCCATGCTACCATTAGGATAGCTGGTCTATAAGGTTGACTTACAACCAATCACCATAAGGGTTGTTTGGACTGATACAAGGTGATCACTAGAACTAGTGAGCATCATATATCAGGCCAACTTCTCACACATGGCAGTGGTAGCGTCGCACCTAAGAAAGAACAAGGTGTTTGTCTACCCGTACCTGGACGATTGGTTGATCAAGGCCTCCTCCTTCTCGGAAGCTCAAGCACACTTCCAGAAGACGTGCGTTCTCTTGAACAAGCTGGGGTTGCACATCAACATGTCAAGTCTGTCCCGACTCCGGTCCAGTGCATTCAGTACTTGGGAGCCACCATCAATACGCTGTCGGCATGCGTGTCTCCTTCGGAGGAGCGACGACGATCGATCCTTCGGAAGGCTCAGGCTCTTATGACCACTCCATCTACAACAGTGAGGACGGTGTCTTCTCTACTGGGGTTGATGGCCTCTTGTATCTTCCTCACGCAAGGCTGCACATGAGACCTCTGCAGGAGTGCTTGGAGGACCAGTGGGATCAGAGGAAAGGATCTTGGGACGACAAGATACGACTGTCTCTGCATGCTCTTCAGTCTCTGAAGTGGTGATGTTCAGCTGAGAATCTCCTCAGAGGGGTTCCCTTCCACAAGGACATTCCCACTCAGACTATCGTGACGGATGCTTCTCTCCACGGCTGGGGGGCGCGTTCCAGAGACTTACAGATTCAAGGAACGTGGTCCCCGATGGAGGCCACGTATCACATCAATTTCCTGGAACTCAGAGCTGTTCACTTGGCACTGAAGGCCTTTCTTCCGTCCTTTCATACCAACTCTCTGCTTGTTCAGACGGACAATACAACCACGATGTATTACCTCAACAAGCAGGGGGGCTCGAGATCACGCGCTCTGTCGCAGAAGGCGCAGGCGATCTGACACTGGCTTCTGGCCAGAGGACTGACGATAACGGCTACCCATCTACCAGGTGTGCAGAATGTTCAGGCAGATGCACTGAGCAGACTGATTCAGGAAAACCACAAATGGGTCATAAACGACGAAGTACTAGGAGAAGTCTTCGCAAGGTGGGGGACTCCAGACATAGATCTATTCGCCACCGCCGAAAACAGCAAATGCCGAGACTTCACCTCCAGGTACTACCAGCAGGGGACGCTGGGGAATGCGCTATGGATCAACTGGTCGAACAGCTTTCTGTGCGCTTTTCCATCCATTCCCCTGATTCCGGTGGTACTAATCAAGCTGTCCCAGTCCAGGACACGGATGATCCTGATTTCCCCGGAATGGCCCAGGCAGTGGTGGTTCACGGACCTGCTTCACCGGTCTCTCCTTCCTCACATACGGCTGCCGTGCAGGCCGGACCTTCTCACGAAGTTCGGGTGACAGATGTTGCACCCCAACCTCTCGTCTTTGAGTTTGGCGGCATGGCTCCTGAGAGAGTGCAATATGGCCATCTGAATCTACCCGAAGATTGCACGGACATACTGAAGGAGGCTAAGCGACCTTCCACTCGGACCTCCTATGCTTACAAGTGGAAGAGGTTTTGCATCTGGTGCAAGTCCAAGAACTATGACCCGACGACGTGTAAGGAAGAGGTCATCCTTCCTTATCTTCTACATTTGGCGCAGTCTGGCCTTAATGTTCATTCCATTAAGGTTCATCTCGCTGCATTGACTGCCTACAGGAAATGCCCTTCAAAGATTTCCTTCTTCCAGATTCCTGTGATCAAAGATTTTTTGGAAGGCTTGAAGAAAGTATTCCCTCCTGTCCGGCTTCCTTCGCCTTCATGGGAATTGAATGTGGTGCTGTCCAGATTGATGAACGAGCTTTTTGAACCTATTCATATGGCTTCGTTGCAGCACCTGTCCTGGAAGGCGGCGTTCCTCGTGGCCATTACATCGGCCCGCAGGGTGAGTGAAATTCAGGCGTTGTGTTGCCAAGAACCTTGTACTGTATTTCATGCTGCTAAGGTTGTTATGCGTACTCACCCTAAATTTCTTCCCAAGGTTATTTCTGATTTTCATGTCAACCAGACTATAACTTTGCCTACGTTTTTTCAGAATCCTTCATCTCCAGCGGAAAGGTCTTTCTATAGTAGGGGATCTCTGTGTATAGTCATAGGGCCAGATGTAGGTAGCCCTTTACCGATCGGAATCGGCCGATAAAACCGATTTTCGGCCGTTTCCGATCGGTAAAGGGCTATCGAGATGTAGGGGCACATTTTCGGTAATTTTACCGAATCGGTATCATTACCGAATCGGTAAATTTACCGATTCGGTAATATGTACCGAATCGGTAAAATAATTACCGATTCGGTAATATTTACCGATTCGGTAAAATTACCGAAAATGCAATGTAGGTAGGCTATTTACCTTTGGCACATGCCTGACAGAATCGGTATTTTACCATGGAATACAAATCCATGGTAAAATACCGATTCCTGTGTACATGCACATCTGTGCATGTACACATGTGCCATGTGACAGACAGACGTGCCCTTAGGGCATGTCTGTGTGCCACATTGCACACATGCCCGTTTTGGGGGTGCTAGAGGGTGTCAAAGTGACACCCCCTGCACCCTTGACAAAATCGGTATTTACCGATTCAGTAAATACCGATTCGGTATTTGAATTGAATCCTATGGGCTTCAAAGGCCCATAGGATTCAATAGCAAATACCGATTCGGTATTTACCGAATCGGTAAATACCGAATTTGTAAGGAATCGGTAACTATTCCAGATGTTGGGACCTACATCCCATTTACCGATTTTGAAATACCGAATCGGTAGCATTCGGTATTTCAAAATCGGTAAATGGGATTTACCTACATCGGGCCCTCTATCTAGTGTTCGAGGCATGTGGGCTGCTGAATTCATATCTGTGCATAGATCGCCGCCTAGTGTTGGGTCCGGATGATTGCACATTGTTGTCCTGGAAGAGTCTTCGAAGTATCACGAGATAGGTGGCTCCTCCCCTTAAATTGTCAAATCATGCAGAAACTGCAAAGACACTTAAGAGAGAATTTAAAGACAAATAATGCAGCCTATATCCACAGGCTACACTTTCCAGTACTTCATCTAGAAATTCCACCAAACAAAACCACACACAACACAGCCTGCCCAGTTTCTTCCATAGAGCAACTTGCCTCTACCAGTAAAAGACTCTGGAATGATAGAGAGGAAGGCATGGACAGACAAGCCCCATAGACTGCCATTATGTGGCTTAAATAGGATACTGTGCCTTTAAGAGAACTTTCCAGAACTTTCGCCCAGCATCCCAGAATGCACAGCAGGTCCCTTTAACTTTGAGTTCTTTTTGAAGGCGTAGCACGCCAGACCTGTAGCATTCCTTACATGAATATTTATCTCCACCGGGGAGGAGGGCGGGCGCTTATGACTATAACAGAGATACCCCTACTACAGAACTGGACTTACAGGACAGAAACTACTCCATCTGTAGTAGGGGATCTCTGTGTATAGTCATAATCTAGTGAATAGAATGGCAAGCCCATCCCCACACCAAAGCGGCGGTGGAGAGAAGAAAATTAACACCACTATTGTGCGAACAAATTCCGCAGCGAAGCCTGCCCAACCTGAGCATCTGCCCTGGCATCAGTGTCCAGACAGTAATGCTTAGCAAAGGTATGAACCGACTTCCAAGTGGCTGCCTTGCAGATCTCCGCAATCGGAACATTACGGAGTAAAGCTGTCGTGGCAGCTTTTCCCCTGTTGGAATGAGCCTAAGGCTTACCCCCTAAGGTCTTATTAGCTTTTTGGTAACACAACTGTATGCAGGACACAATCCACCTAGAGATGGACTGTTTAGAGGTAGCAAGACCCGTCCTGACCGATCCATAATTGACAAATGATTGGTCTGACGTACGAATATCTTTGGTTTTATCCAGATAAAATTTCAACACCCTCCTAACATCAAGGGAATATTATAGAGACCTTTCCGCTGGAGATAAAGGATTCTGAAAAAACCTAGGCAACGTTATGGTCTGGTTGACATGAAAATCAGAAATTACCTTGGGAAGAAATTTAGGGTGAGTACGCATAACAACCTCAGCAGCATGAAATACAGTATAAGGTTCTTGGCAACACAACGCCTGAATTTCATTCAGCCTGCGGGGCCGATGTAATGGCCTCAAGGAACGCCGCCATCCAGGACATGTGCTGCAACGAAGCCTTATGAATAGGTTCAAAAGGCTCCTTCATCAATCTGGACAGCACCACATTCAATTCCCATGAAGGCGAAGGAAGCCTGACAGGAGGGAACACTTTCTTCAAGTCCTCCAAAAAATCTTTGATCACAGGGATCTGGAAGAAGGAGGTCTGTGAAGGGCATTTCCTGTAGGCAGTCAATGCAGCAAGATGAACCTTAATGGAATGAACATTAAGGCCAGACTGCGCCAAATATAGAAGGTAAGGAAGGATGACTTCTTCCTTGCACGTTGGCGGGTCATAGTTCTTGGACTGGCACCAGATACAGAACCTCTTCCACTTGTAAGCATAGATAGACCCAGTGGAAGGTCTCTTAGACTCCTTCAGTATGTCCATGCAATCTTAGTGCAATATGGCCATCTAAATCTGCCCGATCTCAGGAGCCATGCCGCCAAACTCAAAGACAAGAGGTTGGGGTGCAACATCTGCCCCCCGAACTTCGTGAGAAGGTCCGGCCTGCACGGCAGCCGAATGTGAGGAAGGAGAGACCGGTGAAGCAGGTCCGTGAACCACCACTGTCTCGGCCATTCCGGGGCAATGAGTATCATCCGAGCCCTGGACCGGGCCAGCTTGATGAGTACCGCTGGAATCAGGGGAATGGGTGGAAAAGCGTACAGAAAGCTGTTCGACCAGTTGATCCATAACTCATTCCCCAGCGTCCCCTGCTGGTAGTACCTGGAGGCGAAGTCTCGGCATTTGCTGTTTTCGGCGGTGGCGAACAGATCTACGTCTGGAGTCCCCCACCTTGCGAAGACGTCTCCTAGTACTTCGTCGTTTATGACCCATTCGTGGTTTTCCTGAATCAGTCTGCTCAGTGCGTCCGCCTGAACATTCTGCACACCTGGCAGATGGTTAGCCGTTATCGTCAGTCCTCTGGCCAGAAGCCAGTGCCAGATGGCCTGCACCTCATGTGACAGAGTGCGTGATCTCGTACCCCCCTGCTTGTTGAGGTAACACATCGTGGTCGTATTGTCCGTCTGTACAAGCAGAGAGTTGTTCTGAAAGGACGGAAGAAAGGCCTTCAGTGCCAAGTGAACCGCTCTGAGTTCCAGGAAATTGATGTGATACGTGGCCTCCATCGGGGATTTTATCTGGATAAGACCAAAGATATTCGTAGGTCAGACCAATTGTTTATCAATTATGGATCAGTCAGGACGGGTCTTGCTACCTCTAAACAGTCCATATCTAGGTGGAATGTGTCCTGCATACAACTGTGTTACCAAAAGGCTAATAAGACCTTAGGGAGTAAACCTAAGGCTCATTCCACCAGGCAAAGCTGCCACAACGGCTTTGCTCCGTAATGTTCCAATTGCAGAAATCTGCAAGGCGGCCACTTGGAAGTCGGTCCATATCGTCGCTAAGCATTACTGCCTGGACACTGATGCCAGGGCAGACGCTCAGGTTGGGCAGGCTTTGCTGCGAAATCTGTTCGCACAATAGTGGTGTTATTTCTAGTTTTTACACCGTCGCTTTGGTGTGGGGATGGGCTTGCCATTCTATTCACTAGATTATGACTATACACAGAGATCCCCTACTACAGAAGGAGTAGTTTCTGTCCTGTAACTTCAGTTCTGTAGTAGGGGTATCTCTGTTATAGTCATAAGCGCCCGCCCTCCTCCCCGGTGGAGAGAGAGAGAGAGATATTCATGTAAGGAATGCTGCAGGTCTGGCGTGTTACGCCTTCAAAAAGAACTGAAAGTAAAAGGGACCTGCAGTGCATTCTGGGATACTGTGAAGTTCTGGAAAGTTCTCTGAAAGGCACAGTATCCTGTTCTGAGCCACATAATGGTAGCCTATGGGGCTTGTCTGTCCATGTCTTCCTCTCTATCATTCCAGAGGGTTTTTGCTGCTGAAGCAAGGGAAATCTGGACAGACTTTGCTGTTTGTGGATTTTTGGTGGAATTTCTAGTTGAAGTACTGGACAGTGTAGCCTGTTATATAGGCTGCATTATCTGTCTTTATTTTTCTCTTAAGTGTCTTTGCAGTTCTGCATTTTTCGACATCTTAAAAAATTATTTTTGAATGCTCCGGGGTCCACGCACATGGGCGGGACTGTTCACTAGATTATGACTATAACCGAGATACCCCTACTACAGAACTGGAGTTACAGGACAGAAACTACTCCTTCCTACCTGTCTGGAATTCCATTGCAACTGACAAGTGGGTGAGACACATTATCCAGTATGGTTAGTGCCTAGAGCTTACAGCTACCCCTCCACGTATACCACCCACACAGCGTCCAGTGTCCACAGAACATCTAACGCTGCTCCAAGAAGAGGTTCTCTCATTGCTGCAAAAAGATGCAATAGAGTTAGTTCCGTTGCAACATCAAGGTACAGAGGTTTACTCACTCTATTTCCTGACACCCAAAAAGGCCGGGACACTAAGACCAATTCTAGACCTAAGGCCTCTTAATCTGTATATACACTCCAATCATTTTCACATGATCACTTTACAACAATTGCTCCCATTGTTGCAAAAGGCGATTTCCTGACCACACTAGACCTCAAAGACGCCTACTTTCACATTCCCATACATCCTTCTCACGGAAAGTATCTCAGATTTGTCCTAGAAGAACAACACTATCAGTTCAACGTCCTTCCATTCGGGGTCACAACTGCACCACGAGTGTTTACAAAGTGCCTAGCAGTAGTAGCAGCACATCTCAGAAGATAACATATCCACGTCTTCCCACACTGAGAGGATTGGCTCATAAAAGCCAAGTCATTCAACCAGTGTGTCCAACACACATCTCAAACAATTCAAACACTGCACAACTTGGGGTTTACAATCAACCACAACAAGTCACATCTCCAGCCCTCTCATGAACATCAATACCTAAGGGCTACCATAAACACTGATACAGCTCTAGTTTATCCCAGTCCTGCCAGGATACAGAGCATTCAAGCCTTAGTCACAAAGTTTAAAAACCAACACTCTCTCCCAGCCAGAGTGTTCATGCAACTAATAGGCAGGATGGCATCTTGCAATTTTATTGTACCATATGCAAGACTGCAAATGCACCCATTGCAGGAATGTCTAGCACATCAGTGGAATCAGGCACAAGGACAACTTACAGACCTGGTGTTAGTGGACAGCAGCACACTTCGCTCTCTGCAGTGGTGGAACACCAAAAACTTGTCCAGAGGCTGAAGAGGAATTCTTCGAGGATCCGGGTACATCCTTTACCCCTGAATTCTAGGAGATGGACAACGAGGGAGACTGGGAGGGGTCTGAGGACCCTCTGGCACGTGAGTGCCAGTAATTTCAGGACTGGACATGGGACCTAGGGGAAGCCAGTGGCCTGGATACCTCCCCAGACACTGGTTTTGTCTCCCCTCCTACCGTGGCTACGTAGGAGGGGGCAGCTTATAGTGTGGTGCTGACGAGGGCGGACAAGGTCTTGGCTCTTGAGCTCCTTGTCGCAAAGGTGAGGTCTAACATCCTCACGGAGGTCCTTAAACCGTAGGTAAGGTCCCCAGAGCCTCTACTGCCGTTTAAGGAGGCTCTCACGGACGTCCTGTTGGGCACTTGGTCCAGGCCCACTACAGGTCCTCCTGTAGATAGGAACGTCGCTAGGCGCCACCGCCCTGCTCCGGGCGACCTTAGTTTCCTGTCCACCCACCCCACCCCACCCCGAGAGGCTGGTTATCCAGGCCTCTACCTTCCCAATCCGCATTCCTGACTGCACCACCAGATCGGGAAACCAAGAGATATGAGCCATTCGGCAAGGAGATGTTCTCCTCCCTTAGTTTGGGGTTGCGGTCAGTCAAAACCTTGTGCCTCTTGGGCCGTTACACCCACTCCCTGTGGGATACAGTTGTGGCTGTGCTGTCTGAGTGCCCAGAGGGAGCCCGAGTGAAGCTCGCTCAAGCCCTCGCGGAGGGACGAGACGCAGCGCGGTACTCCATACAATGTGGACTGGATACCATGGACTAGCTGGGAAGAGCAATTTCCACGTCTGTGGTGGTTCGCCGCCACGCCTGGCTGAGGTCTGCCAAGTTCTCGGCCGATTTCCAGGACACACTTATGGACATGCGGTTCGATGGCAGCCACCTCTTCGGTGGCAAGGCAGATAGTGCGCTGGAACGCTTTAAGGACTCCAGGGCTACGGCCAAGTCCTTGGGCCTGACTGCCCCACGACGGTATTCTTCTGCCCAGCGCTCCTTTCGTGGCCACGGAAGGGGCGCCCCCACACGTCCTGCCAGCCACGGGCCGCAGACTAACATTCAGCGCGGCGGCGGGCATGGTTACTGTTGCGGCGGTAACAGGGCACAACGGCGCGGCCAGTCCACAACTACCCCCGCAGCATCCGCCTCAAAGCCTTCCTAGTCCGAGCTTTCGGGCCCATTTGACGCCAGTGGGGGACCGGGTTCGCCATCACCTCCTCCACTGGCGCTCCATCACATCGGACAGGTGGGTGCTGCAAATCGTCCGAAGGGGCTACTCCCTCCCCTTCGAGGCGACCCCTCCAGCCATGCCACCGCAGTACCACCGCGTGTCGGGGGATCACTTGCAACTTCTGCAAGAGGAAGTTACGGCCCTCTTGGCCAAGGGTGCCATCAAGTGTGTTCCTGGGCCAGAAGTAGGTTGTGGTTGTTATTCCCACTACTTTCTGGTTCCCAAGAAGGGCAAAGGGGGCCTACGCCCTATCTGGTAGCTGCAGAACGTCTACGGCTTCCTCCGGAAGGAGAAGTTCAAAATGCTGACTTTGGCTCAGTTCTTAGCTGCCCTAGACCCGGGAGACTGGATGGTAGCGATGGACTTGCAGGACGCCTATTTCCATATTCCCGTCCTGCCGGCCCACCGGCGCTACCTGCGGTACACGGTAGGCCACGAGCACTTTCAGTTTACGGTGCTCCCCTTTGGCCTTAGCAGCGCCCCACGGGTGTTCACGAAAGGGATGGCAGTTGCCGCAGCTCATCTGCGCAGGTTAGGGGTTTCAGTCTTCCCCTACCTCGACGACTGGTTGTTGAAGGCTGGCTCGCCCCAGACAGTCGTCATCCACCTCCAGACCACGGCCGACCTCCTGCACCTGCCGAAGTAGCACCTGTGGCTCTCTCAGAAGCTCCTCATCATCGGAGCGATTCTAGACTCGGCACAGTTTCGAGTTTATCCTCCCGAACAGCGGGTTCAGGATATTCAGGCTCTGATTCCGATCTTTCAGCCGTTATCCCGAGTCTCGGTCAGGTTGACGCTGCGGCTTCTGGGGCTGATGGCCTCCTGCATCCTTCTGGTGCATCACGCCAGGTGGCTGATGCGGGCTCTGCAGTGGGACCTGTAGTTTCAGTGGACCCAGCATCAGGGCAAATTGTCCGACCATGTCTTGATCTCGGAGGGCACTGCAAGACAGTTGCAGTGGTGGCTCGCGGACCACGATTGGGTCAGTGGCAGATCCCTCTCCCTACCCCAACCGGAGCACGTAGTTGTGACGAACGCGTCCCTCCTGGGCTGGGGGGAGCACATGGGAGAGGCGGAGATCAGAGGCCTCTGGTCTCCGGCAGAGTCCCGGCTCCACTTCAACCTTCTGGAGCTGCTGGCGATCCGGCTTGCACTGAAGGCATTCTTCCCCTCTGTCCGGGGGAATGTAGTGCATGTGTTCACGGACAACCCCACCGCCATGTGGTACTCAAACAGGGCGGGGTGGAGTCGTAGACCCTATGCCAGGAGGCTCTGCACCTCTGGCAGGGGCTGGAACATCAGGGCGTGACCCTGGTGGTTCAACACCTGGCAGGTTCCCTGAACGCCAGGGCGGACGAACTCAGCCGTCGGTGCATGATGCATCACGAATGGCGTCTGAACTCTGACGTGGTGCAAGGTCTCCTTCAGCAGTGAGGAGAGCCTTGGTTAGATCTATTCGCCACAGAAGAGAACGCGCAATGTCATCAGTTCTGCACTTTGGAATTTCCATGGCGGCACTCGCTCGGAGACGCTTTTCGTTGCGAGTGGAGTTGCGGTCTGTTGTACGCCTTTCCGCCTATACCACTTCTGCCCAGAGTGCTGAAGAAGATCAGGAACGACCGTGCCCAAGTCATCCTTGTGGCTCCGGACTGGGCACGAAGATACTGGTATCCCGAGCTCCTCAGCATGTCAATCAATCCCCCGATTTGTCTGCCTCTACTGGATGACCTTCTGATCAGCCCTCTTTGTTCAAGTCTCCAGTTGTAAATAGGTTCTTGAAGCGCATCACTCATATGTTCCCCCCCTGTTTCTTTTGTGATGTCTCAGTGGGACTTGAAACTTGTTCTGACTTATCTGACGTGCGCTCCCTTCGAGCCTCCGCATCCCTCGAAAGAGGAAGAGAGGCTTCCCTGTATGGACCCAAAACGTGCGCTCTCGTACTATCTGGATCGCACACGCCAGTTCCCGGTGGATGACCAACTCTTTGTTGGTTAGGTGGGCGCTAAGAAGGGACGGGCAGTGCACAAACGGACCATTTCCCGATGGGTCGTCTTGTACATCAAGGCTTGTTATTCACTGGCTAAAAAGGAGCCTCCTGTGGGGCTACATGCCCATTCCACTAGAGCCACGGCGGCTACTACTGCCCTGGGTCGGGGAGTCCCCTTGCAGGACATCTGTCAGGCAGTTATCTGGGCCTCGCTGCACAAGTTCGCAAGACACTACTGAGAGATGGCTTTTTCGGCCGTTCCGTTCTCCAGTACTTTCTGGTGTGATCATTAGTTCGCAGACCCACCCCCGGGGTTGGTATTGCTGGGGTATCAATTCCAAGGTAAGGAATCTAATACTAACCTGTTTCTTTCAGATTCACAAGTTACTTACCTTCGGAAATGATATATCTGTAAGAAACAATAGTTAGTATTCGATTCCTTACCACCCCACCCTCCCCGTTCTGCGAACCGATATCTTGAGTTACGGTCATCCCTTTGAGGGCCCTAGTTTCATGGCAGTGTTTGTTTTTATCATGGCTCTGAGTTTCTGGCGCGGAAAAGCTGTGTATAAGAACTGACGTCAGCGCGCGAGAGCGGTATCTAAGTACTCCGGCGACGTCATACCGGCGCAAATATTTCCGGATACAGTCTGACGCCTGGGGATAATCTAAGATAAGGAATCTAATACTAACTACTGTTTCTTGCAGATATATCGTTACCGAAGGTAAGTAACTTGTGCACCTCTGCCTGTCCCCGGAGCACGAGGTTAAAGACTGTTTCGCCTGTGCCTCTTTCCGCTCCAAAAAGACGATCCAGGACCGAAGAGCCAGGCGAACAATGGCTCGATCTTCAGCTAAGATTCCAGACGACATCTTCGACGATGGCGTCGACGTCCCAGAACAACATGGCATCGAGAGCAACTCCGAGGCAGAAGATTCCGATGTCGAAGTTACTCCAGCTCAACGGGTCGTAAGTAAGACCGTCGACGACCCCAGCCCTTCCTCAACACACCCAAAAAAGGCTCCAGTCACACCCTCGCCCTCTGGCTCGGGTGCACACCAAGACACTGCTTCTACTTCCCCAGCTAATACGCTATTGAAGCCTTCAGGCGACTAGGGCTCGACTCGACCTCCCCACGGTGCCTCCGCACACCCATAGGCACCAAAAAAGACAACATCAGCTTCCACGTCGAAAACAATCGACACCGAAGCCTGCCTCTGCTACCTCGGCACCGAAACCCAGGTCGGAACCAAGCAAACACGCTTCGGATTCGAAAAAACTACCCGATCCGAAAAAAACATCAGATCCAAAAACCATACCGAAACCGAAAAAATCCTCGGAGCTGAAAAAGACTCCTGATTCCCCGGTAAAAGACATTGTGAAGAAACCAAAACAAGCCGCTTCGGTGCCGAAACCTTCCTACGTACCAAAAGATCGACCTCCTGCAGAGGATTTACCTTATCCAGACCCTGCTCAAAAGACTAGCTAAAGATCCAATCACTGGACAGTTAATTTTGGCTTCAAAAAAGCGACCACTGGACACACCAGCTCCAGCTCCACATTCAAAGAAGACTGCCTTCCCCTTCTCTTTCACCTGTACCATCACCACATCCTCCCGTACCACAGCATTCCCCTGCATCCTCTATCATACCACACAATGACAACAGAGATGATAGCTCTGATGATCCACGCACCCAACGTTGAACCAACGCCCCCCACCGCCACCCTCCGCACCTGGACCACGGTGACCACCGAAGACACCGTCCTCTTGATGAACACCATCCACTCCGGATCTCCGACTGACCCCTGCCCCAACCACGTCTTCAACAAGGCTGACTCTACCATTGCACCCCAACTCCGAGACATCATCAACACCTCCTTCGACACTGCCACCTTCCAGCAGAGCTCGAAGCATGCCGAGCTCAGCGCCCTACTGAAGAAACCAACAGCGGACCCCACGACCTCAAAAACTTCCGCCGCCCCATCTCGCTCCTTCCTTTTCCTGCCAAAATCGAGAAGATCGTCAACAGACAGCTTGCCGCCTTCCTCGAGACGAACGGATCCCTCGACCCCTCGCAGTCCGGTTTCAGAGCCAACCACAGCACCGAGACTGCCCTCATCGCAGCCACTGACGACATCAGATCCCTGCTCGACAACGGGGAAACAACGGCACTCATCCTCCTGGACCTCTCCGCAGCGTTTGACACTGTCTGCCACCGCACCCTAATACAGCGCCTCAGCAACACCGGCATCCAAGAGAAGGCACTGGAGTGGATCGTCTCGTTCCTCGCTGGAAGAACACAGAGTCCGCCTCCCCCCCGTTTCGATCCGAGGCCACCGAAGGCATCTGAGGCGTTCCGCAAGGATCATCACTCAGCCCCACCCTCTTCAACGTCTACATGAGACCTCTTGCCGCCATTGCACGCCAACACAACCTCAACATCATCTCCTACGCCGAAGACACCCAGCTGATCCTCTCCCTCACCAGAGACCCCGACACCGCCAGAACCAGCCTACACGAAGGGATGAAAGACGTCGCCGAGTGGATGAAGAACAGCCGCCTGAAACTGAACTCAAAGAAGACGGAAGTCCTCATCCCGGGACCATCGCCCTCCGCCTGGGACGACTCCTGATGGCCCCCTGCCCTGGGCACCGCTCCCAAACCAACAGACCACGCACGCAACCTGGGCCTCATCCTGGACTCCTCCCTCTCGATGACCAGACAAGTCAACGCCGTCTCCTCATCATGCTTTCACACCCTACGCATGCTTCGCAAGATCTTCCGATGGATCCCAACCGAAACCAGGAAGACAGTCACCCAGGCTCTCGTCACCAGCCGATTGGACTACGGAAACACCCTCTACGCCGGAACCACAGCCAAGCTACAGAAAAAACTCCAACGCATCCAGAACGCCTCCGCCCGACGCATCCTGGACATCCCCAGACGCAGCCACATCGCCGGCCACCTGAGGGACCTACACTGGCTCCCCGTCAACAAGAGGATCATGTTCAGACTCCTCACCCACGCACACAAGTCTCTACACGACCTGGGCCCCAAGTACCTCAACGACCACCCTCCGGCTACGATCCACTAGCCTCGCCCTCGCCGCCGTACCACGCATTCGAAGAGCAACCGCCGGAGGCAGATCCTTCTCCTACCTGGCGGCCAAGACATGGAACTCCCTCCCCATCCACCTTCGGCTGACCCAGGACCATCTCGCCTTCAGGAGACAACTCAAGACCTGGCTGTTCGAGCAGTAGCGGACCTCTTCCCCCAAGCGCCTTGAGACCCTTCCGGGTGAGTAGTGCGCTATACAAGTGTTATGATTGATTGGTTGATTGATTGATGATATGGAGGGGTCATATACCTGATCCAGCCACTTCTACACGATCACCTGACCCGTGGGATAATTATACCACCTCAGATGTCCCAAAGGTCCCTCAGGATGACTTCTACCCCTCAAGGCCTTCCCCACCAGAAGACACTATAGGGTTTAATGAATTAATCCACAGGGCTGCACTATATTATGGGGTGGACATATACACAGACCCTGTAGAAGAAGACTTCCTAATAGATACATTTGATAATGCAAAAAGGTCCTCATCCATTTTACCAATGTTCAAAGGAGTGATTAGGCATGCTCCTGAAGTCTTCAAGGACCAAGTCAGGACTCGGATCATTAACCCTCGTATAGAAAAAAAATATAAAGCTGCCCCCTCAGACCCAGCATATATTAAAGGTTCTTCACTAGACTCACTTGTAGTTCCCAATGCACGCAGGAGAGCAAACTCACAAACATCGGTTGATGCTCCACCACCAGATAAGGAGTCTAAGCTACGTGACGCATCAGGGAAAAGAACAGCGTCTGAAGCAGCAAACATGTGGCGTATCTCAAATACACAGGCATTATTAGCCAGATACGACAGGGCACATTATGATGAGTTAGTCATTAATGAGACACCTACCTGACCGGTACAAGGATAGAGCTAACAAGCTTATCCAAGAGGGGAAATCACAAACACCTCTATTTGGTGTGCACTGGATGCAGCAGATACTGCTTCTAGGGCAGTTAACACCAGCGTTTCACGCAGACACGCCTGGCTACGCATATCAGGATTTAAACCTGAGGTACAAAGTACCATTCTTAATCAACCCTTTCATGAGCAACACCTATTTGTACCTAAAGTGGATGTATCACATGAAAAAAGATACAGACACCGCCAAATCTATGGGAGCCCTGCAGTCGCAGGCTCCCAGACGTTCATTTTGTCGCTCATCCTATAGAGGTGCCACCAGGGAATACTCGTCAGACTCCGCTTCTACCTCATACAAAGCCCCTACACAGTCCACTTACAGCAAAATCTACCAAAGGGGTGGCTACAGGGGTAACAATAACAAAGTCAGAGGTAAAAATACCAACTCCCAGTCTGCCTCTACCCCTGCCCAATGACTCCCTTCCCCCGTCCCATTCCACTCCTGTCGGGGGAAGACTTCAGCAATACCTGCCAGCCTGGAAAAGCATCACATCAGACAGGTGGGTGCTCCAAATATTTTAATCAGGTTACTGTCTGGAACTAACATCTACCCCCCCTCCCCCCTCCCCAAACATACCACCCAGCAGGGTCCAGTGTCATAAGAACATTTAACATTGCTCAGACAGGAGGTAATATCCCTCCTGCAGAAAAACGCAATGGAAATAGTTCCAGAGCATCAGAAAAACAAAGGAGTATACTCCCTATATTTTCTAATACCAAAGAAGGGCGGATCTCTAAGACCCATCCCAGACCTCAGACCTCTAAACATTTACAAGTCAAGTCAAGTCAAAAAGGCTTTATTTCGATAAAAGAATTACCATAAAAGCAACACGTAAATCACAGTACAACAGTTTAAAAAATCAAAGAAGTGAGTGTAAACCATTCTCGCAGATTTACAGAGCAGTTCATTAAGAAGCAACTATTTTTTAAAAGGAATTAAACAGTCAATTTAAGCCTTTTGGTACGGATGGATAGGTGGCACGGCTATCAGACATTAATATCCTGATTGCAGTCACATGACTCCTAGTACCCAACTGCCGACATAAATTTTTGAGCCAAACCCTTCTTGGATTTGCATATTCACTGCACTCGAACATCAAATGTGCCAATATCTCTAGTTTTGTTAGGCACGCTGGGCAAAGCTCTGTGGTTTGTTCACGTGATTTCCAACTCGATGTAAAAGACTGAAGGGGAAGGGTTCCTGCTCTGAATTTAAAATATAAGGCCCTATCAAAGGGTTTTTCAATAATGTCAAGATACACTTCCCGCTTGGGTTGGTCTTTAAACTTCAAAAAGTCCTCCGTAAGTCTACCCATAGTAGTACTAGTGTTTCTTTTTGAGGAGATCCAGTCCCAATATAGTTTCTTGAGCGTTAGCTTCGGGGGTGAAGTTCTATTTGACCATGCATCATTTAGGCCCAGATTAGATAGCAGCAACTTCATGTCTCTTAACCATTTAATTTTGTGCCACCCTGGTAGTGACATGATTTCTGCCAGGCCTTGAGCATATTTACTGAGTTCCTCCACACGCCAAAGCCGCGCCCAGAGCAGGAGTGGGCGAAATTTTGCGAGGTCATCAATTGGGCGACATCCCAGATCCAGCATTAGTGGGACCGTGGGAGTTCCCTGCGGTAAAGACATAATTGCTCTGCAAAATTTCATCTCTGATCTTGGTAGAGCATCGGAAATGGATGACCCCCAGAGTTCAGCCCCATAGAGAGCAGAGCTGACACCCTTAGCCGAATATATTTCTAAGACTGTAGCTATGGGTCTTATTATACAGGAGCGTTGTTCTTTCAAGAGAGCTCCTGTAATTCTCTTATGGGTTAAAAGCATTTTGTCCAAGTGAGGTGTCCAATCCATTTTGTGTGAGAGGCGTATCCCAAGATAGTCAAAAACTTCTACCCTCTCCAGTGGTTCGGCATTCAGGATAGGAGAGCGGACTGGTTTTTTGGGAGGGTTCAAAACAAGATATTTAGTCTTGCTTGTGTTAATTACCAGGCCGCGACTAGCACAGAAAGATTGAAAGTTATTTAAAAGTCTTTGGAGGCCTATTGGGGTCTTGGATATTAAAAGCGTATCATCCGCGAAGAGAAGGGTTGGTATGCGTTCGCCAGCCAGGGATGGTTCATCTGAGGGATGTTTCCGAAGGTGCTCAACCACCCCATTGATGTAGAGGGAGAAAAGGGTGGGAGCTAGCACACATCCCTGGCGGACACCTCTCTCTACCGGGATACTGCTGGTTTTTTCCCCCCCTGGGCCCCACCTAATCTGGGGAAAACTATTTTCGTGCAGCCTAACAAGCAACACAAGCAGGTAGTGTGGTAACCCCATATCGGCCAGAACGCTCCATAGGGTCTCTCTAGGTACAAGGTCAAAGGCAGTCTTTAAATCGATAAACGCGAGATAAAGACTGCCCTTGCCTATAACCACAACTTTCCAGTAGACCATCATAAGCCTAAAAGCTTGCTCGATTGTCCCAGTTCCCACTCTAAAGCCCGCCTGGTAGTCAGTAAGGATTTTGTTTTCGTCTACCCAGTTAAGAATTCTTAGCAGAAGAACCTTGCCAACTACTTTTTGGCTGATATCGAACAGGCTAATGGGCCTATAATTTGCCGGATCATCCCTGGGGCCTTTTTTTTAAATGGGGACCACCTCCGCCCCCTTCCACGAGGAGGGGACCGGGGCGCCCCTACAGATAGCAACGAGTAGGGAATGGATCAGTTTTCCCCACTTTGAAGTATCTGATCTTAAAAGGTCACCGGGGATACCATCCAGACCAGCCGCTTTTTGGGGGATAATAGTGCCTATTGCGTATTCGACCTCCTTGATGGTAAAATCAAGGTCGCTAGGCTGAATGTTCCACAGTGGAGGGAGCATGGATAAGCCCCCAACCCCCCCTTGTGAGTCGCTCGTCTGCAATTGGTCAGCTTGGCGGGTATAGAGCTTGGAAAAGTGATCGACCCACGCCTGACTAGGGATATTACAAGTTATTAAATCGCTGTCTGGCCTATTCCGAGCTCTAATAGTATCCCAAAATCTTTTTGGATCCCTCTTAGAACTAGCTTCTTTAAGAGTGGACCTGTAAGCCTCCTCCCACTCCTTTTTTGCTAGACCTAATATTCTCTTATGTTCTTTCCTGGCTAACTGTATTTGGGGTTGAGATTTGCCTTTAACGGCCTCTATTAGCCGGGACTTGGCTTTCCTGCAGGCTGCTGTATACCAGACGTGCATACCCTTGGATTTATTCTGGGACATATGCCTCCCAGCATTGCCCTTAACCCAGAAGACTTCACCTATAGTCTTAACAGCAGCTTCAAAAATGGGTGTTGCCCTATCCACTACCGTGGCTAAGTCGATAGAGTCAAGTTCCATTTGTGAGGCCGCGAGAATCACCTCTATATTAGCAAGTTTGCCAGGATTGCTGGCAACTTTGTCCCACTTTAAACGCCTTCCACAGGAAGAGACAGTGACCTTATGTGAGTGTTTGGGGGGTGCTGGCAATGCTTCGTTAGACCAGGGATTCGTAATGGTTAAAGAAAGCGAGTTATGGTCGCTCTCGACAGTCGGTATGACTGTCATGTCTTCGACCCTGTTCCAAAGCCCCAGGTCCAACAGGATATAGTCAATCCTTGAGGTGTGACCAACCCTGTTGAACGTCGGGGCGCCCATCCGGTCGGAAGGTGTACGGCCATTAGCGGCTCTTAGCCCAAACTCAAGAGTCAGTGCGTTTAGCTGTACTGCACTGCTGGTCCAGCGCCTAATCGAAGGGATGGAAAGTGAAGGGATACCCCATCTGCTGTCTTCTTCACCCAAATCAGGGATGCCATCTAGGGGGAGTGGCTCAAAGGTGCAATTGAAATCACCTGCTACTAGGGTGTAGTCAGCTTCTTTGCAATCCCTGAGATGCACCTCCAGGTCTGCTATTACGGGTGAGGTGTACCCATTTTTTGTGCCTCTAGCATAAACATTATATAAAGAGCTAGAGACAGACCTCTACATGGAATGCCTAGTAGAATGCCTAGAATGTCTGGGTTATTTATCTGCTTGGATATTATTCTACAATTCAGGGAGATGCTTACCCAAGTAATAAGACCCCCCGAAGGGCGCCCCTTCCCATTCATGGGTCTCACTGCTGGGATAAAAAAGGTGACAAACCCAACCCGGTGGAGTGGTTCTGTGCTCCAAGTCTCTTGGAACATACAAATCTTATGTGCTTCTACCAGATCACTCCACTCAGGCAGGTCCAGTTTCCTGTGAATACCCGCAACGTTCCAGCTAAGGATTTTTATTTTATCCTTGGCGGTTTCCCCTCTAGTACCGTTGATATCTCTTAAACTAGGGGCTTCCATACATTCCCTCTCTAAGGCAGGGGATGGTGACTTGGTCAGGTTAGCGGCTGGCTCAGTTGGAGAGTTAGAACATAGTGGGTAAGACATGACTAGTGAACCCTTCTCCTCACCCCTATTAATGTCAAGATGCAAGGGAAGAGCTTCAGCAGAATTAAGTCAGTCCACCTCTTCTAGCACGCTGAATCTATTCCAGTGAGCAAATTGAGACACAAATGGGTCAAAGGGAGGAGGTGGACCTTGCCATGGTTGCTGCCACTGATGGATGGTATGATGTGGAGCATGTATATACCCTCTATTTAAAGGAAAACTGAATTGGGGGGGATATTGTCTGGGGGGCATGGGTAGAAAGTAAGACAAGGGAAGTGGGTGAATTTGAGTAGCCGGCCCACTGTTAGGTGAATTACAAATATAATTCACTACCCCTACGTCCCTAAAGTTGATGGTTATAACATCGCCTGCTATGGTCTTGGTGTTTCTACCCACCCAATCCCCTCTTCTAACTGCGTGTATTTCGCCACACATGTTATTGGGCAGTGGTTTATGCAGGTGGAGCCACTGGGCACATTTGTTCTTTAATTCGACAAGGGTTTCTCTACTACCCTCCTTCAGAGGTGGCACCCCCGTCAGCACAACCACAAAGGGTGAGACTTCCGGTGGCAAGTTGATTGATTTAAAACGAGCCGGCCTTGTCTTAGAATCAACGGGCTTGTTAAGGGAGGTAGTTGCTGACGAAGTGGTGGCTGAGCTTTTAGGACCCTTAGTAGATTGATTAAGTACTTTATTGGAGCCGGAAGGTGTGTTGGGCTTTGTAATAGGGTCTTTAACACTAGGAGTTGGTAAGGGCACAGGAACATTTTCCCCCCTTTGAGCCTGATGGGGCGGTACTGCTCCTGGTTTATCAGATGTAGCTTTGGCTTTTACAGTGGAGTCTTTAGGTAGGTTACTATTGATGTTATTCACCAAAGTCACTTCTTTGGTTTTCCCTTGTATCTGAGTGGTCCCATTTCCACTTGACTTATTTGTCCATTTAGTGTTGATTAGGGATGTTAGTCTATCAATTTTTGACATTAAGGGCTTAATTTGAGCCGATATTGTAGCTTCAAGATCTGATTTTAAGTCAGCTACCATATTTTCGACCCAACAAGGAATGCCTGTAGTTGAAGTTGGGGCTGGTGACACAAGATTATGATTCCTGATGTTGTTTTTAGCTTTTTTCTTGGTCTTGGGCATATTCCTTGGTCCAGACGATACAGGAATGCCTCCTTCCCCTGATGCTTGAGGACACTTGTCTTTGGTGGACTCTAGCCTTTCAGATGATTGGCAAGCTTCAAGGTCTGGGGTGGCCTCTAGGTCAACAAATGATGAATCAGACTCTAATTGAGAGACTGATAAGTCAACTAGGTTTAGTACTGTAAGTGGAACGACAGCAGGTTGGGGTAATGGAAGGGAACAATTGGATACAATTTGCTGGGAAGGTGAGCTTGCAGTTGATATAGGGCCCAGGGACGAGCGTTTAGCGTTCATAAGGTCCAATGATACTCTGCGTTCCAGTAAAGAGATACTGTGATCGATTGTATCGTTAACCCGGGAAATGAATTGGTCTATTGGCCCAGTAATTTGGGCTACGGCCATCGCTGTTTTGGTTTTGCTTCTTGTTCTACCGGGCATGACAGACATATGCAGAGGCTTGCGAGTTGAATTTGTAGGATGGAGTGAAGAGCCAAGAGAGGTGGCCCGGTCCGGGCTCTAACGGCCTCAAACGGCCCGCTCTTTGCCCGGTCTTCGCCCCGCGCTGCGTCCCGCGGCGCGGTAGTTGACACAGCAGTAATATAGGAGAAGGCTGGGGGCGTGGCCGCCGAGGGAAGAGGACCAGCTGTGTAGAGCTGGGGCTGCTGGTCCTCGCGGTCCCCCTGGTAGGCTCAAACGCTCAGACTCGCCCCGTGTACTCTCACCAGGCCGCTCCTCAGCTGGGAGCGTGTGACTCTCTGCCGACTGCAGAGCCGCTCACACCAGCGAGTGGCAGCCTTAGGAGGCGGATGAGCGGCACCCGCGAAGCGGGTGTCGCGAAAAGGGGCTTGCGTGCAAATGGGAAGGCAGGCAGCAACAGAAGTCCGTGAAGCTCCTCGTGCCAAAGGAAATCCGGTAGGGAAACCCACTCAGCTGGCGTTTACCGCGTCTGAAGTATGCTGGAGGCTGGGGGCGTGGCCGCCGGGGGAAGAGGACCAGCTGTGTAGAGCTGGGGCTGCTGGTCCTCGCAGTCTCCGTGGTAGGCTCAAACGCTCAGACTCGCCCCGTGTACTCTCACCTGCCGCTCCTCGGCTGGGAGCGTGTGACTCTCTGCCGACTGCAGAGCCGCTCACACCAGCGAGTGGCAGCCTTAGGAGGCGGATGAGCGGCACCCGCGAAGCGGGTGTCGCGAAAAGTGGCTTGCGTGCAAATGGGAAGACAGGCAGCAACAGAAGTCCGTGAAGCTCCTCGTGCCAAAGGAAATCCGGTAGGGAAACCCACTCAGCTGGCGTTTACCGCGTCTGAAGTATGCTGGAGGCTGGGGGCGTGGCCGCCGGGGGAAGAGGACCAGCTGTGTAGAGCTGGGGCTGCTGGTCCTCGCAGTCCCCCTGGTAGGCTCAAACGCTCAGACTCGCCCCGTGTACTCTCACCAGGCCGCTCCTCAGCTGGGAGCGTGTGACTCTCTTCCGACTGCAGAGCCGCTCACACCAGCGAGTGGCAGCCTTAGGAGGCGGATGAGCGGCACCCGCGAAGCGGGTGTCGCGGAAAGTGGCTTGCGTGCAAATGGGAAGGCAGGCAGCAACAGAAGTCCGTGAAGCTCCTCGTGCCAAAGGAAATCCGGTAGGGAAACCCACTCAGCTGGCGTTTACCGCGTC
The DNA here is from genome assembly GCF_964263255.1 of Lissotriton vulgaris. Lineage (NCBI taxonomy): Eukaryota > Metazoa > Chordata > Amphibia > Caudata > Salamandridae > Lissotriton > Lissotriton vulgaris. Next base: position 146,129,026 of record NC_141697.1, on the reverse strand, counting down.
TGAAGTATGCTGGAGGCTGGGGGCGTGGCCGCCGGGGGAAGAGGACCAGCTGTGTAGAGCTGGGGCTGCTGGTCCTCGCAGTCCCCCTGGTAGGCTCAAACGCTCAGACTCGCCCCGTGTACTCTCACCAGGCCGCTCCTCAGCTGGGAGCGTGTGACTCTCTGCCGACTGCAGAGCCGCTCACACCAGCGAGTGGCAGCCTTAGGAGGCGGATGAGCGGCACCCGCGAAGCGGGTGTCGCGAAAAGTGGCTTGCGTGCAAATGGGAAGACAGGCAGCAACAGAAGTCCGTGAAGCTCCTCGTGCCAAAGGAAATCCGGTAGGGAAACCCACTCAGCTGGCGTTTACCGCGTCTGAAGTATGCTGGAGGCTGGGGGCGTGGCCGCCGGGGGAAGAGGACCAGCTGTGTAGAGCTGGGGCTGCTGGTCCTCGCAGTCCCCCTGGTAGGCTCAAACGCTCAGACTCGCCCCGTGTACTCTCACCAGGCCGCTCCTCAGCTGGGAGCGTGTGACTCTCTGCCGACTGCAGAGCCGCTCACACCAGCGAGTGGCAGCCTTAGGAGGCGGATGAGCGGCACCCGCGAAGCGGGTGTCGCGAAAAGTGGCTTGCGTGCAAATGGGAAGGCAGGCAGCAACAGAAGTCCGTGAAGCTCCTCGTGCCAAAGGAAATCCGGTAGGGAAACCCACTCAGCTGGCGTTTACCGCGTCTGAAGTATGCTGGAGGCTGGGGGCGTGGCCGCCGGGGGAAGAGGACCAGCTGTGTAGAGCTGGGGCTGCTGGTCCTCGCAGTCCCCCTGGTAGGCTCAAACGCTCAGACTCGCCCCGTGTACTCTCACCAGGCCGCTCCTCAGCTGGGAGCGTGTGACTCTCTGCCGACTGCAGAGCCGCTCACACCAGCGAGTGGCAGCCTTAGGAGGCGGATGAGCGGCACCTGCGAAGCGGGTTTCGCGAAAAGTGGCTTGCGTGCAAATGGGAAGACAGGCAGCAACAGAAGTCCGTGAAGCTCCTCGTGCCAAAGGAAATCCGGTAGGGAAACCCACTCAGCTGGCGTTTACCGCGTCTGAAGTATGCTGGAGGCTGGGGGCGTGGCCGCCGGGGGAAGAGGACCAGCTGTGTAGAGCTGGGGCTGCTGGTCCTCGCAGTCCCCCTGGTAGGCTCAAACGCTCAGACTCGCCCCGTGTACTCTCACCAGGCCGCTCCTCAGCTGGGAGCGTGTGACTCTCTGCCGACTGCAGAGCCGCTCACACCAGCGAGTGGCAGCCTTAGGAGGCGGATGAGTGGCACCCGCGAAGCGGGTGTCGCGAAAAGTGGCTTGCGTGCAAATGGGAAGACAGGCAGCAACAGAAGTCCGTGAAGCTCCTCGTGCCAAAGGAAATCCGGTAGGGAAACATTTACATACAGTCGGATCATTTTCATATGGTCACACTCCAACAGGTCCTTCCACTTCTGGTACTAAACGACTTCCTTGTCACTCTAGATCTCAAGGAAGCCTACTTCCATATTCCCATCCACAGAGCGCACAGAAAATATCTCAGATTTGTGCTAGACGGGGAGCACTACTAGTTCAAAGTGCTCCCATTCGGAGTTACAACAGCACCAAGGGTGTTTACCAAATGCCTAGCAGTCGTAGCAGCACACTTAAGAAGACAACATATTCATTTCTTCCCATATCTAGACGACTGGCTCATAAAAGCCAGCTCATACAGCCAGTGTGTGCAAAATACTCACGCTACTATTCAACTGCTTCACAATTTGGGATTCACAGTAAATCACACCAAATCGCATCTACAACCCTCGCACATACAACAGTATCTCGGCGCTACAATGAACACCCAACTAACACTAGCTTATCTCTCTCCAGCCAGGATAACAAGTGTACAGACTCTCCTAACAAAATTCAAACTGCGACACTCGCTACCAGCCCAAGTGTTCATGCAGCTCATAGGAATGATTGCATCTTGGATATCTGTAGTACCTCACGCAAGACTGCAAATGCGTCCACTTTAAGAGTGCTTAGCACGCCAATGTAACCAGGCTCAAGGTCAATTAACAGGCCTAGTGTTGGTAGACAGTCGGACTTATCGTTCTCTGCAATGGTGGAACACCAAAAACCTATCCAAAGGGCAACCGTTTCTAGAGCCAGTTCCTCAAATAGTCAGGACAGCGGACGTATCGCTCTCTGGCTAGGGGAGCTCATCTACTGCATCAGACCATGCAAGGCAGGTGGACACCGCAACAAAAGCTTCATCGCATCAACCACTTAGAGTTGCTAGCTGTGTTTCTAGCCCTAAAAGCGTTTCAAACTCAAGGGTCAGGCAAAGCTGTCTTAGTCCGCACGGACAATATGACAGCTATGTACTACATAAACAAACAAGGGGGGACATACTCTCTGCAGCTCTCTCAGCTAGCACAGCAAATATGGAGATGGCCTATACCACTAAAGATCTTCCTCTTAGCCCAACACCTTCCAGGAGTATAGAACACTACAGCAGATCTGCTAAGTCGTCAAACACAGCAGATCCACGAGTGGGAACTTCATCCACAAGTTCTTCATCCGTTCTTCCAAATATGGGGACAACCTCAAAAAGACCTCATTGCCACCCACGAAAACGCAAAACGCCCAAACTTTGCCGCCAGATACCCACACCCATTGTCCAAAGGCAATGTGATATGAATGAATTGGTCAAAACTATTTGCGTACGCTTTTCCTTCTCTCCCACTACTTCCGTTAGTGGTACACAAACTACAGCAACATTCCCTGACGCTCATCCTAGTCGCTCCAACTTGGGCCAGACAACCGTGGTACACCACGCTGTTGCAGGTGTCTGTAGTACCATTCCAAAAACTAAACTTATTTCCACTCCTATTAACACAGAACCATGGAGAGATAAGACACCCGGACCCAGCTCATCTCAACCTAGCGATCTGGCTTCTGAGGTCATAGAGTTTGGTTACCTAAACCTTCCCCCAGAATGTATGAACGTTATCAAAGAAGCTAGACGCCCTACTACTAGAGCATGTTATGCTGCTAAGTGGAAACGGTTTGTCATATACTGCCAAAACAACCAAATTAATCCTTTAGACGTGTCTATTCAACACATCATAGGATATCTATTACACCTTCAAAAGTGTAACTTAGCCTATACATCTATTAGGCTACACCTCGCTGCCATTGCAGCGTACTTACAAAATAGACATCTATCTCTTTTCAGAGTACCAGCTATTAAAGCATTCATGGAACGACTCAAAAGAATAATTCCTCCCAGAACACCACCGGCACCAGTGTGGAACTTAAACGTACTTCTCACAAGGTTAACGGGACCTCCCTTTGAACCATTATATAAATGTGAATTGCAATTCCTAACCTGGAAAGTAGCTTTCCTAGTAGCCATTACTTCTCTCAGAAGGGTTAGTGAACTACAAGCGTTTACCATTCAAGAACCCTTTCTGAAAATGCATCATAACAAAGTGATTCTTCGCACTAATCCTAAATTGCTTCCTAAAGTCATTTCACCATTCCATCTAAATCAATCTGTTGAGCTGCCCGTATTTTTCTTGCAGCCACAGACAGTCGCAGAAAGAGCTCTACACCTTAGATGTCAAGAGAACATTACTGTACTATATTGAAAGGACACAAGCTTTTCGCAAAACAACTTTTTGTGTCTTCCTCATCGTCACATAAAGGCAATCCCATATCAAAATCAGGGATCGCCAGGTGGATTATTAAATGCATACAAATATGCTATTACAAAGCCCAATGTAAATTAACAATTCCTCCAAAAGCCCATTCTACAAGGAAAATATGGGCTTCAATGGCATTCTTACGGAACATTCCGCTAGATGATATATGCAAAGCAGCTACATGGTCTACACCGCACACATTCACAAAGCATTACTGTGTAGATGTGCAAACTAAACAACAAGCCACTTTGGGCCAGGCTGTACTAATAACTCTGTTTCAAACAACTGCAACATATACTGGTGGTCGCCGCTAGGTGTGGGTACTGCTATATAATCTATGCACAGTGTGTAATCTGCAGCTCATATGCCTCGAACAGAAAATGCTACTTGCCAGTATGCATCTGTTCTTGGCATGTAGAGCTGCAGAGTTACACACGCCCACCCGCCTCCCCGGCTACCTTTATTTGTTCCAGTATTGTCTTAATTAGATGCAAATCACATGGACATCACTAACTCTTGTACAGCTCCATCATTTCCCTAATGGCGAAAAACAATCTGGGGATGGAGCCGATGCCCATGCTCAGTATCATCCAAAGGAGGAGTCACCTATCTCGTGACTTCCAAAGACTTTTCTACAACAAAACAAACTGCAAACATCCGTGCCCAACACTAGGTGGCCATCTATGCACAGTGTGTAACTCTGCAGCTCTACATGCAAAGAACAGATGCATACTGGTAAGTAGCATTTTCCTTCACGCCGAGGGGATGATCAAATCCAAGACTTCAGTTGAATTAAATCTATTTATATGCAGATGCAGTGAACAATCTTTCTCTTTCCTGCCCCCTTCTCTTGGATCTATTTCTGCAAAGGATGATTGATAGCTCCTGTGACAGAATTATTTGTCAACATTCCAGATTAATTTGTTCATTGGATGAATATTCTTTGTACTGAGATTTTTCTCTTAATTTCCATTAATTTTATTCGTTGACAATTGTTCTGCATTTATTCTCGACACTGAAAGTGTCCACTGCTACATGTATGAGGAAACATGGTACAATTGGAAAGGAAGCTCTGTGACAGGACAGGGTGCTTCTATCTGCACAGACCTCCTTGCATAGCTCACTTCTATTCTGTGTGATAAATAATACCATGGTCTCATTTATAGGGTCTTGTTTTTCGTCCAGCTTGGACCCGTGGCATGCTCACTACTGCATTTCAGTGACAGCGTGACCTTCCCCTATGTATAAATTATATACTGCACACAGTGATAATATCTATTTGTATCTCTCACACAGGACCGTCTGTAAATGTGGGTACGTTTATACTCCGATAACCCTGAAGCGGGTGCCGCGCTTCAAATTAAAGTTAAATAAATAAACAAAGAAGGCGCGGTGTCCCTGATGCGCGTGCCGCGCTCCGAATTAAACATTTTTTTTTTAAATAAACAAACAGAGCATGTCGTCCCTAAGGCGGGCACATACTCCGAATTAAAGTTTTAAAAAAACAGAGCCTGGTGTCCCTGAAGTGGGAGCCGCGCTCCGAATTAAAGGAAAAAAATGAATAAGCAGAGCGCAGTGTCCCTCAGTATGCACATACAAAAAAAGCAGCTTCCATTGTCAATAAAGTAAATTATTTTACCAACAGTTCTTATTAATATCATAAGTCAGTCAGTTTTAGGTTATAGGGTTGAACCCCTTGTACGATATTTGTTTCCTATGGGACCATCCTGTTCACCCTTTAATGCCCCACATGCTGCCTCACTGCCCTATGTGTAAACTGCCTCAATGATTCCTTGTTTCCTCTCTCTCACTAATCCACGTACTCAGTGGTGCCCTGATTTCCGCCCCTCTTTTCTGCACTCTACGCCCTCTCCGTGCATTTACTGCTGTTTCCCACCGATACACCGCCAAGAGTCTACCCATTCACTGTTAACTGGATAGTGGAACTAAGTCCAGCCAATGAGTGGCTAAGCAGAACCTTAGTACAGTCATGGCAATAAATTAGAATACCTGAGCTTGCCATGACACTGCAATATTGCCCACCCCTAGCAAGATCAGCGGTGGCGACCTATCTGGCACCTCAATTTCAATTCCAAAATGCCAATGACATCTCTTTAAAGAGTATCAATGCTGGGACAGGATGCAAACATGTGAACAATATCAGCTGCATGACAATAGCAGCGGGGGCATTGTGACCCAGCCGAACCTCCCCACTTTGCAATCTTAGCCGGAGTAATGTATTGGTTAAACCACATTTTAAAGCATTGCATCTGTAGGTTGGCAGCCATGAGAGATGTCTGGGCTAAATGCAACCAAACTTCAGCGTCCCCTGACCCAACTTGTAAAAGCAGGTGCCAGCAATCACAGTGCTTGGTTAGATCACCCTGTATTCATTTAGCAAATTAATACATCATGTCCAGCGAACGTGCCCCCTTCAGCTGCACCTCAATCAATGCCACCCTTGCAAAGCTACACCAACCCCCACCCTTTTAATCAAAAAGTCTCTTATTTGGAGATATTTAAAGAATTGCCTGCTCTCTACTCTATACCTATTCTTGATCAGATCAAAAGATACTATCCCCCTCCCTCATCCATTACATCCCCAACCATCCTCACTCCTTTTTCATACCAACATTTCATATACCCATCATTAAAAAATACCTGGGAGTGACCCATTGATATATATATATAGGGGTGTAAACGTTCACACAGTCCAAACCTTAAATGCACAGATCGCTATCTTAAATCTAACCCTTTTTATATAGCTGAGCTCGGTGTGCCACAGCAGACACCCTCTAGCTTTGGTTCCTATTAATAGCTCATATATCGAAATATAGACCTCACCCTCTAATCTTGCCCTTTCCCCTTTTAGTAGCACAGCCATCTGCTGTCGGATCGAAGTCCAGTAATATAGGAAGTTGGGGGCAGCCCAGCCGCGTCTATCCCTTGGGAGAGTCGAGAAGTTCAGCGCTCTCTGAGGACGACAATTGGCCCAAAGGAATCTGGAAACCATCTGGTTTAGGGACCACCCTGTACGATTTCTAAGGAAACCATGGCGCAAGAATGGAAAACGATTGTTCCCAAAGTCTGGTATGCCTAGACCTGCTGAGCGGGCAGAACCGTGAAGTTACTAGGTGCCCCCTGGAGACCCAGTATATGGCAGAACCCCTCTTAAAGTGTCATGGGGCGAGCAGGAGCTTCTGGGCCCAACTGTGGTGGTTGAGGCTTTTTATTCCTTACATCTCTGGACCCAACCTACTATGGGTCCTGGGCAGCTGGGTCAAATACCCCTTTAGCAGTTGACTCTCAGTGGTAGCATGGGTGGAGTACTCCAGGGTTTCTCAGGGCAGGGGGGTAAATGCAGTAGCATGAACACAGGCTCACAACTCACCTTGCTTTCAATAGCATCACCAAATGATTGTCAAGTCAAATACTTTCTTTTATGATAGGATTATTTATATAGGAACACATGGTGAAATGTGGCATACACAAACAATACCCAAGTCAGGGCTCTAGTGTTCAATATGCTGGTACATGAGTCCCATTTTGCTTTCCCTAGAGGTAGTAGTTATTCCCCATTCAAAATAGGCAACATTCAAGTTGGCCCCACTAGTAGTCTGAGTCCCACTCTTACTCAGATAAATGTCAAAAGTGTTCCAGCACTTGAAGCACTATATAGCAGAACAAATTACCCTCGGGCCTTCCGGCCCGGTGATTCTGCACAGCCATACATACTAACTTGATGTGGGCCAAGGGTGAGTTAAGCACACAGCAAAAGCCTTTACTATAGTAGCTCTAAGGCATCACTCCAATCACACACTTGGCCTGTTCACTTCTACTGATCATGCTGCCAACACCTAATTTGTGCTACTTAACTCCTGGCAAAGGCAGTAGCCTTTTGCCACAGTGAGTGTAGCGCTGTGTGCGCCCCTTACAGTCCAGCGAGGCCGCAGTCCATGAGACAGGCCTATGTCATGGCACACACACATGATCCGTGTTCTCCATGACAACAAAAATCAGTACCAAGAATCCAGACATCGGTGGGCTAATGACTTTTTCCATGCACGGAACTTTTCCATCCCAACAGTGTACATATTGCTAGAAAAAAAGTTTGTATAACCAGTTGGGCTCCTGAGAAATAGTCATAAGGTGAGTAGTTTATGGGAATATATAGTTTCCACCAGAAATAACTTTACAGAGGTTACATTTTTTTTGTTAATATCTGTTCTTGTTCTTTAATGAATCTCTGTGTTCCTGTGGTGCTTATATCACTGTATTCAATAAGTGCAATGGTTAACTGTTTCTTGAGACTTCTTTTTATATTTTAATGTTTTTGCCACTTTCACTAGCGTGGTATATTTGTGCTGCACTTCACATGAAAGGTGAATATCCAATTAAAGGTTTGTCGTCATGAGGGGCAAAATAATGACAACTTAAAACGTATCTTTGTTACGATGTCCTCACCACATTTGTAAATAAAATTAATCAGAATGCTGAGAAAATGAGTTCCTAAATATTTCTTTTGCTTCTCTTTATTCGCAACAGAGGAGCCTACCACATCCCCAATAAATTTAACTGGTGCCAGATTGATGATGACCCCTCAAGGACAAGTCCTCTCTCTTAAGAACTCACTTATGTCTGGGCAGTCATTATCACATCCTTCTGCTGTCTTTCAAGATGATTTGAGTTCCCAAGTGAAATGCAACACTTTAACAGCGCAGCAAGGTTAGATTTGTTATTATACATGCAAGCTGACAGATTAAAGGGTGCAACGGGTCCAAATACTAATTAATTTGTATTGCCCTCTGTGTACGTTCCATCTTACTTGTAAATTCAGGGAGCAGAATACAGATAATTTATCAATGAAATAGACCCTGTCCTGCACAAATAAAATGCTGAAATTAATTATTAATAACTAATTCGCCAATGCCTGTCCTACTACTTACTCCATGTGGTATGTGCTGACTCCTTCACCCACCTCCCCCATCAGAGTTTTTGTACATGCTTTATTTTTACCCATTGAATCTGCCTCCTTACCTGTTCATGCAGATGAGAAGGGGGAATTTAAGCATTCACAATCAACAAAACATTCCTCTGTTTTTTAGAAGGCAAATTCACTTTAACCCAAATTTCATGCCTAAAGTTCTTTTGGACTCTAATCTGAATAAATTAGTATTACTTTCCTCACTTCCATTTGCAAATTCCTTACCCCTAGAATATTCACTGGTACCACACCAGGTCCAGAGAAATTCAACAGATGTGCACCTGCATGCCGGCATTTGGCATTATGCATCTCCGTCCTAACCCGAGTGGCAGAGCAGAGCTGCAAGTAAGTTCCTTCTATCTATGCTGACGTCCGTTCCTTTCTACACCTACTGACACTGATATGAAGGTCTGATCCAAAATTGGTCAATTTGCTATGTCCCATTCCAAAAATGACAGACTTCAAGCAGTGCCAAGGCTGCAGAAAACAGATGTCTGGACCCAGCTTGTCTTGTGCCTGGTCTTCGGTCACAACTGTGTGACTAGTGTCCCTTCATGCACCCAAAGGCGATTGGGGACCTGGAGGCTAAGCTCTATTTCAGCAAACACAAGAGTTCACAGTTGAAGCTCCGGTCCTACTCCAAGTTGTGGTGTCAATCCTGCAGTCACTCTGACAAGCAATTAATTTCCAGTTCAAAGTCTTCAGCTGTGTTGTCAAAGTACAAGCGCAAACAAAAAGATGAAGCTGGATTTGACCACATAATCCACTCTTGCCCGAAAAAACAAGGCACTAACATGAACACCCCTTTTGATGTCCCCAGTTCCGGAACCGATTCCTCAGCTGGTCCTGGCATACTCCAAGGTTCTGGGCCTGTAATCAACCCCAAAGCTCATAGTGGTCTTCCAGGAGGTCATGCTGCAAATTTATGGGGTGATTCCGGATCTCTTTAGTGCACCTTTGCACCCCATTAAGCTGCAGTAGCAGCTAGTAAGATTACTGCCAGCGGGCCCTTGCCTGACAGCGTCTGTCCCCTCAAGAACCATTACTAGGCCCATACTGGCTCTGGTACAGTCTTGTCAAATTTTCACCAAGAGGTTCCTGCCATACCGACGCAGATACTGACTCTACTAGCTCTGTATGCTCAAGCTGGACACATGTTGCGCTATGAGATTACAAATGCACAACCTGTTGATTTAGCACCTGCCTGTAACTCAGTGACTCTACAACGATGCAACTACCAGCAGAGGTTCCACGCTCCGTTTGCTGTGATTATGATCCTTTACTAAGAAACATATGCGCCTCTAAGGGCACTGATAAGTTGGAAGGGGGTGGGCTATTCCCCCTTACTATACTGATGATGCACTTCACTTGGACATACAAAATGCCAGTGGGTTGGACGCTTCTCCTGAAACAGAGCTTGAATGGCCATATGGGCCACCAACGCAGGAAAGTGTCTCATCTGCAGTGGTGGTCCATAGTGCATCTGAGGTGCTAATTCTGAAGTAGCCCTACATTGAGACAAAAAAAAACATTCTAACAGAATGTTCAAGGCATATGAGCTGTAGATTCGTATACATGCGCATAGATCGTCAGCTGGTGTTGGGCTCGGATGTTTGCACTTTGTTTTTGTCTTGGAAGAAGTCTTTTGTCGTCACGAGGTAGGTGACTCCTCTTTAGGACAATAGTGCGCATGGGCACTGACTCCCTCTCCAGATTGTTTTTATCCGCCATCGGCTTCGGAGGTGTTTTGCTGTGCTCTGGGTATTGATAGTCTTCGAACCTTTTCGGCGCGCAATCATTCCCCTCGACAGTATTGTTTCGATCCCGGGTTTCCCCTTTGATGCGCATCGCTGAAATCCAGCAACTTTGATTGAGAGCTTCAATGTGGGCTGCAAGGCCTACCCACGCCGAACACGCCAGCAGTCGATGGAACGGACTCCATTTAAAAAATGCCCTAGGTGTGGTGCTAAATTTCCACACACAGACCTACATGAAAGTTTTTAATCTGTCTCTATCCCCGAAGCACAAAGAAAGCAGCTGCAAGGCCTGTCGATCATTCCGATCGAAGAGATTCATGACCGTCTGGCTCGACGTCACAAGATGTGACGCAGCACTATCCCGGTGCCAGACATTTTCATGGAACAGGAGACTCATCAGTACAGCGCTGAACAAGAGGAAGAAATCTCCATGTCTGAAGCTGACGACTCCGACATGGAGGAAGACTCTCACATCACTCCAGCTCAATGAACTGTGAGTAACAAGCCCCAAGTCACCGAAAAACACATAAAGGCTCCAGTACTACCTTTGCCCTCGGGCCTAGGGAAACACCAAAAACATGGTTCAGATGCCTCACCCTCCGGCCTGGCTATCAAATTAAAAGACAAAGCCTCTAGCTTGGGATCGAGCCGTCCCCAAGGTACCAAAACACAATCTCAGGCACCAAAAACCAAATCCAAGTATGGAACCAATGCCATCTTTGGCACCGAAAGACTCTGACCTGAAATCTCATAAACCAAAAATTTAGTAACCGGCAATACCTAAACCCAAATCTTCGGAGCCGAAACCCAAAGATAAGCCTTTGGTTCCAAAACCTAAAAACAAAGCTTCGGAACCAAAAGTTACGAAAGACAAACCTTCGGAGCATAAACAACATGCTTATAGACGCATTAGGCAAATAATTGCGTCACAAGCTGCTAATAGTTGGCGTATTGCCAATGCGCTAGCCCTCCTAGCACGTTATGGCAGAGCGCATTATGATGAACTGGAAAAGCTAATACAGCATTTACCAGATCAATACAAGAGTAAAGCCAGCGACCTCAATCAAGAGAGTAAATTAATTACAAACTCCTCTTTAAAATGTGCACTTGATGCCGCTAACACAGCATCCCATGGCATTAACACCAGCATCTTGCTACCCTGCCATGCTTGACTTCGAATCTCCGGATTCAAACAAGAAGTACACTCAGCGATACTAAACCAACCCTTTGAACAACAACATCTTTTTGGACCAAATGTAGACTCTTCATTAGACAAAATTAAGAAAGATACAGAAACTGCCAAATCAATGGGAGCCCTTCAACTACCCTCTAATAGAAGCTCCTCTTGCCGCTCCTTTTATAGGGCCGGCTCCAAAACAATGTCATCAGACAATACCTCCTCTACTTACAAAATCAACCTTCCTCCTCCCGGGGGTACAATCGAGGAGGATATAGAGGAAACAACAATAGTCAAGTCAAGTCAGAGAATTTATATAGCGCACTACATACCCAGGGGGTCTCAAGGCGCTTAGGAAGGGGAGGAGGATTACTTGTCAAATATCCACGTTTTAAGTTGCTTTCTGAATGCTAGGTGGTTCTGGGTAAGGCGAAGGTGAGCGGGGAGTGAGTTCCATGTTTTAGCAGCCAGGTATGAGAAGGATCTGCCTCCCATGGTGGTCTTGTTGATGCGAGGTACAGTGGCGAGGGCTTGGCTGGAGGAACGTAGTTGGCGGGAGGGGGTGTAGAAGGACAGTCGTGAGTTGAGGCATTCTGGTCCGATGTCGTAGAGTGATTTGTGTGCGTGGGTTAGCAGTCGGAAAGTGATTCTCTTATTGACGGGTAGCCAGTGGAGGTCTTTTAGGTGACCAGAGATGTGTTTGTTGCGCCGGATGTCTAATATGATCCTGGCTGAGGCGTTTTGGATTCGTTGGAGTTTCTTCTGGAGTTTAGCGGTAGTACCTGCGTAGAGGGTGTTTCCGTAGTCCAGTCGGCTCGTGACCAGAGCATGGGTGACTGTTTTCCTGGTTTCGGTGGGGATCCAGCGAAATGTTTTTTTGAGCATGCGAAGAATGTTGAAGCAGGATGAGGATACGGCGCTGACTTGTCTGTTCATTGAGAGTGAAGAATCCAGGATGACGCCTAGGTTCCGTGCGTGGTCTGTCGGGATGGGTGCTTTTCCAAGGGCTTCCGGCCACCAAGAGTCGTCCCGTGCAGAGGGGGATGTACCTAAGATGAGGACTTCTGTTTTGTCTGAGTTCAGTTTCAGACGGCTTTGTTTCATCCATTCGGCAACTTCTTTCATTCCTTCGTGTAGGTTAGTTTTGGCGGTGCTGGGGTCATTGGTGAGAGAAAGGATTAGTTCAGTGTCATCCGCGTAAGAGATGATGTTGAGGTTGTGTTGGCGGGCGATGGCCGCGAGGGGGCTCATGTATACGTTGAAGAGGGTGGGGCTGAGTGAGGATCCTTGTGGTACGCCACAGATGACTTCAGTGGCCTTGGACTTGAATGGTGGAAGGCGGACTCTCTGGGTTCTTCCGGTGAGGAACGAGGTGATCCATTCAAGTGCTTTTCCTTGTATTCCGATGTTATTGAGGCGTTGTAAAAGGTTGCTGTGGCAGACTGTGTCGAATGCTGCAGAGAGGTCGAGGAGGATGAGGGCGACTGTGTCTCCATTGTCCAGTAGAGTTCGAATGTCGTCTGTTGCTGCGATGAGGGCGGTCTCAGTGCTGTGTTTTGCTCGGAAGCCAGATTGTGAGGAGTCGAGGGATTTGTTGGCTTCGAGGAAAGCGGCGAGCTGGTTGTTGACAGCTTTCTCGATGACTTTGGCCGGGAATGGAAGGAGCGAAATGAGGCGGTAATTTTTTGAGTTCGGTGGGGTCCGCTGTGGGTTTTTTCAGAAGGGCGGTGAGTTCAGCGTGTTTCCAGTCTTCCGGGAAGGTGGCGGAGTTGAAGGAGCAGTTGATGACGTCTCGGAGGTGCGGTGCTATGACGGAGTCTGCTTTGTTGAAGATGTGGTGAGGACATGGGTCTGTGGGGGATCCTGAGTGGATGGAATTCATCAGGCGGATGGTGTCTTCAGTGGAGATTGGGTTCCAGTCGTTAAGGGTGTTCAAGGGGGGAGAAAGTTCAGCAAATGGTTGGGTGGGTTGGTCTTCGGGTTGGTTGTCGAAGCTGTTGTGGATGTCTGCAATCTTGTTGTGGAAGAATGAGGCTAGGGAGTCGCAGAGGGCTTGAGAGGGGGTGATGTCGTTGGAATTGGCCGAGGGATTGGAAAATTCCTTGACGATGTTGAAAAGTTCCTTGCTGTTGTGGGCGTTGTTGTTAAGTCGATCCTTGAATGCTGTTTTCTTGGCCTTTCGGATTAGTTGGTGGTGAGTGCGGGTGGCGTTTTTGAAGGCGTCCTTGGTGCTAGTGGTTGGGTCTTTTTTCCAGGCCTTTTCAAGGGAGCGGCAGAGTTTCTTGGACTTCTTAAGATCATCGTTGAACCATGAGGCCTTCTTGCTGCCAGGTTTGCTTTGACGTTTTTTCAGTGGTGCTAAGGTGTCGGCGGTGTTGGATAACCATAGGGTGAGGTTGGCGGCGGCTTGGTTTGGGTTAGAAGAGTGGGCTGGGGTGTTTAGAAGGAGCGATGCGGAGATCTGGTCGGTGGTGATTTTGTTCCAGTTTCTTTGCAGAGATGGTTGGAGGTGGTTGGTGGGTTTCGGCTTGTTGTAGGTGAAGTGAACGCAGCTGTGGTCAGTCCAGAGGAGATCCGTAGTGTGGCTGAAGGAGACCTGATTGCTGGAGGTGAAGATGGGGTCGAGTGTGTGACCTGCGATGTGGGTGGGGGAAGTGACTAGTTGTTTAAGTCCGAGGTTGGCGAGGTTGTCCAGGAGGGTGGTGGTGTTGCGGTCGTTGATCTTTTCAAGGTGAAAGTTGAGGTCTCCCAGAAGGATGTAATCTTTGGAGGGGAGCGCGTGTGGAGTGATGAAGTCCGTGATGTCTTCACTGAATTTTGCGCGGGGTCCTGGTGGTCTGTAGAGGAGGGTGCCTCTGAGTGTGGTCTTGGGGTCGATGTGGATTTGGAAGTGAAGGTGTTCGGAGTTGGCGAGGTTGGCGTCAGAGCTGGTTGAGATACGGATTGATTTCTTATGGACGATAGCGATTCCTCCTCCTGTGTGGCCGGAACGGTCCTTGCGTGTGATCTTATAGTCTTCAGGGATGGCAATGGTGATGTCTGGGGCGGAGGAAGCGTTCATCCATGTTTCTGTTAGGAAGGCGACGTCTGGAGAGATGGTGTCTAGTAGATTCCATAGGTCAATGGCGTGTCTGTGGACCGAGCGGGTGTTGAGAAGGATGCATTGTAGGTGGTTGGGGTCGGGAGTCTGTGGAGTGGTCGTACCGGAGTAGTTGTCGGTGCCGCTGAATTTGCAGGAGTAGCAGGAGAAAGGTCCATGGGTGTGTCCAGGAGCGGCTTGGACGCAGTTGGGGGAGCGGCCGGAGTTAAGGGCTAGGAGGGTGGTGGCATCGTAGGTAATGCGGGAGGGCTGGGCGGCGCGAGGGGCAGGGGGTCAGGCGCTAGGCGCGGTCCGGGCGCAGACGGGCTTACCTTTGGCGCACCTTCGGCGCGGATTGGGCGCGGTCGCTGCGCGTGAACGCTGCGCGCGGGAAGAACTGTCATATATGGATAGTGGGGGGGGAGGGGCGAGGGCGTCTCAGCTGGGAGGCGGGGCGGGCACACGAGGACAACAACAAACAAAATGGAGGCGGAGGGGTCAGCACGGCAAGAGCGCCTGGGGGAAAACGCGAATGCAGCAGTGAATAAACGCTACCAATAATGAAATGCTAATAAGCAGAGCGCTAGACACAAGCAAACAGCAGTCAATAAATTGAGATCAGTTTCCGTGAAAATGCGCTGCAAACGATACCATAAACAGCAATAGAGTAGCGCTGGAAGATTAAAAATGCTAATGAGTAAATAAGCAGATCGGCAGATAAAGCGCACAGCAGTTTTCACAAGCAGTCACAACTCCTGTCGGGGACGCCTTTCACAGTTCCTACCTGTCTTGAATTCCATTACAGCTGACAAGTGGGTAAGACAAATTATCCAGAATGGTTAGTGCCTGGAACTCACTGGTACACCACCAAACATTCCTCCCAGAGAACGCCCAATGTCCACAGAACCTCTCGCTCTTCTCAAACAAGAGGTTCTCTCCCTGTTACAAAAACGTGCAAATGAACCAGTACCTTTGTCTCATCAAGGCACATCAGTGTATTCACTATACTTTCTAATACCAAAAAAGGACGACTCTCTCCGACCAATACTGGACCTCAAGCCATTAAATCTGTACATTCATTCAGACCATTTTCATATGGACACTCTCCAATAGGTACTCCCGCTACTCCAACAAGGCGACTTTCTAACCACTCTAGAGTTAAAGGATGCCTACTTTCGCAATCCCATTCATCCTGCTCACAGGAAATACCTCAGGTTTGTGATAACAGCTCATAAAGGCCAAGTCAGACAGCAGCTGTGTGCAACACACATACACAAAACAATCCAACTGCTTCACACCTTGGGATTCACAGTAAACATTACCAAATCCCATCTCCAACCATCCAACATACAACAGTATCTAGGGGCTACAATAGACACTTCAAAAGCTCTAGCATAACCCAACCCAGTCAGAATTAGCACCATACAAGCTCTAATAGCAACATTTCAACCTAAACACTCACTACCAGCGCTAGTTTCATTTTCATAGTCCCTCATGCAAGACTCCAAATGCGTCCCTTACAGGAGTGTTTGGCATGTCAGTGGAACCAGGCTCAAGGTCAGCTAACAGATCTGGTGTTGGTAGACGACTGCACCCTTCACTCTCTGCAGTGGTGGAATACACAAAACCTTTCCAAAGGGCGTCCGTTCCTCGACACGGTTCCACAGATAGTGCTAGCAACAGACGCTTCGCTCACCGTCTGGGGGCTCATCTTCAAACCCATACTATTTAGGGTATATGGACCCCTCAACATAAACAATTCCACATAAATTACCTGGAATTGTTGGCAATCTTCCTAGCGTTAAACATTTTTCAACTCCACCTCTTAAGCAAAGCTGTCCTAGTCTATACAGTCAACATGACAGCAAAGTATTATATACAAAAACAGGGGGGGGGACACTCTCTCCAGCTTTCACACCTATCTCAAAGCATATGGAGATGGGCCATTCCTCAAAACATATATCTCCTTGCAGAACACCTCACAGGAGTACACAATCAAATTGAGGATCTACTAATTCGCCAAAAACAGCAGATCCACAAATGGGAACTTCAGTCTCAAGTTCTGCTCCCATTCTTTCAAATGTGGGGTCACCCAGAAATCGCCCTGTTCGCCACACACCAAAACACAAAATGCCCAAGCTTCGCATCCAGGTATCCACACCCTTGTCCAAAGGCAATGCAATGTGGATGAACTGGTCAGGCAAATTTGCTAATGGTTTTCTGCCTCTCCCACTCATTCCGCTACTGGTTCGGAAACTCAAACCGCATTCCCTCACAATGATCCTAATTGCTCCAACACGGGCCCGACAACCATGGTTCACAACCCTCTGGGAACTATCAGTAGTTCCTCATCACAAGCTACGCCTCTCACCCAAGCTTCTCACTCAGAACCATGGAGAGATAAGGCATCCAGAGCCCAATCAACTCAACCTTGCGATCTAGCACCTGAAGTCTTAGAGTTTGTCTACCTTAATCTCCCGCCACACTGCTGAACATCATTAAAGATGCTAGACGTCCTACCACTAGAGCTTGCTATGCCGCAAAGTGGAAAAGATTTGTAATTTACTGTACAAATAAGAAAATCAACCCACTTGATGCTTCCACTCAAAACAACATCTGTTACCTTTTGCATCTACAACAATGTAACCTAGCGCATACATCCATTAGACTACATCTTGCGGCAATAGCAGCCTATCTCCAAAACAGACAACATTTGTCTTTGTTTAGGGTACCAGCTACCAAGGCATTTATGGACGGACATAAAAGAATAATTCGACCTAGAGTTCCACCCTCTCCAGTATGGAACCTAAATGTGGTACTTACCAGGCTCATGGGTCCCCCATTTGAACCTATGCATAAATGCAAATTACAATGTCTCACCTGGAAAGTAGCTTTTCTGGTTACCATCATCTGTCTCAGAAGAGTCAGTGAACTCCGGGCATTAACCATACAAGAACCCTTTCTCCAAATCCATCATAACAAAGTGGTTCTTAGGACTAATCCAAAATTTCTACCTAAAGTCGTCTCTGCTTTCCACCTTAACCAGTCTGTAGAACTCCCATTGTTTTTCCCTCTACCAGACTCAGAAGCAGAACGGGCTCTTCACACACTAGACGTAAAAAGAGCAATACTTTACTAGATTGAAAGAACAAAAACCTTTAGAAAGACTTTTTGTGGCTTTCTCCCCACCACATAAAGGCAATCCTATCTCTAAAACAGGGATTGAAAGGTGGATTGTTAAATCCATTGAAATGTGCTATGTTAAAGCCAAACACACCTTAACTATTCCCCCTAGAGCTCACTCCACACGTAAACTGGGTGCATCCTTGTCATTCTTTGTGAGCATTCCCCTAGATGACATCTGCAAAGCAGCAACTTGGTCAACACCACACACGTTCACAAAACACTATTGTGTAGACGTGCAAGCAAAACAAGAAGCTAGTGGGGGCCAGGCTGTATTAAGAACACTTTTTCAAACCTCTGTAACAGATACTGATAGCCACCTCTAAGGAGGTAACTGCTGTATAGTCTATGCACAAGTATACGATCTACAGCTCATATGCCTCAAACAGAAAATGCTACTTACCAGTATGCATGTAGAGCTGTAGATTCGTATACGCCACCTGCCTCCCCGGATACCTCTATCTGTTACAGTACTATCTTACTTCGATACATTACACATTGACATTCTATTCTATTTCTTACTAACTTCATCATAACCCTTCATGGCAAAACAATCTGGAGATGGAGTTGATGCCCATGCGCACGATCGTCCTAAGGAGGAGTCACCTACCTCGTGACTACAAAAGATTTTTTCCAAGACAAAAACAAAGTGCAAACATCCGAGCCCAACACCAGATGGCGATCTATGCACAAGTATACGAATCTACATCTCTACATGCCAAGAACAAATGCATACTGGTAAGTAGCATTTTCCTTCTCCAACCAGGGCTAATTTCATTTTACCCCCTACTGCCATTTAATAATGATCTCCTTGATGCTTTGATGGCTACAAGGTCCAACGGCCAGATTCATGAACGGAAAATCGACTCGCAAAGGGCCAGATTCTGAGAATCTGGCCCTTTGCGAGCGCAATTTTTGCATTTGGGATTCATCACCCCAAATGCAAAAATCGCTATTATAGAATTCGCAAATTTGCGAGGAATTGCAATTAAGGAATCTCTATTTTACATTCCTTAAATGCAATTCATGAAACATTTAAAAATTGCGATTTCGCAATTTCGGCCCGCTATTTACCGTGAAGTCAAACCTCGTGGTAAATAGCGGAAACTTAGGAAAATGCACTTAAGTGCATTTTTCTAAGTTGTATGTTACACACACACATGTCCTTGGGACATGTGTGTGCGTAACACCAGCGTCTAATATCATTTCAGAGGTGCAACAGGGTGTCCTTTGGACACTCCTGCACCCTTGAAATCGCAAACTCAGAATGTGAATCGCTAATAGCAATTCGCACATGGATATGTCTCCCAGTCATTCCTATGGGCCTTTAGGCCCATAGGAATGAATGGGGAGTTATTCCTTATTTGTGATTAGCAATTAGCTAATCGCAAATAAGGAAGTTGTAGGAATCGCAAACAAAATTGCGATTTGTACATGATTCACGTTTTGCGAGTCTGTAATAGCGATTCCTTAATAATCGCTATTACAGACTCGCAAAACGGGCCGATGATGAATCTACCTGCAAGTCTTGTTCCTGAACACCAGACAACCAGCTAGTAGCCCTGTAAGGTAAATCTGCATGAGTGGTCCAAAGTGTAACCAAGAACCCCTATGCCTGAGAGCCTTATTGTGTAGAGTTCCACTAGCAAGGTTGATCCGATTTCATCCCAAACAACTCTTCAGATATGAGATACAAAATGATTGACTCATTTGGTAAAATATTGTTTTCCTCAGCGAGTTTGTCCCTTAGTTTCAAAATTTTAATTTGTTTATTGGGCAGGTACATATGTGCTGTGTGGGACAAAACTAGCAAGAGCTTGCCTGTGGTCCCATAAGACCACAGAGCGTTTCTGTGGCTTAGACAATGCATGTTGGGCAGGATGGAGTGCAGTATGTAATCCGTACAGGCCTAAATACTATCACTTGGTAGCATTATTGATAGCAGTGTCCTGTTTCTAAGACTCAAATGGATGAGTTTGACCAGAAATTCTGTTTTTTGTGCTAGCATTCTTAATGGACATGCCCTTCGATGAATCTCAGATTCTACAGGGGGGAAAAGTGGATTTGGTGCTAGAAAGATTTAAAGGCAGTTAATCCACTGCACGCTCTTTGTGGTTATTGACAGGAGCAAGGCAATGTTCGAGGCATGAGGGCTGCTGAATTCATATCTGTGCATAGATCGCCGCCTAGTGTTGGGTCCGGATGATTGCACATTGTTGTCCTGGAAGAGTCTTCGAAGTATCACGAGATAGGTGGCTCCTCCCCTGGACTACAGTGCGCATGGGCATCCTCTCCATCCCCAGATTGGTTTTTTCCGCCATTGGGTTCGGGTGTCTAATCTTAACTCCAGTTAAATAACTTGTACTCTTTCTATTCCTAAGGCCAAAAGGCCTTCTTATCGTCGGTATTGTATCGTTCGGTGCCTAGCCCTTTCGGTTCTTCGATCGGCGTCGAAAGAAGATTCTCTCGACTACACAGGCCCAGACTACATTGACGATGGAACGGACCCCGTTCAAGCGGTGCCCCGTTTGTCATTCAAAGTATTCGAACTTGGATGTGCACCCAGTGTGCAATACCTGTTTGTCCCCCGACCACGACGAGTCGAAATGTTTCGCCTGCTCACGGTTCCGCTCAAAAAAGACCATCAAACTTCGACGCGCAGCACGGCAGTCGGCCCAGCGGTCGGCACCTGCGCCTGCAGACATCTTCGATGCCGGGGACGAGGAACTCTTCCAGGACGAGGAAGAGGCGGAAGACGACGTTCCCGAAGAACTGTCGGAGCTGGCGTCCGAGGAGGACTCCAATTTCGAGATGGACGAGCCAGATGAGGAGTTCGCCCACGACCGAGGCGTCGTCGAGGTAGGGAACGACGATCAGGCCCTTGCGGCCGTTGATGATGACTCCGGTGGAGAACCGAGTCCGCCCGCAGTTCCGGGGCCTATCATTAACATTCAGCCCTCTCCGGCTCCGGTCGAGGCATCGCCGAAAGGCCTTAGCCAAGATCCATCCTCTCGGTCTACAGCCCCGCGACATAGCCAGGCTAAGACCCTTTCGAAGGAGCCATCGGTTGATTCCGCGAAATCGAAACCGAAACAGACTGAGCATAAATCGAAACCGAAACTGCTCAAGATGGTGGTCGGGTCGACGTCAACGTCCTCCTCGAAGGCTGTCGATGACCCTTCGACGCCGAAGATACCTGTCGGCGCCAAGACTGGGGCTTCGAAGCAGGGTTCGGCCACCAAGACGGGCGCCTCGGAGGCCTCGACGTCGGTGCCCGCGTCGACTGCCACACATGGCGAGAAGGGCAAAGGACTTCCGTTTGGAAAAGGTCTACAGCCACCCCTCTCGGGGCTCAAGACTGGGCTGGCTAAGAGGGTCGAAGCCACGGGGAAGGATGCCCCGACTTTGTCGTCGACGCCCAAGGATGGAGGCGCACCGCGCCGGGAGCTCGATTCGGCGCGGTCGAGCGAGCGGCCTACACAGGCGTCGAAGAAACCCGAAACGAGCGCTTCCGGTTCGAAGCATGCAGACTCTACGCCACTTAAGTTTGGCCTTCTGCTCACGGCCCGTCCAAAACAGCTCGAGGTTTCAAAAGTGGCGAAGGTGTCCTCCCATGCACAGGTCGTCTATCATGAACCTTCTTACGACAACCAGACAAAACTGTTTATTGATTCGGAGTCGGGCAGGCTTACCGTCCACAAGCGGAAGATCGCGCCTGAACATCCCTTGGAAGGTTACAAGATTCCCCTCAAAAGGAAGACGGTCTCCACCACCTCTCCGGTTCATGTTGAACCTATTCAGGACTACTCGCACCATACTGTTCAATCTCCAACACAAAGTGAGGAGGACTTAAATGCGGACTATAGCCAAATGGGCTTCTCTTACAATACTATTTACTACAAGGGGTGGTGAGGGACAGAGTCTCTGAATTAAGCAGAAAGCTCTCACCCAGTCCAGAGATCAGGGCTAGATCCAACACCGTTTTTTAGCTCACTGCACCATCCCAGTTTCAGAACCCGGCTGTATGCAAATTAGTCTGTTCCTGTCCCAGTGCATGATGGGAACAGGGCAAACCAAACTACAAAAGCCAATTCTTACACTGGGAAGGAAACAAGCTCCCGGGGACCGGTTTCTGGCATTACAGCCGTCTTCGGCCCGGTTTGCTTGAATCCTGATGGTGCAATGAGCAAGGGTCTCACATCTGAGAATACCCTTCCACGCTTAGGGTGGACAAAAATATTTACAACAAGGGGTGGTGAGGGACAGAGTCTCTGAATTAAGCAGAAAGCTCTCACCCAGTCAAGAGATCAGGGCTAGATCCAACACCGTTTCTTAGCTCACTGCACCATCCCAGTTTCAGAACCCGGCTGTATGCAAATTAGTCTGTTCCTGTCCCAGTGCATGATGGGAACAGGGCAAACCAAACTACAAAAGCCAATTCTTACACTGGGAAGGAAACAAGCTCCCGGGGACCGGTTTCTGGCATTACAGCCGTCTTCGGCCCGGTTTGCTTGAATCCTGATGGTGCAATGAGCAAGGGTCTCACATCTGAGAATACCCTTCCACGCTTAGGGTGGACAAAAATATTTACAACAAGGGGTGGTGAGGGACAGAGTCTCTGAATTAAGCAGAAAGCTCTCACCCAGTCAAGAGATCAGGGCTAGATCCAACACCGTTTTTTAGCTCACTGCACCATCCCAGTTTCAGAACCCGGCTGTATGCAAATTAGTCTGTTCCTGTTCCAGTGCATGATGGGAACAGGGCAAACCAAACTACAAAAGCCAATTCTTACACTGGGAAGGAAACAAGCTCCCGGGGACCGGTTTCTGGCATTACAGCCAGAAACCGGTCCCCGGAGCTTGTCTCCTTTCTGGTGAAGAATTGGCTTGGTAGTTTAGTCTGCCCTGTTCCCATGATGCACTGGGCCAGGGACAGACTGATTTGCATATAGCCAGGTTCTGAGCTGGGATGGGGCAGTGAGATAAATAACGGTGATGGATCAAGCCCTGATCTTTGGACTGGGTAAGAGTGGTCTGCTTAATTCAGACACTCTGTTCATCACCACCCCCTTTTCTCAATCGTTTTTGGCCACTATAGGTGTGGCAGGGTATACTCAGACATGAGTCCCTTTCTCACTGCTCCATCAGGATTCAAGCAAGCCGGGCCGTAGACGGCTGAAATGCCAGAAACCGGTCCCCGGTAGCTTGTCTCCTTTCTGGTGAAGAATTGGCTTGGTAGTTTAGTCTGCCCTGTTCCCATGATGCACTGGGCCAGGGACAGACTGATTTGCATATAGCCAGGTTCTGAGCTGGGATGGGGCAGTGAGATAAATAACGGTGATGGATCAAGCCCTGATCTTTGGACTGGGTAAGAGTGGTCTGCTTAATTCAGACACTCTGTTCATCACCACCCCCTTTTCTCAATCGTTTTTGGCCACTATAGGTGTGGCAGGGTATACTCGGACATGAGTCCCTTTCTCACTGCTCCATCAGGATTCAAGCAAGCCGGGCCGAAGACGGCTGAAATGCCAGAAACCGGTCCCCGGTAGCTTGTCTCCTTTCTGGTGAAGAATTGGCTTGGTAGTTTAGTCTGCCCTGTTCCCATGATGCACTGGGCCAGGGACAGACTGATTTGCATATAGCCAGGTTCTGAGCTGGGATGGGGCAGTGAGATAAATAACGGTGATGGATCAAGCCCTGATCTTTGGACTGGGTAAGAGTGGTCTGCTTAATTCAGACACTCTGTTCATCACCACCCCCTTTTCTCAATCGTTTTTGGCCACTATAGGTGTGGCAGGGTATACTCAGACATGAGTCCCTTTCTCACTGCTCCATCAGGATTCAAGCAAGCCGGGCCGAAGACGGCTGAAATGCCAGAAACCGGTCCCCGGTAGCTTGTCTCCTTTCTGGTGAAGAATTGGCTTGGTAGTTTAGTCTGCCCTGTTCCCATGATGCACTGGGCCAGGGACAGACTGATTTGCATATAGCCAGGTTCTGAGCTGGGATGGGGCAGTGAGATAAATAACGGTGATGGATCAAGCCCTGACCTTTGGACTGGGTAAGAGTGGTCTGCTTAATTCAGACACTCTGTTCATCACCACCCCCTTTTCTCAATCTCTTACAATACTGACACTGATCAGGATGTCTCAAATCAATGGTCAGGAGCGGGAGATCAAGGTGATGACCCTGATGACCCCCAAACCACACCAGACTCTCAGTCCTACATTGTGAAACCATCACCAACTGAGGACACTGTTGCATTCAATGCTTTAATTGAGCGGGCAGCCCTCAACCATGACGTTGAGATGCATGCTGAGCCAGTGGATGAGGATTTCTTGTTTGATACCTTCTCCACGTCTGAACGCACCACCAAAACTCTGCCCATGCTTAAGGGGGTCCTTAAGCATGCCACAGCCATTTTCAAGGAGCCGACCAAAGCCAGGGTTATAAATCCCCGGATCGACAAAAAATATAGGCCTGCTCCAGTGGACCCAGCTCCCTTTGGACTCCCTCGTGGTGGCTAATGCACGCAAAAGGGCTAACTCTCAATCAACTGGTGACGCTCCCCCTCCGGACAAAGAGTCAAAAATCTTTGAAGCATCTTGGAAGCGTGTGGCGGCCCAAGCCGCTAACATTTGGAGAATTGCCAATACACAAGCCCTGTTGGCTAGGTACGACAGGGCGCACTACGACACCCTAGAACAGTTAATGCAGCACATGCCTGACATGTACAGAGAGGCAGCAGAAAGGGTTATTCAAGAGGGGAAACTAGTCTCCAATGCATCCATCAAATGCGCACTGGATGCAGCTGACACTGCAGCAAGGGCAGTCAATACTAGCGTGATGCTGCGGCGCCATGCCTGGCTACGCATCTCAGGGTTTAAATCCGAGATCCAAACTACTCTTCTCAATCAGTCGGTTAATCCGGACTTCCTGTTTGGACCCGAAATGGACACAACACTTGAGAAAATGAAAAAAGACACTGAGACAGCGAAATCCATGGGGGCTCTTCAGTCACAGCAGTTTCGGGGCGGCTCCTTTCGTCGCTCCGGTAACAGGGGGGCAACAAGAGGACAGGCTCAACAGCATTCACAGTACGGCAAAGGCAACACGCAATCTGCCTACACTAAAAACACCAGAGGTGGATACCGGGGGAACAACACCAAGAGGAGAGGCCGCTGTAATAACGGTGCCAGGTCCTCCACTCCCAACAAACCGTGACTTCATGTCACTGCCCCCCGACCATCTAACACTTGTCGGGGGGAGACTCCAGCAGTTCCTGCCACTCTGGGAAAACATCACAACAGACAGGTGGGTGAGACAACTTATCCGTTACGGCTATTGTCTAGAGCTAACCTCCACCCCCCCTCCCCCAAGAAACCGTCCTATGTCCGCAGAGCACTCGCTCTTATTGCAGCAAGAAGTACTCTCCATACTGCAAAAAGGAGCCATAGAACTCGTGCCTGCCGAGGAAAGGGGTGCAGGGGTTTACTCCCTGTACTTCTTGATTCCAAAAAAGGACGGGTCCCTGCGGCCCATTCTAGACCTCAGACCCCTCAACCAATACATCCTTTCGGAGCACTTTCACATGCTAACTTTACAACAAGACCTGCCGCTGCTCCGTCAGGGTGACTTCCTGGACCTCAAGGATGCGTATTTCCACATTCCCATTCACCCCAGTCACAAAAAATATCTCAGGTTCACAATCAACGGTCAGCATTACCAGTTCACGGTTCTGCCGTTCGGGGTCACGACTGCTCCAAGAGTTTTCACCAAATGCTTAGCAACTGTGGCAGCACACCTTCGCAGAGAAGGTGTTCACGTGTACCCCTACATGGACGACTGGCTCGTGCAGGCCAAATCTGCCGAGCAGTGCGGTCGCGACATGTCACGTACAATTCACCTCCTTCACAGTCTGGGGTTCTCTCTAAACTACGCAAAGTCTCACCTGCAGCCGGCCCATGTGCAACAGTACCTGGGGGCGACGCTAAACACCCAGTTGGCCACGGCGCAGCCGAACCCAGCCAGGGTCAACAGCATGCAAACGCTCATCCGGAGGTTCCAACCTCAGCGATCCCTCCCAGCGCAAGTTTTCATGCAACTGATCGGCATGCTGGCATCCTGCATATTCATTGTCCCGCACGCGAGGCTGCACATGCGACCCCTTCAGGAATGCTTAGCCCGTCAGTGGAACCAGGCTCATGGCCATCTAAAAGACCTAGTGTTGGTGACCGGTCGTGCTTACAGCTCTCTGCATTGGTGGAACCCACAAAACCTTTGCAGGGGACGACCGTTCCAGGAGCCTGTCCCACAAGTAGTGCTAACGACGGACGCATCTCTCCTGGGTTGGGGAGCGCATGTCCTCCACTACACAGTGCAGGGACTGTGGACAGCACAACACCAGAGGATGCATATCAATGTGTTGGAACTGATGGCGAATTTCATGGCACTGAAGGCATTCAAGTTGCACCTGTGCAACAAGGTTGTGTTAGTCCGGACAGACAACATGACCGCCATGTATTACATCCAGAAGCAGGGAGGCACGCACTCCCCGCAACTGTCTCACCTAGCCCAGAGCATGTGGAAGTGGGCCATTCAAAGGAACATCTTCCTCATGGCGGAGCATCTCCCGGGTGTCGACAACCAGATGGCGGACCTGCTCAGCAGGCACAGTCATCAGATGCACGAATGGGAGATCCACCCGTCAGTTCTCCATCCGTTCTTCCAACAGTGGGGTCATCCGGACATCGACCTCTTCGCCACAAGCGAGAACGCAAAATGCCCAAACTTCGCCGCCAGGTTCCCACACCCGCAGTCTCAGGGCAATGCGATATGGATGAACTGGTCTGACAGATTTGCGTACGCTTTTCCGC
Organism: Lissotriton vulgaris; assembly: GCF_964263255.1. NCBI lineage: Eukaryota > Metazoa > Chordata > Amphibia > Caudata > Salamandridae > Lissotriton > Lissotriton vulgaris. Next base: position 146,102,295 of record NC_141697.1, on the reverse strand, counting down.
CAGCACCCCTCATACCTCTGGTGGCGCGCAAACTGCGACAACACTCCATGACGCTCGTCCTAGTTGCTCCAACGTGGGCACGGCAGGCTTGGTACACCACGTTCCTGGAACTTTCAGTGGTGCCTCACCAACGGCTGCGTCTCACTCCCAGCCTCCTCACTCAGAGCCATGGAGACATTCAGCACCCAGATCCCCAGCAGTTGAACCTTGCGATTTGGCTCCTGAGGTCATAGAGTTTGGGTACCTGAACTTGCCTCCTGAGTGCATGAACATCATCAAGGAGGCAAGGCGACCGACTACCAGGGCCTGCTATGCAGCCAAATGGAAGCGGTTTGTTATTTACTGCTCCAACCATAACATTAATCCGTTGGACGCGTCTACGCAAAACATCATATGTTACTTGTTGCATCTGTACCAATGCAACCTCGCGTACAGCTCCATCAGGATCCATCTGGCGGCCATAGCCGCTTACCTTCAAACAGGCAACACCTTTCCGTTTTCAGGGTACCAGCCATTAAAGCCTTTTTAGAAGGACTTAAGAGAGTAATCCCTCCCAGATACCCCCCTTCACCAGTCTGGAACTTGAATATCGTTCTCACCAGGCTCATGGGGCCGCCCTTTGAGCCACTCCATTCCTGTGAAATATAGTTCCTCACCTGGAAGGTGGCCTTCCTAATAGCTATTACATCGCTGCGGAGGGTCAGTGAACTGCAAGCTCTCACAATTCAGGAACCCTACCTGCAAATTCATGCGAATAGGGTAGTGCTTCGCACCAACCCTAAATTCATGCCAAAGGTGGTTTTGCAGTTCCACCTTAACCAAAATATAGAACTGCCAGTTTTCTTTCCTAACCCAGACTCGGTGGCAGACAGAGCACTGCACACCTTAGATGTAAAAAGAGCTCTCCTGTATTACATCGACAGGACAAAAGACTTTCGAAAGACCAAACAACTGTTCGTTGCATTCTCTCCACAACATAAAGGCAACCCTATCTCCAAGTCAGGTATTGCCAGGTGGATTGTTAAATGTATCCAAATCTGTTATCAAAAAGCTAAGCGCACATTAACAGTTTCCCCTAGAGCGCATTCCACACGCAAGTTAGGGGCTTCCATGGCTTTCCTGGGTAATATTCCTCTAGAGGACATTTGTAAGGCAGCCACATGGACCACCATACATACATTTACCAAACACTACTGCGTAGATGTACACTCCAAACAGCAAGCTGCTGTAGGACAAGCTGTTCTCAGAACTCTTTCAGACTGCTGCAGCTGGCACGGGCACCCGCCGGTAAGGAGGTAACTGCTATTTATTCTATGCACAGATATGAATTCAGCAGCCCTCATGCCTCGAACGGAATATGCTACTTACCAGTATGCATCTGTTCGTGGCATGAAGGGCTGCTGACATTCATATCGCCCACCCTCCTCCCCGGTGCCTGTCGCAGCTGTAGCTCTCAGAATCATTTTCAGGCATGGTCATCACTTTCCGTATTACACTCCATCTCTGCCACAATGGCGAAAAACAATCTGGGGATGGAGAGGATGCCCATGCGCACTGTAGTCCAGGGGAGGGGCCACCTATCTCGTGATACTTCGAAGACTCTTCCAGGACAACAATGTGCAATCATCCGGACCCAACACTAGGCGGCGATCTATGCACAGATATGAATGGCAGCAGCCCTTCATGCCAAGAACAGATGCATACTGGTAAGTAGCATATTCCTTCCTGATCAGTTCAGAAAATGAATTGGCTATTCCAGGGGGCTAGCCTAGAGGCAATCCACACAGGACAGCATTGTCAGCAGTCCACCATTCCTCCTCCCCTGCTGCAATGGCTACCAAACCGCTATAGTTTGCCCTCAATGGCTCAAGTTAAGGCTGAACGGAGGCAGGGTTCAGCATTTCCTCAAATAGGTCCTACTGTTAATTCAAAGGGACTACACCCTAACCTTCATTTCCTCTTCATCCGATTTTGCTCCAAGATCAGAACGTATTGCAGAGGACCACTTCACAATTCTCATGCAGAGCATGCATCGAGCAGGTACCAAAAGTCAGAGGAAGGTAAGGGGATGCTACTGGGAGCCTCAAACTAGTACTGGAAATTCACTCATCGAATTCCTTTCTGGGGAACGACTGATTCAAACTCATATAACTAATGAACTTGTATAACTAAAGGCCAGTTTCAGGCATCATATCACTAATGCTCAACATGAGAGATCGTATAAGACATATAAGCAGGTATGCATCAGAAACTTATAAGCATATCCAAAAGGAATAAGGGCCCAATTAATATCTTGGAGGTAAGCATAGCCACAACAGCGACGGAGCATGGTTAATGCCAACATAATGGCTCGCCCTCCCAATTTAGATGCAGGCGCGCTACTCTGTCTCCCCCATTATTAAACCCCTCCAACGGCCCTGTGAAGTAAGGACTGTTGACCTGTAACTTAAGCCACCTGATTTAGATGGGCAGAATTGTAGGTCAGTTTTCACTGCCCGTCACAGTCCAAAAAACCCTAGCAGTGAGAGGCTGTAAAAAGTGCATTGCCTGTTGTATTTTCAAAATAAAATCTGCTGTAGCATATTGATAAGGCCCTGTAATAAACAGCGAAACAGTAGTGACAGATGTGACACTGCTGTATTGGGGTATGTATGGTGGGCGTCATCTAGGGCGGCCAATGATCTGGTGGAGAGCATGCTTCACATCGGCCTGCTGGAGCATCAGGTGATACGCTTGGCCCTCAAAACCTTCCTTCGATCCATCAAAGGGAGGCCGATACTGTTTCCCACAGACATCATTACTGCCATGTGGAGGGCTCTGACTAGATCTATCATTCACCACGTCTAGAGACGCAGTATCAACAATTCTTCCGTGCTGGTGTTTCTTTCACAGCACTCGTCTAGACACAATTCTGGACTTGTGTATGCGTGCCCACCGATACCTATACTTCAAGTTCTAAAGATCAGAGAAGACAAAGTCATCTTAATTGCTGCAATTTGGGTCAGAAGAGTGTGGTATCCAGTGCCTCTGAGCCTGAGCATTTGACCCTCTGATTAGACTTCCGCTTCTGAAGCATCTCATGTGTCAGCAGCAGGGCAGAATCCTGGATCTGAATCTCTGCAGCTTACACCTCAAAGCATGGAGAATGAACGGCAGCCATTAAATGCTTTGGAATTGTTGACTAAGGTGATGGATGTTATCCTTGTTGCCAGGCGCACTTCTACAAAGTCTGTCTGCGCTGAGACATGTTTGTTGCCTGGTGTGATTCCCGAGAAACTGAGCCCTTACAAGGCAGACTTTTTATGTTTACATTTCTTTTATTGATTTCAACAACATGAGGAAACATAAATGTCCAGCAGAAGCAATATATATCGCAATTTAGCCCAAAAGGCGGACAATCTTGAAGGCCCATAAGAACAACTAAAATCATAAGGAAAAAAAAAACCCTCCCTACCACCCTCGCCCCCCCCTCCTCCAACCCCCAGGCAAAACAACCCAAGGCAAAAGTGTCCTGGGCCCACTATTGCAGATAGGCCACTCGCAAATCTAGGGATGCGTGTGGCTGTCTGGTCGTCTAAGAGTGGGTGGACCTGCAAGCCGTAGAACCATCCGATATTTTGGGCAGGTGAGCTCTGTAAACTCCGCAGTTAGTAATGTGAAAAGAGGTTGCACATATAATAGAAGGAGGCCCCCGGATGCGCCAATGTGAGCGAGATCTTCTCCATCCCCAAAATTCCCCAGAGTCTGTGAAGCCGGCCACTCGCAAATCTAGGGATGCGTGTGGCTGTCTGGTCGTCTAAGAGTGGGTGGACCTGCAAGCCGTAGAACCATCAGATATTTTGGGCAGGTGAGCTCTGTAAACTCCGCAGTTAGTAATGTGAAAAGAGGTTGCACATATAATAGAAGGAGGCCCCCGGATGCGCCAATGTGAGCGAGATCTTCTCCATCCCCAAAATTCCCCAGAGTCTGTGAAGCCACCCCTGGTAAGTCGGAATCTTCTGAGTGCACCAGTGGGAAAGGATCTGTTGTCCTAGAGCCCGGGCCATCTGTTGGCCTCTCTTCCCCCTAAGTGGAAAAGTGAGTGAGTTAGGGAGACCCAGAAGGATCTACGCTGGTAAACGGGGGATCTCAGGGTCAAAATGTATATCGATATAATTTCGTATTGCTTCCAGTAGCTCGTCAAGGAGGGGCAGTCCTTCAAAAGGTGAATTAAAGTGCCACATGCCCTCCAGCAGTTTGGGCTGCAGGAGGGGGTTCCCTTTATGAAGCCGGGGGAGGGGTGGGGGGGGTCATCATGTACCAATATGTAGATATTTTCGTGGCAGTTTCAATAGATGGTGTGTCTGGCTCTAATATACGTTGGACCATTCCTTCTCTGACAATGTACTCCCCAATTTCCCCTCCCAGCGCAACTGACTAGGGGATTTCCCAGTTACCGGGGTGTCCCAAATGAATCTGTACAAATCCTTCGTTAGACAGGCGTCCGTGTGTCTCGTCAGGAGCCACCTCTCAAAAGGGATAAGGAGTCGCTCCGCACCTTCACGAATCTCAGGGTTCATCACCCAATGCCAGATCTTCACAAAGCGGAAACGCTCTAATTCCGGAAGATCCCGGTCTCCGCAGAAGTCAGAGAAAAACAGAGGCCCTGTTACGTCAAAGAAATGCCCTATGAAGCCCCGGCCCTCCTTGGTCCAATGCGTGAATCCCGCTACGTCTAACCCTGGGTTGAAATCTGAGTTCTGCACTATAGGGCAAAAGTTGTCAAGCGCCAGGAAACCGCCACTCTGTCCCATGCCAACAATTATGATGCATTTTATTAAAGGTTTCACAAATGTCTCCTCCCAAACTATTTGCTATGCCCATTGAGATCTCAACTTCGTTTCAACATTCCTTATGTGAATGCCCTTCAAGCCAATGCATAGCTGCTCCTTGAGGTATTATGGTAATAAGGGAGAATTCTTTTAGCATAAAAAGAATTCTAAAAGATCAATTCTAAAAGAATTCTCCCTTATTACCATAATTTTGGCACGTTGTGTGAGTGACTTGTACGCACTCTACACTACCTTTTTTCCGGACAAGTTGGTGTTGAGGACTCAAGCAACTTTCTACCCCAAGGTTGTGATGCACTTCCATGTTGGCCAATCGGTCACCTTGCTTGCATTCTTCGCACTGTCTCAACCTAGAAAGAGAAGAGGCTCCATCATCTCGTTGCAAAGAGGGCATTGGGCTTTTGCATAGACTTATCATAGTCATTGAATAGACAATAAGATCTTTATCTAGTTCTCCGGTGCACCAAAGGGCTGGTCAGAGCAGAAGAGGACCCTATCAAGGTGGATAGTCCTCTTCAGTAAGATGTGCTTTGCGCTGGCCAAAAAGCAGCCCCTGAGGGTCTCTGGCCCATTTCTTCAAGTCACTACAACAGCATTGGCACAAGGGATGTCTGCTTTTGATATGTGTGACGAGGGGGACCCGGAAGACCCGGTACAACAACACACGAACCACTCGAAAATGAACAAAACCCTGTTGCTTTCTGTCACACAGCACCCGGAACACTGGAAGGAAGACTAGCACATTCCCCACCGACCCGAGAGTGATCTCCGGGAAGACCACTGTGTTCGAGGCATGTGGGCTGCTGAATTCATATCTGTGTATAGATCGCCGCCTAGTGTTGTGTCCGGATGATCGCACATTGTTGTCCTGGAAGAGTCTTCGAAGTATCACGAGATAGGTGGCTCCTCCCCTGGACTACAGTGCGCATGGGCATCCTCTCCATCTTCAGATTGTTTTTTTCCACCATTGGGTTCGGATGTACTTTCTTGACTCAAGTTCGGAATCGGTATAAAACACTTTTCGCAAGGCCCAAAGGCCTTCGGGGCGTCAGTATTGTCTCGTTCGGTGCCTGTACTTCATCCAGTTCTTCGAACAGGACGTCGAAGGCCGTTTGCCTTTTCGACACCAAAGGCCCAAACTACGACGACGATGGAACGGAGCCCGTTCAAGAGATGCCCCGTCTGCAACTCCAAATACCCTCACATTGATGTGCACCCAGTGTGTAATAAATGTTTATCCCCGGACCACGACGAGGCCAGCTGTATGGCTTGTTCCAAGTTCCGGTCGAAGAAGACGCTTCGACGCGCCGCACGATAGTCGGCGCAGAAAGCGGCGGCTGACCCGGAGAACATCTTCGAGGCCGATAACGATGAAGGCGTCTGAAGAGGATCCTGACCAGCAGTCGGACCCTGCATCGGAGCAAGACTCTAATTTCGGTGTGGACGACGATGAAGACTACGTCCATGATGAAGACGTCGTTGAGGCAGGAGACGACGCAGAGGCCATCGGAGCCGTCGATGACGACTCGAGCGATGAGCAAGGCCCACCTGCTGTCGCGGGGCCTAATATTGACACTGTGCTCTCTAAGGCTCAGGTCGAGGCATCGCCGGAAGGCCTTAGCCGTCGATGACGACTCGAGCGATGAGCAAGGCCCACCTGCTGTCGCGGGGCCTAATATTGACACTGTGCTCTCTAAGGCTCAGGTCGAGGCATCGCCGGAAGGCCTTAGCCGAGATCTTAATCCACATTCTATAGCCTCGCGTCAAGGCCCGGCTAAGAATACTTCCAAGGAGCCATCGGTCGATCCACCAAAATCGAAACCGAAACCAACAGAGGCGAAAACTAAACCGAAACTGTTAAAAACAGTCCTCGGATCGACGCCATCGGACTCCTTGACTCCAGTCAAGTCTCAAAGTGTCATCGACGGGGCGCCAAAGCCAGTCTCTACGGTCAAGCACGTCACTCTGATGCCGGCGACGTCCAAACATGGCGACATTGGCAAAGGACTACAGGCTAAAAAGACTGTCGAACCAAAGCTTACGGCCTCCAAGCCAATGTTGAGCAAGGCCCTCGAGTCGAAGACCAAACCCGACCCGAAAGAGCATATTGTGTCGAAGCCCAAGGCCGTACCTGCTGCACACCATGAGCTCGAGTCGACGCAAGGCCGTAAGCAAGCTGGTGATCCAACAAAGCCGATCGGATCGAAGAAGACGTCAATCTCAAAAAAGGTCGGTTCGTCTCCAGTGATTCCTCCACCAATTAAATATGGACTGCCCCCGACCGCTCGCCCCAAAGCGTTCAAGCCACAAAAGAGCACCGAAACATCCAAAAAGGTGTCGGGACTTTCCAGGTCTCAGTCCATTCCGGAGGAGGTGGTGTTCCAGGCACCCACGTATGATAATCAGTCGAAGCTCTTCATCGACTCGGATTCTAGCAGGCTCACCATTCATAAACGGAAAATCGCTCCAGAACATACTTTGGAGTCATACAAAATCCCTCTCAAAAGAAAAAGGGATTCTGCCACCTCACCTGTTCTTTTTGAACCTGTGGAGTCATATACACAGCACTATGCCTATTCTCCCACACGCACCAACGAGGATGTGGGGGAAGGTTAAAATGAGGATGAATTTACTTATCCTGCTGACACAGATCAGGAGGAACCTCAACCCTGGACTGACCCTGTTGACCCTGATGAGCCACACACTACGCCAGTGCTATAATGTCAAAACATCGCCTACTGAAGACACGGCGGCGTTTAATGCTTTCATTGAAAGGGCGGCAACTAACCATGACGTGGAAATGCACGCTGACCCAGTGGAGGAGGGCTTTCTGTTCGATACTTTCTCCACCTCCGAAAGATCAGTAAAGACATTGCCTATGCTAAAGGGTGTCCTGAAACATGCTACTGACATTTTCAAGGAGACCACAAGGGTAAGGGTTGTCAACCCAAAGATTGAAAGAAAATATCGGCCTGCGCCTGTGGACCCTACGTACATCAAGGGCCAGCTCCCATTGGACTCCCTAGTAGTGGCTAATGCTCGCAAGAGAGCAAACTCTCAGACAAGTGGTGATGCTCCTCCTCCGGACAAAGAATCCAAAATCTTGGAAGCTTCTGGCAAACGTGTAGCTGCTCAAGCGGCTAATATTTGAAGGATCTCAAATACACAGGCCCTATTAGTCACTACGACACGTTAGAGCAGCTAATGCAACACCTGCCTGATGTTTATAAAGTGGGAGCAGAAATGCTGATACAGGAAGGAAAGTAGATTTCAAATGCATCCATCAAGTGTGCACTCGATGCCGCAGACACAGCAGCTAGGGCCATCAACACTAGTGTAATGCTGAGACGTCATGCCTGGCTCCGCATCTCTGGTTTCAAACCAGAAATCCAAACAACTTTGCTCAATCAGCCAGTTAACCCTGACTTTCTTTTTGGTCCTGATGTAGACACGACCCTTGAAAAGATTAAAAAAGACACTGAGACAGCAAAATCCATGGGGGCTCTTCAGTCACAGCAGTTCAGGGGCAGTTCCTTTCGTCGCTCCGGTAACAGGGGAGCCTCTAGAGGTCAAGCATTGCAGCAAGCCCAATACAACAAAGGGAGGATGCAGACCACCTATAACAAAAATAACAGGGGTGGATATCGTGGGAACAGCACCAAAGGCAGAGGACGTGGAAATAACAATCCCAGATCCTCCGCCACCAATAAACAGTGACGCCTTGTCACTGCCCCCAGACCACATAACACCAGACGGGGGAAGACTCCAGCAGTTCCTGCCAGTCTGTGAAGGCATTACCACAGACAGGTGGGTGAGACAACTTATCCAATACGGCTATTGTCTGGAACTAACCTCCACTCCTCCCAACATACCCCCAAGACACCGTCCTATGTCCGCAGCAAGAAGTAATCTGCATGCTGCAAAAAGGGGCCATAGAACTCGTGCCTTTAGAACAGCAAGGTACAGGGGTGTACTCACTGTACTTCTTGATCCCAAAAAAGGACGGTTCCCTGCGGCCCATTCTAGACCTCAGACCCCTGAACCAGTACATCTTGTCAGAGCATTTTCACATGTTAACCTTACCGCAAGTTCTACCATTGCTCAGTCAGGGGGACTTCCTGGCAACCCTAGACCTGAAGAATGCATATTTGCACATTCCCATTCACCCAGGTCACAGGAAGTATCTCAGGTTCACCGTCAACAACCAGCATTACCAGTTCAAGGTCCTGCCTTTTGGGGTCACTACTGCCCCAGGGTGTTCACCAAGTGCTTAGCGACTGTGGCTGCTCACCTTCGGAGACAACACATCCATGTCTATCCTTACCTGGACGACTGGCTTGTCCAAGCAAAGTCAGCCCAGCAATGTGCAAGCCACATGTCCCGCACAATTCACCTCCTACACAGTCTAGGATTTTCACTGAATTACCCAAAGTCGCACCTTCAACCCACCTTCAACCCGCACATGTACAACAGTACCTAGGTGCAACTATAAATACTCTGACAGCAACAGCGCAGCCAAGCTCTGCCAGAGTCAACAGCATGCAATTGCTAATTCAGAAATTCAGGCCCCAACACTCACTCCCAGCGCAGGTATTAATACAGCTGATGGGTATGATGGCCTCCTGCATCTTCATAGTCCCGCACGCAAGGCTACGCATGCGTCCGCTTCAGGAGTGCTTGGCACGACAGTGGAACCAGGCTCATGGGCATCTAAAAGACCTAGTGTTGGTGACCGGTCGTGCATACAACTCTATGCATGGTGGAACACACAAAACCTTTGCAGGAGACGACCGCTCCAAGAGCCTGTCCCACAAATAGTGCTGACAACGGACGCATCTCTCCAGGGCTGGGGAGCTGGGGAGCGCATGTCCTCCATTATACCGTGCAGGGACTATAGACGACGCAGCAGCAGAAGATGCATATCAACCTGTTGGAGCTGATGGCAATCTTCGTGGCGATGAAGGCATTCAAATTGCACCTATGCAACAAAGTCGTGCTGATCCGGACGGACAACATGACTGCCATGTATTACATCCAAAAGCAGGGAGGCACACACTCTCCGCAACTGTCTCATCTAGCCCAGAGAATGTGGAAGTGGGCTATTCAAAGGAACATGTTCCTCATGGCGGAACATCTTCCAGGCAAGGACAACCAGATGGGGGACCTGCTCAGCAGGCACAGCCATCAGATGCACGAGTGGGAGATACACCCCTCGGCGCTCCAACCATATTTCCAGCAGTGGGGTCATCCAGAGATAGACCTATTCGCCACAAATGAAAACGCAAAATGCCTAACCTTCGCCGCCAGGTTCCCACACCCGCAGTCTCAGGGCAATGCGATATGGATGAACTGGTCAGGCAGATTTGCGTACGCTTTTCCTCCAGCACCGCTCATACAGCTAGTGGCACGCAAACTGCGGCAGCACTCCATGACGCTCATCCTGGTTGCTCCAACGTGGGCAGGCAGGTCTGGTACACCACGTTCCAGGAACTTTCAGTGGTGCCTCACCAACGGCTGCGCCTCACGCCCAGTCTCCTCACTCAAAACCATGGAGACATTCAGCACCCAGATCCACAACAGTTGAGCCTTGCAATATGGCTCCTGAGGTCATAGTTTGGCTACCTCAACTTGCCCCCTGACTGTATGAACATCATCAAGGAGGCAAGACGACCTACAACTAGGGCATGCTATGCGGCCAAATGGAAGCGATTTGTCATTTACTGTTCCAATAATTACATTAATCCGCTAGATGCGTCCACGCAAAACATCATATGTTATTTGTTGCATCTGTACAGATGCAATCTGGCATATAGTTCCATCAGGATACATTTGGCCGCCATAGCAGCATATCTTCAAAACAGGCAGCATCTTTCCCTTTTCAGGGTACCTGCCATTAAGGCTTTTATGGAAGGACTCAGGAGAGTGATCCCTCCCAGACACCCTCCTTCACCTGTCTGGAATCTAAACATAGTTCTCACCAGACTGATGGGACCACCCTTTGAACCTCTTCACTCTTGTGAGATACAGTTTCTTACATGGAAAGTGGCTTTTCTAGTAGCCATCACATCTCTAAGAAGAGTTAGTGAGCTTCTAGCCATAACTATTCAAGAGCCTTTCATACAGATTCATGCTAATAGGGTAGTGCTACGTACCAACCATAAATTCATGCTTAAGGTGGTGTCGCAGTTCCACATTAATCAAACCATAGAACTGCCAGTTTTCTTCCCAAATTCTGATTCTGTGGCAGACCGAGCACTGCACACCTTAGATGTTAAAAGAGCTCTCTTGTATTACATTGAGAGGACAAAAGATTTTAGAAAGACTAAACAACTGTTTGTTGCCTTCTCTCCACAACACAAAGGCAACCCCATTTCCAAATCAGGTATAGCCAGATGGATTGTTAAGTGCATACAGATCTGTTATCAAAAAGCTAAACGTACATTAACAGTTCCCCCAAGAGCGCATTCCACACGCAAGTTAGGGGCATCCATGGCTTTCCTAGGTAACATTCCCCTAGAGGATATATGTAGAGCAGCCACATGGACCACCATACATACATTTAACATACCATAACATAACATAACAGGCTGTTCTCAAAACCCTTTTTCAGACTGCTGCAGCTGGCACGGGCAACCACCGCTAAGGAGATAACTGCTATTTATTCTATGCACAGATATGAATTCAGCAGCCCACATGCCTCGAACTGAATATGCTACTTACCAGTATGCATCTGTTTTTGGCATGTAGGGCTGCTGACATTCATATCGCCCGCCCTCCTCCCCGGTGCCTGTCGCAGCTGTAGCACTCAGAATCATTCTCAGGCATGGTCATCACTTACTGTATTACACTCCATCTCTGCCACAATGGCGAAAAACAATCTGGGGATGGAGGCGATGCCCATGTGCACTGTAGTCCAGGGGAAGAGCCACCTATCTCGTGATACTTGGAAGACTCTTCCAGGACAACAATGTACAATCATCCGGACCCAACACTAGGCGGCGATCTATACACAGATATGAATGTCAGCAGCCCTACATGCCAAGAACAGATGCATACTGGTAAGTAGCATATTCCTCGCTGTGCCCTAGATGCGGCAGACACTGCTGCCAGAGGGGGCCCATTCCAGCATCCCCCTATAAAGATACGCTTGGCTCTGTATCACTGGCTTTAACTCAGAAGTGTAACAGAACCTTTTGAACATACCCTTTGATGACCAGCATTTCTTTGGTCCACAGGTGGATCAAACATTAGAACAGATTAAGAAAGACACAGAGACAGCTAAGACAGTGGGTGCCTTTCAGACAACTTCTCCCTGCGGCTACTTTTGCTGCACACTCCATCATTGAGGTTCAAAGACCATGTCCCCCTAAGCCTCCACATTTTTCCAGGGCACGAGGGACAACAATCCTCGCCCAGGGGTTACTTTAGAAGTCCTACAGGGGCAACAACTCCTAGAGGCAAAGGTAAATGTGCCCTCCCACCCCCAAATGAGTTGCAACAACCACCATACCCTGACTTGCCTCTTCAAACCCTTTAAGGATGTTTTCCCCACATGGCAGAAAGTCACCTCAGACCAGTGGATGATGGATACCAAAACACCAAAGGCTTCTCAAAGAAGAGGTCAAATCACTCCTTTTCAAAGGGGCTATGGAACCCGTCCCCTGCCATCAGCAGGGCAAGTGAATGTACTCGCTGTACTTCCTAATACCCAAAAAGGACTGGTCCCTCATGACCATTCTAGACCTGAGGCCTCTAAACGGATACATCCTTTTGGAGTGCATTGCTAGACGATATCTTCCACACGGAGCGTACAGTCTTGGGCTACTGTCTGGGAAGCGTTTAAGGCATATATGCTAGGCGTATCCATCTCCAACCATGCTGGAGTCTTGCCCGTCTTGAGGAATACATTGAAACGCATAGAAGAAACAGCTGGGTAAATTGGATCAGGATGAAGTGCAGCGCACGGACCCGGCAAGACAGGCACGTAGGTTGACGCTTTTGATGGAGTTCCGTGAATCCGCGGAATACGAAGCTCACTTCCTAAGTAAATATGCTCCAGCATGCCAGTATAGCGAGAGTGATAGACTGGGCCGTACCCTGGCGAGACTACTGAGGCCCTCTGCGGGGCGAGCGTTCATGACAGCGCTTCGTTCCTCCAAGGGCCAAATACTGACAGGTACTTCAGAAATTTGTGAAGAGTTCCTGGATTACTACACACAGCTATACACGCCACGTACAACGCACAGCGGAGATGACTTAACATATCTAGACGAAGTGGCGTTGGTGTGGCTAGAAAAAGCTATGCAACAATTTTTGGCATAACCATTCTCTGCAGAAGAAATCATTAACACTTTAGATGCTATAAATGGCTCTACTGCACCAAGCCTAGATGGAGTTATTTGTCATTTTTATAAGACTTACAAGTCCATACTAGTGCCATATCTCCTGGAGGTGTACGCTGAAGCTCTGGAACAGGTACCCCCACCCTTCCCCACTCTGCGGGAAGCTGTGATCATTCTACTACCTAAGCCTGGCAGTGACCCGCTTCTTTGTGGGTCATACAGGCCATTTTCATTATTGAACTTAGGCTACCAAAAAAGTAATAGCATTGCGTCGAGCTTTACTGCTGGACCAGATTGTTTCTCCAGTCCAGTCTGGCTTTGTCCCACATCGGTCCACTGCTTTGAACCTTCAAACGCTTTTTGCAACTATCAATAGAATTGACCCCGGGTACAGGCAGCTGCCGTCCTCCTAGACATGGAATAGGCATTTGCCTCCTTGGAGTGGCCTTTCTTCCCGGCGGTCATCCGACGGATGAGAGTGCCAAACAGGTTCATGTTGCTCATAGCCTTACTTTGCACATCACCCACGGCTCGAGTTTGACTCAATGGCACTCTCTCCTCCCAATTTAAGCTTTCCCGTAGTACTAGGCAGGGCTGTCCGCTTTCCCCGTTACTGATTATTATTGCATTAGACCCACTAGTGAGACACTTCCAAGAGCGACATTTACATAGATGACTCCAATTTAAAACCGGCCCGCTCCTAATTTCACTCTATGCAGACACCGTCATAATATCTGTCCGGCGCCCTCAAGAAAATTTGGACCCCCCTAATGCGGAGGTAATTAGATTTGGCAGGTATTCGGGTCTCGGTTTAAATTGGGGCATGTCGGAAATATTTCCATTTACAACCTGCACTATGAGATGGGAGTGCGAATTCCCGCTAACATGGTGCACTGACTCGACTAAATACTTGGGAATTAATATCCACTTAGAGGCAGAGCAGATCGTACGGCCCTACTATATTGGGGCTTGAGCAGCAAGTTGAGCGTTGGATAATGCTTCTGCTCTCGTTGGCCGGGATATGCGATTATTAAAACAGGTGTATTACCGAAATTCCAGTACCTATTCCAGAACATGCCCATCCCACTGCCCAATAGTTTTTATTTCATACACTGCACCCGCACTCCCGATGCTTAATAACCCTCGGTTGCATATCACTGAAGAAAAGTTGGTACAGCGCACTCTTACAAAGTACTCTTTATACACAAGTGGGGATTTCCAGGTGGATACATCATTCATAGCTCTGAAGATGGGAGGTTCAGCGAAGCCACCTTTATGGACCTATTCATTCTCAATAGACTAAGGAGTGCTCCTAGAGCGAAGATAACGGAGTTATCCCTAGAGCCTGCATCTTTTGCACCATTAACAATATTGATCACTAGCACGGAAGAGGCCAATCTACTTTGAAAATTATACAAAGCCTGCATGACACTAATCCCCACTAGAGATGCCAAAATCCAGGAACGGTGGAAACGCGATGTGGGTCAACCCATAGAAGACGCTCATTGGTCCTTCTGCTGCACCCAGACCAAGAAAGTTTCCCTGAATAGCCACCACAAATGTATCCAGTTTTAAGTTCCTATGGAGGGGGTACATATCCCCAGTTAAGCTTCACTCAATAGACCCCACTCAGTCACATACATGCTCCTAATGTGGTATGCACCACTCCGAGTTAACTCATTTGACCTGGAACTGCGCCAAAATTGGAGCTCATTGGAGAGAGGTTTACAGCATCCTATCTCGTATGACACTCCTTGACCTTCACTCCACACCTGAGGTGGCCTTGTTGGTATGTTATGTTATAGGTTGTTTTGTAGCGCGCTCTGCTACTGGGGAGTATCCTGGCGCGTTGCGGAGGTGACCAAACATAACACAGAGAGACAGCCTAGACCTAGCAAACAAACAGATGGGTCTTGAGATCCTTCTTAAACTTGGATAGACACTGGGCGGTACGCAAATGAAGAGGGAGAGCATTCCAAGCCTTCGCAGTTACCACAGAAATAGATTGGCCGCCCAGCCTAGCCCGCTTATAGCGGGGAAGAGTCAGTTTGGCCAGCGAGGCTGACCTGAGACAGCGAGAGGGAGTGTAGAAAGAGAAGCGCTTCCTCAGGTAGCCGGGCCCAAGCTTGTGGACAGCTCTAAATGACAGCACGAGAGATTTGAACATAATTCTCTGAGCTACAGGAAGCCAGTGAAGTACGCGCATGTGTGACCGAACACTCTGCCATTTCGGAATGCTAAACAAAAGGCGGACCGCGGCGTTCTGGACAACCTGCAGTCGTTTGACCAGATACGCCGGGATACCACAAAACAAAGCATTAGCATAGTCCAATCTGGACAAGATGAGGGCACGCGCAACCGATTCCCTAGCTTCTCTGGGCAGCAGAGGGAAGAATTTTCTTAAAGCCCTTAGCGTAGCAAAACAGGTCCCTGACAGCTTCTTGATATGGTTCTCAAATCTGAGGTCTTCTCCAAACCAAATTCCGAGGTTCTTAGCCGGGCCTCCCATCACCTTAGGACTAGGAAAATCAGGGGGCCACAACTCATTCTTAAAGTTGGAGGGGAAGGACCCATAGAAGAGGACCTCTGACTTATCCTCGTTGCATTTAAGCTGGGCCATCGCCAGCCAATTAAACACCGAGGAAAGACAGAGGTGAACAGCCGTTGTATCCAGCTGGTCATCCGGCCAGGTAAAGAGCAGCTGGGTGTCATCAGCGTATCCGATGACCTTAGCCCCAAGCTGTTCGGCCAGGTATATCACAGGGGTGATGTAGGCGTTAAACATCAACGGGCTCAAAGTGGAGCCCTGAGGGACCCCTGTGCAGAGTGGTTTGGCCTTTGAGGCAAACGGCGGCATCCATACTTGCTGCGTCCTATCAGAAAGGAAGGATGACAACCAAGCCAGTTCCCTGCCGCCAATGCCAATCTCAGACAGTCTAGCAAGGAGGAGATTATGGGGGACGGTATCGAACGCGGCAGAGAGGTCTAAAAGAATCAGGACCGCTCTGCCGCCACCATCCAAGCACTCTCGAATGGCCTCCGTCACCTCCACCAAAGCTGTCTCTGTGCTAAAGGCCGCTCTGAACCCTGACTGCGCCGGGTGCAGGGCATTGGATTTTTCGATAAAGCTGTCCAGTTGGCGAAAAGCCACCTTCTCACAGATCTTCGCCTGGGCAGGTAGCAAAGATATAGGACGATAATTCCCCGGTACCGTAGCCTCAAGCCCTGACTTCTTCAGTAAAGGGAGCAGCATAGCTTGCTTCCAGCATCCCGGAACCGTGGCAGAAGACAGTGAAAGGTTCACAATCTGGGTGACCTCAGTACATACAGTAGACGCCACTCCAGAGAGAACCCGGGCAGGGCAAGGGTCAGAAGGTGAGCCCGATTTCAGGGACTGAAGGAGAGCCTGGACATCAGGCTCCTCTGCCACTGAAAAATCCAGAAACTGCTGTGCGGGGCAATGGACTGTTTGAGAGGCAGTAGTCATCAGAATATTGCCTGTGGGCAAGGCAGCGAGTAAATCCCTTTGAATTTTTTCAATTTTTTCTCTGAAAAAACAGGATAGCTCCTCGCACCATTGAGAAGAAGAGGGAAGCAGTGGTGAGTCTGCCACAGGGGATAAAAAGCTTTTGACAATAGAAAAGATCTCACGGCTATTGTTACTAGCTTTAGCAATCCTCCCAGCATAGTAACCGCCCTTAGCTAATCTGATGGCGGCATGATATTCCCTCTGGGCAGTCCTCAGGATTGCTTTAGCCTCTGGCTGATAGTCTCGTCTCCAAGCCCGCTTTAATTTCTTACAGCCACGTTTCAAATCCCTTAAATCGGGCGAAAACCATGGCTGAGAAGGGATGCAGCGAGGTCGGGACGGGGCATTAGGCTTTGTGGATTCTTTGACCGCACATTCCATCCACCCATTAAAGCCACTAACCGCCTCTTCCAGCTCCCCGCTGATTATTGGTCGGGACTCAATTAAGGCTCGCTCAAAGGAGGCAATGTTGATCTTTGGAGGGAGGTCCAGGACCGGACCCGTGCTCACTCTATCGAGTCCATCCACCTGCCAGGCAAAACGGACCAGTTTGTGGTTGGACCACGTCACTCTATCCGATCTAAGTGCCACAATGGGAAAGTTGGAACAGACCAAGTCGAGTAAGTGACCCCCCACATGAGTCGGACCTTCCACCCATTGTTTGAGTTGGGCCAGTTCCAAGATCTCTGCCAGGCAGCTGGCCATAGATGAATCATTGGCCTCCATATGGATGTTAAGGTCCCCCAGTAAAAGGTACTTTGAAAAACTCAAGACTCTGGGCACTATACACTCCTCCAGTGACTCAATAAAGGGGCCAGCATATCCTGGTGGTCTGTAGACTAGAGACCCCCCCAGGGTAAAGTGAGGATTAATCACCAGGGAGAAGTGGACACCTCTCCATCCGCCAAACCACCAGCCTGTTCAGTGGAAAGGCTCCATCCCTCTCTGTGAATAATGGCTAAGCCACCTCCCCTGCCCGTCGGGCGGTCCACCCTAACAATTTTAAACCCTCTAGGAACAGCAAGTTCAATACTAGGGGCGCACGAGCCATTAAGCCATGTCTCCGTGATAAAAAGGAGCTCCAGCCCGCCATCGCCCATAGTATCAAAGATGTCATCGGTATGTTTAGACATGGATCTGGCGTTAATCAGGCCAGCCCTGACCAGAGTGGGACCAAGCCTGATATCTGCTCGAATGGCTGTTAGCACAGGGGCGAAAACGCAGTTCGTGCACTTCTGCACCTCACAATCCGGCCCAGCTAGACCGCATCGAGCATCACAGGGGGTGGAATTCAGCATCAGAAGCGCATTTCTTGAATATCTAATGGCGCCTCCCAGGCGTCTACGGGGGACAGAGGGACATATTTGTCCAGAATATCCCGAAAAAGCTGCCCAGATTCACGTCAATTGCGTTGATGTTTGCCAAACGAGATATAGCTCTTAACTGGAGTAATAAGGTCATCCCTACTCCTAAAGCCTGGATAAACAGCCTTATTTATTGTAACACAAATTGCGACCTATTTGTATCTACTTTCCTGTGACATCCAGACCTAAGGACATATGGGGTTCCCAAAAGAATTACCTGTTGGAGTTTGAAGGGATCACAGCGGCACAGCCACCTCATGGGATGGTTCCTACTGGAGTAGGTTGACTCACCCCATCCCTCTCCCCGCAACTCCAATCTTGCAGATGAAAGTGTCAAAGGGTATATTTCGAAATTTGTGGGGAATATCATGAGAGTGATAGATTGCTAGAGACAGGGTGGTCCAAGTACTTGCTGTCACCGGCTGAATTTGTTTGATTGTAACTTCACTATTTCAAAATCCAATAACTGTATGGTATTCTACTGCATTGCTGCATAACGTGATATATTGTTATTTATATGAAAATGGTAACTACAGTTTTGTTTTTTTTAAATGTGCTGTGTGCAAATGCTGCTCATATGTCTGTTATGGCCGGCCCATAGTTTAGTCCTGTAGAAGATACCTAAACCACTTCATATAAATGACTTCAGAGAATTAAAAATCCGGATATTGTGCTGAGTAGAGTTCATTTTTATCTCAAACAATACTTTTTCTTGTAACAAAGAGAATTAATATTTAATATAGGTTGGTAAAATTACTACCATTGAGTAGCTAGCAATACAACACCTGTTAGTTTGCACCAAGGTGCCCCAAGGGGTGATATTTTGCTTCAAAGATCCATCTCTTATGTTCCTCTGTTATAAAAAAAAATCAGTCAAAACTTCCTGGATGTGTGATTTTTATTGTTCAAAGACTCACCTTTTTGCATTTAGTTTAGACACAGCTGGCCAGATGTGCTACCATTTTAAGCAGTTGCAAACGAAGATGTAGGTAGTTTGTGACCCCTAAAAGGGTTGTAGCATGTATCAACCCTATTTTGCGAGTTGAGACCCTTTTACCAACTCGCAAAATAGGGTTTGCGAGTCGCTATTAGAAAGGGGTGTGCCAAGAGCATCCCTTCCTAATAACGAGTCACAGGAGGATGTGTGATTGTTTTGTGAACGTAATGCTGTTGCAAAACAATCGCGGTTTACTGCCTACTTCAAGTAGGTGGTAAGACACTCGCAAATTGGAAGCAGTTCCCTGGGGGCCCCTTACCCTTTGTGATTGGCAGCGAAAATGTTTTTTAATAGAAGGCAGTGGTCTGAATGAAACTAAAACGTTTTATTTTTTAAACCCATCCCAGTGTCCTTTAAGGAAAACTGGTTGTTTTATTTACAAAGCAGGTCAAAAGGGGGTGGTGATGGACGGAGCATCTGAATCAATCAAACATCACACCCAGTCAAAAGATCTGGGTTTAATCCATCACCGTTCTTTAGCCCACTATGCTACCCCAGTTCAGACATGGCTATATGCAAATCAGTCTGGCCCTGTGCCTCATGGGAACAGTCCAGCCCGAACTGCCAAGCCATGTCTTCCCTGGACCGGAAACAAGCTTCAGAGGACCGGTTTCTGGCATTCCAGCCGTCTTCAGCCCGGCTTGCTTGAATCCAGTGGCATATTGGGCAAGGGACTCACGTCTGAGCATACACTGCCACACTTATGGCGGCCAAAAGAGGTACGCTTGTTTCCGGTCCAGGGAAGACATGGCTTGGCAGTTCGGTCTGGACTGTTCCCATGAGGCACAGGGTCAGACTGATTTGCATATAGCCATGTCTGAACTGGGGTGGCAGAGTGGACTAAAGAACGGTGATGGATTAAACCCAGATCTTTTGACTGGGTGTGAGTGTTTGATTGATTCAGATGTTCGTCCATCACCACCCCCTTTTGTACCGTTATTTACAAAGCAGACGCAGTCATGGGGGTCTGGTGTCCCCAGCAGACCACCATCCCAGTGGTATTGCCCAGTCCCAATGGGATGCAAATGTGTCTGAGACACATTAGTACATTTCCTTTTGCAACTTGCAAATTGTTAGTCGCTAAAATTTCCAAAATACAGACCGCAAAAGGAAATAGTCGTACATCTGGCCCCTTCTACTTTATTTTTTCCATTTATTCACAATGCTTAGGAATCTGTTCTCTTTTTTTGTGAAGGTATGACGTCAATGGTGGTCCAGCTTCCAGGATCTTCAATGCCTATTCAGTTGAAGGGTATCATCACCAATCCAATTACACTGTCAACTACTACCAATTCTAATATTGCTCCAACCATGTCAAGAGCTGCCCAACTCCCAACTGGTATGTTTCATTTTTTTCTTCTTTAATGTATCCATTTTGTCGAAATGATTAGTTCATTTATATTTAATGTATGAGATAATGTACTTCCTGCCTTACATTATTAGGATATTGCAAGTAACGGGGAGTTCCATTACCATAAAAAGGAACGAGGCCAAAGACCAAGTTCCTGTATAAGGTGATGGAAATCTGAGGTGGCTTGCAGTATTGTTCTCATGTGCGGTCGCCTATCAGTGTCTTTTTGTAAAAAGAGACCAAAAAAATTGCCACAACCAATCAGAGTAGCCTCACCCCATAGAACCCTCACGAGAGAGCCTCAGAT
This sequence comes from Lissotriton vulgaris, assembly GCF_964263255.1. Taxonomy (NCBI): domain Eukaryota; kingdom Metazoa; phylum Chordata; class Amphibia; order Caudata; family Salamandridae; genus Lissotriton; species Lissotriton vulgaris. Next base: position 146,081,576 of record NC_141697.1, on the reverse strand, counting down.
TTTCTACCGCAAGTTGTGCTAAGGGAGTCTCCACTGAGCTCTGCTCAGATTTCTCTTCAGTTTTGGGATTTTCTTCTTTTTCTACTCTACTATGTCTGATAAGGAGAAGAAGGCATTTTTTAGAGCTTGTGCTACCTGTTCAAAGAAGAGGCTGTACATTGAGGACAAGCATAAAGACTGTATATACTCAGATTGTAAGATCTGCAGAACTTTCCCTACGAAGACACTGAGAGACAGGGAAGGCCGCTAGTCAACCTGGTTGCAGAAAATGAAGTCTCGTAAGGAGATTTTATCATCCGACAGCGAGGATTCTTCCTCAGCTGCGTCCTCCAGAAGATCCAAGAAAAGGAGTAGGTCCTCCCCTTCAATATCATCTGAGCCCCCTGTTGAGGTCTTGCAAAAGACCTCTAATAGGTCTGAAAGGCCCAGTCCTAAACAATCTCCTCACCGAGGTGTAAAGGAGAGGCTGGGACAGACTGAGGCGACACAGTCATCAAAGAAGGTACAGAAAATCCTTTCTATTGCTTCTCCACCATCTGAAAAGGAGAAGGTATTCAAGAAACCTTCTACTGTCCCTCAGGAAGGAAAATTGGATAAGAAAACTCGTCAGTCGGCGACGGAAACATCTGGTACATCGACAACAACATCCAAAATACACTGGACCGTCAACGGCAGCTTCGTCGTCGTTTAAGGTACATGTTCCCTTCTCATCGACGATGGTGGCTACATCTTCGACGTCGACGATGATGACATCGAAAATAGCGTCGACTGCTGCAACGTCAACGAGAACAACAACGACAGCGGTGATGATTCTGACAACACCGTCGACGATCAGTCCATCGTCAACGAGGTCCATCTCTCCGTCGGCGACAAGTTCGTTGACGTTTCCGTCGACGACGAGCTCGTCGACGACGTCGTAGACGATTTAAAGGGTCCACATTTCTATAAAGAGACAAGATCACCCCAGAGATGACATCCCCTTGCAGAGTGACACCCTTGCCTCAAACTTTGCTTTTTGAGGAGGAATCAGATGATGAGGATGACCCTTATGGAGATGCTTATAGCACATCCCAACTTCAAGTGAAATATCAAGAATCAGACTCTGATGACTTCTATACGGAGGAAGGCCATTTTGTTTAGCTAGAGAGGCCTCAACAACAATCTCGTCCGGACCTGGTGGCAATGCCGTCCTCTCTCATAACGGACTTGCATATGATGCTACAGCACTACAGGAGAAGGTTTCCGTCTCAAGCTTCAGACCAGCAAGCGCAGCCTCCTCCATCCATTCCTGCTACTCCTCCAATTACAGTGACACCTCATGTGTCTCGAGCTTCAGAGCCAGAACCAAGAGAAAGCCATCAGGAAGTTATTGCTATTCAGGATGATGATGATGACTCAACTGATGAAGATCATCAGGTAGATCAACCCCCAGACCCGGATAGAGATTGGGACGACAATGTTATTCAAGATCCAGCCTCACCATTGCCGGATCCTGCTACCTCTCCTCCAGCAGACATTGGAGGTTTCCATAACCTTATGGAGAGGGCGTCCAAGAGGACTGGTCTTCCTATTAAAACAGTTCAGTCAGACTGTTTCCTTTACGATTTCAAGGAGCCTTACAGAAAATCCATCCGTTCAATACCGATAATCGAACATGTGTGGTCGGAAGGTACTAAGTGTAGGAAGGTGGATATCTGACTATGGTTACCCCCAACTTTTTGCCTGGTGTTTTGCTGGTTTTTCGACTTAGTTGACCTGGGACCCTGCTATTCAGGGCCCCGGGCCTACTGCTCTCTCTGTAAAATGGATTCCATGTGCCTTAGGTGTATTTACCAATTGGTACTGGGCCACCTTATCAGTCCTTGTACAGCATACCTTAGGTATCCAGGGCCTAGATGTACCCAGGGCCTACCAGGGGCTGCAGCATGTATTATGCCACCCCTGGCTGGCCATCCAAATCTGACACAACTGGCTGCCCGACAGCTGGGGCACGGTGGTGTAATCACCCTTTGCTTTAGATATAGTATCCCTATATCTAACCCTAAAATGGACACAGGTATTCCTATCAGTCACTCCTATGGCAGGCCTTAACAATCCTGAAGGCAGAGTGCTTGGAATTATGTGAGATGGTGCTCTGGCATGAGCTGAGCCCGTCTGCAGCTTGCGGAACCAAGTCCTAATAGCTGTTCCATGATAACGCGTACCATATACTCTTAAGTGCATTATAATCCTCGTGGTTATTTGCCAACTTTGATATCGCTTTATCAAAACATGCCGAGTAAGGTGTCATACGAATTGGAATACTAACCCCTCGCCAATTCTGGCGACAGGGTTAGCATTCCACCCTTCTAGAGGGACACGACATGTATGTAACTGTGAACCCCGGTTAAAGTTAACTCGAGCCTCAGCATCACAAAATGGATGCTGCCACCACAGACACAAGTCTGACCTCCTGCTGCTGGGAGTCCTTCCAGCGAGGAGAGCTTGGACAAAGGGTTTCCTGTCGGGGGCGGTGCTAGCACCATCCCAGACAGGGTTTTGTGTATCCCAGGTAGGCAGGGCTGAGAGGAAGGTGACTGCAAGTGGCACCCCGGTGCTCACTGTGCATATGCCGGCTCAAACCAGTTCCAGGGGCACACCAGCCCCTGAGCTGGGGAAAGTCCGGACAAGGGAGAGGGGTGTAACCACCCCCCTCCTGGTCCCACCCTTGGGCAGGACCTAGTCGCGTGCCAGCCCCTTTTCTTAAAATAAAGGTAGGAGCGGGCCCCATTCCCAAATTAGATAATTCGGAATCTTGACTACTTTCCACGAAAGGACTCTTGACTATTTCTGAAGACTCTCCCTTGTGGCTAAGGAGTAGCCACCCTGCACCAGCGGGCACCATCTAAGCGCATGCAGTTTGCTGTAAGTCCATCCTCCGGATCAAGACTGCCCAGCTCGACGAGACCCGGATTTCCTGGCATCTCTGACCTCTACCTGCATCATCAGCCCAGCTGAGATTCGTGGGTGTGACGAGACCTGAAGGGATCCTCGAATGAGTGCTTTGGGGTTTGAGAAGCCCTAAACCTGAGCAGCTCCAGCACAGAAGTCCAGCCCCCCAGCATCCACGAGATCTGCGTGGGGCCCTTCTGCTCTTTGCTGCTCACCGCGTTGTCCGGCCACTTGCCTGCTGGCTTGTAGCCCTCCTGATGACGAACCACGACGATTGCATCGCTGGTCTGGTTGCTCCAGACTGGCCCTTGCTCCCTTCCAAGAGAGGAGCACCCCGGACCCTCCTGGTCCACTCCAGACGCCATCTTGAGTCCACCGCGTGGGCTTGCCTTTGCCAAGGTTTGTTGCCCCAATCCTGGGTCCAGCATCGCCGACAGCAGACACCTACGTGGGACAGCTCGCACCTCCATCCTGGTCGCCGACAACGCCTCCTGGTCCGAGAGACAGCAGAGTCCAGCGTCGCCCACTCACCTGGTCGAGGTGACTTCATCCCGTGCCTTCCTGGTGCCCACCTAATCACTGGCTAGTGATTAAGAACTGAGTCCCCTCTGCTTTCAGGTCGTCTCCATCTTCGATCCAGGCTTGGATCACTCCGGACATCATCACTGGTCGCCTGCCAGCAACTTCTTCTTTCAGGCTCCATAGACTGTAACAAGGATTCCCGACGTCTTTTGAACCCTATGCAGCCGCAGCCCCTGGGCTAGGTATCTTGAGCATTTCGGTGCTCCAACGTAGGTTCACTATCTAAGTGTCCAGATCCTTTTTCGTTTTCAGCCTACCTAGTCAGATTCGTCCGATAACACTAACTTTACAAATACTAGTATCCATAGACTTTGTCCCGCATCCCGCGTGAGAGTGCACACTCTGCACCCGATCTCCCTAGGCCTCCTGCTCCTAACCTGAAGGTTCAGTAGTGTAGTCCTAGCGATCCTAAAGCCTCTGGATCTTGTTACTTACCTGCTAGTATTTCGCATTCCACTTTTGTAGTATATGGTTTTTCGTGCCCCTTGGGCATTTGTGTAAATTGTGCAACTTAAAGTATTTTCTTAAGAGTTTTGTTGTGTGCTTAGCTCCCTGACTCATAAAGAGATCAGGGTAGACTTGTTTTAAATAAATATCCTTTTATTTTCATAACTTGTGTGGTGTCCTTTCACTTGGTGTTCAAGGGGTATATGTGATGGTATAACAGCTGGCTTAACACACCCTCTAGAGTTTAGCCTAAAGACTGCTCTTGTCCATGCTACTAGGATAGCTGGTCTATAAGGTTGACTTACAACCAATCATCAATAAGGGTTGTTTGGAATGATACACAGTGATCACTAGAATAGTGAGCACTACATATCAGGCCAACTTCTCACACTAAGGTGATGCAGAATCCAGCTACAGTCATTCCTGTTCTTCCCCGGCTGGAGAAAAAATATAAAGCTCCTTAAAATAGCCCCACTTGCCTGACTGGTCAACCAAAGCCGGACTCAGTTATTTCCCAGGCAGCGCAAAGAAAGTCCAAAAATCCATCAGCGCCCCTTACGACACCGCCAGACAAAGAGGGGAGACGCCTGGACAATGTGGGAAAAAGGTTCTCCTCAATGTCTAGTCTTCTAGTTTGAGCTGCTAATGCTCTTGCAATCCTGGGTAGATATGATCGCCAAATGTGGTGCGATTTATCCCCGTTTGTTGACCAACTTCCGGATGGTGCAAAGGAAGAGGCCAGGAAGATACTGGCGGAGAGAGAACGTTCATCTACAGAAGTGATAGATTGTGCTATGGACATAGCAACCACCGCTTTTCGAGCTCTAGCGGGATCAGCAGTTTGTATGTATGTATTTTGATGTTTGTTAGGTGCCTGTATCCACCCGTAGGTCTCACAGCGCCAGCCGGGTGTGAAGGGGTTGAATCATTGACTCACTCCTGCCGGAAGAGCCAAGTTTTCAAGAGTTTACGTAAGCTTCTGTGGTTGTGTTCATCGCGTAGCTGGATGGGAACTGAGTTTCATGTTTAAGGCCCAAGTTTGGAGAATGCTCTGTTTCCTGTTCTGATAGTTCGAACTTTAGGTACTGCTAAAAGTCGTTTGTTGGAAGAGCTGAGGGCTCGGACAGGTGTGTATCTTCTTAGTTTATTTGCGAGGTACACAGGTCCATTCCCGTTGAGAGTTTTATGAATTGTACAACAGGTTTTAAAGATGATCTTTTTTTTCACTGGCAACCAGTGAAGGGCCTTTAGAGAGGGAGCTGAATGAGAGCGAGAAGGAAGATTGACGACCAGTCTGGCCTCCGTGTTCTGCAGTACCTGGAGTTTAGACAGGTGTTCATCGTTGCTGCCTGCGAGTAATGCATTGCCGTAATCTAGGCGGCTAATGATGAGGCCCTGTACAAGGGGCATCCGAGAAGAGAGCGGAATCGACTTAAAGATTTTTTTTTTAGGGTTTTCAGGATGCCAAAGCTGGTGCGCACAGTGGTGTTAATGTGCTCTGCCATGGACAGCTTATCGTCGATGATAAAGCCTAGATTACGTGCTGATTTTTTGGGAGGTGGACATGGGCCTAGGACCGGAGGCCACCATTCATTGGTCCACACTATGTGCGCATTGCCGAAGAGTATGATCTCCGTTTTACTGGCATTCAGTAACAGGTGGTTGTTAGCCATCTAATTACTGACTGAGGCCATGCAGTTGGAAAAAAGTTTTAAGGCGTCAGGGCTGGCTTCGGGCAACCTGGTTTCGCCAGGAAGTTCAAAATAAGATCTTGGACTTACCTTATGTCGGAGAAATGCTTTTTGGAAAGCATATAGATGATGCCCTTCAAGACATCAAGAAGGACACGGCAAGGTCCTTGAGGACATTGCATTACCGCAAGGTTCCTTTCAGGGGTGCGAAAGGGAGAGCTTTTTCGTCTTACAGAGGTGGCAACAAACAACGCTACTCTTCTTACTCACAGTCCTCTCAGTCATACAAGCCCCAATACTCGCAGCGCCAAGGCCAATCGGCGTCTTTCTTTCGCCAACCATCAAGAGGACAACAGGGACGTCAGGGGAGGGATAATTCTAAACGACAATAGCGGCTTCATAGCTCTGTCTACTGTTCCTCCCCCTCTAGTAACATCAGTGGGGGCAAGATATCAGAATACCTCCACAACTGGAATATTATTACATCGGATCGGTGGGTCCTCAACATCATACAATTCGGCCACACACTGGAGTTTCCAAAATTTCCACCATCCAGATCTCCTCGTGCCACAGAATCAAAACATCTGAATCTTCTGCGTCTCGAAGTTCAACAGCTCAAAGGAGCAATAGAATCAGTTCCTAAGACCCAACGAGGAAATGGATTCTATTCCAGGTTTTTCCTGGTTCGCAAGACAGAAGAAAAGTGGCGCCCAATTCTAGACCTGAGGGAGCTCAACGTCTATCTCATAAAACTCTTTTCGGATGGTTTCTCTCCAGGATATATTGTGTCTCCTAAATCCTGGCGATTATATGGCAACTCTGGATCTAGAGGACGCATATTTTCATGTTCCCATTCATCCGGCCCACAGGAGGTATATTCGCTTCACAGTAGCCGAGAGCCACTTTCAGTTCAGAATCCTACCTTTCGGACTAAGATCTGCACCGCGGATATTTACAAAGGTATTGGCACCAGTGGCAGCTTTTCTCAGAAGACAGTCTCTGCAGGTGTTTCCCTACCTGGACGACTGGCTGATAAAAGCTCCATCCTCTCAAGCAGCCTCAAAAGCAGTCGAGGATTGTATTCAACTCTTCAGTCATCTGGGTCTAGGTCTAAACAGAAGTTGTCTGTCCTTCTTCCTTCCAGGTCGGCAAGATTTCTGGGTGCCATTCTGGATACAACTCATTGTAAAGCTTTCCCTTCAGAGGAAAGACAGAACAGACTGATTCTTTCTGCCAACCGATTTCAAAGGAAACAAACTCTTTCAGTCCGTCAGTACAAATCCCTTCTAGGATTGATGTCATCTTGCATTGTATTGATTCCACACTGCAGGCTTCACGTGTGTCCCCTGCCGGAACAGATAGACTTGCAATGGCGTCAAGCAGAGGGTTCTTTCGAGGACAGGATAAAGATTACTCCTGTCATGAAGAAAGCAATCAGGTGGTGGACTATAACAAGCAATATCGAGGAAGGTCTCTCCTTCACGATTCCTCCCTCTCCGTTAGTTCTGACCACAGACGCTTCTCTAGAAGGCTGGGGGGCGGTATTACAGGATCTTCAAGTGAGCGATCACTGGTCTCCAGAGCTTCACACCTCTCATATAAACCTACTGGAACTGCGAGCAGTTAGTTTAGCTCTACAAGCTTTCCTCCCAAAAATTCGGAATTCTACAGTCCTGATGCGTACAAACAACACAACGGCCATGCATTATGTGAACAAGCAGGGCGGAACAAAATCCAAATTTCTTTCAAGGGAAGCACAGGAGATCTGGGAATGGGTTATTCATCAGCAGAACATCTTCCAGGTTCCCTCAATGCGGAGGCGGATTCATTGAGCCGCCTAAGGTTGGTCTCCCACGAATGGGAATTGGATCAGAGAACTCTCGAAAGAATATTCTCTCGTTGGGGCACTCCTCTTATAGACCTGTTCGCGACTCCAGAGAACAAGAAATGCCATTTCTACACAAGCAGGTATCACCATCGAGGGTTGTTGGGGAATGCCCCTTCGATAGCCTGGTCAGGCGCATTTCTTTACGCCTTTCCACCGATTCCTTTGATACCAAGGATGCTGAGGAAACTCAAGACGGAACCCTGCACCATGATTTTAATAGCCCCAGTTTGGCCCCGCCAATTTTGGTTCACGGAGCTCATCCTTCTGTCTCAGGACCAACAAATTCTCCTACGCCCCATTCCTACCCTGCTGACGATGTCCCAGGGCCAAGTAATGCATCCGGACCCGAGCACTCCGCAATTGACAGCTTGGCTCCTGAGCACCGGGAGTTCAGTACTTTAGATATCCCTCAAGATTGCAAGGACATTTTAGCTCAAGCTCGAACTCCTAGTACAAACAGAACCAATCGTACAAAATGGAAGCGTTTTTGTGCATGGTGCCAAAAGGAAAATCTTCATCCTTTTACTTCGCCTCCCCCCTAAGATCTTACCGTACATATTTTCTTTGGCCAAATCAGGTCTTCAACACTCTTCCATTAAGGTGCATCTGGCAGCCATCTCTAGGTTCAGACGAACAACCTCTGGCCCTTCTCTTTGGTCCGCGAGAGGGATCGAGCAATTCCTGAAGGGTCTATTCAGGGCTTTCCCTCCGGTGAGAACTCCTCCTCCAATATGGCAACTCAACCTGGTCCTTGCCCATCTCATGAGGGCTCCTTTTGAACGAATACATAAAGCTGACATGAAGTTTATGTCATGGAAAATTGCTTTTCCTCTGGCGATAACGTCAGCCAGGAGGGTTGGAGAACTTCAAGCTCTCTCATATTGTTGAACCTTTCTTACAGTTCAAAAAGGAATCTTTGATCTTACGGACAAATCCGAAATTTATCCCAAAAGTCCCTTCGGATTTTCACCTAAGTGAGCCTATAGTGCTAAAGTCTTTCTTTCCTCGACCCTCATCTCTGGCGGAGAGATCTCTCCACACTTTGGATGTCCAAAGATGCCTGAAGTTCTATCTTCTACGTACAAAAGAATTCAGGAAGGGTTCGCAACTTTTTGTCGCTTTTAGCGCTCCAAGAAAAGGTTTGCCCCTGTCAAAGCAGGGGATATCACGTTGGATTGCCAGCACAATTCATTTCTGTCATCGAGCAGCAGGGAAGCCGCTGAAGGTACGGATCAAAGCTCATTCTACAAGATCAGTGTCATCATCTACGGCTCTGTTCTCCGGTGTCCCTATCAAGGACATTTGTAGGGCAGCTACATGGAGCAGTGCCCATTCATTCACAAAACACTACTGTTTGGATTCTTCCACAAGGAGTGACACAGCAGTCGGACAAGCAGTCCTGAGGAATCTATTCCAGTGAGCGGTGAGCTTTCCCTTCTATCCCTCCTTCCTTTATTGCACATTTTGTATTTGATAATATTGCCTATCTATGTTTACAAAGTGTTTAGACTATCTATGATAATAATTATACTGTGATATGCGGATATGCATGTAACAAAATGTGCATTTGTTGCTTACTGCTAGCTACTCTGATACAAAGCATGGGAATCTATGAAAGCCCACTACTGGGGCAAGAAAACAAGTTACTTACCTGTAAATTTGGTTTCCCAGTATTGGTACTTTCATAGATTCCTATGCGCCCACCCGCCTCCCCTGGGAAAGCTCAGCCTTCAGCAGATGTAATTACTTTTACACAGGCTACGAAAATCTGAGGCTCTCTCAGGAGAGTTCTAAGGGGTGAGGCTACTCTGATTGGTTGTTGCAATTTTGTTTGGTCTCTTTTTACAAAAAGATGCTGATACGCTACAAAATGAGATGAGGCCTAGGACTGTCTTTCACTTTTGTACTTACTGCTATGGTATTTTTCTATTACCGAGGCTCCCATTCCGACGAAGGGGAATGATACAAAACATGGGAATCTATGAAAGTACCAATACTGGGGAACCAGAGTTACAGGTAAGTAACTTGTTTTCTTGCATGTTGTTGTCGTCTTGGAAGAAGTCTTTGTAGTCACGAGATAGGTGACCCCTCCCTTGGATCATAGTGCGTATGGGCATTTCTCCATCCTTAGATAGTTTTTTTCCACCACTGGGTTCAGATGTAACTGTTACGCTCCTGTTCGAAAAACTACTTTCTAAGTAGTTTGACGCTTGAAAAACTTACTTCAACTATACCTAACAACTTTCGACATCAATAATCATCGACTCGACCTCGTTACCTCGACTCCAGTCGTCGACGCGGGCCTATCCATGCGGTGAGGCCTACAGCTCATGGAAAGGATGCCGTTCAAACAATGCCCCCAGTGTGGAGCAAAGTTCCCGCGCAGTGATCATCACAGGGTATGTAACCTATGCCTATTACCGGAACACGATGAGTCTAGCTGTACAGCCTGCGCATCTTTTTCGATCCAAGAAGACGATTAGAGATCAGAGGGCCCGTCCACACATCATGCAGAGATCAGCTCCGGAACCAGTAGACCTCTTCGACAAGGGTCCTGATGTCCCGGAGGAAGATTACGAATATCTCCAAACCGTGTCTGAGGCAGACGACTCCAATGACTCCATACCTTCGGGTCAGCGCGTGAGTACTACTGCCCCTGCTCCATTCCCAACACCCAAATCGAAGGCAAAGGTCAACACCCCGCCTCCGGGACCCAGTTGCGACCGAAAAACTACTTCAGAAGGCCCCGCTCGGCTTCGAAGTAAATTGTAAAGCCTTCTGGTAGCTCGGGACCGAGTAAACGGCTTGTACCGATACCACCAGCTCCCTCGGCACCGAAACCGAAAGAAGTCTCGGTTCCGAAATCCACTCTGAAACCGTCGACTCCGAAATAAAAAACGGCTCAGAAAATAATAAAGCCTGTTTCCGATGCTTCCAAGACGACAAAACCAGCTTCGGATCCAAAGCCAAAATCTTCTGAACCGAAACCTACGCCAAAGGACTTTAACTCAACTCCTAAAGCTAAGGACAAAGTGAAGCACCACCCACGATCGGAACCGAAATAATCGGCGCCAAAACCAGTTAATGATGAAGAACAGCTTTTTCAACCTGATCCTTCACAGACAAAAGATATATATTGACCCAGAAACTGGACATGTCTGCTTTGCCACACAGAAAAAGGAAGTTAGATACAGCACCTACACCTCAAGTGCCTGTAAAGAAGAAAGACTCCTCTACTTCAACTATACACCCTTCTTCTCCTATATCTCCACCCCCTAATTTTTCACCACAACATACACCTCCTCATAATGATGATAATGATCTTATAGGAGATGGGGACGACCCAAATGATAATTTTAACTACCCAGACCAACCAGACTGGGAGTACCCAATCCAACCAGATGAACCAGATATTCCTGATCCACATACATATCTATCAAAACCATCTCCACCAGAAGATAACATTGGATTTGGACACTTACAATAGAGCTGCCATCTATCATAAAGTCACAATGCATTCAAGCAGAAAAAGATTTTTTATTAGACACTTTTGAACAATCACAAAGGTCAGTTCAAATATTACCAATGATTAAAGGTGTCATTAAACACGCACCAGACATGTTTAAGGATCCTGTACGTGCTAGGATCATAAACCCCAGACTAGAAAATAAATGTAGACCTGCTCCTACTGACCCTGCATATATTAAGGGACAACTACCTTTCGATTCCCTAGTCGTTTCCAATGCTAGAAAACGAGCAAACTCCCAAACCTCAGGGGAAACAGCACCTCTGACAAAGAGTCAAAGATGATAGACGCTTCAGGCAAGGGAATAGCTGCTCAAGCCAGCAACACATGGCGCATAGCTAATACACAGGCCCTTTTTGCAAGATACGACAGGGCTCATTATGATCAGCTAGAAACATTACTATGGCATCTACCTTACCAATACAAAGCGCAAGCAAATGACCTTATACAAGAGGTTAAGCTAATTTCTAATGCTTCAATCAAGTGCGCGCTAGATGCAGCAGACACCGCATCTAGGCCAATGAACACTAGTGTCCTCCTTAGACGCACGCATGGCTACTCATCTCAGGATTTAAACAAGAGGTGCATACTACTATCTTGAATCTGCCATTTAACCAACAGCAGCTTTTTGGTACAGAGATAGACACAGCAATAGAGAAGATGAAAAAAGATACAGACAAATCTATGGGAGCCTTGCTGTCCCCACAAGCACAAGGTTCCTTTTGTCGCTCCTTTTATAGAGGAGGCTCCAAACAAGCTGGAGCAGACAATTCAGTTTCCTTTAAAAACAATACACAAACATCCTCCAATAAAGGATACTTTAGAGGAGGCTACAAAGGCAACAACAACAAGGGAAGAGGTCGAGATAATAACAACAATCTAACCTCCCCCAACACTAAACAGTGACTTCCTTCAGCTCCCCTAACAGCATTCCACTCCTGTAGGGGGGAGACAAACACAGTTCCTACCTGTCTGGAATTCCATCACAACAGACAAATGTGTAAGACAAATTATCCAGTATGGTTACTGCCTAGAGCTTACAGCTCCACATATACCACCCAGACAGCTTCCAATGTCCACATGACCTCTAACGCTGCTCCAACAAGAGGTTCTCTCATTGCTGCAAAAAGATGCAATAGAGTTAGTTCCGTGGCAACATCAAGGAACAGGGGTTTACTCACTCTATTTCCCGATACCCAAAAAGGACGGGACACTAAGACCAATTCTAGACCTAAGGCCTCCCAATCTGTATATACACTCAGATCATTTTCACATGATCACTTTACAACGATTGCTCCCATTGTTGCAACAAGGCGATTTCCTGACCACACTAGACCTCAAGGACGCCTACTTCCATATTCCCATACATCCTTCTCACAGAAAGTTTCTCAGATTTGTACTAGAAGCACAACACTATCAGTTCAAAGTCCTTCCATTCGGGGTCACAACTGCACCACAAGTGTTTACAAAGTGCCTAGCAGAAGTAGCAGCACATGTCAAAAGACAACATATCCACGTCTTCCCATACTTAGACGATTGGCTCATAAAAGCCAAGTCAATCAATCAGTGTGTCCAACACACATCTCAAACAATTCAAAAACTGCACGACTTGGGGTTTACAATCAACTACACCAAGTCACATCTCCAGCCTTCTCATGTACATCAATACTTAGGGGCTACGATAAACACTGATACAGCTCTAGCTTATCCCAGTCCAGCGAGGATATAGAGCATGCAAGACTCAGTCACTAAGTTTCAAAACCAACACTCTCTCCCAGCAAGAGTGTTCATGCAACTAATAGGCATGATGGCATCTTGCATTTTTATTGTACCATATGCAAGACTGCAAATGCGCCCATTGCAGGAATGTCTAGCACGTCAGTGGAATCAGGCTCAAGGACAACTTACAGACCTGATGTTGGTGGACAGCCGCACACATCGCTCTCTGCAGTGGTGGAACACCAAACACTTGTCCAGAGGGCGGCCGTTCCTCGAACCTGTTCCACAGATAGTACTGACAACAGACGCATCCCTCACAGGATCGGGAGCCCATCTGCTCAACCATACAACTCAGGGAAGATGGACCACTCAACAAAAGGTGCTTCACATCAATCGCCTAGAGCTGCAAGCAATATTCCTAACACTGAAATCCTTCCAAGTACATGTACAGAACAAAGCTGTCTTGATCCGGACGGACAGCATGACACATTCCCTGCAACTGTCCCAGCTCGCACAGAACATTTGAAGATGGGCCATTCCACAAAAGATATATCTGCTTGCAGAACACCTTCCAGGAGTTCACAATCAGATAGCAGATCTGTAAAGTCGACAGACACAGATTCACAAATGGGTACTACATTTGCAAGTTCTTCTACCATTATTTCACAAGTGGGGTCATCCAGACATAGATCTGTTTGCCACACACAAACGCAAAATGCCCAACATTCGCCGCCAGGTTTCCACACCTGCTGTCCAAGGGCAATGCAATATGGATGAACTGGTCAGGCAGATTTGTGTACGCTTTTCCGCCAATCCCACTAATACCACTAGTAGTACGCAAGGTGAGACAACAGTCTCTAAAAATGATCCTGGTAGCTCCCACATGGGCACACCAACCGTGGTTCACCGCACTGCTAGAACTCTCTCTAGTTCCACACCAAAGACTGTGTCTGACACCATCCATGCTAACGCAGAACTATGGAGACATCAGACATCCAGATCCAAGTCAACTGAATCTCACGATCTGGCTCCTGAAGTCTTATAGTTTGGTTACCTTAACCTGCCACCAGACTGTATGAATATCATTAAAGAAGCCAGAAGGCCTACTACTAGAGCTTGCTATGCTGTAAAATGGAAGAGATTTGCCATTTACTGCACTAATAATCAAATGTATCCTCTAGATGCTTCCATCCAAAATATCATCTGTTACCTTCCATCTACAAAAAAGTAATCTAGCATATTCAACTATACGTTTACATCTTGCAGCCATTGCAGCATATTTACAAAATAGACAACATATGTCGTTATTTAGAGTACTAGGTTGCCACTCTCTCTCGTGTGGAAACCTAAACATTGTTCTTACCAGGCTCATGGGGGCCCCCCTTTAAACCTTTACATAAGTGTGAACTGCAATTCCTTACATGGAAAACAGGGGAAGGGACTATTCTTCGAAAACTGATAAAAGTGGCACAGTCGGTCCCAGTTCAAGCCCTCCGTCTTGAGCTATCGGTTACGGGAACTTTTGCCATGTGTAATATTATTAGGTGGGCATACAATCTACTACATGCAGTCCCAGACACCTTAAGACATTTGTTAAAATTGGAGTTTCTTAGAGAGGAAGCGTCTGGGTACACCTTTAATAAGAATATGGTAAAAGCCTTGGAGGTCTCTCAATGCACGGTTGCACTTTTACAGGAGTGGACTCCTGTACATCTGAAACTGTTTTTAAAACATTTGGCCCCTAAAATCAGTTTTGAATCATCTGATAAAGATCACTGTTGTCAATTGAAGCACTATAAACGGTTCGCTGAACGAATGGAATTTAAAACTTCTGTCCCTTACTTGCTTTTTCAATTAGAGCATGGAGTAAGGCGGTGTATTTTACTTTTACGTTTGGGCATACTCCCTTTAGACACTTTCTCAGCTAGCTGGGATGGTAATAATAACTCTAAAGGTATATGTGAACTTTGTAAAGGTAGGTAACAAGATTTGCTCCATGTTCTATTAATCTGTCCTAATGAGAGCATAGTTAAGGCCCGCCGACGTTACATAATCCCAATTTAACTAAAGTATAACGCTTTCTCTGCTCAAAATTTAATTACATTGTGTAACTCTCCGGTTAATAAATATGTTTGTCATATCCTAAGTTTTTAAAAAGATTCTTGAAACTGTTTTAAACAAGAAGTATAATCCAAAGATTATCCAGTATTATGGGTGTCTTTCATAGATTCACATGCCTGAATCTTTCCCTGTCGTTGAGACGGGAGTCTCCGGTATATAGAAAAGTAATGACCTATGGACATAGAGAAAAGTAGGCCGAAGGGCCTCGCCTTAGTAGCCTATCTGTGTCCTTATGTAAAAAGGACCAAACTCCAGAAGAGAGCCAATCAGCTAAAACCTCCCTCTAGAACCTTCCTGTCAGGAGCCTCAGTCTCACAGATTTTCTACCGCACGTTGTGCTATGGAGTCTCCACCTGAGTTCTCCTCAGGTTTACTTATTTTAAGCTATTTTCTTCACAAATTTGGATATTTTCTTCAAAGTCTTGACTATGGCTGACCCTCAGAAGAGGGGTCTCTTCAGAGCTTGTGCTTCTTGTAATAAGAAGAGATTACATATTGAAGACCAGCACAAGACATGTCTATACTGTCTGTATCCGGACCATTCGCCAAAGGAATGCAAAATTTGTAGAACATTCTCTACAAAAACGCTTAAGGACAGAGAAGGACGACTTTTAATCTGGCTGAACAAACTTAAGGCCAGAGACAACTTGAAGTCCTCAGAGGACGGTGAGATTGCTTCTGTCTCCTCTAAATTATCCTTGAAGAGGCCAAGGGTTGCTTCCCCTAGCCCTACAGACGCTCCTCCTAAGAAGGCTGCTAATAAGTCTTCAGAGGCTAAATCTACAGTGTCTGACAAGGAGGTTCCTGCTTTCAGGAAGCTAGCGCCGTCGTCGACCACGACATCGCCAACGCAATCGTCAGCGCAAAAGAAGACTGTGTCTCCTGTCCATGTTTCCACTTCGACGACGACAGTGTCAACGGCGTGGTCGTCGTTTTTATCGTCGACGACGATTACTCCATCGTCGTTGGCGGGTAAGCCTGTGTCGTCGATTATTCTCATTAAAAACCAGTTGTCGACGCTTAAAATCTCGTCGACGACTAAGCCAAGGACGTCGACGCCTTTGCCGTGGACGAAGATTATCTCGTCGACGGGTGTGCCGTCGACAAAGACATTGACGATGAAGGTTGCATCGGTGACGTTATCGTCGACTAGAGGGCGCCGATGACGACATCGTCGACGATACTGTGGAAGCAGTCAAAGATAGTTCCACCGTCGACGGGAAGTGTGACTACTATGCCGTTGACGACCCTACCATCGTTGCCTCCGGCTTTGACAGATGAGGATGGTCTACAACAAACCTCTCAAAGGGTAAAGACCGTAAAAAATGTGCATACACCAGACTTAACATCTCCAAGTAGGGTACAAAAATTGCCACCATCTTGTCTTCTACAGGATGAAGACTCAGATGAGGATCAGTACATGCAGGCTAATAGTCCATCTCACCTGGTGGTGAAGTGCCAAAGCACTGATGATGAGGTTGATAATATGGAAATTACTCAGGAACATACTGTTCAATCACAGGTCCAGACACAAATCACACCGATGGTCTGTCTACCAGCGTCCATAGAATCAGACTTAAGGTATTTGATCCAGGACTACAAACAACGGTTTCCAGATTCTTCCACCCCACAGGCAGCGGGACCGGTTCCACCAACAACTAGATTGACTACGTCTCCACGTGCTAGACCACCGCCCTTAGTGTTCCGTAAGGAAAAGGAGCCAGTACAAGATCTTCCGTCATCTGACGATGAGGAGGTAGAACAAGAAGAGGGTGAGGTCCAATCCGATCACGGGGACTATGTGGACTATATAGCTTCTTCTCCAGCCTCGCCTGAACCCGCAATCTCAGATTCACCTCCTGCAGACATAGGAGGGTTCCACAATTTGGTAGAGAGAGCTGCCAAAAGGTTTCATATGACTATGGAATCTCAGGAAACGGACTGTTTTCTTTATAATTTTAAAGAGCCGATTAAGAAGACAACCAGATCCATTCCCATTATCGAGCACATATGGGAACAGGGTCTACAATTAATGCAGACACCAGCCTCAGTATCGGCTGTTATGCCAAGGCTGGACAAGAAGTATAAAGCCCCAACAACGGCGCCAGCTTGCCTTACAGGCCACCCCAAGCCGGATTCGGTGGTCACTCAAGCGGCGCAGAAAAATTCTAGAAACCCATCCTCGCAGGTGACAGCTCCACCAGACAAGGAGGGCAGGAAGCTGGACAACATTGGACAACGGTTCTCTACCACCTTATCCATGACAGTGAAAGTGGCAAACTCAATTGCACTGTTAGGAAGGTATAATAGGCAGTTGTGGGCTGACATTGCTCCGTATCTATCCAAACTACCAGACGACATGAAGGAGGAGGTTCAATCCCTTCTCAAGGAGGGTCAATCATCGATTTCCGAACCGATCGACTGTGCTATGGATATAGCAATGACTGCTTTTAGGCAGCTGGCAGGGGCAGCACTATTGCGAAGTGGTGGCTCAAAGCTACCTCATTTCGGCAGGAGGTACAATCGAAAGTCCTCGATATGCATTACGACGGCCAACACCTATTTGGCGAACAAATTGATGAGGCCCTGCAAGCAATAAAAAAAAATACGGACACAGCAAGAGCACTTGCACGCTTCAATTCAGGAATCAGTCCTTTCGAGGGAACAAGGGCAGAGGCCAATCCTCCTACAGAGGAAATTATCAAAACGGGTCCTCAGATTCCTATAATCAAGGCCGGTCGCAATTCCAGTCGCGACAGCAGCAACAAGGTCGGCAGACCTCTTATGGAAAATCCAACTACAGAGGGAAAAACCAAAAGAAAATCACTGGCGGGTGCCAATGACCTTTTCCAGCAGCCAGGCCCTCCACCATCTCATTCTTTTAAAATTGGAGGAAACCTGGCCCACTACCTACACAATTGGAAAACAATTACAACCAACCGATTGGTGCTGCAATTGATACAATTTTGACACTCCATAGAATTCAAAACAATTCCCCCGACAACCCCTCCTCGTTCAATGCAACACAAAAACATGCAATTGCTTCTTCAAGCAATCTCTATGTTAAAGAAAGGGGCAATAAATGTATGTAAATGTATAAATGTAAATGTATAGGCATTTATATAGCGCACTACTTACCCGGAGGGTCCCAAGGCGCTTCGACCGCTGCGAAACCCTTCCTGGCTTCCCTGAGAGATGGTCCCTTAATGGGTATCTCCAGGGTGAGACCAGGCATCCCCGGCGGTCTGGTGGGGCCGTTAGTGAAGATGAGGCAAGCTAATGCCCAGAGTTGCCGAGTGTGATCGCTGATCAGAGTGGGCACCGAGGCGAGAGAATTATTGAGTCCGCTGACCCTGGTCCAGAAACCTGCCGCGCCGGGAATCGAACCCTGGTCCCGGGCCGTCCTCTGCTCTCGGGTCTGCCGCCTCTAACCAGCTAGTTCCATCAGTTCACAAAGGGAAGGGATTTTACTCCCGCTTCTTCCTGATTCAAAAGAAGGATAAAAATGGAGGCCCATATTAGATCTCAGGGCACTCAGCGTATTCTTGAAGAGTCAATCGTTTCGCATGGTGACGATCCTGGAGATCTTGGGACTCTTGGAGGAGGGGGATTTCATGACGTCTTTAGATCTACAAGATGCATACTTTCACATCCCTATCCACAAACGGCACAGGAAATTCCTCAGATTTGCAGTGGCAGGTCAGCACTACCAATTCTGTGTCCTACCGTTTGGTCTAAAGTCTGTGCCCAGGATTTTCACCAAATGCCTCTCCCCGGTTGCAGCATTCCTCAGGCAGCAGGGTCGCCAAGTCTTCCCATATTTGGACGACTGGCTGGTAAATGCACCATCTCTGGCAGACGCAACCGCATCCTCCAACGCCTGTCTGAATCTCTTCAGGCATTTGGGTCTGACACTCAACCACGAGAAATCTACTTTGCAGCACACTCGAGTCATTACCTTTCTCGGGGCAACATTGGATACGGAAAATGCAAAGGCATTCCCATTTCAAGAGAGGAAACACAAGCTTGTTTCTCTGGCCACATCAGTGGCTTCAAAGACGACCTTACCAGTCCGTACCTTCATATCACTCTTAGGGATGATGTCCTCGTGCATCCTGCTTATCTGTCTCAGGATGCGTCCTCTACAATAAGCTCTGTCCAGTCAGTGGACTCAATGCTCGGGATCCTTTGAGGACCGCTTCGCGATAACTCAGCAAATGACCAAGGAATTGCAGTGGTGGAGGTCGTTCAAGAACCTCTCACAGGGGTTGCCGTTTCTGCTTCCTGCAGCTCCACACGTAATAACAAAGGATGCTTCTCTGGAGGGTTGGGGAGCAGTCCTTCAGGAGTTACAGATCAGTGGCAAGTGGACAAACCAGGAAAAGCAGCTTCATATCAACCTCCTGGAGCTGAGAGCGGTTTTCCTAGCCCTACAGGCTTTCCTACCACAGATCAAGTACTCCCCAGTGCTCGTCAGGACCAACAACACTACGACGATGCACTACTTGAACAAACAGGGAGGAACGCGTTCGCTCACACTATCTCGCAAATCGTAGGCTTGTTCTCCACAACATCTCGTTAAAAGCGGAGTACGTCACAGGCAAGGACAATGTCATAGCAGATGCACTGAGCAGGCAAAGGTCTCTGTCCCACGAATGGGAGCTCGACATGGAGATGGTAGCTCACATCTTTTCGGTGTGGGGAACACCGCAGATCGAACTGTTTGCGACCAGGGAGAACGCCAAATGCCAAAACTTCGCAAGTTGACATCCCCAGTCAAGGTCCCTCCGAAATGCATTTTCCATCGCATGGGGCAACGTATTTGCGTACGCATTTCCGCCATTCCCAATGATTCCGAGGGTCCTCAGGAAGATGAAGGCAGAGCCTTGCACTTTGATTCTGATTGCCCCATTCTGGCCGAGACAGCACTGGTTCACGGAGCTTGATCGCCTCTCACTACAGCCGCCAATCCGTCTACGTCAGCATCCATCTCTGCTCACGATGAGCAGCAAGCTGGTTCAACATCCGGATCTGAAATCTCTCAGGTTGTCGGCTTGGCTCCTGAGTACCGAGAGTTCAGTAAGCTAAGCATTCCGCAGGAGTGTAAAGACGTCCTAGCCAAGGCAAGAGCGAACAGCACTAACAAGACTTATTCCCTAAAGTGGAAACGCTTTTGTATATGGTGTGCGGACAACGGTCTACGTCCCTTCTGCGCCTCTCCGGAACAAATATTACCCTATCTGCTGCATCTGGCGCAGTCGGGCTTGGCCCATGCATCCATTAGAATTCATCTGGCTGCGATCTCAAGATTTAAAAGAACATTGAAAGGACCCTCCCTCTGGTCTAATAGATTAATAAAACAGTTCCTCACAGGACTTTACAGATCCTTTCCTCGACCACGAATAATTCCTCCAACATGGCATCTCAATGTGGTTCTTAACCAATTGATGAAACACCCTTTTGACCCCATCCATAGGGCGGACATCAAATATCTTTCGTGGAAGACAGCCCTTCTACTAGCGCTTACCTCGGCAAGGAGGGTCGGTGAATTACAGGCTCTTTCCATACAAGACCCCTTCATGCAGTTTAAGGGTGACAGAGTGATTCTCAGAACTAACCCTCGGTTTATTCCTAAAGTCCCGTCGGACTTCCACTTCAACGAGCTAGTGATCCTCAGGTCAATTTTCCCTAATCCCAGCACTGCAGCCGAAAGATCTCTGCACTCGTTGGACCTTAGGAGGTGTCTGAAGTTTTATATGTAGAAAACTAACAATTTCAGGAAATCGACTCAGCTATTCATAGCCTTCCGTAGACCACGGAAGGGTATGCCGCTTTCCAAACAAAGTATTTCAAGATGGATATCTTCGACAATTGCCTTTTGTCATGACAGAGCTGGACGGCCATTGCCAGCAAAAGTCAGGGCTCACTCTACGAGAGCCATGTCCACTTCCGTGGCACTATTTGCAGGGGTGCCAGTTCTTGATATCTGCAGAGCGGCAACATGGAAGTCGTCGCATACCTTCACCAGGCACTACTGCCTGGATACAGAGCTGATGAAGGATGCAGCCGTGGGGCAAGCTGTGTTACGCCATCTGTTTCAGTAAAGTGAGCCTTCCTCTATCCCTCCATCCTTTGCTGGTATGCACATTTTATTATAATGCTTCTAGTTTTGAGTATTGATGATTCATGGTCGCATGATATGTATTATCTAATCACTTGTATATGATATTCCACCAGAAATGTGCACAATGTATTGCTTGCTACTCTGATTCAGGCATGTGAATCTATGAAAGACACCCATAATACTGGATAAGGAATGCGTTATTTACCTGTAACTGCAGTTATCCAGTATTGGTGTCTTTCATAGATTCACATGCAACCCTCCCGCCTCCCCTGGAAGGACTCACCTATCTCTCTATCAGTATTACGCCTATCTAGCTTGGTGCGTACGAAAATCTGAGAGACTGAGGCTCCTGACAGGAAGGTTCTAGAGGGAGGTGTTAGCCGATTGGCTCTCTTCTGGAGTTTGGTCCTTTTTACATAAGGACACAGATAGGCTACTAAGGTGAGGCCCTTAGGCCTACTTTTCTCTATATATATATCCATAGGACATTACTTTTCTATATACCGGAGACTCCCGTCTCGACGACGGGGAAAGATTCAGGCATGTGAATCTATGAAAGTCACCAATACTGTATAACTGCAGTTACAGGTAAGTAACGCATTCCTTTTATTTTATCCTAACAAATTCACTCTAAGGTTGTCTGAGTTGGTGGCTGAACATTACCACTGTACCAACTTGTAGTGAAGCTAAGCATTTTTATGAGTATTTGGAATTATTTTAATTTTGTATTTGTTGACCTCAGTAGAGGTCTGGATCAAATCAAGTTTTACATACTTACATGGAAAACAGATTTCCTTATTGCTATTACCTCTCTTAGGAGAGTTGGTGAGATTCAAGCTTTCACTATACAAGAACCATTTTGACAATTACACCGTAACAAGGTGGTTCTACGGACTAATCCCAAATTCCTTCCTAAAGTAATTACTCCTTTTCATCTAAATCAATCAGTAGAGTTGCCAGTGTTTTTTCAAAACCCAGACTCTGTAGCAGAAAGAGCTCTACACACACTAGATGTAAAAAGAGCTCTTCTCTATTACATTGATAGGACCAAATCCTTTCGTGAAACAAAGCAACTGTTTGTAGCTTTCTCTCCACCACGTAAAGGTAACGCCATCTCTAAAGCTGGAATTGCACGGTGAATTGTAAAATGTATACAAATATGCTATCTCAAAGCAAAACGTACATTAACAGTTCCTCCTAGAGGGCACCTCAAACGCAAACAAGGAGCCTCCATGGCTTTCTTAGGGAACATTCCCCTAGAAGACATCTGTAAGGCAGCAACATGGTCTACAACACACACCTTCACTAAACACTATTGTGTTGATGTGCAAGCCAAGCAGCAAGCTGCGGTAGGCCAAGCTGTCCTCAAAACTCTTTCAATCTACTGCAACAGATACAGGTGACCACCGCTAGGGGACACACTGCTGTACAGTCGATGCACAGTGTGAGATCTGCAGCTCATATGCCTTGAACGGTAAATGCTACTTACCAGTATGCATCTGTTCTTGGCATGTGAAGCTGCAGAGTCTCACACGCCCACCTGCCAATGCGGGACCTGTATCTGTTCCAGTTCTATCTTAATTAGATATACACGCATGGACATCCCTTCTTTATTTCTACTAACTCTATCATTTCCCATCATGGCGAAAAACAGT
The DNA here is from genome assembly GCF_964263255.1 of Lissotriton vulgaris. NCBI lineage: Eukaryota > Metazoa > Chordata > Amphibia > Caudata > Salamandridae > Lissotriton > Lissotriton vulgaris. The sequence goes on along the minus strand of NC_141697.1, from coordinate 146,058,892 downwards.
CTAAGGATGGAGTCGATGCCCATGCGCCTTATAGTCCAAGGGAGATGCATACTGTTAAGTAGAATTTTCATTCTAGTGCAATATTAAACGCATCCAACATATTTGTTGCAAAAAGATATAAGAATCGGTTTAATACAAGTCTGTATTGGTTTATTTTGTTGAAAAATGAAATTGGAACATGCAGTAAGATTTTAATTTTTCTATAGTACCTAAAGAGTGCAGAAAATAAGCATATAACCATACATATCTCCTTTCTGCTTGTCACTTTACAGATTAAAAAGAAATCATAAGAAAGAAAAGCAACATTTGGTTTTGTTCCTTAAACAGCTGCTTTAATTATCCTCAGTGACCTGACTTATCTTTCCTCTCAGCTGTTGGCTCTGGCAGCAGGCATTGTGTCATCAGAACTCAACTGTAAAAGGTCCTTACAGTTTAGTTCTGACGTCATTTGTTTATAATAGGTGACTGAGTGCCTCACAAGTCTCCTATTGGAATAAAGTACACCCTGCTGTACATTATAAGGATATTGCAAGTCCGTTCTGGGCCAAATTCCTTTATAAGGGTACAGAACTCCACTGTGATTTTCAATATCCTTAACTACAGCAGTGGGTCCTTTAATCCGTATAATACTTGGTCACATCATCACCTTTCCCACTAACCACTTAAATACTTAGTGCATAGGTTTGCATATGAACGAGAAAGAGGGTATATTTGCAAATATGAAGAATAAAAAAAGAATTTCAAGTCCAACAGTAAACACATCAAAAACGTTGTTAGATATTTGTTGTAAAAAGATTAAAAGCAAATTTGTTTCATTTAAAAAAAATTTTTTTAAGGCATAGTAGAAACAGGCTGAAAGCTTTTAACTTTTCTAAAATTACATATGGTCACAAAAAATGAACACGTTGCCATGAATATCTCCTGTCAATGTACAGCTCAGAAAACAGTAGAAGAAACCTGCCTGTTCAAGGCATGTGAGCTGTAGATCACATGCTTTGCATACTCCTGATATCTAGTGTTGGGTCTGGATGTTAGCAAGTTGTTTTTCTTCGAAGAAGTCTTTCCATTCACAAGGTAGGTGAGTCCTGCTTTCGGTGATAGTGCGCACGAGCATCAACTCCAGTGTTACATTGTTTTGTTTGGACGTGTAATGCTGCGCTCCAGTTCAAAGCCGTTCTTCGGGTTCCCCTCTGTGCGCAATCCACTCTACCTGTGTCAGTATTGTTTAGAACGCTTATCCAATTTCTCTGCATAGCGCATCCATCGAGGAATGTCTCTACTTCGGTCGAAGATCTTGGAAAGACCGTCCGACATAACCGCGTCGGTCCACTTCGCAGTCGATGGAATGGTCTTCATTCAAATACTGCCCTCGGTGCCGCACCAAGTATATGCTCACCAACTTGCACAAAGTGTGCAACTTGTGTTGTCTCCGAAACACAACGAACAGGACTGCGACGTGTGCAAATCGTTCCGAGCGAAGAAAACGTTTTGTGACCATCTGGCGCGACGTCGCAAGATGCAGTCAAAACGTTGAATACACGCTGGCCAGCTTCGGCGAAGGATCCGAGCAGGAATTTGACGCACAAGGGGCTGAGGAAGAACAAGTGTAACTTGTCTCCATTCCAGAATCAGATTCCAAGTTGGATGAAATCTTGCCACAAGTTCAACGGACCTTGAGTACCGAAAGCCCCTTAACCGAAACTCAAACTCAGCCGACATAAAAGGCTTCGGTCCCACCCCCGCCTTTGGGCCACCGTCAGCACCAACAAGATGTTTCCGATGGCCTGTCCTCTGGCTTAGCACCGAAACAACTCTCTTAGCCTTCCTGCTCGAGATCAAGTCGGCCGAAATCTGGCTCCGAGCTGAAACCTCCCGACTCTAAGCCGGAAACCGTTTCGGAGCCGAAATCATTGACACTAAAAACAAAGCCTTCTTCGGGACCGAAACCTTCTGCTCCGAAAAGTGATTATACCCTGGCACAGAAATCCACAGCGCCAACATCTAAAACTGTTCCTCCAAAGCTGCAGGATACAATTTTTGACGCCCCAAAACCCAAATCTGACCCAAAACAAAAGGAACTTTATATAAATCCAGATCCAGGACGTGTTCTTACTAAGTCACCTCTGTAACGCAAACTTAAGTCAGAGGACACACTTTTCTTTATTCCTTTCAAGAGGAAGAATGTGGGTACTAACCCTTTCCCTCCTCCTCTTTACCACGTTCCCCTACAACAACCTCTCCACCATTGCGACGTTTACTGATTACACCAACTACCTCTGGTGTGGTGGGGAGGGGACTATATTTTACCAATAGACCCCTGGAAGGATTAACACACAAATTCACCTACGAATACCGACCCAGATCTTTACCCTGCAAAGCCTTTCCCTATTGATGAGAATGTAGGATATCTAGAATTATTCGCTAGAGCTGCAGAATATCATGGGGTACAGTTGCACAAGGAATCTCTAGAGGAAGATTTCTTATTTGAAACACTCAGTAACACACAAAGGGCTAGCCAGACTCTACCTGTGCTCAAAGGCATGATGAGACATGCCAACAACACCTTAAAAGATTGAGTGCGGGTTTGCATTCTCACCCCCAGGATTAATAAAAAAATACAAAGCTGCTCCCTCAGATCTAGTCTTCATTAAAGGACAGTTACCTCTAGACTCTTTGGTGATCTCTAATTCCCGTAAACGGGCCATTTCACAGACTACAGGTGCTGCTCCTCCTCCAGTCAAGGTGTCAAAACTATTAGATGCCGCTGGTAAACGAGTAGCCCCCCCAAGCAGCAAATCATTGGTGCATTGCCAACACACAGGCCCTGCTAGCCAGATCTGATAGGGCACAGTGGAACGAAATGGAGCAGTTGCTACAACACCTCCCAGATGAGCACAAAGCAAAAGCCCAGGATTTAGTCCAGGAAGGGAAGCTCATGTCCAATTCCTCAATAAGATGAGCTTTAAATGCCGCAGAGACCGCAGCTAGAGAGATCAACACTAGTGTGTTACTAAGAAGACGTGCCTGGTTGAGGATTTCTGGTTTCAAACCAGAAGTACAACAGTCTATTTTAAATACTCGTTTTGCAAAGAAACATCTCTCCGGCCCGAAGAAGATGGGTCTTTGGAAAAAATGAAAAAAGACACAAAGGTAGCCAAGTCCATGGGAGCTCTGCAGTCTCCCTTTAATAGGGGCTACTTTCGGCAATCCTTCTACCGTGGAGAGTCGAAAACCATGTCCTCAGACAATACTGCCACCTCTTACAAAGGCAACAGTCAATCTTCCTCTACAAAGGGTCTCTTTAGAGGAGGATATAGAGGTAACAACAACAAAGGTCGAGGCAAGGCACCGCATAATTCCCCCTCCCCAACAAGAAGTGACTTGCCTACACTTGCCCCCTATCATTTAACAGCTGTCTGGGGATGTCTTTTACAGTTCCTCCCCATTTTGCAAACTATCATCACAGACAAATGGGTGTTCGGAATTATCTAACATTGGTATTGCATGGAGCTTACCAGCAATCCTCCAAACAAACCACCACGTTCTCACAAAATGTCACCAGAACATTTACATCTGCTTCAGCAAGAAGTCCAATCCTTCCTCTCCAAAGGAGCAATAGAACCTGTGCTGTTACAACAAGAGACAGACGTGTACTACCTGTAATTTCTCATCCTCAAAAAGGGTGGCTCCTTGAGACCAATTCTAGATCTCAGATAACTAAACCTCTAAATTCTGTCAGAGCATTTCCACATGGTAACACTTCAACAAGTGCTCCTGCTTCGATAGCAAGGCGATTTTGTGTCTACTCTAGACTTAAAAGACGCATATTTCCACATTCCAATTCATTCTGCTCATCGCAAATACCTCCTTCATCATAGCTGGTCATCATTACTAATTCAAAGTACTACCGTTTGGAGTTACTACTGCTCTCAGGGCATTTAGCAAATGTCTGGCAGTAGTCGCAGCACATCTACGGAGACAACAAATCCATGTCTTCCCATACCTGGACGAATGGCTCACTAAAGCCAGTACTTCCAAATGTGTCTCCAACACACTCAAACTACTATTCACTTACTTCACCAACTAGAGTTTACAGTGAATTTGTTGAAATCTTATCTACAGCCTTCTAACACACAAACTTATCTGGGAGCCATGGTAGACAATCACAAAGCTCTAGCCTCTACCAATACAGCCATACATCACAGTATTCAGTCCCTTCTCATGCAATTTCAGCACAACCAATCACTCCCAGCAAGAATCTTAAGGAAACTGCTAGGCATGAGGGCGTCTTGCAGTATAATTGTTCCCCAGGCAAGACTTCCCATGCGTCCCCTACAAGACTTCTTAGCAAGTCAGTGGAACCAGTCGCAGGGTCAGTTGACCGATCTAGTGTTGGTGGATGGCCGCACTCATTGCTCTCTGCAGTGGTGGAACCCAAAAAATATATCCAAAGGGTGGCCCTTTCTCGACCCTGCTCCACAGACAGTGCTAACAGCAGACGCATCGCTCACTGGTTGGAGCGCTCACCTTTTAGACTCATACAATCCACGGATTATGGACTCTTAAAGTACAGGAGCCTACATATCAATCACCTAGAGCTACTAGCAGTGTTTCCAGTGCTGAGAGCCTTTCAAACTCACCTTGTAGGCAAAACTGTCTTAGTCTGCACAGACAACATGACAGCTATGTACTACATACAAAAACGGGGGGGGGGGCACTCTTTGCAACTGCCAAGCCTAGCACAAGATATTTGGAAATGGGCCAGACATCACAAAATGTATCTCCTAGCAGAACACCTCCCACTAGAAACAATCAATTTGCAGACCTTCTCAGCAGACAGAGACAGCAAAATCCACGAGTGGGAACTTCATACCTAAATTCTTCATCCCTACTTTCAGGAATGAGGTTTTCCTCACATAGACCTGTTCGCCACAGCTCAAAACGCAAAATGCCCAAGCTTCACTTCTAGGTTACCATACGCGTTCTGTAAAGGCAATGCCCTTTGGATGAACTGGACAGGGATATTTGCCTTGGCTTTTCCGCCTCTCCCACTCATTCCGCTGCTAGTTCAGAAGCTCAGGCAAACATCCCTCACACTGATTCTCATAGCTTCTACATGGGAAGGTAAACCCTGTTTCACCTGGAGCTGTCTGTAGTTCCACAGCAAAAGCTGCATCTCAACTCGTGTCTCCTCACTCAGAGCCATGGAGAAATCATCAGGCATCCAAGTCCCAAGAAACTCAACCTGGTGATATGGATCCTGAAGTCATAATTTGGTTATTTACAATTACCACCAGACCGTAGGAATATACTAAATAAGGCTAGACCTACTACTAGGGCATGTTATGCAGCAAAGTGGAAACGTTTTGTTATATATATATATTGTAACAATATCAATCTCCTTGATGCTTCAGTACAAAACATAAACTTTTCTCTATTACTCTTACAGCAATCTAGATTAGCTTCTACATCCATTTGTTTGCATTTATCAGTAGTAGCTGCATATTTACAAAACACACCACACTCCTCTCCATTCAGAGTATCAGTGATTAAAGCCTGTATGGAAAGGCTAAAAAGAGTAATACCACCAAGAGCTCCACCTGCACCAGTATGGAACTCGAACATAGTCTTTACAAGGCTAATGGGACCACCTTTTGAACCAATGCACAAGTGTCAATTTCAATTTCTCTCATGGAAGGTTGCTTTTCTTATTGCAATCATTTCCTTAAGGAGAGTTGATAAACTCCAGGCACTAACTATACAAGATCCTTTGTTTCAACTTCACAAAGACAAGGTGGTTCTTCGAACCAATCCCAAATTTCTTCCAAAAGGGGTGTCTACTTTTCACATCAATCAGTTGAGTTACCTGTGTTCCTTCCTCAACCTTGTTCTGTAGCAGAACAAGCTCTACACACACTTGATGTTAGAAGAGCTCTACTATATTATGTAAAAAAATAAATGATTCTCATAACACACAGCAGCTCTTTGTTGCTTTTTCTCCTCCACACAGGCAATCCCATTTCTAAATTAGGTATTGGAAGATGGATTGTTAAATGTATACAAACACGTTGTACAAAAGCAAAATGAACATTGCCAATACCCCCTACTATGGCCTTCTATGCGAATATTCCCTTAGCTGACTTCTGTAAGGCAGCAACATGGTCTACCCCGCACACATTCACCAAACACTATTGTGTAGATGTGTCAGCGAGGCAACAAGCTAATGTAGGCCAGGCAGTACTTAAAACACCTGCATCAGCTACAGGTTACCCACCGCTTTAGGAGAATACTGCTGTATAGTTTATTCAAAGCATGTGATCTACAGCTTACATGCATCAAACGGAAAATGTAAGTTACCCAGTAAGCATCTTTTCTTGGCATGTAGAGCTGTAGATTCACATGCGCCCACCTGCCTCCCGGGTACCTATACCTGTTGCCGTTCTTTCTTATCTTACATACATACACATGGACACCTCTATTCTACCTTTACTAACTCCATTCTTACCCCCTGCGAGAAAACGATCTGACCATAGAGCCGATGCCCATGCGCACTATCACCGAAAAGAGGAGTCTTCTACCTCGTGACTGGAAAGACTTCTTAAAAGAAAAACAACTTGCAAACATCCGGACCAAACACTAGATGGCAGGAGTATGCAAAGCTTGTGAACCTACAGCTCCACATGCCAAGAACAGATGCTTACTAGGTAAGTAACATTTTCCGTTCCCATCGACTGCTAGCTCTGGCAGCAGGTATTTAATTTATTGCTGTTGAGTTCTGATGTAATTTCTTTATAAAATATGACTGGGTGCGTCACAAATCACCAATTCTAATGAGATTAGAGACTGTTTATTATACTAGAATTGCAAAATTCCATGTATTATAAAGAAATTAGAGACAGGTTTTTATACAGGGATTGCACAATAGTGCTGATGTATAGGATGCATTTTGTGATATGTTGAGGAAACCCATTATTGTTAAGTATGCCATTCTGCCTACAGACCTACAAAATATTTGTGTACCCAAGGATTACTACATACAAAAAATCATGTTCAAATATAACATAGTTATCCATTGTCAGTTTCGAAAAGTATTAAATTATTAGAATTAATGTGTAATTTCTATCAAATGCTCTACAGTTTCTCTTTGGAACATGAAGGTGTGTAAGCTGCTAACAGGAAGGATGACAAGGATATCTCTTTCAAGGACCATGATATAATGCATTTTATGCCTAAATTAATATTTATTTGGAGCATTGTCATTAGCTTATTTTTCGCATCTCTTACATTATGTTGTTCACAGTGGAAGCACTAGACATGTCATTCCTACTAAACCACTCCCAGTTAGTTATTGATAGGCTGGCTGATATGCAAACTACATCTGAAGGTGATATTCTGTATGTACTTGGAAGTGATTAGTAACTGATGGCCTGTTTCTATTGTTACAGAAAGTGATGATGTGTTCATGATGCCGAAGATTGTGAATGTAACATCTCTAGCAAATGAACCAGCAGTAGGCTTAAAGGTAAAACTCGAGAAAACGCCTTCCTCTGCAAATCTTGAAAGTACAAATAAAGCTCCAGGAAATAGATTACCTGATGTAAAGAGTCTTGCAGTCTTACATGGAGAGAAGAAAGAAATGAAAGTGGAAAATGAGCAGTCATCAATGAAAGATTGCCAATTTCTCAAACTGCTTAGCAAAGATGTGAAAGACTTGATGGATGTTGAGCTAAAGCATGAGGACTTATCTGCTGAAGACGTTGCCCTACACACAACTGAGCTAATGAGTGGCATTGAGGAACACGATGATTCAGAAGAAACTCTTACTTCGCTCCTGAATGAAATTGCCTTTCTCAACCAACAATTGAATAATGATACTCCTAATTTATCATTTAGTCCAAAATTATCCTTGGTAGACTCTTTAACGGGAGAAAAAGAAGAAACTGTTGAAAATGCATCATCTGTTCAGTTTAGCAGCTTCCGAGAATTACTCGAACAAAGTGAATTTCAAGCTGGTGAAAAACAGCCAGGAGAGCTTTCATCAGGGGACACTTTAAATTTAGTTTGCATTCAAAAGAAGGAAACATCACAACTCAGTATCAAAGATCTTAGCGTCAGTCCACATTTCGTAGCAGATACTACAAGTGCATCTCCACCGCCAATCCTTCAAAAAAAGACTAAACAAGAATTGGGAAGTGCAGATACTGTGTGGCGGCCTATGCCAAAATTGGCACCTCTTGGACTAAAAGTATCTAATTTGCCAGCAGATCAAGACGGACAGGCCAACAAGGTAATGCCTCCTTTGGCTCCAGTAACTACTAAGTTAGGGCCACTTTGGACAAAAGCTGCAGTTCCCGCAGCCAAACAGGGGCAGATTAAAAAGATTATGCCTGTACTGTCGTCGGTGGTTGCAAAACCGAATGATAGTGCCTTGCCTTCAACTATTACGGACAAGTGAAAGCGATCATTTTCCTGTACTTGAAAAGTATATGCTGGGCATATGGATTGGTCACATATGTGCTCTGGGCTCTCACTTCTCTCTGGCTGCTTCCAACGACTGCAGTAGGAATGGAGTAAAACTAAGCTCAGTGCCATGCCGCATGAATGGCAGGTTTCTCTGGAGAAAATTAGTGGTAATAAAATCCAATCATGTTCCATTTTGTACATATTTAGGGCAGTTTGTTACCATGGAATTAGCTGCCAGAACATTCAGTATTCCGTGATATAGAAGGTTAAATAGTAATTGTCCCCAGACTGTTGAGCAGTTAATTTGCCGCTCTTGGCCCATTTTGCTGAGGCAGTGCAATCACACTAACTTAATTATCATAAGTCTAGGCAGAAACAGGAATATGTATTACCTGTAGTTGTGTAATGCCAGCTAAATGGGGTGCATTACTTTGCAAAAGCAACCAATTGTAATGAGTGCGGTATAATTTTAGGAGGGGGGCATTGACAGCCACTATGTAAAAATGATATTTGAAGCTTGCATGTTAATGAATGATTATTGCTCTGCAATCATTTTTTGTCCTTGAAACATGAAATCATAGTAATTAAATATATAACTGGAGTGTAAGGAACCAGTGAAAGCAAAAACACACTTGATTGCAGATTTTAAATGGGCTGTTTAACAAAAAAAATGGATTTTTTGTAGATGTAATGCTTCCACTGATTGTTTACATGTGTGTCTCTATGATAAGTGTTGTATAGGCAGATTGTATGAAGGACCGTTCTGGATCAGTGTACAGTCTGAAAACAATGTCTGGTTTTTTTTTTACATAAACGTAGGGCTACATAGAACTACACAAGTTCATCGTAAAGTATGCATTGGGCCCATCTGGGAAAGCACAGTGGCTTTTTCTAGGAATGTCTCTAACAGACATGCAGCAAAACAGTGTAAACCTCAATATCTGGTAATCCTAAAATGTCTTTTTTAGAACACCCCCACCATGCCTGAGGTAGTGGTTTGTACATATACTTCTCAAACTAACCATGTTTGTAGAAATTGCTCACAGATTGTAAAGATATATTTATATTTTTTGAATCCTTTTGTACACAGATTTTGTTTTGCTAATATCCTTTAGTGTTGGTATTCAACATCATTGGAAGAGTACTTAGTAGTGCTTATGTAAATTATAATTTTCTACCTTACTCTGATGTTTTGGAGTGACTTCTCAGATGCTCCTTACAGGTGTAAATTGCTGCTTTGAATATGGTACACTTGTAATAGAAAATGATCATTTGTGCGCTTGTTTAATTTTCCTTTTGAACTTGAGGAAACCTCCCTGTTCTAAAATAAAATCACAATTGTGAATCTGACAAACTTGAATAAAATTTATTTTACATATATATGTTTCTCCTAATTTACTAATCATTTAAAAATGCGAACGACTAGGTGAACAACTGGGTTGTGACACTTCTCCCTCACTCAAATTTTCAAAGACTTCTTACCGGAAGTCTGAATGCAGCAGTTATTCCTGTGAGGTGTGGCGCAGCGGCTAGGGTGACTGACTCCGGAACCCGGGGGCTCACGGTTCGATCTCAGGTGCCGGCGGCAGATCAGCCCAGCACCATGTGACTCTGGGCAATAGCTTGCTTAATCTTCGCGACGGCCCCCAGCGCCTTGACACCTTCGGGTAATTGTTTGCTCTTTACAAATACGGGACATTTACCGGCCATCTGCATGCAGCAGTTATTCCTGCAGATTGGAGATAGCTGGGACCTAACAATGCTAAATTTTAAACCAAGAATTCCATCACAATTGTTTTCATTCTAGAAATGTTATGCAAGCCACAGGTCATTACGTACAGAGCTTTATTTATTTATGCTATTTAACAAAGTACTGCAGAGTGATTCACAGAAAGCTTAAGGCTCTTGAACAAAAAGTGTTGTATGTAGAACACTGTTGTGTGTGCTGGCATACAAAAATAGAATATGTTGGGGTTAGAGTAAGGAAGATATGAAGGACTCACACTAAGGAAGTTGCAGTTTAAGTGTTTGCTTTGTCGAGGTCATATACTGTTAGTAATCCCTCCAACCTGTAGTTGGGCTCGCAAGTTCATATTAATTACCTTGATTAAAAAAAGATTAATTGTGATGTTTGATATTAAATTGAAACCTACAATGCCCTATGTAGGCACTATTTTTATGGGTACAATTTCTCATAAGCATGTGCGCAGCCAGGGAGAAAAATACAAGAGACCGAAGTAATCACTGCTGATGGAGTCAATTAGAACATTTGTCACTTAATCTGTTGCCCCAGAATTTTCAACACTATTGATCTTGAGTAATCTGCAGAATATCGAGGTCATATAGAATGTCTCAAGAATCTGTTTTCTATGACTTTTGTGTATTGTTTGGGCCGTCAGAGACCAAAAGCCTTAATTCAGACCACAGAAGCAACATTATCATAGACTAGACTGGGATCCCAAAGGCACTTGGTCTCAGGCATGCACTGTTTGGTTGTTAAACCCCCCGCCAAGACAGAGCTAGCTAGACCTTTTACGTAATGGTTTCCAGTCCTGATTCCAGCAGCATACAGAGGAAAGGCTAGTTTTGGGCTTCAACGCTGAGGCAGAACATTGGTTTGGAAGAGGCAGAGTCTGCAAAATTCAGACTAAGATGACAACCAGCAACGGTTTTGCAGCATGAATCCTTTTCTGGTTTCACATGCTGTGCATCTATTCCACCATCTAGTCGTTGGGTCTGTTAATCATGTCTTTCGAATTTGTTAGAGGGGGCGTTGTCAACCACCCTGGTAAGTCCACCCCTGTCCTATGTGCGCCTGGAAGTTCTGGTCCATGGTCGTTTTGTTCAGATTCTTTTTTCTGCCATTGGGTCTCGAAGCACGTAGAAGAGTGCTGAAGATTTTCTTAAATCATCACAAAACACAGGTTTATTTTATTTATTGTAAGAGTTTTCTATAGCGCGAACATGACCTATGGGTATCAGAGCGCTTCACAATACAAGAGGTAGTTATAGACCAGCATTGTTATATCACTTTTCACAGTATTATGAGGTAGGTAATATACAGCAATAACATGATAATCTCAGTTAAATTTATACCAAAAAATATATATGTAGTGTATAATATAGGTTTAGTATATAGCTAAATATATGTGTAAGCCGGATCGATCGATCATAAGTGTCTATTTCCTGTGCATATTTCAGTTCCAGTACTTGATTATGTATTCTATAGTCCCGAGCCTTGCCTTATGGAAGGAACCTAATCATTAGGAAGGCCTTAGTTTCTCTCTTAAAGGATGCTTTGTCTGGTATCTTTCTAATGGTTGGAGGAAGTGAGTTCCAGATTCTGGGGGCTGCTCCTGAGAAAGCTCTATTGTACGTTTTCTTCTTCCGGAAGATGGCTGGTCTCAACACCAGCTCCTTTGTACTCCTGGCCGGTCTGTTTCCTCCAGATAGTTTAATTTTCTGAGCAAGGTAATTAGGTGTATTGTAGTGGAGCGCTTTATGGGTTATGCATGCCATTTTTAGCTGGATTCTGGCTTCATAAGGTAGCCAGTTTAATGCTTTCAGGTGTGGGGATATGTGGTCAAATTTCCTTTACCCAGTGATCAATCTTGCAGCAGCATTGAGACATGCCTTCAGTGGTGCTGTTGAGATTTTTGGTAGACCTGCTAGCGTTGTACATCCATATTCACTCCTCGCGATAACTAGTGATTGAACTGCCAATTTGAGGTCCGCCTTAGATATGAATGGTTTCACTTTTCTAATGTAGTTCAGATGATAGCGGGCGCTTTTTGCCATTGAATTGATGTGGGCTTTCATGTCTAGGTTCTCATCTAGTGTGATTCCTAGTGATTTCGCTGAGCCAACTAGAGTAGGGGTGCAGTTTAATGCTTAGATCATATTGGACCATTCCTTCACTTCTGTGTTTTTCTTTGGTGGTGCGATTAGTAAGAATTCCGTTTTTTGTGCGTTTAGTTTCAGATGATTGTCAGTTAGCCATTGTAGTGGTATTTTTAAGGTCTCATTCATTCTCTTGATGTCTTCCATGGATGTGATCTTGATGTAAATCTGCGCGTCATCCGCGTACATGTGATAGGATATTTTAGATTTTTGAAGGATTTCTGTGAGGGGTTCGATGTAAAGGTTAAACAGTGATGGAGATAACGTAGAGCCTTGAGGGACTCCAATTGAGTTGGGACATGCTGGTGATAGTGATTGGTTGACCAGGAATCTTTGCGTTCTATTCTGAAGGAATGATTCAAACCATTTTAGCACATTTCCAGACAGTCCCATCCTGTCCTGAAGCCTGTTCAGTAATTTTTCATGGTTTACCGTGTCAAATGCTGATGATAGGTCAAGGAGGATAAGTAGACATGTTTGATTAAAGTCTAAAGCCTGTATTGCATCATCGACAATATGTAGGATCGCTGTTTCTGTGCTGTGTCCTGTTCTGAATCCTGACTGGCAGTCGTCTAGTAACGAGAAGTTAGCAATGTGTTGGCTTAGTTGGTTTTGTACACATTTCTCTATTAGTTTGGCAAGGATAGGGATGTTGGTCACTGGGCGAAAGTTATTTGGATCTGCTGGGTCCGCAGTAGGTTTTTTGATGATGGGGACGACTTGACCTGTTTTTAGGCAATCTGGAAGGATCCCTTAGGATAGCGAGGCGTTTATTATTTTCGTCCAGATGGGAATCGCCATGTGGTTTATTTCTTTGATGCATTTTGAGGGTAGTGGATCACTATAGTGGCTGTTAGGTTTGATGTTTGATAGTGTTTTGGCGATGGTATTTTGATCAAGTAGTTTGAAGTTAGCCCATTGTGCCTTGTTTTTTGTCCTAATGTGGGCGTTTTCCAAGGTGATGTTGGGTGTTCGGTTGTCCGTATCGCCAGCTTCTTTCCTGAGGTCTCTTTCTAGTGTATTGGCCTTGTCTGTGAAGAATGTTGAGAACTCTTCACAACTTATTTGAGTTTTTGTAGTTTCTTGGTTGGTTTTGGACAATTTATTGGATTGCTGTTTTAGAATCTCGAATAGTTTCCGAGGTCTGTTTTTGGCATTATCTAGTTCAGATCAAATAAATACTTTCTTGGAATTTAGGATCTTTTTGTTGTATTCGCTCCTGATTCTTCTGAGGGATTTCAGTTCGGGAGATGATGGGTGTTGTCTCCATTTTCTTTTAGCTAGTCTTAGTTTCCTCCTTTCTTCATTCAGTGTTTCACTGAACCATGGATTTTTAAACTTCTCTGTGACTCTTTTCAGTTTTAGTGGCATCGTGGCGTTGACTATATTTGTTACTGTTTTAGTGTAATGATCTGTAAGATCCTCTACATTCTGCAAGTTGTTTGGTGGATTCAGGTTCTTCTCACAGCTCTCTACTAGTAATTCCATATTCGGATCTTTAGTGTCTCGTATCCGTTTCTTGTGTCTGGTAGGTTGTATGGTCTTATTCTTTTTCATAGTGTTTATCTGGAAGGTTATGGCATGGTGATCTGACCAGTCGCACGGCTCAATTGATAGAATTGAGGTATTGTTGGTTTTTGAGATTATCCAGTCTAATGTGGCTCCTTTTACGTGTGTTGTTTCCTTTTTCCACAGAGAAACACAGAAGATTGCCTATAAGAACAACACCAAAGCTTTCTTGACCCTGACAGGCAACCCCACGGGTGAGCACCAAGAGAATGCAGAGACATGGACAACACACCATTTAAACTTTGTCTCAACTCCCATCACAAGTCTGCACAGAGGTACCCACATGGGGTGGGCAACTTGTCTCTCAAAAGACTGCAGCGGTGAGGACTGCGAGGCCTATGCAGAATTCGTCCTAAAAACTTTGAAGGCAAGGCTCAAACAATGACTGGCACACCATGTCATGGCCAATGCCCAAAGGATAAAGGAATCCCTGAAGGAACAGACCCTCCAGTAAAGATGAGTGGAATGCCAAGAAAGCCAAACCAGCAGAAAGCAGAGACTCGATCATCGAACGCGGTTTCCTCAACGTCAAAAGGATCGTGGCTGGGAGGAGAGTGGCAAGAGATACCAAGAAGACCATGTGGCAGAAGGTATCAAAAGAAAGCTGAAAGCAGTCTCTAGATCCTCGAAAGCCACTCCTGTTTCCGCATTGAAACACTTGATGACCGAAGGTCAGCACAAAGAGCCACACGGGTCTCGACCGAAGGACACCAATTGGGGCAGACCTTAGAGTCATCCTTCAATGCCAGCAGGTGCAAAAGACGCGGCAATGGACGGGGAACCGAAAAGCACAAACCAGCGACGTCTTAGATGAAGACCACTTTGACTGCCAAAACTGAACGATTGTTCGATGGCAAACGGAAAAAACACCATCTCGAAGCAGAGATCGCCGCCCTCCTGCAATGATTGGAGTTTGACAACACCTTGAAAGGATTCTGCATCCCTCCAGTACCCTCAGAGTTGAGGGAGATGGGTAACAACTGACCGAGCATTGAGGCGCGCTCAACATCATAACCGCAGGACGACTTATCCGACTACTGAGAAGACAGATCCACCATGTTTCAAGGACAGTTTGCGTGGCAGGATCTCGACTACGATTCCCCGAAGGTGTCGACAACTATCCCTTGAGGCCCTCGCCTCCGAACAATATGTCCTCTCTATAATGGTCTCATCAAGAGGGCGGCAGACACACATGAAAGACAAGGAAGAGATGAAAGAATCATGCTTCCTCCTCAAAACACTGATGCCATCCCAGAAGGCCAACCTGTGTCTGCCTGTGCTTCCCGTCGTCCTGAGCCCAAGGGTAAGGAAACGCTGAGGTAACCAGCCACAACCAAGGCTGTTGCTCCTTGACTGGTGAAAAAAAAGTACTCCACACAAAACCTTCCAGTACATTAAGGGTAATGTATCAGCAGACTCCCTCGTAGTGGCGACATCCAGGAAGAGAAACAATGCACCCAAATTAACCGAACCACCACCAGAAAAAGAGAACTTTAGAAGGGGTCTGGAGGTGAAGGAAGATGGAAAGGGAAGTGGCAGCACAGTGGAGCATTGCAAATTTGAACGCAATCCATAACTGCTACTGCCACCAACAATAAGAACAGATTGGTGCAACTCCTTCCAGAGGAATTGAAAAAAAAGCCAAGGGACTGATCCATAAGGATCAAGTCAGTGTTAGATGCAGCAAACACCCAGCAGACAGATGTGCACAGGTACCACACTCAGGGGGGCACACATGGCGGAGAGTCTCTGGCTTCAAGGCAGAGGTGTAGGCATCAGTAATTAAGATGCCTTTCATAGGGGAAGCCCTCTTTGGAACTGTTATAGATAAGGAGCTATAGGATATAAAGTTGGACATTAAGACTGCCACGACGATGGGGGCTTTGCAGTTCAGGAGATCCTTCAGGAGGGAAGCATGCCTAGCAGGAGCCCATCAGACAATGGATGATTCTCACCAGCCCTGCAACAGCAGCAAAGCTTCAACTAACAAACCACACACCAGCCTGCCCAACATCAGTGGCAGCACCTAACAAGACAGTACTTTTGCTGGAAACCAAGAGGTAGAAGTTAGCCTGCAAGAAGGGGGCGGGGGCGGCAAACAAGTGACTGGCCATGCAAACAACCTCACCACACAACACCAGTGGGGAAGGGGGAGCGAATAGGAGGATGAATCTGGATAGGAGGATCAAAATGTTTGTTAAACATAAGACATGGTTTCTGCATAGAGCTCATTGAGACACTGCTGCACGTCCCTCCTCCGCCAAAGAAAAGACCATTAAGGGAACAAGAACGGTTACAATTGTGAAAGGAGATCAAAGATCTCATCAAAAAGTGAGCCATATAAAGAGCTACTAAATTCAAATTGCGGTGGGTGCACAGCCTGTGGTTATAACTGAAAACGTTTCCTTTTCCTGGGTTAACTAATGTTTATGTGGTTTGGTTTGGGTGCTCCTTTGAGTGACGCGTCCGTCCCTTCGCGTCCATGTGATATTTAAACATATAGCGTGCTGCCAACAATTTGGAAGCCTCCTCATGTATGGCACACCTTTGGTTCCAATGATAGGACTCCACTCACTTTTGTATCATTAATTCGTTTATTTCATCTTTAGAAAATGATCTTTGTATTTTAATGTCGTTATTTTCACTTCATAATAATACATTTGAATTCTCTCCTCTTTTTATACTTTGCTCCAATGCATTTCGGGTATAATTACCCTTCATCTGGGAGCTCTGTGAACACAAGGATATAGCGTAGGTATATGGCATCACAATATCATCTTATATACAATTCATCCCTCTGTCATATCGTGCACTCATATCTAGTAAACCGTGTATCTTGAATATATAAACAAACACTCGCGGTGTGAGAAAACCTTCACCCAGTGTGTCGAGAGTAAGTGAAAAAAGCTTGTGTAGATTGTCGTTTCGTACTTCTGATGCATAGTCTGTGAAAAATGTACAGCATGTAAGAGACTGCATACATGTGCGGTTTAGGCTAAAACGTAGCACGCACAAGCTGTAAGATATATGAAAAACGCTCTGCGGCGTCCTGCCGACTTACTTGAGAATTCTCTCCAAAGATCCTTAACAGTGGGTTCTGCGAGTCGCCATTATCGCGGCTGGTTCTAACAGTGTAACGGGAGGAGCCTTGGTAATTATCAATACAGAGATGTATGAAAAGAAGATGCAGGAACATATCAATGACACTCAAACATACATGAAACTTGAAGGTAACCCCACTACCACATTTAGACAAAGGCTGGTAGACACTGTAAACACAGCAGTGGATGAAGGAATCATTAATGACAGAACAAGAAGGTACTTACTTAAAGACAACCCAAAAAGCCCCACTATATATTTGGTACCTAAAATACATAAGAGCCTGGAAGACCCACCATTCAGACCGATTGTGTCCACTAGAGGATCCCTACATGAAACGGTAGGGACATTTTTGGATAAACACCTGCAGCCTATGGTCAAAACCATGACCAGCTACATAAAAGACACTACTGATTTTTTGTTAAAGCTATCATCCATGAAGTTGGATAACACCAAGGAGTTACTATTATGCATGGCGGATGTGCGAGCGTTATACACCTCTATCCCACATGCCGGAGGTATAGAAGCGATGGAAGCAGCGATACTGAACTCAAACATTGAACCAGCCATGCAGAAATTCCTGATGGAACTGGTCCTTTACACACTGTATCACAGTTATTTTGAACATGATCAGACATGGTACCTGCAACTATCAGGGACCTCGATGGGTAATTGTGCGGCACCCACATATGCCAATATCTATATGAAACAATATGAGGAAGCTAATATTTATGCAGACTCGGAATGGATGAACAATACTGTAATGATAGTACGTTACATAGACGATGTATTCATCGTATGGAATAACACCAGAGATAAGTTACAAACGGCTCTAGAAAGATTAAATGAGAAAAATGAACGCATCCAATTCACATGGGACATTCTAGACAAACAGATCACCTTTTTGGATGTGCAGATCACATTGACACCGACTGGCATTGAAACGGATTTATTCAGCAAACAAACCAACCGCAATAATACCCTTCATTATTCAAGTTTCCACCAACCATCATTGAAAAGGTTTCTACCATACTCACAAATGGTGCGAGCTGAACGAATAGTATCCAATGAAAACCAAGCAATTGTTCGAATTAAACAGATGGGTAATAGATTTGTCAAAAGAGGATACCCCCAAACTCTAATAGAACAAACTCAGGATCAATTGATGAAAGTCCCAAGGGAGAATTTACTAAAGAGAACAGAGAAACGGGAAGACACCAGGATGGTACTAGTATCAAAATATTCCACTTTGAGCTTCAACTTCAAAAGGATTATCCTTAGGCATTGGCCTATTCTCACTATGGAACCAAATTTTAACTCAATTTTCAAGGATCCATCCATCTTTGCCTACACGAGAACCAAAAACATGAGAGAAATATTAATGACGAAAACAGTAGAAACACTGGAATACAAATGCACTCGCCCACGTGCAAATTGCAGCAATTGCAACAATGTGATGAAGGGAATTTTAATAACCCATCCTATGAAAGGATTTGACATCAGGCTGAAAGTCAACGCCACGTGCAATACCATGAATGTTATATATATGATCAAATGCCCATGTGGCCAAGCATATGTTGGCAAAACCGAGAGGAAAATTAAGACTCATCAATGAACATAAGTCCAACATAAGAACAAAGAAGGAAAATCATCTATTGCAGTACATTTTAATGAACATCAACACCACATTTCTCAACTAAAGTTTGTGGTACTGGAGACTGACCAGAAAAGAAGGAAGGGACAATACTAAACACATGCTACAAAGGGAAAATACCTGGATTTACAGGCTTAACTCGATGAAGCCGTTTGGATTAAATGATAGGGTGGAATATGCCTGTTACCTGTAATCATAACCACAATGTTAGTAACCCATTAGGGGCATGATGCACCTGTTTATAAATGCGTGGAGGAATTTCACCTAGCTAGGTTTATTCACACTTTCAATATAGCAGCACATGAACGGCACTTTTTCGCACAATTTTTTTCGTTTTGTTTCATTTTTCTTGTTTCATATTGGTAAGTCTAACTTTATTGAAAACTTTGGTACAAGAAAGCGCTAGAAACCGCAGTCCTTCGTTTAGCTTTACTGATCAACACCGTTTTTGGGGCCCGATGTAGGTAATTCCTATTTACCTACTCATAAATACCGAATCATACCGATTCGGTATTTAAGAGTAGGTAAATAGGAAGGGGGCAGATGTAGGTAATTCTTATTTTAGAATTACCGAATCTGTAAGATTCGGTATTTACCGATTCGGTAAATACCGAATCGGTATTTCCGATTGATTCCTATGGGCCTTGAAGCCCATAGGAATCAATGGGAAATACCGATTCGGTATTTACTGAATACCGAATCAGTAAATACCGAATCCTGCAAGGGTGAATGGGGTGTCACTTTGACACCCTGTAGCACCCCAGTTCCAGGCTTGTGTGCCATGTGGCACACATACATGCCCTAAGGGCATGTCTGTGTGTCACATGGCACAGGTGTACATGCACAGATGTGCATGTACACCTGAATTCGGTATTTTACCACCCAATTGTATTGGGTGGTAAAATACCGAATTCTGAAGGCCTGTAGCACTGTAAACAGTGCTACCTACATCTGGGATTTACCGAATCGGTTATTTTACAGAATCAGTAAATTTACCCATTCGGTAAAATAATGGCCCCTACATCTCAATCACCAAATAACGGCCGAATTCGGCCGTTACCGACCGGCATTTGGTGGCCTACATCGGGCCCTATGTCCGGTATCTACGCTTATCAAGGGGCGTGTCCCGTTACACTGTTAGAACCAGCCGCGATAATGGCGACTCGCAGAACCCACGGTTAAGGATCTTTGGAGAGAATTCTCAAGTAAGTCGGCAGGACGCCGCAGAGGGTTTTTCTTATATCTTACAGCTTGCGTATGTTACGTTTTAGCCTAAACCGCACATGTATGCAGTCTCTTACATGCTGTACATTTTTCACAGATTATGCATCAAAAGTATGAAAGGACAATCTATACGTAAGCGTTTTTCACTTACTCTCAACACACTGGGTGAAGGTTTTCTCACACCGCGAGTGTTTGTTTATATATTCAAGATACACGGTTTACTAGAAATGAGTGCACGATATGACAGAGGGATGAATTGTATATATAAGATGATATTGTGATGCTGTATACCTATGCTATGTTATAGGAAACAAAAGGTGCTTAGCTTATTCAACATACATACAATACAGTATAGGAACACAATGGAATGCTATACGGTTAAGGTTTCCTGACCCAGCCGGGAAAGGAATTTATTTTCAAGACACATTGTCAAATATACAATACAATGAGGACTCGGCTGTGGGTAATCGGTCAATGCCAATTGCCAAGGGCATTGACCGATTACCCACAGCCGAGGCGAGTCACCATCCGGGACTGACGCCTGAGCACCGCGCTGAAGGTGCACTGCATGCATGGCTGATTTCGGCCTGCATTAAAGTCCTCATTCTCCGCCCGCATAAAGAGCGGTAAAGTTCGGAATTCCGGCAGAAACAAAATCGGGACACATTATTTCCCAATTAAAACCAAGATTGCTACTGGTTCCCGCTAAGGGCTTCTGCACCGTTTTAACCCCCTGCTTGGCGTTCAGATCGTGAACTCAGCCAAATAAACCAAGGAGTACATGAGACCTCCCACGTGAGGTTTCTCAACCTCGAACAATAGAGGCTTTGTTACATTCAGGCATGTTTTCTCTTTATCGTGAAAGTCCTGATGATGATCCCATGAATTAAATGAGCAATAGGGATCGAAACGTCGACACCCAAAAGTGGGGTTACGCTCACAATATTGTCAAATGAAAATGTGTATGCTCCGCTTCAGGAGACACTGTGATTGATCTCTAATCCATTTACAGTGCCCTGCTCTTGCTCTCTTCCTTTGCCTGAAAAACACCCCTTTCACTCTATTCCTATCCCTCCTCTTTCCTCTCGGTACGGCACAGGTTTTTGTCATGCTATTTCGATTTATATTGTATATTTGACAATGTGTCTTGAAAATAAATTCCTTTCCCGGCTGGGTCAGGAAACCTTAACCGTATAGCATTCCATTGTGTTCCTATACTGTATTGTATGTATGTTGAATAAGCTAAGCACCTTTTGTTTCCTATAACGTAGTTATACCCATGGTCCTTAGCTATCTATTGGGTTCCCCTTGTTTCTATAAAAAAAAAAAGTATACCTATGCTATATCCTTTTGTTCACAGAGCTCCTAGATGAAGGGTAATTATACCTGAAATGCATTGGAGCAAAGTATAAAAAGAGGAGAGAATTCAAATGTATTATTATGAAGTGAAAATAACGACATTAAAATACAAAGATCATTTTCTAATGATGAAATAAACGAATTAATGATACAAAACTGAGAGGAGTCCTACCCTATAAAGAGCTCCCACCCATTCTCGCCCCCCAATGAAGACAGGAAGAGGTATCTACTTGTCGTAACAAGATTTAGCCCTGTTACCAATACTAGACCTAAGATACCGAAATAGGTTGATATGAGCTCAACACTAGAAGAAGTGATCCCACTCCTAACGAAGGGAGATTACATGGCTACCATGGACCTAAAGACCCCTGCCTACTCATAATAATGAACCAAAGAGACAAATCCTACCTCAGCTTCATCTTAGACAAGGTAAACTACAGGTTCAAAGTGCTACTCTTTGGCATAAAATTTGCACTGAGGGTGTTCACAAAATGCCTAGCAGCAGCTACATGCCTAAGAAAACAGGGTAACCCCTTCTATCAATGCCTGGACGACTAGCTGATGAAGGCAAACTCAGGGCAAAAGTGCCACCCAGACACCGAAACTGTCATTACCACACTGCAACTGCTTGGCTTCACCATAAACCACTTTAAAGCGTCCCCGGAACATGTGAAAGTGTTTCTAGGGGCGGCACTGGACCCGAAGATACAACACGCATAACCAGGGCCTAAAAGGAAGAAAGTGAATACAGAGCAAGCTTTCCTCTACCAGAAGGTTCTGTCTAACAATGAGGACCATCATGAAATTAATGGGCATGATGCCCTCTTGCATCTCCCTAATACTTCAAGCAAGATTGCATATGCAATTCATATAGTAATGACTGCAACAAATGGTCACAAGCTGCTGGAAGGATCTAATGTTTGTCACTGCAAAGGTTCAGAATGAGAACAGTTGGAACCCAGTGAATGTGGGGTAGAGGGAGATGCTTCAGCTTACCAGCTCCCACGGTGCCTGTAACCACAGATCCATCCCACAAGGGCTGGGTAGCACACATGGACAACTTTACGGTCAGAAAATTGGAGTCCAGCTGATGCAGGGAAACAAAACTTTCTCAGAACTAACAAAAACCATCTTCCTACCACTGAAGGCCTTGTTCTTTCTACCTCAAGAAAGAGAGCAACAAAGTCATTCACACTGTCAAAATTAGCACCGAGATATGGAAGAGAGCACTTCAGTGGAACAGGAGTAACTTCGGTGTCCTGTTTTCAGTGCCTATTTTTATGGTGATTTCAGTGATGTTTTCTGTGTTTTCCAAACTTTTTAGGCGTCGTCTGCGGCTCCACGTCGTTGGCGCGGGGATGACGTTGTCGGAGCAGTTAGACACCGCCCTCGCGCGCTGACGTCAGTTCTTCTTTTTTCCGCGCCAGCAAGCGCAGGTCCGGAGAAAGTGGTAGCCTTTAGTCATTTTTTGACTAAGCTTTTTCGATCTTTTTGATCTGTTTTTCGAGTCGAACGACTCAGACGGTGCCGGTAAGGATACCCGGGTTCAAACCCTGCGCCGACTGAAGGCGGTTACTGACTCCCATCGCCGGTGTCTGCATTGCCTGGGCCCAACCACGATGACAAGTCGTGCCCTGACTGCCGGGCCTTGGCGTCGAAGTCTAGGCGGGGAGCGGTCCTGCAAGTGCCTCGAGCTCCGGCAGTTGGCCCGCGCCGTTCGAGGTTGAGGGACTGGTCACTGGGCCGGAGTGGTCATAGCTCCGGGAGTCTGCACCACTCCTCGGGCTCCAAGTCCTCCGGTAAGAGGCACAAGAAGTCGAAGAAGCGGCATCGCTCTTCTGACTCCCCCCAACGCTCGCGCGATGCGGCCGGGGTTCGGGCGACACAGCCCACGCGGCTACGCTGGACCCGCAGGCGTCGCGGCCTGCTCCATACCCGCTGGTCCCTGGGCAGAACGCGACGCCGGAGGAGATGCCTTCCTCGTGGCCATGAGGTCGCTCACTCCTCTGTCTGGTTCCGCAGCGCCTTCGGGCCAAGCGGTCCGACTGGGAGCCCAAGCGGGCTGGGTGCTTCGGCCCCGGCACTGTTGGGTGCTTCGGCCCCGGCACTGTTGGGTGCTTCGGCCCCGGCACCGCAGGGCCCGCTGGATCCGGATCCAGGTCGTCGCCGGTCGACCTTACAACCTCGCCGGCGCCGGCCCCCAGGGTGTCACCCCCGGCGCCGTCCCAGGACGACTTCTTCCCCGGTCCAACCCTCGATCCGGGTCTGTCGCCGGAGCGGTGCCACTCGACGCCGCATTCGACGCCGCTAGGGGATTTCTACTTCTTTGACCCGGCCCCATCCTTTGACCCTGAGTATCAGGAGATGGGTGGGGAGGAGGATTGGGAGGGGTCTGAGGACCCTCTGGCACGTGAGTGCCAGCCCTATCAGGACTGGGTAGGTGAGCTAGGGGATGCCAGTGGTCTGGGCACTTCGCCAGACACTGGCTTTGTCTCCCCTCCTACCGTGGCTACGGAGGAAGGGGCTGCCTATAGTGTGGTGTTGACGCGGGCCGCCAAGACCTTGGCACTTGAGCTCCCCGTCCCAGCCTTGAGGACTAACCTCCTCACTGAGGTCCTTAAACCGCAGGCAAGCTCTTCGGAGCCTCTGTTGCTGTTTAATGAGGCCTTGTCTGACATTCTGCTGGGCACCTGGTCCAGGCCCGCTACAGGTCCCCCTGTAGATAGGAATGTGGCCAGACGGCACCAGGCGACCCTTGCTTCCTTGCTTCCTGTCCACCCACCCCACCCCTGAGAGCCTGGTCATTCAGGCCTCCAACTCCCAGACCGCATTTCCGACCGCTCCCCCTGATCGGGAATCCAAAAGGTACAAACAGTATGTCAAGAAGATGTTCTCCTCACTGAGTTTGGGGTTGCGGTCAGTTAACACCGCGTGCCTTTTGGGCTGTTATACCCACTCTCTGTGGGACACGGTCGCGGACGTGCTGCCGCAATGTCCGGAGGAGGCCCGGACTAAACTCGCTCGAGCCCTTGCGGAGGGTCGAGATGCGGCACGGTATTCCATCCGATGTGGGCTGGATACTATGGACTCGCTAGGTAGAGCGATGGCAACGACGGTGGCGATTCGTCGCCACGGCTGGCTGAGGTCCGCCAACTTTTTGGCTGATGTCCAAAACACCCTTATGGACAGTGCGTCTTTTTGGCGACAAGGCAGACCATGCGCTTGAGCGCTTTAAGGACGCCGGGGCTATGGCCAAGTCCTTGGGCCTGTCGGCCCCGTGCCAGCAAACTGCTGCCTTTCGCTCCTTTCGTGGCCAAGGAAGGGGCGCCCCCACACGTCCTGCCAGCCACGGGCCGCAGACTAACATCCAGCGCGGTGGCGGACGTTTGGACACGCTGTGGCGGTGCCCGGGGACAACGGCGAGGCCAGTCCACATCCACCCCCGCAGCATCCGCCTCAAAGCCCTCCTAGTCTGTGCTTTCAGGCCCACCAAACGCCAGTGGGGGGCAGGGTCGCCATCACCTCCTTTACTGGTGCAACATCAGTTCGGACAGGTGGGTGCTGCAAATCGCCTGAAGGGGCTACTCCCTCCCCTTCGAGGCGACCCCTCCAGCCATGCCTCCGCAGTACCACCGCGTGTCGGGGGATCACTTGAATCTTCTGCGAGAGGAAGTTACGGCCCTCTTGGCCAAGGGGGCCATCGAGCACGTTCCTGGGCCAGAAGTAGGCTGTGGTTGTTACTCCCACTACTTTCTGGTTCCCAAGAAGGGCAAAGGGGCTTACGTCCTATCTTAGACCTGCGGAACGTCAACGGCTTCCTCCGGAAGGAGTAGTTCAAGATGCTGACTTTGGCTCAGGTCTTAGCTGCCCTGGACCCGGGAGACTGGATGGTAGCGTTGGACTTGCAGGACGCTTATTTTCACATCCCCGTTCTGCCGGTCCACCGGCGTTACCTGCGGTTCACGGTAGGAGGCCAAGAGCACTTTCAGTTTACTGTGCTCCCCTTCGGCCTTACCAGCGCCCCACGGGTGTTCACGAAAGTGATGGCGGTGGTCGCAGTTCATCTGCACAGGTTAGGGGTTTCAGTCTTCCCCTACCTCGACGACTGGTTGTTAAGGGCGGGCTCGCCCCAAACAGTCGTCAGCCACCTCCAGACTACGGCCGACCTCCTGCACCTGCTGGGGTTCTTCATCATTGTGCCGAAGTCACACCTGTGTCCCTCTCAGAAGCTCCTCTTCATCGGAGCAGTTCTAGACTCGGCGCAGTTACGGGTTTATCCTCCCAAACAACGTGTTCGGCATATTCAGGCTTTGATTCCGATCTTTCAGCCGTTATCTCGAGTCTCGGACAGGTTGACGCTGCGGCTTCTGGGGCTGATGGCCTCCTGCATCCTTCTGGTGCATCACGCCAGGTGCCGGATGCGGGCTCTGCAGTGGGACCTGAAGTTTCAGTGGGCCCAGCAATAGGGCAACTTGTCCAACCATGTCTTGATCTCGAAGGGCACTGCAAGACAGTTTCAGTGGTGGCTCACGGACCGTGATTGGGTCAGCGGCAGATCCCTCTCCCTACCCCAACCGGAGCACGTAGTTGTGACTGACGCATCCCTCCAGGGCTGTGGGGGCCTCATGGGAGAGGCAGGGATCAGAGGCCTCTGGTCTCCTGCGGAGTCCCGGCTCCACATCAACCTTCTGGAGCTGTGTGCGAACCGGCTTGCACTGAAGGCATTCCTCCTTCCTGCTGTCCGGGGGAGTGTAGTGCAGGTGTTCACGGACAACACCACAGCCATGTGGTACTGTAACAAACAGGGCGGGGTGTGGTTGTGGACCCTATGCCAGGAGGCTCTGCGCCTCTGGCAGTGGCTGGAACTCCAGGGCGTGACCCTGGTGGTTCAACACCTGGCAGGTTCCCTGAACGCCAGGGCGGACGAACTCAGCCGTCGGTGCATGATGAATCACGAATGGCGTCTGAACTCTGATGCAAGGATTCTTTCAGCAGTGGGGAGAGCCTTGGTTAGATCTATTCGCCACAGAATAGAACGTGCAATGTCATCAGTTCTGCGCGTTGGACTTTCCAAGGCGGCACTCGCTCTGAGACGCTTTTCATCGCGAGTGGAGCTGCGGTAAGATCAGGCGCGATCGGGCCCAAGTCATCCTTGTGGCTCCGGACTGGGCACGAAGATACTGGTATCCCGAGCTACTCAGCATGTCTGTCGATCCCCCGATTCGTCTGCCTCTTCAGGAGGACCTTCTGTCGCAGCAGCAGGGGACGGTCCTCCACCCGAACCTGTCCAGTTTCCACTTACATGCGTGGAGATTGAACAGAGGCAGTTGATGCCATTTGACTTGCCTCCTGAAGTCTGTAATGTGATTCTGGCAGCCAGGCGTCCCTCCACAAAATCGGTATACGCCTGCAGGTGGAACAAATTTGTGGCATGGTGCACAGCAAAGGCTGTAGATCCCCTTTCTGCCCCTCTTTCAGAGGTTCTCCTCTTTATTCTTTCTCTTGCCCAGCAGGGCTCGGCTCTGGGCAGTATCAAGGGCTACCTCTCTGCTATTTCCCCCTTCTTAAGGCACCCTGATCAGCCCTCTTTGTTCAAGTCCCCAGTTGTAAATAGGTTTTTGAAGGGCATCACACATGTTTCCTCCTGTTTCTTTTGTGATGCCTTAGTGGGACTTGAACCTTGTTCTGACAGATCTGATGTGAGCTCCCTTCGAGCCACTTCACAACAGTCCTCTTCGTCTCCTTACTCTTAAGACAGCATTCCTGGTTGCCATCACCTCTGCCAGGAGAGTGAGTGAGCTCCAGGCTCTTTCTTCTAAACCTCCTTTCCTTTCTGTCCATCCGAACAAAGTTGTGTTGCGGACGCGACCCTCTTTCCTGCCCAAGGAAGTCACAGCCTTCCACATCTGGCAGTCCATCACCTTGCCCACCTTCTTTCCTCCTCCGCATCCAACAAAAGAGGAAGAGAGGCTCCACCGTCTGGACCCAAAACGTGCGCTCTCATTCTATTTGTATCGCACACGGCAGTTCCGGGTGGGTGACCAACTCTTTGTAGGTTACTTGGGCGCTAAGAAGGGTCGGGCGGTGCACAAACAGATCAGCTCTCAGTGGGTCGTTTTGTGCATCAAGGTATGCTACTCTTTTGCTAAAAAGGAGCCTCCTGTTGGGCTGAGGGCCCATTCCACTCTGGCCACGGCGGCTACTACTGCCCTGGGTCGGGGAGTCCCCTTGCAGGACATCTGTCAGGCAGCTACGTGGGCCTCGCTGCACACGTTCGCAAGACACTACTACCTGGACAGCCAAGACCGGAAAGATGGCTTCTTTGGCCGTTCCGTTCTCCAGGACTTTCTGGTGTAATCATTGGTTCGCAGACCCACGACCGGGGTTGGTATTGCTGGGGTATCTATTCTAAGGTAAGGAGTCTAATACTAACCTGTTTCTTTCAGATGCACAAGTTACTTACCTTTGGTAACGATCTATCTGTAAGAAACAGTAGTTAGTATTAGATTCCTTACCGCCCCACCCATCCTCCCCGTTCTGCAAACCGATATCTAGGGTTAATGTCATTCCCTTTCAGGGCCCTAGTTTCATGGCACCAGTGATGGTTTTTATCACGGCTCGGCGTTTCTGGCGCGGAAAAGCTATATATAAAAACTGACGTCAGCGCGCGAGGGCGGCGGACGCGGAGCCGCAGACGACGCCTACCGACGCGCAGGGGCACTGCTACGCAAAATTTTCCGGATCCAGTGTGACGCCTGGGGGTATTCTAAGGTAAGGAATCTAATACTAACTACTGTTTCTTATAGATATATCGTTACCGAAGGTAAGTAACTTGTGCTTTTCTCAGTGTTTACAAAACACTTGTTGCAGTCATTGTTATAAATAAAATATTTAATTTGAAATAATGAGTGGTATGTAATCTCTTCCTATTGGCAGTTTGTCCATTAGAACGTCTGTGTATTGTGGGCAGATCTCATTATGCTCTCACACATCTCATTACCTCTCACACTTACTCTGTAGGACTCGGTCTTATTTAGAGGCCTATTAATATATTTTAAACGTAAGACTGTTTATTACATTGTTAATAAACACATTCCAGGATACAATTGAGGGACATTCATCTACTCCATCTATTCCTTATTCAATATTATGGCATTGTAAGGGTGGTCAGCTCTGCCAACTAAACTGTTAAAACTTTGAATTACACCATATCAATTTGCATTCTAGGCATCAGAAATGTAATACTTTAAGCATTCTAACCACTCCCTTTCTGCAGTCTATTCCTGGCTAGATGAAGGGGTGCTGTGGTGTGTAAGCATTCATAGCTGTTAAGTGTCCTCTTGGCAAATGTCTCACTTTAAATCATGACCTTTTAACGGACTTTGCATTTTATTTTGGTACTTAAATAGTTGCTGTTAACATTGTAAGTATGGGCTGAAAACCTCCAGCAGCAAAGCGCAACTGGATAAAAAGACAGGATTAGCTGAAGGTATCGTACATAGTAATGGGAACTTGCAGCTATTGAAATTTTTTGGCTAGTGGAACGTTTTCTGTCATGCTTTCACCACTATCCCATGGACATGTTGACAGCAATATCTTCACTAGTACCTATCACTACACCTTGGACTAAATGTTTAACTCCTTCACTACTGGGCATCCTTCCCCCCGCCCTAAGCCTTTTTTTGGCTATTTTGGTTAGTTTGCCCTTAGTCCCCTGCCTTGTAACCTTTTGTCCACATAAGGTATACATGCCAAATCGGTTTACTTTTCTTCCAACATCTTGAGGATTCTAAAGGTAGATAGGGTGTGTGGATTCCCATGGAGAGCACCAAGAAATTGGCCAAGATGCTGATTTGATTTGTGTTTTTTAGGACAAATAAGAAAAAGTGCTGCAGAAGAAAGCATCTGTTTTTTTCTCTGCACAAGGTATCCACAAAGGGTTTGTGGTGCTAAAATCGCCAGCTTTCAGGAACAGGCAGACTTTTGTCAGAAAATGAAACTTTTCTACCCAGTTTTGACATTTTACTGGGACTTAGCCTACTTTTCCTAATGTTTCTGCTTACCACCTCCTTCCAGTTAGTGGTAGAAATGGGTGTGAAAGCATTAATGGATTCCAGAGAACTATACATTTCTGAAAAGTAGACAAAATTCTGAATTCAGCAAAGGGGTCATTCAAGGTTTTGCTATAGAAACTAACAATTGAAACAAAAAAGTATTGAAATCAGGAATTTGTGCCTACATGTTCACCAGTGGCGGCTCCTTCTCCAGGGTGAAGGAACTTCACACAACTACTTTTGAGGACTGCAAAATAAAAGAAATGTAACATGATGATAACTTTGAATTATTATCATTTTGTTTCTCCGGGCGGGGCTGCTCTGCTCTCTTGGCAGGGGAGTAGTGGTTTGCCCCATCTTAAGTATGGGGAGCCTGGCTGTTCTTTGTGACTTCCTGTCCCATGAGGAGAGCAGGAGCAGAGACGTGGACCTGGCGTCAAGGTCAGTGTGTGTATATATATATATATATTTCTATTGTGCAACACCCGCACACGCCCCCACCCCCCACGCCTGCCACCCACGAGTCAAGTCCCCGCCACTGGTTTTCACTTGTAACTTCTTCCGAATATGGCAGATTTTTTTAAGCAATATACTGTTACTTCTGATGGACCCTTCTGGTTGCAGGAATATATAGGACTTGTAGTTTCACCAGGAAGCCAAGGTTCGCTCGCAATGGTTTTTCATTGGGTACAGGGTATATAGCAGTTAATTTGGTCAAATATAAAGAGTGAAAAATAGGTACCAAGGAAACCTATATATTTTCAAAATGGGATCAAAATATAGAATTTAGATATAGTGGTTATTTGCACATCTTGGAAATAGTGGGTGCCCATGCAAGCACATGAATTAGAGGACATTTTTCAAAATGAATTATTTTTTACCATTGTCTTACATTTGGAAGGCAGAAATGCAAAGAATGTCAATTGGTAATAACACTTATTCTACTAATCCCTTCAGTCGCCCGATAAAAATGGTATCTCACTTGTGTGGGTAGTCCTAGTGCCCACGACAGGTAACGTCCCAAAATTCAACATGAACACATCACATTTTTCCACAGAAAACTGACCGTTCTTTTGCAATGTGCCTACCTGTGGATTTTGGAACATAGCTCAGCCGGGATCTAGGGAAACCTAGCATACCTATGCATGTTTGAAAAATTTATTTTTTCCATCTTAATTTGAGGTTTGCAGGGGATTCTGAATAGGACAATTTTGGAGAATCCACGCAACCCATACCTCCCTGAACTCCCCTGAGTGTCTAGTTTTCAGAAAAGTCTAGGTTTGGTAGGTTTCCCTAACTGGCTGTCGAGCCTGGGACCATAAACGCAGGTTCCCCCCTTGCAAAACCAGTTTTTTTTTTGTAATTAGTAATTTTGATGTCTCCACAATGTTTTGGGCCTTCGTCTGTCGCAGGTACTATGCCCACCCACACAAGTGAGCTACTATTTTATCAAGGGGGAAACGCTGGGTGGTGGAAAATATGTGCCCGCCTGTTGAGCCCACAACTTTCCCACACAGAAACATAAGAAAATGTAGATTTTTATTTAAGCTACATTTGAGGTTTTCAGCAGATTCTGGGTAGGAATACGTTGCGGGATCCACAGAAGTCACACCTCCCTGGACTCCCCCAGTTGTCTAGTTTTTAGAAATGTCTGGGTATTGCCCCAATGTGCCCCCAAGGTGGGCAAAAACACTGGCTATTTTTTGCGGGTTGGGATGGGGGTATTGGCATGCCCGTTCTGGGCAGCACCAATTCTATTTTTAGAAAAGCATAATCCCTGGCACCTAGCGGGCTCTCCGGTGCAGATCAGGCGCTATTGCCCCATCTGCCTTCCAGGGGAGGCAGAGAAACCCTGGCAATTTTTTTTTTGGGGGGGGGGGGGGGCGGAGGTATTGGCATGTACCTTCTGGGCAGCCCCCACCCCTACGTATGTTTAAAAAAATAATCCCTGGCGCTTAGTGGGATTTCTCTCCCTCGGGCAGATAAGGGACAAATGCTCCCATCTGCCTACCGGGGCAGGGGGGCAGAAAGACTGGCAATTTGTTTTAGGGGATGGGGACATTGGCATGCCCATTCTGGGCAGTCCCCACTCCTACGTATAACAAAAGGCATAATCCCTGGCGCCTGGTGGGCTCTCTGATTCCCCAGGGGTGGCAAATCAAGGGATATTTCCCCCATCTGCCTCCTGCTGTCATTTTTTGGGGGGCGTGCAGGCATTAGCATGTCCATTCTTGACAGCCTCCACCAAATATTCCCTGTTGCCTAGTGGACTTTTCACCCCCACCCAACCATGGGGCAGGTCCGGGACATTGCCCCATCGGCCTCCTGGTCGTGGGATCAGAAAGACTGGCATTTTTTTTAGGTGGTGGGGGCATTGGCATGCTCATTCTGGACAGCCCCCAGCCCTGAACCTTGAAAGAAAAAACCTCCCTAGTGCCTAGCGAGCTTTCTGCCCCCACTGGGGGCAGATAAGGGGCTATTATCTAACGCCTGGGGGGGGGGGGGGGGGGCAGAAAGACTGGCAATTTTTTTTGGGGGGGGGGGGCATTGACAGGTTCATTCTGGGCAGCCCCCACCCCTACGTATAAAAAAACTGATTCCTGGTGCCTAGTGGGCTTTCTGCCCCCAACGGGGCAGATCAGGAGCTATTGCCCCATCAACCTCCAGGGGGTGGAGTCAGAAAGACTTTTGCATTTTTAGGAGGGGAAGGGTGGTGGCATTGCCATGCTCATTCTGGACAGCCACCTACCCATGACCTATAAAAAAGTAATCCTGGGTATCTAGGGTGCTTTCTGCCCCCATGGGGGGGGGGGGCAGATAGGGGGCTACTGAAAGACTGTATATGCCCATTTTCAATGGGTGAGCAAAGACCCTTGAAGAAGAGGCTGCTCTTCTCGGCCACCCCCAAGCATGGATCTACTAGGGACAAGTACCATTAGAAAGGGGAGATTCTCCCCTTTCCAACGATACCTCACCCACGTGTTTCGGTACTCGGGGGCTGAGATAGCCCCATGAGCTTCAAAACTGTGAAACTGAAACGAAGTTTTATTTTCAGTGTAATGACGTCAGCACACCAAGGGCGCAATCGTCGTTCCATTGGAATTTTTTTTTAAAGCCTCAGGAGGTTGAGTAAGTGCTTCCCCACCTCCTGAGGCTAAAAAAAAAGGAAATCCCTTGGCTGTTTACAGCAAAGGGATTCAGTGCTCATGTGCACGTGACGGAATGGTTTCGTCATGAGCACCGAATGGGTTAAAGCCTTGGGGGTGTTGGCAGCTGAGCTGCTATCAGTATTGACTTGTCACCAAAGAGGGGCTGATGTCAAAGGGTTTTTTAGCCAATCACTTAAAGAACTAATCAGAATCAAAAGATCGAATATGTATTATTCCGGAATTCTGTACAGTGAATAATGTAATTAGATGGGACCTAAAACAAAATTCTAGACCCTTCACCTTTAATCCAAGCACACAAACCTGGAAGGAAAAAAAGGAAGAATTATCAATATGTTCAAGGCATGTGTGGCTGTAGTTGCACAGTGTTGGACCCGGATGTGTCCACCTGTTTTTTTCTTCGAAGTAGTTTTTCAAGTCATAAGGTACTGTGACTCCTCCTCTTGCTGGTAATGCCCATGGTCATTGATTCATTCTTAGAATTAGGTATATATATATATATATATATATATATATATATATATATATAGTTTATCAACAAGGTCCACCTCACGTAGAGTCAGTGTGTATCCTGATGTTCATGGAATACACAATGGGCCATATGTAGGTAAATTCCAAATACCGACTCCGTAATACCGATTCATACCGAATCGGTATTAAGAATGAGGTAAACGTGATGTAGGTAAATATTCGGTAAACATTACCGATTCGTTCCTAATCGGTATTAAATACCGATTGTGACCAGATCGGTAATAAAAATGCATACCGAAAGGCTAATACCGATTCGATGTTACCGAATCCACACCCAAAATCGGAAATACCGATTTGGTAATTCGAAAAACAGCGTTTTGGTGAATCAGCCAATCCTGATACACCCATTTACTCCCCAAACAGGAAGTTGCCACACCCAGCCAGGTGCACAGGGCCTGGAGCTCACTGTGAGGCAGGCAGGCAGGAGAGCTGAGGAGGCAGCAGCAACATAGACCAGAAAAAGAAAAGAGAAGAAAAACAGAACAAGCATTGCAATGGCAAGCCAGGACAAGGAGAAGGAGGGAGGTGACAGAAAAAGAAAACTCAAGTTCAGCGACAAGGAGCTTGAGATCCTGATTGAGGAAGTCACCCAAGTGTACCACTAGCTGTTTGGAGCCCAGTCCCACCAAGTGCCAGACGCACAGAAGAGGCAAATATGGAGTGGCATTCGGGACAAGATCAATGCCATAGGTGTGACCCTGCGCACCATAGAGGACATCAGAAAGAGGTGGTACGACCTCAGAAAAACTGCAAAACAGAGGATGGCAGAGAGACATAGGCTGGCAGGGAAAACTGGAGGAGGGAAAAATCGAGCCCCAGTACTAACACCACTGGAACAGATGGTGGAGTCCACCATCCAGCGGGAGAGTGTGAGTGGCATAGGAGACGCAGACAGCTCCGCCAGAGCAGCTAGAAAACAAGGTAAGAAGCATGCCCAGCATGCTGCCCTAACCCCTCCCAAACCCCAACCCCCATAGTGGTAAAAGTGCTCCCACTCCACACCATGTCTTACTGCTTACCTGCAATGCATACTGGGTGATGTAGTCAGTGTGAAATCATGATCAGGACTGTCAGGACAGCTAACACAATAGCATGGTAACATAATTGGACAGGTCAGGATAACCACTGTGCACTGTTGGCATGTACTTTAATGCAATGGCATTGCAGACAGAGCATTGAGAAAATTTACATTTGTGTCATTTCAGGCGAGTCATCTCGCAGTGCAGCTGAGGGCAGCAGAGGCAGGTCAGCCAGGCCAGAGGGGAGTGAACACGATGAAGACAGCATGGCTGCAGGGAACACCAGCTCTGCGCCATCGCAGCCAGCCAATCGTTCACCACAGACATCACCACAGCGCCAGGGAGGGCCGCAATCCCCTCTCACTCAGTCACCATTGCGACGTTCACCTACACCACCACCATCACCATCACCACAACCACAGTCAGGCAGGAGGCATGCCGTGATCACCCTCCAGCAGATGGAGGAGTCGGAGGAGGAGGGCAGCCAGCGCCAACAAAGTCCCATTGTAGAGAGATCCAACAGGGAGCGGGCTGGATCAGCATCCGAGGGTGCGAACATCTCATCACGACGCCGCAGGGCAAGGCCGGTCAGTCCAGTGGAATATGAGCAGGGTGGCAGTGTGTTTGCTGGACTGGAAGGAAAGATGCTGAAGGTCCAGCGCCTGCAATGGAGGGAGATGAAGGCGTTACACAGGGAGGTGGCAGACATTAACAGACATATGCACAAGATGGAGGAGGGTATCCGTGCCATGGGGGAGAATATGTCTGCAGGGATGGAGAGGGTAGCAACCTCGGTGGACAACCTGTGCAGCCAGCTGCAGCAGGACCGTGTTGGCATGCGCCGACTGAGAGTGAGGCTCCAAGACTATACTTCGTCGGTGAACCGGCTGGCCAGTACAACAGAACTGATGTGTCGCCGGTCCATCGCCATGCAGGAGAAGATGCAGCAGGGATGTGGCCAGGGGGATGGTGTCCATGACCTCAGTGCTAGAGCTCATGCAGAATGCTAATGCCTCAAATATGGAAGGGGGGGGGGACAGTGAGGAGGCTTCCAGCCGTGGTAGCGTCACACCCTCACCCACCGAGTGCAGGAGGCGTAGTGGACGTACTGTCCCAGCACAGGAACGGTCCAACTCACAAGGCAGTGTGGATGGGGAACATGCACGTGCAGCACGGGGACGCAAGAAGTGAAGGACTCTGGCTGTCCACATGCATGTGATGGGTGATGTAACCCATGTCCAATTGGACATTGCTCAGAATGCTGTAGGTGTGCCAAATAAACACCTGTACATGTAATTGGAAATGCCTCAGTGTCGTTACTCACTCAGAAGTAGTGTGATGTTATCTCTGCCCGTCTATGTCTCCCATCATGTTCAATTGCAGCACCAGCCGCGCTGGGCTCTGGCTGAGGGTTGTCCTCGTCTTCGTCCTCTGACTCAGTCAGTTCCACTGCAGTTCCTTTTTTGGTGGCCAGATTGTGTAGCATTGCACACGTAGCAATAATCTTGCAATATTTTAAGGGGCTGTACAGACGTGCACCTCCTGTTTTGTGGAGGCAACGGAATCTGCTTTTGAGCATACCAAAAGTGCGCTCCACCACGTTGCGTGTGCTCCTATGTGCCACATTGTATCTCCTCTCCCTTCGGGTGGTTGGGTTCAGATATGGTGTGAGGAGATACGGGCGGAGGGCATATGCGCTGTCACCTATGAAGAGAAGTAAGTGGCATTGATTGGTGTGACCAACAGCTTGTGGCAGGGTGTACATCAGGGTGTGTGACATTTACTTACCTAGTATGTGTCCGTCGGCAAATTCACCAGCAAGCAGACGTGTATGTATGCCACTGTTCCTGAAGATGTAAGCATCGTGGGTACTCCCGGGGTATTTGGCCACAATGTCTGTGATAATGTGTTTGGCATTGCAGATCACCTGCACATTGATTGAGTGGGTGGATTTGCGGTTCCTGTAAATGTATTCACTTGCTGCAGGTGGGCAGATGGGAATGTGGGTCCCATCGATGCAGCCGATCACGTGGGGGAAGTGGGCAATTTGATAGAACTCCAGCTTGGTTCTCTGCAGCTCCACCTGCGTACTGGGGAAGGATATGTAATGTTCCATTCTGTCCATCATGGCGTCTAGGAAGGTGTTGAAGATCCGGGAGAGGCAGCTCTGTGATACTCCACCCACTGCTGCTATCACACCCTGGAAACTTCCTGATGCTAGCAGGTGCAGGCAGCAGAGTACTTGGACATGGGGGGGGATTGCGTGGGCCCTTGGTGTCTGATGCTCCAGATAGGGTGTTAGGTCCCGTATTAGCTCCAGGATGGTGTCTGGGTGCAATCTGTATCTCTCGTGGATTTCAGCGTCTGTCAACTGGAACAGAGTGATGCGCACTCTGTACACCTGCTCCTCACGTCTCCAGATCCTCATTCCTGCTGCTCCCAGCCGTAGGCGCCTTGCTATGAGATAGAGGCCTGCCATTGTGGTCATACAGATGCATTTTGGGTGTGTTTATATAGACTCCTCCTGATTACCACATGCTCCAGAAACGTGGTAATTAGCGAATCGTTATCACCGATTTTGGCCAAATTCGGTAATACCGGGGTTTGCTACATAGCATATTTGGGGGTTTTACCGATTCGTTTCTACCGATTCGGATCTCATTGTTTCGGTAATTCCGATTCGGTGACGGAAGGTTTTTACCGAATCGTTATTATCGATCCTATTCGGTATTACCTACATCTCACATGGCAACATATTTGTCGGTAACACCGAAAATGAGCCATTTTCGGTGTTACCGATCGGTATTTGGCCACCTACATATGGCCCAATGTGTGTTAAAATACCCCTCACACACCAAAAGTGCTCTTGGTGTCATGCTTCATCATTTGGGTCTTCCCGCCCGCTGCCCGTGGCTTCCGGTCGAAGGAGGAAGCACCGACATGCTGGGGGATGATTGGACCCTCAAATACCCTTTGTCCTGACTTGGCTCATGGGGCACTGACTCCTACCTTCCTAAGCTTACTACATCAGAACTTCTGATAGAGCTAGGGAAACGTATAAATATAAATTATATCTATACACATTGATAAAGAGAATATTATCACACTTCTTTGTACATACACCTTAATATTTACTACTTTTACTGTGGTAAGACATTAGTGAGTGACAGGGGGATCTGACCCCGGTCATGACGAAGGGGCATAGCGCCCCGAAACATGTTGACCCGCACAAGAGAGTAAGCCCATTAACTTGCTTTGTCTCTCCGAATCACTTTTTTTAACAATACCAGCCAGTGTCTATTAAATAGTTTTTTCAACCACTAGGCCAGGTATTTTTTAACATCACTTATATATATCAGCCCTGACCCTACTGACACTCACTCCTATTCACTCACATAGCACCCACATTAAAAGGTGCTCCAGCGTAGTCGCTTGTCGCAGCACTGCCCCGTCCGGCTGCGGGCGGGAAGACCCCAATCATGAAGCATGACACCAAGGGCCCTTTTGGTGTGTGAGGGGTATTTTAACACACATTGTGTATTCCATGAACATCAAGATACACACTGAGTCTACGTGAGGTGGACCTTGTTGATAAACTGTACTTTCAGGAGAGGAGGATGCTCCCACCTTGGTGCCGTTCACCCCTTCACTGCTGGCCCGTTTCCGCCCCTGTGCGGTAAACAAATGAACAGGGTTGGGCCATGACGAACCCCAGCCGTCATCAGCACACGAGCACCGTAGTGCATGACGGTTGGGGTTCGTCATCAGCATGCAAGGGGTTAAGCACCACCTCTTCACTCCCCCCATTGATATATTTTTAAGTATATATATATATATATATATATATATATATATATATATATAAATCACTGCACCTTTAAATGATACGTGTAGTAAAGGAACTCCGCTCTCTCAAAATGAGGCAATTAAACGAATCCAGGTGCTTTTAAAATGAGACGTATTAAAACGAAGACAAAATATATCTTCAACAAGGCTCCTTCCCAGATATCAAATGAAAGAAGCCAAATATAAAGCGCATGTATGCACAGCATAAAACATGAAATATACACATGAATAAATGCATAGCATAACTATGCACACAAGGATGAATAATTAGAACGTGGAATACATCACTGGTTGTCTGTCTTGCATCATTCTCATAGTCCTGCCAGCACAATTTGGGAACCTGCTGGCAGTCTTGGCAGATGCTCCTACACCGGGAAAGTCTCTAGGCGATGTGTCCACCCCTAAAGAGAGTTCCTGTCAAAACGCCATGAGGTATCAGTCTTTATACTCTTACTAACACCGAGGTATGCTTCTAGAAGCTCCCCCTCTCTTCATCGGTACTGTAGGTGCTGGCTACACTCTCTGCTTCGAAATCAGTAACCAGTGCTGCCAGGCTCCAATAAGAGCGGAGGCAAAGTTATTCACTTTCTCATCCTTGGGCTACGCAGCCCCCATTGTCTGTTCTAGCCTTATCTCTCCTCTGTGCTGTTTGTACGCAAGTAACTCAACCTGCCTTCCTTCACAGCTGAAAGGTAGGGTCATAAAGACACAAGATGTAACTGTGTTCAGAAAATACATTTAAAACAACATGGAGTCAATGTTCACCACATGTTCTTTTTATTTGTATAAATGCATATAGCACTACACCCCCGACACATCTCTCAAGTTGAGCAGCCTGCCTCCAAGAGGCACACAGCCACCCCAGCTTTCGAAGCATCTTGTGGGTTCCGGTCGGCACCAACCTATTACTTTGGGCACTTCACCCATCTCTGGCTCGGCACTGAAGAAGCCCTCAAAGCTGACTGCTTTGGCACCGGCTACTCTGACGCCTGCACTGAGCCGACATTTGGTGCTGACTACATTTGCCTGGGCCCCGACCAGACTCTTTGCACCAAAGGCACCCTCGGAGCCGAGACCTTTGTCATCAACAAGCAAATTGGAGGTTGGTGCCGGCACTGTCAAACTGATCCCCCACAAGCTGCAAGAGGAGATCCCTGCAAGGAAGCAACACCTGGTTATTCATCCCAAAGCAGGGCCCGATCCATGCCCGTCCTCCGGGGTTTACTGCTGTTCCAGCTGTCCTTTGAGGAAACTTTGCATGCTCCAGTTTCAGCAGAGTAGTGCAAAAAGATGAATGAGGCAACCAGCCCTTTTACCCCCCTTTCAACCATCCCCTCACCCTGTTACTCAGATTTCACCTTCCCAACCTGTTTCAATAGGAGATCCTCTTGATATTGCACCTCGGGGACTTCCTCACTCTAACCTAGGTGGACATAGGGCAGGGAATGATACACATTACATTTCTCCAGAGGGTAACTGATCCACGAGACTCCTACGATGCTTTGTCCACCTGGACACACAGACCCTGCCAGTCTCTCTCCTCCTACAGATTCAACTTCTTATAAGGAGATGGTGGGTAGAGCTGCCCTATTCCACAAGCTAGACCTTCATACAGAGCCCTAAGTGGAGGGCAGACTCTCTGAAACACTCTCCTCCATTCACCGCTCTACTAAATACCATCTCATGCTTAAGGGCATGTTACGCCACATGCCTGTCATTCTTAAGGACCCCATTCACAGCCAGGGTCATGAAACCCAGAGTAGATAAGAAATATAAAGCTTCCCCTACAGACCCTATTTATATTTGTGGCCAACTCCCGCCTAACTCCGTGGTAGTCACTACGGCTCCTAAAGGGGTCAACTCCCAGGCCATAGGGGATGCTTTTCCCCCAGAGAAAGAGCAAGCACATAAATGCTGCAGGGAAAAGGGCAGCCATGCAATCCGTTAACCGATCATCCATTGCCAGCTCCATCGGCCTCTTCTCAAAATATGACCGTGCCCATTGAGGCGAAGTGGAGGAGCGCCGCCTGTAGCTCCCAGAAGAACACAGGTAGAGGGGCCACAAGGGCATGCGGAAATCCAACACTACCATTTGCTTTGCCCTAGATACTGCAGACACTGCTATCAGTGGTGTTGATTTTAGCATTTTATTATGTAGGCACGCCTGGCTCCATATCTCTTGCTTTAAATCAGAAGCTCAGCAGCATCTGCTTAATATATGCCCTTTGATGGCCAGCACCTTTTGGGTCCACCAGCTGACAAAAATGTCAGAAAAAATATAAAAGGATCCCAGGGGATTAGATGGTCCTACAGGGCAAATAATAATAAAGGCAGGGGGGGAAATGGTACCCCCCCAAAGGAGGTGCAACCGCCACCAAACCTCGACTTGCCCCCTTCTTCCCCCCAACTGAACAACACTAGTCCGGGTGTGCCTTAAAGCTTTTTTCCCCATATGGTAGTCCATCACCTCAAACCAGTGGTCACTGAATATTAACCAACATGGGTATTGTCTGGAGCTCTCTATCACGCCTCCCGCCATTCCCCTTCGCAAACAGACTTTCTCCGGAACATTTACAACTTCTCAAAGAAGAAGGCCAAGCACTGCTTCTCAAAGATCACGTCCCCCACCACCACCAGCAGGCTACAGGAGTGTCCTCCCTATACTACTTGTAGGAAACTGGAATTTTGTTGCAGTTGTCCCCACCTCCTTCACACACACACATACTTTTTGCTCCCGTTAGAACTAGTCGGTGCTGGTTTTAGACTCTGACAGTGCACTGAAGCCTGCTTACCAAGCACCAGTGCACTTTCCCTAAAACAAGGTAAACTGGTCTCATTGTGGTACAACTGGCACACACTTCTGCACCCCTGTAAGTAACTAGTAAATGGTACCCCTGGTTCCTTCGGCATGAGTACTTAAAAAGGTCCCTAAGGGCTGCATCATGCATCATGCCACCCTAAGGGACCCCCATACAAGTTGCATGCAGGCTGCCACTGCAGACTGCGTGTCATGATGCAAACCATGAGTGAAAACGCAACATGGCACACTCACTGTGTGCCATGCCAAAGTCACTGCATGTAATATATGTAAGTCAAACCTACAGCAGGCTTTGTAGCCCTAAGGCAGGGTGCATTATATTGCATGTGAGGGCATATCTGCATGTGCAGCTCTGACCCTGTATAGTCAAGTTATTTACTCGATGGTATAAGTAAATAGGGAAGCCATCTTAAATATATGTACTGGGCACTTGACATTACGAGTTTCCCAGCTACCTGATGGCTATACTGAAATCTATGGTGTTTGGTATCAATCACCTTGTCTTAATCTGTCCTGTTGCCAGTACTAGATTTATTATGACATGCACCCAGAGGACACCTAAGAGGTGCCCCTAGAAACACCTACCAGTATCTAATGTGCTGGCTGACTGGTATCGTCCAGCCTATCACCACAGACACGTTTCTGACCCCTACAGGTGAGAGCCCATGCTCTCTTAGGCCAGAAATAGTGCCTGCTCCAGAGGAAGGTGATCACACCTCCTCCGGCAGGATGGCTAGTGATTTAGTATATCAAGGCCAGGGGCTTCAAAGCCCCTGCTGCCTTTGATATGCAACCCCGGCTTCCCTCAGACCTGGGGGATGCCTCCCCCTGTCCTCAGGCCCATTTGGCACAAAGACCAGCGTGACATTAGCTATGCAGAAGGAGTGTTGCACCACCAGCGTAGTCACCCCCCTAAGGTGAGATACTTGTGTGCCAGAAAAGAAGGGTTGCACCATCTTGTTTTGGGTGTAATTAGGAACTTTGGGGCTTCCGGCCAGAGACCCGCTCCCTTTCCCCACAGCTCCATCTGTCCATCGCAGCCGCTACCTAGTGCGAGCAGGGTTCGAGACTGCTCTTGACCCGCTCTACCTGCCCTGGTCCTCTGCCATTATTGCCTGCCTTGCTACTTTCCTCTTGTCCCGATTGTCTTCTTCATTTTATTTTTATTTGTCTTGATTTGATTTCCTTATTCTTATACTTGTCTTAATTTTCTATTGTTGCCGTCTGCGTCTGTTACCCCTTTGCCCCCGCGGCCCCTCTCCCCATGCTGCTTCCCGCATCCCAGATGCGCTTCCCCCCACCCCTATTTAATGGTGAGCGCGTAGCGGGCACGCCATTGGTGTGCCAAAAGCAAGCCCATCTATGCCCGTCCGCGGCCAGTGCCAGGGACCCTGGATCTCGGGCCATCCACCGCTACGACTCAGCCGCCCTCCTCGCACTCAACCCCGGAAGAAACAACAACTGCCAGCAGTCCACTCCGAACACAAGACACAGCCAGTTCTCCTGCCACCACTGTCACAAAACCTTCACCGCCCCCGCCACCAACACCGCCAAAGCCCTAAGGTTCATCCTCAACATTTGCTGCATGCACAGGTGAGCCGTAGGGATCTGGATCCCCCTGGACACCCTCTCCCCCGATGTTGCCTTTTTTAAAGAAACCTAGACCAATGCCTCCTCCGCCCCAGACATTGTCATCCCCTGATGGATACAAGATCCAGCGGAAGGACCTCCCCAACCAGCTTGGAGGAGTACTGGCCATCGCACACAAAATAATCCCTCCACCTCACGCGACACCTTCCCCACAGCCGAACGCCTGCACTTCCAGGTTCAGAGTGACCAGCCCCAACTCCACACTCCGCTGCACCCTCGCCTACAGACCCCCCGGCCCGAGCCCTCTTGGCTGACACCATCACCAACTTCATTGCCCCCCACGCTATCGCCTCTATGGACTACACAGTCATCTGAGACCTGAACTTCCACCTCGACAACCCCAGCAACCCCAACTCCACCACCCTACTGGGCCTATATCGGACTGAAACAACTCATCACCATGCCGACCCACAAAGCAGGACACTCCCTCGACCCCATCTCCACATGAGGAAACATCATCTACTTCAACCACACCACGCAACCCCCGTGGACTGACCATCATTATGTACACTTCCTCGTCGAAAAACCCAAACCACCCAATCCCGCTCCATGCCCACTGCAAAGGAACTGAAGCAGAGTCACCGAGGAGCAGATCACTTCCTCCCTCAACCGCAACACCACCACCGCTGCAACCAACACTAACCTCGCAGCCAACAAATTTCAAACGTGGGTCTCCAACTATGCAAACAAGCTTGCCCTGCTACGCAAATCTGACAGACACCGCCCCAGGAAAGCCACCTGGTTCACCACCTACCTCCAAGAAGCCAGACGCACCTGCAGATGCCTCAAGAAGAACTGGAGAAACAGTAAGACACCTGAAACCCACACCACCTACAAGAACGCCATAACGGAGTACCACCAACTCATCAGAACCACCAAAAGAACCTTCAGCAAAAACAAAATCATCACCAACTCCAGCAAGTCCAAGGAACTCTTCAATGTCATCCAGGAATTCACCAACCCTCCAGTGAACCCACGGACATCACCCCTTCACAGGACCTCTGTGACAAGCTTGGATCCTACTTCCACCTGAAGATCAAA
The DNA here is from genome assembly GCF_964263255.1 of Lissotriton vulgaris. Classification (NCBI taxonomy): domain Eukaryota; kingdom Metazoa; phylum Chordata; class Amphibia; order Caudata; family Salamandridae; genus Lissotriton; species Lissotriton vulgaris. Next base: position 146,015,498 of record NC_141697.1, on the reverse strand, counting down.
AACCTCTATGACAACTTCAATGACCAATCTCCTGACTCAGCAACCATCATGCCCTCAGGCAACACCAGCCAGCCCACCATCTCCTCCTGGACCCCGGTAGCGAACGAAGAGACTGCCTCAACAATGAAAGGCGTCCACTCAGGGGGCCCAACAGACCCCTGCCCCCCACACATCTACTTCAGGGCATCCGCTGCCATCGTGCCAGAATTATGACGCACCATCAACACCACCTTAGAGACCAGCACCTTCCCCAATGACTGGAAACGCGCAGTCAGACCCCTGCTCAAGAAGCCCTCAGCAGCCCCTTTGGACCTCAAGAACTACCATCCCATCTTGCTACTCCCCTTTGCGGCAAAAGTCGATGAGAAGTCAGTCTACGCACAACTAACTAGGATCCTCAAAGACAACTCCATCCTCGAACCTTCTCAATCTGGGTTCTGCTGCAACCACAGCACAAAGACAGCCCTACTCATCCGCCCCAGACAACATCCGTACCATCCGCGACCAAACCACACAGCAGTCCTGATTCTACTCGACCTGTCAGCAGCATTCAACACCGTCTCCCACCGCACACTCACTGCCAGACTACACCGCCGGCATACAAGAAACAGCCCTTAACTGAATCTGCTTGTTCCTCACAGACAAAGGATCAGACTGCCATCTTTCCTCTCCGAACCCACAGAATTCAACTGAGGTGTACTCAAGGATCTTTGCTCAACCCTACCCTCTTCATACATGGCCCCCCTTGCCACCATAGTCAGACATCGCGGCCTCAGCATAGTGTCCTACGCTGACGACACCCAGTTCATCTTCTCCTTCACCAAGGACCCCACCACCACGAGGCAGTTTCCAAGAAGAAATGCAGTACATCGTTTCCTGGATGGGCAATAGCTGCCTGAAGCTCAACTCAGAGAAGACAGAAGTCCTTGGAACCACCCTGTCATTATGGAACAACACCTGTTGGCTCACCGCCCTCATCACCCTTCCGACCCCCATGGACCATGCCAGAATCCTCGAAGCATCGTACTCGACTCCTCCCTCTCCATGAACCGACATGTAGTTGGCTCCAGCTGCTTCAACACACTCTGCATCCTCTGCAAGACCTTCAAATGAATCTCCCCCCGCCCCCCACAGTTAAGGAAGACAGTCACCAGTTCGCTCTCAACAAGCTCCAGACGATACAGAACACCGCTGCCAGACTCGTCCTCTGCATCCCCCGACACAAACACTTCAGCCAACACCGACGAACCCCCACTGGCTCCCCGTCGAGAAGAGAATCGCTTTTAAGATACACATGTCTAAAAATGCCTCCACAACACTGGACCCCAATACCTTAACGAGAGAATCACCTTCCACGTACCCAAGAAAAACCTCTGATCCACCTACCTCGTCCTCTCCAAAACCCCACGCATACACAGAGCCAGAACAGGGGGAAGAGCCTTCTCCTTCATCACGGCCAAGACCTGGAACGAGCTGCCGATTGACATCAGACACGCCCCCTCCTTGAACGCTTTCAGGAAGGCTCTCAAGACCTGGCTCTTCAACTGAACGGACAGGCAGACCTCCCCTGTTCCTACTCCCCCATCCCCCCAGTGCCTTGAGACCCTCAAAGGTCAGTAGCACGCTTTCAATTCCCTCATTGATTGAGGGTTATGCTCCTCCCCACTCCCCACTGAAAGTGGTTATATAGGGGGTTTAGTGACCCCAGGGATAATTAGCCCAATTAGCTTCTACTCTTGTCTCCCCTTGACACCCTTAAATTCAATATGTGTGTGTCCCTGACACCATGAACTCAGATTTGTCTTCCTTAAAGAATAAGGAAAAGAAAAGCCGAAGTCACAAAAACTGTGACCTTTGGCACCAATGCCTGCCTGCTCCTCTCCCGACAACTGCAAAGACCCGACTCGTCCTGCAGCGGTGCATCCTCCCAGAGTCTTGGAGGGCTACCAGCACTTTGCCAACCAGCAAGCATCTCCCTTGAAGTGGAGGAGTCACTTACCTGCTGTGACAGAACGCAAAGTCCAGTTCATCGATCTGCAGTCCACCAGGTCTACTGACGCAGCAGCTGCTCAGGAGAAGGTTCCTAAAACTCCATAATGTCTGCCCTGTCTCTCCAGCGAGATTCAAGACGTTAAACCCTCCAGGAGCCCTCCATCACCAATACCCGGGATACTGGAGCCTTTGCAGCAGCAAGGCTTGTTCAGTAACTAGCCCGAACACCAACACAGCCAAGACAGACCTACCTATGTGGGATGTCAGCATCAGAAAGGCCGTCTTCAATAGGGGCCCTGTTCTGTTTTTTCCACATCTCCAGTTCGACCTAAAAAATGAGAGCCTCCAATGCAAGCGGCGCACGGGACAAAACCCCTTTGCACCCGAGCCCCACAGTCCGAGCCTATCGGCTTTGCTCCCTTGCTCCAGAGTCCCTCAAGAGCCAACCCCCTCTTTAGTTCTGCCCGACTGGTCACCACTTGCAGGTTTTTTCTTGTTACAGGTTTCCCAATTGACTTCAGCTGTAGCGTTTGAGGCTACCCTTGCAACCACTACCTCTGCTTCTGGACACACCAGGGCAGGTAAACCGAAACTGGTGATGGTTCTAATGAACTTGGCTCCTACTCACCTTAAGTCCAGAAGAAGAACCTTGTAACTCGATTGCAAGTATACCTATGCAGTATAATTTCTCCCATAGTATAACATTAACGCATTTGAGGCTCGTGCCTTAAATCGAACAGCTGTATTTTCTGTGTTGCTGAAAATCGCTAACTCTAAAAGTACTTACCTGCTCTCGAAGATCTTGGTCTCGTATTTCCTCATTGAGACTGTACCTCATTTATTGACTTAGTGTGCGACAAGTGCCTAACACTCACCTTTGATAAGCCTAAACTGCTAGACCACACTACCACAAAAAGAGCATTTAGAATTTTTTTTAAAAGCCCCTGTAAACTAATATGGGTCGCCTGGACTATTTTCATAGTGTACCTTCTAGGTGCTTTACTTAAATAGCTTCTTACACTACTGAATACTCAAAAAGGATAGGTCCCTCAGACCTATTCTGGACCATATATATATGTAATCAAGACGGCTTTTGCTGTCGAAACGCGTAGCCTTTGTTAAACAAGCTGTGGCATACTCTGAGTGCGAGTATTTTCTTTGAAGAAAGCTGCTGTGGAATTATAAAATTGCCGAGATACCTGCTCTGCGTTTCTCTCGCCATCTGTCTATGGGTCACGGACTTTGTGTAAACAGGTCGTTTGGAGAAAAAAAAAATATATATATATGTACCGAAGCTGGGCGAATCGCAAGAAGAACACGAGCAGGCAATGAAAGCGTCCAATTTAACAGTAGTCAACCTCACGGCAAAAACCCTCACTGATGTCGAACATAAGGTACTTACGATGGGACTAACATTCTGACCCAGCAATCAATTGGAGTATACACAAGTACGCATAGACCTATTTAGTTTTGTGCGGAAGCTTAAGCTCCATAAATATTTTAAAACTAGATCACATCTGAAAGAACAAAAAGGGAATACCATGAGGCTGACTGCAACTGACGCCCTCACTGGGAAAGATCTGACCGCAATTGAGTGTCTGGAAGAATTGAGGCTTGAGATTGCGGGTGAATCAGTGCATGGAACTCTAGATTTTCCAACCAGAGCAGCAAATGTGGGTGTAGAACATGACAAAGAACTAAGTCCATTCAAACCCAAGTCCTTGTTCAACCCGCAAATGCCATCGGATGCTATTGACATTTTTTGCGATGCGATGACTAGTGACCTCCTTAAGTTCAGAAGAAGACCTAAACAAAATATACACTCAGGCAATCTATCAAAAATGGAGAAACAAGCATTACAACAACTAGCACAAGACCAAACCATCGTCATAAAACCCTCTGATAAGGGGGGGGGGGGGGGGGGGGGAATGTGGTATTACAAACAAGGGAGATGTACTGTGAAGAAGCACTCTGACAATTAAATACAGACTGTTATTTAAAAGTTACAGCCACAGAGTACCAAAAAAGCATCATGAAATATGACAATTTGATTGCTAAGTGGTACAGCAAGAACATGTTGGGCCCGGAAGAACATTTATTTTTACGGAGCTCTAATCCTGTCACACCTACCTTTTATCACATACCTAAATTACACAAGGACAATTACATCCACCTGGCCGACCTATTGTTTCTTCCATGAATGGATTGACTGAACATTTATCCATGTTTATCGATCACTTTTTGTCATCATGGGTACTTCAGTTGGATTCCTATATTAGGGACATCAAAGACTTTCTAAATCGAATTGAGAAAACCGAGTGGGACCCTAGTTATCAACTTATGGTTCTAGACATTACTAGTCTATATACATGCATAAAGCATGAGGACGGTATAACAGCGGTAATGTCCTTTTTAGAAAGACGACAACTGCGGTACTCAGCACATACCATCATGCTTATTGAGTATATTGAGTTTTGCCTAACCCACAACATCTTTCTATTCGAAGACCAGTATTACAGGCAACTCACTGGTACTGCGATGGGCACCTGCTTTGCCCCCAGCTACGCAAACTTGTTCGTTCGCTGGTGGGAGGAGCGGGTGCCCAGGACCTACCGGAGTGGATCCGATTCAGGGCAGGTTATAAGGTGGCATCGATATATCGATGATTTATTTATTATCTGGCAAGGAAGTACAGAGTCAGCTAATCGATATATATCGATCTCCTCAACAATAACCACATCAATCTTAGATTCTCAGGCACAGTTAGTCCAGTGGCAGTGGACTACCTGGACCTGAGGATCTATGTTGAGGAGAAGACTCTACAAACCACTCTTTTCCGCAAATCCACTGCGGGAAACTCAATACTCTTTGCTAGCAGCAGTCATCCACCCAAACTCGTCCAAAGCATTCCCTACGGGGAATTGCTTAGACTGAGAAGAAATTGTTCAAAAGATAACGAGTTTGAGAAAGCTGCAGCAGCAAGCATTGCAAGATTTAGAGTCAGGGGGTATGATCCAGTAACCCTTGAAGGCACACTACACAAGGTGAGAGGTATACACAGAAAACAATTGCTTACTGGCTGCAAGAGGGCTTCAACAAAGGTAGGTAAGTTCCGGATGGTAACTCCCTACTCAGCCGAGGCTAACCACCTCAAGAAAATGCTTCGTAAGAACTGGCCCATTCTCCTATCAGATACCATCATTGGTATGGACATTCCCCCACAACCTTTGGTCACTTTTAAAAGAGTGAGATCCCTAAGAGATACGTTGGTTAAAAGTCACCTAGATAAATTGCCAGAAAAAGTAAGCAGCCTAAGACAGATGAAGGTTTTTTTTCCTTGCAGCAAATGCAAGGGCTGTGCAAACAGCAGGAGGGTGTTGACATACAAAATACCAGATGCAGGGATTACTAAAAAGATCCTGAAATTTATCACCTGCACAACACCCTTTGTTGCGTATTGTTTGATGTGCCCATTCGGGCGGGGTATAAATGATAACACTACAGAGGCTAGAATGCCCCCAGCCTAGGGAGGCTCGCAGACGTGCTTAATTAGGACAAAGTATTGGAGCTCGGAAGGAGTGTGCTGCCATAAATGTTGTTTCTATCATAAATGTAGTGGAAACCAAATGTATCCTACATTGGGTGTTTCCAGAGGTTGAAGTGTATGGGATCTGAGGGGCCTGACCTACCCATACTTTTTTTAATTTGACAAAAACAGTACCTGTACTTTATGTTAAGAGGCAACTGCTCTTGGATGGTTAATCCCGATATTGGAGATGCCTCAGCTGAAGTGGAAGAGAGAGAGTGTCCAGTGCTGTGAAGCCGAAGAAGGAATCGACACCTGAACAAGAAACCGGTTTTCTTGCTAGGGTGTCTAATGCCTGAAAGAAATGTAAATGTGCGCATTTGGTTACTCTGCAAATGTAAAGGGTGCTTGGAAGCGGTATTGGCTTTGTTTGATGGTCACTCGAGTACCCTTCTTTTTGTTAGGAATTGTAAGGGGACCTGATGAGCTGTGGAATACATGCCATTAATGGACATTTATAAGAAATGGTTGCACTATGTACTATCTGCACATTACTTAGATCTATATTTTGGAAGCACTTTTTTATCCTTAATCTTTTTGTGCACTTTAACCCAGTAAAGATGCGGGTGTTAGAGCATATTTGGGCCATCGACAAAAACGACCAGGCATACCCGGTTGCAACCAGTTACAATATTTTGGTCTGGACTTTGTAGCACAGAATCCTAGGGGTGGGGACAGACTGAAGAGGTTGCGCAGATTAGAATCGCGCTACATCATAGATCTGCACACCAAACATCTGCAAGGCTTGAATTGTGGAGAGGAACTGACAGTCCATATAGGTCAAAACTGAGGTAAACCTATAGGACAGTAGCAATTGGGCATTGTAGATTTTATCTCGAGTTTTCATCTTGTGTTTTACATCTTGCTTTACATCATTGACATGAATTTGATTATAATGTGTTAAAACATTGGATATGATGAGAGTATCGTCGGAGAATGAATTACCATTTTCATGTGTCTCAATTAATATACATAAGCAATGAACTGAACAATATATCAATGTGTAAATATTAGATCATTTCAGGTCTTGTTTTGATTGACATGCACCTAGAGGAATGTTTACTTAGATCAACAGAAATATGTTCACGCACTCCAACTGTCTACAACTAGTTATGTTATCTCGATCTGAGGTGTGATTGGGGTTGCATATGGAAGGATACTAGCCGATCCACGGCTCTATTAGTAAACTTGCATCCATGGTGATGCATTGCAAAATATGTTATTTTATTATGAATGTAACTATTTGCTCATTCTGATACGGAAATTTTATTTATTTAAATAATGAATCATAAGACATCACCAACATAATGAATTGCTGAATAATGGATGAATTTAACATGCAGTGTAACATGTTACAAAATGGGTCCCACATCAGCAGTGGAACGCGAGTCCTTCCTCTACTTCGACAGTTGGATTGTAAATAAAACAGGGCGTTTTAAATTAGTGCCGGTAACATTGAGAAAGGCACTTCTGCCGAAACGCGTCTGTTGCTGTAAATAAAGAAATTTGCATTTGAAGCTGCCCGGAGTACGGTTTTCCTTTGGTACGTTAGTACAGTAAGGATTCTGAGCTGGATATATATATATATATATATATATATATATATATATATATATATATATATATATATATATATAGCAGGGTGACTTCATGACTTCTCTTGTACTGATGGATGCCTAATTCCACATACCAATACATCCTTCACATTGCTTATATCGTAGGTTTGTGGTCAGCGGAAAACAATATCAATTCATAGTACTCCCATTGGGAGTATCTACAAAGTGCCTTGCATTGGTGGCCGCATACCTGTGCAAACATGGCGTTCACGTCTTCCCTTACCTGGATGACTGGCTGATCAAGAATGCCACCCGCCAGATATGTCTCGAGCACACACAAGTCACAATAGATATGCTCCACAGGTCAACGTCACAAAATCTCCCCTCCGACCCCTCAATATCCAACATTATTTGGGGGCCACTTACAACATGGAGATTTGCATGACCCATCCAAACTCTGCTCGGGTGCAGTCTTTTCAAGCACTGCTCCCTCTTTTACAGTCACAGAACAGTCATGCACCTCCTAAGCATGATGGCCTCCTGCCATAGTACCCCTTGACAGGGTACACATGCCTAGGCAATAGTGTTCTCAAGCTGAGGATCACTGGCACAGTCTAGTGTTAATCGGCTGCCGTACTTGTCGCTCACTGCAGTGGTGGAACACCAATGATCATGTTCTGCAGAAAATTGTCACAGCGGATGGCTCCTTTAGAGGATGGGGGGGTTGGGCATTTAATGATTGTTCAAGGTGGATGGGTGCCTGCTCTATAGGGGATTCAGATCAATTACTTGGAACTCCTAGCCGTCCATCTAGCGTTGAAGGCTTTCCTAACTCATCTTTGGCAAAGTTATCCTCGCCCGCACTGACAATATGAAAGCCATGTATTACCTTCAGAAACAGGGGCACATGCTCACATCAACTCATGCAGTTGTCCCCGAGCATTTGGCGATGGGATCTCTGTCACAGAACTCATTTTGTTAGCCAAGTAACTTTCAGGGATGGACAATGACTTTGCCAACCTCTTCACCAAGATGCAGCAACGAGTCCATGAGCGGGATCTCCACCAGCAAGTCATCTTCCGCTTCTTCCACGGGTGGGGCTTTACAGAAATAGAGCTATTTGCAACTGCAGAAAACACCAAATACTCAAACTTCGCCTCCAGGTTTCCACACCCACAATCCATGGGCAATGCACTGTGGATGAGCTGGTCAGGGATATTCGCCTGCGCTTTTCTACTTCTACTTCCGTTTGTGGTACGGAGGCTTCGTCAGACGTTCCTCACACTCATTATGGTGGTTCCCACATGGGCTCACCAGGCATGGTTCACAACTCTGCTCAAACACTCACACGAGAGGCTGCCCAACGGGCTGGACCTTCTCTTGCTGAACCATGGAGAAATCAGGCACCCTGATCCCGGAACGCTCAACCTTGTGATCGAACTCCTGAGGTCATAGAATTTGGATACCTCAACCTTCCCCTGGAAAGCATGAGGAAGCACGCAGACCTACCACCCGGCCCTGCTATGCAGCAAAGTGGAAAAGATGTGTGTGCTACTGTCACTTAAAACACATTGATCCTTTTGAAGCCAAAGTACAGGCCATTATTTTGTACCTATTACATCCACGGGTTTCTGGTCTAGCCTTCACTGCATACATCTATACTTGACTGCTTACCTTCAGAATAAACGACACATCTCTTTTGAATTCCAGTCATGAAAGCTTTCATGGAGGGTCATTCCTCCAAGGGGTTCCACGAGCCCTGACATGGAATCTCAACATTGTACTGAGAAGACTCGTGGGTGCTCCATTTGAGCCCCTCCCCTCATTTTATTTAAAATGTTTTTTAAAAATTAACAGCCTAACATAGCTTTTTATTTTTCATGTTCAGTCAGTCAAAATACTCTTTATTCGATTTTTGTTAAAATCATAAAAGACATAAAACAAACACAAATACAATTTCTATACAACATTACTCGATCTCATTACAAAAAGTTTTCTGCTTAATGATTACATTTCCTCAGGTTGTTTCTCCTTAAGAACAAATTTGTGTTTAAGACAGGTCTATCCGGGGTAATCTTTTTTTCCTAGATCTAAATGCAGCAGTTAAAAAACAAGCAACACTAAACATGGTATATGTATCTGCTAACATTTGGAGAAAGATTAAGGCTGGCTTAACTTGAGAAAAGCCCGCCGCTTTCAAAACAGGGAATAGATATTTTTTCCTTTCGCTACTATAAAAGTCACAAAAGAATATAAAATGAAGGGTATCTTGAACTGAAAATTGGTCGCAGCCGCATGGCGGTCCATCATCAGGTTTTGACCACACCGGGAAATTTCCTAGAGAGTAATGGATTAAGTTCATCCTGAATTTAGTTAAGAGAAGTCTATGGAGAGGATTAGTCACAATTTTTAAATAGGGTTCCATGGTGGGCGAAGTCGTTAGAGCAATATGTGCCCTCACCATGGGTTTCCTCAATTCCAATTCTTCTCTATCCATACAAACCCTCTCCAGAAACATCTGCTTGATCAAACTAACATCCTCCCTCCTGATGCTAGTTGGGTCATTAAAAAATTCCGGCCTCCCCAACATTAATAATGTGGATTTAATATATTTTAGCCAGGGAATTCTCATGGCGTTATCCCTTGCGATGACGTCCTTAAGGATGGCATGGTTTAGCGTCAGCTCGGGGTTCAGCCATGTTTTGACCCAGAAAAGGAGGGGGGCTAATTTTAATTTGTCGGAGATATATGGTAAACCCATTTCCTCATGGATAGAGAAAGTGGGTGTGGAATCAGGGACAGATAAGATATTCCTAATGATACCATTTTCTATCCTCTGTAACTTTACCGTCTCTACATAGCCCCAAATTGCAGATCCATACATAGCGATTGGAACACACTTACTATTGTATATTTTAATAAGCGCCTCCATTGGTTTGGCTCCCAGTCTTTTTGTAAAGGCCAGCAAAGCTGATGAAGATCGTGCTAAGCTAAGACTTTTTGCTTTAATCTGGGGGGCCCAGGACCCTCTTTGGTCAAAAAGGACTCCCAGATAAGGAAAGACTGGAACCCTAGAAAGAATCTCCCCTTTGCAAATAAAAGATTTTTTCTGGCACATATTCACTTTACGACCAATAATCATAGTGTGGGACTTGGAGACATTGATTTTCAAGTCTAGATTCTCCATGAAGGAACCGAAACGGTCCAAAAGTATCTGTAAACTATTCCCTGTGCGAGCTATCAGGACGGCATCGTCCGCGTATAGGAGGGCTGGGATCTGCGCCCCTCCTACACGGGGAACGTCAGCCAATCCTGTTTCTAGGTGTTTCCCCAGGCCATTTATATAAATAGTAAAAAGAAGGGGGGCCAGGATGCAACCCTGGCGCACCCCTTTTTCAGATTTAAAACTTTCCGTGCACCTTCCATCCCTGGTGACTCTTATTTTTGCCTCGAGATCTTGGTGTAACCTTGCCATAAATGCCACCAAGGACTCCTCTATGCCTAGCTCTAATAGAATAGTCCATAACTTACTCCTATTCACCAGGTCGAAGGCCGAGGAAAGGTCCATGAAGGCCAAATAAACTGACCCCTCCCCGGCCACCGTGTACCTAGAGACTAGGAGATGAAGATTGGAACATTGTTCCAATGTCCCTCTATTCTCGCGAAAGCCGTATTGAATATTCGAGAGTCCCCCGTTCAGATCTAAATTTTCCCTTAGTTGAACCAATAGGACTCTACCTAGGATTTTAAAAGTAGAGTCGATAAGGGAAATTGGGCGATAGCACCCGGGGTCCTCCCGATTTCCTTTCTTAAAGATGGGAACTATTATGGATGTTGCCCATGTTTGAGGTAGGAATCCTTCGGCTGCTGCTCTAAACACTCTGGACAGTACTTTACTCCATATTACTGGGCAGAATTTAAAAAAGTCTGCCGGGACACCATCAGGGCCAGGAGCCTTATTTTTTGTAGTATCCATGATGGCTTTTAGGACTTGCTCTTCCGTAAATGCCACTGTGGTTGCACATTGGGCCATCTCAGTAGTAATTGAGCAGACTAATGGTTCACCCCCATAAATATTGCTAAAATGCTGTACCCATCTCTCATCGGGAATTACACAATCTGTATTCAGATTGTTCTCCCCTGAAAAAAAGGGGTGGTTAATAATTTCCCAGAACTGTTTACTGTTTTTTAGAACATCTACATTGAATAAGTCATTCCATGCATTGTTCTTAATCTCATCTTTCCTTGCCCTCACGTTGGCTTTATAGACCCGTCTCAGATAAGAGATTAGCTCTTTATCCCTAACCTTTGCCTTAAGAGCCAGTTTCAGTTCTCTATGTGACCTTGAACATTTGCTATCAAACCATTTGTGGGGCATTGTAGGGTACTTTGATTTGGGTTTTATAAGATCCTTGACAGTTTGTGCACAGATACAATTAAAAGCTGTGACAACCTGAAGATTCGAGGCAGTTTGGTCAAGACAAGTTTCTATTGGTTCCTCAATTTTGGGGAGTAAGGTTTCCATAAACCGTTCCTCCATAGCCATACCCCATCTAAGCCGTCTGCCCTGATCACTGGGCACCGCCAAGGCACAAACCCGGGGCTGATCCACCTGTCTGCGCCATAAGTCACTCCAGTGTATTACAGTTGACAGAGGGTTATGATCACTATGGGGTGAGACAGTAACCTTATAGTCAGTTGTCTTAGGGATTAAGCCTATGGACATAAATATGTAATCAATAATCGTCCCCTTGGTTGTGCCTTTAAAAGTGGGGACCTTCTCGTTAGAAGCAGTTTTGTATGGTTCGTATATATTAAAACTAGCACACAATAAATCAAGAGACTCCCCCATTTTGGTGTGTTCAAAATGAGGAATGCAGGCTCCAGCCGGAGTGTCTGCATCTAGTGATTGGCAGAGCAAATCACATTTGTGGCTATTAAAATCACCCATTAAAAAAATTTCGAAAGGAGTGTTTGAGTTTTGACTGTATTTATTTATCAGGTTCTCCAAGCAATGCACATGTTCCAATTCATTTGGTCCACCCCAGGCATTGTAAAAGTTAATTACTAGTATGGTACAGCTTGGTGAGACTGACCATTCTATCGCTAGGATGTTTGGGGAACCTGAGTTCATTAAATTAAAAGTTCCTGCTAAGTCTAAAGAAAAAAATGTGATCAGCCCCCCTTTTGCTCTCCCCGCGTTACTGGTACTAGCGGGTACTATGAAACTTAGGAAGCCATCTAGGGGAAAAGAAAGTGAAGTGTCCCATGTTTCTTGCAGAGCTATGACCTTATGTTTAGAAATATGTTGTATCCAGGTAGGGTCCAATCTTTTAGCTCTTATCCCTGCAACGTTCCAGGTCATAAATGAACATGATAGGGAGGTTACCCTCTCGGGTATGACTATTGTAGGTGCTGTTAAGGGTGTGGGTAGTCAACCGTTGGTGTTCAGATCGCTTAAAGGATTAAAACGGTTAACCAAATCCATAATAGGGCCTGTGTTATGAAACGTTGGTAAATTTTGACAATATCCCCATCTCAGGTACCCTGCGCCACCATCAGGGTTATAAACCTGATTATAACCATCATGTGGACGCAAGAAGGGGGCAGGGAGAGAGCTAGCCTCTACCCGTGGTGGCAAAATAAATCTCCGTGGCTCATTCCCCCCTGGGTAAGATAACTGAGGTCTTGGGTAGAAAAAGGTCAAATCCACAACGCCAATCCCACCAATGCTAATATTCCATCCAGGTTTTGTAATTATCCCTACTACCCTTGGGTCTTGAAAATTAATTATGATACACTCACCCCCCTGCTTTTTAAAAGTGTTCCCAATCCAATTGACCCTTCTGACCCCAATGATCAAGCCATCCACATCTCCTGGCAGGGGTCTATTTACCCGCAGCCAGTGCATGGCTTTATTTTTTAACATATCATAAGTTTCCCTTTGGCCATCCGGTAGGGGGGGAACATTGGTGAGAATGGCCACATATGGATAAGAATCAGGGGTAAGTTGGACTGGGGGAGTCCGAGTTGGAGGTTTATTAGCATAAGGATTTGGTGGGCAGCGTTCTGGGGCAGCAACGCTCGCAGGAGCACTATTTCCCATGGCCGTACTAGCAATATTTCCACCGGTTGTGTGATTACCATTTCCTACATAGCCACCCTTATTTACTGGCTGGGAGACAGGCGGCCCATTTGAACCATCAAAAATTATAGCAGGGTTTTTATCTATGTCTATCAGTGTCCCCTGGACGCAGGCCATAGTAGTTGGTAAGGATGAGCTCTTTTTCTGAGCCACAAGGGCACAGTTTTTTATGCTATCCTTAATACTATTTGCCATTGTGCTAGTGCAGTTGGTATTAGTACACTCAGGGCCGCTATTTTTTACCGGTGGTCGGGGTACTGCTAGATTTTTTTTATTATTATTCAGTCCCTGTTTCTGCTGAGTGGAAACCCCACTTACTTTAGCGGGTAACAACTCGGCCCCTGTGGCCCTCAAAACCTGCTGAACTGGATTATTTTCTCGCCCAATCTCGTCCGACTTGTTCTGAGCCTTAATTAATGATTTTACTGAGAAAAAATTATCCAAACTGGTTTGTTCAATATGGTCAAGTTGTTTTGCTAACTTCTCCAGTTTGGTTTCAAGGGGACTTAAGAGGGAACGTATAAGTTTTTCCAAATCCAATAAATGTTCCGGGTAAATCCTCATTTGCCCTTGAGAAGCTGTAGTAGGGGGGGTTATTTCTGTTATTGGTGATGCCAGGATCTTAGGATTTTCTACATCTATTACAGTGGCCAATTCCTCCCCCCTTATTACCCCACTTAGTTGTTCATCTCGGACATCGATTAAGGGCGTTTTGATTGCCAATTTCCTGACCTTCCTTGCTGGATTAGGAACTATGGATTTTTTTAAAGTTGTAACCCTCTTCCTCTTTGAGCATACTTTGGGCTTGATAGCGTGTACTTGAACAATTGCTTTTGGTGTAACATTTTGTCCTATGCACGCAGTATTAGAAGCCTTTGAATGCTCTGATGATAGGGCGGTAACCACTGTATCTATAGGAGAGGCACCCAACAGCTCATTACATACAGATATTTCATACAGTGTTTCTTGTGTAAGTGGCAATACTGTAGACGATAACGGGGTGACTAATGCAGGGAAACTTTGTCCTAAATGTTTTTCAAGGGGGTTTTTCATCAGTTCGATCGATAACCTTCGACCAGCGCGTCTTTCCGCCAAGGCAATTTCCCTGTCAATATCTTGGGGCAGACGCTTAAAATACGAATCTAGAGGCCCCATCACCGCAGTTTCAGCATCCCCCACAGAAGTCAATAAGGCAGAAGTATTTAAGGTATTTGCCATAGTTGCTAACACCCTTATGACCTCGGATAGCTAACTGATCCTAGGAGACAAATAAGAACGTAAATGTAATCAAACACAAGCCTGTAAATAGAAAAGGGCTGGCCCAGCCCGGCCTCCTGCGGCCCCGGACGGTCACAGACGGTCCCGCCCTTGTCCCGGGCTTCTCCCGGCGCCCTCCCGCGCGCTCCCGCGCAGCGGAAGTGCAGGGCCCGTAATATATGCACGAATAGGTGAGAAGGGGGGAGGGGTCGGGGAGAGCGGCCCAGGTGTAGCAAGTCAGGCAGGCAGGCGGGCGCTCCTGGGATATGCAGTCCCAGTGCAGCGCGCGCACTCGCTCGCAGCCCCTACGAATATCCTTCCCTCAGCGTCCCCTTGTAGACAACGCAGGCAGCACTCCAAGCGCAGCGGGACCCGCGGAGCGGGTTCCGCAAGAAGTGGGATGATGGCTGATGGCAAACTCCAAGCTCCCAACTCCAACCAGGTCACAGCAAAAATGCAGAAAGGCGTCCCACTCGCCAGAACCAAAGAAACAGCTGATAAGCGCTCGGTGAGAGGGGGGAGGGGTCGGGGAGAGCGGCCCAGGTGTAGCAAGTCAGGCAGGCAGGCGGGCGCTCCTGGGATATGCAGTCCCAGTGCAGCGCGCGCACTCGCTCGCAGCCCCTACGAATATCCTTCCCTCAGCGTCCCCTTGTAGACAACGGCAGGCAGCACTTCAAGCGCAGCGGGACCCGCGGAGCGGGTTCCGCAAGAAGTGGGATGATGGCTGATGGCAAACTCCAAGCTCCCAACTCCAACCAGGTCACAGCAAAAATGCAGAAAGGCGTCCCACTCGCCAGAACCAAAGAAACAGCTGATAAGCGCTCGGTGAGAGGGGGGAGGGGTCGGGGAGAGCGGCCCAGGTGTAGCAAGTCAGGCAGGCAGGCGGGCGCTCCTGGGATATGCAGTCCCAGTGCAGCGCGCGCACTCGCTCGCAGCCCCTACGAATATCCTTCCCTCAGCGTCCCCTTGTAGACAACGGCAGGCAGCACTCCAAGCGCAGCGGGACCCGCGGAGCGGGTTCCGCAAGAAGTGGGATGATGGCTGATGGCAAACTCCAAGCTCCCAACTCCAACCAGGTCACAGCAAAAATGCAGAAAGGCGTCCCACTCGCCAGAACCAAAGAAACAGCTGATAAGCGCTCGGTGAGAGGGGGGAGGGGTCGGGGAGAGCGGCCCAGGTGTAGCAAGTCAGGCAGGCAGGCGGGCGCTCCTGGGATATGCAGTCCCAGTGCAGCGCGCGCACTCGCTCGCAGCCCCTACGAATATCCTTCCCTCAGCGTCCCCTTGTAGACAACGGCAGGCAGCACTCCAAGCGCAGCGGGACCCGCGGAGCGGGTTCCGCAAGAAGTGGGATGATGGCTGATGGCAAACTCCAAGCTCCCAACTCCAACCAGGTCACAGCAAAAATGCAGAAAGGCGTCCCACTCGCCAGAACCAAAGAAACAGCTGATAAGCGCTCGGTGAGAGGGGGGAGGGGTCGGGGAGAGCGGCCCAGGTGTAGCAAGTCAGGCAGGCAGGCGGGCGCTCCTGGGATATGCAGTCCCAGTGCAGCGCGCGCACTCGCTCGCAGCCCCTACGAATATCCTTCCCTCAGCGTCCCCTTGTAGACAACGGCAGGCAGCACTCCAAGCGCAGCGGGACCCGCGGAACGGGTTCCGCAAGAAGTGGGATGATGGCTGATGGCAAACTCCAAGCTCCCAACTCCAACCAGGTCACAGCAAAAATGCAGAAAGGCGTCCCACTCGCCAGAACCAAAGAAACAGCTGATAAGCGCTCGGTGAGAGGGGGGAGGGGTCGGGGAGAGCGGCCCAGGTGTAGCAAGTCAGGCAGGCAGGCGGGCGCTCCTGGGATATGCAGTCCCAGTGCAGCGCGCGCACTCGCTCGCAGCCCCTACGAATATCCTTCCCTCAGCGTCCCCTTGTAGACAACGGCAGGCAGCACTCCAAGCGCAGCGGGACCCGCGGAGCGGGTTCCGCAAGAAGTGGGATGATGGCTGATGGCAAACTCCAAGCTCCCAACTCCAACCAGGTCACAGCAAAAATGCAGAAAGGCGTCCCACTCGCCAGAACCAAAGAAACAGCTGATAAGCGCTCGGTGAGAGGGGGGAGGGGTCGGGGAGAGCGGCCCAGGTGTAGCAAGTCAGGCAGGCAGGCGGGCGCTCCTGGGATATGCAGTCCCAGTGCAGCGCGCGCACTCGCTCGCAGCCCCTACGAATATCCTTCCCTCAGCGTCCCCTTGTAGACAACGGCAGGCAGCACTCCAAGCGCAGCGGGACCCGCGGAGCGGGTTCCGCAAGAAGTGGGATGATGGCTGATGGCAAACTCCAAGCTCCCAACTCCAACCAGGTCACAGCAAAAATGCAGAAAGGCGTCCCACTCGCCAGAACCAAAGAAACAGCTGATAAGCGCTCGGTGAGAGGGGGGAGGGGTCGGGGAGAGCGGCCCAGGTGTAGCAAGTCAGGCAGGCAGGCGGGCGCTCCTGGGATATGCAGTCCCAGTGCAGCGCGCGCACTCGCTCGCAGCCCCTACGAATATCCTTCCCTCAGCGTCCCCTTGTAGACAACGGCAGGCAGCACTCCAAGCGCAGCGGGACCCGCGGAGCGGGTTCCGCAAGAAGTGGGATGATGGCTGATGGCAAACTCCAAGCTCCCAACTCCAACCAGGTCACAGCAAAAATGCAGAAAGGCGTCCCACTCGCCAGAACCAAAGAAACAGCTGATAAGCGCTCGGTGAGAGGGGGGAGGGGTCGGGGAGAGCGGCCCAGGTGTAGCAAGTCAGGCAGGCAGGCGGGCGCTCCTGGGATATGCAGTCCCAGTGCAGCGCCCGCACTCGCTCGCAGCCCCTACGAATATCCTTCCCTCAGCGTCCCCTTGTAGACAACGGCAGGCAGCACTCCAAGCGCAGCGGGACCCGCGGAGCGGGTTCCGCAAGAAGTGGGATGATGGCTGATGGCAAACTCCAAGCTCCCAACTCCAACCAGGTCACAGCAAAAATGCAGAAAGGCGTCCCATGTTAAAATGTAGCTGTCTTCCTCCGTGCCTCAACATAATTTCACAACCAATTATTTTTTCTCGCTGGCCACGCTACAAATCTGGCTTAAATGTCTTAGCATATTGTCAGCACCCCACTACCTTGCTGTATTTTCACCGAAACTGACTATAGGAGCTGCATGACCAGCTTCCTCAAAGTTGAAAAGGTAGGGACTACACTTTTCATGAACATTTCCAGTAATAAAGAAATGCGCACACAGAATTTGTGCATTAATTTCTGAGCAGCATGTACACTGAAAAAATTGAAAAATGTGAAGGATTGCACAATGACTGTGTAGCAATGAGCCCCCTTGCTTGAAGGGTTTCCACAATACGGAACTGTGTATAAATGATAACAAAACAGAGGCTAGAATGCCCCCAGCCTAGGGAGGCTCGCAGACGTGCTTAATTAGGACAAAGTATTGGAGTTCGGAAGGAGTGTGCTGCCATAAATGTTTTTTCTATCATGAATGTAGTGGAAACCAAATGTATCCTACATTGGGTGTTTCCAGAGGTTGAAGTGTACGGGATCTGAGGGGCCTGACCTACCCATACTTTTTTTAATTTGACAAAAACAGTACCTGTACTTTATGTTAAGAGGCAACTGCTCTTGGATGGTTAATCCCGATATGGGGGATGCCTCAGCTGAAGTGGAAGAGAGAGAGTGTCCAGTGCTGTGAAGCCGAAGAAGGAGTCGACACCTGAACAAGAAACCGGTTTTCTTGCTAGGGTGTCTAATGCCTGAAAGAAATGTTAATGTGCGCATTTGGTTACTCTGCAAATGTAAAGGGTGCTTGGAAGTGGTATTGGCTTTGTTTGATGGTCACTCGAGTACCATTCTTTTTGTTAGGAATTGTAAGGGGACCTGATGAGCAGTGGAATACATGCCATTAATGGACATTTATAAGAAATGGTTGCACTATGTACTATCTGCACATTACTTAGATCTATATTTTGGAAGCACTTTTTTATCCTTAATCTTTTTGTGCACTTTGTGGCTGCCTATTGTATATTCTGAGTAATGAAAGTGTAAAATAATGACATTTATATTTAAGTTGCTTTCAGTCCCACACTGGGATCTTTTGACACTAAAAACATGTTACTATTCCCTACTGAACCAACCAGAATTCAATTCTGTGGCTCTCTGCTACCATACACAAATATCTGTATTGATTGCATTAAGCAACTGAGGTTTCACAATATAAAATAGTGCATACCTGCCAACTCACGCTGTGGCATCGTGGGACACATGATATTGGCTCCTATCACACGGTCTCCAGGTAAGGAGCTGATATCACACGCTGGCAGGGAAAATGAGCTGAAAACCACTCCTTTTCCGAGGCTTTGAACTGCTGACGTCCATTAAGGGTGTGAAAACACCCCAGGTCATCAGCCCCTAGCCTCAGCCAGGTTTTTAGGTCTCGCTTGAGACAGCGCAAGCTGTCTCGTCAAGACATTTAGTAAGCAGCTTTTAAAAGTGCCACCAGAGGGTTTTGCTGGCCTGAAGCTTGAGTGCACGTGAGCGTGCACACGAGCAGACATCTGTCTTTCAGGGGTCATTAGCACCACTCGGCCGCACGTCTTGTGGCTCCGTCACAATGGACTTCAGTAACGCTTAAATCCCCCTACTAAACACTGTGTGGCACTGTTTAGTAACTTTCATAACAAGCACTGGCGTTGCCAATAGGTCTCGCATTAGGAAAGTGTGAGCTATTGGTATTGTAAATGACAATTATTTTTTTAATATGTGTTGGCATTGAAAATATATAAATTAATAGCATTGTTATTTACAAAGCCAATAGCTTGCACTTTCCTAATGCGAGTCCTATTGGCTATGGGAATGCTTGTTGTTAGCCAGCAAGGACAGTGCTGTTGTGGTGCTGAGTGATGCTGTTATGGTGCGGAGTGATGTGGTGGAGTCCCAGAGTGATGTGGTGGTGTCCCAGAGTGATGTGGTGGTGTCCCAGAGTGATGTGGTGGTGTCCGTGAGTGATGTGGAGGTGTCCGTGAGTGATGTGGTGGTGTCCGTGAGTGATGTGGTGGTGTCCGGAGTGATGTGGTGGTGTCCGTGAGTGATGTGGTGGTGTCCGTGAGTGATGTGGTGGTGTCCGTGAGTGATGTGGTGGTGTCCGTGAGTGGTGTGGTGGTGTCCCAGAGTGGTGTGGTGGTGTCCCAGAGTGGTGTGGTGGTGTCCCAGAGTGGTGTGGTGGTGTCCCAGAGTGGTGTGGTGGTGTCCCAGAGTGGTGTGGTGGTGTCCCAGAGTGGTGTGGTGGTGTCCCAGAGTGGTGTGGTGGTGTCCCAGAGTGGTGTGGTGTTGTCCCAGAGTGGTGTGGTGGTGTCCCAGAGTGGTGTGGTGGTGTCCCAGAGTTGTGTGGTGGTGTCCCAGAGTTGTGTGGTGGTGTCCCTGAGTGGTGTGGCGGTGTCCCTGAGTGATGTGGCGGTGTCCCTGATTGATTTTGTGGTGTACATCAGTGATGTGGTGGTGTCCCTGAGTGCTGTGTTGGTGTCTCTGAATGATGTGGTGGTGTCCCTGAGTGATGTGGTGGTGTCCCTGAGTGATGTGGTGGTGTCCCTGAGTGATGTGGTGGTGTCCCTGAGTGATGTGGTGGTGTCCCAGAGTGATGTGGTGGTGTCCCAGAGTGATGTGGTGGTGTCCCCGAGTGATGTGGTGGTGTCCCCGAGTGATGTGGTGGTGTCCCCGAGTGATGTGGTGGTGTCCCCGAGTGATGTGGTGGTGTCCCCGAGTGATGTGGTGGTGTCCCCGAGTGATGTGGTGGTGTCCCCGAGTGATGTGGTGGTGTCCGTGAGTGATGTGGTGGTGTCCGTGAGTGATGTGGTGGTGTCCGTGAGTGATGTGGTGGTGTCCGTGAGTGATGTGGTGGTGTCCGTGAGTGATGTGGTGGTGTCCCAGAGTGGTGTGGTGGTGTCCCAGAGTGGTGTGGTGGTGTCCCAGAGTGGTGTGGTGGTGTCCCAGAGTGGTGTGGTGGTGTCCCAGAGTGGTGTGGTGGTGTCCCAGAGTTGTGTGGTGGTGTCCCAGAGTTGTGTGGTGGTGTCCCTGAGTGGTGTGGTGGTGTCCCTGAGTGATGTGGTGGTGTCCCTGATTGATTTTGTGGTGTACATCAGTGATGTGGTGGTGTCCCTGAGTGCTGTGTTGGTGTCCCTAAGGGCTGTGGTGGTGTCCCTGAGTGCCGTGGAGGCCTCTTCCCTGGAATCCGAAACAGCTTGTCATAACACTTCTTAACACGTAAACATCGCCTTATAAATGACCATGCCCCGGTCCTAAATAAGGCACAAACACGAGCTCAGAAATGCCTTGCTTGCACTGGCCATTTTCGAGCTGCATTTCCTCCTCCAAACTAGAACATTCTTCCAATAACATAAACCTCTTGGTGGGGGCGGAGGGGGGCACTTCTCCGCAAAGCGTTTCTTCCTTCACACGAACACCCACTGCCCCTACAGAGACATATTCGGGCGTGTTGGTGGCCACGCTTGAGCGGACTCGAAAAACAACCCTCAAGTGAAAACACACGAGCTGTACATTTATAATTATGGCTCCCCGGGACTTCTGTGTAGGTGTGTGTCCGTGTCTTTCTGTTTCATTGGTGCAAACTGCGTTTAAAGCAAACACCACATTTGCAAGGAAAGTGTGGAGTTGATTCTGCTTACACTAGCCCTTTCTGTGTCGCACATTTGCACCCGTGAAAGTGCCGCGAGGACACACTTCCTACCCTTTTGTCTGCCCGTCTTTGTGGACGGGCCCTGGAGCATGTCAAATTCCCATGCAGAGCAAATTTAACCCGAGAAAAAAAAACAGCCGAACAAATAAGTATGTCTGACCGCAAGCAAGCGATCGCTTGATACTCGGCTACACTTTCTCTCGGTTCTTGATGAGTCATTTAAATATATAAATAATAATGAATACAATTCTGAAGTTTCCACAGAACTCTTGAAATGTGAGTGTGCTCGCGGAGAAGTTTACATACAGAAAGAGAGTTTGGGAGTGCAAACACAGCCTGGTGACCGTGAGAAGTGTGAAGTAGGGGGCGGGGGGAGTGGATGCCTGAAGTGAAGCTGCTGGCACCACGCTGGGGTAGCAACAGATGGCTGGCTTTGATGTGGTGATGCAATGGGTAAGCCTGTGGGGAAATGCGTGTGCTTGGCTGGGCTGCCTCTGATGATCTAATGCGAGTCAAGGAAGGCAGGCGCTGGAGAGGGAGGGGGTGGGAGAAGCTGTGTGCGGGAGGCTGGGCGAAGCTGTGTGCGGGAGGCTGGGCTGGCTGGGCTCGTTCACGAGAGGCTTGTGGTCACGTGATTCTCCTGTTTTTCACATGCACTCCCCATTTCCCATTCCTGCGGAATGGTATGAAGATGTGCACATAAATTCCGCGAAATTGTTTGAGAAATAAAAACATTTCTCCAGATTAGCGCCTGCTTCAAGGAGGCGTTACTTTGCATGACTCTTTGCTGGCGCAAGGTATTCGAAAACCTGTCATTTGATTTGAGTGCTGCGCTACCCCTCTGCTGAGTTAACAGAAGTAACTTAATTGTTTGAAAGAGCGCACAGCTCCGTCCTGCGCCTGCGCAGACTCGGTCTGTGCGCCCATCACACCATGGCGCCTGTTAAACCCACACCAGCGAGGGAATGAAAACAACAGCTGTGCGCCGAATGTTCCTCTGCATTCATCTGAGATAGAGGAGCGCTGCTGAGAAACGTGCCTGGAGAGGGGCTCCGTTTCACTGCAAGCGCAAGAGGAACAGAGCGTGTTTGCGGTAGAAATAGACCTCTGATGACCTCAGCGCTCCAGCTGCGCCCTCCGAAAGAGGACATCTGATTTTAATATTGGGATCAAAAACTGCATCTACGGCTACGCGCAGGCGGGGCTGAACCTTCCAGACCACCTTGAGATGCTAGAAACCTGTAAAAAGCAACAACAATAAATACATTCTGCAACCAGGTCTCTTGGGATACAGGTTTCAGACACCCCACTGGATTACGTCTTTAGTTTGGTGATGTCACATCAAAGTCTGGCTTTGTTAGGTTAAAAACAAGAAGGTTTCCTGCATGCTTGGCGCACAAGTGCGGTTTACATGGAGTACAATAAGTGATATGCACAGAGACTAGCACGTGGTGTCTGCCTGGCAGTGCTTAATTCGAGACGGTGGTTTCTCGATATTCGTGATCAAGCCTGTTGTGATTTCCCTAGATACAGTGGGCACACACAACCTCAGTTCCACACCAAGACAACCAGTGTCAGTAAGTGGAAGATTAATGTCCTTCTGCCACATCTGCCTCCACTCTCATAGGATAACAAGTATGTGGATCAAAAGAAAAGTGCGATTTAGTGCATGGGGGAGGGGGCATATTTACAAGACCGGGAGAGAAAATAAAGAGAAACAAGGATAAGGCAGATACCAGACGGCACGGCTGTGATTGCGTGGAGAGAGAGAGAGGGGAGGTGCTGGTGTGGGAGGGGGGAGGAGTGCTGTAGGGCAAGGCTGTGATTGCGTGGAGAGAGAGGGGAGGTGCTGGTGTGGGAGGGGGGAGGTGCTGGTGTGGGAGGAGTGCTGCTAGGGAAAGGCTGTGATTGCGTGGAGAGAGAGGGGAGGTGCTGGTGTGGGAGGGGGAGGAGTGCTGCTAGGGCAAGGCTGTGATTGCGTGGAGAGAGAGGGGAGGTGCTGGTGTGGGAGGGGGGAGGTGCTGGTGTGGGAGGAGTGCTGCTAGGACAAGGCTGTGTTTGCGGGGAGAGAGAGGGGAGGTGCTGGTGTGGGAGGGGGGAGTTGCTGGTGTGGGAGGAGTGCTGCTAGGGGAGGAGAAGCCCTGGACGTGAATGCTCGTTCATGTTTGATCACGTGATTCACGTGAACTGCATGAAAACCGCGGCTGAAAGCCCTCTGGTTTGAAGAGAAAATAGCCGACTTGAATTCTCCCCATTTCCCATTCCTGCGGAATGGTAAAGGCGAGACCTAAAAATTGCAGCATTGGGTTATTTGCAGTTCCTGGCGGTCCTCGTGGGTTTTTGGGTTTCAATTAATGATCGTCAATGAAAAGAAAGTACAGCAGCTCTTCTTGTTTTTTTCCTCTGCATGTTTTTCATGGACCAAGGGCAGATCTTCAATTATATGCAGCATGCAATGCACTGCCTAATTAATCCACAATTGTATGTCTGATAGCCTTTTAAAAGTATTCAAATTGTTGTCACTAAGGGCTTTCTGTTTGTTAAACATATTTAGTGATTTACAAATGTTACAAACCGCCAGCTTTATCTGTCTTTCCTCTGCCACTTCAGTATAGGCTCCGATCTAAAAGTCTACAAGCATGCATGAACAAAGAGCACTTTTACCAGGATTCAGCAAATCTCAGCCCAGCATGCGCACATTTATATAGCGCGAATTCGACCCAAAGGCTTTGGAGCGCTTTACACGCGCACCAGTTTACATGCAGCTCGACCTGTTTTTTTTACTGCCACCCCAAGCCAGCAGCCTCAACCCACCCGCAAACTTCAATACCTTTCCAAGCAGTTGTTCCGCTCCATTGACTTCTATAGGGGTCTTCCCGCCCCCATTCACCCCCCATGGCTTCAGTGGGACCGCCCTCCTGAAAGCCAGCAGGGCGGAGGTCTTCCTCCATGGAGGGAATCCCCAGCCTACTCGGTGAAAGGAACCGATGCCGTGGCTGCCTTTGTGTTTCAAGCCTCTGTCCTCAGCTGGGTCCAGTAACAGTGGCGCGCCTGGAGTGGAGAAGGGGGGACGTTGAAATGCCCTCACCCCCTCATACTCAGCTACCGACTTCGGCTCCACTAGCTACAGGCCTCTCTCCTCACCATAGGCACAATTCTTCACTGGCATAGGCCCCTTAAAGCAAAGGGCTCCCCATCCCCGCGCCAATGTTTGCTGGGTTAGAGGGTGCTGGTGGGGCTTCCGGGCTGTTGGGCAGAGGGAGAAGTGGGGTGCCCATATTGGCCTGATTTTGAGTTATTCGTACAACCGAGGAGCGCGTCAGAGCTCAAGAGCATAGGTGCTTTTGAGCAGTTGCGATGGAATGGCGTTCAAGGTGGCACGAGCGGCTTCCCCTGAACAAAACTCTCTCGAAGCGTTCTTGTTACGCACCCTAGACCACCCTGCCTTGCTGTTACTTCGAGAGGGAAAGTTGGCAGTGAGTGAGGACTACAATTCCCATGGTGCAGTTTGTTGTTGGATGAGAACGCTATACTGGAGACGAGAGTCTGCTGATATGGAGCCATCGGGTCACCTATTCACACCAATACCTGATGGCTCCATACTAGTGGAGCGCCATCTCCAGTCCACTGATGCACCCGTGTGGTTGAATTTCAGAATCTGTGATACGCAGGGGTTTACAATGAAACATACGTGTCTTACAACTACCAACATTCTGCACACAGGTATTGTCTGATTCATACTTATAAATGGGAAAAGAGAAAACTCGGAGTCCCAGAATGCACCGTACTGTCTTTCTTTTGCAGGCAAACTCGCCTTCAGCTAAGCATCTCGTATAGAACCGATTACAGTTTGAACACAGCGACTGCAGAGGTCATATTTATACTCGAAATAAGGAAAACTACAGGTCCCGGTATGCGCATACTTTCCACCTAGGGGGGGAGTCAATCAGTGAATACCCACACAAACTCACCAAAGACCCTCGCATCGCATGCATCTCGGAGAAGGTTCAGCATTGAATAACCCTCTGTCAAGTGACTTCCACGTCAAGTCTGATCCCTTGGGCAAACCCACGATCGTAAACACCATCACTTGGCACTCTTTGTGCCAGTACGCAATGCCCTGGCTTCAGCGCCAGGCAGGCAAGCACACATTTAACCCTACTTAATAGAACACAAGTGCATTGACTTCAGCTTCCCACTGATTGCCAAAATCTGGGCACATGCCTACTGTGTGGCGAGAGGGATAACAACACCACTTACTGTAATCTTTCATCGTGTTTCAAAGAAGGAAGTCAAAACCTCACTTCTTGCCCAAAATTTCACGATTTGGACAACTCCGTAAGAGTCCTTCCAAACATTTCTACCAAGCAAGTAGTGATGCCCAAGGCTCGTCGCTGCAGGAACTCCTCGCTGGCTCTGAAAACCTTGGCAGTGTGTCCAAGTACACAACCACACATACAACCACACACAACCACACACACACCACACACACACACAACCACACACACACAACCACACACACAACCACAAACACAACCACACACACAACCACACATACACACACACACAACCACACACACACAACCACAGACAACCACACACACAACCACACACACAACCACACACACACAACCATACCCAACAACACACACGACTACACACACAAACACACCCAACCACACACACAAACACAACCACACATACACACAACCGCACACACAATCATACACATACAACCACTCACACATACAAACACAACCGCACACACACATACAAACACAACCACACATACAACCACACACAACCACAGACACAAACTACACACAACCAAACACACAACCACACACACACAACCACACACAAATACACACACACATCCACACCCAACCACACACACACAACCACACAAACACACACAACCACACAAACAACCACACACAACCACACACACAACCACACACACAACCACACACAACCACAAGCACACACACAAGCACACACAACCACAACACACAGCCATACACACACACACCCACACACACACAACCACACACACACACAACCACACCATCAGTGCACACTTTCACCAGACACAGACACCATCAGTCGTCAGTGCACGCTTTCACCGGGCACAAACACCGCCAGCCGTCAGTGAACGCTTTCACCGGGCACAAACACCTCCATCCGTCGGTGCACGCCTCCACCAGGCACACACCACCAGACGTCAGTGCACGCTTTCACCAGGCACACACACCACCAGCCGTCAGTGCACGCTTTCACCAGGCACACACACCGCCAGCCGTCAGTGCACACTTTCACCAGTCGCACACACACCACCAGCTGTCAGGGCACAATTTCTACAAGCACACACACCACCAGCCATCCGTGCACACATCAATTGTTAACACATCCACTATTAACTATTGTAGCAATCGCAGTATGGCGCACTTTACTTTTAAACATATTCATCTAAAGCGCAGCATGCCACCATTGCTACAAAAATAAATACACATTTTTTTGGCCTACAATTTATAGACTTTTGTTGCAATTGGTGTTGCAATATTTAGCAATGCCAATAGCTCAAACTTAATTAATGCGAGACCTATTGCATTGCAAATGCTTGTTTTCTTTTGGGAGGAGTGGGCTTGTGGGTAGGGTGGGGTTCAAAAGTGCCCCGTAGGTACTTCTCGGGCCCGCCCCTCCTCACACAGTTAGATTGTTCTTTAAGTTGGCAGGTATGATAGTACATTTCTCACCAAGTTGTTTCACTTGCAATTATTTTTTGTTAAAGGTGTGTGTTATTTTACACGCAGTTGCTTGAAGGTGAAAGACCAACAAAAATGTTACAGAATATTTCCTTTTTTAGCCAATGGCTTTGACCCCGCCTCATGCTTTCTGACCCCGCCCCCACGCTTGCTGACCCCGCCCCCACAGGACACAAACACAGTTGCCCTAGTGATTTTTAATGCTTTTTGATCTCTGGCTGTGTTAGAAGCGCCTACCTAAGGAAGCTATCAAAGTAGCTGGACAGAGAGCAATATGCCTCTTCAGGCCTCTGAGACAGGACTAGCAATTCTATTGGATTTAAGGGAGCCTGACAAAACTGCTGAAATCTAAAGCATTTAGATTAGACCTTGGAGCTTCTCTTGTAGGAAATGGGAGACTGTTGCGATAACCTCCTCTGTCTGTAACACACCTGGACGCTCTCCATCCCGTGATTCTGGGCAGGGCTTTAAGTGGGCCCGGTCTCTCGGGTTTTACGGAGGCCTCAAAACGGGTCTCTATTGGGCTCTGTTTTGTGCAGTGGCACAGGAGGCCCGTTTTTTTCGAGCGTTATAGGGGAAGGGAAATCCTTAAAGAATCAGTTTCTCTCTGGATTTCTCATCTCTTTTCGGAACTCATGAGCAGCAACATTGTCGTGGTGTCACCAGGGCTTTAAGTGGAAACTTTTTCAATAATATATACAAGCCACAGTTAGGGTGACCAACTGTCCGTAAATTTCACAAACCGTCTGTAATTGGGACCTCACGTCCGTTGTCCATGAGGATCTCTTTTACGGACGTCTTTTGTCCGTAATTTTGGCCATCACAGGGAGCAGCACTGCTCCCTGTGAGAGGCCTCTCCCCCGCTGATGGAGCCACCTCGCACTCCTCCTGGAGCACAAGAGCAGCCCCACCTGCCCATTGTCATTCTGTTTGCCGGATAATTGCCACATACAGAATGTCAATGGGGCAGTCTGGGGTGTTAAAAGCCTGTGGCGGCCTCCTCCTCCCTCAGTCTAGGGCCGGGCATTCTGTTAGACATTGCATTACCTTTTATCGAAGTTAGATAAAAGGTAAAACGCCCATGCTGCAACGTAAGAGAACAGTTTATTTAAAGAAGCCAGTAAAACAAGTTAAAAAGAACGGGTTATGGTTCTTTCACTGTCTCATCATTTTAGAACTGAAGTATTTTCAATATAATATTCAACAAAGCCATGGTTGCTACTTTTTATTTTAAGGAACTAGCAAACATTGACAAAGCCAATAGTCCTGGCTTGTTGTTGGTGTAATGATACTTGCTGTATTATATATCTGGATGCAATGACAGAAATAACATAATACCACTCGCGCGAAACACTATGCTAAGTGCAGATTTTTAGACTTAGTGTTTTAAAACACGCTCTTAATTACATCAAACACCCCCTTTGAAGAGACCCACCAGTTTTTTTACACCACTTAAAGCCCTGGAAACAACACCATGTCACAGTCACCTCACATCCTGGCACTGTGCATCATGAATGACTCATGACTTCTACGTTTTCAGTCTGCCTATCTAGAGAGGTGTTAGACCTGACATCATTGGCTTGAGTCTCTCCTCCATTTTTTCTGTTTGCCTCCACTGTTTTCCGGGCCCAAGTGAAGTAGAGACAGCACAAGCTGCATGCAGGAGATGTGAGCGACGAGAAGCGCCCCTCCTTAAAACTTCCTGGAGCCTGATTGAGACGTTAAACATTTAACGCATGAAAGGTCCAAAATTGACCTTCATACAAGAGTAGACATTAGTCACTCTTTACACCGAACTCACCTGGTCCTGAAGAAAGCCCCACTGACCTTAACAGGCGAAGCGCGGCTGAAACATGTCGACCATTGTTTAGACACTAGAGGATGGAATATGTATGAATCCTAACCATTTCTGAAAACATATTCTACGATATTCTCAACCCACAATTCAATCCCGGACAATAAAGTGCATTTTCCCTGGAATGATTGGATTGTTTTTATAAATTCACTCACACACCACCCACTGTCACTAATCACTACTGTTTTTAACCTAGGGTGTTCTCCTCCTGGTGGAGGGTGCATACCAATTGACCCTATGATTTTACACAGACGTGTAAACGAAGGCGGAGAATCAACATATACCGCCCATACCACCATTGCTACACGTAAATGAGGGTCTTTTACCAAGGGTCATCCCAGTTAGAACTGTACCCAGGTTATACAGGACAAGTGATCCTCCCTCCCCCTTTTTGATTGAAAATACTTGAAGCCAAGGAACTTGGTGGGATCACAAGTTTTCCTTCTCCCCCCCCCCTTTTTGATTGATATTTATTTGGTTTACTGTCAGTCCCTAGTCTAGTGCACCAGGAGTGCCAGGGCTTGTAAATACAAATGCTGCTCGTGGGCTTGCAGCACCTGTTGTGCCACCCACAAGAGCGGCCTCGTAAAAGTATGTCTGAGGGTCTGCCATTGCCAGACCCACGTGCAGTCTAGTACTGTCACGCGGACTGCGCAAGTACACCTACTTGCCAGTCCCTAAACCTTCCCTTAACTTCATGTTAGTCACCCCTATGGTAGGCCCGCGGGCAGGGTGCATTGTAAGTATAAGGTAGGACAGGCCTGACCAAGTTGGCATGTCCTAATAGTGAATTACAGCCATATTCGTTTTTCACTATTGCGAGGTAACCTGCTCTCATTAGTTAGAATGGGCTGCCAGAATTATTAATGCTACAATCCTAGCTGGCTCGGGGAGCATGGTGCAATGTCGAGTTTGGTATCCCTGAACTCGGGGTTTAATTACGCATCCGTTGATGGTTTTTGGACTCTGGGTTTGAAAATAGCACTTTTAGAAAGTGGCTATTTTCTTGTCTAACTATTTCTGGTTTCTGCTGGTTTGGTGTGTGTGTGACAGGAGCTGGGTGGCTCCAGAGGTCTGAATGAGTCAGTGTGGGATGAGTGGGACATTTGCGTTGGGAGTAGGGGGAGAGTAGTTGCTGATAGCCTGCCCTGCCCGGTACAATGCTGGCTCCACCTCCTGCCAGGCGACTGATGGCTCTGTGCCTGCCATGGACGATCCTGGCCCCACCTCCTTCCAGGAGGCCGATAGCTCTGCTCCTGCCAGTGACAATGCTGGCTCCATCTCCTGCTGGGCGTCTGAGAACCCAGCCCTGCTCAGTGAATAGGACAGGTGCCTCTGCCTGGCTCCACCCACAACAGACCCAGGATGTTGGGAAATTCCCTTGCATGGACAAAGGGATCAAAGGCAAAAAAGGGGTATAAGAGAAGGACCCCTGAACCAAGAATTTAGATCACTTCTGACAAGGAACCCTGAAACCAAGGACAAGAAGCCTGCTGATCCAAGGACTTGCCTACCCCACCTGTGAATCCAGCACCTCTGAAAGAATCCAGCAATCTCGACGCCGACGGACGTCGCCGAATCCAGCTCGACATCGTGAGTAACGGCTCCAGTGTCCCGCTTCCTCGACGCCGGCCGCCGGGCCCGATCGACGCCAGCAGCAACGCCAGTGAGTAGCGAGTTCGGCTCCAGCTCCAAGGGACCTTGTGTCTGCACCGCTGCTGATCGCATCGACTTTGTGCCCTCTCGACGCCTTGAGCGCTGCTCACTCTAGCAACATCATCATCGACATCTCGGCGCCGCTGATCATCGTGTGCTTCGCTTTTCCAAGGTACTGTGTTGTGGGAGTCTGCTCGACTCCGGGCTCGACGTAGCACTCCTCGCGGTCGACGCCAAACCCTTTGGATTAACTTTGCCTCGACGTCGTGTGACTCCCGTGTGGGTAACATTGTTGCCAAGAACTGTTTTTCCAAGAAGAAGAGTTGCTTTTTGTTACGAAAGACTTTGTGCTAAGAAGAAACTACACTTGAACTATTATTTTTCCTTCCAAGAGTATTTATTAAGATTGTGGTATATTTTTGTCGTTATTTGGTCTTGTGCTAAGCCTTATATAAAAATCCTTATTTTTTATAATACTACTGTGTCGTGTCCATTTGTAGTGTATTCACTTTATTACTGTATGTGGTCATAAATGCTTAACACACAGCCTCTGAGATAAGCCTGTCTGCTCTGCCAAGCTACCAAGGGGGTGAGCAGAAGTTATCAAAGGGTGTGATCCCCTTGCCCTGACTAGAAAAGGTGTGTCCCTATTTGTCAGAAGTGTATACCTCTGCCAACTAGAGACAGCCAGTTCTAACATTGGACGCAGCGGTGAGGATTTGAACCTTGCATTTATGACCCATGTGCAGTGATTAGGGTGCGCTACATAGTGAAAGCAGACCATAGCGCAGCCACAATCTAATTTTGAAGGATCCTATTTTTGTTCTCCGCTTTTCTGAAGCTTGATTTTTTGAACACTGCCAGATTTGACCATGAGCGACACCGGAGTCGCTGCCCCTGTTGTTGTTGTGGAGGAATTCGATAGAAGTAAAATCGAGGATTACACGTTAAATCATCTGAAATCCTTTTGCAAGCAGTTTAAAGTTCCTACCAAATGCCTCAAGGTTAAGGAAAACTATCTCAAAGCACTGGAGGTCTGGTTGGAGTCCAGAGATCCCACTGATCCGGTGGTGGTACCGCCAGTGGAAGGGGCTGAGGAGGTGCCAGTGAATGGAACCGTGTCCTCTCCCGGTAGCAGTGTTTCCTCCAAAGGTCTTTCCCCTGAAGAAAGAGAAGAAAGGGCGAAAGAGCGAGCATACAACATGGAAATGGCAAGGCTTAAGATAAATGGGCAGTTGGAGTTAGAAAATGCAAGAGGTAGGAGAGAAGCTGATTTGGAGACCAAAAGGTTGGATTTTGAAAGGGAGAAGTTAGCTTTGGAGCGTGATACCAAGTTGAGGGAATTGGACATCCAAGCTAAGAAGTTAGAATTGAATCCCTCTGGTGGCAGCATCCCATCTGGGCCTGCAGAAAGTAGGTTTTATTTCCCTAAAGATGTGATAAAAGATTATCATAAGAATGAAGATATTGGTCAATGGTTTAAAGCATATGAGTTAGCATTGTTGGCCCACCGGGTCCCTGAGAAGGATTGGGGAGCGGGGTTGTGGGGTCGCTTTGTGAATGAGGGAAGAGATACCCTGTTAGACATGCCTGTTGAGGATAGGATGTCTTATGCTCATATGAAAGATGTTTTAATGTTGAGGTATGGCCTAACCCCAGAAAAGTACAGGCAAGCTTTTAGAGAATGTAAGAAGTTGCCTGGTACGACGTGGGTTGAATATGTGTCTTTTTTTTGCAGAGCCATGGATGGTTGGGTAAAGGGCAGCAAAGTGGAAAGTTATGAAGCTCTTTATGATTTGTTTGCTTGGGAGCATTTGTCTAATAACGGTTTTCCAGAGCTGCGCCAGCACCTTATTGATAGCAAGATATCTAACCCTAGAAAACTTGCTGAGGAGGCAGACCGCTGGGTCAGTACCAGGGTCCACAAGGGTCCAGTGGGAGACTCAGCCAAAGGTGGGCAGGGTCCCCAGCAGAAGAGTGGGGGGGACAAGGGAAAACAGAAGGAGTTCCAGAAAGGGCCCCAAAGTAATCCCAAAGGGAACCAAGGGAAAGGTTCCCAGCCTCCCCCTGAGAAGAAGCCAGGGGCCCCAACAGGTAAACCTGTTCATAGGGGCCCACTGACCTGCTACGTTTGTGGACAAGTGGGACACCGGTATTATGATCCCCAGTGTCCCATGAAGAATTCAAATGCACCACCGCGTGCACCCCCCCGTCAGTTAGCGAGTGTAGCCCTGGGAGGGGAGGAGATGGTTGTCCCTGGTGGGAGGGGTCCCGCAGAGATGTCCCTGGTCTCTCTAGGAGACATGCAAATGGTCCCTCCACCCCCTCTGCCTAGTAACACTAATAAATATAGGCAGTGGGTGACCATTAATGGCCATAGAGTGGAAGCTCTCAGAGACACCGGAGCGAGTGTGACAGCTGTCAAGTGTCACTTGGTGTCCAGAGAGCAGGTGGTTCCCCACGCATTCTACCCTGTGATAGCTGCTGACAACTCCCAGAAAGAGTGTGAGGTAGCTCAGGTTTCCTTTGAATGGGGGGGAGTTTCAGGTACTCTTCAAGTTGCTGTAAGGCCCTGCCTGTTGATTGTCTCCTGGGCAATGATTTAGAAGACTCCCCTTGGGCTAAGGTGGAGAGGGAGACACATTTGAAAATGTTGGGTGTGCCAGAGTGGGCGTGTGCAACCACTCGATCCATGACAGCAAGTAAGGGTGTTGATGGGGTCCCGGAGCCTGAAAGTATGGCCCAGGACCCAGCTGTGAAGAGAAGAGGCAGGAGGCTCGGGAAACCAGCCTCCATAGTTCCCGTGGTCCAGGAGGAGGTAGACCCTGAGGGGGATGCCCTGGAGCCCACAGGGGAACAAGTGGCCAAACTGGGAAACCTGCCCGAGCTGACCCACTGGCAGCAGGATGGGGGTCCCTCCAGGGAGGAATTTTGTGCAGAACAGAAAGTGTGCCCTTCTCTTGTGGGTATGAGGCAGCAGGCCTCAGCCCAAACCTCAGGTGATCAGTCAGGGTCACATTTTGTTTACTGGGAGAACGACCTCCTGTATAGCGAGCCTAAGGCTGCTTAGCCTGGGTCAGCCCGTGTGCTGGTGGTACCCCAGCGCTTCAGAGCCTTCCTACTGGGTTTGGCTCATGACGTTCCGTTAGCTGGACATCTGGGGCAGGACAAGACCTATGACAGGCTTGTCACCCATTTTTATTGGCCTCAGATGAGAAGGGATGTAGACATCCATTGTAAGACTTGTCACACTTGCCAGGCAAGTGGGAAAAGTGGAAGGAAGCAGAAGGCTCCCCTCCAACCTTTTCCAGTGGTCAGTCCCCCCTTTGACCGGGTGGGGATTGACATTGTTGGGCCCCTGGACCCCAAGACAGCCCTGGCAACAGGTTTATCCTGGTCTTGGTGGACCATGCCACACGGTACCCGGAAGCCATCCCTCTCCGAACAGTGACGGCCCCTGTGGTGGGACGGGCACTGATGGGTGTTTTCTCCCGGATGGGGTTCCCCAGAGAGGTGGTGTCAGACCGGGGCGCCAACTTCATTTCCAATTACATGAAGTCTCTGTGGAAGGAGTGTGGGGTAACCTACAAGTTCACCACTCCTTACCACCCTCAAGGAAATGGGCCAGTTGAGAGATTCAACCGGACCCTTAAAGGCATGATCATGGGTCTTGAAGAACCAATGAGGCGGAAATGGGACGTCCTCTTGCCATGCCTGTTGTTTGCTTACCGAGAGGTGCCGCAGAAGTCTCTAGGGTTCAGCCCCTTTGAGCTTTTGTATGGTCACCCGGTAAGAGGACCTTTGAGTCTGGTCAAAGAAGGCTGGGAGCAATCTCCCAGGAAACCTCCCCAGGATGTATACATTTACATGCTGGCCTTTTGGAACCAGACTCGGCGCTTCCGAGATCTTGCTCAGGCAAATCTGGAGGCCAGCCAGGAGGAGATGAAGCGTTGGTACGACCTGAATGCCACTCTGGTAGAGCTTCAGCCTGGTCAGGAAGTTTGGGTCATGTCCCCTGTGGAACCTTGTGCGCTCAAGGACAGGTGGACTGGACCGTTTAAGGTTGTGGAGAAGAAGAGCGATGTCACCTACTTGGTGGACTTGAAATCTCCCAGGAACCCCTTGAGGGTCCTGCATGTCAACCGTTTGAAGCCCCACTTAGAAAGGTCCGAAGTGGGCATGCTCCTAGCTACAGATGCTGGAATGGAGGAGGAGAGTGAGCCTCTTCCTGACCTCCTGTCGGCAAAAGAGCAAGATGGGTCAGTGGATGGTGTGGTCCTCTCTGACACACTGACCCTTGAGCAGCAGCAAGATTGTCGCCACCTGTTGGGGCAATTTCCTGATCTGTTTTCCTTGGTTCCTGGTGTCACTCATTGGTGTGTCCATGATGTGGACACCGGAGACAGCACTCCTGTCAAGCACAAGGCTTACAGGGTGACTGACAAGGTCAGAGCATACATTAAGGAGGAGGTCTCCAAAATGTTTGCCTTATAGGTGGTTGAGTCCTCTAGCAGTCCTTGGGCCAGCCCAGTGGTCTTGGTCCCGAAGGCTGCAGTGCCTGATGCTTCACCAGAACTTCGGTTCTGTGTGGATTACCGAGGACTCAATTCAGTCACCAAGGCTGACGCGCACCACATCCCCAGAGCTGATGAGCTCATCGATCGGTTGGGGGCTGCTCGGTACCTTAGCACGTTTGATCTAACGTCTGGGTACTGGCAGATCGCCTTAACTGAGGGGGCAAAAGAGAGGTCAGCATTCTCCACACCAGATGGGCTATACCAGTTCCGGGTGATGCCCTTTGGGATGAAGAATGCCCCTGCCACCTTCCAGAGGTTGGTCAACCAGGTCTTGGCTGGACTGGAGGATTTCAGTGCCGCCTACCTGGACGACATCGCAGTGTTCAGCGCCAGCTGGGAGGAACACTTGCGCCACCTCCAGGAAGTGTTTTTGGCCCTGCGCAGAGCAGGCCTCACAATCAAAGCCAGTAAGTGCCAGATTGGGCAGGGTTCTGTGGTGTACTTGGGGCACCAAGTAGGGAGCGGCAAGGTTGCCCCCTGCAACCCAAGATTGATACCATCCTGGCTTGGGCGCCGCCCAAAACCCAAACTCAGGTGAGAGCCTTCTTAGGCCTCACGGGTTACTACAGGAGGTTTGTCAAGGATTACGGTAACATTGTGCACCCCTTGACTTCGCTGACTTCCTGTAAGCAGCCACGAAATGTGATCTGGACTGACGCCTGTCAAACGGCCTTTGACACCCTGAAAGCTGCAATGTGCACAGCACCTATACTCCAGGCACCCGACTTTTCTAAGGAATTTATTGTCCAGACGGACGCTTCAGAGCATGGCGTGGGGGCTGTTCTAGCTCAGGTGAATGAAGAGGGCCGAGACTTACCCGTAGCCTTCATCAGTAGGAGGTCACTTCCCAGGGAAACGAGGTGGACTGCGCTAGAGCGAGAAGCATTTGCTGTGGTCTGGACGCTGAAGAAGCTAAGACCCTACCTGTTTGGGACTCACTTCCGGGTTCAGACAGACCACAGGCCCCCCAGATGGCGGATGCAGATGAGGGGTGAGAATCCAAAACTGTTGAGGTGGTCCATTTCCCTACAGGGGATGGACTTTACGGTGGAACACCGCCCTGGTACAGATCACGCCAATGCTGATGGTCTGTCCAGATTTTTCCGCCTTAGTGATGAGAACTCCCCAGGGGAAGGGTAGTTCTCCCCACATTTCAGCTGGAGGGGACACATGTTAGACCTGACATCATTGGCTTGAGTCTCTCCTCCATGTTTTCTGTTTGCCTCCACTGTTTACGATGTTTTTGCTGGTATATGCTTTGGGCACTGTGCCACTGCTGATCAGTGCCACAGTGCAAGTGCTCCCTATGTTAAATTACTGTATCGATTGAATTCCATGTTTGGCCTATTTGGTTTACTGTCAGTCCCTAGTCTAGTGCACCAGGAGTGCCAGGGCTTGTAAATACAAATGCTGCTCGTGGGCTTACAGCACCTGTTGTGCCACCCACAAGAGCGGCCTCGTAAAAGTATGTCTGAGGGTCTGCCATTGCCAGACCCACGTGCAGTCTAGTACTGTCACGCGGACTGCGCAAGTACACCTACTTGCCAGTCCCTAAACCTTCCCTTAACTTCATGTTAGTCACCCCTATGGTAGGCCCACGGGCAGGGTGCATTGTAAGTATAAGGTAGGACAGGCCTGACCAAGTTGGCATGTCCTAATAGTGAATTACAGCCATATTCGTTTTTCACTATTGCGAGGTAACCTGCTCTCCATTAGTTAGAATGGGCTGCCAGGATTATTAATGCTACAATCCTAGCTGGCTCTGGAGCATGGTGCAATGTCGAGTTTGGTATCCCTGAACTCGGGGTTTAATTACGCATCCGTTGGCGTGGATGGTTTTTGGACTCTGGGTTTGAAAATAGCACTTTTAGAAAGTGGCTATTTTCTTGTCTAACTATTTCTGGTTTCTGCTGGTTTGGTGTGTGTGTGACAGGAGCTGGGTGGCTCCAGAGGTCTGAATGAGTCAGTGTGGGATGAGTGGGACATTTGCGTCGAGAGTAGGGGGAGAGTAGTTGCTGATAGCCTGCCCTGCCCGGTACAATGCTGGCTCCACCTCCTGCCAGGCGATTGATGGCTCTGTGCCTGCCATGGACGATCCTGGCCCCACCTCCTACCAGGAGGCCGATAGTTCTGCTCCTGCCAGTGACAATGCTGGCTCCACCTCCTGCTGAGCGTCTGAGGACCCAGCCCTGCTCAGTGAATAGGCCAGCTGCCTCTGCCTGGCTCCACCCACAACAGACCCAGGATGTTGGGAAATTCCCTTGCATGGACAAAGGGATCAAAGCCAAAAAGGGGTATAAGAGAAGGACCCCTGAACCAAGAATTTAGATCACTTCTGACAAGGAACCCTGAAACCAAGGACAAGAAGCCTGCTGATCCAAGGACTTGCCTACCCCTTCTGCCAGTGTGCTGTTTGCTGGGGGGAATCCTGCATTGCTTCTTTATTTTTGCCAAGGAACCAGGAGAGAGGAATTGTGTGTGTACTCTCAAACTTTGCTAAGAAAATCTCCAAGGGATGGAAGAGTGCCAGCCTCCTGTTGAAGTCACAGGGCTAAAGGACTTCATCTGCTTAAAGTGCTGTTTGCTGGAACCTGTGAATCCAGCACCTCTGAAAGAATCCAGCAATCTCGACGCCGACGGACGTCGCCAAATCCAGCTCGACATCGTGAGAAACGGCTCCAGTGTCCCGCTTCCTCGACGCCGGCCGCCGGGCCCGATCGATGCCAGCAGCAACGCCAGTGAGTAGTGAGTTCGGCTCCAGCTCCAAGGGCGCTGCTCACTCTAGCAACATCATCATCGACATCTCGACGCCGCTGATCATCGTGTGCTTCGCTTTTCCAAGGTACTGTGTTGTGGGAATCTGCTCGACTCCGGGCTCGACGTAGCGCTCCTCGCGGTCGACGCCGAACCCTTTGGATTAACTTTGCCTCAACGTCGTGTGACTCCCGTGTGGGTTACATTGTTGCCAAGAACTGTGTTTCCAAGAAGAGTTGCTTTTTGATACGAAAGACTTTGTGTTAAGAAGAAACTACACTTGAACTATTATTTTTCCTTCTAAGAGTATTTATTAAGATTGTGGTATATTTTTGTCGTTATTTGGTCTTGTGCTAAGCCTTATATAAAAATCCTTATTTTTATAATACTACTGTGTCGTGTCCATTTGTAGTGTATTCACTTTATTACTGTATGTGGTCATAAATGCTTAACACACAGCCTCTGAGATAAGCCTGTCTGCTCTGCCAAGCTACAAAGGGGGTGAGCAGGGGTTATCAAAGGGTGTGATCCCCTTGCCCTGACTAGAAAAGGTGTGTCCCTATTTGTCAGAAGTGTATACCTCTGCCAACTAGAGACAGCCAGTTCTAACAAGAGGCATAGTGAACTCTCCCCCACCGCACCCCACCCCTTGCTTTAGGAACTACAGCAAAGTGAAGTTCTTGAAGAGCCTCTTCTGTCTGCAACTCTGCAGACAAAGGCTCGGCTCATAATGTGAAAAGGTGGGCGCGTAAATAAGTGAAGGAATGTGTGAATGGCTGGATGGATTACTGAAAGGATGAATGAAAGGGGGACTGGATAGATAATGAAAGAAAGGATAGATGGATGAGTGAATGAGTGGACGTATGGATGAGATAAAAGGTAAATGGATGTATGGGTGGAAGGGTAGATGGATGGGTAAAAGGGCGGATGGGTGTGTGAAAGGATGGATGGATGAGTGAAAGGGTAGATGATGGGCGAGTGAATGGGTGGATGGATGAATTGATAAGTGAAAGGGTGAATGGATGGATGAGCGAAAGGGTGGATGTAAGGATTGATTAGTGAGTGAAAGGCTGGATGGATGAGAGAACGGATGGCTGGATGAGTGAAAGGATGGCTGGATGAGTGAAAGGATGGATGAGAAATAGGATCAATGGATGGATTCATTAATGGATGAGTAGATGGGTGGGTGGATGGATGGATAAGTGAAAGGGGGATGGAGAGAGAAAATGAGGATGAATGACTGAAAGGGTGAATGGGTGGAAGGATAAGTGACTGGGTGGATGGATGAGTAAGTGAATGGGTGGATGGATGAGTAAGTGAATGGATGGCTGGATGGGTAAAAGGGTAAATGGCTGGATGGGTGAGTGAATAGATGGATGGGTGGAAGAGTGGATGGATGACTTTACGGATGGATAGGGTGAAAGGGTGGGTAGATGAATAATGGATGGATGAGTGAAAGGGTGGATGGATGGATGGATGAGTGAAATGATGGATGGAAGGATATATGTGGATAGGTTTGCAAATGGTTGAATATGTTTGGATATAGATGGGCACACAGGTGGAAGAACAGAATGAATGGTGAAAGGCTGAATGATGGATGAAAGAATGATTACACCTTGTAGCATCCATTATCTTAAGTAACATTTCCTATACATTGACTTTCATGTTAATATGAGTCATTATCTCTATATAATGTGTGTGTGATGTAACACACTCCGACACCCTGCGCTACATACTTGGGATGAGTAACACTATAAAAGAAATTAAATACATATGAGAGACCGTCTAAGTGAAGATGAGGGGCACCATTGGAGGGTGGTAGCAAGGCCAGACTGGCTGGACCAGGCATTGAATGTTTCCCTGGGAGGCTAGAAAGGGGGGGGGGGTGTTACTGGGGGCTGGCACTGCAAAGTTCCTTGTATAGCCAGTAATTTTTAATCAACAATAAAAGCGGCCTCACTTATATTCAGGTGTGGTTCACCATCGTCTGGTGACTAATGTACCTGTTGGAGCGAGGTGCGAATTTTGAATCGTCTAAGGTAGCAAGCTGCGGCCATACTGAAAAACCGTGAAGTGCATGATTGTCTCAACCTAATATAAACTTATTCAGACTTGTACTTAGGTGGTTGTTAATTTACTTACTTATATACTATTGCACAATCACCTCTGACGTGTCTGTAAAATGTACCTTTTGTCCCGAAGTTTTGTCCTGAATTTTAACCCCTTGTCCTGAATTTTTGACCTGAATTTAGTCCCTTTGTCCTGAATTTTTACTCACCATCCTAAATTTGCACCTATCCCAGTTGGTCACCCTAGCCACAGTTGCTGCTTATTTACCTTATGCAACTAACAACCATTGACAAAGCCAATAGTCCTGACTTGTTGGAAGTTTGATGTTACTTAACATGCTTGTTGTATCATATATCTGGATTCAATGACAGAAACAACAAAATATCAGTCAGGCGGCACACTATGCTAAGCACCAGGTGCGCAACACCCATTGGGCTCACGGGGCTTCAACCCCCACCCCTCCCCCCCCCTCCTCTGTCGTGTGTGACATCTTTGCGGGCTGGCGACCATCTAATTGCAGCCGCACCTGAGTACTTAACAGGTCTTTAAATGACAATTTTAAAGCCAAAAACCGGGACATTTCACAAAAATAGAAGGAATACAATTTTACTTCAAGCGATGAGAGCGCTCCTCGGCAGAGAATTACAGAACAGGCAGTAAGAACATCCATAAAATGTAATTTTTAAAACCAGTAGCTTGCCTGTTAATTAAACTGCTTTCTTGAAACAACTGCTAACTTTGCCTGCTTTGTAAAACATAAAAAACACCTCCCACCGTTTTCAGTCGACCCTCTCTAAAAACCAGGACATGAGCTAAATTTCTTGAAATTTGCTGGGACAGCTGGTTAAAAAGGGGGGCCTGGTCACTCTTGTTTACTTGTAAATTAGGCGTTGTTGTGTTTTCACCCCTTCTTTCAGTCACTCTGTCTATGGTTGGAAGAATTACCCCCCCCCCCCCGAAATATTCCCGCCCCCCCCCGAAATTTGGCTCTAGTTGCCCGCCTGCTAAGCACAAACTTTTAGCTTACGTGTATGAAGCCACGCCCTTAATTACATTGACCACGCCCCCTTGAGAGACCCCCCAGTTTTTTCATCCCACTTAAAGCCCTGATTATGGGCAAATCATTTAATATCCCCGTCTGTGCCTGGCAAAAATAATGTGTTTGTCTGTAGAGCAACTGGTGCTCATGTAAAGCGCTCTGATACCTCGGGTCGAGTTCGCTGTTCGTGCTATATGAATGATACTCCTGAATCCCTGTCCATCACTTCTCGAAGCAGGTTCTTAGAAAGGTTTGGTCTAGTGTCACGTCAGCAACAATAATAGTATGCAAACACTCGCACGTGCAAAGTGGGCAATTGTCCAAACTCGGCGCCTTCCGGGGGCCGCCACGTCAGAGGTGGTAGGAGGAGTTTCACTGTAGCGCCAAGAATGGCAGCTGAGATGTGGGGTTTATTTCTGAGTTCTCCTGCCCGACTGCACACACAACAATGTAGGTTAAGCCTATGTTTTCATGTGCGGAGTTCTCCACCTGGACTGGCGAGACTCCACACTTCCTATTAAAGTGCACTTTTGTGAATACTGAAAAAGAGTAACTTACGCAAACGGGTGCGTTTACCTTTGTGAATTAGGCCTAAATTCCACATAAAATATTGTTGTTGCAAGACAAACTATACAGCTCCGAAATAAAAGAAAATCGCGTTAACAATGCTTGTTCTCAACTTTTCTCGTGTTGCCCTTTGGCTGGCGAAGCCACTTGAGCTGTTTGTGCTGTTGTTTTCCGAAAGTTTAAGTTCAGCATCACACTGCCACATAGCGGCGCCAAAAGCCAGCGTGAGTTCACAACAGGGCAGACCTACAAATCAAAAGACACGGAGGAGCGGAGGGGAGGCCGAGACCAAAAAAGGCCTGCAGTTTGGGATGCGGTGCACGGGTGTCTCTGCAGGGACGGGGCTGAGACAGGCCTCTCTGCTGCTACCTTGATTTATCTGCTCCGCTTTTAAAAGCAGGCCTCGGCAGCCGGTCTCTGCGAATAGGAATTGTGATATCACGGTTGCTGTAATAACGCTGTCTGCGATGTTGAGCTGCGACCGAGTCTAAGGGGGGACCCAGGGAGAGCTAGGCGCGAGCCGGTCTCTTCCTGGGTATGTTCGCGCGAGAGTCAGGGCAACAGGTGGGGTCTGATTAGGGGAGTAGATATAAGCGAGTCAGGTTGGCGGTTGGGAACTGCGTGGCGGGAAGCTAGGGAAGGGAGGTTTTGTTTTGCGGCGCGCGTGTGTTTTACCTTTCTCTGGCTCCATGGAGGAAGCAGCGGAGGTGCGGAGGGCCGTGCAGACACTCTGCGAGGCCGGGCGAGAGGACCTGCTGCGGCCGGGTGTACCGGCGGAGGCGTGGGTCGGAATGGCCCGCCCCCCTCGCAAGGCTGCGGAGGGTGTGTCCAGGGCGGTGACGGCGTGTTTGTCCCCAGGCCCGGCGGAGGAGGAAGACGGCGAGGCGGCCGTGCCGGCGGACGGGCCTTTGCCGGTTCCGCCCCCCGCAGCTGTGGAGCCCCC
Source organism: Lissotriton vulgaris (assembly GCF_964263255.1). Taxonomy (NCBI): domain Eukaryota; kingdom Metazoa; phylum Chordata; class Amphibia; order Caudata; family Salamandridae; genus Lissotriton; species Lissotriton vulgaris. The sequence goes on along the minus strand of NC_141697.1, from coordinate 145,973,032 downwards.
GCCGGGTGTCCCGGGCGCCCTCCAGCAGGTATGTGCTTTACCGTTATTCAGTGCTGGTCTACGTGGGGCGCCCGGGGGGAGGCGGGGGCGTTCTGTGGGCCGGCAGGCTCAGCGCTCAGGCGGCCTTGCCCCGGGGAAGTCTGGGAAGCCACAGGCGGGTCCCAAAGCAAAGCGGGGGCGGAGCCTGGAATTGAATGCGCATACACAGCCCCCTCTCCCTGCTGCAGAGCATGTGGACACACCAGCTTCAGTGTCTGCCTTGCCGGAGGGGCTTTCCCCGTACCTATGGTTAAATGGGCAATGTTTCCTGCTCTCCCCTGCCACGCCGGTGCCTGGCCCTGCCCCCCCACACACTTTTGGCCCCCCACCACTGGGCGGTGCAGATGTTGGGCCACCTACTGCCGCGCCGCCTGCCTATTCCCCCAATGCTTATGTTTTGGACCCAGCGGGTGCTGTACCTCGCATGCTGCCCCCCCCGGCCACCAAGTCTGCGGCCCCCGGTGCACCTGGCCCCCATACTGCCCCTCCCACGCCCTTGGCTCCTGGTGGGTTGGGTTTGGTCCACAGGGGGGCGCCCCCGGTTTCTGGGCAAGCTCTGTTCCCGGTCCCTCGGGGACGGCCAGGTGTCCTTCAAGGCGGTCCTGCGACTGGGTCGGGTGGTGTCTATGGTCTGGCGTCGGTGGGTCGTTCATCGGGGGGTGCTTGCGTTTCCGCTCTAAGGGAGGATGGTTTTGCGAATTCTTCCTTGTCTGGCTTGAGCGGCCGCAGTTTTCAATCTGCGCCTCCGGCTGGGCGGCTGTTGGCTGCTTCTACGGGCCCGGGAACTGTCCACACGGCTGTTTCCAGTGGTGGGCTTACGGGGGAGTTATCTGGAGCGGATATCTCTTCTGCAGCTTTACGTGCACACAGCTTTCAGAACATTGACTGGCAGTCTTATGATGGGGGTATTGGTGATGGGGCTATGCCTAGTGGCAGTGCGCAAGTTGCATTTTCTGACGAAGCTTTCTATGGGAATTTTCATGATGATGATTTGGAAGAAGGGGAATTGAGAGACAAAGATGTTGGGCTTTTGGCAGCACGGGCCCAGGGGGGCGGGTTGGGGCAACCCACTGTTTCTCGTGTTTTGCAGGAGTCTCGTGCGGACCATGCAGCAGTACGAGGGGCAGTGAGGTCTGGACCTTCTCAAGGGGATCGTGTGGCTGTTCAACCACAGTCGGAGCAGTTGCCAAGAGGTAAGGATGGGTGGTGGTCCGTGTGGCAACCCAGGGAGAGTCTCCCTGTTAAGAGTACAAGATCAATTGGTACGGGTGATGGGGTTGTTGGTGAGCGAGTCGCTCTGGCACCGAGGCTTGAGCGGCCGGTGATTTCGAATGTTTCTAGTGTGCAATTTTCAGGGGAAGTTTCTACAGCAGGGGCTGGGGGGGCTGCTGCCACACCTGTTACGGAGGATAGTATCCTACCTAAAAAACTGCCTTATTCTGGGGTGGGGATGCCCTTGGGGTCCCATTTGTCTGAAAAAACGAAGAATCACATATGGTCTGGTGCATTTGTGGATGTTTTTCGGCTTCTACATAGAGATGTCCAAGCTAAAGAAGGGTCGAAGGAAGAGGAATTAGAATTGGCTCGGAGGCCTCGTGTCCCGAAGTCGATAGAGAATTGGACTTCGGCCTTTCTTATCTATGCCAGTGTGTATTGCCAACGTCATCCGGGCAAGGCGATAGACATGTTTAAATATGCCGATGTCATTCGCAAAGCTCACAGCTATTTTGGAGGGTTTGCCTGGTTGTCGTATGATGAAGAATTCAGGGCACGTATGAGTGTTTTTCCTGAGCGTTCGTGGGGTGAGGTTGATTCCGAATTGTGGCTACAGTGGATGGCATCGGCTCACCCGCCCGCTACGACCCACACGGCTAGCGGGCAACCAGTGTATTATCGGCCCTTTCCAGCTCGCCCCGCTCTGTCTGGGGCGGGGGTTTGGGGCAGAGGTCAATCATCCTCCTCTGGCACGTGCTGGCATTTTAACAGGGGTTCCTGTAACCGACCAGCTTGCAGGTATAAGCATGAGTGTTCGCAGTGTGGGGGACGGCATGCGCTCACCCAGTGTTTTCCCGGACAGCGATTTGGTGATCAAGGACGGGGTTCAGGGGGCAGGGGGCAGGGGACAGCCTCAGCACGCTGTTTACAAGGGCTCCTACTCCTATTAAGCAGGATGTTCTGGATCTCTGGTTGGTCGATTATCCTGATTTTGAGGCTGCTAAGATTTTGTCTTGGGGTTTCAGAATTGGGTTTCGGATTGGGTATCAGGGACCCAGGGTGGGTAGGTGGTCTGACAATCTGAAATCTGCGAAAGAGAGTCCCCATGTTGTGCGGAAGAAGCTAGATGCCGAGCTTGCAGCGGGTCGGATTGCTGGTCCTTTCTTGAATTGCCCTCTCCCTGACTTGATCGTCTCGCCTCTGGGTGTGGTACCTAAAAAGGCAGAGGGGGAGTTTCGCCTTATCCATCACCTGTCATGGCCCGAGGGTGCATCCATTAACGATTTTATTGATCCAGCTGACTCAACTGTCAATTATGCTTCAGTGGACGATGCCTTGCGGCTCGTTCGCACGGCTGGTGTTGGGGCTTTGCTGGCGAAGAGTGACATTAAGTCGGCTTTCCGGCTATTGCCCATCCACCCTTGGGATTTCAGTCTTCTGGGCATGCAATTTGATGGTGGTTTCTACGTCGATAAGGTGTTGCCCATGGGCTGTTCAGTGTCATGCTCCCTCTTTGAGACATTCAGTACATTTCTGCAGTGGCGCTTCACTTTTGTCAGTGGCCACGTCCTGGTCTGCCATTACCTTGATGATTTTCTTTTCATTGGTGAGGGTCACTCTGGGCAGTGTAAGTCGGCTTTGACAATCTTTCAGGCTCTGGCGGAGGAATTGGGAGTTCCTCTGGCGCCAGATAAGACCGAAGGTCCCTGTACATCCCTGACTTTCTTAGGGATTGAAATTGATACCATGTCTATGATGGCGAGATTGCCTGCGGCTAAAGTGCGGGAAATGTCTGCATTCATACACCTGGTGTTGGGGGAGCGGAAAGTGGTTTTGAGGACCGTCCAGAAGCTTTTGGGGTACCTCAATTTTGCTTGCCGGGTTGTTCGGGTGGGCAGGACGTTCTGTAGACGTCTGGGTCTTTCAATGTCCGGCGCCAGCCTTCCCCATTCATCGGGTGCGCATTACCACCGCTGTACGTGCCGATTTGACTGTCTGGCTCCGTTTCCTGCAGGATTTCAATGGCGTGTCCTTGTTTTTTGCGGATGAGGACATGGTGTGGCAAGTACAGTTGTTCACGGATGCGGCGGGAGCTCACGGATTCGGTGTATTTTGGGAAGGTCGTTGGTGCGCGGCCGGCTGGCCGGTGCACTGGAAGGAGCAGGGTCGCAGCATAGCGTTTCTGGAGCTCTTCCCGCTGCTGGTCGCTCTGTATCTCTGGGGGGAGGAGTTTCAGAATCGCTCCGTCTTGTTCCATGTGGACAATATGGCAGTAGTCCACCTTTTCAATCACCAAAAGGCTCGTGACTTGCGTGTTTTGCGGCTCCTGCGCGCATTCATGCTGCGGTGTCTGCAATTAAATATTGTCTTTAAAGCACGGCATGTTCCTGGAACTTCTAATTGCATCGCTGACTCTTTGTCTCGCTTTCAGTGGTCCGAATTCCGCAAATTGGCTCCTGGGGCGGACCTGGAACCAACGGCGATCCCACAGTACGTATGGGACCTGGGGGATTGAGGGTACACCATTTGGTCGAAAATTCAGTGGCTGACTCCACAAGGCGGGGTTATGTGAAGGCCTGGCATGAGTTTCTGCAGTTTGGTAAGTATTTGGCGGGGCCAATCAGGGCCGGGTTATCCGATGAACAATTCCTCTTGCAGTTTGTTTTACATTTAGCGGACAAGGGCCTCTCGCCCACAACCATTTCTGGCAAGTTGGCAGGGGTTTCTTTTTATGGGCAGCTTTGGTGGGGGAGGGATCCTGTTGGGGGGTGTTGGTCCGTAAAGTGTTGAAGGGTTTGACTAGGCTTCGGGCTGGTGGTCAGCAGCTCCGGCAGCCGGTGACTTTTGATTTGCTCCAGTTGCTTTTACCGGAATTAGAGGTGTGTTGCCATGATGCTTTTGAGTGTGCCAAATTTCGTTTGTGTTTTGTCTGGTTATTCTTTGGGGCATTTCGGGCCTCAGAGTTGTTGGGGTTGCGGGGTAGGGTGGGTATGACCAGCAGTGAGGTGGTGTTGGAACATGACAGAGTGCGGCTGTGGCTGCGGACGTCCAAAACCGATCAGATGGGGAGGGGTAAGTGGGTGTTCCTGGGCAGGAGTGGTGTCTCTGCATGTTGCCCGGTGGGGGAATGGGAAGCTTTTGTGTCCTCCCAAAATTTTTCCCAGGGGCCCATTTTTTGTCATGCTGATGGGAGCCCTATAGTTGCACCTCAATTGTTGGCTGTATTACGCAAGGTTTTGTTGCGCCTGGGGAGGGATCCTGTTCAATTTGGTACCCATTCATTCAGGATTGGGGCGGCGACGGAGGCCGCTAGGTTGGGGTGGGATTGGTCACAAATTCGTCGCATTGGACGTTGGCGCTCCAAGTGTTGTGAAAAATATGTGAGAAAATAGTACATTTTTGCTTGTCTAACATTTCTTTTTCTCCTAGGTCCTTGGCCCTCAGTCGCCGGATCCAAGAGGAGGGTGTGGATCTTGGGGCACTCTTTTGTTAAACGGGCAGCTTTAGCCGCTGCCAGTCAGCTTTGTGGGAGATCACTTGGTTTAAACAGCATGACGCATGAAGTCTCCTGGCATGGAACGGGGGGCATGCGATGGGGTGGTCTTTTTCCCGACTTGGCTACTTTGGTTTCACAGTGTTTGGGGGGCCCTCCGGATCTCCTGGTGCTGCATTTGGGCGAAAATGACTTAGTTTCACTCTCCGGTTTGACTTTGTTGAAATTAATGAAACAAGACCTGGAAATCATCAAGACCACATGGGTGAGCACCATGCTGATATGGACTGAGTTTGTGCCTCGTTTGCAATGGCGTGGGGCGAGGAGCCATTCCGTCCTGGAAAAGGCTCGACGGAAAGTTAATAGAACAATGCGACTTTTTTGTCACTATTTAGGTATCTACAGTTTGGATCATTACCATTTAAAAGTCTCTGAACAGCATTTATTCTGTGAGGACGGTGTACATCTGTCTTCATTGGGCATTTCTTTTTACCTTTTGGAACTCAGGGATTTGATTAGCAAAGTTCTTCAGGTGCAGTTGTGGTGTGCTCCTTCCTTTCCAATTTTAGGTGGGGCAGGAAAACGCTAAAGGTTTTCCTGGGTGGCGGGTTTTTGCTAGTGGGGTGGGCAGCCTGGAGCGGGTTGGCCATCCTGAAGGGTAGCTAGTTGGGTAGTACTAGGGGTAGTAGGCAAGAGTTAGTTCGGGCTTTTGGGATTTAGGTTTAGTAGGCTCACTGTAGAGTTGATTTATGGTAAATAAATAAATAATGAATGTGTTCACGAAATTTATGATGCACCTGTCTTAAAATAAAGTGGCCTTTCTTGCTCCTAAAGAGGTGTGGACAGTGATTTCTTGCGCGAAGTGCTATTATCAACCGTTTATCTGCTCAACGCGTCCAGCTGTGCAAACCAAGCTTCCCTTTCCACTCTGCTTTAAGCGCCTTTTCAACGCTTGTAGGGCCTGATGGTTCAAAGGCTTTTCAGCTTCCGGAGCTTTGCCCTGCGCAAACTGACAGGTGAAAAGCTACCTACCAATTGTGTCAAAATGGCATGGCGAGCCGACCCTCAGTGTCATTACAACTCAGAGCGCCACATGCATCAAACTTTGTAATTTCGATTCCTAAATTGGAATTTTTTAAAAATCGCAATTTAGGAATCGCAATTCCTTATGCATGTAGGAATCGCAAAAAAATGAGCGATTTCCACACATTCCTTATTTGCGACTCGCAAATTGCTAATCGCAAATAAGGAATAGCTTTCCATTCATTCCTTAGGACATGTTTTTGTGCAAACTAGAACTTTGAAAAATGCACTTTTCGCAAATTACCATCAACGTTAAGTTGATGGTAATTTGCGTTTCTTAAAAGCCAAATTGCAACTTTTTTTTGTTGCATTGCATTTAGGGAAAAACTATTTGCAATTCCCTAAATGTAATTGTAATTAAGTAATCGTTGAGATTACTTAAATAGCGTTTTTTGCATTTGGGATGAGGCATCCCAAATGCAAAAATTGCGGTCGCAAAGGGGCAGATTCTGTGCATCTGCCCCTTTGCGGCCGCAAAAACAATGTTGCATGTGCCCCAGAATATCAACATTGCCATTCCTTCCGACTCACAATTAACACCGTCCATGCTGCTGCGATTTCGCGGCAGTGCAGCACTTCCGCAAAACGGGCTGGGCCATCGGCCATTGGGCGACGGCAGCACTGGGGAGGTAGTGCTGCCGTTGGCTAATGGCCGACGGCAGCATGGAAGGGGACGGCAGAGAAGTGATCTGCCCCTCTGAATCACAAAGAAAAACGTATCCTTGCTTTGCGACCACCTATGCTAAAGGAACGGTCCCCATAAAGGAACGGGCTCTATTCAAGATCGGGTGCATGGTCTTCCAGGCCCGCCAGGGCTCTGCCCCTGCCTTCATCTCCTCACTAATCAAGTCCTATGTACCCGCAAGAGATCTTCGGTCTTCCTCCAGGTCCCTCCTCCAGATCCCTCGCTTCACTCGCAAAAAGTGGGGCGGGGCTAATTTCTCCACCCTAGCTCCAACCTTCTGGAACTCACTTCCTGACCATCTCCGCTCTGCTACTCAGTATCTCCCTTTTCGCAGAGAGCTGAAAACGTTCCTTTTCAGCCAGGCCTTCCCCACTTAAAACTCCCTCAATATCCCTTTCATCTCTCCCTGGTCTTTTTTCATCTCAGTTGCCGATCCCCCCAGCGCCAAGAAACCGCAAGGTGTACGCTGCGCTCTACAAGTATTTTAAATTAGAAATTAAATTAGAATTATGCTGTCCAGGGGCATAGCTTTGATTGCTGCAGCAGGTGCAGTGGCACCGGGGCCAGGAGGCCTGAGCCGCCCACTGAACCCTGATTATTTCTATAGTTCATCGTTCAAACAGTAGTCAGGCGGCCCATGTCCCATCTTGCACTAGAGTCTGTTAAGTGGGTTAGGAAGCTTCCTAGTCTGGAGGCAGTGGCTAACGATAGCCCCAGGAGGCCCCTCTGGCACTGCGCATGGGCGGCAGGCCACTGGCCATGGGGCTATCCCATCCTCGTAGCCAAAAATGTGGTGATGACTCGCACTCAGGTTCACTGGTAAAACCGCTTTATTCAATCAAGGACCCAGCACAGAGAACGTGGTCCCTCCAACGCCCGCCACAGTACACACTGCCCTTGGTGGAACCTACGCACGCGGCGAACAATGAGAAGGAACACAGAAGATGTAATGAACATGAAACCAAGAAGCACTGCTAAAAGCAAATGCCACATTACAACAGAGCTCCTGACTGGGTCTGGAGCATGGGGGGCCTCCTTCATGTACTTTGCAGGGAGGCTACCTCAAGCCACTGGGCGAAGGCCCTTCATAGTAACGTGACTGCAATACCATGAGAGAGACACACGCACATAGTTATATGTACATATGTATGTATATATATATATATATATATATATATATATATATATATATACATATATATACACATATACATACTCTCTCTCTTGTCACATACAATTGCTTTCCAGCTAGGGTACCAGAATTTTAAAGCAAAAAAACGGGACATTTCACAAAAAAAAGGAGGACTATAATTTTACTTCAAGCGAGCGTACAGAATGACAGCGCTCCTCAGCAGAGAATTACAAAACAGGCTGTAAGAACATACACAAGATGCCATTTTTAAACCCAGTATTAAATTTAATTGCTTCCTTGACACAACTGTTAACTATCCCTGCTTTGTAAAACATAAAAAAACCCTCTCCCCGTTTTTTAATCGACCCTCTCCAAAAACTGGGACATGAGCTAAATTTCTCGAAATCTGCCCGGACAGCTGGTGAAAAACAGGGACCGTCCTGGCAAATCCAGGACGCTTGGTCGCCCTTCTTCGAGCAGTCCGCACCCTTTTATTATATAACCTTGACTGGACCCGCCCTCAGCGTGCATGGTGTGTCATGTCTATGATGGTAGAGGCCGGGTGGCACTTTATTAATTTTACTAGCAGACCGTCCCGACCTTGTCCGGGAGCAATCAGGCTACAGGACCCCCGCCCGCCCCGGCCCCCGCCCGCCCCTACATTGTCCCATGAGTCCCCCGGAGTAGCAGTCTGTTCCGACCCTGGCTTCAGGGCCCCCGCCCATCCCCGACAATGTCCGTGGGTCCCCGGAGCCTTACCTCATCCGCCGCACCTCCCCGCGCTCCTGAGTTCACCGGTCCGCCGCTCCTCGCCGCTCCTCCCAGCTTGTCCGCCGCTCCTCACCGCTCCTCCCCGCCTGTCCACCGCTCCTCCCGCGCTCATGTCCGCCGCTCCTCCTCGCGCTCCTGGACGCCGCTCCTCCCCGCGCTCCTGATGTCAGCACGCACATCGCGGCCGGCGCTACTTCCATGGGACTACTTTTTTTTTCTCGTACATTTTTTAAATAACTTATATTTTATTAATTTATATAGCCTATGTCCATCTCCACACCCTGACAATTACAACGATGTATCGGGTGTGTGGATTGGCGCTGTTGTTCCCGAGTTTACCCGCCTCAAAGGTTCAAAGTTCTTCCTTTATAATAGAAGTATAGATTGGTTTGTTAAGCGCGGAATCACCCCTAAGGGGTGTCCTGACGCTGGCCAAAAAATACCTTCTACCTCCCAACAAGAAGAGAGTAAATATCCTGGTTAGGCGAATAGAAGGCTGTTTGGTGGCCCGCAAAATTTTAAAAGATCAGGCTCTGGGCATAAGTCTAAAGGCAACCTTTTTCAGGCCTGAGCGGTCACCACAGAGAAGGCCTTACCCCAAGGCGTGCTCTGCGAAATTCAGTATTACGATCAAGCCAGCAGAAGACGAAAGGGGCCGCCTGGGAGGACAGTATCTTTTAACCATATCAGAAATATATAAAGCTCAGATTGGAAGATAGACAGCTTTGTGGGCCATACAGAGGCCCTTGAACTGCCCTCTCATCTTAACGGGCAGCCAGTGAAGTTGTGTAAGAAGGGGGGATACATTGTAAAAGTTTCTCTTCCCAAAGATCAGCCTGGCTGTTGCATTGTGTATGATTTGTGACCTCATAATGAGGTATCTGAAAGACCAACATAAAGGTTATTGCAGTAGTCCATTCAACTTAATACCAAGGTTTGAAACAGTATCCGCTTTGAATGTTGAGGAATAAACTGAATTAACTTTCTGAGTGGTCCCAAAAGCAGGAAGCACATTTTTAAAAGTAGGAAACACAGGCAGATGTAACTCAGCAGTGGAAGTTTATTTGGAGGAAAAAGGATCCTAGATGTTCACAGCGTGTAGCCAGCTTCATAAGTGAGCATTCTAACAGGGATCATGAACATGTTAACATTCCAACATCATTAAAGGAACATAACATGAGAATGTAACACATCTTCCTTCCAAAATAAAAAAAAACAATTAAGAATACAACATATAATCATTGAACTTGCTGGGTTTTACAATAATTCTTCCAGATAACCTTCTTGAACTTGGAACATCCACCTTAATTAAATTGGAAGAGGTTTGTTGAACATTACACGGAGAAATAGCAGGAATAGCAGTAGGATTAGGTGGCATAGATGCATTTGATTTTGGTACGGGAACAGAAGAATTGCAGTTCTTGTTCAACCACAAATCCCGTTCTAGATCATTGCACAAGACAATGTTACAAAAATTCCATTTCCGACCATCATCCAAAAGCACACAATTACCCATCCCTTCCAACACCTTCTTCGGATGAGACCACCTGGAAGAACCATCTTTTGACAGACCAAAACGAGAGGTCCTGACCATATCACCAACCAGGAAAGATTTTCTTGATTTCTTGAGTTTACTGTTGTGTCTCATCACATATTTTTGTTGATAAACATTCATTCTATCACTCAAATTCTCTTTTTGAACCTGACCAGAAACAGTTTTGAGCATCCATGCAGGGGTTACTTTATTGTTAGCGGAACGTCCCTTGAGAAGATGAAAGGGTGACACCAAGGTTGCAGAATGTGGGGTATTACGATAACTCCAAATCATGTCTTTGACAGCAACCTTACAATCGACACCATCAATCATAGCCAACTGTATGCATTCTTTTAATACCCGGTTGAACCTTTCAACCATACCATTTTCTCTAGGACAGTAAACAGCAGTAGTCACATGTTTCACACCACATAAGCGTAAATAGTTTTGAAACTCACTAGCAATAAATTGTGGGCCATTGTCAGTAGTGATGGTTTCAGGAAAACCCTCTCTATGGAACAACTCATCGCAAAAACTTACTATATTAGACGCCTTAATCTCCCTTACAAATGCCACTTCAGGCCATTTGCTGTAATAATCCATTAAAACAATAGCAAATTTACCAGCAATATTACCAATGCTGAATGGACCACAAATGTCCATAGCTAATCTTTGCCACGGTCTGTCAGGAAACACGACAGGACTGATGTTGGATTCTTGGGAAATGTGAGACTTGTCGCTGCAGGTGCATGCCGTACAATTCCTAACTCGCCTTTCTACATCCTTATCCATACCTGGCCACCAGAAATCACACCAACATCTTCTTTTCATGCCGGACATGCCTGAGTGTCCCACGTGGACCAGGTCCAATAATCTGTCACGTAAACTGGATGGTACAACAAGTTTGTCTGCTCTCCTAACAATACCCGCATCCATATCATAAGATAGTTCAGGCCACACAGTTTTATATTCAGACAATTCACAATTACTCCATGAGAAAGTATTGCATGGTGAAGATAATCGCACTATAACTTCCTTTAAAACAAGATCATCTTGAACAGCTTTTTTCCATTCCGTTTCATCAATGGCACCATTGCAAATTTCTTCTACGGAAGCTATAGACCAATCCTCATCTTGATCCAAGACAGAATCTTCACCACAAATAGGAAGACGGGATAAACAATCTGCATTGACGTTTTTGATGCCTGGTACATATTTCATTGAGAAATCGTACTCTTGTAATTTATAGACCCATTTCGCAATTCTGGGAGTCGCCCTACCAGCACCTTTAATTGAGAATATATCCACAAGGGGTTTGTGGTCAGTCCTCAGTTCAAAATTAGTGCCCCAAACATAATTCCTAAAGTAATTTACTCCCCAAAAACAAGCCAAAGCTTCTTTTTCGATGACTGAATATGAAGGTTCAGCACCTTTCAAGGTACGGGAACCGAAAGCAATAACCCATTCCAATTTATCTTTACCTTGCATTAACACAGCTCCTAATCCATATGCACTTGCATCAACAACAATAATTGACTTTTTGTTGGGATCAAAAGGTTTAAGTGCGACGGCATCTATTATGTTTCTTTTTACATCCTCAAAAACAGACTGACATTCTGCACTCCACACAAACTTAGCACCTTTCTTCATTAAGAGTCTCAAACAAAAAACTTTGGAAGCAAAATTTGGCACAAATTTAGAATAGTACTCCGCAAGTCCTAAAAAAGAACGGAGTTGGTCTTTATCAGATGGAGATGGAGCATTTTTTACAGCATCCAATAAATTCTTTTTAGGTCTAACCCCCTCCACAGACAACGTGTGCCCCAAGTATTCAATTTCATTGGTCGCAAACTTGCACTTTTCAGCAGCAACAGTCAAACCGGCACATTGAAGTTTGTGTAACACCATATTTAGAATATCATCATGAACAGTTTTACTGTCCCCCCACACAAGTACATCATCTTGAAAAACAAGCATGTTAGGTATACCTTCAAGAACTTTACTCATGACTCTTTGGAAAACAGCTGATGCAGAAGATAACCCAAATGGCATCCTTAAAAATTGAAAAGCCCCCTCAGGAGTGACAAAGGAAGTCAAATGGCGAGATTCTGGGTGTAATTTTATCTGATGGTATGCGTTTGATAAGTCAATTGACGAAAAATACTTAGCATCCCTAACAGATGCTACCATCTCATTAATCTTGGGTAAAGGGTAGCGATCCACCCAAATGTTCTTGTTTAGATCTCTTAAATCGACACACATGCGCAATTTGCCATTGGGTTTTCGCGCCAAAACTACTGGACTAAGCCAATCAGAAGCTTCTATGGGTTCTATAATGTTTTGTTGACATAAGCGATCGAGTTCAACTTTAAGTTGTGATCTCAACACGAAAGGAACATTGCGCACCTTATGAACAACTGGTATAGAGTCAGATTTAAGAATAATGCGATGTTCAAATTTTTTGAGACATCCCAACTTTGAGCTAAACAAATCTGGAAATTTTTTATGCCATTCTAAACTTACATCTTCTTGAGTTACCATAACTTCATTGGAATGTCTTCTATGCCATTTAGGAGATAATAAAACTTGATCAGGATGGTTTGGATCAAGAGTCATTCCCAAATCCCGAAGTTCTTTCCATCCCAATAAAGCTCTGCCTTTTTCTACGACATACACAGTTCCAGAAGTGTCCCTGTCTTTGAAAATGATTTCAGATGTAAAACATCCAATCACAGGTAATCTGATGCCCAAATAAGGATAATGGGTTGTTTCCTCCTCGTCGCCACTTTTAAAAGTAGGAAACACAGGCAGATGTAACTCAGCAGTGGAAGTTTATTTGGAGGAAAAAGGATCCTAGATGTTCACAGCGTGTAGCCAGCTTCATAAGTGACCACAGAGCATTCTAACAGGGATCATGAACATGTTAACATTCCAACAGCATTAAAGGAACATAACATGAGAATGTAACACACATGAACATCAACTTATTATTATGCGGCTCAAAGGAAAGTCTGTTATCGAATAGTACTCCTACATTCCGAGCCGAGGTTCCTGGGACTGGGCACTCCTTCAAGGAGTGGAGGCAACAACACAGGAGACCATATGGATAAGTTCCCGAAGATCGGGACTTCCATCTTATCTGAATTACGATCGGTAGAGTTGTAATTCATCCAACTGGCCACCTTAATCATGCAGCTCCTGAATTGCTCCTGAAGCTGGGAGATATCACCCTCCATATTTCACTCTACATGCCTTGCTAGAGGATTAATATGCTGAATACTGGTCCTTAATTCGGGCAAGGGCCCAGTTGCACACACATACGGCCACATGCATCAATGTTCCCGTTTGCGAATTCTTAATTGCGAAAATTAAGGAATCGCAATTAAGAATTCGCAAACGGCTATGCATTAAGAAATCGCAATTTTTTTTGCGATTTCTTAATTTTCCTTAATTGCGATTCACAATTTGCGAATCGCAATTAAGGAATCCCTTTTTATTGATTCCTATGGGCTTAGAGGCCCATAGGAATGAATGTGAAGGCATTCTCATTTTGCGATTTGCAATTAAGGAATCGCAAAATGAGAATGCAATTTCAAGGGTGCAAGGGGGGTCCAAAGGACCCCCCCCCCCTGCACCCCCTGAAATGTACCTTTAAGTACTTTTTACACACACACATGCCCCAAGGGCATGTGTGTGTGTAAAATGAAACTTTCAAAAATGCACTTTTGTGCATTTTTGGAAGTTATCGCAAATTACCATAAGGTTTAACTTCATGTTAATTTACCACTCCTTATTTGCGATTTAGCAATTTTAAAATAATCATGCATTTCATTTAAGAAATCGCAAAATTGCGATTTCTTAAATGCAATCGCAATTTAAGAAATCGCAAATAAATTGCGATTTCTTAAATTGCGAAAAAAGGACCCCTAAGGAACCACTTGAATCAAGGAAGGCTGTAGAGCCACCTCACTCGTGGATACTCCAAGAACCAGGATACCTACACCAGGAAGCCCAGGTGCATAGGGATGAAATGGTGCTGGTACCGACTGTAGATGCCAATGGAGGTTAGTTGAAGGTCTGCAGATACAGAGTCTTGAGAACCAAGCCGGCGGAACCAGGATGTGGAATCCAGACTAGAAGAACCTGAAAGCAGAGGGCACAGGAGCACAATACCATCCCTTATAGCCCTTCCTGGGTGATTTCAACCTCCACTGGAACAATGTAAATGATGTGGTGGTCAGTAGCCTCAAATCCTTCCTACTAGACCTCAACCTAATCCTAATCTGTGCCAGCCCTACTCACATCAAAGGTGCTACCTTAGATCTTGTCATTGGTACACCCAACTCCATCTCCTGGATTCGATCCTCCTGTGTGATTGCACAGATCATTATTGCATCACCTTCCTCATCCTGGAATCGGTTAAAGCAAGTAGAGCCCAGCCTAAGAATCCAAAACAGTTCAAAAAGATGTCTACAGAAAATCAACTCGCAAGCTCTGACGGCTCTCTGCGATAACACCCAGTTCCCTCCCTTGAACATGTCAAATGTCCACGACCTTACGGCCCACTATATCCACTCAATTCATAATGTACTAGGCTCGGTTGCACCATTATAGATTAAAAGAATGTCCTCTAAATTCCCCAAACCGTGGTTCAATGATAGTCTTAATTCTTTTTTTATAGTTTGTTTATTAAAGAGCTTGCAGTTACAATACACACGCTCCGTTATGGAGCCATCAGTATCAACACAGCATAGATCGACACAAGCGTTTTTTGAATAACGAAATGCATCAGTGATATAAAGTGTAAACATGGCAACAGCTCCCAGAAGCCAACAACCCTTCCCCCCGGCACTTACGAAGATGTGGCACCTTACAGACAAGGAATCTTGGGCACTATAGATATATATGTCCATTAACACAAACAGGAAGGTCCAAATGTAGTGATTCCCAAGAAGGTATAAATCAAAAAAGAAAACAAGAAGAGAACAAAAAGAGAAAGGAGATAGGACATAGCACAGATCAATGTGACTCACTAGGTACATGGTCAGTGGGGCCCAGAAATCTTTGGGCCGGGATGACTCAGGCAGGTCCTCCGCATAGGTCTCCAATTGTTACCTGCAGTAGGTTAGGTCTCGGACCGATTTTCGAACCGTAGGGAGATTCTTAGCACCCCAGCACTGTGCCACGGCCCGTTGGGCTAATAATGTTGCCACTGCAGCCAGTCGCCGGTTACATGGCTTCAAAGACTTCACAGCACCCAGCAGGCATACCTCCGGCACACACCACACACGTTCAAACACCCGCAACTTTAGCCCAAAAGGCAGCTATCCCTGCGCATTGCCAAGCGAGGTGCAAGAAATCAGCATCTGCTTGTCCACACCGCACGCAGCCAGCTGTATCACGCAATCCAAATTTCCATAGTTACAGTGGAGTGTAATATAGCTGGTGTAGGAATTTAAAATGAATGATATGCAAATTACAGTTGGCCGTGAGGCACCCAGTAAGCATGCAACAGAATTGCCAGTGATCAAGTGGAAGGATATATCCCGATAGTATTAATTCTGAAAGAAGAAATTTAAGACTTGAGGAAAGATTGTGAGATCTCATCCCTCCCTTGAATGTCTCTAAAATTTGAGATCGCTGAGCAGCATATATAATAAATGCATCAGATGCTCGAAGGCCACCCTTTTCAGAACTAAACTTGAGCAAGGAAACAATCTTCCCAAAAAACTGTTCGAACTCATCAAGACCCAAGCTAACAGTCATCCTAATCTCGCTTCACTGGGTCAAGGGACATTGCCGTACTGTGAAAAATGTGCCGATTTCTTCACGGATAAGACTATTAAGAACTGAAATTGAATTAGGCTCTGCTCTTGATCACCTGTCTGTCAGTCCACTGATCACCCTCTGTCCCCAAGGCTAGGACATCACTGACCCTTTGCTGCCCTACCTCACAAAAACAATGTCTGTTCCAAACCTTGGATGAATGCACTATACGCAAAATGCTGTTGACTTTGAAACCTTCCAATCACTAAAACGGCCCTCTGCCATCAAACCTTTTCCCGGAAGTGAGATCCTCCTTACTAACACTTTGGACTGCAATCGTCTATGATTCACTTCGACAAGGTGCTATTCCTGACTGCCTGAAATCTGGCCAAGTTTCCCCGATTCTGAAGAAACCTTCTGCGGATCTCACAGACCTTCACAACTTTCGCCCAATCACTTAACATCCTTACCTTGGCAAAGCTCCTGGGGAAATGTGTGCTCACCCAACTCTGTAACCACATCGACCATTTCCAACTCCTGGACCAATGCCAACCTGGATTCCGCCCGGGCCATAGTACAGAGTCTGCGCTAATGCAACTTGTCGATGATGCGTTAAGATTGTTTGACCATAATGAGTCGTGCCTATTGATCCTTCTTGACCTTTTCTCAGCATTCGATACTGTCAAACACGATAATCTAATTGACCTCCTGGAGCACAGGATGGGGCAATATGGGCCTGTTCTTACCTCGTTCTCTTCATTCCTTCAGAACAGATCCCAAAGCTTCAAGGTGAACCAATCCTTCTCACATCCTGCTCCGGTCACTCTGGGGGTTCCCCAGGGTGCAGCGCTTTCCCCCATGCTCTTTAACCTGTTCATGGAGCCTTTGGCAGAAATTCTGAAATCATCCAGCATTCACTATCACATGTATGCAGATGATACCCAACTATACCTGAAGATCGCCTCCCCCGATGACATTGAGTACCTTAAACTCAGTCCTGCAGGAAACTCAAAGCTGGAAGACACGCAACCACCTAAAGCTTAATGCACTAACAACAGAATTCCTCCTAATCTCACCCCTCAAACAATCCCAGGTCATGGAACAATGGTTGAATCAGCTTACTGCTATTAATTGTAGACCTCACCTTGTTGATTCGGCATCCTCTCTGGGTATTATATTAGACAAAAATCTGAACAGAAGCACATTAGTTCCCTCACCAAACGAGCGAACTTCAACTCAGCATCCTAAGAAAGCTCCATCCCTATCTCCCTGCTCATGACCTAAAGGTTGCAGTGCAAGCATTAGTGACCTCAAAGCTGGACTATGGAAGCGTGACGCTGTGCGGCTTGCCCAGAGTGAAGACAGCTCCTCTTAGGAAGGCAATTCACTGGGGCAATAGACGTTGATTTTGGGCCTAGCTGCCTGGCTCATTAGAATGTCGGACATTATATGATTGTGAAGTTTTCACCTCGTTGATTCTGTTTTGTTTGCTTGTACACTTCTTGATGCATAAACTGTAAAGCGCTCTGATACCCTCGGTGGTCATGTTTGCGCTCTATAAAACTTTCTAAATAAATAAATTGTAGGAGGTGCTTGCTATACAATGGTGATGTTGAAGCAGCAGCTGCGGAGCCCAGCGACAATGCAGGAGCACAGGAGCCATCCATGAGCTATCCCATGCCGGTCGACGAGTGCAGGAAGGTCAGTGGCCGGCAGGACCATCAACAAGCTGTGGCAAATGCAAACAACGGTTCATAGAAGAAGATGCCGTGTTGCAGACCAGCAAGGTCTGTGGGACTAACCCAGCAAATGTAGGTCGGTACCCGCCCTCAGCACGCAGGAGAGCCATCAAGAATCATTGGAGCCCCCTCGAGGACCCTCTGGCAGCAGGCACAGGGAGTCGCAGGGAAGCCTCCTCGGCACACAGAAAATAAAGGCCCACAATGCAGAGGCTCCCTGTAGGATGTAAGTCTTGGAGCTGTGCAATGCTGGAGGCTGGGGCTTCTTGGATTGTGAAGATCTTTCATGAAGAGAGCCAACAAGCCTTGGTAACAGCAAACAAATTGTGCACAGGAAGGTAGTTCACATTGGCTGGATAGGGATTATGGTTGCCCAAGTTGCAGGAAAGACAGGTTAGGCCTCTGGAGAACCAACAACTCCTCACCTATGTTGCAGAGCCAGGTGATGTCCATGGGACAACAGGATCAGCAAACCGATTGTCATTGTAGAGGTGCCTGTGGATGCAGGGAAGTAACTCCTTCACTCCAAGGGAGAATCCTTCTGGCTGGGATGCAGGCTGAGCCCTTGGTGACTCGGGGGATCCATGGCAACAGAGTTGCAGAACTTGAAAAACTACAGGGACGAAGATTCAGCAGGAATCTTCCCACCGAAGCAGTCTTGTCTTTGGTCCTGGATCGAAGAACAGCAGAGTTCCCGTGTTCACGAACAGAAGAGTCTTTGCAGTCTTCAGACGACAGGCAGTCAAATCTAGAAATTGTTGTCAGGATGAATCTAAGGACCCGCCCTCAAGGTAGCCCTTTAGTAACCCTAAAAGGGGGAAGGAGCTCTTCTCTGGTGACCCACCTATCAGAGGGTGTCAGGGACGCTACTCAGTTGTCCTAGTCCGTCAGATGCTCCCAGGGTTCAAGATTCAACATGGCAGAATCAAGTGGCCACCTCGAGGAGCTCTGGGCACCTCCACAGGGAGGAGATGAACAGGGGGGTGGCAACCTCCCAGCCCTTTGAGTGGTTTCGCACCATACTTTCTATGGCATCCTAGGGCACTTTCCATTTCTCGCTCATGCCCATTATCAGGATTTCCATCGAGGTATAAGCATTTCATCACAGTTTCAAAGCGCAGAGTGAAACTATGAAAAAAAAATGCCATTAAACCCATTATTGCACTAAGCTTTTTAATGTCACCCTAGGGTATCCGCCCTACCTCATACGTGCCTATAAGGTGGCGTGCGTTGCACTTGCAGATGCAGGCGGCAACACATGGGGATGGCAACTTTTTGTTAATATGGGCGTGTCCTCAAATGCAATCAGTTGTATTTCATGGATAGGAGTATGACACATTCTAAAACCAATAAATAAGTAAAACCTTGGTGCCCAGGACCAATTAGAACAAGTTGACAATTGAGGCCCTTGCTATGAGTTCCTTCTAGCGGGAGAGGGAGCATGTCGTGCTGTGGAATGGAGGAGAGATCGTGTTCTGAGTGCTGTCCAGTTAGCTTCCATTTATTGAATTTGTCCCGCAGCAATGCTGGAAAAGGCTCCTTCCGGCTTGCTGATGGCTTTCAGATTCGAGAGAAGAAAGGATAAAGTGCGGTGGCAACTTGGTGAGTGTAAGCCTAATGGAACTTGTGAACCTCCCCAGTCTTGCCATGGGGCATGCCATGTTTACACTTGAGGTCAATGGGGCAACTGAGACACACCTATAACATTGTCCCAATGTTCTAAATGTGCCTGATATATTTAATGCAAGTTGTCTAAATGCTAACCTTGTCTTCCAATTTTTTTTATATGGCTACCCTTCATTCCCCCCACCAGCATTCAAAAGCTTAATCCTTTACCCCAAAGTGGCTCAGCTCTGCTCCATGCATTCAATGTTTCCTTTGTATCAGCGCAGCAATGAGCCCATAACTGTTGGCTTCCAGCATGGAGTCTTATTCTCTTTTTAACTTCTTAACTCGTCGTACACAAATATTTCCAGGTTTTAGATCTGAACTACAGACAGCTTTTAGCTGTCTTTTGTCAAAGGACCTACAGTGGGCAATACCAATACTTACAATGGGCTTTGGGGCAGCCCATTGCTTACCATTGGTTGACTTTCTTGTCAATCTCATGTGCTTGCTTCATATTCAGTGGCTCTCCTTCCTCTTCTTGTGTTCTTTAGTATTATTTTGGTTGGTTGACTTGTATCCCTCCACTGTTTACATTCAGGAAACATATTGTTTATTTTCCTGTCAGCACTCCATGGGAATGCGTATGTTTTCTAGTCTCTCCCATGCAAAATCCCCACCCACACACTTTCCATGCTGATCTCCCTCTCTCCCACCCCTTCTAGCTCATTCGCTGCTTTCCCCACCCTTCCCTGACAGGCATTTTTTTAAAATTTGCATTTCATTTGTTTTAAACAAACCCCAAACTTCTTTGTTTCACCCAGCTGCAGCATTGGTTGACCAACATCAGCTACAAGCATTGCCACAGCTAATAGATCTGCATTTGCAAAAGGAGGTGAGATCTATTGCTTTGCCATTAGTTCATTCATGTGCCTAGTCATGTTGGCAAAACATGTAATGATCTTGGCATAATCCTGGCTATATCAATGGAAATAGGTACCTCTACTATCAACCCCGTTTATCTTGGCGGTTATTCTTTGAATTAAAACATGATGCCTCAAGTATTCTACCCCATTGAGACCCAACAGGGGTGTCTTCATGGTTAATGCTCAGTTCTTCAACATGTTCAACACCACATACATGCATTGGCATTCCCTTGTCTCGTTTGTACTTATATTATGATATCATCTTGGGAAAAAAGTGGAATTGCTTGAGGTGGGGTATGATGTGGGTTTATCGGGGAATGACTAGGATCAGTCTAGCTGCCGCATTCTGTATGGTCTGATGTCTCTGCAGGAGGTGTGTAGCAATTCCTACGTAGAGGGCGTTGCCATAGTCCATTTGCTGCTGAGGGCCTGTGTCACGGTGCATCTTGTGTGCATGGGTAGCCCTTTGACGATCGTACGTAGCATGCACAGAGTGAGGAACAGGCGCAGAAGACAGAGCTGATCTGTGATTTCTTGGTAAGTTTGTTGTCAATGATGACTCTGAGCTTTCTGGTATGGTCGGAGGGAGGGAGTGGGTGCGGGTCCTGGGTCTGATGGCCACCAGGATTCGTTCCATGTGTTGCTTCTGTTGCAGAAGCTCAGCACTTCTTTGTTGTCTGCATTCAGCTAAAGGCAGCTGTTTTTCATACAGTCGGTGATGCTTCTCATGCATCTGTGGGAGTTGGTTCTGGTGGTAGTGGGGTTGTTGGTGAGTGAGAGGCTCCGTTGTGTGTTAACTGCGTAGCAAATTATATTGAGACCATGGAATCTGACGATGTTGACTAGCAGGGTCATAAATGCATTGAAGAATGTGGGGTGTTGAGTTCTGAGTTTGAAGTGTGGTGCAGGCATGGGTCCGAGGGAGCTCCCAAGTGGATTGATTATATGGTGGAGGTGGTGTCTTAGGTGGAGACGAGGTTCCAGTTGGTCAGTCTGTGGTTTGTGTCAGTTGCGGTGGTGGCGTATCCATCAAGGAAACCCATGGATGTGATTTGGGGTTTGATGTTTCTGTATATTGCTGCAATCTTGTCATGGAAGAAGTCAGCATGGTTGTCACACAGCTTGTGTGAGGGTGTGATGTTGTTTTACCTGGCAGCCGGTTTGGAGAATTCTTTAATGGTGTTGAAAAGTTCCTTGGTATTGTTGGCGCTGGTTTTGATGCATGCAGCTAGGACTGTCTTCTTTGTTGCCCTCAGTAGGCCTGGTAGAGGTTGAAAGAAGTCTTGATGGCTACCCTGCCGGAGGTGTCCTTGCTGGGTGCCATCTCCTCTCCAGCTGTTTGCTGTCTTTCTTCGCCGCTCTGAGTGCTTGGGTGTACCAGCTGGCTTTTTTGGAGGATTTTCTCTGGATGTTGCTCTTGATGGGGATGTTGCTGTCGGCGCAATTGGTGATCCAGGCATTGAAGTTCTTCACTCCCTGTTTAAAGTTGGTGGTGGTAGCGTGGTTTGAGGTGTTGAGGACATCATTCCAGGTGATCTCTGAGATTATGTTATACCACTGGTGGGGGCAATTGTCATCTTGGGGGTGGCAGTGCGGGGACTGGAAATGCTGAGGTGGACTATTGAGTGATCGGACTATGTGAGTTCTGTGACATGGCTGTATTTGATATGTCGCTGGTGGTGAAAATGGGGTCCAGCATGTGTCCTGTGGTGTCTGTAGAGTCATGGATGATCTGGGTCAATCCAAGGCTGATCATACTGTCGAGTAGGTGTGCAGTGCTGTTGTTGTTGGGGTCATCGATGTGGAAATTTAGGTCGCCAAGGAAGATGTAGTCCTTAGAGTCTAAGGCTAGAAACACAATGAAGTCTGCAATGGTGTTGGAGAAGTTGGAGCGTGGGCCTGGGGGTCGGTATGCAATGGTGCCTCTGATGGTTGTCTTGTCATCCGTGTTGAACTTAAAGTTGAGATGTTCCATGTGGGTGGTGGTGTTGTCGGTGGTTTTGGTGCACTGTATGGTCTCTTTGTGGATGATGGCTGTTCCTCTTCCAGGCTTGTTGGTAAGTGATTTTAAATATATCTGGGATCACTGTGGCGGATCTGGGGTGAGCCAGGTTTCGGTGAGGAAGATGATGTTGGGTGGGAGGGTGGAGACGAGATCCCATAATTTGGTGAAATGCTTGCATAGTAATCGCTTGTTCAGAAGGTTGCATGCGAGTTAGTGTTTTTCTTCAGGTGGTGTACGTGGTGTGTTCACGGTAGGGCTGGTTGGTTGGCTGGTGTGTGTGCTGTGGCAGATGAAGTGGAATTGGGTGCAGGTGAAAGGTCCTACTGTGGACGGTCGGTCAGGACGGTGACAGTGTTTGTTGTGGCATCCGGGGTCGAGGGTGTAGAACTCGGCCATGGTGTATCTTTGGAGAGCAGGAGGGCCAGGGGTATTGACTCTGGGAACGGTCCAGGTACAAATGGGCTTTCCTTTGGCATGCTGCAGCCTGAATTAAGTAGTTCCTAGGGTGAACAGGGCTTCTGTTGGCATGAAAAACGACGAGGGGGAAAACCCCGGCAGGAAAACCTGGGCAATGTCACTGGATCATTTTGGAACAAGCAAGAACTGGAGGCTATAGGCAAGTGGCAGGCCAGGTATCCAAACTGATAACATCCACTTACAACGGAAGGAATTGTTTTTCCAAATTGGATAGATGTATGCCAGAGTATCCGTTAAGAAGGGATCATGTAAATTATTTCCAAATAGATTCATAGCACGTAAATGGAAAAGTACTCCATGCAAACATACTTCAGTTCAAAGTCTTACAATGAAAAATCTGCCCCGTCTCCAAATATTAGTGACGGGATTCACCATTTGGCATCACGGGCACAAAACAAGTACCAACAATTCTGTAGTTGATCAAACACTATACTTGGGCCCTGATTATGAGTGCAAGGGGTGCAGTATTTTCGAGACCCGGTAACTAGAGATACCATGGGGGTCAAGTATTCACCAGGTTATATAAATACATCCTAGTTCGAGGTTTAACTCCGCAATGGAGCATAAGCCTGGGACGTCAGTGCCTACTGAACCAAATTCTGTATTACCCAGTAATGACTGATCTTCCCTCCCCCCCAATTCTTTGGCAGGATTGACCTGCTGAGATTGACCTGGGAAGACTGTGAAAGTGCAATTTTTATCACAAGCCGTAAATACACCACACAGAAAACTCCACATGGGTCAGAATTAAAATTCTTGCTCTAGCAGGAGTTTCCGCAAGCATAGGAAATCAGTACCCCAACCTAGACGGCACCTTAGTATGGCGCGGCCTATGAATTCCCTGCATTACACAATATATCCTACATCCAGTAAGTGGTAGGGGGCCTCGTAATTTAAACCAATCATACATTTAATCAGGGAAACTTCATTCAAGGAGAGGATAGTTGGGATAGTGATGTCAGGCTGCAGAAGGTCACTCACCCTGCTCTTACAAGTCGGGTAGTTTGTTTGGCCCATTGCTGCTCATGGTGGATGATGTTCCCTTTTGTGGCATGCACCAGCCTTTGTGCTGATGATTTTATCAGGGTATCTTCTGTGGCCACAGGACAGAGTCTTGTATACAGTGGAAGGGTCAGATGAAAACAAGTCTCATCTGTCTACTCTCCTGTAGCAGTTCTGTCTCCATGTGCCTCCCTAACAGACAGTGGTGGCTACTCGGCTAAGGAGCATTGACCCACTGCTATTTCAGCAGTGCAAAAAAATAAAAATAAGAGGACATGGTTATAATTGTATTTTTCTATGCAGGAGTCGAGGCAGGGCTGGGCTCTGACGCCAGAGCAGGGTAGGAGTGGTTTGCACTTCTCTAAGTGTACATGACGTTTGGCCGACCCTCTAGGGCCGACCCAACTGTCATGCGCACTTGGCATGTTCTCCATTGGGCTGTGTTGCTCAGCCCCGTGGCGAACGTGCCCAGTCTCCTAGGCACTACCTGAGTGTGCAAACAGGATGGTCACACCAATCACAACGATGCTTCCAGCTGACCTTCCTTCCAGGACAGAAGAGACACGTGCAGCGGCAGGAGAGGCGGTGCAGTGGAGAAGGTAAGTTAACTTTTTTTTTATCCATCCACCCTCTCCCCACTTAACCTCCCACCCCCCCCCCCCCCCCCCCCTCACCGACCCCCAGCCTCACCATCCCCTTTCCCAGGCAGCCGCCACTGCTACAGATCGTGTTGAATCTCTGTTGGCTCGGCCCCTTTGTTCACCTTTTCTATTTGTCCCACTGCCCCTTTAAGAAGATTACTGACACTGCTGTTCGATCGAAATAAATTACATTTTGGGTGTAACCAACATTTCCAGGAAGCTAGTTGGCATACAGGATGGTCACCTGTGAGAGAGGAGATGACATAGGTTCATACAGAAGTCAAAGAGCTGGGTTGTGTCAGCGGGACCACGAGGATAATTCTTGGCGGGCTATGCTCCTAGAACATAGGGCACCCTGCTCGCTGGGGCTGGGACGTCTGTGTTCCGACGCCTGCACAGTGTCTGCCTGTTCCAGAACTATCTGCGCGCGTGTTCCCGCCAATCAGGGTTTACAATGCTCACACCTTCAAACAAAACACTGTTTCTTCTTCACGTGGAATCCCTCACAGACTACCTCACGGTAAACCTCCTTGGCACCTGGAAACGTGCTTGGAACTTGTTCAGAGCCTGGAGAATAAACATTTCCTTCTTCCAGATGTGCTTCTCCCGCTGCTGCATGTAGAGGAGCTCGCCCCGAGTGTTTGAAACACTACATCATCCTGCTGATTTATGGCAGTCGCGTGCTCATATTATTTATTTAATTGTTTCACAGCTCTAGCTTGTGACTGAAAGCCACCTTGAGTAGCCTGTCATATATTAATAGTTTAATATCATGCCAATTAGGCAAAACAAACCACACATCTCCTAACATATCAATAAAAAGACAATAGTCAAGAAAATGCATTAACACCACTAAAACAACTAATATTCACATGAAAATCAGTATCTCCAATGAAGGAACTGCAGACTAGTACTCAAGATAAAAAAAGAATGCGCAAATAAAACTTAAAAAGGTAGTAGCAATACTGACCCCCCTCCCCTGTATCAGTCACATGGCTCTATAAGCAAACCAGACCCGTACCCCCAAAAAATTATCGGGTTACTATATAGACAAATTTGGCAATAGTAAACAGTCGACTTATAAAAACAAATTGCACCAAAGAGGTAAAGTGCGCACATCTGTATAAAAATCCACGCTCCTGGATTTAAAAAATAACAGAATAAAATGATTACATACACACAGTCAACAGTATTATCCACAGAAAAAATAATATTCCTTTTTTATATATAAATCTTTTTATTAAACATACATCGGTTCAAATAAACATTACAGAGAAATCAGCCAGTTTGTATACTGTAAAAAATGCATGGGAGGAAAAGTGTTATATCATTGCATAGGAAGGGAATGTTATGGGGAGAGGGGTCATCTTGTTCAGTACAACGAGGCGGTACACAAATCCCTCCACGGCCGGTATTCCAAGGGCCTCAAATACGGGACCACTTTTTGGGGCATCCCCTGGCCGAATACACTGTCTTCTCTCTAAACATGCACCAATCAAGGTCCCTTTCCCAGGCTTCTAGTGTTGGTGAGTGCGTTGCGCCCCATAAGTGTGCCCTTGTCAGACCATTCCCTGATTCAATGTTGGGTCCCGTGTGACTGCTTACCTTTACTGTCAGATCCTCTATGGAGGAAGGTTAGATCTTGGAAGAAGGTGGAGGCTGAATCTCTGGTCTCGACGCTTCTCTCTACTCCACCCCCAAATATGAGTGAGGGAAACCTAGACCAACAAAGTACAGCATTAATGTCTTGGCTTCAGGCTGTAATTGACACTCTAGCCCCTGAACGGACAGAGAGGACCAGAGCGAACGGGAAAGGAGCCCCTTGGTTCAATGACTCTCTAAGAGAGAAAAAATAAGTTTTGCGCCAAGCAGAGAGGAGGTGGAGACTCAACTATAGCCTTGCGGAGTCTGACACCTACAAGGCTCTCCTGTCTAAACATAAGGCTGATATCTAGGAAGGCAGCTTTTTATGAGGACAGAATTGGCCGAGCCGGGAATAAGCAAAAGGAGATTTTCTCCATCCTGAAGGAACTCACGCAGATGGAGGGTAAAGTCCCAATAAACGATTGTCCGCACTGTGACACCTCCCAGAAGTTTTTTCTTCAGAAAGTCCAGGATATCATCATGGACATTACTAGAACCCCGGCCGACCTCAGGGTACTAGATCCATCTAATCCCCAGGACTTGGCCTGGAACCTGATTAGTATTCCACGTCTTGATGAAGGGAGTCTGGCGGCAATAGCTCACCAGATCAAATCAGGCTCCAGAATGGACCCTTGCCCTCCGAGAATATTCCAAATGGCTTTGCCAGGCTTGGAAAGGCAGCTGCTGGATCTACTAAATGAGTCACTGGAATCAGGGTACCTGCCAGTAAATCTGAAGGAAGCCAGGGTTATCCCCCTCCTGAAAAAAGTAGGAGCGGACACTAAGGCTTTAAAAAACTACAGGCCCATTTCCCAACTTCCTTTTCTAGCAAAGATCCTGGAAATGCAGGTCCTGAATACTCTGGCCTGCTACTTGGAGGAACATGGACTTCTCCACCCCAGACAGGCAGGCTTCCGATCACAGCACAGCACGGAGCTGGTGATGGCCTCTGTTGTTGACGATCTGAGAATCAGGGCCGATAATAAACAGCCTTGTGCCCTGATTGTCTTGGATCTGTCAGCAGCTTTCGATACGGTCAGCCATGCCATCCTGCTGAACCGTGTATCGAAATTGGGAATAACAGGCAAGCATTCAAATGGCTTAAATCCTACTTAACTGTCCGGATTCAGAGAGTGCAAATGGGAGATAACTATCCGCTGCTAGTTTTGTGACCTGTGGCGTACCCCAGGGATCGGCATTGTCCCCTCTGCTGTTTAATATTTATTTACAACCTTTAGTGGAGGAATTTACGCACAGAAACTGTCAAATTTTTAACTATGCGAACAACACTCAATTGTTAGTCCAACTTGATAACACCAGCCAGGCGCAAGACTCAGTAAAGAATCTTCTTAGATTTACGGTTAACTGGATGGCAAACAACCTCCTGAAGGTTAACGCAGATAAAACTGAGGTGCTTGTCATCACTAAACAAGATAGCCCCTGGTGTGAGCTTTTCTGGCCCCCCGAATTAGGGGAGGTGCCAACTCCGGGAAGAGTAGTTAAAAGTTTAGGACTAAAAATTGATGCAGATCTGTCCATGGCCCCTCAAGTTTCCGCGGTGGTAGGCTCTTGTATAGGCCTACTTAGGCAACTCCGGAAACTTGTACCTATCCTCTCTGTTCCAACACTGCAATCCATTGTGTCCGCCAATGTCATCTCGCGGCTGGACTATGATAATGCTCTCTATTTGGGTCTTCCGCGGAAGCTCCTTGGGAAATTGCAGGTGGTTCAGAATGATGCGGCCAGGCTGATCTTCTCCCTACCGAGGAGAACACGAGCGACGCCCCTAATACAGAAGCTGCACTGGCTACCCATCGAACATCGAGTGCAGTTCAAGTGTCTCTGTATAGCCCATAAAGCCATCTATGGAGAAGCCCCTAAATACATTAAAGACCGTCTGAGAAAGTACATCCCGGGTAGAGCCTTGCGCTCCGCCAAAGCATGCAAACTAACTCCACTGAGATTTAATCTTAAATCTAAGGGTGGTAGAGCTTTGTCGGTCCTCCTTCCTCAAATCTGGAACGAGCTACCGGCAACCTTGCAAGGGGAGCCAGTGCTATTGTCTTTCAGAAAGGCGTTAAAGACCCACTTGTTTAAAAAGATAACATCAATACCTCAAACCGTCTGTATGGTCGCGGGAGGTCTACCGGTGGCTGTGTGTTGTGTTCCTTTTTCTTTGAAAGCACTTGGAGGCCAGTGGTGATTTGCGCTATACAAAACTATAGTAACATAACATAACATATTTCTTTTAAATAACATTCTTTCTTAAGCATGGTTATAATACCTAGCTTTTCTGATAAAACGGACAAGAATTCTGCCAGAGCCCAGCATACCAACATATTATTACATTGCAGAATTATCCTCACCAGATCTCTGATGTGACGAACCTGCAGCTTTCTGAAAACCAGAAATAGCCGGCTGCGTCTTATTGTAGCAAATGAAGCACAAAAGAGAATAATGTGCGAAAGTGACAGTGTATCAAGCTTACAAAAAGGGCAGGGATCCTTGTCCAATCCCGCTTGACTAATCCCCTTCCACCTAATAAAAGAGGAGACTTGTCTCAGCCTGCCCTTCAGGGCCCTCCGCCTAACAGATCTGTTCTTAATATCCCTTAAGTAAGGCTGACTCAGACCCCTGTAATCTTCACTATTTTACAAACACTTTTATTAAGTGTTTTAGTGCTTGTTTCTGTTGGAGTGTGTAGGAGAGTAGGGTCTGCAATCCTATGATCACCCAGATTTTTTGCTTTTGTTTCACTGGTTTACGACTTTCTCTGGCTGTGGGCCTGCCAATCAGACCCACAGCCTGGCTGTTCTCTCTCTAAATTACAACGTGTACCCTAGGTGCATTTACCAATTGGTACTGGGCCACCTTGTCAGACCCTGTAACTCAGGGCATAGGTGTACCCAGGGCCTACCAGGGGCTGAAGCATGTATTATGCCACCCCTGGCTGGCCTCCTAAATTTGACACAACTGGCTGCATGACAGCTGGGGCAAAGTCGTGTAATCACCCTTTGCTGTAGATATAGTATACCTATATCTAACCCTAAAAATGGACACACAGATTCCTATCAGTCACTCCTATGGCAGGCCTTGACAATCCTGAAGGCAGAGTGCTTGGAATCGTGTGAGATGGTGCGCAGGCATGAGCTGAGCCTGTCTGCAGCTTGCGGAACCAAGTCCTAATAGCTGTTCCATGATAACGCATACCATATACTCTTAAGTGCATTATAATCCTCGCGGTTAAATGCTATCTTTGGTATTGCTTTATCAAAACATGTCGAGTAAGGTGTCATACGAATTGGAATACTAACCCCTCGCCAATTCTGGCGACGGGGTTAGCATTCCACCCTTCTAGAGGGACACGACATGTATGTAACTGTGAACCCCGGTTAAAGTTAAACGAAGCCTCAGCTCCACAAAATGGATGCTGCCACCACAGACACGAGTCTGACCCCCTGTGTAGGAGAGTAGGGTCTGCAATCCTATGATCACCCAGATTTTTTGCTTTTGTTTCACTGGTTTACGACTTTCTCTGGCTGTGGGCCTGCCAATCAGACCCACAGCCTGGCTGTTCTCTTTCTAAATTACGACATGTACCCTAGGTGCATTTACCAATTGGTACTGGGCCACCTTATCAGACCCTGTAACTCAGGGCATAGGTGTACCCAGGGCCGCCGGGGGCTGCAGCATGTATTATGCCACCCCTGGCTGGCCTCCTAAATTTGACACAACTGGCTGCATGACAGCTGGGGCGAAGTCGTGTAATCACACTTTGCTTTAGATATAGTAGCCCTATATCTAACCATACAATGGACACCCGAGTTCCTATCAGTCACTCCTATGGCAGGCCTTGACAATCCTGAAGGCAGAGTGCATGGGCTCGTGTGAACTAGGCTCTGGCCCGAGCCGAGCCCGGTTGCAGCTTGCGGAACCAAGATCCAATGGCTGTTCCATGGTAACGCGTACCACATCGGTAACTTCGGTGTCGCGTTATCAAGACATGTCGAGTAAGGTGTCATACGAATCGGGATGCTGCCCTCTCACCAACTCTGGAGACGAGGTTAGCATTCCGCCCTTCTAGAGGGACACGACATGTACGTAACTGTGAACCCCGGTTAAAGTTAACTAAAGCCTCAGCTCCACAAAATGGATGCTGCCACCACAGACACGAGTCTGACCTCCTGCTGCTGGGAGTTCTTCCAGCAGGGAGAGCTTGGACAAAGGGTTTCCTGTCGAGGGCGGTGTTCGCACCGTCCCAGACAGGGTTTGTGTATTCTGGGTAGGTAGGGCTTTTGCGAGAAGGTGACTGCGGAGTGGCACCCCGGTGCTCACTACGCATCTGCCGGTCAGAACCAGTTCCAGGGGCGCCAGCCCTGGCCTGGGGAAAGTCCGGCAGGGGAGAGGGGTGTAACTACCCCCCTTCCTGGTCCCACCCTTAGGGCAGGACCTAGTCATGTACCCACCCCTTTCTTTAGAATAAAGGCCGGAGCGGGGACCCTTCCAAATTAGATCATCTTTGAATCAAGAACTACTTTCTACGAAAGGACACTCAAGACTCTTCTCAAGATTTCTCCCTTGTGACTAAGGAGTAGTCACCCTGCATCAGCGGGCACCATCTAAGAACTCTGCGGTTTGCTGTAAGTCCTTCCTCAAGGAATCCGACGGCCCAGCTCGACGAGAACCGGCTTCCCTGGCACCTCTGACCTCTACCCACGTCATCAGCTCAGCTGTGATCTGTGGGTGCGACGAGACCTCGAGGGACCGGCCATCATCAGAACCTGCACGCTCTTAACCAGCACGACCACCGAAGCAATTCCCTGGTGAGTGCTCTGGGGTCCGAGAAGCCCCGACCCTGAGCCGCTCCAGCACCGAAGTGCAGTCCCCCAGCATCTCCACGATCTGCGTGGGGCCCTTCTGCTCGCTGCTCAGCCCGTTGTCTGGTCACTAGCCGCTGGCTTGTGCCCTTCTGTGACGACATCCGTCAATCAACACTGCTGGTCTGGTTGCTCCAGACTGGCCCTTGCTTCCATCTTTGCGAGAAGCACCCCGGACCCTCCAGGTCCACTCAAGACGCCATCTTAGGCCCACCACGTGGCCCTGAGATCTGCCAAGGCTTGTTGCCCCATCCTGGGCCCAGCGACGCCGACAGCATCATCCTTCGTGGGACAGCTCGCACCTCCACCGTGGTCGCCGACAACGCCTCCTGGTCCGTGAGACTGCAGAGCCTAGCGTCGCCCACTCACCTGGTCGAGGTGACGGCCAACCGGTGCCCTCCTGGTACCCTCTGACTACTGGCTAGTAGTACGAACTTGGTCCCCTCTGCTTTCAGGTATCAACAATCTCTGATCCAGGCTTGGATCTCTACGAACTATTCATCACTGGTCGCCGGCCAGCAACTCCTTTTCTTCCGGCTCCTGGCTCGTCAGCGAAGACCCCGACGCCTGTAAGACTTGTGCAGCCGCAGCCCTCGTGGCTAGGTAACTCGGCATTTCGGTGCCTGCATAGCCTCTTTACTCTAGGGTCCCGAGTCCCTCGCTTCCGACTTGCCTTATCGGGTCCGCCCGAGACCTTAAACTTTCCGTGTCCTCGGACACTTGTTTTAACTGTGCACTTGAAGTATTTTCCTAAGAGATTTGGTTTGTGCTTAGTACCCTGTCCTCATAAAGAGTCCAGGGCTGTTGTGAATCTTAATAAATATCCTGTTTATTTTCATAACACTTGTGTGGTGTCCTTTCACTGGGTGTTCAAGGGGTACATGTGTGGTAAACAGCTGGCTTAACGCGCCCTCTCGAGTCTTTAGCCTCAGACTGCTCGTATCCACGCTACTAGGATAGCTGGTCTATAGGTTGACTTACAACCAAACACCATAAGGGTCGTTGGAACGATACATAGCGGTCGCTAGAATAGCGAACGTTGCACATCGGGCCAACTTCTCACATTGGTGAGCAGCGGTTGGGATTTGAGCTTGCTGTTGTTTTACCACACGTATCCTAAGAATATCTTGTTGAAAGATCGCACAAGTACTGTTAGTACATATAACTAAAGCTTAGAATACTCTGAGTTCTACTGAACCAGCTGTTGTAGCTCCTCAAGGCTTAGCACACCTTGGCTGCAACTCTTAGCAAGGGAACAGTAGGTAAACACGTAGTGTAGGTAGGTGCATCACTTACACCACACTAGAAACAGTATGTCAGACAAAGGAGGAAACTCTGAGTCTCCCCTTGTGTCAGTTGACCCTCCACAGGTCATCCCTTCAAGATATACTGTGCTGAGCTTCAAGGAGTTAAGACAGGTGTGTCACTCCCGGAAGATCAAGCAGGGGTCTAACCCCACCACGTCCTTTCTGATTGGTCTCTTGGAGACTTATGATGCCAGAAAAGCTGAGACCCGTCTTAGCTCTTCTAATCCAGAAGGAGACATGCCTCCCCTCGAGGGAACCAGAGACGATCCTGACCTCATCCACCTCGCAACTGAGAACGAAGATGTGGAGGATGATGAGGATGAGGATCCCTCTGGGGATGAGGCAGATAAGGGACAGGTAGAAGTCGTTAGACTAAGCAGGTCCAACTTAAGCAAACATGATAGTGGTACTGGGGGACCCCCGGCGCTACTGTCAGGTCCGCTTAACATTGGGAATGGACGAGCCCGATCTCTGTCAAGAGACTCTGGCAGATCCCTTCAAACCAATGGCTCTCGCAACTCTTCGCAAAGAGGGATGACGTCCCCTCAGCGGAGAGTGTACGAAGCTAAGGAAAGGGCAGCTAATCTGAGGATCGAAAGGGAAGAACTTGCCCTGGCCAAAGAAAGGCTTGCCTTTGCGAGAGAGCAACAGTTAAGTGGGGTAGTCCCCACTGGTGGCAGCAATGTACCTAGCAATAGGGAAAAGAGTTTCGATACGAAACACCTTGGTAAGATAGTGCCCCCCTTTAAACAAGGGGACGACATCCACAAATGGATTACTGCTTTGGAGAGGGCCTGCACGGTGCAAGGTGTTCCCCAGAGTCAGTGGGCAGCTATCTTGTGGCTCTCCTTTGAAGGTAAAGGAAGAGACAAGCTCCTCACCACAAGGGTGGAGGATGCGAACGATTACCAAGTCTTGAAAAATACACTCGTTGAAGGGTTCGGCCTAACCACTGAGCAGTACAGGGTGCTGTTCAGGGATACCCAGAAAACGCAGTCTCAAGATTGGTCTGACTTTGTCGATTGTGCCACTAAGGCTTTTGAGGGCTGGTTGCTGGGCAGTAAGGTTACTGATTACAAAGGATTGTATAATTTGATGATGAGAGAACAAATTTTAAACAATTGTCAGAACCAGTTGTTGCATCAGCATCTTGTCGACTCGGATCTGACCTCTCCCCAAGAATTGGGAAAGAAGGCAGACAGATGGGTTCGTACGAGAGTTAAACAGAACCAGGGCCAGAATCAAGGTGGTCAGAAGAAAGCAGACCAGAAGGGTAAAGATTCTAAGGGGGAACAAAATGACCAGAAGTCTTCGACAGGTCCCCAACAACCCAAAGAGGGTGGGGGTCAGGCTCCCCAAAAGAAGAAAGAAGGCCAATCCAAAAGATGGTGCCAGTACTGTAAAAGTAAATCTCACTGGTTTAGTGAGTGCACCAAGAAAGGAGGAGGGCAGACTCCTGCCACTGCAGCCCCTAAGGCACCTGTGCCCCCTAGTACAGTCAGCAGTGGTAGTGCGCCTCCCAAGGGTTTAGTAGGGTTAACCCTGGGTTCTGAGGGGCGTGACAACTTAGTTGGCACACTCACTCAGGCTGTCCTTGTCAGTACAGGGGACGCGGACGTGTCCCCTGACATAAGTCCCAATACCTTGGGCAAATACAGACAGACGCCTTTCATAAATGGAAAGATGGCTCAGGCCTATAGGGACACTTGTGCCAGCGTCACCATGGTGACGCCTAACTTTGTGGACCCTGGACAGATCATGCCAGGTACAGAATTCCTGGTGACCAATGCAAGCAATGTCACTACCAATCACAGTATGGCAATTGTAGCTTTCTCCTGGGGAGGGGTAACTGGCCAAAAGAAGGTTGTAGTTAGTCCAGACCTCCCAGTGGATTGTTTGTTGGGCAATGATTTGGAGTCATCACAATGGTCACAAGTGGAGCACCGGACTCACATGGAAATGTTAGGTTTGCCAGCACATGTGTTCGCTGTGACCAGGTCACAGGTCAGGAAATGCCCCACTGAACAGGTGCTGGATCCTGGAACAACGGACCAGACACCTCCCAAGAAAAAGAGCAGTAGGGTTAAGGCTGCGCCTTCCCCCTTGCCCCAGGTCGTGGATCAAGTCTCAGAGGAGGCTGACCTACAGGAATTGAGGGAAACTGAGCCTAGGGAGTTCGAACTTGATCAAGTTGAATTCTTGGGTTCAGGGGGACCCTCAAGGGAAGACCTGGGGAAGGACCAGTTAGACTGCCCTTCTCTTGAACCCCTCAGACAGCAGGCTGCTGCTGAGGCTGCTGGGACCGCCACAGGTACCCACAAGGTATACTGGGAAGATGGACTCCTGTACACTGAGTCAAGAGACCCCAAGCCTGGCATGACCAGGAGGCTGGTTGTACCCTTGTCTCAGCGTGGTTTCCTACTTACCTTGGCCCACGAGATTCCCTTAGCAGGCCACTTAGGCCAGACGAAAACGTGGGACAGGCTTGTCTCACACTTTCACTGGCCTCATATGAACGAAGATACCAAGGAGTTTTGCCGCTCCTGTGTCACTTGCCAAGCCAGTGGTAAGTCAGGTGGCACGACAAAGGCCCCCCTTATACCAATGCCTGTGGTGGGGGTGCCCTTTGAACGGGTGGGGATCGACATCGTCGGTCCCATGGAACCACCGACAGCATCAGGGCACAAGTTTATACTGGTGGTAGTGGATCATGCCACCAGGTATCCTGAAGCTATTCCCCTTAGGACCACTACAGCACCTGTTGTGGCAAGAGCCCTAGTTGGAGTATTCTCCAGAGTGGGCTTCCCTAAGGAGGTCGTCTCCGACAGAGGTGCAAACTTTATGTCGAGCTACTTAACTGCTATGTGGAAGGAATGTGGTGTCAACTACAAGTTCACTACACCCTATCATCCACAATGCAATGGGCTTGTTGAGAGATTCAACAGGACCCTTAAAGGGATGATTCATGGACTACCTGAAAAGCTTCGGCGTAGATGGGACGTCCTGATCCCCTGCCTCTTGTTCGCCTACAGAGAAGTCCCACAGAAGGGGGTTGGCTACAGCCCTTTTGAACTTTTGTACGGGCATCCTGTAAGAGGACCCCTGTGTTTGGTGAAGGAAGGATGGGAGAGACCTCTCAAAAAGCCTGCAGCCAACATAGTGGACTATGTGCTTGGCCTCCGCTCGCGGATGGCTGAATACATGGAGAAGGCATCTGAAAACCTTAAGGCCAGCCAAGAACTCCAAAAAGCTTGGCATGACCAAAAGGCTGTCTTGACTGTTTACCAGCCCGGACAGAAGGTGTGGGTGTTGGAGCCGGTGGCCCCAGCAGCACTCAAGGACAAATGGTCCGGGCCCTACACCATCCTGGAGAAAAAGGGAGAGGTCACCTACCTGGTCGACCTGGGAACTCCCCGGAGCCCCCACAGGGTGCTTCATGTCAACAGGCTCAAGGCAAATGTCGACAGGAAGGACATGAGTTTGCTCATGGCCCTAGATGAGGGACAGGAAGAAGAGAGTGACCCTCTCCCCGACCTGCTCACTCAGAATCCTGACGATGGATCGGTAGATGGTGTTGTCTTTTGTGGCAGCCTCTCCGAACATCAACAGAGCGACTGTAAACAGGTTCTTCAGACATATGTTTTCTCTAACACCCAGTCAGACCGATTGGTGCACCCATGAGGTTGACACTGGTGACAGCTTGCCCGTTAAGAGTAAAATCTACCGGCAGCCTGATCACGTTAGAGACTGCATCAAGAGTGAAGTGCAGAAAATGTTGGAGCTGGGAGTCATTGAACCCTCGGATAGCCCTTGGGCTAGTCCCGTAGTTCTAGTGCCGAAACCTCACACCCAGGGTGGTAAGAGAGAGATGAGGTTTTGCGTAGACTACAGGGGTCTCAATGCAGTCACTAAGACTGACGCCCACCCAATACCAAGGGCAGACGAGCTTATCGATAGATTGGCTTCGGCCAACTACTTAAGTACGTTTGACCTGACAGCTGGATATTGGCAAATCAGGTTAGCTGAGGACGCCAAGCCTAAAACCGCATTTTCAACCCCTGGTGGGCATTATCAGTTCGTGGTGATGCCCTTTGGTCTGAAAAATGCACCTGCCACCTTCCAAAGGTTGGTGAATCAAGTCCTTACTGGGCTGGATGACTTCTGTGCGGCGTATCTTGACGATATTGCTGTCTTTAGCTCCACCTGGGAGGATCACCTGGTCCACCTGCGGAAAGCGTTAGAGGCTCTGCAAGCAGCAGGCCTCACTATCAAGGCCACCAAGTGCCAGATAGGGCAGACACAGGTTGTATACCTGGGCCACCTTGTAGGTGGAGGCCAGGTTCAGCCACTGGAGAGCAAGATACAGTCAATCAGGGACTGGGCTCCTCCAACCACCCAGACTCAGGTTCGAGCTTTCTTGGGCCTGACTGGATACTACCGGAAGTTTGTCAGGAACTATGGTTCCATCGTGACACCATTAAACGAACTGACAAGCAAGAAAATGCCAAAAAAGGTTCAGTGGACAGCGAGCTGTCAAAAAGCATTCGATGACCTAAAGCAGGCCATGTGCACGGCGCCTATCCTCAAGAGTCCGGACTACTCCAAACCATTCATTGTCCAAACAGATGCTTCTGAGTTGGGTGTGGGAGCTGTTCTTTCTCAACTGAATTTTGATGGTCAAGACCAGCCCATTGCTTTTATAAGCAGAAGGCTGACCCCTAGAGAGAAGAATTGGTCAGCTATTGAGAGGGAGGCCTTTGCTGTGGTTTGGGCCCTGAAGAAGCTGAGGCCATACTTGTTTGGCACTCACTTCAAGATTCAGACCGACCATAAGCCCCTCTTGTGGCTAAATCAGATGAAGGGTGAAAACCCCAAACTGCTAAGGTGGTCCATTTCCCTACAGGGGATGGACTTTACAGTGGAACATAGACCTGGTACTGATCATGGCAATGCCGATGGGCTCTCCAGATATTTCCACTTAGAACAAGAAGACTCACCTGGTCAAGGTTAGCTTAGTGTTCCGACGTTTGGGGGGGGTCATGTAGGAGAGTAGGGTCTGCAATCCTATGATCACCCAGATTTTTTGCTTTTGTTTCACTGGTTTACGACTTTCTCTGGCTGTGGGCCTGCCAATCAGACCCACAGCCTGGCTGTTCTCTTTCTAAATTACGACATGTACCCTAGGTG
Source organism: Lissotriton vulgaris (assembly GCF_964263255.1). NCBI lineage: Eukaryota > Metazoa > Chordata > Amphibia > Caudata > Salamandridae > Lissotriton > Lissotriton vulgaris. The sequence goes on along the minus strand of NC_141697.1, from coordinate 145,935,904 downwards.
CATTTACCAATTGGTACTGGGCCACCTTATCAGACCCTGTAACTCAGGGCATAGGTGTACCCAGGGCCGCCGGGGGCTGCAGCATGTATTATGCCACCCCTGGCTGGCCTCCTAAATTTGACACAACTGGCTGCATGACAGCTGGGGCGAAGTCGTGTAATCACACTTTGCTTTAGATATAGTAGCCCTATATCTAACCATACAATGGACACCCGAGTTCCTATCAGTCACTCCTATGGCAGGCCTTGACAATCCTGAAGGCAGAGTGCATGGGCTCGTGTGAACTAGGCTCTGGCCCGAGCCGAGCCCGGTTGCAGCTTGCGGAACCAAGATCCAATGGCTGTTCCATGGTAACGCGTACCACATCGGTAACTTCGGTGTCGCGTTATCAAGACATGTCGAGTAAGGTGTCATACGAATCGGGATGCTGCCCTCTCACCAACTCTGGCGACGAGGTTAGCATTCCGCCCTTCTAGAGGGACACGACATGTACGTAACTGTGAACCCCGGTTAAAGTTACCTAAAGCCTCAGCTCCACAAAATGGATGCTGCCACCACAGACACGAGTCTGACCTCCTGCTGCTGGGAGTTCTTCCAGCAGGGAGAGCTTGGACAAAGGGTTTCCTGTCGAGGGCGGTGTTCGCACCGTCCCAGACAGGGTTTGTGTATTCTGGGTAGGTAGGGCTTTTGTGAGAAGGTGACTGCGGAGTGGCACCCCGGTGCTCACTACGCATCTGCCGGTCAGAACCAGTTCCAGGGGCGCCAGCCCTGGCCTGGGGAAAGTCCGGCAGGGGAGAGGGGTGTAACTACCCCCCTTCCTGGTCCCACCCTTAGGGCAGGACCTAGTCATGTACCCACCCCTTTCTTTAGAATAAAGGCCGGAGCGGGGACCCTTCCAAATTAGATCATCTTTGAATCAAGAACTACTTTCTACGAAAGGACACTCAAGACTCTTCTCAAGATTTCTCCCTTGTGACTAAGGAGTAGTCACCCTGCATCAGCGGGCACCATCTAAGAACTCTGCGGTTTGCTGTAAGTCCTTCCTCAAGGAATCCGACGGCCCAGCTCGACGAGAACCGGCTTCCCTGGCACCTCTGACCTCTACCCACGTCATCAGCTCAGCTGTGATCTGTGGGTGCGACGAGACCTCGAGGGACCGGCCATCATCAGAACCTGCACGCTCTTAACCAGCACGACCACCGAAGCAATTCCCTGGTGAGTGCTCTGGGGTCCGAGAAGCCCCGACCCTGAGCCGCTCCAGCACCGAAGTGCAGTCCCCCAGCATCTCCACGATCTGCGTGGGGCCCTTCTGCTCGCTGCTCAGCCCGTTGTCTGGTCACTAGCCGCTGGCTTGTGCCCTTCTGTGACGACATCCGTCAATCAACACTGCTGGTCTGGTTGCTCCAGACTGGCCCTTGCTTCCATCTTTGCGAGAAGCACCCCGGACCCTCCTGGTCCACTCAAGACGCCATCTTAGGCCCACCACGTGGCCCTGAGATCTGCCAAGGCTTGTTGCCCCATCCTGGGCCCAGCGACGCCGACAGCATCATCCTTCGTGGGACAGCTCGCACCTCCACCGTGGTCGCCGACAACGCCTCCTGGTCCGTGAGACTGCAGAGCCTAGCGTCGCCCACTCACCTGGTCGAGGTGACGGCCAACCGGTGCCCTCCTGGTACCCTCTGACTACTGGCTAGTAGTACGAACTTGGTCCCCTCTGCTTTCAGGTATCAACAATCTCTGATCCAGGCTTGGATCTCTACGAACTATTCATCACTGGTCGCCGGCCAGCAACTCCTTTTCTTCCGGCTCCTGGCTCGTCAGCGAAGACCCCGACGCCTGTAAGACTTGTGCAGCCGCAGCCCTCGTGGCTAGGTAACTCGGCATTTCGGTGCCTGCATAGCCTCTTTACTCTAGGGTCCCGAGTCCCTCGCTTCCGACTTGCCTTATCGGGTCCGCCCGAGACCTTAAACTTTCCGTGTCCTCGGACACTTGTTTTAACTGTGCACTTGAAGTATTTTCCTAAGAGATTTGGTTTGTGCTTAGTACCCTGTCCTCATAAAGAGTCCAGGGCTGTTGTGAATCTTAATAAATATCCTGTTTATTTTCATAACACTTGTGTGGTGTCCTTTCACTGGGTGTTCAAGGGGTACATGTGTGGTAAACAGCTGGCTTAACGCGCCCTCTCGAGTCTTTAGCCTTAGACTGCTCGTATCCACGCTACTAGGATAGCTGGTCTATAGGTTGACTTACAACCAAACACCATAAGGGTCGTTGGAACGATACATAGCTGTCGCTAGAATAGCGAACGTTGCACATCGGGCCAACTTCTCACACCCTGCAGCTGGGAGTCCTTCCAGCGAGGGGAGCCTGGACAAAGGGTTTCCTGTCGAGGGCGGTGCTAGCACCGTCCCAGACAGGGTTTTGTGTATCCTGGGTAGGCAGGGCTTTACAGGAAGGTGACTGCTGAGTGGCACCCCGCTGCTCACTACGCATAGGCCGGTCAGAACCAGTTCCAGGGGCACACCAGCCCCTGGCCTGGGGAAAGTCTGGCATGGGAGAGGGGTGTAACCACCCCCCTCCTAGTCCCACCCATAGGCAGGACCTAGTCACCGGGTCAGCCCCTTTTTTTTAGTATAAAGATAGGAGCGGGCCCCCTGTTCAAATTAGATCATCTTTGGAATCAAGACACGACTTTCTACGAAAGGACATCAAGATTTCTTCTTCAAGACTCTCCCTTGTGGCTAAGGAGTAGTCACCCTGCATCCGCAGGCACCATCCTAAGAACACTGCGGTCTGCTGCAAGTCCTTCCTCCGGAATCCGACTGCCCAGCTCGACGAGACCCGGCTTCCCTGGCACCTCTGACCTCTACTCACCTCTACAGCCAAGCTGAGAACCGTGAGTGCGACGAGACCTCGAGGGACCGACGATCGCCAAGACTGCACGACTTCTTTGCAACAATCCCACCGTGTGCTCCACTGGTGAGTGCTTTGGGGTCCGGGAAGCGCCAACCCTGAGCAGCTGCAGCACCGAAGATCAGCCCTCCAATATCTCCACGATCTGCGTGGGGCCCTTCTGCTTTTGCCTGCTCACCGCGCTGTGTGGCTACTAGCCGGCTGGCTTGTGGCCTTCTTCACGACGCCCGACGACATCACTGCTGCTGGTCTGGTTGCTCCAGACTGGCCCTTGCTTCCTTCTTCAAGAGCAGCACCCCGGACCCTCCTGGTCCACTCCAGACGCCATTTTGAGTCCACCGCGTGGGCTTGAATTTGCCAAGGCTTTGTTGCCCAATCCTGGGTCCAGCGACGCCGACAGCTTCATCCATCGTGGGACAGCTCGCTCCTCCATCCTGGTCGCCGACAACGCCTCCTGGTCCGTGAGATCTGCAGAGCACAGCGTCACCCACTCACCTAGTTGAGGTGACTACCATCCGGTGCCCTCCTGGTGCCCCCTGACTACTGGCTAGTAGTCTCGAACTTGGTCCCCTCTGCTTTCAGGTGTCATCTCTCTTCAAGATCCAGGCTTGGATCGCTTCGAACTCTCTTCACTGGTCGCCTGCCAGCATCTTTCTTCCAGGCTCCTGGTCCGTCTACGAGGATTCCCGACGTCTTTTGAGACCTATGCAGCTGCAGCCCCTGGGCTAGGTAACTTCGGCATTTCGGTGCCCCAGCATAGCCTCACTATCCAAGGGACAGAATCCACTTTCGTTTTCCTCCTACCAGGTCGGGTTCGCCCGAGAACACTAACTCTGTGAAATCTAGCTACCATAGACTTTGTCCCGCATCACGCGTGAGAGTGCACACTCTGCACCCGAGTCCCCTAGGCCTCCTAGAAGTAATCTGAAGATTCTATAGTCAAGACCTAGCGATTCCAAAGCCTATTAGTACTGTACTTACCTGCTGGTAATTTCGCATTCCACTTTTAGAGTATATGGTTTTCCGTGCCCCTCGGGCATTTGTATATACTGTGCTAACTTAAGTATTTTCGTAAGAGTTTTGTTTTGTGCTTAGTGCCCTGTCCTCATAAAGAGTACAGGGCTGTTGTGATTTTAATAAATACACTGTTTATTTTCATAACACTTGTGTGGTGTCCTTTCACTTGGTGTTCAAGGGGTATATGTGTGGTATAACAGCTGGCTTAACACGCCCTCTCGAGTCTTTAGCCTTAGACTGCTCGTATCCACGCTACTAGGATAGCTGGTCTATAAGGTTGACTTACAACCAATCATCAATATGGGTTGCTGGACTGATACATAGTGTTTACTAGAATAGTGAGCACTGCATATCAGGCCACCTCACATTGGTGAGCAGCGGTTGGGATTTGAGCTTGCTGTTGTTTTACCACACGTATCCTAAGAATATCTTGTTGAAAGATCACATAAGTACTTCAGGTACATATAACTTAGCTTAGAATACTCTGAGTTCTACTGAACCAGCTGTTGCAGCTCCTCAAGGCGTAGCACACCTTGGCTACAACTCTTAGCAAGGGATCAGTAGGCAAACACATAGTGTAGGTAGGTGCATCACTTACACCACACTAGAAAGCATGTCTAACCACGGAGAGTCTACTGAGACCCCTCAGGTGGTTGAGGACCCTCCACAGGCCTCTTCTAGATATGCAGCCCTTAGCTTCCAGGAGATGAGACAAGTGTGTACCTCCAGGAAGCTAAAACAGGGGTCTAACCCCACAATCCCATTTCTGATAGGTCTCCTAGAGACTTATGATGCTAGAAAGGCTGAGAAAGCTCTTAGCTCTTCTCATCCAGAAAGGGACATGCCAGCCCTAGAAGGAACCAGGGGTGACCCAGATCTCATCCATCTCTCAGGAGAGGAGGATGATGATCAGGAGCCATCTGGGGATGAGGCAGACAAAGGTCCAGAAGTAGTTAGTCAGCTAACTAGGGACAACTTAAGCAGGCATGAGAATGGTACTAGGAGAGCCCTGGGACCCCTCTCAGGCCAGCTTAACATTGGGAATGGACGAGTTAGGTCTCTATCAAGAGGCTCTGGCAGATCCATTCAAACCAATGGCTCTCAGAGCTCTGCTTTGAGGAGGATGACCTCCCCTCAGAGGAGAGTGTATGAAGCTAAATAAAGGGCAGCCAATCTGAGGATTGAAAGGGAAGAACTTGCCCTGGCCAAAGAGAGACTTGCCTTTGCTAGAGAGCAACAGTTAAGTGGGGTAGTCCCCACTGGTGGCAGCAATGTACCTAGCAATAGGGAAAGGAGTTTTGATACAAAGCACCTGAATAAGATAGTGCCCCCCTTTAAGCAAGGGGATGACATCCACAAATGGATTACTGCTTTGGAGAGGGCCTGCACTGTGCAGGGTGTTCCCCAAAGTCGGTGGGCAGCTATCTTGTGGCTCTCCTTTGAAGGTAAAGGTAGAGATAAGCTCCTCCCTACAAGAGTGGAGGATGCTAACAATTACCAAGTCCTGAAAAATACACTGATTGATGGGTTTGGCCTAACCACTGAGCAGTACAGGTTGCTGTTCAGGGATACCCAGAAAACTCAGTCTCAGGATTGGTCTGATTTTGTAGATTGTGCCACTAAGGCTTTGGAGGGCTGGTTGCTGGGCAGTAAGGTTACTGATTACACAGGATTGTATAATTTGATCATGAGAGAACACATTTTAAACAATTGTCAGAACCAGTTGTTGCATCAGCATCTTGTTGACTCAGATCTGACCTCTCCCCAAGAATTGGGAAAGAAGGCAGACAGATGGGTCAGAACAAGAGTCAAGCAGAACCAGGGCCTGAATCAAGGTGGTGAGAAGAAAGCAGACCAGAAGGGTAAAGATTCTAAGGGGGAACAAAATGACCAGAAGTCTTCGACAGGTCCCCAACAACCCAAAGAGGGTGGGGGTCAGGCTCCCCAGAAAAAGAAGAATCAAGAAGGCCAGTCCAAAAGGTGGTGCCAATACTGCAAAAGTAAAACTCACTGGTTTAGTGAGTGCACCAAGAAAGGAGGAGGGCAGACTCCTGCCACTGCAGCCGCTAAGGCACCTGTGCCCCCTAGTACAGTCAGCAGTGGTAGTGCACCTCCCAAGGGTTTAGTTGGGTTAACCTTGGGTTCTGATGTGTATGACAACTTAGTTGGCACACTCACTCAGGCTGTCCTTGTCTGTACAGGGGATGTGGATATATCCCCTGACATAAGTCCCAATACTTTGGGCAAATACAGGCAGACACCTTTGATAAATGGAAAATTGGCTCAGGCCTATAGGGACACTTGTGCCAGTGTCACAATGGTGACACCTAACTTTGTGGACCCTGGACAGATCATGCCAGGTACAGATTTCCTGGTGACCAATGCAAGCAATGTCACTACCAGTCATAGTATGGCAATTGTTGCTTTCTCCTGGGGAGGGGTAAATGGCCAGAAGAAGGTTGTTGTTAGTTCAGACCTCCCAGTAGATTGTTTGTTGGGCAATGATTTGGAGTCATCACAATGGTCAGAAGTGGAGCAGAGGACTCACATGGAGATGTTAGGTTTGCCAGCACATGTGTTTGCTGTGACTAGGTCACAGGCCAGAAGATGCCCCACTAAACAGGTGCTGGATCCTGGAACAATGGACCAGACACCTTCCAAGAAGAAGAGCAGTAGGGTTAAGGCATTGCCTTCCCCCTTGCCCCAGGTTGAGGATCAAGTCTCAGAGGAGGCTGACCTACGAGAATTGAGGGAAACTGAGCCTAAAGAATTTGAACTTGATCAAGTTGAATTTCTGGGCTCAGGGGGACCCTCAAGGGAAGACCTGGGGAAGGAACAGTTAGACTGCCCTTCCCTTGAACCCCTCAGACAGCAGGCTGCTGCTGAGGCTGCTGGGAACGCCACAGGTACCCACAAGGTATACTGGGATGATGGACTCCTGTACACTGAGGCAAGAGACCCCAAGCCTGGCATGACCAGGAGGCTGGTTGTACCCTTGACTCAGAGAGGTTTCCTCCTTACCTTGGCCCATGAGATTCCCTTAGCAGGTCACTTAGGCCAGACAAAGACTTGGGACAGGCTTGTCTCACACTTTCACTGGCCTCACATGAATGAGGATACCAAGGAGTTTTGTCGCTCCTGTGTCACTTGCCAAGCCAGTGGTAAGTCAGGTGGCACAACAAAGGCCCCCCTTATACCAATGCCTGTGGTGGGGGTGCCCTTTGAAAGAGTGGGGATTGACATTGTTGGTCCAATGGAACCCCAGACAGCATCAGGGCACAAGTTTATACTGGTGGTAGTGGATCATGCCACCAGGTATCCTGAAGCTATTCCACTTAGGACCACTACAGCACCTGTAGTGGCAAGGGCCCTAGTTGGAGTGTTCTCCAGAGTGGGCTTCCCTAAGGAGGTTGTCTCTGACAGAGGTGCAAACTTCATGTCAAGCTACTTAACTGCTATGTGGAAGGAATGTGGTGTCAACTACAAGTTCACCACACCCTATCACCCACAATGCAATGGGCTTGTTGAAAGGTTCAACAGGACCCTAAAAGGGATGATTCATGGACTACCTGAAAAGCTCAGGCGTAGATGGGATGTCCTGATACCCTGCCTTCTGTTTGCTTACAGAGAAGTCCCACAAAAGGGGGTTGGCTACAGCCCTTTTGAACTTTTGTATGGGCATCCTGTGAGAGGCCCCCTGTGTTTGGTGTAGGAAGGATGGGAGAGACCTCTCAAAAAGCCTGCAACCAACATAGTGGACTATGTACTTGGTCTCCGCTCCAGGATGGCTGAGTATATGGAGAAGGCATCTGAAAACCTTAAGGCCAGTCAAGAACTTCAAAAAGCTTGGCATGACCAAAAGGCTGTCCTGACTGTTTACCAGCCTGGACAGAAGGTGTGGGTGTTGGAGCCAGTGGCCCCAGCAGCACTCAAAGACAAATGGTCTGGGCCCCACACAATTCTTGAGCAAAAGGGAGAGGTCACCTACCTGGTAGACCTTGGTACTCCCAGGAGCCCCCACAGGGTACTCCATGTCAACAGGCTCAAAGCATATGTCGACAGGAAGGACATGAGCTTGCTCATGGCCATTGATGAGGGACAGGAGGAAGAGAGTGACCCTCTCCCAGACCTGCTCACTCAGAATCCTGATGATGGGTCAGTAGATGGTGTTGTCTTTTGTGGCAGCCTCTCTGAGCATCAACAGAAAGACTGTAAACAGGTTCTTCAGTCTTTCAGACATATGTTCTCTCTGAAACCCAGTCAGACCAATTGGTGTACCCATGAGGTTGACACTGGTGACAGTCTGCCAGTCAAGAGTAAAATCTACAGGCAGCCTGATCATGTTAGAGACTGCATCAAAACTGAAGTGCAGAAAATGTTGGAGTTGGGAGTCATTGAACCCTCAGATAGCCCTTGGGCTAGTCAAGTAGTTCTAGTGCCAAAACCTCACACCCAGGGTAGTAAGAAAGAGATGAGGTTCTGCATAGACTACAGGGGTCTCAATGCAGTCACTAAGACTGATGCCCACCCAATACCAAGGGCAGATGAGCTTACAGATAGATTGGCTTCTGCCAGCTACTTAAGCACATTTGACCTGACAGCTGGGTATTGGCAAATCAGGTTAGCTGAGGATGCCAAGCCCAAGACAGCATTTTCAACCCCTGGTGGGCATTATCAATTTGTGGTAATGCCCTTTGGTCTGAAAAATGCACCTGCCACCTTCCAAAGGTTGGTGAATCATGTTCTCACTGGGCTGGATGACTTCTGTGCAGCATATCTAGATGATATTGCTGTCATTAGCTCCACCTGGGAGGATCACCTGGTCCACCTGAGGAAAGTGTTAGAGGCTCTGCAAGCAGCAGGCCTCACTATCAAGGCCACCAAGTGCCAGATAGGGCAGACACAGGTTGTATACCTGGGCCACCTTGTAGGTGGAGGCCAGGTTCAGCCACTGGAGAGCAAGATAAAGTCAATCAGGGACTGGGCTCATCCAACCACCCAGACTCAGGTTCGAGCTTTCTTGGGCCTGACTGGTTACTACAGAAAGTTTGTCAGGAACTATGGATCAATTGTGACTCCATTAAATGAACTGACAAGTAAGAAAATGCCAAAAAAGGTTCAGTGGACAGCAGGCTGTCAAAAAGCATTCGATGACCTAAAGCAGGCCATGTGCACAGCACCTATCCTCAAGAGTCCAGACTACTCCAAACCATTCATTGTCCAAACAGATGCTTCTGAGTTGGGTGTGGGAGCTGTTCTATCTCAACTGAATTTTGATGGTCAAGACCAGCCCATTGCTTTTATAAGCAGAAGGCTGACCCCCAGAGAGAAGAATTGGTCAGCTATTGAGAGGGAGGCCTTTGCTGTGGTTTGGGCCCTGAAGAAGCTGAGGCCATACTTGTTTGGCACTCACTTCAAGATTCAGACCGACCATAAGCCCCTCTTGTGGCTAAATCAGATGAAGGGTGAAAACCCCAAACTGCTTAGGTGGTCCATTTCCCTACAGGGGATGGACTTTACAGTGGAACATAGACCTGGTACTGATCATGGCAATGCCGATGGGCTCTCCAGATATTTCCACTTAGAACAAGAAGACTCACCTGGTCAAGGTTAGCTTATTGTCCCAAAGTTTGGGGGGGGTCATGTAGGAGAGTAGGGTCTGCAATCCTATGATCACCCAGATTTTCTGCTTTTGTTTCACTGGTTTACGACTTTCTCTGGCTGTGGGCCTGCCAATCAGACCCACAGCCTGGCTGTTCTCTCTCTAAATTACAACGTGTCCCCTAGGTGCATTTAACAATTGGTACTGGGCCACCTTGTCAGACCCTGTAACTCAGGGCATAGGTGTACCCAGGGCCTACCAGGGGCTGAAGCATGTATTATGCCACCCCTGGCTGGCCTCCTAAATTTGACACAACTGGCTGCATGACAGCTGGGGCAAAATCGTGTAATCACCCTTTGCTGTAGCTATAGTATACCTATATCTAACCCTAAAAATGGACACACAGATTCCTATCAGTCACTCCTATGGCAGGCCTTGACAATCCTGAAGGCAGAGTGCTTGGAATCGTGTGAGATGGTGCTCTGGCATGAGCTGAGCCTGTCTGCAGCTTGCGGAACCAAGTCCTAATAGCTGTTCCATGATAACGCATACCATATACTCTTAAGTGCATTATAATCCTCGCGGTTAAATGCTATCTTTGGTATTGCTTTATCAAAACATGTCGAGTAAGGTGTCATACGAATTGGAATACTAACCCCTCGCCAATTCTGGCGACGGGGTTAGCATTCCACCCTTCTAGAGGGACACGACATGTATGTAACTGTGAACCCCGGTTAAAGTTAAACGAAGCCTCAGCTCCACAAAATGGATGCTGCCACCACAGACACGAGTCTGACCCCCTGCAGCTGGGAGTCCTTCCAGCGAGGGGAGCCTGGACAAAGGGTTTCCTGTCGAGGGCGGTGCTAGCACCGTCCCAGACAGGGTTTTGTGTATCCTGGGTAGGCAGGGCTTTACAGGAAGGTGACTGCTGAGTGGCACCCCGGTGCTCACTACGCATAGGCCGGTCAGAACCAGTTCCAGGGGCACACCAGCCCCTGGCCTGGGGAAAGTCCGGCATGGGAGAGGGGTGTAACCACCCCCCTCCTAGTCCCACCCATAGGCAGGACCTAGTCACCGGGTCAGCCCCTTTTTTTTAGTATAAAGATAGGAGCGGGCCCCCTGTTCAAATTAGATCATCTTTGGAATCAAGACACGACTTTCTACGAAAGGACATCAAGATTTCTTCTTCAAGATTCTCCCTTGTGGCTAAGGAGTAGTCACCCTGCATCCGCAGGCACCATCCTAAGAACACTGCGGTCTGCTGCAAGTCCTTCCTCCGGAATCCGACTGCCCAGCTCGACGAGACCCGGCTTCCCTGGCACCTCTGACCTCTACTCACCTCTACAGCCAAGCTGAGAACCGTGAATGCGACGAGACCTCGAGGGACCGACGATCGCCAAGACTGCACGACTTCTTTGCAACAAGCCCACCGTGTGCTCCACTGGTGAGTGCTTTGGGGTCCGAGAAGCCCCAACCCTGAGCAGCTCCAGCACCGAAGATCAGCCCTCCAGCATCTCCACGATCTGCGTGGGGCCCTTCTGCTTTTGCCTGCTCACCGCGCTGTGTGGCTACTAGCCGGCTGGCTTGTGGCCTTCTTCACGACGCCCGACGACATCACTGCTGCTGGTCTGGTTGCTCCAGACTGGCCCTTGCTTCCTTCTTCAAGAGAAGCACCCCGGACCCTCCTGGTCTACTCCAGACGCCATTTTGAGTCCACCGCGTGGGCTTGAATTTGCCAAGGCTTTGTTGCCCAATCCTGGGTCCAGCGACGCCGACAGCTTCATCCATCGTGGGACAGCTCGCTCCTCCATCCTGGTCACCGACAACGCCTCCTGTTCCGTGAGATCTGCAGAGCACAGCGTCACCCACTCACCTAGTCGAGGTGACTACCATCCGGTGCCCTCCTGGTGCCCCCTGACTACTGGCTAGTAGTCTCGAACTTGGTCCCCTCTGCTTTCAGGTGTCATCTCTCTTCAAGATCCAGGCTTGGATCGCTTCGAACTCTCTTCACTGGTCGCCTGCCAGCATCTTTCTTCCAGGCTCCTGGTCCGTCTACGAGGATTCCCGACGTCTTTTGAGACCTATGCAGCTGCAGCCCCTGGGCTAGGTAACTTCGGCATTTCGGTGCCCCAGCATAGCCTCACTATCCAAGGGTCAGAATCCACTTTCGTTTTCCTCCTACCAGGTCGGGTTCGCCCGAGAACACTAACTCTGTGAAATCTAGCTACCATAGACTTTGTCCCGCATCACGCGTGAGAGTGCACACTCTGCACTCGAGTCCCCTAGGCCTCCTAGAAGTAATCTGAAGATTCTATAGTCAAGACCTAGCGATTCCAAAGCCTATTAGTACTGTACTTACCTGCTAGTAATTTCGCATTCCACTTTTAGAGTATATGGTTTTCCGTGCCCCTCGGGCATTTGTATATACTGTGCTAACTTAAGTATTTTCGTAAGAGTTTTGTTTTGTGCTTAGTACCCTGTCCTCATAAAGAGTACAGGGCTGTTGTGATTTTAATAAATACACTGTTTATTTTCATAACACTTGTGTGGTGTCCTTTTACTTGGTGTTCAAGGGGTATATGTGTGGTATAACAGCTGGCTTAACACGCCCTCTCGAGTCTTTAGCCTTAGACTGCTCGTATCCACGCTACTAGGATAGCTGGTCTATAAGGTTGACTTACAACCAATCATCAATAAGGGTTGCTGGACTGATACATAGTGTTCACTAGAATAGTGAGCACTGCATATCAGGCCACCTTCTCACAGAGTGCAGACATGTTTAAAGGGCAGGGCCGGCTTTAGGGCAGTACGACCGGTGCGGCCGCACTGGGCGCTGACCTCAGGGTAGGGGCTGTGTTTAGCAACAACTTATGAGTGGAGAGATAATCGGCACTTTTGCCCAGTGGTAGTGAGAGAATCTGAGGAGAGGCGGTCATGGGGAGTGGGGGCGCTCAAAATATTTGACCCATAGGGCGCCCCCAGCGCTAAAGCCGGCCCTGTTAATGGGGAATATCCTGAGGGAAAATTCAGGGCAGCGTCAATGACCTGTTTGTTATTTACCCATTGACCTAAGTGCATCCCTTATAAGGGGAGTTTTAGGAGATGCCTCAAGGAGCCTTCTTACGCTTTTAAGAGCCCAGCCCAATAATTGAGCACCCTCTGTCTATATTGAAAAATAACGTTAGGAAGGCCCAACTCTAGCCTCAAGGCACTATTCACCGAGCCTGGGGCAATCCTAACCCTTTTTTCCAAATAGTTGTTTCTATAACTTGCAGGTGCTTAACAGGTTTTTCTAAAAGAACCTCGCAACCACAGAGCAACAGAGCGACTATTTTTGCATTATACGCCTCTCGCAGCACCTCTATAGACTAATGACCAAAAGCAGAATCAAATCTCTCAGCGCACCAGCAATCGACTTGGCACTAGATTCTAGCCTTACATTGCACGACCCCTACGCCAATCCCCAATTAGCGGATACATATAAAGCTCCATGTTGTAAATATTAGCGCTCTACTTCACAAAGTGAACTTGCAGAGGAGGGAGGGGGGGCACTGAAGTTGTTCTTTGTTTTTAGGAGGTTTTATACACAGATGTGGGAATATCAGTAGCATATGTATCAGTAGAACCTATACTAGAAGTTTATATTCACTGATGGTCTGTTGTGATGATATCATAAATGATCAATAATAAAATGTGTTAAAAAAAAAAGATATAGGCTCCATCCCCAACTTAGGGGGAAAGGACCTGACCTTATTTAGGACTCCCAAGGCATCTGCTATGTAGAGCGAGAACAACAGCGTTGCCAGAATGTCTCAACCACAGTAGCGTAGCAAGTGTGGGGTGGAGGGCCACAGCACGCCCCAGGAGGCATGAGTTTGGAGGGCGGTGGCCTCTTCTTCCCCCGCTCATATCTGCGGCCATCGAGGGGGATCGGCAGCACCCCCACTTGCAAACGCAAGGGCCGCCATACGCAGCAAAAGGCCTAGCTACGCCACTGCTCAACCCATTATAGGTGCTGATCTGATTGGCACTGATCCCTGGCACTTCAGGGCTTAAAAAAATGAAGTCCCCAGGTCAAGGCTTTCAGTGATGCACCCCCTCGTTGTGATGGGGGAGGACCTTGATGTGCTTGGCAGGGCTGAGGAGGTCACGCTGACGGGGCTGTGAAATCCTCTTAGCAGCAAAGTTCAGCTGAGGCAGCCGGGTTTTTGCCCATTTAACACATGTATAGCGCCTGAGTGCCTGACCTGAACATAAAGATGTTATGTTATCTGATTTATATAGTGCATAATCACTGGCAGGTCTCTTAGTGCTTTGGAGAGAGTCTTCAGAGCTACTAGTGGTGCCAAATAGTGCATGGACAGGGAGTTAAACTGTGTCTAAGGCTTCTCTAAATGGGACCGTTTTGAGCTACTTCCTGAACAGGAGGAGTGCGGTTCTTTGTGGAGGTGTGTAGGCAGTTGGTTCACTAGTTGTGGGACCAGGACGGAAAATGCTCTGCCCTCTTTGCATGCAGTGTTGCATCGTGGAAGAGTCAAGCAACAGGCCTCGGAAGACCGCAGTGTACTGCCTGGAACATAGTTCTCGCGGCGTTCTTTAATGTAAGCTGGGGCTTGGCCATAAATTACTTTATGGGCGATGCAAAGGCTCTTACATTTTGCTTTCTGCCTAATGGGGAGCCAGTGCAGCTTACACAGCAGCGGGGTAACGTGAAACCTTCTTGGGAGCCTAAAAATCACCCTGGCTGCGTCATTCAGTACCACCTGCAGTTTATTATCCAGTTTCTGGAGGAGGCCGATATATAAGACATTGCCATAATCTAACCTCGAGACAATAGTGACTGACACAATCATCTGTAATGAGGTGGTTGAAAGGAGGGGCACAAGTTTCGGCAACTGCCTCATGAGACCTGTACATGTGCCAACCACTGAAGTGACCTAGTTGACCATGGAAAACTCGTAATCCACTTTGATGCCCAGGCTTTTCATGACATGCACTGTTGTGGGGTAGACACCTAGCTCCTGGGGCCAAAAAAGGTCACTCCAGGGGTTGCTTTTGGTGGGGATAACAAGGACTTCTGTTTTATCCGTGTTGATTTTCTGTGAGTTGGCTGTCATCCAGTTCACTGTAAATGTGAGAATGTTTTGTGCCAGATCATGCGCATGGGAAGAGTTATCAATACGGAGGATGAGCTGGGTGTCATCCGAGTAGTTGAAGATTCTGCAGTCCGAGCTGGCTAGGGATGCTCCCAGCTGCTGTAGGTACATGTTAAAAAGGAGTGGGGACAGGGCAGAGCCTTGGGGAACCCCACAAGTAAGGATGCCACTGTCCGGTGCCTGCTCACCTAACTGAATCCTCTGGGACCGGCCTTACAAGAAGGATTCTAGCCAGCGATGAACCAACCCACAGATGCCCAAAGCAGTGAGTTCGGCCAGCAGTTGTGCATGGCGGACCATATCGAATGCCGCTTACAGATCTAGTAAAATCAGGGCGCTCGTTTTTTTATTCTCAGCCATGATTCTAAGCTCGTCGACTACTGACCGTATCACCAGCTCAGTGCTGTGATGGGCTCTAAAACCCCTGGAGTAGCTGACGAGAGCGTCTTAAGGACATGTTGTTGCACAACTTTTGCCAAGAAAGGAAGCTGAGAGATGGGCCTATAGTTTTTGGGGTTTGCAGGGTCAGCCCCTGGTTTCTTTAATAGGGGGTGAATCTGGCCTCCTTCAGGTTGGATGGCAAGTAGGCAGACTCCAAGGAGTTATTTAATAGAGCGAAGATCTGCCTTTCCAGCCTGGGAAGTGCCATTCGGAAGATCGTAGGGGGGCAGGGATCTGCAGGAGAACCCGATTTGGTCCGATTCATCAGCAATGTCAGAGAGGCTGAGTCTAGGTTGGGAATGGTGGTAAGTAGCTTACGGGGGGGAGGGAGTTGGAGCTGAACCAGTGAGTTCTGATTAGTAGGGGTATTATCAATTTCGGAGATGATATCCCTGACTTTTTGAAGAAAGAAAGATTGGAATGCATTGCAGTCAATGGGCGCGGGTGGCGATTTCCGCTCAGACTTTTGGCTGAGTTATTTCAATATTCTGAAAGTCTCTTTCTGTTTGTTAGCCGCGACTGTAATTCTGGTCTCGTCTGGCTGACCTGTGTCCTTCAAGATGGGCCACGGATGTGGTAAGTGCTCTCGGCATCTGGGTCTACTCTCTATGGAAGCCACGAGTAGGATGACATTCCTGGTCCTTGTACTGCACATAAATTCACTGGTATTAGGTCTAGGCTGACACAGAGTTCCTATTAGTCTGCGATCTCATCCAGCAAGATGACTGTTGGGTGCTAAGGTACACTATATGAAAAAGCCATGCTAAGTATGGCTTGTAGCTGAAGCAGAATACCTGTGAATACGGAGCATAGGAAGAGCGCTTCAAGCCAGCAAAGCAGCATAAGGCTGAACCAGAGACTGAATCTGAAATAGAAGAGGGATCTCTATATCGAAGGTGCAAATGCCTTAATAAAGGAAGCAGTTACTGTTGGTATGTCAGAAACACATTAAAAAAGACAGAATTGGAGGAAGATTTTGATGAGGAACTAAAGGAGGGTTCAAAGGGCAAATATGTCCTAGAAAAGCAATGCCAAGATATTCTAGTCCATTTAAGACAAGTTCTGAAGTTCCAAGAAAAACAACATCAAGATGAGGGAAAACAATTTGCTAGATATACCACTCCACAAACAGAGAACCTGCAGCTCCATGATGTAGTCAAAGGAATAATACTAAAAGAATGGAAGGATATTGATAAGGCGGCTTTCCCAAGGTTTCTAATCAAGAAACATGTCGACCTTCACTTGATGTTAGAGCCCATTATAACCATCTTTGGCCAACACCTGTTCTTATTATATCAGGGAGATCCAAATATTAAAGTTAATGTTTTGGATTATATCAAGCTAATTTTAAACTCACTTATAGCAGTCTACTCACTACAGCACATTCACACTGCACCTCACACATCAAATCAGCAACAACAAAAGAACTCGGGCAAAGAGCCTCCCCAGGGGCCCTGTTGGGCATGGCCCAATGAGGAGCTGCCCGATGATGAAGCATGACGCCCCTTGGCTAGTGTGGCGGCTCTTGCTCCTGATGGCTCAGATCCCTTGGGCACTTCCAAGCTTCCTTCTCCCCTTCTTAGGAACTGGATACCTCTGACTGTATTTGTTCCTCTGGGGGCCTTTATGCTGGACCTTCATTTGCTCTTGTCTCTTTTTCGTAGGTTTAGAACTCGCAAACAGACAGACTAAGTTGTATCATATCATCTAAATCAAGAAACAATTCAAGACATGATGAAGGGATTTGGCAGTCCTTGGTTGGATCTTTTCACCTCTACAAATAATGCGCTGTTCTTCAATTTTGCATGGAAATTTGGTGTCAGAAGGCATGGGTGATCGATGCACAAGCGGTTCCATGGGCAAGTGAGATATTGTATGCCTTTCCTCCAATCCTGCTCTTACCAAGGGTACCCCAGAAGATCAGGGCTGAAAGAGTAATTAAGTCATTCAAACAGCTCCATTTTGGCCCTGACGGTTGTGATTTACACTTCTCGAACAACTAGCTGTGGAAATATATTATCACCTTTCATTGAACCGCTTCCTCCTTTTGCAATCTTCAGACTTGTCTAAGAAGTAATTTACTGAATCTACTCCTAACGACAGGGAGATTGAGAGGACTGCTTTGAACAATATAGTCTGTTCTAAGGAGGTAGCAATGGACACTCAGACTTAAAGGAAGTCTTCTACACTTACCACATATTCAAAACATTTGATACCCTTTTACAAGTGGTATAGACAACTCAGGCTAAAACCTCTGATCAGTTTAAAGCTCTAGACTCCCTGTGGGATTTTTTGTTGGGTTTAGCAGCATCACCATTGTCTGCTCAATGGGTGTAATTAGGACTCTTAGACAATCATGTGGCAATATTAATGATGCCATTCTGTTAGACTCTAGATTTCTAAAGAGGTCCGACTAAAAAAAAACAGTGATTCCTTCACCATTATCTAACTAGGATGTATCAGTAGTATTATTGGGGTTGCGGCAGGCAACTTTTGAGACTTTAAATACAGATAATATTGCCAGGGCTTCTTCTAAAGTGGCATTTCTGGTGGTAGTAACCCCTGTGAGAAGCCTAGGTGAATTAGGTTCCTTCTTAACCAATGATCCACATTTAAAAATTCTACTAGATTGCCAGATGTAGAGGTGAGATCCTAAATTTAGACCGAAGATACAAAAGCAATTCCATTATGCCCAGGAGATGGATCCTCCAGTGGTAGGTATGGGTCATACAGTTCTATACCTTCTGCCCTGGATGCTGGGTAATTCCTAGTTCTAGGTTTGGAAAGAGCTAAGGGGCATATTTACAAGACCCCTGCTCCACCAGAGTGTCACAATGCGGAGCCATATTTACACGGCCACACCAAGCCACCCTGCGTGGCTTTTCATTGACTTGTAAATATGGCCCACTTTCACGCATTACTCCTCGTGAAATGGGCGTTCCATTGGTGTTGCAGTGTATGTACCCACACAGCACCCATGGATGCGGATGCATTCCCAGATCTACAAGGTTTAGTAAACCTGCGAATGAATCAGATTCTAAAGCCTCCCAAGTGGAAGCATTACATTAGCGCCACAAGGAGAAATAACTTTATTTCTCCTCATCCTTTGCTCTTTTTATGTGTGCTGCATTCTAGAGCACACGTAGAAGGAGGAAACCACCATTAATTATTGTTTTTGTGCAGGAACGTGTGCCTTCCTGCACAAAAACCAACATTCCTGCAATGCAGGTAACCTTGCACCATGGTGCAACGGAGTCTGCATTGGTGCTGGACAGCTTATTGTGCGCCAACGCAGGGGGAAGCACAGGAATGCAGCGTATTGCTGTAAATACGACGCCTCCCTGCACTTTTCTAATGAAGCAGCTCGATGCAGCAAGATGGCTTGCAGCTCCGCCCTACATCATTTTCTAGTAAATATGCCCCTAAAGATTTCAAGTTATCAAATGCTTGATTTGTCTAACATGTTGCTGCGAACAAGGCTAAAACGTTAACTACATTTACACAGAGTAGATGGGTGAAATAAGCAGTATCACAGGCATACCTGCCAGCAGGTGTCAAGTTCCAAAACATTTGCAGGGTCACTCAACAAGAGCTGTTTCAACTTCTTGGGCAGAATCTGTAGGAGTATTGTTGCAAGAAATCTGCACAGTAGCCACTTGGTCTACTCCAGTCATATTAGTTTCTCATTATAGATTAGAATTAAATAAAGATGATTCGGTTAATTTTGAAAACAAAGAATTAGCTTAAGTACAGTGATCTTCATCCCAGTCCATTACCCTTCCTCCCTGCCACCCCCAAAGGACAGCACCAATAGGTGCTTGTGACACAGCAGGTCATGAGGGAGAAGTGACCTTTTGATCTGGAAAATAGATGAAAGGCTAATCTTGTGATGAGGCTGTCTGGGGCGGGGCCACCTTTCTGTGTGAGGACTGGGGCGAGGACCACTGTACTCAAGTTAATGATTTTTACTGGTAAGTAATAGGTGCATTCGCTGCTTTAACAGCAAATTGAAAGCGACACGAATCCCTGAGGTTTGAAGGTTCTTTTTGATATTTGAGATAGGTGGTATGCTGTCTTAAAATGAATAAAACAAAATTAAGACTTGGGCAGATTCGAACCATTTCAGCAGCAAAGGGTGAGCCAAGGAACAAAGGTGGGACTGTACAGGTAAGACACATTAGCACACCAAGTAGATGGTTTAAACGAATTTTTCTCGGAAAGTATACAATCAAAATGTACCACCTGGACAAAAAATAAGATGAATCTCAAATAATGTATTAAAGAGAAGCTATGAAAATGTAATGAAAATAAAAATGCTTGGTTGAAGTTTAGGTTTTTACATTGCACATCTGAGCTGGCATTCAACCAAACATCTGTGCTGGAGGGCCCTGCCTCACAGTTATAGCTGTCTTTTACTACCCAGCCAGGAGTACCAAGCCCATTACCCGTTCTTGCACTAGGGCCCGCGACACCCTTGCAAGCCAGTGCACCTTAAGCGGCTTGCAAGCAATGGGAAGCGTAGTGTTTTCGTGGTAGGATAAAAAGAGCCGTTAAAATGACTGCACATGAAAGGGAGCTCTAGGATTCAATGCAGAAAAGACCAAAATCATGTGGTATTCAATGCAGTGCAGACTTAGATCAATGCTCCAGGGGAAATCTATTTTTTATTGTGTGATGTGTAGGGTTGATCTGGTGCCTCATTTGCAAAACCAGAATACTACGGTGGAAGGAGGTGGAAATAAGTGATCAGGGTATAACAGTGTTGCACACACACATTTCTTTACGCACTACATTGCAGATGTTTACTGATTGAGGCACAGGGGGGCATATGCACAGGCCCCTATTGCCACGGGAACATCACTTTTTGTGATGTTTCTGTGGCAATAGGGGCTTTGTCTTAACTTAACGTGGCTTAACGCTGCCTTGTAAATAAGCCTCCCTTTCACGCTATACTTACAAGGGCAGCGTAAATAGGAGACAGCGCCAAAATTAACCCCTTCAGTGCTCATGACGAGCCCAGGCTCGTCATGCAGCACGGCGCTCGTGTGCTCATGACGAGCCTGGGCTCGTCATAAGCCGCGGAACGCTCACACGCGGGGCTAATTTCCCCGCTGTGCTGAGCGTTCCATTGCGCGGGCGGGTTCATGACGAGCCCAGGCTCGTCATGAGCACACGAGCACCGTGCTGCATGACGAGCCTGGGCTCGTCATGAGCACAGCGGCGCCGTGCGCGGCCCCCCGCACCGCGGGGAAATTAGCCCCGCAGTGAAGGGGTTGGGGTTAAAACAAGGGAAACCTGGTCTTAACTTGGGGAAACAAGGAGAAATGCATTCTTTCTCCTCGTTTTTGCTTTTTCTATGCGTACTGCCCTTTGCAGCACACATGGAAAAAGCAAACACCTTGGATTGTTTATGTGTAGGAAGGTGACCCTCCCTGCACATAAACAATCCTTTAGAAAAATGACATTTTGCAAGTTCCATGTGTGCTGCACACATAGAAGAGACAAAATGGCATTTCAGCAGCACACATAGAAGAGACAAAATGGCATTTCAGGATTGTTTATGTGTAGGAAGGGACACCTTCCTACACATAAACAATACTCCCCTGCACACAGACACCCTTGCACTATGGTGCAAGGGTGCACTAGCACAGGGGGACAGGCAAGGCTGCAACATATCCTTGTAAATATGGTGCAGCCTTGCATTTTTGAAGTGGCGTTAAGCCATGACGGCTAACGCCTCACTCTGCCACCTCCGCCACACTCTCCTACACATGCCCCAGGGAGTTGAAGTGATTTGTCTAGAGTCACAACCCAGAGCCGGTTTTAGGGCAGTAAGACTACTGTTCCACACTGGGCGCTGTCTGACCTGGGGAGGGGACGCCCTCTGACCTCAGTGGGGGCGCGGTTATTAGTACAATTTAAAAACACCTTCAGCAGAGTGCCTTGTGGTCCAGTTTTCAGGCAGCATTAAAAATGTCAAGATAACTCTTGTGATTGATGTTTCTGCTAGAGAGATCAAAGTTTTATCAGGGGCAATTTTGACTCGAGATAAAGTAGCGCAGAGGGTTAATATGCCTGCTGCAAAGAACGCGTAACGTGCAGATCACAGATCTATATTTTTGTGGATTACTGCTTTTGACGCAGAGATCCTTTTGTTACCACAGTTCATTAGATACAACCCTCATATAGAGCAGTGACTGTTACAAATTGTCATCAAAGAGCTGCATGCAAACTCCATAAAATAGGTTAGGATGTTCTGTTTTTCCCCCAGTTTTTCATTATCTGTTCCTAATGTTGCTAAAAAGTGTTGTTTAGATGGATATACATTCTTATTAGTAAAGTCCGCTTTGACCAGTGCTTGAAAACAAATGAAATGTATGTGAAAGAGAGGAGCTATGGAGAGATGAGGGCCACGCTTGCCTGGTGGCTGTGACGGAATCTGAGGAGGTGGTTACTGGGTGGGGGTGTAATGGGGGCAAAAAGGATTGTCGCAACAGCTCGAAAGCCGACCCTGCAGGGCCGGACTAGTGGAACTACAACTGGCCCTGGCAAAGTGCTCAGCCGCCCCCCCCCCCCCCCCCACCACCACCTCTCGGGGGTGGGGGGGGGGGGTGGAATTGGAGGTGCCGCCGAGCTCTTTGCCAGGGCCGGTTTTAGGTCGATTTTGGTACAGGGCCCATTTTGCAGCTATGCTGCAAAAACGTCCTGTAACTAAAATGGCCCCCAGGGCCCCCAAACCGGCCCCCACCCGTGCGGCGCACCGGGCATTGCCCGTCCCCGCTATGGCCAGTCCCGCCCTGCGACCCTGACACGACCTCCATGCCAGAATTACAGCCGAGTCTCGCCTTCTAGATTTCAGAGGAAGCCATTGAATCACTTGACTCATCTCCCTGTCAGGAGAATGTCTAAGACGTCTGGGAATTTGATGTACACATCCTATGTTGTATGTCTCTGAAAGAAAGTCTCGTTAGAGAGATGCTGGTAACGTGATGTTTGGCCCAAGGGTGCTTTTTAAGAAGCAGCTTAAATTCCAGAAGGATTAGTAATCATCGCCTCTAATAATTGTTCAAAGAGTAAACACCTGTTTTAGGCGTTTAAAGTGCTTACGTTTTTGATTCGTGCCTTGAAAATTAGTTTTAATGAGGGCTGGGTGGTTACCAGAGGTAGAGATTCTTTCTCTCCTAGATAGGAGGCTTGAGATTGCGAAGACCGGAGGTAAACAAACATCACTTCCGTTTGGCGAACCCTCCTGGTATAGGGTGACCATTTTTTGAGAAGGAGGTCAGACACTTTTATATCTGGCCTGTCCCGTATTTGAGTGTGGCCTTGTAAATGTATGGCTGTACGTGTATGTATATATATTTATATATATCAATATACTGGGGCAGGTCCAGGCTCTCAGGGATAGTGCAGTGGAGAGTGAGGAGGAGGGGGAAGCTGTAGACCCAGGGGCCCCAGGGGAGGCGGTTCCAATCCTAGCACCTACCCCGGACGCACACACCCAATGATCAACTCCAGACTCCTGAGACTACCAACATAATTCAGTGTACTGATACCGGACGCAGGCGTAGGACACCGGAGGGGGGAGGGGGGGGGGGGGGGGGATCGGACGGGGGGAGAAGCATCCCAGTGGTGACAGAGGTCGCAGCAAACATATGCCGGATGCTGGGGGGGGGGTATGTTGATAAAAGTTAAAAGCAGAAAGCGGTTGACCACTGGGCACGACTGCACTTAGTGGTGGAGAGGATGTACTCAATGTGAAAGACGCCACCCGGCCTTCGGGATGCGGGTTATAAGGCTGTGTATGTGTTAACTGGGAGGAGCGAAGGAATCTAAGGTCCCGCGCAAACCTACTTGCAAATTTATTGTATTACTTGCATTGAACTCTGCAATAAAAATTGTTTTACAAAAAAAAAATCAATATACTGGGGCAGGCATTGGAAATTAAAATTTGTGTACAAGAACTCGTGCTTTCATTCCTTTTTACAACACCGCTGAAGAAGGGATCCAAAAACTCCCGAAACGCATCTGGTGTAAGAACTTTGATGCTTGTGCCTTGATGGTTGCCTGCGTGCAAGTTGTCAGTAAAACAAATTGAGACACTCATCTTTCTGCGGCTTCACTCCATTGGGGCTTACCTGTTCGATGGAGATTTCAAGATAGATAGATAGATAGATAGATAGATAGATGTTTTTGGCAGCATAAACAGATACTTGTCCACATCTCCGAGTCTTTTCTTATTGAAGGGACTGGACTCTGGTTTTGGCCCTCCGTTAGTCCTGAAAGTTGGCTAACGTGGAGGAAACTTGCAGCAAAACGTAGCAGATGCAAAAGCGGTCTGTGACCACAACGAGATAAACTTTGCACCACCCACTGGAGGGTTTAAACTACAAGCAGCGCCAATGAACCACAGGTCCCATAAAGCAATACTGAAAAGGAAGCTACCCTCAACTGGGCGGGACCATCCGAAAAATAACTTAGAAAGCTTACCTGTGGCACTTTGACGTTTGGATCTGGGGTAGGCATATCCTGAGGAAGTTTCAAGCAGAAACGAAACATGTTGGTTCTAAATGCCGTTATCCCGTTGTTCTTCTGCACGAATTAAAAGCAAGCAAGCAAGGTTTTGTGCGACTCATCTATCTCCCGAGGGGGATGTTTGTTGGAATATATATATATATATATATACATATATATATATATATATATATACTCACACACATTTACAAGGCTACATATACATAACATTAGTTTCCAATTGACCGCCAATCTGCGTCCCCGCTCTCCTCCTCAAGCTGTCTCTCTGCTGGAAACAGAGGGGACTGTGCTGCCTGCCAGAAACAGATACATGACTTCAATTATTTCAGACTTTGTAGGCGCCTGTAAAAGGAGAGCATACTTTTCACTTATGCTCACAGGATTCTCCTGACCTATGTCCCAAAAACCTAGACATATATTCAAAATTAACAAAAGTGTTGGGACACTGGGACAGTCCTCTGAAAACCAGGACTGTCCGGGGAAATCCAAGACGTCTAGTCACCCCATCCTTGTAGCAGGCTGCCTTGGTAAGTAGGGGCTGAGGAATGAAGCCCAGATTTTACAAAACATTCATGCAACTCGGTGTCGCAACCATAGTTACAGCTCTGTGTTTCGTGAAGGGGAGAGAGCAGCACAGCGCCATATATGCCAATATATGACACTGTTTTCCTCTCTCCCTGAGCTGGAGCATTTTAGACTGCCATGGGCAAACACACACTGCTGTGCCACAGTGCCAATGGACCTCACCTGTAAACAAAACTATCCTTTAACACATATCTTGCTTTGTATATGTGCTGAACAATGCAGTATGCAGGTAAAGTAGGAAAAACAAGTAAAAATTAAAACATATTTTCTCGTTACGTCTGCCTCTAGGAGACATAAGAAGTAAGCACAGATTCCTGCAGACAAATGTTTGTAGATATGGTTTGCCTCAAAACCCATGGGAAGTTGCAGAGGACCACCCATGTACCACCCATGCAACACCCCTTAACGCAAAGCAGCACATAGCACAACTTTGCCCTCCTTTTATTAAACTATCTAACGCAAATCCTGTTTCTTGTTGGATAGTAAATCCCAGCATAATACTTTGAGGCAGGTTTGCGGTACAAAAGTAACACAAACCCAGTGCAAAGTGTTAGTACATTGGGGCCTGAATGCTTACATTTTTTAGGACTTCACCATTGATGATAGGCACGTCGCTACATGCCTCCTCTTGGACCAATTCATAAAGCTATTTCAGCATGTACTTACCAGAGTTTGCTTTTAGTTCGAGATCACTACATGTTTCACTAGTAAGCTTTGATCTGACTGTTGGCTTTCAAACTGGACTGTCTTTGGCACTTAATAATACTTGTTAATAATATTCAACAGAATCTATTTTACCAATCTCAGAATAACTAAAAGTTGAGTTGATTTACAGGCTATGTGCAGTTGTTTGCATCAGGTACAAAACCCACTGAAGTACTTTTTCCAGGTTTGTAACTTGAGTTTTTTCAAAGGTGTGTCATACATCATCATAACAAATAAAACCCACTGAAGTACTTTTTCCAGGTTTGTAACTTGAGTTTTTTCAAAGGTGTGTCATACATCATCATAGCAAATAATCGGCACATATTGTCCTACTCGTAATGCATCGTCGTACAATATTCACTTCTCATAGTTACAATAATGTCAATGTTACAAACCATAATCATTACTCGTAACTCTGCAGCTCGTTACAGATCTGTCATGTGGTAAACAACCTTTACAACTAAACTTTTACAACGCACTACCATTACGACGCAACTTTTACAATGCAAACCATTACAACGCATTGCGCTGGGGGGCTCTCTAGGATAGGGAATAGGTTTCATTTACTATCCAACACCTTCCCTACTATCCACGGGGACTGGAGGTGGAATAGTAAATTAAACTATTCACTATCCAGCGCCCCAAAGCACTATGCGTTGTAAAAACCGTGTTGTAAAGACATGCGTGGTAAAAGCATGCGTTGTAACGTCATACATCCCTGTCATGTATTTAGGTTGTATCTGTACACACAATCTTTATTACTTATAAAGCATTACCCAACTCCCCCCCACACTCTAGTTCCCGGTCTCAGTCTATCTGCGGTGAATATACATGAACCATCACTGTTAACACATACGCGTAATTAAGGCATACATATTTACACCACTCCTCTTGGTATACAATTTGTTTGGGGGTGTGGGCACTCTTCATTGTGGTATCATACAATGTCTTCACCCATTGATCTGTACCCAGTAATCTCATCTCTTCTAACATAGCCTCCCAATCCAGCGCTATTGGCATTTTTAGCAGCCCTCTTGTTTCCTCCCTGCGCAACGCGGCACCGTCTGCACAACTCCATCGCAACATTTCTGTGTACCAGCTGTGTGTGTCTGGGGGTTTACGTGACTTCCATCTCATAGTGACCGTTCTAATAGCTAGTATTAATGCAAGGGCTATGAACCGGTATTGTACTTTATGTTTGGATAAATAAACGTGGAGACCTAAAATGCATTCCTCAACCGTATGGTTGATGGCATGATGTGCGGCCGCCCCAGTTATTTTTCTGACGGTATCCCAATATCCCCATACCTTCGGGCATTCCCATAACATATGAAGTAGGTCCACCCCTTCTGACATGCATCTCGGACATGAGGGTTGTGTCTGGGGAAACATTTTGTCTAGCCTACTCGGTGTCAGGTAAGCGCGGTGTAGGACCATTGTCTGTATAAATTTGAATTTGGCATTTCTCGAGACTTTCCTGGGGTGCTAAAGTACTGCAGACCATTCCTTGTCTGTCAGGTCTCTACCTATGTCCATTGCCCATTCTGCCTTCAGCGCGTCTAAGGAGACTCGCGTGTGGGAGCTAATGCCAGCATATAACCATCTGATCAAGTGGCGCCCCTGCCCATATAGTGCACCATTTTGACCAGCTCGTTATCGGAAGGTACTCTCCTCTGTGGAGCCCAATGTGTTTTTATGTATCGGATCAGTGCAGCATGTGTTAAATACAGGTGTGCTGGGGCTCCCGTTCCATTTATAAAGGTGTCATGATCAAGTAGTGTCTCGTCACCAAATAAATCCGCCACTGTGCTAATACCTACTTCCATCCAGGGGGCTAGTATGCGTTTAGTGAGCCTGCCGCTCGTCAATGGGATACCTAATAGCGGTATATTGCCTGCGTATGTAGAAGGTGTGTTCGTGTACTCTAGTGCCGCTTTCCAGCATTTGAGCACTTTATATATTAAAGAGGGGAGATCACTCGGGATCTTATTACCAGGCAACAACAAGGCGTGTAACGCCTTATTGTCAATGTCCGTACCTGTGTAAGCTATTTCCTGCATATTTCCCACCGTCCAATATGACAACCATTGCAATTGGCAGGCGTAATAATAGGCCCGAAAGTCCGGTACACGCAGACCCCCCGTATGAGTACCAACTTGCAGTTTTTTCAGACTAATACGCCTTCTGCCCTTTCCCCATATGAGGTCTGTGACCAGAGTATTTAGTAATGTAGGTTTAAAGTATTTTATTGCAGCAGGAAAAGAAGGAGGGACAACATTACAAACAAATAACCACAGGTGCACCCCCAAATCAATGCGTACAATTCAATAGATGCGTGAAGGCAGTTCGTTCAGTGCGATGGGCACAGTCGTGCCAAAGTCTCATGGCTAGCGCACCTGTGGGTGGGAACAAAACAAAAGGCAGGAAAAAGACAAACCCCCCCCCCCAACCAACTACCCCCCCAACCCCCCAACTCCCCCCCCATCCCCTGTACTGTGCCGTCAACCTTCCGCCTTCTCACTGTGGCAGCATGGTATCCATCCCTCCCTCCAACTGCCTACTTGGCCAGCTCAGGCTGACGGATCTGGCGGCGGCGTCAGCCGTAACAATCTGAGATATCTAGGGCAAGTGATTTCCTTGAATTCCGATCTTAAAAACGTGTGAAATGGCGCCCATAGCTCTTCAAAAGTGTTCACCTCCCCCGCCACCACCAGGGAAAGCTTTTCCATGCCTAGGACATGCCACAATCTATGTAGCCAGCCAACAACAGTAGGAGGCGTGGTAGTGCGCCAGTGTATGAGTATGTTCTGTACTGCCGATCCCAGGGCTATCGCTATCTGTCTACCTCTCTTAGACCATAGTGGATACATTAAACCATTTGGTAAGCCCAGTAGAACATAGGCGGGGAAGCGGGGTAATTCAATCTCAAAGCACTGGTCAATCTCATTCAGAACCTCCTCTCAGTAGGGAGTCAGCAGGGGACAGTCCCATAGTATGTGAGTGAGTGTGCCAGTCTGGCCGCAGTTGCGCCAGCATGTCTTGGGTATTGAGTGGTCCATTTCATGTAGTTTCTCGGGGGTGCGATACCAATAAGTCGTAATTTTTGTGAAAGTCTCCGTGAGCCCAGTGTGGTAGGCAGAGTGTCGCGCCCGGTAAGAAATGTGGTCCCAATCAGTGTGGCTCAACGCTCGTCCAAGTTCTCGTTCCCACCGCTCCCTCCCGGGGTTGTAGATGTGAAAGGGGGGAGGTTGCAACATCTTGTAAAGGTCAGAAATAAGCTTGGCGTCCGATGAGCGAGTTACCAGCCAACGCTCATATGCTGTGAGCTTCCGGTCCGCCGATGCTCGCACCTGCGGCTGTAGCGCCCTGTGGCGCGCCTGCATATATCGCATGCGCTCCGTCTCGGGAAGGCCGTAGTCCCGCCGCAAGTCCTGGAAGGAAACCGCACCCTCCGGGCCATACATATGAAATAAGGCAGAGCAGCGGGCCGCTCGCCAGAGTTCGTAGGCTCCCGACTCCATACCAGGGCCAAAGTCCGGGTTACCAACTAGTGGCGTGAAAGGAGAGGGAAAAGTGGTGAGATCATGCTTGGTGGACACGGAGTCCCACACACGGAGCGGGACCCGTGTTACAAAGGACGCATAGAGGTTGGGGGGGCGGTGGGCCCTCCGTAGGAAGGGCACCTCCTGCAGCGTCTGGCCCGCCACCGCCTGATCCTGAAACAACCAATGTTTGTCCGATTCCCACCGGCTCCACTCCACTAAGTAGCGCAGTTGAGCAGCTTGAAAGTACTTATGCAGGTCTGGTATTCCAAGGCCACCAGATTCAGGCGCCAGTGTGGCTATGGTTCTCTTGATCCTAGGCTTACGGCCCTGCCACACAAAGCGTGTGATAGCAGACTGAGTCTGCGCTAGCCATCCCTTGGGGGGTTGCAGCGGGAGAGCTCGAAATAGGTACAGGACTTGCGGCAGGAGGGTCATTTTCACCGCGGCTACTCTTCCCAGCAACGACAACGTGCCTCTGTCCCAGCGGGCCAGTTCCTCTTTGATCTTCGTACTTAAAGCCGTATAGTTGGCCGTGACCATAGCAGGGAGAGAGGGCGCCAGAAGAATCCCCAGATAGGGCACCTGGTCCTTAGACCAGCTCAGAGGAAAGAGCCTCTGTAAATCAGTCCTGGTGGTGCCGGACAGCGAAATGTCAAGGGCCGCCGACTTCCCAAGGTTTACCTTGAAACCGGCTACGGTCGCAAAGGTTTCCAGTTCTGCGATACACGCAGGCAATGATCTCCTAGGATCATCAAGCGTCAATATTACGTCATCCGCGTAGAGACTAAGGGCGTGATGGAACTCCCCCATACGGACACCTATGACGTTGGGGTTCTGGCGAACTCTCTGTGCGAACGGCTCCATATAAAGAACAAAAAGCAAAGGTGACAGTGGGCACCCCTGTCTGGTGCCTCTCTCTATTGGGAAGTGCTGAGAGCTGCACCCGTTCACCCTCACTACCGCGGATGGGAATCGATAGCAATTGAACACCAGGTGCCTGAACTTCTCGCCTATGCCAAATTTGCCCAAGACCTTCTCCAAATAGGGCCAATGCACTCTATCAAACGCCTTCTCCGCGTCAATGGAAAGGAGCATGCGTTCCCCAGGTATCCGCGAGGCCTTCTCCAGTATATGGGTCACCCTCTTAGTGTTGTCGACAGTCTGCCGGCCCGTGACAAACCCGGCCTGATCCGGGTCAACCATACCCGGGAGGTGGAGTGCCAGACGTGCCGCTAGGATACAGGTGAAAATCTTCAGGTCTGTGTTCAAAAGTGAAATCGGTCGGTAGGACCCGCAAGCAGTCCGATCCTTGCCTGGTTTCGGAATCACCGATACGGTAGCCTGAAGGAATTCCGGGGGGATAGCGCCCGGTTCGTAGAACGTGTTAAACAGGCGCGTCAACAATGGTGCGAGATCCTGACAAAAGGTCTTATAGAAGAGAGGGATAAAACCGTCAGGTTCCGGGGCCTTCCCGTTTTTGAGTCGGGAGATCGCCGTGACCACCTCCTCAATCCGAATCTCCCGCTCAAGATGTTGAGCCTGATCCGGCGTCAGGGACGGGAGCAACACCGACTCTAGATAGTCTGCTTCAGCACGTGCCGAGGGGGGAACGCCGGCGTAGAGGTCAACATAGTAACCACGGAAAACGTCCGCGATCCGCCCATCCTCCGTGACCGTCCCTCCAGTGGGGACCGCTAGTTCCTTCACCCGGTGCTGCTGGTGCTGTACCCTGAGTTTGTGCGCCAGGAGCCAGCCGCATCTGTCTCCACCGGTGTAGTACTTATGTTTCAGGCGAAGTACTGCGTACTCCGCTCTGTCCATATCAAGCGCGGACAGGAGTTTCCTGGCGGCCTTCAGTTGCCTCCAGACACGAGGGGCTCCCGTCCGTTGATGCACCCGCTCTAGCTCCCGTACCTGGCGGGTAAGTTCGTCCTTCTTAAGTTGGCGATCTTTGTTCTCCGCCGAGGAGATGGCAATAAACTCACCACGGAGCACAGCCTTCAAGGCGGCCCATTGCGTCGCACGGGTGGTGTCGTCGTTGTCATTAATACGTTGAAATTCCGCTATGGATTCAAGGATCTGTTTCACCACCAATTGCTTGTGCAGCAGAGTGTCCCTGAGGCGCCAGACCCCTCTCGAGGGAGACACCGGAGGCAGTCGGAAAGTGCCTTCCACCGGGGCATGATCTGAGAGAGATAGGACCCCCATGTCGGCGCTCGAGGCCAGTTCGTACATCGGGCCCGACACCAAGAGATGATCTAACCTTGCATATGATTTGTGGGCGTGGGAATAATAGGAGTATGCACGGGTCGCGGGGTGGAGGCGGCGCCACATGTCGTGCATATCAAGCTCCTCCAAACGGGTACGAACCGAGCCCGAAAGCTCTCCCGATTGTAGGCGCCTCTGCACCGACCTGTCCAAGGATGCATCAAAGACCACATTCAAGTCTCCCCCAATCACAATATGTCTGTCAGGAGTGGATGTCACGTCTTCTAGTGCCCTGTGGAGAAACTGATCCTGATGATCATTGGGGCTATATATGGAGCCAACAATAAACACCAGACCACCTGCCTTGATTCTGTACGCCAAGAGCCTCCCCTTCTGTTCCGCTACCTTTTGCAAGACCTCCCCCTTGAACCTCCTAGATATCATGAGCGCTACCCCTGCCATCTTGGAAGCGCAGGAAGAGAAAAGCTGCGTGGGGAACTTTGGGGTCCGCAGCC
The DNA here is from genome assembly GCF_964263255.1 of Lissotriton vulgaris. NCBI lineage: Eukaryota > Metazoa > Chordata > Amphibia > Caudata > Salamandridae > Lissotriton > Lissotriton vulgaris. Next base: position 145,904,682 of record NC_141697.1, on the reverse strand, counting down.
TGTGACAGTCTTTAGCCAGCAGATGGGTCTCCTGCAGAAGACACATGTCTGCCTGTGAGTCCTCCAGGAGGGACAGTACAGCCCGTCGTTTGACCAGGTTATTCAGCCCCTTCACATTCAAGGTAACAATCTTAAGGGCCATCAGTGAGGGAACACCAGAAACGCTCACCAAGGCGAGCGAGGCCCACCGGACAATACTCAAAGGCCACAGCAAGCGGCTCCAGCGCACAGTGAGAGCAAACCACCCCGCAGCACAGTACAGTCCCCGAACCCCCAAACCCCCAACTGTGTGAACCCCCCCTTCCCTGGAACCCCCCACTCCCCCCTCCTCCCCCGCCTCCCAGTGAACCCCCAAACCCCAAACTCGCCTGTCCAACTCCCCTACCCACCCCCCTCTCCCCAAACCATTCAAAATACGTCATTGTCCCAGTCCGGTCCTTAGCGGACAAGTCCGTGGAGAGTCGTTCAAGTGGACGTCCAGCCACCACCACCAGCACCCCCGCCACCCCCCACCCCCGGAACCCCCGCACCTGCGATGAAGATAGGCTGCTGCAGACTCCCCCCGGAGTAAGTTCAGGCCGTCAAGGCCACATCGCCATTCGCCGTAGTCCTGGAGGCCTCCTGTATGGCGCTAGACATTTCTGCCCGAATTGTAGGCGAGTCAGGCCTCGCTGGCGGCGGGGATCGCCGCTCGCCGACCAGCTGCCAGCCATCTCGTGTGCTCCACCTGCGACGAGGCGCTGGGGTGTCCGTGTCCGTGTCCGAGGCAGTGATGCTCAGCACCCCGCATACATCTTGGAGGGACCGGAGCTGGTGCAAAGTTCCATTCCTTCGAAAAATCAGGCGGAAGGATGCCCCCACGAGTACTGCGTGTCGTGTTCCCTTAGGAAGTCCGTAGCAATCTTAAAGGCCTTCCGTTTCTGCAGCGTTATCGCGGACAGGTCCTGGTAGAGAGCCACCGGGTGGTCTCTGAAGCGGAAAGGCTGTTGCCGCCGCGCCTCACGGAGAATCCGCTCTTTCAAGGGGAAATCTGGTAAGAAGGCCAAAATGTCCGGAGGAGGCGCCGAGGCCCTGCGAGGCCGGCCAACTCTGTGTGCTCTGTCGATCCGAATCGGGAAGTCTTCGGACTCTCCCAGTATCTCACGGAACAGGGCTCCTAAGTAGGCGGCCGCGTCTTCACCCTCATCGCGGGATGGAACTCCTCGGACCCTGATGTTGTTCCGCCTGGACCTGTTTTCAAGGTCCTCGGCATGGGCTTGTAGATCGATCCGTTGGTCCCTCAGCCTCAGGACCTCTTGTTGCAGGTGGGTGATTTCCTCGTCCCTGGAGTGGCCAGCCGTCTCCACAGTGTTCACTCGCTCTCCCAGGGAGTCCACCTCTCTTCGGACTTCCCGGACCTCCCCGGCTACCTCCTGCTTCAAGGCCTGAAAGTCCTCCCTCAAAGAGCTGAACAGGGACTCCAGGAACGATCTAGTCACTGGGGGTTCCCCACCTTCAGCGCCCCGTGAGCTAGACGGAGGGCTCGGGGCGGGCTGGCTCCTGTCCTGCCTCGGTGCGCCTCGTCCCAGCATGTCCGGAAAAGTTCGATCGCCCTTCCTCTGTCCCCTGGCATTCGACATCGCGGAGAGGCGGGGATCACAAAAGCCCGCGGGCCGCGGTGAGGAGGTGCTACCGGCCGGGGCCGCGGTCCAGCAGTGGGTGGCAGGTCACACAGCCCGTGCCGACGTGGGATCACTCCCAGTGAGGTGCCCTCGCATGCCTCGGATGAGGGTTGGTATAACCGCTCCGGGCCCGTCCAAAATGGCCGCTCGTTCCGGCTCGGGGAACCAGCGCCGAACTGGCGTATTCTCCACTCCCAGACTTTGTGTCGCGCTGTCCGATGCGGAAGTCCGGGTCTACCAGTGCATCCAGGCCTTTTCCGAACAGTCTCTCCGGTGAGCGCCCCCAACACCACATCCGATGATTACGCTAGAACCAGCGCCGGGGATCGTGGCAGTTTTTCCCCACTGGCCCACTCGAAGATCGCACAGCCGGGGGCCAAGTTCGCAGATTGTGCGACAGCCGGAGCCGGGGGCCGCGAAGGCGAGCGAGGGCGCCGGAGGGCCTGGCAGCGCCCATCAGCGGTCAGAGGAGGGGCTCCGGGACGGGCCACGTGGTGCAGGCCCCGCGGCCTTCCCGATCCCCGGGCTTGCGTAGTTGCTTCCTGTCGACTCCGCCTTCGCATCCACCGTTAATGCAGCTCCGCTCCGCCGAGGAAGGCCGCCCCAGCACCCACCGGGAACGATTGCGGTATCGAGTCGTGCGCAATCTGTTGGCCCACTCCGTGCTACAGGCTCCCCTCGTCTGGATACCAAGGCCTCGTGATCGGGGGCCTCCGGGCCACTCGGCAGGCCTCCGGCGGCCACCGCCTCGGCTGGTTCTCTAGCGGCTCCGCCGCCGCGGCAGGGTAACTGAAGGCTGCGAACTGTTCCACACCACCACGGGGAGAACTAGGTGCATTTTCCGCTCGATCCGGGGGAGATCAGCGGTGTAGAGCGGTGCAGAGTTTCCAGGGGCTCGGGAGCTCACGGCAAGTGCGTCCTCTCAGCCCGCCATCTTGGCCACGCCCCCTCTTTAGTAATTTAAAAGTGGCCTGTGGTAGTGTCAGTGGTACATTTGTAAAGTAATACAGTAATCTTGGCAAGACGACCATTTTTGTTATTGCTGCTCTTCCCATGATAGATAATGGCAGTGCAGTCCAAAAAGTGACACTAGAACTTAAAGCTCTGATTGCTCTGTTTAAATTGCCATCTAGCATATCCTCGTGTGTCCTGTATATTTAGATGCCCAGATACCTGAACGTGGATGGTGTTACTTGAATTCTGGTATCCCCGAATTGTGCGTCTGTGATATCTGCATGGTCAATGAAAAAGAATGCATGTGTTTTTGTGGTGTTTAAAGCCAGGCCCGATAAGAATTCAAAGTGTCGTTATGTCTCAAATATTGGGGTCAGGGGTCGGCGGAGATCATGAATATACATAAGAATGTCATCGGCGCAGGCGAAAATAAGTGGGTCGTGTTCCCTATCGGTATCCCCAAGTCTAGGATATCTTGTCTTAGTTTTATGGCTAAAGGTTCCAGTGCCAAAATAAAAATGAGAGGCGACAGAGGCCGCCCTGCCTGGTCCCCTTATGTATGGTGTATTCTTCTGAGATGTGACCCCCCGTTCTAGTGCATGCTGTTGGGGCGTTATATAACAAGCGCAGCCAGGCTATGTATCCTTCCGGTATTCCAAATTTCGATGGTGCCTGGAACTTATATTCCCAATTAATGGAGTCGAATTCTTGCCTTAGATCTAACGAGATGCAACCTGCATGAGGGTATTGTTTCGGAGCCTCTGTCATCAGTTAATGTAGTTTCCTAATGTTTAGTGAGGTGCTGCGTGCCGGCAGAAAACCAGTTTGATCTATTTGAACCAGTTTTGATAAGTGTGGTAGTAGTCTATTTGCCAGCACTTTACTCAGTATTTTATATTCTGTGGGTAATAGTGATAGCGAGCGGTAATTAGCCATGTCGGTATGATCTCTTCCCGGCTTTGGCAGCGATATGACAAGTGCTTGCGCTGTGGTGAGGGGGAGGGAACCCTTGTCCCATATTGTTTTGAAAAGCTCCACTAGCTAGCTGGGGCACTAGGGCTTCCGCGTATGTGGCATAGAATTCAACGGGAAGTCCGTCCACGCCGGGGGTTTTATTATGCGGTAGCCCTTTTATAGCAACCTTGATCTCATGCTGTGTGACGTGTCCCATGAGTTCCTTCTGAGCCGATATCGGTAGTACTGGAAATGCTAAGGTGGACAGGAAAGCCTCCGTTTGTTCCCTTGTGGCATAATCGGTCGCCCCATATAGTGTGGCATAGTAATCCCTGAATGCGGCATTGATGGCTTCCTGGCTGGTCACCGGGGTCCCGTTCCCGGTGGTAATTTCATGTATAACCACTGTTGGGGGAGTGTCTCGAATCAGTCTAGCGAGTAGTGCTCCTGCCTTGTCTGCTTCAGCATGAGCGTGTTGTGTATATGCCTTGTAATCTATAACCCTTAGCTATTCTAAAAGCTCAGCTTGCCTGATTCACGCCTCTTGTAAGGGGCCCTTTCGCTCTACATCTGTCGCTGCTTCTTGCTCTAATCTACCCATTCTCTCTTCCACTTCCATGAGAGACCTGTGCAGTTCTTGTTGCGCTCCCACTGTCACACTAATTGCTTTCCCTCTTATTACTGCCTTAAAGGCATCCCATTCCACCAGTCTACTCGTGGCCGTATTGCTGTTTTCTGCAAAATAACACTCTGTAGTGTCAGAGAGATCATTGCGAAACACTTAGTCTTCAAGCATCTGCAGCCCAAGACACCATTTAGGGACTGGGGTGGGTACTCTGCCCCAAGTGATAACTATCTCTAATGGGTTGTGATCTGAAAAGGTTTTGGGCAGATACGTTGACTGAAGCACTTGCATGGCTATTCTATCGGAGCAGAATATCCTGTCCAGTCTAGTGTGGAGATCGTGTACTGCGGAAGAGTAGGAGTATTCCATATGTTGTGGGATGTCTCATCCGCCATACATCACACAGCCCCCATCCCTCAGTCCACCTTCCCAATGCTCCGGCCTGTTTGAACACCCCAGTGCCATGCAAGGGTGGGTGCGATCTATCCAGGGAGACATCCATTACTGTGTTGCAGTCCCCTCCCACTATCCAAGGATGTGCTTCCCAACATGCCAGTGCCCCGCTCACTACATACCAGTACTTATCTGGATCGAAGTTAGGGGGGTATATTTTACCCAGTACTACCAATTGACCGTCTAATGTTCCTTTCACAAACACATATCTGCCTAGTTTGTCAATCCTCTGTTCCTGCGCCACAAAAGGCACTCCATGTCGTATCCAAATTGTGGCCCCCCTCGCATAGTTAGAGTAAAGGATTGAAAAGATTTGACCCCTCCATTTCTTTCGGAGTTTCGCAATCTCACTTTCAACCATATGCGACTCCTGTAGGTACACAATCTGCGCCTTACGGCGTTGCAGGTGTGCATGTATCCTGTGGCCCTTTTGTATTGTGCCCATACCCCGTATGTTCCAAGTTATGACAGTGTATTTACCCATTGTATGCATCTCAACATGGTCTGTATCAGAGAACTGAGCAATATGGTACCCAGGTAGGTTATCAATTCTATCTATAATGCTATGCAAGTTGAGACCGTCCCCCCCCCCCCCCCCCCCCCAACATTCCCAATACTCGGTCTGGTCGCCGAACTATACCGGACCATAAAACATAACTTAACCAATAAAAACATAATGGTAATTAGAAGAGCTTTCACCATGTGGGGGACCACGCTAGTGCTTCGTATGGGGTTGATTCGTCCTTCTAGAAGTACTCTGAAGCTTCTATGGCGCCCTGGGCCATAATACTATTATGCCTTCTACTATGAATCTGCTAGTAACACAAGTGAGTCAAACAGTAACACATATTACAGTTACAACGGGGAAAAATATACTTGCACGAGTCCAGTTAACCAAACAAATTGTTAATCAGGTGTTGGGTGGCAGAAGTGAACAGGGCCACACTGCCCTCAGAGTCTGATTCACTTCTCATGGCTTCTTCTGAGGAGCATTTGGTGTCTGTATGTGGGTGTTCGTGAAGGTGGCCGTAGCAATAATCGCTTTGGATTTGTTCTGCTGTATCTGCTGCGAAGCAACATATTTACGTGCCGGAGTACAGCACGGCCGTCCGTCCCTACGACCCGGGGCAATGCCGACAGAAGGCCGGCTCCTGCCCTTGATTTTTGTGGAAGTCTCCGCAGCGTTAGTCAGTTCCATCACCTCCAACCAGTCTTCAACCTTCCCGGAACTTTCAAAGAAATAAGATTTCTGCTCGTGCCGGAAACAGTAGTGCGTACTTCAGGCCCAGATCTCTAAGTCTCCATTTTACCGCCATGAAGGAGGACCGTTGCCGCTGCACCAGCATTGTGTAATCAAGGTACAATGAAATTTGCGCATTCTCGAAGTTTATTGGGGTTGATTCCCTGGCTTTTTGTAGGAGAGTGTCTCTATTGCGGAAGTTCAGCAGCTTGATTATAAGTGGCCGCGGTGGAGCATCCAGTTTTGGCCGCCCCGCTGGTGTTCTGTGTGCGCGCTCAATACAGTATTGCTCGGAGAGGCCCTCCGCCGTGACGTGGTGTCGAAGCCATTGCACAATGTATTGCGGTGCGTCGGTCCCTTCACTTTTTCTGGCATTCCTATCACACGGATGTTGTTTCTCCTTGCCCTGCCTGCCGCATCCTCCACGCGGTCAAGTAAAGTAGCCACCTGTGTCTGTAGTTGCTTCACATCAGTTTCGATCTGCTTCTGTTTCGGCACCACTTCAGCCAGTGTCATCGTATTTTCCTTCACCTTGTCCGATGTCTTGGCATGGTCCGCCCGGAGTAAAGTAAGGCTAGTAGTCAGGGTCCCAATCTGGAGCTCGAGCGCTTTTCTAGAATCACGCACTTCTTGCAGGAAAAGGTCCAGTTTATCCACTGGCGCAGTGACAGCCGTAGGCGGGACACAACCGGAGGCAAGTGTGCTATGTGCGGCACAGGGTCTGTGCAATTGTGGTCCTGTTGTTTTGCCCTGTTACGCCCCATTGTCTTTGGTTAATGAAGTGTTAGGCGGTGAGGTTAGCGTACTCCACGGCAGTCAGTCTCCAGTGTGTCTAGCCGTGTCGATGCAGAGATCCCAGTCCCTTCCACAGTGTGGCCAATATATACCCTGCGCTGTCCGTTCTGTGTTATTCACAGGCGAAGTGCCTCGGGCGGATCACAGGGACAACACTGTCACTGTGCCCCAGCTCGTCGGGCATACCATGCATCCCACCATTTGTCAATTCCTCAGGGCCAATACCTTGTGCAGATTAGGACCTTCTTAGGGCGACTGCCATGAGTATCGGGGATGCCAAAGTACTGTACCCAGTCTCTCCAGGTTTTCTTGTCTTAGGTATCTCACCCTTGGAGGTCCAGGGTCTGCTAGGATTCACCCGCGGTGCTGGAGTCCACCGCAGCCACAGCCGATGTCGTCCCGATCCGGGGAGCAGCCGCGGGTGCAGGGCAACACTGGGGCTGAGGACACTGCCCCAGTGGTGGAGTCTCAGTCCAGGGTGTATCCGCCGCCCCAGTCGTCTGAAGGACACTGGTGCCGCTGCCGCCTATATCTTCAGGGGCCGGGCGTAAGTGCGGTATCCATAAGTACTCCGCAGCCGCCGTCCCACACACGCTGAGCAGAGGGTGGGAAGCAGGCAGCGCCCACATTTGTGCCTCTGCGCCTCGGCCCAGTATCACACCGCAGCAGAGAGGGGAGATGGGAGGCGGGAGAGGAAGGCCGCACCGCAGCCCCGGTCTTGCTTGTTTCTGACGGCCGCCATGTGGGCCCGTCTCCCCCCCCATGTCACTCACAGGCCGACGTTCGGTCCAACTCCACTCCACAGCGCCGATTGGGTGCCAACATGCACACCGTAGCAGAGCCTTTCCGCCGCAGGTCCACAGCGGCTAGTAGCGATCTCTCAGGCTCCCGGCCGTAGAGTCAAGATGGCGTCTCCCTATATTTGCAACACCAGGCCCGCACCTCTGGGTTCCAGATCTCGGCGAGTTGTCTAATCGCCAGCGGTGGAGATGGGTCCCGCTATCACAGTGGTGGTTAGGAAGTCCGGTGCCGACTTTGTTGTGTGGGTTTGGCGTATCTATATCAGGATGTCGGAGGCCCAGGTCCGGAGCTCGTCTAAAAGACGACCGCCATGTTCAGCGCGTTGCACACCCCCAGGTTTGTAACTTGTAATGTGTGATTTATATGAGGATCCTTGCAACGGCTGCTTTAACCTATGCATACTCTTGAATATAGCACAGAGGTTCTTAACCTTTAGACTTCTGAGGTCCCTCACTTATTCATTACTGGAATCCTGGGACCCCCACTGAGTAATTACTGGAAGCCGAGGGGCAAGGCCCAAGCATTTTTGATAATTTGAACTGCAAAGCGATACATAAAAAACACAGAAACAAGCATTCATCAAAAGTTTTACTAATGATAAAATATTTTATTTAATTCAAAAGCAAGTAAGAAAAACGAAATCTTAATTAAATCGGAAGGTTGGAGCTTTTCTAAATTCAACTGAGGTCACTCATCGTCTGTACCATATTCTGTTTGATGCACTTCCACTGCTCCCACGAATCAATCTGAGGATACTAACTTAATTTTTAACCTCCAATTTCAAATTCCTTCACATGTACAGAATTTTCTAACTTTTCAATAGTAAATTTAGCTTCTTTATTTATATACACTTTATTAATCTGTTGATATTATTTAATTTTCTAAGAAGTCATGGCCCCACGTTGCGGGCTTCACGGACCCCTCCTCCACCGGAGTCCCCGATCCACAAGTTAAGAACCACTTTTTTGGGACCTACACATTATACACAATGCCCCGCTCTACCACATTAACCCACTACAGTCTTTATGATTCAAACCTGTGACAAAGGTTAGACAGTGTAAAGTGTACTGACACCTGAATTGTCTCAGGAGTGCTATACTTTGAGCCTTGCTGGTACACATAGGTCTCTGCAGCAGGTTCCTTAACTCAGTAAGCTCTTTCAAGGTGTAGTATGTTAGTGACAAATTAAGTAAGGCTTACTACCACATTTTACATATCTGTCAGTTTATTTTGGGACTGAGTTATTACAACTACTGCATATTTTCCTGGCAGACTCTCAGACCTCGATCAGGCACATGTGGGGCAGGAAGGGGCTGCTGGGTCTCAAATGAGGAGGTTTAGATTGTTTTCCACTGTTGTGCTGGGGCCCTTCCTGCTATGCCTCTGCAAACTGGGTCAAGTATAATCCTTTCTGTTCTTAACTCTCCAGGCAGCGAAGGAAAGTAATCCAAGACCTCTCAGAGAGGTAGTATGAGGTGCCTGAACATTGCACTCAACAACCAACCCACATGCACAATAATTTTAAGTCCAGCCCAGTTATTATATTTTCAAGTAAGAAAGTACTTTAATGACTCACTTTACTGACTACTACACAATCCTATAGTCATAAAAGTCAGTGTCCTTGAGAGTGACTTTTCTTCAAGAAGCTACACCTTTCCTGCTCCCTCTACTACTCCTTCCCAGGTGGACCCCTAGGTCTGTTACCCCCTTTGGAAGTATGGAGATAGCGTGAATTAAACACTGTTACAGTTTTCAGGCCCAGTCAAATGCACATTTCGGGCCTGATTCACAAACTGCACTTTTATAGTAACTGACACTTTTGTAGTAAGTCGAGCACATGGCTAACCATTTGCTAGTATTGCAACACCGCACCCCCTCCCCCCCCCCCCCACTCTCCCAAACAAATAATGGAGATAGGGACTTGAAATAAAACTTCATAGGAAATAATGTTAAATTAAATTACATTATTTAAAATAGTAAAAGATATAAATGAATATAAATTAATTTTAAACCATATATAAAAATGGTGCATATTTATTATTTTATTATGAATATTAAAGAATTAAATAAATATGCACTATTTTTAATTTTAATTCACATTTTAAACTATTTAATATTTATTTTCACATTATTTACTATTGGGTTTTAGTTTAAGTCGCTGCCTCCGTTTTTTCCATCGGAGGGTGTTGCTGCAGCAGTGGTTGACCATGTGTAGTGCAATTTGTGAATATCAAATAGTAGTAAACTTATTCAAAAGTGTAAATTACCTTTGTGATTCGGGCCCAGCGTCTTTTAGTCTTATCCCTTATTGATATGGGTGCCACTGGTACCATGTAGTCCCTGTTCACCTTCCATTCAATTGGTGGCCCTCCCTCGTGTCTTCTGCAGAGGTCTTAGTGAGTGAAAGTCCGCTGGGTCACATAGGAAGCCAGCTGCAAGCTACGTCTGTCTCCACACCAGCCCAGCTTCAGCCTGTCGAGTCAACGAGGTCAGCGCAGGTGTAGACCCGACCATTGCGGTCTCACGAGGTTGCAGTAATGCAACCCTGCCTGGGCTAAGGATAAATGCAGCCTGGGCTGGGCCAAGAGCAGTCATGGCAGTTATGATCCTAATTGGATCAGAGATCAGTGCTTTCCCGATTGGGTGTACTTTGATCACAGCAGGCATAGCCCCATCCAAGCCTACAACCCCCATTTGGGCCTGTTAGGATCAGAGCCGCTGTAGCCCTTCTCCAGGCCTAAGGCGAGCATAGTATTTGTTGTCCCTGTCTGGTCACATGGAGATCAAGCAATTCCTGTTCCTGCCTGTAGCAATCACTCAATTGCAGGACCTACTGAGCTTACTTTGATCACACAGTTGCAGTTCCTACCAGAAACCGATATGGTAGACTAGGGGGTCCTACAAGACACACAGGTCCTCCCTAGTGTACCCTCATGCAGTCACCTCTCTCTGAATATCCCTGACTCCCTAGGGACGCGCTCTCCTCCTGGACAGTATTTGCTCCTGCTGGGAGACTGTCTGCTTGGCAGACGCCATCCATAGTTGCACAGGAGTCATTCGCGTACTCTGCTGAGCACTCCCTATCCAGGACATAATGGACTTGGAACTAAAACAAAGTTTGATGGCTCGGATTCCACTTTTATTCATACCTTCTGGACAGGAATGTGAATCTACTGTTTCAAACTGTAGAACTGGTTTGAGGTGGATCTCTTTGAGGTGTCCTCTTTAGGCTGCTTCTACAACGCAGCCTTTGTGCAGCGCGATGCTTCACGCAGCAGGGAACAGTGCTTAATTTGAGCCTGTGGTAGCCGGTAGGGGCCACCAGCACTCATTTTTGGGGATCCTTTCTTATTTTTCCTAATCAGACATTTCCTGGGACAAAAGAGAGAAACCGTTACAAAGAGGAAAGAAGGAGGAAGGGTTACAGTACAACGTCACAGGAGAAAGCAGGAACCTGCATGAGTGAGATAAAGGGGAAGGAGTGTCTTATAATGGATTAAAGAGGTAAGAGGTGGATGGAAGACTGCACAGCCTTGGAAATCGACACCATGGCATTTAACATGACTGCCCACGGGCTTCTGAGCAGAGCTTTGGGCACCAGCACTCATTATTTTCCAAATTAAGCACTGCCTGTGCCTGTCTCGAACCTGGCGCAGGCACAGAGAGTTGTGAGGTTTCTGCACCTTGCTGTCATCAGCCCTGATGAAGGCGCAATCAGGGACAGACAAAAGGGTCACCTGTAAACGTCCTCACCTCTGACAACCGAGGCTGCAGTCCCACAGCCACCCCTACCATCTGTCAATGGCTGTGCTCAGCAAGACTAGTAGGCAGTTCCTTTCTAACAAAGGGACTCATGGGATTATAAAAAGAAAAAGGCCCGGAGGGGCATATCTGCTGCATCAGAATAAAATACATATTGTTTTATTCATGTGACGGAGGAAAACAATGCTAAATGAAAACTGGAATAATCTAATAAATCTATGAAACGGATTGAATTGTGGCACCTTTTGTACAACGTATGTAAACAAGCTGTGCTTCCGGCATGGGGGCGAAAATACCTTCCCCTTAATTGAACATCGCTTTTGCCTCACGTGGTTGTAGGGTTGACCACGGTACCGGGATGCACGCAAGGAGTAGTTTCTGTCCTGTAACTCCAGTTCTGTAGTAGGGGTATCTCTGTTAGAGTCATAATCTAGTGAATAGTCCCGCCCATGTGCGTGGACCCCGGAAATCAAAAATAATCTCTTAAATTGTCAAAACATGCAGAAAACTGCAAAGACACTTAAGAGAGAATTTAAAGACAAATAATGCAGCCTATATCCACAGGCTACACTGTCCAGTACTTCAACTAGAAATTCCACCAAATAACACCACACATAATACAGCCTGCCCAGTTTCTACCATAGAGAAACTTGCCTCCCCCAGTAAAAGACACTGGAATGATAGAGAGGAAGGCATGGACAGACAAGCCCCATAGGCTGCCATTATGTGGCTTAAATAGGATACTGTGCCTTTAAGAGAACTTTCCAGAACTTCTTCCAGTATCCCAGAATGCATAGCAGGTCCCTCTACTTTCAGTTCTTTTTGAAGGCGAAGCACGCCAGACCTGTCGCATTCTGTACATGACGAAATATCTCCACCGGGGAGGAGGGCGGGCGCTTATGACTATAACAGAGATACCCCTACTACAGAACTGGAGTTACAGGACAGAAACTACTCCTTCTGTAGTAGGAGATCTCTGTGTATAGTCATAATCTTGTGAATAGAATGGCAAGCCCATCCCCACACCAAAGCGGTGGTGGAGAAGAAAATAACGCCACTACTGTGCGAACAAATTCCGCAGCGAAGCCTGCCCAACCTGAGCGTCTGCCCTGGCGTCAGTGTCCAGGCAGTAATGCTTAGCAAAGGTATGAACCGACTTCCAAGTGGCTGCCTTGCAGATTTCAGCAATCAGCACGTTACGGAGCAGAGCCAAGTGGCAGCTTTGCCCCTGGTGGAATGAGCCTTAGGCTTACCTCCTAAGGTCTTATTAGCCTTTTGGTAACATAATTGTATGCAGGACACAATCCACCTAGAAATGGACTGCTTAGAGGTAGCAAGACCCGTCCTGACTGATCCATAATTAATAAACAACTGGTCAGACCTACGAATATCTTTGGTTTTATCCAGATAAAATTTCAACACCCTCCTAACATCCAGGGAATGGAGAGACCTTTCCGCTGGAGACGAAGGGTTCTGAAAAAACGTAGGCAAAGTTATGGTCTGGTTGACATGAAAATCAGAAATAACCTTGGGAAGAAATTTAGGGTGAGTGCGCATAACAACCTTAGCAGCATGAAACACAGTATAAGGTTCAGTACAACACAACGCCTGAATTTCACTCACCCTGCGGGCCGATGTAATGGCCACAAGGAACGCCGCCTTCCAGGACAGGTGCTGCAACGAAGCCTTATGAATAGGTTCAAAAGGCTCCTTCATCAATCTGGACAGCACCATATTCAATTCCCATGAAGGCGAAGGAAGCCGGACAGGAGGGAATACTTTCTTCAATCCTTCCAGAAAATCTTTGATCACAGGGATCTGGAAAAAGGAAGTCTGTGAAGGGCATTTCCTGTAGGCAGTCAACGCAGCAAGATGAACCTTAATGGAATGAACATTAAGGCCAGACTGCGCCAAATGTAAAAGGTAAGGAAGGATGACATCTTCCTTACAGGTCGTAGGGTCATGATTCTTAGACTGGCACCAGATACAAAACCTCTTCCACTTGTAAGCATATGAAGTTCGAGTGGAAGGCCTCTTAGACTCCTTCACTATGTCCATGCAATCCTCAGGCAGATTCAGATGGCCATATTGCACTATCTCAGGAGCCATGCCGCCAAACTCAAAGACGAGAGGTTGGGGTATAACATCCGTCCCCCGAACTTCGTGAGAAGGTCCGGCCTGCACGGCAACCGAATGTGAGGAAGGAGAGACCGGTGAAGTAGGTCCGTGAACCACACTGCCTGGGCCACTCCGGGGCAATGAGTATCATCCGAGCCCTGGACCGGGCCAGCTTGATGAGCACCGCCGGAATCAGAGGAATGGGAGGAAAGGCGTACAGAAAGATGTTCGTCCAGTCGATCCATAACGCATTCCCCAGCGTCCCTTGCTGGTAGTACCTGGAGGCGAAGTCTCTGCACTTGCTGTTTTCGGCGGTGGCGAACATCTACGTCTGGAGTTCCCCACCTTGCGAAGACTTCTCCTAGTACTTCGTCGTTTATGACCCACTCGTGGTTTTCCTGAACCAGCCTGCTCAGTGCGTCTGCCTGAACATTCTGCACACCTGGCAGATGGGTAGCCGTTATCGTCAGTCCTCTGGCTAGGAGCCAGTGCCAGATCGCTTGCGCCTCCTGTGACAGAGTGCGTGATCTCGAGCCTCCCTGCTTGTTGAGGTAATACATCGTGGTGGTATTGTCCGTCTGTACAAGCAGAGAGTTGGTCTGGAAGGACGGAAGAAAGGCCTTCAGTGCCAAGTGAACAGCTCAGAGTTCCAGGAAATTGATGTGATACGTGGCCTCCATCCGTGACCGCGTTCCTTGAATCTGTAGAGTCCCGGAGTGCGCTCCCCATCCCAGGAGAGAAGCATCCGTCACGACAGTCTGTGTGGGAATGTCCTTGTGAAAGGGATCCCCTCTGAGGAGATTCTCCGCTGAACACCACCACTTCAGAGACTGAAGAGCATGCAGCGACAGTCGAATCTTGTCGTCCCAAGATCCTGTCCTCTGATCCCACTGGTCCTCCAAGCACTCCTGCAGCGGTCTCATGTGCAGCCGTGCGTGCGGCGTTAGGAAGACACAAGAGGCAATCGATCCCAGTAGAGAAGACACCGTCCTCACTGTTGTAGATGGAGTTGTCATAAGAGTCTGAGCCTTCCGAAGGAGAGATAATCGTCGCTCTTCCGAAGGAGACACGCTTGCTGACAGCGTATTTATGGAGGGTCCCAAGTACTGTATGCATTGGACCGGAGTCGGGACAGACTTGGCCATGTTGATGTGCAGGCCCAGCTTGTTCAAGAGAACGCACGTTTTCTGGAAGTGTGCCCGCGCTTCCGAGAAGGAGGATGCCTTGATCAACCAATCGTCCAGGTACGGGTAGACGAACACCTTGTTCTTCCTCAGGTGTGCTGCTACCACCGCCATGCACTTCGAGAATGTTCTTGGCGCAGACTTCAGTCCGAATGGGAGTACTGTGTATTGATAATGATTGGCGCCGACTTGGAACCGCAGGAACTTCCTGTGTTTGTGTGCAATGGGCACATGGAAGTAAGCATCCTGTAGGTCTATAGCACATAGCCAGTCTCCCTGTTGCAACTGAGGATAAATCTGATGCAACGACAGCATGCAAAACTTTTCCCTGCAAATCCATTTGTTTGCCTGTCGCAAGTCCAGAATGGGCCTGAACTCGTTCTTGTCCTTCTTGCGAACCAGAAAGAACCGGGAGTACAGACCTCTTCCTCTCTGAGACAGAGGTACGTCTTCTATCGCCCTTTTCCTTAACAGGATATCCGCTTCCGCCTGAAGCTCGCACAGCTGAAACCGCGAGCTGACCGGTGGAATTGCTGGAGGATGGCTGGTGAACCGAAGACTGTATCCTTTGCAAACAATATTCAGCACCCACTTGTCCTGAGTAATTTTTCTCCACTCTGCCAGAAAAAATTGAATGCTTCCCCCTACCGGAGTGGGTAACAGATCCGGGGGAAGTAGGTTCCTAGGGCCTAGACCCAGCCTGGCCCTTGTGCGCCGGAGCCGACTGCTGGCCTCCTCTGCCCTTCTGGCGCTTCTGGAATGGCTTACGGAACTGTTGTTGTTGTTGCGACTGTCCCGAAGCCTGGCCACGTCCTCTGCTTTGCCCACCGAACCGCCGTTGGAACGGGCGGTACGACTTCTTCGTGTCTTTAGGCTTCTCCAGGCCCACAGCCGTGAGCGTTTCGGCCTCCGCCTTCATGCGGGCCATCTCATCATCCGCATGCTTCCCGAAGAGGGTCTCGCCGGAGAATGGTAGGTTGGCCACCCTCTGCTGTGCGTCCGGTTTCAGGGACGTAAGACGGAGCCAGGCGTGACGTCGTTGGTTAACCCCATGGCAAAACCCATGAGCTGCCAACAAGGAAGAGTTCGCTGCCGCGCTGATAATCTGGTTAGCCACCAGCATCCCTTCATTCAGCACTTCCTGGAAGTCCTCGCGCTTCTCGAGGGGTAACATCTCCGCAAACTGCTGGAGGGAGTCCCAGAGGGCGCGGTCGTAGCGTCCCAACAGCGCCGTGGCACTCGCAGCCTTCATGGAGGTAGCCGATGTTCCACACACTTTCCACCCTGCCGAATCCATCCATCTGGACTCCTTATCCGGGGGAACCGTGGATGACGGGGAGGTGGCATGTTGCTTACGGGCCGCCGTCACAATTACAGAGTCTGGAGGGGGTTCCGCCCTCAGAAAGGTCGGGTCCGAGTCGGGAGCCCGGTACTTCTTCAGCAGCCTCGATGGAGCCGCCTTCGTCACTCCAGGGGTGAGAAAAAGGGCCATAGCCGGTTCTTCCAGGCCCGGCACCAGAGGCAGTAGAGGACGAGACAGGTGTTTTTGATGCAATGTCTCAAAAATGACGGACGTTTTAGGAGTAGGCACCGTCAAGGATATGCCCAACTTCGCAGCGCCCCCTAAAAGGACATCATGGAACGCCACCAGGTCATCAATCGGGGACACCCTCGTGTCCGGTGACTCCGACAAGGTAGGAGAATAGTCTCTGGTACCAGAGGACCTTGTGTGGGAGCGAGATTCGCGCCTCCTATGGCGGCGTCTCGACCTCGTGGACGATCTGTGCCGCGATCTCTCCCATCTCCCAGAGCGAGAGCGAGACCTGCCAGCCCGTGGCCGCTCCACCGGTTTCCATGGTGGGGTCTTTCTTGGCTCCTCTCGGGGTTTAGGTTTTGGGGTCCCCTTAGGAGGTACAGGCCAAGACGGCAGCGAAGTGGACCTCGGCGGAGGAACCCTCGGCTGCGGGGCGGGCCCATGCAGAGGAACTGGTGGCGGTGGGTCGTCTGACGGAAGTGGAGGGTTGGGTGGAGGATCCTCTTTAGGAACAGGCGGAGGTGGCGACCGAGGCCGAGATGGCGTGTACACCTCTGAGTACACCGAGCCCGGTGACCCCTTAGGCGAAGGGGGCTGAGATCCAGCCCCTTCAGCAGGTGATCGCTTCCTCTTGCGCCCTCCACTAGAAGCAGTCTGACTTCTGGGACCAGAATCCCTCTTGCGCCGTTTTGGAGAGGCAGAACAACTCCCAGACGCCGACCTCTATCTTCTCGACGCTGAGCGTCGCTTTTCTGGCGTCGAACGTCGCCTCCGCGACTCCGGCGTCGAACCCTGACTCCGCGACGTCGACCTCCTCTTCCTCGACGTCGACCTCTTCCTCCGTGACGTCGTACGCCGCCTGCGCGACGTCGAACGTTCCTTCCTCGACGACGAGCGTCGATTCCGCCGTCTAGATGCTCTCGACGTCGAGGAGCCCCTCGACGTCGACCGGTGCTTCGACGGCGAGCGCCGATGCTTGTCACTTCGTCTCCGACGTCGATAGGAAGACCTTGACGTCGACGATGACGATGGCGTCGACGGTGGCTTCGACGGCGACCTCTCCAGGCCCTTCGACGTCAAGCCGTCATGCCGTCTCGACCCGGAGCCCCGGGGAGAAGGGGAGCACACCGCCGTCATCCCTCTCGACGTCGTCGTCGATGCAATCGACATCGACAGAGACTGGGACCGTTTGCTGGACTTCCTGTCTCTGGGTAGCCCCCCAGAGGCCTCAGCAGAGGCAGAGGGAACCTTCCCAGCCTGCCCATACCCACCTGCAGCCTGCAGACGCCTCTCCTCAAGGCCAGAAAGCCTGATCTTCATCCTGTCCCTCAGAGTCCGAGCAGTAAATTGCTGGCAGATGACACAGTCCTCAGGGACATGATCTTCAGGGAGGCAGATGATGCAGACATCGTGGGGATCACTCTTGGTCTTCTTCCTCCCACATGCTGGACACTTATCAAAAGGCCAGGCATTTTAGAGCCCTAAAACGCCTGAATCAGCACACAAAAGAGAAAGAGAACACCAAGAAGTAAACTGAAAACACTTTTAAAACACAAAAGTGCCAAAATATCCAATAAACCCTTGAAACAAGGGAGAGCTCAATGCCAGGGTCCTGTAACCTGGAGCCAGAAAAAAGAACTGAACGTAGAGGGACCTGCTATGCATTCTGGGATACTGGGAGAAGTTCTGGAAAGTTCTCTTAAAGGCACAGTATCCTATTTAAGCCACATAATGGCAGCCTATGGGGCTTGTCTGTCCATGCCTTCCTCTCTATCATTCCAGTTTCTTTTACTGGGGGAGGCAAGTTTCTCTATGGTAGAAACTGGGCAGGCTGTATTATGTGTGGTGTTATTTGGTGGAATTTCTAGTTGAAGTACTGGACAGTGTAGCCTGTGGATATAGGCTGCATTATTTGTCTTTAAATTCCCTCTTAAGTGTCTTTGCAGTTTTCTGCATGTTTTGACAATTTAAGAGATTATTTTTTATTGCCGGGGTCCACGCACATGGGCGGGACTATTCACTAGATTATGACTATACACAGAGATCCCCTACTACAGAACATACAGTTTCAATTGGGTAAATGGAGAAAATGACGAAAAAGTGTGCACTCTACCCCTCAATGTATGACATTATAAAAGTAGCCCTGTCTTCATCCTCATCATCTCAATGTTTGGATAGACTTCAAGTCTTCAAGCTCCTTCTTGTGCTATGCCGGGGCAGCCAGGGGCATGATACTGGGCTTGCAACCCCTGCGGTGTGGTAGTCCTCAGGCTTCACCACCATTGGCACCCCTCGACCAACTCTGCACGTGCATTGGTGTGGATAGCAGCTCGTGGAAATCTCTGCTTTTCACAGAACTAAAAGAACACAAACTTTTCTTTAATGTTGCTGACATTGGAACTGAAGCTGGTGACAGAGGAAGGGGTATTTGGCACCCAATTACTCCTGGTTACAGCCTCTGGGGGAATGCTGAGGTCCTTTCTGAGGTGTGGTGGACCATGGAGTCCAGGAGCCATCCTGGACTGAGAGTGTGCTGTGTGCAGCACCTACTAGTTTCACTTTCTGTTCCCTTCAATTTAGAAGTGCAGGTCCACTGACCAGAGAGAAAGGGGTAACCAGAGGCCCACAGATTATCTCTGCATGGCCTTCTCATAACCCATGGAGAGGCTGTGGCTGTCTCGGTGACTGTCTCGGGTCCTGTAGCAGTGTCCCCCAAAAGCTGAGGCCCCTGACTTTCATACAAATTGTACTTTTTTCTATCTATCTATCTATCTATCTATCTATCTATCTATCTATCTATCTATCTATCTATCTACCTATCTTCTATCTATCTATCTATCTATCTATCTATCTATCTATCTATCTATCTATCTATCTATCTATCTATCTATCTGTCTATCTATCTATCTAGCTAGCTTTCTTGTCGTTTGAAACACAGTAAAAATAACTTTTCACAACCACCTTATTCATAAGTATCAAAGTAAATAACAATTAGTTAAGCATTTATCACACCCTAATGATAGACCAGAAAACTATCTAGTACAGCTCTCAGAGTGCCACTCTCTGACTCAGACATTCATTTTAAAGTTCGTAATTCAAGTGCACCTGATGCCTCTCTGTGATTAACTGTGTAGCAGCTTAATTATACCATTTGAGGATTAAGGAGTTAAAGTATGCACACACTCATACGTATTTGTCCAGTTTACCCATTTTATGGAGCACTTAAGCTAATCAGTGATATTTTTAGCAAATATCACTGGGCATTCTGTGACTTGTCATTTAATTTGAATTGTTTATCCTTATTTGTGGAGAAGTGTGGCTCACTGGTTAGAGGAGGCAGACCTGGAAGCAGAGGTCAGCCCGGGACCAGGGTTCAATTCCCGGCTCAGTGGGGTCTTGAGTCCTAAAAATGTCCATGGACTCGACAATTCTCGCTCCGGTGCCTACTTGATTCACGGGTTCACACTCTGCGACTCTGGGCAATAGCTTGCTTAATCTCCACAACGGCCCCTCGCGGTGGGATGCCTGGCTTTCACCTTGCGGATACCCTCCCGGGGTTATCTCACAGGGGGATACCAGGACGGGTTCCCTAAGCAAGCGCTTAGAAACCGCTCGGTGATTTGCGCTATATAAATTCCTGTACATTTACATTTACATTTACATTTATTTACATAGTGCTTTTGTATAGATTCTGGGCTATGCATAATAACAATAAAAACCTGCATCTGGCTGCTGGCTGAAGATGCCACAGATGACATGGTACCATGTATGATAGTATTATTTAAAATCCAGGCTTCTTCTGAGAGTTTGTTTACTTCACAATTATATTATGAGGAAAGAGTGCTGCACGCCTTAGTTTATGCCATCTTGGATTTGGTTGAATTAGAGAGAGCTAGTGCTAGAAAACTGTTCCTTACCCAGCAGAGTGCCCTGTTTAGCAGGAATTTCTTCATACCTTTTTTGTAGGAAGATGAGAGATAGACTTGCAAAGATGAAAGCAAGAATTAGGTTAGATGGAAAGGGTCTGTCATACAAATGTACTTTTAAACAGCAAAAGTGAAGGACTTTTGCTCACCACCATGTTAGCCATACTTTTACCCAATCTGTATATATGTATGCATCTATTTTTGTAGATAAGGGTCTCTGTAGAGTGCTGGCCTACTGCAAAGCAACAGAACACTGAGCAGTGTTCGCCAATCGATGATCATTTATAACTTGGCACAACATTTAGATTGAGGTTATTTCGTATGGTCTTGCACCCATAATGATTTCTAAGGAGTAGGGCTTAGAATGTTTTTCTGAATCTGGTACCAGACAGGAAATGCCTCACTTCTTTCAGGGGGGATGCTGGTGCCATGATGTCTTAGTTTTCATTGCCATTTGTTCTTTGGAGGAGAGGACTGTTTTGAGGGTGAATGCAAGTAATTTTGCATTGGCTGTCAGCCGGCACAAGTAGGTGAAGGGGTGGTGGCTGGCACATCTGGACCCAAGGGGGGCTTTTTCTGCCGGGGTTGAACTGCCCTGAAGGAGATGTTGATGATATGGATGAGGGTATCTCGTTCAAAATGTTTGACAATATGTCATTGTTGTGGGCATTAGCCTTCAGGGTGTTAAGGATGTCAGTGAATCCAGTATATTAGAGGAGACTGAAGGCTGTCCTCCTCGTGGATAATCATTAGGGGAATGGAAGCAGGTGAATGTCTGGTTGGTGTGGTCTATGTGGATCCTGAATCTATCTTCTCAGTTAGGAAGTGATTGATGGCATTGCACTTGTTGACTGTTGACAAGACCATCATGTAACATACTAGAAGACTACAAACCACCCAGAATTCGGCCACCAGACTCATTCTCAACCTCCCACACAGAACTAGCATCATGTCACACCTCAAGAAACTAAACTGGCACCCAAGACACAAACATGCTCAATTCCAACTCCTCACACAAACGTGCAAGGAATCTCCTTCTACCACCCACCCAGACACCTCCACGCCGCAGGATTTTACTCACACACATCCCATACACACAGAACCAGATCGGGAGGATGGGTGTTCTCTTTTATCGCTCCTAAAGTATGGAACAACTTCCCACTCCACATCAGAGCCTCCTCTGTTCTTCTTGAATTCCACAAGAAGTTGAAGGCCTGGCTTTTCAATTTACCATGGCCAGGGCTTGACACACACACTTGCACATCGTAAAGATACTGTCACCTGTGATAGTGTGCTTTACACATAACTTAACATAACATGATTCACGGGTCAAGTAGGGGACTGTAACTGTGCTTGAGTGCTTTGGGGAGTACTTAGCTTCTGTTGGTTGCCTTGGTTCCACTGATGATGGATTTGCATACACAGTGGAGGCAAGTGAGTTAGATGAGGTTGATGGCAACATTGGTCTGTCTCCCTTTCATGTTGGTATATGGAGGGCTTGTTCGCTGAGACCTTCAGTAACATGGTGCAGAAGGTTTGGGTTTGAAGGATCTCCTTTCTGTTTGTGAGTTGAGGTCTTTGTGGTTTTCATGGTTGTGTGTTATAAATGAAGGAGTATGTTGACATCTAGTGAAGGCTGCTGGGAGTTGGATACTTTGATGAACAGAGAAGGGGATGGTGTGCGGCTCAGTTCAGTCCAGGGGTGTTAAATATTTGCAATGATTTGATGGTGAGGTACTTATGAGGGAGAGGATACTGCCTTGGAATGGGGTCAATTCGGTGATGTGCTGCTTGATGTTCAGGATGTTGAGGCATTGTTAGAAAGACCTTTTAATTTTATTGGTGCTTGAGTCTTTGTGGAGGGTGAAGTCTCTAAGGAAAGTGGAGTGGGTGTGTTGAATAGAGGCAGAGGTGATGAGGTCTAGGAGGTCTTTGGTGAAGTTCTTATTATTAGTTTCGGGTGGATCTGCATATCACAAAGAATATTGTGTTCTTAGATGCAGAGATGGACAAATGGAAGGTGAGGGATTCAAATTTTGTGAGTGTTCCTGGTTTGCTAAGGTTGCAGGAGCAGGTGGACTTTAGAATGATGGCAACACTCTTACTTGCATTATGTGAGTGGTTACTGCATTGGATGTTGCAGCCTGTGTGGATTAGTATCTTGAAGGAAGATGTATTTAGATGTGATGTATGAGACACGTCGTTTTGTGATAAGAGGGCCTTCAGGTTGTGTTGTGTAATGATATCCGTGATGTCAGTGGAGAGGAGAATAACGAAATGCGCACTGATGGGTGTGGAAGATGGTTATGTTGTGCTAATTGGGTATGTATGTTGTTGCGAGGGTTGTGAATATCACTGTGAAACATTGCCATGGGAGTGTTATCTGAGTGGGTGTGGTCTGGTTCTGAGTGCGGGGATAAGGGCATGGTTTTTGAGGTACATGGTGAGGGTTCTTTACCTGGAGGCAGGGGTTCCTGCATCCAGAAAAAGAACCCTCACATTATGAGGACCTAGATTTGTCCTGGCCCAAACTTGCCCAACAAGAGGCACTCTTGCCCTCAAACACCCGTTGCTGATGATGTGCAGGCAAGACAAGCCATGGGAGAGGCCATTTTAGAAGGTGGGTAAGGGATGCAGTGATGTGATAGGTGGGTGGGACTGGCTTTGAAGCAGAACTTGCCATATTGAGTACCAGGGTACAAATGGCCTCAGCAATCGCTGATTGGTCCAAATTGCCCTGAGTGGCAAAGCAGGAAAATGAGGGAGCTAGATGATTGGCTAGTGGAGACTGGCAAAGCTGTCAGTCTGACTGATGTGGCTTTAGGAGTACTTGTGCCCACTGGGATTCGATGGTTGATCCTATTTATACTGTGCAAGAAGGCGGGAAAGGGGGAGACTGAGTTGAGTGGGTGCAGGAGATTGTGGCCCTAATGGCTGCAGTGAATTCCAAAATGCTTCTATACTTAAGTAAGTTTGCCCCTAGATTCCTATATTTCCACAGCACATATACACATGTGACACTAAAACTCCGTGTGATATCCTAGTGTGTGTGAGTGAGGTACTTGAACATATCAAGTGCAATTGTGATTGTTAGATGGGGATCCCCTTCAATGTACCTTGCATGGGCGGGGCTAAGGTTTCATTTGAACCTCTGATATCAACAGCATCTAAAATAGATGCCACCAGCCTCCATAGTCCCCACACTTGAGTTACACAAACAGCACATGTACAGGCACTGGTCACGGGAGAGGTGCTTCAAACAGAGGCTTTTGACCTCTAGGTTGGAAGTCAGCAGGGGCAAGCCTGAACAGGAGCAGGATGCTTTCCCACAGTTTTTAAGCATGGATTCAGCATCTCTGTCTCTTAGCTTTCCTGATCTCATGTGTACTTTGTTGTTCTTCCAGCCCTGGCAGGGATTGTTATGCAGCTAAGTATCTTGGTGTTTATACCAAAAAGCATTTTATGTGATGCAGCAATGCAATTCATTCGAGGCCTGGGTGATGTGATGGAACTTATATTGACCTCTTTTAAGTCATGCAGATGCATGCAGGATTGCTTTGATGGGAGTCGCAGATTAATCCAGTGTCGGTGAATAGGGTATCATCACCGTCTGGGAGATGACTACACGGATGTTGTTGCTGGGTTTGAGGTGAGGTTGAATTTTGCTGATTTTATCAAGTAATGATTCATAAATTGTTTTGGTGACTGTTGACTTCTCTCCGTATTTATTTATTTTATTTATTTTAAAAATTTATAAAGCGCAGCGTATACCCGTGGGTGTCTTGGCGCTATGACTTTGCTGAAAATCTCAGATTGAACATGTATCTACCTTAAAAAGTATTGTCCTGAGCAGATTATTGGTCAAATAACCAGGTTTTTACCAGTTTTCTGAATTGAAGTAGCGAGGGTGCCAATTTTATTTCCTTTGGAAGCGTGTTCCAAAGTTTGGCTGCAGCATTGGTAAAGCATCTGTCGCCCCATGTCACCGTCCTAGTGCGTGGCACTACCAGTAGATGTCTCTGTTCAGATCGTAAGGATCTTTTAGGTAAATAATAGAAGAGTTTCTGTTTGAGAAATGCTGGTCCATGGCCCTTAAGAGCTTTATAGGTGAGACACAAGGTCTTGAATCTAATGCGATTTCTCACTGTTAACCAGTGGAAGTTCCTTATCGCTTGCTTGGTAGACTGAAACTTAGGAATGCCAGCTAGTAGCCTTGCGGCAGCATTTTGTATAAGCTGCAGTTTGGCCACCACCCGTACCTGGGCATTTACAAATAATCCATTGCAGTAATCAAGTGATGAGAGTACTAAGGAACTCACCACTGTTTTCCTAGTACTCTCAGGAAGATAGGGCAGGATTTTTCTAATGATCTTAAGCTTGTAGAAGGCAGACGACGCAACCTGATTGGCATGGTTAGAGAAATTAAGATTGTCGTCGAATATAATTCCTAAATTCCTGACCTTTTGCACAGGTTCTGGGGGGGCTCCGAGTGGGGTCGGCCACCAAAAAGTGGACCACTGCGGCGATAGATTTCCAAAGATCATTACCTCTGTTTTATCAGAGTTCAGACGCAAGCAGTTCTCAGACATCCATTCCTTGATGGCAAGCATGCCTTCTTGGAACCTGGCGGCTACCTCCTCACCATCATTCTTAATTGCGATCACCAATTGGGTGTCGTCGGCGTAGGAGGTAAGGCTCATCCGGGAGTTCTTAATCACCCTTGCTAAGTCCGACACATAGATGTTAAAAAGTGTCGGACTTAGGGATGAGCCTTGCGGAACGCCACATGGAAGGGCGAGCTCAGTAGATTGAAATGCGCCCAGTGTCACTGCTTGCGTTCTGTTGGACAGAAATGAAGCCAGAAGCTCCCTGGCCTTTGAGCAAATGCCCATTTCCTCGACACGGTCAATCAAGACAGCATGATTGACCGTGTCGAAGGCCGCCGAGAGATCCAGCAGGACCAGTATAGCTGTTCCTCCTTGGTCCCTGATGGTTCTGATATCATCGGCAGCCTTAATGAGGGCAGTCTCTGTTCCATGAAGTTTCCGGAACCCAAACTGCGACTCGTCCAGGAGGTTATTGTGTTCAATATATTCAGCAAGTTGGGTGTTCATTGCTTTTTCCACTATTTTAGCCAAGTAAGGCAGGCTGGCAATAGGTCTATAGTTTTTGAGAGTTGTTTTATCTAGACCAGTTTTTTTAAGGAGAGGTTTCAGTAGAGTGTTTTTTAACTTATCTGGGAAAATCCCATATTGGAACATGGCGTTACAAATAGAAGTAATGACTTTGCTCACCACGTCAATTACTGGAATAAAGATTTTAGGGGGGCAGGGATCTAGGGATGAGCCTGTTTTTACCTGTCTCATAAGATCTCCTATTTCCTGATTCGTCATATCCCTGAATCTAGTAAACGAACAGTCCGGGTTATTTTTGGGTGATTTAGGTTGTATGCTGGTACTTAATGAAGTAACCGAAAATTCTGAATATATGTCGTTTACTTTTGAGAAGAAAAAACCTGCTAAATTATTGCAGAATTCCTGAGAATGGGGAGGGCTCAGATCTACCACCTTCCCTGCCAGAGTCTTAACTACTTCAAACAGTTGTCGACTCGAGTTTTTTGATTTGTTAATTTGCTGGTCAAAGTAGTTCTTCTTTTCCTCCTGAATCATTTTTTTGTAGTTGGTGAGTTCGTCTTTATACTTGGCTTTGCTTATGTTGTCATACGTCTTGCGCCAGGTTCTTTCCTGGTTCCTGCAGATCTGTTTTTGCTTTCTGAGGGTCTCTGAGTACCACGGTGCTGAAGGCACTTTTCTGTTTTTAGATATGGTTTTTAGTGGAGCATGCATATCCACCGCATTGCCTACCCAATTGAGATACTGCCCCACTGCTTCAGTAGGGTCAGACTGAATATTCGGGCAAGTCTTGGACAAGGACATCTTAAAGGTTTCGTAATCGATGTCCTTCCATACTCTGAATTTATTTTGGAAAGGGGTCTGTTTAGCGGGGTTGGTTCGTTTAACCGGTAGATGACACAAAATGGCATGGTGATCTATCCATGTGAGAGGTAGAATTTTAGATATCTCCAGCTCACTGATGTTGGAAAAGATGGCGTCCAAAGTGTGTCCAGCATCATGTGTTGGAGCTTTTATATGCTGGTTTAAGCCCAGTGTGTGACATTCTGCTAATAGCGTTTGTGTATCAGCCTCATCTGTCTTATCCAGATGGAAATTTATGTCTCCTAATGCCATAAAGGAATCCTCAATGGCTAGGGGTTCCAACCAAGAAGTGAAGGTGGAAAGAAATTCTGAGCGAGGTCCTGGTGGCCTGTAGATAAGCACTCCCTTTAGGTTGTGTGAAGCATTCAGATTAATGGCAAAGTGCAACGCCTCACATGCCGGCGATGGTACCGGGGAAATTCTAACTGGGAAAATATCCCGAGTAATGATAGCCAGGCCTCCTCCTCTTTTTTTCCCCTGTCTATCTCGCCTATACACTTTAAAGCCGTCTGGTACGGCTACCTGAAGGTCAGGCTCGGATGTGTCATCCATCCAAGTTTCGGTTACAAAAAGGATATCTATTGCGTGGTCCACAATCAGATCAGCGATATCCTGCCTATGCTTAGCCAAGGAGCGAGCATTAATAAGGGAGATGGATATAGTGGTATGTTTGGCGGTGCCATCAGTCAGATGTTTAACTTTGTTATTAATTAGGGGAATGATGGATTTACAGTCCCTACACCCAATTGTAGCTTGATCTGAAAGATCCTCTGGATTGTGCTGACTACAAATCGTCAGTTGTCCTGGATTCAACTTACGTATTTCTCCAGAGGAGTAAGTAGTCCTTTCGGTATCCATTGACACAGGGGGTATGGCGCTAGGCGCGTGTCCGGCGCGGACGGGCGCAGACGGGCTTGCCTCTGGCGCGCCTCTGGCGCGCCTCTGGCGCGCCCGCTGCGCCCGTCCGCTGCGCGGACGGGCGATGTTGTTGTTTTTATACATACTTTGAGCGGGGCGGGAGGAGGGTGGGAGGGGCGTCGAGCTCTCCGGCGAGCCTGCCCAATCTAAGATGGCTGCCAAAGAGGTGTTGAAAGGTTCCCTGCGCCTCAGTGGAGCGAGGCTGTGGAAAGGGGGTGTTTGTGCCTCAGCGAAGTAATCTCGCGGTAGGGGTGTCAGGGATGTTTTAAAAGCGCTCTAGATAAAATATAATACAATTTTTAAAACAATTAGTCAATCAATCGTTTTTAAGGTAACAAGGTGCAAGAGAGCACAATAGACCTCCGGCTTCCGCCTCAGAGGGAAACAGCAAGTATTATCCTGCGGAAACGATTTTCGCCCTGTTAAATACCCAGGGAGGGCGGGAGGGGCGTCAAGCTCTCCGGCGAGCCTGCCCAATCTAAGATGGCTGCCAAAGTGGTGTTGAAAGGTTCCCTGCGCCTCAGTGGAGCGAGGCTGTGGAAAGGGGGTGTTTGTGCCTCAGCGAAGTAATCTCGCTGTAGGGGTGTCAGGGATGTTTTAAAAGCGCTCTAGATAAAATATAATACAATTTTTAAAACAATTATTCAATCAATCGTTTTTAAGGTAACAAGGTGCAAGAGAGCACAATAGACCTCCGGCTTCCGCCTCAGAGGGAAACAGCAAGTATTATCCCGCGGAAACGATTTTCGCCCTGTTAAATACCCAGGGAGGGCGGGAGGGGCGTCGAGCTCTCCGGCGAGCCTGCCCAATCTAAGATGGCTGCCAAAGTGGTGTTGAAAGGTTCCCTGCGCCTCAGTGGAGCGAGGCTGTGGAAAGGGGGTGTTTGTGCCTCAGCGAAGTAATCTCGCTGTAGGGGTGTCAGGGATGTTTTAAAAGCGCTCTAGATAAAATATAATACAATTTTTAAAACAATTAGTCAATCAATCGTTTTTAAGGTAACAAGGTGCAAGAGAGCACAATAGACCTCCGGCTTCCGCCTCAGAGGGAAACAGCAAGTATTATCCGGATATTGGAGGGACAGTTAGTCATTCATTGCACTGCTTGACTACCTGACTGCCTTCAAGAGGGCTATTCTGGTTTTAAAAGGTACAATGATGCTTTAGTTGAGATAGATCTGACCATGATGAGGTCTTCTTTTCGAGGAGTGAGGTGACTTTTCTGCTGTAGGATGCCTGTGCAAGCCTCCATTCCCTGCTACCACTCCTCTGCCTGAAGCTGTCTCTGGTTTTGAATCACTTCCCTGTTAAACGAGGGTGCTGAGGGTTGAGTTTTTAGGTCTGAACTAGAGACAGCTTTAGCTGTCTTGCTAGATTAATGTTTTCCCAAATATAAAAAACATAAACACATGCACATACATACAAGGCAAGGGTTTTCAGTCAGCCCTCTTCATCCATTGGCCTGTTCAAATGTCATTCACCGTAGCGTACAGCACAGGGCCATGGGTCAGCCTACTCCATTAATTGACTAGCTGCCTGGCAGTGTGAATTATGATATTTTACATGATCACGTGTGCATAGAGGCCTGAATAGTTGAGCACTTTCATGCTAGGCCTGGGGTGACTGGACCTCTGGGCAGCAACATCTTTTTGTAGTTTTACATATTTGCCTATTGTTCCGTGTATTGCATGCTTTTGCACAATAAATGGAAACAACATTGCAAACTTGCCAGTGTAAAGTTTCTTAGTTTTATGGGGCGCGCTCGTCTGCGTTAGAGTTTTGCGTGGCTGAGAGTCTGTAGCATGCTGTGGAGCTGAGATGTGTGTATGGCAGGGGTTTTTAATTCAGTGAGATGTCAGGTGGTACAAGTGAGGCATTATTGCATAAAGACAAGGGGCCTCATTTATGAGGCCTTGCGTCAGTTTTGCGCTGCGGATGCGTCACTTTTTGTGACGCATCTGCGGCGTAAAACATGCGCCTTGTTCCGCCATATTTAAAAAGTGACGCATCTAGGTAGATGCGTCACTTTTTAAACCCCTGCGCCACATTATACCTGCGTCAGGTATAATGTATGCAGAGGGGGCGTTCCCCCGCAAAAAGCCTCGTAATAGTGACGCAGTGAAATCTATGAGATTTCACTGCGTCACTTTTAGGATGCGGTTGCGTCAAAATCTTGCGCCTGCCTCACAGCAGGCGTAAGACTGACGCAAGCCCTTTCACATGGGGCTTTCCCCATGTGAAAGGACGCATTGCTGGAGATGCGTCACTTTTGTGACCCACTCCAGCAATGCGTCACTTTTGCGCTTACAGATGCGTCAGAAATACTGACGTATCTGTAAGTCCTTGCGACATGATGCGTCATACATTAAATATGACGCATCATTGGTGTCGCAAGGAGTGCGCAGTGAAAAGTGACGCATCGCTGTTTTCACGCAGCGATGCGTCACTTTTCATAAATGAGGCCCAAGAGGTTTTTGATGGGTTTGTGTTGGCTGACTGATCTGAAATGCCCTCCCTCTTTTCTGGCCTCTCAATACTAGAGACCTGTGGTGATAGTGTAAGGAGGGCCTCTTCTGGGTGGCCTCTGGCATATGAACATCAAATGCACGTGCGAAGGTATAAATTAAACAAGATGGCGGAAGAGTTTGTGATCCCCTGGGTTTCTTCCAGGCTCTCGCATAATCACTGGAAACTAAATTTACAAAAACTGCAAAGTATTAACCACACAATGGTAGCAAAAAAAAGCATGATGAATAGATGAACTATGTAATACTTCCCCGATGAAGCTGTTTCATCTTTCAGGAATTCAGCTTGTCTTTACTATGGGGATGGAAACTCATAACAAGAACGCGGCAGGGCTTCAATTCTTGAATTTCTGGGTCTCCGGTTTCTTTT
This sequence comes from Lissotriton vulgaris, assembly GCF_964263255.1. Taxonomy (NCBI): domain Eukaryota; kingdom Metazoa; phylum Chordata; class Amphibia; order Caudata; family Salamandridae; genus Lissotriton; species Lissotriton vulgaris. The sequence goes on along the minus strand of NC_141697.1, from coordinate 145,874,870 downwards.
AAGTCTTCCATTGGCATTGTAAGCATTGATTTCTTCAACTCTAAACTAGACAGACAGGCCCCACACAAAATGTTTTGAGCCTGAGAGACAGATTTGTTCTAACAATAAGTGTTGTTGCCTTGGAAGGCGCATGCCAAGGTTCGTGATTCGTTGAAAGGAGGACAAGCAGCAACACACCACCCCTGTCCTGGAGTCCCCACTCCTAGGAGTCAGTGGTTCTAAAAGAAAACTAGTACATTTTTATAAGCTCACTTTGACCTCCCGGTCACATTCCTCGAGGTCACGAATCAACAAAAATAGCTTCTCCTTATTGCATTACTCCTCTGGTTGAATACATCAACAGACAGTTTTTACTTTTTATCAGGGTATGGAGTGCCATAACACACCTTGTGTACATTGTGACTTGCCGCTGGCTCGGGCCGGCCGCAGGATAAGGCTGTCACCAAGTAACAGTCCTGCCAGCTCACACAGTGCCAACGCGTCACACAATATGGGCTCCCTTCACTCAGTCACCCGGTGAGGAGCAGATATCACACTGAGGCAGGGAAGGGGAGCTGGTACCCCCTGCAGTGAGTGGGTTTCCAGCTCAGCTCTGGAGACTGTATGCAGCCGATGTCCATTGAGAATTGTGTAAACAACCCAAGGCATCTGTAGGAGAGTAGGATCTGCTTACTATGGTTACCCCCACTTTTTGCTGGTGTTTCACTGTTTCTCGACTTTAGTCTGGCTGGGGCCTGCTAACCAGGACCCCAGCCTAGCTGCTTCCTCTCTAAAATGATTGCATGTACTTTAGGTACACTCCAGATTGGTTACTGGGTTACTCTTGTGAGTCCCTAGTATATGGTACCTTAGGTACTAAGGGCATAGGTACCCCAGAGGCCTACCAGGGGCTGAAGCACGTATTATGCCACCCCTGGGAAACCTTCCAAAATGGCACCACAGGGCTGCTACTGCAGCCTGGGTAACGTGGTGCATGAACCCCTTACTAAGATATAGGTTGCCTACATCTACCTTTAATCACTGACACATATAAAACTGTAAGTCACTCCTATGGCAGGCCTTAATAATCCTGAATGCAGAGTGCTTGGTTTTGTGTGAGAGGGTGTCCATGCATGAGCAGGACCCCTCTGCTGCTTTCGGAATCCATTCTCTGAGGCTGTTCTGTGATGCAGCCAGACCATATACTCTTAAGTGAGTTATAACCTCGCTGTAAATTCTAACTTTGGAATGGCTGCATGGAAACATGTTGTGTTTGGTGTCAAACTATTTGGAATCCTACCTCCCCAACCCCTCCACCAGCCCTGGCGGTGGGGGTAGAATTCCACCCTTCTAGAGGGAGAGACCTGTACACACTGACCTAAACGGCAATAGTTTAAAAGAGCTCTAGCGGGGGTGTGGCCAAGATGGTGACCTGAAAGGACGTGGCAGGCAGAGGCTCCCTGCCACGACTCTTCGCTCGTGGACCCAATGCACACAAAGCCCCTAATCTCACGCAGCAATCTGTGGCACTGTATGTGGGGAAGTTGCAGCGACAGATAGCGGGAGGTTAAATTAGCTCGCTGGCCCGCATTCCATTCGTGGGTGGACCCGCAGACGACTCGACGTCTCCAAGAAGATGGCGCCTGAGCGGTGATCCAATACAAAGGAGGCAGACGGCCGGCGCGACCTGAGGAGGTGCACACGCCCAGCGAGACCCCCACACCGCGACGGTGAAGAACAGTGAGTGCCATCAGCGGCAGGGGAAGTGCGAGCCGCTCGCACATGGTGGGGGCCGTGGGCGGTTGAGTGGCCATCCTCGCAGCGCTGCCTGAAAATCGAAGCATTGGCTTGTGGCCTAGCCGCGTGGTCACCGGACAGAGGAGCTGTCGGAACGGGGTGGAGTCAGCGGCGGCACCCCACAGCGACTCACTGTTGCAGGGTGAACAGCAGCAGGGGTTAGAGTAGCTCAGCGACCCCCAGACCGGAGCAGCCCCAAAAGCGAGTGATCCACCAAACGAGGCTGAAAGAGTGAGCGCGGCTCCCCAGCCTGGTCGTGCCTTCTCGGGGCCATCCTCACGGCGCTGCCTGGAAATCGAGGCCCGGGCTTGTGGCCTAGCCGCGTGGTCACCGGACTGAGGAGCACACACCGGGGGACCCCTGCACCGCGAAGGTGAAGAACAGTGAGTGCCATCGGCGGCGGGGAAGGTGCGAACAGCTCACCCCTGGTGGGGGCCGCGGGCGGTCGCGTTGCCATCCTTGCGGCGCTGCCTGAAAATCGAGGCCCTGGCTTGCGGCCTAACCGTATGGTCACCGGACAGAGGAGCTGCCAAAGCGGGGTGGAATCAGCGGCGGCACCCCACAGCGACCCAATGATGCAGGGTGGAAAGCCGCGGGGGTGAGAGGCTCGCAGCGACCCCAGACCAGAGTTGCCTGGAAGGTGAGTGATCCACTGAACAAGGCCGGAATAGAGAGCGCGTCCCCGCGGCCTGGCCGTTCCTGCTCGGGGCTCCGGCGGGGCACATCAGCAGGACAGTTAGGAGACCAACTGGAGCAAGACAGAGGCAGTCAATAACCCAACTGCGGAGGTGCCCCCAAGGGGCCCGTTTATTGGGAGCCCACAAGGACAGCGCTGTGGAGGTGGGAGATAATGGACCAGCGCTGGGGGATCCCAGAGCGGTGACGCACGAAGGCCTCAGCATACGTCTTACAGGAGCATTGAGAACATAGGCGCCCTGAACAGGCAAGCAGAAGAAACAGCGAGGGTGCGTTGCTGGGGCCCAGAGTGACAGCAGCAAGCAGGCTGGACGGAAGAGAGCGCACCTATGTCAGGGGCCCGCAGAGGCGACGCAGCTGCGTTGACACCGTGGGCCGAGAGAGGCTAGGGGTTTGACGAGTCGGCCCTGTGCAAGCTAGAAGTGGGGCCTGGTCCCGAGTGGGGCGCGACATCGCAAGGGGCACAAGAGCGGCGACGAACGACAGAGCATGGCTGGCACGAGGAAGAAGGGGGAGCGCGCGATCACAGACATGCTCATTAAAGCCCCGCCAAAGGGGGACAGAGGGCCTCCCTCCACAGTAATGGCAAAGAAACACACTGAAACAGGCGATGGTGAGGTGCCTATCACAAAACCTTTCTTGGAAACTTTGTGCAACTCCCTACGGGAAGACTTCCAAACGCTACAGCAGGAGGTAGCTGGGGAGGTCCGGGAGATACGCCGGGAAGTGGACGGCCTGGGTGAGAGAGTGGCGGCCATTTAGGAAGCCGACCAAACCAGAAGTGAGGAGGTTGAACAGCTCCAACAGGAACTACTCTGCCTCAAGGATCAGCAAGTCGATCTACAGGCACACGTGGAAGATTTAGAAAACAGATCTAGACGCAACAACATTAGGGTCTGAGGCGTTCCATCCAAAGAGGAAAGAGCGAACATTACTGGATATCTGCAGGGCCTGTTTCGCGGTGTTCTGGGGGAATCTGCAGACCTCGATATTCTGGGATTTCTACCAGACTTTACACTAAAAGAAAGGATCCTTCGGGAAGCACGACAGAAGCAACCTTCTCAATATCAGGGCCAGCCGGTGGCATTATACCAAGTCCGGTCAGCCATCACACTTCAAAAAAGGAAGGCGTTCAGAGTCGCCACAGACTTCTTGGGTGACAAGGTGATCCCATACTCATGGGGCCATCCCTTTCGTCTGATATTCAAATGGAACGGTACTCTGCACCAACTGCGAACGCTTCAGGACACTTGCGCCCTGTTGTGCATTGAGCAGACGGAGGGGCCCACGTCACCAGGGCCATCCCAGCAATCCACTAGGGGAGGATGGCAAAGGGTCAATCACAGATGTATTTCGGCCACGGATCTGAAGCCAGACTTAAACACCATATCGCAAGAGAGGGCCTTAGCCATCCAGGATGTATCCAGAGACACATCGCCGACTGATTTTGTTCGGGAGAAGGGGACTCTTTAGCACTTCTGCAATGCTGGGTCCGGGGGAGGGCGGGCGGACGGCCGAAGAGGTCGCCACGGTTGCACTCTCCACCAGGTAAATTCACCACAGGCCTGTGATGCAGACTTCCAGGCTTGGGACTTTGATCACATGTTGGGGTATCGTTGTTGGGGTTTGGGAGTAGGGTGGAGTGATGGGGTATGGGAGTTCAGGTCAGAAGGGGGGGTGGGTGAGGGAGAGGAGGGAGTTGAGGGGCCGAAAGGTGGTTTTGTTGAGGAAGGGGGGAGGGAGGGGATTTGTGGTGGGGGAGGGGTGAAAGGGAGGGGAGGGTTCCGGTGTGTCGCACTTTAGAGGGGATCATGTGAGTAATCAGAAAGGGACACCTCCCCCAAACATCTGCGTAGTCTAGAGCAGAAGCAACTATGGTTGACGCCACCCTGGGAGTTATTACCCTGAACGTGAAAGGGCTTAATAACCCTATCAGCGGCGGGCCGTCATATCATACTTGGAGAACTCGGGGCCTCGATTTGCTTGCTACAAGAAACACACCTGCTTTCAAAGGACTAGCCTAGAATGCGAACCAGAGCTTTCCCTCATCAATTTTACTCCTCCACTACGGAGAAGAAAGCGGGGTCACCATTCTATTCGCCAGACACTTTAAAGGCCAAGTGGGGGACAAGGTCGCTGAAATCAAGGGCAGGCTCCTAGCTTATAATGTACGGATGGAAGGCAGGTCCTTGGTTATCGGGTCAGTATATTCTCCAAATTCCAGTCAGGGGGCTTTCCTTACAGGGGTCTGTCGATGTCCTTGCTTATCAGACACGATACACCCTGGTGGGCGGTGATATTAACCTTGTGATGGACCAAGACAGAGATAGATCGGGCCGCCGCTATGGCGCCACAATGGCGATCTCCCTAGAGGGAAGGCAGTGGTTGGCAAGCAGGGGCCTTTCAGACTCATGGCGGGAGGCGCACACCAACGCTACTAAGTACAAATTCTACTCTCAGGTGCATTACACGTACGCTAGGCTGGATCACTTTCTGGGGTCCCCTGATCTGGCCGGAACAGTAACAGACATAGACATTGTCCCAGCTTCACTCTCTGACCATGACGCGGTTACACTTACGATGATTGTCCCTCATGCGCAACCTCATAGAGGCTGATGGCGCTTACGGGAGGCCCTGTTACAACGCAAAGGGGTCACACAGCAATTACACACATGCATCGCTGAATACCTTAAACTTAATGACACCGCAGACATCCCAGTGACAGCGGTGTGGGGGGCACTCAAAGCGGTAGTGACAGAAGGTAGTCACTCTCGGCACAGGTGTCGGAACTAGAGAGGGTACACAGCCGCACCGGACCCCTAGGATCTGGCTACTGCTAAAGGCAGCTACAGCACAGCTTGCGGAGTACGTAGCCCTGAGCCTGCGACACGCAAACTATGTGGGAGGCGATAAAACCGGGCGCCTGTTAGCGAGCAAGCTCAGAGCCCGAGTACACAGGTCTAGGATTACCGCTATTCAGGGCGAGGGCAATCAAACGCTTCAAGAGGACAATAAAATAGCGGAAGCCTTTCGGGCATTCTGTGCCTCACTCTATAATGCGGATCCATCTCTGGACTCGGGGGGGTGGACGCTTACCTCAACGAGGTAGCAGTCACAGCACTTAATAAGGCAGGTGTGATATCCTTGGACGCCCCAATACGGACGGAGGAAGTGGTCTCCGCGGTAGCGTGCCTCAGGCCTCTGAAAGCACCAGGGCCAGAGGGCTTCTCTGCTGGTTTCTGTAAGGCCTTCTGCCCTCTGTTAGCGCCACTCCTCACCAAGCTATTTTATTCCTTTCAAGGGTTGGGCTTAATCCCCCCCGACATGCTCGCTGCCGACATCATAGTATTGCCCAAGCCTGGCAAGAATGCCAAACAATGCGCCACTACAGGCCCATATCCTTGCTCAATTTAGATCTTAAACTTTTCACAGGGATTCTGGCGGCGAGGCTGGAACCGTGCTTACCGGGCATCATAGAGCCTGGCCAGTCGGGTATCATCCCCAATAGGCAGTGGAGTGACATACCAAGCATCTGTTACATGTCATCGATAAGGCTCACTACAACACCTCCGACGCTGCTCTCCTCTCTGTTGACTCAGAGAAAGCATTCAACAGGGTGGATTGGGGCGTTTTGGATAAGTCCCTGGCGCGCTTCGGTATTGGGGAGCGCTTCGGGCATGGGTCGCCAGCTGCTACGATACACATCAGGCACTGATTTGCATAAATGGCACTGGCTCACAACCCTTTGACATCCGTCGGGGCACCAGGCAAAGGTGCCCGCTATTGCCCTTACTTTTTGCGCTCTGCATAGAGCCCTTTGCGCAAAGAATACAGGACAACCCGTATATAACTGGAATCACTTTCGGAGGCGAGTCACATACCATCAGCCTATACGCCAATTACATTTTGGCGGCTTTAGACAACCCCACACGGTCCGTGCCAGCTTTCCTGGCTGAAATGGAGGCCTTCAGGAAGGTGTCGGGGTTCAAAATGAACATAGGGAAATCCATGATCCTCCCGCTGGGCCGTAACGCTTGTAAGTCCGCTGGCGGTCTAAGGGCATTCAGGGGATTGTCTTCACACATGTCACTCCCATATCTGGGAATCACCTTGACACCAAGCACTATGCAGATGGTCGATCAGAACTATTCGGTTTTGTATGTCCAAATTCAAAGAGACCTGAGGAGATGGCGGCTACAACCACTCTCCTTGCTGGGGTGTGTTGCGGTGGTTAAAATGTTCTTGCTACCCAAGGTCATGTATGTGTTCCAAACCATTCCGGTGACTCCACCAATAGGAATGCTAAAGAAAATACAAGACGCAATACAGCAGTTCATATGGCCGGTAAGCCCACGCGGATCCGTAGAGACCTGGCTCGATGCACTCCACTTGAGGGGGGTTTGGGGATTCCTGACCTATTGAGGTATTTCCAACCAACACAGCTCCGCTATCTCCTGGAATGGAACCACCCAGAGTCAGAAAAGAGGTGGCTTTTCCAGGACAGAGCAATGGCCCAAATGTCGCTCTGGAAGGTCCCCTTTTTGAAGCGTTCATATAGACCGGCATACCTTAAGTTGCCCATCACCCACTCGATACTCAAATTATGGGACGCGGTGGCAGTCAGCAGGGGCCTCACCACTTTCCCCTCGCCTATCACACCGCTCTTTGACAACCCTGCCTTTCCCCCAGGGATGGAGCCACAGGCATTCGACCAGTGGAGAAACTCAGATTGCAGGTCCGCGGGACACATGTTCGACTTAGATGGCTTTATTAAGCTTGACGCCCTAACGGAGATGTATAATCTAACCGCGACGGTACTAATACTTCCAGATTAGACATTGACTGATGCAACCGGACACGCAACTGTTAGTGGGCCGACGTTTCACGACCTTTGAGAAATGGCTCATCACGAAAACATCTGACAGACAAGCGATCACGGACCTCTATAAAATGATCAGCCCACTTCCGCCCCCATCATGCTCTGCTGGTCAGAGAAGATGGGAATCTGCGCTCGGGAGAAATTTTACAGATAAAGAATGGCACGATATATATCACAGGGCCCACCACACTGCCAGGAACACGGCAAGTAGGGAGTCTGCTGTTAAGATTACGTCTTACTTGTACCTGACGCAGGCTCGGCTGAATAAAGGTAATCCGAACTGCAGCCCCACATGCTGCAGGGGTTGCGGCAAGATAGGGACCCTGACTCACCTGTTGTGGGAATGCATGGAGGAGATAGACTACTGGCAGGTAGTTCTAGACGATGTCAACACACTTCGGCATGGAGATTTCCGCATATACACTACTAGGTCCCCCAAACGCACTTACATTTCCACTAAAGTCGATTAGCAGGAAACAAATGGGGTTGGCAATTGGGGAGGCAGTCCAGCATATCCTCTCGCTCTGGAGCACCACGAGAAGACCTACACACACAGGCTGGCTACATAGACTCTGGTATATATTGGGCATGGAGCGGATTCAGACAACTCTCACACAGTCCACCGAATCATTTAACACCATCTGGCAGCGTTTCCTTACTTATCTAGCCAGGGTATTTAACGAACTTACTTGTCCAAAATACCTTAGATTGTTGCGGCTCACGGACACATCTTCCACGGGGGCCACTTCCACCTGAAAGGGACAGCGCAGGCAAGCTATCTCTGCGATTCCACAAGGTGAAGAAGCGACACACCGGATGGGGGGGAGGGGGGACGAGGTAGGGGGAGTTGGGGGTTGCGGGAGGAAGGGGGGGTTTGTTACGTTAATGGGTGCTTGGGTGCACAGATTGTTGATGACTATCCTCGACATGCTCTCATGGACACATTACTTCCACACGCCTCCCGCGCCAGTACACTTTTGTCGCTCGGGAGAGGTAAGGCAATTCAAATTGGGAGTTTGATCAGAGCCTGTGTTCATTATATTGTAACATGCCTGATGCACCTGAAAAATAATAGAACAAAGTTAAACAAAAGAGCCCTAGCATCACAAAATGGAAGCTGCAGCCACAGACACGGGTCTGACCTCCTGCTGCTGGACGAAACTCCGGCAGGGGAGGCCTGGACAATAGGTTGTCTGTCACAGGGAGGTGTAACCACCTCCCAGACAGGCTTTAGTGTATTGGGGCTGGGTGGGTGCATTCAGAGAATGCTTTTCAGACAGTGCTGGGAGCACACTTGGTGTCCCTGTGCATATCCCAGTTCAAACCAGTTGCAGGGGCACTCAGCCCCTGCTCTGGCGTGAAACTGGACAAAGGGAAGCGGTGTAACTACCCCTCTCCCCAGACCCTCCCATAGGTGGTTCCCCAGAGTATGGCCAACCCCATATCTTAGTATAAGTATGGGACCCCAGTCCTTAGGACTTTAGATTATACCTGGACGAAACTCTGAAGCTGAATCCTGGAACTTTGATACACTATATCAACTGGAGGACTGAAGAATCTCCCTTGGGCTCAAGAAGTGACTCCCCTGTTCAAACAGGCACCAAAGAAGCATCTTGCCGGTATGCATTTCCAAAGCTCCCGTTAGACGCCAAAGTATTTGTGACTCAGGACATGGTCTCCCAGACTTCTCAGAGGCCGACACGAGATCCCAGCAAAGTTGAGACCCGCAGCCCTCATGAGTTACGTGGAACCGAAACTCCTGGACACCCTGCACATTTGCAAGTGCATCAATTTCCTGAGCGTTTTCAAAGTTGTGCATTTGGCTACTTGTAGTCCAAGCCCCGAGCACCATCTGCACCGAAGATTGTGGGCCTACACTCCACGGGTGTTCCGTGGGCCCGCTTCTAGCATTTCCGCTCGAGGCCCCCTTGCAATCCCTGGTCCGGTGACTGGTGGGTCCCCACAAAGGTAACTCTTCTGTTTCTTGGGCTTCCCTGATTGCTCCAGATGTGCTCTGACTCCCCACCAAAGGGTGAGTCCCTCAGACCTTGCTGGTCTGCGCCGAAGCCAATCTTTGCTTTCTGCTGGGTTGCTGTTGCCAAGGCTTGTTGGGTCCAATCCGGAAACCTACACCGCAGCACTCGACATTCTTTGAGGAACAGCTCGAATCCAACATCTGGTTGTCGTCGACACCTCCTGGTCCTCATGGCGGAAGAGTCAAGCTTCACCTTCACCTGAAATCACCGACATCGGTGGGCATCCGCTCATCGCCTTCATGGTCACTGGAAAGTGACCCAGACTCTGTCCCCTCTGCTTTCAGGTTCTTCAAATCTCCGATCCACCCTTGGATCCACCCGGACACTTTCGACTTGGTCGCCAGAAGCACTTTGCACCAGATCGCCATTGAAAGCGCTGCCGAAATCAGACTCGAAAAGACACCTATGCACCCAGCTTCCCTGGGTGAGGTAACTCGAGTACTCCGGTGCTCCTGTGGGTGTTGACTCTAGAACCTCCTAGTTCTAAGGAACTTGCTCCAAGTCCTCTTCTAAGTGGCCTTTATCTTTAAAATTTCAACTGTGACTTTGCCCATAGAAGTTAATGGTGATTCACGGCTGTGTTCAGACACTGCACGCGTCCCCCGTGGGTCCCCTGTGTCACTACCTTGGGTGGTTCCTGGAGGCCCCAGTGGTTCTAAAGGCTCTAGGCCTTGTATATATGTCAGTCGCCATTCTTATACCACTTTCTTAATATATGGTTTGGTAAGCCCCTAGGGCTCAACGTATATTGTGCTAATTTACTGTGTGCTACTTAAGTTTACTAAATGTATTTTTGCCTCTAGCCTCATAAAGAGACTAGATGGATGTGTTTAGAATAAATACATATATTTTATATATATACCTGGTGTGGTTCTCCTTTCATTTGGTCATTAACAAGATTATAGACTGGTAAAACAAGCTGCATCACATTCCTTCAAGACGTAGCCTGAAGGCTGCTCTCCACAGCTACCACTAGGATAGCTTTCTATAAAGTTTGTCTTAAACCTACCATCAATAAGGGTTGTTTGAACTGGTTCAAGGTGCCCACTAGAATAGTGGACAGCACATGCCAGGCCAACTTCTCACAGAATTGGCGGCAGCATCAGCAAACATTTCTTTTTTGAGGAAAGAGAAGTTGGTGGGGAAAAGGTGCAGAAGTGCCCCACAGGCAGTTTTTAGCTTAAAGCTTCGCCCCTCCCCCTCTTCACACAGTTGCATTTTTTGTGACGTTGGCAGGTCTGAGGTATATGCAATAACAAGCACCAAGGACTGCCTCAACAACACACTGATATGGGCTTTAAAAGAACCAGAATCAACTCCAAGGACTCTGGTTTCGTTCAGAGTGGTGAAGCAGGATACATGTGTGGGTGGCCTCAATTATTGCAGACTGACTCGTGAGATATTGCCACATCCTCCATGGAAGTCACCGATAGTAAAAAAGCACAAAAATGTTCTAGTAAACTGCTGAATGCAGAAGTTATGGTGTTTGAGCCCACTGTAGCACACATTTTAGTGCATCTTTTGTACTTACACTTCTAATGGTAATGGCATACCTCAAATTGCAGTAATAACTCTGGATTTAGTCCAGCACTCTAAAAGTTGACAACACCTAGCAGCCATGCATGCAAAGTGCTATCTTTCTAGAGATGCCTAGAAAGAGACACACCAGGCCTGGTGCTCAGTCACTCCCACCGCCCCTGATTGTCCTGCATACGTCCCCCTGCCAGGGTCCATATGTATGTTATGTTGAAAAATGGGCACAACAGGGTGACTCAGCTGGGACTCTCAATCCTTGAGGTTATAACAAGCCAGGAATCAAAACTGAGGTTCCTATTGATGGTGGGGGGGGGCTCTGCATGTGAGCATACTCAAGAGATGGCTACTGCACCGCCACATCCACACGGTCTCATGTGATGATGCCGGGGCACGCTTTCCACTACAACCCACTCCAGTGGCTCATCCTTTCGGTGCAAGACAACCATTGGTCAACACCAAGGATGATGTCTGTCTATGCTCTGGATTTCCCACGTTTTTGTACTTATTTTTTTATGTTTTTGACTTTTAGTGTTTGCTTCATTCAGCTTTCCCAATTGATTAATTTAGTTTCCTGTTCCCAGTGTGTTTTCATGTTATTTTACTTTTTATTGACATGCAATAGGGGTGTATATTTATGATAAAGGGGCAAAGGTTGTCATTAAGACATGAAGGCTAACGACACGCTTCGTCACTTTAGAAACGCAGGGCTGCACCATATTTACTAGAATATGGTGCAGACCTGCGTTTCCCCCTGTCCTGGCGCTAATTGAAGCTGCCTAGCGCCAACAAAGGCACCCTTGCTACATGCAGCACACATAGAAGTTGCAAAGCGGCATATTTTTAAAAAGATTGTTTATGTGCAAGGGAGCACACATGGAAACAGCAAAAACGAGGAGAAATAAAGCATTTCTCCTCGTTTTCGCCTGTTTAAGACCAGGTTTTCTCTGGTCTTAATTTTGGCGCTGCCTCCTATTTATTCTGCCTTGTAAATAGGCAGCAGCGTCAAAATCAATGGGTGTTGCGGTGGAACGCTCTCTACAACACACATTACCCTCCCTTTCACAATAAATACAGCGTGAAAGGGTGCCTTATTTACAAGGCAGCGTTAAGCCACATTAAGAAGCTTAATGCTGCCTTGTAAATAAGGCGAGGCCCATATCGCCATCACAAAGTCAATAAAAGTGATGTTGTAATGGCGATAGGGGTTTGTAAATATGCCGCCAGATGTCTTTCATTTGCCTTTTGTACTACATCTAAAACAACTTAATTTATATACCACCTTAGCGCCGGTGGTCCCAAGGCGCTAGATAGCACTAAACCTCAAATCAACCAATGTGATGCGGGCCAGGTGAACTCGTTTTATAAAAGTATCACTCTATTATTTTCTCTTCTTCTTTGACTTCTTAGAAACCCATCTGCCCAAAGTCTGCAAGAGGTGGGGCTGGAACTTTTTCTTTGTTTTTACTAAACATCTGTGGGAATGGCAGGGTGTATGCTATAAAATAAATAAATATGGTCATTTGCTATACTTGGTTGACTGATTTATGTACGTAATTATTTGAGTATTTGCACTTGCAAAGATACAGAACACCCAATCAACGCCAAGACAAACAGTATAGGAAAACAAACACCATAACAGGAACAGACCTGCAGCGAATATTGTTTTCCAACCAGCAGAAAGCAAAACAGTTTTCAGTTCCGTGGTCCATTGTACAACTCAGGCACTGCTAGGTACCGATTTTCTGTAATTACAGCATAATGCAACCTTCTTTGGATGAAATGAATCAACCACTAAACTATGGTTGTATGCGATACCACAGAAAAACAAATTCTGAGAATATTAATTCTGAGAAACCACCACCCCTAAACTATTTCAGCAAGATTTTAAAATTTCTAACATGAATGACATTTACAATTTAGCAGAAACCCAGTTCTTAGAATGTTTTACGCACCTTTCACCTGCTTTTTAAGGTATTAATGCCAAATATAGTCTGTATCAGACAGTTCACCATCTTCCCATATCCTGACACTGGATGACATTTCACTTTTGTAATTGCAGTTCTTTCAACTGTCCAGAGCCCCATTTGTGTTTTTTGGGCGAGACAATCCCGGCTGCAATCCTTCATTCATATTTAAAATTAGTTTATTATCTCCAAGGTCCTCCATTTTTGCACTTGTTTTTTAGCAGACTGACTTCTATACATTAATGCCCCGTTAAACACTTTCCCTGTCCTGTAGCCCTCTACCTTTGCCTCCTTACCTATTTTTTTCTCTTAAATATGAAAACGATGTTTTCCAACCGGAAATTTGTAAGTGGTCCAATTTTTTTTATTACAAGAACAATATTGATTTTTTTGTTTTTTTAAGCAAATGAATATTATTATTGTCCACCGAACATCGGGGCATATTATCAAGGGGGTTTATCTCCGCTTTTTTGGCTTTAAAAGCCAAGAAAGCAGAGATAAAATTATCTCCCTATTACCTAGCTGTCGCTAACACCAGTTAGCGACAGCTAGTAGGAGATAGCGACCATCTTGGGCCCCACTTTGCATTTCAGTGATATTTATCACTAATGACATGCAAAGTGGGCGTGCCAAGATGTTAGTGACTGAAAACAGTCGCTAACATTGCTATCTCCTATTACCAACTTTTGGAGATATTCGCGCTAAGCGCGAATATCTCCAAAAGCTAACACCTGCCCTGAGCAGTTCTTAGCCATGTTATCCAATGGGAGGTGGATAACATGGTTAAGAGCATTAGCTCGGTAATGCATGAATATCGCTGACTTTTCAGCGATATTCATGCATTGCGGCGATTTTTATCGCATTTGCGATAAACCTTGGTAATACCAAGGTTTATTTGCGGTAAAAATCGCAGCAGCTCAGCGGTAAATTTTTGTCTCTAACCAAGCAATAGCGATAATTATCGCTATTGCTTGGTAATATGCCCCATCATTTTTATTTCCACGAAGTGGGTGTTTGAATATTTAGGTTCCCGGAAGTGGAGTTCTCTTACTTTGTGTGTTTTTTTAATATATCAGTTTGCGTTTCGCAATAAAACAAACATTTGAACAACATTGGCTGTTTTTCCTTGGACAAGAATCAAAGTGAAATTGAAGTAGTAGCTTTTCACTATCTAATGTCTCACAAAAGGCCACGCGAATCATCCTGCCAATCCAACACAGAGACTAGGATGGATTAAGTTCAAACTTAATCTAACAAACAAGTACCAGGTATTTAGCAAATATAGGAATTCACTGCAACTGCATAGAGAAAAGGGAAATAGAAGGACAAAGACTATGAAGGACTGTTCCCCAGGCAAACACACAGCGGATTGCATATATGGAACCTGTAATTGTGGTTTTAGAGCATCTAATCATAAGGAGGAGAGAGTGCAAAACAGCTGGAGAGGGTGTGTGTGTGTGTGTGTGCGCGTGTGTGTGTGTATACACACACATACACGTGGACAACTCACATAACCTAGACGCACCAAGCATGGACTGACCCATTCCAAGAACAGACTCTACACCGCCAATTGAACATGACGAAACAGAAGGAGAAAACAGAATTTAGCAATGGAAAAATGAATCCTAATGAATTGCAGCAGGGCCGGCTCTAGGCATGTGCAAGCTGTGCACCTGCACAGGGCCACCAAACCCCAGGGGCCACCACGCCAATATATATCCTTAATATATTAATCCTCTGAGGATGGATACATATTTGCGTGGTGGCCCCTGGCAGTGATTTGGCGGCCTCCGGCTCTGTTCCACTTCTAAACTCCCTGACCCCCTCCCTTCTTTACTGGCCTGCGCGTTCTGCCCCGCCCGGACCCCCTCTTCCGGGCCCCCTATCTACGCTCCCTGCCCAGGGCCACCATGAGCCTAGAGCCGGCCCTGATTGCAGATGCTGTGAAGATACGCCCACATTAGTTATTTCCTAATAATGCAGAGTATTCGGTCGTCTATCCTCTTTCAAACATTGTCCACACTTGAAAGGATTGCAGATAGTGAACTCAGGAGAGTTCAGCACAGGCCTGAGCCACTGAAGTGCAAAGTAGCACCTGTGAAGCCTGCAAGGGCCAGTAAGAGGCCATCTCTCATTTGAAGGTCTCAATCACACAATAATGTCAGAGGACGTACAGAGATGTCAACAGGCAGTCAGTGCTCTCTGTTTCTCCCATGAGGGTGACACTTGCAAACATTCCACAAACTCCCTATTTATCAAAGGCAACATTTTTATGTGTCACACCTAACTGCCCCTATGAGTGCTATTTTTGTTTATTTTTTTTAAAATTGGGGTTATCCAAGACTTTTTGACTTTACTTCAATTATATAGATATAATATACTCCCTTATAGGGACTTCTAAACAACCCTCTTCGTCCATTGGTCTGTTGTGTGTGTTATTCATATTTTCCTTCCACCCACTGCAGCATACAGCATGAGGCAATGTGTCAGCCCACTTCAGCCATTGGCTAACTTCACTGTGAGTGACTACAGTCTGCTTCTTCACAAAGAGCTCCCTTCAGTTCAGATTCTAGTATGGCAATATGTGCCTTTTTAGGTTGAAGCCTCCAAAACAGCAAAGCTGTCTGGTTTGCTAACAACTTCTTGTGATCATTCTGAAAGCTTCCCTGGGAATGCATTTCAGCCATTGCTTATGATCGGCTTTGTGGTTTGTAACTCACAATTGATTGTTTTCTATTTGCTGGCTTTATTTGCTTTAGGCTGTCCAGCTTAAGTTCGTCCCTCCCGTGGAGCAACCCATGTTTACTGTATCCTTCCGTGTACTCCATTTTTGTAAATAGGCTTTCCATTTTGCTCTTAACTTGGCACATTTGCTGTGCATGCAAAGACATGTCAAATGTGAGGCTCTGTCTTCAAGGGAGCTTGGTGTTTCTTTTCTTTCTCTGACTTCAAGGAGGAGAGTCTGTAGGATATTAGTTATTCTAGCACACAACAAAAAAGAACTGTCACAATATTTTAGAACATATCAGAATTAGGAAAGTACAAATGAACACATATTTGTTTGTTATTCTGAAGTGTTGCGGAAACAAATATTTGAATATGATCAAAACACATCAGTGATCATCACTAGGTGGTGACATTATCACTCATTATCTTTTGTGCACAGTTAAACTGTATGTCTGTGCAAATGTAATGGTCATTTCAATTGAAAATGTGTTGTCAGTAATGGTAGCGTGCTACCACACCATGCATACTCCATACTACGGCAATCCACTTTACACCACTCCACTCTACAACACTCTACTCCACTAAATACCCTTCCAATCCATACCACATCGCTCCATTCTATCCACTCCACTTTATGCCCCTCCACTCTAAAACACTCTACGCCACTCTACTCTGGGCCCCTGCACTTTATGCCCCTTCACTCCACACCACTTACCCACTCCATTCTACCCTAATATATCCTACTCCACTCCAATTTACCTCACTCAACTCCACTCAGATCTACCCCATTCTACTCCACACAATCGACCCCACTCCGCTCCAATCTACCCCAATCTACTCCACTCCAATCTAACCCACTTCACTCAATCTACCCCAATCTATCCCACTCCAATCGACTCCACTCCACTCCAATATTTTCCAATCCACCCCACTCCAATCTACCCCAATCCACCTGCTCCACTCCAATCTAAACCACTTCACTCTAATCCACCCTACTACATCCCAATCCACCCCACTCCAATTTACCCCAATCAGTAACCCACTCCAATCTACCCCAAGCTACCCCACTCCATTCCAATCTACCCTGTTCCATTCTACCTAATCTACCCCACCCTTATTCAATCTACCCTACTCTACTCCACCCTAATCTATTCAACTCCAGTCTACCTCACTCCACTCTAATCTAGGCTACTCCACTCCAATCTACCCCAGTCCACCTTTATCCACTCTTCCACACAACCTACCTGCTACACTCCAATCCACCCCATTTAACTCCACCCCAATCCACCCCAACCCATCCCACTCCAATCTACCTCAATCCGCTCCAATCTATTCCAATCTACCCCACTCCACTCCAATCTAACACACTACAACCCACTCTAATCTATTCCATTCCAGTCTACCCCAATCCGCTCCAATCTACCCCAATCCATCCAACTCCACTCTTCCCAAATCTACCCCACTCCACTTCAATCTGTCCCAATCCAGCCCACTCCATTCTACCCCAAGCTACCCCACTCAAATCAACCCCACTCCACTCCAATCTACCGTAATCTAATCTACCCCACATCAATCTATCGCACTCCTATCTATTACGCCCCACCTCACCCCAATCCACTCTACCCCACTCAACTCAAATCTACCCCACTCTACCGCTCTCCAATTTACCCCACTCTACTCCAATACAATCTACCCCAATCTAGCCCACACCAGTCCATGGATGCATATCTAAAATCCAGTCTTAGCCTGCAGTGGACCACAGCAGGGTCCCTAAGAGACCTTTTCTGGAGACATAATCAATACCTACTTTGTACAGAATCCCTAGGCTAACTATCTGGATTCCGCGCTGATCACGCTAGATTTTAGGGATATTTGGTCAACCTTAACTACCGTAGCACAATTTAAGTGGTGTATTGTGGATCAGCTTGAAGTAAATTCTAGGTTATTGGGCTACACAGATTTCAGCAGAAAGAAGTCCGGTGCCTACGTCATATCCTTTTATGAGGCTAGGGTGCATTAGGTATTCCTGCCAAATAACTGAACTTGCACCATGAGAACTGAAATGTTATGTTTTATCGTAGAATTTTAGTAACTCCGTTATTGAGTTTAAGATGTATAGCCCTGTCTATGCCAGAGAAGAAATGAATTGTAGATTAAGCTCTGGTGCGCACAACACTCTGATACAGCTTTTATGCACGTGTAAGTCGCTGTAAGAACAAATAAAGTTTTATCTAAGATCTCTTTTGCTCAATATGCGACATAAATATGCGAAGAAAAAAATCAGCCTTTGCCTGAATTATGAAAATACAATAGTCTTGTCAGGGGTAATTAGCCACTTTGTGGCTTTCAATGAAAATACACAATTATGGAACTGTTATACTCAATTTTATACATTTTTCTGTATTGAAATTTTGAAAGATTAATGTTGTTATAGATTTTGTACACCTGTTAGGTACTGTTGATTAGGGTTAAATGTATGAGCAATTATTTTAAATAATCACTCCAAAAACAATTCAATACAATTATAGCAAGGGCACAATGGGCTGGCTCATTAGAGTCTTAGGGTAATGGGAGAAAGAAGTTGTAATCTTTAATCCCACATTTAAACCACCTCCACAGGTCTGAGAAATGTGTCGATAACAGATTAAATATAAGAAATACAGTGATTGGTTATGTTGAAGAAGACCAAAAGCCACAAAAAATGACAAATGCAATCAAACCTGATGTACTGCACATTTCAGAGCGTTTTTCATCCCCAGACTCCAGATCTGTGGCTAACACCACTCTTCTTCGTTATGATAAGACTTTCACAGTATTACCCCTGGTCACAGCTTGCAGAACCAGCTGTCCTGCATATTTTAGTGCATTTGATTATCCCTGGACTCCAACTACAGCAATAATACCCCTCCCCTTCAATATGGAAGGATTGTTACCATTATTAGTGCATCAAGGTATTACTCCTGGATTTAGCACTCACCCCTAGGCGCGGCCATGATATTTATCAATGACGGCAGAAGGGTGAATGGAAGATGTGTAGGGTTGGGGTGCATGTAATTCCCAGGCACACCAGTCGGCCAATGGACTGGTCATCAGCATCTGTAACTATGAGGTGGCGACTGAGGGCACATCAGTGCAGTGAATGATGCTTAGATTTGACCTCACTCTTGGCTCACAGGTCCTGTCTTGCCACAGTAATTAGTCAGTTCCTCATATGGTAATCTGCGGGAGTTATTGGCAGGAAGCCTGAATATATTTCAGGACTGCCGTCAGGCGGGTTTGTGACTGCACCAGTGGTAACAGGTCCTGGTGTAACCCATGGTGTATCAGGTGCTTGCTCCGTGGTGTCCCAAGGATACCTGTACTTGCGCAATTCACCCTTCTTGACATCTGCTGTTTACCCAACACTAGGTTCTCTGTTGTGCAGCCACGCCCTCGTTGCATTGTAAAACCGTAAGGCTGCAGTTTATTACTAAACAGTGAAATACAACAGGCACAAACCCCAACCCACTAACCCTGCCTATAGCTAAAGTCATTTGTTACAAAGAAATTGCAAAAGCTGCCTCAAAACTTCTGGCCACGTCCTTAGGGGTTTGAATTGTGTGTGATGGGTGCAATAAAACATAGAAAAACAAAAAAGCTGCTAAATGTAGAACAAAATTATTTCTGTCTCCTGCCTCTCTCCATATATTACCAAAACTATTTTATCTTTTGCTCAACTCACTGTACCTCACCTCTCTATCGATATACCTCGCCTTAAACCACCTTCCTCTCTAACTCTCTTTCTCTGCCCACCTCTGCAGCTCTACCTACTCCATCTCTCTCTACCACACCCTTCCTTCTCCCTGTACCACACGGTTCTATTTCCATCTCACGTCCCTGTATCTCTCCTCTATCTTCTTCACATCTTTCTCAACCGTATCTGTTTCTTTCCCTCAACTCTTTATCTCTCTCTCTCGATTCACCACTCTCGCTGCCTCGTTTTCCTTCCTCACATCTATGTTGTCTCTCTCTCACTGCCTCACTTCTGAATGCATTGTACTGTTTGTTCGCTACCTCATCTCTTCAGCTCACCTGTCTCTTCCTGCCTCTTCCTGCCTCCTCCTGCCTCCTTTCCCTCTACCTCCCCTCTGTTAATACCATACTTTCCTGATACCTCTCTTTCTGTACCTCTACCTTTTTCAACCTATCTTTACTTCCTCTCTCACTACTTTAACTCACCCTTTCTACTTTAACTCACCCTTTCTACGTAAGCTCTTTCATCATACATATCTGTACCTCTCTGCTGCGTGTATACCTCTTCCTCTACCTCACCTCACCTCTCTCTTTACTACATTCTCTCCAGCTCTGCCTTACCTGTGCCTCTGCATCTCTCTACCGCCCCCTCGCTCTTTTTCTGTACCAACCTCACATTACCCCACGCTACCTCGCCTTTGCTCTACATGTGTACTAACCTCACATCACCTCTGTCTGCCTCAACCTTGCTCTACTTGTGTACCAACTTCACATCACCTCTCTCTAACTCGCCTTTCCTCTACTTGTGTACCAACCTTACATCTGCCCTCTTCATCACCTTTCCTCTACTTGTGTACCAACCTCACATCACCTCTCTCTACCTCACCTTTGCTCTACTTATGTACCAACCTCAAATCTCCCCTCTACATCACCTTTCCTCTACTTGTGTACCAACCTCACATCTCCACTCTACCTCACCTTGCTCTACTTGTGTACCAACCTCACATCACCGCTCTCTACCTCACCTTTGCTATACCTATGTACCAACCTCACATCTCCTCTCTACCTCACCTTTCCTCTACTTGTGTACCAACCTCACATCTCCTCTCTACCTCACCTTTCCTCTACTTGTGTACCAACCTCACATCACCGCTCTCTACCTCACCTTTACTCTACTTGTGTACCAACCTCACATCTCCTCTCTACCTCACCTTTCCTCTACTTGTGCACCAACCTCACATCTCCTCTCTACCTCACCTTTCCTCTACTTGTGTATCAACCTCACATCTCCTCTCTACCTCACCTTCACTCTACTTGTGTACCAACGTCACATCTCCTCTCTACCTCACCATGCTCTACTTGTGTACCAACCTCACATCACCTCTCCCTACCTCAAGTTTGCTCTACTTGTGTTGTGGTAAATTTAAATTACCTATACTTAATTTATGCGGTAAAGTTCAATAAGAATAACTCAGTCAAAATGAAAAGGCAGAGTCCGTGGCATCTGAGTTTTAAAAGGGGTTTGTCTCATTTAATGGCAATAGTGTAGCAGGGTTCAATGTATTGCAGCGTCTGATTTCTATGTGTGGCTGAAATAATGTCAATTCATAACCTGTCAGTCGTGCTATAGTCAAGTGCTGGGTCTGTGTTCGGTTTAAAAGAACTTCCACAGAGTGTGGAACTTGCACTGTCAATTGATGTCCTAACACTATGGAATCACTTTGTCTGATTGCCAGAGCTGTTGCTGCTACTGATTTCAAGCATGCAGGCAAAGCCTGGGCTACTGGATCCAATGTACTAGAAAAATAGGCACACGGTTTGTGTGAACCTGCTTGTTCTTGGGTCAGCACTGACAATGCAGTACCTTCACGTTCTGTGACAAAAAGTGTAAAAGGCTTGCTGTAACATGGTGTCGCTAAAACTGGTGCTTGGCATAAGGCTTTCTTTAAGTCGTCAAAAGCTTGTGTATGTTCCTGAGTCCAAGGAAGGACAGTCGAAGACGCTGCCTCCTGTGTTGTCAACTGTATGAGTGGCTTTGCTAGAAATGCATACTGAGGGATCCATTGTCTGCAGTAAGAAGTGAGGCCTATAAAAGCTCTTACCTCCTTTTGTGTCTTGGGTTGTGACATGTTTGCAATTAACTGGATGCGGTCGGGTGTTAGCTGTCTCCCCCATTTGGACAGCAAGTGCCCAAGGTACACCACTTGCTGAACACAGAATTGCAGCTTCGAAGGGGACACCTTGTGCCCCTTGTCAGCCAGGAAATGCAAAACCGTCAGTGACGCTAGTTCACATTCAGGTTCACTTCGGGCGGTGATCAACAGATCATCGACGTACTGTAACAGGGCAGTTTTGTCAGGCATGTGTATACTGTCAAGTTGTCTTTTCAGTGCTTGGCTGTAGATGCTGGGGCTTTCTGTGAATCCTTGAGGTGCGCGTGCAAATTTGAAGCTCCGTCCATTTAAACAGAATCCGAAAAGGTATTGGCTTTCCGGGTCAATGGGGACACTAAAGAAGGCGTTCTTCAGGTCAATTACAGTAAAGAACGTTGCCTCGGAATCAATGGCAGTCAATAGAGACGAGATATCTGGGACCACAGGATATTGTGGCACAATGCATTTATTCAATTCGCGCAAATCGATAACTAATCGATAAACAGGAGGTGCATTTGGATCAGTACGTTTAAGAATTGGAATGATAGGGGAGTTACATAGATTCGAGTCGGTTTCTACAACCACTCCTTGTGCAATGAGTTCGTCAATGATTTTCAGTAAAGCCGCTACAGCATCTGGTGGTAACTTGTATTGTCGGATTCGTGGTAAGACTACTCCTGGTCTGAGTGTGACTCGATATGGTGTAATGTGCATACAACCTACATCAGTGGGGCCTTGTGCCCACAAATGTGCAGGAACATTCTGTAATCTGGGATCAATATCTCTCAACACATAGTGACCTTTAAAGTCACGTAAAAACAGTCTTACTCCTTCCGGAGAACAGCAAATGACAGCTCCTAGAGCTTTCAATGTCTTTATACCTAACAAGTTTTCTGGACATGATTTCGTTAGTAATAAATCTGTAGTACGTGTCAATGGACCAACTGCAAGGGGAAGTGGTTGTGATACTTCATTAATAATAGGCTTTCCTGAAAATCCAAGGGAAACATTCTGTGAGCCTGAGAGGGGTGCCCCTGGAACCTCGTCGTGACTTATAGTTGTCCTGCTTGCCCCTGTATCAATCAGAAACTTTCGATCTTTCCCTAATACTTGACTGTGTACATTAGGACCTTCTTGATCTACAGGAACCTCAATGAGAGGCAAGCCAACTTCCCTCTCTAGGCTGTTTCATGTGTATCGCTGATAATCGGGGTAATCCGTCTGTGCATACTGGTACATCTGCTGGGTTGCATGTTGTGTTGCGGCAATCGGTTGTGGCTGTGGTACCGCTACTGTCTGTTGTGAGGCTTGCATAGGCTGGATATTCTGTGGTACTTGTTGTTGGACCTGGTCCTGTCTAGGAGGACGCGGTCTCTCTTTAGTCTTACCAGTAAGTATATTATGTTTCAAAACTGCACAATCGTTTATATAGTGACCTGGCTGTTTGCAATAGTTGCATATCCCTTTAACAGGAGCTGCTGAATTATTGGACTGTGTCGTGCCCTTTTTCTGACCGTCAGCTGGAACTGACTGAGCAACTAACATCTTCATTTTCGTGTCTTTCATACTTCTTTGTTCGTGATCATGTTCTTCTCTAATTCTGTTCTGGTGGTACTGTAACATTTGTAACATTTGTGAAGGCGTATTTGCTTGCCATGTGCTCTCGACTTTCAGAACACGATTCTTAACCTGGGGCAGAGAATTTTCGACCAATTTAGATACAAAAAGATGTGGATATGATTCGCTACTTGGTTTCAGGCCACTATTAATAACAAAACATTTCTCAAATCGGGAATAAAAATCACTAGTGTCTTCATCGGGTTTCTGTTTGCAGGCTGAGATTGCATCCCAGTCTTCTTTTTTCGTTGCTAACAGACGTGGCAATACTTGTACTAACAATCCTGCTAATGCTTTAGTTTTCTCCCCGAGCCCTAAACCTGGGGTTCTGGTATTTTCTTCGTTCTCTAATACAGCCCACTCAATCTTTGCCTCTCCCACCTCCCATTCTTTTTCCTTGAGTTTCTCGTAAATACCGGCCGGCAATAATACTTTCAATATTTTCATGATGTCTGGATAGGTATAATCACCCATGAGTAACATATCTTTTATTTCACGGTGGAAACCTGCTGGATCTTTGTCATGACTGGGCACTAATTTCTTCATTTCTAACAGTTCCATTTTAGTTATAGGTGTGTACACAAACACACGTCTAAAGGTATTATCATCATTCTTGACTGGATGTACTTCTCGCAAGGGATTCTGTCTGTCTATGTAATACATTTTTCTTTCTGGAGGTGGAGCTGGAACAAACTGTGTATTCAGGAAAGTAGTGTATCTGTGCCGATGCTCTAAAATTATTTTAATTAGGTCAGTACCTAGACCTCTCCATCTATTCATGAGTAGCTCTATTAAAATATCAGGTAGGGGACCTGGATCAGAATGTTGGCTTTTGTACAATATAAGGAGATGCTGAATCATGTATATTCCGGCTAATTTCTGTTCGTCAGGGGAAAGATTTAAAAAGGTCTGTGCTAATGCGTCATCATTATATTTATCAGAACTGTCAGCCCATTGTACTGCTGACCTGGCTAATTCTTGTTCATCCATGGAATTGAGTACATGGTACCCCATTCGTTCTTGAAGTATTTTATCGGTAGCCTGAAATAGGTGTTCAGGCGTCTTCGGGTTTGACATGGCAGCTTGAAAAAGTCTCTTACTTTCTGGACGTACCGGACGCATTGAATTATTAAAGGGTCTTCCCTTACCTACATATGCTATCATTTCTCTAGCTGGTAATTGTAATTGTCCTGTAGTCGCTTCTAGTTGTTCCTCCTCCTCCTCCGAGCATTCACTCTTGTCTGCATCTATTTCTCTTTCAGGCTGTCTCCTTTCATGTATTTGTTCTACTGCTTTTCGTATCCTTCGGTACATATTTTCTATGCTACTCTGTTTATCGTGTTTTCCGTCTGCTATATTCTGACCCCATTTGTTAAGTGCTTTCATTTCTTCCTGGTCTACCCCAGGCCTATCTTGCTCTCTTATCAAGCAGTTTATAAAGAAACGTAATATCATTTTCTGGGTGTCAACTTTCTGGTATGCCATGGCCTCGCCTATACTTTCAGGACCTTCCCCCGTTTGGACAAAATGATATATTCTGTCTAGATGATCAATCATTCCAGGTAGTATCATTAAATAATTTGTAACTC
Organism: Lissotriton vulgaris; assembly: GCF_964263255.1. Lineage (NCBI taxonomy): Eukaryota > Metazoa > Chordata > Amphibia > Caudata > Salamandridae > Lissotriton > Lissotriton vulgaris. The sequence goes on along the minus strand of NC_141697.1, from coordinate 145,850,165 downwards.
GTCGTAGACGTACTGATGATAGCATCATTCTGTCGTCTTTACCGGGTACTGGATCATATCTACAATCTGTAAGAGGCTCTTAAAGTATGTCGTAATTCGCTGATTGAGGTGTACGTTGCTGTGCTAAATCCCTATAGGTCAATCGATGTGCTTGTGGCGGGGTCTGAAAACCTCCTGTGGCACCTCCTGAGGTGCCAGGTCCAAAAGGATTTGTTGGGTGAATGGCAGGGAGAATAGGCGCGGGAAGGAGTGGAGGAACAGGCGGAAGATGTGGAACGGGAGGAGCAGTATGTTGTTGCGGAGGTGGCGGTAGATTATCTCGAGGTGGAGTGCCGTCAGCCGGTGGCGTGCGTGGCGGCGGAGTATTAACATATTCGGGGGCTACATCGTCTAAATAGGAGGAGAGAAAAACGTCCTTTGTGGTCTTGTGACGTACTTTAATCGGGACCAATGGAGGGGGCAGATCTTTTGGCATTTCCGGGGTGGCCTTAGGTAAACCCTCGGCCAGAAGAGGATACATACCATTCATAAGAGTGTTTCGTTGTCTGTCTAATTGTTCTGCTTTTACTCGTATCCCCTCCTCAACTAATACGTTTTCACGGGCTTTGTCTGAATCCTCTCTACTTTTCTCTGCTTTTCTGAGTGCTTTCTCTGTCCGTCTGTGTGATTCTTTCCGCCATAGTTCAATGGCATCTTTCTGTGACTGCCTGGCTTTCTTTTTCCATAATGCTTCTTCTACTCTCATGATGCAATCGGCATCCCATGTCCCTGCAGCGGGCCATCTCTGATTTTCTGCTAAATCTTTGGTGTAATCCACCCACAAATCGAGATATAATACGGCATCTAGGCCATGTTTGTGGTACATAAAGTCCCCTGGAGTGTCCCTGGGTGGAATGGGAACAGCTTCCTCTAGAATCCCTTTTCTAGTTCCTATCTGTCTTAGTTTGGAGAACAGCGGCATGTTTCAGCTATACTACTTGGTACTTGATACTTACTTGAACTTGGGCACAACTAACACAATAAACACACTAATGTAAATCGAACAATCACTCATACCACGACATTAAAACACATTTAAAACATTTTTAAAACGAACAATAATAACTAGGATAAAACTAACTACCTGCATACTCGATATACTGCTAAACAGTACAGATACACCGCTAAACAGTGCAGACCGGGTCTGTGTACCCAAACCCGTCTTGACCGGCACAAATTAATGCGCACGTCTAGATGCGTCCCCAGCAACGGTACTCACCGGGAAGCACGGAAACAGAAGGCCTCGGAAACTCGACACTGGACTGGACCGGACTGGACTCGACTGGACTCGTGACGTAGGTACTTCGGAACTTCGGAACTGGTGGGCCTCGGAATACCTCGGACTTTGCTCTCTCAGCTAGGCTCTGGTCGGGATCCTCCGCACTCCTCACCGCCTCGTCTGGGTGTCGATCGCAGCCTCAGTCACCTCCGTTGGCCTGAGGGAGATACAGGAAATCCTGCGGGTACGCGTAGTTGTCCGTCAGCGCTGTGGCAGGGAACCGGGCCTGCAACGCACCGCCGGCGCGTGGGGTGGGGGAGGGGTCCCTGTTCGGGCGCCAATTATGTGGTAAATTTAAATTACCTATACTTAATTTATGCGGTAAAGTTCAATAAGAATAACTCAGTCAAAATGAAAAGGCAGAGTCCGTGGCATCTGAGTTTTAAAAGGGGTTTTATTCCTTAAAAAGGAATTGGTTCGAACCAGGTTCATTCATATTCCATCACCACGAAGGTTCAGGAAGGGAATTACAATACTTTATTAACAGTACATCATATATATAGTCAATGCATTACAGTGGTGATGGGTTCAGAAGGCGTAACAGCTGAGAGAAAAGAGATAAGGACATATGTACGTAACGGAAGGCGTGCATGAGGGCGTACACGGAGGTGTGTGCTAGAAACGTCACATAGAGGTGTCACATGTGGGTGGATCCTTAGGAGAATCCTGCAGAGTCAGCAGAAACATGTGGCAGAGATGCGCGCGCAGCAGTATGACGTGTGAATGACGTGAAACTGGAGGGTGAAGGGGACTTGACATTTAGCCCTACATGTGGAGACAGAAGTCTGGAGTGTCAGAACAACCTAATCCCAAATCATATCTGGTATCTTGTGTTTAAGGAACTGTATTATCTAGAAAGAAAGGTCTCTCGGGCAGAGGCTATTCTATACTGACTGCTAGTGCGTGCATATGCGACTACGTGTCTACATGAGATGTGAGGGGCCATGGGCCTACCATGGTAACGGAAGCTATGAATTACTTGCATGGAGACAGTGAGGCCGGGCCCTTTGCTCTGCAGCTGGGAAGGATGTTTTCGTAAACTACTAGACAGGAATGTATTTTCGAGGAGCGGAGCAGATAACTTGAAGGTTGAATACAGTTTTGGCAGGCAAGGCAGGCCGAGCCAGGCACCGTTCGCCGCGCAGGGAGTAAGTCAAGGGTCAGGAAGCAGCAGACTGCAGCTTTCAGAGACAGAAGGCAGAAAAAAGGCTCGATGGCAGAAATCAGGGTCTAACTCGCCAGAGCTAGAAAAACGTGGAGGTGCACCATGTAAAGACGTTGGCAAGGCACACTTAGGAACGGAATATCTGACCCATTCATAGTGGATCTGAAAGAGGACATGTTAACGTTGGACGCAAATGTATTTGCGTCTTCATAGCTGGAAGTGGAGGGAACTTACATGTACTAGAAGCACGTACATGGAGCCGTTGGGGTCTACGATAGGGGACACAATTGACCATAAAATTCATATTACCTCAGTGTACTAACCTCAGATTAACTCTTTCTCGACCTCACCTCTGCCTCTCAACTTCACCTCTTTTTTTTTCTGAATGTCATCTCTTGTTCGTGAGGCGGGTGATTCTTTAATACAACTAAAGCATGGTGTCGTAGCCGTATTGTCATTTACAGGCAGAACAATTTCCATTGAAATGGTCACTATATTTGCACAAACAAACAGTTTTAAAGATAAAACTATATCGCACGCAAAAGATAATGCGTGGTAATTGGGTTTCGGTGAATATTTATTATTTGTGCATCACCAAGTAAAGTGTCTTGATTTGTTCTGATCCTGTTAAATTCTTTGGGGCAGATTTACAAGCCCCTTGCGCCACTTTTGCGTCATTTTTAACATGGGAAAAGTGACGCAAAAGTGGCGCAAGGGGCTTGTAAATCTGCCCCTTTGTTTCCATCACACTTCAAAATTACAAAGTAAAAGTGCTCGTTTTGCTTTCCTGGCTGCTGAATGTGTACAGTTCGCTTATAGGTATTTACATTTGTTCTGTTTACGAAAAGATGAAATCACACAGCCATTCCGCTCACACTTCATATAATCCAGCGAGACTGTCAAGCCACAGGCAGAGAATTAGGGAGAGTTATCACATTTCCTCCAGTGATAACAATCTACAGAACATTGCTTTCATTTTCATAGTTGCAGCAAAACCAGCACATTTTGGTTGCCCCAAGGCTATTGCAGACGCCCTTTCTGAATCACTGTGGAAGTCTCAGAAGCAGGCGGCTGTGGGTGAGAGATGATGTGGAGAACATTCCTTCCTCTACTTCAAGCAGAGGTGGGGCTGCACCCCGCCCATTATCAGCATCAAGATGAAGGTTTTTTTTAACAGTGGTATGCATCATTGACAAGTGATGTCTGACTAAGTAGTGATTTTCCAGCGACACATGAAAATGCAAGTCTGGCATGAAAAAGCATAACATGACATCCTTTGGTAGAATAAAAACACCCCCCTCTGAAGAGAGAAGACGTCACGGCCCTGCTTGCGAAGAATGTTCCAGAGCCATCATTTGGAAGTGGTGCCAAGGAAGCTCTGGCGAAAAGAAGGCAGGGCAATCAGGCTGTTTATGCAAAGCAGGATTCATGGCTAGGTGCTTCTCCAGGCCGGGGTAAAAATAGTCGAGAAGTTAAAAGAAATATGTTTGTTAGAATTGTTTTCATTCATTTTTAAAAGCAAGAAACATATCTCACTCATTTAGTATTTTCAACAAATAAAAGTAGGTACATTGAGAATGTGTGATATAATGATTACATCTGGTTTCACATTAATTTACCACAATCGTTATAACGTATTGACTTAAAAATATCATTAATGCATATAAATGCACTTTCCCCCAGATTTTAGCATCCCTTTCTGGCCTCTACCCTTCCACTCGTCTTTCTCGGCCTTCTGCTCCAAATTCTTGCAGCATCTTACTTTCAATAGTTATATCACGTATAATATTGGCAAGAAAGTCCATGTTTTATTCCATTTGTGTTGTAAAGCACTGTTTATCACTGAAACCAGCTCCAGGGCGCTTGAGGAATTAAGAGTGCAGGCATAAAACAGGTCAATCTGCATGCATTGCAAGCTGAGGCAGCAGGGCCTAGCAGGGCCTTTGATGTCAGGCATCAGAACAAGACCTGTTTCTGTGGAGCTGGGGAGGCCAGTTTGTGGGTTCCTTCCCTGCAGAGAGGGGTGACTGCATGAGGGTGAGCTAGGGAGGACCCTGTCTCCTGGAAGACCCCCTGGTCTCTCATCACTGTTCCTGGTGGGAACCCCAGCTGTGTGATCACAGGAAGTCATTCCTGATGAGTGCTTGCTCAAGGCAGGAACAGGGGCTGCAATAGTTTGATTTCCAAATGACCATAGGCCCGGATAAGGGCTACGACTGCTGTGATCCCCCTGGGCCCAGATGAAGGTTATAACTGTCAATCAAGATTGCTGCAAACTTGGATGGGGCTACAACTGCTGTGATCGAAGTACACTCAATCAAGCCGGCACCGACCTCCGATCCAATTAGGATCACCACTGCCATGACCACTCTTGGCCCAGCCTAGGCTGCATCTATCCTCAGCCCAGGCAGGGCTGCATTCAAAGTTGGACTGGGAACCCAAAGCAGCACTGACGGATTTTGTCAGAGCAGCCCCCCCTATGGTGCATACTGAGTGCAGTGAGTGACCCTTGCGTATACTAGGAGGGATTGGGAAAGTTCTACCACTTAAGAAAATTTGTGCACAAATGGTGCATCCTACACCACATTTTTCATTATATAGTCAATTGTATTACCTTTTAAAGCACAGTACATGATGACCTTAAAGTGCACCGGGATACGACACTCTTTGTTTGGGCTCTTCAATGAGTCCCTCACTATCACCCTCCAACAGTGCCTCTCCTCTCTCCATAGCGCCTCTTTCACTTGTATTTCATTTGTTTTATAGCGCCTCATACCAGTGTAGGGTATCGAAGAACATTAAATCACAAACAAATACAGTACCGATGAATCATACCTTTGTAAATTAGTGTATAGAAAATGTTACATTCAACAAACGGGACTCTAAGGTGTAGGATTCATGCCATCCATACAGGTAGGCATTTTTTAAGAGTGCTTGGTCTGGAGAAGAACAAACATAGGATTCAGAACGTAACATAGTGGCTAGGGTTGGCTTTACTAATAGGAATATATTCCTACACAGACAATCCCTTTTCAGCAACATTAGACTAACGAAAGACTCTGAAAAAAAACATAACCTTCTAACCTGTGCCCTGTAGTTTGCATGCAGCTTTTTGATGACACTTGTAGCTTACTGGTCTAGATTATGATTGTAATTTATGAACAGCACAATCTCTGTGACAAAAGCAGTGACCACTAAGCTTTGCACATAAAACACTGTTCTGTGATCTGTATGGTACACATCCTTTGCAGCAGGCAGCTCAACACTGCCACTAGACAAAACTCGGATCTCTCTCCAGCAGGTACATTAATCACAAGAGCTATCTTGACACCTAGATTGTTGCCAGAAAACTAGTGGATATACAAGGAACTCTGTAGCGGGTGTTTTCAAAACCACTGCACTGCTACATAAACGGCCCTCTGTAACCACCCCCCTCCCCCCCCCCCACACCTTTCCAGCCTCCCGTGGCACGGCCAGTCTGGCTTTGCTGCATTAATGCAACATCAGGAGACCGCAGCGGTTTAGTCTATACCTGCACCGACTCCATTGACTACATAGTCCTTGCTCATAGCATTACAAATTCAGAACTTCAGAAAACGAGGGGGGGAAACCTTGATTGGATAAGCTATTTATGCTGCGGCCTAGTAACTAACATCTTCTAACAAAGATGCCCTTATCCTGGACCTCCAATTCCCAAACCAAAATGGCGTTGTTTTATTTATGGTGCACGTAGGTCAGCAATGTCGTTTACAGAGCAAGTAAGCTAATTGTTTTAGAAATAGTTGTTGCTTCACTCTTACACACATCCTCATACTCTTCATGCCTGGGCCTTTACCTGCTGCATCTTTCCCACTGGAATATATGATCCCATTCCGCATTCAAAAATCACGCATACCATCACTCCACATTTTTTAGTATGCAAGTACCATTACTCCGCAAGCCAGAATTCCTCACATTTTTACAACGCATATGACTTTACTACGCATGCAATTACAACGCAAATGCATGTGTGGTGAAGTCATATACTTTGTAAAAGTACTTTCTTAAAAAAAAATATTTTAAAAAAAATATATATATATATATATAAATATACACATATATATTTTTTTTATTAAAATAAAACATTATTTCTTTTAAATTACATTATATTTATATCTATATTAATACCCCAGCACCCTTAAACACTAACCCATCCTGACCCTAAAAATACCCCTGTACCCCAAAACCCAAACATACCCCTGATCTACCCCAAAACCCAAACCTACCCCTGAACCCTAAACATACCCCTGTACCCCAAAACCCAAACCTACCCCTGAACCCTAAAAATACCCCTGTACCCCAAAACCCAAACCTACCCCTAAACCCTACAAATACCTCTGTACCCCAAAACCCAAACCTACCCCTAAACCCTACAAATACCCCTGTACCCCAAAACCCAAACCTACCCCTGAACCCTAAAAATACCCCTGTATCCCAAAACCCAAACCTACCCCTGAACCCTAAAAATACCCCTGTACCCCAATACCCAAACCTACCCCTGAACCCTAAAAATACCCCTGTACCCCAAAACCCAAACCTATCTCAAAACCCTAAAAATACCCCTGTACCCCAAAACCCATACCTATCCCTTAACCCTTAAATACCCCTGCACCCCATAACCCAAATCCACCCTTAAAATACCCCTGAACCCCAAAAACATATACTTTAATACCCCCAAACTAAAACATATACTTACCTTACACTTAAATATAAAAAACATATGCTTTTACCAATCATGCTTTTACAACGAATTTCATTGTAAAAGCATGCGTGGTAAAAGCATATAATATATAATGGCATGCGTTGTAAAATTATGCGGAGTAACGGTACCTGCGTTATCATGGTATGAGGAGTAAAGGTATGAGGAGTAAAAAATGCGGAGTGACGGTGTTTTACCTTCCCACTGATCTAACACAATCAGTATGTGGGTAGGAAGCAGCCACCGATATCTTCACAGGAAATAGAGTGAACTACCCAAGCCACCCTTGTCACTCCTTTACTTTTAGTCCGTAGGCTTATCTACATCTGCCCCTTCCCTTTCTTGCTTAAACTCATCATACATAAAAGCTTCATTTCAAGGAGGAAATGGGTGAGGATGCATACCCCCATGGGCAAAGTATGGCCCGTACGCTGTAACCATTCATGCATCGTACCAGCCAGTCGGGGGTCCACGCGGGTGGACGGCGTCCCCCCCACTCTTTTCACAGGGTGGACGCCATCCCCCCTGCCAAGAACTTGGGCCCCACGTGTTGTGGATGGAAAAGGAAACCGTTCGTGTAAGCAGTATTGTCCTAATTTCAGTCATATGAAAAGGCGTTCATTTGCCGGCCTGTGACTTTAAAACACAAATCGGCGAAGGACTGGGTTAATCGCGTAGCATTCACGCCGATTCTTTGCTATCTAGTGTGGGAATTCGATTTAGCCGCGGGGCAGCTTCCTCTAGTAATGCAGAGCCCCCAGAGTTCCCTCAGTCCAGGTTTTTACTTTGTATACGATGTCTTTATTTGCGCATTTTCTAATGGGATAAGCAGGACTACAAGTTCCAGAATACAGAGTAAAAACTTGGACTGGTAGGAAACGTTCGAGGACTGCTTTTCATGACGTCATGAGGTCATTTGCATATTGTCAGTCCCCCCACTTCTTTTTATAGGACTTGTGCCCTGGTACCAGTGGTACAAGCCTTTCGTAACTAACTTTTGGAGACACTTGCTGTCTCCGTCAATAAGTGGCAAGATACTCACACACAGGCGGTAAACAGAAGAGAGTCTATCGACTGGGGGTAATAGAGCCACCGTGGAGATAGCTTCATCCTATTAATCAAAACTAGTGTTTGCAAGGAACTTTTAGAGTGGTTAAAATTTCAATGAAAAACCGAGGCCCATATTTATCATTTTTTCATGCAGTACAATGCAGCAAGCCATCTTGCTGCGCTGCGTGAAAAGAAAAGGGCACGAATGAGCTGGCAGACTTTTAGCTGCTTAGCGCCAAAGCAGGCACCCTTGTGTTCTGGTGCAAGAGTGCCGTTGTTGTAGGCAGGATTGTTTTTGTGTAGGAAGGAATACCTTCCTGCACAAAAACAATTCACAGAGGCATTTCCCTCTACCTATGTGTGGTGGAGAATTAGGAATAAACAAGGAGACAAAAAGATATTTCTCCTTGTTACATCTCACCTGGGGCGGCGTAGCATTTTGCCTGGGAACACTCACGCTCCACCCATGGAACACCTCCCTGGGGCAGAGTAATGCCACTCAGCGATTTGTGCTTCCTGGCGATATTCCAGATTTATCAAGCCATGCAAGACCACACAAGGTGCCTTGATGAATCTGGCCCAAATGGTATTGACATGGCAAATAAAAAAAAAATTTTTTTTTTTAAAATAAAACGATATGAGAAAGGAATAAAAATAGGAAAGGTACTTCTGGATGAAAAAAAAAAGAAAATGGGGTTGGGGAGAATATGTTTTAACTTTGCACTCAAACATGAATGGGATCTCTATTAGATTTAAGTCTGCCCAGAACCAGATAGCAGAGACGTAATATTTACAGAGATGGATGGAGCAGGTATTGTGACCCAGACATATTAGACTTTTTCTAATGTCTACAGTCTAATATACAGAAGAGATGTCAAACAACTCTGTAAGATATGTATTAAGATTGAAGCGCCACATACCGAGAAGAATAAATGAGTGTTAGCAAACATTACCCCCAGCAATTCTATAGAGCCTAACCCTAACTAAGTTCCTGTGCACAGACACACCCCAAAAACTTTAACAAACATAAATAACTAATTACATCTGATGAGGCGGTTCATGCGTGGAACTCTCATCAATGCATATTGCAGCGCCTCTAACTAGAGAATGAAAACAAGCTGTAACAAGCCAGTTTAAAAAAGAATGGAAACTTAATGCATGACACTAATCATCCAAAACATAGACCACACACTGCTAACCCACACTCTACCAATCATGCACAACAAACGGAGCAGCTGCTTACTCAACCATCAGAAAAGAGTTTTGTGGCTCTTTAGAGTAATACAGATTCTGCAATTCAAAAACATTAGAAATACCCACACTAAACATGACTTAATGGGCTTATGCACACTACCTGTGCCAGCTTAAATCACCACTGTAAACACAACATCAACAATCAGAAATTCCACAAGTCTCTTGTCTTAAAAAGCCCGTTCTGGAGGTCTTGATACAATGTGGTATTGTCCACACAATGGGGTGCAAGGGCATTACAACTACTCATTACGATTTAACAAGCATCGCAAGGCCACCTTACCCGGCCCTGCATGGCTTGATGAATCTGAAGTAATGCAACGCAGCCCAAATCACTGCATAGTGTTACTCTGCTGCAGGGAGGCATTCCATGGATGGATCAGGGGCGTTCCCACACATCCACCCATGGATTTTGGGGCATTCCCATATTTATGATTTACTAACACTGGTAAACCTGAGAATGCGCCAAAATGTTACGCCTCACCAAGTGAGGCGTAACGAGGAGAAATACCTTCATCTCTCCACATTATTTCCTCTTTTTCAATGTGTGCTCCATTCTGACACTTGACGACACACCACTCAACATCTCTCTATGATACGCTATTCCACTTTGACACGGCACTCCACTCTATGACACTCTCCTCCACTCTATGACACTCTCCTCCACTCTATGACACTCTCCTCCACTGTACTCTACAACACTCCACTTGATGATACTCCACTCGATGATACTGTACTTCACCCTACTCCACTCTAAAACACTCTACTCCACTCTATGACAGTCTACGATACCCTGCTCTACTGTTCAATATGCCATTCCACTGTATAACTCGCTTCTCCACTCTACGATACTTGACTCCATGTCACTACAGTATATAACACTTTACTACACTGTACAAAATGCTACTACAATCTACTCTACTTCACTCTATTCCAACCTACAATACGCCACTGTATGACAGACTTTACAACTCTCTCCTCCACTGTACTCTAAGACATTCCACATAACCACTCTCCACTTGTGACACTGAAATCTACGATTTTAAGCACATTTTTATTACAAAATTTAAAAAAAACATTGAAATTCAATTAAAAAAACTAAGGTTAAAACTTAATTATAGTGAGAAAAAATACACTTATTTTCCCTACGCAAACCAAGTTTAAACTAAATTCTAAAGTCATAGTTCTAACTTTCATTTAACATTTTATCCACTACCTTCAAAATATTATAAGTAGGGGACTTTGTTGCAAACTCTTTTCAGTTTATTAACCAGAAAAGAATAACTATAACTTGCTAATCTACCAAGCACTGTGTTCTCAGAAATAACGACACTCCACTGAACAACACCACATTGTACAAGACTTTCTGCTACACTATTGCACAACACTATACTCAACAACACTGAATTAAACAACACTCTACTCCACTGAACTCCACTCTATGCCACTACACTCTATCACACTTTGCTACACTCGTTACCACTCTACCATACTCTACTCGATCTACCATACTCTACTCAATGACACTCTACTCCACAATACTCATTTCATGATACTCAAGCTGATGACACTCCACTGTACAACACACCGCTCCACTCTACGATACTCCACAATATGACAGACTGCGCCACTCCACAGTATAGCACTTTACTCCATTGTATGCTATGTCACTCCACTCTCCTCGGCTCCACTCTTTTCTACTCTACGAATACTCCACTCTATAACACTAGACTGTACAACACTCTTCTTCTTATTTATTTAAAGAGTTTTATATTGGTTGGCTAGACCCCAAGGTATCAGAGCGCTTTACATGAGATTCAACAATGTAACAGAAAAAGATCAACAATTACACATTACATCAAAAAATAGGCAATACATTAGGAGAGGAGAGAAAGGAGAGAGAAAAGTAGTGGAGGGGGTAAGGGGAGGTGAGAAAGGGAGGAAAAGGGAAGAGACAACAGGAGAGATGAAAGGAAGTCTGTCTAAAGACCGACTGGGTAGGTGACGACCAAGGAGGGAACCCACGGCCCATCTCCCCTATAGCTAAACCAAGTAGCTCCATCGGGCATCAGACAAAATAGTTCAGTCTCAAGTGGCGAGGGAAAAAGTTCACAGAAAAACAGGGTGGGGACAAAGAGCAAGGGCAGGTGAGGGAAAAGGACAGAAGTTGGAAAAAGTATGAGCGGAGAGGGGTGAGGGAAGGAGAGGGGGGGAGATAAGGTCAGGAGAGACGCAGGATCGTTTGCCCAAAGTCCGGCTGGGTAGATGATGGTGATGGTCAAGGAGGAAATCCAAAGTCCATCCCCCCTTTAGCTAGCTAGGTAGCTCCACCGGGCATCAGACAAAAGTAGCTAGGTCACAGCTGTCTAGGGAAGTAAGCAGGGTAAAGGTCCTGGTGGGTGGGCGGGCGGGGACAGGGACGGGCGAAGGCTGGTTTAGGTCCCGACAGTGCTCAGTGATTAAAGACCAGGGGCGGAAAAAAACATTGCAGAGGGTCTCACTGAGTCGGTCATCTAGAACTCAGGCAGGGAGTATGCAACATTGCAAGTTCAGATACAGTCAGTCCCCATGGATCTCTATGTCCCAGAGGGGAAGTGTTAGGGCAGCCATCGTAAAATTCGGTCGAAAACGCTGGGGCAGAGACAATTAGAGCAATTTGCTATATAGAGATCGTCTTGGAGAACAAAACCGGCCCCACAATGATAGGCATCTCCCAAACTGTGGGCAGAGTTACAGGAGCTACCGGTAATGCGAGCGATGAAGGACAACGATGCCACATAGATTTTGGGAGCCATCTTGGAGTGTGCAAAGTCCACATTTTGCCCTAAAAACAGTATTTACAATTGAATATGTACAGGTTCATGTGCAATTCATCAACACAAGTAATGTGAATTTGTATATACAATATTTACAATGCAAATATTTACACCTACCTAAATGATCTCATATGTTATCAAATTCATAATTCATATGTGATTACGGTCTAAGACACCTCGTTTCACAAATCTTGCAGTGGATCGGCTATTGGCGGTTCCCGTGTACGGTACGGCCCTGTCCTACATAACGCTCGCTCAATCTCGAGATTGAGCGATGAATTGCACATGAACCTGTACATATTCAATTGTCAATACTGTTTTTATGCCAAAATGCGGACTTTGCACATTCCAAGATGGCACCCAAAATCTATGCGGCGTTGTTGTCCTTCATCGCTCGCATTACCTGTAACTTTGGTTTTTAAAAATGGCGCCTTGGTTTACAGATCGTAAACACACTGACGAAAGGAAACCCCGAAACGCGTTTGTTAGGTGCAAGAAAATTAAACTGATTTGGAACTAAATCCCGCAAGTGCTGCTGCTTTTCTTCCCGGCTGGGTGAGAGGGTCTTTGGAGCAGGATATATATATATATATATATATATATATATATATATATATATATATATATTCACTGAAAAAACCATAGGTTTCACACCATTTATAGTTACCTGGAAATTTTACTGACATAAAACCATAGAAATTCCAACGTTATAGTTAGTTGGACTCACTATAACAAGCGCGCCTGCAATGCACTGCTGATGACGTCACATATTACATCACTCATGACATCGTCAGTGACATCACTCATGACATCACTGATTTCATTTGCCCCGCGGGGCCCTTTTATAGCCCCCACATCAAACCTATGGGGTCAAGGGGGGTCTACTCTGCCCCCTTATGGTCATTTCCCCCTCTGTTTTTGCCACCTCTTCTGTCTCTATCCTACCGAGACACAAGATGGCGGCCTCTCCGGACTGTTTGGAATGTTGACAGACACCCGAGATCCAATCAGCTTTCCGCGCGCGAACTTGCGTATCGCGCTGGTTAGCGCCCCGGTGCGCGTACCGGGTCGTGCTTATAGATATATATATTTTTTGGAACCTAAATTACTCAAAATCCACTGGAGCACATATCTTGAGACATAGCAAAGGCACATCGGGCTATCAGTCCCTACAATTTTGCCAAGTTTGGTGGAAATCTATTCAGCCGTTCGGGCTAAAAGTGAGGTCGACCGCCCTATGGAAATTAACATGGGGAAAACACGTTTTGGGACCCCCCTTTTATCTCGGCCCCCGCTTGACGAATCCCCCCCAAACTTTCAGGGAAGGACCGGCGCGCGGCGAGCAAATTTGAGGAATTTTTCAGGCAGATTCCTCAACCGGCGCCAAAGTTATTCACAATAGAATGTTGAGATTTTCTATTGAAAACAATCCTAACTATAACTACCTACTGGCGACTGCCAGTAGGTAATATATATATATATATATATATATATATATATATATATATATATATATATATATATATATATATACACATATATATATATATATATATATATATACATATATATATATATATACATATATATATATATATATATATATATATATATATATATATATATATATATATATGTGTGTATAGATATATATCACACTCCCAGCATTCCCTCTTGACTTCCGATTTCGGCGAAAAGAGAGAGATGGGCCACAAGTTTCTGGTAGGAAGGTTATTTTATTTAGTCCTCCGCTTTGCAAAGCGCACAGCCGTGCTCTTTATCACACCCCTACTCATACATACATACATACGTATGCACATATTTATAGATACATAAGGGGGATCAATCTGTCTTTAAATCGCCTGAATGTCACTTGAACAATCCCTGCAGTAAAAGTCCTACAACTCAGCTAGCATCACCTGGGGTGCCCCTACATTTAAATGGTATTTATGGCACATCTTCCATATCCCACACCTTATCAAACCCTTTTTCTGTTTGCACCATACCTTTTGGGTAGTCGATTTACCTGTCCTATCCCTGCCCCAGTCAAGATGAACCTGTGTCTTCACTGTCTTTGCTTTGCTCCCAAAATTGTCCTTGTATCTCTATGCCCACATCTAGGAAATTTTTAATGTCTTCCCATCATCTTCCCTATTCGTACCACACTCTACGCCAAGTTCTGGAGTGCCCCTTACCTCAACCTATTCCATATCAATTACCCCTGCTCAGTATACTGCAAACAATCTCCGACCAAAACAGATAGAATTACTCAGGTTTCAAGTATGCTAATTTGCATAATGATGACTTAATAGGAAAGAACATCACATGACATTTAACCTGACCACAGGAAATTATCTCACATTACATGTGACCTACATCAGATCAGAAGAAAAGAGTTTGATACAGAGGACATCACCCCAGGAAAGGGATCACTAAGTTCGGCTAATTAGGATATCTTAATGTTTCCCACAGAAACACCAAACCAGGTGAGGACCACTGTCCCTATCCAGTCTATGAATTTACTACAGAATTTTTTTTCACTGACCATATGTGGTCGCCAGATTTGCCCTTGCCTTTATTTCAGCATTATTAATTCCTTCTGGCTTCGGCCTATCCAAGGTGACCATTTCCAAGCTTCTCATTACTTTCGGATGGTTCATGGTCTCCAGCTTCATGCATACTTTCTTAAGTATTGGAGTTCGATTGTTATTTGTTTGTGGGATGATAAAGAAGTGAGAGATCCAGGATGTAAAGTAAGAAAAGGGAGAATAGGAGGGAGTTCATGAGGAGAGCAGAGTGAAGAGAAGGTAGTTGATAAAAGAGGAAAAATGGAAAAATGAGGAACAATGCTGAGCAAGAGAAGGCTAATTGAGAGAAGACTGTACAGAACAGGCAATGAGAAAAGAAATTCAGGTGTAGATGGTGAGAGTGAAAAGGAAAGCAAAGGAGAGAGCAATAGTAAGAAAGGAGGAGCAGAGAAAGGCTGGGTAAGGGGAAATCAGATAATATTGTGAAAGAAAGGAGGAGAGGCCCCTTTGTCCCCCATCCTCCTGGACCTGTCAGCCGCCTTCAACACGGTCTGTCACCACACACTACGAACATGTCTCCACAACGCTGGGATCCAAGAGAAGGCCCTGGACAGGACCACCTCCTTCCTCTCCGCAGAACACAGAGCGTCCGCCTTCCCCTCTTCCGCTCCGAAGCCACGAGATCATCTGCGGCGTACCCCAACTCTGCCCAACTCTGTTTAACATCTAAATGGCACCCCTCTCCCACGTTGCCCATCGGATCGACCTCAACATCCTCTCCTGCGCCAATGACACCAAGCTGATAATCTCCCTCACCAAGGACCCCCACACCGCCAAAACCAACCTTCACGAAGGAAAGAACTCCGTTGCTGAATGGATGAGGAACAGCCGACTGAAGCTGAACTCGGACAAGACGGAGGTCCTCATCCTCGGATCCAACACTACGGCCTGGGACGACTCCTGGTGGTCGACCGCACTGGGAACCGCTCCAACACCCACCGACCACGCACGCAACCTAGGGATCATCCTCGACTCCACCCTCTCCATGACTAAACAGGTCAATGCCGTTTCCTCCTCCTGCTTCAACACCCTCTGCATGCTCCGTAGGATCTACAAGTGGATCCCCACTGAAACGAGAAGAACAGTCACCCAGGCCCTTGTCAGCAGTAGGTTGGACTATGGAAACGCCCCCTGTGCAGGAGCCTCGGCCAAACTCATGAGGCGGCTCCAACGCATCCAGAACGCCTCTGCACGCCTGATCCTCAACATCCCTCCACGCAGCCACATCACACCCCACCTGAGAGACCTGCACTGGCTCCCGGTCAACAAGAGGATAACCTTCAAGCTCCTCACCCACGCACACAAGGCACCCCGCAACACCGGACCAACGTACCGCAACAGACAACTAAGCTTCTACACCCCCACCCGCCGGCTCCACTCCGCCGACCTCGCCCTCGCTACAGTCCCCCGCTTCTGAAGAGCGACCTCAGGCGGCAGATCGTTCTCCCACCTCGCCGCAAAGACCTGGAACACCCTCCCCATCCACCTACAGCAGACCTAAGACCTGCTGACCTTCAGAAAACTCCTCAAGACCTGGCTTTTTGAGCAGTAGCAGCATTCCCCACCCCAGCGCCTTGAGACCCTCACAGGTGAGTAGTGCGCTTTACAAATGATATGATTGATTGATTGATTGATTGATTGATTGATTGATTGAGAGGAAAACAAGGTGGGGAATAAAAGGCCCAGGAATGGAGAGTTTGACAAATAAATAAAAAAGGTTGGAAGAGAGGCTCTGTGTCGCTCATTGTATGATCCGGTGAAGCCACTG
This sequence comes from Lissotriton vulgaris, assembly GCF_964263255.1. NCBI lineage: Eukaryota > Metazoa > Chordata > Amphibia > Caudata > Salamandridae > Lissotriton > Lissotriton vulgaris. The sequence goes on along the minus strand of NC_141697.1, from coordinate 145,833,471 downwards.
TTCAGGAGATGCACATTGCTGCTATGTGAGGCCATGCAGCACTCTGCGCCGCCCTTCGTCTGATCTGGTGAAACCTTGAGCTAAGCAGGGAGAAGTACACTTTGACTCCAGCCAAGGGTCCAGGACTTTGAGGACAGCTTGTGTGGGTCACGACTCACTCCCACAGAGGTCATCAGAGGGGACCAGGTCAGGCCCAGCAGGTAGTGGTCAGCTGGAAAGCAGGAAGAGCCTCTTGTAGTTTGTTGTGTCCCTGAAGCTCAAACATGAAGTCAACCAACTGAGTCCTGGAGTAACTTCTGGGGTTCTGGGATCAAGGCAAGGCGGCCCAGTTTTCATTCTTCAGACAGCAGGGCAGTCCTACTTCTGAATCGTCTCAGGTCCAGGAATGTTCTGATTTCAGGTTCTGAGGGTTCCACTTTTATACCTAGTGCCAGCCTGAGGGTGGGATAGAACCCCCTAAAGCATATCTTGTCAATTCTTTCCCCTTCCTGGCATTTGGTCCCAGATTAGCAAGTGGAACAAAAGGCAAGGGCGGGCCTCAAAGCAGGTTCCTTTGAGGTGTAATCAGGGCAATGCACAGCTCCTTCCCAGCCATACTGTCGGGAAAACACCAGGGCCGGACTGGGAACCAAAACCGGCCCTGGCACAGTGCTCGGTTGCCCCCCCCCCGCCCCCCAAGGGGTTGGGGGTGCCGCCGAGCTCTTTGTCAGGGCCGGTTTTCAGCCGATTTTGGTACAGGGCCGTGCTTGTTATGCTGCAAAAACGGCCCTGTAACAAAATCGGCCGCCAGGGGCCCAAAACCGGGCCTCACTCGTGCGGTGCACCCGGGGATTGCCCTGTGCCCGCTATAGCCAGTCCGGGCCTGGAAGACACTTAGCCCGCTTTTTCCATTGTTCGGCCTCAGTACACATTTCCCAGCGGGGAAGCCATCACCAGCCAAAGGGTAACTGGCCACTCACAGAAAGACCGTTGAAGCAGGGTCCCGTTTTCCCATATAAATGCCTGAAGCCATTCTAGAGCACCAGTATGTCCTAGACATTTTAACAGCAATGGAGGGTGGAGTATGTCGCAACATTGGCAAATCCTGCTGTACGTTTGTGCCAGCAAACGAAGCGGAGAATGGCTCAATCACAAATGCCATTGTGGACTTGACCAGGAGGTGCCAGGGCAGACATAGCCTTGGACTGGTTTAATTTTAGCTGGATGCCCTCATAGCTGTCTGCCCTCCTAAAACTTTTTGTACTGATCTGCGATGTACTGTTGCTTCTGTGTTGTGTCGTACAGATAGTGTGTAAAAAGATTCAGCACTAAAATAGTAGGGATGAATTATGCAAGGACAGGAATATACAGGAAAACAATACATCAGGACCGTGGACCAGGGGATGGGGATGGATTAGCACGATTAGAAATAGTTGAGCCCACAACGTCTGCCTCCCACTTATTACAGACCTACTGTTGCCCATTACAACGTACCTACCGCTCCTCCACTTCCCCCTGGTTGACACCTAATGAGGGAGGATCCTAGCGTACATTGTTATGAATACCTAGCTGACAGGCCAGAAGAAGAATATGTCGAATTAAGCTCAAAGCTAGATAGACAGGACAAACAGTGTCCTTATGTTAAATACACTCCCTAGATGCCCCAACAGAATTAAGGGCCAGCTAAGTATGATGTAAGAGTTTTGTTTAAAAATGAACAAGAGGAGGGAAATGAAGCAGGGTCCTGCTTTACCATATATATATTCCTGAAGCCATTCCTGCCCCACACCTGTAGCATGAGACCCTCACATAGGCTCCACCAGCCAGAATATAGGAGTGCGTTAACTTGACCAATCTGTCTGAAACATTCACTAGATTGGCGTTTCCTATTACATTCCACTGATGATATTGGGGGACCAATATAAACAGCATTTACTGTTCATGACCCTTACTATCACCAAAAGGGATATTGTGCAGGGGTGGAAGGCGACATCTCCCCCGACCATGGAAGAAAATGGAAGAATTAGTTAGATAAATGTATGGGTACGAGATTGCTGTCTTTGAGGCCCGGGGCTGGCCCATGAAACATCATAAGATCTGGACACGGTGGGCGACATATCGACGAATTTACCTGCCCCCTCCCACCTGAGGTGTATCCATAAGTGGCCCCCTTTGATCCCTGATGTGTATCACCCTATGTTGTATCGTTATGTAATACTGCTGCTCTGCTACGATATATATTTTGAATCCGGTCTATCATGTGTCACACTGTTGAGCTCGAAAACTGCCTGCATAATGTTTGTATTGTTTTACCTGCATGTTTGGCAGGTATTGGTTATTATCATAAAAGTGGTTACTGATGCAAATATTATCCTTCTATCCATACAGGTCACTGTAGGTTTTGTGCTCCTCATAATGCAAAATAACTGAATACATTTTGTTATTAAAAAAAAACATTCACTAGATAACATAGGCCCCACGCCCACCTAGGAACATCCACGTCCCTCTTACAAAGAAATTATAGGCCTCAGCTCACTGTCACCTTGATAGACAAAGTTACCGAGCCCCCACTGGTCACACATGTGCATTTATGTTGTAAACATCACAGTGAGCCAGCACAGACACGAAACATCCCTTAGTAAGAGGAACAACATGGGGCAAGACTTGAGTGGAGGCGAGCTGGTACATTTTATTGCTTCATATCTGACATTTGATGTTTTTCTGCTAGCCTTTGGAACTACGACAGCAGCTTGCCATGAGAACACGACCTGTAACCTTTGTAAAAGTTCTGCTTTCTTAAAAGTTTCCGAGAACTGATGCAAATCGTTTTTGATAAATGTCTAATTTCATCATGATCTACGGTCAAGCATCAGTTGACCTTCCGATAACACCTTTTGCACCATGGAGTTCTTCTGCATTTTTAATATTTTGACGAAGTAACTGAAGATTTGCAGTCAAAAGCACCTGTTATTGTTTTGATCCTGTGGTTAATATTTCCGCATTAAACAAGTATAAAAGATGTGCTCCACAGCTCATGCGTTCACTACCTTCTGCAGTGTCTAGCACACCTTGGTGTTCCCGGTAGACTGCTCTATTTTGGGCATAGCCTATTTGAGGTTGTAGTATTCATAATAGATTGAAAATCTTTATCTCTCTCTCTCTCTCTGGGTCTCTCACTACCTCCCTTTTTCTTGCATTGATGTAATCTTAAAGCTTATGATACTGCATGGTTTAGCTTATTATTTGAGATATGTCTCTTAGAAATCTGATTATCTATTAAGATTGTACGAAGTTATTTGTTGATTGAAACTATGGTTTTGACATTTTCTTGTTTAAACTTGTTCTTAAAATAAAGTGCCACTCTGACTCAGTTCCTAAGTTTCACACATGTGTCTTATTGTTTTAGATAGCACATTTATAGGGTTCAAAAATCACCCTGCAATACCTTAGAAACTTTAGGCACAGAAATAGCAACTTTCTAAAAGTGTAATTTCCAAAATATTACTTTAATAGACGACTTTACCATTAACGCATTAAAGAAAATTCTCAATTTCAATTAAAATAAGTAGAAGAAGTCGTTCTGTAGCTATCTCCCAACTGAATTTAGCACCTATTACATTTATAAGGTAAATAAGCGTTAGTTGATGGGAGGCCAGCCTTGTCACTGTGAAAAACGACTTTGGAGGTTTTTACTGCCAGGCAGTGACATCTTAATGGTATGTGGGGCCCGGGCAAGTTATATTACTGGGTAGCCTGTATGGAACAACTTTGAATTTATTTCCCCTTTTTCATCTCATTTAAGCCCTCGTGATGCCAAATAATATTGAAGTATATGTTAAACCATGTGCAACAGTTGCATGCAGCAAAAGCTGAAAGATCAAGCTGCTTGGTAGAGCTAGCCAAAGATTATTATTATTATTATTTGCTGTTTTATAACGCGCTCCATTACTACCAGAGTATCCTGGCGCGAAAAAGAAAAACAAGCAAGTGGCCAACTAAAAAGAATAATAACACTAATAGGCTGTTCTAAAAAGATGAGTTTTTAGTGCTTTCTTAAAAGAGACAAAATTTTCAATTGATCTCAGGGAAAGGGGAAGAGAGTTCCAAGTCCGAGCTGCGACAACAGCAAGCGAGTGGCCTCCCAGTCGAACTCGCTGAAAGCGGGGCACACTCAAGAAATTACAGCCAGCTGAACGTAGCGGCCGAGTGGGGACATAGCGGCTGAATCTTTTTCTCAGATAGGATGGACCCATATCATGGACTGCCTTAAATGCTAAAGTAAGGATTTTAAAAGTTATCCTTTGAGCAATCGGCAGCCAATGAAGTTCCTTTAGGTGTGCTCGCACACTTTCTCTACTTGGAATTTTACACAGCAACCGTGCTGTCGCATTTTGGATAATCTGCAGTCGGGCGACTAAGAAAGCTGGAGTGCCGCTAAAAAGAGAGTTGGCGTAGTCGAGCCGAGATAAAATTAAAGCTCTCGGAACCGACTCTCTAGCTGATGAAGGCAGATATGGAAAGAACTCTCTCATGGCTTTAAGAGATCCGAAGCACACAGCAGTGAGTTTTTTTATGTGTGCCTCGAATCTGAGATCCTCTCCGAACCAGACTCCCAAATTCTTGGCAGCGATGGTAACTGAGCCTGGCTGGGGGAAATCAGGCGGCCACAAGAGTTCTCTAAAATTGGGTGGGAATTGGCCATACAGCAAAATTTCCGTCTTGTCTTCGTTGCACTTCAGCTGTGCCACTGCTAACCAGTTAAACACAGCGGAAAGGCATGAACGGACGACCTCTGTATTAATTGCTGCATCCTGCCAGGTAAATAAAAGCTGCGTATCATCTGCATACGCTATGATTTTTGCTCCCATTTGTTCGGCCAGCATAATAAGAGGGGTAAGATATATATTAAAAAGTAGGGGACTCAATGTGGAACCTTGGGTAACCCCGGTAGTGAGGGGCCTAATTGAGGATGAAAAAGGTGGGATCCAAACCTGTTGAGACCTGTCCGATAAAAAAGATTTCACCCATTTCAGTGCTGAATCCAGCACACCAATCTCAGCCAAGCGGGTCAGAAGGAGTGAGTGAGGGACAGTATCAAACGCGGCAGAGAGGTCCAATAAAATCAGAGCCGCTCTGCCGCCACTGTCCAGACACTCCCTAATAGCCTCAGTAATCTCCACCAGCGCCGACTCCGTGCTATAAGCTGCACGGAAGCCAGACTGGGCAGGATGTAGGACCTCCGAGGATTCTACAAAGGCATTCAGCTGGGCAAATGCAAGTTTCTCCCCAATTTTTGCCATAGCTGGAAGTAGAGATATGGGTCTATAATTGCTAGGCACAGTAGGATCTGCACCTACCTTTTTTAACAAAGGAAGCAGCTTAGCCTGTTTCCATTCGTTAGGAACCCTGGCTGATGTGAAAGATAGACCCATTATTTGAGAAACCTCAGGTGCCACTGCTTCTGCCACTTCAGCCAACACTCTGGCCGGGCAGGTATCACCAGGGGCACCAGATTTTAACGATTTAATTGCCACTAAGGTATCCTCCACCGAAGGTGGAGCAAAGCTCTCCATGGTGTGCGTAGGATCAACATTAGATCCAACCTTGTCATCAGTCCCGCTCCCACCACCAATAGCTCTAAGACTTTGCTGGATTTTAGCAATTTTAGTTAAAAAAAAAGGAGGATCAAAAGAAAGCTTCAACAAGCATTGATAAAGCCATTTCTTTTTTAATTCGGATCCAGTTCTTTTTCACTTGCAACAATATTTTATGAAGAATTAAGTGCCTGACCAACTTGATACTCCCACAGTAGGAAAACAGGCTTAGGATGGCTTGTTAGATGTTTAGAGTAATAATTCACAATATTAAGGAGATAAATGTAAATACACGTGAAACTGTGGGGCATATTACCAAGCAATAGTGATAATTATTGCTATTGCTTGGTTAGCGAGAAAAAATATTGCCTAGCACCGAGGATTTTTACTGCTGAGATACCTTGATATTATCAAGGTTTATCTCAAAAGCGGTAAAAATCCTGCGAAATGCATGAATATCGCTGAAAAATCAGCGATATTCATGCATTATCGTGACAATGCTCTTAGCCATGTTATCCACCTTCCATTGGATAACATGGCTAAGAACTGCTTTTAGCAGGCGTTAGCTTTTGGAGATATTCGCGCTTAGCGCGAATATTTCCAAAAGTTGTTAAGAGGAGTTAGAGATGTTAGCGACTGCTTTCAGTCGCTAACATCTTGGCACGCCCACTTTGCATGTCATTAGCGATAATTATCGCTGACTTGCAAAGTGGGCCCCTAAATGCCCACTATCGCCTACAAGCTGTCGCTAACTGGTGTTAGCGACAGCTTGGTAATAGGGCGATAAAATTATCACCGCATTAGCGGGAAAAAGTCCCGCTAATGCGGCGATAATGCCCTTGGTAATATGCCCCAAGATCTTTAGTTTTCACACATATAACCCCGTCAATATTGGCATTCTTGATGGAACAGTGGATTTTCACCATTCCACTGGTTAAAATCGAATAATTTTCTCCTAATTTTTCTTCCCCCTGCCTTATCTCTCTCCTCCAGTTCTCTGGCTAAGCAGTTAACTGTGACACTGTTCAGTAAGAGAAATGGTAGGTACAGGCTACAGGAAGTGGACAGAGACATACTGAGAACAATATAGCTAGAGATGTGAAGACGAGGAAGAAAGGGAAGTGATAAAGATGATGCAGAAATATATATGAGGTAGAGAGAGAAGTATGGTAAATAGAGAATGGTGAGGAAGCTATTAGGAAAGGCGGAGAGGAAGAAAGAGGTCGATATAAAGAAAGAAAGAGAGGTAGAAAACTAAGCAGAGCCATAGAGTGAGGTAGAGAGATAGAGTTAGAGGAAGGGAGATAGAAAGTAGCGGGAGGCACAGGAGTACAGCACTCCAAGGGCTAAGGTACATAGAGAGCGTTAATGAAGAAAAGAATGAATTGAAGGTAAAAACAGTCAGAGGTAGAGATAGACAGTGAGGCTTGAGGAAAAACAAAGTTATGCGCCGCAGAGAAAGAGAGCAAAATGAGAAAATGTAGAGAAGAAAGGGCCAGTTAAAGAGAGTAATGGGAAAGGGAGAAAGATGGAGGGGGTGTAGTGTAGAAAGAGAAATGTACTGTAGGGCAGAAAGAGGAAATTGGGAGACATTACATGAAATAGAGAAAGGTGAGGTTTATACAGGGATAGAGAGTTGTGAGAGGAAGAGATCTATGAAGAAAGAGATTGATAGAGAAAGTTGACTTGGAGCGGGTATGTTGAGAAGGAGGTGCAGAGATAGTTCAAAGTTTATGTGTGTGCAAGAGAGAGATAGAGAAAGAAAGAGAAAGAGGAGTTGATGATTAAGAAAAGAGGGTAGTGGTAGAGAAACAAGCATAGGAAGGAGCAAAATATCTAGAAGTTGAATACAATTTAAACAGAGGTAGAACAAGAGAAAGAGGTGGGGAGAAGTTTGTGTAAATCCAATGGTGAGGGCAGTAAATTGAGAGGATAGGTAGTGAGAGACAGATCAGTGGAGTAGGGAGAGATGATGTAGTGAAAGAGATGTGGAGTAGAGAGAGAAAAGAGATAGAGATCGGAGTGGTGAGTTAGGGAAAGGACTGAGAGGTAGAGCGGTATGGCAGTAGTGACCTGGAGAATAGTGAGGTGAAGCTAAAGATACAGTTATGTGGGAAGTGAAGACAATGAAAGGGAAATACAGGAAGGGTGGGTCAGATGGGAAAAGAGCATTGAGGTTAGACAGAGTGAGAGATGAGGGAGAGACAGTTGAAATAGAGACCTGGGATTGAGAGTAATTAATATAGATGTGGGGTAAGGTGCACAGAGTCCTAATTTCAATAAAAACCGGTTCAGCTACAGAAGGCAAAAACCTGGGGTAATCCTGTAGAAAGTGCCAATTTCCAACAGTGCAGAGAAAGAGTAAGTGGGAAAGAAAAGGGAGGAAGAAAGAGAAAAAAAAGTATGTATGGCATGAGTCAGAGAGAAGATGTAAAACACTGATCCTCAAAAGGACAACTAGAAGAGAAATTAATTTAGCTGTGTAAATCACATTAAATAAGGCTGGAGTGTGAAGAAGCGGGCCACAGCCATGCCAGACCTGGCAAACCTGCAGCTGATTGTATGTATTTTCATATGACATGGGACCCCACCCCTACAAATCAGGACTTGTGCTCGCTCCAAATGTAGGTGTACAGGTCAGTGTCTTCCAGCAAGAAGGTCTTGATTCCCAGGTGTACGGAATACAGAAGTAACAAGGGACAATAATATGTTTAAATCACCTGGTCTAATAGACGTTCACCTTCCTGTTGAGGTCCATGGGAGCCTGGTTAACAGATACAGGTTTTCTTGCCCCCCCACGGACAGATGCTATGTGATACCTGTGCCCTCACCATCACCAAGACCACCTTTTCTGTACCTCCATTAAGTCCCTCATAGACTAAATAATCATTTCTAAACACATTGAAGGCACCAAGGGGCATATTATCAAGACAGGCGATACAATTATCGCCGCTTAAGCTGCAGAAAACTGCAGCTAAAACGGCGATAATGGGCTTGATAATATGCTCTATTGAATTCCAATTGAAGCCCATGTTAGATGTGAAGGACATCTAACCTGAGCTTCAATTGGAATATCATAGAGCATATTATCAAGCTCATTATCGCCGAACTGCCGCTAAAGCGGCGATAATTTTATCGTATCGCCTGTCTTGATAATACGCCCCTGAATTCTTCTCCCCTACATATACCACCATCAGCGCTGCCACATCCGCAAAACAGACGACCATTAGGCACGTGAACGAACAAAACTTCAAATCTATTCAACTTCAGTTTCCCCAAAACTATCAGCTCTTACATTTTTGATCCTATTCTCTACCCTTTCATTTCTGCCCCAATCTTGTAGTGAGTACCCGTGGGTCCTACTACGGAACTTAAGAACTCCTAAACTTTTACCCCCTAATATATAACCCTGACACCTTCATGATAGCTTGCGTTCACCCACAAACCAATGTTATGTTATATTATGCAGATTTTTTGAGTGCACTATCACCTGGGAGGGGTCCTGGCTCTGAGTATAAATGTCAATATGTCCCACATCAGACACAAACTATTCTCATAATCAATTCAACACAGTCTTTGTAAACATGCCTCTCTGGTTTGTCTAGAGCTCTAACTGCTATCATCCACAGTGTTCTATCATTTCCATGTCCTTTTTATGTTCCAACAACCTTAGAAACTTGACCCAACTCAAGAAACATCATTAGAGCCAATGTTCATCACTTAACAGGAGCCTTTCCCACTGCTCCCTATGCAGGAACTCAGTGTCCCGTCTTTCATCCCTCAAGACACGCGCTAACCTCCTCGTGGTGGTTTGCCTAACGCACGGTAAAAACGCTGTTTTTAGACCTATTAACTATTGTTTTAAAACGTACCTGTACTCTGATTTCATTGCTATGTTGCTCTTAATTCTGTTTTAAAATTTAAACTTCACTGGCTCCTCGCACATATCACAAATCCTCACTTCCTTTACCCTAACGGCACTTCCGCTGCTGCAAAGCGGTCTAGCGCTATGGGACGATCAGCTGCTGCCCAGCAGAGTTGATTGGTGGGGGGGGGGGAGCCAACCTGATATCTGCCAAGCTGGAGCAAGCGCACAGGCAGAGAGACACGCGCTAACCTCCTCGTGGTGGTTTGCCTAAGGCGCGGTAAAAACGCTGTTTTAGACCTTTTAACTATTGTTTTAAAACTTACCTGTACTCTGATTTCCTTGCTCTGTTGCTCTTAATTCCGTTTTAAAATGGAAACTTCACTGGCTTCTCGCACATATCACAAATCCTCACTTCCTTTACCCTAACAGCACTTCTGCTGCTGCAAAGCTGTCAAGCTCTTCGGGATGATCAACTGCTGCACAGCAGGGCTGATTATTGGGGGGTTGGAGCCAACCTGATATCTGCCATGCCAGAGCGCGCACGCAGCTGGCACGCTGCTGGCGCGGCAAAGGTGCACCTAAGGCAAGGCCATCCGCATCCGGCCAGGGCCAGGGGTCAGAACGCCTGGTCCTCACATCCTGTACCCTGCAGAAGAACTCCTGGCCTAAGCCCCTGGTTCAACCCCCTAAACAGCAATGTAGCAGACATCCTCAGAGCGGAAGGCTTACTAAGGATTTCAACTGCAGCAGGAAGTGCTGGTACCTCACCTCACCTCCCTAGACAGGCCAGACTTTCTAGCTCACAGGGACTATGGGTAGCAGTCCTGAATACCCACTCCCTGCAGAAGCACAACCTGAAGGTTTTCTCGCTCCTCCAGGATAACTCCTTAGACATCCTGGGAGCTATGGAAACTTGGCTTGAGGATTCCTCAACCCCGGACATAGTAGCATCCCTGCCCCCGGAGTATGTGGCCTTGTGGCATAACAGAACAGGAATCACGAGAGGTGGGGGGGTAGCAATTTTATACAATGGACAACTGGCGATAGAGAGGATAGCTGCCGAAAACATCGAAGGTGCAGATATTCTGGGAGCCAAGATTCTTTTTAAGGCATCTGGTCCAGCCCTATTGGTGGTCTACCGTCCCCCTCGCACATCCCCCAAATTCATTGAGAGCTTCACCAAGGTAGTGAGTGACCTTTGGTCCCGGAATTAGTGCATCATGGTGATAGGGGACTTTAACTTTCACTGGGACCAGGTGCCCAGAGACACCTATGCCAAACAACTGGAAGAGGCATTAGCTACCTTGGAACTCAAGCAACTTGTTCATGCACCCACCCATGACAAGGGCCACACCCTCGATAAAGTCTAGACCACCCATCCTTCAGCTAGCCTGAAGGATATTGGTCCATGCACCTGGTCCGATCATTTCCTGATCAGGTGCCTGATTCCGCCCGCGGGCCGGGTGGTCCCCCACCCCCAGAGTGGAAAGTCCTGCGTGGATGGAAGAAAATAAAAGAATGTGACCTGGTGGGGACCCTGCATAACTCACCCCTAAAAGGCCATACGAGAAAACCTTGACCAGGAAACTGAGTCCCTCTCACACAGGATGAGGAATGCCTTTGATACGGTCGCTCCTGCACGTAGGGAAAGAGTGAGGTACAAAGGCAAAGGGGCCCCCTGGTCTAATGAGGCTTTGAGAGGGAAGAAACAAACAGTACGCCAATTCGAGAGAGCTTGGCGTAAAGCATATGATCCAGGTGCTCTCTCTGAATACAAAGCCATGTTTGCAACCTAAAATAAATCCATCATAGCCAGGAAGGCCGAATACTACGAATCCAGGATTCTGGCTGCAGACAATAAACAGAAGGAGACTTTTCTGTTCCTTACGAAGCTGAGACAGTCACAAGAACAGAAACCCCCGGGCTGTCCCAATGACTGCCATACGTTTCAGTCCTACTTTCTGCACAAAGTCAATGACCTCCTGTAGGTCATTCACCACACTCCAGTTGTCCATATTCCCCCGGTGGCTGACCCTACACTGCCTGTCTATGATAATCCCTCTCTTTCTTTCCAATGCTAAACCATGGCTCTCTGAGCCTCCTAATGACCAGAATCAAATCGGGGTCACCAGCGGACCCCTGCCCACCTAGGGTGTTTCGCATGGCCCTTCCCGGGGTGGAGAGTGAGGTCCTCAACTTACTAAATCGGTCTCTCAACACCGGCAATGTTCCGAATAACGTTAAAGAGGCGAGAGTCATACCCCTGCTGAAAAACACAGGGGCAGATGCAACGAATCTCAAAAACTTTAGGCCAATTTCCCATGCTCCCTTTTCTGGCAAAGGTGCTGGAACAACATGTGCTGAAAACCCTACAATAACAAGACTCCACCATGATCACCTTTCTTCCATCTTGGCATTTCCCCATCTTTAAGGCACAATCATCAACAACTGTCCTTGCAGACTCCCTCCTTGTTGTAATGGCTCCCAGACCCAAATGCATTTTCCATTAAAGGCTCTGCAAGCAATTTTCCTCACTTTAGCTACTTTAGCTGTCCTTTGAAAAGTATTCTACATCATCTCTTCTCCCCACAACCGTCTATTAGTTGTGTACCCGCTCGGAGCCCCACCCACCATATGGTCACCCTGCAGATCAGTCTCTTTAAAAGGGCTTGTGATCCCTAAACTAGTCTCAATGCTATCACCCTTCTGCGGCCCATATCGCTTGTAAAAAAATGTTTGCTCATTTCTCTGCCTCTGAAGCGACTGAGAAAATGCAACTTATATGATGTTTCTAAACTTGGGCACGACTTGCCCTGAACATTATGTTCCACTTTGAACATTGTGGCACCAGCCTATTCCGAGACTTCAGTCCCGACAATTCAGTGTCATCAGTTCCTTTACTGTGTCGCTTCAGATTCAATATAGATTAAAAAAAGAGTTACTCAATGTCCTGACTTCTAGAGAGGAGAAACATGTTGCACCAACAAAGAACATCTCGCATATCATCAGGACATCCCACATGATCCTGGACACTCTACACCAGCTGTGAGACTTCGTCTCCTGTGGCATTCAAGGAGGCCTTCCAGTCGCTACTTCTTTGCACGTAAACATCAAGGGGCAGATTTGCAAGCTTCCTGCGTCACTTTTACACTGCTGTTGCTAAAGCCCTGCATGACATTATACCTGCGTCAGGTATAATGTATGCAGGGTGGGCGTTCCCACCACGTAAAGCATTGTAAAAGTGACACAGTGAAATCTACAAGATATGGGTCATTAGGAGGCTCAGAGAGTCATGGTTTCGTTTTGGAAAGAAGGAGAGGGGTTATCATAGACTGGCAGTGTAGGGTCAGCCACCGGGGGAATATGGACAACTGGAGCATGGTGGATGACCGACAGGAGGCCATTGACTTTGTGCAGAAAGTAGACATGAAACTTATGGCAGTCATTGGGACAGCCCGGGGGTTTCTGTTCTTGTGACTGTCTCAGCTCCGTTAGGATCCGAAAAGTCGCCTTCTGTTTATTGTCTGCGGCCAGAATCCTGGATTCGTAGTTTTCCGCCATCCTGGCTATGATGGCTTTTTTGTAGGTTGCAAACATCGCTCTGTATTAAGAGAGAGCACCTGGATCGTATGCTTTACGCCAAGCTCTCTCGAATTAGCGTAGTGTTTGTTTCTTCCATTTCAATGCCTCATTAAACCAGGGGGCCCCTTTGCCTTTGTACCTCACTCTTTCCCCACGTGCAGGAGAGACTGTATCAATGTCATTCCTCAGCCTGTGTGAGAGGGACTCGCTTTCCTGGTCAAGGTTTCCCCATATAGCCTTTTAGGGGTGAGTTACGCAGGGTCCCCACCAGGTCACATTCTTTTATTTTCTTCCATCCGCGCAGGACTTTCCACTCTGGGGCAGGGGACCACCCGGCCCGCGAGCGGAATCAGGCACCTGATCAGGAAGTGATCGGACCAGGCGCATGGACTAATATCGGTCAGGCTAGCTGAAGGATGGGTGGTCCAGACTTGATCGAGGGTGTGGCCCTTGTCATGGGTGGGTGCATTAACAAGTTGCTTGAGTTCCAAGGTAGTTAATGCCTCTTCCAGTTGTTTGGCATAGGTGTCTCTGGGCACCTGGTCCCAGTGAAAGTTAAAGTCCCCTATCACCATGATGCACTAATAACTGGATGGAAGGTCACTCACTAACTCGGTGAAGCGCTCAATGAATATGGGGGATGTGCGAGGGGGGCGATAGACTGCCTTTGCTCAGACCCCCTGCTCCTATCCACCCTTTTCAAAAATGAGCAGAAACTCGAAGTCCTGACCACTGCACGTGCCACTGAAGACCACCAGGGGCATCCCTGTGCCCCTCTTTTGTCTGTCCTTTGAGCAGAATCCCAGGAGTTCAAAGTGTCATTAATGCACGCTAACAACCAATAGTAATATGTTATGTACCATATGACCATTGCTGTACATTTCCTGCATTCCCTAACAAAGTACAGAGCACTATGTTATCCAGGTTATAGTATGTGACGGAGCAGTCCTCGTGGTCGGCTAAATCATTTACATACCCCCTCAGGCCATCACGGGTGACAGGTGAGCCTACAGTTTCCCTTTGCTCTCTTGAGTGTAATGTTCTGTGTCGACATTGCAAGTTTCTCTAGTGGAGTGTGATGGAAGGGGCAGAATTTTTTCCCTTCATTCACTTTCTGCAATGCGTTCCTCACTCTCACCTTCTCATCTTTAAATGACGTCAATGTTCTGATCCACGATAAAGAATTCAGAATCCATCTTTTAACACCTGCTCCGGCTCTACCATGAGAGTATATTTCATCTGGGGGGTCATCTGTGTTCTGCTGTAACCGCAGTGTGAGGCTTTTCCCGTTCCAGCTGTTTATTCCTTTCTCGCTCCTATTCTGGCACTGAACTCCCATGGATAGGCTTTCGCATTACAAAATACTGAAAGCCCAGCTCGTCTCTTGCCGTGAGGGGTACACATCAGCAGGGACCCCTCAGCAGGGACCCCCACCCCAAATCCCAAGGTGGAGCGCCTGAGATAGGGTTTGTGGTATTGGTACCCCTCTAATATGATGTACTGCTGACACTGGCCTGTAATAAGAGATCCATGTCAAGTTAACCCTGCCACCGAACCCTAGCAGCTGATACTCCCCCTGGAATGCCCGAAATTCATCAATAGGTGGTAGCCGTGCTTGCCACCCCGATATTAACCTGTGCCAAATCTGTTGAGTTGAAAAGCCATTCACTCCTCCCTGGGAGCATGCCACAGAAGCTACAGATGCCCGGGTCGCTATGGCTTGGGTACCCTGACCCTGTGTTATAGGTTTCTCTCACCTCCTCTTTTGACCCTTCTGCACACCTCATCTCCCTGTGTAATAATTCAGAGATGTGTAAAGCCCCCCAGGCCAAATTTTCTCTTGGGTGGATGCTCAGAAAGGTGCCCCTACAGGGTTCATTATCATCATGCAGGGAGCTTTAATGGCCCTTTGCAATACCTCAATGTCATGATTCTTCTCCGCTGTGTATCCTTTGTTTCTTATGTCAGCCAGCTCCTGTACCACTATCAGCTGGTTCCCACACCTTTGTCCCACTTCTCTCCTTCTTCTTTGATGTCAGCCAGCTACTGCACCTCCTTTCCACCTGTCTCCTTCAATTCTTAGGATCTCCAGCTACTGCACCTCCTTTCCACCTGTCTCCTTCAATTCTTAGGATAGCCAGCTACTGCACCTCCTTTCCACCTGTCTCCTTCAATTCTTAGGATAGCCAGCTACTGTACCTCCTTTCCACCTGTCTCCTTCAATTCTTAGGATCTCCAGCTACTGCACCTCCTTTCCACCTGTCTCCTTCAATTCTTAGGATAGCCAGCTACTGCACCTCCTTTCCACCTGTCTCCTTCAATTCTTAGGATAGCCAGCTACTGCACCTCCTTTCCACCTGTCTCCAATTCTTAGGATAGCCAGCTACCGCACCTCTTTTCCACCTGTCTCCTTCAATTCTTAGGATCTCCAGCTACTGCACCTCCTTTCCACCTGTCTCCTTCAATTCTTAGGATCTCCAGCTACTGCACCTCCTTTCCACCTGTCTCCTTCAATTCTTAGGATAGCCAGCTACTGTACCTCCTTTCCACCTGTCTCCTTCAATTCTTAGGATCTCCAGCTACCGCACCTCCTTTCCACCTGTCTCCTTCAATTCTTAGGATAGCCAGCTACTGTACCTCCTTTCCACCTGTCTCCTTCAATTCTTAGGATCTCCAGCTACTGCACCTCCTTTCCACCTGTCTCCTTCAATTCTTAGGATAGCCAGCTACTGCACCTCCTTTCCACCTGTCTCCTTCAATTCTTAGGATAGCCAGCTACTGCACCTCCTTTCCACCTGTCTCCAATTCTTAGGATAGCCAGCTACCGCACCTCTTTTCCACCTGTCTCCTTCAATTCTTAGGATCTCCAGCTACTGCACCTCCTTTCCACCTGTCTCCTTCAATTCTTAGGATCTCCAGCTACTGCACCTCCTTTCCACCTGTCTCCTTCAATTCTTAGGATAGCCAGCTACTGTACCTCCTTTCCACCTGTCTCCTTCAATTCTTAGGATAGCCAGCTACTGTACCTCCTTTCCACCTGTCTCCTTCAATTCTTAGGATAGCCAGCTACTGTACCTCCTTTCCACCTGTCTCCTTCAATTCTTAGGATAGCCAGCTACTGCACCTCCTTTCCACCTGTCTCCTTCAATTCTTAGGATCTCCAGCTACTGCACCTCCTTTCCACCTGTCTCCTTCAATTCTTAGGATAGCCAGCTACTGTACCTCCTTTCCACCTGTCTCCTTCAATTCTTAGGATAGCCAGCTACTGTACCTCCTTTCCACCTGTCTCCTTCAATTCTTAGGATAGCCAGCTACTGCACCTCCTTTCCACCTGTCTCCTTCAATTCTTAGGATAGCCAGCTACTGCACCTCCTTTCCACCTGTCTCCAATTCTTAGGATAGCCAGCTACCGCACCTCCATTCCACCTGTCTCCTTCAATTCTTAGGATAGCTAGCTACCGCACCTCTTTTCCACCTGTCTCCAATTCTTAGGATAGCTAGCTACTGCACCTCCTTGCCACCTGTCTTCAATTCTTAGGATAGCCATCTACTGCACCTTTTTTCCACCTGTCTCCAATTCTTAGGATAGCTAGCTACTGCACCTCCTTGCCACCTGTCTCCAATTCTTAGGATAGCCATCTACTGCACCTTTTTTCCACCTGTCTCCAATTCTTAGGATAGCTAGCTACTGCACCTCCTTTCCACCTGTCTCAAATTCTTAGGATAGCCAGCTACTGAACCTCCTTTCCACCTGTTTTCAATTCTTAGGATAACTAGCTACCGCACCTCTTTTCCACCTGTCTCCAATTTTTACATTTTTAGGATAGCCAGCTGCTGCACCTCCTTATCACCTTTCTCCAATTCTTAGGATAGCCAGCGGCTGCACCTCTTTTCCACCTGTCTCCAATTCTTAGGATAGCTAGCTACCGCACCTCTTTTCCACCTGTCTCCAATTCTTTGGAAAGCCAGCTACTGCACCTCCTTTCCACCAGTCTTCAATTCTTAGGTTAGCTAGGTACTGCACCTCCTTTCCACCTGTCTCCAATTTTTAGGATAGCTAGCTACCACACCTCCTTTTCACCTGTCTCCAATTCTTAGGTTAGCTAGCTACTGCACCTCCTTTCCACCTGTTTTCAGTTCTTAGGATAGCTAGCTACCGCGCCTCTTTTCCACCTGTCTCCAATTCTTAGGATAGCCAGCTACTGCACCTCATTTCCACCTGTCTTCCATTCCTAGCATAGCTAGCTACCCCACCTGTCTTCAATTCTTAGGGTAGCTAGCTACTGCACCTCCTTTCCACCTGTCTCCTTCTATTCTTAGGATAGCCAGTTACCGCACCTCTTTTCCACCTGTCTCCAATTCTTAGGTCATCTAGCTACTGCACCTCTTTTCCTCCTGTCTCCAAATCGTAGGTTAGCTAGCTATTGCACCTCTTTTCCACCTGTCTCCAATTCAAAGTTAGCTAGCTACTGCACCTCTTTTCCACCTGTCTCCAGTTCTTACAATAGCCAGCTACTCACCTCTTTTCCACCTGTCTCCAATTCTTAGGATAGCCAGCTACTGCACCTCCTTTCCACCTGTCTCTAATTCTTAGGATAGTCAGCTACCGCACCTCTTTTCCACCTGTCTCCAATTCTTAGGTTAGCCAGCTACTGCACCTCTTTTTATCCTGTCTCCAATTCTTAGGATAGCCATCTACCGCACCTTTTTTCCACCTGTCTTCAATTCTTAGGATAGCTAGCTACTGCATCTCTTTTCCACCTGTCTTCAATTCTTAGGATAGCTAGCTACTGCACCTCTTTTCCACCTGTCTCCAATTCTTAGGATAGCCAGCTACCCAACCTCTTTTCCACCTGTCTCCAATTTTTAGGTTAGCTAGCTACTGCACCTCTTTTCCTCCTGTCTCCAATTCTTAGGATAGCTAGCTGCTGCACCTCTTTTCCAGCTGTCTCCAATTCTTAGGATAGCCAGCTACAGCACCTCTTTTCCACCTTTCTCCAATTTTTAGGATAGCCAGCTATGGCACCTTTTTCCCACCTGTCTACAATTCTTAGGATAGCAGCTACTGCACCTCCTTTCCACCTGACTCCAATTCTGAGGATAGCCAGCTACTGCACCTCTTTTCCACCTGTCTCCAATTCTTAGGATAGCCATCTACTGCACCTTTTTTCCACCTGTCTCCAATTCTTAGGATAGCTCGCTACTGCACCTCTTTTCCACCTGTCTCCAATTCTTAGGATAGCCAGCTACTGCACCTTTTTTCCACCTGTGCCCAATTCTTAGGTTAGCTAGCTACCGCACCTCTTTTCCACCTGTCTCCAATTCTTAGGATAGCCAGCTATGGCACCTTTTTTCAAACTGTCTCCAATTCTTAGGATAGCCAGCTACTGCACCTCTTTTCCACCAGTCTCCAATGCTTAGCATAGCCAGCCACTGCACCTATTTTCCACCTGTCTTCAATTCCTAGGTTAGCTACCTACCGCACCTCCTTTCAACCTGTCTCCAATTCTTAGGATAGCCAGAGACTGCACCTCTTTTCCACCTGTCTCCAATTCTTAGGATAGCCAGCTTTGGCACCTTTTTCCCACCTGTCTACAATTCTTAGGATAGCAGCTACTGCACCTCCTTTCCACCTGACTCCAATTCTGAGGATAGCCAGCTACTGCACCTCTTTTCCACCTGTCTCCAATTCTTAGGATAGCCATCTACTGCACCTTTTTTACACCTGTCTCCAATTCTTAGGATAGCTCGCTACTGCACCTCTTTTCCACCTGTCTCCAATTCTTAGGATAGCCAGCTACTGCACCTCTTTTCCACCTGTGCCCAATCCTTAGGTTAGCTAGCTACCGCACCTCTTTTCCACCTGTCTCCAATTCTTAGGATAGCCAGCTATGACACCTTTTTTCCAACTGTCTCCAATTCTCAGGATAGCCAGCTACTGCACCTCTTTTCCACCAGTCTCCAATGCTTAGGATAGCCAGCCACTGCACCTATTTTCCAATTGTCTTCAATTCCTAGGTTAGCTACCTACCGCACCTCCTTTCAACCTGTCTCCAATTCTTAGGATAGCCAGAGACTGCACCTCTTTTCCACCTGTCTCTTATGTTTCTTATATCATCCAGTTCCTACATCTTTTTTCCACCTGACTTCTTCCTTTTATAGGTCAGCCAGCTCCTGCATCCTTTTTCTCCTGTCTCCTTCACTTCCTATGTTGGTCAGGTTCTGTGCCTTTTTTTTCACCAGTCTCCATTTCTTACATCAGCCAGAGTCCACACCTCTTTTCCACCTGACTCCTATGTTTCTTATGTCAGGCAGCTCCTGCCCCTCTTTTCCACTGTCTCCTTCATTCCTTATCCCAACTTGCACCTGCATATCTTTTCCACCTGTTTTCTTTGTTTCTTACTTCACCTAGCACCTGAGTTTATCATTCTTTTCCAGTGGGGTACTACGAAGTCCAGCAGCCACAGGGCCCCAGGGAGCGGTCCCTGACAACAAAGCTCACCTGTGTTTCATAGCGCTATAAAGCGCTCCCGCGAAACTCGCGGCACGGTATGCGCGCCAACAAAGCTCGGGCCAAGGGCAGACCCGTCCTGCCCTCTCAGCACCTGACAGAGATTGGGTTGGGCCACTTCCCTTGGTTTTTGCCCTCAGGCTCAAATGTACTGAGATTATTAGCTGTTCCTTCAGGGCCCATAAGTGTCCTGTGTTTCATGTTTATTGCGACGCCACAGCAAACTGAGACGTTCTTTCTTGTTGTCCTTGACTTGGTTTGTCTTTGTTAACTGCCTGTCTTGTTACTTGGTCCGAGGCTGGCCCTGGGCTTGGTGGGCCCCGCCCTGGGGCAAAATCGGTGCACTTCTCACACTGAAATGGGGGAGCGCAAAGCATCGGAGCCCTCACAGGGAATTGCAAAACATAGTAAGGCCACGACACGCCCTGGAAATTACAACCTCAAAGAAAACGACCAGTTAATACAGGTGGTGGAGTCTATGTTAAGCGTAGCTGTAGCCTCAAAAGGCGACCCACGGATCAATAAAAAAAACAGTGAAGTGACAAAAACACTCCACCAAGATATGCGGAGTTCCGCCAGAGACGTAGTGGGTTACTTTGCACCGTTCGCACTGATTTCCAGTGCAGGATGTTTGTCCTGCGCTGATTTAAAATCTGCGTGAATGGCATCTTGCACAGTGCAAGAGGGCCCTGCTTCTTTCTGCCTCTCGACTTACTTACCATTAGCGAGCGAGAGCGAGGAAAAAACTCCAGAGCGGAGGTTTTCGGAACTTCGCGCAGATGCGAAAAACTCTGCCAACGGAGCAGAGTTCACCACCCAGGCTTAAAAAAACCCACTGAGACTATTTCAAATTACTTAAAAAAAACTGCACCAGTGCACACTGATGCTAGTCAGCGCCCAGAGTTGAACAGCCGGCGCATAACATACCTAATGATTCATCTTTAGGACCATCCATACCTTGCAATAGTCGATTCCTTCGCCTGCTGGAGTTAGGCAAGGAATCTGTGACTCCTGTTGTCACCATGACGCAGGTTCATACTTAGACTTCTCCCGTTCCACCTGTAGCCGATATGGTCCCTTATCATGGAGTTAAAGACGCAGGTAGGGGAGCTCAAGTCCAAGTTAGTGCAGTTATTTCTCAAACTGGATTAGGTGCTCAAACGTGGGATACAGAATGTGATAGTAAGGTAACTAACTTGGCAATACAATCTCAAAACTCTAGTAGGGGATCCAACACCAGAGGTCCATCTGGCGATTTAGGGTTGAGGCTCTCAAAAGATTCTAGGGGAAGCCTCATGAGACCAGCATGTCTGAGCCAAGTAAGACCTGGCAGCTCTCCCTGGCTCAACCAATAGCTGCCTTGGTATCTACTGGACACTTAAACTATGACTTATCTCCTTCTGTCGCCTCTGGCACTGATAGCCAAAAAAGGTA
Source organism: Lissotriton vulgaris (assembly GCF_964263255.1). NCBI lineage: Eukaryota > Metazoa > Chordata > Amphibia > Caudata > Salamandridae > Lissotriton > Lissotriton vulgaris. Next base: position 145,812,503 of record NC_141697.1, on the reverse strand, counting down.
TGATTACGCAATGGTGAACCCCTCGCCTTTGACTTGCCTAGCAATGATATATGTCCCGAAACTGCCAAGTCTGAATAGATTCGAGGATGAGGAGACCATAAAGAACAAAGTCCTCCACAAGATAAGACATGTGAGGGGCTGCCGATCGGTCATTAGAAACGACATGATTTGGGCTAGGAGATGTTTTCTAAGTGCCTCACCTTATGATATTATAGAGCTGTGCTTCAGGGAAAGGTATATCGCTGATGGTCTTGTTGCCCTGGATATTTGGTCTTGCCCCTAAACCATTCTAGTATCCAATTGAAATACGTAGGGATGGAAGGTAGCAGACCCACTCCCCCTTGTCATTCAGTGGGTTCATCCTTAGCCCCCTCAGAGATGGACAAAAATGATTGATAGAGGGTAGGCACTGGTTCCATCTTAGATGCTTCAACACAGGAAACAACCTTTACAACGCAACTTTTACAACGCACTACCATTACAACGAAACTTTTACAACGCAACATCCATTACAACGCATGCATTTACAACGCAACCATTACAACGCATGACACTACAACGCACACCACTACAATGCATGCCATTACAACGCAGTCATTACAACGCATACCATTACAACACATAGCATTACAACACATAGTACCCCTACACTATCCAACACTTACCCTACTGTTGCACCCCCTGGAGTTAGAATAGTAATTTTTACCCCTACACTATCCAATACTTACCTTACATGCAATGTAATGTTATGCGTTGTAATGGTATGCGTTGTAAATGTAGTGTGCGTTGTAGTGGAATGCGTTGTAAAGGTAGTTTCAAAGAATTCGTTGCAATGGCATGCGTTGTAATGGTATGCGTTGTAATGGATGTTGCGGTGTAAAAAATGCGTTGTAAATGTAGGCGTTGTAAAAGTATGCGTTGTAATGTCATACATCCCTTCAACACAGCCTAAGGTTGTTCTACAAATGACTTGCTTTGCATGGATCCACATGTTTTGGCTCCAGTGGTATTTATTAATAGCATTGGTCGTGGAAGTGAAAGCACTACTGATGAATACTTTCTGAACTACAAATCCACCAACCCAGCCCTTTGGAACATGTGATGATGCTGCTGCCTCTTCACACATTTTTCCTCTTTGATGGACTTCCTCTCCCAGGTTGGTGCTGCTACATCCTGTTTCGTTCCTCAACATATTGTTTTATTCAGCACTCTTGTTTGTAATTGCTTATATATACTCTTGTATATAGACTTTGCGGCTTGTCGACATATCGGTCCTCTTGTGAACGCCTGTATCTCTCTTGATCATGTGGCTTTTTTGCCCTACTTTCCCTACTTTTTTGCCCTCTCTCTTGTCCCTGATATTTGTAAAGCGCTCTGATACTCTCTTGGGTCATGTTCGCGCTATATAAAACTCTATAAATAAATAAATTGGTGTAGGTAGATATAGCTTGACTTGCTTTAACACCCCAAGTAATTGTCATCCTTGGAACGTATCATTAACTGTACCATCAGTAGATGTAGCTTTGGATTCTCACCCAATATTTAAGTTTGTTTCAGATAGCCCAGGTCTCGCTGATTGTGGGTTAATATTGCCTAACACAGAATGTAATACAAGCTTAACCTCCGAGGCAAGTCCTCAAGCATCTATTTGTATTCGTGGAAAGGAGTCTAAAGTCAACATGGGTGTACCTATTTCACCATGTGATAACAGTGGCCTGTCTCTGCCATAAGTTGTATGCAATTCAATTCATGACCTAGTGGGGCCTCTTCAATCATCTAGTAGCCATCTTGCTAGCCAGCCACTTTTGCAGACATCAATTCTTTCTTGGGACGTGGCAGGCATTATAGTTAATTTGATGCAACCCCCAATGGTGTGAGTCATTAAGGATTATGAACTATGCCTACTTCAAGAACATGGAATGGCAAACCCTTATATAAACTGGGTTATTTAACTTATCATACTCCAGCTAAGCTCAGGAAGGATGGGAGGCATGCAGGCAGGTTAACAATGTGGGTGAAGTCCTCTCTAAATTGTAAAACTCAGAAATTAGGAATTGATAGCCTGGATATTCTAGGCATTGAAGTTGAATGGACAGCAACTGTAGTGCTACACTTTTTAATATTTATGCTAGAGCAGTCAAGAGTGGACAACTTCTATGACCAAACAAGTTCTTGAGGCCTGCCTACGTTTTTCTTTGTCTCATTGTGTTTCTAGCCTAACTTCTTTACTTAGTGAATGTCCTGCCTTCTCCCCTGGAGTTCATGTATGCTGCTGTTTCCTTCATCACTTGTCAAGCGTGTCCATCTTGTCTTCTTATTTCACTGCGTGCCTTGGCCACTGCATCTTCTGACGGTTTCCTTCATGTCTTCATACTGCCAGGTACGGCCACAAGATCTTCCTGACTCAGGCATCACACCCTTTCTTCTTCTTTCTTCCACTTCCCATCTCCGTTGAGGTTTGTCAGGGGGTACCATCATGGGCATAGCTATCACTGGGATAGTTCCCACAGTGGCACCCGTCAATGGATGGTTGCTTTTAACTATCAAACCAGAGTATAGGTCAATTTTCTTGCTTGCACTTGAGCCCCAAGCCCTCTGGCTATGCCACTGGGTAACGCTGTAATCTGGTTACTTTTCAGGTAAGGCAGATCAGCTGGTGATTGCCAACCCTTACTTTAACCTCTCTCGTTGTTATATTTGTGCATCGTTCTTTCTAACTCTCGCTTCTCCAGGTTCTTCACACATGGCTCACTCCAAATGATTTCCTCAATGATGTCTTCCCCCCTTCCAAATACTATTTATCCACTATTCTCCTGATGACACACATCATCCTCAACAGATATTTTCACCAGATCCACACCACATAACTTTCCAGGTGCTGTCACTTCTTGCTGCTCCACCACCCACCACGCTGTGTTCTTCGTACCTGTTGATGTCATTACCTGTCTAAAGTTGGGAAGTGGCAACCAGGTCCTCACTTCCAGCACCTTCCAATGGATCAGCCACAACATGCAGTCACCTTCTTCCTTTTTAGGTCTTACCTAGGCAGCGCGCTTGCAATGCTCTAGGAGATGACCTTTAGAAATCGGTCTGCTCCTTTTCAAGCACACTCGTGCTTGTGGTGGCATCCACCTTACGGGAGCGAGCGACGCGTGCGCTTGTTCACATTTCCCTGCTCGCGGTCACTTTCACTTTTTAGTCGGCTCAGGCGTTTGGAAGCAGCGGTGCCCGCATTCCTTAAATTCTTTCCAGCGCGTGCGCATGCACCATTCGCACCACTCCCGGGCTTGTTAATGTATTTTCTGTATTCTGTTGACATGCACTTCTGCAGTACACCAAAGTGCTGCGACGTGTCCTTAAAGTTCCATGCTGGTGCTAAATTAACATCTAAACACATCAACTGCGCCCCCTAACTTTCACTGCCATTTTTCACTCTTCACCACAATAACTGCGACTATTTACCCATAATATACCCCAAAATACCTTTTGGAAGTGGAATCTAATTTTGGGACGGACACAGACACGCTCTCGCGGTTGGTGAACAAGCTAGGCTCGCGCACTCCCCCTCCACAGCTGCACACTGCCTGGCGCAAGGAGGCTGCCCTCGGGGTGCAATGCCAGTGTTTTACCTGTCTGTGCAGTATCATGCCTGTGTCGTCTATGCCTTCACTTCCAGGACCCGGTCTCTTGTCCCCACGATTCTGCGAGTCGGAGAATATACTCACATATGGTGGGCGGGGCCGGCTGCAGCCACATGGAAGCCGGCTGGCTGACTGCTGACCAGCTACAAATATTCCCAGAGTTGTCAGCATAACCCAGTGTAGGATGTATGACGTTACAACGCATACTTTTACAACGCCTACCTTTACAACGCAATTTTTACACCGCAACATCCATTACAACGCATACCATTACAACGCATGCCATTACAACGAAGTCTTTGAAACTACCTTTACAACGCATTCCACTACAACGCATACTACCTTTACAACGCATACCATTACAACGCATAACATTTCATTGCATGTAAGGTAAGTGTTGGATAGTGTAGGGGTTAACATTACTATTCTAACTCCAGGGGGTGCAACAGTAGGGTAAGTGTAGGGGTAAAAATGACTATTCTAACTCCAGGGGGTGCAACAGTAGGGTAAGTGTTGGCTAGTGTAAGGGTACTATGTGTTGTAATGCTATGCGTTGTAATGGTATGCGTTGTAATGACTGTGTTGTAATGGCATGCGTTGTAGTGGTGTCCGTTGTAGTGTCATGCGTTGTAATGGTTGCGTTGTAAATGCATGCATTGTAATGGATGTTGAGTTGTAAAAGTTTTGTTGTAATGGTAGTGCGTTGTAAAAGTTGTGTTGTAAAGGTTGTTTCCCCCCTGTGTGTGCTGCAGGACACACAAGCTCCCTTCCTGTGGCAAATTATAACTTTTTTTGGGGGGGGGGGGACGTAATTTTTACAATGGACCTATGTTGTGTAACAACGTCAGGTATATGAGTCAATAACACTTTGCATTCTGGGATTTGTAGTTTTGTTTAGAAATCCCAGCTTTCAATTATCCCATTAGAGATGAAGCCTGGACTGCAAGCTGCCATGCATAACATGGTGTTACACAATAGCTGTCGACATACATGTAACTCTACATATAGTAGAATACATATTAAAAAAAAAAACGTATTTGAAGGTATAAGACCAACTTTCAAAATGACAAGCATGCCTTCATATTTTATCACTCGTTTAAATTTAAAGTGTGTTACATGTATTTATAGGTGGACCATAGCACCGGGACACTGTGCTCTCTTCCCAGATTGCTGGGGCTGGGCTTTAAACGAAAGGCAGCGCGCAAACTGTGAGCTTGCGCCAGCACTGGCATTTCTGTTTTGCCACACACATCCAAACAACCCTACATCTTCACTGATATTCACCCCACTTCCTGTCCCTTAGCTCTTTCATTCCGGCTTGTCCAGCGGTAACACTTCCTGCTGTCTCTCACCCTCATAGCTAAGTCATTTCCTGTCTCTACCCAACTTCCTTGCCCCTCCCAACTTTCCCTCTCCCATGCAGGTTGTAACTGCACGTGGCTCTGTACCAGTGTGACACCTCCAGCCTGCCTCGGCTTTCTTTTCAACACAACTTTCCATGCTGGAATTGTCTGAGCCCACCCAGGATAATGTGCTGCATAACTAACCACTTATAAGGTCCCAAAGGCGAGACCTATTGGCTGTGCCAATGCTTGTTCTTGAGAGGCAGTGTATCAGCATCTCTATAGTACCCAGGTAGACTAAACCATGCCTTCCTCTTGCATTTTAAGGAGAACCCAATACCACCTCTCCACAGTGACCTCTTGCATCAACATGAGTTTTTCCCAGCATCTTTCTTCCCTTGCCTGTGGAGTGGTGGTTTCGCACCCATCCTTCTGCCTACGTTCCATTTAACGTTTCACCACTTCATGCCAAATCCATGCTTTCATTACTCATGCAACCTTTTATCCGGTTCAAGCTTCTCTGATGCTCCATAGCACCTTCACTCTCCCTTCTATCGCTGGTCCCTTCTACCTGATCTCAGCATGAGACTTGCTCCCACCTCTCTGCTTTTGCCCTAACTACAGCGACCATATATTTTTCTAATTCCATGTTTTCTCCCCCATGACCATTTCTCTGTGCCCCGTGGTCTTTATGACCTTGCTTGAAGTCAGCTCCTTTGTGTCTGAGCGCCCACTTCCTGCATTCTTTTTAACCAGGCAGTGTGTCAATCTACTCTTTGTATTGTGCCATAAGTTACCTGCCCCTCTCTACTCCTGTGGGTTTTTTTGATCTCCCTTGTTCTGAGGTTGAGACCACCTTGGAAGTAATATCCTAAAGGCGATCAATGCCCATAGGGTTAAAAGTGCTTCAACCGCCCCAGTTGTGTGTCTCAGCCCAGAATGCTGCAGCTTTTAGGACATGCACACAGGTCTTGAGCTGCAATGGGCTCAGCTGGGCTGTGTCTGGTGTCTTATCCAAGCCTCACCGAGTATTTAACAGGACTTTAAAATACCTTTTACATGCCTTTGTAAACTGGTTAACGAGGCTTTGTGTTTATTCACTGGTTCAAGTACCCCCAGGATCCCATCTCTGCCTATTCCTTACGTTTGCATTTTGCTTTTACTGCCACAGTGGGAGAATGCATTTCTTGAAAAGGTTAAAAAGTAAAGGAGGACCCCGCACAGGCTTATAGGGGACTGGGGGGATAGTGAATCTTAAAAGACAGGGATGTCCCCACGAGAGAGCAGTCTTAGACTGAGTTTCACTCCTGGTTCTTAAATTCTAGGGTGAACATTTCATTCTAAAAGAAAAATATTTATGAAGCATGCCATTAATATGGCGGGAGAGGTAAAGTTACAATGATTTGTACTCGACTTCTATCAGTGTATGGTAAGACCAACTACTTGCTTATATCACTAAAGATGCCAAATTCAGAAGGAGATGACTGTTATGCACCCTTGTTCAAACTGCAGTTATTACGTATTCCCCACCATGAACACAATATTTAGTTGTTAAACAAAAAGAATAAACAAGACACAATGTCAAAAATGTAAAAGATAAAATGAAATAAAATTTTTCACACCATGAGTTACTCTGTCAAACATTTATTGTATATACACATTGTTAAAAAATTTCATTGTTACACAGTATAAAAATTTTTCAAAAACATTAAATACACTTGAATAAATACAGTTAAAAACAAAGAATCACAGGTCGACGCGGCGTTTCGGTTTCTTGGATTAGTACCTTCTTCAGGACAGATTCTTAAAACCAGTGGAATAACTTCCCCACCGGACAACGTTTTCTGTTCAAAATCTTGCTGCCGTCTTACTTATGGGCTTAATATTTGATATTTCACCTTTCATTTACACTTGGTATGCTTTGTCTTTGACTACCAGGAGGAGCCACCGTATTTTGTCCTATTTGGGTTTCTTCAATGACCCAGAAAGGTATTTCTGCTAATTGCAGTTCCTTGAATATTCTGATTCTCAGTTCCTTTTATGGATATCAGGGTTCGTGGCTTTTAATTAGCAATCGGCCTCCCTGCTCCTTGGTCCTGGCAGTCTATTCTGGCGTTTCTACGTCGGTCTGCTCCGATCCGGTAACAAGAACATCTTGTTCTTGTTACCGGATCGGAGCAGACCGACGTAGAAACGCCAGAATAGACTGCCAGGACCAAGGAGCAGGGAGGCCGATTGCTAATTAAAAGCCACGAACCCTGATATCCATAAAAGGAACTGAGAATCAGAATATTCAAGGAACTGCAATTAGCAGAAATACCTTTCTGGGTCATTGAAGAAACCCAAATAGGACAAAATACGGTGGCTCCTCCTGGTAGTCAAAGACAAAGCATACCAAGTGTAAATGAAAGGTGAAATATCAAATATTAAGCCCATAAGTAAGACGGCAGCAAGATTTTGAACAGAAAACGTTGTCCGGTGGGGAAGTTATTCCACTGGTTTTAAGAATCTGTCCTGAAGAAGGTACTAATCCAAGAAACCGAAACGCCGCGTCGACCTGTGATTCTTTGTTTTTAACTGTGTTTATTCAAGTGTATTTAATGTTTTTGAAAAATTTTTATACTGTGTAACAATGAAATTTTTTAACAATGTGTATATACAATAAATGTTTGACAGAGTAACTCATGGTGTGAAAAATTTTATTTCATTTTATCTTTTACATTTTTGACATTGTGTCTTGTTTATTCTTTTTGTTTAACAACTAAATATTGTGTTCATGGTGGGGAATACGTAATAACTGCAGTTTGAACAAGGGTGCATAACAGTCATCTCCTTCTGAATTTGGCATCTTTAGTGATATAAGCAAGTAGTTGGTCTTACCATACACTGATAGAAGTCGAGTACAAATCATTGTAACTTTACCTCTCCCGCCATATTAATGGCATGCTTCATAAATATTTTTCTTTTAGAATGAAATGTTCACCCTAGAATTTAAGAACCAGGAGTGAAACTCAATCTAAGACTGCTCTCTCGTGGGGACATCCCTGTCTTTTAAGATTTCTTGAAAAGGAACATCAGAGTAGGGTTGTCACCTTTCCAAGAGAAAAATACCAGACATTTCTTGTTGTTTAAAGAGTCTGCAAAGGCCTGGCTGTGATAGTAAGTAGGACTGTAAACAAAATTGAATGTATTCATATGCAACATGACTTTTCTGTCTTTGTTTACTTTAATTATTAGTCAGGAATCATTAATGCAGCCATATATCACATTTAAAAGTACTTTCTATTTATATTTGCTGTTTGAAGTATGTAAAGATAAAGGCTAAAACTACCAGCATTATGTGATTTTGCTTATTTTTGCAAAATACCAGTGGTGCCAATAGAATTCCGGTCAGCTGACTACACAAATCATGATCCTGAAAGTTAGTTGCAAAATCAGCAAATTATTTATTTTCTCCACCCTCCATCCCTGATTGATGCCATAATAGCAATAGTTTAACTCATAGCTGAAAACCCACTCACCAACCGTCAATAACATGCTGAATTACTCCGATAGTCTGGGAATACATCCTGAATTCAGACAACTCACTCCTCATTGTCATCGCTCACCCTTCAATCTCACACTCACAGCGATCACACTGCACTCATGCACTCACACCATTCATTCTCCTCTTACCCTGCCTCCCACGAGCAGACGGTTCACCCTGCACTCACAGCGACCACTCCACTCACACTGCTCAAATTGCACTCAGACATTCGCCCTCCACTTACCTTGCAGTCTCATGAGCACACTGCTGACCCTTCACTCATGTGACACTTCAATCACCTGTCACTCTCACTGCTCACTTTCACTCGCACCCAAACTCATATGGTCACATAACTCATCCTACAGTCACTCCTCTCACCTTCTCTCCCACTGGCACATCCCTCACAGCGTGCATACCAGGTGCGAGTCGCCCTCCCATAAAAGACACGAAACAAGTGGTTGTCGTTCACCGCGTAGTCTTTTATTGAATCTTTAAGCAGTGTCATTAATCCTTTATTCATCTTGGATTATTAATCCTTTATTCATCTTGCTTAAGGTAAATCTTTAAATTACTTTGGTTTATCAATGCCACAGCATATAAATAAATCTCAAAGTAGTACATTGTCATTGTATTTTCAACCCACTCTCCAAGGGGCCTTTTTCTTAACCTTCGGGCTGTGCCAGCAGGCCACAACCAAGATAGCGCCTGCTCTCCTTAAGTTGACCGCCCTCCGGTCAACGGAGCCACAGGTAAATAATGTGCCTCCATGAGACACCCATACTGGGGCATACCCATACCCCCTTCAATGTTATAAACATATACCAAGGCATCTTGGGTAGGGTAGGAGAGGTCAAGGACCACCAGCAGGTCAGTCCCCCCTCTCCCGCCAGCTCAGAGCCCCACAATGACTGCTTGCCCTTTCCAAGGGTCATCCAGTCCATACCAAACAGGAAGTCCACCGCCTTTTCTTGCCTGGGACCCCGCCATGCTCCTCCTTGTTGCAGGGATGGGTGGGTGGGTAATTCTTTTGTTGGTCTGCTGCCGGAGCTGCAGGGAGAAGACAAAGAGGGTTAATTCTGCCTCCCCCGAGGTTTTAAACCCTCGGGGGAGGGAAGGTCGACCCTGCCTTCCTGTCGACTCTGGCCTCCCGTGATAGGCCCACTTGGACCTGCTTTGCCGGCTGCCCCTCCCCTGTCCTGCTGCTGCCTCGAGGACGAGGATTCCTGCTGGCCTCCCGCCCCAGATGCCCACTAAGGGCGCCACGCCCCTAGGAGCGGGTGGCGCCGTCATAGCGTGCATACCAGGTGCGAGTCGCCCTCCCATAAAAGACACGAAACAAGTGGTTGTCGTTCACCGCGTAGTCTTTTATTGAATCTTTAAGCAGTGTCATTAATCCTTTATTCATCTTGGATTATTAATCCTTTATTCATCTTGCTTAAGGTAAATCTTTAAATTACTTTGGTTTATCAATGCCACAGCATATAAATAAATCTCAAAGTAGTACATTGTCATTGTATTTTCAACCCACTCTCCAAGGGGCCTTTTTCTTAACCTTCGGGCTGTGCCAGCAGGCCACAACCAAGATAGCGCCTGCTCTCCTTAAGTTGACCGCCCTCCGGTCAACGGAGCCACAGGTAAATAATGTGCCTCCATGAGACACCCATACTGGGGCATACCCATACCCCCTTCAATGTTATAAACATATACCAAGGCATCTTGGGTAGGGTAGGAGAGGTCAAGGACCACCAGCAGGTCAGTCCCCCCTCTCCCGCCAGCCCAGAGCCCCACAATGACTGCTTGCCCTTTCCAAGGGTCATCCAGTCCATACCAAACAGGAAGTCCACCGCCTTTTCTTGCCTGGGACCCCGCCACAGGGCGAGTAGCTTACTGGCGCGCTCGCTCCCCCCCCCCCCCCCCCCCCCCCCCGACCGAACAAACTTCACTGCCGGAAGCCACCTCTGCACCAATCCCCCGTTCATGTATGCCCGGGAATCAGCCTCCGCTCTTACCACTGCCCGTTAATGCACAGCTGATGGCACGCTGGGCCCCCCAACGGTAACTCACCATCAATCCTAATGCTTCTGTGGAGGCCTGATCAGGACAACTACACTGACGGTAACTCACCATCTATCATAATGCTTCTGTGGAGGCCTGATCAGGACAACTGCACTGTAGCGAGCTGACTGGCGCAAAGCCAAGAAGACCCCAATTCAGGCACCCTAGTGGCTTTCCTCACTTGTCGCTTTTCACCCTCTTTAACCAGCCGACCTGTGACTGCCAATCCCATTGTAAGAGGTAGACAGTTAACTTCACTTCTAGACGGATTGCAAATACCTGTCGAGACTTGCACGCCTTGCCCAAATACCTGGCATGTATTCTCTTCAGAATAATTATACGTTCAAGCTTGCGGGCCTGTGATGCGGCTCAAGATCAATGTACTTGGGGGCTACTTCACCCATTGACTAATATAATGCATGGCCCACCAAGCTCAAGGGTATTATGCATGAAATTAATTATGGGAAGATTTCACCGCTGCTGCAGGGGCCCAACTTTTTGCTAGTGAGGTATTTGCCGTAATATGTGCACTCTTACGCTCGCCTTCACTGCGGGCGGTTCCCTTAAAGACGTCTTCATATCTAAAATGCTTTCACACTTCATAACCCCACATTGAGGAAAGCGAACGTATTAAGCATGAAACTGTACAATCTGGAACATAGACTCTCAGGCAATATCTGCACACGTTCACGGACTGCTCCGATGAAATGGCTAATTACCACCCAATATCATGAGCACAACATAGCTATGCCAGGTTCCCACCTATTCTCTTTTTGTGTGCCAAGTTCGACGGTTATGAGATAGATTTAGAAGGAACATTTTTCGCATCCAGGTATATGCTAGCAGCAATCTAATATTGTCTGGCAATGTTGATCTTCATAATGTAGGATTTGCATCGATACTATCGATGTGCAGTTTACCAAGAGCTCAATACCCTTATCAGTTATTAAGTGGACTAAGTACCCTAGAACTAACATTGGGAACTAGCCATGACACAGTGATAAAATGGATATGAGCTTTCCACTGTCAGGACATATAAAACAGTGTTAAAAGGAATAGGTCTGCCGACCAAAGGTCTATTTGCTAGGGAATATGTCTACTGACAAAGGGTTTCTTCGCTGGTATGCTATCATGTTAACACTGCACCACAAGTTGCAGTGCAGGCTTGAGGTGTGTTGTAATATGCTATTTCGGGGACTGTTACCATAAGGGCCGCAGCCCACTTGTAGCATTTAATTAACAGGCCCTGGGTTCGTGTTGAACCACCTATGCACCCGGGGTCTAGAACCCTATCTCTGTATCCATACTGATCACCCTAACTCTGCTCCAATGTAGGAAAGGGCTGAAGATGCTCTTCTTTAACGAATATCACATCACGTTGTCTTAACATTGCCCTTTTGCTCACAGGATCAGACACCTTTCTTAACTCTAGTTTACTATCCTTGCTGTCACTCTACCGTGTACCTGCCTTTCGGACAGAATTATCCTCTGAAAATGACATACACCTACCTACATACATGGAGGGCCGTTTTGTATTGTTTGCACCCAGTGCAGCTCCAATGTAGGTAAGTGTTGAAGGTGCTCTTCTTTAAGAAAGATCACATCACGCTGCCTTAACATTACATTTTTTGCCTATAGGCGTCCCCACAACCCATGCCCACCTTGTCGGATTCTCTCATTGCTACCGGGCAAAAGTGCTCCTCATCACTCCAGTCGTAAGTTATTACTAAACCCAGTGCCGTCCCTTAGATGTGTGGCCCCCTCACACAGGTCAGCGCCCAGTGCGGCTGCATACATGTTTACCTCCATTAGACAATCTACGCAATCTGGCGCATTCATTGTAACCCTAGCCTTCAGTCTTTAAGCCAAATATATAATACCCACTATCTGGGACGATCTTTCTGCTGAAGGAAGGGACTGATATCATTTTACAGGCTGTCAGTACAAGATGAATTTAACCTAATGAAAAGCCCTTGTGCTTCGAGAATACCTTATTTATTGACGTACTTCTAAATGCTGTAATGATTGTAATATGAGCTATGTGCTAAGTAACAACCTTCATCAAAGTAACGCATACATCGTCATGAGAAAACCGTTCATAATATCCACCAGATCACAAATGGATAATGGCAAGTGCCAGCAGGCCCCTTACCTTACCCATCACCCTCGCCATCAATCAAGTGTATACATTTATTCTTAACTTCCAGGGCACCGCAGCGCAGTCCATCCCTGTCCGTCAAGATCCATTGTAATGCTTTGTAAACATTGCAAAGTTATTAGATAGGCAGCTAATAAAGTAAATACCACATCGGGGTCATGCTTAGATACCTTAAGTTTTACGACTGATAATGTAGCTACCTAAGACCCTATGGGTGTCAGAGCGCTTTATATAATCCCAGACACCCACTTACTTTAAATTAATATGCAGCTGTATTTCACAGTACTTTTAAAACTGCACACTTAAGTTTTACGACTGATAATGTAGCTACATAAGACCCTATGGGTGTCAGAGCGCTTTATATAATCCCAGACACCCACTTACTTTAAATTAATATGCAGCTGTATTTCACAGTACTTTTAAAACTGCACAAACAGCGCCTCCCTGCCAATGTAATCCTTCCCCGCTTCAGTATTTCCCGAATAAAAAATGACTTTACATTTTTCACGAAACCCATTTTGCTCCAACTTAATTCAGGAAAGCATGCCTCTTAAAACTATATCTTCAACAGTGACGGGAAGAGGTCTGCAGTGGACGCCACGTTTTATCTTTCTACTAATAATGTTTTTTGTTTTTTGTTTTTTTTTTTTGGATGCAGCTCAGTAAGGACACTGCAGCTTCTGTATTTATGACGCGCTCCGCCCATATTAGCACTTTTCGTGTAAGGGAAGTGTAAACATAGCTGCCAAGGTTTTAGATTGCCATGTGTGAAATTTTTATAATTTCAGTGAAATGTCAAGGACTATTAGTGCCACTTTCTCTCGAGCAAAAATCGTGCACTGAAGACGAGGGAAAACTTGTACACATCAGAAATTACAGCCATTTGAGCAACAAGAAACTCAAAGAAGTTCTTGAAACTGGAAGGGCACTAACACTAGTGCTCCCTGCTCTAACTTGACAAAGGTAACAACTCTACTAAAGTCCGTGGCAGGCTGGCTGCCTGACCAAAAGGATGACGAGACAGAGCAACCCAGCAGATAAAATAATGCTCACATGATCACAGATCTGCAGTGCGTGCGTGTTGCTGACATTACTGAACAACTTGGCAAAACTGAGTGAGAAAAAGAAGTAGAAATTGTTTTTCATCGAGCAACAGGATCCTTCATTACAATTACTCCCAGCCTAATCCCCTCAACATGTGGCAAAAACCGGTGCTGCGCCGTGCCCTCCATCACGAGCCAGTGCGCTACAAAACAAAGAAATACACAATGCGTCTGGTCAGGTGCTCCGGTAAACCCCCGGGCAGTGTTTACCGCTGGTCTCGGGTGACTGAAATGACCTTCGTTTAGTGCAACGCTTGCTTTAAAAGAGGTATCGGAGCGTCTTAACTAGCACTCCTTACGCGACCTGAGGACACATTATGCATTGTTGGAGCGGGGCGATTCAGAGATTTGGATATTTTGCGCGTTACCGAGGCTCGAACCCAGATCCCCCGGTCAGCGGTCGAACGCCCTAGCCGTTACGCCAACCTTGTCTTGTGCTCTGATATCTTCGGGTAAAGTCAGAGCCATATCAAATACATAGCACCACTAAAATAAACAACGACCCGGCGCCTGCCATGCCACCAGCCTTCTCTAAGGTCTATTAGACTCACCGCCTGAGATCGTGCGCGCCATTACCCGATAATCTGCATTTCAACCACAAGCGGACCACAAATGGTGCTTTGGAGCGTCTTTATATTGCCATTTCTCGGCGGTATTCACATTCTTGGGACCATTTCTCCCTCCCGCTCAATCACGGCACACACCGCACACAATTACCGCGGGTGCCGTACAGTCGCCTCTGTTCATAAAACTTGCCAGGGAACATACCATCTGGTTGCGCTAGCATCGGAGGGGCTGTAAAGTAACAGGCCGTCCTGAACCATCTCCGAACAAACACCCCACGCGAACGAGATTACTTTAGGAAATAAGCGTTCACCATAGGCCTGACCTATTGGGCTCGGATCCTATAAGATGGCCGCGTAGGGACACCGACCCACTTGATGTGGACTAACGAGCCCCCAAAATGGCCGCACCTGGCCCTGACCCCTGCAACTGCATCCCTTAAGACCAGGCTGCCTGTCGATATCTTCGTAGGCCAACCCGTGTTCGTACGAACGCCAGTAAAAGCGGTGTTCCGATGGAATTTTATTCACTACTCCCCCCAGAGCACGTCACCCGCATATTGCGGTGGAACCTCCTAGCGCTACAAGGGGCGTCTCTATGCATTTATTGCCCGGAACGCTATGCCTCTATGATACGAACTGCCCTTGCTAATAGCTGCGACACTCATTTTTGGAAAAAAAAAAGAAACAGCTCTGTTGTTAGACGGAAGGTCGGTTGAGGAAAAGGTGTCAGCCCTGCAGGCTGCATGCCAATATTTCTAAAGGTATTAAATCATTGTGAACTGCTTGTATAGCCCAATTTCCATTAACTGAGGACACATACATTGTTTGTTAAGCACAGGGAGACCAGTGATTTGCCTAGAATCAGAGGAGGTTAGGCAACGCTACCGAGGCTCGAACCTTGATCCCCCAGGTCCGATGTTGCCCTAGCCGCTAAGCCAACTCCTCGCCCCGGTTGTAATTACTTTTAGTATTGTATATTACCGGACAAGCTCCTGCTTCCGCTTGGAACTCTCCCCGACTGCCTCCATTTCCACGAAGCATTACCTCGGAGTAAACAAAAGAAAAGAAGAGACGTTAGTTTACGTATCCTGCGCTACTACATTCTTAGCGCCGCTTGCACTCGCTGAGCTTTGTGCTAATCCACGAAACCAGTAGGCACTAAGACTCACCTAGCGACTACGCTGTGAGGCCTTCCCCGTTCCTCCATGTGCAGAGACCCGGCCGTAATTCTTTTGTTGGTCTGCTGCAGGGAGAAGACAAAGAGGGTTAATTCTGCCTCCCCCGAGGTTTTAAACCCTCGGGGGAGGGAAGGTCGACCCTGCCTTCCTGTCGACTCTGGCCTCCCGTGATAGGCCCACTTGGACCTGCTTTGCCGGCTGCCCCTCCCCTGTCCTGCTGCTGCCTCGAGGACGAGGATTCCTGCTGGCCTCCCGCCCCAGATGCCCACTAAGGGCGCCACGCCCCTAGGAGCGGGTGGCGCCGTCATTGTCATCGCTCACCCTTCAATCTCACACTCACAGCGATCACACTGCACTCATGCACTCACACCATTCATTCTCCTCTTACCCTGCCTCCCACGAGCAGACGGTTCACCCTGCACTCACAGCGACCACTCCACTCACACTGCTCAAATTGCACTCAGACATTCGCCCTCCACTTACCTTGCAGTCTCATGAGCACACTGCTGACCCTTCACTCATGTGACACTTCAATCACCTGTCACTCTCACTGCTCACTTTCACTCGCACCCAAACTCATATGGTCACATAACTCATCCTACAGTCACTCCTCTCACCTTCTCTCCCACTGGCACATCCCTCACTTCAGCACTCCCGTCACTCACACAGCTCACCCTTCACTCACATAGGCACACCTCTCACCCTGCACTCATGGCACACAAACAGGCACTTCACCCCTCCTCTCGCCCTGCACTCATGCGGACACACATCTCAGCCTGCACTCACACAGGCACTCTGGCACCCTACCTGGACACACGTGCAATGGTCTGCCGGAACTCACAGGAACACACCACTCAACTTGCACTAACTCCTCTCACCATGCACTCACTTGTCACTCTCACAACCGACCCTTCACCCTCATTTCTCACCCTGCACTCACACACATACTTCCACTCACCCTGCATTTACACAGCAAACATAACTCTGCTCTCCGTCCTTTCACTCTGCACGCACTCTCTCACCCAACACTCACATGGGCCCTCCTCTCACAATGCATTCATGCAGCTCACCTTATACTCACATCGGTACATTTTTCACCCTACACTCACACCACTCAATAAAACCATTCACTATCACTCATCACTTACATGATCACACCTCTTATGCTGCACATATGAATATTACACAGCCCTCATGAATATACACATGTTTCTACAAAGGCACCCCCAGAATACCTGCTCTTTCTGTAGTACTAGATGTCTACTTAATTGCATCTGTAACAACGGGCCATTGCAAGAGGGACGAGTGGACTGAGGATGTGCGATGCGCAAGGAGGCAGACTAGGACTGAGTTTTTGGGATATGGTGCTGGATTCAGGAACTTGTGACACCTTCATTGATTGAGCCACATGTGAAACCAAATATAGGATCTGTACAACTATTTTAAGAAAGTGCACTTTTTCATTCACATCATACTTGTAGCAAACATTGTCAATACAATATGTTATTATTTCGGAATAGTGTTTTGAGAATGTGTTTTTATTAAGCTTCCTTCACTAAAAGGCAAGACAGGTATATCAGAAGCTTAAGGGCAAGGTTTTCTAAAGAAAATAAAAGCAGATAGATTAATGGAACTGTGAGTGGCAGAGTGTGTGTGTGTGTGTGTGTGTGTGTGTGTGTGTGTGTGTGTGTGTGTGTGTGTGTGTGTGTGTGTGTGTGTGTGTGTGTGTGTGTGTGTGTGTGTGTGTGTGTGTGTGTGTGTGTGTGTGTGTGTGTGTGTGTGTGTGTGTGTGTGTGTGTGTGTGTGTGTGTGTGTGTGTGTGTGTGTGTGTGTGTGTGTGTGTGTGTGTGTGTGTGTGTGTGTACAAATGTATGAAAGAGTGCAAGCGATATAGTGAGAATGTGTGTGAGAGAATGAGTGTGGGAGATGTGTGTGAGTATGAGTTTGTGTGTGAATATGTGTTCTGCTTGCTAGTGTGTTGCTGGTCCGGCATACTGGAAGTTATTCATATCGACAAGTGAACTAATAGCATATGGGTGGGAGATGATACGTATGGCAAACTGCAGGCCCTAACATGCTTCTATTAAGACACCATCACAGGCTTTGGGGGCTTGATCGACTAATTGGTGAAAGCAGCCAGCCCAGTGCACGTAGTTCTTATCATATGGGGTAGATCTACACCATAATGCCAGAACTGACATTTGAGGTCATTCTTGTCATGAGAGATCTTGTACTCATTTTATAGGGGGGTGTCAATGGCAAAATGCTGACTCTTGTATACCGGAGGGAATTTTTAGAGGTACCCATGGCCATGGCTGAAGTCATATTGAATGTACTCCTTGGCATAAGGGGCTCACCTATGAAAAAGGCTCACCTTGGTATAGTGAAAGTAATTGCTGACTTATGAGATTTCAATAAATGAGATCTACGGTATACACCTGTTACAACGCATTTGTTACTCCGCACTACCATTACAACGCGACTTTTACAACGCATACCATTACAACGCATTGCGCTGGGGGGCGCTCTAGGATAGGGAATAAGTATAATTTACTATCCAACACCTTCCCTAGGGTCCACGGGGACTGGAGTTAGAATAGTAAATTATACTTACCACTATCCAGCACCTCAAAGCGCTATGCGTTGTAATGGTATGCGTTGTAATGGTCGCGTTGTAATGGTAGGTAGTTGTAACGGTATGCGTTGTAACATGGTACATCCTGAGATCTACTTCTGGGAAAGTCCAGGCGTCCCTGGGGCACCCACCCAAGTACTGCTCGAATATTTCATTAAGTCCCTTTAAGCGTCTGTGACGTTTTAGGAAATTTGACCCTAAAGGTTGAAAAAAGTCTCAGGGGAGAAGCCCACTCTCTCTGAAACCACCTACAAGAAGTCTGTTTACTTCTTCTGCTCACTAGAATTTGGGGGAAGTAACACACCGCACCATTCATATAGATCTTTAGCCTGCTATCTCGAGCAGAATTTGTAGGGTGAAAAGCGACCGTTTAAGAGTGGAGTGCACTCTGTCTCTGCAGAAAGGACAGGAGCAGAGATTTTGCAATGAAATAACAGCATTGTCTAATCATGAAATGGATATACTTGCTTACATTTAAAAGGTGACTAATCCTGCTGCTCTCTTATCCTACCTGTAATTTTTCCCAGTTTATAAGGAAAAATTGAGGCATGTTGTTCGGGCTATCCCAATAACTGTGAATCTGGCTCCCGTGACTTTGAGGAGCTGCATGTGTGCGCGGCTGCAGTTGGAGAGCAAACCGAGACAAGGCATTGATGCTGCTGGAAGGATTAGCATGAGGCATTTGGGGGCTGTCAGAGTACTGAGATAGAAGGGCAGAAAAAAATTACGTATTCTTCACAGCACAAACGTAAATGGGGAAGAAAAAAACCTGCACAGACGCCTTTGCAGCAGTAATGTGGATGTCACAGTCATTTTGAATGAGGGCACATTCTTTTTGAAAATCTCTATTTGTCAATATGATTAGCCTTTTAATAAAAACATGGTCCACAGTGTCGTTAATGCACAGAGTGAGCATGGCATGATGCTTTAGAATATTATTAGCCAATACTCTTACCACATGCACACTGACACGTCATTACATTTTATTTAGCTGACTGAACTCCCCTCCGGAGCCTACAGGAGTACGGCCAGCACTACACACACCTTCTGCTGAATCAAATATTGTACCCGAGGTAACCAACATGTGGGCGGCGACAAAGCCCCTCTCATAGGTGTCATCTTGAAGCTCTTTTTCTGTTGATCACATATGGTCAGGTGACTGCTGCGATGTGCAGCCGGACCCAAAAAGTAAAACTCTGAATCTCAGAAGTTCTGAAATACATTGTACTTGTAACACAGAAAGTCAGGGCCACTGGAATTATGCGATTCTGTGGCTGGGGCTTTTTTCGCACAATTATGGATTTAACACATAATCCGTCATGTGCTGCATAATCTGTATGTTCTTAACAAAAGAAATGTTTTTTCTTTCTCAAACGAATCACAAGTGACTATAAACATAGCGAAAGGTGTTCATGCGCACAGGAAGGCCCTATGCAAAGGTTTACTGGTCATCTTTCAGTTGCTTATCTCTGCATTTGGTTGTTTAACTGGGCCTAATGAGATGAAATCATTTTCCATCCAGTATTGCAGTGTACAAAAAATGACAAAATAATTAAGTGATACTATCGAAAAGCATTCTGCATTATGCTTCATCATTTGCCTGATCTTGCCCCATCATTTAGTGAAACCTACGTTCTCCCCTGCTGCATAATTCCAGTGGCCCCGCATGAAAGTAAATCAATAATAGAACATGATACAAAGGCCATAACATGCCACTTCTCATACTTCTAATGACTCCCCAGTCCCATATCATGTCACTCCCCCCGCCACGAGAAACACTCACACTTTCACATTAAGCACACTTCAAGCCTTCACTCTTGAGCACCAGGTTTGTGATAGGAAGGGATTTTCCCAGGTTCCCTTAATAAAAGGGAAGGTTTTTCTTCAGGAGTTGTTTAAATGATGCTCAACTATTGAAGTGACCAGTTGGCACAATTTGCCCTTTCAAGAGCTGGTACCCACCCACAGCAGCTTCTCCATCTGCCAGTTGCCCAGCTGCTAACAGCTGGATACCAGTTCACCCCATTCCATGACATCAGAGCACAGCAAGCAGCAGCCAGTGACAACACACGAGAGTATAACACACCTCTCCCTAGATACAATGACTACACACGCTATGGTAAGTATAACAGAACATAATTTACAAAACATCTCTTCTTTGTACAGAGTATCCACAGTGACAACAACTCTATCCTATCACAGACACAGAACAACACACTACAACCTACCAACACAACTGCACACCGCATTCACTCACCCCACAAGAGAGAGGAGCAGTAACTGGAGGAAACTAAAGTAACCGTATGATGAGGACCCTAAAGCAGGGGACGTGTCAGTCCCGCCCACTGTCATATCATTGTGCTGTGTGTTACCCCAGCCACCCACCAGTCTTACAAAGAGACCTCGAAATCACTCGCCTGGGGAATGTTTAGTTTACTCCAACTACCACTTGCCAGACAAGACAACCCTCCGCACCAGGGCCCTGGCATGCCCACCTGCGGTGTGGCGGGAGGGCGGAGAAGGCGCAATGGCAATGAATATTTGTGAGATATGAGGGGGCCCCCCCTCCACCACCTTTGCTCGAGCTCTCAAGTTCCTGACAGGTGCCGAGAAACCTTGAGGAGGCAGATTTACAAGCCCCTTGCGCTACTTTTGCGTCACTTTGCCCATTTTAAAAGTGACGCAAAAGTGGCGCAAGGGGCTTGTAAATCTGCCTCCTCGCTTCCATGACATCACAGCATTTCTGGCGCAACAGCCTCAGGCCTGGCATGAGCGCAGATCATAGTATCATTCTTAGCTGGAGATGTAAATATGATGCACCAACATCGCGCCTGTGCACAGATGTATGGTACCCTAGTGGAAGGGAAATTGTTGTCGTCCCATCGCCCCCTGCAATGGGGCCACTTTTCATTTTCTCTGGGTATTCACGCGCCCTACGATTGGCGGTATCGCACGCGGTGGCAGATTTACAAGCCCCTTGCGCCACTTTTGCGTCACTTCCCCCATGTTAAAAATGACGCCAAAGTGGCGCAAGGGGCTTGTAAATCTGCCCCGTGGTGTCTAGTTATGCCCTGCCGTAGCATCGCCCGCCCCCCTCTCCACTAGTCAATATCCCTCCCCACGGGAGCCCGCGCGAGCCTGGATCACCTCTGGATTCGCACCAGCCCGGCACATTCCGTCCTGCTCTCCGCGGCGGCTCCGCGAACCCCTGACCTTGTTGGGCAGCTCACACAAGAAGTCTTTTGTGCGGTCCTGTTTCCTTTTAATTTCAGCGAAGGTTGTCTTCTGGATCACGTTTCTTTTCAAAGGAATCATTGTACAGTAATAAAAGGTCACCCAGACCTTGGCCATGGCCGGTTTTGGAAACTCACAGTCACAAAATATGACATGTATAGCACAGGGCAGGGCGAGCTCTTTGAAAACACCTCTGCCTGGCCCACGTGGTCGTCTCGCTTCATAGTCCAGTATTCTTGGCAGTTCACGTCTTTGATGCGGCTGTCTGTGCAGCAGGTGCAGTATCACCGGGCCCAGAGACGCATTCTGGGCCTCAGCACTTACACTAAGGTTGTTTTGTACTGTTCAAACATGGAGGAAGAGCCCATTTTCAAGACTTGCCTTGGGCAATCGGCACCCAAGGGTTCCTGTTGCTGGGGTGTACGGTAGAGGGCCTCCCCTCAGTGACGTTAATTAGTGGTATGGCTTTGGTACCTGTGGGCACTGCCCTTACTAACTACGCTCTCAGGGACATGAATAGGGCAGCAGCAGGAACAGGAAGTAAACAGGGGTGTAGCTCCAATGGGGAGAGGTATTGCGCAGTGAAAAAACACCTCCCGAAAAAAAACTTGGGGGCATATTTACGAGTTCTGGCGCATCTCTGCATATCAGCAAAGATACGCCAGAACAAATGCGTCACGCAAAAGTACCCTTGCGTCACGGCAGATGCACCGCATTTACAATGTGGTGCGCCGTGGTGCAAGAGTAGGCAGATGTGTAACGCATCTCGTGACGTAAGGGTGGCGCATCGCTGGAGTCGCGTCGCAAGCGCGACGCAACTCCAGCAATGCTCAGGGCCGCCCAATACTGAACATGTTGCGTCAGTCCTTACGCCTGCTTGAAGCAGGTGTAAGGAATTGACGTAGCAGCATCGCGAAAGTGCCCGCGTGAAATCTTGTAGATTTCACGCAGGCACTTTTGCGAGGCGCACAGGCACCGGAACTCCCACCCTGCGTGGGAACGTCCCCATTGTGGCGCTGGGCTTTATAACGTGATGCATTTCCCTAGATGCGTAACGTTGTAAATGCCTCGCAGGGATGCACCACGTTTACGCCGCTGTTGCGTCACGCAAGGCGGCTTAAACGTGGCGCAAGGGGCTTGTAAATCTGCCCCTTGGTATCCCATTTCTCACTCCTCCCATTGGCAAATTCCCCATCGCCATCTTCAACAACAGTAAGATGAGGGAAACAGCATTTGCCTCGCAGACGGAAGCATGCAGTGCCTTTACAACGCAGGCAATACAACAAATGCATTGTAACCACATGTTCCTTTACCACACAAGTTGTGACAATGACTTGCTTTGGAATGCTTTGTTGGACTGGTGTTGGATTTGAAGTCCAACACTTTCCCTACTGTTGCATAGACTGGAGTTGGAATACTAAATTATATCAATCAATCAATCAGAGTACTTGTAAAGCGTGCTACTTACCCGTGAGGGTCTCAAGGCACTGAGGTGAGTTGGGGTGCCTCTATTGCTCGAAGAGCCAGGTCTTGAGGAGTCTTCTGAAGGCCAGTAGGTCTTGGGTCTGCCGTAGGTGGGTAGGGAGGGTGTTCCAGGTCTTGGTGGCGAGGTAAGAGAAGGATCTGCCACCGGAGGTCGTTCGTTGGATGCGAGGGACAGCGGCGAGGGCGGGGCTGGCGGAGCGGAGCTGGCGGGTGGGGATGTTGAAGATGAGTCTGTTGTTCAGGTAGGCTGGTCCGGCATTGTGGGGTGCTCTGTGTGCGTGGGTGAGGAGCTTGAAGGTGACCCTATTGTCGACGGGGAGCCAGTGTAGGACTCTCAGGTGGGGGGTGATGTGGCTGCGGCGGGGGACGTTGACGATCAGTCGGGCAGAGGCATTTTGGATGCGTTGTAGTCATCGTAGGTGTTTGGCTGGGATTCCTGCATAGAGTGTGTTGCCGTAGTCCAGTCTGCTGCTGACGAGGGCCTGTGTCACCGTTCTTGTTTCGGTCGGGATCCACTTGTAAATCCTGCGGAGCATGTGGAGGGTGTTGTAGCAGGAGGAGGAGACGGCGTTGACCTGTTTAGACATGGAGAGAGAGGAGTCAAGTATGAATCCTAGGTTGCGTGCATGGTTGGTGGGTGTCGGTGCTGTTCCCAGTGTGGTTGGCCACCAGGAGTCGTCCCAGGTTGAAGGGGTGGGTCCGAGGATGAGTACCTCGGTCTTGTCTGAGTTCAGCTTCAGACAGCTGTTCCTCATCCAGTCGGCGACGGCCTTCATTCCCTCGTGGAGGATGGTTTTGGTGGTGTGCGGGTCCTTGGTGAGGTAGAGGATGAGCTGGGTGTCGTCGGCGTAGGAGATGATGTTGAGGTCGTGATGGTGGCCACTTGTGCGAGGGGGCCATGTAGACGTTGAACAGCGTCAGGCTGAGGGATGAGCCCTGGGGGGCGTCGCAGATGATGTCGGTGGCTTAGGATCAGAAGGGCAGGAGGCGGACGCTCTGGGTTCTGCCGGAGAGGAAGGACGTGGTCCAGTCAAGGTCCTTCTCTTGGATTCCGGCTTCTAGGAGGCGTGTCTTTAGAGTGCGATGGCAGACCGTGTCGAAGGCAGCTGACAGGTCCAGGAGGATGAGGGCTGATGTTTCGTCGTTGTCTAGTTGGCGCCTGATGTCGTCTGTGGTGGAGATGAGGGCTGTCTCGGTGCTGTGGTTTCATCTGAACCCGGACTTGGACGGGTCCAAGATGTTGTTGTCTTCCAGGTGGCGGGCAAGTTGCATGTTGACGATTTTCTCTATGACCTTCACCGGGAACGGGAGCAGGGAGATGGGCCGGAAGTTCTTGGGGTCCGCCTTGGGCTTCTTGAGGAGGGCGTTCATTTCGGCGTGCTTCCAGCTTTCCGTTAATGTCTCTGTTTCGAAGGAGATGTTGATGACCTTCCGTAGTTGGGTGCAATGGCTGTGTCTGCTTTGTTGAATACGTGGTATGGGCACGGGTCTGACGGAGATCCTGAGTGAATGGAGTTCATGGCCTTGCGTGTATCGTCGTCCTTGACGTTAGACCAGGAGGTCAGGCGGTTGGCGCTGGTGGTGTTCACAGGGGAGGTGGAGTCTGGCGTAGTCAGGGGGGTCGTGGTGTTGAAGCTGTCATGGATGTCAGCGATCTTGCGGTGGAAGAAGATGGCTAGTGAGTCGCACAGTTCTTGTGAGGGCGGTATGTCGTTGGCATTGCCGCTGGAGTTGGAGAGTTCCTTTACGATGCTGAAGAGCTCTCTGCTGGTGTGTGCGTTGTTATCCAGGCAGTCTTTGAAGGAGGATCTCTTGGCTAATCTGATGAGGTGGTGATGTCTACGGGTGGCGTCCTTGTGGGCTGCGTGGCTGTCCGGTGTGCGTTCGTGGAGCCATATCTTCTCCAGTTTCCTGCATGCGCGTTTGGAGGTCTGAAGCTCGTCGGTGAACCAGGTGGCTTTCTTGCTGGCGTGGCTGTTGGAGGGTTTCTTGAGCGGGGCGAGGGTGTTCGCGCAGTCGTCGATCCACTGTCTGAGGTTGCAGGCTGCGGAGTCTGGGTTGGTGGGGTCGGTGGGTGGGTTCTGGGTGAGGGTGCTGATCAGCTGGTCTTCGATGACTTTGCTCCAGCAGCGAAGGGGTAGCTTTTGGGTGCGGTGGTGCGTGGTTGGTTTCTTGAAGGTGAAAAGGATGCAGCGGTGGCCGGTCCAGTGGAGTTTGGTGGTGTGGTCGAAGGCAATGTGGGTGCCTGTGGAGAAGACAAGGTCCAGCGTGTGGCCAGCGGCTTGGGTCGGTGTGGTGACGAGTTGTCTGAGGCCGAGGTTGTCAAGGTTGTCGATCAGGGTGGTGGAGTTGACCTCTCCCTAGATACAATGACTACACACGCTATGGTAAGTCTTCGATGACTTTGCTCCCGCAGCGACGGGGTAGCTGTTGGGTGCAGTGGTGCGTGGTTGGTTTCTTGAAGGTGAAATGGATGCAGCGGTGGTCGGTCCAGTGGAGTTCGGTGGTGTGGTCGAAGGCAATGTGGGTGCCTGTGGAGAAGACGAGGTCCAGCGTGTGGCCAGCGGCGTGGGTGGGTGTGGTGACAAGTTGTCTGAGGCCGAGGTTGTCGAGGTTGTCGATCAGGGTGGTGGAGTTGACCTCTCCCTAGATACAATGACTACACACGCTATGGTAAGCATAACAGAACATAATTTACAGCGGCCAGCGTCGTTGTTGTTCTCGAGGTGTAAGTTCAGGTCCCTGAGGAGGATGTAGTCCATGGAGGCGAGTGCTTGGGTGCTGGCGAGGTCGGTGATGTAGTCGCTGAACTGAGCTCGGGGTCGTCTGTAGAGGAGTGTTCCTCTGAGGGTGGTGTTGGGGTCTGTGTGGATCCGGAAGTGCAGGTGTTCGGGGGTGTTGAGTGTGTCATCTGCGTGGGTGGCGACCTTGAGGGTAGACTTGTGGACGATGGCTATTCCTCCTCCGATGCCATTGGCGCAATCCCTGCGGGTGAGTTGTATCCGTCCGGGATGGCTATGGCGATGTTGGGCGCCGAGGAGTCGTTCCACCAGGTCTCGGTCAGGAAGGCCATGTCTGGGGCGGAGGTGTCGAGCAGATCTCAGAGCTCGACGGCGTGTTTGCATGCGGAGAGGGTGTTGAGGAGTATGCAGCTGAGGTGGTTGGGTCCAGTCATTGGAGGTTTGGTGGCTTTGTCGCAGGTGAAGCTGCAGGTGTGGCAGGAGAAAGGTCCATGGGTCCGTTTTGGGGCGGCCTGGAAGCAGGTGTGGTTTCGGCCGACGTTGAGTACGTAGAGGGTGCTGGCGTCGTAGCTGAGTCTGGTGTTGTGGCATTCGCGGGGTCCAGGGGTTCTGGCGCTGGGCGCGGTCCAAGCGTGGACGGGCACAGACGGGCTTGCCTTTGGAGCACCAGCAGCATGCCAGCGGCGCGCCCACTACGCGCGTCTGCTGCGCGGCCTCTATAAGAGGGGGAGAGGGAGGGAGGAGCAGCTGGGAGGCGGGAGCTGGGTGGCCAATGGGAGAACAGGGTGGCAGGGCCGCAGTGACGCAGCGGCGGGAGGAGTGGGAACGGCGGGAAAAGGTGGGCAGCAGCCGGTCGGCACCGGCGGGGGAAACCTGAGAACAAAAAATAACAATGACACAGTTAATATATTGGGAACCAGGCAGCGGGAGCAGAAGTGAACAAAACAAGTATCAGGCATGAAGCAGCTGGCAGCCGTGTGGTGGCGTGGGGAGCGACCTGCCTGCGAGCAGGGTCAGAGGTCGCTCCTTCACCACTGCGCAGCCTCAATAAGAGGGGGAGAGGGGGGAAGGAGCAGCTGGGAGGCGAGAGCCGGGTGGCCAATGGGAGAGCAGGGGGGCGGGCCGCAGGGACTTAGCGGCAGGAGGAGTGGGAACGGCGGGAAAAGGCGGGCAGCAAACCTGAGAACAAAAATAACAGTCACACAGTTAGTATGTAGGGAACCAGGCAGCGGGAGCAGAAGTGAACAACACAAGTATCAAGCACGAAGCAGCTGGCAGACGTGTGGTGGCGTGGGGAGCGACCTGCCTGCGAGCAGGGTCAGAGGTCTAAAGTCAATGATCGCTGTGACTGCAGTTTTCTTACCATTTTCTGCATGGTAAGCCATTTTCCCAAAATTCTGAAATAGAAAAGCAAGAGGAAACAACTGAAGATACTTGCTTCGAAAGAGATCAGGAACTGCGAATCCTCACTTTAAGGCCATTCACCACTTGAGGGGGTATTTGTGGATAATCCCTTTTACTTGGCCAATAAGCCTAAAGCCAAAGGTCTGATTTTCCATTAATAACAAAGGCTTCAGTTTTCTCAGAATTTACCTTTAGCCGATTACTTCTCATCCATTCCAAACAAAACACATGAGAAGTTGGAAAGCCTCGTTGAAATCAATTTATTGTCTAAGCATCGCAGAAGTTGTGTATTGTCTGCATATGTATACATTTTTAAACCCAGGTCAGCTACGGCCTATATTAAACAACTGAGGAGAAAGTGTTGGAACATCCCTCACAATAGAGAGGTCTTGCAATAAAGATGGCCATTTTTTCTGCTCGATACCACTCAGATAACAAGGACAGCAACCAGCTAAACTTGGAGCAGCTTAGCCACAGGCTGTGTAACTATAATCTAGGTAGAGGCTTTGAAGATACATGCCCTAGGTGCTGTTCAAATCCAGCCTACGTGTTGCATCAGTTCAAAACGTTGTGGTGCACCACTGGATCAAAGCATGCGTGATGTCACTTCCACTGCTAATGACGTTTGTAAAAAGACTTTTGGTGGATACTTCTAATTGCCTATTCCTCACCTTGTGAATATTCACCATGCATTAGCCTGGGTCCAGAAACTTAAAAGCAGTACTCCTGCATGCCGGTAGGTGGGGTCTTGCGGCTCTGCGCTGAATACATTCTGCTCTGGAAGTGATGAGCGGACCTGCATATTAGTGCCACCATTGGGTGCTGGCATAAGTTCCTTTCTTTCCACACCTTCATAAATGGATCTGCAGATACTCCTTTATTTTTGGATGAGACTTTTTTCTCCAAATAATTTTTTTCCCAGTAGATTCGGAATGTGCCACCTCCCAAAACCCTGAATGGACTGTTGCAAACAGACTTCTGTATCAGATTCTCACAATGTATGCTTGTGGTGCCTGTGGTTGGAACATGACTCCAGGGCCACATCGGAGAGTTTGGTGGTTCAGGTGTCCACCAGAGAGTGAAACATACTACCTTTTCTACACTCCGCCGGACTGTGAATCCTACAGACTAGAGACTTTTGCCATGCCCTTGTTTTCTTCTGCCAGCCTTGCCCTGCATTGTGTCAATGCCAGATGGCTCCTAGGTCGCTACAGCCATACATTGTGAGACATGGCGAGCCAAACCCTGTCAGTCGTTCCAGACAATGTACAGGCGTCTTTAAACCAAACAACCATGGATGGACAAGATGCAGCAAAGTTTGTGATCTGCTCAGGCTTGGACATGACGATTGCTTGGGTAAGACAATTGGCTCAAGTGTGGTGCTTTGGCCTAATGCCTGGATAGGGTCTAATGGCTTCTATGGGGATGTCCATCTTTCCTTAATGAATATGCCTTTCAATGGCGCTTCCCTTTTTGGTGAAAAAGCAGACTGAGCCCTGGAATGATTTAAAGAGAGTGTAGTCAAAGTACATTGCTTGGGTTGGTCATTGTCTTTTAAGAGGACCCCGCCACCGGCAAAACAAGCTTTTGTGGCTGAGGCCATGGCTCCCAGAGACTATGCTCAGGGCATCAGGGAAAAGGTGCAGCGCTGTTCCTGCCACACCAGCAACCACAACCTCAAAACAACTTTAGTGTGTCCTTTAAGTCACAAAGCCACCCTATTGGAGGCTGGATACAACATTTATCCACCAGTGGCAATTCATCATTTCAGGGAGTGGGTCCTCCAAATTGTTCACCACAGCTACACCCTCCCTTTCATTTCTATTCTGCCACACATTCAACCTCCATCAGGGTAGCGGACAGAGGACTATATGTCCATTTTGCAGCTTGAAGTGCAGATTCTTTGGCCAAATGGGCCATAGAGAGGGTTACGGCCTCAGAAGTGGGTACTAGGTGTCATCCTGCTACATCCTTGGGCTGAAGTAGCATGGATGCCTGGGTTCTATTTTAAATGTTTTCCCTCTCAACACCTTCCAGGAAAAGGACAAATTAAAGATGCTGAAGCTAGATCAGGTCCTGGCTGCCCTAGACCCCGAAGTCTGGATAATAGTGTTGGACTTTCAGGACGTTAGTTTCCATATTCCAGTTCTGTAGGCGCACAAGAGCTATCTCTGCTACACATTGGCTGACAAGCAGCCTCCAAAAGGCCTACAGTTTCAATCCACCAGAGCCAAAGTTGCTACTAATGCATTGGCAAGCAAAGTGCCTGTCATGGATATTTGCCAGGTGGTTACATAGGTGTCAGAACGTACGTTATCAAAGCACTATTTGCCGCTCGGTCCTGCAGGACTTTCTGTTCTCAGCCAGTTCACAGACCCACCACCCTGCGAGGTTCTTCTATGCAGCAGTGGCCTGTCCATATGTGCTCAGGGGCCATGCACCCCGCCTTTTTCTCAGCAAGAAGAATGTCTGTCAGGCTGAGCAAAGGTCAGTCTGACAGACACTATTCTTGTTCAGGTAAGGCAGCCATAAGCTAGACATGCACTAAATGTGCAGGCTCCTGGTTGCCTGAACTGAACATTGCCAGGCTGAGCATTTCACAGCCCTTTGGGCATGGCCTCCTCAGCCTGGAAAAAGTGCCTCATTGCCCACCCCCTCATGACAAAGGAGGGTCTCGTGGATTGCCTTGGATCTGGGCGCTTCAGTTTGAAGTACCCAGGGCTGAGTGTCAATCAGTGAAACCTTGTTACAGAGTGGGGTGAGGTTAGCAGTCTCACTGACCCCATCCCACCCTGTGACCGTTGAGGGACGGCTGCCTTCCCTCATTGGCTGACCGTATGTCAATTAATGAGGGAAGGCAGCAGTCCCAACCCTTCTGGGGGTTCCAACGCTTTCCTCTGTGCAGTATAAGGACGTTTATGCATGTATGTATGAATGTATGAGTTGTTGTTAGTGAGTGTTGTGAATGGGTGTGTGTGTGTGTATGTGTATGTATGTGTAGGTGTGTGCCCCCGCTTCCTGGTAAAATTACCAGCCAGTAAATAAAAATAATTATTAAAGCAGTAATGCCTTATTCTGTGTTTTTTATCTGAAGCGCCGCTCTGGGGTTGCTACCTGACCATGTTCTACCCGCATGGCAATTATTTTTGTGTTGCAGCCTGCTGAAAAAAAACCGCAAATGCCATAAGAAATTACTTCACAATTATTTTAGAAATGTCTTAAGTAATCCTAAAGGAAAATGGGAGGAAACCGAGGTACGCTGGCCATGTTATAAAGAGTAACAATAATTTGACATTAACTTTTTTTAAATACCAGCTCCTGGCTTTTTCCAAATCACAAAACATAAACAAAAGGACGCTATTTTTTCCTGAGAAAGGTAGCAACAATAACTGTTTATTGTGCACTAACAGCCTGATTCATCAAGCCGAAATCGGCTCGCAAAGGGTCAGATTCTGAGAATCTGGCCCTTTGCGAGCGCTATTTTTGCATTTGGGATTCATCATCCCAAATGCAAAAATCGGTAATTGCTAATTCGCTAAATTGCGAGGAATTACATTTAAGGAATCTCTATTTGAGATTCCTTAAATGCAATTCATCAACCATTTTTAAATTGCTAATTCGCAATTTCGGGCCGCTATTTACCGAGAGGTCAGACCTCTCGGTAAATAGCAAAAACTTAGAAAAATGCTTTTAAAAGCATTTTTCTAAGTTGCATGTTGCACACACACATGTCCTTTGGACATGTGTGTGCGCAACACCTGTTTCAATTTGCATTTAAGGGGTGCTACAGGGTGTCCTTTGGACACCCCTGGCACCCTTTAAATCGCTATCTTATTTGCGAGTAGCAAATTGCTAATCGCAAATAAGGAATACTCCCCATTCATTCCTATGGGCCTTTTGGCCCATAGGAATGAATGGGGAGTTATTCCTTATTTGCGATTAGCAATTTGCTACTCGCAAATAAGGATTGTGTAGGAATCGCTATTTAATTAGCAATTCCTACATGAATCCCGTTTTGCAAGTCCTTAATAGCGATTCCTTATGAATCGCTATTAGGGGCTCGCAAAACGGGAGATTGATGAATCAGGCTGTAAATTTTGTATATACCACCCGGGCTGAGGGATACTCTCTTTCAGCCTGATTCATCAATCTCCCGTTTTGCGAGCCCCTAATAGCGATTCATAAGGAATCGCTATTAAGGACTTGCAAAACGGGATTCATGTAGGAATTGCTAATTAAATAGCGATTCCTACACAATCCTTATTTGCGAGTAGCAAATTGCTAATCGCAAATAAGGAATAACTCCCCATTCATTCCTATGGGCCAAAAGGCCCATAGGAATGAATGGGGAGTATTCCTTATTTGCGATTAGCAATTTGCTACTCGCAAATAAGATAGCGATTTAAAGGGTGCCAGGGGTGTCCAAAGGACACCCTGTAGCACCCCTTAAATGCAAATTGAAACAGGTGTTGCGCACACACATGTCCAAAGGACATGTGTGTGTGCAACATGCAACTTAGAAAAATGCTTTTAAAAGCATTTTTCTAAGTTTTTGCTATTTACCGAGAGGTCTGACCTCTCGGTAAATAGCGGCCCGAAATTGCGAATTAGCAATTTAAAAATGGTTGATGAATTGCATTTAAGGAATCTCAAATAGAGATTCCTTAAATGTAATTCCTCGCAATTTAGCGAATTAGCAATTACCGATTTTTGCATTTGGGATGATGAATCCCAAATGCAAAAATAGCGCTCGCAAAGGGCCAGATTCTCAGAATCTGACCCTTTGCGAGCCGATTTCGGCTTGATGAATCAGGCTGTTTGTAACCAATCTAATGCTGAGTCTGCTCGACCCGGATGCTCCACAAGTATAAATATACCAGAACCTTCTTGGCTCTAAGATGGTTTAAGCCCTAATATATACAAGTGAGATGGAAGGAACCATTCCCTTCCTACGGGTATTACATTCTGAAACATGTCTCGTATCACCAGCCACCTCATAAAAAAGATGTACACGTTCACTTATAGGGACGAAGAGGGAGAAGGCGGATAATTTTCCAAGAAAAGGCTTACAACCTGTAGAAATGTTTTGTACTTATTTAAGAAATGGTGCCTACTGTCTTTTGGCTTAGTCCCAGGACCACAGCCTGCTTCGAAGGAATGCACGTTGATGGCGCCCTCCTAGCCATGAATAAACCCAGCTCTACAATTAATTTCCATGGTTCCCGCCTTGAATCAGGGCAAAAGGTAGCAAATATAGAGAAGAATCAACTCCCTGTTTTAGCCCATTTGGGTGGTTGAAAATCAATCAATGAGGGGGTTTAACCCCTTCGCTGCGGGAGTAATTCCCCCGCGGTGCGGGGTGGGCACTGCGCCGCGGTGCTCGTGACGAGCCCAGCTCGTCATGAGTCACAGTGGAGCTTTGCTCATGACGAGCTGGGCTCGTCACGACCCCGCCCACTGATTAATTTGCCTGCACAGGCGGGGTATCAATCGCACGTGGATGGAATGGAGCCATTATGACGAGCCCAGCTCGTCATGGGCACACCTCCATTGTCACTCAAGACGAGCTGGGCTCGTCATGAGCACAGAAGGAGTTAAAGCGCGCTACTCTCCTGTGAGGGTCTCAAGGCTCTGGGGGGAGAGGGTGCACCTCTGGTTCAGCCGAAGAGCCAGGTCTTGAGGCTCTTCCTGAAGGGGTGCAGAGTGTAGGGGCGCGTCTGATGTTGACTGGGAGCTTGTTCCAGGCTTTGCCTCTAGGTCTCAGAGGTGTGTGGTGCATGCATTATACAGTATGAACCAATGAAGCGGCTTGGGCCCTCCTCCGTTGTGCTCCTAGATGGTCTAAGATATCCTTCTCTGCTCCAAGGTCGGCGGGAGATGGTTGAACCAGTTGTCTAGCTCTGCTATAAGCTTTTACCGGGCCCCCCTCCTCAGGAATATATGATTTTCTAAAAGAACCCAGGACAAGAGGGTTGTTAGCAGTTGAGTCTGCTGAACAGCCATTATTTGGGGGTTCTCCAAGATCTTCAGCCATGCCATGCGCCCGTGTCTGATACTATCTGGTAAGTACTTGGCCCGCTAGTATAGTGGGCGCTGTTGAGAATGAATATTTGAAGGCGATGCGTCTGCCCGGTGGCTGTGGTTACTGGTCACTGTCCATCTTGTACGGGTACTCCTTTCTGTAGGGCGTGATCGAGTCAAAGTCTAACATTACAAAACCCAACACATTTTCTGAAAAGCCTCACTAAAGGATGTTAAAGTTCTCCACTGATATCAAATGCTAACCTACCATGAATATTCGGTTAAAAAGTGGTATTTAAAGAAACGTTATGGTCTGAGTCCATAATGCCTAAAAAAAAGAACTATTGCCCTTTACGATTACCTGTGAACCATAACTCCCCATAATGTGCGGCGCGTGCCCTTACACATGACATCATGGAGGTGTAACAAATGACATCACTCATGACATCACCACTCACAGCATTGACACTGCAGGGCGTGTGCCCCGTGAACCATGCTGGTGCTAGTAGCAGGCTGGTCTCTGTGCACCAGCAGGTCTGTGACTGTTGCTAGGAGCAGAGAGTGGACATTGAGTGCAAGAGCAATAAAGCCCTCCCCGGGTGGACCCAGCCGCATAATTAATATTTATCAAAGGCAGCTCTAGCACGAGTTTTGGTTTAAAAAAGGGTGAGCCCTGTTTACCCAAGGACTGATCCTATTTTGTAGCCGTAGCAAAATCCGTTGGTCAACAAGGTCCTTTGTTATGGGTCCGGCTCATAGTTTCTTTTATGCTTCAGGCAGGCGGGTTCATGTCTCCCTTACAGGCGGTTTTATGTCCCTCTTATCGGCGTCAGTTATTGTTGGCTACTGTTGCCGGTTGACCTCCTGTGGAGGCCGGGCAGCAGGTTTAATTTCAGATTAAAAACCCAACAAAGAACAACTGTTTGGGGAAAACAGGAAAACCGTTCTGCTTACTGTACTGTTTCAAGAGTGTCGGCGTTTTACGAGCTGCTTAGAAAGCGATAACGGACTGGCATGGTTCCACGCGCTGCACTCTAAATATTATTTCAGGTTATAACAGCAGAAGAAGAGGATTAGGAGGAGAAATGTAATGTGATCAGCAAAACACATGCCCAGTGTGAGCCTTAGAAGGTACTGGAACATCCTCTACATTGCGCTGGGATGCCCTTGGCAAAGTGTACCTACCACCCTGAGCAGACCTATCATGTCCCCCTCTCGTTACCAAGTCCCTCCACCCAACGCAGACCCATAAACCCTCTCCCATTCACCAACCCCCACACCACCCCATCTCAGGGCCTCTTTGCCTTGTAGACCCCAGTGAAATAACAGCAAATGGAGCTGCTCATCTGACCACTTGAAGTAACAGCAAACAGAGCTGCTCATCTGACCACTGTGAGATAACAGCAGAGCTGCTCATCTGACCACTGTGAAGGAACAGCAGAGCTGCTCATCTGACCACTATCAAATAACAGCAAGTGGAGCTGCTCATCTGACCACTTGAAGTAACAGCAAACAGAGCTGCTCATCTGACCACTGTGAGATAACAGCAGAGTTGCTCATCTGACCACTGTGAAGGAACAGCAGAGCTGCTCATCTGACCACTATCAAATAACAGCAAGTGGAGCTGCTCGTCTGGCCACTGTGAAGTAACAGCAGAGCTGATCATCTGACCGCTGGGAAATAACAGCAAGTGGAGCTGCTCATCTGACCACTTGAAGTAACAGCAAACAGAGCTGCTCGTCTGACCACTTGAAGTAACAGCAAACAGAGCTGCTCGTCTGGCCACTGGGAAATAACAGCAAGTGGAGCTGCTCGTCTGGCCACTGTGAAGTAACAGCAGAGCTGATCATCTGCCCACTGGGAAATAACAGCAAGTGGAGCTGCTCATCTGACCACTTGAAGTAACAGCAAACAGAGCTGCTCATCTGACCACTTGAAGTAACAGCAAACAGAGCTGCTCGTCTGGCCACTGGGAAATAACAGC
This sequence comes from Lissotriton vulgaris, assembly GCF_964263255.1. NCBI lineage: Eukaryota > Metazoa > Chordata > Amphibia > Caudata > Salamandridae > Lissotriton > Lissotriton vulgaris. The sequence continues at coordinate 145,777,429 of NC_141697.1, read as the reverse complement.
AAGTGGAGCTGCTCGTCTGGCCACTGTGAAGTAACAGCAGAGCTGATCATCTGCCCACTGGGAAATAACAGCAAGTGGAGCTGCTCATCTGACCACTTGAAGTAACAGCAAACAGAGCTGCTCATGTGCCCACTGTGAAGTAACAGTAAGTGGAGCTGCTCATCCGACCACTGTGAAATATTAGCACACAGAGCTGCTTATCTGGCCACTGTTAATTAACAACAAACAGAGCTGCTCATCTGACCACTGTGAAGTAACAGCAAGTGGAGCTGCTCATCTGACCACTTGAAGTAACAGCAAACAAAGGGGCATATTACCAAGCAATAGCGATAATTATCGCTATTGCCTAGTTAGCAGGAAAAAAATATCGCCGAGCACCGAGGATTTTTACCGCTGAGATACCTTGATATTATCAAGGTTTATCTCAATAGCGGTAAAAATCCTGCGAAATGCATGAATATCGCTGAAAAATCAGCGATATTCATGCATTATCGTGACCTTGCTCTTAGCCATGTTATCCACCTTCCATTGGATAACATGGCTAAGAACTGCTTTTAGCAGGTGTTAGCTTTTGGAGATATTCGCGCTTAGCGCGAATATTTCCAAAAGTTGTTAATAGGAGTTAGAGATGTTAGCGACTGTTTTCAGTCGCTAACATCTTGGCACGCCCACTTTGCATGTCATTAGCGATAATTATCGTTGACATGCAAAGTGGGCCCCTAAATGCCTGCTATCGCCTACAAGCTGTCGCTGACTGGTGTTAGCGACAGCTTGGTAATAGGGCGATAAAATTATCGCTGCATTAGCGAGAAAAAGTCTCGCTAATGCGGCGATAATGCCCTTGGTAATATGCCCCAAAGTTTCTTATCTGGCCACTGTGAAATAACGGCACACAGAGCTGCTGATCTGACCACTGTGAAATAACAGCAGAGCTGCTCGTGTGACTGCTCTGAAATAATAGCCACCAGAACTGCTCATCTGACCACTGTGAAATAACAGCACACAGAGATGTGAAGTAACAGTAAGTGGAGCTGCTCATCTGACCACTGTGAAATAACAGCACACAGAGATGTGAAGTAACAGTAAGTGGAGCTGCTCATCTGACCACTGTGAAATAACAGCAGAGCTGCTCATATGACCGCTCTGAAATATCAGCAAGTGGAGCTGCTCATCTGACCACTGTGAAATACCAGCAGAGCTGCTCATCTGACCGCTCTGAAATAACAGTAAGTGGAGCTGCTCATCTTACCACTGTGAAGTAACAGCAAGTGGAGCTGCTCATCTGACCACTGTGAAATAACAGCACACAGAGATGCTCATCTGACCACTGTGAAATAACAGCAAACAGAGCTGCTCATCTGCCCACTGTGAAGTAACAGTAAGTGGAGCTGCTCATCTGACCACTGTGAAATAACAGCAGAGCTGCTCATCTGACCGCTCTGAAATAACAGTAAGTGGAGCTGCTCATCTTACCACTGTGAAGTAACAGCAAGTGGAGCTGCTCATCTGACCACTGTGAAATAACAGCAAACAGAGCTGCTCATCTGCCCACTGTGAAGTAACAGTAAGTGGAGCTGCTCATCTGACCACTGTGAAGTAACAGTAAGTGGAGCTGCTCATCTGACCGCTCTGAAATAATAGCACACAGAACTGCTCATCTGACTGCTCTGAAATAACAGTAAGTGGAGCTGCTCATCTGACTACTGTCAAATAATAGCTAACAGAGCTGCTCATCTGCCCACTGTGAAGTAACAGCAGAGCTGCTCATCTGACCACTGTGAAATAACAGCAAGTGGAGCTGTTCATCTGGCCACTGTGAATTAACAACACACAGAGCTGCTCATCTGCCCACTGTGAAGTAACAGTAAGTGGAGCTGCTCATCTGACCGCTCTGAAATAACAGTAAGTGGAGCTGCTCATCTTACCACTGTGAAGTAACAGCAAGTGGAGCTGCTCATCTGACCACTGTGAAATAACAGCAAGTGGAGCTTCTCGTCTGACCACTGTGAAGTAGCAGCAGAGCTGCTCATCTGACCACTGTGAAATAACAGCAAGTGGAGCTTCTCGTCTGACCACTGTGAAGTAGCAGCAGAGCTGCTCATCTGACCACTGTGAAATAACAGCAAGTGGAGCTGTTCATCTGCCCACTGTGAAGTAACAACACACAGAGCTGATCATCTGCCCACTGTGAAGTAACAGTAAGTGGAGCTGCTCATCTGACCGCTCTGAAATAACAGCAAGTGGAGCTGCTCATCTGACCACTGTGAAATAACAGCAAGTGGAGCTGCTCATCTGACCACTGTGAAATAACAGCAAGTGGAGCTGCTCATCTGACCACTGTGAAATAACAGCACACAGAGCTGCTCATCTGCCCACTGTGAAGTAACAGTAAGTGGAGCTGCTCATCTGACCACTGTGAAATAACAGCACACAGAGCTGCTCATCTGACCGCTCTGAAATAACAGTAAGTGGAGCTGCTCATCTGACCACTGTGAAATAACAGCAGAGCTGCTCATCTGACCGCTCTGAAATAACAGTAAGTGGAGCTGCTCATCTGACCACTGTGAAGTAACAGTAAGTGGAGCTGCTCATCTGATCACTGTGAAATAACAGCAGAGCTGCTCATCTTACCACTGTGAAGTAACAGTAAGTGGAGCTGCTCATCTGATCACTGTGAAATAACAGCAGAGCTGCTCATCTTACCACTGTGAAGTAACAGTAAGTGGAGCTGCTCATCTTACCACTGTGAAGTAACAGCAAGTGGAGCTGCTCATCTGACCACTGTGAAATAACAGCAAACAGAGCTGCTCATCTTACCACTGTGAAGTAACAGTAAGTGGAGCTGCTCATCTGACCACTGTGAAATAACAGCAGAGCTGCTCATCTGACCGCTCTGAAATAACAGTAAGTGGAGCTGCTCATCTGACCACTGTGAAATAACAGCAAGTGGAGCTGCTCATCTGACCACTGTGAAATAACAGCACACAGAGCTGCTCATCTGCCCACTGTGAAGTAACAGTAAGTGGAGCTGCTCATCTGACCACTGTGAAATAACATCAGAGCTGCTCATCTGACCACTGTGAAGTAACAGTAAGTGGAGCTGCTCATCTGACCGCTCTGAAATAATAGCACACAGAACTGCTCATCTGACCGCTCTGAAATAACAGTAAGTGGAGCTGCTCATCTGACTACTGTCAAATAATAGCTAACAGAGCTGCTCATCTGCCCACTGTGAAGTAACAGCAGAGCTGCTCATCTGACCACTGTGAAATAACAGCAAGTGGAGCTTCTCGTCTGACCACTGTGAAGTAGCAGCAGAGTTGCTCATCTGACCACTGTGAAATAACAGCAAGTGGAGCTGTTCATCTGGCCACTGTGAATTAACAACACACAGAGCTGCTCATCTGCCCACTGTGAAGTAACAGTAAGTGGAGCTGCTCATCTGACCGCTCTGAAATAACAGTAAATGGAGCTGCTCATCTTACCACTGTGAAGTAACAGCAAGTGGAGCTGCTCATCTGACCACTGTGAAATAACAGCACACAGAGATGCTCATCTGACCACTGTGAAATAACAGCAAGTGGAGTTGCTCATCTGACCACGGTGAAATAACAGCAAGTGGAGCTGCTCATCTGACCACGGTGAAATAACAGTAAGTGGAGCTGCTCATCTGACCACTGTGAAATAACAGCAAGTGGAGTTGCTCATCTGACCACTGTGAAATAACAGCAAGTGGAGTTGCTCATCTGACCACGGTGAAATAACAGTAAGTGGAGCTGCTCATCTGACCACTGTGAAATAACAGCAAGTGGAGTTGCTCATCTGACCACGGTGAAATAACAGCAAGTGGAGCTGCTCATCTGACCACTGTGAAATAACAGCAGAGCTGCTCATCTTACCACTGTGAAGTAACAGTAAGTGGAGCTGCTCATCTGACCACTGTGAAATAACAGCAGAGCTGCTCATCTGCCCACTGTGAAGTAACAGTAAGTGGAGCTGCTCATCTGACCGCTCTGAAATAACAGTAAGTGGAGCTGCTCATCTGACCGCTCTGAAATAATAGCACACAGAACTGCTCATCTGACCGCTCTGAAATAACAGTAAGTGGAACTGCTCATCTGACTACTGTCAAATAATAGCTAACAGAGCTGCTCATCTGCCCACTGTGAAGTAACAGCAGAGCTGCTCATCTGACCACTGTGAAATAACAGCAAGTGGAGCTGTTCATCTGGCCACTGTGAATTAACAACACACAGAGCTGCTCATCTGCCCACTGTGAAGTAACAGTAAGTGGAGCTGCTCATCTGACCGCTCTGAAATAACAGTAAGTGGAGCTGCTCATCTTACCACTGTGAAGTAACAGCAAGTGGAGCTGCTCATCTGACCACTGTGAAATAACAGCAAGTGGAGCTTCTCGTCTGACCACTGTGAAGTAGCAGCAGAGCTGCTCATCTGACCACTGTGAAATAACAGCAAGTGGAGCTTCTCGTCTGACCACTGTGAAGTAGCAGCAGAGCTGCTCATCTGACCACTGTGAAATAACAGCAAGTGGAGCTGTTCATCTGGCCACTGTGAATTAACAACACACAGAGCTGCTCATCTGCCCACTGTGAAGTAACAGTAAGTGGAGCTGCTCATCTGACCGCTCTGAAATAACAGTAAGTGGAGCTGCTCATCTTACCACTGTGAAGTAACAGCAAGTGGAGCTGCTCATCTGACCACTGTGAAATAACAGCAAGTGGAGCTGCTCATCTGACCACTGTGAAATAACAGCAAGTGGAGCTTCTCGTCTGACCACTGTGAAGTAGCAGCAGAGCTGCTCATCTGACCACTGTGAAATAACAGCAAGTGGAGCTGTTCATCTGGCCACTGTGAATTAACAACACACAGAGCTGCTCATCTGCCCACTGTGAAGTAACAGTAAGTGGAGCTGCTCATCTGACCGCTCTGAAATAACAGTAAGTGGAGCTGCTCATCTTACCACTGTGAAGTAACAGCAAGTGGAGCTGCTCATCTGACCACTGTGAAATAACAGCAAGTGGAGCTGCTCATCTGACCACTGTGAAATAACAGCAAGTGGAGCTGCTCATCTGACCACTGTGAAATAACAGCACACAGAGCTGCTCATCTGCCCACTGTGAAGTAACAGTAAGTGGAGCTGCTCATCTGACCACTGTGAAATAACAGCACACAGAGCTGCTCATCTGACCGCTCTGAAATAACAGTAAGTGGAGCTGCTCATCTGACCACTGTGAAATAACAGCAGAGCTGCTCATCTGACCACTGTGAAGTAACAGTAAGTGGAGCTGCTCATCTGACCACTGTGAAGTAACAGCAAGTGGAGCTGCTCATCTGACCACTGTGAAATAACAGCACACAGAGCTGCTCATCTGACCGCTCTGAAATAACAGTAAGTGGAGCTGCTCATCTGACCACTGTGAAATAACAGCAGAGCTGCTCATCTGACCACTGTGAAGTAACAGTAAGTGGAGCTGCTCATCTGATCACTGTGAAATAACAGCAGAGCTGCTCATCTTACCACTGTGAAGTAACAGTAAGTGGAGCTGCTCATCTTACCACTGTGAAGTAACAGCAAGTGGAGCTGCTCATCTGACCACTGTGAAATAACAGCAAACAGAGCTGCTCATCTGCCCACTGTGAAGTAACAGTAAGTGGAGCTGCTCATCTGACCACTGTGAAATAACAGCAGAGCTGCTCATCTGACCGCTCTGAAATAACAGTAAGTGGAGCTGCTCATCTTACCACTGTGAAGTAACAGCAAGTGGAGCTGCTCATCTGACCACTGTGAAATAACAGCAAACAGAGCTGCTCATCTGCCCACTGTGAAGTAACAGTAAGTGGAGCTGCTCATCTGACCACTGTGAAATAACAGCAGAGCTGCTCATCTGACCGCTCTGAAATAACAGTAAGTGGAGCTGCTCATCTGACCACTGTGAAATAACAGCACACAGAGCTGCTCATCTGCCCACTGTGAAGTAACAGTAAGTGGAGCTGCTCATCTGACCACTGTGAAATAACATCAGAGCTGCTCATCTGACCACTGTGAAGTAACAGTAAGTGGAGCTGCTCATCTGACCGCTCTGAAATAATAGCACACAGAACTGCTCATCTGACCGCTCTGAAATAACAGTAAGTGGAGCTGCTCATCTGACTACTGTCAAATAATAGCTAACAGAGCTGCTCATCTGCCCACTGTGAAGTAACAGCAGAGCTGCTCATCTGACCACTGTGAAATAACAGCAAGTGGAGCTTCTCGTCTGACCACTGTGAAGTAGCAGCAGAGTTGCTCATCTGACCACTGTGAAATAACAGCAAGTGGAGCTGTTCATCTGGCCACTGTGAATTAACAACACACAGAGCTGCTCATCTGCCCACTGTGAAGTAACAGTAAGTGGAGCTGCTCATCTGACCGCTCTGAAATAACAGTAAGTGGAGCTGCTCATCTTACCACTGTGAAGTAACAGCAAGTGGAGCTGCTCATCTGACCACTGTGAAATAACAGCAAGTGGAGTTGCTCATCTGACCACGGTGAAATAACAGCAAGTGGAGCTGCTCATCTGACCACGGTGAAATAACAGTAAGTGGAGCTGCTCATCTGACCACTGTGAAATAACAGCAAGTGGAGTTGCTCATCTGACCACTGTGAAATAACAGCAAGTGGAGTTGCTCATCTGACCACGGTGAAATAACAGTAAGTGGAGCTGCTCATCTGACCACTGTGAAATAACAGCAAGTGGAGTTGCTCATCTGACCACGGTGAAATAACAGCAAGTGGAGCTGCTCATCTGACCACTGTGAAATAACAGCAGAGCTGCTCATCTTACCACTGTGAAGTAACAGTAAGTGGAGCTGCTCATCTGACCACTGTGAAATAACAGCAGAGCTGCTCATCTGCCCACTGTGAAGTAACAGTAAGTGGAGCTGCTCATCTGACCACTGTGAAATAACAGCAGAGCTGCTCATCTGACCACTGTGAAGTAACAGTAAGTGGAGCTGCTCATCTGATCACTGTGAAATAACAGCAGAGCTGCTCATCTTACCACTGTGAAGTAACAGTAAGTGGAGCTGCTCATCTTACCACTGTGAAGTAACAGCAAGTGGAGCTGCTCATCTGACCACTGTGAAATAACAGCACACAGAGCTGCTCATCTGACCACTGTGAAATAACAGCAAACAGAGCTGCTCATCTGCCCACTGTGAAGTAACAGTAAGTGGAGCTGCTCATCTGACCACTGTGAAATAACAGCAGAGCTGCTCATCTGACCGCTCTGAAATAACAGTAAGTGGAGCTGCTCATCTGATCACTGTGAAATAACAGCAGAGCTGCTCATCTTACCACTGTGAAATAACAGCAAGTGGAGCTGCTCATCTGACCACTGTGAAATAACAACACACAGAGCTGCTCATCTGCCCACTGTGAAGTAACAGTAAGTGGAGCTGCTCATCTGACCGCTCTGAAATAACAGTAAGTGGAGCTGCTCATCTTACCACTGTGAAGTAACAGCAAGTGGAGCTGCTCATCTGACCACTGTGAAATAACAGCAAGTGGAGCTGCTCATCTGACCACTGTGAAATAACAGCACACAGAGCTGCTCATCTGCCCACTGTGAAGTAACAGGAAGTGGAGCTGCTCATCTGACCACTGTGAAATAACAGCAAGTGGAGCTGCTCATCTGACCACTGTGAAATAACAGCAAGTGGAGCTGCTCATCTGACCACTGTGAAATAACAGCACACAGAGCTGCTCATCTGCCCACTGTGAAGTAACAGTAAGTGGAGCTGCTCATCTGACCACTGTGAAATAACAGCAGAGCTGCTCATCTGACCGCTCTGAAATAACAGTAAGTGGAGCTGCTCATCTGATCACTGTGAAATAACAGCAGAGCTGCTCATCTTACCACTGTGAAGTAACAGTAAGTGAAGCTGCTCATCTGACTACTGTCAAATAATAGCAAACAGAGCTGCTCATCTGCCTACTGTGAAGTAACAGCAGAGCTGCTCATCTGACCACTGTGAAATAACAGCAAGTGGAGCTGCTCATCTGACCATTGTGAAATAACACCAAACAGAGCTGCTCATCTGGGAAGTGTTAATTAACAACAAACAGAGCTGCTCGTCTGCCCATTGTGAAATAAAAGCAGAGCTGCTCACCTGCCCACTGTGAAATAACAGCAAGTGGAGCTGCTCATCTGACCATTGTGAAATAACACCAAACAGAGCTGCTCATCTGGGAAGTGTTAATTAACAACAAACAGAGCTGCTCGTCTGCCCATTGTGAAATAAAAGCAGAGCTGCTCACCTGCCCACTGTGAAATAACAGCAAGTGGAGCTGCTCATCTACCCACTGTAAAATAACAGCAAACAGAGGTTCTCATCTGGCCACTGTGAAGTAACAGTAGAGCTGCTCATCTGCCCACTGTGAAGTAACAGCAAACAGAGCTGCTTATCTGACCACTGTGAAATAACAGTAGAGCTGCTCATGTGCCCACTGTGAAATAACAGTACACAGAACTGCTAATCTAACCAGTGAAAAATAACAGCAAGTGGAGGTGCTCACCTGACCACTGTGAAATAACAGCAAACAGTGCTGCTCATCCGACCACTGTGAAATAACAGCACACAGAGCTGCTCCCCTGATGTCCCTGCCCATTGCTTTACTCTGGGAGATATATTTCCTGAATATCGAGTTTTAAACATTGTGCTACGAAAATATTCAAGACATGCTCTCATCTACGCTGTCATGGGGGCAGCCGCTGCAGGAATCGGCAGCATCTCCCCATTCCTACATACGGCAAACGCACGGACCGCCATGGGTGGCCGAAGGTCTAGCTACGCCACTGCCCCAACAATTTGTGTACCAGTCTTGAATTTTATCACTCAGGCGTTAAAAATAAGGAAAACATCTGGATTGTGATTTGTGGTGTTGATTGTTGAGTGGCAGATGTTTTTAGCCATTAACTGAACTGTACTGATATTGATATTATGAGATTTTATTATGTATTTTAAACAGTTTGGTTTTATGGTCACATCTCTGACCAAATAAAGAATTTTTTGATTGATAGGTAATGACTGAACGAAAGTGTGCCCATCAAAAACATGAGTATGCATTCCCCCCCTTAATCCTGATCACCTCTCCTATCTCATTTTCCTCCTGGCACTGAAACTCACCTTTGAATACCCCTACCACCACAGTAACCTGTTATTGCCTCTTCAGCCTTGAACGAATATCTCTCACTTCTTCACAAGCCAAAGAAAACCATTAAAAACTTCTGCTCAGAAAATGATACAACTGTGATGGCTTCTTACAGGCATGCAAATCTGCATCCTGCCTCAAGAAAAAGCACTGAACTTGGCCTCCTTTACGTTTTCATCCTTCCAAAGATCCATACCCACATCTCTGATCACACAGTAGGCTGGTTAGCTCTGCGTGCTCAGCAGATGTCAGGAGCTGCCCAGCCCCCACCCCAGGCCAGCAGACCATTGGCTATTCAGCTACCAGGCAAGTCTGAGCCTTCCTCTCACACCTGCCCAGGCCCCTTAACCTCATCTATGCTCATGACGAGAGGCACAGTGCAGCTGCACTCATGACGAGCTGAGCTCGTCACGGCCGTTGGAACGTTGCACACGGGGATAATTACACCGCTGTGCTGAACGTTCGAAAAACAGGTGTGGTTGTGATGAGCTCTCTCGTCATGAGTGCAGCTGCACTGTGCCTCATGACGAGCCAAGCTCGTCACAAAGACAGCGGCGCAGCGCGCGGCGCCCCTCACCCCGCACAGCGGGGGGGGGGGTCACCCTGCGGCGAAGGGGTTAAGGCCTTGCTGGGTGCACCCCAAATCATTCTCCTCCATCTTGTGAGTTGCAGCCTACCTGTGCCCCAGATTGCAGTGAGCAGAGTCCAGGAAGTGATAAGGTGACAGACTAGTGCTGTCTCTTCCCATTACAAAAAGTTGTTTAAAAAACGATTTTCACTTTCTGTTTTTACTGTCTTTGCCTGTGTTTGTTACAGTTAAAAATTTTAGTTTTAGCCTGCCTATAATTGCATATTTGATCACCTGTGTTGTGTTTTAAACATGTGGCTTTCCCTGCTCATGATTGCCTCCATTTAGCGTGTTGAATTGTGGGATTTGCAGTCCAACCTCTGTAGTTTGTCCCTCTAATTCCTTGGTGGCAATTCTGTTTACCCTCCAAATTTCTCCTTTGCTCTGTGCTAAGACCTCTATGTTAAAACAGTGCACTCCTAGCCACCATTTGTTGTTCACAAGCCAGTGAGACCAGCACCCTGCCTCCCCTCCCAGCAACTGGGATTTCCTACATCAGAGGGTGCTTCTGTGAACTGTATTTAATAGGGTCTGTGCACTTCGTTTTTTGGCCAGCAGAGGGAGTAAAGTTTTATTCAAACAGTATTGTTAGATTTCAAGTTAGTGAGGCCCTTACCTGCTGAAGTCCAAAGTGTGGATTGAACCTGTCTGTCTCCTAGGACATTCTGAACAGGAGAAGCACCTTCCAACTCCATGGCTAGCAAACCTTGTCTGAGGTCGCTGGGACCTTATATGGTCTGCTAGTGGTTGTTACATGTCTACGCTGATTGGTGGTTGTAGCTGGTGTTTCTATTGGATTAGGGTTAATATCCTCATTGGTTGGGTATTTGATGGGTCTGATTGGTTTCTGGATCTGTGATTCAATCATTGTAGGGTTGGGACTAGGGCTAGGGTTAGACCTTTAATTGGAAGTAGCAATTAGGGCTTCTGGTGTGATTGGTTGCTGGAGTACGTGTGGGACTAGAAGTAGGTTTAGGCTTTCTATTGGTAGTAGGGACTAGGGCTACCTGTGCCATTGGTTGCATGGACTTGTTTTGGGACTACTGGTAGGGCCAGGGCCTTTATTGGACGTAGAGATCAGGGTTTTTGAACTGATTGGGTGCTTGGACTAGGGCTAAGATTGGCTGTAAGGTCCTGGTCTCCTATTGGTTCTAGATTTTAGGGCTAGTGTTGTGATTGGATAGTGTTAGGGTTAGGGTTCCCATTGGCTGAAGGGGTCACCTGATTACTAGGGCTATAAAAAAGGCCAGTGTTAGGGCGTCTCAGCACGGGCGTCGAGGCTAAGGGCAGAGAGGACAAGGGCTGCTGCCTGTTTGAGCCTGTTAAGGACAGAGAGGACAAGGGCTGCTGCCTGTTTGAACATGTTCGAGACTGTTCGGGACAAGGGCCAGAAATGCTGCCCTTTTTCTCATTTAGCAATACCCAGCCCACACCATCCACATCCACAAACAGACCAACACACTCACACCAAATGTACACCACGCACAACACTATGCACAGATTAATGTACCAGCATGCACTATAAACCCAACCAAACCACATCTACACACCCTACTATCCCAACTACCACACATATCCACCATCACCTACAAACAGTACACAACTCTATCCTATACCACTAACCAAGACACTCATCACTAACACAACGCCAATCAACACTATACATAACTACATCCCATTCAGACACACTCTTCCTGCTGTAATTACACCTAACAGACCACCTTTTATCACTAACAAACGTATGATCTTCCTTCCATCAGTTGTCCAACAAACACCCTCCTCTCCCTTCTACCATAATAACACTAACACACAACACACACACTGCACACCACCACACTTTGTAACTCTTGCAACAAACCAGTCTAAGATAAACACTCTCACCTCCACCTTGAGCCGGTCACTCCACTACCGCACGGCCCCTGTGTGCCCGGATTCTGCTGCCGCTGCCTGCTTGGCCCTCTTGCTGCTGCCTCTCCTTAGGGCCCCTGCTCTCCAGGCTTGCCCTCGCTCTCCAGGCTTGCCCAGGCTTGCCCTCGCTCTGCCCTCGCTCTCCCCCGCTCTCCCCCGCTCTCCCCCGCTCCGCTTTCCCGCTCTTTCCCCCCCTCTGCTCCCCGCCGCTGCTCTCCTGTGGCCCCGCCCCCTCTCCTGTCTCCCGCTCCCCATTTGCCGCCCCACTCCCGCCTCCCAGCTGCTCCTCCCTCCCACTTCGCCATAAATGGCGGGGACCGCGCGTAAGCGCAGCGGCCACGCGCAGCGGGCGTGCCGATTGTGCGCCGAAGGCGCGCCAAAGGCAAGCCCGTCTATGCCGTCCATCCCTGGACCGCGCCCAGTGCCAGAACCCCTGGACCCCGCCAGAGCCAGCCAACCCGACTGAGCAACGACGCCGCCACCCTCCACGCACACAACACAGGCCGACATCCAGCCTGCTACCAAGCCACCCCGAAACGCACCCACGGAGCCTTCACCTGCCACGCCTGCTACTTCACCTGCACTCGATCCTGCACCGCGCCAGCCAAAACAGCCGCCAACAACAACCACCTCAAGTGCATCCTGCTCAACACCCTCTCCATCCACAGGCACGCCGGCGAACTATGGGATCTCCTGGACAAAACGGCACCAGACGTCACCTTCTTCACGGAAACCTGGATGAACGCCTCCTCAGCCCTCAACATCGACATTGCCATCCCGGATGGCTACAAGATCATCGGGAGGGACCGCGTCAACCAGAGCGGAGGAGGCATCGCCATCGCCCACAGAAACACTATCCGCATAACGACCAACACCGACGACACCCTCGCCACCGCAGAGCACCTGCACTTCCAGATTCACACCGACCCCAAGACCATCCTCAGAGGAACCCTCATCTACAGACACCCAGGCCACGCTCACACTTCAGCAAGGCCATCGCAGACTTCATCAGCCCACTCGCCCTTGCCTCCCCCGACTACATCCTCCTAGGAGACCTCAAATTCCACCTTGAGAACGACCAGGACAACAACAACACCGCCCTATTAGACAACCTCACCAACCTGGGATTCAAGCAACTGGTCAACACCCCCACCCATTACACCGGCCACACGCTCGACCCTGTCTTCTCCTCCAGCAACCACATCTCCTTCAGCCACACCACCGAGCTCCACTGGACCAACCACAGCTGCGTACACTTCAACTTCAGGAAAACAACGACCCACCACCACCCTCAACAAACCCCCCGAAGATGCTGGAGCAAGATCACCACCGATCAACTCACCACCTCCTTGCGCCTAAACCCTCCCACCAACACCACGAACCCCAAATAAGGAGCCCTCAACCTCACACAGTGGATCACCGACTGCGCCAATACCCTTGCTCCACTGAAAAACCCTCCCAGCAACCTCAACAGCAAGAAAGCCGTGTGGTTCACCAACAATCTCAAAGACTCCAAGAAATCCTGCCGTGACCTCGAGAAAGCCTGGCGCCACAACCAGTCAACGGATAACATGACAGCCCTCAGGAAGCCACCTTAAACACCACCAGCTGATCCGCACCACCAAAAGGTCATCCTTCAGAGAACGACTGGACAACAACACCCACAACAGCAAGGAACTCTTCAACGTCGTGAAAGAGCTCTCCAACCCCAACGCCAGCGACAACGACATCACGCCTTCTCAAGACCTCTGCAACTCTCTGGCCACCTTTTTTCACCGTAAGATCGTCGACATACCCGACAGCTTCGGCGCTCAGAACACGTACCCCACAACCGAACTTACACCCCCCACCACCATCATGTGCACCTGTACTCAGGTCAGCACGGAAGATACCACCCACACGATGAACACCATCCACTCAGGCTCCCTAGCCGATCCCTGCCCACACCATATCTTCAACAAAGCTGACTCCATCATCGCACCCATACTTTGGGACATCATCAACAACTCCTTCATATCTGCCACCTTCCCGGAGAGCTGGAAGCACACAGAGATCAGCGCCCTCCTGAAGAAACCCACCGCTGACCCCTCAGACCTCAAAACTTCCACCCCATCTCGCTCCTCCCCTTCCCTGCAAAAGTCATCGAGAAAACCGTCAACAAACAGCTGACAGCCTTCCTGGAGACGAACGGCTCCCTCGACCCATCGCAGTCCGGATTCCGAGCGAACCACAGAACCGAGACCGCCCTCATCGCGGCCACAGATGACATCCGGACCCTGCTGGACAACGTAGAAACTGCCGCCCTCATCCTGCTCGACCTTTCGGCTGCGTTCGACACTGTCTGCCACCGCACCCTGACAACTCGCCTCCGCCATGCCGGGATCCAAGGAAAGGCCCTGGAATGGATCACCTCCTTCCTCTCCGACAGAACCCAAAGAGTCCGTTTCCCGCCCTTCCTCGCAGAAGCCACCAAGATCATCTGCGGCGTACCTCAAGGCTCCTCGCTCAGCCCCACCCTCTTCAACGTCTACATGAGCCCCCTCGCAGCCATCGCACGCAAGCACAACCTCAACATCATCTCCTACGCCGACGATACCCAACTGATCCTCTCCCTCACCAATGACCCCACCTCCGCCAGAGCCAGCTTCCAGGACGGAATGAAAGACATCGCAGACTGGATGAAGCTCAGCCGCCTGAAACTGATCTCAGACAAGACGGAAGTCCTCATCCTCGGCCCATCCATCTCCAACTGGGACGACTACTGGTGGCCCCCTGCTCTGGGCCCCCCACCCAAGCCCACAGACCACGCACGCAACCTGGGCTTCATCCTTGACTCCTCCCTCACAATGGCTAGGCAAGTTAACGCCGTTACCTCCTCCTGCTTCAACACACTACTCATGCTACGTAAGATCTTCCGCTGGATCCCCACTGGAACCAGGAAAACGGTCACCCAGACCCTCGTCACCAGCCGTCTGGACTATGGGAACGCCCTGTATGCTGGGACCACCGCCAAACTACAGAAAAGACTCCAGCGCATCCAGAACGCCTCAGCACGACTCGTCTTGGACATCCCCCGACACAGCCACATCTCCGCCCACCTGAGGGACCTGCACTGGCTCCCTGTCAGCAAAAAGATCACGTTCAGACTCCTCACCCATGCACACAAGGCTCTCCACGACTTGGGCCCCGAATACCTCAACAACCGCCTAAAATTGACAACATCTCCATAAAGAATTGTGAGGCTCTTCTAAAAAGATGCAATCCTACACGTCTTCCTCCTGTAACTTCCTGCTCCTTTACAAACCTCCACCTAGAAAGGCAACATTCCCAGACGCACTTCTAAACACAGTTTCAAACCTGATAACAATACACTCCAGCCTATGCTTTCTCCGTGACCTTAACATTTGGTTTGATAAACCAAATATGACCCATCCAAAAACTATAATCACCGGCCTAGACGCATTGAACCTGCATCAGATTGTCCACAATCTGACACACACCGCTGGACATATCCTAGATGTCAGTTTTGTTAATACTGAACTAGTTACCTTTCAAACTATAACTCCAGTCACATGGTCAGACCACCACTTGCTTGCCTTCCAATACAAAACAACGCTAAGCGACTCACCTAAAACCACCTTACATCCATCCATCTATCGCCCGTGGAACAAACTCAATTTGGAACACTTGGAAACACAACTAACATCCAGTACAAATCTGGAAATCATAAGTTCTGTTCAAAATCTATATGAGTGGCTACAGGAAGCTTTTGACATCCTGATACCACTCAAACCACACAACAGAACAAAAGAAAAAAA
Source organism: Lissotriton vulgaris (assembly GCF_964263255.1). Lineage (NCBI taxonomy): Eukaryota > Metazoa > Chordata > Amphibia > Caudata > Salamandridae > Lissotriton > Lissotriton vulgaris. The sequence goes on along the minus strand of NC_141697.1, from coordinate 145,761,861 downwards.
GCGCCTTGGAGAAACATAGAAATAAAAGACATAAAAAACAAATTAGAAAGCTGCAACGTACCTGGCTCAAAACAAACGCCAAACAAGACAAACTTCACCTACAGAAAATTAACAGATTATACAAGTCTGCTTTCAAAAAAGCTAAGAAAAGGTACTTTTCAGACAGAATTCAAAACGTAAAATGTGCAAATAAAGAATTCTATAAAATACTCAATGAATTTCGCAAACCAAATTGCCTAGAAGGAACTCATCCTGTTACTCAAGATTTCTCAGACAAAGTGGCAAATCATTACACGTACAAAGCAGACACGCTGGAATCGTACTTAAAACAGAAACAAAGCTCCAGCACTAACCCTTGTACAAAACAACAGTCCAAGAATGCTCTAATCAAGCCTCTCCGTTCCTTCCAACCCATCTCACACGATAAACTTATGGACCTGGTCAAAGCAAGCAGGCCTGCCGGCAGCCCTTTTGGCCCCTATCCACCAAAAACTTTCAAGACAATTCTTTTAACAATCTCTGCTGCCACTCCAGTAGGAAGAATCATCAATGATTCTTTAACTACTGGAATATTTCCAGAAGAACTAAAAAAGTCATACATACGCCCTTTACTGAAGAAAAAATACTTGGACCCGCTGAACCCTGACAACTACAGGCCCATTACAAATGGACCGTTCCTGGACAAACTGATAGAAAGAGCAGCGTTCGCCCAGATGTCACAATTTATTGAGGAGAATGACACTTTCAGACTTCCAAACAGGATTCCGTCTGGGAAGAGGCACTGAATGTGCCCTCCTTGCCATCTGGGATGACCTAAAGAATACAGTTGACCCCAACGGGGTTGCTGCGCTACTCCTCTGGGACCTCTCAGCTGCCTTTGACACGGTTGACCATGACACTCTGAAACAAAGACTCTATGAAGCCAGCATAGAGGGAACTGCTCTAGAGTGGATCGCGTCCTACCTTCGAAACAGAACTAATGTCATCCATACCCCACCTTTCTCGTCCAAACCGTACTCCACAAAAGTAGGGATCCCTCAAAGTTCTATCATCTCCCCCATGCTTTTCAACATCTACATGAAGTCATTACCAGTACTGATCAATAAATTTCACCTTACGTGCTATAACTATGCAGATGTAAGAATAGAGAAAATGTACCTATGCCTCTAATTATTTCAACACATTATTGATGTGAAACAAGATAAACAGAACCTTATAGGTTTATCCTGGCAATTACTTATGCCTTTTATTTATTCAATTTAAATAAAGTTTTTCCTGCTGTGAATTTTGCAAAAAAGAGTACATTATCAACTAGACAGTATGGCAAATTATAATAATACAGTGTGAACACAAACATAAATCATACAGTGTAAGCACAAACATAGATTATACTATACATATATCCACGCATTAAACAATTGAATGCATTTACAAACAGAAATGATTGCAATGAAAACCATTAATATATACATGATTAATCATTCCTATTCAGTTCGTTCAAGGGTGAACAGATCCTTACAAGAGTTAACTTTGAACCCCAATGATTTAATGTCTCTAATTGGGTAAGGAATTGAATGCCTTTTTGGGAATGAATGCCGTTGCCGACGCGTTTCGAGTCCTGGTATTTCAATTACAGGGCTCTCTTCAGGGCAGGATTAATCATTTCCATAGGAGACTGTTTGTAACAACAAAAAATGAAGTGATTTTTAGTGAGATTCCTCAACCCGTTAAAAGAAGTAACTATACATAAATGTCATCATTGTGGGCAACATACCTTCGTGTTGTCAAAGTGGCGCTGGCCTACTTAATGTCGTGAAAGCTGTGGGCACCTTTCTGCAACAAAATATGGTGTTTTTCAATCAACTCGTTCATATGTCATTATTATAAATTCATTTGCATTATGAGACGTGGTGGCAGGGAACAGGTTTAATATGAATTACCTTGTCAGGGTACCCTGTACACTGTAATATAATAATTTGGCAAACTGACTAGTTGATAATGTACTCTTTTTTTGCAAACTTCACAGCAGGAAAAACTTTATTTAAATTGAATAAATAAAAGGCATAAGTAATTGCCAGGATAAACCTATAAGGTTATGTTTATCTTGTTTCACATCAATAATGTGTTGAAATAATTAGAGGCATTGGTAAATGTTCTCTATTCTTACAGTTTATGGCCCGACCTACGCTCTAACCCTCAGGGCCAAACCCCTTCCTTTGTACATAACTATGCAGATGACAGGCAAATACTCCTTCAACTGGAATGCCCCAAAGACATTGGAAAATCACCAATTTTCAGCTGTCTCAGAGCAGTGATCAGTGGATGACCTGGAGCCATCTCAAATTGAATGCTTCAAAAACTGAAATACTCACGTGTGGTGATTTGAAACATTACAACCCGCTGGCCGCATGGCCTGATGAACTGGGATCACTGTCTAAAGTATTAAAGGAAATAAGAAACCTCGGAATGACCATGGACTCCAATTGTCGATGAATGCCCAAGTGGATAAACTAGCAAGATCAAGCTTTGCTACTATAAAAGCGCTGCGACAAATTTTCCCTCAAATGGGATTTCCACACAAAGTCCAAGCTACCATCTCCCTTGTTCTGTCCAAACTCGATTATGCCAATAGCCTCAAACAACGGATCACCTTTAATGACCATGAGAAGACTACAACGGATTCAGAACTCGGCTGCCAGACTACTCTTGCATATCAAACCGCGAGACCACAGCTACCCTGCCTTGAAAGCCCTGCATTGGTTACCGGTCGCCAGAAGATCCACGTTCAAGCTGCTTTGTATCACCACAAAGCAATACATGGAATGGGACCACTCTTCATCTATCTATCTATATATTTAAAAACGAAAGTATGTCTGTTTGTCCTTTATGCATTACTACAACATTCATCCGAACGCCATGAAACTTTGGGAAGTTGTTGAGTACACTCCTGCGAAGGTTTCTGGCAAAAAAAATTGTTAAAAGTTGTTGAGTACACTCCCGCGAAGGTTTCTGGCAAAAAAAAACAACAACAATTTGCTAAATATCGCCCCCCCGGCCCCCAGGGCCCTCATAATCTGAACGTTTACAGTTTCCGGTGTGACTCGCTTTTGCAATGACCATCAACAAAGCACAAGGACAATCGCTGCAAGTGTGTGGACTAGATTTGGAGAATCCGTGCTTCTCACATGAACAACTGTATGTGGCCAGCTCACGCGTCGGAAAACCTTCTGATTTATTCGAGTACACACCAGATGGAAAAACAAATAATACAGAGTATCCACAAGCACTCGAATAAATAAACAGAATTAAAACAACAATTTAAAATGTTTTCCATATTAAAATGAATACGTTTCAATAAAAATGACACAATGTAAATTGAATGTTATCATAACAAGTTTCCTTAAATTTCCTTTCTTCTGAGATCGCAGCAACGCACGACGGGTAAGCTAGTCAGGAATAAAATCACCAAACACATTCAACAAAGGAACCTCCGCTCTAAACGAGCATCTTGCCTCAAACTATGGAACTCTTTACCCCCCAACATAAGGTCCACCGACAACCACCTTATCTTCAGAAAATTACTCAAGATTTGGCTCTTCCCCACATAAGCACCATACGCAAACAGAAAGTTACAGCATATCCCTCTGTATACACCATTTTTGTCACTATAGATATGTACCTATCTTTGTGTATTACTTTGTATAAACATGTAAAATAATTATGTTTTTGAGAGAAAAAAACAATAATAAATAAATAAAAATCATCTTTGGTCTACATGTTCATACTTCCATTGTGCATCTATGTACCTTCCATGTACTTGGGTCTGTGTGTCTGTTACTTTTCTCCTGAAAAAGCAAATCCAATGCACTACCCTATTTCTCATCCTGTGCCTCTATCAATATCTTTAATATACATATACTTACCTACTTTATGTATATATATATACTTTGAATGTAATTATGGATCTATATAATTATCATTTTCTTCTAATTTAGCATTTCCAATGCACTACCCTATTTCTCAGCCTGTACTTCGCTCAATATATCTTCTAGCCCAACCTTCTGATTCATCTCAAACTTATTCTAATACTCCTTCCAATGCACTACCTTATCTCTCATCCTATACATCTATCAATATATCCTCTACATCCACTCTCTCATTTATACCAAACCCCATATCACTACTATGATTGCCAAAATAACCCTCTCTTGACTCTCTCCTGCTCTACCCCTCCTTGCATCATCTCTTTTACTATACCGATCCCTTAAAACAAACTTTTCTAAACTCTTCCCTCTGAGTCCTCCCCTCCAAAACTCCTTTTTACTCATCCAAAAGCCTCCTCCTACTGCTAAGACCTAAAAAGAAATCCTTCACTCTTTTATCCTTCCACTATCCTTTTCAATCGCAATTAACAGACTAACATGTTCACTTCTCAAATTCCATATCAAACTATACTAATATACTACCCAAACACCTGAATACATACCCACTACTCAAATGACTTCATATGTTTTTTACTATACTAATTTTCAACAGTAATCCTTTATGGGTTCCGGAGTGGCGTGCTACTCGCCAGAAAAATCGCTACAACACCCATCAGGGGTAACAAGTGCTATATGAATGCAAATCTTTGTTCCTCTTTTATCCCTCCGCTATCCTTCTCACTCCAACTAACTGACTAATATCCACCACTGAAATTTTTCACCATATTAATTCACCACTAATCATTTGTAGGCTTCCTGAATAGCGTGCGTCAACAAGTGCTATATAAATACAAACCTTTGCCCTCCTCTATCCTTCTGCTATCATTCCAAATCCGATTAACTGACTAACCTATCCACCACTTAAAATGTACTTGCATGTTTCACTATACTAATTTAACACTAATCCTCTATGGGTCCCGGAGTAGCGTGCTACTCGCGGAAAAAGCGCTTCGACGCCTCGTCAGGGGTAGTAAGCGTAATATAAATGCAATTACAATTACAATTACAACGTATAGCTTCAAGGTAAGTAGATGCAGTGGCAGTTGGTGGTTTCTGAAACTGGTGGGCCGTAATACATCCCACAGGTAAAAACTAATTTTGTCATGAAATACTTCCAGTATGTCAGGGCCAGCATATGACACAAGAACTACCTCCAATATGCCAGCAGCGACATGTTACCTTGGGAGCTCAAATATGTCAAGAATTATCTTAAGAATGCTATGGCTAGCAGCAGAGTCACAAGTATAAAACACGCTAACAAACACTCTCTCGTTCCCTGTCTTATTCACTCTCTTCACCGCCTCACGCTAACTCACACACTCTCACTTACTCATTTTGACCTATACTCACTCCCAAGTACTATCACTTACAGACAAATTTACTCACACACTCACACTCTCTAATTCTCATTCTCACGCACAAACGCACTTAGACACACATTCACTCTTTCCCAATCCCTAACTCTCACTCACAACTGCTGATATACAGTGGGATTTAGTAGGCCTCTGGGCCCCAGTGGGACGTCACCTGCTGCACCATTGATAACTCCTACTCCCTCTCACAATCTCCCCATCCCTCACTCATTCTAACTCACTCACACTCCTTCACTCACTCACTCCCTCTCACTCACTCACTTCCATTTATTCATAATTACTTCCCCTTCACTCTCACTGATTCTCATTCACTATCCCTCCTGTTGACACTCTCAAACATACTCACTCTCATTCAAGCTCATTCACTCTGAATCGCTCACAAACACTCACAGATACACACAGAAACAATACTGGTTTTTTTACTTACCTTGCTTCCTATGCAGGCAACTCCAAGGCTCCATGGCAGTAGCAGGGCAGGAATCTGGGACTGAACATCAGAATGATGAAGGAATGATTTGCAACAAGGAGCTAACAGGGCAGCAGGGTCAGTGGTAAAAAAACAGAAAGACCCACCTTAACTCGTCTCCCAGTTTCTGGGCAGGAATGGATGCACAGACCTATCGGAATCTGGGGCCGTGCTTGTGATCCCGCCCCTGCTGTTCTCTGTGGCTCTTCATTGGTCATGGAGATGCACTGATGTGCACCTTGACAGCCCCATTTTAGCAGACCTAAAGTGCTGCCTGTGGTATACGCAGTATGTCTACAAAATAAAATGGATTGTGCCTACATGAGGTGACCCTGCTTCCAGGCAGGTCGCTCCCCACGCCGCATAGCTCCACCTGACTGCGCCCGTGCTCCAGCCCAGTTGCTGCCAGTTCGAGGCACACCTCCACCGGCAGGCTACCACTTGCGCCTCATCCCTGGTAGCCAGTGATATGCCTGTGGTCTGTTTCTCTGCTGCTTTTTGCCGCGTTTGCTTTGCGCTAGTGCCTTGTTTCTTGTGCCTGTTCTCTGTGACCCTGGTGTTTATCATTGTTTTACTATTTTTGCCCCACTGTATTAGCGTTTGTGCCTTGTTTATTGTGCCTGTTCTCTGTGCCCCTGGTGTTTATCATTGTTTTACTATTGTTGCCGCACTGTATTTGCTCTCCTTTGTCCCCCTGTGCCCGCTTTGCCTCTGACCCCACCCCGCTTCCCGCCTCTGGGTCCCCTGTGGCCCCGCCCCCCCGCTCCCATTTGTTCGCTCCTCCTCCCAGCTGCTCCTCCCTCCCACCTCCCCTTCTTATGGCAGCCGCTGAGCGGCCGCGCGCAGTGGGCGCACCGCTGGGGTGCCAAAGGCGCGCCTAGGGCAAGCCCATCCGCGCCTGGATCGCGCCCAGCGCCAGAACCCCTGGCCCCCACAGACAAAGCAACGCCCAACTCCGCTATGATGCCACCTCCCTCCACGCACTCAACCTCGGACGAAAACACACCTGTTACAGGGCCTCCCCGAAGCGCAACCAAGGACCCTTCACATGCCGGAATTGCAGCTTCACCAGCATCCGGCCCGCCAAACCGCCAACCAAAGAAGAACCCAACTACCTCAAATGCATCCTCCTCAACACCCGCTCCACCCGCAAACACGCCGTCGAACTCTGGGACCTTCTCGAATCTACCTCCCTGACGTCGCCTTCCTGACAGAGATTCTTGCTGAACCCCGCCTCAACACCCGACATCCCCATAGCCATACCAGAAGGCTACAAGATCACCAGCAGGAACCACACCAACGGAGTAGGAGGAGGAATCGCCATCGTCCACAGGAACACCCTCAGAGTCTTGACCAACACCGACGACACCCTCAACACCGCCGAACACATACACTTTCAGATCCACACTAACCCCAACACCACCCTCAGAGGAACCCTCCTCTACAGACCCCCCGGACCCCGACCACAGTTCAGTGCCTCCATCGCCGACTTCGTCAGCACGCACGCCCTCGCCTCCATGGTTTACATCCTCCTAGGAGACTTGAACTTCCACCTCGAGAACAACAACAACACCAACTCCACCACCCTGATCGACAACCTCGCCAACCTTGGACTCAGACAGCTCGTGACAACACCTACCCACGCCGCCGGCCACACGCTCGACCCCATCTTCGCCGCAAGCCCTCACGTCTCCTTCAACCACACCACCGAACCCCACTGGACCAACCACCACTGCATCCACTTCACCTTCAGGAAGCCCACCATGCACCACCGCACCCAACAGATGCCCCAACGCTGCTGGAGCAAAGTCACTGAAGACCAGCTAACCACCACCCTCGCCCAGAACCCTCCCGCCGACTCCACCGTTCACAACCACAGACAATGGATCGACGACTGCGCCAACTCCCACGCCCCGCTCAAGACACACCAGCAAGAAAGCCACCTGGTTCACCGAAGACCTCCAGGCCTCCAAACGAACATGCCAAAAACTGGAGAAGAACTGGCTCCGCGAACGAACATCAGACAACTACACAGCCACAAGAACGCCACCCGCAGACACCATCAACACATCAGAACCGCCAAGAGGTCCTCATTGAAGGACCGCCTAGATAACAACGCACACAGCAGCAAAGAGCTCTTCAACATCGTAAAGGAACTCTCCAACCCCAGCTCCAACACCAACGACATCTCACCTTCGCAGGACCTGTGCGACTCACTGGCCACCTTCTTCTACCGCAAGATCGCTGACATCCACAACAGCTTCAACGCCACATCCGCCCGACAACCACTGCACCTACGACCACCACCTACACCAACTGCCAGCTCTCCTGGACCAGCATCAATGACAAGGACACCTGCGAGATCATGAACACCATCCACTCCGGATCACAGCTAGACCCATGCCCACACCACATCTACAACAAAGCCAGCACAGTCATCGCACCCCATCTTCGGAAAGCTATCAACATCTCCTTCAAGACAGCAACCTTCTCGGAGAGCTGGAAGCACGCCGAGATCAACGCCTTACTCAAGAAACCCAAGGTGGACCCCAAGGACCTCAGGAACTTCTGACTCATCTCCATGCTCCTGTTCCCGGCGAAGGTCACCGAGAACATCCTCAACAAACAACTGACCCGCTATCTCGAGCATAACGACATCCTGGACCCGTCCCAGTCCGGTTTCTGCAGCAACCACAGCACCGAAACCGCCCTCATTGCCGTCACCGATGACATCAGGACCCTGCTTGACAATGGAGAAACAGCGGCCCTCATCCTCCTGGACATGTCAGCCGCCTTCGACATGGTCTGCCACCGCACACTACGAACATGCCTACACGACGCCTGGATCCAAGAGAAGGCCCTGGACTGGACGACATCCTTCCTCTCCGGCAGAACTCAGAGCATCCGCCTCCCACCCTTATGCTCCAATGCCACCGAGATCATCTGCGGCGTACCCCAGGGCTCATCCCTCAGCCCAACACTGTTCAACATCTACATGGCACCCCTCGCCCACGTCGCCAGACAGCACGACCTCAACATCATCTCCTACGCCGACGACACCCAGCCGATCATCTCCCTCACCAAAGACCCTCACACCGCCAAAACCAACCTCCACGAAGGAATGAAGGCCGAATGGATGAATAACAGCCGACTGAAGCTGAACTCGGACAAAACGGAGGTCCTCATCCTCGGCTCCATCCCTTCAGCCTGGGACGACTCCTGGTGGCCGGTATCACTGGGAACAGCCAAGACACCCACCGACCACACACGCAACCTAGGGGTCATCCTCGACTCCACCCTCTCATGACTAAGCAGGTCAACGCCGTCTCCTCCTCCTGCTTCAACATCCTCCTCCTGCTCCGCAGGATCTTCAAGTGGATCCCCACTGAAACGAGAAGAACAGCCACCTAGGCCCTCATCACCAGCAGGCTGGATTACGGAAAGGCCCTCTACGCAGGAATGTCGCCCAAGCTCCTGAGACGAATGCAACGCATCCAGAACGCCTCGGCACGTCTGATCCTCGACATCCCCCGCCGCAGCCACATCACACCCCACCTGAGAGACCTGCACTGGCTCCCCGTCAACAAGAGGATAACCTTCAAGCTCCTCATCCACGCACACAAAGCCCTCCACAACGCCGGCCCGGCATACCTCAACAGACGACTCAGCTTCTACACCCCCATCCGCAAGCTCCGCTCCACCGACCTCGCCACAGTCCCCCGCATCCGAAGAACGACCGCCGTTCTCCCACCTCGCCGCCAAGACCAGGAACACCCTCCCCACCAACCTACGGCAGACCCAAGACCTGCTGGCCTTCAGAAGACTTCTCAAAACCTGGCTCTTCGATCAGTAGCAGCGCCCCCGCCATGCGCCTTGAGACCCTCACGGATATGTAGTGTGCTTTACAAGTGTCCTGATTGATTAATTGATTGATCTTCGCTGCATTATGCCCCTCATGTGAGTACTCCAGACATCCACCTACAGAATGCTGTATTTTTAAATAACACTCAGTCCCCTCAGCCTCCTCCTCATTAGGAGCCTAGTGCAGAATCTGTGCACTGGAAGTGTTCATGAAAACACGAAAGTTGTTTTTTCATGAACACTGCTACGTTAAACAATAAACAGTGTGGGCAGAGGCTCAAGGCATTATGTGGCACCATAGCCCCTGTTGAGTTACCACTGATTAGATGCAGAGTTAAGTTTGCCACCCATTTCTAGTGGCTGGAATTGGCCTTCAGCTCCACTTTCACTATTAGCTCCACTTTTACCATTAGGCAGCTTCAAATTTGGAGACCTCTTTACCCCCACTGTAATCTAGTGTGCAGGGCCTGGCATTGATTGATGGCAGGGTATACAAAGCAAAGGGAATACCGGTAACGGAGCTGCCCAAGATCACATAGAAGTCAGAGGATAGTAGAGATCTAATGGGGAGTTCATAAAGAACAGGTTTAGAACTATCAGCACCCAGGACAGGCAAAAAATATATATAAAACAACATTAATAGTAAAAGATGGACGTGGGGTACAGGACTCAGGAGCCCCACATGGTAAGAGTAAAACTCAGTAACTTCGGCTACAGATACTAACTGGAAATATTCACATGTAGGAAATACAGCAAAGGCAGGATCTGAGTAGAGGATACCCTTGGTGATATTAATAAATGAACCAAAGGCAATGTCACAGTCACCGAGAAACACCACCTAGGTTGTCAGCTGTGTCCAAGAATACTGACAATAACAAGCAATGCAGCAATGCAAGAGTGCAGCACTAAATACAAAGCCAAGCAAGATGAGGAGCAGGAGAGAAGCAGTGCTCACCGGGAAAGACTGGGAGACCAAAACACTTGAAACTGGAAACTAAGGATCTGGTGAACGGAAACAAGGACTGCAAAGAGAGAACTCCTGAAAGAAAGGACAGATCAAAGACTAAGGAAGCACTGAATAATGCTAGCTCAAGGACCGGGAAACACTGCAGAAGAGTGCTAGCTCTGGAAACGGATGCACTACAAAACACTGCTGATCAGGAAACAGCACAGCAATAATAGCTCCGGAAACTGGAGTCTTTGGAAATAGTGGCAGGCTGGCAGCCAAGCAGGATTGTGCCACAGCGACCAACAGGGCTGAAGCAAATATTCAAAGAGCTGACAGGTGATCACAGCCCCAGGTCCACTCATGCCACCCTCTGTCCTTGGGCTGCAAGGGTGAACAGGGGGCAATGAGCAGGGAATCCTACAAATCAGAGGCTTTGGCATGAAGAGCAATGTCAATTCGAAAATGATTTTGAGCAAGAACTAATACATTTGAGTCGCGGGCATATAATAATATTAATTCATTGATTATAGTTAGGGCTCCCGGTTTTATGGTATTTTTTTTTTCATTTCCGTCGCTATTTTTCTATATTTATTTTTTGGCCATCTTATTAGTATTTATCCATATTTATTTTGTGGTTTGCGAAATTGTGGAATAAAAAAAGGTACATTTAACTGATAAACATGCAATCATACTTTGATGCCCATCTCGTTTTAGCAAATTCAGCAACCAAATATAGCAAAGCACTACACTGACAGGTAAATATTAGCAATTTACTACAAATATATTTTAACATATGCCTGTATTTAGAGATATTTTAACCTGTTTTTTAACTCCCCCTGCTGTCTATCTGCTCATCTGTGGTCTTGAAATTCACAACAGACAGCATGGAAAGTCACTCACTGGAAGCACAATTTTCAGTATTTTTCCGCATTTAAAAATAAATACAGACAGGAAAGACATTGTTTTCTGTCTGTATTTATCTGTAAAAATTAGTAAAAACTGAAAACTGAGAGCCTTAATTATAGTCGGTAGATAATAAAAATGCAACATATCATATTATGGAAAGCTTGAAGATGTAATTACATTTGGCATGAAGAGCATACAGGCTGCTACAATACCTGGCACAGATCTGGGATATGAGTTAAAATCCAGAACGTGTGCCTGGATGCTATAAATCATTATTGATATGTACCACAAGGTCAAGAGTTCTGGTAAATGATGTATTTGAGAGGAACAGCATTGCGGCTAACACAAAACCTGACATGAATCAGAAATTAAAGGGAAGCTAAGAATATTGGCCAAGTGGCTGGTAGTCAGTTTATGGATATTGCAGAATTTCAGTGAGCTCGGCTGAACACTGGCATGCCTACTAATGGTGGCACAAAAGCACCGGGAGCGAATCAGGACACCCAGCAAATGTTGGCAAGAGTTGCTACGAATAACCACATTTACAAGCCACTCATGTTTCACTCAGATCATTCACTCAAGAGACTGCCTTGACAATAAGACAAATTGGGCAACGTATCATTGTTAATCGGTAAACTCTTTTCAAGCTTTTCCATAGTTTTGAGAACAATAAATATTCACACACCTTGGAAATTGTTACACAATCAAGGAGCGTCGCCCCACCAGCTGCGAGCGAAGCGGCCAGACACAAATAAATAAAATGGCATTTCCACTCCATTTTATTTATTTGCCACCACACCAGCTTGCGCTGTCTACAGCACGAGGGTGGAGGAGGGGCTGAATCCTGCAAACGCAGGATGTCAACACTGGTTTATAGTGCGCATGTCGGATTGGCCGGCTGTCTTGCAACGGCCAACCTGACATGCGCACTGTAGACCCAGCAATTCAAAGGCTGTAAAGCAGCCTGGGGATTGCTGGCACAGGCTCCCAGCCTCAAAATGAGCACTGGGTGAGCCTGCACCCACCACTCATGGAGCTGCTTTCACAGCATGAAAGCAGCACCAGGATTGGTTGGAGTTCCGTTCCACAAGCAAGAATGAAGTCCTTCCTTATCCTGCTTGTGGAAAGAAGTGCTGCAGCAGTCGTGCTGATACGCGTTTATGGTGAGCAGCACTTTCGTGCCTCACCAGTATTTTATTGGAGCTAGCCGCCACTGCTTTTCTTATCTGTAAGGTGATATTTAAATAACATTTTAACATCCCAAACCATAAGATAAACTAGCTCCTTCAGCTTCACATTAAATGCTCAAGTGATATTCCGATTCAATTATAAAAAGTGTTTGGAAATCCTTTCCTGCAGAAAAGTTCATGCTGCCTGGACCACAACTTATATTTTGCAACCTTTATGGAAGCAGCAGCTTATCTATTAATGGCGCAGCAGGTGCAGTGGCACTGGGACCTCAAACTGGGACCTCAAAGGATGTGAGGGGGTCCGTTGCACTACAACTATGACTCTTATTACCCAGCCTGGGGTAGTGGTCTCCCTTTCCAAGCATTCATTAGGGACAACATCATCCTTGCTATGGCACTGCATTCAACATTCATGAGAATCGAGCGCCTTTCTTAACGTTTTCATCCGGTGCATAAGCAGAAAGATCTCCTGGCCTCATCCTGCACATGTGCAGAAAAACACTAGATTGCTATTTCAACTAGAACTCTTCTTCCATGTGAAATTATAATTTTTAAGACCACCTGCCTGCCACACTCTATTTTCTACCTTCTCATGGCATGATTGTCCTGAGGCAACTCTTAAACATGAGGGGTCATGGCTGCGTCTTTGCTTGGACCCTGATGGGTGAAAGATGTGAGCATGCTGGCTTACAGCAACTCTCGGGTTCGGCAGGATTGGCCTCTCTAGGCTGGGTCAGATTGGACACCGGGATGGCATGTGTAGTCTTTGGCATTGGCATCTGCAAGCCAGTGAAGGCGCCCACCTATTTGGTAACAACGTGGTACGAGTCTGAAGTCAGCACGACAGTACTAGGGGCATATTAGCAAAAACCTGCGATAATTATCACTGGCCGTGCTTAGCGATAATAATATTATTGCATCTATCCCTGGTATTTATTGCCCTGGTAGCGCGTTATTAACAACGCGTTACTCCAGGGCAATACAAATTCCAGAGATAGCGATGTTATCGCCCTTTCGCAGGGAACATCGCTGGTTTTCCAGTGATGTTCCCTGCAAAACGGCGATAACATTGCTGATACGACCCATAGGGTCGTATCAGCATAATCCACCCTCTATGTTAGGGATGGCTAAGTCAAAATTTTAGCAGACGTTAGATTTTGGCAAAAACGGTCGTTTTCACCTAAATCTAATGTCTGATAAAATCATGTGGGCTGCCTTATAAATATCATGATGTAAACATCAGCGATATTTGCAAGGTAGTCTATCCGGGTACACCCAGTGACGCCCACTTTCCATCTCATTGGAGATGCAAAGGGAGGCTTTGGGAAAAAGGGTGCTAACATGCGATTATGCATGTTAGCACCCTCTTGTAAATAGGGTGCTGGTTTTATCGCCCTTGTAAATATGCCCCTAAGTTTCTCAGTTGTAGTGTCAGACACACATGATACTTAGTAGTTGTAGTAGTCTTGATGCAGGTCATGGGGAGACGCGTTCAGGAAGACTGGAATTCCCTTGCCACTCTCCTTGCTTCGTTCCCTTGTTGCCGCTTGCTGTATCTGGCTATGTCCCAACTGGGAACATCCTGAGCTTCTCCGCCTTAATAATCTCTCCTCCTGCAGGGCCAGACACACTACTTCCCTCTCTCAGTAGGCAGACAGGCTTGTAGGCAGGTCCTCAGCTCCTCTATGAGTAAGTGCAGACTTCCGATGATGCCCATCCACCTCTGGGAGACTGGCTTTTCATAGAGCCCTGGTCACACAGCAGTCCTTTCAGTACTCTGTGGAACATTCACTTCCATGGTCATGAAGAACTTGGAACTGAATCGATGTGGAGTGGTTTGGATTCCACTATTATATACATTTTCCAGAGAGGACATATGGATTCACTGACCAAGATTTCATAACTGGTTTAGGGTCATTTTCTTTCAAACATCATTTTCTGCCTGTTTCTTAGGCATGAAACTGGCTCCAAGCAGGCCAACCTCAAGCCACATGAATGCATGCGATACCCTTCCACTGTCCGGGAAAGCTATTCTCGTCCTTAGTCTTGTGTCATAATAAACCAGGGGCCATGCAAAATGGATCTTACTGGTACTAGTACTCAGATCCTGCTACCATACATTTGCTACATACTGACTGCATATACACGCACTCAGCAGCAAAAAGTAATGTCAGAGTTAGCATTTGGGTTTCACACAACAATGAAACTTTTCACAAGAAAAAGGTTTGGTCAAACTATTGATCCATTAAAGAGCAGTATACCGCCGCCACCGCTTTATGTGACATAGCCAGGGCATGGATAGTAGTACTATGCTCGCCATGAGGGCAGGCGTGGCGTGCCCCTCCGGGACACAGACCAGGTTCTGGATCTCACCTCCCCAAAGACAGGCCTAGGCCTCTGTCCACACATTAGGTTAGCATGATGCTAGGGCAAATAAAAAGTCAGGATACCAGTTTTTGCAAGCAATCGGGCACTCCGAGCCCAGGCACTCCAGGGCCCTGTATGTGATTAAGGCAGCATTCCCATCCCAACACTTTTTCCATGTTGGGCATTTTCAGCACAGCAACCCCAGATCACACAACTATGCCCCTTGAAGGAAGGAAGCAGCATGCTGAGAAGAGACAGGTGAATTCTTTAAGTCAAGGGGGCATATTATCATGGGCCATATCTCTGCATTTTTTTTGCTTTAAAAACGCTGAGATAATATTATCGCCCTATTAACAAGGCGGCGCTAACATGCATTAGCGCATGTTAGCAGCCGTTTGCCCCACGCCTCGCCTGGCATCGCTAATGAGATTCAAAGTAGGCGTTCCTTTAGAAAACAACATGAAAAAGATTGCTAACTGTACTTCGCGGTATTAACAAGCCGGCCCAGGACACCCATAGCGATATTAAAAGCCGCGCTAACCTCGGTTATCACTGGAAGCTAACGTCTGCTAAATTTCAGACTTAGCTATATGTATAAAGGGAGGTGGATCGTCAGGCTAGGTCCACTATGGCCTATCAACAAGGAACTCCCTATCGCTTCAGTGTTATCGCTGGATTTCCAGCAATATACCCGCATTTCGCCGTTATCACTGGATTAATTATCGCCTCGTAGATTAGCATTGTTAATAACGTGCTAACAGGGTGATAACATCTAGCAATAGCCGGCGATGAATGGAAACGCGCTATGAGCGCTTTGCGATATTCATCGCCATCTGTTGATAATATGCCCCAAGATCTCTTACAGGGAAAAAGACGAAGCCAGGGATGTCTACCTGACCCAGGGAGAATTTTTGACACTTTCAGAATGCCACGTGGCAAGTTGAGAGGATAAAGGGGGTCATTTAGAGTTTGGAGGACAGGCAACTCCATCACAAACGTGACAGTGTCCCCCGTCCATTTAGTCAGGCAAACCAACATGTTTCCCCGGCGGAGCCCGCACTGTGTATACCGGCAGAAACCTTAATGTCAGCCGAATCATGGACATTGTCCCTTCAGCCTAAGTACCTCAGACCATCTGCTCTGTGTACATCGACATTCTAGCGTACTTTTGTTTGTAGTTCTTAACCACAAGGTTCTGAACGGAAAAAAATAAAAATGACCTCCCACCCACCCACGTTACCTTAATGCGGACGATGCATCAGTTGATTAAAACAGACCTGTGGCCGTATTAATAAAGTAAGCACTGGAAGTGCTATCAGAGGACTGGCCTCTGCCACAGTTTTATGCTGACTGGTGTCTTAAATAGTTGTAGAACTGTAGCAATGCCACTTGACCACCTTAGTCAGTATTCATTTTACAGGAAAGTGCTGACTTTGGCTGGAAAAGTAGCATCATTTGTTTACAACTCTAAAGTAAACATAAAATAAAATAACAACATTAGTAAAACATAGAGAGTCACAACACAACACACAAAACAGAATCCAATCTACCATCTAAATTACTACACAAAAACGCACAGTGCAATAATGCAGCAGTAAAGCATAGCAGCACAAAAAAGAACACAATACATCACCACTACAACAAAATGGAACACAAAAAATGCACAAACATTCTTGTCCCACTTACCACCTCCACAAATATGTGTTCATACTTCAATTGTAAATCGTGTTTGCACTACACAGTGCCTCACCACCAAGGACATGTAATAGCACCAATCAATAATATTTTTAACACAGGCCTTTAACTCTTGGGTCTAAGGGGTATATCATCAAGGCTCCGCGATAAAATTATCACCTCTTTAGCATCCATTTTCAGGCGAAAAGCGGCGATAATTTTATTGCATTATCAGTAAGGTCACGCTATCGCGTGAATCCTTGCCTTAGCGCCCTTTCCCTCAACACCCAGCTTTGCATCTCTAATGAGATGCAAAGTGGGCATTCTGCACAAAAACAACTTGAGAAATGTTGTTAACTGACATTTCTCCTATCAACAAACCTCCCGCTAACTTGCATGGCGATAAGAAAAGTAGCGCTAACCGCGCTTATCGCTACTTTTCTTACGCCTGCTTTCAATCTGACTTAGCCATTATAGCCAATAGAAGGTGGATATAATAGCTAAGTTTGCCCTGCCCTATCAACAACGTATCGCCAATCAGTGTGCGATTATTGCTGGAATTCGAGTGATAATCGCAAATGTGGCAGCTAACTCTGGAATTTTTATCGATTTGGAGATAAGCGTCGCTGATAGCGCGCTATCTCCGCGATAAAATCCAGCGATAGCCGGCGATAATTATCCTAGCGCTAAGCGCGCTTAGCGATAATTATCGCCGGTTGTTGCTGATATGCCCCTAAATTCCTTCAAATGGAAATTTACATGGTGAGGGGGTGGGTGCAGAGGAAACCTGCTCTGTTTTCCAACCAGTGGCAGAACAAGAATTTGGGGAATCGTGTAAAAAGATTGAGAATCAAATAGGAGAGAGTGAAGTGTCCTGAATTAAGGCCTCGGTACTGGCCTTTAATTGTGATAAGACTCAAACCTGTCAGATGCTGGCAACCACAACTCCCACTGAGATTCACATCCAGGATTAGATTTACCTATAGTGGGATTATAATTTTGGTTTAACTGTAGACTCTCTCTCTCTCTCTCTCTCTCTCTCTCTCTCTTATGCCTTCTCTCCCCACACACATCCCCCCTTTTCCTGACCACAGGCAGATAATGTACCCTAGTAGTTTGTCCTAGATGATTTTTAGAACATACTTGTTCAGTCCAAGAGACTGGTACATGTGCCGTAATGAGAGAGTAATGTTGAATAAAGTTATTTTCTCACCTATACCTTTAGTCATCTGCTCGATTACAATGTTCCAACCAAAGACAGCATTTGTTTGGAAGCTGCAAGTTCATTTTTGGTGTGCAGGTGCTCGCAGCTCTGACACTGGAGCACTTCCAGAGAGTGGTGACAGTCACGCAGTCCGTGTTTTGCTTACTTTTCACTTGCCTGTTGACAGATTTATTCTGCGACAGCTGATGCATATAGAATTTATCAGGTTTTTGTGCACTTGCCAACACCGTTTTGGCATCGCAGGTCAACGAGACAGGGCTGCTTCAGGGTAGAGAATAACAGACATCCATGGAGCCCCCTTGGATCGGGGGATCCCAGTATTCTATACATGAAGGGGGCCCTCAGTTTATCTTTGCTGTAAGTGTGTGTTTCTCTAAAGCAGCTGCAATGCCCTGCATTCTCTGAGCTGACACCACACTAACAACGTATTTGTTTCTACTTTGGGAAGAGCCTGTAAGGCCCCTTGCAAGACTGGGTGGGTGGCTGCTAGCAGAGAAAAGTGGTGGGCAGCACAGGGGCAAAAAAAATGCAACTTACATGGCGCCTAGCTCTTCAGCTCCCGAATTGTGATAGGCGCAGGCTCCCAGAGTCACCTGCGCCAATCCAGATGCTGCTCTCATGCTGGTATTCACCATAAATGAGCCGCAAGCAAAGAAGCAGTGCCAGACACAAGAGTAAGGCCAGGAGAGTGGTCCCAAGGGAACATATGTCCAAGGGAGTATTGATTTATTAATACTACTATGATCGCCAAAATAACCCTTTCTAGGTTCTTCCCTCCTGTACCCTTCCTTGCATCACCTCATACCTTTTTTCTTTTAATATTCAGATCTCCCAAACATTCCTTTCTAAACACTTTCCTCTGACTCCCCCTTCCCTCTAATCATCCCAAACCTCCTCCTGCTGCTATGATCTCTAAATAAACACTTTCAAGACCCTTGCCTCTTCTGTCTCTCCACTATCTTTTACAATCCCACTAGCAGACTCACATTTCCTCTGCTAAAATGATTTTCATATTTCCCTATACTAATTCACCAATAATCTTGTTTGGGTTCTGGAGTAGTTTGTTACTTGCTAAAAAGCTCTTTGATGCCTTATCAGGTGTACTAAGCTCTAAATCATTACAAACACCTCTCTCTTCTATCCCTTTACTATCCTTTCCAACCCAAATAACAGACTCACATTTCCTCTACTCAAATAAATTCATATTTCACTATACTAATTCACTACTAATCCTTTTTGGGTTCCGAAGCAGAGTGCTACTCGCCAAAATGCGATTCGACCCCTCATAAGGGGTAGTAAGCGCTATATAAATGGAATTACAATTACCAGGAACTTTTGGCTCATCACAGAGAAGTCTTGAGTTTTCAACAAAGACCCCAAGGAGAAGATGACTTCTATGCATAATAGAGGGGACTTGAAGTAGATGAGTTACCACTACATGATGTAATAAAGAACATTTTACTGAAAGAGTGGACAAAACAGGCATTACCACATTTACAAAAAAGCTATACTACTGAAAATGTTGAGAAACAGTTCCCACAAACTCCAAAAGTGAACTGCTTATTGTCTACTATAGGCTCGGCCTCCTCCGTAGCATTAGAAAAATCCCCTCTGGCAGATGTGATGGAAAGGAAGGTGGAACTTGCCTTCAGAAGATTGCATGCAGCAGCACATTTTGCAACAAGAACAGGCACTTAATCGGAGCATGCAACGCAAGTTATTTCAAAGGATTTCCAGTTCCCTTTTGATTGCCTGCAGGAGCATGGGAATCTAACGCCGATTCTGTGACATATGGTACTCTTGGCATTATTTTTATCTAATACACCATTTGACATACTCTGGTCTGCGACTTCAATGACAAAAACAGCAGTTGCAGGTAGAAGATAGGTAGGGATGAAGGAGAAATATCTCTAATCAATCATCTTCCCTTTCTTGGAACGAAATTAATTAGTCCAGAACTACATGAAAGGGTCCATAAACCTGTAGAAGAAAAGATTTTACAACCTTTCAAATTCTCTACAAGAAGAAAAACATCCAGTCAATGGAGCCCATGTAAGCATCTTAAAGTCCCATTTGTGGCTGGGCCATGGGCGCCATGCATGGAAACAAATCCCAGCTGCAACTAACTCAACTCCAAGGTCAACAACCAAAAGCATGACTATATTTGGGCAAAAAAACTAACGAGAGGTCTCAAAGGTTTGTAAATTTGTTGTATCCGTAGGATTACAGTTCACAGAAATGTAGATAAATGATTATATTCTTTCAGGAGCTAAACAGGTCAGCTTCATCAAATAAGCCTGGGCCAAACCGCCTGCACTGGTATCTGAAACACGGCACGTATTCCAGATTCCAGGAGATCAGCGAGACACCAGACATCACCCTTCGTTATCAGAGCTAGAACAAAAAGGTTAACAACTGAATATAAAAACTAAACTAAAGATTATGTAGAAAGAAATCCATGTAACCAACACAAGAATAGCATATCATCAATAATAATGGAACAGTGAAATCCGCGTAGCAAATATAAGAATAACATATCATCAATATTAAGGAACAGTGAAGTTTAATTTATCCAAATGATAATCTTTACACCAGACAGGACGTTAACGTTGTCTTTGCACACAATACTTATCTGGAACATTAGATTGTTGAAGAACAAATTTGCGCCAATTAATTGTAATCCTTCCTTGAACACCTTGATCCATCTCTCCACAATTCCATTGCTCGGGGGATAATAAACAGATGAGCATTCATGAACAATGCCATGACTGTCAAAGAAAAGTTTCATCACAGTGGATGTTAATTGTACCCCACTGTAGGTGTGTAGCGATTCAGAAAACCCTTCTCTTTCAAATACATCATTTAAAAATTGAATAACAACTTTCGAGGTTATATGTGGAACTATTCTAACATCAGGCCACTGTGATGACTGATCAATAAGAACTATGGTGTATACAGGATTGTGGCCCAAACTCATTGGACCGGCAATGTCAAGAAATACACATTGCCATACACGTGATGGTCTATCAATAGGAAGGCACTCATAAGAACCATTTTTTTTAGATTTATCGCTAATGGAACATTCAACACAACATCTAACTTTGCGTTCCACACACTTACCCGTCGCTGGCCACCAAAATTCGCTTCTAATCCTTCTTTTTATACTGGTCATGCCAGAGTGCCCTTCATGCACCATATCAAGAATGGTTTGTTGCAACAAGTTGCAAACCTCTCATTAAAACGTCATTATGTAGAGACAATTCGTGGGCTACATGAAAGAAAGGAAGGAGACTTTCTGGAATGTTAGTCTTCCTAGGCCATGAAGCATTGATGTGACTAATGTCCTCTTTTAGAACGACGTCCTTGTAACACGCCACTATCCACTGATTCTCTTGGATACATCCCTTGGACACCTCGCTTATCGAAATAACATTCTCTAAATCTTCATCCTCTTCAACAACATTGTCATCAGCCACAGGTAGTCTCGAAAAACAATCAGCAAGAATGTTTTTTACCCCAGGAATATACTCAACGTTGAAATTAAAATCTTGTAACTTATACTGCCATCTGGCCACCCTAGAAGTGGCTCTACCACAACCTTTTGTTGTAAATAAATCTACATGAGGACGGTGGTCAGTCCTCACCTTGAAGACAGTGCCATAAACATACTTACGAAAATACTCAATAACCCACCAACATGCAAGAGTTTTTTTTCTAAAGTGGAGTATGCACTCAACACCTCTTAAGGGTCTGGATGAAAAAGCAATTGTCACTAAATGACCATTTCGATTCTGCATAAGAACAGCACCTAAACCAACATTGCTGGCATCAGAGACAATTACAGAGTCATAAGCAGTATTGAATGTAGCTAATGCAGGTGCAGAAGACATACACTTCTTCAAATGCTTAAATTCGCTGGCACAATTGTCATCCCACAAAAATGACTGGTTCTTTTTCATCAGGGATCTCATATGTACAGTTTTGTCAGAAAAAACACCGGAATAAACTTAGCGTAATACTCTGCAAGACCAAGAAAAGATCTCAGTTGATCCTTATTTTGAGGTACCGGTGCTTCTTCAATAGCTCTGACGAGATTTTCTTTGGGAGAAATGCCATGCTTATTTATGGAATAACCCAAATAATCGATAGATGTCATCCCAAACTTACATTTCTGCTTTCTTAAAGTTAAACCACTGTATTGTAGAATACATAAAACTTTGTGAAGGATATCAGTATGTTCTTGTGAATTACCAGCAAAAACTAGATTGTCATCTTGAAAGTATAATACATTATTGTAGCCGTCAAAAAACATATGCATTAATCTCTGAAAAACAGAGGATGCAGATATTAATCCAAAAGGAATTCACTTGAACCTAAAAGCACCCTCAGAGGTCATAAATGAGGTGAGATGTTTGCTATCCTCATGGAGGGCTATCTGATGATAGGTTTTAGACAAATCAAGGGTTGAAAATATTAAGTCACCTTTAAGTTTAGCAAACATCTCACCATTATTGGGCAGAAGATGCCTGTCCACCCACACACTGTTGTTGAAATCTCTTAAGTCCAAACATAATCTGACTTGGCCATTAGGTTTGTGTGCGACAACGACAGGTGACAACCATTTTGAAGATTCAATTTCCTCAATAACATTGAGACTACATAATCTCTCTAGTTGTTTCTTAACAGCTTCCCTTAAATGTAATGGAACATTTCTAACATTGTGGACCATGGGAACAGCATCATGTTTCAGAATTATTTTATGGACTAAAATTTTTAAGAAGATCTAATTGAAAACACAAGAATACATTTGAAACCGTTTTTCCTACTCGGATGCAGTATCAATATTGACATGAACAATCAAATCTGAGTACCCAAGAACTTGATCAGGATGGTTGGGGTCAAGCATGATCATAAGATCTCTTTGTTGAGGCCAACCTAAAAGGCATGAACCCTCCCTTGCATCATACACTTTTGAATAAATAGATTTCCCTTTAAAACTTATGGTAGTTTTGAAAAATCCCAATACATCAATGGGTTTTCTCCCATACCGAACTAGCTTGATGTCTGAAGGAGATAAACATATATTAGGAAATTCCTTTAACCATTCATCCCCAATAAGGGTATGTTTGGCACCAGAGTCTGCCATGACCCTTACATCTTTATCACCAATTACAACAGTACAAAAAGGCGCATCTTTCGCATTACTGTTAGTTTCATAAACAGCTGGAAGGAATTCATCATCTTCAATATCACAGTCAACTTCTTTCACTTGCTCAGCCTGTTGACTCTTATAGTCAATAATTCTACTCTTGGATTTGTTCTTATTCCTACACATCCTAGTGTAATGACCTTTTAGTTTGTCATTGGCCAAATGACCAGGAATGCTACGCTTGAAACAAACATATACTTTTCTTTCTTGGTTGATATGAGTTTTAGACTTGAATTTGTTAGAAGTACCCTCATCAGCATTAGACTTTTTAACTGTCTAAACCTCAGAAACCTTCTGTTCGGCAAGTTCCTTCAAGCCAAGATTCATATCCTCAAAGCGATGGGCAATATCAGTGGCTTTATTTAGTGTAAGATCTTCAGCTGCCAATAAATTTTCTTGTAGTTTGACATCATCAACTTTATGTACAAGTTGGTCATGTACCATCTGGTCATGAAATGTAGTGTTATTACATTTGGATGCTAAGATTCTTAAATCATTGACAAAAACGTCTATGGGTTCATTTATTAATTGACCTCTGCTGAGAAATTTGTAACATGAAACAACGTTGTTGACTTTTTTAACATACAGTTTGTCTAATTGTTTGATAGCCTCATCAAATACATCGATATCGCCATCTGATGATGATGCGTGATGTACGGTACTTGGAGGTAAGGGACTTAAAATATGTCTGCCTTCTGCACATGTTTCCTCTTGTCCGTTTAATCAACACCACCAATGGCTTCATTGTACGCCTCTAAACCTTCTTTCCATTGTTTCTACTCTAGAATGGGTTCACCAGGAGATGATAAAAATGGTGCTGGTGCATTACAACCCTCCATAATCAAAAATATAAATAATAATGGAGAAAATGTCAATTGTTGTGAATGTAGCAGTGGCACTGCTATTCTGCCGTAAATGGAAATTAGGTAATGCTGATGTAAAATGAGTGAATTGTGATGATGACGTATTGAGGCAAAATATGAGAATGACCTTTAATTAGATATTTCATCCATTACAGGTGTGCGTGTTGCCGAGATGCAGCTATAAGCAGGATATAACAGTGAAAAGAATCCTCATCATAAGGAGGTCAGCGCTCTAGTCTTCACTGAAAAGAATCTTCATCCAAAGGGGGTCAGCACTCTAGTCTTCACTCTGATACTTCATTGCATGCAGTGTTTCAAAACGAAGTCAGCTCACGAGACAGGAGTTACACGCACATGCACGTTTGATTGAATCATCAGCCTTCATGACGCGCACAATGGAATGCGCTTTAGCGTGTGCAGGCTATGCATGCAGGCTTCGCAGTGAACGAACGCGAGGCACAGATTAGAACTTTGGTGAACAATTGTGCATAGGGAGCAATACGTGCAGGCTCAATATATTCACTGAGCGCGCGAGAGACAGAAAAATGTGTGCAGGCTCAACACGTTCACTGTGCGCACGAGAGATAAGAAAGCGCATGCAGCTTTTGTGGTCCAAGCACGAGCCGAAAAAAAAAAACCAGCAAAGCGTATAAAAATGAGAACAATCTCACCGCAATCTTCACTTTTGCTGCGATTTTCAGGAAAGTGAAGCGTGACTCACAAGGTCTTCACCAGAGTTGTTCAGAAGGCGCTCCGTCGCTTTTGATGGTGGATGGATTCAGGATCTGCTGATCGCAGGGCTCCAGGCTTCCAGGTTCGTTTCTCCGATCATCGCCAGTGTAAAGTTGTTGTTTCGGAAGGATTACAGTTCACAGGAATGTAGATAAGTGATTGTATTCTTTCAGGAGATAAACAGGTCGGCTATATTAAATAAGCCTGTGCCAAACCATCTGCCCTGGAATCTGGAACATTGGACGTATTCCATATTCCCGGAGATCAGCGAGACACCACAGGGTTTTTATGGTCAATGGATTTTATGGGTTCAAGACAGGTGGGTCTCATCCATCATCACAGAAGGATATTTCTTAGAGTTCAAACAGTCTCCTCCACAGGCATTCTTCAAACCTTCTTCTTTTCCAAAATACAAGGACTATATTCTACATCATTCTAGGTTCAAAAGCCAGGAAGTAACTCTCATCCAGTTTTAGATTTAAAGGACCTAACAAATATGTCCTGTAAAGACCTTTAAGAATAATTTCTCTTTAAACAGCGATTCAACTCATTTTCAAAGGGGACTTCTTGGCACCCTAGGACCTTCAGGATGTGTTTTCCTTAGTCCTATCCACCCAAGCAGTCATGGTTATGTAAGGTTTGCAGTAAATATCCAAAACTTGTAGTTACAAGCTCTTCCCCTCGGTCTGTCTTCGTCAACAAGAGTATCTACATTAGCACCTCTGGTGGCAATCGCACAACTGGAAGGGACTCATATTTTTTCATATATTGATGATTGGCTGTTGTCTGCTTCTTCTTTTTTTTAAAGGTGGAAGAAAGTGCAAAGAAAGACTGGAAATGTCTGGAGGAATTTCGACTTCTAACTGAATTTGAAAAAAAACTCACCTGATTCTTGCCCAACAGACACTTTTCATGAGGGCTGTTTTCGACAATCAGACCGGTTATGTCTACTTCATTCAAGAATGCCACAGTTTGTTTGCTGTTATTATTATTGTTTAAACTTCAATAAAGAGAAATTATTACTATTATCATTATTATTATTGCTGTTTTATAGCGCATAGCTGCCCATTGGATTTCTCAGAGATTGGCAGAAGACTCAGCAACTTCAGGGGGGGTACAAGGTAGTTCAAGTTTCAAGCATGTCAGCATGGAGAAGAGGATTGAAATTGCCAAGTTTTTAGTTCTCTGCAGAAGGCAAGTAAAGAAGAGCAATGTCGAATAGATTGTGGGTGGGGGAGCCACAATCTGGAACAGCATACCTCGAAGGAGCGGCCACCCATCCGAGCTCGGTTGACTCTAGGGACTGTGAAAAGCAAGCAACTGCTGGAGCCCAGAGTGCGTGAAGGGATATAGGGAGTGATGAGGGTTCGCAGGTACTGAGGCCCATAGCGTGAGTGGATTTTATACATGAAGCACAATGCCTTAAACTCAATTCGCTTGTCTGCTTTAAGTCAATGGAGATCATGCAGGAGGTTGGACACTGAGGAGTGTTTAGGGAGCCAGAACAGCAGTCTGACGGCAGAGTTCTGGACCACCTGAAGGCGTCAAATCATAATCTAATCTGTTCCCAGATATAGGATATTTCCGTAGTCCAGTCTGGACACAACCATGGCCTGTATGACAGTTCTCTGAGCTGGAATGGGAAGTATCCACAGGATCTTTGTAAGCCATCTCATGGTGGCTAAGCCTGAGGAGGCGACCTTGGTTTCTTGGGGCTTCATGGAGAGGCCCAAGCCAGAAACCAAGGTTCTTCACAATGTGAGTGGGTAAAGGAGGAGTTCTGAGTGAGGCAGGCCAATGCTGGGGGGTCCAGAATTGGGGGATTCCTACATAATATCATTAAGTCGTCTTGTCACCATTCAGCTTTAGGGAGTTTGACTGCATCCAGGTGAAGACATGGCCTAGACAAAAGATGACGTTTTCTGAGGAAGCATCCTGTGCAGATGATAGTGAAAAATGAATTGGGGTAAAGCCTGCGTGGGAAAAGAGAGTGAGGCTATAGCTTTCCACTAGGTCGGCGAGAAGGCAGACACATATAATAAAAAGCATAGGACTAGGGGGCAGAACCCTGTGGGACTCCAGAGGAAAGTGAGTGTATCCCCAAAAGTTGTGTTAGGGGGGGGACAACTATGGTGAGCTGGAATATAGCAGGTTGGGCATCCAAGGAAAACAATCGTGTTTGGGCGGACCTGGTTAGGTCATATGATATCCTCTGTTTGCAGGAAACGTGGTGCACTAGTAAACCTAGCGTTGATGGCTTTGTTTGTTACAGCTTGGATGCCTCAGAATCCAGACATGGTAGAGCGAAGGGTGGTTTGCTTTTTTTGTTGTCTGTGCACTTATCGCTTACAGTTATTAAATATATAACGGTAGGAACACACTCACAAATTATGTGGGTTAAAGGAAAAGATGGTCACGAGGTGGTGTTAATAAATTTTTATAATAACATTTTTAATAATACCCGATATCTAGTCATTGAGGAGCTAGATAAGGCACTCGTGAAGCTTGTAGCCGAAGCAAAATGTTCTTTTAATATCCTTTGGTTAGGTGATTTTAATCTTTCCATCTGTCCCTTGTCACTTTCTAGGGCTTGTGGAGTGTTAGATTGTAGTGATAATAATATATCACATTTTCCGCATAATGCCTATGGTGAAGCGATTAATAATATCATGGCAACATACGATCTAGAGCTGCTGCTGCAACCAGGCAAGGATGCGGATGGCCAAACTATTCCCACCTATACGGGAAGGAATTTTAACTCTCTCATAGATCATGTTATGGCATCATCTTTTATTGCGCCAAATTTTTTGACCTCAGTAATCCAGGACCCTACACTTAGTGATCACAATCGTATCATTATGGAAACTCAGTTAAGGAAGTATAGTAGACAGCAGGTGACCAGAAGGTTGTGTAACATTGAGCCGCATAGGCGAAACGGAACACAGTTAAGATGGAAAGGGGAAAAATCGGCAATTGTTATGAACATGATCATATCCAAATCGTTGGTTGAAATTGAAGGCATTCTGAATATGGGTAGTACATCTTCTGTTATTATGGATAATTTTATTAAAATTAATAAAACTATTGAGGATGTTTTTACTAATAGTAGGAATGTCAAGCCCTCACAGGGAAAGGGTTGGTTTGATCATGCATGTACAGCCATCTTAACTCGATTGAAACAGGCCCTAGGAGTTAGACCAAGGGACAAAATTCTGGTTGTTCACCTGAGATCTGAATATAAATTGGCATTGTCTAGAAGAAAGAAGGAGTTACAACAAGAAGCGTGGGATAACCTAACGCGGGCGGCAGAAATCTCAGATAACTGCCTGTTTTGGTCCACAATAAATTCTCCCTTTCTTAGGGATGATAAAGCACCACACCTTGTATCCAATGTTGGTAGCGAGGCCTGGATCTCCTACTTTTCTGCCATATTTCAAGGAATTGGTTCTACTGATGTCGAACCAAGAATTTGGCCTATAGTCCCTCTAGACATTACCCTCTCAGAAGTTGAAAACAGCATTAAGTCTAGCAAGGGGGGAAAAGTGCAGGGTCCAGATGGAGTACCCATCGACGTCTATAAGACAGTCCCACGGTTGTGGGGACCCATACTTACACTGGCACTGAATGCAGCCGTAACAACCCAGATTCCACCTACATGGGGCGATTCCATCATTGTCCCTATATATAAGAAAGGGGACAAGGCGGCAGCTAGTAATTATCGCCAGATCAGTTTGCTCGACTCTTCAGTAAAAATTATGAGTAGGGTGCTGTTGTTTAGGTTGGAAGAGTGGGTGGAAGAAAATTAGATCTTGGGAAACTCCCAATATGGTTTCAGAAAGGGGCGAGGAACACTCGATCAATGCCTGAACTTAGATTTAATTATCGGAAAGTATACCAGGGCCAAGCCAGGCACCCTATATCTTTGCTTTGCCGATCTAAGCAGCGCATTTGATCTTGTGGACCATTCCATTCTTTGGCCAGTCGTGTTAGAACTCGGCGCACCGGAGGCTATCATTTTCTTCCTAGCTAGATTATATGATAGAATGCAAACTTGTGTGCGTTTTGGGGTAGGAGGGGAGTGTACCCCAAATTTTGAAGTAAAACGCGGGATAAGACAGGGCTGTGTCCTAGCCCCTTTTTTGTTTACTCTTTTTATTAATGCGGTCGATATGGTCCTGAAAACAGTCAAAGCAGATGCTCCCCAGATTGGCGGAACAGGTGTCCCAGTTCTGCTTTATGCAGATGATGTTGTGCTCCTGTCCCGGACTCCGATAGGTCTGCAGCGACTGATGGACCAGTTTTCAGATTTTATCAGTAAACGGAAGCTAGTTATCAATAAGAGTAAAACTCCTACTATGATCTGTGGTGCTAGAGTTAAGAAAAACCATGCCTTTTTTATTGATGGGGTAAAAGTTCAGGATGTGGATAAACTCTGTTATCGGGCGTCCTCTTTTCTCATGATGGTAGTTGGTCATATGATTTAATGAATGTTAGGTCCAAAATGAAGAAAAGCGCCTATGGTATTTTTAAATTTGCCACTAAGATCGGCGACAGAAGAATAAAAGACATGATCCAAATATATAATGCGAGGAGTGTTGCCATCGCATTATACGGGCGGGGCTGTGGGGCTATACTAACACTGACTCATTGCAAAGGGAGGAAAATTGTTTTGTTAAAAAATTGCTTTGTGTTCCCACATCAGCCTCCACTGATTTGATCCATAGGGAAGCTGGGGTTGCCCACTTAAGTGACCTAATTTTGTTTAGGCCACTAATGGTATGGCGTGCCATCTGGATTAAGGAAGAGAGAGCCTTTAACCAGTCTGTCATTGGGGATTGTCTTAAATTGGATAATTTTTTTAAGATACCATGGCTCAAATATAATGTGGACAGTTTTCAAATTATATATGGACTCAATATAGTGGCAGATCCAGGTTCTGGTAGTAACTATTCAAAGTCAGACATGAAACAAATTTTCATGATGCATAGAGCCCAAAAACGTGTAGCATCCAGTAGACACCTCACTTCAGTTATTTTGTACAATAAATATATGAAAAGTGAGGGCTCCCAATTTTACTTGAGCCAGGTAACCAGACCAGCACATAGGTTTGTTCTGACTAGACTTAGACTCGGGTTGGCCCATGGATTGGTGGCTTTCCCACAATTAAAAAAGCATCCAGTTGGACCATGCCCATGCGATGGTCACTCGAAACAGAGCACCCTGCACTTTATGCTAATTTGTACTCTCTTTATGAACTTGAGGATTGTTTATTTAAAACCAATTTTTAAAAAATATGCTATTTTTAATGTTGATGATGCTATGAAATTGATTTATGAATTGAATTCTCCGGACAAATGTTTTTATATTGCCACGTTTTTATGTAAGTCAATGCAGCTTAGGAAAAGCATGATTTTTTAATCTTGTTTTATCTGTACAATTATGTAATCATTTTGCTTATGTGCTTTTATGGTCATTGTTCTTTTAATTCACTGAATAAAGCTTCATGAAATGAAATGAGTGTATATGGTATGCAATGTCAAAAACCTGAAAGGTGCGATCCATCAGGAAAGAGGACAGCCAGGACAAAGCAGTGCCCTGGAGTCCTAAATGAAGCAGCCTTTCAATCAGGCGATCATGGGACACAGTGTCAAAGGCCGCTGTGAAGTCCAGCAGGATGTGGGCCACTGTACTGCCCATGTCCAGTACCCTCCTGAGATGCTCTGTACCTCTTTGTAGAGTGGATTCCGTGCTATGTTCGGCACGGAATCAAGACTGGGATGGGTGGAGGGCGTTCTTGGTTGCCACAACCAGAGTGAGCTGGGGGTTGACATGCTTATCCAGGATCCTGAAGAGCACATAACTCAACTGGGAGTTGGTTCCAGGCTACCACAGCCATACGTGAAAGGGAGCTTCCACATATCCTTTGTCCACGGAACCAAGGAGTGCATGCCATATGCTTTGTAGAAGATCGCAACTGTCTAGCAGGGGCTTAGAACCTAAATCTCGTTTTCAAGTAAGCTGTGCCACCCTCATAGAGAGCTACATGAGCAATAACCAAGGACTTAAATTTCACCCTCTCTTTCACCGGCACTAGTGCAGGCTGCGTAGGTGTTTCCTAACACTGACCCTCTTATGGAGGTTAAGAAGAGTTCTGGCAGCTGCATTCTGAACAACCTGGAGATTATTAAAAAAAATAACCAGGCAGACCAACATACAACGCATTAGCATAGTCAATGCGAGATGTGATCAGGGCAAGGGTAACTGTTTCCCTTCTTGAAAAAGGGAGTAGAGGAAGGAATTTTTTAGTGGTTTCAAAATATCGGAGCAGAATCCTGACAGTTTGCTAATCTGAGGGCCAAAACACAGCTTTTCATCAAACCAAATCGCTAAATTCTTTGTGGGTTGACCCAGAAGTGTAGGCAAGGGGGACTCATCCAGCCAGAAAGACTGCTAGAACGGAGGAGGGAAGTTTTTTTGAGCAGTTCGGGCTGGACTGTTCCCATGAGGCACAGGGTCAAGGCTGATTTGCATATGGCCATGCCGGAACTGGGGTGATGTGGAGTGCAAAAAAACGAAGGATTTAGGCCCAGATTTCTGTACTGGGGTGAATGTATGACATTGTTCTGCATTCTGTCCATCAATTGTTGTTTTTGCATTTGTCACCTCGAGTGGGATGGGTATGCTGAGACGCGAGTCATATGCTCTCCACACCACTGGAGTCAAGCTATCCTGGCTGAAGACGGCTGATAGCCGGAAACCGGTCCTAGGATGCTTGATTCCAGTCCAGGAAAGACATGGCTTGGCGGTTCGGGCTGGACTGTTCCCATGAGGCACAGGGTCAAGGCTGATTTGCATATGGCCATGTCTGAACTGGGGTGGTGTGGAGTGCAAAAAAACGATGGGCGGTAGTAAACTCCAGCTTACGGCCTAACTTAGTTAAGTAAATAAGTAAATAAATAAAATGAATTACATTGCGTGCGCTGCAACGCTAATCTGCGATGCAGCGCGCGCAATGTAATTTGTTTTATTTATTTGTTTATTTACTTAACTCTCCATCCGGCCGTATGACAGAGTTTACTATCTCCCACCCTGCCCCTCCCTAGCCCCGCCCCACTCCCACGAAGAGCCGCCACGGTATCCAGTTAGTGAAGTTCCCAAGGGCTTCATTCATGTCACTTGATATCATCGGACGTGACTCGGCTAATGCTAGATTAAATTCCCCATGGTCAATTCTGTGGACAGCTTTCCCTTGTTGCCCAATAAACAAACTCGCCTGTTTTGGCTTATTCTGAACTTGCCATGAAAAATGGATCAGAAAGTGGTCACACTACATCACTGGCAGGGGATCCTCTACTGTGATTGGTGTGTTGGAGCAGATCAGGTCCAAAATATAGATGCTAAGGGGTCCATTAGGATGGCGGGCGGAAACAGTCCGCCCGCCACCCTAACGGAGATCGGGACCGCCCGCCTAAAGGGCGGGGGTCCCGACATTGGCATTAGGATGCGCCCGCCACTGTGGCGGGCGCATTCCTCAAAGTAACATTGTGGCGGGCGGTGCTCACTGCACCGCCCGCCACAATGTTAAAAACAATTGCACGCATTTGCATACTCGAAGCGGCAGGCACCGCACGATGCCTGCCACTGCGATCATGCAAATGCAGGGGGGTACCACAGGTACCCCCCGTGTGCCACCCCCCTTTGCCCGTCACTCTGGGGGCCCACAGGGGCCCCCCAGAGTGAACACCGCATGCCTTTCCGTGGCGGCATTGCCGCCACGGAAAGGCATTGAGAAATGCCTATTCTAATATGGCTGGCGGTGTCTGATAGACACCGCCACCATGTTATCCCTTTTCCGCCCCGGCCGCTATGCGACCGGGGCGGAAAACAGGCGGGCGGTCTTTCCGACCGCTGCGGTCCCCTCCGCCATCGTAATATGGCGGGGGGGAATGCAGGGAAGGATGTCGGGCGGATTGCCTCCGCCAGGGTGGCGGTGGCCACCGCTACCCTGGCGGAGGCAATCCGCCCGACATCCTAATGGGCCCCTAAATCTCAGTAACATGCTTAATTCTGAACTACAGGGGATTTTTTTTTAATGCAAGTACCAAGTAAACCACTATTAACCATTTTTTGGCCGCACACATGGTTCAAGGTATTAGAGCGCTTCACCACAGAATCAGGCTATATTACACGTTTTCACATTTGTAGGCACAGGGAAAGAAGGTGATTTGTCCATGATCACAGGAGAGTGAATCACCGCCAGGAGTCGAACTTAGCTCCCGGCAATGTAAAGTCAGCAGCTCTAGCCACTAGGATACATCTTCTCCCCACGACCATCATGAAATGTTCAATTAGTTCCGAAAGTAGAATATACATTCTCAATGGTTTATTCAGAAGATAAATGACAGCATGCCTATACTCTTTCCCCAACCCCCCCCCCCCCCCCCCCCCCCCCACACACACCCACAAGGACCCTTGACTGAGAAAGAGCTACAACCGTAACAATTTAATTTTCCCAAAAGGCCCCCAGTCACACAAGCGCAACCGGTTATTTTAAAATGGTGATTCTGCACGACATCAATATATTTTTAAACACTTCTGTATTCATTGATAATTATAAAGTATCTATAAAACATTTATAAGATGGGCAAGGACAGGGCTTAACTGGATAACCAGTGAGCTTAGAAAGGGTTGAGCAGAGCTTGCTACAATAGCAACTCCCAAGGAAGAAGGACTATTTGCGGCTATCTGGAAGGGCATCTGTTTTTGGCATTTTTGCCAGTTTCTATTCAGCTCAGTCAGCTGTTCACTTATCGACAAGACAGGACTGGAAGTGACAGGTTTGAGCTCTGTTGGAGCGCGCGGAGGTTAATGCCCTGTTTGTTATCTAACAACCTGTCTGTGTCTACCCTATAGAAGTGCATTGTATGCACAGCTGAGGAGGTCATAAGGTTCCAGGGGGAGCACTATACGATTAACTGGGAGACACTGGGGCCCAGTTCAGTTAAAGAAGCAACCCTACCAAGCATAGAAACCACGCACTGTTTGCATAAATTGCTTCCTTTTTTGGGATGCTGAGCATCAAGCGCTAGGCTTTGAAAATCTGCAAGTCGTCTATTTCTAGGCACATTCATTCTCTGCATGTGCTCTTGTGAGTTCTGCTTCTGTGACTAGGATTCAGGAAATTCAATTCTAAACCCAACTTTTGGTCATAAGTTCACATACTAAATATTTTTTAACTCGGGTTCTGGGAAAGCATGAAGCGTTTATGCAAGGATGTGAAACTTTTCTGAACTCCAAAAGTGAATTTTAAACACAATTTTGACACACAGTGCAAATGAGCATGAGATATACGATTGTTATGAATACTCAGTGACCAAAATAACAAGAGTTCTGTACTCGCGCCTCCGATCGGAGGAGGAATTCCCCTGTTTAGTAACCTGCCCTGTTGTGAAGTGTCACCATGCAGGACTCATGGGATTACTATTTGTGGAACTCAGACATCTGAATGCATAGGAGTGCATTAATAATGGAGGATATAATATGGGTTCTGCAGATAAAGTACATCTATACATAGATCCCAAAGAATATTTATTTATAGACAGATTAGTTATAGTTAAAATTGTGAAGCAATTGAAAAGCCTGTTTTTGGATTATATTTATCAGGCAGACATTTCTGGAGACTTTGGCTGTGTGTTTCAGCACCAGGTTGATCTAAAGATAAGATCTGATTGGCTGCCATCATATCAACAAAGATGTGGAGGCCACAACCTGCCACCCTTGGTCTGGTGGGACCACCCCACCCTCCCCCAAGGACAAACATGTATTTTTGTTTTTAAAGGTATTGCCATTTAAAAAAGGAAGGCTTCTGTGTTTTCAAAAATAAGCTCACAGAGTGGGCTAGGGCCTGGAGAAAGGGGTCACTGATGTGTTTTTTTTAGGGGAGGTTGGTGCAGCCCACTTCTACAAGTCTTTAGGAGGCCCTGGGGACCCCATTCTCTGGGACCAATTTATTAATTATAGGGAGGGTGCATGTGGCCCCCCTCATCAAGCCTGTGTATGGCCCCGGAGGTAGAAGTATTCATTTTGAGGAGAGGGCCATGCAGCCCCATTTCCCATGCCTCAGAGAGGCCCTGGGAACTCTAGGGCATATTACCAACAACTAGCGATAATTATCGCTAGGTTGGCTTAGCGGCAATATATTTATCGCCGAGCTGCGGCCATTTTTATCGCTTAGGAGCCTTGATATTATCAAGGTTTATCTCCTAAGCGATAAAAATTGGCCAAAATGCATGAATATCGCTGAAAAGTCAGCGATATTCATGCATTACCGAGCAAATGCTCTTAGCCATGTTATCCACCTCCCATTGGATAACATGGCTAAGAACTGCTCAGGGCAGGTGTTATCTTTTGGAGATATTCGCGCTTAGCGCGAATATCTCCAAAAGTTGATAATAGGAGATAGCGATGTTAGCGACTGTTTCCAGTCGCTAACATCTTGGCACGCCCACTTTGCATGTCATTAGTGATAAATATCACTGACATGCAAAGTGGGGCCCAAGATGGTCGCTATCTCCTACTAGCGGTCGCTAACTGGTGTTAGCGACAGCTAGGTAATAGGGAGATTATTTTATCTCCGCTTTCTTGGCTTTTAAAGCCAAAAAAGCGGAGATAAACCCCCTTGATAATATGCCTCTCTATCCCCAGGGCTAGTTTATTAATGGGACATAGGGCCTGGTCCTACGCCCAATCCCACACCTCTCACTGCCAACGTCTGTTCGTGGCGCAGGTGGGCACCCAACCCTAAGCCGCAACCCAGGGCCAGGCTCTGTGCCTGTGGAGGTGGATCAAAAACTCAAATAGTACAATATTTGTACTTTCTTTAATGGGAAAAGTTATATTTTATTATCTATATGAATTACCATTCTACTACAATTGAAAAGTTTTATTTTGTATGTGTGTCTTTTAATTTGTAAGCTGCTTTATATATTTGTATATTGGCTTTCCTATGAGTAGTTTTAACTAAAGATTAAAATAAATAATTTCTATTTATCAGACTTATTTTGATTTTGTATTTTATTGATATATTTTTGATATAGACAGAGTTATGAAAATAACTATTTTACTATTTAGTTACACTTCATTTTAATTTATATATTTTATTTAATGTACATTTTAAATATTTATTTTACATCATGGTGGTACAACATTTGTATATACTTTTTTGTATAGTATGATGTACAGTGTTTCTTTAACACACCTTTAAGATCTTTTTTTAACATTTTAGGTATATTTTCAAACATTTATACAGAAAGGGTGCCTAATTATTTTTTAAAACATATATTTTGTATACATTCTATGTTGTATTTACACATTTTTATAATGCATTTTTAGTATATATTCATTAGTACTATTTAATGTTGAGTTGCATTTTTATATACATTTTGTAACACTTTTTATTTTTGTTGTCCCATTTCTATTGATTTGTGTAGAAAAATAGTCTTTAAATGTTTTTTTTTATTGAACTCCCATATTGTTTGACCACAACCTGTATTTTGTACACTATAAGTGTCATTTTGAGGTGGATTTGATGTATACTGGCTGCAGCTCATTGTTGCAGGTAGAATGAAAAGGTAAGAGCTTTTTGAAGTTTTTATTTAGGATTTTAGTGAAAGTGAGATGTTAGTAGGTCTAGTTAGTGTGGGGTTTGGTGTTAGTTTAATTTGGTAAAGTTGTTTATTGGTAGTTTATGTAGTGTAATGTGTTAGGCCTAACAATAGTTTGGTAGCTGTAGTATGTTATTGTAGACATAGTCATGTGGTGCTCTGTGTTTATAGAGTTGTACTGTTATGTTTGTATTGTATTTGGGATGCATGTATTATTTTTTTCTAAAGGTTAGGAAGTTGGAGTGTAAACTCTGTAGCTATTTTTAATGCATTTTTAACAAGAGGAAATTAATTTAGTTTAATTTAAAATAACATTATATTTTAATTTCCTTTGACTTTCCGGTTTCCTGTAGCAATTTATAGTCAGATTTTTTTTTTTTAAATTAATTTGACTGACTGTGGATTTAATTTGGACATTTAATTTGTACCGTTTTTAGGGTTGCTTGGTTTTCATTATGACTTTTTTCTGAATTGGATTTTTGAAGGTGGAGGTGGATCAAAAACATCAGCTACACAACTCTAAGTACAATATTTTTATTTTAGTGTGGGAAATGTTATATTGTATTACTTATATGTATTATGGGTTTTTACTGCAATTGAGAAGTTTTATTTTTTGTGTGCGAGTTTTAATCTGTGAGTTGTTTTATATAATTTGTATATTTAATCTTTTTGATTTTCCTATGAGTATGTATAATAAACGATTACAAAAATGTGTTTTATTCGTCTATAGGGCCGATTCCGATGTCGGACTGACTCAGGTCCGTCCGACATCGGTCAGGAGCAGTAACTCACCGACCTGCTGTCGTGGGTTACGGCCCTTCTAATACGATGCGACTGAACAGGGCTCGGTCGCATTCGTATACTTCGCAATGCAGGCATGCATTCCGAGTGGAATGCATGCCTGCATTGAGAAAAGCAGGGGAGCATTTCATCCCTGTACCCTGTGGCCGGCACCCCAAGGTGCCTGCCACCGGGTGCAGGGATCCACAGAGGGGCACCATAGGTGCCCCCAGGCTGCCATTCAACAGCCTTGCACCCATGGGGGCCCTGCTGGGGACCCCCCAAAGACAGTTTCCGACTGCCTTTTCATGCCGAACAGACTGGCACGAAAAGGCAGTGAAAAACTGCCATTGTATTTCCTCGGTCGTAAAGAGGCAACCGGGGGAGTACTGAAGGATTTCCGGATGGCAGACTGGCTCACCGAGCCCGTCGTAGGCCATCCGGAAATTCGAGTCGGATTCCATTCCGACCGAGCCCATCGGAATGGCTCGGTCGGAATGGAATCCGGCCGGCACCGACCGATTCGGTCGGAAGGGCTCCGAACATGAATTGGAATCGGCCCCTTAGTTTGAACGTTATTAGTGTATTTTTGTAATGGAATGATTTATAAAATAAATATTTTAACATTTAGTTACAATTGTTTATGTTATAGTGGTGCACATTTTTCTTCTATTTTAGTTGTGAGTATATTGGTGGGTAGGTATTTATAATAGTGATTCGGCTATCGTTTCTAGGTTGTCGGCTCCTTTGTCCATTTCCAAAGAGTTTGACTTTGAATTGTAGCATTCCATAAATTTCCCTTGTTTCCTTAGCTATTTTAGGTTTGATTTGGTTTACTGACTGTTCTATCCTTCGATATTAGTAGCTTTGTTCTTTTTGGAGGGATTCTATGAATTTGTTGAGAGTAGGTTGGGTTCTTCCTAGTGATGTTTGGAAGATATTGTGCAATCCTTCCGCTGCTTGGTTGGTTTTGGTTTGTTAAGCCAAAGTTTTGTAGACATTTACCATGGTATCTGGAATTTGGATTGGCGTCTGTGTCCAGAAACTGCAGTCTTCTAACCCAGGTGTCTTCAAAGTACTCAATTGTTCATTTCTTTAGTAAAATGGGGATTACATTAGCATGTTGTAGCAGTTAGCTACGTCTTAATTAAGACATAATTCCTGAATCACGATTTCCACACATTATCGCTTGTGCCCTTTTTATTTGCAAAAACCTATATGTCTGAGCAAATTTAGTGCCCATTTCAATGGAAAGTGTGCTGCCTATAAACAACAGTGCACAACCTCACCATGCTTTAGTAATATATTTGCAGCAGTGTTCTCCAAAAAGCATCACCAGCTACAAATTACACCCTTACCACTGTCCTGCTGAATACTTTTTGTACACTTTTTCTTTGTGTGGGGCTTTTGAATTTTCCCATTCCCTATGACTTCAGTGATGTAACATTGATGGCAGCGCCCCCTCTCTGAAAATTGTTCCAACACCACTGAGCTCTGCTGTCTGTATGGACTTCTACTGAGTTGCAGCTCCACACTATACTTTCCCTCGGATTATTTCCCTGAACCAACTTTGGAAATTTGTTGCATCATGGGATCTCAGGTACACTGTTACTTCAACTCGTCTTAACTGAACTTTTCTTGATTAGTATTGTTAGTGGGGCCTTTGGATTGAATTCAAATGTAGGTGTTTAAGTTGTGTGGAAATGGTCGACATGTGGGATTGAAGGGAATGGTTGAGATTTGTGGAACTTGCCAATGTTATGAGGTTTGTAGGTTATCTTGGGATTGTTGCAATTGGGCAGGTTAGGTATTTTATTTTTTAAATGTGAATGTCTTTGGACTGGATCTATAAATGAGGGTTCTCTACAGGTATTACCAGTTAGATTGAGTTTTAAATATCTTCCTGCTATTGTGACCAAAATATTAACTATCATAATATTAGAAATGTGGTATGAATATATTTAAGAAAGAATAGAATTACTATACCTAGCTGCACATATATGCACCATAACAATAAAAATATATTGAAAGTACAAAGCTACAAAGTAAAGAATGGTTTGCTTACCAGTAAATACTTACCTCCGTGACATTATGATGGGCGCTATTTTGGACACAATATTCTGTCCGGCAATATTTTGTTGATCAATATTGTGACATTCAACCTCTCCAATAGACCTGTACTTTCTTAGATTCTGGATTGTATCATTGACCAGAGCAAATGACTAGGACCTTTCCACTCCTACTGGATAACCCTGCTTCCTTAAGTTTTCATCATTGGTTTTCTGAGATTTGTTGATCCGGAGTTGACATTTTTTAAATGTATTTATTTATCGAGTTTTGTATAGTGCAAACTTGACCTGAAGGCACCAGAGATCTTCACAGAGTTTGCTTTGCCGCAATTACATAAGTTACATTTGGAGTAAAAATAAAATACATAGAGAAAGTATGTAAACGAAGTATACGGAAGACAACTGTATGTGTTGACGATACAGTGTTGAGGTAGATACAGTACAAAAGTAAATAGTGATTTACAGAGTTAGCAAAGCAGCAAGGCAGCAAGTGGATGAATTGCATGTGGAGTAAATAAAATTCATAATAACAATGTATAAAGGAAATTTACAATGGACAGTAATATAGATGGATGATATTTGAGATAGATATGATATATAAATATAGGATGGCATTTGAGATATATATAGTATATATATATATAAAAAAGCGCTCTGGAGAGTAAGCACAGTGGTAGATTCACATGTTACATGTGGAGTTAGTAAAATACAGAATAATAACATATAAAGGATATTTAAGCCAAACAGTAGTATAGATGGACGGTATATTTTTTGAGGTAGCTAAGGTAGGGTGTTGAGAGGGAGGGGAGAGCAGTGACACAGTTTTCCTGGAGTTATTGATGCTCAGCTTTGTTTATGGTTTAAATCTTTTTATTCAATTTTGCATGCCATGTATCGCAACACCGGAGCGTTGCAGCTCTCTTTATGAGTCATATATATTAGCATTGGCATGATGTTATAACACAACAGTCCCTTGCAAACAAAGACACCCACACCCTCCCCCTTCATACTCAGTAAAAGACAAGACAACTGTCAAGAAAGAGGAAACTCTTTTATTGAATTTCTAGGTTAGATCTGTCATCAGGATTGGGGGAGCAGGTTCAGTAAAGCGGATTATGCATTGATATTTGGGGCAAGTGAGCTCCCTAAATTCTTCAAGAGTAAGGAATGGGCCCAGAGCTCTTCAAATGAGGTGGTCTGATTCGTAAGTGAGAGCGTGATTTTTTCCATTCCCAATATGTGCCATTGGTGGTGGAGCCAGCTCAGGTGTGGGAATGCAGCTTGTTACCCAGTGTGTAGGGATATTATGGATATCAGCTCCCAGGGCTAATCCTATCTGTCTCCCACGTCTGGATTTTAATGGGAAAGTGAGGGGATTGGGTATCCCCAGTATCGTATAAGCGGGGAATCTGGGATAAAGGGTAGCGTGGCCTTCTGGTCCACACTCCCGCTGTCTGTAAAGGGCCGCATAGCTTTATTAAAAATGGTAGCTCTCCCACGACTGCTATATTACTTTCGGACACTACCTGTTTGGATACCGAACTCAGTCTTTAAATCTTTGAGATCCTTGATGATAGGCTTTATCTGGGGAACCGGTAGGCGACGAGTTGCCCAGGCAACGCTAATGCGACCGAAAGCAGAAGGGGGCCTAGCGGTTCCAGATTTTGAATTATACTACCTAGCAGCACAACTCCAGGTGCTAACACAGGAGGTTGCAAGGGAGTTTAGGGGTCCCGAAAATCTGAGAGGGAAGGGGATGCCACAACATGTTTTGTCCTTTATAATTTTACAATAGAAACTAGACCTGGACGATCTTTCCTTGGAGGAGAAAACACTGCGCATGTGTTGGAATCGTAGTCAACGTAGGGTGGGAGTGCTACACCCGTATGCGCCTGAAATCCCGTTGGGGATGCTTACGGCATTGCCTCATAGGAGTGACTGGACACCGTTGATGGACTGGGAACAGGATGGGGTCCAGGTGATTGGGG
Source organism: Lissotriton vulgaris (assembly GCF_964263255.1). Classification (NCBI taxonomy): domain Eukaryota; kingdom Metazoa; phylum Chordata; class Amphibia; order Caudata; family Salamandridae; genus Lissotriton; species Lissotriton vulgaris. The sequence goes on along the minus strand of NC_141697.1, from coordinate 145,720,563 downwards.
ATCTATATGAAGACGGGGAGCTACAGCCTTACGGGGCCTTGCAGGAACAATATAATTTGCCAAACGGTGGTTTCTTGATGCATGCAGCGTTAGCGCATGCAATAAGGCTGCATTGGCGAGAAAGGTCAAAAGAGCCCAAAACGATGATGGCATGCCAATATGTGGTAATGGAGGCTGGAACTCTTAAAGCAGTCACGTGCTTGTACTCCAGAATGTTAAACGAAGGTGTAGCGCCCCTAGAAGATCTGCGGTTAAAGTGGGAAACGGGGGTTGGGAAACCTATACCAGAAACCAGGTGGGAGCAAATAGTATGCAGGGCTTAGAAGGGCACGAGGAACGCGCGGTTCCATTGGTGCACTTCTTTATACTGCACAGAGCGTTTCTGACACCTGGTAGGATTAGGAAGTACTTCAAGTGGAGGAGGCAGCATGCCCTAGATGCAGGAGTGAGGGGGTGGAGCTGGAACACATGTTGTGGGAATGCCCAAAATTAGGAGATTATTGGAAGTGGGGAATATACTGAATGAGGTGACAGAGAGGAACTTAACATTTGATATAACAACTTGCATACTGCACTGGTTCCACCACACATCCAAAACAAGGCTGACTAGTAAATTTGTGGACCTGGGGCTATTGTTAGCTAAAAGGGAAACAACGAAGCACTGGAAAGCAAAGGATGGCCCCAGTAGTGGGAGATGGAAAGCTGAGATGCAAAAATGGGCCAGCAGTGAGAGCACACTCAGATTTCAACAGGCGAAACGTTCGAGGAATGAGAAGGCCCTTGAAACTGCAAACGCCTGGGAAGTGATGGTGCAAGGGCTAGCTGATCTCAATCAGGAAGAGAAATAGGAGGAGACTTCTAGGCATTGCAAAACCCCTTACAGGTACACATTAGAAATGGCTACATTGCAGCACAAATGCAAAATAAGGTTTGACCTGGTTCTTAAAGTGTGACACACCGGCGGGGGAGGGATAAGGGAGGGTCTGGGAAGGGATTTAGGAGTAGTATAAATAAGATGTTACAATGGTATACTGTTGAATAATGCTATATGACAATGAGGATTACACAAGGTTAAGAGAATATGGGTCCGTAAGGCGGGCAGTGGTACATGGGTAAGGATGCAATGATCTTTTGTAACTGATTGTTCAAAACTATATAAAAATTGTTTAAAAAAATAAATAAAGAAATAAGCGGGGAATCTGGGGAGTTGTGTGTTGAGATGAGAATCTATATCGTCCGGTATTTGGATCCAATACTCCGATATTTTGGGGCAGTTCCACAATATGTGCAATAGAGTGCCGTGAGAACCACACCCCTCCAATAGTCCGGGCTGCGCTCCAGATTACCTTTATGCAAGCAAAGTGACGTAATATACCAATAGGCAAGATCCTTGGTGGCTGTTTAAGTGCTAGCTGCGTTGCATGCAGTATGTCATGCTCTGTAGTAAATCTCACCCCATTCCTTCGGGGACAAATGTCTGCCGAGCTCTGTCTCCCAGCGTTTGTGGCTCGATTTCAGTAATGGCTTATAGGACTGACCCAAAATGGAATACAGTTCAGAGATAAGTTGCTTATCAGATGTTTTAGTTACAAGCCTCTTCTCGTGGGGTGTAAGGTGTCTCTGCATTCCAGAGCAATTTGCCAGGTGTAGGAGCCAATGGCGTAATTGCATTTAGTGCACTCTCTCTGTCTCTGAAAGTGTGTAGTCGGAACATATCTGGGTAAATGAGAATGCATCTTCCTCATCGAGCATGTGGCCCACTGAATGGCATTTTGTCTGCCGCATTCAGTAAATGTTCTAGGACCCAGACCTGAGGAAAAATCAGGATTATCGAACAGTGGTGTAAGAGGAGAGGGGAAAAACGTGTGTGCCCGTCACACTCCGACCTTTTCGTGGACCTCCATAGATGCTGTAGTGATGGGGACACGTAGAACATTCTGGGTCGATGTGTTCTCTTCAAGAAAGGAATCTTCCATAAATGCGATCCTGCTATCACTCTATCCTGGAACAGCCAGCATCTTTCCGACTCATCTCTATTCCACTCTACAACATAGTGCAGTTGCGCAGAATGATAGTATCATGAAGATTTGTAGGCCAAGGCCACCTGCATTTGTTGGACGATAACTCGGGTCTTTTCTCATTCGTGGCCTTTTGCCCAACCAGACACATTTGTTCATTTCGTTCTGTAGGGTTTGTATCATCCCTGTAGGGGGTGTCACAGGGAAGGTCTAGAAAAGGTACAGGATTTTAGGCAAAGCAGTCATCTTGAGTGTTGCCTCATGACCAAGTCAAGATAGCTGGTGGTGCTTCCAGAGGGAGAAGTCACTCTATGGCTGGCAAAGAATAGAAACGTAGGTGAGGGTGGAAGTTGTCAGAATTGAGGAGGCAAGCTGGATTCCCAGGGAAGGAATGGCCGTGTTTGCTCATTGTATCGGGTATTGTGCTTTAAGCTGGGTCACCAGTGTCGAGGACATTGGTAAGTTTAGAGATTGAGATTTGTTAATATTAAGCCGAAAACCTGAGGCATTACCAAAATCTGTCAATTCCGTCAAAAAGGCTGGGAGAGCAGAGGCTGGGTTGTCTAGGGATACTAAGACATCATTGGTGTATAAGCTGATGGTATGCTGTTCCCCACCAAAGGTGATGCCGGTGATGAATGGGTTGTCTCGAACCCACTAGGCCAGAGGTTTCATGTAGAGAGAAAACAACAGACGTAACAAGGGGCACCCCTGCTGCATACCTCTGCTAATGGAAAATGGGGTTGAAATTTGGAAATTTGGACATTCACCGCAACTGCAAGGGGAGGACTGGCTTATCTATCAGAGAGCCCGACGGCCAGCTTTGGCCCTGACGCAGGCCGTGTGTGGTTCCGGGACTCTGAGCTCAGGGCCCTGGAGTCCGTGGCGGGTCAGGCGAGAAGCCGCGTTACGCAGCCCTACTACACAGCAAGAAGGTCAGCTGCGAAGCAGCCCCTGGGCTTGGGAAGGGAGAGGCGCATGACTGGTGGCTACATCTCTCGGGCCACAGCAAAGACACCCACATAACGAGAATTGGCCTGCCTCCTCCATACCATTGAGGCACTGCCACGCGTAGACCCTGTTTAGAGGGTCAGGAGCCCCATGGGAGGTGTCTGAAAAGGGGGTTTTCCCCTCTTGCCCTCAAAAAGGTCAGTTGTGATAGATGCCAGGTGAATAGAGGCCAGCTCAGTAGTTGGGGGTGGCACAGAGTGACGACACCCAGAGGTACTGCCCTAGTGGAGACCCTGCTACCCTGCTATGTCCCCCCAGGGACAACCACTTGAACACCCACAGAGGATTCTATTTCAACTGCAGGACCCACCACGCACACACCACAGAGGGGAGGGCTTTTTGCTGGTGCCGGACTGTTCGGTAGCCGGTACACCACTGATACCTCTGCCTGTCTGTTCCACTGCTCTCTCTCTCCCCCAAGAAGTGACGAGAATGGGGGAGTGCTCTACTTGGTGGGAGAGAGAGGCCTGCTTGTGCCCCCCTTGTGGCCTGCTGTATGGGTGAGAGAGGGGTGAGGCAGGTCCATGCATTGTCGACGGCCTTCGCCACTCGCCTGTGTACTCGAAGAGGCAGAGTCATCGCTATTAAAGAGACGTGAGGAGCACAGCTGACAAGGATCGCTTACAGGCAAGGGGGTCCTACTAGAGACTGCACGTGCCGCCCTTACACCTGCCTCTCCGGGGTTGTCTGGGGGCCTGGAAGGTCTCACAGGGCACTGTACATCGATGTGAAAGACCCTCCCCAGCGTGGGCTTGACACCAGGCCCCCAAGAAGGGCGTGGGTCCACGTGCCACATGGGTAGAAAAAGGGGTGCGGGCCCCCAGCCCTTGGGGCACCAGAGTGTTCAGACCAAGGATTGCCTGGTCACTGCACCCAGTCTAGAAGACTCCCAGAAATCCCCCATAGAGAAGAAATTAGACAAGATACTGGAAGCAATTGCAGACTCATGACAGGAGCTTCGGTGTTGGGTTGATTCAGTTGCTGTAAACGTGGGGCTGCTCAGGGAAGACCAAAAAAAGCTCAAGACCAGAGTCAACAATGCAGAGAATGCTATAACAGAACTGTGACCCGGCCTCAGAGACTTAGAAGGCAAAGCATGATCGCTTACCACTAAAGTCCAGGAACTTGAAGGCAGGGTGGAGGACTCCAAGGGGTGATCCCGCTGCAACAACCTCTGTATAGTGGGCTTCCCGGAGGAGGAGGGGTCCAACCCCACACAATTCTTTGAGGACTGGCTGCTGAAAACATTAGCGCCTGTGAAGTTGTCACACTTTCTGATTGAACGTGCCCATCAGGTCCTGGCCTGTAAGCTACCCACGGGGTGCTGCCATGCAGCAGACTTTGGGGCCTCGACTGATTGCCCGTCAAGTTCTACAAGGCATTTGAGTCACTATCAGCCCCCAAACTACTGGAACTCTACCAGGCAGTGCTCATGGAGGGTTGCCTCCTGCAGTCTCTTTGCGAATCATTATTAGTATCCTTGCCCAAGCCCGACAGGACCCACTGGAAGTTACTTCTTATCGCCCGTTATCTATGTTGGGAACGAATGATAAAATACTCATTAAGATCATAGTGGTCCATCTGTTAGAACACATGCTGTGCCTGTTGCACCCAGACCAAAACAGTTTCATCCCTGATAGATCTACACACTATAAATCCGACGCATACTTAGAGTAATGGGGCTAGCACTATTAGTGGCTTGCCTAATATTAGATCTAGAAAAGGTGTTTGACACAGTGGACTGGGGTTACCTTTTTGTGGTCCTGGACGTGACTGGTATCACCTGCTGACCACAGCAACTTATCTGGCTCTTTTACACTGACCCCAAGCTCGAGTGAAAATTGGTCACCTTATCTCGCCCCCGTTTGCAGTAAGCAGAGGAACCCAACAAGGCTGTCCCCTTTTGCTGCTCTTATTCACCCTCGCGATGGAGCTGTTAGCCCAAGGCTCCATCAATGCGGCAAGGAGTGGGGAATCACCCTGGCTGAGGGTGTGTAAACAATCTCACTTTATGTTCATGATTTATTAACCTATATCTGAGACATCCAGGAGGGGATCACTGGGACAGCGGAGACTCTCAAGCAGTTTTGCAAGACCTGTGGACTAGGGGTAAACTGGTCCAAGTTGTGCACTTTCTCACTCCGAGCGGGTTGTCCCCTGCAACAATTAACGGTAAACACCCACTTATTGAAATGGGAGCCAAGTACGTTCCGATATTTGGGGATCCGTATGTACCACGATACATAAGATCTTATTGATGGGAACCTTACTAGGGCCATAAACTCCCTATCCCCAGATGACTTTTAGGACCACTAACCTCTCACTGTTGAAGGAAGAATATCATGATCTAAAATGGTGATGCTCCCCTGTCTCCTGTACTTCTTTCATAATCTTCCAATGTATATCCCATGGACCTCCTTTTAGTCCCTACATGTCACACTGGGGACCTTCATATGGAATGGGGGAGGAGAATAGAGGCACTGAGCAAGCTGCAGCTGCCGGTCGACAAGGGGGAAGGTTAGGGACACCCAACTTTGAGAATTATTATCTGGGAGCGAGCTGCTGTGGCCTGCAAGATGGTTGTTAGCGCATCAGACAGAAGGGCTCGGTCTGTGGACTGTGACCTTGGTGCAAGCACTGGTTTGCGGTGTGTGCTGCTCCGACAGGCACGATTCCACCACTGTGCATAGCATATGTAGGGGATTACCGCCTATGCCATCAACCATCCTGTATTCTCCAGAAATCAGACTGAATATCATTGACCCATTTTGTGAGACAATCGGGCGGTCAGGACACTTGTGGCGAAATGGACGGCGTCAGGGGTGGGGACGCTGGGCGACCTGCTTCAGGATGGTGCGCTTATCCCCTTTGCCCCATTTCAGGAGCTGTATGAGCTACCGAAAAAACATTTCCTAGCCCATGGCGGGCTGTTGGCTGAATTGGGACAGTTGTGGGGTATCACAGACTCAGAACCAGAGCAACATCCGCTCGTATACACCCTTCACATCATGGAAAATAGATGGAGACTCATTACCTGGTTTGAACGGACATTAGCACACACACATCACACTTGACCATTTATTGGGTGCCACATCATTGCTGGGAATGGGATATAGGCCGAGACTTAACACCCAAAGAGTGGGAAAAGGCCTTGCATTATCCGAGGAAGTGTCCCAGAATGCAAAATTCCAAGACATACAACGCAATATTCTTCACAGGGCCTACCTCACCCATGCAAATTTCCATCGAATGTTTGGATCTTCTCTCTGTCCCCGGTGCTGTGCACCGCATGCAGATATAGCGCACATGTTCCGGATATGCCCGGTGGCCATGGACCTCTGGCATGGATTTGCAGGAGCAATGCTGGAGGTGACAGGCTGCGAGGAGTTTCTCACAATTGAAGGGGTGTTATTGGGTACATTCAAATGTAAAACAACACATGTGGCAACTAACCGATTTTTTTACCTGGATCTCCTTTTAGCACGGCCTTCCATAGCAATGAATTGGAAGGCGCACACTCTACTGACCATGAGTCATTAGTCACTCCGCAGTGCGACCGCTTCAGCTTTGCCTTAGGCGGTCGCACTGCTGAGTGAAGTCCGGCGGCTATTTAGATCGCCATAGTCACCTGTTGGGATTGTCTATTAAATGATCTCCAAACATTCAAGGAAATCCCTGGTAGAGTAGAGAGGGGAGGTCTCTCTGCTTCCATCCCTCATGTGGGACTGCCCGCTGCCCTACTGGTTCCCTTACCTGGGTGGTCTACGGGTCTCCCTCCCATGAATCTGGGTCCTGTCCACTGGAAAGCGGAATCCTGGGTATGGTCGTGTGTGGTGGGGGGCTGGCATACACAGCTCAACACATCGTACAATATAGTAATCAAAAAAGGGTGGTGTAGAGGCTCGCATATTGTAGAGTTGACTGAATGGATGGCCTGATCCAAAGTGGCATGACTCTCATTGTTGTGATCTGAAGGTTTATACTGTTACTGTTCCCTTGTTTAAAACATACTGTTTATGCATAAACGCTTTCTGCACTTGAATATAGTCATCTACCACAGTATTGTACATTACGTATAGCAGTGAAAACAAGTAAAACTGGTTAAAAAAGGGTTTTGATATAGTGCTGACCTAACTCCAAGGAGCCGCAAAACACTTTCCAGCAGACAGACATGTTTTCTTGGTTGGAGCCAGAACACCTCAAACGTGTGCTGTTGCTGCACTCCGGTTAAAGCTAGAGCTCGTATGCAAGATTTGATCAGTGGGAATCAGAAATATGCATAATTAGCAGATCTAGACAAGACAATTAACTAATGCGTCTGTTTAATAAGGACTTCCGGTCTCTGTAGGTGGCAGAACAAGAGTGCGAATAATCCAGTTCGACAACAGTTTTGACATTCCAAAACCTGCTGCACAAGCTTTGGCCACCATAGTAACAACTAGGCATAACATCAGTCTTAGGGGAAGGCAGAGTTCATTCACGAAAAATTCAATGTAGGGTAGTTTCAATGGTTTGTGAATGACTGGATGCATGTACATGGTGTGTATGTATATACATATACATATATGTATATGTATATATATATATATATACATATATATATATTTTTCTCCCCAATGATGCGGCACTCAGCGTTTATGGGTTTATAAACAACAATTCCTTTATTTCTCCAGCTCGGACCAACGCGTTTCAGCCATCACAGGCTTTGTTCACGGTAAGTGAGCTTTTTTCTATGTCCACTATTTATCCCATTTCAAACAGTTAGGGTGCATTATGGGATTTGTGGTCAAGTTACATTTCATGTTTATGCAAATTGCAGATAGCAACGTTTTTAGTAGTATTTACAGATTTAGAAACAAACGCTCTGCTTTACGCGCTTTGAACATTTTTACAGCCCCATATTAAATGCATATGTAGACATTTTCTCAAGTGTAGGGTATCGTACCCTTTTTCCCAATTACAGTTCTCATTCAACATTATACTTTTCCCAATGTCTGTCGACTACTCGCTGTTATAGTTTAAGTTTTTAAGGGATTGTTCTGGATGTCGAGTTCTCAAACCAGCATCATTAAACCGGGTATAGTATATATATATGTATATGTATATATATATACATATATATATATGTATATGTATATATATATATATACATATATATATATATATATATATATATATATATATATATATATATATATATATATATATATATATATATATATATATATATATATATATATATATATATATATATATATATATATATATATATATATATATATATATATATATGAAGAAAGGTTCCTCCCCAGCCTGCTCTGCGCTCGCAGACACCGCCTCCACGCCAACAAGGAAGAGGACCGGACCAGCAAATTCAGCAAAGATGGTATTTTTATTTACAGATTAAAACAGAACCAGCGACGCGTTTCGGGCGGGAAGCCCTTGATCACGCTGCAACATGTTTGTAATCAATTATGCTTTTTTATAAGTGTATGCAGTGACATAGACGCCACCCCCTGGTGACGCCCACCATGATCATGTGATTAATACTAAACAGTAACAACGCACTGCCGCTGATACATAGTTGCCATTGCTGAATGAAAATACAAGAATTCATAACTGGTTAAATCCAGGAAACCATCAACATATATTCAGTTACTAAAATATTATAGTGCAATCCTTCAATGTTGAATTTCAGATCAAAAGATATATATCTGTTATGTGCAAATAAGCAATCTAATACATTTAGCAGCAAGACTATAAAGTGCGTGTACATGAAAGTGCATAAGTGATAAAAAAAAATTTGTGATAAAGTGCAAGAATTAGCGGAGACATATGGAACTACCACTGAAACAGTTGTCAACAGATAGGCATCATCTCTCAATGTTTGAATACAAAAATTCATCATCCTAATCCATAATTATTTCTATTTGAAAGGTCAAATAGAAAAGGAAGAACCATTTTTGCAAGAAGCTAAAAATAACAGTATATATAAAAGGATTCATAATTCATATATATATATGCCTACACACACCCCCACTCTCTTACCCGCCACCCCAGATACCTAGCCCATATATAATATATATCCAATTGAAGTTGCAAGGAGGTTATTCCAGTATTGCCAATTGCCAGGCAAAAATTCCAGCGACATTTCAAGGGGTGTTTGGTATTCTTTGCAGTATTTCAAAAATGCCTAATACTGTTTATTAGGGCTTGGCCTACGTCCCACGAAGTGGGCGTGGCCTAAGAGTCCTTTTCTGAGGGCTTCGAAAATCGTACCTACCGAATTCCTGAAAGCTCATGATTTTTGCTGGTTTTTGTTGCCAGCTGCATGGCAATTGGCCCTCGCATGCGTGTGTTTTTACAAGAGAGCACGCAATAGGCCATAAGCGTTAGAGTTGCTCCGCCTAGTGCATATTCCATGAGGACACGCGCAGCAGAAGGGCATATTTCGTCAATTATCGCGGCTGTCAGGGCCCGCGGTGATTGAAGACAGATGCTAGGCGCACGTTTTTTTTTTAATTCATTTCCCGGAGCTCTCCCTGTCAGCGCCTCTTGTCTGTGTCTACGCTTTCCCCATCGCATGCAACGCTCTACTCCCCCCCCCTTCTGTTCCAGGGCCCTCAATACATCTAAGTCTATCTCGAGACAATATTTTCATTTCAGTAATACTCTCTGAATATGCAGTCTCACTGCTAACTGTATGTGATGTTCTCGAATGAGCCTAGGGCTCGAATGTAAGGCTTACAATGCACATGTGGTGTGTCTGCTAAAATTGCAGAACGCATTTGAACCCGCAGGAGTCACATACAATCCATCAGTGTGGCACCCGTGCTGCAGCAAGATGCTTCCATTGTTTGTACCCAGACCATAAACAACACAGTCCCCCCCTCCCACCAAACACACCGACGGGGAGCTGTGGCACATCTGGAAGCCCCTTCCTGCTCACCTTCTAATTTGAGTGAATCCCACAACAATTTCTAAGCACCACCAAAAGGTGAAATTTAGCAACGAGAAACTCGCCTTCATATACATATAGGGCCAGATGTAGGTAGGCATTTACCGGTCGGTAACGGCCGAATTCGGCCGTTACCGACCGGTAAATGCAATTTGAGATGTAGGGCCCTGTATTTTACAGAATCGGTAAATTTACCGATCGGTAAATTTACCGATTCTGTAAAATACCGAATCGGTATTTTTTCCGATTCGGTAAAATTGATATGTAGGTGGGACTCTTCTGAGTCCCAAAAGCATTACAGAATCGGTATTTTACCATCAAATACTATTTGATGGTAAAATACCGATTCTGGTGTGCATGCACATGTGTGCATGCACACCTGTGCCATATGACAGGCAGACCTGCCCTTAGGGCAGGTATGCCTGCCACATGGCCCCCGAACCTTTTTTGGGGGTGCTAGAGGGTGTCAAAGTGACACCCCCTGCACCCTTGTCAGAATCGGTATTTACCGATTCGGTAAATACCGACCGGTAATGCCCCATTCATTCCTATGGGCTTCAAAGCCCATAGGAATGAATGGGGCATTACCGGTCGGTATTTACCGAATCGGTAAATACAGATATTTACCGATTCGGTAAAAGGAACATCTGGATGTTCCTACATATCCACCCCTCAGATTTACCGATTTTTAATTACCGAATCGGTAAAATTCGGTAATTAAAAATCGGTAAATCTCATTTACCTATATCTGGCCCATACATCTCACACACACACGCACAGCTGTAAGCAGGTATATGTGAGTATTTAAGAGCCCCCCCCCCCACCCACAGAAAATAAAACTGTGTCTCCAATCGAAATTAAGGGTGACATGTTCCCTCGCGTCCCTTCTGCTGTAACGCCCTCTTGTTCCCATGGTTAGCAAATATCCTGGCATAGATTGCTCACAGAAACATGAACACAGTGTGGAATGTGCATCGTGTGCAGTGATACCAGGGCCCTGGAACAATGCATGCGCACAGTCCTCTCCCCTCCAACCCTCTCCCGTCCCGCTGTGCTGCCCTTACCTCCACTTCGTCCTCCGGTTCTGGAACCAGGTCTTGACCTGCGCATCCATTATTTTGAGGGTCTTGGCGAGCGCCGCCCTCTTGGCCGAGGCCAGGTACTGCTGCCGGTGGAAGCGCTTCTCCAGCTCGCAGATCTGCAGCCGGGTGAAGGCTTCTTCTTTGGAGGGGTCCTGTTCTGATAGGGGTGACCTATACGGCGTGTTACAGTGAAGGGTGAGAGGGCCACTGGATGGGAGACAGACGGCAAAAGCTAGCAGGCGAGAGATCAGCAGGGTTCACAGAGCGGGCCAGAGACAGACAGTGCCCGGGATCTGGGCTCAGGGGACGAACAGCACAAAAGCAGCAGGCATTAGCAGACTGAACAGTCCAATAGGGTCTTTTGGGGGTACCCTGGCTGAACGTGATCTACTGGGGAGGTTGGTGTCGGCTAGAGTCTGTCACATGTCAGGCGCTACCCATGGGAAGAGCCTGACGTTCATGACATGACCGGCTCTATTCCATCCTACCGGCCTTTCTACCTGCAGTCACCACAATTTATGTAGGAGGGACCCCACCTCTCTCCCTAAAACGAACGCACACAAGTACATACATACACACAGAAGGTTCATGTGCTCCAGGTCTATTAAACCGTGGTGCTGTCTCTCTTGTTGTGTACCCGGGAGTGCACCTCTCTCGCCGCCATTGCCGCCCCTCTCTGCCGTGAATGTGCTCTCTGTTTGGGGGGTGCCTTTCTCTGTGCGTTGCCCCTGTGCGAACGGTGTGATAACGTCTCGCCCTGCCTCGTGCTGGTGTCCGTCCAGCCTGTTCCCGTGTGTAAGTAGTCCCAGTGCTTGAAAACACATATTTTGATAAGTGGTTCGTTTGGAAGTTTGTGGCCTGCCTGAGGTATGTATGCAGAGTGAGTGAGCACAATACCACGCTCAATGCAGAGAAGCGTCACTAACCGTGAGACACTGCTGGTACCTGTAGCGGGGCTCTGTGTGCTGAGAGTGACTGTGAGTGCAGAGTGAGTGCGAGAGTGTAGTGTTGCGGGCAGTGAGAGCATACCACTGCCGCACACGCCCCCTCCCACTGTGTCCACAGGCCTCACCCCTTGAGCGTAAAGAGTCAGTGGTTTAGCCCTAGCGCGTACGTGAGTACGTGAGTTATGTGATAAAAGGCCCGGGGCGCCGGGCGTGGTCAGGTAGTTTGCCGCCACCAACCAAACTGCATGTGTCCTGTGTCTTGTGTATCCAGGCCATTTCCAGGACACTACACTGGCGACGAGGTGGTCTACGTCCCACCTCCCCTCGCTTCACTGGTGCCCCACGTGAAGCCACGGCCTCGGACCCCGCCTTCCATTCGGCGGGACCTCACCTACCATGGCCACTGTGCCACACCTCGAGCCGTTTGAGGACTCTGGCCCTCCCCCGTCACAGGCCACCCGGTGGAAGAAATGGGTGGAGCGGCTAGAGAACTACTTCATCGCGGCAGACATCGCCGCAGGCCGCCGACGCGCCATGCTGCTGCATCTCGGTGGTGAAGCCATCCACAACATCTCCAAAGACATCACGGAAGGCGACCCCCCACACACCTACGCTACCCTCCGCGACGCCATCAGCAGGTACTTTGAGCCGTTTGCCAGCACTGACTATGAACGTTTCCTGCTGCGCCAGGTGCGCCAACTTCCGGAAGAGTCCGTCGACGTCTTCTACGCGCGCCTCAAAAAACTGGCTAGCACGTGCACCCTTCCCGATGCGGAGGATGAGATCCGCGCCCAGTTCATCCAAGGGTGCGCTTCGCTGAAACTACGGGAGAGAGTTCTCGAAACTGATGCCATGTCCATGCGCGACATCTTGGCCCTGGGGCGTACCAAAGAACTTTCGAAAGCACGTGCCGCCCATATGGAGCCGAAGTCGCCCGTCACTATCAAGACGGAGCCTGTCTGGGCCGTTAGGCCCCACCCGGCAGACAAAAAGGCGGGAACACCCAAGAAAGGGCGCGCAAGGCAAGGGCAGCCCACCCAAGACCGATCCTGCATCTGGTGCGGAGGCCCCACCCCCCACAAAGGCACCTGCCCGGCTCAAGGCAAAATCTGCAGCGCATGTGGGAAGGCCAACCACTTTGCTAGCGTCTGTCTAACATCTCGAAGGAAAGGACAGAGCGGCACGCCAAGGAGAGTGCGACAGGTGGTGCCGCAGCAAGACACGTCGGCCAGCAGCGACATGGATGACGACGGGGATGACGCAGCATCCGTCCACGTGGTACACATGCTCAACACCCTGGCAGCTGCCTCGACGAACGAACCCATGTGCTCCGTCCTGGTCCATGGCCAAACGATCCAGGCCCTCATCGACACGGGGGCCACCATCAACCTCATGGCCGACAGCGTGTACCACAGTCTCGAAGAGGCCCCCGCTCTCCACCCAACCAGAGTACAAGTATTTGCCTACGGGACTCGGCGGCCCCTGCGCCTATGTGGAGTTTTCCGAACCACCGTTGCCCATGACTCGACCTGTCTAGAAACGAAAGTCTACGTGTCCCAGGAAGGTTCAGGATTCCTCCTCGGCTGCAAGACTGCCAAAGAGCTAGGGCTCATACATTTTGCCCTCACAGTGCAGGCCCAAGGACTCGACCATCTGGTGGCAGAACACTCCTCTTTGTTCGACGGCATCGGGTGCCTCCGCGGACCCCCAGTCCGGCTCCACATCGACCAATCTGTCACCCCAGTGGCCCTCCGACACAGACGAATTGCCTTCCATCTGCGGCCCAAGGTCGCAGCTGAACTGCAAATGCTAGAACGAGCAGGCATCATCGAGCGGGTCACGGGGCCTACACCATGGGTGTCGCCCATTGTGGTGGCCAAGAAGCCAAAGCAGCCCGACGCAGTGGGAATCTGCGTAGATATGCGCCTCCCGAACCTAGCTATCAAAAGAGAACGACACTTAACACCTACGATCGATGACATCATCGGGGAGCTCGCGGGCTCCAAGTGGTTCTCCAAGATGGACTTACGGTCTGGGTACCACCAGATTCCCCTCCACCCTGACTCCCGTGCCATCACAACTTTCTCCACTCACGCGGGTTTGTGGAGGTACACCAGACTAAATTTCAGCATCTCAAGCGCCGCGGAAGTCTTCCAAAACATCGTGCACAACGTCCTCCAAGGCCTGGACGGCGTGCTCAACGTGAGCGACGACATCCTTGTCCACGCCCCAACCCTGGAAGAGCATATTCAACGAGTGCAGGCGGTGTTCCACCGACTACAAGAGAAGGGGCTAACACTACACAAGGACAAATGCGAGTTCCTGAGAAGGGACATCAGTTTCTTTGGGTACAAATTCTCCGACCAAGGAATAGGCCCCGACCCGGCGAAAGTCCAGGATATACACAATGCCCCTGCACCGTCATCAGTAACAGCCGTTCGCAGCTTCCTAGGCATGGTAACCTACTGCGGGCGTTTCATCAAGAACCTCTCAGACCTCACGGGACCTCTCCGCGACCTCACCAAGGCTAATGCCACCTGGAACTGGGGCCCGAGCAGCAAGAGTCATTCCTCAACACCAAGGCGGCCCTGTCAGCAGACACGACATTAGCCTACTTCGATCCACGGAACGAGTCCCAACTGATAGTGGACGCCAGCCCCACCGGCCTGGGAGCAGTCTTGTCGCAGCGACAACCATGCGGGGAGTGGGCCCCAATAGCGTACGCCAGCCGCACGCTGACTCCCACCGAACAGCGCTACTCGCAGATCGAGCGCGAAGCAATCGCCATATTATGGGGGTGCCGCCACTTCCACATCTATCTGTATGGACACCCTTTTGCCGTGATCACCGATCACAAGCCACTGGTGCCCCTCTTCCAGGGGACATCCTCTCGACCACCGCCGAGGATAGAAAAATGGGTTCTCCAGCTGCAAGAATTCCGGTTCACAGTGGAGTACCAGCCGGGAACCCGAAACCCAGCAGACTATCTCTCGAGACACGCTCGTCCAGTCACAGACGCAGAAGCGGCGGAGGCCGCCGCCACTGAAAAATATGTCCGGCTCGTTGTCGAGAGGTCTAAACCATGCCCGATGTCCCTAGAAGAGGTTGCGAGAGCCACCAAGGATGACGACTGCCTCCAGATCGCAGCCCACGCCCTGAAGTCTGGAGACTGGAAAGCTCTGCAAAGCCCCGCATCCTTCCGGACCCCCGCCGCTCAAGCAATCCTGAAGGCCCTGTTTCAGGTCAAAGATGAACTGTCAGTATCTACCGAAGGGTGTCTCCTGAGAGGCCCACGCCTCGTGCTCCCCAGCAGCCTCACCCGGCAAGCCGCCCAGCTAGCACACGGATCGCATCAAGGAATTGTCAAATCAAAGAACAGACTCCGCAGCAAGCTATGGTTCCCCGGGCTCGACAAGGCTGTAGAAGAGGTCGTCCACAGCTGTCCCGTGTGCCTGGCCACCAGCTTACCCAATCCTCCAGCCCCGATTGTCACCGAAGACGGGCCTACCACCCCCTGGGCCAGAGTAAGCGCAGACTTCGGGAGTCTCCCAGGGGGCAAACACATGTTTGTCGTAGTGGACGACTTCTCCCGCTACCCCGAAGTGGAAATTGTGACCTCCACTGCGGCGGCCGAAGTGATCCCGAAACTCGAGAAGATCATCGCAACGCACGGAATCATGCAAGAAGTCCGCACTGATAATGGGCCCCCGTTTAATGGCAGCGAGTTCTCGGAGTACCTGCGAAGCCATAACATCAAGCACAGACGGGTAACACCGAGATGGCCGCAGGCAAACGGAGAAGTAGAGAGGCTGATGAGGACTTTAAACAAAGTCATCCAAATCGCAGTGGCTGATGGCCAATGCATAGAACTAGCCATATACCAGTTCCTACGAGAGTATCGCCAGACTCCCCACTGCACCACCGGAGTCGCCCCCAACCGCCTGTCTTTCAACCGAGTAGTAGTGGACACCCTCCCGCACCATCCTAAATGGGCGATTGCTCCGACCCCCCCGAACCGGTCCATGGAGCAGCGTCTGAAGAACAACCTGGAAGCGTCACGAAGACGGAGATCCAAAGAGAGCCCCATTCGAGCAGGTGACGCAGTGCTGGTGAAAGATCGCCATCCCGGCGGGAAGTTCCGACTACCGTTTGAGCTGGACCCCTGGAGAGTCACCAAAGTGCACGGAACGATGATCACCGCCGCCAGAAATGGGGAAGTGGTCACGAGGAACGTCTCTTTCTTCAAACAAGTGCGTGAGCAGGAAGAAGATCCCGAAACCGACGACTGGCACACAGATAGCCCAACACCAGAAACTGAACCTGAAAGCCCCCTGCACCGACCTGCGGATCATCTCGAGGTGAGCCCCCCAGCGCAGCGCCCCGAGGACGCTGCCCCGAAACAAGAGGATCCGCTGGACTTCACAGAATCTCCCAGTAGTTTGGACCCCAGCAAGACCAGCGACGCCCCCCAAGCCACAGGGGAACGCCACGGTCAATCCAGGTACAACCTACGCCCCTGCCCCAGACCCTCTCAGAGGTACAGAGACTTTGTCGCACGATGCTGGCGTTGAACCAATCCACGCGACTGACCCCGCCGAGACCCAAGTAAGACTGTTTAAGTTTAATTGTCAATGTAGCGATTATGAGGGTCCATGGTTCTTCGAACTTACATTTGAGACTGTCGAGCTGTCGGTGGTTGACCCGGCAGAAGCTCCTGCTCCCT
Organism: Lissotriton vulgaris; assembly: GCF_964263255.1. NCBI lineage: Eukaryota > Metazoa > Chordata > Amphibia > Caudata > Salamandridae > Lissotriton > Lissotriton vulgaris. Next base: position 145,703,824 of record NC_141697.1, on the reverse strand, counting down.
CATCCAGAGACACTTGTGATGTGTTTAGTTCTGCTGTTTTGTTTATTTCATCCCTAGGTAAAGGAGGAATGTAGTGTTGCGGGCAGTGAGAGCATACCACTGCCGCACACGCCCCCTCCCACTGTGTCCACAGGCCTCACCCCTTGAGCGTAAAGAGTCAGTGGTTTAGCCCTAGCGCGTACGTGAGTACGTGAGTTATGTAATAAAAGGCCCGGGGCGCCGGGCGTGGTCAGGTAGCTTGCCGCCACCAACCAAACTGCATGTGTCCTGTGTCTTGTGTATCCAGGCCATTTCCAGGACACTACAGAGAGTGACTGTGAGTGCAGAGTGAGTGCAAGAGTGACTGTGAGTGCCGAGTGAGTGCAGAGTGCAGAGTGAGTGCCAGAGTGACTGTGAGGGCAGAGTGAGTGCAGAGTGAGAGTGAGTGCAGAGTGAGAGTGAGTGCAGAGAGAGCAGGGTATGCTTGTGCGCTTACACGGTGCACTGACACACAGGAGCTAAAACAAAGAACAGCTGAACACATGTCTTGGGAGCTTCATGGAGGCAGCCGGCCCTCTGTGAGGGGAGCAGCAAGGAGGGGACGCCCCAACCAATCAAGCGCAACTACTCACAACCTACTGTACAATTACAACACAGGCCAAAGGGCAGAGCTAGGTCTTTTCGAATTACGTAGGGTGAGCAGTGTGTGAGCGTGCAGGGTGAACAGTGTGTGAGCGTGCAGGCTGAGCAGTGTGTGAGCATGCAGAGTGAACAGTGTGTGAGTATGCAGGGTGAGCAGTGTGTGAGCGTGCAGGGTTAACAGTGTGTGAGTGTGTAGGGTGAGCATTGTGAGTGTGTAGGGTGAGCAGTGTGTGAGTGTGTAAAGTCAGCAGTGTGTGAGTGTGCAGGGTGAGCAGTGTGTGAGTGTGCAGTGTGTGCAGGGTGAGCAGTGTGAGAGTGTGCGGTGAACAGTGTGTGTGTGTAGGGTGAGCAGTGTGTGTGTGTGTAGGGTGAGCAGTGTGTGTGTGTAGGGTGAGCAGTGTGAGAGTGTGCGGTGAACAGTGTGTGTGTGTAGGGTGAGCAGTGTGTGTGTGTAGGGTGAGCAGTGTGTGTGTGTAGGGTGAGCAGTGTGTGAGTGTGCAGGGTGAACATTGGGTGAGTGTGCAGGGTGAACATTGGGTGAGTGTGTAGGGTGAACAGTGTGTGAGTGTGCAGGGTACGAAAACTCGAACTAAGTCCACCACACACACACACACACATAAGACCACACACATAAGACCCCACACATAAGACCCCACACACTCACCACCACACACAACCACACATTTAACCACACGCAAGCACACACACACACACACAACCACACCGTCAGTGCAAACTTTCACCAGACACAGACACCATAAGTCGTCTGTGCAGGCTTCCACCAGGCACACACCACCAGACGTCAGTGCATGCTTTCACCAGGCACACACACCACCAGCCATTAGTGCACTCTTTCACCAGGCACACACACCACCAGCCGTCAGTGCACGCTTCCACCAGGCACACACACCTCCAGCCGGCAGTGCACGCTTCCACCAAGCACACACACCACCAGCGATCAGTGCACACATCAATTGTTAGCGCATTCACAATTAACTATTGTAGCAATCGCAGTATGGTGCACTTTACTTTTAAACATATTCATCTAAAGCGCAGCATGCAACTATTGCTACAATTCCAATCCAACCCACATAATTCCACTACACACCACATGCATACACTCAATAACACATGGCTAAAAGACATTGCCATTTACAATGCCATTAGCTCTAACTCAAATAAATACGAGAACTATAGCATTTCCAATGCTTGTTTATTTTTCCATAATTATTTATTATTCTACAATTTCTTGACAATGGTCTGATGAACCCTAGAGTTCCCGATTTGGAAAACACTGCTCTGGGATCTAGTTGAAGTCCGAAAATTACCAAGATGTAAAGGCTTTAAATGGCTTTGCGAATTGGGCCCACTGTTGCCACAGATATAGAAAACGAAGTCTTTAAAGACTGGTCACCAGTCTTCTTGAAATAACTTCAAAGAAAATACCTGTTCCATATCCGATAGTGTAACAAACATGATCACACAAACTCATTATAGGTAAAGTAAACATTGTTTTTAATGGTCCTCCTTAGTGGAGATGTGCTATGTTAATGACCACTCAACATATGAATGTAACATGTATTTCATCTTGTGAAGAGCAACTTTTCCAGTCTTTAAATCAAATAATGACGACAAATGATATTCAATGCTTGGAGGAGCACTTAACGAGGTTCCCTACTATGTTGAGGCTAAGGATTGACAGGTAGTAAGAAAAAACAAGCATTTGCAATACTATCGGTCTCGCATTAGGAAAGTGTGAGCTATTGGTATTGTAAATGACAATTTTATTTAATACTAGCAGCCAGTCCCGACGTTGTCCGGGTATGAATTGCTGCCGGTCAGTAGTATATTGTTTTGTAGGATTTCGTTTTGATAGCATTTCTTATCTGTGACAGGCCTGTGAAACACTCCGATTCACAGTGCACTGCTGATGCACTTAAGAGTGCGCGTTCAGTAGTGTGTGAACTCGAGTTTCCCTACTTTATTTTTCCTTGCAATATTATATAGCGCAAACTCGACAACATGGCATGAGCACAATTTACATTACAGAAGGACACCTTCATTTGTGGTAGGCACGGGGAGACAAAGCGATTTGCCTGGAATCACAGGATGTTGAGCTGATGCCGAAATTCGAACGTAGCTCCCCAGCTCTAAAGTACACAATTCTAGAACTTGTGGTGGGAGGTGTGTCTAAAAGCGTATGTCGGTGCTGGCCATTAATGAGAGAGACCTGTGCATTTTTCAAATGGGTGGTGAAAAAATATGAGTATGTTGCTGAAGATGTGGGCCGCCGTGCCACCAATGTACTTACCGGGGGAGGGTAAACAACCATTATTCCGCAACTTTCTTTCCGCATACCATCACTCCGCATACTTTCATTACGAAAGTACCATGACTCCGCAATGCATGGCATTACATTTAATATGCTTTTACCACACATACATTTACAACGAAATTTGTTGTAAATGTATGAATGGTAAAAGCATGTTTTTAAAAAAAAAAATTGGATAAGGTAAGTATGGGTATAGGGGTATATGTTTTGGGGTACTGAGGTATATGTTTTGGGGTGTTTGGGTATTTTAAGGGTTCAGATATAGTTTTGGGTTATGGGGTACAGGGGTAGGTTTAGGGATAGGTATGGGTTTTGGGGTACAGGGGTATTTTTAGGGTTCAGGGCTAGGTTTGGGTTTTGGGGTATAGGGGTATTTTTAGGGTTCAGGGTTAGGTTTGGGTTTTGGGGTACAGGGGTATTTTAAGGGTTCAGGGCTAGGTTTGGGTTATGGGGTACAGGGGTATTTTTAGGGTTCAGGGCTAGGTTTGGGTTTTGGGGTACAGGGGTATTTTAGGGTTCGGGTTTTGGGTTACAGGGTTATTTTTAAGGTTCAGGGCTAGGTTTGGGTTATGGGATACAGGGGTATTTTTAGGGTTATGGGGTAGGTTTGGGTTTTGAGGTACAGGGGTATTTATAGGGTTCAAGGCTAGGTTTGGGTTTTGTAGTACAGGGGTATTTTTAGGGTTTAGGGATGGTTTTGGGGTACAGGGTATATTTATAGGGTTAAGATGGGTTAGTGTTTAAAGGTGTTGGGGTATTTTAAGGAGTAAGGGTGGGTTATGATTATGGGGTGCAGGGGTATTTAAAGGGAGCAGGGTGGGATTAGCACATGATATGAGACATGGCATGAAGGGCGGAACGTACCACACACCCCCAGCGTTTGTCATGCCCCGAGCACACGCCCACAGCACAACGCAGACACGCCCACAAGGGACTACTTTGCTGGCACGGTTCTTTTACCTTTTAAATGTATATGGTGGGGGTCTGCATAGCCTATGTCCTTCTGCTGCAACTGCTTTTTCCAACGCTGTATTAGGTGTTGTGATTGGTGCTGTGGTTCCTGAGATTACCCGCCTCAAAGGTTTGGGCTCTCTCTTTATCATATTAGTATAGATGTGTTGGCTTTGAAAATATATAAATTAATAGCATTGTTATTCACAAAGCCAATAGCTTACACTTTCCTAATGTGAGTCCTATTGGCTATGGCAATGCTTGTTGGTAGCAAGCAAGGACAGTGCTGTTGTGGTGCAGAGTGATGCTGTTGTGGTGCTGAGTTATGCTGTTGTGGTTGGGCTAAGTGATGTGGTGGTGTATTAGAGTGATGTGGTGGTGTCCCAGAGTGATGTGGTGGTGTCCCAGAGTGATGTGGTGGTGTCCGAAAGTGATGTGGTGGTGTCCCAGAGTGATGTGGTGGTGTCCTAGAGTGATGTGGTGGTGGTCCTGAGTGATGTGGTGGTGTCCCAGAGTGATGTGGTGGTGTCCCAGAGGGATGTGGTGGTGTCCCAGAGGGATGTGGTGGTGTCCCAGAGTGATGTGGTGGTGTCCCTGAGTGATGTGGTGGTGCCCCAGAGTGATGTGGTGGTGTCCCAGAGGGATGTGGTGGTGTCCCAGAGGGATGTGGTGGTGTCCCAGAGTGATGTGGTGGTGTCCCAAAGTGATGTTGTGGTGTCCCAGAGTGATGTGGTGGTTTTCCTGAGTGATGTGGTGGTGTCTGTAAGTGATGTGGTGGTGTCTGTGAGTGATGTGGTGGTGTGTGAGTGATGTGGTGGTGTTCCATGAGTGATGAGGTGGTGTCCCTGAGTGATGTGGTGGTGCCCATGAGTGGTGCCACTGAGTGATGTGGTGGTGTTCCTGAGTGATGTGGTGGTGTCTGTGAGTGATGTGGTGGTGTCCCTGAGTGAAGTGGTGGTGTCCCTGAGTGATGTGGTGGTGCCCCTGAGTGATGCCCCAGAGTGATGTGGTGGTGTTCCGTGAGTGATGTGGTGGTGTTTCTTGAGTGATGTAGTGGTGTTCCATGAGTGATGAGGTGGTGTCCCTGAGTGATGTGGTGGTGCCCCTGAGTTATGCCACTGAGTGATGTGGTGGTGCCCCTGAGTGATGTGGTGGTGTCCCTGAGTGAAGTGGTGGTGTCCCAGAGTGATGTGCTGGTGTCCAACAGTGATGTGGAAGTGTCCCAGAGTGATGTGGTGGTGTCCTATAGTGATGTGGTGGGGTCCTATAGTGATGTGGTAGTGTCCTAGAGTGATATGGTGGTGTCCCTGAGTGATGTGGTGGTGTTGTGAGGTGTGCAGCAGTGTGAGGCGTGCAGCAGTGTTCGGCGTGCAGCAGTGTGTGGCGTGCAGCCGTGTGTGGCATGCAGCAGTGTGTGGCGTGCTGCAGTGTGAAGCGTGCAGCAGTGTGTGGCGTGCAGCAGTGTGAGACGTGCAACCGTGTGAGGCGTGCAGCCGTGTGAGGCGTGCAGCCGTGTGTGGCGTGCAGCAGTGTGCGGCGTGCAGCAGTGTGTGGTGTGCAGCAATGTGAGGCGTGCAGCAGTGTGAGGCGGGCTAACAAATGTGGGAAAGCTAGACTAAAACAAAACCCAAAACATCGCCTCACGCCGAAAGCAAATCTATGCAGCAGTGTGAGGCGTGCAGCAGTGTGAGGTGTGCAGCAGTGTGTGGCATGCAGAAGTGTGTGGCATGCAGTAGTGTGAGACGTGCAGCAGTTTGTGGTGTGCAGCAGTGTGTGGCGTGCAGCAGTGTGAGTCGTGCAGCAGTGTGAGTAATGCAGCAGTATGCAACGTGCAGCAGTGTGTGGCGTGCAGCAGTGTGTGGCGTGCAGCCGTGTGTGGCATGCAGCAGTGTGTGGCGTGCAGCAGTGTGAAGCGTGCAGCGGTGTGTGGCGTGCAGCAGTGTGAGGCGTGCAGCCGTGTGAGGCGTGCAGCCGTGTGTGGCGTGCAGCAGTGTGCGGCGTGCAGCAGTGTGCGGCATGCAGCAGTGTGAGGCGTGCAGCAGTGTGTGGCATGCAGCAATGTGAGGCGTGAAGCAGTGTGAGGCGGGCTAACAAATGTGGGAAAGCTAGACTAAAACAAAACCCAAAACATCGCCTCACGCCGAAAGCAAATCTATGCAGCAGTGTGAGGCGTGCAGCAGTGCGAGGCGTGCAGCAGTGTGTGGCATGCAGCAATGTGAGGCGTGCAGCAGTGTGAGGCGGGCTAACAAATGTGGGAAAGCTAGACTAAAACAAAACCCAAAACATCCCTTCACGCTGAAAGCAAATCTATGCAGCAGTGTGAGGCGTGCAGCAGTGTGAGGCATGCAGCAGTGTGTGGTGTGCAGCAGTGTGTGGCATGCAGCAGTGTGTGGCATGCAGTAGTGTGAGGCGTGCAGCAGTTTGTGGTGTGCAGCAGTGTGTGGCGTGCAGCAGTGTGAGTCGTGCAGCAGTTTGTGGTGTGCAGCAGTGTGTGGTGTGCAGCAGTGTGAGTCGTGCAGCAGTGTGAGTAATGCAGCAGTGTGCAACGTGCAGCAGTGTGAGGGGTGCAGCGGTGTGAGGCGTGCAGCAGTGTGTGGCGTGCAGCAGTGTGTGGCGTGCAGCAGTGTGTGGTGTGCAGCAGTGTGAGGTGTGCAGCAGTGTGTAGAGTGCAGCAGTGTGAGGTGTGAAGCAGTGTGGGGCATGCAGCAGTGTGTGGCATGCAGCAGTGTGTGGCGTGCAGCAGTGTGTGGCGTGTAGCAGTGTGTGGCGTGCAGCAGACTGAGGCGTGCAGCAGTGTGTGGCGTGCAGCAGTGTGAGGCGTGCAGCAGTGTGTGGAGTGCAGCAGTGTGAGGCATGCAGCAGTGTGTGGCGTGCAGCAGTGTGTGGCGTGCAGCAGTGTGTGGCGTGCAGCAGTGTGTGGCGTGCAGCAGTGTGTGGGGTGCAGCAGTGTGAGGCGTGCAGCAGTGTGAGGCGTGCAGCAGTGTGTGGCGTGCAGCAGTGTGAGGCGTGCAGCAGTGTGAGGCGTGCAGCAGTGTGAGGCATGCAGCAGTGTGAGTAATGCAGCAGTGTACGGTTTGCAGCAGTGTGAGGCCTGCAGCAGTGTGTGGCGTGCAGCAGTCTGGCGTGCAGCAGAGTGTGGTGTGCAGCAGTGTGAGGCGTGCAGCAGTGTGAGGGGTCCAGCAGTGTGTGGCGTGCAGCAGTGTGTGGTGTGCAGCAGTGTGAGGCGTGCAGCAGCGTGTGGCGTGCAGCAGCGTGAGGTGTGCAGCAGTGTGAGGCGTGCAGCAGTGTGTGCCATGCAGCAGTGTGAGGCATGCAGCAGTGTATGGCGTGCAGCAGTGTGTGGCGTGCAGCGGTGTGTAGCGCGCAGCAGTGTGAGGCGTGCAGCAGTGTGTGGCGTGCAGCAGTGTGAGGCGTGCAACAGTGTATGGCTTGCAGCAGTGTGAGGCATGCAGCAGTGTGTGGCGTACAGCAGTGTGTGGCGTGCAGCAGTGTGAGGCGTGCACAGTGTGAGGCGTGCAGCAGTGTTTGGCGTTCAGCAGTGTGAGGCGTGCAGCAGTGTGAGGCGTGCAGCAGTGCGAGGCATGCAGCAGTGTGAGTAATGCAGCAGTGTGCAGCATGCAGCAGTGTGAGGCACGCAGCAGTGTGAGGCGTGCAGCAGTGTGTGGCGTGCAGCTGTGTGTGGCATGCAGCAGTGTGTGGCGTGCAGCAGTGTGGGGCGTGCAGCAGTGTGAGGCGTGCAGCAGTGTGAAGCATGCAACAGTGTGTTGCGTGCAGCAGTGTGTGGCATGCAGCAGTGTGAGGCGTGCAGCAGTGTCTGGTGTGCAGCAGTGTGTGGCGTGCAACAGTGTGAGACGTACAGCAGTGTGTGGCGTGCAGCAGTGTGAGGCGTGCAGCAGTGTGAGGCGTGCAGCAGTGTGAGGCGGGCTAACAAATGCGGGGAAGCTAGACTAAAAAAAAAAAACACATCGCCTCACGCCGAAAGCAAATCTGTTACTGGGGGGTCGGGGGGGAGGGGGTTGTAGCTGAAACTAAATAATGGTGACTTCGTACATTATGGGAATGTTTGCATGTTGATTAAAGCCCAGGCCATGGTTGAAGAAGCAGCACAGACGTGCTACGTTTATAGGAGGAGTGGTTCTGCCTTTTGTTGCCGACACAGTGCAGTGGCCACAGTTAATGTGTGGTGCAGAGTGGCAGCACATCGTGGAGCATCAGAGCAGAGTCAGCTCTCGCAAATAGAAATTCCTCTGTTGTTTCTGTGTTTATTTCGGTTGTAATGCAAGGAAAACCAAGTTTAAGATGGAAAGACTAGCGCATTGTCGCATGTACCTATGTGGGCACTAATCAGGAAATACGATAAAAATGTAAGTGATCTGGTGTGAAAGATGAAGCGGGCGACCGTGAAGAGTTGCTGCGCTGATTAAGGGAAAGGAAACACGAACACTTGCATGCAGAGCTTATAATGGGAGAAGTTTTATGCCACAGGTAATCATGGTGATTCATGGGGTGAACAAACAACAAGCTCTTGGCATTGGTGTGGCGGGGGGCGGGGGAGCAGAGCGGGAGCGCATTCCTTTGAAGTCTGATGCGGGTGCGGGAGAGCGGATCCTTTGAAGTCTGATGGAGGCACAGACAAATGGTGTTGTGATGTGGCTGGTTCGTGCACGCGCATTGCTCACATGAACTGTGCGTGATCCGCAAGTTTGGTAGAGTTTTTGAAGCGCTTACTATAAATCTCGCCTTACTATCCCTGCGGGATAGAATAGTCGAGACTTAAAATTGGGCTGTAATTCTGAAGATGAATCTGTTTATAATGCTGTGGTTAAAGCTCATAAGGAAAATTGGATACTCAGCATCCCATAAACTGGTTTTGGACACGTATAGGTTTCGACCAACTTCTGTTCTCTCAGGACCAGAATCAAATACTGAACCCAATTATTCAGCTTTACTCTGACACATGGGTTCGAGTGAAGTTAGGGTCCGGCTCGCACCTCTCGCGAAAAATTATGACCTCACGCGGTGTAAAGCAGGGATGCGTGCTGGCCCCTCTTCTCTTTAACCTATTCATATCTGACCTGTCAAGTATTCTAGACAAGGTAAATAGTCATCCACCCAAAATAGGAGGAGCGGCAATATGTAATCTTTTATATGCCGACGACCTGGCCCTGTTTAGTCTTACTAGAGTAGGGTTACAAAGGCTCCTTGTTGCACTATCGCAATATACGACTGGCAATCAATTAGAAATTAACATGGAGAAAACTCTGATAGTCCCTTTTGGTAAGAAACACTACAGCGGCGGTGGTTGGTCAATTAACAAAATAAATCTTTCGATTGGCCAATCATACAAATACTTAGGGGTCCATTTGGACGCAAGGGGCAGCTTTTCAAAGCAAAGTAGTGTGATCATAGCTAAAACTACGGCCCTAGTGGTATCCTTGGCCAAGCTATCGAAGAAACTCTCAGGTCCAACCCTTGCCCCTCTACTAGAAGTCCTTAGAGCAAAAATTGGACCAACACTTTCTTATGGTATAGAGACCTTTAAAGGTAAAATGAACACTGCCCTAAACAAACACACAACCAAAATCTACAGAAAGGTACTTCATTTACCGAGCACTGCTTCCCCGGCCCAGATTAGGTTAGAGCTGGGATTAACCAACTATGAAGCTTCTAACGTGGGTACTTACCTCAAGCTGTGTCATAAATTAAGACAGGCCGAAGTAGGTACACTAGAGTCCCTAATCTGGAAAGAAATCAACGAGACTAATCCAGGGGGAACATTCGGGTGCCTTCTGAATGATTACATCCATCAAATGTCAGTTGCTGATCTCTGGGCTCTTAACCCAAGTCAGACTGTTTTTAAAAATGTAATCAAAAAATGTGTAAGACTGAAATCTCTGGTGTTAGACAAAGCTCTTGTCACGAAACGTAGTCACTCCTGGGCGGTAGTTAACTCCTACAATCGACTGACCCCTGCAGCCTACCTCTCCATGACATTTTCACTTTATCTAAAGCGCTGCTTGATAGCCCTAAGAATGGGAGATTGGCGCTTTCTCCAAAACCTACCCACCTGGCGCCGTAAGAAGGAAGACACAACATGCAGAGGATGCGGGTTAGCAACAGAAACAATCCTGCATGTGCTCTGCATCTGTCCCTTATTTAATTTCCAACGCAGGTGTCTGCTCAAGCCAGAATGGAACAGGCTGGGAATTCGGACCTGTAGGCATGCCATTATCGCTGCTTTGTCTCCAGATAATACTGTCTTAAACATAAACTTGTCCAAATTCATTCAGCACGCTTACCGCACCCTAGATAAAATGGACATTGTGGAGACTGTACTGCCGATTGACAAGATCGAACATGCACTTTAACAGAACTTGCAATGCCCGGGTGGGCCAATCTATGAATTGAAATGTTTTAACTAGCATGCTTACAGTTACATTTTATTCTTTTATCATTTTTTATTTATAAAACTGTACATAATGTAATTTGTGCAATCTTTTAAAGATATGTTTTTATATCTAAATAAAGAATTACTTACTACTAAATGGGTATGATATAACTTTATTGTGCATTCTATTGGCATTACTGTGATAGCCCCAACTTGACACAGGAAATTAAAGCATTTTTTCATTAGAATCCTGAATCACAGCATAGCAGTGTGTTGTTTATGAAAAGATTATGTGTAGATTGTAGTGTAGTGTAGTGTACAAGGTATTTTCTGTGGGAGTGTTGTGTGGAGTGAGACAAGTAAATTAATGGTAAATTCAGGATTGGTAGTCAGTGCAGAACTGATTGTGACTTTTCTGTGCGAAGGGCGGTATGTGTTTGATACCTCTGTGTTCTGTGTATGGTTTGTGTTAACAGGCCTTCTAGCTAAGTGAAGAACTATTTACAAGTATCTTGCTGAGGCTGGGAATGTTCTTGTGGAGACAGCTTTACGAGTCAGATGGAGCTGGGACCGATCACTGAAGACCATGCTTGCTCCTGTGTTCGACCTTGCCACACTGTTAGCTGTATGTAGTTTAATAACGATCACTGTGTACTGGCTACATGTGGACATTGTTTACTTTGAGAATGCAATTTTTGAATAAATTAGGCATATAGATGTTCTGATTTTATATTAACTATGTTTTTCAGATAGTATTGTGGCTCCTGAAGAAGGCGTTTCCAACAACGCCGAAACGCGCGTCGAATATTATTGTTTGCCACTGTTACAGAATTATTTTATATGTACTTTTGATATAATTATATGATTACTGTTTAGTTGTGTTATCTGTATAACTGATTTTTATTATGCCTTTTTATCAAGTATTTTTAATATGAACATTTACATATGTATTAAATGAAATATAGTTTTTTAATTTTTTGATTGTGTGTCCTTTATTCAATTTCTCCCTCTCTTTGTGTTGATATTATGCCATTCTGTTCACACTGTTTATTTCCCTGTACTACGAATTGATTTTCTTAAAAGGGGGTCCTTGTTATTTACATTATGACATTGTTTACTTGGACATGCTAGGCCTCCTGCCTCCCTCGACAGCTATGAAAGAGAATCTTTCTTCCCTGGTGGGAAAGGTAGTGGCAGGGTGCCTGGCCATGGGGCAGCTGGGCTGATAGTGCACAGTTCTAAAGCCACAGAAAAAGTGGGGGTGACTCCGTCCATAAGTGTTGCAGATTAAGAAATGTTGGGGGACCCCAGGAGGACCAAGTCACAAGCGACCCAGCAAAGGCTGGGGGGTTTGGCACTAAAGTACAGGTAACATTAACATTTTTCGTCAATTTATAGGAACAGTCTTAGACGGTAATGCCTTGTTCCTGAGTAACATGTGCCCCTGAAAGCTACCCTGATTTTGAAGAAGCATCTGCTAGTGATACTCCCAAATCTCTGCTGACAGAGCACTGCACGAAATAGAAGCACGTGAGATGAAATTAGCAGCAGGGAGACAATGTTGCTGGAGTCTGCAATGACTATCAGCGTGCCTCTGGTGTGTCTCATATCCACTCGTTAAACTTTATTACTCCTTCATTTTTTTGGCAACCAAATCTGCAGCACTGCCCAATCATATACAAATGTTTCCTTGAAAACTTGGGGGAAATAGAAACTTTGTTCATGGAAAAAAAAATTCTACATTAACTTGAATAGTCCCACAAAATGAGGCCTACAAATTTAAATTTTAATTCGGTGAGAGGGGAGAAATACACAAATTCTTACCCAAACATGAACTGCTTTGAACACAACTGTGGCCATTATATACTGAAAACAATAATTAGATGTCACAAACTTGCAAATGCCAGTGTCCTGCGTGTCCTTGTTATTGTCACATAACCTCAAAAGAATGTAGTCAAATAAACATTGCATAGAAGAAACTGTAAGCAATGCCACTAATGCAAATATCTATAATGTATCACTACTTTTATTATTGCATTCTCTTAGATCAGCTGTTTGGCTAAAGGATTGTTCACACTTGATGGGTTTTCTAGCAGAAAGGGCACTCCAAAAGAAGAGGCTAGAGGGCACTCAATAATATGAAGGGAGAAGAGGTCATTTGCGTCTTATCCTTTCTTTTCCAAGGTCACTTGCACAAGTGTTATCCTTTCTTCCACGCAGTCACTGATGAGGGACCACTGTCTGCTTTCCATTGTCAGGGAATGTCCCTTTTACTCACAGTGAGACCCAGCCAGAGTTACACCCATTTGTAATAGTCCATTACAAGGTCAGTGGAGATGTGAAGGAGAATCAATTTAAAGGCATGAGGTGTAGGTTGCCCTGCCCCTCAGCCCACACAGTAGAGTATTTGTTCCCAGTAGAGTCGCAGCTTTGCACATCCCCAAGTGGTGTGTAGGTAATCTCCCTCGTGCATATATTACAGTGTAGGCAGATGGATCAAGTAATTACCCCCGTCTGCTGGAGCCTGTCTTGTGCGGTATGTCCTAAGAAGATTTTTTAATTGAATGAGATGGAAATGTGTTGCTATTGCTGAGTGTCTCAGTGCCCTCGCCTCTGCCCATTCGTCATCGAAGGTGGGGCCCAGCTCTTGCTCCCAGGCGGTTCTCAATATCTTGAAAGTATCAGCCATATGATGTATGAGTGAGCGATAGACCAGAGATATTGTGGGCTCCCAGTTTGCCAAGGTGCAGCTTTGCTTCTAAGGGGGTTGTATTCAGGGAGGCCTTCCAACCCTCTGATATGTGGTTACAGGGCATATCGTACTTGTAAATATTTGTAGAGTTGGCTGCGGTGTAGACTGAATTTGATCTGTTAGGTCTGGTAAGTTTTGAGTGTTGAGCCCTCCGTCACCTCCATACATATGATCGCCCACTTATGGAATCCCTCTAGAGTTGCCATATGGGGTAAGATGGAGCCTTCCCATAGAGGTGTCTGTCCTATACGTTTTTGTTAAGCTATTCTATAGCCACCTCATTTCATAAGTTGATTAACTATTTACCCCCTTACCCAAAACATCAATCAAACAATCAGGGCTTTGTATAACGTGGATACGAACCCGTTGAGAGTCTCAAGGCGCTGGGGTCTGGGCACAGGGGTTCTGCTGTAGAGCCAGGTCTTGAGATCCTTCTGAATTGGGTTACATCCTTCTTGAATTGGGTAAGCCCCAGTCTGCTCAGGGACACGGTTCCTGTACAATTAAACAGAAACTGGTTCCCTTAAAGAAAAGAAATCAGACGACGTCTCAGACACAAGCTACATTTAATACTATTTACATACCCTCTGCTTATTGCCCCCTCCCCCTAAAAATTGAGAAAAGTCTCATTCTTGGGCGATCCCTTTCCCAAGCGCTAATCAGGTGACTTTTTGGTCCAGCTTGACATTTCTGATTCTGACAACTCCTCTGCGGTTAATCTGCATGATACAGATGAGGATAACCAGGAGGATCTAACAATTTCTCAAGGTCCACAAAATATTCCTTCTAATCCCTCAGTGTCAATCCAAGACTCTTTGGGTTCCCCTTATTTGGATCCTGACATAATAGAGAGAGAGAAACTCTGTTTATTTAGACCGTAGTCTTTAAACAATGAGATCGAAAGTAGAGCTGCATCACATCAATAAACAAACAAAACTGTACACAATTTTAAAAATTATAAAATCGTTAAAAAAGAATTTAAAACACATGCTATACATAATAAAATTGGAGATTATTACATTTAAAATAGACGATTTTGATATGTTGCTCATTACAGTACTCTCTGATGTCTTATGGGCTTGCAATCCCTCATACTTTAATTTTTAGCTTCCTGCGCTAAGCGATTTATCTCTTTCAGGTAGTTACCAAGAGCAATTGCTATTTCCAGATTTTCCATTCCTATCAACAAGTTCGTTGCTTGTACACGTTGTCTTATGCCATGTTTTATAAATAAAGGACGTAGGAACAGTTGTCTCACTTTTAGACATGTCAAGCAATCAAGAAGTATATGTAACATTTCACACTTGGCTCCCAAGCCACATTTACATATACCATCTGGGTATAACATTTCTGCCTTAACTCTCCCCTCCATTTGCCAAGGGATTATGCCAATTCGAATTTTTAGTATCTCCCACCTAAAAGCGTAATTTGGCAAGGTTTGTAGGTATGGGTACCCCGTCTCGTATTCCCATGCTTCTATCATATTTACCACAGATTTTTTGTTTCTTAGATATCCTATATCCTGGCTTCTGGAGTACTCCCTTCCTTGTGCTCTAAGTGCACTCTTCGTGAACTCCACATCTAGGGAATTTTGGTTTACTCCCACTTTTAGGTTCCCAATTATTTTCTTTGTTTTTCTTTTAGCATCTAATGCCCATCTTAGGTTACTGTGGCAGATTTCCTCACTACACCAAAGTGAGACCTTTTCCCCTACCCCCTGTGATTGGCGTTTCCAGAATCTTATCATTGCCATTTTGGCCAAGGTATTCCATCCAATCATATCTGTTTCCAGTCTAACAGCCTGTATCATTGATGACTTTGGCAGTGACAATAATGTTTTCAGGGCCCTACCTTCCTCCCGATCCCAGCCCGCCTTTCCGCTGAGAAGGAGCACTTCTACACCATACAGTACTTGGGGTGGTATCATGGCCTCATATGCTTTTAATAGCGGTTTGTGTGACATGTCCCCATAGTTTTTATTGAATTTTTTCAGGCCACAGATAGAGGAAGATGCTTTTGCGTTTTGGTGTCCCAGATGTACGTCCCATTTTAAGGAGGATTCAAACCAAAGGCCTAAATATTTATATTCTTTTACCGTTTCTAGTTTTGTTCTATCTAGGTACCAACTAAAATTCTTGGTCCTTTTGCCCGAAGCACATGATTTTTGTTTTTTCCATGTTCACTGTAAGCAATTTATCCTTACAGTAATCATGGAATGCATTTAGTTTTCTTTGTAGACCGAGTTCTGTCAAGTCAGTAATCACAAGGTCGTCTGCGTATAGCAAACATGAGACCTTTCTACTATTTATTCTTGGGCTCGCGCTTCTTTCCACCTCCAGCGCTGCTGGCAGATCCGCTAGAAATATTGAAAAAAGGAGCGGAGCTAGGAGGCATCCCTGTCTCAGCCCGTTCCCTATTCCAATTCTCTTTGTCAGCGCCCCTTGTGTGTCTTTAATGACTTGGGCCCAGTTCCCTTTATGTAATTCTTTCAAGATTTCTAGTAAGCACACCGGGATTTCATATTTGATCAGGCACTCCCATAGTTTTGCCCTGTCCACCAAATCAAAGGCTGCCCGGAAGTCGACGAAACAACAAAACAGGTTTCCCTTTTGTTCTATCGACTTCCGGGCAAGAGCCCACAAGGCATAGCAGTGATCCATGGTGGAGTGCCCTTCTTTAAAGCCCCCCTGTTCCACTGGGATAATTAATTTCTCTTCCACCCAGTCCTTTAGTTTGCCAAGCACTATCTTTGCAAATATTTTCTCCCCGATGTCCAATAGATAGATTAATCTATAGTTTTTCGGGTTGCTCATTTCCCCTTTCTTGTGAATTGGCCTAATTATAGCCCCATTCCAGTTATCAGGGAATTTCCCAATATCTAAAATGACTTCAAACATATTTGCAAAGAATTCCGCCCACCAATCTACATGGGTTTTAATTATTTGAGCCGGGAGGTTATCTGGGCCTGCCGCTCTTGTGAGGTTCAAACCCTTTATCGTTTTTTAACCTCTTGAGCGGAAAAAGCGGGTTTTATATCTGCTACCAGACCGCTCCAGTCTGTGTACAGAATTTCTTCCCGGTCTTTCCGAGAACAATACAGGTCCTGTAAATACTCCTCCCATGCAGACTCCTCTACTATGCAGTTCATTT
This sequence comes from Lissotriton vulgaris, assembly GCF_964263255.1. Lineage (NCBI taxonomy): Eukaryota > Metazoa > Chordata > Amphibia > Caudata > Salamandridae > Lissotriton > Lissotriton vulgaris. The sequence goes on along the minus strand of NC_141697.1, from coordinate 145,687,630 downwards.
TCCCTGGCTGGTGGTCTGCTGCTGCGTGGACTAACTTCGAAAAATTGAGTATATTCTTAGTTTCGATTGCCTCGAGTAATTTTTGCAAGCATTCCTCTTTAAATTCCCTTTTTGCCCTTCTGATAAGCATGCTATATTCTCTTTTTATGCCCTCTAGGGTGTTTACACTATCTTGGTCTCTCTTTTTCTGAATGCAGCGGGTCATTCTCCTAACTTCCCTTTTTTTCTCCTAGCATTCCCTTGTGAACCAGCCGGTGGATTTCTCTATCTTCTGTTTTTTTACCTTATTTTTATATTTGCCTCTATTTATATTTTCTAGACCTATACTAAGGGTTTGGACCACCTCTTCTATTTTTTGTACATACCAATCGAGGTTTCGACCCCTTGCTGTCTTTAGGTCTAGGTTCTGTTGTAATTTTATTAATCTGGCAACATATTCTTCCGTAAGCCTAGTTGTCCGGCGTCTAGGGTAATCCACCTCTTGTTCCATAACCTTTTGGCTAGATTCAAAGAGCGTATCCGGGATCTCCATGGTTACCATGTTATGGTCACTTCCCTCTCTATTCACAATTCTGAATTCCGAGATTAATCTAAAGTTCCAAGGTGTGGTAAAGGCATAGTCTATGGGACAGAATTGGAAGCCTGGTTTAAATGTTTTTTTGGCGGGGCAGTCTAACTCGCATCTTCCATTCAAACAAAACAGGTTTTTAGTTCCCAGGAGATTTCCCAACTGTATATCTTTAGCACCAAATATACATTTGGGGAAGCTCGCTTGAGGTATTTCATAGGCCTCCAGTAATAACAACGACATAATAATGACATAATAACTTACAGTAGGTCAGATGAATGGGGCCCTTCTGCTCCTATTTCCTCTTTCCTATGCCACCAGATTAGGAAAACGATGGATAAATCTCAATAAACTCTGCATGAAGTATCCCACACCTCTACTTTCTCACAAGTTATCATTCATCCCAGATATAGATACTTTAGCATCCATCTCAAAGAAGGGCCAGTATCCCAAAAAAGTTATTAAGAAGGAACATAGACAATGCCAGAACAAGTTTTTAGATACCCTGGGTCCTTTGACACAAATTATGGAAATTTCTGTGATGAAGCCCATACTGGAGCTCCAGGGAATCTTCCAGTCCTCAGAGGTTAGAGTCAACGGTCTATGTAGCTATTCAGTAACGCCAATGCTGTTTGTCAGTGGAAAGGAGGCAAACCATCTTAATGGAGATTGATCATTAACTGGATGAAATGGAGGGCAAAGAACTGGGTCCGGAGACAGAATGCCATTTAGTTGGTGACTATTTGGTCAAGGACATTTCTGCCTACATCCAAACATTTACTTCTTTAGACAAAGCACAACAGAACTTTAAAAAAGTGTTTTTTAAAAGGTCAAATGAGGGAGAACCTGCATTTTTTAGTACTTCCCAACAGGGCTCCTTTCGACCTTCCTTCTATACATCCAGAAGTGGGCATACAACTGGATTCAACGAAAGAGCGGGATATGCTCCTTTCAACCCACAATGGGTAAATAAGCACAGTGGTCGATTCGAACAAGGAATACGTAGATCCTGTGCTACTACAGTTAGGTCTTGTTGGTTTAAATTGTTTTTCCCCAAGAAAGTTGGATGGCAGACTTGCTGTCTTTCTCAACAACTGGAGACTAAGTACATCAGACCAGTGGGTTATCCAATGATTCAGCGGTACGAAAAAGCGTTTTTTACCCGACACTTCAATTGACTCCTCCTCGACCAATAATATTCAGTGTTCTAGAATCCAAACTAATTTCAAATGAGATGCAGGATTTTCTGTCCAAAGGGGCAATTCAAGAGGTGCGAATTCACTCACATGGGTTTGTCAGAAAACGTTATCTAGTACCGAAAGCAGACAAAGGCTGTCATCCTGCTATAAATCTCAAATTACAGAACAGTTTTGTCCTATACATAAATTTCAAGATGAAGGGGATACAGGGTCTCTGAGAATCCCCCCAAAAGGACGCTACGATGCTAAAGATAGATCTCAAGGATGCTTATCTGTCCATTCAAACTCTCAGATTGCAAGCTCATAACCTGCAATTCATTTAGGAAGGACACAAATACCAGTTCTACGTATTATCCTTCGGCCTTTCATCAGCACCCTATTGCTTTTTTCAAAATCCTGAAGCCAGTGGTTGCTGTACTTCGACTTCATGGAGTAAGCATAGTCATCTACTTAGAGGCCTTTGCGTTAATGGACAGTTCCAAAGCATTGTTACAAACTCAGACGATTTGGCTGGTCTCTCTCCTCCAAAAATGTGGATTTGTATAAATCAGAAGAAGTCTATAATGATCCCTTCTAGGATTATTCAGTTTTTTGGGCTACATCCAGCTCAAACTGATGACACAAAAAGAAAGATATACAGCCAGTACTATGTTCAAATACATTTTCTCTCAGCAGTTTAGCAAGGATTGTTTGTCTGTTATCGGAATCCATTCAAGCAATCTTCCGTGCTCCTCTCCATTATCGAGCACTCCAATGTCTGAAGGTTTCTTATCTTAGCAGAAGCCTCCCCAACTCAGCGTTAGTTTCTCTTTCTGCAGAGGCAAAGGAGGAGTTAGGGTGGTGCGTCTCCAAAATGGAAGCCTAGAATGAAAAATCAACTCTGGCTGGGCCCCATATATCAGGTTAGAGTCAAAACGCCAGCAGAACGGAATTGGTGGCAAGATGCAGGGATATTGTTAAAGGAGGATAATGACCTCCAGACAAAACTCAATATTATATAAATTGCTTAAAATTGCTAACAGATTCCTTTGCCATAAAAAGTTTGGCCTCCCTCAAAGTAAACTGTTGCGGATGGACAATGTGGCCGTGGTACGTTACATCAACAAATTGGGAGAAGTAAAATCCAAAGACTTAGTGGACCTCGCAGAGAACTTCTGGCACTACATAAACAGGAAGATTCTCCTACAAGCATAATATCTTCCAGGCCATCCGATTCCGTTGCGGATTGGGGCTCCATATTTCTTTATGACATCAGTGATTGGTCCCTTCATTTCAAAGTTTTCCCCAAAAATTCCTGTCCATGGGGATCTCTACAGATAGATCTGTTGCCTTCTTGACTGAACCAAAAGCTTCCACGCTTCTTCAGCTGGAGATCAGATCCAGAAGCAGAAGCAGTGGATGCTTTCCTGCAACAATGGGGTTTTCTCCAAGCCTACACTCTTCCAGATTTTGCGATGAGTCTACAAACACTTCTACATATTAGAAGAGACGTCGCCACATTAAGTATAATAACCCCCTTTTGCCCTCCCTTTCCGCAATTACTCTTGAATGCTCAGGGTCAACCCCACAATCTAGTGTTCAAGGGAATCATCTTATGACTTGGAAGATATCAGGTCAGCCTCCTATGTCTAAGTCCTTTCGTCAGAGGCATTGTCCGTTATCAACGATTCCTGGGCTCCTTCTACTCAATCCAGTTATAAATACACCTGGGCCTCTTGGGTTACATGGTGATGGGAAAGTGACATTTATCCTATATCTGCATCTCCGGTTGATGTAGTCAATTTTCTTGTTACCCTTTTTATATCTGGCAAGGCTTACAAGACAATGAACTCCTACCAGTCAGCTATTCCTGCAGGTCATGTCCTAGTAAAAGGAGAACCTGTAGGTAAACACTTCTTAGTGCGTAGAGCCCTCAAATCAATCCAACTCAAGATTACTCCAAAGTACTCAACCTTCTGGGATGTATAGGTAGTATTAGATTTTATTCTACCTTGGCCTCACATTGATTAATCATGAAAACAAATGTCTGCAAAATATGCTTTTATGCTTGTTATAATTTAGAAGGGTATGAAATGTCAAGGCACTTGATATTGAAAACGAATCTTTGTCTCCTCAGGGAGTATTTTTTGATCTTACAAGGCGTACAAAGGCTAATTATTCCTCAATTTTTATTCTTCTTTTCATAAAGTTATGTGTGATACCATGCCTTCGTTGTTATGAAATCCAAACTGCTGCTTTCCGTCCTTCAACAGTATCTCAAGTACTGATCTCTTTTTTAAAAAAGTACGCTCTCCTCTTTTTTTTTCCTCCAAATTATCCAGGTGGGCTAACTACCCCTCCCATCCCCCCTCTTTCAAAGTCTCCAGTAAGTCATCCACCTCCTGCAGACTCCTAATGTTGTGCATTTTGTTATTATACATAACCCTCAAGGTTGCAGAACATTTGAGCTGGGCTGTGGCCCCCTGTGAAAAGTTGGCCTGGTATATGCTGTCCAAACAACCCTTATGGTGATTTAAAAGGTCAAAGATAACTTTAGAAACCAGAGGTTGCCCACACAAAGACTGGAAAATCTGGTCCAAATGGGCAATATACCGGGGCATAGACTTGCCTCCCCTGGCGAGTACCGACCCTGCATGTCTCTGACCTGTGCACACCTCCAACCAGTGGGTCACCTGGGAGGATGAGATCAGTCATGTATGTGTTTACAGCTAATAAACAAAAAGGGGAGGACTATGGGCAATCTTTATCCAGGTCCAGCATACATGCCCAAAATTAACTATAAGCAGAAAGGTATGCAGTTTCTACTGAACACTGTATGTTGATGTGCAGTGAGTGTGTAAGGGTTACCCACTTGAAGGCAGGAAGAAAATGTCCTCCTTTCGGAAAAGGGACCCTCACACTCCCCCTAGCAGTCGTGTGTCTTGCTTCATCATCGGGTCTGCTCCTAATCAGGTCAGGTCTGCAATACCTGATCAGTGCTCTTGTGGGGTCTTTTAACAAAGATCTTTTTTTCCCTTTTTGCCATAAGGTGCTGTGCGTGCGAGGACCCTAGTGAGTGTAGATGTGGAGAGTGTAGAAGTGAAGTTAAAGTTTAGAATTAAGTTATCACCAGGACCTCTGGGCATTTCCTCTATAGTACCTTGTTTAACGTTCAGAATTATCTGGGGTGCCTCCAGTAGTATGAGAGGTTCTCTAGTTAGCTCACATGGGGAAGGCGGGGGAGACACTGAGTTCTAAGTTGGGTGGTATTTGTTTCACCAAATTCAGTTTGAGTAAAGATATATGGATTAACATCAAGTCCAGAGGAAAGAGGGGATAGATTCTCCAGGGAGAAGGGGAGTGTTGAGGGCAAGGAGGATGGTGCACTGGGTGGAGAGAAAAGTGGAGAAAAAAATAGCCTCATTCACCCCAATAGGGCAGTCCATAGAAGTAAAATATGAAATGTTCCAGTTAATAAGTTTAGCGACAAGACAAGGGAGATGGCTATCCAGGTGTTAATGTGGAATGTTAATGGTCTGCATGTGAAGGCGAGAAGGGAAAGATTTTGCAATATTTAAGGGATTCCCCAACCCAGATAATAATTTTGCTAGAAAGACACTTGGTAAAGAGTGAATGTATGTAGATTTTAAATAGACAACCATATGTTCAAAAAGCAGTGTATACAGAGCAGAGTGCAAATATCAGAGAAATTGCAATATTAATTAAGAAGCAGATGAAGGCACAGCAGTGGATAAGAGTGGTAGATGGATCATTCCAAAGACAACAAGCACTGGCGTTGCCAATAGGTTTCGCATTTGGAAAGTTGGAGCTATTGGTTTTGTAAATGACATTTTATATTTATATATTGTTATTGACAATGCCAATAACTATATATAAATATAAAATGTCATTTACAAAACCAATAGCTCCAACTTTCCAAATGCGAAACCTATTGGCAACGCCAGTGCTTGTCTTCTTCCCCGCCCCCAGCCCACCCAAGCGAGTTGCTGGCTAAAGACCCCGTCTGTCTCCTGCTTCCAAATCTTTTCCTGGAGCACAGACATCCTCCTCCGCTCTTCGATCGCAGAATAGAGGCAGAGAACAGCGCCCCCCAACCTCCTTCCTATTGACTAGTTGTTTCTTTTTACTGACCTGCACATTCACTGTCAGGGAATTCCCTTAGTTTTGGCTCGTGAAAAGAACGACTGGAGAGAAGTAACGGGCTGCGCGCTTTCTGCGTTTATTTTTCCAACAGAAGAAATGCCAGCACGGCTTTAGATACCCGACCCGAGTGCATGTTGTGCTCAAGACTCAAGGCGCGAGCGCAGCTTTTGTGATGAGGGGGAAGTTTGATCACAAGTGACACCTGGTATGGGAATGTGTCTAGGGTGAGACCTACGTCTCTCTGCCCCCTCAGCACGCTCCACCGTAGAATCCGTTTCTGGTATTAATTATCAACCCGGCCGGCGGGATGTGGTAATTGGGACCAGTCGGAGCACTGAAAAGGGAAGGAGATTGAAAGAGGCGAGTCTCCCACCCTCAGGGGCAGGAAGGAGGGCGTGGTTGGCAGAAGTGGCCCAGAGAAGCGCCCTCGACCCTCCTGTGCCCTGTGTTTAATAAATCAATCGGACAGATCTGAATGAATCACTTCAGATGGATTCTCTGCTCCGTTTGATGTCTAGATGTTATTCTTAGCTTGTTATCATGACAGATGCATTAATGTTCTCCTACACTGCCAGCAATGTCAAAGAGACAAGGGTTCGTAAAGTGGCAGCGGCCCTTTTTTTCGCACGCTGTCGGGTGAGTGCGTTGTGGTTCAATGTTCAGCTCGAAAAAATAAGCCCCTCTGTATGGAATCCCCTAGTGGGAATGAGATGCGAGCGAAAAGCGTCTTTCAAAGTATGGTCTGTGCTGTGTTATTTTAAAGACGATATTCTCTTATTTTGCTTCAAAAGACCAGAATTAAAAAAAGAGGTGAATCTCTTTTTTTACAGTACAACCATTTCTTTGCATTACAATTTAATGGAGACAAGCCAATGAGAATGTGTATCAGCTCACGTGATCAAATCATGCTTCAAATGTCACAATCCATAGAGTACACCAGCAGTCATAGATCAGAAAATGCGAAACCTATTGGCAACGTATGTGCGCGGAGGGAAGCCGGATGGGGGCGGGAGAGCCTGGTGGGGGGGCGGGAATGCGAGCGAGGGGAGGCAGGCGGATTAGGAGGGAAGCCGGATGGGGCGGGAGAGCCTGGTGGGGGGCGGGAATGCGAGCGAGGGGAGGCAGGCGGATTAGGAGGGAAGCCGGATGGGGGCGGGAGAGCCTGGTGGGGGGGTGACGATGTTGTTTCTGTAGATGGGTGCGAGCCCAGCCTGCCTTTAAGGTGGGCGTGTTCAGGAAGACGAGCCGTGGAAGTAGCAATTTCGTTCAGTTGGTAAGAAAGATAGCATGACATTTAAATTAATTTGAAGGTGAATGAGAGTACAGAGACAAACTGTACGAAGAGAGATGTGTGTGTGGCAGAGAGAGAGGCTGTTGTTCAGACCTATCACTCTGTTCGTAGCTATCTGTCACAAGGCGCACAATGTCCTGTGACCGCAGCTCTGTAGTAATCCTGACTTCAGCATTTTACAGCCATCGCACAAGATGTTTTATGTGCGCGGAGGGAAGCCGGATGGGGGCGGGAGAGCCTGGGGCGGGAATGCGAGCGAGGGGAGGCAGTTGGATTAGGAGGTAAGCCGGATGGGGGCGGGAGAGCCTGGTGGGGGGGGCGTGAATGCGAGCGAGGGGAGGCAGGCGGATTAGGGAGATGCGCGTGCTTGTGTGGTCACGTGACCCGCTTTTGTGGTCACGTGACCCGCTTTTGTGGTCACGTGACTCACATGCACTGTGAAGAAACCGCAGTGGTTTCACTAGTCGATTGAGCTCTTGAATTTTCACCTATTACATTCGCAAGCGAATGATAATAGCGAAACCTAAAAATACTGGGGTAGTTAATAAATTTAGTAGGATTATGGCCCAAATGTTGATGAAATGGAGACATTAAAGGCAGATCCAATAATTATGGCAGGGGATTTTAATGTAATCATTGATTTAAAATTAGACAAATCGAAAATCAGTAGAAGAGCTATAGCCACCCCTAAATCACGTGCATATTTGCGGACCATGACGAAGCAAACTGCACTCTGCAATATATGGAGAGAGAGAGCAGGCGGTCTGCTTGGTTTTTCTTTTTATAATACAAAGTATGGTCATAGATCCAGAATTGATTAATTTTTGGTTAGTCTAAGCTTGAGGGTGTCAGAACCCTACAAGTTTTGCCTGGTATCCTTGTGGAGCTATCTCGCAGGGATGATGTGAATGACCTCCACCGTCCCCCTCCTTACTTAATCAAGGTGAATATACTGACCAAGGCAAGGATGGGACCAGGGGAAGGAGTCTAATGGTGTTGGGAAGGGACGCCGTAGGTGAAGACCTGGTGATGAGTCTCTCTAGACTGAGGGCACTCTCCTTACGATCGCCAGCTAAAGAAGAGAGGAACCAAGTGATTAGTGCGTCTGCCAACCCTTCCTCTCTGGCCACATACACACACAGTATCCCACCAATGCTAGGGGTATTGTTAGAGTTCAGTATAGTCACCTGAAAATGAAGGCTGGAACAAGGATAGGAAGTCCCCAAGACTCCAGGGAAGAAGGACCAGGATCCAACGAAAGGCAGACGAGGCAAGCTCTAGTCCCTGTAGCACCAGAAGAAGAGGACACCAGCTATTCCCACGTTGGCGCAAGGAGAGGAAAAAGGCTGCCACAATCCTCTGTCTGGTAGTAGGGTAGGAATGTATATGAAACAAGGAGCGTTCCTGCACCGAGGAAAAACAAAGGAGTAACAGCAACCACGCGTTCCTAGAGCGTGTCGCAGGGTTACCAGGAATGAGCGCTCCTGCGCCGTGGAAAAACAAAGGGGTAACAGCGACCACGCATTCCCAGAGCGTGTCACAGAGTTACCATGAATGAGCGCTCCTGCGCTGTGGAAAAACAAAGGGGAGACAGCGACCACGCTTTCCCAGAGCATATCGCAGTGTCACCATGAACAGGCGCTCCTGCGCTGTGGACAAACAAAGTGATAACAGCGACCACGCGTTCCCAGAGCGTGTTGCGGGGTTACCAGAAACATGCGCTCCTGCGCCGTAGAAGGTGATAGCAGAAACCGAGACCACGCATTCAGTGCGTGTCGCAAGAGGCCAAGTGCAAGGCGCTCCTGCGCCGTGAACTGCTCAGGAAGGTCGCTAACACACGTTGTGTTCGAGTCGCAGTGTCAGTACAAGTCCCAGCGGGGAAGCGCTGGCAAGGAGGAAGAACCACGCGTCAGCAAGGAGGAGGTCTCCGGACGGACTGACAAGGGGATCCGTATACAAGGTTCCAGTCGGAAGTGCTGGCAAGGAGGACGAACCACGCGTCAGCAAGGAGGAAGTCTCCGAACCAGCTAACAAGGTGATCTGAAGTATCTGCAGGAAGGCAACTAGCGGCAGGCATCCAGACAGGAACAGTACTAGAAGCGCTGAGGGGTTGGAGCACCGCTGCTTTATGAGGTCTCACCCAGTAGTGCTTCCACCTGATTAGGTGCACTTTCTGGTTGGAGTGCTAGACCGCCAACCTGCCCTGCAATGCTGCACAGTGAGTACGTAACGGAAACCACCATACATACCGCTGATTCTCTCCTGGCGGAACCATGACAGAGGGATTACGTTTGGGATATTACCTATTTAACTGCCCATTTTTCAGACCACTCCGCTGTTACATTAAGTATGGGTTTAAAAAGTAGGCCCACTGGAGTATTTTCTGAAACTCTATACAGAAGAGCGGGTAGTGTCGGAGGATGAGGTTAACCATTGATTGGGGTCAAATATAATTAATACCCATAGACTTGGACGGGCAACATTTTCTGAACCAAGAAATTACTCAGGATGAAGCTAAGAGAGTCATGAATACAGGTAAAAGTGTGAAGGCGACCGGCCCAGACGGATTACCCATAGAGATATATAGAATCTTGGGAGAAAATCTCATTCCTTTCATGACTTTGATGCTTAATGACATTTTAGGGAAGACCTACAGCCAAATCCTGGGGTGAGGCCACAATCACATTGATATTAAAACTAGTGAAAACCCCTGCTCGGTGTAAATCGTATAGGCCAATATCCCTGCTTAATGCAGATTACAAAATCTTTGCAAAGATCTTAGCAGAGAGATTAAGTAAAGTTATAGGGGGATGATACATAGTGATCAAAAGGGTTTTATTAGGAGTAGATATCTGCATGAATTAACATATAGCTTGATGAACGCGATTGACCTATCCTCGACCCTCTGGATCTTGCTCGCAGTAGTGACCTCAGTTGCCGCTAAGGCTTTCGATAGAGTAAACTGGTCATACTTAGCGACTATTTTGAAGAGATATAATCTAGGTGACAAGTCTGTAAGGCCGTTCAGTTAATATATCGGAACGCATAAGCTAAGATACTTGTGAATGGTAACCTGACAGAACCATTTAAGATATCTAGGGGCACTAGGCAAGGCTGTACTCTATCATCCCTTCAGTTTAATTTATATATAGAGCCCTTCGCACAAACAATTAGAGCTGCAGCGGATAGTCCAAGTTTTTCGCTACGAGAACTGGGAGAAAAAGACATCGCTCTATACAGACGATCTAATGGTTTATACTTCGGATCTTTCAGCTGCCCTCCCGGTCATTCTTCAGATTGCCTTGGATTTCTGTAGCGTGTCAGGTTATGAAGTTAATGTGGGAAAACAGAAGTTATGGTCTGGATTCTTGAAGAGGATAACCCGTTAATTAAGAAGGAAATTAGATATCTAGGATTGAAGTTCTTACAAGATATTGATAAAATAACAGGAACCTGGATGTTATGGAAAGGGAGTGTTTCCGGAATATGAAGGGCTGTGCATACCTACCTTTAACAATCTTTAAGAGGGTGAACCTGGTAAAAATTATAATTTTGCCCAAAATAACATTTTTATTTAATACAATTCCCCTGCACTTTGAAAAATCTTGGAACAACAGAATCCAGCAGCCCATTAACTCTTTTATCTGGGCATTCAAAGGAATAAGAATTTCTTGGAAGAAACTACGGCGAAAAAGAGAGAAGGGGTTTTATCCCTTCTGGATATTACGAATGAACCTTTCAGCTGTCACATTCCAGAATGTTGTTGAACTTCCCTAATGGTTCTGATGTGGGCGTCCTGTTTAAGTTAATGCTAAAGGGAGCCGATCTAGGTATAGGCCACTTGAGATTCGAAATACTTTAAAAAGATTAAACTGAAAGTACTGAGGACTTGGCAAACAAATTGTCTAGAATCAGGCGGCTTACAGGCTTAGGCTATTACTTGAACTTGCCTCCTGTCTGGGATTCTCCAGGGACCCCGGAATGTCTAAAGGACAAGTTAGCTAACCCTATAAGAGAGGCTCGCTTCTGCAGCTGGGAGAAATAACTCAGAATGGTGAACTCCTGCCCTGGGCTGAGGTGGATCAACGGATGGGGGGTAAACTGTCACAATTTAAATACATTTAGCTGAAACGTTGGGAACATAGCAGCCGATCCTTCTTGGGCAACGGAAATGCTCTGGAGGACCAATTGCTCAGAAAAACCCTCTGGGAATAAAGGAATTTTGATGTTGTACTGGGCACTTCAGGACTCTACGGATGGAGAGTTTACCCTGGCTGAGGATCTGAGGGGAGAGTACTTGCTGAAGGAGAAGTTGCAATACAGTTGTCAAGTATCAATGCGCACATTATATTCTACGGTTAAGCCTGCTTGGTTAAGGAGGAACCACTTTATTTCACTTCATAGGGCCTACATTAGTCCGGAAAAGCTGTCCAAGATGGAAAGGGAAAGCACTGCCAAGTGCAAGAAATGTGGACTGGAAAATACATCTTAAGTCCATATGTTTCATCAGTGTCCGGCTATTTCGAAATTCTGGGAGGAAGTGGCTAAGACCACCTCAACCATATTGGGGGCCAACGTCAAGGTAAGCCTTTCGTTCATTCTTTTTTGAGTGGAAGAGGCAAATAAGGGCCCGGATAGAAAGGTTCTGTTTTATGCTATATTACTTGCTAGAAGGGAAATCTGCTGTAAGTGGGTAGGAGATATCCCTCCTCATCATGTAGAGTGGCTTGACTCCCTGTGCCATGTGTCTAAAATGGATTTAATAGGGAATACTGTGAGCAAGGAGAAGAAGTTCTGGAGATTTCTATTGAGATGGTCAAGGCAATAGCTTGTCCAATGATTACACCTATGAAATCTCTTAAAGCTGCAAAGGCCTCCTTCTCTTCCTTTCCGTATGTGCAGCTACCGGTTACCCGGATAAAGCTAAGAGAGACCTACCCTTTGGGGGCCGTGTCCATCTTTTCGCCTGCTGACCCAAAGGTGGGTTTTTCGGCAATCCCTGACCTTTGATTCCTGGTTACGGGCGAGTGGAAGGTATACTGTAGTCAGTAGTGAATGAGGACAAAAAAACAACAAAAAAAGTACCCTCCGATCTCTCCATCTACTCTTGATGGATGGATTAGGTAGATTGTGGAGTGGTGTGGCTCACTGGTTAGAGGCGGCAGACCCGGAAGCAGAGAACGGCCCGGGGCCAGGGTTCAATTCCCGACGCGGCAGGGTCGGGGACCCGGGTCAGCGGACTTGATAATTCTCGCCTCGGTGCCTACTCTAACCAGGGATCACACTCGGCATCTCTGGGCATTAGCTTGCCTCATCTCTACAACGGCCACCCACATTTGCCGGGGATGCCTGGTTTCACCTTGGAGATACCCAGTAGGGACCATCTCACAGGGATAGCCAGGACGGGTTCCCCAGCGGTCTACAGCGCCACGACGCCTCAGGGCAGCAGTGCGCTTTACAAGACACATTACATTACATAATGGCAGAAGCTTCCATGTTTGGAGCCTACTTTGTTAGAGGGGCCATGGCATCAAAAGCTTTTATTTCAGCCGGACAGCTAGAGGACATTCTAAAGCAGCAGATTGGTCAAAATAATCAATTTTTAGAAACTTTTATTTCAAACTAATAGAGCATATATTATGTAATATCATTGCACAGCTTTAAATGTGTCATTAATCAATCAATCAATCATAGCATTTGTAAAGCACACTACTTACCCGTGAGGGTCTCAAGGCACTGAGGGGTGGGGGATGCTGCTACTGCTCGAAAAAGCCAGGTCTTGAGGAGTCTTCTGAAGGACAGCAGGTCTTGGGTCTGCCGTAGGTGGATGGGGAGGCTGTTAGAGGTCTTGGCAGTGAGGTAGAAGAACGATCTGCTGCCGGAGGTCGCTTTTCGGGTGAGGGGGACTGGCCTGGGTGAGGTCGGCGGAGCGGAGCTGGAAGGTGGGGGTGTAGAAGCTGTGTCGGCTGTTGAGGTACGCTGGTCCGGTGTTGTGGAGTGCCTTATGTGCATGGGTGAGGTATTTGAAGGTTATCCTCTTGTTGACGGGGAGCCAGTGCAGGTCTCTCAGGTGATGTGTGATGTGGCTGCGGCGATGGATGTCGAGGATCAGGCGTGCAGAGGCGTTCTGGATGCGTTGAAGCCGTTTCAGGAGTTTGGCTGAGGCTCCTGCATAGAGGGCGTTTCCGTAGTCCAGCCTGCTGCTGACGAGGGCCTGGGTGACCGTTTTTCTTGTTTCGGTGGGGATCCACCTGTAGATCTTGCGGAGCATGCGTAGGGTGTTGAAGCAGGAGGAAGAGACGGCGTTGACCTGCTTGGTCATGGAGAGGGTGGAATTGAGGATGACCCCTAGGTTGCGTGCGTGGTCGGTGGGTGTTGGAGCTCTTCCCAGTGCGGTCGGCCACCAGGAGTGGTTCCAGGCCGAGGGGGTGGATCCGAGGATGAGGACTTCCATCTTGTTCAAGTTCAGCTTCAGTCGACTGTTCCTCATCCATTCGGGAACGGCCTTCATTCATTCGTGGAGGCTGGTTTTGGCGGTGTGGGGGCCTGGGTGAGGGAGAGAATCAGCTGGGTGTCGTCGGTGTAGGAGATGATGTTGAGGTTGTGCATTGGGGCGACGTGGGCAAGCGGTGCCATGTAGATCTTGAACAGCGTTGGGCTGAGGGATGAGCCCTGAGGTACGCCGCAGATAATCTCGGTGACTTCGGATCAGAATGGGGGGAGGCGGATGCTCTTTGTTCTGCCGGTGAGGAAGGAGGTGGTCTAGTCCAGGGCCTTCTCTTGGATCCCGGTGTCGTGGAGGCGTGTTCGTAGTGTGTGGTGGCAGACCGTGTCGAAGGCGGCTGACAGGTCCAGGAGGATGAGGGCTGCGGTTTCTCTGTTGTCTAGCGGGGTCCTGTTGCCATCGGTGGCGGCCATGAGGGCAGTTTCAGTGCTGTGGTTGCCACGGAAACCGGACTGCGATGGGTCCAGGATGCTGTTTTCCTCGAGGTAGCAGGTCAGTTGTTTGTTGATGGTTTTCTCGATGACCTTCGCCGGGAATGGGAGCAGGGAGATGGGCCGGAAGTTCTTGAGGTCCTTGGGGTCCGCCTTGGTTTTCTTGAGTAAGGCGTTAAGCTCGGCGTGCTTCCAGCTCTCTGGGAAGGTTGCTGTCTCGAAGGAGATGTTGATAACTTTCCGGAGATGGGTTGCGATGGCGGTGCTGGCTTTGTTGAAGATGTGGTGTGGGCAGGGTCTGACGGAGATCCGGAATGAATGGTGTTTATGACCTTGATGATGTCGTCGGCGTTGATGTCGGTCCAGGAAAGTAGGCGGTTGGTGCGGATGGGGGTCGTGGGGGCGGGGATTTCAGTGGTTGTCGTGGCGGTCGTGTTGTTGAAGCTGTCGTGGATGTCTGCGATCTTGCGATGGAAGAAGGTGGCCAGGGAGTCGCACAGGTCTTGCGATGGTGGGATGTTGTTGGTGTTGGAGTTGGGGTTGGAGAGTTCCTTCACTATGTTGAAGAGCTCTTTGCTCTTGTGTGCGTTGTTGTCGAGGCGCTCTTTGAAGGAGGCCCTTTTGGCTGATCTGGTGAGGTGATGGTGTCTGCGGGTGGCGTTCTTGTGGGCTGTGTAGTTGTCCGGTGTTCGTTCACGGAGTCAGTTCTTCTCCAGCTTTCCGCAGGTTTGCTTGGAGGCCTAGAGGTCTTCAGTGCATCAGCTGGCTCATGCTGGTGTGACTCTTGGATGGTTTCTTTAGCGGGGCGAGGGTGTTGGCGCAGTCGTCAATACACTGTCTGAGGTTGTGGGCGGCGGTGTCAGTGGGCTTGGGGTGGGCTCAGGGCGAGGATGGTGGTTAGCTGGTCTTCGGTGACTTTGCTCCAGCAGGGGCAAGGCATCTGTTGGGAGCGGTGGTGCGAGGTGGGTTTCCGGAAGGTGAAGTGGATGCAGCGATGGTCAGTCCAGTGGAGTGCGTTGGTGTGGTTGACCTAGACGTGGGGGGGTTGCGGAGAAGATGGGGTCGAGCGTGTGTCCGGCAAAGGGGGTGGGTATTGTGACGAGTTGTCTGAGCCGAGGTTGGCAAGGTTGTCGATCAGGGTGGTGGAGTTGGTGTTGTTGTTGTTCTAGAGGTGGAAGTTCAGGCCCCGAGGAGGTTGTAGTCCATGGAGGCAAGGACATGTGTGCTTATGAAGTCTGTAGACGAGGGTTCCTCTGAGGGTGGTGTTGGGGTCGGTGTGGATCTGGAAGTGCAGGTATTCTGCGATGCTGAGGGTGTCGTCGGAGCTGGTCGAGACTCTGAGGGTGTTCCTGTGGACGATGGCGATTCCTCCTCCTACTCCGTTGGTGCGGTCCCTGCGGGTGATCTTATTGCTGTTCGGGATGGCTATGGCGATGTCGGGTGTTGAGGAGGGGTTCATCCAGGTCTTTGTCAGAAAAGTGACCTCTGGGGAGGTTGAGTCGAGCAGGTCCCAGAGTTTAACGGTGTGTTTTCAGGCGCAGCAGGTGTTAAGAAGGATGCATCTGAGGTAGATGGGTTCGTTCCTGGTCGGTGGGTTGGCGGTGCGGCTGCTGGTGTAGCTGCAGTTCCGGCAGGAGAAGGGTCCTTGTGTGTGCTTCGGGTGGCCAGGCAGCAGGTGAGTGATCGTCCGGCGTTGAGTGCGTGGAGGGTGCTGGAGTTGTAGCAGAGACGGGCATCAAGGCATTCACGGGGGCAGGGGTTCTGGCACTGGGCGCGGTCCAGGTGCGGACGGCGCAGATGGGCTTGCCTTTGGCGTGGCTTCGGCAAAACCCAACCACGATCAGGAGCAGGGGAGGCTCGAACCCATGACAGCAGCAGCGGCAGCAGGCTGGGGCACGGGCACACAGGCGGAGCTGTGCGGTGTGGGGAGCGACCTACCAAGGGTCAAGGGTCACTCTCACTGCCACGCATCGGCCGCCATAAGAAGGGAAGGTGAGAGGGAGGAGCAGCTGGGAGGTGGAGCGGGCAAATGGGAGAGCGGGGGGGCCACAGGGGAAGCAGCGGCGGGAATGGGCGGGCAGAGAAATGGGCAACAATGGAGAGGGCTGGGAGGGGGGAGCAAAGACCAACAGTGAACTTATAAAGCACAGCAGAACTTACAGAAAAGCACAAAAGACCGACTGTGAACTTTCAAAAAAAGCACAGGTTACAATGAAATAAAAACCAAACCATGATCAGGAGCAGGGGGGCCTCGAACCCCTGACAGCAGCAGCAGCAGGCAGCAGGCTGGGGCACGGGCAGACAGGCGGAGCTGTGCGGTGTAGGGAGCGATCTACCAAGGGTCAAGGGTCGCTCTCACTGCCACGCAGCGGCCGCCATAAGAAGAAGAGGTGGGAGGAAGGAGCAGCTGGGAGGTGGGGGCGGGCAAATGGGAGAGCGGGGGCGCAGGCCGCAGGAGACGCAGCGGCGGATACGGGTGGGCAGAGAAGAAATGGGCAACAATGGAGAGGGCTGGGAGGGGGGAGCAAAGACCAACAGTGAACTTACAAAGCACAGCAGAACTTACAGAAAAGCACAAAAGACCAACAGTGAACTTACAAAAAAGCACAGGTTCCAATGAAATAAAAACCAAACCACGATCAGGAGTAGGGGGGGCCTCGAACCCCTGACAGCAGCAGCGGCAGCAGGTTGGGGCACGGGCACACAGGCGGAGCTGTGCGGTGTGGGGAGCGACCTACCAAGGGTTAAGGGTCATAAGCAAGCCTCCGGTCTTGTAAAAGAATGGAAATCCCTCCCACTAATGTGACAGGGAGTTTGGATTCTATTAAAGATACGGCGGCGAAGATTATCCCTCTCACCTCTCCCAAATGGTCTAATAGTACTTTTTCTTTTAGTATGACTTCAGTACAATGCATATACAAGAGAGCAGTGTTCAAATCCATTTTCATTTTTCTTCCATTTTAAGTTAGGATGTTCTCAATCTTTAAGATTCCATTTATAAAGTCAAAAGGTTTATGTGGATTGACTTTTATTGGAGTTCTGGGTTTGTCAAGATGGCGAAGAAGAGGACGGTTGCTGCTCTATAGAGATGATTATACTACATACTGTCTCCTGATTGGTCCACTTTGCATGAGGTTATGTGTGCTCTAGACCTGAGATACTCATAGTACGGCCCGGCAAGCCTTCCGTGGCAGCCCGCAGACCATGAGACAAATCGTACCAGTGTTTTAAAAAACACATTTTCAAAGAGTGTCTGCAAACACTGCCGGTTGCAGAGACACTCGGAGAGACTCTGCTGCTCTGTGGGGCCGGGCGATTCATTCCAGCGAGGCCAGAGTGGAGTTGCAGGGGTGCTAAGAGGAGGTGAAATACAGCAAAGCCCCATTCACATGCAAATGGTCTTTTTAAATACCTGTGAAGTGCTCGGGTGGGGCTGGGTGTGTGTGCGCTGGGGAAGCTGGCTGGGGAAGCTGTCTCAGATAGTGACACACAGGCAGGTTGAGATGACAGATGGTGACAGAGGGAGGTAGAGGGACAGAGACCGAGGGAGGGAGGGAAAGGGAGTGAGACAGAGACAGAGGGAGAGGGAGTGAAAGAGAGACCGAGAAATGGAGACAGAGAAAGGGAGACAGACAGAGGGAGGAGGGTGACAGAGGGAGACAGAGGGAGGGAGACTAAGTGAGGGAGACGGAGTGAGGGAGACTAAGTGAGGGAAGGGAGTGAGGGAAGGGAGTGAGGGAGGGGGTGAGGGAGGGAGTGAGGGGAGGGGAGTGAGGGAAGGGAGTGAGGGTAGGGGAGGAAGTGAGGGGAGGGAAGGGAGTGAGGGGAGGGAGTGAGGGAAGGGGAGTGAGGGAAGGGGAGTGAGGGAAGGGGGTGAGGGAAGGGGAGGGAGGGAGTGAGGGAGTGAGGGAGGGAGTGAGGGAAGGGGAGTGAGGGAAGGGGAGTGAGGAAGGGAGTGAGAGAAGGGGAATGAGGGAAGGAGTGAGGGAAGGGGAGTGAGGGAATGGGAGTGAGGGAGAAAGGGAAGGGGAGTGAGGGACGGAGTGAGGGAGGGGTCAGGGAGGGGGTGAGGGAGGGGTGAGGGAAGGGGAGTGAGGGAGGGAGTGAGGGAGGGGGTGAGGGAAGGGGAGTGAGGGAAGGGGAGTGAGGGAGGGAGTGATAGAAGGGGAGTGAGGGAAGGGGGGTGAGGGAGTGATGGAAGGGGAGTGAGGGAGAGAGAGAGGGAAGGGGTGGGAGGGAGAGAGGGAAGGGGAGTGAGAGAAGGAGAGTGAGGGAAGGGGAGTGAGGGAAGGGGGTGATGGAAGGAGCGAGAGTGAGGGAGGGAGTGAGGGAAGGGGAGTGAGGGAGGGAGTGAGGGAAGGGAGTGAGGGAAGGGGAATGAGGGAGGGAATGAGGGAAGGGGAATGAGGGAAGGAGTGAGGGTAGGGGAGTGAGGGAGGGAGTGAGGGAAGGGGAGTGAGGGAGGGGGTGAAGGAGGGAGTGAGGGAGGGTTGAGGGAGGGGGTGCAGGAAGGGGAGTGAGGGAGGGAATGAGGGAGGGGGTGAGGGAAGGGGAGTGAGGGAGGGGGTGAGGGAAGGGGAGTGAGGGGGGTGGGGGAAGGGGAGTGAGGGAGGGAGTGAGGGAAGGGGGTGAGGGAATGAAGGAAGGGAAGTGAGGGAGGGAATGAGGGAAGTGAGGGAGGGAAGGGGAGTGAGGGAAGGGGAGTGAGGGAAGGGGAGTGAGGGAGGGAGTGAGGGAAGGGAAATGAGGGAGGGAGTGAGGGAAGGGAAATGAGGGAGAGAGTGAGGGAAGGGGAGTGAGGGAGGGAGTGAGGGAGTGAGGGAAAGGAAGTGAGGGAAGGGGAGTGAGGGGGGAGAGAGGGAAGGGGAGTGAGGGTGAGGGTAGGGGAGTGAAGGTGAGGAAAGGGGAGGGAAGGGGAGGGAAGGGGAGTGAAGGAGGGAGAGGGGGGAAAGGGGGGAGGGGAGTGAAGGTGAGGGAAGGGGAGTGAGGGAGGGAGTGGGGGAAGGGGAGTGAGGGAAGGGGAGTGAGGGTGAAAGTGAGGGAGGGAAGGAGAGGGAAGGAGAGGGAGGGAGAAGGAAGAAGAGGGAGGGAGAGGGAGGGAGACGGAAGGAAAGGGAGGGAGAGGGAAGGAGAGAGGGAGAGTGAGTGAGACAGAGGGAGTCAGGGAGGGAGAGAGGGAGAGAGAGGGAGATAGAGGGATGGAGGGAGGAAGGCAGATATATATATATATATATCTCACAACTCTTCTCCGCTTGGAAAGAAATAGCCGCACTCCCAACGGTGATAATTTAAGGTTTGTTTAATCAATGGCGCTGACAATCCTGACGCGTTTCAAAGCTCCTGCTTCTTTCTCAAAGGAGCGCCCAGGCATCATCTGAAAACAGACACACACAAGTCAATGGCTTTATCTGATAATTTTTTAGTCCTCTGATGGACGCCCATATCCGGTCATTTTTTAAAGCATGCTGGTACTTGTAGTGTGGTGTTCAGTTCAATTTTAACCCTCCAGTGGGTGATGCCAATAGTTTTATAAAATAATGTTCCAAACACCGTTGCTCCTCGCATTACCTCCTTTAAAAGGCTGCCGGAGTCCAAACTAAAGCAAGTCTTCAGTGTCAACCGCTGTCCTCACGTTTACATGGTCAAAACACAGGGTTCAGTTTCGGACAGTAATGGCGCTCTTGGTTGGCGGTGTGTCGCTTGCGGTGGAACCATACCGCTTAACATCTCACAACTCTTCTCCGCTTGGAAAGAAATAGCCGCACTCCCAACGGTGATAATTTAAGGTTTGTTTAATCAATGGCGCTGACAATCCTGACGCGTTTTAAAGCTCCTGCTTCTTTCTCAAAGGAGCGCCCAGGCATCATCTGAAAACAGACACACACAAGTCAATGGCTTTATCTGATAATTTTTTAGTCCACTGATGGACGCCCATATCCGGTCATTTTTTAAAGCATGCTGGTACTTGTAGTGTGGTGTTCAGTTCAATTTTAACCCTCCAGTGGGTGATGCCAATAGTTTTATAAAATAATGTTCCAAACACCGTTGCTCCTCGCATTACCTCCTTTAAAAGGCTGCCGGAGTCCAAACTGAAGCAAGTCTTCAGTGGCAACCGCTGTCCTCACGTTTACATGGTCAAAACACAGGGTTCATTTTCGGACAGTAATGGCACTCTTGGTTGGTGGTGCGTCGCTTGCGGTGGAACCATACCGCTTAACATCTCACAACTCTTCATTGCTTGGAAAGAAATAGCCGCACTCCCAACGGTGATAATTTAAGGTTTGTTTAATCAATGGCGCTGACAATCCTGACGCGTTTCAAAGCTCCTGCTTCTTTCTCAAAGGAGCGCCCAGGCATCATCTGAAAACAGACACACACAAGTCAATGGCTTTATCTGATAATTTTTTAGTCCTCTGATGGACGCCCATATCCGGTCATTTTTTAAAGCATGCTGGTACTTGTAGTGTGGTGTTCAGTTCAATTTTAACCCTCCAGTGGGTGATGCCAATAGTTATATGTATCTCGGGTCTGGTAGCTCAGTGGACGAAGGCGTCCGCTGCAGGGACTTGTGTTCAACATCATGGTCACCGCTTTTTTGTTGCTCTAGCCCTGTCCCCTCCCCCACTGACCCTGCCCCCACCAGTGCGGGCCTCGGACACAAACCACACTGTAAATTTGGCCCCTGAGAGAAAGTTTGTGAGTACCCATGCTCTAGACGGATGACCCATGTGCAGGAAAGTAGAATTTGCTTTCATGGTCACCCCCATTTTTTGCTGGTGTAATTATGTTTTACTGACTAGTCTGACTGGGATGCTGCTATTCAGGACCCAAGTCTCTGTGCTTTTACCCTAAATTGGACATGGTGATTGGCTACTGGTGGGCCCTTATAAGTCCTTAGTATATGGTGGCATAGGTACACCTGGGGTCTCCCATGTATTATGCCACCCATGAGAGACCACTCAAATTGTGACTACAGGCCTGCCATTGCAGTTTGTATAAGCTGGTGCTAGCACCACTTACGACAGATATAATTTTCCTTATATCTGAGATCTCCGCACTGAAAACCTATAAGTCAACCCTAAGGAAGGTCTTTCAATCCTGACAGCAGGATGCTCGGTTCTAAGTGTGAGGGTGCCTCTGCATGAGCAGGTCACCCCTACAATCCATGGAGTCCACTCTACCGGGTTGTAAGTGCATCAGCCATTATGATATATAGAGTGGCCAATCGTCATTACGTGATGACCATCTCTAAATTGACTGTAAAGAACCCTGTTGTGTTTCGTATCAAACATGTTGGAATCATACCCCCACACCATAAACGGTGTGGAAGGTATGATGTTAGCACTGTAAAGCTCCTCTGGGAGGCCCTAAGGGTTCCCAGTACTAGTCTTCTAGACCCGGACAGCAAGCTATGGCTGCTGCCAACCAGAGACACGATTCTGCCCTCCTGCTGCTGAGCCACGCTCAAGCAGGGGAAGGCAGGACAATGGGTTTTCTGTCACAAGGAGGTGTGACCATCCTCCAGACAGGACTTAGTGTATTGGGACATGGTAGGGAGCTTGCCAGCGCAGCTAGACTGCTTTGAAGGGCACACTTGGTGCCGTTGCATACTCCAGTTGAAACCAGATCAAGGAGCCATTGGCTCTCGTACGAAACTGCCCAAAGGACATGGGAGTATCCTCTCCACTATCTAGCCCCCCTGTGGGAGGGACCCCTGAATCATCCCAACCCTTTCCTTAGGGAACTTAAGGGCATACATGTGGTCCCTAGATTTGTCATGGTACAAGATTCAGATCAAACACCACTTCAACTTCAAACGCCGGGGCACTCAGAACATTGCTGGACTTTGCTGTGGGAACCGGGACTGCAATGAGGAAGACTCCTGCTGCTCCTAGTCTCATTGTTCTACAAGTCTGTTGCAACATCTGTGCCCGTGCTCCATGCAGGTTCTTCACAAGACCTGTTAACATCCAAGACTCCTGAAGGAATCTCCATTAGAGTGACGGAGTCACTTCCCTGCACCTGCAGGCACCGGTACAAAGCTGATCGGTCTTCTGTTCCTGAGCTCCTATGGACTATGAAAGGTTCAGCCACATACGCGGTGGTTCTGCAACTCCCTCGAGGCCTGCCCTGTCTTCACAGCAAGATTGAAGTCAGTATCCCTTGTCAGAACCGCTGGAGCAGTACCCCTGTGCACTGCCCCGACTTGCTGTTGCCAAGGCTTGTTGACTCTCTCCTCCAGAGAGCTTCAGGCACTCAAGCATCCCCTGCAGCCAAGATCTTCACCTGCACTGCATCCTTTGCACTATGGCCCTACATCCATGGTGAGCTACTTAAGGTACTCTTGCGACTCCTGTGCCTCTGGCCTGTTGATCCTCTTGAGGGTCTTCTTTGACTCCACTGGACTTGCTTGGGGCCAGCTCTGACTTACCTGCTTGTGGTGAGTCACTTGGACCTTGTTGGTCCCGACACTGCACCTTTTATCAAAACCTATGTTTCTTGCCGCTGCCAAGGCTAGTTGGTGCCCCTGCCGGACACTGACCCTTTGGCTCTCGACATCCGACATGGGACAGGTTGTGAATGGCTCCTGGTTTTCCTCAGCATCGCCAGGTCAGTACAGCTGCAACTTCAAGGGCACCATCCACTCGCCTGCATACCCAACATCAGTGGGCATTCGTCTTCCGTGCCTCCTGGTCACCCTTGAGTGGCATAGACTATCAGCCTGATTCATCAAGCCAAAATCGGCTCGCAAAGGGCCAGATTCTAAGAATCTGGCCCTTTGCGAGCGCTATTTTTGCATTTGGGATTCATCATCCCAAATGCAAAAATCGGTAATAGCGATTTCGCTATTTTGCGAGGAATTACATTTAAGGAATCTCTATTAGAGATTCCTTAAATGCAATTCATCATCCATTTAAAATTTGCGAATTCGCAATTTCGGCCCGCTATTTACCGCGAGGTCAAACCTCGTGGTAAATAGCGAAAACTCAGAAAAATGCTTTTAAAAGCATTTTTACGAGTTGCATGTTGCACACACACATGTCCTTTGGACATGTGTGTGCACAACACCTGTCTAAATTAGCATTTAAGGGGTGCTACAGGGTGTCCTTTGGACACCCCTGGCACCCTTTAAATCGCTATCTTATTTGCGCTTAGCTAATTTTTAATCGCAAATAAGGAATACTCCCCATTCATTCCTATAGGCCTTTTGGCCCATAGGAATGAATGGGGAGTTATTCCTTATTTGCGATTAGCAATTTGCTAATCGCAAATAAGGAATCTGTAGGAATCGCAATTCTTTTTGCGATTCCTACATGAATCCCGTTTTGCTAGTCTGTAATAGCGATTCCTTATGAATCGCTATTATAGACTCGCAAAACGGGTCTATGATGAATCAGGCTGTATGTCCCCTATGCTTGCAGGTACCTCTCATCTTGAATCCACCTTTCGGTTCTAGCGGACACTTTCACCTTCTTCCCCAGCTGCATCTTTTCTGAAGTCCTCCATTGTGGTCTACGGTGGTTTCCGAAGTCAATTCGTACCTAATCACCCAGTCTCCCTGGTGTAGGTATACAAAAAAACAGCAAGGTGGCAGTAAGGAATTACTAGTATCACAACCGCTCTATACACGAAAGTCACAGTAGATTACTTTTACAAATGCTGCCCACCTCTTTGGCCCACTGCCAAGGAACCATAAACATACAAGCAAAAAGAGAATAGAGAGGCAACAAAAGGAATATTTGCACAATTTTTCAGAACTCCGAAACAAGTGAAAGTCCTTCAGTGATATAAATGAATCAGTCAGTCAGTCAAAATATCTTTATTCGGCTTATTTAAAAACCATACAAAGAGAGAAAGGATAAAATACATTTCATACAAAATTTTCCATAGTACACATAATATTGAATAGTAACAACAAATTTTAAAATTGTGACAAACAGTTAAAAAAGTAGTTTGACATAGATAACTAATCTTGGCATACAGCTTTCACCCTTGAGGCGGCTACCAAAAATTTAGCAACGCAAAAGGTAATGTGGGGATTAGGTAGTAATTGTAAGAAGAGCAAAGCCGGTCTCACCTGAGTGAAGCCGGCTTCTTTAAGAATTGGCAACAAGAATTTTTTCCTTGGCTCTAAGTACAACCCACAAAACATAACAAAATGCATTGTATCTTGTGCTGAGAACTGGTCACAGCTACAGGGCGGAGCTAATTCTGGCTTCTGCCAATTATTAAAGGAACCTAAGTAAAAGTGCAGCAAGTTAAATCTAAATTTGGTTAAAAGAAACCTGTGGAAGGGGATTGTGACGAGACCAAGATATGGTGCGAGTGATGGCGAGCTGACCAACAAGCAATGATCCCTCACTGCCGGTTTTACTAGTTCACGTTCTTCACGGCATGCTTCCTTCCTTCCCATGAAAGACTTTTTTACAAAGTCAAGATCTTGGATCCTAATATTCTCCGGGGAGGTAAAAAGCTCCGGACGGCCTAGGTCTAAAAAAGCCCTGGCCAAATAGGCCAGCCAAGGAATCTTGTTGGATTTATCAAGGGTCAGGACATCGGACATGATCTTATGATTTAATGGGAGTTCTTCATTCATCCACATTTTTAGCCAAAAAATCAATAATAAAATAAATAATAAATGAATCACTTTTATTACATCCTTTAGGGTATTCTTGATACAAGATGATTGGACAAACAGCCAACGCTTTTCGCCCAGGTTGGGCTTCCTCAGGGCAGATGCTCAAATTCACCGATGTAGCGCTGTTAATCTGCACCTTACCAACAATGCAGTAGACTTTCAAATAGAGGTATGCAGTTCTTCCGAAGGATGGACATTATATGGACGTAATATGTTACCCCGACAATCAGGCCGGATGATAATCTGGACACATCGGTAGTTCATCTGTGCTTGTCCGCTGTATTTCGCTGGTTAACACAGGCCCAGTTGAAATGCAACGAGGAAAAATCTGAAGTACTTTTTTATGGTTCCTTCCCCACCTCGTTCAAGAATACACTGTGGCCTCCAAATATTCCCTGCCCGAAAGAGATGGGGAGACCGGCAAAAAACTTCGGCATCTGGTTCACAGAGGATCTCAGATTCGAGGTCCATATTAAAAAACTTACAGGCACCTGTTTTGCTACCCTAAAAATGCTCCGCAAATTCTTCCCTCTGCTCCCTAGGGATGCTAAGGAGACGGTTGCTAGAGCACTTATACTGGCTAGGCTGGATTATGCGAATGCATTGTTTAGTGGCATTCCCGCCTATTTGGTGAAACGCCTTCAAATTATCCAGAATGGGGCAGTCCGACTCTTATTTAACATCCCGAGATGGAAGAGCGTTCGCTCTGAGATGCGCACGCTCCACTGGCTTCCGGTTGCTCAACGCATTCTGTTTAAATCACTGGTGCTTGCGTTTCGTGCCTCCCATGATCAAGGCCCCTTGTATCTGAGGAAGAGATTTACCAGCTATGTCCCTGCACGTACCCTCAGATCCTCCACCCTGTACAAATTGTATCTTCCCCGCTTCAAACGAGCAAGACTTGGCGGCCAATCGATCTCTGTGATCGGGGCCCGGGCCTGGAATGCTCTCCCTCTCCAGCTACGTTCTATGTCCTCAGTGGCTGATTTTAAAAAACATCTGAAAACACATCTGTTCAAGAGTGTAAGTTAAGTTTTCCTCGTGTGTCTCACTGTCTGCCTCTCCTTTACTCGCGCCAGGATACTCTCCAGTAACGGAGCGCGCTATAAAATGGTTTATACAATACAATACAATCAGCACAGTGTTTCTTTCATGAGTTCAAGTTCTTCGAGGTGCCGACATTCAGCTGGAAATAGCAGTGTGCACTATGATATGTGACACGTCCAATATGCACCAACGTCTCTAGCAATGCCCCACGTAGACGCCGAGTCTCTCAACTCGCCGACGGCCAAAGTCAAAATTCTCTGGTGTAGGTATCCTGGTTCCTGGGGTATCCATGGGTGGGGTGAGTCTCCAACCTTCCATCTTCCACAAGGTTTCTTCAGGGTCCACTGGGCAGGGTAATCCCTCTTTAAAATTGCAACCACGACTTACCCATGGACTTCCATTGACTATGGGGTCATGGTCCCACTCTGCACACAGCCTGCGTGGGGTTCCTAGATATTTACCTTGGGTGGTTCCTTGGGTCCCTGGCTCTTCTACGTCTTCTGGCTCCATTCTTGACTTAAGTCGTGGTTCGCATTCCACTGTTTTAGTAAATAGTTTTTTCTCCCCCTGGGTACCACTGCGTATTCTGTGCTATTTACGTATTCAATTGACAAAGTATTGTGTTTATATCTCCGGGTCGGAGATACTGCAATGTGTTAGTGAGTGTCAATGATAAATACCTACTTTTATAACTACCTTGTGTGGTTCTTTTTCACTTAACTCATACCATAATTAATCAATCAATCAATCAATTTACTTGCAAAGAGCTCTACTTACCCATGAGGGTTCCAAGGCGCTGAAGGGAGGGGGGAGTGTGCTGCACAGCTCGAAGAGCCAGGTCTTGAGTAGTCTTCTGAAGGTGAGTAGGTCTTGGGTCTGCCGTATGTGGATGGGGAGGGTGTTCCAGGTCTTGGCGGCGAGGTATTAGAAGGATCTGTCGCCAAAGGTCATTCGTTCGATGCGGGGGACAGCAGCGAGGGCGAGGCTGGCAGAGCGGAGCTGGCGGGTAGGGGTGTGTAAGCTGAGTCTGCTGTTCAGGTAGGCTGGTCCGGTGTTGTGAAGTGCTTTGTGTGCGTGGGTGAGGAGCTTGAAGTTGACCCTCATGTCGACAGGGAGCCAGTATAAGTTTCTCAGGTGGGGGGTGATGTGGCTGCGGCAGGGGATGTTGACGATCAGTCGGGCAGAGGCGTTTTGGATGCGTTGTAGTCGTCATAGGTGTTTGGCTGGGATTCCTGCGTAGAGTGTGTTTCCGTAGTCCAGTCTGCTGCTGACGAGGGCTTGTGTCACTGTTCTTCTTGTTTCAGTCGGGATCCACTTGTAGATTCTGCGGAGCATGCGGAGGGTGTTGTAGCAGGAGGAGACGGCGTTAACCTGCTTGGACATGGAGAGGGAGGAGTCGAGGATGAATCCTAGATTATGTGCATGGTCAGTGGGTGTTGGTGCTGTTCCTAGTGTGGTCGGCCACCAGGAGTTGCCCCAGGCTGAGGGGGTAGATCCGAGGATGAGGACCTCTCTCTTGTCCGAGTTCAGCTTCAGACAGCTGCTCCTCATCCAGTCAGCGATGGCATAAAATAACGTACTGGTAAAACAAGCTGCATACACACAGTCTAGGCTAAGCCTGAAGGCTGCTCTCCACAGCTACCACTTAGAGAGCTTTATATGGCTGTCTAAGTCCACTGAAATCACCATAATGGTTGTCTGGATTAGTGCAGGGTGCTACACTTACATAAGGGAGCACCATATACTAAGCCAGCCTTGTACACTATGTTAAATATTATGTGCCATGTTTTTTTTCCTTGTTACATGTATATGTTTCTTTGCTGTTAGAGATTTCAGTAAAGAAGATGAGTCATAATCTTCGCCTCCAATTCTTTAATAGAATCCAAATCTCCTGACACATTAGTGGGAGAGATCACTATTACTTGTTGTTGTCATTGATATGCATGTTAAGAAGCGTCTTTACCTAATATTGCAGTGCCCACTTGGGAGGGGTATGTCATCTATGATCAATAAAACGGCAGCCTTTTGAACTCCAAAAAAAAACTGGTCCAAATCATTGCGTTTTTCTGTATGGCGGCTTCAACAGTCTAGCTAATCAAAATGAACCACCTTTATTAAAATATGTATTTAATAATGGCAAAAAGCTAATTGGCGAGGCCACTGTACAATAATTCAACCTGTCTCCAATAGACAATTATATATGAAAATAACTCCTACATTGGACCCAAACCGGGAGTTGGAAAGAGAAAAGTAAAAGGAAACTAACTCCCCTAGAAACACTGTTCAGTAAAAAAAAAAGATATTACTAAACTGTATGCTGCACTAAATCCTACATGGCAACATTTTACAAGACGAAAGTGGGAGATAGAAAAATAAATAATAGGGAAAATGGATTTGCCCTGTTGACTTCTATGAAGGCACCAAAATGGTAGGTTGTACCTTAGATAAATCATGTAAATTAAATTGTTAAAATGGATTATTGATTACATTCTATCATTTTTATGGCGGGAAATGTTTATGAAATGAATGTGTTTTGTATGATGTAATATTTGTAATGGCTACTTTGGCTGAAAACAATAAACTGATTTGATTTGAATTAAACATACACAATTTAAAATTTGCAAACAATCGTGACAAGAATTTTCAATTCTATTAAGGACAGGAGGCGAAGATTATGCTTTTCTCAATTTCTTTACTTCAAAACCACAGCAGCCAATAGTAAAGAAAAAACCACAATACCCATGAACCCACTGTGTAACCATAGAGAGTGTAGGGTATAAAAGCAACCATAGAGGACAACACTTCCTCTTTCTTTGTCCATCAGAAACAGTTCAAGAAAAAAGTCTTAAGCCAAAGGGCAACAAAGAATCCACGAGACAGCAGGCATCAGCCGACCACAGGAAGGAAGATGCGAGATGCGCAGCAGTAGAAGCTTCAGCGAGATGAACCAAGGAACACAGGCAATCGAATACGCCGCAAGAAGATCATTTAGGGTCAGAACCTGAATCAAATAAAACAGAGTCGTAATACACCACACCCACAACAGAACAAGAGCCAAATAAGACTCCAAAGAATAGGGTGGGAAAGAGCAAAACAACCAGAGCGATAATAACATTATAGTATGCAGTTGCTGACAAGCAATAATACATGACAGCATAAACATAACTGGGTGGGATAATCTTCGCCTCCTGTCCTTAATAGAATTGAAAATTCTTGTCACGGTTGTTTGCAAATTTTAAATTCTATGGCAGGACGGAGGCTCCGATTATGCTTGTTTAAAGCTTATCCACCACAATAGAAGCAATATCAACAATCGGTTTGAAATAAAACGTCTTAAACACAGAATCAGAGGACCAATCTCCAGCTTTCATAATATCATGGAGACTGACACCCAAAGTAAAGGCCTTAGAAGCCATAGCCCCCCTAGCAGAATGTGCACCAAACAGGACAACATCAATGCCGGCCTCCTGCATAAGCCAATGCACCCACCGTGCCAAAGTAGCAGGAGTGACCGACTTGAATTGCATTTGTAAAGCAATTAACAGTTGACCCCGTAAATCCTGCCGAAAAGGAGCAGTACTCACCTCATAATCCTTGATGCATTGAACCATACAGAGTTGGGGAGTATGCGGAAAAGACGGATAAGTCACGGAAGAATTATTACACTTTGTACGTCTGGAGACAGAAAAGGTCACGCCCTCAGGCGAAAAGGTACGACCAGCGAGGTCTAAAGCCCGAACATCAGAGACCCGTTTACAGGAAACTAAACATAGTAACATTGTCAATTTCGCCGAAAGTTGTTTGCGAGACAACAAAGAATTGGAAGGCCAGGATTCCAAGAAATGTAAAACAGTAGATACATCCCACAAAGTCACATACTTAGGGCAGGGCGGTTTTACCAGCCGAATGCCTTTGAGCAGTTTAGAAACCAAAGGATGTTCTCCAGCAGGCTTGCCATCGATAGGGACATGCCCCGCAGAAATGGCAGAACGAAAACCATTAACAGTCCTATAGGCCAGACCTGAAGAAGCAATAGAAGCCAGAAAATTAACAATTAAAGTGATATCTGCTGCAGCGGGATCCACTTCTCGTGTGAACACCAATCACACCACAGTTTCCAAGCTGATGCATAACGTTTGTGTGTGTTGGGGGCCCAAGCTTCGTTGATAAATCTGGCAGCGTCGCCAGAAAGGCCCGGAACTTGCCAGCGTCCCCCGAAATCCGCCATGCCACCAGAAGGAGTTGACCCGAGAGCACCATGGGGTGCGGATTGAGAAGAGGATCCAACAACAAATTCCACTTGCGTGGAAGAAGGAGCGGCGTCGAACAACTCATCTCCAGAAGAACTGGAAACCAAGGCTGAGCCCTCCAAAGAGGAGTGATCAGAATGAGCTCTGACAGAAAGTGCTGCGCGCGAGCCAAGACCCTGGGAATCACTACGAAAGGGGGAAACGCGTAACAAAGGAGAGGAGGCCAGGACTGGAGAAACGCATCGGTCACCAAGGCCTCCGGATCCGGACGCCAGCTGAAAAACTTCGGAAGCTGTTTGTTCAGATGGTAGGCAAACAGATCGATCAGACAAGAACCCCAAATCCTGGACAGAATCCTGAACACCCGGGGATGCAGCCTCCAATCGCTGTAATCCCTCAAATGACGGGAGTTCCAGTCGGCAATCCGATTCTCGCAATGGGGAACATACTCGGCAATAACTGTGATCTGACGGTGCAGACACAGATGCCAGAAGTCTTTCGCAATCTCTGCCAGAAGTCTGGACTTCGTCCCCCCCCAGCTTGTTGATATATCGCACCGTGGAGACATTGTCCATGCGGAGAAGAATGCAACAGTTGGACTTCTGGGGGGTGAGACGAATCGCAAAGGAGCCCGCCAGAAGCTCCAAGCAATTGTTATGAAGGGACAGTTCTGCTGGAGACCAACGTCCCCCCGTGGATACCGGACCGCAATGGGCTCCCCAGCCCCAACGACTGCCATCCGATTCTATCACCACCTCCGGGGACCTCCCGAATAGGGCACGGCCGTTCCACGATTCCATGTGCTCCAACCACCACAATATCTCCCACCTCGGTTCCGCCGAAAGAGGAACCTGGTCCGAGTAGCTGAGACCTTTGCGTAGATGCGCGATCTTGAGGCGCTGAAGGGCCCGATAATGCAAGGGGCCCGGAAAAATTGCCTGGATCGAAGAGGCGAGGAGACCCGCAATCCGAGCCACCGATCTCAACTATACACTCTGTTTGGACAAAAACAACTTCAACTCCCTCCTGATGGATTTGATTTTTTGAGTGGGCAGGAGGAGTTGACAAGAGACCGAATCGACTTGAAAGCCCAGAAAATCTATTGACTGTGAAGGAGTGAAAACTGACTTCTGAGGATTCACCAGAAACCCTAGAGATTGCAACAGATCGATCGACCAACTCAAATGAGTCTGCAAGAGGAGTGGACACTGAGCTACGAGGAGAATGTCGTCGAGGTATAGAATCAGTCGAACGCCTCGGGCTCGCAAGGACTCCACCACAGGCCTCAGAAGTTTCGTGAAGCACCACGGTGCTGACGAGAGGCCGAAGGGGAGGACCGTGTACTCGTACCAGGTCCCTAACCATTGGAACTGAAGGTAACGACGATGTGGGCCGTAAATTGGGACCGACAAGTAGGCATCCTTCAGATCCAGACGGACCATCCAGTCCCCTTCCTGAAGAAGATCTCTCAACAGATGGATGCCCTCCATCTTGAAATGACGATAAACAACTCCCCCGTTGAAGTCCCTGAGATTGAGCACCAGACGAGAGCCGCCTCCCTTTTTCTGAACAAGAAAGACCGTGCTGACGAATCCCTGAGGATGACGAGAGGAGCGGACGATTGCCCCTTTGGACAGAAGAGACTCGATTTCCGCGGAAATTAATTCCTAATTCATCCTGGAAAAAACTAGAGGAGAAGGGGGATGGGTTTGACGGGGGCACTCGTAAAACACTATCTTGTAGCCCTGCACAGTCTCTAGAACCCAAGCATCGCTTGAGATCAAGCGCCAGTTGGGGAGAAAAAAACAGATCCTGCCCCCCAAAACAACCTCCGAACTTAAAAGAAGGCTCACCTGAGTTGGAGGAGTCTTGACGTCCGCCTTGATTGCCACCATAGCGACCCTTATTGTACTGTCCTCTGCCTTTTTTGGAAGGATAAAAGGAGGAGCGGTTGGCGTTGAAGTCTTGGCCTCCACTGCGCTGGGACTGGGGACCACGCTGTCCTTGTTGGCCCTGGCCACGGCCAGAACAAACGTCCCCGTCGTCCGGCCCTACCAAAAGGTGGACGAAAGGCTCTACGCAGTGAAGACTGTGCCTTGTCAAGGCCACTGAAGGTAGACACAAACTTGGTCAGCTCTTTTAGAAAAGGTTGGCCAAAAAGTAATCCCTGAGCAAGAGGGCCCGATTCCGAAGAGGCTAATTCCTGAAGCCTGGGATCCAATTTCAACAGGATGGATCGACGGCGCTCAGCGGAAAGAGCACTGTTCGCATTGCCTAAAATACAAATGGCCCTCTGGGTCCAACCCACAAGTTCATCGGGATTGATGAGAGCACCCGACTCCTTTGCCCGAAAACCCAGGTCTAGGATCTGTGTAAGGGGGCCCAGGACATCCAATACCTTGTCTTGACAAGTACGCCATGACCGATCGAGACCCTTTTTGGGGTCCTTGGCATATTTCTTGAGGTAAGTAACCATCTTTGGGTCAACTTCAGGTGTATCCGCCAATTTATCCGCCAAGTCCGTACGCGGACATTCGGAAAAGAGACGAGCCCTTACATCTTTATCGAAAGGCTGGCGAATGTGCGCTTGCACATACTCCGCCACCTCGGGTGAAGGAAGCCAGGCTGAAGAATTCAGATGAATAATATCCGAAGGCTCTAAGGTCAACAACGGTGGACGAGAGGGGGCATCCACAAAGCGCTCTTTCCGAGCCTTCTTGGCGGGCGGAGGAATTGCGGTGCCAGAGGGCGAAGAAGAAGAAGAGGTGGAATCACCATCATCAGGCTGGGAGGTGGAAGGCACATGCGAAGATTTGGCATCCGTACCAGAAGTTCTGTCAGAAGCCAAAGACCTTGCAAGCTTGGCAAAATCGGACTTGTGCGGATTTGACGGAGATTTGGATGAGCGCCCTGAAGAGGAAGGCAACCAACCTTGTTGGGTGGCATACTCTGAGAGATGGCGCTTCAAAGGAGCTATAGCGCGGACAAGGGCAGTATTCACCGACCGTTGGACACCCAGGTCGAGTGCCTCTACCAGGTCCTGCTCCATGGAGCCAGAGGCGTCCTCACCGCAATAATATTCCTCCTCATCCTCATAATAATCTCCCATTATCACACTGTAATAACTTAATGCCCACAAGGAATGAGGAACACAAATTTCTGAAATGCCACAGGCAAAACGTATGGGGGAGTGGGGACCCCAAAGCAAGCCCAGTTAATGCAGGCAGAGCACCTGACCGCAATAATAAAGTCAAATGTGGAGGGAAGGGCTTGCAAAACAGAGCCACTCTAGGCAAAGCCTATGAGATAGTGTAACAGCCCAAATTCGAACAAATTAAGGCGTCTAACAGGGACCAAAGACTGCTTTCAGGCTATGGGCAATGAGATGAGAAAAACGCTGCTCAGGCGTCTAATGCTCCGTGAGAGAACACAGAAG
Organism: Lissotriton vulgaris; assembly: GCF_964263255.1. Taxonomy (NCBI): domain Eukaryota; kingdom Metazoa; phylum Chordata; class Amphibia; order Caudata; family Salamandridae; genus Lissotriton; species Lissotriton vulgaris. The sequence goes on along the minus strand of NC_141697.1, from coordinate 145,654,121 downwards.
TGTAAACAAGCCATCGCGGATGCGTGCTGAACGGCCGCCCAAAACAGAATTGAAATGGAGAGGCCCACGCAAGCTGCTTGCGCTACTCTCCGGTCCCCTAGCTCCCTCTCCACTGAAAGACGCGGGCACGGGGCGCCCGAATCGGGAGGCGACAGCACACGCTCCCAATACAGTAAGGTAAAGAAGCCGCGAACACCATAATGTCGGAAGATGGAAAATGAACGCGCACAGGAGAGCAACGAGGCTCAGAGGGGGCGCGAGGCACAAAGAAGCGAGCGGCAATCAAAAATATACCAATGCCAAGTAAGCAATAATCAATATCACAACATGAATGATAAAGAGGAAAAATGACTTAACTGGCTGCGGGAGCAGCAAAGAAAGAGGAAGTGTTGTCCTCTATGGTTGCTTTTATACCCTACACTCTCTGTGGTTACCCAGTGGGTTCATGGGTATAGTCGTTTTTTCTTTACTATTGGCTGCTGTGGTTTTGAAGTAAAGAAATTGAGAAAAGCATAATCGGAGCCTCCGTCCTGCCATAGAATTTTAGATGAGAGACATATAGCCTTTTTTGGCTTTTAAATCAGGAGTCTCCCTTTTGCATCGGGTATGTTGGCATGTATGCTAAATAGCACTCTGCCATCTACAAAATACAGGTATGACAAAATGGGAGGCTAAACTGAGTGGGGAAATCCCTTGGAAAAATGGGACATATATGGGCCTGCTAAACACACTAGTTGCACTCAAAGAAAACTCAATCATGTGCATTCGTTAGCAAAACAACATTTTTGTCTTTGTTTGTTGTAATTGCTAGTCATCAAGCAGCTCTAGAACACATTTAAAACTGATTTCTATTTTCTGTTTGAAGTATGTAGAATAAGGGGTAAAAATAAAGGCTTTTTAGGTCTCGGCCTATTCCCATTCCGCAGGAATGGAATAGGACGAGCCTATAGCAGTGAAACCAAGAGTTAAACTAAGCTCTACCAAAGAGGATTTTCACGAGTGCATGTGCTCTTGTGCACGAGCTTGCCCGAGCCTTCCTCCTGCCAGCAGCATTTCTCCTCCCCTTACCATTTGCTCCGGTGCTTCCCCGCCCACTGCTTCACACTTCACGGCCTGGCATTCTCCGAGAGCTTCAAAGCTCCCCATGGCTTCTTCCTAGATCAGGATTATGCATGCCACTCCCCCTTGTTAATTCCTTTTCGTTTTGCCTCTCTCTTTCGCAGACTCCCTTGGCCTACCTCCTTTGTCTCTCTGCCTGTGCTCTCCTTTTCTCTCCATCTCTCAATCCCTCCCATTTTCTATCTCTGCCTGTCTCTCTCTGTTTCCTCCCACTTTCTGTCCCCATCCCTGCCACCCCTCTCTCTCCCTGAGTGTCCACCCCTAGCCTCGCTCATTGTTGCTTCTTTTGCAGCCATTCTGTAAATCCCTCATTGATTTCCCACTACCTCCACTTGTTTAATAAAGCGTCCATAAAAGTGGCTCATTCCGTGCTTTTGTTGTCTTGCAGCACATGTATATTGACAACTTATCACCAGGAGAAATTACGTGATTTTCCCAGAATAACAAGATGTTGCGGAGCAGAGACTAGAGTCGGGATTTCCCACTCTCACGTCAGCAGCGCCAAAGCCTCTCCACTAATACTGGTTTTATTTATAATGTTTGCTTGCTCTTCGCCATATGCGCGGTTATAAAAGGGCAAGTAGGTGCCTTTGCAGAAAAAAAACTTGAATCCGAGTAGTGCTGCTGAAGTAGACATAAAAAAACGCCCTTTTGACAAGATTGCAGGGCTAGCTAGTGGTGTGATGTCACCAGCACAGTTCACTTTAAACAGCTGAGCAGCATATCAGAACCATGCTAGTAGAAACATTGCATTTCGAATAAAAAGGGTACGTAGAAAATCATAATGTGGGCAAAGCAAACAAATGTCATGTACATTAAGGTGCTTACATATATTGCTGCCGGCAGTTCCGATCATGTTCTCTATGGTGCTTCTACATATTCATACATAGGCGGTGCTATAAAAGGGCAGCGAGGCCCCTTTGCAGAAAAAAACGTGATTCCGATCGGGCGGTTTATCATATTCCAAAAAGGTTTCTGAAGTAGACATAATAGAAGGATGCCCTTTTGGCAAGATCACAGGCCAGCCAGTGGTGTGACATCACCAGCGCAGCTCACTTGAAACAGTTATGTTGTTTGTCAGAAACGTTGCACTTTCAACAAGAAGGGTAACTAGGAAAACATATGTGCGCAAAGCAAAAAATGATCTTGTGTACATTAAATGCTTACAAACATTGCTTTGAAGAAATAATGAACTGCAGTAATTTTGACTATTTTCGGAAGTGGGAAAAAACAATAATTGCCATTCATGTATCTATTAACCTCCTTCTACTTTGTAAGAGTATCTAGTCAATCAGTGTTGCTTAACATTTATCATTCTAAAATGGCCACTCACACCCGGTTTTCTGAGGCAGCCCTTCTCCAGGTTAGTCCTTCTATTGTTTGCTTGTACACTCTGGGGACTGCTGTCACTTTGACAGCAGTGTGAGGCGCATTTTTCACCTCTAACAGTCTGGTTTAATCATACATAAGCGCCTTTTGGGGTCCAGACAAACCTATTTTTATCTTTGCCGAAGTCTGTCTGTATGGGAGTAACCCAATTTTCAATGACAGCCCCGTGATTACGGGAAGGAATCACACCAACCCCCGCTTGTTAAAGAAGCGTGAGCGGTTATTCTGCACAAGAGAGGGTCTATTTCGAACATAAGACGAACTCGTCCTGCATCTAGCTGGAGTCGTTTAAAAAAGCATGCGTCTGGCGTGGGGTCTGTGAGGTGAAAGGTCCGAGTGCTGAATTATGTTGACGTCGGAACCCACAGGGTTCCTGAGGGTTCAAGAACTACCATTGTCACCTTCAGACACAGCAAGGCCCCTCCCGTTAGGCAAGGCTGAAAGCAGGCTCACAGGCAGCATCTGAATGAAGAGAGGCTTTATCCCAGAAGAAAACCAGCACAAGAACGCGCCTCACCCTCACTCACACCCACTCACCCTCACACACCCTCACCCTTACACCCCCTCACCCCACAACGCCTCACAACAACCCTTACCCCCACACCCCCTCACCCTCACACCCCCTCACCCTCACACACCCCCTCACCCTCACACCCCCCCACCCTCACACACCCCCTCACCCCCTCACCCTCACACCCCCTCACACACACCCCCTCACAGACCCCCCCTCATACCACCACACCCCCTCACCCTCACACCCCTCACACCCACTCACCCTCACACCCCCTCACCCTCACACCCCCTCACACCCCCTCACCCCCACACACCCTCACACCCCCTACCTCCACACCCCCTCACCCTCACACCCCCTCACCCCCTCACACCCCCACACCCCCACACACCCTCACCTGCTCACTCTCACACCCCCTCACCCTCACACACCCACACACACTCTCACACCCTCACACCCCCTCACCCTCACACCCCCCTCACCCTCACACCCCCTCACCCTCACACCCCCCTCACCCTCACACCCCCTCACCCACACACACTCTCACACCCTCACACCCCCTCACCCTCACACACCCCTCACCCTCACACCCCCTCACACCTCCTCACCCTCACACACCCTCACCCTCACACACCCTCACCCACCCTCACCCTCACACACCCTCACCCTCACACACCCTCACATCCCCTCACCCTCCCTCACACACCATCACACACACACTCTCACACCCCCTCACACCCCCTCACCCTCACACACCCTCACACACACACCCTCACACCCCACAACCCCTCACCCTCACACCCCCTCACCCTCACACCCCCCTCACCCTCACACCCCTTCACCCTCACACCCCCTCACCCACTCTCACCCTCACACACCCTCACCCTCACATCCCCTCACAAACCCTCACACACCCTCACACACCCACCCTCACCAGCATAGCATAACAAAACATAGCATAGCATAACAAAACACTGCATAGCATAACAAAAACAAGCATAGGATAGCAAAACATAGCATAACAAAACAAAACAAAGCATAGCATAGCATAACAAAACATAGCATAGCATAACAAAACATAGCATAACAAAACATAGCATAACATAACAAAGAATAGCAAAACAAAACATAGCATAGTATACCAAAACATAGCAAGCATAAAAAAACACAACAAAACATAGCAGAACAAAACAGCATAAGATAACTGTAGTAATCAGAAAGAGACTTCTTGATGGTTAGATCCAGTTTATTCCTAGGAGACAGCTTACACAACCACCACGAACGGATGCACAGCTGTAACTGATACTAGTAGAACATTACACTCCCAAGGATCTCTGAGAATCCCCAGGCAGAAGGAACCAAAACAATTCTGAATAGAACATGGGAAGGGAAGTACAAGGATAAGAGGGGAGTAAGACACGGAATGGAATACTACACACCTTCCCCCCTAAAAAAAACAAAAAAAACAAAAAAAAAACTTAAAGGTAGTAATCATGCAACTTTACAGGAGTATGTTTTACACGAATGCTTTTCCTAAGAGAAGAATCATCATCATTAGGAATCACAGGACAAGGTATGGGAACATTTCCACTAACAGGATCGTTGACATGGCTAGAAGGTGGTTCAGTGATCTGGTTGCTATTGTCAGGCATGGGCGGACTGCAATTACCAGGCACAGGAACAACACGATCAACACTCTGGTTCTCACAGTCAAAAGAGTTAAACAAAGGAGAAAAAGATGCATCATTTTGATCACACAAAGGCTTAGCAGAGGTAGAATCATTAGAAGAGGATGGTGCAGAACAGGGTTCAGTATTAGAAGAATCGGAACCTTTACATAGAGAAATCCTTCTAAAATTCCATATTTTTCCATCCTCAACCCTCACAGCCTTTGAAAATACTTCAATAACCTTGCAAGGGTCTGACCACTTATTCCACTTATTGTCAAAAGCTCTGCCTAATTTCACGCGGACGAAATCACCCACCCTGACCTTCTGACCGGAGCTTTTAGTGGACAAAAAATTAGCTTTCATTCTTTCCTGATATCTCAAAACTCTGTCCTTAACACAAGCAGGATCTACAGAAGGATCAGCAGGTATCTTGACTTTCATCCACCAAGGCAGGAGTTTGGAACCAGGCTTTCTGCCTCTAAGCAATTCAAAGGGTGAAAACCCTGTGACAGAGTTAGGTGATGTGCGGTAAGACAGCAAGGTGGAACGCAGGGTTTTTTTCCAGTCTAGGTTGCTTTTGACAGCCAGCTGGATAGACTCTTTGATGACACGGTTAAAGCGTTCCGTCTGACCATTGGCTTGCGGATTATAATTCGACACCCTTTTGTGCACGATGCCACACCTCTGGATGAATGACAAAAATTCTTTGCTTATAAATTGCGGACCATTATCCGACACAATCTCCGCGGGAATTCCTTCTCTGCAAAAAACCTCATCAAGAAATTGAATAATTTGAGTGGAGCCAACTTTGTCGACAATTTTTAGCTCTGGCCACTTTGAAAAATAATCAATAAGGACCAGACCAAACACATTTTGATGGGAAAACAAGTTAAGAGGTCCAATTATGTCAATGCCCAATTTTTTCCAGGGGCAAGAGACAAATTCAATAGAAGTGGCAACAGACAAAGGTTTAACAGTCTTGTCACTTTTATCACAAGGGGAACATGAACGAACCCATTTGTCGACCATTCTGTCTACACCAGGCCACCAGTAGAACTCGCGGATGCGTCTTTTGGTGCCAGACATGCCCATATGGCCTTCATGGGCCATGGAAATAATTCTCTCTCTCAAAGAAATGGGGGGAATGATTTTATCGCCACGAAAAACAAAACCTTGGTCAAACATAAGTTCATCATTTACCTTGAAAAAGGAAAGGATGTCCCCAGATAAGTATCGCTCTTGAGGCCAACCATATTGTAAATGTCTGGTTAAAGAAGCAAGGTCAGAATCATTCGCCATAGCTTCCCTCCACTCAATTTCAGAAATGCTAGAAGAAACACCAGCTGGACCACAATCGTTGACATCATCGATATTAGAAACAACATCTGATTCATTGTACCAACTAACAGAGAAAATAGAATTGACTAAAGGCAACCTGGACATGCAGTCGGCGTGCACGTTTAACCGCCCAGGGACATATTCAACAGTACATTGAAATTCTTGCAATTTGGCTGCAAGACGTGCTAGGCGCGCTGTTAAGGTCCTGCCACCACCAGCTGCCAGCATATTGATTAGAGGCTTATGGTCGGTTCTTAAACAGAACCTGGTTCCCCAAAGAAATTGCCTAAAATGTTCGGAGGCCCAGGTACAAGCTAGTAACTCTTTTTCAATTGTGGAGTAATTGAACTCAGCGCCCCGCAAGGTTCTTGAAGCATATGACACCACGTACTCCTCACCTCTGTCTTTTTGCATTAAAACTGAGCCTAAGCCAACATTGCTTGCATCCACACACACTATGCATTCTTTTTCTAAATCAAAAGGTCTTAGGAAAGGAGCATTAATTATTTCTTGTTTCAGTAACTCAAAAGCATGCTGCTGATCGCTATTCCACACAAACTTCGCATCCTTCTTCAATAACACCCTGAGAGGATGAACTTTGGAAGCATAATCTTGGACGAATTTGCTATAAAATTCTGTGAGACCAAGAAAGGAAACAAGTTGATCTTTGTTCGAGGGAGCAGGGGCTTTGGATATACTCTTGAAGTGGTTGAGTTTAGGTTTGATCCCCAGAGCTGAAATCTCATGGCCGAGATATTCGACCTGACTTTGTCTGAATTTACATTTCGATAATTTAAGTGTCAGCCCATAATCTTGTACACTTTTTAAAACTTTTGCCAAATTTTTATCGTGCTCCTCAAAATTTTTTCCGTGTATTAGGATGTCGTCCTGAAAGGCGATAGCACCCTCACATCCTTCTAGAACTGTCTTCATGAGGCGTTGGAGACGGACGCTGCACTAGCTAGGCCGAAAGGCATACGACAATACTGAAACAGACCCTCAGGTGTAATGAAAGTGGTTAAGAATTTAGAGTCTTCGTGTAAAATTACCTGATGGTAAGCGCTGGTTAGATCTAGCGTGGAAAAAACACAGGCGCCAGAAAGGGTGGAAATGAGCTCGTGTATGTGGGGTAAAGGATGTCTGTCAATCCAGATCTCCTTGTTTAAGCTGCGGAGATCTACACACAGACGAAGCTCGCCGTTGCTTTTAAGGGATAAAACAACGGGCGAAACCCATGGGGATGACTCAACTGGTTCGATGATCTTTTTGGAAACTAGATCAGATAAGATTAACTTTAATTTATCCCGGTAGGCCAAAGGTACATTTCTGACCCTATGCCGGACGGGAACAGCTGATTCCTTAAGGATAATGCGGTGTTTGAAATTAGCGAAAACCCCCAAATTATCATTGAAAATACAGGGGAAATCTTTTTTTAGTTGAGAAATAAAGTCATTTTCCGGAGGAACAACGTAGACAGGGGGAGAGGCATTGGGATCAAGTTTGATTCCTAAATCAAACTGATGGGGCCAGCATAAGATGGATGCCCCTTTCGAGGAGACGTAAACCTTCCCCCTAGTAGTTCTATCTTTAAACCTGATCTCCGCCCACATATAACCTTCAAGGCCTATCTTCTTCCCAGTGTACCCTCCAGGGTGTATATCAGGTGGTAAAAGTTCTTTTGAGGACCAAAACTTGTCAAAAACATCCTTGCCAATTATGGTGTACCAGGCACATGAGTCGATAAGCATGGAGATTTCTACGCCATTAATAAGAATAATGTCACTTGGAAAACCTTTGCACTCAGTATCACCAACACACAACATCGTATTAATTTCAGAGGGTTGTTCACAGTCATCATACTCCTCATGTGATAAGAAATTAACTTTCTGCGAGGACTTACACATTTTAGTGAAATGACCTGACTTTTTGCATTTGACGCAAATTTTGTTCCAAGCAGGACACCCTTTATAATTTCCCACATGATCATTGGCCCCACATCTATAACAAATTATAGGAGACCTTCTTTGGAAGGGTCTATTGTCCCTGCCGAAGTTGTCCCTTTTAGTGGAATTGAAGGTGGGTTTCCTGTAATTTGGAGGATTCCTGACTAAGGAAACCTCCGGAATAGTTACTTTAGTTTTGGTTTCATGGCCTCTTATTTCGTTAACAAACAATTCCGATTGCTCAATACCTTTGGCAATGTTTAGGACAGCGTTAAGCGAGGACTCAGTGCCCATCCACAAACGTTCCTGTATCTTTTTACTCTTAGTACGCATCATGATTTGATCCCTTAAAACTTGGTCAAAATCAATAGTTTCAAAGGAACAAGAACTAGCTAGAGTGCGTAGAGCAGCTACATAGGTTTCTATGGATTCATCTTCTTTTTGAATTCTAGAATAGAATTTAAAACGTTCCATCACAGTATTAATTTTCCTTCCGAATCTGGTGCTTAATTGCTTAACAACCACTTCAAAAACATTTACATCACCAGAACCAGTATTGTCAATAGGTGGTAGACTTTCCAATTCTTTGAGACCGGCACCACCTAGACAATTTTTTAGCAAAGCGAGTTTCCTTTTGGGGGAACAGCCGTCTTCCTCTACCACATCTACATAAGCTAAAAAGGTTGGATACCAAAGGTCCCATTCTACTTTGGGATCACCAGCCGAAGGTAAGAAATGTGCAGGTGAAATTATGTTATTCGACATTTTTTCAAAATGGTATTAAAAACACCCAACAGAAAGAAAAATAGAAATAAAGGTCACAGTTATTTGGTTGAATAAATTGTCAAAAACACAGTTGTATGATAATAGCATTGAAGACTGGGGTACCTTCTCTGTGAATGAAGATGCTCAATACAATTCCCTTGTAAACAAAACTGCGACCAGGATGTAACTTACAGAACACAATAAGTCAAGGTACATAAATAACTGTGGTAATGATCGATGTGATGTGGTTAAATTACACAAATAGTTGTGGCGTTAAAAAGAATTAAAAAAAACGGGACTCGGATCGGAGACTGTTGTCATGGTGATTCAAGATGGTTGCTGGAACGCAGCGCTGTGCGTAGAACGACGCTGTTCAATGACGCAGGTACACGCAGAGGAGGCGTGTGCGGATTACGTTGTTCAATGACGCAGGTACACGCAGAGGAGGCGTGTGCGGATGACGCGTCTGATCCAGGAAGGTGGTGAAGGGCTTCCGGCAGCGAGTGGAGCGCACGCGAAGATACAGGTGAGTCTCGTGTGCTTTTGAAAGATGCACTTCAATAATAACGTCGTAGAAAAGGCTAAAAATACCACAAAAACACCAGCAGAACGGGGATTTCACACGGAAGTAAAATAGAGTAGGTATGAGATGAAATTCTCCAGGTTGTGAGCGCGGGTCGCTCGAATTCTCAAATATGAGAGAAGATGCGCAAAACACAGAGAAACAGCCGCAGGTGCAATCAAGGCACGTCGAGTAAGAAATACTGCCGCTGGTGTTATAATTTAACACATAAAAATTTTAAAAGTACCTTAAATGAATCCACACTGCAAACGGTGAACGCTGTCTCCAAACTGGATTTTCTTTTTTTTTTTTTTTTTTAAATAAACGAGGGTCCTGTTAAGCTTCAGGCTTGATATCCCGATCGTCGCCAGAATATGTACTAATCAGAAAGAGACTTCTTGATGGTTAGATCCAGTTTATTCCTAGGAGACAGCTTACACAACCACCACGAACAGATGCACAGCTGTAACTGATACTAGTAGAACATTACACTCCCAAGGATCTCTGAGAATCCCCAGGCAGAAGGAACCAAAACAATTCTGAATAGAACATGGGAAGGGAAGTACAAGGATAAGAGGGGAGTAAGACACGGAATGGAATACTACAATAACAAAACAGCATAACATAACAAAACAAAGCATAACAAAACATAGCATAACAAAACATAGCAAAACACAACAAAACATAGCAAAACAAAACAAAGCATAGCATAACAAAACATAGCATAACATAACAAAACATCGCATAACAAAACAAAGCACAAAGCATAACAAAGCATAGCAAAACACAACAAAACATAGCATAGCAAAACAAAACATATAATAGCATAGCAAAACATAGCATAGCATACCAAACAAAACAAAACATAGCGTAGCATAACAAAACATAGCATAGCAAAACACAACAAAACATAGCATATCATAGCAAAACATAGCATATCATAACAAAACATAGCAAAGCATAACAAATCAAAGCATAGGATAGCAAAACAACGCATAGCATAACAAAACAAAACATAGGATAGCAAAACAAAACATAGCATAGCATACAGCATCACTCAGCACCACCACAGCATCACTCAGGGACACCACAACATCAATATGCGCCACCACAGCATCACTGAACACCACTGCATCACTTGCTCGCCATCACAACATCACTCAGCGCCACCACAGCATCAATCTGTGCAACCATTTAACAACAACTGGTTCAAATATGTTCTCTCACTGTTTCAAGCGTTATTACAAATATAACAAAAGGATGTTAATATTTCACTTCTGTTCTTGGATTTTCGTCACAATAAAATACACTTAACATAATCTTCACAAAAGGTATTTACTAAAGTTTAAGCTATTGCCATTATAAATTACTATGACTTTTATTTAAGTATTAATTATTTAAAAAAATTAAAAGCCATTGTTATTTGTAATATCAATACATGCAAGTCACGTACATACAACACATATTGCATTACAAATGCTATAGGTGTCACAATTGCGAAAGTTAAAACTATTGCCTTTGTAAATGACAAAGCTATAATTTTGCTATTTTCAAAAACAAAACATAAATAAAAAATGTGTCATTTACAATACCAATAGCTCAAACTTTCCTAATGCGAGACTGTTATGTTGTCCCTTTAAATATTCTTGGAATTGTTTTTATTCTATGTTCTACTGTATCCTAGATTCCCTTCCTAGCAACTGTGTGTAGTTGCTGAGGAAGAAGTCCTGTGTAGGATGTTACCTACCTTGCTCCTGTGCTTCTTTTAATAAACTACACTTTTCTTACAAATTCATGTGTAGTCAACTTTACAATTTTGGCGACGATTTACTTCAAGAAGCACCAGGAAACTCAAGAACCCTATTCATATCTTATTTTTCAAGAATTCACTGTTTTCGTGTTCCTAATTAAACGGAAAGAAAACTTAAAGGAAATTTGTTTCTCTACCAACGATTTAAAAGAAGAAATTCACTTCGATATTTAAAGAAGTCTTCTCGACCTCTGCGTTCAAGAATATTCTTCTCATCGTTTGTAAGGACTTTTTCTTGTGAGTAAAGATTTTTCTTTATTTCCGTTTCACCTCTACCTTGCGCATTACTCTAGCGGTTCAATTTAATTTCCGCTTGCGCTTTTATTCGTAAAGAACTTTAAAAAAATAAAGAAAGAAGCGTTCAACCCTGTGCATGCATCTTTTGAAATCTGCAACGGTTACCTTCAGCACGCTCTCTTCCATTCCTCGCTCCACTGTGTTGCTGTACCGCTTGTGATGTCACTTCGTCTGCACGCTGAAACGCAGTGTCTCACGTAATGCGTATTGACGATTACGCACAGCAGCCATTTTCATCTCCATGACAAAGCTTCTGTTTCTCTTACGAGCGTAGAGAACGGATTTCTTCGAAATGACTTCACAAAATTTTACCATTCAGTCTCCACAACCTTTTTGGCCTTCTGGTTTAGAACCATGTTGAAAATGGCTCCAATGGAAAGCTTATTTTATGAACTTTATCGACACCATTGATGAAGACGGTAAAATGAAACCTGAAAGGAAAAATAAACTATTTTTACACTCATTAGGCGCTGGTGGTCTCAAAATTTATGAAGAAATGCCTAAGAGTAGCGGTGGTGGTGATTCTAATGTTTTTGATGATATTCTAAAAGACTTTGATAGTCATTTTTCTCCTAAAGTTTGTATATAACAGTGATATGTCTGTGAACCGGAAACGTGTTTGCTCCAAACCTAAGTGGTAGCAAGATTTTGTTTGTTAATAATTTTGTTTTTTTTATTTTTATTTTTTTTTCTTCTCATTTTCTTTGTTATAAAGGGGAAGATGTGTTATGTTGTCCCTTTAAATATTCTTGGAATTGTTTTTATTCTATGTTCTACTGTATCCTAGATTCCCTTCCTAGCAACTGTGTGTAGTTGCTGAGGAAGAAGTCCTGTGTAGGATGTTACTTACCTTGCTCCTGTGCTTCTTTTAATAAACTACTTTTCTAACAAATTCATGTGTAGTCAATTTTACAGAGACCTATTGCATTGCAAATGCTTGTTGTAATTTGCTTACTTTTGCCTGCAGCCACAAGATTGCTACTCCTTGGCAGTTTAACAGTTTAGGAAATGGTAGATTAAGCACTCTGACCCGATAGCCCGCTCTCTCTCTCTCTCTCTCTCTCTCTCTCTCTCTTTCGCTCGCGCACGCTCAGGTTTTCTGACGGGCACGCTCTCTATCAACCTCCAGCTCAACGCGGCGGCCATATTTAAAGAAATGATGTACAGTTTATTTCGACAGATATGCTCACATTTCTCACAATTTGTTAAACATACAAGTAAACCACACATACCTAATCAGTTTGCCTAAATACAATAAAACGCTAATTTGAATAGTTCAAATAAAAATATCTAAGCTAAGTATATAATCAATCCGCTAGTCAGCATGTAGTCATTAAATCACATACTTAATAAACCCCTTCAAAATGTGTTTTGTTCTTAGTTGTAGGAATCGTGCTTTAGTTGTCAGGTGTAGCATTAAAGCGGCTACGGCACTAAACGTAACTAACAGCCGGTTCTTCGACTGCAGCCCTTTTTCTATTTTCATGGTTTGGCAGTTGACAGACTGCCAGAAAATTGCAATTCAGATTCTGCTAGCTTGAGAGGCTTTTTAAGGGGGCAGGGTAGGAAGAGGAGGAGGAAACAGCTGAACAAGAAGCAGGCGATCAGCGAGCCGAGCCAAGAAGAGTGGAGAGAGACTGAGGACAGCAGGCTGCAGGGGCAGCCCGAGCTTTGCAGAGACCAGAGGAGTCCCACTCCCTCTGCTGCTGCAGCTCTTCCCCCTGACCTCTCAGACTCCGCCAAGACCCGCTTCGTCTTCTCTGGACTACACAGGATAGCTGAGACACTCAAAATCGCGAAACTCGCACCAATCCGCTTTTAAATTGAATCTCTATAATTGGGTGCTGCACGCACTGCCTTGTGACAGCTGTCTTATTTGGGTTTTACCGGCTCTTAATGAACCATCGGTTTGGATTAAACCATTAACTGTTTTTGAATCAAGATAAGGATTTTTTCGAAATAATTATTTTTTTATGTGCATATTTTTATTTATCGGCGCACCTCTTTTCACCCCAAGACCCTGGAGCAGGTACAGTAACCATTGGGTGAAAAAAACGCAAACTCCCCTTTTTGTGTGAAGTATTTTTTTTTTGCTTGTAGCCTCCTCTTTCAACCCACCCCCAACCCCGTTCCTGGCCATATGTGAATACGTGTTTTTGAGTGTTGGCGTTAACCGGCATGTTTTTAGTCATTACAGCCAATTGCAGTGTTTTGTCAAAGGGAAGCCACATGTAAAGCTGTTGGCGCAGCCCCTCACAGCTGTAACAAGGGCCGGCTCACCCAGAAATGCTGGCTTAACTTCAGGTTTATAAAGCAGCATCTTTGGTAGGATTAATAACTTGGCAGGCTATAACCGGAGCCTGTCTTTATTTCAGTTGCATTAAAATAAATTGCGCTTGAGAGCTATTGTGCGGCGTACTTTTCGAAAAGTGTTATTTTTATCCTAAATTGTGGTCTGTGTTCTGTTCTTAATAATTGTTTAGTTGTTTACTCTATATATCAGTATGGATGTCTGCAGTAACACAATAATAATTTGTTCTTTATTTATGTGGTGTCACGTGCTCTGCGTTATCAGAGCATTATCACTTCGTATATCCTACTCTACTGCACATGTAGTGCATGCATTAACAGTGTTTTACCAGCACTTATTGTATTGCTGTTAAGTACATGCGTGTAGTACATAATGAACTGTACAGCACCGTGCACAAACGGAGTTCTAAGTTCCGCATTTTCACTGAATTTCGACTTCTGAAATGCGTTTTGGGGTGTGCAAGGACAGTCTAGCCACGTATGACGCCAATATATGTATATGTGCTGGATAATTGTACTGTATGGAGTTAGTACATGTGCAGAATTGTATCAGCTGGGCAAGCTGTTTGTCGGCCTTTAGAGAACACTACACTCACTTGTTTACCCAAAAGCAAACACACATGATGGTCCTCTACAGTACAGCATCGAATAGTCTTTCACATCTGGCCAAAACACTAGTTTATTTTCGAGTTTGAGCGCTCTGCACGGCTGTAAACTATGTACAAACTGGTCAGCCACCGTTGGCGCCTAAAATTATTTTTTTATTTACTTTTATTTGGCATAGTACCTTCTTAAAACAAAAAAAAGTGTATTCTGCTTCGCTTCACTGCGCCGAGCGCACAGGGCGCTCTGCAGATATTCAAAGATTGTGTGTCTGGGATTACGTTATTTTCAGCCTTGGAAATGCCCATGTAACTAAAGCTGCTAATGATAAAGGGGATCTCGCTGTTCTGCTGACTCGAGTATTTTATCTGTCTGCATGCGATTTTTCCCCCTTTTAGCAAAGCTCATGCCTAGTTTAAAAACTGGAATATTCTGTCTTTGAAAAGAGATTTCAGCTATGCAGAAAGAAAAATGACATATATTTTATTTTAAAAGCAACTTTGGTGTTTTTATTTGGGGAACAGTGGACACTTGGCAAATGCTGGCGCTGGCTAGAGCGAAGAGAATTAAAAGAACTCGTATACATAGGCAACCATGATATGCCATTAGTGGCGAAAGAGTTAAATGTTATCAGCCCTTGCCATCACTGTCTTGTGTTTACGAAAACTCTTTATTGGCATCGCTGTGAGATTAGTCATTATAATATGGATTTAATCGAATGCACGCCACGAAGGCCGTTACATTTACTGTTTGTCTTTCTGCATGTGTTATTTCAGGTGGCTGTTCTGGAGAGACACTGCCGGCGGTTTTATGCTTCTTCACTTGGCGAAGGAAAGGATTTTAAACTGTGAGGAGTGCCTTTGATTCGCCTGTTACGGACGCTATGGTATCTGAGCAGAACTGGTGGGATCTGGGCTAGTTACTGGCCTTTGAGTTAGAAGCCGAACCTGCTCTCGCTCTGGAAGACTTTCATTAACTTTTTATATCGATTTAAGGCGGTAGAATCTAAGCTTCTGATAAGTTTCTGCTACCCCTCCCACGACCATGGCGAATGTGGAGTCCATGCCCACGATCACCAGCCGCATTAAAAACCTTTTGCGCTCCCCATCCATCAAACTTCGAAGACACAAGCCAGGAGTCAAAAAAGAGGACATCAGCAGTAAGGTGAGTTTCCAAAGAAATGAGAGAGCAGCTCTCCTATTTGCGGGTTCCATCAAATTATTGGACCCATTCCATCACATTTGTTCTGTATAAACTTTAACAGGGTTTTTTTTTTTAATACATGCATTAGTTTTTATGACCAACATGGCATTTGGTAAGGAGAGAATGCCGTGTACTTTTTGCAAAGAAAGTCATTGGATGGTGTACCAAAGCAACTAGTGTGATAGTAGTTTTGAATATTCTATTCTAGTGATACAGATACCTCTACATTTCCATTATTATGTAATCCACGCTTGTCAGAAGTCTCGTCCTGATCTCGGATTCTGTGAAAAGTCTGATTTCTGGTTGGGGTGTGTGGTGTTATTTTGTGAGGGTTTAGTTAATATGCTGCCTTGATTGTGTTTGTATGTGTACTACAGTGGTTGTTTTGTGCAATGGAGTTTATACATGCTATCTAGGAGTATTTTTTATGACCTGATCAGATTGTATTTCCATGTTTTGACTCCTGCTGCCTAATTGACTTCTCAGAGCATATATGGAAGCTTCTTGTCTCATCAGACCTTTCCTGCCTGCGGAGTAGAGCTTTTCCCATTTATGCGTGAAGGACTTGTGCAATAACTTCACGGTGCAAGCAATTCTATTACTAAGCCAAACTAGAATTATGACTCTGTACTTTTTTTATTTGTTCCCCACGTTCTTTCTGGGTGTTTTCACATTTGAAATGGTGGAAGGAAGACCACCCACTGTGTGTATGATCATGTGAAAGCATTTTTATAAGTATTTGTGGGACAATAGAACCGCTTACTTGATAGATGTTGCAAAAACCAAGAATTTGTTCCACCTGTGTACTTGATGCCTATGATGTTCTTTTGGTGTACGCTTCGTTAAAAAAATGTTTTGATTATTTCAATAATAGTACAAAACATAAGCAACAAGTTAAGTAAAAGCAGGGAGAAGCACAATGGGAACTGATAGTTGCTCACATGGGTTCAAAAACGGAGGTGTGTATGTAAAAGTAAGAGGCCTGCATCTAACCATTGGCCATTAAAGGTTATGGGACATTATTTACATAAATATCCTCGACATCACATGTCTGTCATTTACTAGGCGTGTGAAGTGTTTACATTCATCAATCACTTGTTTTACTAATACATTGTGACAGATGTAACGATTAAAGGCGTTCCGGTGTTATTAGTATTTCTTTACATCTTTCTCCATTGGGGTGAGGAGTAATTAATAAAAGCGATTTTCCCACATGGGGTCCCACACTTTTGAACGAGAAGAATGGAGCTTCAGCGTACCTTTATTACATCACTACAAAAATTAACTCTTGAATCCACTCATGTGTAATTGATACTGGACCCGCACCCCTTCGGGATACTACTCTTATTGCCAATAAAAAGGGCATTAGTGTAAATCACTTTACCTTGACGGATACTTCATTCACTAACCCTAATGCTATTACTAGCTTTGCCTGACAATCGGCACACTGATCACTTGTAATTTCAACTTACTGTCTGGTGCTAGGATGCTACTACCTGCTGTAACACAGTTCCTGTGGACTCCTAGTTCCAACTCAGTTGTTGGCATGTGACATCATAATCGTCAGGAAGCTGGTTTGAGTGTCACTAGCTGAGCAGTATCTTCTCACTGTCTGGAGTTCTGAGTTTGATACTTTCTGAAGATCTTCCTACATGTCTCCATCAGTAGGTATCCTCCTGCCATCATGGAAGTAATACCCTGCACTGCTCTGCATATTACGGATGGGTAGAAAGAGCCATGGCAGGTCGTGTCCGGAGCAAGAGTAGTAACTGCAAGGTCTGGTGAATTGTAGTTTAATTCTCCATTTCTTCTTTAGTCTTGCTCAGTTATTTTTGCTTAAAATGATATTGTTCATAATGGTATAGTAGAACTTTGAAGGGTTAAAATATTAGGTGTGTGTTTTAGGGTAAGACAGTAGACTCCTTTGTTAATAACCTGCTGGATGGTAATGAGTACAATCCTCATGCACTGCAATATTCCCCTTTTAAGTAGTCCAGTATATGCCTAAGTGGATCTAAATATATCTAATCTGGGTAGAAGACTATTTGTGCACACAACCAAAATGACTTCACTACAGAAACCTACTTTGTGCTGTCAATTGTTTTTAATGCGTTCAATATTACTTTTTGTTTTGCACGTTGATGTAAGGATCATAAGTGGTTAACAGGATTATTTAAAAGTAGTTAAGCCAACTGACCCTCGAAACAAGTGCACATAAACGTATGCTAAGCAATTCTATAGAAGCTCTGAGTAGACGTTCAGTTACGCAGTTCGGGCACTTGGTAAAAAGCCCAGCTTCTTTCTCTTTGCACTATAAAATCCGAGGTCGATATTTTTGGCTCCATTCGAACTGCTTTGCCTATGTCATTGGGGCTCTTCAAGATAAATAGGGTAACTTAGCCTGAACATGACTTGTAACAATATTCATGTTATTTTATTAGGAGAACGTTACCAGGGTTTTAAAATTATTTTTGTGTAGCATGTGTTTCTGTGTAGCATGTGTTGTAGAACGGAAACCTCTGTGATGTTGTCATTGGAATATTACAACTGGTGCATAGATGAAGAACCCAACCATACCAGGGACTATGCAAAGACATACTTGACTTAATATGGGCAGTTTTCATCAGTTCTTTGTGGATTATACGTCCAGCTGCACAATTGTGTAGTGTTTTTGTTGAGTGTGTAGTAGGAAATTTGTGGATCCCTCTAGATTCATTAACTTTACCTCTCAAATCTGAGGAACATGCAGGATTTTAGCCTAAGTGGGATAATTGCTGGGAATTCTGGATGGAAAAAAATGCAATCCACACCAGTCGCACCACCGTAGACTCTACTTTTCGGAGATTTGACTTTGGTAGGTTATTGTGCCTGGGCCCAACTGTAACAGACCTTTTACATTGATTCTGCTGTTACCCAATATTGCCTATTGAGCTAAAGGTGTGCAAGAAAGTGTGCCAGGACATGGCAGAACGTCCTATAAAACGGAGGGGAGTGTCCGTCAGGGCCCTGAGATTTCTGCAATTTTAATCTTGCAATGACCTTCTGTTGTTTCCAAATGAGCCTGTCTAGGTATGAGAATGCCTCTCGAGGGGGGAAAGTGGTGAGGGTAGGTAGCACCGGTCTGAGTCTTGTGTGCTGTGTATGGAGTGTCATAAAATTCCTGGAAGAATTTTTTGACGAGTGTCTGAAGTGGTTTACCCTGGCATGGTGTTAATGGCAGATACATACTCCCTAGATAATTTGGTCCGAGTTTACAAGCTAACTCTTTCTCTGTTCTGTACCACCTTTCTATTTTTTTGGTTTCAGTCAAAGTACAGTATATTGTCCCCTAGATAATTTGGTCCGAGTTTACAAGCTAACTCTTTCTCTGTTCTGTACCACCTTTCTATTTTTTTGGTTTCAGTCAAAGTACAGTATATTGTCCCCTATCTGTATCCAGATTCCGTAGCAGCGATAGTTTATGCAAGTGTTGTGCGCCGCCGTCTCAGTGTTTCCTATCCAATTTTGTTCTCTTGGTCTTCTAAACGTTGCTACAGTTCTTCCTTTTTATTATTTTTTTTTAATGGATCTTTGTTGCCAGGGAGAAACATGCCCCTGATGCCTTTAATGCACCCAGTGTGTGCAATCCTAGCCCCCCCTTCCCTTGTCATTTTTCTGGAAATATAAAGTCCTGTGTTTTTTTTTGGTTTGCTTCCTATTGTGCTTGCAGTAGAGTGACCCATCTGAGCGACAACTACCAAGTAGTTTCTGCATGCCAGGGTCTTGTATTGCGACCTAAAACATCTGCACATTACCTAAAGCTTGTGTTCCTATTTCAGAAGTTAGTGCTGGATAGATGTATGTAGCATTTTTGCAGTTGCATACCGCCCGATTTTACAGATCTGCCTGTTTCTGGCCCCCAAAAGGCATTTTGGTGTGTATAAATCCCAAATTGCAATTCGGTAACATGTTACCGAATTGCAATTGGGTGTTTTCAATACATACCGATTTGGAAGGGGCATGTCCAGGGCGTCCCTTCCAAATACTGAATCCAAATGGGATGTAAGAATGTTTTGTGACTGAAATGAAGTTGCAAATCATTTGCACCTTACCACCTACTCAAAGTTGGTAGTTGCCCATTTCCGTAAGGAAAGCTGGCTGCGTTTAAAATAAATAAAGACTGCTTTATTTAAAAGCAATCTGACGTGGTCTGCTGGCCATACAGACCACCACGCCTGTGATAGCAGCAAATTCATATGGTCACAGATTGCAAGCTACCTCATTAATATTCATGAGGTAGGTCTATTTGCGACCCTTTATGATGTGCTTACTTTTTTTAATTGGTAATAGTGATTTGGCATAAATCGCTATTGATCTTTGTACATCTAGCCCTTACTGTCTGGCCAAACAGATGGGGCAAACAAAGTAAATATTAGTCTTGTGTGTATTGTTTATGCTATTGAAGTTTGAAGTCCTGCAAATTGGGATGTTTGGTGTGCCTTGTGTTTATGAAGCCTATGTCTTGCACCAATCCCTTGCCTTCAGAGACATTTCCCCGATTTGCCCTAATCTTTGTACTGATCTGTCCATCTCATTCCACATAACTTGATTCAGATCCTGCCAATCATAAATATATAGCTTTTGATGTTTGTATGATATTTGGGATGACTGATTTAGGGATTTTTTTCTTGACATGCAGTGGATGCGTGCACAGTTGCCACTGTAAAGGCATTTCTCTCACCCCTTCCCCTTTCCACACTCCATGTTCGCCTAATGGATGTATGTCGTTACAACGCATACTTTTACTCCGCGTACCATTACAACGCGGTATTTACAACGCATACCACTACAACGCATAGCGCTTTGGGGTGCTGGATAGTGGTAAGTATAATTTACTATTCTAACTCCAGTCCCCGTGGACCCTAGGGAAGGTGTTGGATAGTAAATTAAACTTACCTCTTATCCTAGAGCGCCCCCCAGCGCAATGCGTTGTAACGGTATGCGTTGTAATGCCCGCGTTGTAGTGGTAGTGCGGAGTAAAAAATGCGTTGTAACAGGTGAATACCTCGCCTAATAGCCAGTACCTTGCTTCTAACATCACTGTCTCTTTCACCTCCCTCTTAAAAGGAGCTCGCTAGTAGAATTGCCACTACTACCTTTTTTCTTAGGGCCAAAGAAGAAAAAATGTTTAGGAACCCACTTTGAACAAAATCTGTGCCAAAACGAAGTGGGTGTCCTGAAGGAGACTTAATTCAGAGTACAGTCCCTTAAATATGGTAGCAGCGCCATTGTTTTGCTGGAGCATTTAGCGCTAACATTTAAGCAGATTATTTTCATCACCCTATTAGACCTGGCATCCTTAGGGTGGGCTCCCTCCCATCTTTTACCTTTTTGCCTCTGTTTTGATTGAATTTTTTGTTGGCCTTAGGACTCTAGCACGCTACCACTGCTTATCAGTACCCAGAACCTGTAAGTTAAATGCTACTCGTGGGCTGCAGCACTGATTGTGTCACTCACAGAAGAAGTCTTTCAAACCTGTCCGGTCTTCCACTGCAGTGCCTGTGTGTGCAGTTTACTGCCACTTCGACTTGGCATTTGAAACTACTTGCCAAGCCGTAAAAACACACTTATTACATATGTCACCCCTAAGGTAGGCCCTAGGAAGCTCCAAGTGCAGCATGCTATGTAAGTAAAAGGTAGGACATTGCTGTGATATTTTTCATGTCCTGGTAATGACAGCTACTTTTTTTTTCACTACTGTGAGGCCTACCCCTCTCACAGGTTTACATTGGGGATTCCTTAACACACTTAAAAACTGTAATTCTTGATCCGAGAGGAGTAGCTATTTTATGTTTCATATCTTTGGAATGGTAATAAGTCTTCCATGCTGGATTTATCATTACTGTTTTAGAAATGCCACTTTTTAGTACGTGGATATTTCTCTGCACTTACTGCTCCGTGAGTCTCTAATCACGTCTGGAGTGGGTGGCTGATAGCTGCTCTTTGTGCATTTCTGTTAGACCGCTACAAACACAGGAAAGATGTGTGCTGGGTACCCATTTACCTATATCTGCATTCTAATGGACCTGCTTGGGCAGGATGGAAGGAAGGGGCTAGCACTTCACTGAATAGGTAGTGTAATTCCGAGATGTTACCTCCCATAGATAGCGTGGCAGACAGGGCTGCATTGAAAGGGGGACCTGTGCACTTCAAGGAGTTGCTTTGAAGTCCCTCAAAGGCACTTTTGGGTAGAAGTCCTGGGTCTCTGAACCCCCCCCCCCCCCGCCAATCCCTCCAAAAATCAGACACTACTGGACTTGTGATTGAAGCTCTGCTGGAAGAATTGCTTTGCTGCCTAAGACTCCACTATACTGCTGAGCAGGAAAGCCTACTTTTCTGCTTGTTGCCTGCTGTTCTCTGACTTGGCTGAAGGAGAGCTGGACTCTGCCTTCACTCCAAGAGCTTGTTGGCTTGCCTCCTGTTTTAGAATCTGGTATATTAAAATGTCTATCCCTGCTTCTGTGCCTTCTTCACCTGAAGTTGCCCAGATACTTGTAACATAGAGTTCCCCTCTTCTCGTCTGCATGTAGCAGAACTATCAACCTGGTTGTGGGAGTAAAATCGGTACATCGCATCTGAACAAGCGATTGTCTCCTGAGATCGATTCCTTGGACAGTGTATCACTGCAGCTTGGAGAGATCAATGTATTCTCTTGTCTCCATGGAGAAACCCAGTTCAATGCCTCCCTACTCTGGTACATGTATTTGGAATTAATGCATCGCCATCAGCGGGTGGAGAAAGTTGACGTATACTCCGACCTGCAGTAACTCCTCTCACGACACATCTTGCTGCTGCAACCAGGAAAGGTACTTGGTTCACCGGGTTCTGCGTGGGTCTTGCAGTGGGCCAGTGCTCAATCGCCGTCAGGCTAAACTTTGATTTTGCCCTGTTCAGCGTGACCCCAAGTAACCCCTAAGGCGCTTTTTGCTTGGAAGTGCTATGTTTTGCTTCTTTTGAACTTCCTAATCTCAACTTCTATACATTAGATTTTTGTTTGTGGTTTTATGCTCAGAATACTTAGTATACTCCTGAGGCGGAAAGCCGGGAGTTGGGAATCTTGCACCTCGCTAATTTTAAATATTGTAATGCTTGTTTTTTGGTACCCTGTCTTTCATTTTTTACCTACCTACCTACCTACCTTCCTACCTACCTACCTACCTTAACTTGATATCAGGAATTTGCTGGCTCCGACTATTAGGCGCGGAGACCTTACTTCAACGCTGCTGACACACTCCACGCCCACCTCGCAGTCGGGCCATTGGGGGTGCGGTCCAGTCAGCTGACGCGTTCGGCGTCACTACAAAGGAATACGGTGATGCCTCCGCGCAGCGGGCGCGCCTTCGGCACGCCGGGCATCCGGCGGGGCTAGGGGCCAGGACCCCTATTCCATACCTGGCAGTTTCAACCCCCTCGAGGACTAGTCTACTCTTCAGCTGAACTCCGTGATATCCGGAGGATAGCCTCTGACATACACGGGGCTATGCTAAACTGCCCTAACAAGTTACCTGAGCAGTTAGAAGGTCCAGTAGCATGTAGAAGTTGTACTTTTCAGGGCGATCAACTTATTAGCCATGTTTCACTAATACATCCCTCTAGGACCGCCACTCCCGAGGCTCCCACACTTATTCTTTGTAATGTTAGGTCCTTGGCCAGACACCCATTCGAAATTTGGGACATGATTAATTCACATTTCCCGGAAATCTGTTTCATGACTGAAAGCTGGCTGACCTCCACCAACCACCCAACTATTAACATTGCGATCCCAGATAATTACAAATTTATTCATCTGGACAGGATGGGAAAAACGGGGGGTGGAATAGCCATTGCTTGTAAAAAAACATATTAACCTCTCTTGGATAAATTCGCTAATGGATGAGGAGCTGGAAATCGGTATCTTCAAAGTAATTATTCAGCCTCTGAGAGCTGGACGGGAGCCTTAGTGTATCGGCCCCCTGGCCCGAAAACTGATTTTACTAATAGATTCATTTACCTGATAGCCACGCATGCCTTTGCAGCTAGCAAGTTTCTGGTGCTAGGCGATTTTAACTTTCATGGGGAACTGCATTTACTACCAGAGGTGAATAAGCTCCTTACAGATATGGAGCAGCTGGGGCTCTTTCAAAGAATACAAGGACCCTCTTACAATGGAGGCCATACACTCTACCTAATATTTACCAATATTGACGCATTTAAATATGACCCTCCTTAACACCTTGTTTTGACCGACCACTCGATGATTAAGTTTACATCCTCCCCGCCCCCACGGAAACATAGCGGCCAATCTACTGGTAGATGCTCAACCGCACAGAGGCCGTGGAATAAGCTTACCCCGCAGGCCTTTGAGGAAGTCTTCCAGACCCTCTCACAGATAGAAGATCATGGTGTAGACGACATGTTGACAGGTTTTAATGAAGGGTTGATGAAGGCTCTGGATGTTATTATCCCCGTGAAACAAAAACCCAGACCCACCCCTAACTGAGGTTCAGCCCAATGGTTCACCCCTGAACTGAGTCTGGAAAAGTCTTCCTGTAAGAGAATGGAAGGACATTGGCGACGAAATAAAACCACTCGGTCAAAACAGCTCTTCAAATCCGCTCTGACGGCCTACCACCGCAATTTAAAGGCAGCACTATGCCTGTTTATCGCAAACCAAATTGAGAATTCTAACAATTCCTCCAAAGCCTTATTTGACATCGTAAAATACTTTGTGGATCCTGTGGTATGCAAGCAACCCTCTATCGAGCCCAAAGACCTATGCAATTCACTGGCTGGGTTCTTTCAGGAGAAAATTGAGAAAATCTATGCCAATTTTCCTCCATTCGATCTGGCAGTCCTACCCACCACCTCAAACTCGAATGACGCTATTACACGGACCGATTTGCTCTTGAAAGGTATAGGCGTATCTCCCTAGTTGAGACCCAAACGGCCTTATAGTCTGCTAAATCAGACTCTCCAGCTGATATCTGCCCTCCCAAAATCATCTCACTCCTGACCCCTATTCTAGCTATCCACGGTACAAAAGATTTTCAACCTCTCTATTATGGAAGGGGTAATTCCAACAAGCGTTTATTCACCCCATTCTTAAAAAACCTATGGCAAACCCACTAGAGCTGGGCAACTATCGCCCTATTTCCTTGCTTCCCCTTCTGGTAAAAATACTTGAAAGTATGATCAATAAGCAACTAAATAGCTAGCTGGAATCAAACGGTATCCTGGACTCTTCACAGTCCGGCTTCCGTCGGGGTTTTAGCATCGAAACGGCCCTCCTATCAGTGACGGACTCCTTGAGAACAATGCTGGACGCTGGTGGATCATTAATTCTGATTCTGCTTGACCTCTCCGCGGCCTTTGATACGATTTCCCATACTAGGCTCGCGGAGAGGTTAAGCTCCTTCGGTGTTCATGTCCGGCTCTTAAATGGCTACAGAATTTTTTGGCTGACCGTTCTCAAACGGTCATTATGGGCCCCCACCAATCAGAGAAAACATCACTAGACAAGGGCGTCCCCCAGGGCTCCTGCCTTAGCCCCACCCTTTTTAATATCTATATGGCTCCTTTGGCTAAGGTGATGGAAACCCTGGGGTTCGAAATTATTTTGTACGCCGATGATACCCAGCTGCTGTTGAACATCGACCCTAACCTCGAAGCAGATGGACTCCGCTCTTCTACAGGAATTTCTGAAATTTCAAACTGGATGACCAACAACTGTATACAGTTAAATCCGGGCAAGACGGAAGTCATGCTTCTAGGGAAAGCCGCAGCAGTCTGGTCTAATGGTTGGTGGCCGTTACAACTGGGCCCCTCTCCAACGCCTAAGCACAGTGTTGGCAACCTAGGCATTAAGCTAAACCATTCCCTATCCATGCAAGAACATGTAGCTGCAGTATCGGGGGCCTGCTACTACAGGCTCAGACTACTCTGAAAAATGTTACATTTCATCCCCATGGAGCACCGTAGAACTTTCACCCAAGCTCTAGTCATTAGCTGCATGGATTACGGGAATGCCTTATTAGCAGAAGTTGCAATTACATCTCTGAATAAACTGCAGGTAATCCAGAACATGGCGGCCAGGCTGGTCCTGAACATGCCGGCTGGCTCCCCCTCGCTGCTACTGTTGAGAAATTTGCACTGGCTGCCGATAAAACAAAGAGCCTTTTTTAAAGTCTGTTGTCTTACTTTCGGTGCTCTTCAGGGTCAGGGCCCTTTGTACCTTCAAAACAAATTAAAAAAACATGTTCCGAGTCTCCCTCTGAGGTCTAGCACGCAGCAGTTGCTTCAGGTGCCTCGTATTAGACTTCATAGATCTGGGGGCATGGCCTTTTCTTATCTCGCCCCCAAATACTGGAACAGCCTTCCACTATCCTTGCGAGAAATACCTTCATATTCGGTTTTTAGAAAACAGCTAAAGGCATTTCTGTTCTAAGATTTCCCCCCCCCCCTTCCTGAGCGGTCCTTCTTATGGGGCTTTTCTGAGTAAAGAGCTGAGATGCCTCTCTTTGATTCGAGCGCTATATAAAAGAGCCTAACCTAACATAACCGAATATAATCTAGTTTTGTAAACCTGTGGAGTAATTTTTGTGGTGTATCTACTGTTACTGTATGTGTGTTGCACAAATACTTTACACATTGCCTCTTTAGTAAAGCCTGACAGCCTGTGCTCACCCTCTGTTAGCATGAATTATCTTATTTTGATGTGTACAGAGCTTAACCTGACTAGAGTGGTGGTTCCTGCCTGGCGTAAGGGCATATTTCAGGCAAACCGTAATCCTAGTTCAAACCCACCCCCCGTATGACTTCCTTGTTGCTCAGAGGCCTGCACTACGTGCCCCTGCTGGCACTCATCACTATGTGCATATGTCCCACTAGTCACAAGAAGTGCAGCCTGGCATACGTGAACCACTTCCTCAAACTATCCCTCCACTGCAATATGACCCTTTAATAACGTAACCTGAATTCTCCATCCACCCTTTGTGGTACCTCTGCATGTAAAAGCCAGAACCTTCCCAATTAAATTGTGACTTTTCCAGCTGTCATCCGCATAACATTCACATCTAGATGTGCCCCTTCCCCAACCCCTCCACCTGCTGTACACTAGCATCAGGGATCTTCCCACAGTCCTAGTGTCTGCTGGGACCCCTCCATCGTTTTTATTTTTGCAAGCTAAGATCATCTGTAAATCAACTGTCCCAACAGCTATTCGTACTGCTTGTGTCCTTAAGCTGTTATTGGTGAGCCTTCCTTTCCACCTCCAACATCTTTGCTGGAGGTTTCATGTTCTTTTTGTCACTTTGAACTTATTTCCACCTGTTGGTCCTGGATGGTCTGCTACTGTTTAGTTGATAGCCTGTCTATTCCATGACACTGGCTGCTACCATTATGTTTTTATTTTGTGAAGTAGTGGAAGCAGGTCAGTATGCTGGGGGCTGGTACCCCTTCCCAGTCCCCTGTGCGGGTGGTCCAGCAAAATGCCCTCTGTGAGGCAAAGGAGAAGGTGTCTAGAGTCTCTTAATGTACACTTCTATGCATTCCTAGGGGCAACTTTGATACTTATATTTTGCCACCTCAAGCAGTTTTCAATGCCTTCTAGGTATGCCTGCAGATCTACTACTTGCTCCTTCAGAGAGAGCACCTCTGTCCATAGAACCTCCATTTTCTCTTCTATGGTGTCTCAAGGGTTTAAGACTCTGTTTACCATTTGCATTATGTCTTGCTTGAGGCTCTGATGTGTCGTAATTTTCTGAGGGCCAACAACTCCTCCTGTAGCCCTCCAAAGTGTTCCTTCGTGTATGAACACGTTGGAGGTGGGATGAGTTGGAGCATTCTTTTGTTGGGATAGATGGTCTTTTGGCAGGAAGTAGGTGGTTGATTTAGTATCCTCCTTGCCTTTGCGCTCATTCTGGGCAGCATCTCTAGTGTTCTCCTCGATCTTGTCAGATGCCATGTCTCTTGTGGTTTACTGGGCTAGCTGCTTGCAACTCAGATTGTGAGCAACCATGTCCCAGGCTAGGGAGGCGGAGTGTGCTTGCGTTCTGGATCTACGTCTGTCCTACAATCCCCACCCACCCCCAAATGGTACGAGTATGTTCAGGGATTCCACAGTGCTTCTCGGTGCTCTCCACATTTCTTAGCACCCTCAAAAGGGAGGCGCAGATGGATTGCACCATGCTCTGTCTGGCCACTTCACATTTGCCTTCTTGTGCTCCCGTCACATTACTGCAGTGTGAGGGCTACAACCCCTCTGAGTGCATGTCGTCGCTAAGCTCCAAAGGCCCAGCCCTCCTCTGTTGGAGGACCCTGGCCCATTCGCACCTCTTTAAGGGTTCCTTGCCAATAGCCCCTATCACCACCTGTAGAATCTCTTCGAACCTGGCCTTTCCTGGCCAGACACTCGGTCCCACTTTTCTGTGGGGCTCACTGATTCTCGTGAACTCCATTTGGCGATGGGGGTTGTGGTCCCACAACAATTCACGAGGGATAACTAGCTCCAGTCAGGGCGGCATGATTTCATGCTGTTATGTCTTAAGTCTTTGGTCCACCTCATGCTCCAAACCTTCAGTGCTGCTGCCCCAGACCTTGAAAACACCCTACTTCTTATAACGCTAAGGCCTGCTTTAATCCTGTGATAATCGCCAAGGCAGCATGGGAAGTGAAGAACTGGAATAACCCACTTACTGGGTCTCGGCGGTGGGGGAACCGCCCAAATCTTCCATACCCTTCATACTTAGTAAAGGGAAACACAGGAGCCTTCGTCTGCAGGAGGAACCCAGATTTATTCAATAGCCCGGGCTATGGAACAGAGTCCCAAGCAAGTCGGAGACAAAACCCAGGAGGCTGCTGCTTCACTCTGCAGCTTACAAGCCTTTTTATACTTTTTCATCCCAGTCTTTTGGCTGTTAGTTCATAGTTTAATCAGGGTAGTGTTTGTAGTTGATAACCAGATCCAGATGATGATTGTAGATGGTGACCTGGTCAAAGCTTGGTACACATCATTGCTCACTCTGCTTTGATCAAGGCTTAGTCTTTCAGGTCATTGTTCAATTGCCTTGATCAAAGCCAGGTCTTTCAAGTCCTTGTTTAATCACCCTGATCAAGGGCCAGCAGTCAGACCCTTGTCCAGATAACCTGATCACGGTGTCAAGGATGTTTTACCAGGGTGTGAGCAGGAGATGGAAAATAAATCATCTACTCGGGGTGTGAGTGTCTCGTGGCTTTCAGTTGAACTGCAAAGAACAGGGGGGGGGGAGGGTTGGGTGTTCGACAGTTCCTGGGCAGAAATGCAGGCTGCAAGATGGTTTTTGTCGTGTCAGAATTTCCTCAGGCATCAGCAGAAATGACCAGGTGGGTCGTGTGTAAGTGTTTGACACGAGATGGCAATGAAAAAGCAATGGAGTCCTGGTACAAATTATGCCGATCAGAAGAACACTTTTCCTCAGAAGGCCTTGACCCCGGTGGACCTGGACCAATGAGAATGCGTTGTCTCCTACCTCACCTCCATATTGCCAGCCATAGAAGAGCTTTTTATGGAACATCACACTATCTTCACATATGTGACGGGTACAAAAAATGCCTTAGCTACTGAGGCTTTTGCTGCTCCTGTGCTGAACCCTTTTTTTGATGTTTTGGGGCACTTCGAATTTAAGCCTCCATAGGTGTGTGTGTGTTTTTTTTTGTTTTTTGTTTTTTTTCTCCTCTCCTCTCAACACACGGTTTCCAGGCCAGGATCGTTTAGCTTTACTCAGGGCACAAGTCCTAAAAAAAAGAAGTGGGGGATGCGGACGTCATGACAGGAAGTAACGTCACGAAAGGTGGCTTATCTCGCCCCAGTGAGGCCAAAGAGTGAATGTGGGGCTCCATTTGCTCCAGTTATCGAGCTTCTGTTAAAATAAGTGGGGTGACGCCTTCCACCCGCGTGGTACCCCGGCTCGAGCCCTACTTTTACTCCAAATTAATCAAGGGGTCATTTTGCGTAAATCGTTGATGGTTTTCCCAAAGAAAGTCCTCCTTAAAATTAAAGAAAGAAAATCAGTCGGAAAGAAAATAGTAGTCCCATTTCTATATTTAATTTATTTCTCTGATGGCCGATTTACAAAAGTAGCATAGTTATGTCCATTATAACTTTCTGGTTGCAGGGATATGTAGTGCTTGGTGGTCACATAAAAACATGAAATACCCCAAGGTAATAACTGAGCTGCAGCTTATAACGACGTGTCATTGTGCACCAACCAAGTAGAAATTCATATGGTAAACATCTGATTACTTAAAAAAGCAGGGATGCAGGAAACCCTTTTCATTTATTTGAATATATATATATATATACCCAAGAATGTCGGAATAGTGGTGATTTGTACAACTCTGAAGTCGGTCGGGGTTACCCATACTATTGTGATTCAAAGGGGATTTTGCAAAATGTGCTCTTTCAGTGACCCTGGTATACATGGAGAGAAGTTCAAATTATAACAACTAATTCTCTACTAGTCTAAGTTTCCAAAACTCAACCAGCATTGACCATGCCAATAGGTCTGGCTTTAAAGAAATGTTTTATGGTAATGTGAAACATTACAAGAAAATAGCACGGAAATGGATATGCACTTGTGTAGGAGCACACAACTGTAGAATAGCTTCTTGGGAATTCATTCCCTCCATTGCTTATTAGTGGCTTTACATCTCACATTTGCTTGCTTTCTATTTGTTGCCCCTATTTGTTTTAGGCAGTTTAGCTTCAGTTAGCCCCTTCTAGTGCCCAAATCCTATTTACTGTATTCTTCCACCAGTGCTCTATTTCTTTAAACAGGCCTTTAAATCTTGTTCTTATCTTGTCCAATTTACTGTACTTTCAAATACAGATGTCATATTTCTGGCGCTGTCTTCAAGCAGGCTTGGTGTTTACTTTTCTTTCTCTGACTTTAAACTGAGAAGATTTGTGACATTTGTGCTGTAGTGGCGTGTGCTTGAAATAGTTGTGCATTGTTTTTTTTTTTTTTTTTTTGACGTGCTGATTTTTCAGAATCCAACAATTAAAATTCAAATGAAGCACATTTTTTGGTATTTCTAAAGTGCGATGGAAACAAATATTTCAAAAAAATCGGTGCACAAGGTTATGACATTTCCACACACTAGTTTGTGCACTGCATCCTTTTTAGCAGTAAAGCTGTCTGTGCACATGTAACTCATTTGAATTGAAGATGTGTTTGTAATGACCGTACGCTACCACACCATGCAAGAACCACTCTACCCCACTCCACGTCAATCAACTCTATGCCAATGTGCTCTGACACTGCACGCTATGCCAACTACACGACACTACACTGCAACCTGCGACACCATTGCGCTGGAAGTCATGCCGGACTCTATTCTACTCTATGCCACTCAAATCTGTTCTGCACCCCTCCCTACTCGCCTCTACACCACTGCACTCTACCACTCCCTTCTACCCTGTGCCGCTCCACTCTACCCTGAAACCATCCACTTTGCCACTTCACTCTTCCCTGAAACCATCCACTCTTGCCACTTCACACTGAAACAATCACAACAGTATGCCACTTCACTCTACCCTGAAACAATCTATTCTGTGCCACTCCCCTCCATCCTGCGCCACACCCCTGTACTCTGAAACCCCCCTCTCTATGCCACTCACTTCTATCCTGCGCCCCTCTATACCACTCTCCCCTTCCTTGCTCCACTCTTTGCCCCTCCACTCTATCTTGTGCCACCCTGCACCCCTCCATTCTATGCCACTCCACTCTTTCCTGCCCACTTGCTGATAACCTGAAACTATCCACTGTATGCCAAACCCCTCTACCCTGAAACCATCCAATGTATGCCACTCCACTTTGAAACTATCCACTCTATGCCACTATCTACACCAATGCACTCTACACTAAACTCAAATCAAATGCCCTCTACGTCCCTCTAGGCCAACCTACTCTGTACCACTGTACACTACGCCACTTCACTCGAGTCCACTCTACAACAATTCACTCTACAGTACTCCAATCTAATGCACTCTACAACACTACTTCCCTCTTTGATGCTCTGCGCATCTCCCTCTATACCACTCCATGCCACTCTGCTCTACTGTATTCTGCAACACACTACTCCACTCTTCTGCTCCACTCTTCGACTCTACGTCGCTGTACGCCACGCCACTCCACGGCACTGTATTCCTTTCATGCCCCTCTACTCCACTTTAACACTCCATGCCACTCTTTTACCCCTCTTACTTTTAGTCATGATAAACAGTACCCACACCGGTGTACACACGTGGCTGAAAAACCTTGGCAAAGCCAATCGCTCTTGCTTAGGCAAGACCTATTTGATTTATTAATGCTTGTTAAATAAAGTATGCCAAATATGCTTAAGGTATCTGAGAATGTTAGTCACCAAAGACCAGCCACACTTTATTACAAGTTTTTTTTTTTTTTAGTTTTCTAGACCAGTTCAAATCGGATGTTGAACATTGGGGAAAACTGCCCCCCTTTCTGATCGGGAGAGCTTCTGTATAATGGATTACCTTGCTTAGACAACTCTATGCACTCCAGAATACCCAGCATGAAGTTGGGGGAGATCACTTTTAAAAAGCTGTATGCACTTACTGTAAATTGCTGGCATTCCTTCTAATATGAATACACTGCTAAGGGGAGTTTATGATGGCGATTGGGCGTACCATATAGTAAACGGTATTACTGGGACCCTCACCTAGTAGTTTTAAACAATGGGCATTCAGGTCTTTTCAAGAGACTTCCTTGAAGACTGTTTGGGACACTATAGGTCAAGGAGTGTATCTGGGGTGCGATTATATGGGGAAAGAAGGGGAGCGCCACACTCTCCAAATGAAGTAGTAATTTGGATAGGGAATCTGTTCACAAGACATTTGAAATGGGTGTACTAATTAGAAAGACCCCGTTGTGGCACACTGCTGTCCCAACCTCTGAAAGTTTCCGATTTTGTAGTATGGGATAAGAATGAGGCTATCACCACTAGGGTATAAGTGGAATGGAAGAAGTGTGCTGATGGCTTGATTTCCTTTTGATCCACTGCAGCTCGCCTCTGAATTGTCTATGACTGGGATATAGTTATCTTTTGTTTTAGACCTGCTATACTGAGTTGCATGGCTGTCATCGATGGTATCCTGGAGGAGTGCCTCGTGGAGCTTAGACCGTTCTCCATCCATGTGAAGATGAAAACTGTATCTATCCTTTGCAAGGCACTTTTAAGCAAGTCCCTGGGCGACCTATATTTCCTCTAAAAATGGTAGGGCGGCAGGAATCAAATGATGGACTCTGATCTGTAGCAGGGAAGTTGCAATTAGTTCTGGTTTCTGGCTAATGTAATTTGAACTCCGCCACAGGGTATATCACACACTTGTGTGTGGGTTTTTTTTTTAATAAAAGGTGGGACCGGGCAAATGCTGAAGGAGATGCAGCGTACAGTATCATCTGGTTATACCCTAAAAAATGAAGGCTCCTGGGATTAGGTGTGGGAAGTTGTGTAAGCTGTCGTGGCGATAACTGTCGCAAGTGATGATTGAATTTTGATATTCAGAGTGTGGGGTAACATCCCTCCCTCAAAGTTTTAGAAATTACTATGAAATCTGGGTTTTATGGTGCCAAAAGCACCTTGGTGAAACTTTCACTCAGTCATGAGTTAGGCACAAATCTGGATTGTTGTATGGGGGCTAATTGCAATCAACCAAGTGGCTTGTAAAGTGCAACTACTCGCCCGTAAGGGGCTCAAGACGCTGGGATTATTGGAAGACATTCACAAATTTATGAGGCAATGAATGTGCTTCTTTAGGTTAAATTGACTTCTGGTGGGGTAAAATGTGGTATGACGAAGGAGATTGTGAAATAAATGCCCTGTTCAGATCTAACCTGGTTCGTAGCTAGAAAGTCCAAAATCTGTGCAAGAACTGTAATGTGTACCCAATATGATCTAGTCACCATAAGTCTCGTTTTTTTGGATCTGTGTGAGCTCCTATTAAAACCAAAATGTTTTTGAACGTGATTTAGCCAAAATACGGACCAGATTTTCACAAAATAATTGAAAAGCTCTCCAGGTTGCATTTAAATTCAAAATGAATAAAGTGAGCTTCTTTACACCTTTCTGAAACGACTGTCATTTAACTTTAGAACGTCGTGAACAATTCGAGCATAACTTTCAGGGATTGAAATTCAGTTGTTTACATTGTTGAGCTAAAAGAGGAAATGTATGTGTATATATTCGTCACATGGCTCATGGGTTATTAGCGAATCCTGTTTTGCCACAAATTAACAACTGACCGTACCTAAAGTGGGGCTAACATTCATACTCCTCTTGATGTTTATTTGTCTTCCAGTCGTCCTCCTTAAGAGCAGCTTTGGTAGTGGGGCTACTGTTCAACAAACGCCCTTTCTTGCTTTAACCCTGTTGTGCGAGGTGTTTTTTGTTGGAATGTGTTTCACACCTGTGCAGCCCATCCATCATGCTTTAAATGTCCTTCACATGGGCAAGCAGGGGCAGAGGTCTGCTGACCCTTCTGACTTTAGCCCAGGAATGCCTTTCAGTAATGTGGCTTTTAAGGAATCCCTTGGGCCTCTCAAACTGCTTTAAAAGTCACACCAGTTGCCAACACGCAGGTTATCCTCTGTTGTTAACTGAGGCCGAATATGAACGTCTCTTCTCAACCGAGGTCGGTCTCGAATCTTGATCCAGGGCCAGGTTAACTAACTAAAGACCGTAATTAATAATTATTAACTTTGATTGCGTTCAGTGAGGGCCTGCCAGTCTGTGCCAGTCACATCCAAGTAGCCAGGTTTGTGCTCGGTCTCCGGCGTAGTCAGTAAGTTGGTTTAGTTTGAAACCTCTCGGACCAGAGATGTGCGTTGTACTGTACTCTACAAGCAGTCCGCGACCCAAAAGGTTTGTTCTGTGGTCCTGTGTGAGCTCTTGTTAAAGCAGAATGTTTTTGGGAGCGTTGGGGTGGACCCCGCCTAAGCACTGAACAACTCTCTTGGAGTATGCCGACGACAGTGCTGCTGCTGCGTGTATGGCCCTTCCAGGGACGTGTACTTCTTTCCGATTGGGCATCCGAGCTGTGCCACCCCATGGTTTGAAGCTGTGAACCGGGGTATCGATTGGGTTCAACAGTTGATGCAGATTTGTAAGCACAAGTGGGTACCCAATTGTAAACGTAAAAAGTGGCAAACCTCTATGTTAACACTCCTGGACTTAATCTGTGACCTTTGAAACTGACTCCACAGAGCAGCTGCTGGTTATCACTGCTTGAGTCCTCGGATCCATTGGATCACCACCATAGTCATTAAGGTGACGTGAGCACCTAGTTGGCAATGTTAGTTCATTTAATATGATGGCGCGTTTTTATTTTTATGTCATGTTTTTGTTGTTGTTTTTTTAAACTTTATTTTTCAGGTTATTAATGTAACATTTAAATATCCCCCACAAATGGCATCAGAATAATACATGTATACAAATAGACTGTCTCATTATGGCACTTTTGTTTGGATATAGGCTTCACCTGGATATACGTAGACCCATGAGGCATATCAGAATAACATACAAATAAATAGGTATCATCGTGAGTGAGTAACCAGACCCTGCACTATACATTGTACAACCTAGGAGACTCCCCCAGCCTCCTCCTCAGTCCCCGATCCCTGCGGCGAAAATAACTCTCCACTCATCCATTCAGAATCACTTTGGGATTCTTGCCCTCATTTCCAATGAAATACACATGGCTCGCCAGGCAAGTAGGTCCTCTTGTAATTTCCCATCTCTCCTGCTGCTCTGCATATGTGTTTCTTCGGCTAGGGACCATTCTCTCACGTCTCTGAGCCCTTTGGGTATCTCTGGGGCCCTCTGTCCCATCCAAGTAATGGCTACCCTGCGCCTAGCCAGCACTAACATCAGTTGCAGTAATCTATAGGACCGCTTCCGTTTCCTCGGCTTAGGGACCAGCGCCAGCAAACAGTGTGAGGGTGTTAGTGTGATGCGGAGGCCCGTAGTGGCAGTTATGTGATCTACAACGCTCTCCCAAAAGCACTTAATTAATGGGCAGTCCCAGGCTAAACGCAGGAAACCCACCCCCTCCGCGCTGCATCTGGGGCAACTATCCCCCTTGTCTGCAGAGTAACTCTTCAATAAAATCGGAGTAAGGTAGGTGCGGTGTAGGAGGTTAGTGTATTAATTTAAAGCGTGCGTTACATGAGACTTTCCGCGTTAGAGCCCCTATGTGCTTTCGCTGCCCTTGGTCCAGCGGCGTACCCAAATCCGCTTCCCAAGCCGCCCAGGCCGGTGGCACCGGCGAGGCAGAGTCCCGTTTTATAGCTGCTTATAGTAGGGAGATTTAGTCTGCGTCTTCTGCCGCAGGACAGAAGAAAATTTAAGGTGTAAGTCATTGGGGGCGCCTCCGGATACTGAGTCCAAATTGACCGCACTACATCGCGCAGGCCCTGATAGTGTGTATATACTGCCCTCTCCTGAGGCCGAAGGTCTCTTCCGCCTGTTCATAGGTTAGGAAGGTCTCGGTGGGGTATAGGTCGGCCAGGAATTCACAGCCCCCCTCACACCAGGCACGGAAGGACATATGTTGTTTCCATGGGTGCCAGGATCCAGATTGGCGGGTCCCTACGGAAGGGCGCCGTTCGCAAGACTCTCTCTATGAATCGTTGCCAAACTCTCGCTGTGTGCCTAACCATGTAGGGCAATGTTTAATTTGCCCCCTGCCCAGCATCAAAGCTACCTGTAACTCCTGTACCGCTGCTCTACCCGCCAATAGTTGCGTCTCCCAAACGTCCGCAAACCATCTGGCCGCCGGTTGTAGCTGCGCAGCGTAATAATGGAAGTCCAAGCGCGGGGCCTTAAGCATAGGAGCACACCACCGTATGATGAGCTACCCTACTGCGCCGGCCCACCCAAAGTAGGGATGTAAGTAGCATATTCAGGGTACGAAAGACCCTGGGGGGGGGGGAGAGGACACAGCGTATTTTGGAGGACGTAAAGTGTCCTAGGTAGCATTACCATCTTGGCGACGGCCAGCCGACCCATGAGGGATAGTGGCAGGGTATTCCAGAAGGACACAGATTGCTGCAGAGACTTAATCACCCGATCAATATTGCAGGCCAGTAATTGTGCTTCCGTTGAGGCCACTTGAATACCCAAATAACGAAATCCCTCCCTCTCCCAGTGCAGCCCAAGCTCCGGCAAGTCCCCTTGGGGCACTGACTTAAGACCCGACATCGGAATGATCAGGAACTTGTTTTGTTGAGCCTTAGTCCTGATGCCTCGCCGAACAGATCCAGATTGTATAACCATATCGGAAGCGCCTCCCTCGGGGCTTTAAAATAAAACAAGGCATTGTCTGCATATAGTGAGATAACATTACAAGTGTCTCCTACCCGTATGCCCCATTGCGACATCTCAGAGCGGATCCGAACGGCAAAGGGCTCTATAGCCAGGGCAAAGAGTAGTGGCGAGAGGGGACATCCCTGTCGCAGCTGCCACTTTACATAAAAGAATACAACATTTATGGCAGCCATGACTTAGGAATTAACACTTTTGAAAATTGATCATATTCCACCAGCCTTCAATATCTTGCTAGCTGTTTATTTTTAGACAAACTGTGTTAATTCCACTTCAGTGTCCCAACACTTAACATCTCCTAAAGCTCTCTGGCTGGTGACTGTTTAAGAAACCAAGCACAAAATATTGTCCAAAACACTTAAACCCTGCCATTCCCATCACTAGGATCTTAGCTAGATTTACACCTAATGGACTTATATGTACTACTCCTGTGGCTTACAGTAAATCCCAAGCAGGCCTTTATCTGTAGGATTCACTCTTCATGCCATCACCTCTGGAGGAACTGTAACCTTTTCTAGTGGTGCATTTCTTGCAGCTTTAAGGTGTCATGGAGAGTTTACCTTCCTGAACTCCGGTGACAGGTGCTGCAAGAAGGGAGACCAATCTGTGTTAATCAACTTATTACATTGTTCTACGGGCTCTTATAAGGGGTATGTTATTTATTCTCCCCCCCCCCCCTCCATTGCTAGTAGTTCACAGATCATATAAAGCCAGTCTTTCTTGGTGGGGGTGCACCCTTTTCCAGAAGTGCACCATAGTATGGACCAGTTTCAAGGTTGTTTTCCAGCAGGATATGTATAATATCATTTTCCTTGGTACAGGAGATCCAGCAATACAGTGCTGGGATTTCTTAGAATATAGTGATACTATTTGCCCTGTTTCTCACCTCGTCACAGCAAATACAGTAGAGATCCAGTTTTGACACAGTCTCTCCAGCATTCAAGGCACTCTGTGGTATTCCATTACCTATCCTTTCAGGAGTATGGTGCCATTGCATAAGCGCTTGTACCAAGCTGAAATTGTTCACGCGCCCTTATGGAACGCGCCCTCAATTAGGCTTGGTGTGAACTGTAATGTAGCAGTCTGTAGGAGAGTGCTGAAATGTTGAACCTGGGGCACAGACACACATGGTGATCTTGATGGTAAGTGCTTGATGATGACGGCTATAGAGACAGATTTAATACCGGATCCCTCTGAATCCTGCTATATTTTTCTCTAGTGATTTGATTTTGCTCATTACATTCCTAAGATATCATAAGGTGAGGAACACCTGTCAATTATTTGTTCTGGAAAAAAATTGCATTTACACTCATATGCAGTAATGCGTGTTTAAAAAAAAAAAAAAAAAAAAATATATATATATATATCCATCAAATCGGGAAACTATTTGAAATGAGGCCACAGGGAGATAATATTATTCCATCCAGTTTAATGGCAGCAGGTAAGCTGATGATAAAATTGGGACCCGCAACAAACAAACTATTGATGCCAGACGCGTTTCGGGAATCAGACCGTCCCTTCTTCTGTGGCATGTTCTAGAAATGAGAAGCGCTGTTACCTGGCGCACTATTTAGTATCCGCGCCTGACCCCAATGGGTGTGTCCGAAAGCACAGCCTCCTGGATGCTGTAGTGCGCCAAGTGTCTTCCACAGTGGGCACGCTTACTCATTCCCCAAATTAGGCAATGTTCAATCCCAAGTGGGTAAGTGTGGGCATCCGCTCTCACCTGCGTATGTATATGTAGATGTGTATGTGTGTATATATATATATATATATATATATATATATATATATATATATATATATATATATATATATATGTGTGTGTATATATATATATATGTATATATGTATATATATATATGTGTATGTATATATATGTTTTTTAATGTCCTCTTGGCCAAAGGAATTGCTTTTACAGATTTTTTTGAGATTTCCCTATGTTGCAGCTTTTTTCTTGCAATTTATTTTGGAATGTATAAAACTATGTAAAGAAGGAATGATTTCAACAAGTTGAAAGAGTCCCCAGGAAACTTTGTAATAAATTAGAACAAAATAGTTCAAGCCAAGCGAGGGGGTCGATTGGTGCTTCGTCTTGAAGAGGGTTTATGTTATGGATGAACCAACTTCGTACATCGCCATAGCAGGTACTGCAGTGGTAGTTTTTTGCCTCCACTTCTCCACTATTTAAGAGACTCTGTTATCCTATTTGCATATTCTTTTAGGAGTTATGGTACCAATGCATAAGAAAATTGTATATTGTTTACCTTTCATTCACACATCTTATGACTACCTTGAATTTGTTATAAGGTTTTCCTAGTCTTTGTAAGGAATGGTTTTGGCCACCACCGCTTCTCCTCTTTTTAGGTATTGCTTACACAGTGCATGAGCGGTCATGTGAGATGTGTGGTTTACAATTCAATGTGCGTACAACCCGCCCACAGCATACATTAGTTATAGTCTGTGTCAGTTTTGCAATTTTACGATTGCTTAGCTTTTGTAGGCTTCCCTTCCTTTTGTTTTGTTAGCTCCTCCCTCGAGCATAGTCCAAGTATATGTATTCTTCCTGGTCTTTTTGCAATCCACTATTTTTGATATTCAAGTGTTATGGTATTTTTTTTTTCCTGAATGTGCTTTCCATACAGCTTTCTATTTATGTTGATTTCACCCCATCTGCTGTCTCTATTGACTCTTTAGTTACTAACGCCCACTACTGTACTCTACTCTATGCTGCTCTCTCTATAGGCGAGACCTATTGGCTTTGCCCATGCTTGTTAGAGCTAGATTTGAATGCATCTGTCGGAAGGTAAATTTGTGGAAATTAGATGCTTATATTTTACCCCTTCTTACCCATCTCACCCCATGTGTGCTGTGAGGTCGCATAGTGCTCAACAGTGGACCTGTACGTTTTGTTACCTTTTGGTTTCTGGAAGACCAAATTCCTTTTTTCAATAGAACAGGAATTGAATGTCCTGATCTGAATAATGATCCCAACATTAGACATTTACAGCCATTTGACAGCTTTCAACTATCTGGATTTGAACCTGACCTGAAACGGAGACTGGCTTTGTCTGGGCTGTGAGACTTTAGCATGTCCCAGACATCTAGTGACTCCTTAATGAATGATGACTAGTATAATCCCTCCAGCTCCTGTGCTGCTTTAGCAGCCAATGCACGTTCCACAAGGAGATTCTTGCAATGGCATGGTCTACACGAGTATGTTAACATCACGCCCCATTTGGCCATTTACAACAGTTGAAGTGCTTGGCAGCTCCCCATCAGATAGGGGAGAGCCCACACTAACCATTAATTATTTTTTGTTTGTAAGTCATATTGGATGTCTTAATGACCATGGTGCTGGTTTTGTTACTGCCCGGGACCCTCAGTCTGCCTCTCACCTTCCGCATCTAACTCGGGAGTCTCTACTCCGGCTCAGAGAATTTGCTCACGAAGGTCCTTTCTCTTTTTTCGACACTGCCTACCCGCTGCACGACTTTGCCTGCAGAGGCTTGCTATCGGGCGGCTTGTTGAACGTTAGGTCCCTGCCTAAACACGCTAACGAAATCCTACAGCTCATTGATAATCATCACCTCGACGTTTTATTCCTCACAGAGACGTGGACCCACGTCGACTGCAATATTGAACTGGATTGGGCTTGCCCACCTGATTTTAAAATATTACATCTTCCCAGACCTAAGGGTCGAGGTGGTGGTGTAGGCATCATCTACAGAGCCTCCTGGTCCATTAACATCCTTGATATGGACCCAGTTGCTGGAACAGAAATCCTTGGCCTCTCCATAAAATGCTGTTCTGGAGTCACATTCACGGCCATGATATGCTACCGCCCCCCGGGAGCCTTCAACTCCCGGCAGCAACAGTCGTTACTCTCCACCCTCACTAATATGGCTACCTCCCACAATAAATTGATTGTTTTGGGCGATGTTAATCTTTGGCCAAACGGCAGCCTGGACACTGCACTGAATAATCTCTTAATGTCTTGCAAAAGCATGGGACTCTCCCAATTGGTCAATAAACCCACTCACTCCGCTGGCCATCTTCTCGACCTAATTTTCTCCTCGCCTCAGCTAGCTTACCTTAGTGATATTCTGCCTATGTGCTGGACTGACCACGCACTTATTAAATTTCACATAGCTGGTAGCAGAGCCAGTAGACCGCCACATAGCAGTTTCCCTGACGCCATGTACAGAGACTGGAAGGCCCTGGACAAAGCAAGATCAGCTGGACCTGTTTTCAGCGTGGCCAACAGTTTCACCCCTTCGACATCGGTGGAGGATAATTACAACTCCCTCTACACACTAATTTCCGATACTGCGAATTCCCTCGTCCCCCTGAAAAAGTGCAAACCAAAGAGCAGAGCACCAGCCCCTTGGTTTGATGACTCCCTGAGAGCTCTTAAATTAGCCTGCAGACAATCAGAGGAAATGGAGGCAAGGCTACTCCGATATTAACACATCTCTCTGGAAAGACAACCTTCGGGCATATAAAACTGCCATTGTGCAAAGTAAAGCTAATTACTTCTGTGCAGCCAACGCCTCTAACAGCTCAAAAAGCATCTTCCAGATTCTAAAAAATCTAACACACCCTGAATGTGCTACAAGGACTCAGCCACCCACACAAGAACTTTGTGACAATCTTGCAGTATTCTTCACTGATAAAATTAACACAATTATCCACAAACTGAAGACTTCCCCCTCATTGGGTTGTCCCAATAGCCCGGGTGCCAGTACCCTTAGCCATGATTCTTCACCACCTGACCCCCCTCCCACGGTCAGATTGCGGGAATTCCCCCCGATTCAGGAAACCGAGTTTGAAAGACTGGCGCTCGGAATTACCTCGGGTTCCCCACTTGACCCCCTCCCTCCAAAAATCTGGAAAAGCTTTGGAACTGAACTCTTCGACACTCTGCGCAGAATCTGTAACCAATCTCTGCAATGCGGATATGTTCCAATTCCCTGGAAGCAAGCCCTGGTCACCCCGCTTCTAAAAAAAAAAGCCTTCCTTAAGTCCTGACTGCATATCCAATTATCGGCCCATCTCCCTCCTGCCATTCCCAGCAAAGGTCACCGAACGTTGGGTCAGCTCCTGTCTTTCCTCTCATTTGGAACACAACCACATCCTGGATGACCTCCAATTCGGCTTTCGCCCAGCCCACGGCACCGAAACAGCGGTCTTGGCAGCCATGGAGGATCTTCGTATGCGTGCGGACAGGGGCCAGGCAGTAGCTCTGATACTGCTGGACCTGTCTGCCGCATTCGATACGGTCAACCACGGGACTCTGTTGGAGAGACTCGGTGAGGCCGGGGTGGATAGTACGGTCCTGCTGTGGTTTCACTCCTTTCTGCGGGACAGGAGACAGGCAGTATCGCTTCCCCCTTTCCAATCTCAATTTGCTGCCGTCCCCCAGGGGTCGTCCATCAGCCCCATTCTTTTTAACGTGTATCTCAAACCCCTGATCACGCTAATAAAGTCTCATGGGATAAAAACCATCAATTATGCTGGTGACACCCAGCTCATTATCTCTTGGGAAGGAGAAGACTCTATTCCCTTAACATCCTTCCATGAATGCCTAAGAGAGACGGCTGGGTGGTTGCACAAAAACTCCCTACAATTTAACTCATCTAAAACCGAGGTACTGTTCTGCACTGGAAACAGAATACCTTGTCCGTTCCCGAGCGACTTCTGGCCTCTGGAAATACCGGATAAACCACAGCCAGTAACTTCGGTCCGCAACCTTGGGGCCATGATCAATGACAAGCTGAGCATGGAAACTCATGTGGCAAAAACAGTGGGGACGTGCTCTGCCTTGTTGCGTTCCTTGCGCAAAATTATGCCACTCCTTCCCGCTCATGCCCGGGCAACGATAGTCAGGTGTACTATTCTTAGTCGCCTCGACTATTGCAACGCGCTGCTACTTGAATCTCCAGCCGTGCTGCTCGATCGGCTGCAAAGAATTCAATCGGCAGCCGCTAAGCTAACTCTTGGCTGGTCCAGGAGATCTTCGACCACAGCAGCCCTAGCCGAGCTACACTGGCTCCCAGTGAAGCAGCGTGTGGCATTTAAGGCCCTCTGCCTTGTCTTCAAGGCCTTGCACGGAACCGGACCCAAACCTCTGCAAGCCTTGTTTTCTTGGTACACCCCTAACAGAACCTTGCGCTCTGCATCTGCTTGCCTGGCAATAGTACCCAATTACAGCAAAGTCAGAATTGGGGGCAGATCCTTCAGAGTCGCAGCAGCGAAGTTATGGAACAGTCTGCCCACCGATATCCGCCAAATCTCGCAACTCCTCCCATTTAGGAAGCGTATCAAGACCTGGCTCTTTCCCTAAAATGTTTCCCCCTGCTCTCGTCTTTGTTTCTCCTCAGTTAAGAGTATTCTCCAGCGCCAGGAAACCTGCAAGGTGTCAGCAGCGCTCTATAAATTTAATAAATAAAAAAAAAAATGGAGCTGCTCCACTTTCTGCTGTGCCTCTACCTGGGCTCTTATGTTTCCACTGGCCCAGTGGACAGTGCTCCAGGTGTTTTTCAACCCTTTATCAGTGTTCGGTTCTGCGCATTTCATTCAGGTGGGAGACTATGTATGTTCGGGTGTCTTGATCCTCATTTTTACTTGTAACATTCCCCCATCTTGATGTTGCTCCGTGACCTATTTAAGTCGATCTGTTTTAGCATCTGATCGTTTATCTCCTCCCAGGACACGACGCAGTTTCTCAGACTGGCCCTCTAGGGAGTTTTCTAGGTAAACCGATCCCATCCCAGCAACCCCCCCAACCCCCCATCTTTTAGTAGCTCATGGAGGCTGGACTTCAGGCCACATCTGATTGTGCTCACCTCTTCCTTCATTTCGGATGGGAAGTGGAGAAATTCCTTCATAATCATCAGGGGTGGGGGGGTTGAGTGTCGCCTCTATTAGTTTCATGGATGATCTTGTAAAAGCTGGGAGGTTGCTGTGCTTGTCGTTCTTCCAAGGAATCACACATCTAATGGAGGTGCCTTGCACCCCCCCCCCTTCTGGCTGCCATTGAGGTGGCTTTACCTATTCCCTGAGTAGGATTTATTGTTTGAGGGACTTTTTGTTTTTCCTGCTGTGGAGTGCTCCTGATGTATGTCCTCCACTCCTACGACAGCGTCAGTCTAGTCCAATTGTAGCTATTTTTCACATCAGCACTGTGGGATGGAAATTGCGGTCATGCTTTGTCTGAGGTGGGCTGAGCTAGGATGATTCCCTCAGTGTGGTCTGCTAAATGTCATGATTGTGTTGCCTCTTCTGTTTTTCAACTTCATATGTATTCTCTGTGTAGGAGTTTAGCTGTTTGCAACCTCTGGTCCTTGCAGTATTCCTTGTAAATGTATTTATTTTTGCGTTTT
The DNA here is from genome assembly GCF_964263255.1 of Lissotriton vulgaris. NCBI lineage: Eukaryota > Metazoa > Chordata > Amphibia > Caudata > Salamandridae > Lissotriton > Lissotriton vulgaris. Next base: position 145,609,820 of record NC_141697.1, on the reverse strand, counting down.
AAATCAAAGTGTTTGGAGACCTAATAGGCTTAACCACTGTGTGAATATCAAACAAGTGGGAGCATCTTCACTGGTACCTTTTTAATGTATATTATGTCAACCTGCAGATAGGCTTCCATCTGATCGTGCCTGTGTGTTCTATGGTGCAACTGGCTCCATGATTTACCAGGGCTTTTAGGAAAATGCTGCTTTCTTTTTCGTTAAGCACTACATGAGCATGTATGTGTTTTGAATAAATACAAAAGAGGTATGCAGTTCCTGACTGTCAAAAACAGGTTGTGAAAAAAAGTGAAATCCAGTAAGAGGATTGAATTAGTCTTATCGGAATTAGCACCCTCACACACACACCCAGCCCGCTAGGTGCCATGCTTCATAACTGGGTGTGCTTCTCGTTGGGTCAGCGCTGCAGTACCCGGCGGGCACCACGCTGTTTAGGTTGCTGGTTGTGGTCTTGCACTTTTTCATATCGACCACTACTGATAGTGTAGAATTAACTGATACTGGTCCTGACTAATTGCCGTCCACTAGACAGTTAGGCAAGAAACATGTTGACCAACATATACGGTACCGTGTAACATTATTTCAAGGGCGCACCATGCTTATTTTTAACTAGGAGAGGAGCCACACTCAATAAAATTGTTCTGACTGGACTCCTACCTCCTATTTTAAACTCCCTTTCTTGTACATTAACACTCACCAGGCCCCTCTCACGCACTGCTTTTTACGGCAAAGAACAAAATATTTCCGCTAAAGAGCCCCTTCATGTGTGCTCGTCGGGTACTGCAGCGTCGACCCAATGAGGAGCATACCCAATAATGAAGCATGACACCTAGCGGACTGGTTGTGTGAGGGTCCTAATTCCGATAAGAGGAATTCCCTCTTACTGGATTTCACTTTTTTCACAACCTGTTTTTGACTGTCAAGAACTGCATACCTCCTTTGTATTTATGTATTGCTGGGCTTGTATGCTGGACCTATTGTAAAAAGCCCTCCGTGCCCCTTTTTGTAGACATGTATGTATTTTCCCTTTCCCATTAATGCACCCCATTTTCCAACGTGTGCTCTTACTCCCAATACACTATCCCTGCCCCCTCAAAGCAGCTACTGTTTTTTTTTTGGGGGGAGGGGGTGGCTTGTGGTGGTGTCCTCTTTGAATCAAAAATATGGCTCCTGCATGTTCTGTGCATGAATGAATGCCTATTGACACGTGTGCATTTGTCATAATGCATGCACCTATGCATCTGCCTATGAAATGAGACTGCCACTGACTGCATCACCTCTACATATAAGGGAAATCCAATTGAAGAATGGACGAATGAAAATCATGCACTCCTATTAGGCTGGAAAGAGAAGGGTCTGATTGACTTTGATGAATATTTGTACCTCAAAACTGATAACCCCATTACAGCTACCATCTACTTTCTGCCAAAAGTGCACAAAGCAATCCGTAAACCATCTGGCAGGCCCATGGTGAGTTCAATTGGATAATTATTGGAAACCACTTCAAGGTTCATTGACATTTTCCTAAAGAACTATGTGACCGAGCTACCTTCGTATCCAAGAGATACCATGGACTTCTTGAATAAACTAAGCAAGACCGAGTGGGACATGGGATATCAAATGGCCACAATAGATGTCTCATCGCTATATACTTCCATACGTCATCAGAATGGAATAAATGCTGTTCAAAAATTTCTGGAACAAAGATCAGTCAATTACTTGGAACACTCTGCCATGCTGATCGATATGTTAACCTACTGTTTAAAACACAATGTCTTCCTCTTCCAAAGCAAACTGTATCGGCAGAAACAGGGCACGGCAATGGGGACATCTTTTGCCCCAACGTACGCAAACCTAATGATAGCCGTTTGGGAAACTGAGATCCTGGTGGAAGAAAACAAGGAACTCCAAAATAAGAACCTGGTGTCGATTTATCGACCTTTTCGTCATCTGGGATGGGAGTCGAAAAGATCTACAGGCTTTCATTGACTCTCTCGGAGTAAACCACTATAATTTGAACTTCACATCAACTATAAGTAACACCAACATCATCTTCTTGGATGTGGAAATTGTTGTAAATAACAAACTGTGCACTAAAATGCACCGGAAACCGACATCCTGCAATAGCATTCTCCACGCCAATAGCGGACATCCTTCAAACTTAAAATGGAGCATACCGTACGGCGAAATGCTAAGGGCAAAAGGAAACTGCTCGGAAAAGGAGGAACTAGAAGCTGAAATTGAAAGGATGACTTGTCGATTTCTGGAGAGAGGATATCCATTGGAGGTTCTTGTAACAGCCAAATCCAGGATCAATCTAAAGAATAGATCGGACCTCTTGGTTCCAGCCAAACCACAAAAACAAAGGCTGGATTCATCCGGTATAACTGACAGAAAAGAGGAAGTAACAGGTAGGTAGTAAAACACGTCTCATTATTGACTTCAATAACCAAAGCAAAGATCTAAGAAAGGTTATAAGTAGAAACTGGGAAATTCTGCTCTTGGATGAAACTCTAAAAGAAAACCTAACCCCACATCCAAGCCTAACTTACAGAAAAACATAGTCCTTAAGAAACATTCTGACCCAAAGCCACCTGGAAATTAAACAGCAAAACAGCAAAAAAAATCTCATGGCTCAGCACACCAGGCTTTTGGAAATGTGTAAAGTTGTGACACGGCCCGAACATCATGGAGTACAAATTGGGAAAAGAGAAAAGATCCTAGATCACATCACCTGTGCGTCCAAATATGTGGACTATTGACTAAGATGTCCATGTGGAAAATAGTATGTAGGGAGCACGATTAACCAGCTGAAATTATGGATCCTTCAACATCTGCGTGCCATAAAGATCCAAACTATCACATGGCAAAACATTTTAATGAATTCCATCAAGGAGATTGCACCCAATTAACATACTCTGGAAACAAGCTCGTAAAACTGGCAGAAAGAGGAGGCGATCGTACCTTGAAGTTGCGGAAAATGGAAAGCAGAATAATTCTTGGGATGGGTACGGAATATCCACAAGGACACAATTTGGATGCTGAACTGTTTGTACACCTATGAAACCAGCTCCATGAGAACAAATGGCTCAATCAGAACAAGATGTCATTTAAACTAGAAGTCAGCTCTGTGTAATCTAGGGTATATATGTGTACAAAATGTGTAAACTCACCCTTCTCTCCAAAAAAGAAATCTTGAGCATGAAACAGTTCTACATAGTGCAGGGCACAATGTGATTTATATAATTAGGATTATTAGTCACGTCATTTTTTAATTTCCTCAAAGTTCAAATTTTACGAACAATCAAAGTGACCACGTGTGAGACTAGAGGCTGGTCACAAAGATTGTTAAGAAACACTATCCGATAACATCGAATATTGTACTAGGTGGATAAATAAGGATGAAATAGTGGAAAAGAACTACACATAGTTCAAGATGTGACATAATGTAAATTATAAAGAATCATAAATGTACAGAATTAGAACTGTGAATACTTAGGGCTCTCTTAATTAGAGGAATGTAATAGTGACATTGGATAGTCAGATCTTATAGGATGTGGAAAAGTACTTTACTGTAACATCCAGCGAGATGAATTCTGAGTAAATCTGTAGATAGTGATTATCATAAACTATTTTAAGATCGGACTCTAGAAATGAGCTTGAATTACATCGCAGACTATCTAAATTTCCTACAATAGAATATTGAGCCTTCTATCATGTAAAGTTTTTAGCTTGTACTGATTCTTTCTTTTGTGTTGTCCTGCACCTTGCACTTTAACAAAGTACTTTACAGTATACCGAAAAGAAATGGAAAAAAATGGCGCTCGTTTGTGGCCAAAATGTGTGAATGAGGTTGGCAGTCTAGTGTTTTTAAACAATTGTAAACGCAAATGAGGGTACAAGCACTGAGCACTTTATAAATTGTCTAGACATCCAGGACTCTATGGTCCAGTCGAAGACTAATCGTAGCCGAAACGCGTAGGCCGTCCTTTTTTGCACTTTGCACATGGTGTTTAATTTAATAATATAAACTTAACTGAAATACTGCTGTGGTGCTGTGACTTCTGCCCAGGAAAGGGCGAGAGGAATTCAAGGTATATGTGTGAATGTATATATATATATTATAATTTTTAGTTTTGTGCTGATAGGATGCAGCATTGCCAAAGTCAGTTGGTTCATACGTTAGATTTATTGGCTTTCCCAATGCTTGTTTAGGTCCAATTGACTACAGCTGCCTTCATGACTCGTTGTTTACAGGCATTGTCAGCCACATATTACATCTGTCTTGGGGTATTCCTCTCTCATTGACCCCATTTTGGCTCTTTTTGTATCCTTCTACCTTCAGTGGTGTGCTTACCATGCAAAATGAATGTCGTTTTCAGATGTAAAACAGTCCCCTCTGCCATCACTCTTGCTACATTCAATGCTTATTTCATAGTTTTGCTGTGTTTGTCTTTTTAATATGTTTAATATATTTAAATTATAGTAAGTCATTTTAAGTTCGGTTTAGTATTGTGGTTTGGTTAAAGATCATTATTAAATGTAATTTACAGTTGGTGTTACACTTGGGATTGGGTTAAATGACCAATTATATCATTACTCTAGTTTCACTTTAAAACAAAATCGAGGTAGTTCTAGAATTGGGTTAGTTTTAAGTTCCCATCACAACTTTTGGGCTGTAGAGGTTCATCCATTTACCAGCCTACAACTCTGTGAAATGTGCCTTGCTCTACAGCCTGACGAGATCCAGCTTTGAGATGATCAGTTCTTCAGTAGGTTCAGCCAAATATTCTTGTCCAAGTTTGCAGTAGAAGGTCTCCTTAAAAGTAAGAAGCGAAGAAGGAAATCAATTTAACATTGGTGGCAGAGGTCTTTTACAGAAACCACTATGCAAGACACACACTGCCAGCTTCATTTGATTCAGCTTGAGTTTACGGACAGTCAGTAGTGATGGAAGTTAGTTAGTACTGTGAGCTCCGGTTTGAGGAAAGTAGCATAGTAGTGGAGTACGGGTCTTAATGGTTGGTTCGATGAGGTCACCCATCCTGCATTGCAGAGCTTTTTCTTGGGTTTAATTCCTAGGGCAATAATGCTGATCACCCCTAGTTGAGCTTTGACATAGCCAAAGAGTGGGCCAAAAGCCAAAGTGAGGCATGTCTTTGGATAGATCTACATGTTCGTCTGTTCTATATATTTGATTTGGGTAATTAATATTTCCTTGGAAGTTTGTAGTGAAATTGTATTTAATCAGTCTTTTCCCTTCCCGGTTTTGCACATATAAAAGTGGTGATGGGAGCTAAGCATGTTGGGGCACTGGAGAACTTGCTGTTGATTGCTTCAAACATCCTTGTGGCAATGGGAGCCCAATAAAAGGGCCCATAGAACATTATGGTTACCTTTGTTTGCATCGGAGAATGAAGATTGACAGACTGATTCATAGGAAACTTCTCATAAACATGGTGGATCATCTGCATGGCTGCTTTGGTGCTAGTTTTTGTTTCCTCTTTGCATTTAGTCCTTCATTGTGTCCATAGTTTAGTTCAGTTCTATGTACTGAGTTACTTGCTTGGGCCGTCATGTTGTGTGCGGCTTCTTGTGTCCTTCTCCTAATTATTCTGATTGTTATAAACGTTGGCCAGCACTGGCCTGTTTCCGCTGTCAACCTCCTCATCCGTGTGATCTGTGGCAGTCGGGTTTGTCAGTCAATTCAGATGTGGGTCAGGTTTCATTGGTAATGCCTTAACCATTTCATCACCTCTTCTCCCAGACGTGAGAATAAATGCTGCAGTGCATCTTGCATTAAGAGGTCTTCACTGTGGTAACCGCACATGTATGGTGAAGAGAGAACCTTTTCTAGAGAAGCAGTTTAAACCCTGATGCCTTAAGTGCATTAAATTGAGCAGCATAGCCTGTGGTTCGTAGGAAATCCTGCTCGTCGTGTATAAGGAATGATTTCACTTTTTAAATACTTTTTAAAAAGCAGAACATTGAATTTTGCAGATTATTCCACCCTACAAAAAATTATAAATCGAAACTCAAGCACTCTAGCTCTAATCTTGGTAATTGTTGGTTGGCGGTTTTCTGCTGTGGCAACTTAGCTGACTTCTAAAATGTTTAGAGTTGCTGAAAACTGAAGTTTCTGAAATATGTGTTTTCGCCTATGGACAAAGTATTGTTGAAAGATTTCAGATTGCCAGAACTGAAAATATGTTGACGTCATTTTGAATAGTGTGTTCAGTTGTGCTGTTGCACGTCCTGTGCAGTGTGGGGTTGGGATTCCTCGGTGACACAGATGTTTAACAACTGTAAACAGTGGCGCGTGGACACCACTTATCTTTGTTGAATTGGAAGAGAAGCATGTGCGGCCCGTTTCCTCCCCTCACATCTGCTAGTGCTCAGTGATTATACTGTCACAAAGTTGACATTCTTCATGCCTAAGAAATAAATGCCTTAGTATAAATTAGTTCGCAGGCGATGCATTATTACAATATGAGTAACCTAATTATTGCGTCGAACTCCACAAAACATGGCTACAACCACAAATGTGAATAATGATTCTCATTTGATCGAATATATGTGCGATGTTCTACAAACTAACAACTTCTGTTTCAGTCAGATCAGGTTTATTTCCGTCCAGACGTGATTTAAACGCTGTTCTACATACTCCTGCAGATTCATCTTAACACACGGCAAACATGTAACTGTTTGACCTGTGTGCTTTGCCAATAGTTTTTAGCGATGGTGCCGCGGGTACTCAAACATTTTCCCTGGTGCTAAAAAGTATGGTCCATGATATGGGTGAGGGCTGCATTGACCCCAGCAGTGTGGGGGTCAGGGCTTTAAGTGGGATGAAAAAACTAGGGGTGGGGGGGTCTCAAAGGGGTGTGGCCAGTGCAATTAGGGGAACGGCTTTAAAACACTTGCTAAAAATCTGTGTTTAGCATAGTGTGCCGCACAATTTATATTTCTGCCGCGGTCGGTAGTGGGAGTACCCGCTGGGCGGTGACTTGGGCAGGGGCAGGGTGGGGGGTTAGTAATCTATGGATTACGGAGCTTTACAGGTTAGTAAACACATAAATAAATAAAACTCATTTTGTTGCGTGCACTGCATCCCCAAATGCAGTGCACACAACGAAATTCGTTTTATGTATATATTACCTGGAAAGCTCCGTAATCCATAGATTACTACCCCCTCCACCCTGCCCCTTCACCTCCACACGTCCACGCCCGGCAGGTACTCCCACTACCGACCGCGGCTGTTGTATTTTGCTGTTTCTGTCATTGCATCCAGATATGTGAGACAAGTAACAACATACCTACAACAAGTAAGGACTATTGGCTTTGTCAATGGTTATTAGTTGCATAAGATAAATAAGCTGCAACTATGGCTCGTTACATATAATATTGAGAGAGCTTTCGAATAAAGCCCTGGTGACCCTACCACAATGTTGCTGCTCTTGCGTTTCAGAAAGAGAAGGGAAATCCAGAAAGAAAATGACTCTTTAAAGGATCCCCCCCCTCACCCCCTCACACAACGCTCACCTGGCATTCCGTCATGCTGGACCTTCTCCATTAGTGAGAAGTGGGCAGTGCACATCGATGTGCTTGCTGGCTCGAAACGGGTCTCTATCTGGCTGTTTTGCACCCTGGCACTTTTTTTCCTGACTGCAATGACCGCAAACTGCGGTCAAAGCAGTCCAAAAAAAAAAAAACGGGCAGCCTGTGCCAAGCCTCAAAATAGAGACCTGTTTCGAGGCCCCCTTTAAAAAACTGCCGGTGCTCAGCACCAGTGAGACCTGGCCCACTTAAAGCCCTGGTCAGGGGAGCGGTGGATGTTAGTAAGGTTGGTGAGGGTTGGGCGAAGCATGTCCACGGTGTGGACTGCGAGTCCGTTATTTTGAGGGTTTAATTCCATACTGCTCTGCAGTGACGGTTCTTCCATACGGGCAGAGGAGTGTTGCTCCCCCACACTGCTGTGTAGAAAGCTGGAAAAATAAAATGGTGGTAAAGTGATTTTATTACCGTTTTATTTTTCCACCGTTCTGCCGAACCGAGTGAGTGCATGGCTGGGCCAGTACATCATTGCTGCTGATTTGCAGCAATGACGAGTGACCCTTTCAGTTTCAAGTGTGCATGTCGGTTCGGCCAACTAGCTTGCTACAGCCATTCCGACATGCACAATTCAGACTCTCCAACACAGCTGTCTTAGTTGGGTTGAGAGCATAGAGCATGCACAGTGCCTTTCGGAGTGCGGAGTCAAATGAAGCAGCATGAGAGCAGCTCATGGATTGGATAAGGTAGTTTGCTTTGGGAAGGCTTTCGCGCTCTGTGGAGCCTGAGCCATGGACTGAAGAACATGAGGACGTGCTGCAGGGTAAGGTAACTTTTTGTTTTGTATTTGTTAAATGTGGTGCCTTACTGACTCACGATATATTTTGATTGTGTGTGTTTTTGTATTTCTGATTGTGACTGTGAGCTTGACGGTGTGCCCTACCATTTTTGTATGCCACCAACCACCACTGCAGCCCTCTACATTATGCTCCTAGTGTGTAGAAGGCTGATTTGATAATACTGTGTTGTATCTTAATCGCTGTCCATCTACTGCACTCTGGAGTATGCTGTCTGATTTGTTATTGCTACCTTTTAGCGAGGCAAGTGTGCAAAGGCAGTAACATGATTATTGGATTGAAATATAATCTTTGGCCACACAATCTTTTTATTCCTTTAGTGTCCTGTAAACATAAGCAGTGTTTAGAAACTGTATCCGTTAAGGTAGCAAGTGCTAAAAAACACACTTTAACAAAGACCCCCCCCCCACCACCACCACCCCCTTACACAAACTTTTTTTTTTAGACTTGCTGAATAAGTGTTGCTGGCATATTGGGTGGTTAATTTAATTATTTGTAATGTCTGTAAACACACATCCTTTTATTACTTTTTATTAGATCAGTATATATTTCTAGATTCTTGTGAAAATTCAGTTTTTCAGTGGGGTCCTATTAACCGGTATGTTTTATTGAGAAGCAAATTGCATATGGTACAACAGCAATCTACATCTACTTCATTGATTTATTAGTTAACATTTAATCAATCCACATTTGTAGAGTGTTGCCCTCACCCCAGAGGTATCTGGGTGCGAGGTTTCCGTCAAAGCCAGGTCTTGAGGAAACAGCGGGAAAAGGGAAGAAACGAGCAGAAAAGGGAGAACCGAAAACAAAGTGAGCTGAAAAAGGCAAAACGAGGCAAAGAAAAAAAGCAGAAAAGGCAAAACCGAGAGCTGAAAAAACAAGCAGAAATGGCAAAACGGGGGGGGCGTGGCTTGGCGGGCGAAGATGGCGGTCGCAGCCTTGTAGAGCTCCCGCCGGCCCGGACTTAATTCGATCATTTATCCTGACCCCCGAGCCCACTGTTGGTGCCCAGTGATTGCTTTCGATCTAGTGAAGTCTCCTGTCTACTTTGGTGTGTTGATCCTGCAATTCTTCCCTTCCTGCGATCGGAGGGAGGCGGCGGCGGAGTGCGGCCTGGTGGCCGGCCGGAGACCGGGGTCCTCGAGTTTCGCGACGCCTGGTGGTAGTTGCGACCTGGCGGGTGCGGGTGGCATCCGCTACGCCGCCCTTGGCTCATTTCTTCGGCCGCGATCGCCTGGAGATCGGGACGGTGCCAACAGCTCCCACCCATCGGCTCACCCCCTGAATGACCAACGAGCGGTGGCGGTGAGGCGTGGCCCCGCGACAGTCTGGAGACGGGGTTCCTTGTGCCCCGAGGCGGCCGGTGACGGACTAGTGGACGGTAGTGGCATCCGATCTGCCTCTCCTGGCCCGGCCTGCTGGATACGGCTGCCCACAGACCACGGACCCACAGATTCTTCCTGGACGGCTGCTTGTGGGGACGAGTGCGGGTGCGGCCTGTCCTGCCGGGGTGACGCCGGGACCTCGATTTTCGCGGCACCCGATCACGGCGGCCGGCCCGCATTCCTCTCTGGGGCCTCATCTGGGCCGTCCCGCTCAGGACTTGTGACAGTGCCCGAAGGTTCGAGGGTGGTGTCCGCCCTGCCCAGCGCTTGCCATGACTAGGGACAGAGGAGGTGGCCCGCCTAAACATGGCCCCATCGATAAATTCACCGGGCCGAGTGGTGGCGCCGGGGCGGCCGGTGGCAGCGGCGGCCCCGGGCCGGACAATGCAGCTATACTGGCGGCCATCACCCAATCCCGAGACATGCTCGATGCCAAGATTGGAGCGGTTGGGGCGGATGTCACGCTCCTGCGCCAGGACCTCCGCAACGCGGTGGAGCGGATCGCTGGGGCTGAGACCCGTATCACGGAGACTGAGGCGGACATTAGTGGCCTAAAGAAGCGACTGGCGGAGGTGGAGAGCGTCCAAAAGACACTGGCGGCCCGCGTGGAAGATGCAGAAGGGCGCGCGCGGCGCAACAACCTCCGCTTCATTGGCTTTCCAGAGCGGTGCGAGAAGGACAACATGGAGCGGTTCCTAACCGGGTGGCTGGAGAGCTGGCTCCCCGAAGGGGCACTGTCTACGTGCTTCGTGATTGAGAGGGCCCACAGGGCTCTGACCCAGCGGCCACCGGAGGGTGAGCGCCCACGGCCAGTTATCGCTCGCCTGCTGAACTATCATGACCGGGATGTTATCCTGCGGGAGGCGAGGAACAAGGGCTCACTCGCCTTCGAGAACCATACTATCATGATTTTCCCGGACTACACGAAGATGGTGCAGCAACAGAGGCAATCCTTCATGGACGCTAAGGCTAAGCTTAGGGGCCTCAAGCTCCAGTACTTGCTCCTGTATCCGGCTCGCCTGCGAGTAATATATCAGTCTCGGACCCATTTCTTCGATTCGCCGGAGGAGGTGTTCCGCTGGACCGATGAGGCGGTGCGACTCCGGCCCCATGCCCAGCCGGGGCTGGATCCGGGCAGGTCTCAGGGATCGTCGCCGGAGCGGACGGATCGCCCGAACAGGAAGGGCCGCCATCGGGGGGTCTCGCTCCAAGAAAAGATCGGCTTCCGCCTGTGCATCGCAATCGGGTGGTGCCAGGGACTCGGAACACTCCGATGCGGGCAGCTGAACATTGCTGGGCCTACACGCACTTTGTATGCTGCATACTGAACTGCTCTGCTTTGGCTGGTGAGACTGTTTCATTCTGTCCTTGATGTGCCAGTCGGTTCCCATGTGAAGACTTCAGTTATTGCCATGGGGACGCAGTGGGGCTCGGGGGGTACCATTTGTGGGCCTCAGACCCTCACGGATGTGAGTGTTGTTGGGGGGGTGGTGTGTGTGTGTCATTGTGGGGTTGTGGGGATCCATTGGTATGGCGGGCCCTGGGTCCTCTGTTTTGGACCCGGGTCTCTCCATGCCGCGACAGATACTTCAATGTTTTCTGAGGTATTGGGGTGGTGGGTGTGGGGCGTGGGGGGTTCTGGTGTTGCACTTGTTGGGGGGGTTCTGGGTTGGGAAGGGGGCGCAGAGTTCGCGGGCTGGGGGGGTGGGTCCACACATGTCTGAGGCCTTGATTCTTGTCGATTTGCGGGTTGCACCAGGGTGGGAGGGAGGGCCAGATTCTGGGCTGTATATTGACAATGGCTGATACTACGCTTATGTCTCCTTCAAAGACCCTGCGGGTGGTGACATGGAATGTGCGGGGTATCCTGGATAAAATCAAGCGTGGGGCTGTGCTGCGGTGGGGGAAGAGGGAGATGGTGGATGTACTCCTGCTCCAGGAAACTCACATGCTGGGCTCCAAGGCCCTTAGCCTCCAGAGGTTCGGTTATCAACAGGTCTATCATGCTGGCTTTACGAGGGGATCACGGGGGGTGGCCATATTGATACATCGTAGGGTGGCCTATGTCCATGAGAAGCAATGGATTGATCCTCAGGGCAGGTTTGTCTTTGTTAAAGGCCTACTGGGTTCCGAGCCGGTGGTCTTTAGAAGTGTTTACGCCCCTCCCCCCCTGCAATGGGCATTGTCTGAGCGGCTGTTTGCGTTGTGGGACGAAATCCCCGAGGTCCTGACCGTGGTGGGGGGTGATTGGAATGAGGTCATGGATGTGGGCCTGGACCGCCTGAGGCGAGCGCATGTAGTGTCTGACCCCCCTCCCGCGGCTGCCCCCACCCGATTGTGTGCGACTGTGCGTAGTCTGGGCTGGATTGATGTGTGGCGGCATTTTCATCCCGCAGTGCAGGCCTTCACGTATGTATCGGCGGTGCATGGGTCCTTCTCGAGGCTCGACTATCTGTTTGTACCAGGTGCCTGTCTGAGCCGTGTCAGGGACGCCACGATACTCCCCAGGGGCCTCTCGGATCACTCCCCTGTCCTAGCCACCGTGACCCTCCCCTCTAAACGGCAACCCTTTCGCTGGCGTATGTCCGCCTGGCAGCTGCAGCGGCCGGAGTACGTGGCGCATTTACGCGAAGAGATCGATCACTTCTGGCGCGAGAACTTGGTGGGGGGTGTCGATGCCATTGTTGTGTGGGAAGCGCTGAAGCCTACGATCCGGGGCATTGATATAGCTTGGTGTGCGGCCGCTCGGCGGGAGCGTCGGGAGGCCATTGTGACTGCCGCGGCCCGCGTGGAGGAGCTGGAGCAGCGTGGTCGACTCGGGGGTGACGGGGGCGTCGTGCGACAGCTCCTGCAGGCCCAGCAGACATATTCCTCGGTCCTGTACGAGGAGGCCCGACAGGCGTGGCTCGCCACGCGCAGCAGGGTGTATCAGTGGGGCGATAAGTCCTGCACCATGTTACATAGGCTTTGCCAGGCGACGTTCCAGCCCCTTGAGCTACCCGGCCTTACGGCGGAGGACGGCTCGGTTATGACCGACCCGGGTCGGTTGGCGGCTAGCTTTGCCCGCTACTACGAGGCACAATACGCTCCTCGTGACCCCTTGGTGGAGGGCGAGATTGCCTCATACTTGGACGACCTACTCCCGCAGGCAGTCCCGGAGGAGACTAGAATGGCCTTGGAGGCCCCGCTTACGTCCGAGGAACTTGGGGAGGCCCTTGGCCAATTGAATACTGGGAAGGCGCCCGGCCCGAGCGGTTATCCTGCCGAATTTTATAAAAAGTTCCATGTCCAGCTGGGACCCCACTTTCGCAACGCCCTGGAGGCAGCGCGGACTAGAGGCGAGCTGCCGCCTGACTGGCGTCATGCCGAGATTGTAGTCTTTTTGAAGCCAGGCAGGGCGCCGGACCGGCACGACTCTTACAGGCCGATCTCCCTCCTCAACATCGAGGCCAAGATTTTGGCGAAAGCCCTGGCGAACCGCCTTCTGCCCCACATCGCCGACCTGGTCCACCCTGACCAGGCCGGGTTCATGCCGCGCAGGGCCACCCGACATAATATCCGGCGGGCGCAGGCAGCGATCGACGCCATGGGTGCTAGGGATGAACAGGCCGCACTCCTCCTTGCGGACATGGACCGGGCCTTTGATTCAGTGAGTTGGGCGTATTTGTTCACCTTGTTGGCCCGCCTCAATCTGGGGCCGGTCTTCCTGTCCTATATCCGTCTCCTATACACCAATGTTACGGCGTCGGTCCGTGTAGCCGGTGCGGTCTCAGGGCGCTTCCAAATCGGACGTGGTACTCGGCAGGGTTGCCCGCTGTCCCCCTATCTGTTCGCCCTGGCCATGGAGCCCCTGGCGTCGCGGATACGAATGGATGCCCATCTACGTGGCTTTGTCTGGAACGATACCCTAACAGATAGGATTGCACTTTACGCAGACGACGTCCTCCTGTTCCTTACCGACCTGCGGCGCTCGGGCCCTCGAGTTTTGGAGATCATGCGGGGGTTTGGCGAAGTCTCAGGGCTCCACCTTAATCTGTCTAAATCGACCCTGTGGATTTTACATGGCGGAGTGGTCGTTGACCCTTGGGCCGCCGACCTGCGCGTGGCGACGGACGGCCTGAAATATCTGGGTGTCTTCCTCTCGACTTCGCGAGCCGTGGCCTGGACACGCAGTGTCTTGCCGGTGTGGGAACGGGTCCAGGCTGATGTCAAAACATGGTCCAGGATGCCCCTTACAATCTTTGGGAGGTCGGCCATCTTTAAGATGGTGGCGCTGCCGAGGCTGTTGTACCAACTCCAACACTTCCCGCACCCTATTGGCATGGAGTGGTTCCGCCAGGTGAACTCTGTGCTGAGCCGCTTCCTGTGGGATGGCGGAGCAGCCAGGGTAGCCCTGAGGACGTGCTTTCTGTCCACATACTGTGGTGGTTTGGCCACATCCGACCTCCTCTCCTACTACCAGGCGTCACATCTACTTGTCCTCAATGACTGGTGGTACGGGGATAGGAGTGACCCGGCCTATGCCCTGGAGAGACATCTCATGGGAGATCGTACGCTCCACACCATTCTTTATTCGGCCCGTATACGCCGTGGGTTGCCGTCGGTAACTAAAGTGGTCTTTGCAGTGTGGCGGCAGTCTCTGCGCCGCATGGGTTGGTGGGGCAAATTAACGGCTGAAACGCCGCTGTGGCACAACGGTTTGCTCCCGGAACTGGCGGCCCTGGCCGGGTTCGAGGGTTGGGAGGCTATTGGAATTACACAACTGGGCCAGGTCGTATCGGGTGCCACCCTCAAGTCATTTGAGGAACTCCGTGTGGAGTTCCAGATGCCTCAGTCCCAGTTCTTCCGTTACCTACAGCTGCGGCATGCCCTCGCCCCGAGCATTGCCGGCCTCGACTCCCTGCCGGAGTTCAGTCCGATTGAGGCGAAAGTGTTTATGGGAGACTTGGGGGACAAGAAGGTCTCTAGGATCTATCAGTCACTTGTTACTCACTGCTCATCCACTCTCAGCTCCCTTCGGGAGGCGTGGGAGGTAGACGTGGGCGCCTTGGATGAGGACGATTGGAGGGAGGCGCTGGAGTCCCCGCGCGGCACCGCTATTGCGGTTCGGCTCCGCCTGATACAATTCAAATACCTGCATCGTGCCTACTATACACGTGAACGTCTGTGGAAGGCTGGTTTGATTGCGTCATCGGAGTGCCTGCGCTGTGGGGAAGTGCCTGGCTCCCTGCTGCATACGGTGTGGTCGTGTGGTCGCCTGGCTGGATTCTGGAGGGGCGTATGGAGTTGCCTGGCTGAGGTCCTGGGCTGGGATCTTCCTCGAACCCACCGGCTAGGCCTACTGCACATTATGGAAGGGGTTGGGGGCAACATGTATAAGCGACATCTGTTGCTCCTGGGCCTGGTGGTTGCTAAGCGTGACCTGGCTCGGGCCTGGAAGTCTGTGAGGGCCCCCCCCCCCCCTGTCTGCGTGGAAGGCTGGGCTGGACTACTTTATGGGTCTTGAAAAACCGGTCTTTGAGGCGCGGGGCTGCCCACGCAAACACTTCAAGATCTGGAAGCGGTGGGCCGACTACCGTGGCCTGTCCTTGGAACCCCCGGCGGAGCAGGAGGAGGACATTTGATCGCAGTGACTCTTCTGGCCCGAATGGCGAAACCCTGGTTGCATTATACCTGCTTCTTCTATGTGTATCGTCTTTGTGTTGCTTCTGTACATGTGTGGCGGGGGGGGGGGGGTGTTGGGTACGGGTGGGGGTGTAGTTGGGGTGGGGATGGGTTGTTAGGGCATTTTAAAAAAAAAGCTGAGCTTCATTGACACTTGCTTCATGGAATACTATGTATATCACCGTTACATTGATACTGTTGTGGGGATCTTGGTGTGTGAAGATACCACATTCTGGATACTCTTTTGCTCAATAAAATTGGTTGTGAAGAAATGGCAAAACGGAGGGCAGAAAAACAAACTAGCAGAAAAGGCAAAACTGGTAAAAAAAAAAAAAAGAGCAGGAAAGGCAAAACTGAGGACTGAAACGTGCAGAAAAAGGCAAAACCGAGCCCACTGATCCAGATTGAGTGGCTGAGCTGTAGGTGGATTTAAGAAAACCAAGCTTCACGTCACGGGTATCCCTTATCGGATGGTTCCCCTCACACACACACCATTGGTGTCATGCTTCATCCGAGGGGTGCCTCCTCACGTCCGAACCTAGTTCTAACGTGGGCTACAACCCCTGGCTTTAAACTTCCTATCACCTCATTTTAGCATTGCAATTTTTTTCATGTTTTGTTAATACACCTAGCTCGCATAGAGTTTTAGTGCAACCCAGTTGTCCACTTAAAACATCCGTGAGCTCCTCCTTTGTAGAGAGGGGGTTGTAGCCCGCGTTAGAACTAGGTTCTGGCGCAAGGAGGCACCCCTATGATGAAGCATAGCACCAATGGTGCGTGAGGGTAACCGTCCAGATAAGGGATACCCCCGACGTTAAGCTTTCTGGGGTGTTTTTTTTTTTTTTTAAATCCACCTTCCACTCAGTCTTGACCCATGGGCTTGTTGTGTATAGTTGTTGGTAAATGGGGAGTGTGCCCACGCAGGTCCTTAAATCTCCTCCAGGCCCTCTTTGTGTGGGCATGCTCACAAAATATGGCAGGTTTACCAAACACTGCCTATGCATGCCAGCACTACCCTTCACAAGACTCTGAGGGCATGGCAGTCCTGGAACTGACTGACGACGATTAGGCAGAAGCCAACACCAGCCCTAGGGGCGCTGCAGTGTCTCCTAGATACTGGCTTATTCAGTTTAAAGGGTGTACTATACATGCCTTCAAGATGGGTGTTATTACTTCCCCACAGTGCCTACGCTGTGAACAGGAGGGGGGGGCGGGTCACATTTTCATACGATGTGGGGCTATCTTGTTATACAGCGCTTCCGGAGCAAGGTTCAGATAGGTCTTAAGGAGATGCTGTCATGGGACCTCTCACTGGACCCCGACTGTTCCTTCACCACAGTACTGAAGATATAGGGGGAACCGGTACAAGCAACACTTACTTTTCCTAGCACTCACGATTGCCAAGCGTGATATCGCCCAGCTTTGGAAAGAAACTTCCCTGCCTTTGATGGCGAAAGTGGCGAGGGATACTTGATACTTGCATGAGGGCAGAAATGGCAGTCTTCCAGGCACGGGGATGCCCACAAAAGCACAGAAAAATTTGGTCTAGATGGGCTACCTACCGGGGTAAGACTTTTGTTATTGGGTGAATTATGCAAAGTTCTCGATGGACCTCAGAAGTGGGAGATACCCCTTTTACCACTAGAACATTAAGCATCACGTCAATTCCACAGACTGGCACTGCATTGATCTTTTGAGACCGCATTGCAAATCTATATGTTCTTAACCAGGTACTATTTCATTTGACATGTATGATAAAATAATACTTAACAATATTTCGGCACAGCTTCTTTACTTGTCCTTTTGAGGAAGCCCCAAGCCTGCGCGATGGGAGGCGAAGAAACACATGTTGGCTGTCAGTTTTTCCTGGCCCAGTGTTTGGCTCAGCAGTTTTGGTTTAACTACAAATAAACCAGTATATCTCAGTTGCTACTTGGTTCAATTAATAATTCGAAATGCGCACAATATGAAAAATAACTCTATTCTGACCTCCATTTTCTGTGAAACATCGAATAGTAGTATGGGTTTATCTAGCTTTCTGTGAGCACAATAGCAGCAAAGATTGTAGTCCTCAATGGGGATAGGTATGAATGTGGCAATGGAAACAATGGAACTGCTATGTAGAAGGGTAGCTACAATGTGCTAAAAATGTTCGAGCTAGCCAGAATTAGAGAGGATATAACGCTGCTGAGGCTACTTGGGAGAGAGGAGTGGAGAGTGCTCAGACAGATTTCAGTTAGTAAATGGAGCTGATCAATTTGTTGTGCATTTTGGAAGAGTTGGTGAGATATTGTCTTATGTCCTCCATCAGACTGTAGTGAAGTGATGGGCATGGAGTGGTACCTGAATTGACTAGCATTGATCATAATTGGATTGTGTTTTGTTGTACCTTTTGTAGGACAGGTCACCTCAGCCTTATTAATTTTTCTGACCGCCTCAATGTTCAAAGTGATGTATTATAATCTTAAGTGTGCTCTGTGGTAGAACTCTACCCAGTATTACTCTGTGCACCATTATGCAGAGGTGCCCCTGGATTTGAACTTTTGCCAGTGCGGACTTTGGTGGCTCAAATGCCAATTCGTCTTACTTATGTTTACGTTGTACGTGGATTTTCAGTGTTAAATTGATATTTATTTTTTATGATTCTAGAAGAGCTGTAGGAATCTGGGCCTTGCTATTTGCAAGCCCTACTGATTTGCAAAACTAATGTAGGGACATCGTTGGAGGTACTCACGTTTCCTATCCCGAGTTTGCCTCGATACTTTTAATTCCTCCTGCTCCCACCCTCCACTGCCCCCTCTCCGGAGTTGCTACAAAGTATCAGACTGTTCTGTGCTTAGATGTAGGACTCACTTTTTCCGCTTGACTTTTCCCAAGTATGTTAATCTGTAGTTTTAACATTCTGAGCCTTTTCTTTTTTTGCTCTGTGAGGTCTTCTAAACCTCTTCAGAGAAAGCGACTGCACCTACCTACATCGAATACAATTGCACAATGATCCTCGTGGTTCTGGAAGAATTTTTCCGAGTGGGGTGCTGCCATCACTGAAGTCCTAGGGATTCTGAAAAATCCAAGCGTTTCACAAAGAGCACGTGTAGCAATGAGTCCTGGCCATTCAGCAGGAGAGTGGTAAGGATGTGGTATGTAGCTGTGGTGCATTTGGAAGCACACTCTCGCAAATGCATTAATATAGCAGGGCGTGGCAGCGTATTGTCATTTACAAACATGCGGTTTTCATGATTAAACTATACAGTGCACCAACGACCTTGTGCAGAAATCTTGTTTCAGGGACTATCTTTTGCATATCCTAAAGTACAATATCTCGATTTCATCCTATAAAGAATATTTGATTCCATCCCACTTCAGAGTTGTATAACAGTGATTTTAATTTCTGCTTTCTTGTACTGGTATATTTTGAAATATTGCACCCTTACATGTTTACATTTTATTGTTCAAAATCAATTTTCATCCTACAGATTTCCTTTCCACACGTCTTGTACTCCAGCAAGATTGTCACATAGTTCACTTTACCAACTCCTCTCACTTTGTAGTCCGAGGGGGAAAAAAGAAGATGCCTATCCATGGTAAACTAATAAGCAGCAATTTGTTAGAAGTCCTAGCCTGGCATTTGTCCTCTGGCTTTGAACACACAGCAAATATAAGAAGACAAAACTCTAAAGCATTTTTATTGCTCTTTAACCTTTCAAATTATAGCATGGTTGTGTCTGGGTGTTGAAGCACCCCCTGCATTCTTACTTCTAGCGCCTGTTTGGCTTGCATGTTTTGTTTTTTCTGGCTATTCTTTTTCTTACCTAATGTTTATTTTCATAACCCAAGTTTGGTCGTCACGAGCACTTAGCGGCAGCGTGAATCTGGAGCATGCACTATCTACAGGCCATGTATGCGTGTTGCTCTGCATTTCGACCAGAAGGTAAATAGTGTCATTTGTAATCTCCTTCTTTTTTATTTGACCTTTTGATTCTACAGTGTTTACATCGTAGCTGCTTGGTTGCGAAAGACATTTTGGGTTTACCACGAACATGCTAGGGTTGGCTTTTCTTTCCCTTTTATTTGCTTGCTTCTTATTCGGGCCCCAGTTAGTCTGTCTCGTTTGCCCCTCCCATTGAGCATTGCCTCTTTTACCTTTTCTTTTGATATGCTTCCTTTTGTGGTTCCACTGCTTGCTTACAGAAGTTTTTTTTTTTTTTTGGTTTGTTAAACATTTCATGAGCATGCATGTGTTCCAGCTGACTCCTTTTTAGGTTTCGCTGGGGGGCGGAGCCGTTAGGCTCCTCCTCCAGAGAAATCTGTAGTTTCTAGTATGGGTGACTTGAACACGCCTCTCTGCTTCATTGGCTAGCTCCATAAATGGAGGCTAGCCATTGGAACAGAGAGGCGTCCGTCAAAGCCGGACCAGACACGGGGGCGTTCCCGAGATTCTTTGGCTTTTGCCGACGTCACGCGACGCCGGGAACGCCCCCGTGTCTGGTCCGGCCGGGCCGTGCTTGCTGCTGGCACAGATTCAGGGGTGAAACGAGGCCCGCGGTGTTTCCCTGCGCCCAGGATCCCCCCTGTTGATCTGCTGGTTAGAAACGGTCTAACCGCGACCTGGGGCCCCGAAAATCTATTGCCGCCAAATCACCGTCGCGGCCCGGGGCCAGAAACACCCTCCAAAGCGGCCGTTCGTGACCAGGAGCTGCAGCAGCAAAGATCGAAGCCGCCGCGCTCCTATTGGCCCAGCAAGACGAGCCCCTCCAGTAACGCCGCGCTGGGATTGGCCCAGCGCCGCCGCGTCATCGCCGAGGCCGCGCACTGATTGGCTGCCGGCTCAGCATCATCCAGGGGCAGGTCCCTGGGAGCCGCGCTGTCAATGGCTGACTCCCGGGCGTGTGTGGAGGCTTGGCGTGAACGCCGCGACCGGATTGGTCCTCGGCGCCCTGCTTGGTAGGAAGCTGCGTGGGAGTGACGAAGCCGGGGAAGACCGACCCGACCTCGCCGAGGGAGCGCCGTGAGTGCCTCCAATGACCACTGTTGAGCACTGCACAGGAAGGTCACTGACTGTCCATGCATAATGGAGGAGCTACCATGGAACGAGCTGGTACTTTGAAATGCTACAACTCTGCTGTGACTGGTTCAATGTTAGCAGTGTTGGTCTTGCTTAATCATAAAATACCTCTTGATTTTTAATTACACACATTTTACGAAGTAGCCTTCATCTCACTTCCACGCTACTGAACGGTAGACAAGGCGGACTTCGATACACCATGTTCGCCCGACTAGAAGCTCGTGTTGCACCTGATGATACTGACCCTCCCTGCTTCCTACATGGGTGCAAACATCTTCAGCTGATGAAGGGTGGTACCCTCGAGACTAAGTGGTGATGTGTATCTGTTACTCTGGTCGCTTCTATGGAGTTGCTGCGGAGGCTGATGCAGGGAACAGGGATGAAGGAAATAGTTTTTTTGCGAACACCTCTGAATGTAGTATGCATGATTACCAGCAGCCTGCTGCATGAAACGATGTATGCATGATCCGACATTTAATACCAACAGAAAGTCATTGATCAAGATCCAAGCAAGAGTGACAAGAAATCCAGGGGATAGAAGCAACAGGCTCACCCAGGCCCCCTGTAAATAATGGGTACGGTCCACAGCAGGTCTTGGACAGATAAACCCATCTGCAGACACGAGCTAAAAACATGCTGAAATGGGACAGAAGGGTGAGACAGATCGTATCCGTACAACGATTACGATAAACTCTGAAAAGTTGTACACAGACAGACAACTCCCCTGGGGACAGACGGAGAGAGTGCACATACAACCCGGACCCAGAGCTGCGGTGGAGCAAGTGTACACTGCGCTAACCTGCTTAGCTCTGTGTCCGCCCGGCATGCAGGAGGGACTTGTACTGCGCACTCGGCAGCGCCTCGCCGCGCCAGCAAGCGCTACAGTCACAGCGGGCAGCGTGGCCTACTTCCGAACCGGCGGGCCCCTGACCCGGCTATCACCAGGCAGAGGAAAGGCGCGCAGGGGCCGCGGGGGGCACTGAACACGAGTTTCATCAGCCGCCTCTTGGCGCTTTATTGCTGGTACAAATCTCATTCACAACCGCGTGGGCGCTGCCAGCTGAGCCCCGGCACTGCTAGACGGCGGCGGAGACGGGGGGGGGCGGGGGTGTTCGAGTTCCCGGAGAGGCCGCTGCCAGCGAGGGCAGGGCGCAGCAGCACACTGCCCCGCACGAACACACCGACGCACACAGATCATCACAAGGAGTCGGGGCAGGTATGTGCAAAGCCCGAGAACACACAGAGCCTGGCTGGCTCTAACACTCGCAGGGAAAAGAGTAAACACACACAGGCCAGTGCTGTATGGCCTAAACAGAAGGGCTCACAGAAACGCACAAAAGGAATTTCTTTCCGGGAATGGCGACGAACCGAGGCAAGCAGAATGTCCTGCTTCCTCTACCCAGCAATAGGGCCCAGCATTTTAAATACGCGCTATAAACGGTGTAACAAGGAGTGGGGCATGGGCAATGACAACCAACGGCGCTCTGGAAGCAGTCAGTGGTAGGTAAGAGAGCACCGTACACATCTCAGCCCACTGCGACTCGTTCAAGGTGCTGAGCCAGGGCGGATCGCTGGGTTTACCTGCCGAGCCTCGTGTTTCTGAAGCCGCGGCTTTCACGGGGTACGCACTCACTGGTGCTGGAAGATCCCAGGAGCACGGACTCCGACTCTGCACACTTCCCATTCGTAAACCAATGCTCATGAGCTCTCAAACTCGCCATGCCAGGGTCGAGCCAGAAGCACTGCTCGAGGAGCTGCAAAGCGCACGGGGCCGGTTCCAGCAGCTGGACTGGGATGAAGAAGGCTAAGCACAGAAAAGATGCAGCGGGGACCACCGCTCCTCAGGGCACGAGTTGATGCAGTATGTCAGACACCAGTCATAGGGCCACAGGGGCCACTGGTTCTCAGCGGTGAAGGCTGGGAGAGGTTTCCCTCGGATGTCCTAGGGTCCTTTCTACTATGGATCTGCAAACTGGGCCAGTAACGACCCCTTCAGCACCTGACTCTCAGGGGTAACACAATTGTCCAACCCAGCGCTTTACTTTAGTCATGAAAAGTACTTTCATTTACAAACAAACAATATACGCCACAGAAAAGGTAACTTTTACAAAACATGTACTGGCTCCTGTGCATTGTGTCCTGCCCCATCCCACTTCCTCTCCTGGGTATTTCCTACGACCCCCTCCATTTGTATGTCTTGGCAGCTCTCCCCTTGGGGTTAGAGTCTCTCTTAGACAAACATCAAGGCTTAGGTGTAGATTTCCTGGGAGTGAAGTTCATAGCGCTCAGTTATTTAACAAGTCACTGTTTACGATCAGTCTCGCTACAGTGCAGGTTAAGTAGCCTGCTTCCAGCTGCCGGTGGGGGACTACACAATGAATCTCACGTCATTCCCGCTGCTGCGAGAAGCACTGACTGGAGGCAGAACTTCTGGATGGCAGCAGACTCCACCGCAGGCAGAACTTCTGGATGGCAGCACACGCCGCCGCAGGCAGAACATCTAGATAGCAGCACACGCCACCGCAGGCAGAACTTCTGGATGGCAGCACACACCGCCGCAGGCAGAACTACTGGATGGCAGCACACACCGCCACAGGCAGAACTACTGGATGGCAGCACACTCCACCACAGGCAGAACTACTGGATGGCAGCACACTCCACCACAGGCAGAACTTCTGGATGGCAGCACACTCCACCACAGGCAGAACTACTGGATGGCAGCACACTCCACCACAGGCAGAACTTCTGGATGACAGCACACTCCACCACAGGCAGAACTACTGGATGGCAGCACACGCCGCCCCAGGCAGAACTTCTGGATGGCAGCACACGCTGCCGCAGGTAGAACATCGAGATCAGGGGTCTCCAAACCGGTCCTGGAGGGTAGGATCCATGCCAGATTTTTTGGATATCCCCATTGAGATACATGTAGTAATTTAAAAAATCTGGCATGGATCCAGCCCTCTAGAACCGGTTTGGAGACCCTTGATCTAGATGGCAGCACACGCCGCCGCAGGCAGAACATCTAGTGTGTGTGGGGGGCTCTTGTGTGGTGTGTGTGGGGGGCTCTTGTGTGGTGTGTGTGGGGGGCTCTTGTGTGGTGTGTGGGGGGGGCTCGTGTGTGTGTGTGTGGGGGGCTCTTGTGTGGTGTGTGTGGGGGGCTCTTGTGTGTGTGTGTGTGTGTGTGGGGGGCTCTTGTGTGGGTGTGTGTATTGGCATTGTAAATGAGTGCCATTTATTTATCTGTTTTCAAAACCAACACATAAATAAAAAGTTTGCCATTTAGAATGCCAATGGCTCAAACTTTTCCGAAGGCGAAACCGTTGCATTGTAAATGCTTGTTCTCACCATGCATTCTGTTACTCTGATCACCTTTGCGTTTTTCCACACGCATTATATACCTCTTGCCCATTTTCTCCTGCCCACACCCTCCCTCTGTGTTGCGCCCAACCTCCCCCTCGGTGTTACTCCCTCCCAGACTTGCTTAAATTTTTTTTAAAAAAAAGCTTTCGCACATTATGTATTTGTGGGTTCATCGTGGGTCTGCAAATAAAGAAAAAAACGACTCCTTTTGTAGGTGCTTCCATGTACTGTGCACCCGTGTCCCTCAAACTGTCAGTCGCTGTCCTTCCCACCCACTCCTTATTTGACCAGGCCACACAGCATCTGGCACTCTGTACAGAATGGCTATAAAAAAAAAAATTGGGAAAGCCAAGCAAGAGAAGTGTTGTTATTGTGCTGTTGTAAAAGAACTTTCACCTGTTATACTGTCAAATGAAGTTCTTATCATACTAGATTTGCCAGTGTCTGTATCAAGTAACTGAATGAATTGGAGCTTCAGCAGGCAGTTAAGGTAAATGCTTATACCTTTAAAGATACATTTGGCGTTGCTGGTGGATTAGCAGAAGCTCTCAGCTGGTGAAGCACCTACATCAATTCATGTTGCTTGATTAAAAAATGTAAAGTTGGCGGTTTTATTCAGTGTTTTCGATGTTCCTTCCGTCACGCATGAGCTTGCAGTTTTTTTTTTTTTTGTAGTTGGTGTCAGTGCTTTAAGTGGGAGCAAAAAAGTGCAGGGAGTCGGGGGAGGGCTTAAAAGAGGCGTGGCCTATGTAATCCAGGGGATGGCTTAAACATGTAAACTACATTTTTGTGATTTCCATAATGCGCCAACCAACCAGTATTTTGGTGCCTCTCTGAGTTTTCTGTTTATACATCCAGATAAATAACACCACTGACATACACTCAACTCCAACGAGGATAATTATAGACTTTGTCAATGGTTGTTAACGGTTTAAGACCCATGAGTAACAACAATGATTATGTTGTCAATATTAAAAAATGAATTTGACTTTTAATTAAATATTACTGAGGCTTGTGGAAGGAGTAGGGCTTCAGTGTCTCAATAACTCCCATTATGTTTACTCTGTTGGATATAAACATCCTCTTTATCTCCACATCTGCTCCACCTGCTTATCTTGAACATCATTCTTATTCAGCATCATCTTTTCACTTTTTCCTCGGTGTACTACCTTGCATCTCCTTAATTTCAACCCCCCCGCCCCCCAACACACAGGGCACCCACTAACCTGTAACTTTTTTGTATTTTCTTTTACTTTGTCAATATTTTGACAATGCAAACACGAGGAGATGATGGCCGAGTGCTGGAACTTTTTAGACACTCTCCCCCAGTCGCAGATCTGCGTTGAATCCATCATTCTTTAGCTCCCTTCGCCACCTCCGTTCAGAACCAGCTATGTGCAAATCAGTCTTGACCATGTGCCTATTGGTAACAGTCCATCCTGAACTGCCAAGCCAGGTCTTTCCTGAACTGGAAACAAGCATCCTGGGACCGGTTTCAGGGTAACACCCCTCATCAGCCAGACCAGCTTGAATCCAGTGGCAAAGTGAGCAAGGGACCCACGTCTGGGCATACCCTGCCAACTTAGGGCGAACAAAGCAAGCACAAGGAGATGGACTGAGCGCTGAAACTTTTCAGATCTAGTTTGAGGGTACTTAATCCTGTCTGCCTGTAGTGTGACAGGAGCTTGACTTGGTTTTGTTGAACGAACACATCCTGTGACCTGCGTGTTCATGTTATGAACTGTATATAAATGTGTATATAGGTTTGCGTTCCCTTTCTGTGATTGCTGCTTATTTTGTGTGTATGATGGCGAAGACAGACCATCGCTGGAAGGTGGAGAGTAGTTCAAAGGAGAACCACTTTCTGGTCATCTCAGTAAGACATGCGGTGGAAAGAATGAAGGTTAGTTGATGCTGCAGAGATTAGATATTCTTGTCCACAGATCACTATGGATATTCAATGTTGCTTTATTAAAAAAAATATATATATTTATTTATAGATATCAAACATTTGCTAGCAACAAAAAGTTGAACAAACCATAAGAAAGAATAGAACGTATTGCCAATCCACTTACTCCCTGGGATAGCTGCTTTTCACTGGTTGATTTCTGTTCAAAATCCAGTGAAACGCTAAAGCTGCCCCTTGGATGATACAACCTATCTATGTAGCATGTGAGTGGAGGGCAGCTCAGTGTGTAGGTGTGTACACACTGGGGAGAGTACACAAATATTAGTGAAAACTATTCATAACCTGTGATTAATACAAAAAGATGCCTGTGGTTGACCTTCAGATCTTTAGACTTGTTCAAATGCTGATGCTTTCCTGGGTTGATAACGTATGCAAGGGGAAACCTTCCTGTTTGCTGCTTGCTTGCCTGGAGGACTAAGGAATTGCTGCCCGTCGTCGCCAATCTGTCCTGAGCTGAGGGGAGGACTCTGTACCTTGCCGGACCCGCTGCGCGGGTCCCGCTGCGCCAGGAGTCTCTGCGGGAGTGAAGCAGGAGACCAACCAACCCCCCGAGCACCGGCAGGGCTGCGAGCAGGCCAGCAGGGACTCCATTGACCAGGAGTCCCTGCGTGTAACACCTGTGGCCGCTATCCCTGCCGGCCACGCCCCCCGTCAACGTAAAAGCAGTTCTGGGTCTGCCAACTGCGGGAAACCTTCCTGTTTGCTGCTTGCTTGCCTGGAGGACTAAGGAATTGCTGCCCGTCGTCGCCAATCTGTCCTGTCCTGAGCTGAGGGGAGGACTCTGTACCTTGCCGGACCCGCTGCGCCGGTCCCGCTGCGCCAGGAGTCTCTGCGGGAGTGAAGCAGGAGACCAACCAACCCCCCGAGCACCGGCAGGGCTGCGAGCAGGCCAGCAGGGACTCCATTGACCAGGAGTCCCTGTGTGTAACACCTGTGGCCGCTCTCCCTGCCGGCCACGCCCCCTGCCCTGTTTCATAGGGCGGAACAACCGCTGCGCGGGGCCAAGACCGGGGCCGTTTGAGGTCTGAGAGGACTGGACTGGGCCATCCCTCTTGGTTCTAACCCTCGGACTCTCTCGTGACCATCCACCATGTCATCACGTGAGTACAAAGAGAGGGCTGCTAAATCTAAACTGAAAAATGGCACCTTAGATGATTTTATTACCAGGACTCACTCGGCCATAGATACAGAGATTGCTAAAATGCAACGTCGCGTTTCCATTGAACTGGATGCTGCAAGGAGACTGTCACAGGAGTTAGCTGCGGCCAAAAAATCTTCACTAGGTTCCATAGCTCTTGCTAAAACCCCTGACCGTTTAATTGGCCCACCTCTAACCCTGATTGAAACAATGGCAGATATTCACCAGCCATCAGTACCCACTATATCCATACCGAAGGAGGATTCACCATCAGTATCCTCTAACTCTTTAAAAACGACTATGGTAGGGTCAATAGGGGAAATGAAGGAGTGCAACGGAGGCTCCCCGGAAATGGCGCTCAAATCAACATCTATAGAGCAGATTAGAGGAATCTCTGACATTAAACAGCAAGGGCCACATACGAAAAGGAAGCGTAATAACCAAACAGCATACGCTAGGAAAAAGGCAAAGATTGCGAAGGCTCAGTTATCTACTAAGCCACCATCTCCGCCCCCAGTGATTAATACGCAGCCTTCTGATTTGCCACTAGAAGTTGATGTAGACTCGCTGACGATAACTCACGATAATAATAATCTCGTCATAGAGAATGAAACTAGTGGGGTACCATTCTGCGTTATAAAAGGGAAAGATGTTGAATTTCTGACCGTGGTATGGGAAACACTTAAAAAACTTTTAAATCCCTTTGAAGATAGATTATCTCAGATAGGATCCCAGCTTTCGAACATGGAAAAAAGCTTTTCAAATTTGGGGAAAAAACCATCCCATAAGGATCTCATGGCCAGTCTTGAGAAGCTTACAAAAAGTCTGCTGAACCCCCTGATGGAAAATACCCAAATTATAAATCTAAAATTAGATCAATTGGAGTTTTTAACATCCAAGAACACCGCCCTAATGGAGAGTCTGGTAGGTAATAACAAACAATCCGTTATTACTGGTGGCCACACTAATAGTAATAACAGCAGTTTAGGGAAAAAGGGCCCCAAGAACAACCAGATACATTTACAGCAACCTAAATCTGCAACATCTACAGATTCTAACGGTATCACCCCTTGTACAGCACCAGCTCCTTTAATTAAAATTAAGCAGGTGACTACAGCAGGCCCTAAGTCTAGCAACTCTTTGGCGGTGACTACACCGGTTAACACAGCTGCCCCGACCTTGCCTTACACTGAAGGGAAAGAAACTCCAGCTAGTAAACCTCTGGTCCCTAGTAAACCCCCTTACAAGGTAAACAGATTTATGTAAACATACCCCCGGAGTCTGCCCCATATATGGCAATCCTGACAGGTGTTCCATTAATCCCAGAGAATAAATATGAGAAAAGCAAGGACCTCTTAAACAAAATTCTGGCTAAATACCAATAGGCCTTTAACAGAAGACACTTACGAAAATCTTAAGTGTGCGGAGGGTCCCCTGGGTTGGGCCAAGTAAAAAAGACCTGGAGGGTGATTGCATCCTGATTAACTTCAGAGACAACTGGGTTAAGGATATCATTTGCAGTAAGGCGAGGTTTGGTAGGGTGGGGGATATTCAGTGTGTGGGTCTTGAATATTTTTATCCCAACCTTTACCAGACTACCCCAAACCGAAATCCCTATCATCGTGGTTATAGCACAAATGGCAAACCGCACATGGGCTGGGCATACAACATGAATATGACTCAAGGCCCGCAAAATTATTATACCCCTTGGCATGAGACAGCTCGCTTTATGGGGCCACCAAGTATGGGCCCCTTCACACAAGTCCCTTATAACCCACGAAGACCAAGGTTTCAGGGTGCAGATTATCCTGGTTGGTTCCCAAATAATAACAATAATATCCCACTGAGGAATCGTTTTGACCCTTTAATGGGTATGGATGGGGTAGACTGACTACCATCCGGGACTGAAGGCATTGCACCAACTATCTTGAATGTGGGAAAGAATGAAGACTTAGGGACACGCATCAATGATGATTCAGTGTTGGTGACTCTTGAATGTGACCATGCGAATACTGGACCTCCTCAGCTAGGGACTCCTGTCACGCCTGTGGGAAACATCTCCATCTCCATGGGCTATGAGAGGAATAGGTCATTATTGCTTGAACAAAGCACCTCCGCCACAAGAGATGCTTTGGGAAGCATCCATGGAATACAAGGGCCATCATCATCATTATTATTATCCTTACTATCCTGGAACATTTCCGGACTAGCGAGTAGATTGGAAGATGAGGCATGGCTGGTCTTTGTGGAAGCTCATGGAATCCTGTGTTTACAGGAGACGTGGTCTAGGACCACTTGTGACATCGAGGGCTTTCAGTCATTTACTGTTCCGGCTGTTCCATCTACATCGGGGAGGGCAAAAGGTGGAATAATGACAGCATTGTCTACAAAACTACAGGAGCTGAAAACCTCGAAACTGGTGGAGACAAACTGGTACCAAGTGCTGTTATTAGAACATCTCTTCCCAGATCCCGTTCTATTAATTAATTGGTATTATAACATCTTCAACGAACATGACATCTCGATAATCCAAAGTTTGGAGAATGCATTGGGTAAAGCACGCAATAGGCACCCTACATCGTCTCTCATTTGGGTCGGCGACTTCAACTGTACGTTGTGCAGTTTTGGAGGCTCGAATGTGTGTGGACTAGAGGACTTGAATGCCCAGCCACTGACCCACTTTAGACATACACCTCAGTGGGATGCTTTGAATAATATTATTATCACAAATGATTTGCGTGTAGTAGACCCTTGGTCTGCCCCAGATACCCTGCATATACCAACCTTTCAGGGTACGAGGGGGGAGATGAGCACAATTGATTTTGTTTTGGTATCCAGCACCTTTTTCAAGTATGTTGATAAGTTGGAGGTGGTGGCAAATCCTGCAAGTGATCATAACCCCTTAATGCTGTTATTGTGTGTGCCAACAAAAGAATCACCAAGGATCTGGGAACAGCCAATTAAGTATAATAAGAATCAGGGTGTCACATTGAAATGGGGGAAGGTAAATGTGACAAAACTGGTGTTCCTCTTGAAAGACCGACGCATTGGCAGTGTATCCGGATTTGTCGACATTCCCTGTGTAAACTCAAGGAGCCTATATCAGTTATAACAGCAGAATACAAAAGAACACAGGATGTCCTTGCCTCAAACAAGTTTTTCACTCAACTTACGCGAATGAATTGGCACCGCGCAATAACATCACTTAAAGATATTTAGGACCTTATTCAACACACCGGAGGCCTTGTCTTGTCACCTACAACCGTTTAAAAAGACCCCAGTAGAAGGACATAAAATAATCCTCTGAGGGATTCTGTGACCTGTTCATATTTTAACAAGAAACTTAGGCAAGGCAAGCTCCGAAAGAACACTAAATATAAACAAAAGAAAATTTTAAATAATCACCCAGCCTTGAATCTGTGGATACCACATCTATACAGCCGCTCTGCAACTTAAACAATTAGAGAACAGCACTGGCCTTATACTCGAGTACAAGTTTAGAAATTGGATGGTTTAAGTCCCGATGAAGGCATAGTTTATGCCGAAACGCGTCGACCGGATGCCACCTAACCTCCTTTTTAATTAAATTTTCTTGTGAATACATATGTATCATTATAACATCTTTTATCAATTTCGATCAATGCACTGTTTTTTACTGAATCCTTTTTAATCAAATTAAAAATGTATATGTTCTAAAACTGCACTAGTTTGTTTTGTTATATCTATTGGTTGTTGTTTTAATATATGCCTGGGATTGTTATTTCACATATACAAAACTGGAGGAAGACATTGTTGTTAATTGTGAAACAGAAATGGAATTATGTCTAGCCCCAGGATCTGACCCCCATCAGGTTATTGACAGCTTCGAGAAGTTGTGTGGTCATGCAGCAAAGCACCTTAGAAAACCCAAGGGGAAGGGAGGCCAAAAGGCCTTTAGATGGTTTGACTCTGTGTGTTCTGCTACACACCGATCGTTAAAACTAGCCCTGCGCCAAAAGCCAAGAAACAAAGAGCTTGTAAGGACTAGCAGAAAGGCTTATAGGGATGCTATTGCAAAAAGAAAGCAAGACTTAAAAGTCAGTGCTTGGGATGATCTCGAAAAGGCTGCAGAACTAAAAGATAGTAGGCTCTTTTGGGAGGTCATAAATCGTCCTCTCTTTAAGAGCGACAATAAAGAACCTATAGTTATGCAGGTTACCGCTGATCAATGGGTTCAACATTTTACTAAGATTTTTAACCCCAATTCTATCTCAATAATGGCAAGTACCGAAGGGACAGGGGATCTGGTGGCACCTCCCTCGGCTTTGACCCTCAGCTCTTCACTTACACTGATTGAGATTGAGGAAGCCTTAGGGAAAGGAGCATCACTAAAAGCCCCAAGCCCAGATGCTGTCCCCCTGGACCTTTTAAGTCCAATGTCAGTCTGTGGGCACCCATCTTACTGAATGTCTTCAAGGCTGTTGTGGTTGGGCGTATTCCTGGTACATGGAAGGAGGCAACTGTAGTGCCGATTTTTAAGAAGGGCAATAGGTCTGACCCACGCTGCTACCGCCCGATTTCCTTAATAGATGCCTTATGTAAAATACTGGGTAGGGTAATCCTGGCGAGATTAGAAAGTTGGGCAGATTCTACAGGTTTCATAGTTAACTCTCAGTATGGTTTGACGTGGAAAGGGGACAAACGAGCAGTGCCTTAATTTGGCACTAATTTTAGGCAAGTACATGAAGGCAAAAAAATCCTCTGTCCATCTTGCCTTCATGGACTTGACGAGTGCTTTTGACATGGTTTGCAGACATAAGTTGTGGCGGATGATGGATGATATGGGCTTTGAGGAACCTTTAGTCACATTGCTCCGCAGGTTACATGAAGTAACAACTGTATCTATTAGATTTGGTTCTGGAGGGGAAATAACAAAACTAATACCTTCAACTGAAGGTGTGCGTCAAGGGTGCATCCTGGCGCCTTTTCTTTTTCTGGTTTACACAAATGGATTAGAACAGTACCTATTAAACCAGGGTTGTGACTTCCCAAAAATCAATGGTAAAAGTATTCCCATGCTTTCTTAAGCAGATGATACTGTCCTCATGACATTGACAGGAAATAGCATGCAAGTGTGTCTAGATGCTTTTAATACATTCATGCTTGATCTTGACCTAAAGGTGAATTTTGAGAAATCTTTTGTAATGTCTTGTGGCCCTAAAGGATCAACTATTAGGAAATTTGTGGTCAACAATCGCATAATTGGAAAAGTGGGAAAATTTAACTACCTTGGTAACCTGTTTGACAGCAAACTAAGTTGGACACCGGTCATGAAGGTTCGAGCCCAGAACATGACAAGGGTGATAGAGGGTATTTTTCGTTTCTGTAGTAAATTAGGGCAAAAACATATTATGCACCTCAGAACCCTTTACACTTCAAAATGTTTATCAGTAGCCACTTATGGGGCAGGGGTGTGGGGGACCGAAATACCATCTGTGATCCAGGTGGTGGAAAATAACTTTATAAAAAGGGTCCTATCAGTTCCTAAAGGTTCCTCAAATATTTTCTGCCACAAAGAAATCGGTATGGCCTGTGTTTCTGATATAATTCGCTTGTCCCCTCTACTGTTATGGGGTAACATTTGGCAATCTGAAGACCTGCAACTTACCAAAGACATTATTACCGATTGCATGGCTTTAGAAAACTCAAAACAGATTCCCTGGTTGTCTTATGTCTATAATATGTTGAAAAAGATTGGACTGGGGTCATATTATGACAATCCGGAAAGAATTGAGGGAAACTATAAGGCGGATATAAAAGCAAGGTATTGGAAAATACTGAACCCACCGCCTATATAGTCAATGTTACTGACAATGCTATTGCCTATGCCTGTAAACCCCAACCTCAGTTTTATTTAACATTTACCGTTAATGTGCAATGGCGATTCCTTCTAACAAGGTTTAGGCTGGAGATTCTGCACTTCTTGCTTGCATTCCCGAAACAAGGGGGTTGGTGTGAGAGGCTGCCCCCTTGCCCTTGTAATAATAGGGATAGACAAAGCACTTTACATCTGGTTCTTTTTTGTTCCTTGTATAAGGAGCCAAGACTCCGGTTTATCAAACCAATCCTGAAGGGGAGGCAACCTTGCACTTATGAGGAAGGGTACGAATATCTGTCATCATTATCCTCCGTAGAGATCTGCTGTTCTATGTTAAATTTTATTAGAATCTCACTAAAGATTAGGAAGACTTATGGGTAGTATTACATGTATAGAATTTTTCCTGTTGAAAATCATGTCTTGTATATTCCTTTATGGTCATTATTATGTCTTTCTAATGTCTTTCTTAAATTCTGGAAAAATTGTGTTTTTTAAATCAGAACTTTTTAATCCTATGAAGCATGATGAATTGTATGTTCAATACTTTTATGATTCATTTTATGTATCGAATAAAGTTTTTGAAAACGTATGCAAGGTGCATTTGCAGGCATGCACAAATGTCTGCATGGGGAGCTGCACCAGGCAGGTGTAGGCTTAGTGCTGGTAGTTGTTTGAACTAAGTGTTACAGGCAGTAGCTAGGTAACACTCATAGCCTTCCAGGTTGGTTCAGACAACAGCTCGAAGTAGAACTATCCACAAGAAACCATTGTAGGTCCATTGCTCAGTGGTAATGAGAGCTGAGAATGTTACTAGGCACAATCTGTTGTATTAGGTCCTCAATAAGCTTCTGATACAGTTGGACATGCAGTGCTGAGGGTGCAGGTTCCACGTGCAAACCTAGCCTTAAGTGACGTGGCTTTTATGTCACTGGCCGTAGAGAGCAGTTGTGGACTTATGACTTTGTGAATATGTGGGTAGAGAATTCAAACGGGTCTCTGTTAACCTTCCTAAAAGTGCTGACCTCGTCCTTGAGCTTGGTCACTCAAACGTGCAGCTGCTCCGAGTCACCAAGGTAACTCTTATCCAGGGGTTCGCACATCAGGCATGCAGTTATGTTAAGATGTTTTATAGATCATACAGACTCCCCAGCAAAGGGGCATCCCTGCGCTAATAGCATACAGAACGGGAGGCAAGCGGAAGAAGGAGGTCTATATTGGAGGGAAGAGGTGGGTCTTAATAGCCTTACCAAAAGCCAGGTAATTATCTATGCTGCGTAAGTGTATACGAAGTGAGTTCCAGAGTTTAGCTGCTAGGAAAGAGCGCCCACCAGCACGAACCCTCCTTACCCGGGGAACAACCTCCAAGTGATGACCTATCGAGCGGAGTTGGCGAGTTGTGGTGTATGAGGAGAGCAGGTTGGCCAAGATACCAGGAGAGGAGAAATTCAAGATCTTAAACAACGCAATGTTGAGAGACTTAAACTCCACTTGCCTGGCCACCGGCAGCCAGTGGAGCCGACAAATGGCGCTGGTGGTAGAGCAGGTTCTAGGAAGACCAAGAAGAGTTTTGGCAGCTGCATTTTGGACCCTCTGCAGTCTCACAATCTCAGACTTGTTTGCCCCCAGATAGAGCGAGCTGGCGTAATCCAGTCTAGACAAAACAGAGGCCTGGACAGAAACCTGCCTGATGGATGGATCAAAAAAAAAAAAAAACTGCAGTTCGAGCCCCGTAGTATACCAAAACACGTCCCTGACACTTTCTTAGTTTGGACCTGGAAGCTTAGAGCCAAATCGACCCAGACACCTCGGTTTTTCACCACCTGTTTGGGGGCTGGTGCACAATCCAGGGTAGCAGGCCACCAGCGTTCACTCCACAGCTCAGGATCTTTCCCCGCCAGCAAGCCCTCAAACTTGATGGCATTGAGCTGGAGGCAGTTGGCAGTCACCCCCCCCCCCAGCGACAGCAGCAAGATCGCCCCGAAACTTATGGGCGTCCTGCACACAGTTATCGGAGAGTGCAACTACCAACTGCGTATCTGCATATGATACGACTGTGAGCCCTCTACTCCTGGCCACAGCTGCTAATGTTTGGATATATAGGTTGAAAAGCGTTGGGCTCAGAGCTGAGCCTTGTGGCACACCCTGTTTAATAGTCTGAACCATGGAGGTGAAAGGGGTGGCAGTTACCTGGAAGGTCCTCTCAAGAAAAGAGGCGAACCAGTCCAGTGCTGTGCCCACTATGCCTGCCGTCTCCGACCTTTGCAGTAAGATCTGGTGAGAGACCGTGTTGAACGCGGTACTGAGATCCAATAGGATCAGTGCCAAAGTACGTCCCTCATCCAGAGCATGTTCGGTCACCACAAGGTGGGCAGACTCTGTGCTGTGGCCCGGGCGGAAGCCATTCTGAGACGGGCTAAGTATGTTATTCTCTTCCAAGAAGCCTGTCAAGATGGAGTTTATGTAGGCCTCCGTGATCTTGGATGCCCCCGGCAGGAGAGAGAGATAGGACGAAAGTTCTCAGGTTTGGCTGTGTCCAGTGTTTTTTTTTTTTTTGGTTGTTTTTTTTTAATGTCGGGGGAACAACCCTGGCCTGCTTCCAAGTCCTGGGGATAACAACCATAGACAGGGCCTTGTTAATCACCTGGCCCAGGGGTGTAAGAAGCACAGGTAGCTGTTTCATAAATTGATTGGCCTGCTTTCTGCAGATAAGTCTCTGCTGAACCCTAGTGGTGACTCCACCATTCCCTTGTTCCTCATTGCTTTTGGCCGCCTGCAGGTTTTTGCCTTGTATTGAGCAGACTGCTTGGGCTGCAATGCTGTCTAGATCGGGAATGATGACTGCATCAGTCATGGGGCCCTGGATGTCCCACAGCCTGACTGTCTCATAATGAGACCCAGAGAGCAGCAGATGACCATCCATGGACACAGGCTGGCACGTCATCTGGTTCATTTGCCTGTTGAATATTTTGTTGCTCTTCTTCTCACTCGAAGGGTCTCTCGCTGCACTCTGCCGAGCACAGAGGTCAGCCTGGAATATGGAGCCGTCGCCGCCCCTCACAGAACATGTGGTACTTTGAAGGGCCAAGGGCCACTGCCATAAACCTCCTGTAAAACACAGTGGACATCAAGAGGTCTCCGGGGAGATGGAAGAAAGCTTGGCCATCTGATCGAGGGGGCGATGTGGCTGCTCTTGCCAGGGCTTCGCCAGAGGTACAGTGCAGGTCGGTGATGGGAAGGGTGTGCTGAACCCAGGCCTGGAGGGGCTCTGAAAGCTGAAACTGCTCAGTATTCAAGACCATGTAGAGGCTCCAGACTAGTGCTAGGCTGTCTTTGGCCCAGACAAGAATAGCTGTTTTCATCAGTAAAACCGAGGCGAGAGATGTCCTGGTAGTGTTTGCTCAGAATGACCAGGAGCGCCTCCGAAGAGACCTCCCACAGGTAGGCTGCTTTCAGCCATGACTGCTGTTAGGTAGAGGCCATTTGGAGAAGCCGCTAGGCAGTTTACCAGCCCTGGGCAGACTATCTTCTGCTGCAGTTGGTCCATTCACTGCAGCTCCCTCACTTTGATGCAGCTCTTGACCGGCTGCACCCCGAGCAAGTGTTCCCCACCCAGCAGTGCCAGAACCTGCCCTGTGGAAGGAGCCCAGTCGCCAAACCCGGCTGCAGCTCGCAGGCCGAGAGCGGGAGCCTGGCATCCTAGGAGAGTGCCTGGGGGCTAGGAAGGAGCGCTCCCCACAGGTCACTATGGATAATGCATATAGTAACAAATCTTTGTGGGAAGTTAACCATGTCAGTGTTTCTTCTCTGTACATTGGCCCCAGGAATGTAATTGAGGTTAGTTGACTGACCATGTTGTAAAATTAGAACTGCATCAAACCTGCTCCAAGCACACCCCTCTCCAACCCCCTCCCTCTCCCAAATAACGTTACAAGTAGTTTCACACCGGCTGAGAGTGACCCAAGTGTAAACCTGAGTCATAAGTGCAACATCACATTTTCCAATCACAAGTCCTATTGTAGGAGGGATTGAGTGGGTGGTGGGAGACTGCTGCTTCGATTTTAATTAAATAAGGTATGACAGCACAGATGTAGTGGTGGAAGGATGAGCAAATTACGTTTTAGCGAGCTTTAGCAGTGCAAATTTTCTCAGCGAAAACCCACTCGTATGGAAAAGGCAATGCTGACAATTGCTGCGCATTAATAATTCAATGCTAATTTATATGGCTGTGAGGAGTACATTTTTTATGCAACTTGGTGACCAGATAATTGCCTTTTCAAAATTTATAAAGTATTGATATTGTTTCGCAGAAGTTACAACTATACTGCCATAAGAAATATTGATGCTATCCACTAAAGTTTCCTTCATGATTTCACATCAGTTCAAGTTCTAGTAATCAGATACGTTAGTCTTATCAATATATTTTAGCATGGTTTCAGGTCATCCGAATGACTCCCACCATGCTTTTTCAAACTTTCAAGGGCTGTTTGGTGTCACCCACTTTGACTTTATGCACTGTTCCAGACTTTTATACCAGCAACTGACTAATTGTTCTTCTGAGTTGGCCTACCACAGCTAGTTTTTTGCAAATATTTTTTGGTGGTATTTTTCAAAATTCCAACGTGTGCCCCCCTACAAGTCTAGATACCGGGGGCAGCATTTCAGGAGCTCCCAAAGGGCCTTTCCAAATTTGTTACAGCTTCAGGCATTGCCATATATATATGATTAAATATGTACTCCTCATGAACACATTCCTTCAAACAATCTGTTTAGAAATCCCAAAACCTGTATCTGCGTTTTAGACCTAACACTGTATTCAGAATTTTAAAGTGAGTGACCGGAAAACCAGGCTACATCGCTACTGACCTCTGGTACATAAGTGCCTCCAGCATTTGTCTTCTCTCACTCCACCAAGTCGTTCTCCCATAATTTTTTTATCCTCCAGTTTGAGCGAGTTTAGCATATTTGTCTACATTTTATATTAATTGCTTAAATATTGTTTCTCATTACTACCCTTTCCCTAAGTTTGCTTCTGAGACTGTCTACGTTTGTGAACATTTTGGTGGTGCTTTTTTATTTCTATATATCAGAGTTATGTAGAGTA
Source organism: Lissotriton vulgaris (assembly GCF_964263255.1). Taxonomy (NCBI): domain Eukaryota; kingdom Metazoa; phylum Chordata; class Amphibia; order Caudata; family Salamandridae; genus Lissotriton; species Lissotriton vulgaris. The sequence continues at coordinate 145,571,873 of NC_141697.1, read as the reverse complement.
AACTGTGCAGTATCTTCTGTCAATAGCATTGTGGGAAAATTCAGCATTCAAGTATATTAAACTATAGTTTTTCGTAGACATTCTCATTTAAAACACAAGGCTAGTAATATCATCAAAGTTTCACTAATGTAAATATCTACTCCAAGAAGTATTTAAAAGAAAAAGTATATCCTAGCTGTGCAAGTCACCCTTTAAAAGTAGCCATTTTTGACTGTCACTAGTCTAATCTTCTATTGGAGTAACTATTACTCGTAAAGATTGAATTGTAAGCATCTCAGAAATGTTTGCTGCTCAAATGTAATCGAGCCAATTGTCTTGCCCTCTGCCCAAAAAATGTTCTAACCTATGCTTGATACTGCCATCACCCGTTTTGCATTGCCAGCAAATATTCAGGTTGAACCACTTCAGTTTCCTCATTTCATATGAAATCATAAAGAGGCTGGGTTCCCTTGGGTAACATTTTGATGCATGTATCACTGATACGGATATCCAGGTGTAAACCACTAGTCACTCCATTGAGCTGTATTTGGGGCTATCAAGATTGGGGACTGCCCTGCCCTGCTCTGATAGACTGGCTTCTGGAGGAAGAGCCCAACAAAGGAGTGGACAATTGAAAGTGGACCACCCCAAAACTAGCACTTCAAAGACACAAAAAAATAAATGTGCATCCGAAAATTAATTTAAAAAAGGGGAGCTTAAGCCTTCCATATTGTCAGACAAACTGTACATCAATATGGAGAAGCTCAGGACAAGTTCTGCCTCTTGCGCCCAGGACTGGGTACTCCAATGGGTAAGGGCGGGGGGCATTATTCAGGAGACTCAAGAACATTCGCCTGGAGCACCGGATTCTGTCAAATTTCAGGCTTGTATTCTACCGTTCTGACGATGATCCTAGTATTATGTTAAAGGATCGAAACGCCGTCGACTTGTTCACAGCTTGCACATGAATCAATTTTGATAAAAGTGCAACGGCTATCATATCTAAGCTTGTTCTAAACTGCATTCTTTACAAGCTTTTTTTGCCTTGCCTGAATATTTTTTCTAAATGTACTTGTGTTGTGATTATGTAGGACGCAGGAATGTGTCCCACCTTATTGTGTGTTTTATCCTTTTGGTTTTTGATCATTTTATTAAATGCACTGACCGGCTGAACAGTAGCAATATAGCACCGATTCTAGTCTATATTAATCACAGCTTCATCTGGTTTTTAAATAGGACCCCAGACTGCTAGCCCAGTGAGTGCTAGTAAGGCTTATGCCAGGCCGTTGAGCCGTGAGGGAACTTTTTCTGACTGACACACCCAGGCGCAGGGACACGTGGATGTCTCTTGCTAAAATTCCTCCTAGAACTTCTAATATTTAAACTCACTAGTAGGGCCTAGCTTGGCTCGTCTGAAACTGAAATGGGGAATAACCATCTGTAGACTGGCAAATTGGTAAGGAGATGACCTGGGTAACTCTTAACGGGTCTGCCTTCAGACTGTGTGTATTCTCTGACAGTTGTTGTATTGAACTTTGTTAGTGGATAAATATACCTTTTTGCTTGGGAGCTCTTATTTGAATGGGCAATATTTTATTAGGTTGGTGAGCGTATTTTGAGGTGTATGTGCTCGCCCTACACCTACCTCCTTCCCCGTGTAGCCTTGGACTGCTCGATGTGCGCTACCAGAGAATCGGGTGCTGAAGAACTACTTGGCCCAGTTGCTTAGGGTCCATAGTAAGCCAGGCCCTGGGACATTCAGAGTAAAATGCCTCGCCCCACATTTGGGCCCAGTAACTCTTACTTGCAGCGTGGTCCTCTGAAAGGCGTTCTAACCATCTCCCTGACTGTAGTATGGAATATTGAGGAGTTATGTCAAGGTCACACAATATGGTGATGAGAATATTGAGGAGCAAAATATCGAAGGTAAGTGTACAGGGGGAGGTATAGATTTACTATTAACTCCACTTATACATACCTAGAAAATGTTTATAAATCATCAAGGTATGTATATGCAGTGTTGGGTATAGAAAATACATACATACTTACCTGTTGATATTTTGGTCCTATATATTTTGGCCATCATATTGTGACCTCAGTTTTTTTTCCCCTCTATATTCTGAAACCACACCTCCTTGACCGGTGTATCTGAACCTTCGAGCTTGAGATCAGGGCTTTATTTAACTCTTGTTATGAAACGTCTGTTCCCAACTCATTTGCCCAAGTGTTTGGCAGTTTAAGAATACGTCCATATACACATCCTCGGTATTTGGAGGACACCACCATATCTAAGGATCATTCAAGAAGTAGCAGTTCATTGGTACCTCCTGGCTCTATGGGGCAGAATGATGCCCAGTTGTCTTCTAGCTGTGTTAACTAGGACTATACGCAAAGTAACATTAATGTATGACGCAGTGTATTCGGGACTTGGATTACTTTAAAAGGGGGGCAGGTTATTTTAGTTGCTAATCCATCCTCCAAAATGAGGACGAACTGGTATCTGCAACGAGTTACACAACCCATTTCTCCACATTTTAGGGCATTTATGAGGGTATATTGTATTTACCACTGATAGCTACACAGTATATTGAGCGCCAGCTACTCCCATTTGTGTGTAGACTTGCCAACTGATGCTGTGGCTGAACAATCCAGTCGTAATCTCGGAGGCATTGGGTGTTTGAAACTGGCTTACTGTTTTAGACCATTAAGATATTTCATGTTTGAACTAGATTTTTTTAAGTGCTATTGATTTTTATTCCCTACAGCAAAATGTAGCATAGCAAAAATAAAGTTAAACGCAAAACCGAGTACCACTACCTTGAATTGCCCAGACTACTGTATAGTACACTCACGGTAAGGCACTGTAGAGATGGTGTTATTCTGTGAGGGGAGATCGTGTCTTCTCTGCTCCTTCTGAAATCTTCCATCTCGCTCCTTAGTCCGGCTTTATTTACTGTCCCCAGTCAGGTGCACAAATGTGGCGGTGTGATGGGATGAGATGGAATATCAAGTATGCTCTGATATGGCTGCCCTTTGTGCAGGTTTCTCAGCTGACCTTGGCGTAAATGGGACACCATTTTAGTGGCTTAGAGCACGTGTGAATAGGAAGCTGCTAAAAGAAACCAATCACAGCCTGTTTTAAACGCCGTTTTGAGGTTCTAAGAACTCTCCCAAAAGTCAAAGTGCTATTGTCCAATAAATGGAGCTTCTGAGACTGGTGCTCAGTGACAAACGAACCGGGGTCCATTACTCATTGTAACTGGAGACCAGTTAATGCCACATCAGGTCTCAAATCACAGTTTAAAGCTAGGAATACTGCACTAGTATCCCTTGAATGGCTGGAATGAGGGTCGAAGTTTTCAGACCTGCTGGTTCCTGCTTGAAAATGGGGAGCTATGATTTAGGATCGTAACCTGTCCATTATTCCCTGCTCTGAGCATTCCTTTGAATACTTGGTGTTGGCTTTTACTCATGTGGTACACTTCCATCTGGAAGTCTTTCGAATAACTTTTCCTTGTTAGTGGACATTTAGTGCATGCACTTGTATTACTGAGGCTGTTTGTTGCTCCACGGAATATCTGAATGTATCTCGGGCTTGAGGGCTACACTGTGGGCCATTGAGAAATGTGTTGAGACACAGGATCACGGGGGGGAGGGGGGGGGGGGTACCTTCATATAAAGCTGGGCAACCAGTAGTATTAACAAAAAGTAGGAGATTCATTCCATTGCCTTGCCTCTTTAAGGTTGCGTGTGCGTTGTGTAAGGAGCAGCTTAAAAAGAAACCTAAGGTGCCTGTTTTCAATTTGATTTAAAGTCTTGGGCACAATACTCCCCTTGTGGGTAGGTATATGTGTGTGTGTGTATGTGTGTATATATATATATATATATATATATATATATATATAATACTCACCTTTGTGCGTTTTCGTTGTTTTATTTTGTACTAGCTTAAATGTTGTGTTCCCAGGGAGCTGTTCTTCGTCTGCATGCTTTCAGCGTGAGCTGTTCTGTTCGTATGTATGCGGCCGCTGTCTTCCGAGTGGCGGAGAAAGAAAGCTCAGTGAGCGGAGGTGTTTTTGATGACGCCAAGAATAGACGGGGCTTATTTCTGCTCGTGCAAGTAACCTATGCCCAAGGACTCCCTAGCTACTTCTGCTGTCACTCATTAGACTCATGTTTACAAACAGGACTGGCTGATCCGCCCAGCTGCTCATTGGCCTCCAGTTCACTGTAGTAACAGAGTGCTTGAAAGTGTCATTTAAGAGAATGGATCTGTTTCTTCTGAGCCCCAAGTTTAGCTGGTGCGCTGCGAATGTGTATTATTGCAGTACACGGATGGATCGGGCTTGAACGAACTATTTGTGCGGGCTTCGTTGTTGCAAGGTTCGCTGTGTTCAAAGCTGCACTGCCTGGCATCTTGAGCGTGGAATAATCTATTTTAATGTGCGTAGGCCAAGACCTCTGCAATCTTCCAAGCCTCTGAGGGGTAGAAATAACAGGCTTGTGGTCGGAAGATTAGCATCTGAACAGACTCCTTTCTCTTAACACGTCTTGTTCCATTTCAAAGGAGATTTCTTGAAAATATATAACCATTTCCGGGCAGAGGCATGCAAAATGTGCTATTTCGATGGTCTCGATAGGTCTCCTCTACAGAGCGCATGTGCTGTGAGAAATATTGTTCGCAGTTCAGTGTCCTTACAACCCTCCCACAGCATATTTACTTCATCGCTCCTTTGTACTGTATCGATTGCTTAGCTCCCGTAAACCTCCCTTCCTTTCTTGTGTTGGCTCTACCTTGGAGAATGGACAGAGGACATGTGTTCTTCTTCCTCTTGCAGTGTGCAATTTTACATTACTCCACACCACTAACAATTAGCTATGCTGCTGTTCAACAAGGCTAAAAAAGTTGCAAAGTCATTCACTGTCACATGGGCGAGACCTATTGGCTTTGCTAATGCTTTAGTTAAGGGCATTTTTGTATCACCCTTGGCAGGCATACAGAATCATTATTGTTGTGTGGCTAGGAGAAATGTATGTAATAGGGGTGTACATGACCGTTTGGTAAGTTAAGAGTTTTGGGTGGGGGGGGGTTAGGGGGGTAGGTTTCCACACAAGGTTTCTTGAATGTCTGCTCCACCAGAAGGCTTCCCTTGGTAGAATATAATTGACATAACCTTCTGTAAACCTGGGGTCCAAGTTACAATCTCTTTACATAAAAATCTCACTTGGGTGCCTGAAAACAGCAATTTGCGAGAATACATTTCATACAATTAATAAAATCGTAGCTGGTGGCATTCAACTCTTACAAAGCTCTTACAAATATATTAAAATATGCATGATGTGGCTGCGGCGGGGATGTCTAGGACCAGTCTGGCGTTTTGGATGGTCTGTAGTTTCTTGAGCTGTTTCTGGGTTGCGCCGGCGTAGTGTGTTGCTGTAGTCTAGTCTGCTGGTGGTATGTGTGCGTGACTGTCGTTCTGGTTTCTGTGGGAATGGATCTGAGAGTCTTTTGGAGCAGGTGGAGCGTGTGTAAGCAGGGTAAGGAAACTGCGTTGATTTGGTGGTTCGTTGTGAGTGAGGAGTAGAGTTTGATGCCATGGTTGTGTGCGTGGTCCATCTGGGTGGGGGGAGAGCAGCTGGCCACCATGCAACTTCCCAGGCTGAAGGGGTGGGTCCCAGGATAAGTACATCAGTCTTGTTCAAGTTGAGCTTGAGGCAGTTGTCTTTCATCTATATATTGCCAGCCTCCATTCCATGGTGGAAGTTGGTTATGGCGATTGTGGGTTCATTGGTGAGGGAGAAGATCAGCTGGGTGTCTGCTATGTTGAGTCTGTGACTTCTGATAATTGCTGCGGGTGGGGGGGGACGCATGTAGTCATTGACGAGGATAGGACTCTGGGAGGAAAAACCCTTGGGTACTCCACAGCTGATCTCCGTGGGTTCTGAGAGGAATGGTGGTAGTCTTACTTGCTGGGCCCGGCTGGTGAGGAAGCAGTGGATCCTGTCCAGAGCCTTGCTACGGATGCTTGCGTTGTGGAGTCTGGTGGTTAGGGTGCGGTGGGAAGACTGTGTCGAAAGCGGCTGAGAAGTCTAGTAGGAATGAGGGCTGCAGTCTCGCCCCAGCCGAGGAGGTATCAGATGTTGTCTGTGGGGGTGAGGCGTACAGTCTCTGTGCTGTGGTTGCTTCTGAAGCTGGATTGGGAGGTGTCCAGGACGTGGTTAGCTTCAATAAACTCTGATAGCTGGGTGTTGATGGCCTTCTCTGTTACCTTGGCTGGGAAGGGGAAGAGGGAGATCGGTCTGAAGTTCTTGAGGTCTGTCTGGTCAGGCGGAGGTTGATTTCGGTGTGTTTCCAGTTGGTGTGTTTCCGTTTCGATGGAGCAGTTGATGGTGCAGCAAAGCTTGGGGGGTGATGGCAGCGGCTGCTCTGTGGAAGATGTGGTACAGGCATGGGTCCGTTGGGACTCCTGAGTGGATGCTCTTCATAGTCTTGAGCATGTCCTTCTGTAGCGAGCGGGGTCCAGCAGAGCACGGTCTGTTGGGAGGTGGGCGGCTTGGTTGTGTGCAATGGTGGCTGCCTGGCCTGGTCTACGCTGTCGAAGCGGTTGTAGATCTTCCTGGTCTTTTGGTGGAAGAAGGTACCGAGTTTGTGTCAGAGGTCTTGGCAGAGGGCCTGGGTTCTTTGCTGTTGTGTGCATTGATTCTGTCTTGGAGGGCCGTTTTCTTAGTGGTTTTCAGGAGGAGGTGGTGTGAGTGTCGACAGCGAAATTGAAGGTTTCGTGAGTTTCCGTGGTTTTGTCACTCCTCCATCTCTTCTTGAGGCCCCTCCAGGTGCGTCTGGACTTGTGGAGGGCATGGGTGAACCAGGCGTGTGTTTGCCTGGACTTTTCTTAAGGGTTGCTAGGGTGTCTGCACAGATGGAGATTCATTGGTGGAGGTTGCGTGCTGCAGTGTTGGCGTGCGTTGGTGGAGTGGTTGTGCTGAGGGAGTTGTTGTTCTTTGGTGGCCTTGATCTAGCTGCGATTGGGGGGGGGGGGGAGGCGATAAGGACAATGGTCGTTTTGAAGGAGAGATGTACACCGTGATGGTCGAAGAGTTCGGTGGTGTGGCTGTAGCTGATGTTCCTGTTGCAGAGAAGACTGGGTCAAGCGTGTGTCCGGCTGTGTGGGTTGATGCGGTGACTAGCTGCTAGAGTCCGATTTTGGCACTGGGGTTGTCCAGCTGGAAGTTGAGGTCTCAGAGCAGGATGTATTCGGTGTATGCAAGAACCTGGGGTGCAATGAGTTCTACAATGGAGTCTGTGAAGGCGGGGGTCTGGGCAGGGGGGCCTGTAGACAAGGGTGGTGTTGGGGTTGGTCTGGATCTGGAAGTAGAGGTGTTCCATGGTAGTCGTTGGAATGTGTGGTCAGTCGCAGTGTCCTTGCGGGTGATCTTGTAGCGGTCGGGGATGGCTATGTCCGGAAGGGATTTTGGTCCATGTTTCCATGAAGAAAGTGAAGTCAGGAGAGGTGACATCAAGTAGGTCTGAGATTTCTGTGGCGTGTTTGTGGAGGGACCGCACGTTGAGATGGATGCAGTTGAGCCGGATGTTGAGCTGTCCGTTGGCTGGGATTGAGGGGAGCCGATGTGATGCTAGAGGGCTGGCATCCAGGATAGAGGGCGAGGATGGTGCTGGCATTGTAGCGGAGTGTCTGTGTTTTGGGTCCCTGGTGTTAGGCGCGGTCCGGGTGCCGATGGGCTTGCCTTTGTCCGGCCGCCATTAAGTAGTGCTGTTGGGGTGTGGTGGACAGAATTTGAAAGATCTTACCAATAGAATATGACAAAGACCTAAGTTACTCACTTACTCTACCTGAAACAATTGAGTACTACGTCAAATTAATTTACTGGATCCATGTTTGACTAACCTGTACCATTATCCACCCTTCAAATTTTATTATGTTTCACCTACATACCTCTTTAGCTGTGTTATCAAACTTCTAATCACTAATTCATTCAATTATATTAAAGAATGAGCTTTGGATGAACTCCTTTCAAATGGTTAGATAGCTTTCTTATTTGTCTCTTTACTGTTCTTTTTTTATTTTTATTTTCCCGATGTCTTTCGACACTATGCCCTGCCTATGGAGCATTACATCTTTATGGTTTTCTGATGATTTGTCCTTCCGCTGCTGTTTATTAAGGGAACTCGTTTTTTTCCCTTTTCTTTAGCACTCCAAGGGAATACTTATTTTTGTTGCCTCAAACCACGGTCTATATTCAGTGTTGCCCTGCGGAGTTATTTAATATATTATTAAACCACCCCCTCCAAACCAATTTCTCAGCTTTACTCTCTCGCCACTCACTCCTTGGATGTAATGGTAGCGGCAGTTTGATGTCTTGCCGCTTCTTTCTTTTCTTTCTTGATATGATATATATATTAAATTATTTTTTTTACGTTCCAACATGGTCATCATAGTGAAACCATAATAAATAAAGGCAATTACTGTAAGGGTGCATGCTATGGTGATGCATGAGCATGTGTGCCATCACAAGGGGCTGCCATAGCGTCGGGAGTACAAGTTCATGCATGCATTGTGGTGCATGCAACCTGATGCATTGTCAATATGCCATTTTTTTCACATGCTGTTCAACATCGGCGAAGAAGCATTTTTTTTTGTTGCTAAACCAGGCGAGTCCGATAGGCTTTGCCAATACTTGTTTGTGACACTACTGAGTGTTTAAAGCCATGATCTGCCTGGCAATGCATTACATATATTTTATTGCCTTCATAGTGGTTACGTTTTACATAGTTTAAAAGATGCTTGCACTTAGGTTGTCATGCACCTTTTTTCGTTGCCTCACTGTGATTGGCTCGTTTGAAGTAGGGAAGAGAGGTTTTTAGGACTTCTATTAAGAAAGGGAGCTTTGTGAAAGAATTGTTACTTTAGTGCTTGTACAAAAGTGACCCGTCTCATGCTTGCATGGTGGGTTGGTAAGTGCTGGGAGAGTATCCAGGGTGCCAGGGCTGTTGGAGACGGTGTCCAGGTGGGCACTTATTAAACTAAGTTTTTGTAGCTGAATATACAATTGTTGTGAAACTGTATTCTAGGTCTTTTCTGGGATCTGTTATCTGCTCTCTGATCAATGGGGCTTACGAGGGGGGTGTGTGTGTGTGTGTGTGTGTGTGTGTGTGTGTATATGTATATGTGTGTGTGTGTGTATATATATGTATATATATTTTTGTGTTAAGGCCTTCTACCTTCCTCAAGGCTGAGTTTTGAGCCTTACAAATTCTTAGTGCTGGTATCCTGGGTGGTCTTTGTAGACTTCTCCTTCTGGTAGGGCAAAGGGTGGACTGGTTATATAAGTTTCCAATACTCTGCAACTTACGAGTATAGTCCCGGTAAAATTGGACCCTAACTTCCAAATATTAACTCTTCATCAAACTAACAACAACGTCCTTGCAATTGTGAATTTTTTTTAACAACTTACGCGTGGATGATTTAATAAACACAATAAAGGAAATAGGCCTTTGTCTCCACAAATTATCCAATAAGGTACGCAAGGAGTTGACTATAATTTGGGGTGCGGACTTTAATCAGACCCTTTGCAATCACAGTGCCAACTTAGTCTGTGGGATAGTGGACGAAAGTGGCGTTCCGGTAACCCATTTTCCCCACACCGCAGTTGGGCACTGTTTAAATGAAACCCTGTGTGGACTAGATCTCGTCCTCTCCAATGACTTGGCGAACCCTCCCTTACCCGTTATACCCACCTATAATGGTAGAGGCAGGCCTAGCACAATTGATTTTATATTTGTCAGGGACCGCGGGAAGGGATCTTTTCACTTGTAAAACTCACGATATCATTGTCTGCGACCACTACCCGAATAGCATTTCTTTAAAACTTCCCAAGAATCACGTTAGGCCTAACATTAAAACGCTTTTAAGCCAAAACAACCTCTTAATGGACCGTACAAACGGTTACTCATTGAGGTGGGAAAAAGTAGATCCACTGGTCATTACAACAAGCCTGGTCAAAAACTTTAGGCAAGTGTTTGCAAACTGTCTCGATCCAACTACCACTAGCGAGGGAATCCTGGCTAATTTTTCAAAATTGATTACATCAATTAGGGAAACCCTTTTCGTTCGTATGAAAACTGGGAAAACCAGAACCAAGGGATGGTTCGACAGTTCCTGTACGAAAGCCTACCAGAACTTAAAAGCAGCTTTAAATAACAAAGGCAGAATTCCAAAGGACATAGCAGTTCTCAGGAAAAACTACAACCAGGCCCTAAAATCCAGGAAGAACACTCTTAAAAAAGATATCTGGCTGCTGTCCTGTGTCTATATCTTGCGCGCCAGCCACTTCACAATCTGACAAACGCGGCGACTGAGGCTGCGGGTGTGAGATTGCGCTGCTGCTGGATTTTAAACTTCTCTAATATCTGAATACAAGCTTTACTTTTAAACTGTGATTACAGCGCTAACGTGCATTTGTTTTACTGCATACCATTGGGCATTGGGCTCGGGCTTGCTCTACCTGTCTCCTTCGCTCTGGACCCCGTTCCGCCCCGGCATTGTGCCGTTTGTGCGGAGGGTCGCAGCACTGAGCACCACTTCCTGCCCTTCTCCCCACTTCCCCCCTGCCTCTCCATCGTGCAGGTCAGCGGTCTAGCGGCTCACTTCTCTCTTGGTATATAATGGTGACCTGGCGGAAGCGCAGTGGACGAGCGCAGCGGGAGCGCCGAAGTTGCGCCAAAGTTAAGCCCGTCTGCGCCCGTCCGCGGCCGACCGGGGCCTGGGGCCATTCGTAATGCCCATTCCATCTCCTACTCCTCCGCAGACGTCTTATCGCTTCGCCGCTCTTTCCCTCCACCAGCCTATGCTGATCAGGCTGTACTAAACTGCGGTATTTCTGCCTCTTCAAGCACCCTCAGCCCTGTGACTTCGACTCCTTGTCCTGTGCCGAAATCCCCTCGTCTCTATCCACCACCGCTGGGGGGTAACACCACTGTCCGTGATATACCTTAATAGGCGGTCATTGGTGAAACACCAGCTGGAAATTTTCCAATTGTTGGACGATAGATCTGTGGATATTCTTCTCCTGTCAGAGACCTGGCTGACTGAGGACTCTGTCCCTGATATTCTTGCTGCCATCCCTGTCGGCTATTATATCCTGCAAGCTAACCGACCTGCGGGGCAAGTCGGAGGGGGGTGGCTGCTATCATTCGCTCCCAGTATGTTTTTACTACCTTAGTCTGTGCAGTGATCCCTAGAACTGATAGTCTCACTGTTAAATTTATGTCCCCTAGGTCCTCCTTTGTTCTTATTTACCGACCCCCTGACTCCATGCCTTCTTTCCCCCGACAGTTTGGTGATCTTATTTCTCAAATTACTATTAACCATGCTAAGGTTATGATTATTTGTGACTTTAATTATTGGCCCTCCGATCCCCGGGAAAGTCACCTCTCGGAGGAATTTTCTGACCTTATCAGGTATGAATTACCATCAACACATTACAAATCCCACTCACTGTAAAGGCCACCTTTTAGATCAGGTGTGGGCAGTCAATCTGGATATCTCATCCCCTATTGTGACCCCATGCTCTTGGTCGGACCACTATTTTATTTCTTTTGTTCTTAATTTGGCCATTCCTATTCGTCCTTCCCTTTCGACCAACTTTACTGCCCGAAACTGGAAGAAAGCCAACCTGGTGGAACTTCATTCCTTACTGGCCTCTACAATTCCTCCGACTTCGACCCTGGTGTCTCACCAGGCCTTCCTCCTCGAACAATGGCTATTACATGCCTGTAATACCATCGCCCCTTTGAAAAACATCAAAACTAGGCGCCCTCATGACGCCCAGCGATGGTTTACTGACCAACTGAAGGCAGATAAATTGGCCTTACGCCAGGCGGAGCGTTGTTGGAGGCGTAATTATGACCATCAGCTGAAAATTGATTTCGTTGATCGTCTGAGAGTCTATAAAAAATCTATTCTATCGGCCAAAACTACCTACTTCTCCCCAAAAATCATGGAGTCTGCTTCTAAGGCAAAGGATATTTTCGCCATTGTGAATGAGCTTTCTCTACCAGACCGAGTCACCCCTCAACCCCAATCCTCTCAATCCTTGTGTGATTCACTCAATGTTTTTTTTATGGATAAAATCATTGCCATTAAGAATAACATTACTCTGCCCTCATACCCCCCCCCCCCCCATCCCTCTTCTTTACCTCCCAGAAATCCTTGCTGCTTGGATGTTTTTCCCCCGATTTCCCTCTGAGTTCTGTTCACTCTCGTACAAAGTGAGCTCCGGCTCCCCTATTGATTGCTGTCCCCCCCCAGGTTCTTAGGGAAATCTTTTTGGCCTGTCCTGGTCCTCCCCTGGCCCTACTCAACTCGTTGGCAACAGGGGTGGTTCCGGATTCTTTTAAACAGGCAGTGGTGACACCAATCTTAAAGACCAATGCCGACCCTACGGTCTTGAGTAATTATAGACCCATCTCCCTTCTCCCCTATTTGGGGAAAATTTTGGAAACCCATGTCACCCGCTGACTGAGTGCCTTTATTGAGTCTTCATCTTTCTTGGAGGCCCAGCAAGCCGGATTCCGCCCTCTTCATTCCACCGAGTCGGTCATCGTGGCTGTCATGGACACCCTTAGAAAGGGTGCCGATAATAACATCTCCCAAGCCCTTGTCCTGTTGGACCTGTCGGCGGCTTTTGACACGGTTGATCATGCTATCTTGATCGACCGTGTCAGGAACGCCGGCATTCAGGGCATGGCTCTTAAATGGGTCCGGTCCTTTTTGGATAGTCTCCTCCAGGCAGTGCACCTGTCTACTTTCTCTACTCCTTTGTCCTGCGGTGTCCCTCAGGGCTCCGCTTTATCCCCTTTATTATTCAATCTATACATGCAACCCCTGATTTTTTTTCCCTGCGTAAATCTGCCGCTACCATCTTCAATTATGCGGATGATTTACAGTTAATTTTTCCCATTGACACCTCCCTTTCCTCTTGCACTATTTTTCAGTCCACCATGCTTGAGATCTCGGAATGGATGTACCATAGCCAACTCATATTGAACCCTACCAAGACTGAGCTTGTCCTGGTGGGTGGAGCAGCCAATCCATGGAATGACCGCTTTTGGCCTCCCTCACTTGGGCCCCCTCCCTGCCCTGTCAACTCCGTGAAGAGTCTTGGCGTGGTCATCTCTAGTGACTTGTCCATGGGGCCCCAGATCAGTGCGGTTACGTCATCCTGCTTTTTCCATCTACGCAGGATACGTAAAATCTGTAGATTTCTTACCAGAGACACACTGATCCTTGTCCTCATGGCCCTGGTCACGTCGAGAATTGACTACGCCAACACTCTGTATGCCGGCATTCCTGCATACCTCCTTCACAGATTGCAACTTGTGCAAAATCAGGCAGCCCGCCTGGTTTACCATCAACCTCGACACCAGCACGTCTCGCCACTACTGCGGAGCCTTCATTGGCTCCCAGTGGTTAAGCGCTGTACTTTTTAATTGGGCTGTACAATCTTTAAAGCCCTCTCTGATCTTGCCCCCATTTTTATCTCTTCTAAATTGAAATGTTATGTTCCCTCCAGAGACCTTCGTTCTTCTGGCCACAATCTGCTGGTTGTCCCAAAAATTAAACGAAAAAAACATGGCGGCTCCTGCTTTTCCTTTTGTGCCCCTAAGACCTGGAACTCCTTCCCGTCCGCCCTTCGACACTGCCCTACCTACGGCGGTTTTCGTAAAATGTTAAAAACGTATCTTTTCCAGTCTGCTTTTGAGTAACACACGCCTTTGCCGTCCCGCATTTGTTATAAGCGCCATGAAACCGTACGGTGACCGAGCGCGGTATAAAACTTTTTAACATAACATAACAACTCCACAGGTCATGTACCCTGAGGGACAGCGCCGCCTTCTGGAAGGTTGTGAAGTCCTCTTTCTTATCTGATGTAACGGTTCGTCCCAGCATAGACATCACGATTGATGAACAGCTGTGGGTTGATTATTTCGAGCGGATATTCAGCCTGCCCCCAACCGCAAACCAACCAACTACAGCTGGGTTAGATCTAACCTCTTTTCCGTTGCCTATTTGCATAACACACGAGGAGGTAGAGCACGCCCTAAAGGCCAGTAAAAACGGCAAGGCACCAGGCCCCGACGGCATCCCAATTGATCTTTTTAAGTTCAACATGGATCTATGGTCGCCAATTTTTAACTAGGATTCTCCAAGCAAGATGTGCCCTGGGACCCATTGAATCGTGGTCCCAGTCAATCCTTGTGCCTATCTTTAAAAAAGGGGACCGTCAATCACCATCTTGTTATCGGCCTATCTTCCTCCTGGATTCTTTAGGGAAAGTGGCCGGCCGTGTTATTCTAGAGCGACTTCAACAATGGGCTTCAGACAATGTTTTATCCGATCTGCAATTTGGCTTCCGTGGGGGACTGGGAACCACAGAGCAAGCTCTTAATTTATCATTACTGATAAGGAAATACGTTAATGCCAAGGGGGGGGCTCTGTACATGGCATATGTTAACCTTTCCGCAGCATTTGACTGTTAACCACAATAAGCTGTGGTCCATTCTGGCAGATATGGGAGTAGAGTCTTCCCTCATAATATTCCTGCGCGAACTATATTCAGATGCCACAGCAAGAGTCCGATATGGCACAGGGGGCGAGTTAACCAAGCTGTTTAGAGTGGAGCGAGGGGTAAGACAGGGCTGTGTCCTGGCCCCGTTCTTATTCAACCTATATACCAATGGCTTGGAAAAACCCATGTTGACGGGTTGCCAGGACCCCTCCCTCCCTCCCCCCCCCCCCCACCCCCCACTATAAACACGCGCCCAATCCCTGTATTACTCTATGCGGACGACGCTGTAATCCTAGCCCGTACCCCTATGGAATTGCAGCGCGCCCTTGAGAAATATCACACCTTTAAGGCCAATCTTGACCTAAAGGTTAACATCAAAAAAACTTTGTAATGTCTGCAGGGTCAAGGCTTAAAAACATTAAGCCCATGTACATCGACAAACAAAAACTAGAGAGCACAACTACGTATCCCTATCTGGGAAACACGTTTGATCATAAATGTTCCTGGAAGTATGCCATTGAATCCAGGAAACTTACCTTCATGAGAACAACTGCTGCCTTGGTCAAGTTTGCGAATAAACTAGGTAGGCGGCCCATGGTGGAACTTCTTGAAATTTACAGGGCTAAATGCATATCGAGTGCAATTTACGGGGCGGGTGTGTGGGGGATACACAAAGGTGGAGGAGATGCAAAAGGTGGAAAACACCTTTCTCCAATTCCTTTTGGCAGTCCCTAAGGGTACGTCATTTGGAGGTGGGTTTGTCCCAACTTAACAGGTCTGATTAGGATTCAACCCCTCCTCCTGTGGCATCGCATTTGGTCGTCTGCCGAAACCATCCTCTGCCGGGGCATCATAGAGGACTGTATTTCCCTGGACAAGGCACTAAAGATCGGCTGGATCGCTTACATCAGTCATTTTTTTAGCGACCTAGGCATGATGCAGTATTATCAGTCCCCCACCTCAATTACTGTAATCCCAAGAAAGAGGTCCAAAAAGATTTGTCTGGCTCATTTAGAATCTCTCCGGCTTTCTAGTGAGGTCTCAAAAACTACAGTGCAGCATTCACTATAAATCCAAACATAATTCACGGTCCAGCCCTATTTAACTTCTAATCTTACAGGCTACGAAAGATTCCTCTTAACCAGATTCAGATTAAACATCTTTCACCATCTGGTCACTTTTCCTAGGATCAACACCTGGAAAAAAACCTCTTCAACCCTGCCACTGTGATGACAGCTCTCCCCAATCGAGGATCCACACAATAATGTTATGTTATCAGGATCCGAGGCATCTTTGGCTTTTACTAATATTGAGAGTAATGGGTCTAAGTAGGTGCCGCCCAGCATTTCTTGCCCTCCAATTTCTAAAAGTACAACTGTTCGTCAGATTGATAGTAACATTTCTGAAATTAGTCGTTAAGCACAGGTCGAACCTGGGGTGAACCCGGGCCGTATTGTCTTAAACCTGTGTTTCCTTCTGACTCCCAACACTTCTATATGGCTGCATTATGCGCTCGTTTTGGTACATTGTATTTGATAGTTTTTCTTTTAGTATTGTTTTTTCTGCATGCCTACAGCACTTTGTATATTCCTGTTGAATCTTTTCCTGTCAGCAGGTATAACTGTAGAAAATTATCTGACTGCTTCCCTATGGGTGGAACGGAATACTGTGCGATTCTGCGGTGCTAACTTGAATCTGTAATTTTCTTATGATTATTTTAGAGCTTTAATCTTTTTTTAACTTTTTAAATCTTATTTTAATGAGTATTTTGTACATGAAATATACTGTGCTTTTATGGCTGTCTTTCTTGCAACCGAATAAAGCTTGATTTGACTTGGGGGATCTCTAACCTTTTCTGTAATAAGAGCTGCTTATGTTCAATTATAATCATTGCAAGCTTCTAATATTAGTGTTGTAACTGCGATTTATATTGGTGGCCACCTCATGCAACATTACCAGCAGTGATCACCTCAATGCATTAGGTAGGGTTGTCCGCAGTATCGTAAAAAAGGCTTTGCTAATTTAGAATGCATCTACATTGGTAATACATGCTTGCTGCAGTGCCCCTGGCACGAAAGTAATGTGAGTAAAACCCTTTCTACACATGATTTATCACTGAAAAATCAGCTTTAAATATATTTTGCACATTGAGCCATTTTTCTGCAGGCATCGGCTTATGAGTGGTGAAAATGCATACATATTTGTCTTGAATACACAATTTTGGCACCTACTTATTAATTCAACCAAGCAAAAGGTTCTGGTCTAGTAGGCTGGGATGTACTCGTAGCTCACAAGATACTCATTGGAGAAGCCTGGGTAGAACAATTTTAGAATAGACTTGTTGAACACAGATTCTTTTGCTTCCCTTACAGATATGGGGGCAGGAAGGGGCTATAGGAAAGCAGTCCTGGGAAGATATGCTCTGTCTCCAGGCAGAGTCGCTTCCAAGTCAAGGGACACTGACTTGTGCTGGGACAGTATAGCTGGTTTCAGTTGTGGACCGCTGTTTAGGTGGAGCCTGCCACTGTGCTTGCGCATTGAGCTTGCGAGAGATATTGGGGCTTAACCAGAGCTTAACCATCGGGCGATTCAATGCAGTGCCCGTGAAAAGCGCATGCACATCAAAGCCACCAGCCTCCCTTCCACAGACATCTGAAGCTTCCCCCCCCCCCCGCGGTCGCTCTGCCTCGGGCATTTCTCCTCCCCTAATTATTCACTGCCCACGGCCTGCCGTACTTTCACGGCTTGGCGGCCGTGACTCGTGTTCATGGTCATGTCTGTAGATTACTCATACAGAAGTTCATTTGATGTCACAAAGAATGTCCTTTTACCTTTTTATTTTGTTAGTTTTTTAATGATACGCTGCAATCGCACGAGAGTACTTTCTTTAATACATGAGAATAATACATCCACAATACTGACACTACGCAATCTACTGCATCGCTCAGATTCGCTAGCACTATCCGGCACAGGTCACAGAACTACAAGTCTTTCTTTCACGTAGTTCACTAAAGTTGAACACTCCAGAATCACATTCGGAATACGCTCGTCACTTCCGGTTCGTCTACATTCCTTTCCGAGATCGCCATCGGGCCATCGACATTTCCAGACACTGTTTACAGGAACGTATTGAACACACAGTTTTCTAGTTCCAAGTAAGTTATTTATTTTTTTTTTTAACTGTCGCACGCCATTATGCTTACAGCATGCCATTATCTGCTTGCGGTAACAGTATCTTTGTCTCTTTCACAGATACAGAAATGTTGTAATTCACATACACCATACGTGAGTATTTACTCATCTCTTTACCCGGTTCCACATTTGTCACCATCACCTTTGATCACTCCGCTTGGCGCGTTTTTTTTTTACCCACTTGAATGGTATGATTACCGATCATACTTCCGCTTGACATGATCAATCTTGTGGTTTTATGGTTCCTCAATCACTCGGTTATACTTGTCGCACCCAACACCCGTAGTGCACCATCATTCTCTTCTCTTCGTCTATATCACACAGTCCAATAAATCCAGGACGCACACCAGTACTTGTTTCACTAGTTGTTACACTTTTTTCCGCCACATTTATCGTACAGGAAGTTTATTGACCTTGGTTGTACCAGCACTCCATGCGCACGGTTTACCTTTCTTGTCACGTTAAAACGCTTCGGACACACTCTCAGCCCCTGTACCACAGTATTCATATCTGGAGATCTCCACCAATATGTACTCTTGCACTAATTCATTCTATTTGTGTCTCCCGCTGATACCTTGTTGTGCCTTTTTGCACCCTGTTACACTTTTTTTTTTTTTTTTTTTGTGCCTTTCTGCCCTCTGCATCACCACATCTTCACTCAGCGCTACCCCAGCATCACTCAGCACCACCACAGTATCATTCAGCACCACCACAGTATCATTCAGCACCACCACAGTATCATTCAGCACCACCACAGTATCATTCAGCACCACCACAGCATCACTCGGCGCAACCACAGCATCACTCGGCGCAACCACAGCATCACTCGGCGCAACCACAGCATCACTCGGCGCAACCACAGCATCACTGGTTCAAATATGTTCTCTCAATGTTTAAAGCTTTATTACAAATGTCACAAAAAGATGTTAATATTTCACTTCTGTTCTTGGATTTTCGTCACAATAAAATAAACTGAACATAATCTCCACAAACGTTATTTACAAAGGTTTAAGCTATTGCCATTATAAATTACAATCACTTTTATTGAAGTATTAATTATTTAAAACAATTAAAAGCCATTGTTATTTGTAATATCAATACATGTAAGTCACGTAAATACAAAACATGTTGCATTACAAATGCTATAGGTGTCACATTTGCGAAGTTATAACTATTGGCATAGTAAATGACAAAGCTATTAATTTAGCTATTTTCAAAAACCACACATAAATACAAAAATTGTCATTTACAAGACCAATAGCTCAAACTTTCCTAATGCGAGACCTATTGCATTGCAAATGCTTGTTTTGAAACTGCATATGTTAATGTATCTCAGTGGTGTGCAGTTTATATATTTTTTTTTTTGGTGTAATGGTTTTTTGGTGGAGGCATGAGGGTGATAGCCTATTCGTTCATTAAGGGGACCACACATTTATATTGTGGCAGTGTGCACTGTGTGGTTCTGTTTCAGGCACCTATTAAAGGTTTTTTTGTGTCCTTTTTTGTCCTGGGACAAATTTACTCGACATTAGGCAAATGCAAACCGCTAGTTTACTCAGCTAAGGTCTGCCATGACCATTTTCGTGCAGAACTATAGTGGAGGAAAAAAAGTACCCAAAGAGTGTATTCTCATTTTCTTCTATAGGAAAGTTCGCTCACGTTTGCAGTTGATATCAGTGAACAGATGCACACCAAACTTGGAATGAAAATAGCACTTGACTCGGTGTGCTTTTGTTGGTTTTGTGTTAACCCGTTAAGTAGATAATGAGATTCTGTAGGTTATAAAAAAAACTGATATCCCAGTGTGCTTTAAAGGGTTAAGGCTTTTGTATTCCGGTCACATTTCTACTCGCTGGTTATTACTCCAGTCAATTAAAGTTTTAGTTTGTTATGTAAGAAATATGATTAGCAGCTTAATTGTTCAAAATATTTGTTTGTTTATTTTTTATCAGCCATCTTCAAATTTGCAGTTTAGAAGGGCACTGTGGAGAGACGGGCACTGGGGTAGTGGGAGAAGGCCACTGTGGAGAGAGGGGCACTGTCGGAGGTAGCGGTGGGGCACAGTCACAGTGGCAAGGATGGGAGGTGTTCTTCAATGTGCTTGTGGCTGCAATGGTGCCCACTGCAGAAGGGAGAGGATTGGTCTGATAGACGAGAAGGTACTGGGACAGGTAGGAGCATGGTACTAATGCACTGACTGGCAGGAAGAAATGGTTTCACTTTCGAACCACCCTCAGCTGCTTCCCGTATTTTGTTATTACGCGGCAAGGCCTCGTCAGGGCTCCTGAGGTAGGCAGCAACTAGGCAGTTTCCTGCGGGTGCCACTGTGCAGGAATTTATCGATGGTGTCCCATGGCCAAGAACTATTGTCACCTGTAGGATAACAGTTGTGTGTAAAATAACGTACACACAACTCACCTAACCTTGCAGCTTTGGCTACACTGGAAAGCGCAGACTGCTGGGTAGCGCAGCTGGAATTATGTTCCCAGTTCATCTTTCGTGCAGTTGATACTACACAGGACAAAACACACCTGCCCTTCCCCCCCCACCCTGAAGACCAGGCACTGATGCATGCCAAATCAAGCACATGCTTGCACCAAATCTGAACGTACAGCTGCACAAGCCTCGCTCAAGGCTGGGGTTTTTTAATGGCCTGTGCACAGTGCTGGCTGTGCATGGGAGAAAAGTTCAATTGACCCAGCCCTGAGAAATCGGTGCCGGTGCTCAGCACCTGCACAAATTAAGCACTGCCTCCGATCCGCATCTGTCAGTCAAACCAGCAAAACATCCCACAATGAGATCAGCCTGTCATCAACTCTGGCTGACACTAGAATGAAAACACCATTTGGACTCTGTTTTGTGCGAATGCTAACAGTAAACTGTAAACCTTAGTAATCTGCGTTAAAGACGTATTCAGACTAAAGTACAGTACAGCCCAAGTCTGCTTCTCTCAAACAGTTCTCAAATCCGAAATCAAACTACACCTTGCAGGGGTTGCATTTGGAAGGCAGAACATTTACACTATCAGCAAGAAAAGCAAAAGATTGATTCAAGATTAAGATTTACTATCTTGGAGTATACCTGTCTAGCTGTGGTCATGTACGGTCTAAAGGCAGTGCATCCCTTGCAGAGAGCTAGCACGACTACCATACGGAGGTATGTCGGGAAGAAAACCAGCCAGGAGCTAAAGGCGTTTAAGAAAAATATGTATCTGCATATCCACCTTAGGCCCTGAGTTTATGAATTTGAAGACTGTACATAATTGAATAGAAGGAGGTTTCTAGAAGAATACATTTTAAGCTGTACAGGTAGCATTAAACACCATATTTAAAATGTCCTTCCTGCTAGTATGCCGTTTAAGAATGAACAATATGGTGGACTTGATTGACAGTTTTATAGATGTTATTTCTCAATGAAAGCAATTGTAAGGAGACTAATACCGGAGAGTAGGGTGGTAACATGTTTTTCTTCCAAAGATGAAGCCGCTGAATAACTGCATTTTTCAAAGTGTCTAGATGGATTATCTGGAGATAGATGGATAATATAGCAGAATCTCCAAGGGTAAGCGACGGAGTGGTTGCTCGTTGATGTGAGCTTGGTTCAGTGAGGGTGAAGCAAGTGCTCTAATTCCTTAGTCCATTTGTGAACAAGGTAGCCGCTGGCAGAGGTGAAGGGGAAGAGCACCTGATTGTGTATTAGTGGGAATTAGTAATTGAACTGCTGATGGGAACGATATATCCTGTGTAGCTCCAGCTAAAATGATTATCCCAAATCATGTTTGATATCTTTAGATTGTTACTAAAGTTGAGTTGGTCGTTGGCCAGGATGGTGGTGGAAGTGAGTGGAGCTATGAGAACGTACTTGAGACCAGTAGTGCAGGGATTCGGGTAATTTTGCCAAAACCCAACCGTTTAGCTGGTAGTGAAGTTTTCAGGGAACTGTGCGTTCTGCCCGCCTTCCCACATGCTCCTCCCACCACCTCCAAAATTCCAGACTCGCTATCCACTGTCGATGTGCAACATTTTCTGTCGAAATGTAATAGTTTGAAACCACATGAAAACCCCAGTGTGGTTATTAATACGAATAACTAAATCAAAAGAACTAAGCACTCTGCAAAAACACATATTACATAAAGATGGCAAAGTAAATAAGGGAATACATAGAGGGCCCTGGCTGTGGGGTGTAGAACAGTTGATGGTTTATTTGGATTTGTATAGAACTCTGAATGAACACGTACTGGGAGCCAGGACAGTAAAATCGGTAGCAAAAAAATAGACCATAAGAAAGGATATGCAGAATGTTCTCTTCACTGAATAAATTAGAGGAATTCGTATGATTTGTTTATGTAAAATTCTCTCCCAATCATGAGAGTGTTTTTGAGCTAAATAAAGCCAGCACCCTGAACAACGGTTATTTTGTCTTCTAGTCATTCGAAATGTTCCTGTGCTAAAGTTTTGCGTCTGACTCTGCGTGCTTGCGCTACATGGTGTGATGGCATGATTGCAAGAATTTTGTTTTATGCAAAACTATTGCAATTTCGCCAGTGTACCAGGAATTTCGCCTAACCTTCCAAATCGGCAAGTTTTGCTCAAGGAGATTCCTAGCAAAGTTCGTTCTACATGTTACTTTTTTGCAGCTGAGTTCTCTCTGCTTGTTTTTCTCTGTAAGTATCATTATTAACCATCTTCTGCCTTATCCAAGCACCTTGATCGTAGTGACCGACTTCTGCTATACAATCAACCATACTATAGTTTTTGGCACTTTCTCTGCTCGCAGACGTTTATTGTTGCTGTCACTCCAGTTATTTTTCAATTCGAAGTGTGATTGGTTAGAGCCGTTTGTACGGCCAGTATACTGCAGAGCAATTGTTCAGAAATTAGTACTGTGACTGGAACACCTACCTGCTGATTCAACATTAACCTACCATTAGCATTTAACTGGGACCATGGAATGAATGCACCACTTGAATTTAAAGTGGCCTATTATCTCTATTTAGCATGTGACTAATTGAAAGGGGTGTTATTTTATATATGAAGAATGGAAAACTCCTAGTAATCAAAAGTATGACTGTATATGGCGAACTGGATGGAAATGGGTGACTAAGAATGCAAGAGAACACTACATGTGTTATTTGAAGTCCCTTGACACTGAAAGAAGGCCCAGTTAAGGACCGGATTGACCATTTCTGTAGTCGATGAGCATGTCCGATTCATTAAACCACAGAGGGAAAAAACTGCAGGAGGTTACCCTGCACTTACCTAAACAAATGATATGGGACCTTCCTCACAAAACGTATTTGTCAGTTGCATTACGACTGCAGGAAGTTGTCTCCAAGATCACAGCACCAAAACATCCCCCTCACAGAATCGCGATTTGAGTAATTTCACTCTCAATCCCATTCACGAACATTCAGCCTGGGGCTGTTTCTAAAGCCTTACATTTAGGGTTAGGGTTGGCAACCGCGTGTTTCTTGGAGGGGAAGAAAACTGCATGTCCACTGTGAATGTGGAGTACACTCCTTAGGCTTAACACTTTTGTGTATGCACATTACAATTGTGTTTTTTTTTTTTTTATTTTTTTTTTTTTTTACTCACATTATCACACAAGTGATAAAAATTGTGCAGTGAAGCGCATCAAATTGTGCCTGGAAAACCTTTCCACAACGTTTTGAACTTTCCAATTCTAACTGCCCTTAGGGCAGGAGTTGGTGTGGCAGACACTGCGAGGTGAAATGTACTGCTGGATCTCCGGCCCTTCAATATCTGGGGAACTGACAACTGCCCCCAAAATATCCTAGGGTGTTTATTTACTATTTTAACTTCAGTGCTGAAATATAAAATTTCCCAAGTAGTATTCTAAAGGATAGAAGAGTACTTATTTTGGATTGCGTAAAGTGCTGGCCAGAGGGTACTTCTCAAGGCCAAAAACTAGGACTACCCAAACCCACTTATTTTCAGATGGTTTAGTGGAATCGAAGTAATGAAAGTATTTTCCAAGGAGATTGAAAGTAAGTGCATTTACCTTCTTTAACAATATTTACCCTGCAAATTATCTGCGGGACAGTAAGTGTATACCAGGAATATATCTGATTTAGATAGATTTTCAAGCATACGCTTGGTGTTTTTTTTTTTTTTCATGCATACAAAAATCCTAGGCAGAAATTTTCAAGCATAGATTGCGCTTTAAAAAAAAATATTTTTGTGATTCATTTTGAAAACTTCGTAGGATATGCCCTGGTCTAAACATGTTTCACTACATTGCAAACGAAAGTTCATGCATGAGGAAATGCAATTTTCCTTCCTAAAATTATTTTTATATTCGGGCATCATACTTACAGTAGATTAAACAATTGCTTTAAAGTTTCAAACACCGTTCAACTGAGGACACCATTTAGAAGCTAGTACTGTGGCTACACTTTGGGCTTTAAGCATCTGAATCCTTCTAGGTAGTAAATTTACAAGGCACTTGTTGATTCTACACAACAAAACAAACACACATTGGTTTTTGTATGTACTTCCTCCTCCTAAGTAAGAGTTACTCAATCCATCTAAAGTGAGTCAGTGATGTTAATCCCCAACATAAGATTTGAGATTGTGGAAACAATTTAAGAGCTATTTAGGAAGCTAGATTATATCAGGTGTAACAAAATCTGGTCTTCCGAGGTACGAATGACCCAATAGAGGATTGGAATACAGGCTATTATAGGAGGCAAAGTTGACATTAGAATGGCGCTTACTTTAAAAATCATCTTTTCTTGGTTGGTCTGGGCTAGCCAAAAATGCAAATATTTGTAAGATGCTACTAATTTGAATGCTAAATGGATGCAACTGAAACCTAAAAGCCTGAGAAACCGGAGTTTTGGAGTGGTGAAATTTGTACGATGCAGAGGAGTTTTAAATACGCAGAAAATCAGATAATCCAGTTCCAGGTCGCTAGATGGATTTCTTCCAACATTTGGTGCTGGGCCCCGTTGCTGTGCTGAAGTCTCACTGTGGAGAAACCTGAAGTCGACCGTAATTCTGATTTAAATGGAAAGCTCTGTTTATTTCTCGCAAAGTACAAGAGAAACGTGATGCCCTTACTCGAAGCAAAGAATATGTACTTTTGATGACAGATTTTTTTTATTTTTACAAACTCCCCTGTCAAGCTGCCCCTCCCTGTGAACATTGGCGCTGACCAATTTACAGCAGTACAAATGTTGGCATATTTTCACTTTAAATTTCACGGCAGTATACATTTGCAAACATAACCTCAGAAGGAATATGTAATCTGCTCACAGCACCACTATTCCTTTCTCGAAAAATTGAGTAGCTTTATGTAGAAGCACACGTCTCTCTGCAAGAAATATCTTTGTTCCTGGTGTGCAGTTGCAGTATCCTATAGGGAACACATCAAATGCCAAACGCCAGCGCTTCTTTCGCATAATCTCACACGGGTACTTGGGCATTTAGCAGTTAAAGTAAACCGCAGTCGGACCAGCCTTACCCTTTTGGTACATTTTCCTGTCTTGAGCTCTAGCAAAAAACGAAATGAGCTCCGGCGCCTGCAGCAGAGCCCTTTGTGTCCCCAGCAATTCTCGGAGGGTGAGAATGGGAAGGTAACACTGGTGGTGAATGCAGTTGCAGGAGAGATCTGTGTTTTGTCTCATCCCCGTTCTGACTGCGAAGATGACATAATATGTCTCCTGCAAAGCACATTGTGTAACATGCAGGTCCGATTTTAACTTTATGTAGATTGGCCAATGCTTTGGACACCTATCTTTTCGTTACTAGCAGTTCATAAATTGCAACCTCTCTAATATAGCAAAGTGAACTATGAAGTAGCATAAAGGAGCTGAATAAAACTGCAAGGCATGGGATTAGAATCTTATTGTTTTTCTCTCCTTCTAACCTTATTAGAAGGCTGCTCAAGTGTGCCGTTGGATAGCAATAGTAGGATAAAGTCTTAACGGAGACCACACCAAGCACTGCGTTACATTTTACATTCTGACTAGTAAAGACTTTGACTCCTACACCATGTAGCGTTTATTGTGCTATGTCACTTATCTTGCTCATTGATTGTCTGACATTTGATGTATTGTCTGTGTATAATATGTGCATGATGTAGAGTGCCCTAACACACATTCGGATGAGTAACACAACACAATAAAAAATGAATTAGTAAGTGCTGTTTAACTTGCTTGTGTAACTACTCGTAGAGATCTGACATTCTTACAGAGAATGCATATTGCTTATATACAGGGTTTGAATAAAGTCAAAAACCTTACTCCGATGTTTCTCTTAAATACTTTTGAAGTGATAACCAGCTTTGTGCCTTTGTTTCGCTCCATTGGCATCCAGTGATAGACTCCAAATAACTACCAGCCAGGGTCATACTCCATCAAAAGGAGGGCTTATGGCCCTTTAAATTTGGCGTATGTTTTAGGCCAGATGGAAAGGCCTTTTACCCACTACATGTTGCTCAGGACGGAAAGCAGGCACTTTGTCCCGGTGTAATTTGCAGACCTCATGACCCATTCAGCAAGGTCGCAAATTCAGCACATTTCACTTGGTCCAGCCTGGATCCCCCTTCAGGTACCAGAATAGGTGCCAGACACTCCCCATCCCACCCCACTCGTTTTCTGCACTGTGTATCTTGAATTGTGTGAAATGTATTTCTGATTAATACTTCAACTGGAGGTTCCTCAACTTTTGAATAATTCCAAGTGCCAGGCTGAATCTGTTGATTTTTCTTAGGAATTCCCACACATGCAGGCGTGTGGCTTTGTCTGATATGTCCCACCGTAGAAGTCAATATTTCTCATATGCCATCAATATGTGCATTCGTTCAAATAAACATCGGAACCATGGTGACCATCATTTTTCTTTTATATCATATGTTATATACGAAAACAGTAAATAATTTGCAACAAATTAAGAAAGGCAACACAAACCACACTATTACAATCGATATCTTTTCGATAGTGTGTTATACTGTTGGTACTGTATGCATTATATACATATATACATATCCTGCTCCTGAAGCCTCAGTCAGCTTATGCAACAGTCTATAAACATAAATGTTACGGTTCTTATCTATAACCAAACAGTATACAGGCGTCGACGTTTCGGTCTTTACACAGCGATTTCCACCAAGACCATCCTCAGGACTGTATGTTGCTCAAAATATCTACAAAAATATACAATATGTACAATATATTAGACCCCGTTCCTAATGTCCAATATAATTGATTGTCTGCTAACACTAACCGTCACCACACCCAGTGTGACTCCACAAAAAAGACATTACTCACTATGTTCCACGTAGAGAAAACCTCAATCCTCACAAACTGATAGAGAAGTCTTAGCCATAGACCATCCAATGTCAAGTGTTCCTGTGCAAACAAGTATCCACAATTAAATATACACATTATGCGCATATGCCTACATATTGCTCCAACTGTCGTCCAATGTTAACTGTTCCTCATATAAAACATTCATTCCGCTTACCTCCTCCAACAGATAGAAACAGTTGAGACCGGCTCATAGATTGTTCATATTTATACCATGTTCGATTGGTGTGGTTCCAATCTAGGGTGCAAAAACGGGAATTAACTTCCATAAGTTTCTATCAGTGCCTGGATAGACTAGCAATATCCCAGTGAGCCGCTGTAAGTACTTACTTCCACACTTAACATCGAGCGGGATTCAATTTCACTCCGTCTCGTTTCGCAAGCCAGCTCGTAATGGTAGCGGAAGAGACTACATCCAAGACACGCTCTCCGCGCATGCCCAGAATCAGGACGTCGCTATGGTGTATGAGGCGGCCATTGCTAAATGGTTTTAAAACCTCCACTATGCAGCTATACAGCAATGCCAATTACGTGAAACTAACTATTATAAACCCGACGCATATGTGAAAGGTGCTTAAAATATATACAATTTAATGCAGCTAACGTCTCATTTGAAACCAATTGCAGATAAGGAAGTCGGCCTTACAATAGGGACCAGTCCAAGACAACCACCATCCACAATAACATATTACCATGCCCTGATAACATAAGGGACATCATCACAGGGTCGCTAAATTGTGCCATTCCACATATTGGTTCAGACCCTGCACCATCGTCCTGCACATCCATATCCATCTGTTTTCTTTAATGGTTAGCAGACGATCTACATTGGTCCTTCTTTTTGACCCCTTAATGACCTCTAGCACAAACCATTTCATGTCCTGTGGACCATGTAACTTTTCAACATAGTGTTCTACTATGGGTGCTGTCAACACTTTGCATCTAATCCTAGATTGGTGCTGGGTTATTCTTTTTTTCACCTCTTGGGTTGTCTTCCCAATGTAAGCTAAGTTACATGGACATAATATGCAGTAAATGACGTTCTTAGTCAAACAATTTGAATGATGTCGCATCGTGAATTCTTTACCATTCAGTGTACATGATTTGGTCACAGCAGTTGTATCACAGGCTACACATTGTCCACATGGATAATGGCCCACTCTAGGTGTCAAACCCCATTGACTGTGTATGGTATTAGCCCTTGGTTCTCTGTATGTTTTAACCAGGAAGTCACGTAAGTTCCTAGCCCTTTTGAACGCAAAATATGGACATTTCAGCTGTAATTCACTTTTCTGTATAAGGTGCCAGTTTCTTGTGACAATCTTTTTAATTTCATTAGATTCAGTTCCAAAGGTGGTAACACATGCTATGGTATTTTCTGCTTCCACTTTTTGTT
This sequence comes from Lissotriton vulgaris, assembly GCF_964263255.1. Classification (NCBI taxonomy): domain Eukaryota; kingdom Metazoa; phylum Chordata; class Amphibia; order Caudata; family Salamandridae; genus Lissotriton; species Lissotriton vulgaris. The sequence continues at coordinate 145,543,389 of NC_141697.1, read as the reverse complement.
TGCTTTGATCCAGAAGTGATGACCGATCATAGTACCACGCTCGTTTAAGAGCTCTTTTTACCAATCTATTCGGATATTGTCTGGCCACCAGTTTCTGTTGTAGAATCTTAGCCTCCCTGAAATAATCCTCCCTTTTGGTACAGTTACGCTTAATTCTCAGGAACTGGCCAAAAGGGAGGTTGTCTCGTAGGTTCCTGGGATGGTGGCTGGAATACTTTAAAAGCGTGTTACGTGCTGTGGGTTTTGTATACAAATTTACCACCAGGTTACCATTGTCATGTAGAATGTTTAAATCTAAAAAATTTATACTTTTATTACTATATTCAATAGTAAATTTCAGGTTGTCATTTTGTTCATTTAACCATCTGTGAAATGTTAATAGATGATCCTCGCTTCCTTCCCAAATTAGACAGACATAATCTATATACCTAAGGTATTTAGTAATGTGTGTACCAAATGGGTTGTTATTGTGAATGTTTATATTTTCAAAATCTGCTACATACAGATTAGCTATGTCGGGAGCGAAAATCGCTCCCATCGCCACCCCCTTTCTTTGACCATAAAAGTCATCGTTGAACAGGAAATAGTTGCACTCGAGAGCTATTTTGGCACATTGGATGACGAAGTCAACTGGTACTTGCATAGGGCGAGTCTGTGTATTTAGGATTTTTTCAATTATATCCACTGCTTCCCTCTGTGGGATATTGGAGTACAAACTCTCAATATCCATTGTAACGAGAATGTTTATCGAAGGGTCAAAGAGAACACCTTCCAAAGCATTTATTACACTGATACTGTCTTTAGTGTATGATTGGGTGAGTGGTACGAAAGGTTTAATAAAGAAATCAACATACTCGGCCAAGGGTTGTAAAATTGACCCACATCCTGCAACAATAGGTCTGCCGGGGGGGTTTTGTTCATTTTTATGGATTTTCGGCAGTATATAAAATGCCGGAATTGTAAAATCATTCTTATTTAAGTATTCATATTCTCTCTGACTTAGCCATAACCCATCAAGACCTGTCTTTGTAACAGTTAATATGTCTTTCCTGATCTTCTCTGTCGGGTCACCCCTTAATTTAGTGTAGTGAAGAGGGTTATTAAGTTGACGCAGTGCCTCTTGATCGTAATCAGTCTTATCTTGCACTATTATGCTGCCCCCCTTGTCTGCAGGTTTGATATAAATATCCTCCCGTTTAGCCAGGGTAACCAGTGTCTCATGTTGTTCTTTCGTGAAATTGTATCTCACATATTTCTTTTTTTCTTTGAAGAGTTGGTCTATTTCTAACAACACTACATTTTCAAAAGTTAGAAGTTCCTTTGGCATTAGGTTATTTGCCGGATAAAAAGTCGAGGGACAACGGAGTCCTGTAACATTCCGTTGGTTAGATGTTATTATATTACATAATACACCAGGGTACAGGCAAACGAGGAACAACTTTTACGAGTGGTAAACGAAATGAATTCAGGAAATGATACTAGGATTTCAAATCCAACCTTAGAGGTGGTACCTATATTTAATTTATCTAAACATGAATTGAATAGACAAGAATTAGAACTGCTAAGCTATGGACTATCTTACGTACCTACCAATAGGAATGATCACTTTACAACTATAATGGAAATCCAGAAATTCTTTCGCACTCTTCGTCTCAAACAGTTTTTCAATAAGACCCCAAGCAATAGTCAAGGTAATATAATAACATCTAACCAACGGAATGTTACAGGACTCCGTTGTCCCTCGACTTTTTATCCGGCAAATAACCTAATGCCAAAGGAACTTCTAACTTTTGAAAATGTAGTGTTGTTAGAAATAGACCAACTCTTCAAAGAAAAAAAAAAAAAAGAAATATGTGAGATACAATTTCACGAAAGAACAACATGAGACACTGGTTACCCTGGCTAAACGGGAGGATATTTATATCAAACCTGCAGACAAGGGGGGCAGCATAATAGTGCAAGATAAGACTGATTATGATCAAGAGGCACTGCGTCAACTTAATAACCCTCTTCACTACACTAAATTAAGGGGTGACCCGACAGAGAAGATCAGGAAAGACATATTAACTGTTACAAAGACAGGTCTTGATGGGTTATGGCTAAGTCAGAGAGAATATGAATACTTAAATAAGAATGATTTTACAATTCCGGCATTTTATATACTGCCGAAAATCCATAAAAATGAACAAAACCCCCCCGGCAGACCTATTGTTGCAGGATGTGGGTCAATTTTACAACCCTTGGCCGAGTATGTTGATTTCTTTATTAAACCTTTCGTACCACTCACCCAATCATACACTAAAGACAGTATCAGTGTAATAAATGCTTTGGAAGGTGTTCTCTTTGACCCTTCGATAAACATTCTCGTTACAATGGATATTGAGTTTGTACTCCAATATCCCACAGAGGGAAGCAGTGGATATAATTGAAAAAATCCTAAATACACAGACTCGCCCTATGCAAGTACCAGTTGACTTCGTCATCCAATGTGCCAAAATAGCTCTCGAGTGCAACTATTTCCTGTTCAACGATGACTTTTATGGTCAAAGAAAGGGGGTGGCGATGGGAGCGATTTTCGCTCCCGACATAGCTAATCTGTATGTAGCAGATTTTGAAAATATAAACATTCACAATAACAACCCATTTGGTACACACATTACTAAATACCTTAGGTATATAGATGATGTCTGTCTAATTTGGGAAGGAAGCGAGGATCATCTATTAACATTTCACAGATGGTTAAATGAACAAAATGACAACCTGAAATTTACTATTGAATATAGTAATAAAAGTATAAATTTTTTAGATTTAAACATTCTACATGACAATGGTAACCTGGTGGTAAATTTGTATACAAAACCCACAGCACGTAACACGCTTTTAAAGTATTCCAGCCACCATCCCAGGAACCTACGAGACAACCTCCCTTTTGGCCAGTTCCTGAGAATTAAGCGTAACTGTACCAAAAGGGAGGATTATTTCAGGGAGGCTAAGATTCTACAACAGAAACTGGTGGCCAGACAATATCCGAATAGATTGGTAAAAAGAGCTCTTAAACGAGCGTGGTACTATGATCGGTCATCACTTCTGGATCAAAGCAAACAAAAAGTGGAAGCAGAAAATACCATAGCATGTGTTACCACCTTTGGAACTGAATCTAATGAAATTAAAAAGATTGTCACAAGAAACTGGCACCTTATACAGAAAAGTGAATTACAGCTGAAATGTCCATATTTTGCGTTCAAAAGGGCTAGGAACTTACGTGACTTCCTGGTTAAAACATACAGAGAACCAAGGGCTAATACCATACACAGTCAATGGGGTTTGACACCTAGAGTGGGCCATTATCCATGTGGACAATGTGTAGCCTGTGATACAACTGCTGTGACCAAATCATGTACACTGAATGGTAAAGAATTCACGATGCGACATCATTCAAATTGTTTGACTAAGAACGTCATTTACTGTATATTATGTCCATGTAACTTAGCTTACATTGGGAAGACAACCCAAGAGGTGAAAAAAAGAATAACCCAGCACCAATCTAGGATTAGATGCAAAGTGTTGACAGCACCCATAGTAGAACACTATGTTGAAAAGTTACATGGTCCACAGGACATGAAATGGTTTGTGCTAGAGGTCATTAAGGGGTCAAAAAGAAGGACCAATGTAGATCGTCTGCTAACCATTAAAGAAAACAGATGGATATGGATGTGCAGGACGATGGTGCAGGGTCTGAACCAATATGTGGAATGGCACAATTTAGCGACCCTGTGATGATGTCCCTTATGTTATCAGGGCATGGTAATATGTTATTGTGGATGGTGGTTGTCTTGGACTGGTCCCTATTGTAAGGCCGACTTCCTTATCTGCAATTGGTTTCAAATGAGACGTTAGCTGCATTAAATTGTATATATTTTAAGCACCTTTCACATATGCGTCGGGTTTATAATAGTTAGTTTCACGTAATTGGCATTGCTGTATAGCTGCATAGTGGAGGTTTTAAAACCATTTAGCAATGGCCGCCTCATACACCATAGCGACGTCCTGATTCTGGGCATGCGCGGAGAGCGTGTCTTGGATGTAGTCTCTTCCGCTACCATTACGAGCTGGCTTGCGAAACGAGACGGAGTGAAATTGAATCCCGCTCGATGTTAAGTGTGGAAGTAAGTACTTACAGCGGCTCACTGGGATATTGCTAGTCTATCCAGGCACTGATAGAAACTTATGGAAGTTAATTCCCGTTTTTGCACCCTAGATTGGAACCACACCAATCGAACATGGTATAAATATGAACAATCTATGAGCCGGTCTCAACTGTTTCTATCTGTTGGAGGAGGTAAGCGGAATGAATGTTTTATATGAGGAACAGTTAACATTGGACGACAGTTGGAGCAATATGTAGGCATATGCGCATAATGTGTATATTTAATTGTGGATACTTGTTTGCACAGGAACACTTGACATTGGATGGTCTATGGCTAAGACTTCTCTATCAGTTTGTGAGGATTGAGGTTTTCTCTACGTGGAACATAGTGAGTAATGTCTTTTTTGTGGAGTCACACTGGGTGTGGTGACGGTTAGTGTTAGCAGACAATCAATTATATTGGACATTAGGAACGGGGTCTAATATATTGTACATATTGTATATTTTTGTAGATATTTTGAGCAACATACAGTCCTGAGGATGGTCTTGGTGGAAATCGCTGTGTAAAGACCGAAACGTCGACGCCTGTATACTGTTTGGTTATAAATAAGAACCGTAACATTTATGTTTATAGACTGTTGCATAAGCTGACTGAGGCTTCAGGAGCAGGATATGTATATATGTATATAATGCATACAGTACCAACAGTATAACACACTATCGAAAAGATATCGATTGTAATAGTGTGGTTTGTGTTGCCTTTCTTAATTTGTTGCAAATTATTTACTGTTTTCGTATATAACATATGATATAAAAGAAAAATGATGGTCACCATGGTTCCGATGTTTATTTGAACGAATGCACATATTGATGGCATATGAGAAATATTGACTAATATTTGAAATAATTCCTCAAGGTACCTTTTCTATATTGCATATTCACCCAGTTCCTTGGGGATTATTGGGTTGCCCTGTCTCTATTTACGCCACCGTAGAAGTGACATCAAGGGACCAAATCTGTGCCTGTATGTTTCTTTCTGTACCTCCGGACGTGGCTCCAGAGCTCGCCCCCTCACTTCTGTCCCTCGACAAACGTTTTTCTAACAAATGTTTCCAGTGTGCAAGCGACTTGTTCCACCCATAAGAAAGACACCCCCCCACACCCCTTGAAATAGTGTGATGCCTGTTCTCGGATGAACCTGAAGGCATCTGGAACTGCATGCCAAACTGTCACGCAGCATCGTAGAAAAGTGCATGAGGCTAAGCCCTGGTCACGGATGCGTACACTATCCTGAGAAAGTAGTCATCCCGCTTGAAACCTCAGGGTAACTCCAAATAAAAAATTAAAGAGAAATCGGGCAGACATAGGGGTACTAGTCTATCAATCTCTGACTCAGTTCCTGAGCTCATCCGATGCAACCCTTATTTATTTCTGGGCCCAATGACTGTGCGCACAGCAGAATCAGGCTTTCAATTATGCCATGTTGTGCGTTTTGGGTACCCTGCCAGCTACATCTTGTGGGTTTCTGGCCTCTAAGGATCCTAAGAGACCTATCAGATTTCCACTGGCGGGTCCGTCCCCAATGCAGACTGAGCCTCTTGACACTATTCTGGGGTCCTCCCTGACTCTGTAGCCGATACCTACTGACTTTTCACACTGCACCAAGATTAGTGCTGATTCCCATGCATAGATACTGATGCCGAAGGAAGATCCAATAGATCTATCTGATTTGGATGTGAATCCATTGCGACCTCGGATAAAGTCGTACCCTCCTTGACACCAGCCTTAGTCTGATTCTGTCTGAACACTTTCTTTACAGCAGCCTTTTTCTTATCCCGACCCACACGATGGCTAGGATGATGAGTCCCAACTTTATGAAAATAACCTGTTTTGGAAAGTTCAGGATGCCAGTGGATGACACCTCACTGGACACTGCCTCCACTCTCTGCCTGGCCCTTCTATGAAGGAATCTGCTTCTTTTGTCATGGTGATCAGGAGGGCAGCAGAAGTCCTTGACCCACAGATGCCCTGAGAGGTAAAAACAAACATCCTCATCGAGGCTCTGCCTCCAAGGCAGACTTTAGCAGAGCCACTCTTAACCTTCTATGGGGCACTTACTAACACTCTCATGGGCACCTGGGCAAAGCCAGGATCTTGCCCTCCCTTCAACTTCCAAACAGCCAGGAGAGACAACTGGATCCAGGAGCTCCATCATTCCTCAAGCAACAGTGACACCTGAGTCTAGAAGCCAATGCTTCCACCAGTAGTCTGGTGGAGAGTATAGGGATGCATGTTGGTTCAAACAGTAGCAACACATGGAGAGATTTGGAAAACACATTATCGGTCAGCCTTGCACGCTGATTAGTCAGTCTGTTGCTGTTTTCTCCTAGGGTGTTATTAGCAATGTATTGTGGGATATTGGTGCTGATATTTTGCCTCTGGTTCCAGGTGCCTTTTGTGCCAACCTTCAGTAGATTATGGATGGCCTGTACACGGCATATTATGTAACTGGGTCAGGCATGAACTCTGACTGGGTAGGGCATTTGGTACCAGTATGGTGCTTTGGTGCCAGGCTTGGATACATTCCTCAAGATTGTCGAGTGATGTCTAGCCATCACATGGACATGCCCTTTTTTGTCACCAGTCTCTTTGGAGACCAATCTAACTCGACATTGGAGTGCTTCAAAGAGCAAAGCAACATCATGCTCCCTCTGCCTAGTACTTATTCACATGGCAGTTTCACCAGCAGTGTCATCAAACCTTTCCTCAGCAACAACAGACCTCGTCTTTCAAGGTAGAAGTCTGTGATCTGTTTGGAAGTGTCCAGGGGCAGCGTCCTACCCAATCTTTTCCCCCATTTCCTACACCCCTCCCTCTGTTGCTTCCAAATCCCTTTCGTTTTCCCTCGGAGGCTGGATGAGTTATGACCTCGATAGACAGCAAAGCATCAGATCAGACCGACATGGGCTTCAATTTGTACAACATGCCTACGCCCTGCTCTCCCTCTTCACCCCTCCAAACAGGTTATCTGCAACACAACATTTTCTGAAGGACCACTTGTCTATTCTACAACCAGAATTTAAAACTTTCTTTGAGGAAGGGGCCGTAGATGGGCTGTCAGCATTAGAAATCGAGACTAGTTACGACTCCTGTTACTTTCTTGTGCCAAAGAAGGATTGAAGACTTCATCCTGTTGTAGACCCTATTTCCATGTCCTCATCCTACAATCCCACAGACACAACCTGCGGTGGTTCCAAGGAGGCCACAAATCCTATCTGCAAAAAACACAGTTGGACAATGTAGAACAATGTCATACATTCACCCCAGTACAAGGATCTGGGCCTAAATCCATCGTTTTTTTGCACTCCACACCACCCTGGGTTAGACACTGGCTATATGCAAATCAGCTCTGACCCTGTGCCTCATGGGAACAGTCCAGTCCGAACTACCAAGCCATGTCTTTCCCAGACCTGAATCAAGCATCCAAGGACCGGTTTCTGGCTATCAGCCTTCAGCCTGGATAGATTGACTCCAGTGGTGTGGAGAGCCTGGGACTCACGTCTGAGTATACCCAGCACACTCTGGGTGGAAATTGCAAAAAACACAGTTGATGGACAGAATGTAGAACAATGTCATACATTCACCCCAGTACAAGGATCTGGGCCTAAATCCATCGTTTTTTTGCACTCCACACCACCCTGGGTTAGACACTGGCTATATGCAATTCAGCTCTGACCCAGTGCCTCATCTGTCCTCTGTGCTTCCTTTCAGCCTTTACCACGTCTCTCGCGGTTTTCATCAGAGTGATGAGAGTGGTTGCTGCCCATCTTCGGGTCTTCCCCAGTCTTGATAACTGGTTGCTGAAGACCTGCTCGCCACACAGTTGTGGACCATCTCCAGATCATGGGCAATAGCTATCTTTTGGATTTTGCCTCAATGTGCCAAAGTCGCACTTGACTTTTTAAAAAAGCCTCTCTTTGATTGAAGTCCACCTGGACACAATGCTATTTTGAGGCCCCCCCAACCCCACCTCAAGTCCAGGATATTCTGGCTATGATCCAGATATTTCAACCTTTGTCCTGGGTCTCAGTTACAGCTACTCTGAGGCTTCAAGCTTCTTGGCCTCCTGCATTCCACTAATGGACCACAACAGGTTGCATATTCAGGCTCTGTGCTAAGATCTGAAGTATCAGTGGGTTCAACACCAGGGCAACCTCTTTGATTCCATCCATGTGTCTGAGGAGACAGAAGGAACTGTAGTGGTGGCTACTGGACCAATGACTGACCACTTTCCCTACCCAATAGAGCTGTCGAGGTTGGAAATGTCATGAGATACAACGCCACATCAACCTATAGGAGTTGCGAGGAATTAACTTGGTACTGAAAGACGCCTTCCCGTATTTCAGTGGGGGGGACTATTGTAGGTTCTCAGACACACCATCCCCATGTGGTACTGCTACAAACTGGGTGAAGTGGGGTTGTGGTTCCTGTGTCAGGAGGCTCTGTGCCTTTGTAACTGGCTGACTCGTCAGGACATTTCTCTGGTAAAACAAGTGACCATACCTGACTGGAATTTTAATCCCCAAGGTCAAACTCAGCCAGGGTTGCCTAGTGGGTAATTAAAGGATGGATGCTGCATTCAGAGCTGGCACGGGGAATCTTCCTACAGTGAGGAGAACCCTTGGTTGATCTTTTTGCCACAGGAAATGGAACCGTGTCCAAACGCTTATGCTTTGGAGTTCCAAAGGCAGTTCTCCCTACCTTTTTTTCCTGAGGTGGAGCTTGTACAGGAGTACAACTTTCTCACCTAATCCTCCCAAGTTCTGCTAATCGTGTTTCTTGCCCTAACTGCATGCCCCTTCAGGGCAGCAGTTGACTTGGTGGACACTACAAGGTCAAAGTTACTATTCTCACTCAAGTCTTAGAATACTTGGGGAACGAGCAGCTCTCCCTTAAATATTCTAGGAGGCGTATGTACTATTCGAACTCCAGCCCGAGAATATTTTGGGGATAGTTCTAAATTCCCCTAGTATTTTTAGGACTGGTTGAAAAATAGTAATTTTTCAATTAGACAAAGTGCTGTCCTGCGGTGTAGCGCAGAGCAAAAAAACTAGGAATACTCAACGTTCTTAAATAGTTCAGGAATTACTGGACTCAAGTTATCCTAGTGGCTGTGGACGGGCCAGGAGAGTGTGGTGCCAGGTACACCTGGCATAAGCATCTGCCCTTCGATTTGGCAGCCTCTTCAAAAGTCAGGGTCTTGCAACCTAGCCTGTACAACTTGCACCTCCATGCTTGGAGATTAAGCCGCAACAGATGTGTTTCTGTCTCTCTCCAGAAGTGGTGAGTTTTTTTTTTTAACTCTTATCAGCCATATGTTTAAATGTCCTTTTGTGGTGCATTTTTGGAAGGAATAACTTGTGTATTCCTGCCAAAACCCATTTTGATTCCCCATCGGGACATCAATCTGGTTATCGTATCCTTGATGTGCACCATATTTGAGCCAATTTTCAGCTTTCCTCTGAGGTTACTCTCATCCGATTGAGGTGTGTGTGTGTGTGTTAACTGTAAGCACTTTCTGTGCAATAACCATAAATATCCTTTTATCCTGGACAAGTTAGCGCTAAGGACCAAAGCTGCTTTTCTCCAAAATACTGTAACTTCTTTCCACCCTGGGCATTCTACCATTCTACCTGTGTTCTTTGCTTCTCATTTTTCCGAAGAGAGACTATAGTCTAGACGCAGAACTCTGAGCTTCTACATTGATTGCACCAAGGATCACCGGGTGGATGATCAGCTCTTTGAGTTTTTGTGGGGCAAAAAAGGGAAGAGCAGCACAGAAACTGGGCAGCTCCAGATGAATTGACCTGTGTATATTGACATGCTACAGACTGTCCAAGAAACACCCTCTGAAAGATCTACAGGCTCATTCCAGCAAAGCCAAAGCTGCTACAACTGAGCTGGCGTGCAGAGTGCCAGTTTTGGATATCTGCCAAGCAGTGACATAGGCATACGTTCATGTGAGACAATTGCTGCAAAAAAGTTACAGATCCAATCTGGTGCCTGGTGGCTACTCGCAAGGTGAGAATCTGCATTTAGTGTTGACCAGAAAGAACTTTACAAAAAGGTAGGCAACATGTTCTCCGATTCTGGTGTTTTGATAGTAGTTGAATTTAGCGTCAATGTATGAATGTGTGGTCTTTTCCCATGTAGAACCTTGTTGATCATGCAATTAAATGTTATACCTTGAGAGAGTTCATCAGCAGGAAATGTAGATCTTTTTATAGTGGGAGACTTATGAGGCGCTTGTTGGTAATCTGTTTTTGATGGTCTTTCGTTTAGTAGTTGGAAAGTGATCAATGCCAGATTGAGTCTGTATAATCGAGCCTGAAATCCGCAAGTGCCCTAACCAGTGATGCTTTTTAGCGGAAGGTCAGAAAATGTTGTAGCTCTTACCATAATGAGATAATTATAGGACTTAATCACCTAGTTGATCTGATTCTTAATTCTAGAACTTTCTTTGTTTGGTTTGTGCAACTACCTATATTGAAAATCTAATGAATCGCACTAAATGTATGTATTGGCATTTATATAGCGCACTACTTACCCGTAGGGTCCCAAGGCGCTTCGACCGCTGCGAAACCCTTCCTGGCTTCCCTGTGAGATGGTCCCTTAATGGGTATCTCCAGGGTGAGACCAGGCATCCCCGGCGGTCTGGTGGGGCCGTTAGTGAAGATGAGGCAAGCTAATGCCCAGAGTTGCCGAGTGTGATCGCTGATCAGAGTGGGCACCGAGGCGAGAGAATTATCGAGTCCGCTGACCCTGGTCCAGAAACCTGCCGCGCCGGGAATCGAACCCTGGTCCCGGGCCGTCCTCTGCTCTCGGGTCTGCCGCCTCTAACCAGTGAGCCACACTACTTCACTACAACCTATCATAATGGTATATGTAGTAAGGGATTCAACGTGGTTTAGAAGATTAGGAATAGATCCCCGTTTGCCCTCATAGTAGCTACTTTTTTTCTTTTGACCAGAATTCAAGGTTTGGAGGAGGATGCTAATGTTTGAAGGGATAGTATCTGGCATATTTTATTTCATGGCTAACAATCGCACACAACCAACGTTGGCCCATGTTGTTTGACAAAGCTGTTAATGGCATCTGCAATAAAAACGGACGTTCTTGAATGTCAAGAAGGTTTTAGCTTTTTTAAAAGTAATTGTGAAAGACATTAGGGTAGGTAGGAAGAACCATGATTTTTGCTTAATTTCCTCATTTTTATCGCAGCTTTTATTCAATTCGTTTTGGAAGACCTGTATATTCAAATAGATTAGTGACTAGTGTTTAATTACGGTTAGGCACTGAGGAGAGATCCTGAGGAACAAGACACGATTCAGGTTAACTTTATATATAGTCCTCCGGGAGTGAACGGGGCACGCACAGACTGATGGGGGTAGGGAGGGGGTTTTCAGTGTGTGTCCGTATCCATGTCCATAAACAGTATAAATCAAGTGGAACATCAGCTGGATAGCAATTTTGTTTAAATTGGCATTTTAGATAACGCTATGTCTCCTATTTACGTCAGAGGTACATCATTCTGCATTAAGTTCAAAGGCTTTGTATTTTCTGGGTGTGCGGGCCAGTGCTTTACCATGATCCAGTATTCCTTGCTAGCTACCACCAACTCGAGTTTTGTGCACTACCCTTAAGTCTTGAAGAGATCAGTTAGGAAACATGTTATACAACTGCAGTGGTTAAGTTCTGCTCTGAATGCGAGTTAAAGAATTCCAGAGTTTGTGGCCATGAGCTCCCTGTGGTTTTCAGAAAATAGCATGCTTTCATATTGTGCAGATTAGATCATCGAAAGGTTCCTGTCAGGGGTACATTGGGGACCCAGTTGTTGAAGAGATCTTGCTCCTTTGTTCTAGAAGTCATGTGGATCAGACAGAGTATCTTGAACTTTAACCTCTATTCCACTAGAATCCAGTGGAGTGGTTTTATTGATGTTTGACTTGGTTCTGTTTCAGCAAATTAAGGAATAATTTGTCTGCATGGTTTTCTGGTGTCAGTAAGCTTTCAATGGAGTTCCATCTAATTACCACAATAGTCCTGAGGGCACTGCTAAGGATATAGTTCGCTCAACTTGGTGTGCGGTTTGAGTTGGTGGATTAGGGGGGAGTTGTGAGTTTCTACTCTTTGATTACTGCACTAATGTGCGGTGTGAACAGCAGATCTCTTTAAAATTTCCTCTGAATCTCTTGCATTTTGTACAGTGCTTCTGGTAATGCGGAGTCTTGCTGGACATTCAAAGGCTAGCTTCTTTGAGTCTGTTCCTCCTAGTATTGGGATCTGCTTCTGTTCCAGTCAGTTGGGTAGCTTTTTAACCTGAGGAATGAGGTCCAGTACTTTTAGTTTCATTGTTCATTGCATAGGCTGATGAATTTTGGTGTAGTCCGCATACATGGGTCTGCGGGAGAAGGTACACGTTGAATGAAAGGGGTGAGAGCGGGATGATCTCTCCTTGTCGTCTTTCATGTTGAAGGTTCAACTCCATCCATACATGCTTGTAGGCTGCAGTCTCGGTGGAAGGAGCAAATCCACTTTAGTGCAATGCTGGATACCAGTCCATTCTTTGGATCTGTTCAGTATGTTTTGTAGACTAGGAGAAACCTTTTCTCTAGGGTGTGGAGGAGAGCTTCTTTTTTATATCGAGTGTAGTTTCTATTCTTCAGGTAAGTCTGAAGGCTGATGGTAATTTGTTTAAGAGAAGGCTTTGCTGAGTCTGGCCTTGCACTTGTTTTTCTCCAGGAGCTTTCTGATTAAAGGCAAGTTAGAGATTTGTGGCTGGTTCAAAATGTTTTATGCAATTATGCCTCTCCTTAAAAACCTATGTTTCAACCAGTTGCCTTATGCTTTCCTTTGGGTAGGAAAGAATGTGAAAGGTTTGTGATATCCGCTCCTGTAACAGGAAGCAATTGCTTCAAGCGGTAGGTAGAACATAGCGTTGCTATTAATTTTGACGCTTGGATGTTTACAAGTTTTTCTTATTATTAAAACCTATTATTCTTCCAGCAAGTTGAATGCAGAGAGGAAAGCCAGCATGAGGGGGAATATTCGGAATTTGGCGGGTGGAAGTACAGTGATAGAACATGGCTAAGTAATATGGGAATGTGGATTTTTATTTTTATACAGCTTTTTTATTTTTTAGCGATGACAGCATTGCATTGTTGTGAGCTGTGATATCTTTAATATCAACCCAAGTGATCTAAAGATTTGGTTTGAGTTTTTTTTTTTAATGCCTTTGGTACTTGCTTAGATGTCCTCACAATGTTGAGTCTACTCGTGGTGTTGGTTATGGGTATTGTGGCGCCACTTAGAAAATAACACAATATATTAGTTTTAAGTCCGTTATCTTGCGGTGCTATAAGGAAAAGAGAACCACAACTCTCCTTTAAAACAGGCATCTGTCTCCTAAAACCAACAAACTCCTTAGCACACGTAATAATTTTGTTAAACACAAGTTAGTGTTTCCACACATTTAGAAAATACAATGATATTTCATTCCATTCTTTCTTGTCCACTTTATTCTTGTGATTTTGTTCAGTAGTGTGTTTTACAGCCGATACTTGTTTTGTCGTAATGGGAATTCTTCCCACAACTTTCTCAAGGCTGTACAGAGTAAAAACAAACCAATGTATTTGTTTTAGGACTTTAACTAGGGTCCCAAATGTTAAACATTTTAGCTACAAAGTACATTAAATTCATGTTTTCCTCAAACCAGTAGTTCTAGATCTGTGCGTATAAATACCTAATTCTTGTTTGTATCGGTCGTTTCTGAAATATAAGGTAGAGCGGAAAACCGTCATTCCTTTTGCTATTATTGATCCACTAGATGTTAATCAAGTGATAGTAGTGCCGAACTTACTTGATATGCGGTGATAATTCCAACCCGCATAGGGGTTCTCTGGGAGGTGTCTGTCTTAAATCTTGTATTCCTTAAATCTTGTATTCCTTGAATGGTAGCTTTATTAGGCCTTTCCTCGTATTGATAAGGCTGTATAGAATATGTATGTGTGTGTGTGTGTGTGTGTGTGTATGTGTATGTGTGTGTGTATATATATATATATATATATATATATATATATCAGTAAACTCCTCCCAAAGAAAGAAGTAGCGACCCATGTGGAGAATCCAAAGAAGCACTTTATTGAGGAAAAGTCTCTCAGCGAATGCATTTCGGCGTGTCGGCCTTCGTCAGCGCTCCTCTCCAAATGCTTCATGTGCTGTGGCGTAGGCAACCCTGCCTTGGTGGAGATTTAAACACCTTGCTCCGCCCCCTGATCTGATAGGGCTCTCCTGTGTAGTCCTGTGGATACGGACTACATGTCCCATAATGCCGCCATCTGGTGCATCCCGGGGAAGGAGAAGCTGCGTGGGGTGACACTGACGGAGTGGTCGTCAAAGCAGGCACAGCGTCAAAGTAAGTTGGGAGGTGAGGCAATTCAACAGTCCAGTGCCCCCTCGAACCCCCCGCATATACCGCTGCACCCTTTCGCCTGGAGCCTTTCACGGGGGTTGGCGCAGGAAACCCGGTCACCCAAAGTGGAAGTAAAATTACCTCCTCACCGCTGTGTCCCCCAGGCGTCGTGGTGGGTTCAGGACGAGATTGCTATCACAATCCAAATGTAAGAAATGCTCAGGCGAGCCTGCCAAGACGTCCTGACCTCTTGTGCTGCGTGGGTTCACTTGAATGCGACTTGGCTGTTCGCATGAGTATATGGCAGTAAACTCCTCCCAAAGAAAGAAGTAGCGACCCATGTGGAGAATCCAAAGAAGCACTTTATTGAGGAAAAGTCTCTCAGCGAATGCATTTCGGCGTGTCGGCCTTCGTCAGCGCTCCTCTCCAAATGCTTCATGTGCTGTGGCGTAGGCAACCCTGCCTTGGTGGAGATTTAAACACCTTGCTCCGCCCCCTGATCTGATAGGGCTCTCCTGTGTAGTCCTGGTGATACGGACTACATGTCCCATAATGCCGCCATCTGGTGCATCCCGGGGAAGGAGAAGCTGCGTGGGGTGACACTGACGGAGTGGTCGTCAAAGCAAGTTGGGAGGTGAGGCAATTCAACAGTCCAGTGCCCCCTCGAACCCCCCGCATATACCGCTGCACCCTTTCGCCTGGAGCCTTTCACGGGGGTTGGCGCAGGAAACCCGGTCACCCAAAGTGGAAGTAAAATTACCTCCTCACCGCTGTGTCCCCCAGGCGTCGTGGTGGGTTCAGGACGAGATTGCTATCACAATCCAAATGTAAGAAATGCTCAGGCGAGCCTGCCAAGACGTCCTGACCTCTTGTGCTGCGTGGGTTCACTTGAATGCGACTTGGCTGTTCGCATGAGTATATGGCAGTAAACTCCTCCCAAAGAAAGAAGTAGCGACCCATGTGGAGAATCCAAAGAAGCACTTTATTGAGGAAAAGTCTCTCAGCGAATGCATTTCGGCGTGTCAGCCTTCGTCAGCGCTCCTCTCCAAATGCTTCATGTGCTGTGGCGTAGGCAACCCTGCCTTGGTGGAGAGCGGAAAACCGTCATTCCTTTTGCTATTATTGATCCACTAGATGTTAATCAAGTGATAGTAGTGCCGAACTTACTTGATATGCGGTGATAATTCCAACCCGCATAGGGGTTCTCTGGGAGGTGTCTGTCTTAAATCTTGTATTCCTTAAATCTTGTATTCCTTGAATGGTAGCTTTATTAGGCCTTTCCTCGTATTGATAAGGCTGTATAGAATATGTATGTATGTGTGTGTGTGTGTGTGTATGTGTGTGTGTATATATATATATATATATATATATATATATATATATATATATAATCTAGCTCCGGGTTGAGCCGAAACGTTATGGCGACTAGCACGCAACTTTTCAAATAAAGAATAGCACTGAATCCAAGGTCCGTGTCTGTGCTGCTTGGGTGGGCGCTGGAAGCGAGCGAGCCTGGAGGCAGAAACAGAACCTGTAAATATAAGTGATAGATATTGAGATATATATATATTCTAGTAATCGTGCCCGCTATCAGTATTTAGTAATTTTCTACTTCTAATTTCTCTTGGCTATACTGTGCTTCTGTAGATTTATGTATCTATGTGCTTAGTTGAGTGAGCAAACATGTAACTAGAAGGGCTACTCCCTTTTAACCCGGTTCTAGTGTTACAACTGCGAAGTTAAACAAATTCGAGGAAGCAGTTCCGTTAGTGCTCCCATGTGCGACTCCTGATAGTCCTCACAATGTACCTTGTGCTCCTCAGTGAGTGACAATGTACCTTGTGCTCCTCAGTGAGTGACAACATTATTGTATTAGGTTTGCCAGTTCTGATTTGAACCAATTGTTAGCCTCGAATCTCCCTTTAGTGCTTCTTAATTTGGTAGAGGCTAGCTTCACAAAGGTCAGTGAGATTTCTGTACCCAATTATCAGCATAAACTTTGGCATGTGTGGTTGCATTGTTCATTATATGGTATAACTAGCAGCCCGCCCCAGTGTTGCCTGGGGCAGAAGGGGACTGGGGGCAGCATTTCAGGCTTGCGTGCACTCCCCGCCACAACATTGTCTGTGTCCCGGACAATGTCGTGGCGGGCGGGGGCCGGGGCGGGAGTGCACGCAAGCCTGAAATGCTGTCCCCCGACCCTGAGCCTTACCGCAGTTGTTCCGGCCCAACCTCCCGCACCGGCTCCCTCCCGTCCCGTGTCCCAGAGCCTTACCTGAACCGCTGCTCCTACCCAAACTCCTCACTTCACCGCCGCTCCTCCTCGCAAGCCTGAAATGCTGCCCCCAGACCCTGAGCCTTACCGCAGTTGTTCCGGGCCAACCTCCCGCACCGGCTCCCTCCCGCCCGTGTCCCAGAGCCTTACCTGAGCCGCCACCCCTCCCCGAGCTCCTCACTTCACTACCGCTCCTCCTCGACCTCATGTACGTTGCGGCCAGCGCTACGTCTAGGCCGTCGCCGGCGCTACTTTCAGGGCACTACTTTTTTTTAAGTTATATTTTTAAATTTACGTTTTTTTTTTTTTATAGGCTATGTCCATCTGCACACCCTGAGGATTACAACAATGTATTGGGTGTGTGGATTGGCCCTGTGGTTCCCGAGTTTACCTTGCCAAAAGGTTTGTGTTCTATCTTTATAATAGTAGTATAGATTACTTGCCGTTCATTTGTACTGTAGCATGTAGTGGGAGTAGGTTGGAAGTGGTCGTGTTGCAAGGGGATTTGTTAAGTATTTCTCAATCCATGTAACATGAGGAGAAAGTAATCCCACCCTGGCTGAAGATTTCTTTTTAGGTTCATAAATGCAATGATTGTGATATGGTCCACTGTGCGAGCTGCTGAATCTGTCTTTATGCAGACTTGTTGGCTGAACCCTTAAGTATCTAGGTTCCGTTGTCATTGGCTGGTTTTCAGTAGGGTTGTATTGGCACATTAGTTTAAGTACCCTATGATCTATTTTCTTTGTACTGTGTTCTAGAGGTGTAAGGCTAGATCAAAAATTTCTCATAAGAACATAGGGTCTTTGACAGTAGATCGATGCTGTGAAATAAAGGAGATGCCTAGGCTTAGTGTGCAACAGAATGCAGAGAAATATCTCTGAATGTGGTGCTGAAAGAATAAATTGGGGCTACTCCATCCTCGTTTCCGCTCTGGTATTTTGATTTGTACTTTAAAGCAGAGTAGACTATTTGATGAATTGTTTGTTTGCCGTCACTGAGGGTGATTTGAAGATTAGTGAGGATATCTACCCTGAAGGGGACCGGGTATGTCATTAGTAGATTTCCCATGGATACTCACTTTAACTTGGCTGCCATACCTCTTTCCTCCGCTATTTTCTAAGACCTAACTACTGCTGTGGGTTGTGCTTAGATCGGATGTTTTATGACCATGAACACATTTATGCTGAAATTCAGAAGCCATGTAGAGAATGTGTTTAATATCTGTGGTTCAGTGGCATACTCTAGTTTTGTACTTGCCTGTTGTCGCCCTGGAAACATCAATATAGAATACATCCATTTTGTTAATACTCACCTTTAATACTCTGCATGTAGAGGTTTTTATGTTTACTACTTTTTTTTGTGTGCGTTTTGCAAATCTGTAGCCGAGCTGATTGAGCATTATGAGAAGGGCATTTAACATCTGTCTGTGCCTGCCAGCATGTTGGCAAATACCAGGTGATGCCACCCAAGTCACCTACCCGTCCCCGTACGCAGACCCTTGCGTCTCCATCCGTTTCCTATCCCAGCACTTTCATTTCACTCTGACTTGGAGTGCAAACGTCCACAGTCCATACACTCTGTGTCAGCTTTCCGACTCGCTGAGTTTGAAAATTCTTTGTCATTTTCCAAGTTTCGGAGCACCATGACGAAAGCTATTCAACTTGTCTGCCGAATTAAATGAATGCTGGGAGGACATTTCACAATCCCAGACCCAACAGTGCTCGTTTTTGCCCCACGCTGCAAAGCCCGCCCATCCTTTCTGTAGTGTTTGGGAGACTGGAAGAGTCCACGTCTCCTCTAAAGTTAGGGGTGGTCCTGTTAACCCCCCCTCCCCCTCAGCAACGTAACAAAAGTGTGTCAGCCGTGCGTACGCCAGCGCGACGTAAGGGGCATTAATAAATAGCCTGGGAGGCCATGGGCGTGGCAGCTACATGCTGGCCACTAATGTAACTGTGCATCCTGTGTCCTTGTTAGCCAGCACTAGGGCCCTAACCTGGACACTACACCTTCGTGCTTTCGCATAGGAGGTCGAGGAGGTACAGCGGGTGGCGGTACACACTATGCCAACAAAAAGCTTCCAGGGGTGGTTCTTATCCAGCTTGGAAGCTAAAGCAGACCCTGCGCTGTGTGTCCTGTTTATTTGTGTCAGAGCATGACACGTGGGCGATAAATCACCAACAATCAGCCGGTAATCCGAGGCAGCAGTTTTGATGCGCTCATGCCAGCTCAATCCATTTGAAACGGTCTCGGCGCATTCTCCTCGCTGACAACACACTTCTCCCGTCGCCTTCCCACAGGCCGTACGTAGCGGCTGAGGCCTAATGCTGTGCGTGCGGAAGCCTGTGTGAAACGCACTCCAGGCTGTGCTGGAAGGCCTAGTGCTGGGCGCCTGTGCAGTGCAGGCCCAGCCCCAGCCCCACCGGCCTGTGAACGCTCTGGCGCCTGGTCCTTCAGACACCTTTTTAAGGCCTGGCTTATTTTGAGGCCTCTATCATTATCCCCCGTTTCTCTAGTTTAGCAGTGCCTACGATGAGATTTCAGTTGTTATATTTAGGAAGCCGGGAGTCACCACGAACGCTGCAGGATCCCCACATTCTGTAATGTCTTTGTACCAGAAGCGTGCCTTCCTTGTTCTCTGACGCAGGGTCGGGTCTTTGCGGTTGCATTATTTTTTTAGTTGTCCTGCTGTTAATTTGTGTTCGTTCTGAGAAGAAATTAGTACATTAAAAAGTGGGGAAAATAATACAGTGGAAATGTGGACGGAGGCCCCTCAACCGTTTGGTTATTCCCAGGGCTTTAAGTGGTATAAAAATACTAGGTGGTCTCACGAAGGGGCGTGGCTTAAAACATATAAGCAAAAAATCTGTGCCGTCCGACTTGTATTTTGCTGCTTCTGTCATTACATACAGATATGTTACAAGTACATCATACCTACAACAAGTTGGGACTATTGGCAACGTGGTTCTTTGTTGCGTAAGATAAATAAGCAGCAACTATGGCTTTTATAGAATATTGAAAAAGCTTCCACTTACAGCTCTGACACTCTAAAGGATTACCCTTCCCCCTAAGACGTTCACCTGGTATGATGTCATGCTGTAACTTCTCCACAAGTGAGAAGTAAGCAGTGTGAACACCAGCACATCATGTGCCTGCTGTCACTGCAGTCCGGAGAAAACTGGACTGCCTGTGCCAGGGCACAGAATGGAGCCCGATGGAGAGATGGAGACCTGTTTCGAGCCCCCTCTTTAAAAAAAAAAACTGCCGGTGCTTAGCACCGGTGAGACCCGGCCCACTTAAAGCCCTCGTTATTCCCCCACAGTGGTCTCAGTACAGGCGGCCGTGATAGAATTTAAGCTGAACTGACTAGAGCTAGCTTCCTTAACCC
Source organism: Lissotriton vulgaris (assembly GCF_964263255.1). Classification (NCBI taxonomy): domain Eukaryota; kingdom Metazoa; phylum Chordata; class Amphibia; order Caudata; family Salamandridae; genus Lissotriton; species Lissotriton vulgaris. Next base: position 145,523,108 of record NC_141697.1, on the reverse strand, counting down.
AGGTTTGGACACGTAGAATTAAAACAAGGTACCAGCAATAAAAAAATAAAAAATAAACTAAAAAAAAAGGACACTCTTTCAGACCGGCCCCATCAACCCTACTAAACCAAGCCATGTCACTCAACACCAATGAGGGCATGCACCCAATACATACAGACATCAGGCCAACAATTCATGGTGCCTTAGGTCAACAATTCTTAATCTGGGTTCCACAATACTTTTTCATGGTATCCACAACTGTCTAGAAAATAAATATTAGCAGGTTGAAAAAATGCAAAACGGAAACCTGCTCTGTAAATGTGAAGGAACTTGAAGCTGGAGGCTAGAAGTTAAGTTGGTATCCTTGTCTTGATTTGTGGGAGTCCTCTAGGAACATCAAAGATAATCTAGTATGGATGATTGGCCTCTTTGAAGCACTGGTATGTACTAACAAAGCATGTGTTGGGATCAAAAATGAAAAAAAGGGATATGCAGGGGTGTAGCATATTGCACCACCTTTTAGAAGAAACTAATACCAACTTCAATAGGTGGGCCAAATCCGCGTCCTTATCTTTTCTCTTATCCACCTGGCCTCCCTTGGTCTGCGAAGCCATGACAAGAAGGGGTTCTAGAACTAGGACTATATATGGTTATGCAGCTGAACAAAACCAAATTATTCCACTGCTATTCTCACCTACCCCAAGCCTCTGAGTTGATTTGCCCAAGGTCCCAGTCTGTTCAGCCAAGTGAGATGCGAACCAGGCTCTTCAGCAATAAAGTCCGCAGCTCCTGTCTCTTGGCTCTGACGCTACAACCTCTCCTGAACACGCACCCTACCTGAGGCCAAGCCTCAATAGTACCCCCACCCAAAATTGAAGGGGCTAACCCCACCCAGCACTGCCCTTAAAGGGGTATAATAATGTGCTTGTGGCTCGCTGTACCCTATAAAACGTTGCCCAAACCCTCTATTAAAGCGGCTGTTCCCCCCTAGCCTGTCCTCACTCCGCACCCCAGATAATTTCGAGGTAACTATTTCTTTTAATTTAATCGAATTAATACCATGCAAAGGAATTGGTGTAATTTAAATCTGCACCTCACTTGGGATGAGACACAAGCCCTCGGTTGAACTTTGGTGGTTCAGGAGATCGAGGGGCCTGTGACTAGAATGAGGTACGTTCAAGCTTTTATGAGCACAGGCCACCAAAAGTGGCTTTTAATAAGGCATGAGTGCATTATCAGGGAATAAACAACATTAATGGCAGTCCTAGCCTCCTTCCACATCAATACGAATGGCCATTACCCCAGTTGGAGCGAAATGGTGACTGACGGCACTCAACATACTACTTGACCGTGTTGTCCAGCGACCAGAGCAGCTACCGAGCACCTCACTCTGGTTGGGCGAGTTGAACTCATGCCTGTGCGGCTCCTGGTCCACCGCTAATGGGGCGTCTTTCTATTCTCCATGCCTGTGACCGCAATTTTTGCCCTGGGAATCCGATGCCTCCAACTGCTGTGGGATTCTAAAGAAGCTCCCTCTGGTCCACTCCAACGCTGGGATGGCCAGGCCAAGGCGTCCGCTAACCCGGTGGCGGTGCGCAGCAGTGATGCACTTCCGCTGCCCACCAATCCAGTGGCAAGGTGCCGGAAGGCGTGAAGGTTGGATCTGGCTTAGGCCACCTGTGGCTGGCATACCGCCAGATCAAGTGAGGCCCGAATCTGAAGTGTTGCGTCCCTTCCCTCATTCAGAGGGGGGGAGGAGAATGGGGGTGAACTCTTTCCAAATGTTTTTGTGTATGCCTTTTTTTTCTTATTCTTTAGTATCTTTTTCTGCCCTAGAATCCAAATGGAATTTTTTTTTCCTTCGTATTTTACTAGAGGAAAATTGCAGACTTGATATCCTCTGTTAGCCCTGGCATCTTTTGGTGTGGTTTCTCCTGTCTTTTTGCCTCAGACTTGCACCAGCAAGAAAGCCACCTGGTTCACCTTAGAACTCCAGTCCTCCAAGCAAGCATGCTGGAAACTGGAGAAGAAATGGCTACATGAACGAACACCGGACAGCCACGCAGCCCACAAGGACGCCACCCGCAGACATCACAACCTCATCAGATTAGCCAAGAGATCTTCCTTCAAAGCTCGCCTGGGCAACAACGCACACAACAGCAAAGAGCTCTTCAGCATCGTTAAGGAACTCTCCAACCCCAACCCTTCGCCACCACCACCGCCATTCCACCATCACAAGAACTGTGCGACTCACTGGCCACCTTCCTCCACCGCAAGATCGCGGACATCCACGACAGCTTCAACACCTACACCACCCCAAATAAGCCAGTCCTCACCCACCCGACTAACACCACCTGCATCAACGGCCTGACCTCCTGGACCAACGTCAACAATGACTAGACACGCAAGATCATGAATGCCATCCACTCAGGATCACCATCAGACCCCTGCCCACACCACGTATTCAACAAAGCAGACGCAGCCATCGCTCCCCAACTACGGAAGGTCATCAGCATCTTCTTCGAGACAGCTACTTTCCCGGAAAGCTGGAAGCACCCGAAATCAACGCCCTTCTCAAGAAGCCTACCCAAGGACCTCAAGAACTTCCGGCTCATCTCCCTGCTTCCATTCCCGGCGAATGTCATCCTGGAAATCGTCAACATGCAACCGCCACCTCGAGGACAACAACATCTTAGACCCATCCTAGTCCGGATTCAGAAGAAACCACAGCACTGAAACAGCCCTCATCGCCTCCACAGACTACATCGGGCGCCAACTAGAAAACGGAGAAACATCAGCCCTCATCCTCTTGGACCTGTCAGCAGCCTTCGACACGGTCTGCCACCGCACACTAAAGACACGCCTCCAAGAAGCTGGAATCCAAGAGAAAGCCCAAGACTGGACCACGTCCTTCCTCACCGGCAGAACCCAGAGCATCCGACTCCCACCCTTCCGATCCGAAGCCGCCAACATCTGCGGCGTACCCCAGGGCTCATCCCGACGCTGTTCAAAGTATACATGGCCCCCCCTCGCACAAGTTGCCCGCCAGCACAACCTCAACATAATCTCCTACTCCGACGACACCAAACTCCTCCTCTCCCTCACCAAGGACCCGCACACCGCCAAAACCAACCTTCACGAGGGAATGAAGGACTTCTCCGAATGGATGAGGAGCAGCCGACTGAAGCCAAACTCAGACAAGACGGAGATCCTCATCCTCGGAACGACACCCCCCCTCCCCTCCTCTCCATGGAACAACTCCTGGTGGTCGACCGGGCTGGGAACAGCACCAGCACCCACTGATCACGCATGCAACCTAGGAATCCTACTCTACTCCTCTCCAATTCGAAACAGTTCAACGCCGTCACCACCTCCTGCTACAACACCCTCCGCAAGATCTACAAGTGGATCACCACCGAAACCAGAAGAACAGTGACACAGGCCCTTGTCAGCAGCAAGCTGGACTACGGCAATTCACTCTACGCAGGAATCCCGGCCAAACACCGGCAACAACTTCAACGCATCCAAAACTCCTCCGCCCGACTGATCCTCAACATCCCTCGACGCAGCCACATCACCCACCACCTGAGACCTACACTGGCTCCCCGTCGACAAGAGGATCACCTTCAAGCTCCTCACCCACGCACACAAAGCACTCCACAACACCGGACCAGCCTACCTTAACAGCAGACTGCTTCTACATCCCCACCCGCCAGCTCTGCTCCACCAGCTTCGCCCTCGCCGCTGTCCCCCGCATCCAACGAACTACCTCCGGTGGCAGATCCTTCTCCTTCCTCACCGCCAAGACCTGGAACGCCCTACCTACCTACCCACCTACAACAGATCCAAGACCTTCTCACCTTCAGAAAACTCCTCAAGACCTGGCTCTTCGAGCAGTAGCTGCACCCCTTCCCCCGCCAGCGCCTTGAGACCCTCGGGGCTAAGTAGTGCGCTTTACAAGTACTGATTGATTAACTTCCTGTTATTGACTGTGTGCTGCATTTCATTTTTGCTGACCAGTGCTACAGTGAAAGTGCTCTAGGTTTAAAAGGTAATGGTAATTGCTTTCTCTACGATTGGCATATTTGATTTACTAGTAATTCCGTAGCACGTACACTGTGTGCGCCAAGGTTCTGTAAATCAAATGCTACTTGTAGGCCTGCAGCAGTGATTGGGCCAACTACATGAATAGCCCTGCAAACATGTCTCCGGCCTGCTTCTGTAGTGTTTGGGTGCACTTATTTTGACTAAAGTTGAAAAAAGAGAAAAAATGATGTGTGTACAAATGAATTGAAATTATTACAATCTCGCTACTTGAAATACAGATTCATGATAGTCTATGAAATGTATCAACTGTCAAAGGGAGAGAATACATGTGGTTCATAATTTAGTATTAAGATTGTAAATATATTTACCTTTGTCTATACATTATTTTAAAAAAATTCTACAAAAAAGATAAGAATATTAATAAGAAAATAATAAACTGTTTATACTTATTCTGTATTAGTATTTGTGTTTTTCACTGATTGAGTAATTAATATAGTCTAGAGTTGACATGCAAGCCTAATGTAAAACACACCGTGCCCAGTGTTTCCACTTTCCAAAGCAGTTTTTTTGCGTGATTGGGTTCTTTTATCCTAATTGCAGGGGCCCGTCCTTTTTCCAAAAATAGTGTTTGGGTGTACTTACCAGGTCGAGATGGCAGTTTAAAACTGCACACCCTTACCAGGCTCAAACCTTTTGGTTTTATTACAGGCAAGGCACCTATAAGGTAGGCCCATGGTGGCCTCATGGGCAGGGTGCAGTGTATTTAAAAGATAGGAGGTTACAGGTATCACAATTGCATACATTGTACTAAAGGCTGACTATCAGAGCACGCACAATCGGATAACCTTCATATGGGCTCTGAATGAAGGTTAATCACACGCAGTACCAAACTCTGCAACTACCTTAAAGTTCTTGATACAAGTAATGATCATATGTTTGTCTTGGTTAGTCTCCCATTTCATTTTTCTGGTAATTCTATTGTAGGTGGATAACGTAAGTTATGTAACCATTTGGCACTCTCGCACACTGTAGGGTGTGTGCATACACAATATCTGCTCTGGATAAACGCAGACCCGGGTTCCAGTGGTCCTGAAGAAAGCAACCTAACATTGAATGATTTGGCTGAAACCTATAGACTACTTTACTTCTTTGAGATGTGGGATCATTTCTCCTCCTTCACATCAAGTATTGATGTTAACCCTGCCCCAGGAAGTCTCCAATAAAATTCTCTTTGCAATTTAATTTACTATCCTGGAGGAAATTTTAAGGTCCACACTCACAATATGCACCTATTAACTCCAAAAAATCCTGCTACGCTGTAGTCTGGCGTCGAAGCACACCTAGGAGGCACTCTGCCCCCTAGGTGGGAGCCAAATGATGAAGCATGCTACCAACTAGGTTGGTGGGTGAGGGTTCTTCTAAACACCTCAAGGGAGACTACTTCTGTGACAGATAAGAGGCTGGTCATTCGAGACTACTATTGACTCGTTCTTAGAGTTTATTCATTTAAATGGAAGGATACCTATGGTGTTTTGCATTTCCTGGTAGTGAAAAATAGCTACATTCGTTTTCCACTACAGCAATGCCTATATATACACGGTAGGTTCTCCTTGGCGCTGCCTTGTAACGTTTTACAAGTCTATTTTTCAATTGGCAGCTGATAGAAAATTGGAGTTTGGTATCTCGGTCTTAAAATACATATTTCAGTATAGCTGGTTTTTAAAAATGCCTCTTTTAGCAAGTTGTCAATTTCTTACTATAACCATTCTGTGCCTTTGCCTGTCTCTGAATACACATGTGGGTCAGGATGACAGTTGGGCTGTTTGTGTATTCACTTTAGACAGTCACACAAAGGGAGTTGAGGTATGCTCTGCTTATCTGGATGGCCCGTCACCAGGCTAATGGGCCTTCCTAAGCTAGAGTGGTGGGAGGAGTTGACACTGACTCCTGAATAGGGCTGTTCCTGTCCTCACACAAAGACGTCTCCACCTCCTGTAGTGTCTAGAGCCAGGGCATGGAAAGTCAGGGTCTAGTGTACTAGAAAGACTTTTCTTTGAAGTGTGCCTACTTCAAAAACTGAAATGGGTACAAGTACTGGACCAGTGACACCATATACCCGGAACACTTCTAGGTTGAGGACATTCTGCTAGGAAGAAGAGCTTGTTTGTTGTCAGGAGGGACTGCCACTTTGCTGTTTGCTTTGTTGTGATGGCCTGCTTCTTCTGTCCTGGGAGTGAAAGAACTGGACTTTACTTTCTATATCTTGTTTTCAAGGTTCTCCAAGGGCTTGATTTGAGCTTGCCTCCTGTTAAGAAGTCTCGGGCCAGAAAATACTTCACCTGCAATCTCCTGGACTCTGCTGCAGTGATTCCTATTATTCCAAGTCGTCCCAAGGGCTCAGTAACTGGATTTGGCACAGAGTTCTGGTGGTATAAAGAAACGCTCCTCCTCAACCCCAAGCGTCACTCTGAATTGGCGCTCCACTGCCAGAACTCGCAGCTTTGCCACTGCCTGCAATGGGGTACAAAAGGGGGTGGTGATGGACGTAGCATCTGAACCAATCAAACACTCACACCCAGTCAACAGATCTGGGTTTAATCCATCACCGTTCTTTAGCCCACTCTACCACCCCAGTTCAGACATGGCCATATGCAAATTAGTCTGACACTGTGCCTCATGGGAACAGTCCAGCCCGAACTGCCAAGCCATGCCTTCCCTGGACTGGATTAAAGTTTCCTAGGACCGGTTTCTGGCATTACAGTAGTCTTCAGCCAGGCTTGCTTGAATCCAGTGGCAAAGTGAGCAAGGGACTCACGTCTGAGCATACCCTGCCAACTTATGGCAAACCAAGAGGTACAAAAGGGGGTGGTGATGGAAGGAGCAAAAAAACAATGGATTTACGCCCAGATCTCTGTACTGGGGTGAATGTATGACATTGTTCTGCATTCTGTTTTTGCATTGGTCACCCTGAGTGGGACGGGTATGCTCAGACGTGAGTCCCATGCTCTCCACGCCGCTGGAGTCGAGCTATCCTGGCTGAAGACGGCTGATAGCCAGAAACCGGTCCTAAGATGCTTGATTCCGGTCCAGGGAAGACATGGCTTGGCAGTTCGGGCTGGACTGTTCCCATGAGGCACAGGGTCAAGGCTGATTTGCATATGGCCATGTCTGAACTGGGGTGGTGTGGTGAGCAAAAAAACAATGGATTTAGGCCCAGATCTCTGTACTGGGTGAATGTATGACATTGTTCTGCATTTTTTCCATCAACTGTTGTTTTTGCAACTGCCTGCAATGGAGCGTGATCCCCGCTTGACACGATGACTGCGACATACAACGCAGGCCCCAGCTTTTCGGCGCTGCGCTTCAGAAGAACCGCTGCTCCGTGTGTCTCAAGCACCGAAGTCTGATTTATTGCTTCGACTCCAACGCAGCACCTGCTTCAATGCTGTGGAATCTACGCAGCACAACTTGACTTTCGAAGCATCATCCCTGGGTGTGGATTTCTTTGATACAGCACCGCAGTAAGGAACCGAGGAATCCTGCCATCAAACTATGATTCACCTCCCCTGTCTAGCAGTAAGGAACTGACTCATCACCTTCGTTTTTTGACGCTTCACCTCCCCTGCGCCTCGCATCATTTCATATTATTTTTTTTTACATATCTAATGTACTTTTGTCCTGATCAAGCGCATCCATTTATTATTTTTTTTTTTTTTTAAGAGCTGCAACTTTATTTATTTAATCTTTGAAAGTTCAGATCTTTTGTATGTTGGATTTTTGTCGTTTTGGCCTTTTATTGAGCTAAATATTGGCTAGTTTTCTAAGTTAGTGTGGAGTCCTTTTGTAGTGTTTTTTATTTATTGTGAAAGTTTTATATAGCGCGAACAAGACTCTTGCGAGTATCGGAGCGCTTTACATGTCATAATTAGAAGGCAAGATATAGTATACAAAGAACCCAATAATAAATACAATGAATAGACCTAGTTCAAGTGAATTTAGCCATGAGGATAGCTTTCACTTCTCTTTTGAAGGAGGCAGTGGAAGGGTTCACTCTTGTTTTACTGGGTAAGACGTTCCATATCCTCGGAGCTAAACCAAAAAAGAACTGGATATACGTTTTTTTCTTGGCAAATCGTTGAGGTTGTAGGAGAAGAGACTTGGCACTCCTGGAAGTTCTGCTGCCCGCAGAGACCACCAGTTTCTGAGCTAGGTATTGTGGTGCGTTGTCTTAAAGGGCCTTGTGTGTCATACAAGCGTTTTTTATTATTTTTTTATTAGCTGAATTCTGGCTTCAAACGGTAGCCAGATGAGAGCTCTCAGGTCTGGGGAAATGTGAGCGTTTCTCTTAGAACCTGTAAGGAGTCTTGCAGCTGAGTTGATCGTAGCTCTTACCGGGGCGGTCTATGACCTTGGGAGGCCGCATAGTGTTACTGCTCATATTCCACGTGGGGAATTACTAGGGCTTGAACTGCTTGTTTGAAGTAGTGTACGGGCAGAAAGAGTTTGTTTTCGTAGGGTCCTTAGGTGGAAGTTGGCTCCTATCGTTGAAGCGCAAATGTGTTTCTGCATCTTTAAGTTACTGTCTAGCGTTACCCCTAGAGATTTCGCTGAGTCGACTGAGTGGTTGTTCATAGAGAGCTGTTAGGTGCTTTATCCAGTCCAGGATAGTTTGAGTTTTTTTCGGGGGAAGGGGGGGATTTAAAAGTTATTCCACTTTGAGGGAGTTAAGTTTCAGATGGTTTTCGGCCAGCCACGTTGGTTTTTTTTTTTTAGTGTGGTGTTGAGCGATTTGATGTCCTCTAGTGAGTGATCTTTATTTATATATATATATATATATATATATATATATATATATATATATATATATATATATATATATATATATATATATATATATATATATAATATACTGAAGAAGGCGAGGTCCGAAATGCATTCGCCGCCACCGTAGCAGTTGTTTGTTCATTAAAGCCTCTCTGAACTGTCCCCCTGCTCTTTCTGTGGAGGGAGAAACGTACCAATCGTATCTGCGCTTGCCAGTAGCGCATTCCAGGATCCCCTGCCACATTGTTGGGACCAGACACTTATTGGCACCCTGCTTTGCAGATAACTTTTGGTCCGGTTACGGACAGAGCCTGGTTCCCGCCTTTGAACTGGGATGAAGGGAGCAGTTTGAGGCATTCCGCCTCTCCCGGGTGAAGTGCTATTTGCATTCTGCCCTGCACACTGGACACCTAGTTGGGAGACGTGTGGCAGTACCGGGGGACACAAGGGGAGACCAGATGAGCGGACTATCGGCTCTGTGTACCATCAAGTCTGCTGATACCGGGGGCCGCAAAAAGAACTCAACGATCCACTCCCGCTATTTTTTCACCTACCTGCACTGCTGTATAACAGGCATTGTGGGTGTTGATGTCCAAGGATTACGACGGACTACAACAGGTGTGTGCGTTCACCAGCGGGGGAGGAGCGGTCCAGCCTGCAGTACTTCAAGGGCAGCGAGAAAGGACTACTGTGTTGATGCATGGAGACGGTGTTGGGCGCTGAAGAAGGCGAGGTCCGAAATGCATTCGCCGCCACCGTAGCAGTTGTTTGTTCATTCAAGCCTCTCTGAACTGTCCCCCTGGGCTCCTGCTCTTTCTGTGGACGGAGAAACTTACCATATATATAATATATATATATATATATATATATATATATATATATATATATATATATATATATATCTGTATCGTCTGCATACATGTGGAAGTGTATCTTGGTGAGGCTGAGCAGATCAGTAAGGGGTTCCATGAACAGGTTGAACAAGGTGGGTGATAGGGAGGAACCTTGTGGGACTCCTAATGGGACTGGCATGGGGTTGGACAGGGTTTGGTTGACCTTGAATCTTTGGGATCTATTTTGGAGGAAGGAGGCGAACCAGTTAAATACATTTCCAGACATTCCCAGTCTGTGTTTCAGGCGATCAAGCAGGTTGTCGTGTTTGACGGTGTCGAAAGCTGATGACCGGTCTAGTAGGATTAGTAGACATGCTTCTCCAGTATTACATCTTTCATAGATTCACATGCTTGTATCTTCCCCGTCGTCATGGTGGGAGTCTCACGGTAACAGAATGATCAAGCAGTATCATAGAGAAGAAAAAACTGCATAGAAAATCCCCATAGGGGCTGTACTATTTGGTAACCAGACCATTTCTTTGTTTTGGTCCAAAAGCCAGCCAATCAGAATTGCTGCCCTGCCCTCACACTCCCCAGCAGCAGCTTCCTGCCTCAGATTTCCAACCGCCTTCGTGTGAGAAAGGAGTCTCCCTGAGCTCTGCTCAGTTTTCTTCTGTTCCTGTGTGAACTTTTGACCCTTTGGAATCTTGTTTCCTGTCTTCTAAATTGAGGTATTGTGTGTACTTATCTTACTTATGATGGCTGAAAGCTCTAAAAAGAGGCTGTTCAGGCCATGCAGATCCTGTGGGAAGGCCAGACTTTTCTCTGAGGACCCACATGAGGACTGCCTTTACTGCCTCTACCCTAAACACCTGGTGAAGGACTGTAAGCTTTGTAGAAAATTTTCTGACAAAACTAAACGTGACAGAGAGGCTAGATTACTGTTATGGCTTCAGAAGAAGAAGGCCACATCAGGCTCAGATTCTGAGGAAGAATCTTCTCACTCCACTCCCAAGAAAAGAAAGGCCTCTGTTTCTGTGGAGAAAGTGGAGTCTAAAAGGAGTAAGTCTAAGGAAAAATCGACATCATCTCTTCCTATTACTCCTCTGGAGAAGCAGTCAAGTCTTAAAGGACCTGGATCTGCACCTTCTACCAGTTCAATGCCTTCTGCTACTAAGTCTGTGTTGAAAACTTCAGTTCCATCGTCTACAGCTTCGTCGACGACAGGATCTAAGGCTGCGTCGACGACCACGACGTCTACGGCAACGACATCGATGAGTAAGATGTCTCTGTCAGCGAAAGGACCGTCGACGACGACTCCGTCGACGACAGGTTCGATGTCGACGGGGGCCCCGTCGACGCAGGTCCCGTCGACGCAGGTCCCGTCGACGCAGGTCCCGTCGACGCAGGTCCCGTCGACGCAGGTCCCGTCGACGCAGGTCCCGTCGACGCAGGTCCCGTCGACGCAGGTCCCGTCGACGAAGGTCCCGTCGACGAAGGTCCCGTCGACGAAGGTTCCGTCGACAAATCTTGCTTTCCTCGGCTAAAGCGTACAGTTCTCCTCAGTCGAAGACCATGATCTCCATCCGCTCTTTTCAGTCGACGAGAGGTTCGGCTACCATCAGTAAATCCGCAGAGTTCACCTCATGGACAAAGATTTCTCCTTTGCCGCCATCATCGCTGCTGGAGCAGGATTCAGATGGAGAGGAGTCCTCAGGTGCCGCCTACAGTCCTTCTCAGCTTCAAATAAAAAGCCAAGATACGGATGAGGAGGAAAGTTATTCCTTCAGGGACAGGCCACAATCTTCCAGATATGAATCATTCCAGGAATCTGGTGATTATGATGATGAGGAAGAGCAGCACGTGGACTCACGGGAGGAAGAACGTCAAGAGACGGTTTCTATACCCCACACACTTGTGTCTGATCTTAGATTGATGCTAAACGACTACTATCGTCGTTTCCCAGAGGCGAATTCCTCGCAACCAGTTACGCAGACGCCTCCCCCGCAGACACCTAAAAAAGCACCTGCCCCTCAAGATCAAGGGGTTAAATCTCCGCAGGTGGTTACTATAAGGGACGACCTAACGGACTCCGATGAAGATGAAGAGCCCGAAGACGGAGAGCTGGTTCATGATGCCTCGGGGAAGGAATGGGACGAAGAAGTCTTGCCATCGGCTGCATCACCTGACCCACTCAAATCTACCTCCCCTCCTCAAGACATCGGAGGCTTCCATGATATCATGGAAAGGGCGGCCAAGAGATTCAGTCTGGATGTGGAAGTACAAGAGACGGATTGTTTCTTGTACGATTTCAAGGATGATAACAAAAGGTCACTTCGCTCAATACCTATTATCCCTCATATCTGAGAGGAGGGCCTCAAGATTCTAAAAACACCGGCTTCTATAGCGGTTTCAGTTCCACGAATTGAAAAGAAATACAGAGCTCCAGAATCTACGGCAGCCTGCCTCATTGGACATCCCAGGCCGGAATCAGTTGTGACACAGGCGGCGCAAAGAAATTCTAAAAACCCGGTGGCTACTTCACTAGTGCCACCAGACAAGGAAGGAAGGAGAATGGATGGAGCAGGTAAGAGGTTTGCGGTCATGGCAGCCTCTACCATTAAAGCGGCAAATGCTATGGCACTGCTTGGCCGTTACAACAGGCAGATATGGTCGGATCTGGCACCCATACTGTCAGCGCTTCCGGAGGACCGAAAGGAAGAAGCGGCAGCCCTTCTCAAAGAAGGAGCAAAATCGGCTGCCGAGTCTATCGACATCGCCATGGATGTCTCGTCTTTGGCCTTCAGACAAATGGCCGGGGCGGTTTCGCTTCGCAGACAGGGCTGGCTCAAGGCGACTTCTTTTCGGCCAGAGGTGCAGGCGAAGATTGTCGATATGCCTTTTGACGGTGAAAATTTGTTTGGGAAACATATCGATGAGGCATTGCAAGGCATAAAGTCGGACACGGATACGGCTAGAGCGCTGGGATCTCTTCAGCAGGGAAAGTTTCAGTCCTTTCGAAAGAGGGGCGCAAGAGGCCAATTTAATCAAAGACCCTCTTTTCAATCCAACCGATATCAACCGTACAATCAGCAGGGATATCGTCAGTTTAACACAAACAACCAGTTCAGATCCTCTAACTCCTCTTACCAACAACAGTCCAGAGGTAAACCTAACGCCAGGGGGAAAAATCAGCAGTCTAATAGACGTCAATGATTTCAGGCAGGCGCTCCCCACACAAGATCCCGGACAACGACCACTATCTGTCTCAATACTACACCAACTGGATGTCCATAACATCGGACAAATGGGTTCTGGATGTCATAAGCAGGGGCCACACGCTGGAATTTGTGGAGATACCACCGGACCACCCCCCAGTACTCAGGTTCAACCATCATCGCAAAGAAATGCAGAAGGAAGTTCTCTCGCTTCTGCAAAAGGGAGCCATAGAGGAAGTACCACAGCATCTCAGAGGGAGAGGCTTCTATTCGCATTTCTTCCTCATCAAAAAGAAACAGACCCAGAAATGGAGACAGGTATTGGACATGAGGGATCTCAATCAGTACATAAAAAAGATACCCTTCAGAATGTTGTCGTTGCAAGAGATCTTACTCATGTTAAAGGACAAAGACTACTTGGCGTCCTTGGATCTCATGGATGCGTACTTCCATATTCCCATTCATCGGAAGCACAGGAAGTATTTAAGGTTTGTTGTGGAGAGTCGCCACTTCCAGTTCAAAGTCCTGCCATTCGGACTCAAATCCGCCCCGAGGGTGTTCACCAAATGCATGGCCCCGGTGGCGGCCCACTTAAGACTGCAAGGGCATTACATTTACCCGTATCTGGACGACTGGTTGGTGACAGGTCCATCTTTCAGGGACGCAGCAGAAGCTCTACAGAGCTGCATCCGGTTGTTTCAGCGATTAGGTCTGAGGACCAACTTAGAAAAATCCTCGCTGACTCTGGCCCAAGGCATCCAGTTCCTGGGGGCATGGATATGCACCAGAGCAGGGAAAGCCTATCCTTCCGAAGATCGGATGAGAAAGATCAGGGGATTAACGGCTTCCCTTCAAGCAAAAAAGTCCACTTCCGTGAGGGTTTACAAGTCCCATGTTGGGGATGATGTCATCCTGCATCCCATTGGTACCAAACTGTCGTCTTCGAATGAGACCTTTGCAGGAACAGCTGGACGAACAGTGGGTACAGGCCGATGGAACCTTCGAGGATCGCATTGTCATCACGAACCGTATGAAGGTGGCCATGTCATGGTGGAAGATCCTAAGAACCTGGACCAGGGCTTGAGCTTCATTCCTCGAGATCACGACTTCGTGATGACGATGGACGCTTCGCTGAAAGGATGGGGCGCGCATCTTCAAGAGCTGGAAATTCAGGGCCTTTGGTCAGATTGGGAAGCTCAGCTTCACATAAACATGTTGGAGCTCAAGGCGGTGTTCCTAGGGCTTCAAGCATTCCTTCCCAGAATACGCCAATCGTCAGTACTTATACAAACGGACAGCACCACGACCATGTTTTACCTGCTGAAACAGGGCGGGACGAGATCCAAACAGCTGTCGACGTTGGCGCAAAGGATCTGGAAATGGCTCATAAACAACGAAATTTCGATCCAAGTTCAGCATATACAGGGAGTCCTCAACACAAGGGCGGACACCCTGAGCCGCACTCACAATGTGACGCACGAGTGGGAACTACACGACACTCAGATTCGCATTTTGTTTCAAAGGTGGGGCACTCCCACATTAGATTTGTTCGCGACTCAAAACAATTCAAAGTGCGCTCATTTTGCGTCCAGGTACCGTCAACCGGGCTCCAAGGGAAATGCATTCCTCATGGACTGGACAGGAAGGTTTGCATACGCGTTCCCTCCGTTCCCGTTGATACCGCGCATCCTGCGCAAGATGAGATTGGAACCGTGCCGGATTATAATGATTGCACCAGCCTGGCCAAGACGGGCGTGGTTTTCAGACCTCCTTCAATTGTCGAGGGGCGACAAGATCCAGCTCCCGACATTTCAAGACCTCATCTCCATGAAGGAAGGGCAGATTCTGCATCCGGACCTGCACTCTCTAAAGTTGTCAGCATGGAACCTCATGAGCGGGAATATCAAAATCTAGATATTTCACAAGAATGCAGGCATATTCTCTCTCAAGCTAGAGCTGTATCGACGAACAAAACATATACAGCAAAATGGACCCGTTTCTGCCACTGGTGCAACAGACAAAACTTGCATCCATTTGAGGTTCAGCCTGAAGGTATCCTGCCTTACCTGCTTTCACTATCTAAGTCCGGTCTGTCGCATGCTTCGGTCAAAGTGCACTTAGCAGCAATATCACGATTCCGGCGGAAGCCAAATGAACCATCTCTCTGGTCATCCAGAGTAATAAAGGAATTTATCAAGGGACTTTTTAGAGTCTTCCCACCCATCCAGCGCCCACCTGTGACGTGGCACCTCAATACAGTTCTATCGCAGCTTATGAGGCCACCCTTTGAGCCCATACATAAGACAGACTTGCAGTTCCTGTCATGGAAAACAGCCCTCCTTCTCGCCTTAACATCTGCAAGGAGGGTTAGCAAAATCCAGGCCTTTTCAGTGGAGGAACCCTTCTTACAATTTCGTCAGGACAGGGTTATATTGAGAACAAATCCTACCTTTATTCCCAAGGTGGCGACGTCTTTTCACCTCAACGAACCCATCATTTTACCTACTTTTTTCAGCAAGCCTTCCTCGGAAGCAGAAAGAGCCTTACACTCTCTAGACCCACGGTCTCCAACCGGTCGATCGCGAGCTACCGGTAGCTCGCCGAGGCCCTGGGAGTAGCTCGCCGAGTGCTGCTCAATTTAGTAGCACATTAGTTTCATTTTGGGCTATTTAGGCTCATTTCCGTGTCTGTTGCCCGCCCTCACCCAACGCAGCTGCTCCAATTGGCTTGCGCTTAGATGGGGTGGGCGGGCCAAAGAGGATGACGTTCCTTTGCTGCAGTCTCGCGGTGGAATGGTGACGAGGGCCGGGCGCACCGAAGGAAATACTGAGTGGTGTGGATGTTGGAAAAATGCTTGGGTCCGGTAAGGGAGAAACAATGGGCAGGGGGGTGGGTCAGAGCTGCGAGAGGGTCGATCAGCGGAGGTCATCGAGGAGGGTCAGATGAAGCGGAGGAGGCGATTTTGCATCCGGTGCAAGAGTTGTTCACACCTTCCCCCCCCCCCACACTCCCACACACACCCTGCTCCTCCTTTCCACAGGTCGGGCTCGGGCACTATCAGCTCTGTGACCAAAGCAACGGCGGGACAGATCCAGAGAGGGGCGGGGGAACGAGAGCGATGCTCTCAGTTCTTGCCATCTGGGTGGTGACCTGATAATCTCAGGTTTTGTGACTACGAGATTGAAGAGGTGTTAAGAGAGGGGCTGGAAAGAAAGAGAGGGAGGGGATGGGGAGGGACAGAGGAGCCCGAGAGAAACCGAGAGGGGCCGCTGGAGAGACACGGTGAGGGGCAGGACAGACAGGGGCAGGAGGAGACAGTGGTGCTAGGGAGAGACTGGGGCGCTGGAAAGAGAGTGGGAGTGAGAGAGAGAGGGGCCGCTGTACTGACAGAGACAGCGAGGAGCAAGAGAGAGGGGCTCAAGAGAGACAGTGGAGGCCCAGAGATACCGTGAGAGGCAGGACGGAGAGGGGGCCTGGGGGAGACAGTAGGGGTAGGAGGAGAGAGAGGGGCTGGGGAGAGACAGAGGATTCGACGAGAAGATTGTCGAGATGTCACCGACAGACTGAGGGCGTACACCGGGAGAGAGGGGGGGGGGGGCAAGGAAAGAGTGAGGGAGAGCCAGAGACAGTGAACCGGGCTCAGGACAGGAGCAAGGGCAGTGTAGTGTTTGAGAAGGGGCAGGGAGCATGGGCAAGGTGCAGTAACAGAGAGCGTGTCTGGGAGCCAGGACAGAGTGCAGGGGTTGGGACAGGGAGCAGTGGCAGAAAGGCAGACATATTGGGCAGAACAAGGGGCAGGGGGGAGTGCAGCGATAGAGGACAGTGGTGAGCAGGGCAGGGACAGGTGCAGGGACCTTAGCCATGGAGATGCAGTGAGTAGGGAGTGGGACAGAGGCAGGGTCCTGTGGCACAGAACTGGACAGACAGGGGGTACCGGAAGCACGGAGTGAGAGCAGGGGAGGACAGAGAGCAGAAACCAGGGACAGGGCATCGAAAGCACATGGTGAGAGTGGGCAGGGAATATTATGCTGATCACCTCACCATTGCGGGCAGTTAGCAGTTAACATCGTAATGATGGTTTTTCCACATTGAGAACTACTCGGAGGATAAGACTGCTCTGAATGTCGAGACCCCTCTGACTGAAGACACCCTGTTCGCCCTTAGCAAAGAGGCTCGATTGATGGACCTGTGCAACACAGCTGTGTGTGAAAACAAGTCCGATAGAGGTGCAGGACGCCTTTTGACAAAAAAGGTTGTTGTTACACTGATGCTAGCTTTCTGGCTCTTGCCTTCACTTCAATATAACATCCAATAGTTGTCACCAACCTCCCCTGCCATGCCCCATTTAAGCTTCTCAAGCTGGTCCATTCTGAGCCTGTGCTGACTGAACCAAAGGTGGGCTGGACCACAATGTGCCTTTTCACTGGCCTCTGTGTGCTCTTCAGGGACACAGGCAGCTCTGGCCTCTCCACAGTGAGGCCATGACTGTTTCATGGTGTCGTGTGGCCACTCAGGATGCTATGTATGGTTGTTTTGTGGTCTGTTTGTGTGACAATTTTATTGGTTGGTAGTCTGTGCCAATGCTTGTCTGTGGGTTTTTGGCTATTTGTTTGCCGATTTTATTGGCTGGTGGGCTGCTTTTTATTGTAAAATTTTCTGATAGTACCAAACATTGCCTGCTGCAAGCACAAATAGCCAAGTAGTCTTCCATACCTTGAAAAACACCGTCCTACAACATGTCTAAGTTTTACTTATTTTGCAAATCTGGGCCACTTTTTTAGCTATTTGATTTGCCTGCCCTATATTTAATAACATAACAGGTCTAGTTGCAAAGCGCACGATTACCCAAAGGTGTCCTGGGGCTGAATAGCAGATGTTTATTGTTACCCAACTCAAGGCTATTCATTATATCGACCTCAAATGGATGAAAGGATGAGTGTACCTGCTGGGATTTAAACCTGTGACCATGAGGTCAAGCACAGGCCCCTGCAGTGGCTGCTTTAGTGTAGTGAGCCATCAGACACGGCTTATGGGGCTGCTTTTATTTTGGTGCCAGAGCCTCTTTTCTGCCCCATTCCAACAAGCATCAGCCTCCTCTTGTGCTTTTGTTGTGTCACTGTTGTGGCTTGTGCTTTAGCTTTTTGTCTCACTGTGCTGCAGAAGGCAGTGCACATGTAAAAAGGGAAAAAAAGTTGTTTCTTTCAGTGTTATTGTGTTGAATCCACAGTATGGGGCCATGGGCTCTGAAGAAATAGGCTTAACGTCAATAAAACTGGGCGGGGGAGGTCGCTCGAAAAAATGCGCGAGTTGCTTGGGGGTTTAGTAGCTCACGACGATTTTCACTGACCAGAAGTAGCTCACACTACACAAAAGGTTGGAGACCCCTGCTCTAGACATTTCTAGATGCCTAAAGTTCTACATTGAACGGACAAAAACGTTCCGCAAGTCCAAACAATTATTCATTGCATTTGAAGGGCAGAGGAAAGGTCTTCCATTGTCGAGACTGAGTATTGCTAGATGGATATCCTCAGCTATCCTGAAATGTCACGAAAAAGCGGGGAAGCCGCTATGTTCCAAAGTGCATGCACATTCAACGAGGAAGATGGCAACCTCGATGGCCTTGTTCGCAGGAGTGGCACTGCCAGACATCTGCAGAGCAGCCACGTGGAAGAGTGTGAATTCATTTACAAGACACTACTGTCTAGACCCTGCGTGGAAGGAGGACACGGCAGTGGGACAGGCTGTTCTGAAGCGTCTATTCCAGTAAGGTATGGTCTAATGGCATATTGTTTTTTACTATACAGTGCTTTGACTTGTACTTATCCATGCATTTATCGTATTGCTGATGCTTTCGTAGCTACTGTTATATTATTGCTTTGCGGCAGAGCTTCCTTCTGAGTTCTGTCCTGGAAACGCTACAAGTATGGTGTGCACTGCTTACTACTCTGATACAAGCATGTAAATCTATGAAAGATGTAATACTGGAGAAGGAATTAGTTACTTACCTGTACACTATAGTTCTCCAGTATTATCTTTCATAGATTCACATGCGCCCGCCCGCCTCCCCGTTTCTCAGGCAGATCTTGTTCTCGGTATTTATCCATGTCTCTCACTCGGGGACGGAAATCTGAGGCAGGAAGCTGCTGCTGGGGAGTGTAAGGGCAGGGCAGCAATTCTGATTGGCTGGCTTTTGGACCAAAACAAAGAAATGGTCTGGTTACCAAATAGTACAGCCCCTATAGGGATTTTTTATGCAGTTTTTTCTTCTCTATGATACTGCTTGATCATTCTGTTACCGTGAGACTCCCACCATGACGACGGGGAAGATACAAGCATGTGAATCTATGAAAGATCATACTGGAGAACTATAGTGTACAGGTAAGTAACTAATTCCTTCATTTTGGTCTAGGATTTTGAGAGCGTCTTCTAATACATGTGTCATGGCTGATTCGGTGCTGTGACCTGCTCTGAAGCTTGATTGAAATTGGTACAACAAGTTGAATCGATCAATGTGACTATTCAGCTGTATGTTAACACATTTTTCCAGGAGTTTGGCTAACATAGGGATGTTAGATATCGGACGATAGTTATTTGGGTCCGCAGTGGTTTTCTTTAGGATAGTAGAGACCTGTCCAGTTTTCAGGATGTCTGACAACCCCAATATCGTAATAAAAACTGCCGATAAAGGGGGTAACATCGTTATTTGGCCTAAATCTGAATACTCTGCAGAGGCACTAAGGCAATTACAAGATCCTGCCTGTTACATCAAATAATAAAGAGTACTCAAAAGCTAATGATGTTTTGCACAAACGACTTCTAAAATACCGCAGAGAAGGCCTCATCTCAGCAGATGATTATAAATTCATGTACAATGAGCATCCTGTACTGCCATGCCTCTACTTAATTCCAAAGGTCGATAAAGGAACAACACTGATTCCCGGCAGGCCCATTATCTCCGCCATTAACAGCTATGGAGAAAATGTGGGACAATATATTGATTTTCTTTTTACAGAGTTGGGTTAGTAAACTTCCAAGCTTTGTCCGAGACACTACTGACTTTTTGGCCAAAATAGAGGATTTGGAATGGCAGAACGACATGTTACTCATCACTCTTGATGTTGAACAATTATACACCAGTATTTCACATATTGATGGCTTAAATGCAATAACCTACTATCTTGGCCAACGACCTGTTGAACTGTATGAACATAACAAGGTGATATTAAGTTTGATTGATTGGTGCCTAAGTAATAATTATTTCTCATTTGGTAAGGAAGTCTGGAAACAACTAAGGGGTGTGGCTATGGGGGCCTGCTTCTCCCCCAGCTATGCGTGTTTACACGTTGGCTGGTGGGAGGAGCGGGTCCTTAAGGTCACACACCAAACTTGGGTACGGGAGAAGATTGTACAGTATCTTAGATATATTGATGACATTTTCATTGTATGGCAAGGGAATAAATATGAAGCACAATTATTTATTGCTGAAATTAATGATAACCCCCCTCAACTTAAAATTTACTTCTAATATCAGTGCCAAACAAGCAGAATTCTTAGATGTCAAGATATACATAGATGATAACAACCACATCCAAACTACTTTACACAGAAAAGCCACGGCAGGCAATACCACGCTCCATGCCGCAAGCCTCCATCCTAAGCATACTATCCACAGCATACCTTATGGAGAAATCCTAAGGTTAAAAAGAATTTGCAGTACTGCTGAGGATTTCAAAAAATGCACTCTTGAGTTAAAAGTACGGATGAAGGCCCATGGTTATTCAGACCAGATATTCAACCAAGCACTGGCCAAAGCTGAAAGTTTTTCTAGAGTCAGTCTACTCTCAAACACAGTAAACAAGAATAATGTGGCCACTAATGGGTCCGAAACAGATGATGTAGACTGCCCTAGATTTATCACAGATTACAGCAGCCAGGAAAACAAAATCAGGCAGATAATCAACAAACATTGGCCTACTATTCAGACAGATGCTGTTCTGGGATGCATGCTACCTGACAAACCCTTGGTCACTTTCAGGCGGGTACAAAACATGGGCGCAATTCTAGATCAGAGCAGTCCTGAATTACAACAGAAACCCAATTGGTTAATATCAGCAGGTTTTCGTAAATGCACAACCTGCAGGGCTTGCAAGTTTGGAGTGAACAAGACTCATTATAAAACTCCTTTCTCTACTGTTGATATCCCAATTAAAGGTAGCCATACCTGCAAAACCGAGTATGCTGTGTATGTCCTGACGTGCACTTGCGGCCTTAATTATATAGGCAGTACAAAACAGCAAGTGCACGTCGGGATTCTGCAGCATATCAGGGCTATCTTACATAGTGACCAGGCATATCCAGTGGCTCGCCACTTTAAAAGCACCCACAATAAAGATCTTAATTGTCTCTCCTACTATGTAGTGGCTTCTGTCCCCAAGCCTAGAAGAGGAGGCAATAGGGAGCTTAAATTGAGGCGATTGGAGTCGAGTTTGATCCTCGAATTCGACAGCAAATGGCCGAACGGCCTCAATAATACCGAGGATCTACGCCACTTACTATAAATGCTCACTCTAATATTTATATGCTGCACTAATAAAACTTGTCATCCTAACAGCATCTTAGTGGCTCCCTAGATAGGTCAGGTTCCCTGTGATCTAGGGAGGTGACCCTTTCTGATACTTTGCACCTAATGAATAATATGTTCGTATACTTTGATGTAAGTGGCTGGTCAAGTTCTTGTCAGCCACTTTTTTGTACATTGTTCTGCTTCTCCACTGTATATAATATTCACTTTTATATTTACATATTCATGAATTTTAGATGTGAGATTTTTTAGCACTTATTTTACACATGGTGTCTTTTTCTAATGTATTTATACTGGTATTAAATGTTTTTGTGCATGTTTTTAATAAGACAGATAGGAAATGATCTATGTTCCTCTAATGTCTAAATTAGCATTTCCACATTATATACACAGATTACTATCATGCACACAAAGCACTTTTTCCTTTTCTCATTTTCCCTCTATCTGCATTTATGCACAAAATATAAATTACTCCATGAATTGCAGACTGCGATTCAATGACAATTTGTTATTTGCACTTTCACCACCTTTTCCTGCTCCCCCACCGTTTACAGGTCGCAAACTTTGCACATATGCTATCATTTGCACAGGGATTTATCCCAAAATAACTGAATAGGAAGCTTTATGAATTTAAATGTTTCTTTAAAAAGGAATAATTTCTTATCAAAAGTTATTCTTGTAAATGTAACTTATGTAGTACATGTAATCCAGTTGGTAATTTACAATGTAGAGTCTTTTTTCTACCCTTGTGATCACGTGACCGGAGTGTAAAGTGACGGGGAGGCGGGCTTGCACTGCATTATAAAATTGAAAAAATTCATTGAATCGATGCATGTGAACAAGGGCTTTGGAAGCCCGAAACGCGTCTTGCCCTCGCAATTTTTCAACCTTTGCAATAAATATCTGTGTATACTGACTGTGGTCCGTCTCCTACTTGCCTGGTGGGTTCTGAGTGGCACTAGAACCTGAAGCGGCGTTCTTGGGAGTTTGCACAGATATATATATTTATATATATATATATATATATATATATACATATATATATATATATATATATATATTTGGGTGTCGTCTGCATACATGTGGAAGTGTATCTTGGTGAGGCTGAGCAGATCAGTAAGGGGTTCCATGAACAGGTTGAACAAGGTGGGTGATAGGGAGGAACCTTGTGGGACTCCTAATGGGACAGGCATGGGGTTGGACAGGGTTTGGTTGACCTTGAATCTTTGGGATCTATTTTGGAGGAAGGAGGCGAACCAGTTAATTACATTTCCAGACATTCCCAGTCTGTGTTTCAGGCGATCAAGCAGGTTGTCGTGTTTGACGGTGTCGCAAGCTGATGACCGGTCTAGTAGGATTAGTAGACATGCTTCATTTTGGTCTAGGATTTTGAGAGCGTCTTCTAATACATGTCATGGCTGATTCGGTGCTGTGACCTGCTCTGAAGCTTGATTGAAATTGGTTCAACAAGTTGAATCGATCAATGTGACTATTCAGCTGTATGTTAACACATTTTTCCAGGAGTTTGGCTAACATAGGGATGTTAGATATCGGACGATAGTTATTTGGGTCCGCAGTGGTTTTCTTTAGGATAGTAGAGACCTGTCCAGTTTTCAGGATGTCTGGAATGGAACCTTGAAGGAGGGATAGGTTTATGATCTTGGTCTTAGGTTTATCCCAGAGGCAATGTGTAAAGTCTCTTACTACCCAACTGCTCTGTGCCAAGTTACAAAGGGGGTGAGTAGAAGTTACCTTGGGTGTGTAACTTGCTTACCTTGACTAGTGAGGGTCCCTACTTGGACCGGGTGTAAGCATCCTCTAAACCGTACAGTATTGTAGATTTACATCATTTTCTGTACTTGGTTATGATGCTTCGCCTCACTACTCATGTTAGACGGCACAAGAGTCTCGGAGGCAGATTTTTATTCAGTTTTAGCTAAACAGAGCAGATGGGTTCATAAACCTTGCATTTACCACCCCTCTGTCATTGGTTATAGTTATCACTCTGTTGGGCGCACTTGACTTCATAACTTGCAGGCTATCTGTGCACTGTCATGTGCCTATAACTGTCCGAGTATCTGGGTACTTGGATGTATGTCCAAACCAGTGTTTCTTCCTTCCACTCTCGCCCACCTTTTTGTATTCGTTATAATAATATTCCAGGCCTTTTTTCCTCAGTAGACTATACTACTGCTTTTATTCTTGCCTTAGTGGCAGATGAAAGGATGCATGTTTGAAATGGGTAACTACCTATGGGGAAAGCGCCCGACTCTTTTTCAACCCTCTTAGTCTGTACCTGAACTGATTAAAATACGAGACTACTCTTTAATCGCTAGCAAGGTGATTAACCAAGAAAAATCCAGGCTTGTACCACTGAAGTAAACAAAGCCTATATGCTCCAAACTAATAAGATGGGGAATCCTAATTTGTTTCTACCAGCAGCAAATCCCCGCCGTTGCTTGAGTTATAAAAGAGATGTAATAGGACCCTAACTACAGAGTCCTGTTGCTCCTTTCCCGGCTTTGCCTGTCCTTATGGAACTCTATACCACCTATTAGGAACATTCTGAATCATTTACAAATTCCGGAAACTGCTGAAATCCGGGCTTTTCTCCAGCTAGGCTACTGTTCTTTGTCTTACTGCTGCCATGTCTTACCTGTGACTAGCACTGGAAGGCCCTTTTGGGGGTATCCACATGCTTTAGAACATAATATAAGCACTCTAGAATTTTAGCAAAGAAACTCGAGAAACAATATAGGTGGTGTTTATCTGTGAGACTCCATGTTCTCACTGAGCCTTCAGGTTACCCCAAATGTCTCGGGTGCAAACTTTTGCAAATGGTTAAACCTTTCTGGGTAGCTCTGAAGGACATGCCTCCACCCTTCTCTTGCCACCAAATGCTCTTTCAAAACCGACCCTGTCAGCATTGCAAATACTAGAAAAGATAATTCTCATATTTCTGGCGAATGACAAATATGAGGATGATCTGAAATGGAGTTAAATTGTATTTAATGTCCCAGATCTTCCTTTTGGAAGCATTAGGCTGTTCAAGGGGTGTCTGGCTGAAATGCATTGTAGAATTTTAAATGCCATTGGTTTCCAATGATGAGGCATTGAAGCACTTTTGCAACTAACAATACAAACTCTAGGCTCCAATGAGTTATGTAGTGCCTGCTTAGGGTGTTGCTATTAGTAATGTATGATGCAACATTATGAGAGTTGGTAAACTGATTAGTTGCATGCAATTTCTAGTCCTGATGAAAGTTAGTTGTTAATTGTTCTTAATGCCGATGCTTTAGTTATGTCAATTTTGTCTTCCTAATTTTGTTAGGAAATCCAGATTGTATTAGAATAGACATTCCCTCCGTTTTCTTACAGTGTTATTGGATGAAGAGTTCTTTGGGTCCTTTTTGTACATGCTGGGCCAGTGAGCGTGGTGGGGGCGCTCAGTAAGATTTAGTTTGGAAGTTCAAGCAGTATAGAACAGAAGGAGATGCAGAAAAATATGGATTTAGTAGTTAACTGCATATGAAATTTAGCATGGTAGGCAGGTCATACTCGTTTTGACTTTGGCTCACCTGCTGTCATGCTAAGGAGTAAAACTCCAAGAAGTCATAGTTGTTTTTTTTTTGTATTTAAGGGTGCATCATTCAGATTATTTAAGTACTGAAAGTTATCAGAATTTCATTGGTGCTGTTTGGTTTGTGATGGAAGGACGTATTTATCCTCAGATGCAACCAAGTATTCAATCTTTCAATCAATCTGTGTTTGTTAAGCACGACTACTCACCCGTGAGGGTCTCTAGGCGTGTGAGGGGCGCTGCCAGGCTTGGTGGGCGCCGAGGTTCAGTCAAAGAGCCAGGTCTTGATACTTCTTGAATTGGGTCAGTGACTGGGATAGCCTGAGGTGGAGAGGCAGGGTGTTCAAGGTTTTGGCGGCGAAGTAGGAGAAGGATCGTGCTCTGGTCTTGGTATTGCGGATCCGAGGGACAGTGGCAAGGGTCAGTTTGTCTGAGGTGTCTGGTGGGTACGTGGAGTGAGAGGTGGTGGTTCAGGTATTCTGGTTTGGCATCGTGGAGGGCTTTGTAGGCTTGTGTGAGAAGCTTGAACGCAACTTTTGTTGACTAGGAACCAGTGGAGTTCTCGCAGGTGTTCGGAGATGTGGCGGCGACAGGGGATGTTGAGGACCAGTTCTGAAGTAGTTTCTGGGTGACACCTGTAGGAGAGTAGGATCTGCTTCTTATAATTACCCCCACTTTTTCCTGATGTTTCACTATTTTTGACTTAGATTGGCTGGAATCCTGCTATCCAGTACCCCAGTTAGGCTGCTTTCTCCTCTAAATTGATTGCATGTACTTTAGGTACACTCCAGATGGGATTCTGGGGTACCATTATAAGTCCCTAGTATATGGTATACTATGTCATCAGGGCATAGGTACCCCAGAGGTCTCCTAGAGGCTGCAGCATGTATTTTGCCACCCCAGAGAAACCACTCAAACTTGCACCACAGATCTGCTACAGCACCTGTGTAAGGTGGTGCATGTTCCCCTTACTTAGATATAGGTTCACTATATCTACCTTATATCACTGCACATATAAACCTATCAGTCACCCCTATGGCAGGCCTTACCAATCCTGAAGGCAGGGTGCTGGGTTTTATGTGAGAGGGTGCTCCTGCAGAGCCCCTCTGCAGCCTTTGGAACCTATTCTCCGGGGTTGTTTGTGATTCAGCCAACCATATACTCTTAAGTACATTATAACCTTTCAGTAAATGCTAACTTCAAACACAAGCTGCATGGAAACATGTGTTTGATGTCAAATACTTTGGAATCCTACATCTCCGCCAGTAACTGGCAGGGCAGTATGATTCCATCCTCCTAAAGGGACATACTGGACTACCCAGTACCAGCTTTCTCGACCCTGGCATCACAAAATTGATGCTGCCAGCCACAGACACAAGTCTGCCCTCCTGCTGCTGAGCCAAGCTTGAGCAGGAGAAGGCTTGACAATACGCTTCCTGTCACAGGGAGGTGTGAACACCTCCCAGATTGTTGGTGTTCAATCCGGACTTTGCCCCTCCCCTCCCCCCCCAGCACTTGACATCCTTTGTGGGACAGCTCACCTCGGACTTTGGTCGTCTTCAATGTCTCCTGGTCGTGCTTCAGGTGAGAAGAGGTGAAGCACCCGACATCGGTGGGCATTCGTCTACCTAGCCCCTGGTCACCCTGACTCTGTCCCCTCTGCTTTCAGGTTTTTCTCCTCTCCGATCCAGGCTTGGATCACACCGGGCACTTCATCTTCACGGCAGCTGCACTTTTCAGCATCACGCCATTGAAAACGAAGAAGATTCACATCACTTGAGACCTACTCACCTGGCTTCCCTGGGTTAGGTAATATTGGTACTCTGGTACTCACAAGGGTGCTGGCCTTAGAACCTTCTATGTTTAACTGGGTTTGCTTAAAGTCCTCTCCTAAGTGTCCTTAATCTTAAAAATTCCAACCGTGACTTTCCCATAGAGTTGTACGGAGCTCGCGTCTGTGTTCTCACACTGCTCCCATCCTCTGTGGGTCCCCTTTATCACTACCTTGGGTGGTTCCTTGGGTCCCAGCGATTCTACGTGCTCTGGGCACTTTCTAGTCAAGTCATGGTAGTTATACCGCTTTCTTGGTATATGGTTTGGTCTTCCCCCTACAGCCCACTGTGTATTGTGCTCTTTACTGTTCTTGTGATTTAATATTGTGTGCTCTGTTCTCCTATCTCATAAAGAGCTTAGTAGAGCGGGTTTAGTAATCAATACATATATTTTATATATTCCTTGTGTGGTTCTCCTTTCGTATGGTCTTTCAGGAGGTTATACACTGGTAAAACAAGCTGCTTTACATTCCTTCGAGACTTAGCTTGAAGGCTGCTCCCCATAGCTAACACTAGGATAGCTTTCAATAAAGGTTGTCTTTAACCTAATCATCAATAAGGGTTATTTGGACTGGTAGAAGGTGCCCACTTTAATTAGTGGTCAGCATATACCAGGCCAACTTCTCAACAGAGTGCATTGCTGGAATCTAGTTTGCTGCTGATGAGTGCGTGGGCTACAAGCTTTTTGGCCTCAGTGGGGATCCATCTGAAGGTCTTTCGAAAGAGGCGAAGAGTGTGGAAGGCTGATGAGGATTTTTGTCAGTTAGTTGTTAGATGTCTTCTGTGACAGTCATTTTTGGGTAATGGGTGTATTATGATCTTTTGGTTTCCTGATGTTGCTCTTCCTATGGATAGTAGGAGCCTTGTTGTTCTATTCTGAGATTCAAGGGGTGAATAACCACGTTCCCATTATCCTTCTAAACTCAACGTGATTTATGGTAGCTGGTATCTTTGCTGGGAGTGAATTCCACAGTTGCAACATTAAGTGGAAGTGATAAAACCACACAAAGCTTGGTCCTGAAGGGGATCGGAGCTCATGAGTTTTGCTATGTTTTTGATTCTTCACTCTCTACAGGGTGCGGTCTTCTGACCGGCTATGTAGGTGCACCTTAGCAAACTGTTCTACCAGATTTGGTTGCAATAATGTGATGGGCGTTTTTGAACTCACAGGCGCATGAACAAACGCTTAGGCATGACTCGTAAATGTTGACTCACATTGGATTCGAATCAACTCTTCATTAAGTGGAAAACACGATCTCCTTGTCCTGTATGATAAATCAATTCTAACAAAAAAAGCTCATCTCCCTCCTTGCCTAATCTCTTGCGTCCTCCATCGTACCATAAAGCTCTGCAAAAGAGGAATCTTCCAATGAGGGTATACTGATTGAATGTGATCAGACCTACTAGGCGGACAAGGCTCAGGCAGAATCACTTGATTGTCGGAAGCGCTCAGTTGAACTTGAGCCTCGGGTAGGAGACATCTAGGCTGCCTTTCAAACTACCCCATTTGCGAGATGTGTAGAAACACCTACAATAAAGCCAAGCCGGTAGTTCTCCATGTTTTCTATTTATTCACTGCTCCAAATCTCTTCTGATGGTTTGTGCTGTGTATGGTTGATGGTTCCTCATGTGATGGCACGCTAGATCTTTAGTTTAGTTGGAAATGATGTAATACAAACTCTGCCTCTGACGTTGCTTTCGTTAATTTGTTCTTCACTGATTTTCTAGTACCCTAGCAATTTATGGAATCAAGTGCAGTTTTTACTCGTTTTAATATGTTCACAATAATTAACTTCTTTAGTGTGGCGAGGGTCTAAAAGAGCCCACTTTAATTTCCATTATACTGTATGACTTCTACCAGCAAATCTTGGCTCTTTCCTGGCGTTCAAAGGTACCGGTCACCGGTACTACATCTCTATTGGCTCCTTAAAGGGGGCGAGGGGGGGGGGGCAGTCATGCTTTGTGCTGCTCGCTGTCATTTGTGGGGGGACCAAACGTGCTTTAGCTGCACGCTATAAAATGAGCCGTCTGCCTTGAATTCCAAACATGCTCATCTCGAACTTCCTATATTAAGATTTGCTATAATTATACAGTATCAACCCTTTTTCTAGAGCAGCATTTAAGATCGCAAAAAACGGTGTAAATTTAAATCCAGATTCAAGTGGAGTTCACTTCTGTCAACTGTACACCCACTAACCTCTGCCAGATGTTAAACATGTTGGAGACAAGCCAGTGCCTTACGCTGAAAGATGTAAATCTCCATGATATGTAAGCATATCTGTACCAAACCTGGTTTTGACATATAGGTGACATTGTTTACTTGCTAGCTGAAGCATGCAGCCTCACCTGGAAACAAAAAAACAACAAAATCCAACTTTTAGCCCTGATGGGTCAAATCTAGTCTGTGTTAAGGTGATCTAACCTGAGACGTCCGACGTTTCTGCAAGGGATGTTTAGTGCTTGTCGTGGTAACTATGCCAGGTCACCATGGCAATGCAAATATTATGTCTTTGAGTAGCACTGTTTATGCTTGGATTTCTCTTTTCAGTGTGGTTTTAAAAAAAAATGTTTCTGGAAGCCATTTTTAAAGACCTGTTGCTATTGAGCTTTGTGTAATTAATGGAAACATCAACAAACTTCCAGTAAAGTGCTGGATGGCTACAGACCTGTGTGCATGTTTATTGGATCAGAGTTTGAGTACTGGCTTGCAGTTTAATGGGAATGCACTGAATATTGGTCATTTGTCCCTTTTCTCCCATTCCCACCTCAACTCTGGTCTGTCCTGTCAAGTCTTCATCCTTCAGGATTTAATAAAAGCAGTAACCGGACAGCACAGTCGGGGAATGGAAGGTCGTTGCAGTGTAATGTACAAAGTGCCTTTTGTGTCAGGCACCTCTTCATGCCTTGGACATATAAATGTTCACTGTCGGCTGTGAATAAACAGCAGTTTGCAGAGTGCGCCCATCTGCCTTTTCAGCTCTTTAACGGCCCCTGCAGTGTTTTTCTAATTTTAGGCCTGGATTTTGACAGCACAGCTGTCCAGACTATTGCCAATAATATGCCTACAGTGAGCTTTAGCCCTGCCCCTTTCAACCATTGGCTTTTTTAGACCAGCCCTTTTCAGCCATTTGCTTTAGACTGTCAATCCTGTCTTTGCTCAGCCCAGTGGAGTATTTATTTCTCTATCACCGAAAGCTTTGGGTGTATCCTTCCACTCAAGTGCTTGAACTGCATCACTGACTGCCTTACAACTAGCCCTCTCTTTCCCTTCCTGATGTCTTCTCCTAACGCTCTTGTGTTAGCACGCGAAACCCAGACATGGTGACTTTGCCAGTACTTGCATTTTCTGCAGCAGCATGTTTGAGCCCTTTCCCATCTGCCCACTTCCTATACTTCTTTGGACGCAAAAGTGTGCTACCCTGAAACTAGCATAATCCTCTCCTACATAGCTACCCATGCACTGCTGTCAGCCTGCAGTAGTTCCTCACTTTCTTGGGCAGAGGTCTGGGAGCTTTAGTGCAGTGGTGCCAAGGATCCTAATGCAAGCAAGGAGATTTGAACCCCTTTAGCCCTTTTTGTGTATAAAAATACAGCCATTCATTGGATTGAAGTTGTTTCTACCTCCCTTTTGGGCTCCAATACAGCTAAATTAATGATACTTTGGTGTCTCTAGATGAGAGCATCTTAAGGAAACTATTTCTTATATGCCCTCTCCCTGGATATGACTACTAGTAAAATATTGCTATAGGTTTCGATTGTACAGTTGAGTACAATTATGTCATAATGTAGTAAACATTGCAATTTGTCCACGGCACCCTCTGCAATGCAAGCAAGTTTAGAATGAGGTGCTGTCAGCGAAGTGGAGACCCTGCTACTGACTGTGGGCGCGCACAAGGGAGCATTGCCAGTGTGTGTAAATAAGAGGCCCATGCTGCTGCTGTCCGAGCTGAACCAGACATTCTGCACATACATTTTTTTGTATGATATTAGTTTGTTTTCACGTCAGTTGGATATCTTGTTCATGCATGCACTGCTCTCCCAGTAATGCGGTGTTTGTGGGTATTCATTTAGCTTGCGCGGTGGTGCTCTAGTTGCATATTTCTTCAGTATGACAGCAGCTTGTACACAACAGGTAGGTGTCCACAGCGATGTAAGATCTGCCTGGGCAGCAGCTTTGCAATCTCTCGACACCCGCACATACATGTAAGCACACTCTGTGGTCCCCTTATACACCCATGATGCTTTCGTTATGGGCCCATGCGGTCTTCGGTTATGCACACCTTTGCATCATAGCATGCGTGCCTCTTCCATTCCATGCTCCTACTATAATGTCTACCATTTCCATCGTAAAGCCTCCTGCAGACAGTCTTATGCATTTGAATGGTAAGTTTGATATCACGAAAATTACATTATGAATTCTTGCAATTCTAACCGGTTGAGTTAGTGTCCCGAAGCCCTAGTACTAAACAATAAAATACATTGGCCCAAACTAAGGCATTCGTAGTGCTTTTTATTTATTTATTTTTTCCCTACAAAGCCCAGAATGATTCTCTTTTTCTATATTTTTCTTCTGTGCTAACGAGATTAGTGCCCATTGAACTCTTTCCTTCACCATATTAAAGGTCATCGGCTTCCTTTAGGGCCATGGTGCAGCTAGGGAGCCTGCCCCTAAGAGAACAAAGGATTATAAATGGAAATGTATAAATTGCTCATTCAAGCGAGTCTTCATTTTTATTCTAACTCCCATGAATGATTAAAGATAGAATGCTTGATATCCGAATACATGCTGTGCACCTAGAACATTGTTCGGTCCTTTTTATGTTCACTAGTAGCATGACATCTAGGTAGTAAACAGAGTTTCTCATCCATGATGATCCAGGATGTTCAGGGGTTTGTTTGCAGGTTGTTAGGAAAGTTATTCTTAATATGTATACTTTGAGTTGGTAACTTAATTATAAATTGGTATTACCTCTTGATTTTGAGAGGCTTCTAAATGGAACTTGTGAATGCATGGGAGGTTGATCTGTAATAGCTTTGATTCTTCTGGATGTGTACCTGGCACTTGGTAGGAGGATGAATGTAAAATGAAGTTATTTTGATCGTTGAAATAGGGTGAGGCAAGGCTGCCTACTTATTCCGGAGTTTACTTTTGCTGCAGACAATTTGACAGTTTGGTTTGGAACTTAAGTGATCAAATATTCCCTATATTCCGTTCTTTTGGTTGATCACTACATTCTGGTTATATAAGACTCCCATAGCTCTACCAGCAATTTGGGAAACTTCTGTGGTGCTGGGGGTTGTGGGGGTGTATGATGGCGATGGAAAGCTAACCACCACTCATCTGTTTTACTTCAGATTAATATTTTTGTGCCATCTAATAAATAGAATAATAGCTTTGTAAAGTTGAATACCCAAATGTAGAATCTGTTAATGACTATAACTATGAGCCTGTCCTCCTTTCATATTATGCAATGAAAGAGCTCAACTCTTATTTAGGACTTAATGCAAGTACGGTTGAGCAAAATAACCCTTTGCTATCAAGATCATGCTGTTTTTCCGAGAGACATCAAAGGTCTTCATAGTAATTACAGATGTTATGATTGGGCAGGGTATTCTGTGTCTTCAGGTTGTTTAGAGGTTTATCATTACCCATATGACAATGAATTACCCTTTGGAGGTAATTCTGAATTGGAGCATTGTTTTTTGATATACTAATATATATTTTTTCAGTCTGGAACAATTAATAGGGTGATCTTTTGGCAACGGCACTTTGAGCAGCTGGTTCCACCATTCCAAATACCTTGGTGGTCTCATATTTTACATTTTAACGAGCATTTTCCTACTTGCTACAAAGTGCGTAATATTTTAGGACTCCATCAATCTGATGTAATGGCTATGGGGTGCGGACAGGCAGTGTTCAGGATGATTAGAATATACATTTGTGCAGCTTTGTGAGCTCTACGGTGAGTTGTTGGTGGAAGCATAAGTTGTGGTGTTTAAGATCTACAGAAGGAAACTGGACTTAAAGATCAAACTGGAGAAGATGATACTCTGGAAACCCGGTGAGTGAGACAACTTTGTGGAGTGTTTTAAAACGAGGAATGGGGTATGAGTGCCGAATAATGTTGTCATAGTTGGATCCCTGTTCTGAGTTTTGTCCTAGAATGCATTAAAGGAAAGAGGACTGTGTATTCGGTTTGATTTTTCTCTACATTGGAGTTCTGGTATGGTTGCTTGGTGTGTAAGTCATACAACAGACAAGAACCACAGGAGAGTGTTAGTATCTACAACAGACAAACTCTACTAGCCAAAGTTAGTACTAAAAACCGCTAAGTTGTTAGACAAGGCTGTTATTGTCAGTTGGAAAGGATAGAGTGCATGTGTTCAAAGAACTAGCTAAAAGGACCCTCAGGCCCCAGTGGAACACTGGTAGCCAGTTGTCTTCATTGGGTCCCTTTTGTCGCTAGGGAAGTGAAAGTGAATCTAAAAAGAGTACGCACTACTCCTCAAAATTATTTAATAAGAGGGTAGCTCTAACTCTGTTAAAAACAGTGATCGAAAAACATAAATTTTTCTGGACTACACCGGGTTGTGCAAGTTTGAACCACAAAGTCCC
Organism: Lissotriton vulgaris; assembly: GCF_964263255.1. NCBI lineage: Eukaryota > Metazoa > Chordata > Amphibia > Caudata > Salamandridae > Lissotriton > Lissotriton vulgaris. The sequence continues at coordinate 145,489,598 of NC_141697.1, read as the reverse complement.
ATTTGAAAAGTGAAAAGAAAATATTATTAAAACACGGTCAACATGTTTCTGCCAGTTGAGCTGAGTTCGCTCGGCATTCGTCAGGACCAAGAAGAAAAATCAACTCACTGTTCTGGGCACCCTAAAGTGCACAGATACAGGGAGTAGTGTCACTTGATGATACGACCTGTAATTTGTCGGAGCACTTAGTAGGAAAGTCTTCCCCAAGTTGCTATAGGCTCCTTCTTAGAGGAGACACCATTGGATCTGTAAGGGTAGATAGGAAAAGTGAGAGAAATCAGAATGTGAAATATCAAACTTTGGAACCATAAACATATGCTTCTACCCCATTAGAGCTCCAAACTTGTGCACCTAATTGTTTATACCAAAGGTGTCTTCATTCAGAAAGAAGGAGAATTGCACCTTCAAAACACCAGAGCGGACCCATTTATGTCGGTATGTCCACCATTCAATCAAACTGTAGACAAAGACCTTACTTTATCTTGACAGGCATTAGATACCAAAAATGAAGAGGAAATGAGATTGCATTTTTTTAAAAAACAGTGCTTAGACAAAACCGAGTGAGTTTAAAAACTCGGAAAGAACATCTAAAAACACACACACACACACACACATTTGCAAATGGCATATAGAGCACAAAATACTCCACAAGAGGTAAGCCGAGGTGTACACTTACTTATCATTTACTGAAAATGTGCCCCATGGGCAATGCGGCAGGAGGAATCTTCACGTTTGGGCACTGGAAAAAATTATTTACAAAAACGCATTATAGCGTATTATCAAAACTAGTAGTAGTTAACTGACAAGACTAATGTCCCGTGTGGGCTGACAGGAAACTTACTTTACATCAAACGGCTCCCTGCTTGATCACCTACAAACTGCCACATCCGCTGCCCGTATCTACCAGCGCGGTAAAAGCTCCGTGTTCTAAATAAACGCTGAGAACGCGCAATGCGTCCCAGGCGGTGACGCCGATCACGTGACCCATGCGATCGCGTATTTTTACTCACTCGGTTTTGTCTAAGCACTGTTTTTTTTAAAAATGCAATCTCATTTCCTCTTCATTTTTGGTATCTAATGCCTGTCAAGATAAAGTAAGGTCTTTGTCTACAGTTTGATTGAATGGTGGACATACCGACATAAATGGGTCCGCTCTGGTGTTTTGAAGGTGCAATTCTCCTTCTTTCTGAATGAAGACACCTTTGGTATAAACAATTAGGTGCACAAGTTTGGAGCTCTAATGGGGTAGAAGCATATGTTTATGGTTCCAAAGTTTGATATTTCACATTCTGATTTCTCTCACTTTTCCTATCTACCCTTACAGATCCAATGGTGTCTCCTCTAAGAAGGAGCCTATAGCAACTTGGGGAAGACTTTCCTACTAAGTGCTCCGACAAATTACAGGTCGTATCATCAAGTGACACTACTCCCTGTATCTGTGCACTTTAGGGTGCCCAGAACAGTGAGTTGATTTTTCTTCTTGGTCCTGACGAATGCCGAGCGAACTCAGCTCAACTGGCAGAAACATGTTGACCGTGTTTTAATAATATTTTCTTTTCACTTTTCAAATGGGACTTTGTGGTTCAAACTTGCACAACCCGGTGTAGTCCAGAAAAATTTATGTTTTTCGATCACTGTTTTTAACAGAGTTAGAGCTACCCTCTTATTAAATAATTTTGAGGAGTAGTGCGTACTCTTTTTAGATTCACTTTCACTTCCCTAGCGACAAAAGGGACCCAATGAAGACAACTGGCTACCAGTGTTCCACTGGGGCCTGAGGGTCCTTTTAGCTAGTTCTTTGAACACGTGCACTCTATCCTTTCCAACTGACAATAACAGCCTTGTCTAACAACTTAGCGGTTTTTAGTACTAACTTTGGCTAGTAGAGTTTGTCTGTTGTAGATACTAACACTCTCCTGTTTGAGTTATGGATTCATAGGGGTATGAGAGTGTTTTCTTATAACCCTTACTCTCTTGTTGATGAAATTATACAACAGACAAGACCTGTTGAAAGTCAAAGAGAAACAATCCAACACTCGGATGGTAGTGGTGTCAAAGTACTCCATTGTCAGTCAAAAATATAAGAACATCCTATTGAAACTTTGGCCGTTGTTGGGCAGTGAATCAGACTTCAAAGGTTTATTCGTTGACAAGCTGATCTTCGCCTACACGCGAGGGAGGAACCTCAAAGAAATGCTGACAAGACCTGTTGAAAGCAGTACACCAGTCACATACCAAGGATTAAAGCCATGCTACAATTGTAGCAACTGCCACAACATTATCCCTGGAAATGTCACACATCATCCCATGAGGGGAACCAAGATAAAGCTCAAAGTGAATGCAACCTGCAACACAGCTAATGTGATCTATCTGTTGAAATGTCCCTGTGGATCCTGCTATGTGGGACACAGAAAGAAAAATACGCACAAGAATATTAGAACACAAGAGTAATATCAGAACTAGAAATATCAAGTCTACCGTTGCTGCACATTTCATGGCCACTAATCACACAGTGGCTCAACTTAAATTCCTTATCCTTGAAGTAATCAAACCAAGAGAGAATAACAAACACCTTATTAAAAAGAGAATTACTGGATCCGCCTCCTGAGCACGATGCAGCCCAACGGGCTCAATGATCGCATGGAATTCTCGTGCTACCTTTAATTGAACTGCACTTTAAGTTTATTGCACACGATAAGACTTTACTTGTAATGTGTTTGTGTTTACATATGTATGGATTTAAGTACGTGGAGTCCTACTCTCCCTGATCTTCAGGCCATTTGTCTCTGCTTACTATTTTTCCATTTGATTTTCCTTTCTATACACCTTTGTTTACTTTTGATTCATTATCGTTTGGTAAGTTTATTTGTGCAGGCAACTGTGTTTCTTAATACACCCTTACAAGATGGCGCCCGTCATGGGAGCCTGTTATACAGTCCTTTTTTTTTTATTTTCGTCGCATGCAATCCCCTACAGAACCCACGTGTCAGAGGCCACTTCACCTTCTTCGAACTGGATGAGAGGCTGTCGTTAGAACACTGAATGCATGAGTCACCTCACTTTAATTACGTTCCACTAGTAGGTACCTTGTTCTTATGACAGGACTTGTAAGTTTTCGACACTTACCCACATTACGTGAGGATTCACCTGCGTTTTCGCGTTTGTTTACAGCTGACCAACAGCGGTTCCGGCTCCCCGCGTAAGTCTTCCTTCCAACCTCAATACCACGCTTGTCATGCACACTCCACTTTTGATCGTTGACTTGACGCACCCGAACTCCTGCACATTGGATTAGCATGCTTCATCTTTTTACACGGAACACTGGGCACGTTTCCTTAATCTCGAGCACCACCGCGGTATGAGCACCAGTTTTATCACTAGTCATGGTTTTTTTTCGCACTCTGTCACGTTTTTCGTTATTATTCAGCATTTTATAGCTTGAGGATTTTTGGATTCACAGGCACCCCCCTAAATCATTAGCATGTTGAGTACGAATGTGCTGGCCTTTGAGTATGTACATCATTTCCACCAGTAGATACAGATGTTTATGATTTTTTTGCTTTCCTTGTAAAACTTCCCCTGATGAAGGGCGCTTTGACTGCCCGAAATGCATTGGGCAAATAAGTTTCAGTGAACATTGTATGTTGGAATACACATTGCATCATCCAGAGATTGGATATTGAAAGAAGATTGCAGATCATGATAACTATAATCATTAAAAACCGTTATGGAAGATTTATCGGTTGAACTTATTGATTTGAACAGTTGAGACGATTAGAAGCACCAGTGTTTCATTGAAAGCTGTGCTCAGAGGGTCAACCTCAATTGCTGAGGTTGCAGTGCAGTAGTCTTCAGTCATTTCGCTGTTGGGGGAGCAGACAGCGATACCTCTGGAGCACGCTACAAATTGAGTACATTGTATAACTTTTATCATTCAAGAGGCTGTGCGGGTCCCATCGCATATAGCTTTCCAGTTGGCACATTAAGAAATGTGACTCTAGGCCGAAGCATGATGAGTGCTGTGCTTTACAAGATCCTACCATTCAATAAACCAAAAGCAACAAAACTATGAATGTAAGTACTGAAGCAAGAACGTGAGCGGTTTCTGCAAAATTACCCATTCAACCACTGGCAGGCACTCGTTTCTGGCATTGAAAATTCCTTGGTAAAGAAACGTTATGTGGCACAGGGACCTTGCTTGATTTTGTTGATGCTAATCTTTCCTGGGCTAGATCTGAACACAAGAGACGGAAATCCCCATCTTTGAGGTGACTCCGGTTACTCCTAAACATTGATCTTACTCATTTTCCATGCCCATTAGTCTGCTCCGATTTCAAGTTTTATTACTGTCTGGAATTAATACTTGGAATGTAAGGGATGTAAAGCGTTAAACATGGGAGTGGAGGGAGGCGGCAAAGTATTTTATTCATGTAGGATGCTGCCAACATACCATTAAATCAAGATCGGTGGAATGGAGTTTTCAATCCCCATCGCAAGGTGCATGCAGTTGAAGTCTAAGTGTATTCTGCAGATGGAAAATAACCGGATTTTAACGAGTAATGTAATAATGACCGTTCTACTGATACTTCTCACCAGGAGTGATAACATGATGTACTAAATAACCAGTTTTGTGTCCTCCCCCCCCACCCCCCGCCCCCTGCCCCATGAGACCCTCACGGGTGAGTAGCACGCTTCACAATTCTCTGATTGATAGATTTATGTACCTGGGAGGAAGAGTACCTTCTTTGGTATTGGTGAATGGTGGGTAATAGTTTAGGTTGTCTAGTGGTAATGGGTAGGTCCAATTTAATCCACTTCATTTGCATTCCCATTGCAGCAGAGTTCCCATAACGCCACGTGTTTGCTGTGGTTTAACTTAATACTCCGTGCTGTTATTTGGCTAATGCAGACTATATGATGTGCATTCTTATGTGAATCGGTCATTAGAGACATAGTATCAAAGGAGAGGGTTAACCCAATAAAGTCACTGGGACCTGGGTACTATAGCGTTAAGAAGAAAGGGGTCCCAGTAAAGGAGGGATGCGTATTGTCGCAACCAATTAATTAAATCATATAAACAAAAATGCATCTATAATGTTTAATTCACATTATAGGAGAAAAGGCAACAATCATGATTTCAAACATTGCAGTTGTATTAGTGCCCCTGGGGGTAAGGGACGTGCAGTTGTGAGGGTAGTGTAGGAAGGGGATCGTGACAATAAAAACACGTATCTATCAAACGTTAGTACAAATTCAATGAAAGATATACAACAGAACGGTCACAGTTCAAACCAATAATTCATGTTACACATGCCCCATTGTCCATAGTATACAGGAATAGTGGGTAGGAAGAGGGTGTGTTATAGGTCAGGGAGTATGTCGACGTTTCGACCCAGGAGAAGCAGGAATCAATGGAATCCTTGCACGGGGGTCTTCATCAGGACGAAGGAGGGGTGGTGGGGCAAACAACCTGAATAAATCAGTGCTTCCTGGTTAATGGTCAGGACAGGAATCGATGAGAGGCATTCAATCTTATTAGGTTAAATCCGGTATCCCGATAGGATAGGGGAATTGGATCCGGACACTGGGCATAGGAGACCACTCTACGTATCGATTAGCGTAGAGAAATTCACAATGTCCCCGATTTTCAAAGGATTACGTCCGCGTTAATCTGGAATCGTATCCGATCGGAAAAGTATTCGAGGCTGCCGCAGAGACGCTGAATACTTTTCCGATCGGATACGATTCCAGATTAACGCGGACGTAATCCTAATCGATACGTAGAGTGGTCTCCTATGCCCAGTGTCCGGATCCAATTCCCCTATCCTATCGGGATACCGGATTTAACCTAATAAGATTGAATGCCTCATCGATTCCTGTCCTGACCATTAACCAGGAAGCACTGATTTATTCAGGTTGTTTGCCCCACCACCCCTCCTTCGTCCTGATGAAGACCCCCGTGCAAGGATTCCATTGATTCCTGCTTCTCCTGGGTCGAAACGTCGACATACTCCCTGACCTATAACACAGCCTCTTCCTACCCACTATTCCTGTATACTATGGACAATAGGGCATGTGTAACATGAATTATTGGTTTGAACTGTGACCGTTCTGTTGTATATCTTTCATTGAATTTGTACTAACGTTTGATAGATACGTGTTTTTATTGTCACGATCCCCTTCCTACACTACCCTCACAACTGCACGTCCCCCTTACCCCCAGGGGCACCAATACAACTGCAATGTTTGAAATCATTATTGTTGCCTTTTCTCCTATAATGTGAATTAAACATTATAGATGCATTTTTGTTTATTTGATTTAATTAATTGGTTGCGACAATACGCATCCCTCCTTTACTGGGACCCCTTTCTTCTTAACGGTCATTAGAGACTGCACAGAATGCCAAGGCATTTCATCTCGCATGGACATTGCTTTTATAACCTTTCTATTGTCACAAAGTCCCCCCCCCCCCTTTTTGGAGCACACTATGCTGCCCCAATCACCCACATACAGCCATGATAGCCAGAGGGACTTATAGCCCTATGTCCTAAAAATAGGAATCTGTTCTAATGTTCATGATCCTCCCAGACTGGTCGAAACTTGCCATTGTCTGCCCTAGTCTTTCTCATTAATTTAAACTAAATCCCGCCTCAGGCTGCTGGGTTCTTTTGCAGTATCTGCAAATCTCAGCCCTTTGCCTCTCTAGAACGGTTACAGATGGAGGGCAGATTGCTGCTGCATGTAATACTAAATAGGTCATTTTAAAAAGCACAGAGCCTTTAGGGTAGTGTGAAGGCGACATTGTGAGCACTGAGCAGTAAATGACTTTGACACAGCTCAGCTTGAATTCTCTCTAATAGACTATATTTCCTATTTCCACAGACCATGAAATCAGATCGACAGGGGGTATGTTTTATCAGATATGCATTTGCAGTTGCATCTTGTCAACAGTCCAATCCCGTTTTTTTCATGGCATGGCAATCTGTCCTTTTCGGTGGAGGTTACTCTCGGTATTTTACAGTGGATTGGACTTTGAGTCTACGTTATCAGGATTTAGAGGAATTCTGCTGAAGGATGTCTCTTGGGATGCAGGGGTGATCCACCATCGATATTTGATAATTCATAGGACCACGCCTTTTCACTTTAACAGCAGCATTATCTGTCATGATAATAAATTAATTTGACAACTTATCTTATTTGTGATAAAACTTCAATTATTTTTGTAAAAGACTTCACGCTGTAGAACAGTTGAATACATAAGCTTATAACTTCTGCACTATTTGTTTACTAAACGTTTTATCTTATTGGACTTGTGAAATCTCCGAGCAATTCAGCAGATCTGACATTTGAATGATGTTACTGATCACCATCCCTAATCTATAGAGCTTAAGTTGCCCAAAAGAAAAGTCTCCTCCCAACAATGCTCTACTTAATGAGATAGCTTGCTCGGAGGTTTTCCTTGGACAACATGAGATGCCTCAACTAAAAAATATTTGCATATTTTAATCTGATGGTAAAGTAATAAGCCAGCACTAAAATAGCGATTTCCTGTTTTGCTGATAGGATTCAGGTGACTAAAGAAGGTGCAATCAAATGTATTAAACTGTGCGATCACTTAAAATCTTTACAGTATAAAACACCAAGAACATCACCCCCCCCCAGCGCGCCCGTCTCCCAGTAAAACCATATGTACAACTTTAAAATAAAATAGTGACTGTTTTTGCCCCTTTTTGTCGAATCATAGTACTATTAAAAGAAGGAAGGTTTTTGTCTATTCCTTAACTTCACGCCTACTAGAGTCTGGGGAAAGTGTGGAAGTTTGACATGAACGTTCTCGCTGCACTGCACAATGGATGGGTTCTTCATTGGGCCCTTGTCCAACCCTGATTTTATTTCTGGGTCCAATAGTTCCAGTTACTTGGCGGGAGCTCCCTAGGTTAGCTGTTAACTGGCATCGTTGGGGGATCCGATGGCACTCCTTGCACTGTGTCGAGACCCTTAGGATCTATGGCCTTTTGATGGAGGTAGAGTGCCATTTTAACTTGATGGGTGAACTTGCTGATCCTAGCTCGTAGTTTCTGAGAAGCACCAGTCCGAAGCCTCTCTGCATGTTCTGTGGCCGAGATTCCGTAGTGCCGGGCGCAACAAACAATGACGGTCGCTGACCAATTTTGTACAGCAACACAGCTGGTGTAGCCAAAACTCTCTACGGTAGTTGCATAGACGGCAGGCAATGGCGCCGTCCGATCGTGCCCATTTTGGGTTAAAATCCGGGATCATGAGGGCCAGAAGGCGCAGATGCAGGATTTTCTTTCTTCAATGGGTTGTTAATGAGTCTTGCAGGTATGGTTGGGGTTTGCCAGGAATATGACTTATCCAGGGCCATAGTTAATGGGTTGTGCTGTAGCGATGAGAGATCAAGCTCGAACGAGATGGACTGGACTTGGTGTTTTTACGTCTTGGGCCCAGGCAGAGTATGGAATTTCATGGAGGGGCAAGCTCTTGCCCTCAATTTTCAAAAGGTCAATTCCTTGTGCCACCTTGGAGTGCCATGGGGAGCCCACTTCACCAAAAATAGATTTTAAGGAGTGTTTTAGGGTGTTTTTTCAGGCGCTTTCAGTACTCTGATATAATATTTTATCCGGTCCCCCAGTAGTGCCAGCTCTGCTCGTTTCAGGCCTATTTCTAGCCTTAGACTGTTGTTCCTTGCCTGTCTAGGGGCCTGTAGCACCATCTTATACGCTTTCGCCTGGGCCGCGTTGACCACTTTCTCGAATGCACCTGGGTAGGCAATGTGGCCATACGTGACAGAGGGAATCAGTTTTGCCCTGAGTACTGTCAGCAACGGTTCTACAGAGGGGCTGGCCAAGCGATAGCTTAAGCGTCTTAAATTCAGAATTATTTTATCTATTCTTGGTTTTAGCTCCTTTAGATGTTTAACTGCAGTGACCCTTTTGGACACCCAGACTCCCAGATAGTTATAGGATGAGGCAGTAGTAATTCGGTGCTCCCCCAGGGTCCATGTTGCTTCTTTTTTGTGGTGATATTTTCCGAAGATTACGATCTTGGCCTTACTCACGTTTATCCCTAGGTCATTTTCCTTGTTATATGTTGCCAGGCTGTTTAGGGCTCTTAAGTCCCACTCTAGTGTGGTCCATGACCACCGTGTCATCAGCGTACTGGAGCGTGCCCAAGATCAGCTTCCCCAATCTTGGAGGTACTAAGTTGGCATCTTTCAGGGCTTGCCCCATGTCCGCTGTACACAGGTTGAAAAGTAGGGGGGCCAGGACGCACCCCTGCTTAAGTCCGGAGTTGGTGTCAATTCTTGCTGTTGTAATTGTTCGACTTAATTTCACCTGGACCCATGTCCCCTCATAGTGCTTTTATGGCTTTTAGCAGGACTAGGGGAAGCCCCCAGGACTCAAGTTTTGCCCATAGTTAACTTCTGTTCACTCTGTCGAAGGCCGTGGAGTAGTCTATAAAACAACAAAACAATGGCAGCTTATTCCTCGTGTTGGCCTTCTTCGCAAGGTAGGAAAGCGCTATGATGTTGTCCAGGGTGGAACTATTAGCCCTGAAGCCAGTCTGTGTGGGCGGGAGAATGCCGTTCTTATCCACCCTGGCCTCCAAATCCCTTAATAGAAGGCTGGCGTATACCTTGGCTTCTATGTCTGAAAGGGCTATGAGCCTGTAGTTGGCCGGGTTCGAGTGGTCTCCCTTCTTGTGTATGGGAAATAGGACTGAGCCTTTCCAGGAGATTGGCAGGATTGCAGTAGCGAGTGAATGATTGATTGAATAGGGGAGTAAGTGTGGTTGGAAAAAAGGCTGAGGCGGTTTTAAAAACCTGAGCAGGGATTCCATTTGGGCCAGGGACTCAATCGTTTCTGGTGGCCTTAATGTACTTTAAAACCTCCTCCTCTGTGTACTTTGCGATTCGACTCTGTCTTAGGACTGCAGACGGCGCGCTTTGAGTTTCGATGATTAAGGCTGTCGCCTTGGACCACTCTAGACTTCCAGGGTTTGCCCGGTTTGGCTCACAGGTGTACAGCCCCTTTGCATACTGTTCCCACACATTCCCTGCAACACTGTTTTCCTTGTGCACTCCACTAGAAGTCAGGCTGTTGATATAGCGCCATAGGTTGCTGTTGTCGTTTTTTTCTTTAATTAATGAAAACACTGTAAGCCATTTTTGTTCTGCACGCTGCCTTTTCAGCTCCCAGACTTTCTTTTTAAAGTTGGCTCGTAGGGCAGAGATGGAAGGTGCAATCATAATCTAATATCCCAGCAAGTTTTTGCTAAAAACAGGGTCGCCATCCCTGGTCCTATTCTCCTATTTTCCTCTTTGATCTGGCAAACCGTGAAATCAAATGTGTTTGTAAGTGACAGATCTTGAACCAGTGGCCCATAAATAAGTATTCCATTATCTTACATGGGTGATTGAGGTGACAATAATAGTTGTTTTCAGACTGAAGTCTTTGGTGATCTAATGCAATTAGTAGAGAACTCCGACACAACAGCAGGACTAACCGGGCTTATCTCCTGTGTCCATTACCACATACTTATACATCTGGTTAAAACATACAATGGTTAACTTTCAGCACTGTTGGTTGTAGCTTTCTGGAAAGAATGCCGAGTTGACGTATGTACAGTGGCCTCTTTGATGAAAAATGAACTACTAAATAAAATCTATTCAGTCTCCATATTTCAGTTGTTCCCGGAGCCTGAGGAACGGGGCGGTCCAAATACACAACTTGTGTTTAACTTAAAAAATTGCACACACTGGGTTTTTTTATGAATGATTGGAACAAATGATGCTGGCGAATAGGGCAAAATTGGTGTTCCCACACATTCGAATCGATGCATGTGTGCACATTAGCACGTTATCTTCTGTTTCGAAGTCCAAAGCTAAATGGTGTGGCAATTGCACACATACTAATTAATGCACCCCCCAATGTCGAATTGTAAATATGAAATACGCGTCTGACTTGTGACGGTCTAACCAAAGAGGTTTAGATGTCAAAGTGCATAACCAACAGTAACTTGCTATCAATTGTGATTGTACTGTGAATTAAAGCATTAATCGTGACACGGAATCCTAATTTAGAGAAAACTGAAGTTCAGTTCAGGCAGTATTTAGCGTTTAGCATTTACCCTGTATGAATAAATGCTTTTCAGCAATGTTTCAGATCTAGTTGCAGGGCAGCTCGGCTGGATCTATTTTCGAAATGATTTTGCACTAGAAAAATATTTTTTACCTAGTCCGTATGTACCATGTAAAGTAAGGATATTAGAATTGGAATTGTGGTCTTCTCTTTTCAGTGGTGCACAATCGTCTCGTCCATAGAATTGTTGAAGTATTTGGTCCGTTCGGTTTAACAATAGATGTTTCCATGGTCTGAGGTTTGGCTATATTGGCAAGCAGATTCACTTACAGCAGTTATAACAAGCACCTATTAGTGCTGGAAAGAGGGGTAAAGTACAAAAAAACACAAAACCACAAAATATTAAACGGTTCATATTCATGAAGCCGAAATGAGTCTACTTTGTGGCGAGTAGTTCTTTCACTGGAAGGTCATCCCATACCTGTGAAGAGCATTCTGAAGGATAACTGCAGTGTGTACTTTGCATTGACTCTGGGTAGTGCAGCATATGTAAAAAGGTCTACTGTTGAGTGAAGTGTACTTCCACTGGTGCCATTTCTAGAATGCTGGTAAATGGGCCAAGTCTGCATCTCCGAGAAATTTCACCGAACTGATTCTCTTAACCCCCCCCCATATATTTTTATTGGCATTTAAATAATATTTAATTATAGCTAATGCATCAGTGATATTACAAATCAAGTACTGTCCATTGGCTGTATGCCTTACAATACAACCATCCTAATTGTGTCACTGGATGGGACTCCCGTCCCTGTAGTATGCAGTACATCTTGCCGGCATTTCAAACTACTTTAGGGTAACAAAATAAAACACATAACCTGTTTCATCCCCCATCCACCACCCTCCTGTTCTAGTTACTTAGGTCATCAGTCAGGAGGACTCTGTTTGTTAGGAAGGAGCCTCAGTACTTCCCAGCCCAGCCCCCAGGTACAGTACGAGTTTAGTGTCCGCATCTGCAGGTTCTCTCCCGTTCCCTCTCGCGATCAGTAGTGCTTGCCTCCAGAAACTCATCCCAAGGGCCTTCATCCACGTAAGCTGGGGATGCATTGGCACTCGCCCCAGTAAAGTCATCAATCATGGTGCCACATGCAAGTAAGTCATCAGCCAGTCTATCATCCTATTTCACTCGTTTCATATTTACCGCTTCCGCCCTGCCCTTCCATCATGTCCACTAACGAGTATGCTGGGGGGAAGGGGGCTTGGGCTCAGCCATGTGATGGCTATGTGCTTCTTAGCCAGAGTTAGAAAAAGCAGCGTAAAGTTCCTGCAAAGTTTCCTTTTTTTCCTTTCTGGCCCAAGAGACCCTTTAATTTCCCTGGGAATCACCCAGCGTATGGTTCTGTATAGTCTATCCAGCACCTCCTCCCAATAATGCACAATCGGAGAACAACTCCACATCACATGGAAAACAAATCTGCTGGTGCGCCTCTACATCGCACACATCCTGAATCCCTACAGGGCTTGATAGTGTGTGATTGCTAGGGAGATAGGTAGGCAATGTAGACTATATAATATTGAATCAGTTTGTATTGTGCGTTTCCTGAAACCTCCCACACTCCTCTGTGTACCCTGGTCCATTCTCCAATTGTGATGGGGTCCTCACTAATCTGTTACTAAGCTTCTAAGATCTTCAGCTAAGGTTCTATCTGACCGCAGGGCCTGGTATAGGTGTGTAATAAGTCTCTGAGCTCCTGCCACGGACACTAACATGACAAGCATTTGCATAGGCTTGGGGGGGCCTCAGAACGTAGGGTATATCTCACACGCTGTGGAAACTATCTTCGCAAATTGTAAAAATGTACCCTCTCCCCAGTCCAAACATTTTCAATGCCTTTTGTAATCGGCCTGCTGATTCTCCAGTATTAGGGGTGTCTTTCATAGATTCACATGCCTGAATCATTCCCCGTCGTCGGAGTGGGAGTCCCACGGTACATAAAAAAGCAATAATATGCCATAAATATGTAGTAAATACCAATAGAAATAAACCAGGAAGTAAAGTAGCCCATGCTACAGTAGGAAAAAAAACTTCCACATCTATGACTATCCTAGTAATTTTGTATAGTCCAAACTACAGCCAATCCGGCGCCAGCACCCACCAGAATGTTCTCCCCAGAGGCTCAGGCTCTCAGATTTTCTACTGCACGTCGTGTGAAAGGGAGTCTCCCTGAGCTCTGCTCAGTTTTCTCAACTTTAACTTCAATTTAACTTTTCAAGGATGTCTTCTAAGAAGTCTCTCTTCAGAGCCTGTGATTGTTGTGGTAAGCTTTGGCTTTTTGAGAAAGATCCACACAAACAGTGTATCTATTGCCTATACCCAGATCATCAGGCCTCTGACTGTAAGATCTGCAGAACCATGCCTCAAAAGACTCTCAGGGACAGAGAGGGTCGTTTACTTCTGTGGTTGAAAAGACTAAAGGATTCTTCTAATCCTGCATCTGAGGTGGGCAGCATTGCCTCTGGTTCAACTGCAGCCTCTAGGAAGAGGCCTGCGCCAGAAGGAATGTCATCTCCTAAGGCAAAGGTGACTAAAAAACAACCACCTACTAAGGGACTGGATAAGCCTTCAACATCCAAGGCTGTCCCCACAAGCAAGAGCATGGAGGGTACTTCTGACCCTAAAAAGGGAATCACCATCAAGATTCCTCAGTCATCTGAGAGGAATTTACCACAGACCTCTTCTCCTCAAGCGGCGATGTCCACTTCAACCTCCTCGTCGATGAGAGCGACTACAGTGACATCGACTGTAACTTTTTCCTCACCTAAACCTCGTATGATTGTCATCGTCGACGTAGTCTCCAACTATGGTATTTGTCTCTGTGAGGCCTGTATCATCGACGTCCGTCGTTGACTCCTCGTCGTCGACTCCTCTGAAGGCTCTACCGCCGACGAAAAAGAAATCGTCGACTAGCTCGTCGACTGGCTCCACACAGTCTACGAAAGTAACACCGTCGACGAAGATTGATCCGTCGACGAAGGTAACACCGTCGACGGCGAGTAACCAGTCGACGAAGGGTGTCCCGTCGACGAAGGAGGCCTCGTCGACGACAAAACCATCGGAAGGGAATCCTCCGTCGACGCCGCAATTATCATCCTGCACGGCACTACAGGTTTGGTCTCCGTCGACAGTGTTCCTAACACCAATACAGGCATCGGGGCAAATGCGTGAAGCAGCAATGCAGCTTTCACCCCTTCGTATTTCACCTCACAAGGTGTCTTCTGTAGTGCCAGACCAACTTTTGGACACAAAGTGAGGATGAGATGGTCCAGAATACGTTTGGACAAGCAACTAGCCCATCGGAGTTGCATATCAAACTTCAAGAAGATGAATATGATGCTTCTCAATCTCCTGTTCATATATCGACACCAGTGGAGGATAACCCTGTTGCTCAAGTGCCTATGGCTTTGCTATCCCACTTGCATTATATGTTGGACGATTACTATAGGAGGTTCCCACCATCAGAGTCCGTAGGTTCTGGGCCGACAACTCCAATCTGAAGCACCTCCACCTGTGCTTCCACCGGTGCGTCCGTCTCCAGAATCACAACCTACTCAAGAAAGAGCTCCGCAGTCTTCAGAGGATGAAGACCAAAGGGAAGAAGGAGAAGTGGATGATTTGTCGGAGTGGGATGACTATCAAGTACAATCTCCATCAACATCTCCTCAGACTACGTGGGACTCCCCTCCGGTGGATGTGGCTAGTTTTCACTTACTAGTGGAGCCTGCAACCAAACGCTTTCATATACAGATGGAACAGACGGAGCAAGACTGTTTCTTGTACGATTTCAAGGATCAGCCCAGACTACAGATAAAAACAATACCCATCATTGATTTCATCTGGCAAGAAGGGATTAAGGTAATGTCAACGCCGGCCTCCATTCCTCCGGTCTTGCCATGCATAGATAAAAAGTATAAAGCTCCTGAAAAATCGCCTGCATGTCTGATCGGACATCCAAAACTTGACTCAGTAATTGTCCAGGCTGCCCAGAAGAGGGCCAGAAATCCATCCTCTGCAGTTACAGCGCAGCCGGACAGGGATGGCAGACTCCTAGACTCAATCGGAAAGCGTGTTTCCACCATGGCTGCAACAACTGTTCGTGCTGCCAATGCGTTGGCCATTCTGGGGCGGTACGACCACCAAATGTGGTCTGACATCGCACCATTTATCGATCTCCTCCCTGAGCAATCCAAGGCTGAAGCACTTCAAATTCTTCAAGAAGGCCAAAGAATCTCTGAAGAGATTATCGATTCAGCTATAGATGTCGCATCTACAGGATTTCGACAGTTAGCACGAGCTGCTGTCCTGCACAGACAGGGGTGGTTACATTTAACTTCTTTCAGGCAAGAAGTCCAAAACAGAGTTTTAGACATGCCTTTCGATGGCTAATATTTATTTGGTCCCAAAGTAGAGGAAGCATTACAAACAATTAAAAAGGATACTGAAACCGCAAGATCCTTGGGCACCCTGCAATTTCGCAAGCCGCCCTTTCGAGGAGCAAGAGGACGGGGGATGTCCTCTAATAGAGGTGGATACCAACAACAATCCACATACATACAAAGTAACCAGCGCTATCAGACACAGGGCTACCAGTCTTATGGGCAGAAAAGATCAACCTACACCCAGAACAGGGGTAAGACTAACTACCGCAGCAAAGACAAGCGCCTATGAGACTTTTCACCTGCCACCACCAATTTTCCACCCTCACAAAAAACTTGGCGGAAGAATATCTAAATTTTACTCCAACTGGCAGTCAATAACCACCGACAAATGGGTCCTGGATATTGTGGCCAGGGGCCATGCCCTAGAATTCGAAAAATTCCCTAAATTTTCCACCAAAAGGACCGCCTCCAGCTCACCTGAAGGAGCTGTTTGCCCAAATCAAGGTGATGATACAAAAAGGAGCGATCGAGAGCATTCCACAGAAGATGAGGAATGGGGTTTTACTCCAGGTTCTTCCTGATAAAGAAGAACGGGGAATGGCTATCTTCGCGCCATAAACCATGAAACATCATTGGTTGTAGGTGCTTATTTTACCCAATGCATTTAGGACTATGTAAAGCCCTACCTCAGGGGTTCTCTACAAAGTAAAAAAAATACTGTTTTTTTACTTTGTAGAGAACCCCTGAGAAACCTATATTTTATGGTGTGCCCGGAAAAAGGCCTGGATGGGCATATCCGCGGCATGAGAAGTTGTTTTAAATCATAAGCAAAGCACGTGTGCAAAGAATAATGAAAATAAGATGAAATGAAGCAAAGTTTTGGATTACAAGGACTATTCATTGTCAAAAGTGATTAAGATATTTACAAAGAACGAGTGATTATCCCAATATCAGCAGTGCGCCTGGATTGGAGTGAAATACTGCTCCATATCTGATGTTGCAAATTACCAACCTGAAAAGGGGCAGATCACGTACTCCAGGGAGCACGCACACAAAGTATAGCTTGGAAACACGTGGTTAAAAAGGAGTAAATTGTCAAACAAGGAGTGCACGGCTATCTTTGATGAATGGAATTCGAATTTACTCTCCCACACACAGCCACACACATGCACATACAGAGAGCCACACTCACACAGCCATACACACACACAGCCATACACACACACAGCCATACACACACAGCCATACACACACACACACAGCCATACACACACACACAGCCATACACACACAGCCATACACACACAGCCATACACACACACAGCCATACACACACACAGCCATACACACACACAGCCATACACACACAGCCATACACACACAAAGCCACACACACACAAAGCCACACACACAGAAAGCCACACACACAGAACCACACACAGAACCACACAGAGCCAGAGGCGCACAGAGCCAGCCACGCATGCAGCCAGCCACGCATGCAGCCAGCCACGCATGCAGCCAGCCACGCAGCCACGCATGCAGCCAGCCACGCATGCAGCCAGCCACGCACTGAGCCAGAGCCACACACAGCCAGCCACGCACTGAGCCAGAGCCACACACGCAGCCACGCACAGAGCCAGAGCCACACACAGCCCCACACGCACAGAGCCAGACACGCACAGACAGCCCCACACACAGCCCCACACACAGCCCCACACACACACGCACAGAGCCAGACACACACAGCCCCACACACACAGAGCCAGAGCCACACACACAGCCGCACACACGCACAGAGCCAGAGCCGCACACAGCCGCGCACACACAGCCGCGCACACACAGCCGCGCACACACAGCCGCGCACACACAGCCGCGCACACACAGCCGCGCACACACAGCCGCGCACACACAGCCGCGGACACACAGCCGCGGACACACAGCCGCGGACACACAGCCGCGGACACACAGCCGCGGACACACAGCCGCGGACACACAGCCGCGGACACACAGCCGCGGACACACAGCCGCCCACGCACAGCCGCCCACGCACAGCCGCCCACGCACAGCCGCCCACGCACAGCCGCCCACGCACAGCCGCCCACGCACAGCCGCCCACGCACAGCCGCCCACGCACAGCCGCCCACGCACAGCCGCCCACGCACAGCCGCCCACGCACAGCCGCCCACGCACAGCCGCCCACGCACAGCCGCCCACGCACAGCCGCCAGACACGCACAGCCGCCAGACACGCACAGCCGCCAGACACGCACAGCCGCCAGACACGCACAGCTGCCAGACACGCACAGCCGCCAGACACGCACAGCTGCCAGACACGCACAGCCGCCAGACACGCACAGCCGCCAGACACGCACAGCCGCCAGACACGCACAGCCGCCAGACACGCACAGCCGCCAGACACGCACAGCCGCCAGACACGCACAGCCGCCAGACACGCACAGAGCCAGACACGCACAGAGCCAGACACGCACAGAGCCAGACACGCACAGAGCCAGACACGCACAGAGCCAGACACGCACAGAGCCAGACACGCACAGAGCCAGACACGCACAGAGCCAGACACGCACAGAGCCAGACACGCACAGAGCCAGACACGCACAGAGCCAGACACGCACAGAGCCAGACACGCACAGAGCCAGACACGCACAGAGCCAGACACGCACAGAGCCAGACACGCACAGAGCCAGACACGCACAGAGCCAGACACGCACAGAGCCAGACACGCACAGAGCCAGACACGCACAGAGCCAGACACGCACAGAGCCAGACACGCACAGAGCCAGACACGCACAGAGCCAGACACGCACAGAGCCAGACACGCACAGAGCCAGACACGCACAGAGCCAGACACGCACAGAGCCAGACACGCACAGAGCCAGACACGCACAGAGCCAGACACGCACAGAGCCAGACACGCACAGAGCCAGACACGCACAGAGCCAGACACGCACAGAGCCAGACACGCACAGAGCCAGACACGCACAGAGCCAGACACGCACAGAGCCAGACACGCACAGAGCCAGACACGCACACGCACAGAGCCAGACACGCACACGCACAGAGCCAGACACGCACACGCACAGAGCCAGACACGCACACGCACAGAGCCAGACACGCACAGAGCCAGACACGCACACGCACAGAGCCAGACACGCACACGCACAGAGCCAGACACGCACACGCACAGAGCCAGACACGCACACGCACAGAGCCAGACACGCACACGCACAGAGCCAGACACGCACACGCACAGAGCCAGACACGCACACGCACAGAGCCAGACACGCACACGCACAGAGCCAGACACGCACACGCACAGAGCCAGACACGCACAGAGCCAGACACGCACAGAGCCAGACACGCACAGAGCCAGACACGCACAGAGCCAGACACGCACAGAGCCAGACACGCACAGAGCCAGACACGCACAGAGCCAGACACGCACAGAGCCAGACACGCACAGAGCCAGACACGCACAGAGCCAGACACGCACAGAGCCAGACACGCACAGAGCCAGACACGCACAGAGCCAGACACGCACAGAGCCAGACACGCACAGAGCCAGACACGCACAGAGCCAGACACGCACAGAGCCAGACACGCACAGAGCCAGACACGCACAGAGCCAGACACGCACAGAGCCAGACACGCACAGAGCCAGACACGCACAGAGCCAGACACGCACAGAGCCAGACACGCACAGAGCCAGACACGCACAGAGCCAGACACGCACAGAGCCAGACACGCACAGAGCCAGACACGCACAGAGCCAGACACGCACAGAGCCAGACACGCACAGAGCCAGACACGCACAGAGCCAGACACGCACAGAGCCAGACACGCACAGAGCCAGACACGCACAGAGCCAGACACGCACAGAGCCAGACACGCACAGAGCCAGACACGCACAGAGCCAGACACGCACAGAGCCAGACACGCACACGCACAGAGCCAGACACGCACACGCACAGAGCCAGACACGCACACGCACAGAGCCGCACACGCACAGAGCCAGACACGCACAGAGCCAGACACGCACAGAGCCAGACACGCACAGAGCCAGACACGCACAGAGCCAGAGCCGCACACACAGAGCCAGAGCCAGACACGCACACGCACAGAGCCAGACACGCACACGCACAGAGCCAGACACGCACACGCACAGAGCCAGACACGCACACGCACAGAGCCAGACACGCACAGAGCCGCACAGAGCCGCACAGCCCCGCACAGAGCCAGACACGCACAGCCCCGCACAGAGCCAGACACGCACAGCCCCGCACAGAGCCAGACACGCACAGCCCCGCACAGAGCCAGACACGCACAGCCACGCACAGAGCCAGACACGCACAGACACGCACAGAGCCAGACACGCACAGACACGCACAGAGCCAGACACGCACAGACACGCACAGAGCCAGACACGCACAGACACGCACAGAGCCAGACACGCACACGCACAGAGCCAGACACGCACAGAGCCAGACACGCACAGAGCCGCACAGCCCCGCACAGCCCCGCACAGCCCCGCACAGCCCCGCACAGACACGCACAGAGCCAGACACGCACAGACACGCACAGAGCCAGACACGCACAGACACGCACAGAGCCAGACACGCACAGACACGCACAGAGCCAGACACGCACAGAGCCAGACACGCACAGAGCCAGACACACACAGAGCCAGACACGCACAGAGCCAGACACGCACAGACAGAGCCAGAGCCAGAGCCGCACACACAGAGCCGCACACACAGAGCCGCACACACAGAGCCGCACACACAGAGCCGCACACACAGAGCCGCACACACAGAGCCGCACACACAGAGCCGCACACACAGAGCCGCACACACAGAGCCGCACACACAGAGCCGCACACACAGAGCCGCACACACAGAGCCGCACACACAGAGCCGCACACACAGAGCCGCACACACAGAGCCGCACACACAGAGCCGCACACACAGAGCCGCACACACAGAGCCAGACACACACAGACAGACACACACAGAGCCAGACACGCACAGACAGAGCCAGACACGCACAGACAGAGCCAGACACGCACAGACAGAGCCAGACACGCACAGACAGAGCCAGACACGCACAGACAGAGCCAGACACGCACAGACAGAGCCAGACACGCACAGACAGAGCCAGACACGCACAGACAGAGCCAGACACGCACAGACAGAGCCAGACACGCACAGAGCCAGACACGCACAGAGCGAGCCAGACACGCACAGAGCGAGCCAGACACGCACAGAGCGAGCCAGACACGCACAGAGCCAGACACGCACAGAGCCAGACACGCACAGAGCCAGACACGCACAGAGCCAGACACGCACAGAGCCAGACACGCACAGAGCCAGACACGCACAGAGCCAGACACGCACAGAGCCAGACACGCACAGAGCCAGACACGCACAGAGCCAGACACGCACAGAGCCAGACACGCACAGAGCCAGACACGCACAGAGCCAGACAGCCCCGCACAGCCCCGCACAGAGCCAGACACGCACAGCCCCGCACAGAGCCAGACACGCACAGCCCCGCACAGAGCCAGACACGCACAGCCCCGCACAGAGCCAGACACGCACAGAGCCAGACACGCACAGACACGCACAGAGCCAGACACGCACAGAGCCAGACACGCACAGCCAGAGCCAGAGCCACACACAGAGCCGCACACACAGAGCCGCACACACAGAGCCGCACACACAGAGCCGCACACACAGAGCCGCACACACAGAGCCGCACACACAGAGCCAGACACGCACAGACAGAGCCAGACACGCACAGACAGAGCCAGACACGCACAGACAGAGCCAGACACGCACAGACAGAGCCAGACACGCACAGACAGAGCCAGACACGCACAGACAGAGCCAGACACGCACAGACAGAGCCAGACACGCACAGACAGAGCCAGACACGCACAGACAGAGCCAGACACGCACAGACAGAGCCAGACACGCACAGACAGAGCCAGACACGCACAGACAGAGCCAGACACGCACAGACAGAGCCAGACACGCACAGACAGAGCCAGACACGCACAGACAGAGCCAGACACACGCTTTTCAGTAAACATTGATCCTTTTGAGTTAGTAACAATTTATCTACAGATTATGCGCCAGATGAGGGATAATTATGCAAAATAAAGGAGAAGCAGCAAACGCAGGATCTCATAATTCCAGTGGCCCTCCCCATGACCTACTATTATATTTGAACTCTAACTTTTTGATGGTCAAACTGGACCCTCTCCATACCTATCCACTGGGTGCAACATGATGAAGCTATTGTGACCCCCCAGCCTTCAGCACTTTTGTCAGAGTAACGGGCCCCCCGCCCTAATCGGGTCTCCACAGACCCAGAAGAGACACAAGAGGCAAAGCCACGGCCCACCGTGACTGGAAGGTGCAGCTGCTCTCTTCTCCTCCCCCGGGCCCCTTGACAAGTGACATTTATTTAATGCGTTTTTATATAGCGCGAACTTCTGTACCCAAAGGTGTAAGAGCGCTTTATAAACGGACCAGTTACATTACATAACATTCAAGGCTGTAGGAGTTTAGGCCTATGATCAGTGTTGCATGATAACTTGTTGGTTAGTATTAAATAACGTGTTTTCGTTAGATCAAAGGTCTCCTGTGCTCATGATACGGCAAGGGCACCCTAGCGCTGATCCTTTCCCTCCGATTATTATACCCAAATGTTTCTGCACTTGACCTAACGTGGCTGCTAAACCAGACGCACGCTAAAAAAGAATTGCGGTCTGCCTGAACATTAACATTCGCACTAAAGGCTACGTGTCCTGTGCCGACTCTGGTGTCGGCAACCACCCGGGGCGGAAGTAGAGAGCGGCGAGGGTCAAGCAGAGTGTAACGTGTCACACAAGACAGGCAGGGTGACCGGGCTGTCAGCGCAGCTACACCAACCCCTTCGACCCAGCCCATGGGCACCCTAGACTTGAACGTTTAAGAGGCGGAGGGAGGAACAAGACAGCTTTATCCCCGGGAGGGGTGCACATGAATATTGGGCACAGGGCGGCACGTAGCAGGCTGGCACGGCTGTTGGTGATGGTCTTGGCGGGAGTTCAGGGATCCCCTAACCATATGCCCGGGTGAAGGCGGCACTCCCCCCCCCCCCCCCCCCCCCCCCCCCCCCTCCTTTCTCGCCGATAGCGGGCTGTAGCTTGGCGGCTCCGATCACCAAGACTATGCCGAGGATGAACCATTTGTTGCGGACACGTTCCAATAGGCCCATGCTGCCGGGGATCAGAAACGGACTGTCCTTAGAGTCAGAAACGGAAGGGGGCGGCGGCCGTGCCTAAAGCCACTCTAATCTCCGCGAGCGGAGACCAGGCTCCAGCGGTCGCCGCCATCGTTTACCGCACACCACGCAGGAGAATCCAGCTGAAAAAGTGGGAGCGGCTCGGCACCTCCTACCCAAAGACACCCGCGGTGCGACAGCAGCTCCCCCTCTCAGCAGCCGCCCTGCCCCTGCTAGCTAAGTCTCGCCCGCCCAGTGCCATCAGAGCCCTATTGGGTCCTTGTTGTTCCGAGCTCTCATCACTATCACTTCAACATGAATCGGACACTGAGTGGGTCGCCGTATTGATCGGCACCGCTCTTTGGTGGAGTAAGGCAGCACTCTGCATCCAAGATGTTGGAGGACAGTGTTTTCCCACAGCCGCGCAACTACTCTGTTCAGGCTGGTAGACGGCCACCGGCTTGACATGGGCGCGCACAAACCAGTTGAGGTAAGAAGAGGGGTGGGGGGGAGAGGAGGCGACGTCATTTTTGGAAGCTAAGCCCCGTCCTTTGCAGACTGGGGGTGTGTGTTTTTCGAGAAGAGAAAGAAACGAAAGAAACACGCCCCTCAATCCGAAACGGACGGGGCTTAGCTACCAAAAATGACATCACAGAACCCTCTTCTTCAATGGCTGGCTGCCATTTAGGCAGCCAGCCAATGGAGAAGAGGGGCGGGTTCAAGCCTCGCTACTCTGGAGACCTAAGATCTCGCCAGCGCGACTGCGCATACACAGCCTACGCTAGCCGAGACCTAAAAAGGAATATAGGAAGACCAATAAAACCTATAAAACTGAAATTAAAAGGGTCTAAGCCTGCTATTACAATGAAAACATTTCCTGAGCAGCCAATTCACCTAGTGAAACTTTCTGTATTGCTAAAAAACTTTTGCAAGCTGCGGCTACCCCGCTGTCACTGCAACAAACTTGCAGAATACTATCACAATAAAATTCAATCCATTCGAACATGGTTCTCTGAACCTCACACAAACTCTTTTATCGAAGAATCAACTGCCAAGAGTGGGGAACATTCTCTTGAAGTATTCCCCCCCCCCCCCTTGACAGAGGCATTTTTAAACTATGTGTCTGCCCTTGTCAAGAGTGGATCACCCAGAGATCCTGTCTTCCCCCCCTTACCCCCCCAATTTTGAAATTAGTAGTTGGTTCTGTGGGCCCTGTTCCTATAGATTTGGTTAACTCTTCACTGTCCTCTGCGATGGCTCCTTCCCTAAGGAAAAAGGCTCTGGTAAAGACTTTGTTGAAGCCTGGTTTAGATTCTGACTGTCTCGCTAATTACCAACCCATTTTGCTTCTGCCCTGGGCCGGTAAAATCGCAGAGAAACATTTCAACATGGCTCTCTCCAGACACGTAGAAGCTGGTAAACTCCTGCATCCATCTCAAACTGGATTTCACCCTTCTCAAGGGTCTGAAACAGCATTACTGGCAGTCGTGGAAGACTCCAGAAGGATTCTTGACGCAGGTGGTTCTTTGGTCGTGATACTATTAGATCTTAGCACGGCATTCGATAAGGTCAATCACCGTATGCTAGTCCATAGAATTCAAAATCTGGGTGTGACTGGAGCAGCCCTTAGCTGGCTGCATTCTTTCCTGTAAGACAGATCCTTCCAGGTCTTCGAGGGTGAGGCCATTTCAAGCCCAAGGCCACTTCATTATGGAGTACCTCAGGGGTTGTCCCTGAGCCCCACTCTTTTTAACGTTTATGTGAACTCGCTTGCTGACATCGTCCTACTCTTTGGGGTGCATATTATTATATATGCTGATGACACTCAATTGGTGGTGGCACTTAACCACAAAAACAGTTCCCCTATCAGCCTCGGCCCATGCCTTGAGGATGTGACCAGATGGATGCGCCACTCACTTCTAAAATTGAACGGTGACGAAACCGAGCTCATGTTGCTCGGTAATCCCTCACTCGAGGCCTCCATTTGGTCAGCATGTATGGGTCCCGTGCCTTTCCCCAAATCCAAAATGAGTTTAGGTTTTTGGCTTGACTCCGAGCTTCGCTTTAAAACCCAAGCAAGGAAAGTGGTTGCTCTTGGTTCGGCATTCTAAGAATGCTGTGCAAAGTGCTGCCTTTGTTACCTCCTCAAGCAAGAATGCTTGTGGTCCAGGCTCTTATTCTAACTGGACTATGGAAACGCTCTTCATCTCGGTGCCTCCTGCGCTGATTTCACGAAACTTCAAACCATGCAAAACTGTGCCGCAAGGATTTGTGACTGTATTCCAAGCAGCCAATCAGCTAAACCTGCCCTAAAGTCCTTATACTGACAACCTATTCAGGAAAGAGTCCACTTCAAAGCCCTCTGTACCACCCACAAGATGCTAGGAGGTCCGGGACCGGCCATTATTTCCTCCTTTGTCCAGCCTTACCAAGCCAACAGACCGTTACATTCAAATGACCTCCACTTGGCATCTGTTCCCAGAATCAAGAGGGTCAGAAGTGGCGGCAGGCTCTTTTGCTACAACGCCGCTAAACTTTGGAATTCTCTGCTGCTTCAACTACGTAAAGAGCCTAACCACACTGTCTTCGCAAGAGGCTCAAAACCTGGCTTTCCCCTAATTGATTCGCCACAGCTCAGTGTGGCCTCTGCCCTAGCGCTGGGATGCCTCCGGGTAACCACACGCTTTACAAATGCTTTTTCATTTCTTTTGAAAAAAGGGTTAGGGGCGGGGGAGTAAGTAAAACCAGTTTCCCCCTTTTTACTCTTCTTATGTGGTTGGAGAAGTAGTGTACCAGCCTCCAAGCATTAAGTCTCCATGTGCCACCTCTACCTCGATGACTGCAATTGGGGAATAATCTGAGAGACCTGCAGCCAAAACCCAGTTGATTTGCTGCTTGAAGGAAAAAGTAATCTAGATGAGAAAATGATCTGTGGGCTGTTTACAAGTATGTAAATGCTTGTTTGTTCATGTGCCAATAGTAAGTACCACATGTTGTTGAGGCCCATAGAAGTCATACAGTCAGAACAGTGTTTCTGCATGGCCCTGGTGTGCCTGGTCCATGAGCATCAAGTCTCTTGTCCATTGTGTGTGAAAATCGCCACTTGTGATAGTGGGCAGCTTGCCGGTGTCGGCCAGGCGCTCATCTCCTTGGAGATTTCACCGCTGTGTGGGTGATGCATATACACTGGCAGGTGTCCATGCGTAGTCTTCTAAGGTAGCAGAGTTTGTAAACCTTGATAGTGGCCCCTACCAGAGGAAGGATTTATATAGCAATGTGACCGACCGTCTATTGAAGCTTGTATGATAAACTGATATATCAACATAACTTGCGCCCTTTCCATGCACTGCTCATTTCCTCACATATTCCATCACTCATGATATGGCCCATGACACACACATATAAACTGAAAAACCAAAGGTTAAAGTGACATTCAAATTAGGGGGAAATGGCAGTTATGTGTGTGTGTGTGTGTGTGTGTGTGCGCGCGCCCACTAACCTCTTTTTTTTTCTTTCTTTCTATTTCATATGATGATAAATGACATTAATTGCTTACTCAAAATTGTTGTTTTTATTGCCTTCAGGAGATCGAAGGTATTGTTAGTCCTGATGCATTTCACGTGTGGGTCCATGCCGTTAATGTGTAACCCAGTGACTTATCCAAGCACGTGTGTCATTTGTAACTTGCAGGTTGCGCCTAGATCTCTGCTACAATGCATGCACTTACTGAACAGTCTACCAGTGTTCACATCTGTGACCTGTTGATTATACACAGTCCACTGCAGAAAACGCATTCCTGTCCTTGGTTAGTTTACAGCATTTAATGCTAAAAACGGCGAAATGCGTACACATTTCTGCAGGTTGTGACTTATCTTCCTTTCTTTTTTTACCAGTTGACTCACTAGATCCGCAGATATTATTGTTTAGTTGACTGCAGATTTATTTAATATGAAGATGAACCTACTGAGCTAACTCGGTCACAAGTTCATGTCTCACTGTGGTTACTGCTTTTTCGTCCTTTTAAGCTAGATGAAGTAATGAGTGCCTACGTGCACATCTGTATGAGTTGCAAGCGAGTCAATGAGTGCTCGAATGGAGCTTGTCACGTATTCACGTTTGCTGCTTAAAGTTTGGGGTTTGCTTTACATAAATAGGGTGTTCTGCCCAATGTCCATCGCAGCCCCTAACTTTAGTCCCTGGGACAGGAAAGGAGTTGCGGACCAGAATCCACAGTTGTGGAAAGGGTTGGTGGGGGTACTACGGCCTTTGGAATGCATTGATGCCCTCCTTCCCTCCGACGCTTTTCCTTCCCTCTGACGCTTTTCCTTCCCTCCGACGCTTTTCTCTCATGCTTCTACCGTCTGCTTCCAGAATCCGAGGAAATCCTGACCAGCTCAAACTGAGCGCCGGTGTACCGCGCTCCACTCTATGGCTGTCCTTGTTAGGAAACCTCCACTACGAACTAGTTTTGCTCGTTTAAATGACGTGTTTTCACCAGGAATTGCAAGCTTGTAAACCTGGCAGTTCTAATGTACCCACAACCAACAGCAACTCATTTAAAGAACGCGGAAAGGCAACGGATTTCACTCCCCTTCGCCTTGGTTCCTTGGGGTCTAATAAGCGTAATAATGAAGTATTCTCGTTACTGTGCCACATAGGCCTGCTACGGTTAAGGGGCACACGCTCCTGGTAGGGTCGGTTGGCTGCCTGGCACGGTGGCGTTCAGACCGTGTGCCGCCCTGATGAAGCTGGTAGCCTCTTACGTCATCTGTACGAACGTTCTGGGTCCGCGCACAGGAAGGCTTTGTCCGTTGGTGTTGGACCCCACTGTCACGTGTCACACCCCCCTGCCAGCTTGAGGGTAAACCTGTAGCGCAGACACTCCGACGGATAGTTATATTAAATGCTGCTAGGACAGCAGGCATACGCCTTGCTTCACATGCTTGAACCTTGCAGCCCGCCCGTGCTTCACCTCTCCCTCATCCCATTGTGGTCGCTATTTGTACTTCCGCCTTTCGGCGCGCAGGAACCAACTTGTGCTGACACATGACCTCCTCGGGTGTTCACGGTCTCCTTAGCGGAAGAGTCGTTTGGTTCTGCTCGTTCTGGTTGTCGACAGAAAACCTTTTAGTGCTCGCATACCATAAATCGGCGTCACTTTACGAGGAATCGGTAACCTTTTTATTTTTTTTTACTATTGATCCGCACAAAGCCTGCATGTCCTGCTTGAGGAGAATTCACCAGGTGAGTTGCTATCTTCCCTGCACAGGTTTCTACTCGCGTTTGCTAAGGTTAGACTTTTGATGTCCAAGGATGCACTGATACGTAACAGTTGACTTAGCGGTAAGATTCTGCCCAGCACACCTGGGTGAAGTAATTCGAGAGTCGAGACCAGGAGTTGTACATGCTTTGCTTTGTAATTGTACTTGTATTTGTATAGCCTTTACTACCCCTGACGAGGCATCAAATCGATTTTCGGCGAGTAGCACGCTACTCCGCAAGCCAAAAGGATTAGCGAGTGGTGGATTACTGTAGTGAAATAAGAGTATAGTATGGCGAGATGCAAGTTAATTTGAGCTGAAGATATGCGAGTCTGTTAGTTGGATTCAATAGAGTAATGGAGGGATAGAGGGAAGAAAACTAGGAGTGTTAATTGGGCGATCATAGTAGTAAGTTGAGGTCTGGGGTGAGTAAAGGAGAGATGGTGGAGGTAAGTGCCTATAGAAAGGAATTAAGGAAGAAGAATTGGAGTAAAAATGTGAGTTTTTGGGATGATTCAAAGGAGAGAACATGAGGGGGAATTTAGTAGGGTTGTTTGTAAGACCGTAGTAGTAAACTGATATTTGGCGTGAGCAGGAGGTGTAGAGGAGGGAGGAGTCTAGGAAGGGTTATTTTGGAGATCATAGTAGTAGAAAGGTTTTGGGATGAGAGAGAGAATAAAGATGGAGGATAACTTGATAGAGGTGATGGTAGGACAGAGTAAAGCTTTTGTGAGTACTTTTTTCTTGTACAATAAACCTACAATACATAGATAAGTGATCACATAGTAAGGGAATGTATGTCTAAGGAATTTATTATATTGAGATTTGTGGATTTTGTGGAGTAGTGAGACGAGATATAGATGAAGTGGTTTTCTGTGAAAGATTTGTATGTGCAATACTGCTGGTGAGTGGTATTTGAATAGTATAGGGGTGGTGATATGTTTTGGCGATGAGTGTGGTGTGCAAGAGTGGATGGACAAGAGTTATGATTTGTCACTGTGTCAGATTTGATCACTGGAACAGGTAATGTGTGAGGTGGAGTGGCATGTAAGGACTATATGGTTTTGTGTAATTGGTAAACCGAGACGGGTGTTTGTGAATGGTGTGATGGAAGGCTTAGTATACGTTTTGTCATGATAAAAGGGCATCTGTTAGGAGCAAGTAGAGGACACAGCTGCGGTTTTGTGTGAACATGGAATGTGTGTCTCAATACATTAAAGTTATGTATAATGTGGCGTTGTGTGGATGTATTAGTGGTGGTGGACAGTTGTGTTTTGTGTGAGATTGCAGATGCCATAATGTTGTAGTTGGGGTAGAATTCAGTGTAGGTGTGACTTGTGAGGTTTTGTAGTGGTTCAATACACATTGACATCTGTATGAGATTTGTTTGTGATGCATGAGTAGAATGTCTTTGCTGATATTGTGTTTGGATTGTTGGCAGATGTGGAGAGCTTAAGGTGGTAGCCCAAGAGTGTAAATTGGGCAGCTTCTCTGACCCTGGGCCTGACCTGAACAGGTAGCTACCCTTGTCTCTGCCCTTGTCCTCGCTGCCCTAGTCCTCGACGCCCAGGCTAAGACTCCCTGACCCTATGCTTAAAATTGCCCAAATGGCCAGTGGAGCCCTAGCCAATCAAAACCCTAACCCTAGAGCCAGTGGGAGACTTGGCCTTTTAACTAACACACAGCCCTAACCTAACAGTCAATCGAAGCCAAAGCCATAATCCAGAAGTCCAATAGGAAACCCTAGCCCAAGTAGCCAATCTGAACCCTATCCCAAACAGCCTATGCAGAGAAAAAGGACAAGGGAACCCAACTCACTAAGGAACCTGGGTGGGTAAATTTTTGTCGGAAACAGTGGTTCCTGTGGAATAATAGAATCAATATAGATCATAAGGTGCACAGTCGCAATGGAAGGGTTAAAATGATGTCAGAGGGCGAAGAAACCACATACACCTATGGTTCTAGTTTGATACAATTATATTTTGCAAACCAAATTCTATATACAATGACAAAGAAAAATGTGCGTAGTGTCCCCAGTGAGAAACCAGAACCTAAAATATTGGTGACCTAATTGTGACCGTATTTTACAAGGTTTCCAAGGTATTCAAAAAGTCTACCATTTAGCAACTCAAAACATAATATACAGCAGCTATATACAATGATATGCGCTGTTAGGGGCTTTCTTTCTTTTGTTGTCAACAACGTTTCGACCCTAAAAGTGATCTAGGGTCTCATCAAGACCTATGGATTTAGTGACATTTGACGGGTAGAATGCACAGCCACATGAGGTGTACGTGCCAACAGTGGGTAAAGGAGGAAAATGAAAACTAGATACTCACAAGGACACCCAGCCAGGTACATAAGTGAGAGTGAAGGCTGGCACTCTATGGGTAGCTTAGCACTGTTACGGTGCTGATGATACACAGACGTGTATGAAGACGGTGATGAGGAACTCTGGAGTTGGTGTTAATCACAAGCTGTGCTGTTGCGCTGACCTGTGAATCACGAATGTTAAATAGGGTGGTCTGAACCTACATATGGTGTGAAGCCCATCTATAGAAGCGAGTATGTTTCAATGGAGACTAATCATTCAATAGCAGTCAACGCTTGTGACGAACCACTACGCGGGCAGCACGACCGCTTCAGTCGGTCTGCTGTTGGTCTGCTGTAGGTACAGACCACCATATTGAGCATTCGTGATTCACAGGTCAGCGCCACAGCACCGCTTGTGATTAACACCAAGTCCACCGTCTTTATATACGTCTCTGTGTATCATCAACACAGTAACTGTGCTTTAAAGATAGAAACCGCTTCCAAAATGTAGACTCTAGTAATGCTCAGACTGTATATAGTGCAGTTTTTGTTTTTTTTAATAACTGACCTTTCAAAGCACACATTTTATAGCTCAGCTGGCACCTCCCTTGCAATAAAACTGTCATCAGGCAGCTTCAAGTGGCTCCATCAATTAAAGCCAATTCCAGCTTCCAAGCACCCTTTACATTTGCAGATTGACCAGAGTCGCTCCACTGCTCCAAAGGAAAAATACAATAATAACTTACTGTTATTATAATTGTATTTTTCCTATGGAAGTCAGTGGCTAGCTGGGCTGAGCAGCACAGGGGCGGAGTGGTTTGCACTCCCTAAGTGCGCATGACTGCTTGGCCGGCCCTACTGCCCACTTTGCATCCCTACCAGGCAGCATTACGCAACTTGGTGAGGAACATGCAAAGCCACCCTGTACCCATCTGAGCGCTGAATCGTGGTGCTCAGACCAATCGCAACGCTGCCATACAGCCTTGTGATTGGCTCAGGAGAGGATGCTCCCTGGGTGCTGCTGCTGCAGGCCGGTATGGGGACCGGAAGAGCACAGAGGCAAGGCAGCTGTCCGTCAGTTTCAGGCAAGGCCTTATTTTTTTCCCCCCTCTATTTCCCCTGCCACAACTATCTGTTAGCAGCTGCTACTGTTAGTACTCGCAAACATTTTCCAGGGGCCAAAAAGTTCAGTCTGTGGTGTGGCAGAGGGCTGCACTGATGCCAGCAGTGTGGCGGTAAGGGTGAGGGTTTAACATGGGTGTTGGGGAAGCAATGCATGTACATCTAGTGGCTGAAATGCACAATGTGAAACCAGAAACCCTACGATCAATCCCAGCTTCGTTTCTTGGCCAAATTGTGTGATCCTAGCTAATTCATTTAGATAACTTTCCTTCCTTTTTTCATTATCACACTTAGGAGGACTTAAAAATACATGAATTCAGGCTGGGTGCTGTACAAAACCTTTTCCTGTGTTTCATTAAATAAACTATATTCATGTATAATGAACAGCAAGTCAGCCCACCCAAATGGGTGCATATAAAAACTGACTTGCCTCATAGTTTACTATTAGCATTGTTGTCTGGGTGGGGAGAAGCATGAATATTTCTAAATTCATGTTTGAAAACTATCACTTGAAAAAAAAATGTCCTCAATGCACTTAAAAAAAAAATGTACTCCTAAATGCACGGACATAACATAATAAGGTGAAACGATTCTTCATGTTAATGAAATACACTTTTTGAACTTTAAAGAGACTGTTTTTACAAGTTTGCTACAAGATGTCTTTAAAAAGGAATGTTTTCCTAAAGTTAAGCGGTTCATGACACCCTAGTTACTTCCTTTCTTTACCTTCAATTACTCATGAAATAGAAGTTGCCCGTTTATTTAACATATTTTTTATGTTGGTGCGGAGTCGAGTAAACATCAGCCAAGACCTGCGGTCCCTGGGCCATATTTTGAGTATCACTGGTCTAACTCAACATAACCAAATGTGTGACTTTATAAATGAAAAAATGTAACTGATTTTGTTAAAACACAATAAACATTTCCCAAAAAAATCCTCCTGGTGCTGTGGGCCTTTCTGTTGATGAAAATCACAGAGGAGCAGTTGCCAATCCAACAAGGCACAAAATCCAACATGATTATTCCACACGTGGCAACTGGGATGTAACCGGAGTCAGTAGTGCCCAGAAAGTAAATGCGCTTTGTGAGATTAATAATCGTGTGGTTGGTTTATGGAAACGGAGCTCTTTCTAGGGCAGTTATTCCGTGTCTCTAGATGATTCAGGCTTGATTTGCCTAAGTGACCCGAGAATGTCAGTAAGATGTGGTCCCATCTGCAGACATTGCGTTTATTTACTTAATCCGGCTTAGCTCTAAACTCCATGTTCACCGGTCATGCATTTTGTCCCTCTTTACTTCACTGCTCCAAAGTTATGAGAGAACTGCTTGCCACTACAGAACACCCAAATAAAGATGTTGAAGTAATTTGCCCTTGCTTTAATAAGCGGTAATCCACTGTTTGCCCAGATAGCAGAATTTACACTTAGTCCCTCCTCAAGAAAATCCTTCTGGAGTACTTGTGTGTCAATTCATAAGCAATCCAAGGCCCTGGTCCTTAAATGCTGCTGAACGTTTAGTTAAAAAAAAAAACAAAGGGAGCAAAATGAGAGGTTGTTGTGGGACCTTGGATTGTGTTTCCTGCTAAATCTGCATTTCTTACCTCTGTCATTGGGGAACTTCAACAGGGGGCGTGACCTACACTCGCATGAAAGAGCTCAATGAAGCTAAACTAAACTCTCACATTGCACAATTATAAGTAGTATTGCTGTTTTGGGTCACACTTAAACTAGTTCCCAACATGCTCTGCTAAAACCGATTCCCAGCTAGACTTCTAAAGTGCCTCACTACCTCTAGATCAGAGGCAGCACTACACCGCCTTACTGCAGCTAGATTCCAGCCAGTGCTGAACTGGCCAGAATCCAGCTGTAGCGGGGCATTTTAGAGAACTCCCTGGAATCCCCTTGCAGGGAGGTATTGTGGAGTGCTGGCTGGGTTCCAGTTGAAGCAGCCCCTTGTAATCAAAAGGACACTGCTATAGTTGCATCCCACTCAGTACCGCAATATTTGCTTCTGCAGCTGGTTCTGTGACCAGACTATTAAATGCCTTGAAACTGCCCGCTGCTATTTTAATGCATTCGTTTTGGGACTGCTTCGAGGTGGTCATGGTGGTGTAAACTACAATTACTGTTCAGAGTAGCACAATTATGTTCCCTTGTATATAAATTTTAGTCCTAGGCCTGATCTACTGCGCTAACTCTAGCGCTTGCTAAACGCTGGATTGGACTAAAGTGGATGTGCTGTGCTTATCCAGTATGCAGGCTGCCTTGCTCGCTCCCTGCTGTGACACCGAGGAAGACCATAGCGAACCAGCCTACCCAAACACCAGGCTAGAAGACCTTCTGAGTTTAGGGGGCAGTTGGCTGCTCAAGGTGAAGATGTAGTCTAGGCTATCCCAGACTAAAGAACTTTTGCCTATGGCATTGAGCTTCCAATGCACTGAAGCAGTCCCATTGTCCTAGGACACTGTTATTCACTGGTGCTCTTAAGTGACCTAAACATATTTACATAATGTATACAACTATGGTGCATTAGATGAATCAAAATTGTTATTGTGACTTTGTAGTAGACTGATGTGCAATGACGAAGACTTGTCCTTTTAAATAAATAGTTTATCATCTCCGTCCTTAATGCTAGGAGAGTATTAAGCAGAAGCCATTCTACCCTGGTGTAAACTTTGATTTACCAGCATTAAGCGCACACACTCCAGCGTCAAATAGAGCTGAAAGAGAAATACTCTCCTTCGTTATCACTGGCTGTGGAATGGTCTTGGAAAAACAACTTAAGACTTGGGAGTGAATTGGCACTTAGGAAAGAAATGTAAAATGCCCCTCTTCAACAAAGCCGTCGGTTTGTTGTGTGTTTTTTTTAGTTTTTTTTTAGTGTGCAGTGCTATACGAAACACAAACCACTTCAACTGTGTTTAATAATTTGTACCTTTCACTCCGCAGACCACTGTTCTTTTGTCCTGCAAACATGCTTCTGATCTTCGTTATTGGTAAGAGAGTAACACTGTATTTTCTGTCCTAGGTGACTTTGGAAAAGGTTCTGGGCATTACTGTTTCTGGAGGAAGAGGACTAGCCTGCGACCCAAAGAGTGGCCTTGTTGCATATCCCGCAGGGTGAGTTACCGTCTAGTACATGCTACTGTACTACATAATGAAGCAGATCGTTTTGGAACGCCTGCTTTATTCACCGCTATGTATGGGAGATGATGATCTGACGGCAGGTGTATGCTTCAGTTCCACAATTTTGCCATACTGGACTCCGCGCAAACAGTTTTCCGGCAGTGTAAAATTATCAGCTGTATGATGGTAATGGCTTGAACACCTCTGAGGGACGTTTTTATTTAGTACAAACAGAACTTATTTGCCAGATGACTTAGAAATGTATGATGTCTATCGAGCTGAAGTCTTCTTTTGCACCTTCAAAATCCATGGTGTAGATCACACAAGTGGAGTATTGTGATTCTCGTGTTCTGTTCCCTCAGAACAGTGGTTCTACTTTGTAGGCACACTGAAGAGGTTACTTGAGCACTTGTCATCGTGTTCATTATGCTGACCAAACAAATAACAGATAAGAAGGGAGTAATTGACAAACGTAACCGCAATATCTTAAAGCTAGGGATAATAGTTGGTCAGAAAATGTTTATGTATTAATTGGTCATGTAGGCTCTAGCTGTCAAGTAGCATTAAAGCAATGTTGGCATGTGTCTTTAGTTCTTTACCTGAAAGGGGTGTTGCAGCTAAGGAGGAGTTTGGTGCTTTCGTGGAATGCTGGTTGTTGCAGAATCATTAAGGGATTTCCTTTTTAATATGGAAACAATTGTTGAATACATGTAGTTGTAACTTAACATACTTCTTGCTCGTTTGTTACATTTATTTATTTGCAAATTTTAATGCTTACTAGTCTTGCAGTTAATGTAAATGTTTTTCTGATCTGGCACTTCCTGATTTGAGTGGAGGTGGTTGCTTTTCCCGACCTACGTTTACAGGCATTGTGTTTTTTTTTTTTTTTTTTTTTTTAATTTTCAAAAACCTTTATTCTTAAGCAGAATATTGTACATAATGTGCAGCCGACAACCCTGGGGCCGGCGTCCAATTCTCAGTAAATCTGTCCGCACATACCTGGAACTACATACACAGCCATTTAGCCGGCATCCCGGAGGCCCGGCGGCGTTCAATTATTACGTAAGTCAAGGATCTCCAAGAACATCAGCAGTTCCACAGCATGAAAATCGTCTCACACCTTCTGTAGACATGCATTGGCATGACGACCAACAGTTATACGCCAAACCCCACAGGTCACAGCACATACACATCCAACACGTTAAAACAAATTCTTCAATTCTACCCCAACAGTCCCCCCACCCTCAAACGCCAGCAGCACACCAACCCGACTGAATTTCCTAGGGAAGTAGTAGCGAGACAACCCTCATTAAGTATCAGGGGGTGGGGGGGGGGGAGAGACTCTAAAACCCCACCCCGAATCTAGGTCACTACCCTTTCCCTGCAGGATCTCTCAGTATACCTCTCCTAACGTCAGCACGTCGTAGCAATTGGAAAACGCTGCGTAAATCGCCCTCACAGTCCTCACTATCTAAGAGGCCCCCCTCCCTCCCAACTCCGGCACCACTCTGTGCTATCTACCGTTCTAGTAATTGTCCCCACTAATCACGTTCAATGTGTCCCTCTGTCTCGTCTTGCTCATCAGTGTCCTCCCCCTGTTCAGCCTCCTCCGCCTCGTTTGCGTGGACATATGTCTGGCGAAAGTAATTCACTATATGTTTCAGATATGTTTCAGTTTATAAAATACTGCAGGATCAAGGACCGCGTTTCCTTAAAGAGCAACTAATTCCCTATAATCCGCCCAGAACACTCCGATCCACCTCACTTAACCAACTAGTGGTCCAACGCAGCAGAACAGTCTCTTGGGGTGACCGCCGCTTTCTAGTTGCGGCCCCTAAAATTTGGAACACTCTGCCACACCATATAAAAACAAGCCCCTCACTCCTTCAGTTTAGGTAAAAACTGAAAACATGGTTATTTAATCAGTAAATCAAGCTTCTGGGTTACTTCCTCATCTGTTCAGGGAGAGACATTATTGCAGTTTAGCGCCGAGACGCCCACGGGTAATTGTATGCGCTCTATAAATGTCATTAAATAAATAAATAAATAATAAAGAGTACAGCAACACATCATATCCCTGGCCCAACTTTTCTTTGTAGGTAACGGACCTCTCATCCAACAAATAGCTACTACACGTCTGGCCATCAGTAAAGCCATATCCGCCAGACGCCTCAGTGCCACCGGAAGTGTTTTTGAATATCCGAGCAGTGCCAGCACCGGGTTGGCAACCATCTCCACTTCTAATATTCGACTAAGTTCCGAGAAGATTTCCGTCCAGAACCTATTGACTCCCGGACAGTGCCAGGCCATATGCATAAAATCGGCCACTTGCGCATGACGGCGTTCACACTCCGCCGAGCGACGTAGCCCGTACCAGTCTCTCCGGAGTATAATAGACACGTTGCAGATATTTGAAATGCACCAACCTGTGCCTCCCATTTAGAGACAGTCTTCTAGTGTTCCTACAGCAATACCTCCACATCTCGTCATCTATCTGCGTTTGGAGATCGTGTTGCCACTCCTCCCTAGCTTTGGAGTGCTGATATTGCTTGTGTCAGAGTCCCAGTTTGTTGAGGTTCGTGATTAGCTTGCGAGAAGACCCAGTCTTGATCACATATGTAAGTTCAGGTACCTCTGGTGGCTCCGCCAGGCCTGGACCCAACTGGTCCACCAACGCGCTCCGGACTATATGATACTGGAAGCGCGTGAGAAGTGAAGCCTCCGTGTGCAAGGGGCGTACCTGCTCCCATGTTTTCAACACCCCATCAACAAATAGATCTTCCAACTTTGCTATTCCCAGTTCGTGCAGTGCCCTCGTGACCCCTTTCTCTTTCAATAGTGGAAGCCATATTGCCCATTCAATTCGCAGCAGAGGGGAGTATATCAGTTCGCAGCCCTGTGTCCGAGGATTCAAGCAAGCTGGGCCGAAGACGGCTGAAATGCCAGAAACCGGTCCCCGGAAGCTTGTTTCCTTCCCAGTATAAGAATTGGCTTGGTAGTTTGGTCTGCCCTGTTCCCATGATGCACTGGGCCAGGGACAGACTGATTTGCATATAGCCAGGTTCTGAGCTGGGATGGTGCAGTGAGCTAAATAACGGTGATGGATCAAGCCCTGATCTTTGTCTGAATTAAGCAGACCACTCTTACCCAGTCCACTCTGTTCTTCACCACCCCCTTTTCTGAATCGGGGAGCAGATAGTGGCAGGTAATGGAGAAGGTTCCGCAAACAATCGTTCCAGGGTCACATGTGGGATGTGTGGGTTACCGTGTATCCAGGAATGTAGATGGGCTGCCTGCGCCACTCTATAGTATCTTTCCATGTCTGGGGCACCCAGGCCCCCCCATCTCATACGGCAGTGTTAAGACCTTCCACTGGATCCTGGGTTGCTTACCTCCCCACGCAAGTCTAATGAGCACTTGGGTCAGTTGTTTAAAGAATACCTTAGAGAGGACCACCGGAATATTAGTGAACAAGAACAGGAACCTTGGTAATACCACCATTTTCATGATGGCAATCCTTCCCATTAACTACAAGGGAAGTCTGCACCATAATTCAACATCATGCATCAGTCTGGAGAAGGCAACACCGTAGTTCTCCCGGATCAGAATATCTGGGTCTGTATGAAGATGGATCCCCAGGTATCGGATCGGGTCCGTGGACCACTGCAGTGTATATTCCATCTCGAACGGGGCAGTCACTGGGGTGAGCGGGAACGCCACTGACTTGGTCCAATTGACTTTTAGTCCTGAGAGGACCCTGAATCTTACCACCTCTCTAAGTACTGAAGCAAGATTGGTTTCCGGGTCGCGAATATACAACAGCGTGTCATCCGCATATGTGGAAATACCTATTTTGTACGTCGGGAAGTTGATACCCTCCAGTCCATGGTATTCCCTAATCGCGCATGCCAGTGGTTCAGCGACTAACGCATACAATAGGGGTGAGAGGGGGCACCCATGTCTAGTTCCCCTACTTATTTCGAACGCTTCAGTGACAGAATCCCCTATACGTAGTCTCGCCGTGGGTTTGTAATACAGCGCCCCCAACATCTGCAGGAAGGGTTCGCCCAGCCCTAGCTTTCGTAAAACCCGCAGCATAAATGGCCATTCCACTGAGTCGAATGCCTTCTCCATATCAAGGAAGATGGCCAGCGCTTTGTTCTCTTGCCGTACATGTTGCATGGTCCCCAGTACTGTACGAATGTTATACGTGAGATTACGATCTTGAACAAAACCAGCTTGCTCTGGCGCCACCAGTTCCGGGACTAGGAGAGCCAGCCGCGTGGCCAACACTTTAGCATACAGCGTAGCGTCCACGTTTATCAGGGAGAGTGGCCTATAGGAGCCACAAAGATTGGGCGGCTTCCCGGGTTTCAAGATTGTGACCAGCAACGCCTCTCGCATGGAGACTGGCATACTGCTCTCCGCACAGATGTCATCAAACAATGTTATCAAATGCGGCATGAGTTTGTCTTTAAACGCTTTGTAAAATCCCACCGTGAGACCATCCGCCCCCGGTGCACTACCAGACCTCATCCCTTCCAGCGCCTCCAGTATTTCATCCTCCTGTACTGGCATCACAAGGAATTCTCTCTGCGAATCAGGTAAAGGCATTTTAATGTAGCTGAGATTGTCCTCAATTTCCTCTTCCATCTGGGAAGATTTGGACTGGTACAGTGCCGCATAGTAACCCCTGAACTCTTCAAGAATCTTTCTCATCTGTGAGCAAATCCCCAGTGGCGGTTAGCAGCTCATCAATTACAAGGGGTTGCTTGTCTCTACGCATCAATCTGGCTAGCACAGAACTAGGCCTCTCTCCCTCTCCGTATGTCCGAGCTGTAGCGTTTTTGCCCATATGCCGTACTTCCCTGTCAGCTTCCTCATTGTAATCAGCAATTAGTGTGTGGAGCCGTGCCGAGGTATCCACCCCCGGGTTGCACAGCTGTTCTCTCTCTAGGTCCCCAATTGGGTCTCACGGTGCTTCAGTCTTTGTCTTATGGTCTTAAGGACACTAGAGTGCTTGGCCATAGCCATCCCTCTGATGTAAACCTTAAATGTGTCTCAAACGGTTTGAAAGCTGTCAACTGATCCCAAGTTAGTTTCGAAAAAGGGATCTGTCTGCCGCAAGGCCACCCCTAAACACCTCATCTAGTAGGGAGTAAGGAGAGAGTCTCCAGGTAAATGGGGGGATTCTTTTCGCCGGCACCGCCAGCGTCAAGAGTAGAGGGGAGTGGTCCGAAAGAGTACGTGGCAGCACCGCACAACTCCCTACGCCACTAAGCAACGACTGGGAAGTCGGGAAGTAATTGATCCTCATGTGAACGTTATGAAAGGCAGTGTAGTGGGTGTATCCTCCCTATTGTGGGGTGCTTGTATCGCCAAACGTCAGCAAGATCAAACTTAACCATTTCCGCCTGCATGAGCAAGGCCGCTGCAGCTGGCCGACGGGGCTGTCCCCTAGACCAGTCCAAGTCTGGGTTGAACACAAAGTTAAAGTCACCCCCCACAGCATTTTGGAGGTGGCATAAGGCCTGCACAGCGCCGCTAGGGCAGTGTAAAACTCATGTTTGTCATAATTGGGCCCATATATGTTAGCCAGATGTGTCGGTAAAGGACATGATCTCATCGTGGTTATCAGATAGCGTCCCTCGGGATCGGCCCCAATCAATGTTAGTCTTAGTTTGGACCGGGGATTGACCCATGTAACTACCCCTCTAGAATGTGTGGTGAACCCCCCCCTGCCAGACTGTTACCCCCAAACCCTTTAGCAGTGAGCATCTTACTCTTTAGCGGTAGGTGTGTTTCCTGAAAAAGGGCAAGATCAATGTGGTGTCTGTGAAGGTAGATTAACACCTTTCTGAGCTTGTGGTAGTCATTCAGCACTCTCACATTCCAGGTCGACGCCTTCAGTGTATCAGGACCCGCATCAGCAGCCACTTCACTCGTGCTCGTCATTTCATATGTGCGATTAAAGATGTAACCATAAGCGTTTTCCCATTGCTGCAGAACATTCTCAGTAAGGCAATGTCGACGTCAGACGTCCACCAACCCACACAATCTGGCATCATACTGCTTGGCTTCACTTGTAGAACCCCCTGTCAAACTATATCTCAAAACACCCCCCACCGACAGCCGACCATCCCCAACCTGGCCTTGCAGGGCCCAAACCCTCCCTCCAACTCCCGACCTTTACAGGTAACCTGTGTGTACCCAAGAATTGCCCACATAGGAGCAGTTGGAGCTATACGCGCCGGGGCAGAGATTGCCACAAGAATCACAGAACAGTGCTTCAGCATTGTACAGTGCAAAAATGCCCCCAAGCGCCATCACCCTAGATAAAGTCTAACAACGGGAGGCCAAACCAGGGTCTGTGAGTGTCAAAAACGGGCACCTCCAAAACATCCCCCACCCCACACGCCCACCTCTAGAAGCAAAGATCCATGGCTGTGTGCAGTAAGATGCAGTCTAATACAGTTCCCAAAACTGTGCCATGAAAGTCACATATTTGCCATCTGGTGCGTATATAATGAAATGATCTCACCCAACCACCGTCCGTCGAACAGGCTCAGGATGTTGCACTCTCTCGTCAGCTGAATGCCGTCACATCAAGGTACCATGCCAAAGCAACGTTCCATAGCAACGTTCCATAGCCCTGACACCATTCAGAGACAAGTGTGTCCGAAGGCGGGAAGATCAGCGGGGCGTCAGAGTTCACTCTTGCTCGTCCAAGTGGCTGCTTTCTTCTTGTTCACCGGTCTGTCTGTCTGGTAGGGCTGCTCCTCTGTTCCTTGGTCCACTCCTTTAACGATTTCCGAAGTTCCCTAGGGTCTGTAAAGAAGTGTGAGTGACCCTGTCTATTGATCCGCAATTTTGCCGGATACAGCATTGCGTAGTCCAGGCCAAGGTCTCGCAGTTGTTTCTTGTATGGGGTAAAGTGCCGTCTCTCCTCCTGAACTTTCGCCGTAAAATCCGGGTACAAGGAAACCTCCATGCCCTCCTATTGTAGCTTCCCTTTTTCCCTGGCCACCCTTAGCGCCGTGTCACGGTCTCTATAATTCAGTAGTTTTGCAATTATCGGCCTCGGAGGTGCTCCTGTGCGTGGTCGCGGTCCCAGTGTGCGGTGGGCCCTCAACAATGAACATAGGGTAGAAGACATCTTCTCCTAGCAGGGCGACCAGTAGTTTCTCCACGAAGAGTTCCATCTTTCCCGTTTGCGTCGTCTCCGCAATCCCCGTGATATGTATATTCGAGCGTCTCGAGCGGGCTTCCAAGTCTTCCGACTTATCCTGGACGACCTGTAGTAGTCTGGAAATCTGTTTGCGGTCCTTATCACACTCCATCTGTGCCTCTTCAACCTCAGTGATACGCCTCTCCGACATATCGAGCCGCTCCGTATTCCGACATGCGATCCATACGATAGGTGAGCGCGTCAATCTTCGTGCCAATGGACGCCATACTATCTTGCAGCCCTTTCTCCATAGACACAAGCATATCTTTTATGTCCGCATACATCGTGCCTTCTAACCCATGGCTCCTTGAGGAAGGATCGGGGGCTGGGTCCTCCGGTGCCTTTGTCCTGCGTTGTTCGAATGTCAGTTTTGTCTGGGTCCTATCATTCTTGCCCATATTGCGTCGCTGGGTGGTGAGTCGGCGTCCCGCCTCTCCGCGCAAGCTCAGAGTTAGTGGCCGCTTTGACCCGTGACGTCAGTAACAGTGGTGCTCTCCCCTCCTCGTGTGAACTTCCTACCATCACACCCCGATTGCAAAAGTTGGTCCCCGCTGATAGTGTGTCACAGCTTGGTGTTTTCGAGTCGCAGTTATTTTCGCCCCTCAGCTGGCTGTGAGGCCATGCCCCAGGCCGTCGTTAGGGGCAGATGCGATTGTTGGTCACTCTGCCGGGGTGTAGTCACTCATCCCCAGGCACGCTGAAGTATAGCTGGCACCTTATCAGCTGACTGTACGTGCACAGGGAGGACGACTGTCAGACCCTCCGTGCAGCCCTTCCCGCCGCACTCCTGGTGTCATGCATTCACCCACCTCGGACGGAGCACTTCAATCTCCTCAGCACTCTGCCGGCAGGGCTCCTCAAGATGGCGCGCTCTCCCGGGTGTTGCTGCCAGGCTGCAGGGTGAACCGCGTCTGTACCACGCCGCGTAGCGCCTGGGCCGGGGGTGGGGGGACACAGGCACCCAGCGATCCCTCTTCTCCAGCACCAGTGGATGTATTCGCCTCTGGGGAGCCAGCTGGCGCCTGCATGCTCCGCCAACTAGAACACCCCCAACTTTCAAGCAGCAATTGCCATCCCGCAGGCCTGCTCCTCCAGGTTGTAACTAGTAGAGCGTGGAGGTCTCTCGGGTGGGAGTGGAGGACCCGGCACCGCCGAGTGCGGCACAACCCTTCCTGTTGTGGCCCCTCTACGCACTCCCGCAATTTGGCAGGATAACACCAGCTCCAGCGCAATGCCCGGGTAGCAAGGATAATGTCCAGTATTGAAAGGGAGGGCCGCCGCCGAGCCGCCAAAATGAGCGCAGTGTGTTGCTAATGTCCGTAGCTGGCTCCGTAGGTGTCCCAAGGCTCTGTGCGTGTCCGCAACGATTTCAGGTGTATGCCCTTGACTGCTGTCCCGGAGCACACCGGCGGCGCTGCGTCTCACCTCCCGCTTTGCCTGTCACCAAGATGGTCCGGAGGTCACCGGGCATCCGCTCTCCCTCCGGCCGCACGTGGAGGCACGTACACCAGCCCACCGCTGAAGCGAGTCCGCCGCTTTTGGGCCCGTTCAGCCAGTAGTTCACGGACCCCCTAACTGCACCGATTTTGGCCCGTTTTTCGCCAGCAGTCCCACCGTCGGTACCGACCAGGTCCGTGTAGTATATTCACCCCCTGGTAGCTCTCGGATTCCGTCGAGGCAGGATATTTATCAGGATTAATTGGGTGACGGGTCGGAGCTCAAGGCTCGCACGTCTTACATCGACGCAGGCAAGCTCCGCCTCCGTTTACAGGCATTGTTGCTAAACTTCAACTGTTCCTTAAAGATTAGGCCAGCTGTGCCTCAACCAATAAGGCTGAGGGCCGTCGCCCTACGGCTTACTGAGCAGTGTAAAAGTAAAAATAAAATGATAATAAAACATTACCATATCATTTTTAGTACAGAGCCAGGTTAGGGTGGGGTGGGGCGGGGCTTGGCTGTCGGAGGGAGGAGTGGTTGTTGTACCGTAAGTGCACATGA
This sequence comes from Lissotriton vulgaris, assembly GCF_964263255.1. Classification (NCBI taxonomy): domain Eukaryota; kingdom Metazoa; phylum Chordata; class Amphibia; order Caudata; family Salamandridae; genus Lissotriton; species Lissotriton vulgaris. The sequence continues at coordinate 145,445,728 of NC_141697.1, read as the reverse complement.
CTGTTTGGCCAGCCGTCTTGGGCTGGCCAAACCGATAAATGAACTTAGCATTTCTCCACCTGGCTGTGTTGCACAACTGTGTGGAGAACCGAGCAAACACTAGTAGATGATGGACAGAGCTGAAACTTTTCAAACCCAATCCGAAAGAACCTTCCAGAAATCCTCTTGCATCCACACAAGAGTAAATCTCAAACCGAATTCCAGTTTTATTATTAAATAGGTTCCAGAGAATTAGATGTGAATCTTATTTTTCATATTTTTTTTCACCAGCCTATCTTATTCTAGTAGGTAAAAAAGACTGAGTTGATGAAATAGTGTTCCCGTGCTTCCCTGCAAGATTAACTTATTTGAAACTGGTCAATTAGTTAGTGTTCTATATTAAGAAATCTGTCTTTCGGTAGCCATTGGTTACCATATGTCCATATGATACAATGTCTGAAGAACTAAACAACATTGCTGAGTGTGCTGTAAAATCTTCTGTTCGTCACATATGCCATATAATTTACATTTCGTTGCCACATAAAATGGTCCAAACCTGTTGCATAAATTAGTTCTTTATAACAGTATAATTCCAGTGGTTGTTCTAATGAAACATGACAGAGCTGGCTCAATACCATGATTAGTCATACAGTAATGTAATGTTAGGGACTATTAGCTCTGTGTGTGTAACACTGGACTAGAACAGGACGCTTTGCAAAATTGAACTGGCTTTTTCCATCACTCTGCTTGTTCTAGCCGATTGGAAAAGCTGGGAATTCCTTGCATTGCTCCAAACAGTGCAGTGTAGGAGAGTAGGATCTGCTTCCTATGGTTACCCCCACTTTTTGCTTTGTTTCACTGGTTTTTCGACTTTAGTTTGGCTGTGGCCCTGCTAATCAGGACCACAGCGTTGCTGTTCTCTCTCGAAGTTGATACCATGTACTTTAGGTATATACCTTTGGTTCCTGGGTTACCCTTGTGAGTCCCTGTAGCTGGTACCATAGGTACACAGGGCTTGGGTACCCCAGAGGCCTACCAGGGGCTGAAGCATGTATTGTGCCACCCCTGGTTAGCCTTCCAAACTAACACCACAGGTCTGCACACCGGCATAAAATCCAAAGTACCAACCAAAATGACGTGCGCTCTCAGTGCTACGGACTCCACACAAAACAAATCCACAGGTTCCAAGGGTGTTGTTGTGAATAAACACCCTTGGAACCTGTGGATTTGTTGTGTGGAGTCCGTAGCACTGAGAGCGCACGTCTCATTTTCGTTGGTACTTTGGATTTTATGCCGGTGTGCTCCGCCGGAGTGTGTGGGTAACGCATTTTTGGAGCTGAACTGCAAGTACCAGAAGGCACTCTGCTGCCGAAGCCGTGTTAGGCTCAAAGGCACGCCCAGGTAGGCGGACTTGATTAAATAAATGCAGGTGTTCTAACTCCATGCGGCCATGTTCTTTATTTCTGGAGGCTCGTGATCAAGGGCAGTGGCCTGAAACATGTTGAGCTGCATTTGCTGATGGAAGGCTGTTTAATGCTTCTGTTGGGGCCCTCGCTGAAAGGCGTTAAACTCTGAGTGGCCTCTTCACCTAGGGCAACCGGTTTTTAAATATATATATATATATATATATATATATATATATATATATATATATATATTCCAAGGAAGTTCTTTGGCGCTAAGCTGATCTGGCCCCTTGCAGCGGCGGGCTTCGGACGGGATCGCCAATCCCACAATACTCCAACTTATTCGTCCACAGGTCAGAAAGAACGATGTCCAAGCCTCAGTTGTATGCAAAAATGGATTTAATTCACATCCCACTCTTAAAATTTTTGACGCGTTTCGGGAAAGCCTTCCCTTTGTCACGAGTACATTGGTCAGTTACATCCATACTTTTAAAGAAAATCACATGACTTAATTGCATGATAAACATAGCCAACAGACTACCAACACATCCTATGTCTGGAGCTATGCATTGCGCCTTGTGTTTCCATTATTTGGGCTAAAGTATGCTTATAACATGTTAATACAATTGAATGCTTCAATCCATCATTATTACCCATATTCTGTAACGGATGATTATTATTCAGGCAGCATGTGAAAAGCATTATATCTCGAGTCATAATTGTATCCTGTATTGCGCTCTTCATAATTACTGCATTGAGCATTATGCGGAACTTATAATTAAAACTGCTCTGTTTAAATAAAACATCCTACTTAAACAAACGTCATTCAAAAAAATTCGTAAAATGAGAAAATCAAATTGACGCGGCAGCTTAGCAGCCTCGAACCCGTGGTCAGGCATACGCTACTGGTTGCCGAGTGCTCGCGCTATAGGTTGAGCTACCGTTGCTCTCAGCTTTCTGCCACATATTATACGTTACAGTTGCATTTGGGTTCCCACATTAGGCTGTTTGTATTGAATGCTTTCACTATTTGCATGCGAGATTTCGCCCCAGTGGGCATACCTATTTTGTCACCCTTTCGTCAATATCATGCTTGGATCTTGACTCTTTCGTGAGATTCATCAATCAAGTGATTTACTAGTTCATTTTGGGCATCTTGAAGCATACTAGCACACATAATTAGGACCGGCGCCTTCTCACACTCTCCCACATTGTTTGGTACCTGTGACAAAAATAAATATAAAACAGTGTTACATAAATTTCAAACATGTCACATCTTTCATACTTTCATATTTAAAATTTCCAAGGAATTAAGAGCAGTTTTGACAGAATTTTGTACGCACAGACTCATCCCAGGTGCACACCTAAGCCTTCATCACAGTTATGTCCTTGTGGTTGCATCAGTTGGTATTTAATTATGAATCTCGACTCTAGGCGTCTAAGTTCCTGTAGTCGATTCCCGCCTCTTTCTCTTGTTGGCACTTGGTCTAGTGCCACATAAGAGAGAAGGCTATTGTGGGATGTGAATTAAATCCATTTTTGCATACAACTGAGGCTTGGACATCGTTCTTTCTGACCTGTGGACGAATAAGTTGGAATATATATATATATCATATAAAAGGAGGTTGAATGGAGCATGCGCTTTTGGCTGCACTGTCCCTGCTGAAGAGAGTGAATCTTGAAGCGCGTAGGCAGCAGCCACTTGTGAATTTTACCGGACTGTGTGACTGTTCATACCTAAAATAAAGGTTCTTTGGGGTAAGCACCGCGGTCTCTGTGTGCGACCTGTTTGATGAACAAGACCCCCACGAGCTGATATATATCAGGTATTCCGCTTTCGTATGCGCTGCACCAAAATCTCGCCAGCCAACAAAGAAACTCGGACACGGACCAAATGGGCTCTTGTATTCTTTATTGCAGAGTTGCTGTCAAAGACGTTTCGGCTCAACGGAGCCTTGTTCACATGACAACGCTTTGTCAAAAGGACAGCCCTTTTAAAGTGCTAGTGAAATCAAATAATTATCACCTGTGATTTCTTTAGCATGGACATGGAAGATATATTATAGTTACTCAATGATAACTTTTTAGCTAACATATCGCTCGTTCTTAATTTTGGATAACTGTAAAATACCAATAGTGAAAACAAGCGTTTATATATACATATAACAATTGGTGTATGTAAAAGCATATATCAAATGATGCACAACCACCACAATCATTGTAAAATACATGTTAATGACATATCTGTATTTGTTCATAATGAAGGGGGGAGATAAGCGAGTCAATAGTAAAGTGTAAGTGCATGGTTCAATATGTAGCCTGTGCAAAGAGTGTTGACAATACTACATATATATACAATTCTGAAGACAGAGTGCTTGGGTTTGTGTGAGAGGGTGCCCTAGCATGAGTTGAGTACCTCTGCAGCTTTCGAAACCATCTCCTTATAGCTGTTCTAGGATATAGCCATACCATATACTCTTAAGTGCATTATAATCCTCGCAATTAATGCTAACTTATGTTTTGATAAAGCCAAACCAGTCGTGTAAGGTGTCAAATGCTTTGGAATACTACCCCCACCCCCACCAGTTCTGGCGGCGGGGGTAGCATTTCTCCCTTCTAGAGGGAGAAGACCTGTACATACTGGTATACCCAGTTAAAGTTAAACAGAGCCTCAGCATCACAAAATGGATGCTGCTGCCACAGACAAGAGTCTGCCCTCCTGCTGCTGGCCGAAACTCTGGCAGCGGAGGCCTGGACAATAGGTTTCCTGTCCAGGGAGGTGCCAGCACCTCCCCAGACAGGCTTTAGTGTATTGGGGCAGGGTGGGTTGCATTCAGTGAATGCTTTTCAGACACTGACTGGGGCACACAAGGTGCTCCATGCATTTTCTAGTTCAAACCGGTTGCTGGGGCACTCAGCCCCAGCTCTGGCGCATTTTCGAGGCTCCCGCCGGATCCAGAAGAATCTGCGACACAGGACACTGACTTCCAGACATCTCTGAAGCTGACCTGGGATCCCAGCAAAGCTGAGACCCGTAGCTGACACGAGAGACGTGGGACCGGAACTCCTGGACATCCTGCATGTTTGCAACTGCGCCTACTTCTCGAAGTTGTGCATTGGGGTATTTGAAGCCCCTACCCTGAGCACCTCTTGCATCGAAGCTCGGAGGCCTACACTCCACGAGTATTCCTTGGGCCCGCTTTGTGCATTTCCGTCAAGACTTCTTCGCGGTTCCTAGTCCGTTGGCTAGTGAGCCCCCACGAAGGACAATCCCTTGTTTCTTGAGCTTTCCTGGTTGCTCCAGACTTGCTCCTCTCCAAAGGAGTCCCTCAGACCTTGCTGGTCTGAACTTAAGTCAATCTTGTCATCTTACGTCGATTGTTGTTGCCAAGGCTTGTTGGGTCCAATCCGCATTCTGACACTGCAGCACTCGAGATCCTTCGTGGGACAGCTCGAATCCAGCTCCTGTTCGTCGTCGACGCCTCCTGGACCTCGTGGCTGAAGAGTCCAGCTTTACCTCTTTCACCTGTAAACACCTGACATTGGTTGGCATCTTCCTATCGCCATCCTGGTCACTGGCTGGTGACCCAGACTCTATCCCCTCCGCTTTCAGGTTCTTCAGATCTCCGATCCTCCCTTGGATCCACCCTTGGATCCACCCTGACACTTTTCCTCTGGTCGCCTGTAGCATTTCTTCGCAGCTCTCCATTGGAATCTGCGACGAAACCAAACACCAAAAGCCACCTATGCACCTGGCTTCCGTTGGTGAGGTAACTCTAGTACTCCAGTACTCCCGTGGGTCTTGACTCTCAAAGTGTCTAAGTGTAAAAGGGTTCCATCATAGTTCACCTCTAAGTGTCCTTAATCTTTAAAATTGTAACTTGTTTGTTCTCCATAGAAGTTAATGGTGATCCGCGGCTGTGTTTACACTGCACGTGTCCCCTGTGGGCCTCCTGTGTCACTACCTTGGGTGGGTCCTGGTTGCCCCAGCGGTTCTACAGGCCCTAGGCCTGCTTTTTAACCCTCACGTGGTTCTTATACCACTATTTTAGTATATGGTTTGGGAGGCCCCTAGGGCATAACATATACTGTGCAACTTATCGTATGCGAATTAAGTTCCTTGTATTGTGCAACTTATCGTATGCGAATTAAGTTCCTTGTATTGTACTTTTACCTCTGCCCTCATAAAGAGACCATAGGGGTTGTGTTTAGAATGAATATCTATCTATCTATCTATCTATCTATCTATCTATCTATCTATCTATCTATCTGGGCCAACTTCTCACATGCAGGGGGCATTATTACTGGAGAATACCCCCCTCTAAGGGAATACTGGAAGAACCGTATCTTTTCCTGACCTGTCCCAGTCCATCTTGCCCTTGGGAAAAGCTGCTCTGCATCTGCTGTGATGCTCCCTCTGGAAGACTGGTGGAATCAGATCTGAATAAAAGGGTGCCCTCTCCAGCTGTGATCCGTATTGGTGTGAAGTTCTTCCATGTGCGAAACCTTTAAAAGAATTTATAGTCTCCCTTCTATCACATTAGTTCTTTGTTCACCAGACTGTGGTGAAGCACTGGAAGCTTTACCCAGGCATTAGAGGAACACAAAGCAATGATAAAGACAATCATTTGGGTTTTAGCTATAGTAGAATGTCTTCTGTCTGGCATATAGATTCACATTAGAAACGGTGGGAATTTGGCCAAGAGATTATTTCATGCCCTGTGTCCACATCATGGTGTCACTGACTGAACCTCCAACCTGCACTTGAAGGAGTAGCTAAGGGTACAGCGCCAGAGACGTGCCACCTACAAAATTACAAGAATCTGCAAGCTAATATACCATTTTTGTGCTGTGCACTCTTTACTTTTCGTAATGCTGAACGTCTGACCATTCGCCTAATCCCCATGTTCGTTATTGATGGGGATTATTCTAGTTAGCCCTTCTATATGAGTGTATTGTAGGTAATGATGTATATCATTGGAACAATACAACAGGCGAAGCATACTGTTTTTCCAAAACGATGTAGGTGGTGGTTACAGATGTAGAGAAAGATACTCATAATGAAGTCGAGAGCCTGATCTGAATAAAAGGGTGCCCTCCCCAGCTGTGATCCGATTTGGTGTGAAGTTCTTCCATGTGCCAACCCTTTAAAAGAATTTATAGTCTCCCTTCTATCACATTAGTTCTTTGTTCACCAGACTGTGGTGAAGCACTGGAAGCTTTACCCAGGCATTACAGGAATACAAAGCAATGACAAAGCCAATAATGGGGGTTTTAGCTATAGTAGAATGTCTTCTGTCTGGCATATAGATTCACATTAGAAACGGTGGGAATTTCCCTTGCACTGCTGTCACGTATGCTGTGTGCAGGTGTCCAACGCACGGATGCTGCGAGTACAGTACAACACTGCATGGTTTGCAGATGAGCAACCTTCATTCTCACAAAAAGACTACTTTGGCAATCAGTTCAGCTTGTGTTGCGTGCAGCTATAACTTTTCTTTAGATTTGCAATAAGGTTCTGTAGTAGGGGATCTCTGTGTATAGTCATAATCTAGTGAATAGTCCCACCCATGTGCGTGGACCCCGGAGCAATCAAAAATCTCTTAAAGTGTCGAAAAAATGCAGAACTGCATAGACACTGAAGAGAGAATTTAAAGACATATAATGCAGCCTATAAGCAGGCTACACTGTCCAGTACTTCAACTCGAAATTCCACCAAAAATCCACAAAACAGCAAAGCCTGTCCAGATTTCCCTTGCCTTCAGCAAAAACCCCTCTGGAATGATAGAGAGGAGACATGGACAGACAAGCCCCATAGGCTGCCATTATGTGGCTCAGAACAGGATACTGTGCCTTTAAGAGAACTTTCCAGAACTTCACAGTATCCCAGAATGCCCTGCAGGTCCCTCTTACTTTCAGTTCTTTTTTCCGGCTCCTGCTAGCAGGACCCTGGAGCATTGAGCTCTCCCTTTTGGGACTTATTTTGTGTTTTTTCACAAATTTTCGAAGTTTTAGCACTTTATTGTGCTGTGGGGCTTTTCTTCTTGGTTTCTCACTCTGTTTATTTTCGAATATGCCTGCATTATTCGACAAATGCCCGGAGTGCTCCAGGAAAAAGGCCAGGTCTGACCACCATGAGGTGTGTATCCTCTGCCTTCCAGCTTCTCATGTTCCAGAGGAGTGTTTTATCTGCCAAGGCTTCTCTGGAAGGACCCTGGGGGAAAGGAAGAAGATCAGACTTCAGGTTCTCGAAGAAAGAAGACTGAAGGCTCAAGGTGGGTCTGAAGGGGCTTCTTCTGCCCCTGGGGGGCTCCCCAGGGGCAGGAAGACCAGCAAGCGTCACCATTCTCCGCCTGGGTCCGTTGCGCCCACTACGGCGTCGAGAGGAATGACTGCGGTCTGTTCCCCATCGTCGGAGACTAGACTACGTCTAGGTTCGACGTCGAGGGATATCATTAGACCTTCGAAGTCTCCGGTGACTGTTTCATCGTCATCCTCGACGGCGAGCGCCGACGCCTGGCTCGTCGACGCCGATCGTTCGTCGACGAGCCAGGCGTCGGCGCTCGCCGTCGAGGCGATACCGCCGTTCGCCGTCGGCGAAGAGGAGGCGGACGTCGTCGTTGAGGTCCTCGCCGCCAAGGTCGCCGTCGAGGCACAGGAGGTCGCCGTCGAGGCACAGGAGGTCGCCGCCGAGGATCGGCGCCGAGGTTCGCCGTCGAGGCGCCAGAGTTCGCTGTCGAGGCACAGAAGGTCGCCGTCGAGGCGCAGGAGGCGTTCGACGCAGAGGAAGGGACGCTAGACATCCAGGGGCCGACGCTCGCCGTATGGTCGCCGTTCTTCGACGCCGAAGAGAGGTGGAAGGAGACCTGACGCCGTGGGAGGTTCGCCTACGTCCCAGGCTGGAGAAGGGGGTTCGCCGCACTCGGTGTATTCCGAGGTGTATACCCCGTCGGGGAAGGCGTCTCCCCCTCCTCCGTTACCGAGGGGTCCCCCTCCGAGGACGCCTACTCCTCCTCCGTTGCCTCCACCGCAACCTGGGTCAGGGTTGCCTGAGAAGCCACCTCCGATTCCACCGAGGTCGACTTCGTTACCTAAGCTTCCGACGCCTCCCAAGGGTACACCTAGACCGAAGGCTCCGTCCAAACCCAAGTCACCCGTTCCGGTGGACCCGGTTGATCGTCCTCGGCCAAGGAGGTCCCGTTCACGCTCCGGACGGAGAGGAAGATCAAGGAGTCGACATAGATCCTCCACCAGATCAAGGCGTTGCCATAGGAGGCGGGGGTCTAGGTCCCGCACGGACTCTTACAGGACCCATTCCTACTCACCGACCTTATCGGACTCTCCTGAGACCAGGATCTCTACAGTGGATGACATTGCCACATTCCAGGAAGTGCTCCTGAGGGGAGCTGCGAAGCTAGGTATCACGGTGACGGCTCCAACACCTACGACGTCCGTGATATTCGAGACGCTTCACAAGAAGCACTTGTCTCGCCCTCTTCTGCCTCTGGTACCTGGATTGAAGGAACCTGCGGAGGAGCTGTTCCTCACGCCAGCGGTGGTGAAGGCCGCTCCATCCCGGCTGCTAAAGAAGTATAGGGCCCCGGATTCGGACCCTGCCTTTCTGAGAGTGGATCCGGTACCGGATTCAGTGATAGTGACGGCGGCCAGGAAATTGCATTCTACAGTGCCACCAGATAGTCAATGGATCGACTCGGCGGGTAGGAAAGCGTGTGGGACCGCTTCCGCAGCCATGAAGGCTGCCAGCGATACAGCTCTGCTGGGCCGTTACGACCGGGCGCTGTGGGACTCCCTACAACAGTTCGTGGAACTGCTACCGAGAGACAAGAGGGAGGACTTCCAGGAGATCCTCAAGGAAGGGATGCTGGTCTCAAACCAGGTGATCAGGGCAGCGGCGGAAGCCTCCCTTTTGGCCGCACATGGTTACTGCCATGGAATCAATCAGCTGCGGCATGCCTGGCTATGGCTCACGTCACTCAAGCCGGAGGCCCAGCAGCGGGTGGCAAATCTGCCCTTTTCCGGGGAGACCCTATTCGGAAAACACGCAGATGATGAGATGGCCCGCATCGAGGCGGAGACTCTGACGGCTGTGGGCTTGGAGAAGCCCAAAGAGAAGAAATCCTTCAGGCCTTTCCAGAGGCGCTACGGCGCACAAGGAAGAGGACGGGGGCAGTCTTCGGGACTGCAGCAGCAACAACAGCAGCAGTTCCGGAGACCCTTCCAGAAACGTCAGAAGGGTAGAGGGGGTCAACAGCCCTCTACCGCGAACAAGGGCCCGGCCGGGTCTCGACCCTGAGCGGTTACTTCCCCTTCATCCGTTACCCGCTCCGGTGGGGGGGGAAGCGCTCAATTTTTTTCTGGCAGAGTGGAGAAAAATTACTCGGGACAAGTGGGTGCTGAATATTGTTTGCAATGGATACAGTCTTCGGTTCATCAGCCCTCCTCCAGCGATCCCTCCGGTCAGCTTGCAGTATCAACTGCGCGAGCTCCAGGCGGAGGCCGATATCCTGTTAAGGAAAAGGGTGATAGAAGACGTACCTCTGTCTCAAAGAGGAAGAGGTCTGTACTCCCGGTTCTTCCTGGTTCGCAAGAAGGACAAGAACGAGTTCAGGCCCATTCTGGACTTGCGGCTTGCAAACAAGTGGATTCGCAGAGAAAAGTTTTGCATGCTGTCGTTGCATCAGATTTTTCCTCAGTTGCAACAGGGGGACTGGCTTTGTGCCATAGACCTACAGGATGCGTACTTCCACGTGCCCATCGCGTACAAACACAGGAAGTTTCTGCGATTTCAAGTCGGCACCAACCATTATCAGTACACAGTGCTGACATTCGGGCTGAAATCTGCGCCCAGGACATTCTCGAAGTGCATGGCAGTGGTAGCGGCACACCTCAGGAAGAACAAGGTATTTGTCTACACGTACCTGGACGATTGGTTGATCAAGGCCTCCTTCTCGGAAGCTCAGGCAGACTTCCAGAAGACGTGCCTTCTCTTGAACAAGTTGGGGTTGCACATCAACATGTCCAAGTCTGTCCCGGTCCAGTGCATTCAATACTTGGGAGCCACCATCAATACGCTGTCAGCAAGCGTGTCTCCTTCGGAGGTGCGACGGCGATCGATCCTTGGGAAGGCTCAGGCTCTTATGACCGCTCCATTTACAACAGTGAGGACGGTGTCTTCTCTACTGGGGTCGATGGCCTCTTGTATCTTCCTCACTCCTCATGCACGACTACACATGAGACCTCTGCAGGAGTGCTTGGAGGACCAATGGGACCAGAGGAAAGGTTCTTGGGACGACAAGATAAGACTGTCTCTGCATGCTCTTCAGTCTCTGAAGTGGTGGTGTTCAGCGGAGAATCTCCTCAGAGGGGTTCCCTTCCACAAGGACATTCCTACTCAGACTATCGTGACGGATGCTTCTCTCCAAGGCTGGGGAGCGCATTCGGGAGACTTGCAGATTCAGGGAACGTGGTCTCAGATGGAGTCCACGTATCACATCAATTTCCTGGAACTCAGAGCTGTTCACTTGGCATTGAAAGCCTTTCATCCGTCCTTCCAGACCAACTCTCTGCTTGTACAGACGGACAATACGACCACGATGTATTACCTCAACAAGCAGGGGGGGTCGAGATCACGCACCCTGTCTCGGGAGGCGCAGACGATCTGGCGCTGGCTTCTGGCCAGAGGATTGACGATAACTGCTACCCATCTACCAGGTGTGCAGAATGTTCAGGCAGACTCACTGAGCAGACTTATTCAGGAAAACCACGAATGGGTCATAAACGACGACGTACTAGGAGAAGTCTTCGAAAGGTGGGGGACTCCAGACGTATGAAAAAAGAATTCACATATTACCCCGGACTTGAAATCCCTGAACTGGCTACCTCTTAAAGCCAGAATACATCTGAAAATCGCTTGCATGACACACAAAGCGGTACACCTGAGCTCACCCGGTTACCTAACTCAGAAATTGACAATTTCTGGCGGCACCAGAAACATTAGAAGCGCAAATAATCTTCTGCTGAAGCCTCAGATTCCGAAAGGAAAAAACCTATAAACACTCCTTCTCAGGAATGGCACCCAGGATCAGGAACTCTCTCCCTCCCGAAATCAGGCTCATCTCCTCCACCACACTTTTTAAGAAAGAAGTAAAAGCTATCCTCATGGCTAAATACACTTGAACTATTATCTCTGACTCTTTAAGACTATGCACCGAACTGTACTACTTATTTCGATCCCTTTGCTATTTTTATTACCTGTATTATTGTTTTACATGATTGTCTTTGCTTCCACCTATTAGTATTGTTAGCCTTATTGACCTACCTGTTTGAGTATGCTCCCCCATGAACCTACCCCACTTATTACCTCAATTGCGCTAAGCCTAATTGGCCTGTTACTCACTATCCTGTTCGCATTCTTCTGTGTAAAGCGCTCTGATATCTGCAAAGATCTTGTTCGCGCTATATAAAACTTTCAAAATAAAATAAATAAATAAATCTGTTCGCCACCGCCGGAAACAGCAAATGCCGAGACTTCGCCTCCAGGTACTACCAGCAAGGGACGCTGGGGAATGCACTCTGGATCAACTGGTCGAACAGCTTTGTTTACGCTTTTCCGCCCATTCCCCTGATTCCAGCGGTACTCATCAAGCTGTCCCGGTCCAGGGCACGGATGATCCTGATTGCCCCGGAATGGCCCAGACAGTGGTGGTTCACGGACCTTCTACACCGGTCTCTCCTTCTACACATACGGCTGCCGTGCAGGCCGGACCTTCTCACGAAATTCGGGGGGCAGATGCTGCGCCCCAACCTCTCGTCCTTGAGTTTGGCGGCATGGCTCCTGAGATAGTGCAATATGGCCATTTGAATCTGCCCGACGATTGCATGGACATACTGAAGGAGTCTAAGAGACTTTCCACTCGGACTTCTTATGCTTACAAGTGGAAGAGGTTTTGTATCTGGTGTGTCCAGGAACTTTGACCCAACGACGTGCAAGGAAGATGTCATCCTTCCTTACCTTCTGCATTTGGCGCGGTCTGGCCTTAATGTTCATTCCATTAAGGTTCATCTCGCTGCATTGACTGCCTACGGGAAAAGCCCTTCACAGACTTCCTTCTTCCAGATACCTGTGATCAAAGATTTTTTGGAAGGCTTAAAGAAAGTGTTCCCTCCTGTCAGGCTTCCTTCGCCTTCATGGGAATTGAATGTGGTGCTGTCCAGTTTGATGAAGGAGCCTTTTGAACCCATTCATAAGACTTCATTGCAGCACCTGTTCTGGAAGGCGGCGTTCCTCGTGGCCATTACATCGGCCCGCAGGGTGAGTGAAATTCAGGCGTTGTCGCCAAGAACCTTATACTGTATTTCATGCTGCTAAGGTTGTTATGCGTACTCGCCCTAAATTTCTTCCCAAGGTTATTTCTGATTTTCATGTCATCCAGACTATAACTTTGCCTACGTTTTTTCAGAACCCTTCATCTCCAGCGGAAAGGTCTTTACATTCCCTGGATGTTAGGAGGGTGTTGAAATTTTATCTGGATAAGACCAAAGGTATTCGTAGGTCAGACCAAATGTTTATCAATTATGGATCGGTCAGGACGGGTCTTGCGACCTCTAAGCAGTCCATCTCTAGGTGGATTGTGTCCTGCATACAACTGTGTTACCAGAAAGCTAATAAGACCTTAGCAGGTAAGCCTAAGTCTCATTCCACCAGGGGCAAGGCTGCCACGACAGTGTTGCTCCGTAATGTGCCGATTGCAGAAATTTGCAAGGCTGCCACTTGGAAGTCGGTTCATACCTTTGCTAAGCATTACTGTCTGGACACTGATGCCAGGGCGGATGCTCAGGTTGGACAGGCTTCTCTGCGGAATTTGTTCGCACAATAGTGGTGTTGATTTCTTTTCTCCACTGCCGCTTTGGTGTGGGGATGGGCTTGCCATTCTATTCACTAGATTATGACTATACACATAGATCCCCTACTACAGAAGGAGTAGTTTCTTTTCTGTAACTCCAGTTCTGTAGTAGGGGTATCTCTGTTATAGTCATAAGCGCCCGCCCTCCTCCCTGGTGGACAGATATTCATGTAAGGAATGCTACAGGTCTGGCGTGTTACGCCTTCAAAAAGAACTGAAAGTAAGAGGGACCTGCAGGGCATTCTGGGATACTGTGAAGTTCTGGAAAGTTCTCTTAAAGGCACAGTATCCTGTTCTGAGCCACATAATGGCAGCCTATGGGGCTTGTCTGTCCATGTCTCCTCTCTATCATTCCAGAGGGGTTTTTGCTGAAGGCAAGGGAAATCTGGACAGGCTTTGCTGTTTTGTGGATTTTTGATGGAATTTCTAGTTGAAGTACTGGACAGTGAAGCCTGTTTATAGGCTGCATTATATGTCTTTAAATTCTCTCTTCAGTGTCTATGCAGTTCTGCATTTTTTCGGCACTTTAAGAGATTATTTTTTATTGCTCCGGGGTCCACGCACATGGGCGGGACTATTCACTAGATTGACTATAACAGAGATACCCCTACTACAGAACTGGAGTTACAGAAAAGAAACTGCTCCTTCTATTTTGGTGGCAGGTACACGAACCAGAAGGTGCAGGTTGCTACACGACCAGGAGAGGCAGGGCTACGAGGAGGAAAGCGTAGGAATGGAAAGGAGGCAAAATAGCTAGGGTATTTGGGCCCACATAGACAGAGAGCCTAGGTGGTGATGAGAAAAGGAGGTGAGGAAAGTGTAGAGAAAAGAGACGGCAGGAAGAAAATGCACGAGTTCTGCACAAGGTGACTGGTGTAAGGCAGTACAGAGGGTATGGGCAGAAGGGGAGCAATCAGGAAACCGCAGGAGAGGGCATGTGCCAGGAGGCATGTGGAAGGTGATTGATGGGAGAATATTCTTGATAGTATCTTGATAGTATTGTGAATCTAAGAATACATCCAGCTTTGCCTTCTTGAAACTCAACACTCTCAAAACCTATTACCTATCTGAAAACAGCAAGTGAATGATTAAGGTGCAATTCACTCTTGTGCGCCCTGCCTCTTTAGGTTTCTGCGCTTATCACTTGCTAACTCACTGTTTGAGTCTACCTTTCATTTACTCTCCCGCTGCCTTTCTCTTGCTTTCTGTTTCTTTCACCGTCTTGCTCTGAAAAACTAGTACAGCGGTTAGGTTATTGAATTTTTGGTAGTGTAAATGAAAAATTGAAAGGAAACTGCAAACTGACTTTTTGCAAAGCGAATCAATTGAGCTGATTTGATACGTGTCAGTTGGGAAATTCAATTCTCTGTTAATTAAAGCTAGTTATGCGCTAGATTAGGTGTATTCCTGCCAAGTTAAATTATGGGTGGAGAACCTTTTTAGGTTTCACTTGCCGAAGGCTGCGCAGCAGCGTTTCGCGCAAGGCGAAATCTTTTGAGAAGAGTATGTTGGCTTAGTCCTGCCTCTGTCTTCCATTGGCTAGCTCCATAAATTGAGGCTAGCCATTGGAAAACAGATCTGTCCGTCAATGCCGGAGCAGATTCGGGGGCGTTCCGGCGATTTTTAGGCATTCAGCCCCTTTGGTAACGTCATTGCGGTGGTGGGCGGTTCCTATTTTTTTTTTGGGGGGGGGGGGGAGGTTTGTTTTGGTCTTTGCAGGCCGACCGCCTCCGGAAGAAGTCCAGGTGAGTGCTTTTTCTTGCCTTCTGCTTTGCCTTTCTTGCCGTTTGCCGTTCCCGCCCCCCCTCCTGCTGTCCGTGCCTTTCCCGCCCCCCTCCCGCTGTCCGTGCCTTTCCCGCCCCGCCCCCCTCCCGCTGTCCGTGCCTTTCCCGCCCCGCTGTCCGTGCCTTTCCTACCCCCCCCTCCCGCTGTCCGTGCCTTTCCTGCCCCCCCTCCCGCTGTCCGTGCCTTTCCTTGTCTAAAATAAGATTCTAAATTTACTTTTGCATTACAATAAGAAGTGATCAAAGGCACACGGTGCGAGCATTTACGGTGCGAACATTTAGGTAGGTTTCAAAAGCTCGGTATCTGATACGGGAAATGCTTACATGTGTTTAATTATTCAGACTGCGTGCTCAGATGGCTACAGTATGCAAATGAAATATGCGTCTCTGCTGGAAAAACTGGCTTGCACAACCTTGCATGATCCAGAGTTACATGCAGCGTGATGCAGACGCAAAGGCTATTTCAATTTATTTTTAGGTAAAAGGAGGCTACTTTTTTCAATGGTCAGCGCCGGTGAGAGAGAATTCCTCTTAGCAGGATGAAGGTTTCCCCAGCATCCGGGCAGCTGTCTGTGTAGGCCTGTCTAGTCTGTCCTTCCCTTGCGTGCCCTTCCACTGCCCGCTCCGAGCACTTTAAACGGTCTCCAGTCGCCCCTCTTTTCTATCAGTGCTATTTCTTGTGCGTGAGACACTACACTTGTATCCCTAATGTGCTTGATCTTCAGCTTTGCCCTCTCTTTCGGAATTCCCTCCTCTGTATCGCCCCCCCCCCCCCCCCCCTACCCCTCTGTTTCTGCCCAAGGCCTTTTTGAAATCATTCCGATTGATAGAAAGCCAAGAGGCCCTCCGAGATGAATACATTATTCAAATTAAGAGCTGACCTTTCCCACCGAGTGTCCAGTGACCCGTGAAATATTTCTACCTGCTGCAGGGGATTGCTGTGGGGTGGGGGTGGTGGCCTCGGGGGTCGGGCCCGTTTTTCCTGTCGTCCTTTGGTCCGGGGGAGATTTTGTTGGCGCCTCGCCCAGGAGCCGGAGGGCACTCTGCTGGGTGCTGGCTGGCACGCCACTAATTCAGGGCACTCTGCTTGCCCTTGGGCTAGCCTCGGATTCTGGCTTCAGTTGAGCATACAAATTCACCAAGCCTGGGAAATCCTTGCTGAAAGGAAACAGCTTACCTGGAGATGTGCACGTAAAATCGTGGGTTATGAAGCTGAGTGGAACAATGCACGTGCTGCACAAATCTATCTGCAAGCAGCAAATCACAGATTTAAATCTCAAGGTAGTAGGGGGGGTAAGGCAGCAGCTTTGGGGGTGCGGCGGCACTACGTGAAAATGTCGGGCTAGGACTGGCCAGGAACCCAGAGTTTAGGCAGCTCTGGCTGTTACGCCACATCTCCCCTGTATGATTTGTGCCGGGGGACACGGGCATCTGCTGGTCAGTAATGCCCTCCAGCTTTAAGAGGCTTATCGGGTCGAACAGAAGGGTCTTCTTCGGAGAAAGGTGATGGTACAGCCATTTAATGGGAACGACGTGGGCAAAATCAAACGACCAGGGCAGCCTTACAGCCTGAGACCAAAGATAGAGCTGGACACCAAGTAGGATTCTGTTTCAGAAGATATTTTAACCATTCTTAAAACGGTCTGCCCAATGCTCCAAGTCTTTTCAATTGTAAACCCTATAACAAGATTATGTTGTGCAAATATGTGGCATTGTTTTATCAATTTTGAGGCTAAGTGTATATGCAACTCCAGTTTTAAAAGCCATTGCATTTACGCAAGTTTGAGCTATTGCCAATGTAAATGACAATGCCACTTCTTTATCTGTTTTCAAAACCAACACATAAATACAAATTTTGTCATTTACAATGCCAATAGCTCTACATTTTCCAAAGGCGAAACCGTTTCATTGTAAATGCTTGTTTACTTTAAAGTGAACCTTCAGAAGAACTCTACTCTTCACTGGATTGTCGACTCTCTGTATATCCCTACTGCTTGGAGAAGCTATTCCCAATGAAGTAGACGTAGGACCCTTTAATGTGAAGGACGCTTGAACATAACCAGGGTATCTTTTTTAAAAGGTAAAACAAGAGCTTAGCAAAAGAGGGTGAAAACAAAATGAGCAGCCACAAACCTTGTTCTTTTCAAAAGCCTACTTGTGCCCTGAGAGCTGCTAACTAGGTAGTTGCTGCCGGTTTTTCTACCCTGAACTGTTCATAGTTTGGTGGTGCAGTGGGCTGACCCCATATAAGTTGTTTTCCCTGTAATTACAGAACTGACATCCTGGAATAACCATAATTTTATTCACAGCACCAAACTTGCCCATTTTTTAAGCCTACCTCAAAATCAAGTGACATTGGGACTCCTTTCGCAATGTTACTTGTACAGTAATTAACCTGGAGCCTCTAACGTTGTAGGAAATTGCCCCTTTTTACATGGTTGCCCCCCACTTTTTTGCCTTATGTTGATATACTTTGAGTATGCCCTGGGTTCCTGACAACCAGTTACCCAAGGCCTATATTCATTCCCTAAACCGCATTGTTACAAAACCCAATTGGCAACTCTGGCCACCTATATAAGTCTCTTGTAAATGGTATCCTAGGTACCAAGGGCACTGTGACCATGGAAGGCCTCTTATGGCTGCAACCCTTATTTAACCACCCCTAGAGGCCCTGTATATGTATGTGTGTATGTAATATATATTTCACACACACATTGCAGGCTGTGTGTGTTGGTGCAGAACAAAGTGAAGAGTCGACATGGCACACGTCCCGGTGTGCCATGCCTACAACCCACTGCCCTGCCATAGGTAAGCCACCCTGTAGCTGGGTGCATTATACCAATTGTGAGGGTTCAGGTACATGAGCCCTGTACCCCTACAGTGTCTATGTCCATTCTTAGACACTATGTGCAGTAATGCCATGAAGAGTGTATGGTATGGGAGTTTGTCATTATGAACTCCACAGCACCATAATGGCTATTCTGAAAACTGGGGAGTTTGGGATCAAACGTCTCAGCACATTAAACCCACACTGATGCCAGTGCGGGATTTAATTAAAAATGCACTCAGAGGGCATCTTAGATACCTCTTGAAAAACGACCTGACTATAGTGTCCAAACTGAGTGGCTGCTCGCCAGCAGCCACCACCAGACCTGTTTCTGGATCCCTGGATTGAGAGCCTGCCGCTCTCTGAGTCCTGAAACAAAGCACATCTGGGTTTAGGTGCCAAGTCTCCTCCTCCAGGATGGGCACGGTTAATGAGGGGAAAGCTTCAAAGGCTTGCCACCTTAGTGAGCTACCTTAGCCATTTACTGCGGCCAGCTACTGGCCCCCACTGGTTCTGACCCCCACTTTGGGCGGGAGATTCAGTGGGAAAACCAAGTTAGGAGAAGGTGTTACCACCTTTGCCAACCCCGCACCTTAGGTGGCGAGGTGAAGCGCCATTCTCTGTCCCCGTCATCTTGAAGATGGGGACCCAGCCAACCAGAGCTGGGCTTATGCCCCTCTCCCACTGGAGGGTGGCATAATAGGGGGTGTACAAACCCCAAGGAAGGGGCCCACTGGTTCTGCACTGGTCCGGACCTGTAACTACCTGCAGTGCACCTAAATTTGGTATTTAGGGGCAACCCTGAATCTTGCCTCCTCATTTGGGAAAAGAAAGAAGAACTGAAGGAGCCGTGCTGAAAGAAGAGGAGCACGCCAACTGACTTGGCCTCAGCCCTACTGGCCTGTTCTGACCTCACCTGCTCCAGCGAAATCCTGTTGTGTCCTGTAGCCAGCAGCCCCCAAGAACCAGGAGGACCTACCCTGCCTTCCCGAACCAGACTTTGTCTCCTGTGAGCACCGGATTTGCTCACCCACAGACCCTGGGTACAGCCAAATCCACGAGTCTGCACCACTCTGCACAAGACGCCCACTGCCCGAGTTCGCGTGGCCCAACACCACAAAGAGGTATCCCCAGCGATCCTGATCTGGTGATCCCTGACCTACCTCAAGTCTCCAACTGACACCTGCCGCATGTTTCTGGTTAGACTGCGACCGTAGCCGATAAGAAAAACTTGACGCCAAGACACCCCAGCACCAGACGTCCCACGTCCTTTGGTAGCCCAACCGACGGTGTCCCAGCATTCCAAGACATTCCACCTTACTTCTGCAACCTGTGGTCACCTCCAGAAGATCTTCGTCCCCAAGCCTGCAGTGTTTGTTGGAACTGGAGAATCTGCATTGAAAACAGGGCACCTAAAACCAAAACTGCATCAGACCGCCCCTGTGCCACTGTGGGTGCATCTTGTGTGCTAAACCGGATCCCCCTTTGCCCTCAGCCTAAGTCCAGGAGCTTGGCTCCCACAACCTTGTGGCCTGCTCATGGGCATCCACCAACCTGAAGGCCCCCTATCCCACATTGGATAACATTAAGCCTCAGCCCTCTGCACCCAGCTACCCTAGTATCGCTGAGTGTACTTTGAGAGTGAATCCTTGACTCTGGGGGGGGACCCTGGTTCTAACCCCAGAAAACGAACTTCCAAAGCGAAGTACTTACTGTTAAGTCGATAACATTGTTTTCTCCCATAGGACTGCATTGACTGCTTTCTTCGGAAAATGTTTTGTGGGGAGTTTGTGTGAAACCGTTAGAAACTGCACATGTACGAAAACTGATTTACTTACCTTTTATCTAGGAAATGTCCCAGTGTGATATCTAGGCATATCACCCAAGTAAAAAAATAAAAATTAAAGTTATCTGGAAATTAATCTGAATACAGTTGGATTGGTTACAGATATGTCATTTGTTTATAAAACAGTTTGAATAACTTTACAAACTGTATTTAACTGCATTATTCTTGTAAAGTGCTATTATACTTACCTGTACCAGGACTGGGTTGGTTCTAGAAATAAAATGCAACTAAATAATTTTATACAATCCAATTGGTCAGAGTTCAGTCTTTGAGTGTGTGATGTAATTTTTTTCCTGAGTATGTACAATAAATGCTTAACACTACCCTCTGATAAAGCCTTACTGCTCGCCCACACTACCACAAATGGAGAGTAAGGTTTTATCTACTTTTACCTCAGCCTACCTTTGGGGTGCCACTGGACTCTGTGCACACTGTGCCTTACATAGGTATAGTATATACAGAGCCAGCTACCCACGCACGTGTACTCGGGTGGGTAGAGTGGTATGTTCTTCAAACTATCGACTGAGTAGGGACGTTTCTCCAAGGAGATCTCATGCGCACGGCATGTATAATCCCGCCCTCCATATCAGAATTCAAAGGTAGAAGACTGGTGCAGTCACTATGAACCCAGTTACAACAGAACCCAGTCCTGTCACAACAAGCACATTTCCAGCTGGTAGCCGTGCCTACAGTGCATCTAAAACTGTTACAGCCACAAAGGTCCAAACCGAACTCCACATAGAAGAACTATTCCAAGCGTCTTGAAGCTTTTAGGTCCAAAACTTAGTGTTACTGATGCATGAAGTTGGACAACCACTGCCGACGTGTTTCGTCTCTCTCGTGAAATTGTTCAAAGCGATCCAGTTTTCACAAGAATTGCTGTTATCCAGGAGGGCGGACGAGATGCCGGTCAGTGGGGGTGGCGTTCACAGCGAGGGGGAATATTTAGCTGCTCTTTTGTTAGTGTTGGATCCTGAAGAATAAGCTGCAGACCATAGTGCTTTTTCGAGGTTGATTTAAATCCTCTCGCGGGATCTCTGCTCTGAAGACGGGTTGGCGTTTCTCCTCAGTGTAAGGCTGGAAAGTATGCACAACGAGGCCCGCGAGCACCGCTTGGCCTGCTTGCCATCTGCACTGCAGATGTGCGCGCGAGGCTGCCCCTGGCTCCGCGCGCCTTCGCCGTGACACACAGGCAGTCATCTTCCTGCTGGCTGCGGAACTTGTCAGTCCGTCGCTGAAAGGAATGTTTAGAAAGGGTTCATCAGTCAGGCGGACCATCCCCCCAGCCTCACTGAGCAGGACACACCCGGCTGAGAAGCGAGGAAGAGGTCAAGGTCGAGCCTCCCACATAACCACAGAAATATGGAGATGTAACGTTTAAAACGGAAGGCACCAAAATCAAGTCTTTAATGTAAACGTACCATTCTTAGCGAATTTCACACAGTAGTTATATTCCAGTATTGTGGGAAATCATCGATGAAGGCCAGTCGCAATTACCCACAGGGCTCAAAACTCCTCCGACGGTAGTGACCTGGAGGGCCCTCTGACATGGGCAGGGATACACGTGGACCCTGTAACACCCAGGGTGCGACCAGCGATGAGGCATGGGTAACAAAGGCCTTTATATCCTGGAGCCAGAGCACATATCGGGCGGCGTACACGTGGGTGGACGACATCCACCCACTGTTTTCACAGGGTGGACCCCGTCCACCCTGCCAAGAAGTTGGGCCCCACTGTAAAATATGCTGAAATCGTCCCACTGTCATTTTCCAACACAGGGACACATTCAGCAGCGTCTGCACGTTGTCTACTTTCGTTCTGCAACACCGTGCAGGCGAGAAGGGGCTTGGTTTTTTCAGACTCCAGCTGGTCCACAACCAAGGCTGAGTTTGAGGCTCTTCAGGTCTCCTTTTCTGGAGTCTCCTGGCTGGGATCAGTTTGGAAATACAAAAAGAGAGGCACACTGGGCGTACAATACAGTCAGGAAATCGGGGGAATATAGTCCACTCAAGGGAAAGTTAAAACTGTCTGCAAACTGCTTTGGTTGACGGATAAACTTGTCTCTAAGTAGTGCTCTGACGTGTCGCAACATGAGCCTAATGGAACTCCAATCACTGTATGTATAGCTGATGAATACAGTAATTCAGTCAGATAATAGGCATTCAAATAGACCACAGAAAATGCATTCTTATTTTTATTTGTAGCAAAACAATCGACTAAGCATTATATAATCGTATCACAATGAAAAACCGATTAATGAACACAACACCAAGACATAGTATCGATGTAGCTGATCTCACATTTCCAGAGATACCACATTCATACCACAAAGAGTTAACACATTCTAAAAACAACACAAAAAATAGATAACTTTTGGAAGACCATCCTTGTACAATATTCAGGGCACAGCCCAGGATCGGAAATCTGCTTATGCAATGTTGGATCAGTCTCAGTGTCTTTAACTGATACCTATAACAAACGGATATAATTCAGTCTAGATGTTTTGTCACAGTAGAGATTGGTTTGTATCCTGAGGCAATAAAATTCTTAGTGGCTTATATTTATCAATACAACAAGCGTATTGAATAGGGTTTGAAGTGGTCTCCACAGTGTGCGCTGATGCGCTTTTAGGTATTGACCTGTTAGAGAGGTCGCACCTTCTTCACGGCGCTAAAAACATAGGAGAATCAGAGTCTTGGTGTCAAACAGTAGACAGATTCTGTCCGAGGTTCAAGGTCCAGAGATGTAGATACTTTCAGAAGTTACCAAAATAAGAAGAAAGCGGGGGAAACAAAAATGGCTCCTTAGGGAAATCCCTTAAGTAGCGGTCCTCATGGAGGTAATAAGGGAACCAAGGTTCGACAATAATACACGTTAATACAGGGCTTCAATGGGGAGATAAAAAAATCTAGGAATATCCACCAGCCATCGGATTGAATGGACGTTGTTTGAAGTAAGTGAATGACTCAATTTTCCACGTCGACGAGGGAAAACACGGCTCCTGCCAAAATAAGTTAGTGCTTGCGGTAACAAACTGTCAGCCGTATTATTGTCGAACCTTGGTTCCCTTATTGCCTCCATGAGGACCTCTACTCCAGGGATTTCTCTAAGGAATTTAGACTATTCCTGGCCCTCAAAGCTAAGGATAGCTTGGGTGGCAGATAAGAATTATTAATTTAACATACAACAAAAATGATTAACTATTGTTGTAGTTATCTCAAAATTAGCCAAACGGCACCTCCTTTTGGCAGGCTGTCGCAAGCGCTGGTGTTGACAGTTAAGTGCCAGTGCCGAGCACCGGAAACCAATGAAATTAAGCACAGACTTGAGAGAAGCATGCTTTTGACTTTGTTCAGACCCTGTATATGATATTCAGAGCGCTTTACATCACTTGTACACATTGCATATACATTAAACCATATACGTTTTCAAATCAATATACTACATAAGACAATGGGGCTTACATGCTGTTTAAGTCGCATATCATTCTTCATAGTTCACTATGCTATATTGTAAGAATTATAGTGCAGCTGTAAGTAGCATAAAGATCTGTTCACCTAGCTGAAATAAAACAATCTGATAGAGGCTTCTTGCTGCAGATTCCTTATCTTTGAATTTCCCAGACATCAGGCTAGATCCGTAAACTTTTGCCAGGTAATACCTCTTGCGCGCGCCGTTGGGTGCCTCCATTCAGCTCCGCTTGACTACGCCGGTAGCATCGGTTATGACGTTGCAACTCATATATAGGCACCACCCAGGCATGTAGAAGTTGGTTCTTTTCTTTCTGCACCGATCAAGAAGAGCTACTACTGTCGCTTTTTGACGGGCCCTTTCTCGATTTTTTTTTTTTTTTTTTTTTTTTAAATAATTTTTTTACATTTTCTTAAAAAAAAAATCGAAATCTGAATTTTTTTTAACTTCTTGTGCGAGGATGTCTTTGAGGAACACCGGATTCAACCAGTGCGGTGCCTCCCACCGCATGATGTTGGTTACTGGCCCCCACCTCGTCTGTCTCTGGTGTCTCGAAAGTCCGAGTACAAATTTGAATTGTGGTCACGGTCAGGGTATGGCCCTGAAGGTCTTGCGGGAGCGGGCTATTGACACTGTCCAGCGAAGCTCTGTTGAGGTCCTGGTCCCGATCGAGAAAGAAGAGGTTGTAGGGCTGCTCCCGAAGTCCTTTGTCCCACTCTAGTTCTTCAGGACACTCTGGAAAGAGGCACAATAAGTCGTCGAAGAGGACTTCATCTTCGCCTCGACTGTCCCCCATTGGCAAAAGAGGTAAAGAGCACTGACTCTACTCAAAGGTTGTGTGGTGCTGGAGTGAGGACTGACATTGAGCCTCCTTCCGTTTGCGGGAGCTGGAGTGACCCCCACTCAAATGAAAGAGTTTTACGAGGCCATGCAGGGTCTTAAATGGGCCCATCGGATTCAATGCAGTAGGTTCCATTCATGGTCCCAGTGGGGCCTCAGGGATCCAATCCCGGATCAGGGTCGACGTCAGTCGTGCCATTGTGACCTTCTCCAGCTTCAGACCAGAAGTATGTGCTGCCGGCGCCGATCGGCGACACCAGCCCCATCCTTATCCCTGATGACGTGGAGTTGGAACAACGTCGTTCGATGCCGATTGAACCCAGGGGTTCTATGTTGTAGCCTGAACACTTTGAGGATGTGTTGGTCTCAGGAGAGGAATGGGAGGGGTATATAAACCTTTTGGAACACCAGTACGACTCTGCAGAGCAGTTGAACTGGTATGGGGATCTTGGGAATGCCAGTAGACTGGACACTTCAGATACTGGCATGCTCTCTGCCAACTGAGGCTACAGAGGAGGGGGCATCTTATGCCAAGGTGGTTAAAAGGGCAGCTGAGGTCATTGGACTACAGCTGCCTTCCGTGCAGGTGAGGACTAATCTCCTGACTGAAGTGCTTCAACCTGGGGCTTCCACTTCCAAACCCCTTTTGCCCTTTATCACCATCTCTCCACCACGAGCACATGAACATACTCTGTTTTAATGGTAGAGATGAGGTTGCAAATTTCCAATACAACATGCCTAATTTCATGTATTTCTTCTCTCCCTTCTCCTCCTTTTTCCCATGTAATGTATAAATGTATAGGATTGCGTTAAAAGGCAGTGTAATATTTAAAGACAAAGACTATATTTTTGTCCTGATGATGATGCCCCTCATTTAACTTAGGCATCGAAACGTCGTCGACCAAAAAACCCTCTTATGCAATATGACATTTGAAATATTGTGAAATGCAATGGTGTGGTTATAACAATCTGTCTGTAACACTGACTACAAGTACACAGACATATTTTTGCTTTGCTCCTTTTACCATTCTGTTTGTTGTTTTGTCTGAAGGTTGTGGGTCACGGCTGTGCCTACTTGTTATTAATATGTTCATTCAGTTTTATTAAGAAAATTGTTAAATAAATTCTTTGTCCGGCTGGACAAAAGACATAACACTTATCAGGTGTGTGATTATTAGCTCAGTATACCATTGTGTCCACGAGTAGGAACCACTGTTTTTTGTAGCATGATACTTCCCAAGGTCCCTATGGCATACCTTTTGGGTTCCCTTGTCTTTCCTAAACTTACTACCATTCGTGGCAACAGATGGGGTTTCCAGCCGCGTCAGCCCTGTCCCTGCCACAGTCCTGCACAGGCTTCCCAAGCCGTGCGGGGTTGTGGACGTGATTCATTCCGACTTCGGAACGGGAGCCAGAAGTACTCTTCCCCCCTGCCCTTAGCAGCCGCAGCCTTCAAGCACTCCTAGTCTGACTCCGTAAGACCACACCACTCCATTTGGCAGGAGAATCCATCATCATCATCTCCCCCACTGGAGCTCCATAACATCGGACAAATGGGTCTTACAGAACATTCAAGAGGGCTATTTTCTTCCTTTCTGTTCCTCCTCCCATTCTGCCAAATCAGGAACAGCTGACAGAGGATCATTTGAAATTTCCCCAGGAGGAATTTACAGCTATCTTGGCCAAGGGAGCTATAGAGAGGGTCCCGGTTTCAGAAGTAGACATTGACTGTTATTCCCGCTACTTTCTGATTCCGAAGAAGAAGAAAGGGTTGTGGCCAATTTTAGATCTTCGGTACGTCAATTTCTTCCTCAAGAAGGTGAAGTTCAAGATGCTTACTGTAGCTCAGGTCTTGTCTGCCCTAGGCCAAGAAGACTGGATGTTAGCGTTGAACTGCAGGATGCATATTTTTACATCCCCCCCATTCTGCCGAGCCACAGGTGTTACCTGCGGTTCAAGGTAGGCCACGAGCAATTTCAGTTTACCCTGCTCCCCTTCGGTCTTACCAGTGCCCCTCTGGTGTTCACCAAGGTGATGGTGGTGGTTGCAGCTCATCTGTGCAGGTTAGGGGGGCCTTCTTACCCTACCTCGACGACTGGCTGTTGAAGGCATCCTTGCCCCAGGCTGTCTCCTTCCACCTTGACTACTGCGAACCTCCTGCATTCACTGGGGTTCTCTATAAACGTGCTAAAGTCGCTCCTGACTCCTTCTCAGATGCTTCCTTTCATTGGACCTGTTCTGGACATAGTGCAGTTCCGGGCCTACCCTCCTGAGCAACAAGTCCCGGATATTTAGGTTATCATTAAGATGTTTCATCCTCTGTCCTGAATTACAGTGAGACCAACTCTGAGATTGTTGAGCCTCATGGCCTCCTGCATACTGTTGGTAAAGCATGCCAGGTGTTGTATGGAAGCTTTACAGTGGGGCTTGAAGTTCCAGTGGGCACAGCATCAGGGAAATCTCACCAACATGATCCAGATCTCGGAAGGAGCTGCAGTGGTGGTTGATGAACCACGATTGAGTCCACGGCAGATGCCTCTCCCTTCCCCAACCAGTTCTCACAGTTGTGACAGATGCGTTACTTCTGGGATGGGCCAGCCATCTAGGAGAGGTGGAGATCTGGGGACACTGGTCTCAGGTGGAGTTGGAGATCCACATAAATTTGATTCGATTGGCAAAGAAAGCATTTCTTCCCTCTGTCTAGGGGAAGTTAGTGCAGGTGTTCATGAACAACACCACCGCCATGTGGTACTGCAACAAGCAGAGCGGGGTTGGGGTTGTGGCCCCTAGTCGAGATGCCCTGTTTCTCTGGACATTGCTGGAACAGCGGGGCATAACCCTGGTGGTTCAACACCTGGCAGATTCTCTGAACGCCGGGTTTACACAAACTCAGCCGCCGATGCCTAGCGGATCACGAATGGTGTCGCCAGTCAAGAGTCAAGGTCTCCTTCAGCAGTGGGGAGAACCTTGGTTAGATTGATATTCCTCCAAAGAGAACGCATAGTGGCAGCAATACTGTGGGCTGGAGTTACCAAGGTGGCTATTGCTTGGCACCCCTTTTTTTGTTGCATGTGAAGGTCAGGCCTCCTATATACCTTTCCGCCCATACCACTCCTGCCCAAGGTTCTGAAGATCAGGAGCGACCGGGCCAAAGTCACCCTTGTGGCTCCGGACTGGGCAAAGAGAGTCTGGTATTCAGAGCTTCTGAAGATGAGCATTGATCCTCCGATCAGGCTGCCCCTTCGGCAGGCTCTTCTGTCGCAGCAGCACAGGAGGATTCTCCACCCGAACCAATCAACTCAGCGCCTCCATGGGTGGAGATTGAGTGACAGTTGATGGCCTTTGACCTTACTTCTGAAGTATGTTACATTATTTTGTCTGCCAGGCAGCCAGGCCACCAGGACCCCGCGCACAGTTTAGTGAAGACATCGCGGACTTCATCACTCCACACGCGCTCCCCTCCAAGGATTACATCCTTTTGGGAGACCTCAACTTTCACCTTGAAAAGAACAACGACCGCAACACCACCACCCTTCTGGACAACCTCGCCAACCTCGGACTTAAACAACTTGTCACCACCTCCACCCACATCGCAGGTCACACACTCGACCCTATCTTCACCTCCAGCAAACATGTCTCCTTCAGCCACACCACAGATCTCCTTTGGACTGACCACAGCTGCGTTCACTTCACCTACAACAAGCCCACTTCCAACAACCACCCCCAACCCACTCTGCAAAGAAACTGGAACAAAATCACCATCGACCAGATCTCCTCATCGCTTCTTCATAACCCCCAGCCCACTCCTCAAACCCAGACCAAGCAGCCACCAACCTCACCCAATGGTTATCCAACAGCGCCGACACCTTAGCACCACTGAAAAAACAACAAATCAAACTAGGCAGCAAGAAGGCCTCCTGGTTCAATGATGATCTTAAGAAATCCAAGAAACTCTGCCGCTCCCTTGAGGACCTGGAAAAAAAACCCAACCACCAGCACCAAGGACGCCTTCAAAAACGCCACCCGCATACACCACCAACTGATCCGGAATGCCAAGAAAGCCGCTCTCAAGGACCGACTAGATAACAACGCCCACAACAGCAAGGAATTATTCAACATCGTCAAGGAATTTACCAACCCCTCGGCCAACTCCAACGACATCACCCCCTCTCAAGCCCTCTGCGACTCCCTAGCCTCATTCTTCCACAACAAAATTGCAGACCTCCACAACAGCTTCGACAGCCGACCCGAAGACCAACCCACCCAAACCCCTACAGGACCCCCACCCCCCCTGAACATCCTCAATGACTGGAAGCCAATCTCCACTGAGGACACCATCCGTCTGATGAACTCTATCCACTCAGGATCCCCCACAGACCCATGCCCTCACCACATCTTTAACAAAGCAGACTCCATTATAGCACCGCACCTCCGAGACGTCATCAACTGCTCCCTCAACTCCGCAACCTTCCCGGAAAGCTGGAAACATGCCGAACTCGGCGCGCTCCTGAAGAAACCCACAGCTGACCCCACCGAACTCAAAAACTACCGCCCTATCTCACTCCTTCCATTCCCGGCCAAAGTCATCGAGAAAGCGGTCAACAACCAGCTCGCCGCATTCCTCGAAACCAACAAATCCCTCGACTCCTCACAATCCGGCTTCCGAGCCAAGCACAGCACTGAAACCGCCCTCATCGCAGCAACAGACGACATTCGAACTCTACTGGACAATGGAGACAGTCGCCCTCATCCTCCTCGACCTCTCCGCAGCCTTCGACACGGTCTGTCATAGCACCCTTTTACAACGCCTCAAACGTCGGAATCCATGGAAATGCACTGGAATGGATCACCTCGTTCCTCACCGGAAGAACCCAGAGAGTCCGCCTCCCACCATTCAAGTCAGAGGCCACTGAAGTCATCTGCGGCGTACCCCAAGGGTCCTCACTCAGCCCCACCCTCTTCAACGTATACATGAGCCCCCTCGCGGCCATCGCACGCCAACACAACCTCAACATCATCTCCTACGCCGACGACACTCAACTGATCCTATCACTCCCAAAGACCCGAACACGGCCAAAACCAACCTTCATGAAGGAATGAAAGAAGTAGCAGAATGGATGAAGCACAGCCGTCTGAAACTGAACTCAGAAAAAACAGAAGTCCTCATCCTAGGCACCTCCCCCTCCGCCTGGGATGACTCTTGGTGGCCAGAGGCCCTTGGAAAAGCACCTATCCCGACGGACCACGCACGCAACCTGGGCATCATCCTGGATTCCTCACTCTCGATGAACAGACAAGTCAACGCCGTTTCTTCATCTTGCTTCAACATTCTTCGCATGCTCAAAAAAACATTTCGCTGGATCCCCACCGAAACTAGAAAAACAGTCACTCACGCTCTGGTCACGAGCCGACTGGACTACGGAAACACCCTCTATGCCGGTACCACCGCAAAAATCCAGAAAAAACTCCAACGCATCCAGAACGCTTCAGCCAGGCTCATATTAGACATACCGCGTAAAGAACACATCTCTGGCCACCTGAAAAACCTCCACTGGCTCCCCGTCAATAAGAGGATTACTTTCCGGCTCCTAACCCACGCACACAAAGCACTCTACGAAATCGGACCCGAATGCCTCAACACACGACTGTCCTAATACACCCCCTCCCGCCAGCTACGATCCTCCAACCAAGCCCTTGCCACTGTACCTCGCATCAACAAAACTACCATGGGAGGTAGATCCTTCTCCTACCTGGCAGCTAAAACCTGGAACTCACTTCCCACTCATCTTCGCCTTACTCAGAACCACCTAGCATTCAGAAAGCAACTTAAAACGTGGATATTTGACAAGTAATTCCCCACCCTTCCTCAAGCGCCTTGAGACCCTCTGGGTATGTAGCGCGCTATACAAATTTATTGACTTGACTTGACTCCACTAAGACTGTACATGCCTGCCATTGGCAGAAATTTGTATTATACTGTACAGAAGGTCTATTGACATTTTTTCTGCTTCTCTTGCCACTATTTTATTCATTCTAACCCATGCCCAACAGGGCTCTGCTTCGGGAGCTCTCAAGGGTTATCTTTCTGCTCGATCTGCTTTTTTGCAGCCTCCAGACCAGCCCTATCCAAGTCTCCAATTGAACCTAGGTTTCTAAAAAGGCTTGCTCACTTGTTTCCACCGCGCCCTTTACACAACGGTCCCCTCCGGCTGCTTATCAAGACAGCCTTTTTAGTGATGCAAGGTTATTCGTGGGGTAGAATTGACATGCACTACAGCCAAGAGGGATATTATCCATGTCACAGTCCCATATGGGTGTATTACAGCACTTACCTTTGTTAAGTTCTATCAACTGATCAGTGTAGTAGGAGTTGGGGGGGGGGGGGTGGGGGGGAGGGGGAAGACCAGAGGCCGTGGCCCATGACGCATTCTGGGTGCTGACTGGCGCAAATGGGCTTGCCTTTGGCGCTCGCTGCACAGTCGCGTCAACATGAGCATTTATATCGCCTGCAACGTGAAACTGCTAGAACGCTGACCCTGCAATGGTGGACCCGCTCTCACATCTGGGCACTGCCGTCAGCAAGAGAAAAGCGAGCAAGCAGAGAAAACAATTTCGAGAACTGCATCTCCCCCATTCACAACATTCATACATGCCATACATACTGATCCATTTTAGGCCCCATGTTCGCTTTTCTTTAGTAGTGTCTTACTTAGAGCTCCAAGAGGGTAAGGAGACAGGTGGACCTTGTAGTCAAACTTTCATCAAAGGTCTGTTTCTGGTCGTGATCTTATTTAGTCCGTTCTTCCTCTGCATCATAGATTCTTATTATACATGGTGCAAAATTACACCATAATAAATCAAACACAAGAAATTTGTCTCGGATCCCAGAATTTGGTAAAGCTGAGAAGCCCAGGTTTTCTGATTTCACATTGTTCATTTCAGCCATTAGAAAGACATCTCTTTATTTCTCCTGTTTGACATCACAGGTTGATTATTTCTCTTTAAAACTTGGAACATTGGGTTGAAGCGTGGGAGGCAGGCAGATGCTGCAACTGTGCTCTTTTTCACCTCAAATAAGGACTGCCTTGCATAATCCTGCTTGCTTCTTTCTCCATGACCCAAATATTTCAATTTTGGGCAGAAGTATCTAAATCTGTCACACCATAACAATAAATGATTTCCAAACATTTGAAATGATGGGCTTTGTTTACCAGTTCCAAACCCTAAATATTGAGGAGCGGCTTTCCTTGAAAGGAAGACCAGTACCTTTTTTGTATCTCTGGAAATTTGAGAGCGTGGATATGGCTGTGTTAAAGTTTGCCAAGTTGTTACTCTGCTGAGGTATGGGTGGTCTTGTTTTTCACTCTTCTCACATCTATCTACAGCAGTAATGTTGCAGAGTTTGCAATGTACTGTATTATAACACAATAGCTTTGTTATTATGCTCTTAGTATAACTCTATCAATCTCCCAGACCCAAGTGTGAAATGAAAGATCATGTATGCTTACCTAGGCCTGGCTCCTTCAGGTTACGGTGAGTAGGTGAAGCCACAGGTCGTGTTACTGTAAACCAGTAGGCTGTCTCTTGTGCACCATGTTGGCAGTGTAACATGTCGGATATTCAGAGTTCTTATTAGCGAGTGTAGTGTACTGTAGATTCTGATTACTGGCCATAGTTTGTAGTGTATCTGGATGTTCCTACCTCTTCCACTTGGATAGTTTTCTATGCAAACTAGTAATGTTTCCTTCTGAAAGTCTATATTTTCTTGAAAGTGTTACTTGGGACTGGAATTGTATGTGCCTTTTTCTTGTGAGTTACCTTAGTCACTTTGTCCTTATTATTGGATACTGTGTAACTTACACTTTGATGTGGAGCTGATACCTCTTACTTTGAAATGTAAAGTATATTCTTGGTGAGGGCATTCAGGTGGTACTGATTCCAGGGTAAGCTGTCCGGTTGTGCTGGTGAATGTGAGGGTGGTTTAGATATGCTCTTATCGTTGGCATAACTGCGAGAGAGGTCTGCTTCTGAATGTGGAGGTGACATTTTGGGGGGCAGTGTGTAATTAGTAAAAACATAAATGCAGTGCTGTAAACTTATTCTTAGTGTCCTATTAATGAATGCCAAGGTTGGCTTAACCTTATTTAATTTCCCTACAATTGCTTATTCTAGTAGGCTCTTTTTTATACTCTTTTCTGCCTTCATTGTTTTCTTATCTCTTTCTCCTTTCTGTTTTTCTATCTTGCTTTGGGTCATGGTCTGTTGTTGAAAACTGAGCCCCAATCTCCTAAAATGAGTGGATGTGGATAAGGCGGAGTAAGAATACTTTGCATAGGAGAAGGTCGCTCCTCTGAATAGTGCAGGCAGCTAAAGCAATCACATCTACATGGAAGTGTGCTGCATATGGAATATTATTCCTGGTTGAGTAGGCTGGTGGTGGAGTTAGTTTGTTCAATACTTTAGTAAAGGAAGCTTTGTGCTGACAATAGGCAACATATTTTTATGTGTATCTTACAAAAGTGTGAGTCTTCTGCGTTAATCAGGAGGGTTTGCATGTATACTCATAATGCGCTCAAATGTACTCCTGATAGACCTTTTTTTCTTGTCCTTTGTTTTTTTCGCTCTTTTTTTTTTCTTCCTCCTTTTCATCTTTCTTCTTTTCTCCCCCTTTCTTTTCTTCCCTTTCCTCCTTCCTCATCCTGGGCAGCAGAGTCTCTAGGGTGGATCTGCATTACGAGGTCCCACTAGTCATTGGCCTGATATATATGACCTCACAGACTGGGTGGCGGAGGTAGCATCCACAAGTGGGGCGCTTATCAGACGTGATAACCCAGGACAAGGGTCATCTGAAGCGTTTGACGGGAACCTTTCAGATCAATTTTTCCCAGAAAAACACCAAGTTCAAAATATTTTTACTTGAAAAATGTTTTAGTTGGGTACTATTATATGATGACGACTTTGAATTTTGTATTATTTACTATCCCAATTTTTATGATGCTCTGTATCTTAGCAGACTAATTGTATGAAAATGTAGCAATTGGAGGGACTCCACCAAACATGGTTACATCCTAGTCCACTTCCAAAGCATAGTCCTTTAATTTGCCATTTAAATGTCTTCAGTATTTTAGATTGTTTATTTTTTACGAACTGATAAATATTTTAGTTTAACCCCTTCCATGCTGGTGACGAACCCCAGCCGTCATGCACTACGGTGCTCGTGTGCTGATGACGGCTGGGGTTCGTCATGGCCCGCCCCTGTTCGTTTGTTTACCGTACGGGGCCGGAATCGGGCCAGCAGGGAAGGGGTTAAGCTTTCTATGGCAAATCTTTCCACTAAGAATGTTTTTCTCCAAGATGACGAAACCATTTTGGCAAATCCAATTACTGGAGGAAAATACCTCATTGCAGATGCTGTTGTCCCCTCCCCCCCCCCCTCCCTGTTTTTAGAGGCATGGGTTCTTTTAACCCCATAGTCTTTTATTTTCTTTCTTTCGGCAACCTGCCCTTTGTACCTTTACATCTCCTATTATCTCCCTTCCTTCTCTCTTCTCACCCACTAGTGGTAATGTGGCTCTTTTAGGCCCTCCTTTTCCTACTCCTAACCCCCTTTTTTTAATTATCATTGTATCAGATCGAGACTTACCTAGCCACAGATTTCTTACTCTAGAGTATTCCCCTGGCGTTGAATTGTTATCTGAAAATTTCCGAGCAGTCGCTTTGCGTGCCGGGAGGTGGCATCCATTTGCTCCGCATCGCCTGCGCCAGGTGTGATGTGTGTGGTGCCTGCCTATGTAGACATCATCCCAGTGCACTGCAGTCAATTTTTCTTTCTGTGCCATCAACTAATATTCAGAGAAAGCTACATCAGTCTTTTTTTTTGTGGCTAGTTTTTTGCCGATGTTTTTTCGATCCATTTTCTTTTCAGCTTGTGCTCTGTGTGCTTTAGGGATGTCCCCTAAAACCGCTATGGGGTTTTAACACTGCGGTTCCTCTATCAACCAGATGTCTGTGATTAACCCCTTCTAGCTCCCCACCCCACCAGGTTTGCCTTTGGTACCTGGTTTACCTCTGGTGCCTGCCACAACTGTTGTCATGAATCCCAAGGTAGTTCAAGAGTACTCCCTGACGTTCTTGGTCATTTGACGCCAGTAGACTGTGGCGTCCCTCTCCCATGGAAGGTCCCAGGTCCAATGTGGAACTATTCCCAGCACTCAGTTTTTTGGCAAGTCTCATTAAACAAGGTAAAAAAATCCAAAAAGGGAAGCACTCTTCAACTTTGCTGCTCCAATTCAAGTCTTCGAACGAGACGCAGGACTGCCTCCCCAGGTCTGGTTCCTGCTACCGTGAGTAGGCCGCTGAGTATGGGTTGGTTCTGAGCCTTCCAGAATTTCTAAGAGGTGGGGAAACCCCTGCTCAATTAAAGGGCTTCTGTGAAGCCTTACACCTCCTACTTGAGTGGGCCAACCACTCCGGGGCAGCTTTTGTTCTCACTGCCTCAGCAGGTGCCCCCACTGATTTGCCCTCTGCGCCAGTCAGACCCTTTGACTCTGTATTCAGATCTCCTCCGATCACAGGACTGCAACCTTTCCCCGGTGCCTGTTTCTGTGGCACTGTTCCTGGTGTTACAATGCCCCACGGCAGTGCCGACTCCATTGTAATACCAAACTCTCATACTGAGTGGGACTGTCATTGCCTGGAACATGACCTTGCGATCCGGAGCCAGGGTCCACTATTTTCGGTAGACCCTGTAGGGAGTACGATTGGGGAGGATCTGGGCATCTTTTTGGTTATCCTAACCCCATGGAAGAGCCACAGGATAAATGGTATGAGATGGTGTATGCCAGTGGTTTGGATACTCCCCCAGACACTTGCTTAGTCTCTCCCCTAGTGTGGCTACAGAGGAGGGAACTTCCTTTGTCATGGTGGTGCGGAGGATGGCTGAGGTTCTGGGCCTTATGCTGCACTTGGTGCCAGTCAAGACTGTCTTGACAGAGTACCTCAGCTGGGAGTTGCCCACACAGAACCTCTCCTCCAACTTAATGAAGCCCTCACAGATGTCCTGCCCAGGGCATGGGCCACATTCTTTCTGCACGAGGGCTCTTGTGCACAGGACCACTGCCCTACTCCTCGGGGACCAAGGTTTGCTCACCTAACACCCCACCTAGGTGAGTATGGTTGTACAGGCCTCCATGTCCAAAATCAACCCTGGCATGCTCCCTACCACTCGACTGGATAAGGAATCCAAGAGGCTGAACACCTTCAGCAAGAGGGTGTCCTCTTTTGCAACATTTCACTGTGGTTGATGAACACCGCTAGCTACTAACGGCCTGTGGTTTACACACATGTAACTTTGTTAAATATCAACCTCCTAAGAATTCAATGAACACTACCTGAGCTGAGCAGAGGTTACTTTAATTCCATAAATTGTAGCTATCACTTACAACAAAATGACTGCATGCCAGTGTATTTTCTTTTGTCATACTACACTTGGAAAGTAAACTTTTTCCCTAAACGGGGGGAATTTAAGTGAATGCATCACAAGTTTAACTTTAACTCCTATTGATGAAGGGCAGTTATGAGCAGCAAAAGGGCAGATGTTATCTAGTGCTCATCAAGTTTTTGTAAGTTGGTAGAAATATTGAACAATTCTCTACTTCCAGCAGAAAGTGGCCATCTTGTTGTTTTAGTTGTTTCAACTTTTTGTGTAATACTGAGGGGAAGGATTTTTCTGATCTACCAATCTGACTAATCCCTTCCTCTGATCGGACCATAATCCACATGTCCTAGATTGGATCGTAATCATACACCAGGGAATCTGGGGTTTCTCAAGGGATCCCCATGTCCAGAGCAATTTCTTTGGTTTAATCTCGAAGGCTAAATCCAAAATCCATCAAGACCGAGCTAAATGGAAACCAGCAAAGGCCCTTAATGTAGGTTTAGGCCTCGCTCTTGTTTCGGGAGAATTGAATTGAAATGGCTTTCTCCTCTAGTGAGTGATTACGTAAACTTTTGTAACTTCATACTTGCGAGTGAGCTTTGAAAGCATTACTCTGTACTGCAGACTGGGTGGGGGTGCATGATTAACCTGGATTATTTGACCCAGAATCTGAGGCTGGTAAGCATTTGCTGTTGGAATAGGACCTCCTATTAGTCTGTCTACCAGATTGTGCATGTGAAGAATAAGTGAATGGCATTGATGAACTCACTCTGATCAAGATTTTGGTTAACTCTTGTAAGACAGAGCTGCCATCTCAGTTAAAAGCAACTCATTGGGAACTTTCGGTGAGCCAGTCATGTCAGTAAATGTGATTATTTTTTTTAGATCCATTGAATAAATGCAATTTCCATGCTTTGCCTAATGCCAGTACCTGAGCTAGAGAGAACAATACGTGCTAACCAAGAATGAAGAACTGAGAAAAGATTTTAGTCTAGATTTAAAAAAAAAAATTTTATTAAAAGATTTTTATTGTTATTGCAAGAAGAGCATCATCCTCAAAGTTACATAATAAAACATAGAAAAAACAAAAGTATAAATTATCATTTTGTACATAAAACAGAGGGCGGCAATACATAGTTTCAAAATAGATTTTGACAAATAGAAATTCAAGTTTAGGCTGGTCTTATCACATCTACATCCTATATTTCATAAGTTAAATTAACGTTCCCCCGATTTTATTTTTTTTAATTTTTTTTTATTGATTTTTTTTTTCCCCCCCCCCTCCCTTTCAGAGCCTTGGGACCTCGTAATTTTGCTAATGCTAGTTCCACTGTGTAAATTTCATTAATCAAGTTCCACCACTCCATTATGTTTGGAGATTCCTTAGAGATCCAGGATCTAGCTAGAACTAGTCTTGCACAAGCATGTACTATAGATAACCGGTCTTTATACTGACAATATACGTCTTGAATGTCTAATAGGATCAAATGAGCAGAAAGCGGCGGAGTTATAATTTGTTTATAGCTTAAAGCATCCGTTATTCCCTTCCAAAAAAGAGTTGGCTCCGGATATGAAAAAAGCATATGCTCAATACCTGCTGCTTCAAGATTACATTT
The DNA here is from genome assembly GCF_964263255.1 of Lissotriton vulgaris. Lineage (NCBI taxonomy): Eukaryota > Metazoa > Chordata > Amphibia > Caudata > Salamandridae > Lissotriton > Lissotriton vulgaris. The sequence goes on along the minus strand of NC_141697.1, from coordinate 145,408,598 downwards.
CGGACATTTGGTTCGATCATTTGATTGGTTTCCTGATAGCCAACTAGCAATGCTTTGCGGTGTATAATAAAGTTGACTAATAGTTCTATATAGTTGAAGTCTTAAATTAGATGATTGGACTACCCAATGGATTTGGCTAAGTGAGGATGAAATTTAGTTAGGGCTAATGTTTATTCCTAATCAATTCGACCATTTATCAGCTATTTTGCCACAGTCTTCTATCTTACCCAAAATTAGATAACTGTAACTCTTACTTATGAGCGACTTAGTTCTGTGCGACTTAGTTCTGTCCGGGTACAAACATTTTAAAGTATCTGAATGAACCACTTCTTCAATTTTCATTCTTCGAACTAGAAAATCTCAGATCTGAATATATTTAAAATACATACCATCATTTAATTTAAATAAGTTTTAGTGTAGCAAAACTTAAGAAGCCACTTGAACCATAGAAATCCCCCAATGTATTAATACCGTGCCCTGCCCATAAGGTCCCTACTCCATCCGAAAAGATACCGGGCAATCCTGGGTTCCCCCAAGGTTGGAGTTCAGCATTATAAAAAAATCTTATCTAGAGTCATAATTTGATCCCAAATTTTCTTGATATGTCTGGCAGTCTTGAATTTCACTCTTTTAAAGTAATTTGGATCATGCACTCGAAATAAAAATTGATTACAGTCGGGTCCCAGCATAAATTGGTGAAAAAATAATGAACTTTCGTTTTTCAGGAGACTACGTATACGACGAAAGAAGGTAGCATAAAAATATAACCTAAAATCAGGAAAAGTTAAACCTCCCTTTTCAATTGGCAACTTCAAAAGTTTAATTGATCAACTAGCTTTTTTATAGCCCCACACAACTGCTACATATACCATCCAGTTTAAAAAAAAAAAAGATTATTAAGTTGAAGTGGAATGGATCTAAATAAATATAGAAATTTAGGCAAAATTTTCATTTTTATTAGATTTATACGCCCCACTAGGCTAAGTGGTATCTTATGCCATTTTTAAAAAATAAGAGTAACTTCTTTCAGCAGCGAATCGTAGTTCAATGTTATTACCTTATCTACCTCAGCCGCTATCTTTATTCCTAGATAAATTGCATTTTTACAGAGCCCCAAAATCGGTTCTGTCGGTTTGTAATTGGCAATAACCTGAGTTTTACTCGCGTTCAATTTGTAGCCTGACACTTCTCCAAAGTTTGCCGCTTCTTTAAATATCTCTGGATTGGCTTTTACAAGATCGGTAGTAAAAATCGCTATATCATCTGCAAAAGCGGTTATTTTTAAACTCTTCCCACCGTGTTGTGCAGGAATAATATTGTCTTGAGCCACCAATGAATTTAAAAACGTCTCCAGAGAGAGGGCGAAAAGCAAGGGTGACAAAGGGCAACCCTGCCTAGTTCCCCGCTCTATAAAGAAGTTCGCCGAATCTGTTCCTGCATAGCTTATCTTAGCCATTGGATGGTTGTATAACGAGCTGACCCATCTGAGATATTGTCCATGGATACCATACGTCCTCAATGCCGCCCACAAGTACTCCCACCCCACTTGGTTAAATGCTTTTTCCGCATCCAACATAACCATTCCGAGTGGGGTGAGTCGAGGCGACATCGAACGCTGTGATGCTCATATTAATATGAGCAGTGGTGTCTCTCCCCATCACAAACCCATGTTGTTGGATATTAACTAATTCCGGCATAATAGGAGCCAGACGATTCGCCAATATTTTTGCGAAAGCTTTAGCATCCGCGTTGATCAAAGAGATCGGCCGATATGAGCCACATTCTTCTGGCGGTTTATTTTTTTTAAGAAAGAATTTTTTTTAGCAGTTTTCCATGATGTGGGGACCTTTCCTGATTCACCAATAGAATCTATTCCTAACTCTAGGAGCGGAAGTAGTTCCTGAGAGCATATTTTATAGAGCTCTATAGGTAAGCAATCCTCTCCTGCTGCCTTTCCGGAGGGTAGGGCTAAAATCGCCGTTTCTATTTCAGATTTTGTAATTTTAGAGCCAAGATGCTTAACAGCTTCATTCTCTTGAGTAGTCATATGTTTATTGAGGTATTGAGCGATATTATCTATAGTAGGAATTATTTCTGGAGTATATAAATTCCAATAGTATTTTACAAATTGATCTAAAATCTGATCTGGTTGATTATAGCTACAGGAGTCAGATCCTTTAATTATTTTGATCATTGTTTTAGCTTTCTTGTCTGCTACTTTGTATGCTAAGACTTTACCAATTCTATCCCCTCATTCATATTGTGCTAGCTGGTATTTATGAATTTTTGCACTATATCTCTCCCTTAGTGTCTTTTTATTGATTGTAATTTCGCGAATTCAATTCTTAGATCTTCCACACTAGCCTTCCCTTGCGTGAGAGCCTCTATTAGTTGCTGTTCCACTAATAGTATGTTGGAGGTAGTTAATTTTATATCTCTCCGATTATTAGCATTCTTTTTTAAGATATATTGTTGGACAAAGCCCCTTATGCTACATTTACAAGCATCCTACTCTATATTAATCGTTGCAGATTTAATATTCAATACTATAAATTCTTTGATATGTTCTTTTAGTTGTGTAACAAAGTGAAGATCTGTAAATAGGTATCTGGGGAATGTAAATTGTCGGGCCGTTTGTCTCCAGTCAGTGATATTAAATTCTAACAGTATAGGGTTATGGTCTGAGGTGACTCTCGGGCAAAGTTCTATATTACAGTTCTCTATGATTCGATCGGTTGCCCATACCATATCTATTTGGGAGTGTTGGACCCGGCCCTTTGGGCAGGTTTACCCCGAGACTTTTTGCTTTTTCCTAGCCTGTTTCTGGAACCTGGTGGTGGTGGTGGTGATTTTAGGCCTCTGCACACGTTTTCGCTGTGGTACAGTGTAAAGTGCTTGAGCTCTGTGTATGTGTGGTGAGTGACCTGCCCTCCCATAGGAATGAATGGGGAATATGTATGCCCATGGTAGTTCCTGATGTGTGGGGAGTGCAGGGGCGAGTTTGGTATGAGAGAACTCGTGAGATTGAATGCTGCTTAATGGTATATGTGGCATGATTGTGTCTAGTCTAGAAGTGCCACTTTTAGAAGTTGGCATATTTGTGTAATTTGTGTCTGGCGTGTGATTGGCTGGTGAGCCTGGTCCAGGAGTGCCTGGGCCTGCTTGTGGATTGACTGTCTGGTTTGAGGGTGACAGGGGCTGCAGAGCCCGGGAGGTTGTCTGAGTCAGCCCGTGGATGAAAGGCAGCATCTGCTGCCAGGGAAGTGGGAGGAGATGGCACTTGATAGTGAAGGGCTGTGCCCGCCTGACCACAATGCTGGCTCCACCCCCCGCAGGGCGACTGTCACCTCTGTCCCTGATACTGAAGGGACTTCCCTATAACCAGTTCTAGCTGGTTCTCACACTGCCTGCACAAAGACTTCAAAGACGTTTCCCTGTATAAGAAGGGGCTGTGTCCCCTTCCAATTTGTTCTTGTTTCTGACTTGAATCTACCAGGGGCGGGCGCTGCCCAGCCCCTGGATGCCTGGAGGACTTCTGGGGGACCCCTCTGCCTTGCCTGGGCTGATGGGGGGGACTTTGCTTTGCCCTGGGATCTTTTGGACCTTCTTCCTATCCCCCCAGGACTTTGCTGGACTTTTCTTGATTCCCCCTAGCGCCTGGGAGTGCTTTGTCCTGCTTCCAGCGCTTAAGAGCGCTCTATTTCGCCTGTAGCGCTTGGGAAGCGCTTTATTGGGCTGCTAGCGCTTATGAGCGCTTTATTTCATTTATAGCGCTGGGAGCGCTGTAATTTTCCCCTCAGCGCGTGGTAGCGCTGTTATGGCCTTCCGCGGCTGCCCACACCGCGTATTCACTTGTTATTTATTTATCTCGAGGGAGCCCACCCCTCGGATAATGACTCCCCGCCTGCCTGCCTAAGCGGGGCCGCTGCGCTGCCCGCAGCGACCCGGAAGTGGTTGGCCGGCCAATCCTGGCGCGACTGGCCGGAAGTCCCGCCCCGCGGCCGGGAAAGGGAAGAAGGCGCCCGGGAGATGGCGGCCGGTGCGGCCTGTCGCGGGGCTCCCCTGTGCTGAGGGAGCCCCGGAGGAGCTGAGGAGTAGCGGAGGGGGCACGGGGCACATTGCCGGTGCCTGCCCCCATCGCACGTCGAAGTCCGGAGAAGCGATGGCGGCTGGTGCCGCTGGTGCGGGGCTCCCATTGCTGAGGGAGAGCCCCGCAGGCACCAGCCAGCAGTAAGGAGGGCGGAGGGGGCGCGGGGCACATTGCCGGTGCCCGCCCCCGCCGCCAGTGAAGGATCGCCGGAGGAGTCCCCGAAGCCGGTGAGTCGAAGCCGGCTGGGGGGGAGAGGGAGAGTGAGGAGGCACTTTGCCGGTGCCTTCAGTCTGAGCGGCCCCACTTGATAGCGGTCCGCTCCAACCTGGCAAGAGTTGTTCCTAAAGAGCCCTGAGAGGCTCCATGCCCGCAATATTGGTTTAGAGCCCTGCGAGGGCTCCGGGGGCATTTGTTCTTCGAGTCCCCCGGGGGGGGGGGGGGGTATCCACCGAAGGCACCAACATTTGTTGTAGAGCCCTGAGAAGGCTCTGGGGGCCATTTTTAGCTAGAAAGGGGCGTCTGGGCACATTGTCGGTGCCCGCCCCCCTCCTGCCTGCGAGATGTTGGGTTCTTGAGCTTGAGAGAAGGCTTGTGGCGGCATTTCCTTGATGTCGAGCCCCCGAGGGGGGCTCCAATGACCCCCCACAGTTGATTCAGAGCCTGCTAGGCTCAGGGGGTGGTATTTTGTTGAGGAGCCAGAGGGCTCCAGAGAGGATTTGCTGCAGAGCCTGTGTGGCTCCACCATTTGTGGCGCAATTCGCCAGAGGGGCTACTGAAGGCCCTGCCACAGTTTTTCATGATTCTCCAGCTGCCCAGCAATTAGTGGGCAGCTGCACCGTTTAGGCGCAATTTCAGGAGAGAGTCCCTGTGTGAGACAGAGAGGGCACACTGGTGCCAGGCCTTCACAGCTGCGCAGCACTTAGTGCCAGCTGCTACGTTTAGGCTTTCTTTTCTTCAGACTGGCGCTGCATGGCAGCGCGCCCTGACATTTTGGACCCAGGGCATCTTTGCCCCAACAAGGCCAGTTGGCCTAGGGACTGCCACAGGTGGTGGCTTATGTACGTTTTGCGCAATTGTATGGTTATTGCACCTCTGAATGTGTTTTCTTGCATCATGCGTTATTCCTGCACCTCTGAATGTTTTAGACATCATGTGATTTTTGCGCTATTGTATTGTTCTGGCACCTCCTGAAAGTTTTTAGGCATCATGTGTCTTCCTTTTCCCTGCGCTGCACCTCTGAATGTTTTAGGCATCATGTGTCTTCTTGCGCTGCACCTCTGAATGTATTTTATTGCATCATGTGTTTTGTTCTGAACACCGCTGAATGTGTAGGTTTATGTATCATGTGCTTCCCTTGTCTTACACCTCTGAATGTTTTTAGGCATCATGTGTTTTTCCTGTACTACTCCTCTGAATGTGTTTCATGCATCATGGGTAATGTGTTCTTGTGTATACCCCTAAATGTATTTTATTCTTAGGTGGTGGTGTTTTGCCTAGTATAGTTATACTAGGGAGGTTATGTGTCCATGCGTGATCTAGGCCTATGGTTATTAGTATTGCGTAGTGTGTACCTACCTTTACCAGTAGTTACTGGTTGTGATTTATAACTGTTATCTTGTGCTATACTTGTTCTATTTCTAAAAGTGTTGATTCTGACAGTGGCCCATGTGGCCCTGTCCTGTACATAATCCCTTGTGAATATCGCCTGTGCCAGTTGGCACCATGTATATTGTGTGATCCGATCTGATGTGTTTTTCCAATACCAAAGTTATTTTATAATCACCTTGTGTGGAGTTCCTTTTGTGGTGTGCCTAGTATGTTGTTGCTGTTGTGTGCTGGCGCAAATGCTTTACACATTGCCTCCGAGTTTAGCCTTACTGCTCGTGCCAAGCTACCAGGGGGTGAGCAGGGGTTATCTTGGCGTGTGACTCCCATGCCCTGACTAGAATGGTGGTTTCTGCCTGGCTTTGGCGTCAGCCTACCAGAAATAGCCAGTTCTAACATTGGTAGCAGCAGTGGGATTTGGACTTGTGTTTGCGCAGTGCCACAGTGACAGCTGGCTACATTACAAAACTCTGCAGTTTATAGATAGTCACATGTTTGGGGTTATTGTTTTTGATTTTTGTTTTTCCTCGAGTGTCATTTTCAAATGTGTTTCTGCGCTTTATGTTTAGTGGCAGATGAGAGAAATTGGCAGGGCGGGACGCCAGTAGAGGGGGAGGTTCCCATAGATTAGGAATCCCTTGCTGGGTCCAGTGCCCATCCCTGGTCCTGTCCCTGTGTGGGTAGATGGAAGAGAGGGAGTGTGGAGGAGAAATGACTAGCTCAGGAGGGTGGTTATCGCCGGAGTGTAGTGTGTGTGTCTGGATTCCCCAATATGATAGGATCCAGTGGTGGCAGCTTAAATGTGTCCAGTGCGTGTGAAGTCCCATTCCCAGTTCCCAGAGTATGGTGCCTGGTTCTCAGTAAGAGGGTGACAGGTTGAGAGTCGGGGGCAGTGAGGAACTGTCTCACCAGTCTGGAGGGGGAGTGTGTGGATGAGTGGTGTCTTGAACTGGAGGAGTCGGTGTGAGTTTTTTTTTTTAAGGCGCTTGCACGTGAGGTGTACCTCTGGTGGTGTGCAGGAGGTCCTGCAGAGGCACTGGACAAGAAGGTGGATGTCTGGCGGTGTGCTAGATGTCTTGCAGAGGCATTAGGGAGTGGCTTGTGTATCTGATGATACTGTGAAGGGGAAGAGGTTCATGTGTAACCCAGCTAGGTCCCAGTAGTATGGTAGGGGTGTAGGGGCTCACGCCCTGTCTCAGTGGAGGTGGAGTGAGTGTGGGACGATGTGTCCCACGTTGGCCCGAAACCATATCTCAGGGCCTGGAGGGTTCCCTAAGGGAGCGCCACGTCAGGGGCCTAAACTGTACATAGGTCATTTAAGGAGGATCTTCCTGTGTCTAGAGGACGGAGAGTGTCTGTAACCAGAACTCCGGCGGTCCTAGTGTTGGGCAGTACCGCTCCTAAGTGGAGGGTGCAGAAGTCCTGGCTCGCTGAGCATTTGACCGTCTAGAGTGCTTGACCATTTGTGGGGCCTCTGGAGGTCGTTCCCCGAGGAGGGGGGAAAGCCAGGTTGGGGTTGTGGCCTGTCCTGGAGGAGAGTGTGTCGCTGATACGCCGCTGGCGTGTGCTCTGTCTAGCCTGAGACATACTGGGCCTGTAGTCATGGAACTGGAAGGGGGTGCAGAGGGACGGTGTCCATACTTCTGACCCCGGTGCAACCTGAGGGTTTAGATCTTAGGTTCGGAGATTAGGAAACTTCCAGGTCAAGAGGAATCTCTACCAAAGTGGATCAGCTGAAGAGACTGAGGGGGCTGCCCTTGCTGTGTGATCTGGGGCTCACCTGTAGTTTGTTGTTTCCACTAAGGTAGAGGAAAGGGGGCTTTGCTGTGTGCTGTGTCCCCCCACCTGCTTGAAGAGGAACTGTGCTGTGTGCTTTGTACCTCAGAAGTGAAATAGTTTCCAGGTGATAGACCAGTGATGGAGTGAGGTCCTGATCTGGTAGGAGAATTGTGTTCTGGTGAGTGCTTCCCTGTCAGGGTGCGGGAACCCAGAAGTAGAGGTAGGGTGGGGCATGCACTTTATGATAGTCAAAGATATTACCTCCTTTAGTTTGTTGAACCAACTAATTAAGCATAATACATGAAGTAGGTGAGTTCATCCTATACGAGTACATGAACATATGGTAAATCCATAAGGGGATTGGCTATTTCTTGCAGGAGTTTTGTTATTCCTGTATGTTTTGGCCCGTTCATGAAAATTATGCACCATTCCTTTAACTCTCTCATTCCTTTGTGCCTTGGCTGTTTGCTTTGTACTTCTCCTAATTGTGTGAGAATCGTGTGATGTTGTTCCTGATATTGCCAGCTGTTCTTAACTGATTATTTGTGCTGGGTAAGGTTATGCTGCGACTGTCCATGTTGTACCTTTGTGATGTCAAGCCCTGTATAAAATGTTCTGCTCCACATAATAAACCAACCACGTTGTTAGTTCGAATTTTAATGCATCATGTGAGCGAAAGCGTGAACCCTCACAAAATAAGAAAATCGTTTGTTTTGTGTTTTACGCGCGAAACGGTGTTTTTGAAATTGAGAGGTAACTTTGTAAAATGTCTAATATGGCTGACAAGTGGCTCCGTGTTGTGTAGAACACCTCTGATTTTAGCCAGCTGCTCTTTGAGTGCTGTGGTAACTGAAACGGCTAAAAAGCAAAACTCAAGCACCGCAATGCAACCTGGTGTAAGCTGAAAAAGTAGATGGGATAAAGTGCAGTGAAATGCAAAATAAAATGTAGCGCCTGGCTTTCTGCACTTATATATTTTTTTTCCTCTTAGATAATCATGACTAAACAGCCTAGTGGGTGAGATGGCAAAAGCTAGCCTTTCCGATGCAAATGGCAGCATCTCCTGTTAATGCGCTAGCATTAACAATCCTTGGAATACCAGTTTGCTGAAAGGTTATTTTACCAAAGCAGTGCCTGCATTAGCTAGTTAAAGGGGTCTACAAACTCGAAAAAAGTTATAGCCTTTCCCTGGGGGGGGGGGGGGAGAGAGAGGAGGGAGGGAGGGGTAGGGAGAGAGGAGTGAGGGAGGGAGGGGGGAGAGGGGGAGAGAATATGTCTAATGCGCACACGCACACGCACACACAGTGCCTCTATGTGACCGGCTGTCATAAGTGGCGGTGCCAACTACCGGAAACCACCAGCTCAAAATACACATTTATATATGTATGTATGTCTTTTGAGCCGGTACTTGGCACCACCACTTATCACAGCCTGCCACATGGAGGCACTGTTTGTGATGAGCACAACTGTTTAGAATTGAATACACATTAAAAGTGACTAATACCTGCCACCCAAAGCTATAAGAATAGCGGGGGCAGGTATTATTTGCTTTTACAATGTGTATTGAAACTCTGAATTGTCATAGTTGTGGGAGTGTAATGGTTAGTATCTGTGGTGTTAATGTCATTGGCAGGGGCAGAAGGTGGGGAAATCAGCTGTGGTTTCCAGATAAAAAATACATATATTTGTGTTATCTGTGTAAATAGATTCCACACTTTTTGCTCTTCTGGTGCCCGAATGTTAGTCTGTGTGCAGTAAAATCGCTGTCTGGTGTTCTGCGTATAGGTAGATGCTTGCCTGGCCGTATGTTGACACAGAATTGTAGTGATTTGTCCAGGGATTAAATCCGTGTTCACACTCAATCAATCACGGCATTTGTAAAGCGCGCTACTCACCCGGGAGGGTCTCAAGGCTCTGGGAGAGGGGTAAGTTACTGCTCGAACAGCCAGGTCTTGAGCTGCTTCCTGAAGGAGAGATGGTCTTGGGTTTGCCGAAGGTGGGTGGGGAGGGAGTTCCAAGTCTTGGCTGCCAGGTAGGAGAAGGATCTTCCTCCGGCGGTGGCTCTGCGGATGCGTGGTACGGTGGCGAGTGCGTGGCTGGTCGATCGTAGCTGGCGGGTGGGTGTGTAGAAGGTCATGCGGTCGTTGAGGTACTTGGGGCCCAGGTTGTGGAGAGCCTTGTGTGCGTGGGTGAGGAGTCTGAACGTGATTCTCTTGCTGACGGGGAGCCAGTGCAGGTCTCTAAGGTGTCCGGTGATGTGGCTGTGTTGGGGATGTCGAGGATGAGTCGTGCGGAGGCGTTCTGGATGCGTTGGAGTCTTTTTTTGAAGTTTGGCTGTGGTTCCGGCGTAGAGGGTGTTCCCATAGTCTAGTCGGCTGGTGACGAGTGCCTGGGTGACTGTCTTCCTAATTTCCGTGGGGATCCATCTGAAGATCTTGTGGAGCATGCGCAGGGTGTTGAAGCACGAGGATGAGACGGCGTTGACTTGTCTGGTCATTGACAGGGAGGAGTCCAGGATGAAGCCCAGGTTTCGTGCGTGGTCCGTTGGTTTGGGAGCAGTGCCCAGGGCCGGGGGCCACTAGGAGTCGTCCCAGGCGGAGGGTGATGATCCCAGGATGAGGATTTCAGTCTTGTCTGAGTTCAGTTTAAGGTGGCTGTTTCTCATCCAGTCGGCGACGTCTTTCATCCCTTCGTGTAGGTTGGCTCTGGCGGTGGTGGGGTCGTTGGTGAGGGAGAGGATGAGCTGGGTGTCGTCGGCGTAGGAGATGATGTTGAGGTTGTGCTGGCGTGCGATGGCTGCGAGGGGGCTCATGTAGACGTTGAAGAGGGTTGGGCTGAGTGAAGATCCTTGTGGTACGCTGCAGATGACTTCGGTGGCCTCGGATCTGAACGGAGGGAGGCGGACTCTCTGGGTTCTTCCGGTGAGGAACGAGATGATCCACTCCAGCGCTTTCTCTCGGATTCCGACGTTGCTGAGGCGCTTCACTAGGGTGCGGTGGCAGACGGTGTTGAATGCTGCAGAGAGGTCCAGGAGGATGAGGGCCGCTGTTTCCCCGTTGTCGATCAGGGTTCTGATGTCGTCGGTGGCTGCGATTAGGGCGGTCTCGGTGCTGTGGTTCGCCCGAAACCTGGACTGCGAGGGGTCGAGGGATCCGTTCGTCTCGAGGAAGGCGGCAAGCTGTTTGTTGACGGTCTTCTCGATGACTTTGGCCGGAAAAGGAAGGAGCGAGATGGGACGGTAGTTCTTGAGGTCGGTGGGGTCCGCCGTTGGTTTCTTCAGGAGGGCGGTCAGCTCAGCGTGCTTCCAGCTCTCCGGGAAGGTGGCGATGTGGAAGGAGGATTTGATGGTGTCTCGGAGATGGGGTGCGATGGTGGCGTCGGCTTTGTTGAAGACGTGGTGTGGGCACGGGTCGGTTGGTGATCCGGAGTGGATGGAGTTCATCGTGCGGGTGGTGTCTTCGGTGCTGATCAGGGTCCAGTTGCAGAGGGTGGTGGTGGCGGGTGCTGGTTCGGTGGTAGGGTGCGTGGTCTGTGCGTCGAAGCTGTTGTGTATGTCTGCGATCTTGCGGTGGAAGAACGAGGCGAGTGAGTTGCAGAGGTCTTGCGAGCGAGTGATGTCGTTTCCGGCGCTGGGGTTGGAGAACTCTTTGACGATGCTGAAGAGATCCTTGCTGTCGTGGGTGTTGTTGTCCAGTCGTTCTTTGAGTGCCGTCTTCTTGGTGGCGCGGATCAGCTGATGGTGTTTGCGGATGACGTGCCTGAGGGCGGTCCTGTTGTCTGTGGTGTGGTCGAGCCTCCAGGCTTTCTCGAGGGTGCGGCAGTTCTTCTTGGATTCCTTGAGTTTGTCGGTGAACCAGGGGGTGTTCTTGCTGCCGGGTCTGCTGGGAGGGTTTTTTAGTGGTGCGAGGTCATCGGCGCAGGCGGTCAGCCACTTGGTGAGGTTGCTGGCTGCTTCGTTGGGGTCCGTTGTGCTGGTCGGAGTGTTCTGGCTGAGGGAGGCGGTGAGCTGCTCAGAGGTGATCTTGCTCCAGCTTCGGCGGGGGACCTGTTGCGGTGGTGGTGGGTCGTAGTTCTTCTGAAGCTGAAGTGGACGCAGCTGTGGTCGGTCTAGTGGAGTCCGGTGGCGTGGGTAAGGAGATGTGCTTGCTGGATGAGAAGACTGGGTCAAGCGTGTGGCCGGCGTAGTGGGTGGGGGTGTTCACCAGTTGCTTGAGTCAGAGGTTGGCGAGGTTGTCCAGCAGGGCGGTGGTGTTTCTGTCGTTGTTGTTCTCCAGGTGAAAGTTGAGGTCCCCTAGGAGGATGTAGTTGGCGGAGGGAAGGGCGTGCGGGCTGATGAAGTCTGCGATGTCTTCGCTGAATTGTGTGCGTGGTCCCGGTGGTCTGTAGATGAGGGTGCCACGGAGGGTGGTCTTGGGGTCAGTGTGTATCTGGAAGTGCAGGTGTTCGGCGGCGGTGAAGGTTTCGTTGGAGTTAGTTGAGATGCGGATGGTGTTCTTGTGTACGATGGCGATGCCTCCTCCCGTCTGGTTGACGCAGTCCTTCCGGGTGATCTTGTATCCGTTCAGGATGCCTATGGCTATGTCGGGCGCCGAGGAGGCGTTCATCCAGGTTTCGGTGAGGAAGGAGACGTCCGGTGCTGTCGTGTCGAGCAGGTCCCAGAGTTCCACGGTGTGCCTGTGGACGGAGCGGTGCACTTTACTCTGACTGGGGTGTAGTTTGTTTGCTGGAGGCTCAATATTTAGCCTGTATCATCCCCAGCACATTACAAAATCCATACTCCTCCTTCGGCCATCAGTCTGTCCATCACCATTGTCTGTCCCTTTATGCTGGAACCGTACAAGGTTTGGTCGGTGCCACAAGCAAAATTGTATTTTGTTGCTGCTGGTGGAGTGCTCCCCATCCACAACGAATAAAAGCACTTTTATCACTTGGTTGTCTCCTAATGCCTTACCTCACCCAATCTTGCTAAGCGCATGCTGCATGCCTGTATGCTTGCTGTTTGTAATTGTGTTAGGCGTACATTCATTGGTGGATGCTTGTAAGTTGTCTTAGCACGTGCCTGTTGGGTTGTGTGCTTAAGTGTCTGAACTGTGAAGATATACCTGCATATCTTGTTGGGTCATGGGGAATAAGTCCTGGTAGACTTGTAGGCCCCGGTATCTGCACGTCACTGTGAATTTGCAAACTAACTATGCATGGACTAGACAAATTCGAAAAGTGTTGGTTAGCCAATGCCTATTTTGACACACAATGCAGTTAATCGGGTGGCAAAAACATGCTGCAGATAAAAATAAGGATACATTTGTCGGTTAAAATACACTAACAATTAGTTGAAATTACCCTCAATCCAATTTGGTTTATTCGTTGGCCACAAGTGTGGGGGAAGGGCTAATAAAAATAGAGGAATCCCCCCAACTAACTTGGGCGAGGAGGAGATATGACGATGAAACACTTCAATGCTCAAAAGGTACGATGTTTTGTTGTGGTTGTTAAAGAAGACTTGTTGCTGAAAAGAAATGCTTCAGTCCCGTGTCTTGGGCCTGTTTTCGTTTGTGTGAGATTGGACGAGGGTGAGCCGGCCAAACTCCAGCTTTGTGGTTTAAAGCACAATTTACTGTTCCATTTAGCGCGCGCTGCTATCGAGGAGCTTAATTTCCGTTGCAATTGTGATTTCAACGCCAGGGGAGCCACAGTTTGAAATATCTTGTCAGGCTCCATTAAATTGATCAGAGTTCATACCATGTATGAGCCTTTTGCTAATGCTGAGTGCGAAAATTCTCACTCTGCTCTCTCTTGGTCGGCGCGTGCCATTAACTCGCTGCTCCGCGCTCGTAACCCGCTGGCAAGGCTTTCAGCCACGTCCTTAAATCCTTCCGAGTGCCATGGCAGGGGTTATGGGGCACGCGCCGCACTGGTTTCCGGCATGTTGTAACCCCTCTGTTTGCTGGCCAGCTTCGATTGTTTCTGCGCCGGTTATCCACTCACTGCGAGTTCCTTTGTGGCATGTAAAGCACTAGTTTGACTTCGTATCAGCACTCGTGGGATGGGGACTGAAATGTCATGGTTGGAAAGAAGCACCAAAATCTTTACAGACTCTGAATGGTTTCGGTATTATTGCCCAGATTCCCTTCATTTATTGTTGGTTGTTTTTTGGGGGGAAGGGGCGGACCTGGAGAGACAACTTAATCCTTTTAGTTCTCAACACTCTAAGCTACGCTATATCGTTCACTTGAACACGGGGCAGGTATTACAAAGTAATCATCGGGATGTGAAAGGCAGGGACGCTGGCGTATTAATTGCAATGCCAGTAATGTCTGTCTGAAAGGGATGATGTCGCCTCACATTTGACCTAACCTGGCCTTGTCGTTATGTGGAGTGCGTCTGTTCTATTTTTCGCAGTATTACATTGGTCTATCCACCTATGTATGGAGCATTCTGTCCAGACATCTTGAGAGGGCTAGCTTTTTACATCTCCTGCTGGGGTTTCTTCTGTTATCCTGCACACACGTTAAATGTCAGTGGGTTAAGATTTCATGACTGCTATCTAGAAGTGACGTTGTATACATGCTAAGTTCCCGTAGTGGTCATCCTGCAAAGGTCATTGTGATGAGCACTGGTCTCTCAATCAATCAGGGTTCTTGTAAAGCGCAACTACTCAAACGTTACGGTCTCAAGGAGCTTGTGAGGGGGTGGCTGGGGTCTCTCCATAGGATCCTTATATGCTGTAATGTTGCCGCCTCTTACACAGACTACTTCCTGCCATCGGTTTGAACTTTTACTGCTTTCACAGCCTGATAACGTTCCTCCTGGTTCTGTTGTTAATATTGTTGTATACAGGAGTTTCGTTTTTGTGACCCTTTAATTAAAGCCTGGCGATAAACCCAACTACCCTTTGCCAGCTTGAATGTTTAAGGTCCTACATTTAATCCTAAAGGTGAAACTACAAGTCCCAGAAACAAAAGTGCAATTGCTAACAAGACAGCAGTGGCTGAATTATTGATGTTTGACAGTTTGTTTAAACCATAGAAACAATTCTATGGTAGCACTGTGCCCTTGCGAGGATTGGATATTAATCGTTTGGTAGATTGCTGCAATGACAGCGCGCAGATGAATTATCCAGCCCTACTCACCCTTTTGTCTATGGGGGATCAATACTTTTCCTAAATCTCAGAGGCCCCTGCTCTTTCTAATTTTACCTGATACATTTCTGCCCATGTGGAATTTTTTCCCAGACAACTTCCACTTCTATTGGGGAGAGACATTTCAGGATAAAAAGACAAGCTCTTGAAAAGAGACTTAACCTGCTTCTGTTTCAGCTAGAGAAGCAGCTTCAAGTGGGCAAAACAAAGCTGATTTAAATATGCATCCAATTCTGCACAAATAGTTGATGAAACGAGTTGATTAAAATATGCACCCATTGCAAGGCCTTGGTATAGTCTGCCTTCAGGACACCCTCCCATTGTCTAATAAGTAGATTTCGCAAATATTCTCCCCCCTCCCCCCTCCTTTGATGTAACACACTATCTGTTCCAGCATGTTATGTTAATCAATTTGAGAAAGTGCACTGCTACCCCTGGGTGTCCTGGTGCTGTCTAATAAATAGACTGAATTAAAACCAGAGGGAGCATGAAAATCAAAGGAAGAGCCAGGTCTTGAGCCCCTTCTGAACACAGAATGGTTTATTTTGGCTGCTAAGCTAGAAGGCTTTTAATTCCATGTCTTTGTTACAGAATACTAAACCACTTAACCTACTTGTTAAATGTTGCCACTTTCGGCTAGCTGTGCTGTAGAGAAGCGAAGGCTTCATGGTGGACAGTAATAAAACAATTCAGTTTGTAAATACATTAGGCTTTGTGTGAATGCTCTGAATAACGCACGTTTTTGTAAAGCACCTTCTCATAAATGGGATGCTGATGCTTCTAACCTAGTTCAGATGATTGCTTGTACCACTGTCTTCTAGCCGGAATCAATAGAAACTAACACTGACCAATAGCCTCAAATGATGGTAGCCGACTGAAACTAGTTAATTTACTGTTGTTGAAAGCACAAACCCAAGTCCCACTTTGTAAAAATGTTAGTAAACCTCCTTGACCGGATGGGTGGTGATCCAAGCTGTGTAGTCCACCAATTCATAGACCAGATGTCAGAGGATCTTACTTTTTGTCAGAGTTAAGTGTTAAGGCATTCTGTGACATTGTGGAAGCAGCAGCTGTCAGGCCACCTTTGAACCTGCTTTTTGGCACCACACCTATTGGATTGAAGCACTAAATAACTGCAAAAGTACTACAATAATTCGCAAATTGATAATACAAACTTACAATGAACAACATTTATAAAATGCAAAATGTATTACATCGCAATACAAATAGAACATAATATCTTAACTTTTGCATATCCCATAAGAGCTGCTTCACTTACCCGATGACATTTGTCAAGAACTTGGATATTTGTTGGTATTCTGCTGTGATCCCACATTAGCCACTCACCTCAGACGACATGCCACTTTTCCTTTTGCATACCCACAAGCTTTACACTTAACCTGCTATTTTTTTTCTTGATTAGCTTATTATTTTGGAGCAACTAAACTAGCACTTGCACAGATTATCTGTGCACATTGATTTTTTAAAAAAAATTACACATTTAAGCCCTTCATCACAATATGTGCACACCAGCACAGATCCCACTTTGCTCTTATTATAATTATCAAATGTTAGTGGCAGGATTGTGGAAAAATAGGCTTGTTTAGAGGATGAATGGTCTAAAGACAAATGTTTTCAGCTAGCGCTGAAAGAAACCTGTTAAAGTATGTTCACCCCCTCCTCCTCCCCACGCCGTCCCCCCTCTGTTTGAACTGAAAGGAAGGTAAGCCATGCTGGTGCACAAGCATGCAGGTTGGAGGGAACTGTGGCCCACATACCAACTCACTTTAGCATGAGTAAGTACTAAACACAGTATCTTAGTTTTCTCCAGTTGAATCCTATTGTCATTTGCCTTGGAGTACCTTTTCAGAAAATGCTGGCCCTATTGTAGATCCTCCCACCGTAGGTCCAGGCAACGTTGCCTGCATAAAACAGGGATGCAATCTCTTTCCCTCCCAACTTTGGAATTTTGAACAGGAAATATCTTTGGGCAGGTCACTTAAGTATATGGTAAAAAACAAGGGTGGTGAGTGTAAAGCGCTGTCTTGCTCAAGCTCATTCAGAAGTTTCATTAGAATGTCTGCTCTTTCATGCAAATTTCAGAGTTGCTCATGTCTGGCACTCCAGGTCGCTTAGAATGGAAATGAGCAAAGTCAGATACCTGATTTAATAATTTGCTAACTTTTTGTTCAGTTTCCCTTAATTCAGTGTCAAATGCTGAGGAGAAGATCAACAATGCATAGTACGGTGGCCTTCGATCCTGGAGACGGCACAAACTTCATGATGAGCAGGGCAGCTACATTGCGACATCCTTGATCTTTTAGTTTGTTTGTAACTGGACAGTAAAACTACATTCTACTCACTGTAATAAGTGGATCCCAAAAATGTTAGTAAACTCTAGTAGAAGGGCATAAGATCAATGGACAATAGTTGTGAGGAAAGTTTGTTCTTTCTTTTTATGGACTGCTATTAATAATGTACGATTCCTTAAAGAATGGTACTCAAGTATCCAGAATTGCAACCAATAAGATGGTTAGAGGAAAGGCCCAGCATTCAACCTGGGATCAATAGGAACACTCTTGATTTCCTAAAATCCGGTGTGGTCTTCCTTACCCTTTGAAGTAGACCTGAGTGCTAGATGGAACATAATGTCTTCAGCAGTCCTTGGACCTGCAGCACTAGAGCTAAATAAGTCTAACATATTCCCAGGTCTCATGAGAAATAGCTGCATTAGGGTGTTTTGTCGCGGCTTACAGTGAATCTTTTGTTCACTATTTTCCCAAACAGCTGTTCTGGACTAGTCTTAATGTAGAACACTTTTTAGCCCTGCCCTCGGCCTGTTCTTCTAGATTGCATCTAGCATTGTTGTTAAAGCTTGAATATTCTCAATAGAGGAGTTAGATTTGTTTAAAACCAGTTCAGAAGATTCACTTGAGATGCAACCCCGCCACTCCTCATGAGCAGTAAACATTCCCTCCAGGCTTCTCCTGACACACAAAGTTCCCTCGTATGCTCAAGAATCAAAAGGATATATCCATATGTGCCTGATTGCGGTCAGTGTGGCCCGCAAATACCTTCTTAAGCGCCAGAAATGGAGTAAGTTACTGTTATAGATGCCAATACCCATTGTGGCCTTGGTGCACACCCAAGAATATTCCCAATATCCTCCTATTGAGGAGTACAAGACCCTTTAGTTAGGAGCCTGTTTATCCCCGTCAGGCTCATTTAACTTAGGAGTTGATATGTTCAAGACCTAATTCTGTTCGGCAGTTACATTATTCTGTGGCAGCACGCTGTGCATTTAAACCCCCACTTAATAGTCTAATCAGATTTGTTTTCATTTTTAATTCCCTGACATTACATGAGGAGTGGTTGATCCATTGTAGTATCAGCCCCTGGAAATGTTACCAATTACCACATTTGGACTGCTTGTTAGAGAACCTTTTTATTTAAATATGACACCAAAAACAGAAATTATCAAATAGAGGGACAATCCATTCAAGTGCATTCCTGTTGGTAGCCAGACCCTTTCTTGGCCAAACCTTCGGGGAGGATTTAGTAGCCCAACTGAAAAATAACGTGGTTCTGCAAGTTGATTTGTGTTGCCTATGATTTTTGCTTTAAACGAATATCAAACTATGAAAAACTATTAAAATTTCAGAAGTCAGTAGGTCTCTTCAAACTAGCATACTTCAATAACCAACACAAATTGTGATACTCCTTAACGCTCCCATTTGAATAATTATTTATTGGTTTACAAGTACTGATGCCCTTGATTTTGCCTGATAACCTACTCCAGTTGGCATCAGAGGGCTCGATTTGACTGCTTATTCCAACTTCTAAGCGACTCATCGTTCCGTAGAAGTTTGAATATCAATATTCTAGGAACTGGAATACTCCATTAATATTGCACTCTCTCACTTTTCACTCATAAGTTAATAAAAATTGTGCTGTACTGTGGGCACAGAACATTCCCAAAGGACTCAGGTGACTCCTGGAAGTACAGCAGTATCGTTATTTGTAGTCCTGCCTAGGGAGACAAATCACCTCTCTTGCCAAGATGAATTGTATGGGTCTGCAGCTTCGAGTTATGCCTAAACAGCCACATTTACTGGTAGGATATCTTAACCTGATATTTGAATGGCTTCATGGCAGTGGTAATAAAGAACTTGATGGCTGAAGACGCCAATATATTTCTGAACTTGTAAATATGGGTCGGTTAAAGCCCACTTTCACAATGTCTTCTGCATTTATTAAGTTGTGGAATCAGTTCAAATATCTGACAATGTTGGATGTGTTGGGGGATAACCTTGTGGAAAAAAATGGAACAGGTTGGAAATTTCCATGACTCTGACAAAAACAGTAATACTTGCCTTAATCTCTTGACCGATGCTATGCAGGTATCCATTTAAATTTCTATTAATTTAACCTTCAGAGCTGACTTTAATTTAACCTTCAGAGCTGACTTTATTCTGTTGCCACAATATGGTGCTTTTGCTCCATAATGCTTTTTCAGGTTTAAAAAAAATATGCAGGAGAATGAAAAGCCGAGTTTCTAAAACCTGATAAACCTGTAATCCTCGGGTTGTCCTCAGTTAACAGTAGGATTTTAACCACTGATTTTCCCAGCTCTGCCTGCTGGGTCGAGTTTAGTTGCTGTTACCGTGGATAGAGGGTTAGGGCACCTGCTGCATCCTCATTCCCAGCAAATCTCTAGAATGTCACCTTCGAGTGTTTTATGGATGGCTGAAAGGGTTTCTTTGGAATCTGCTGATCAAGTATTTGACTCGTCGGTTGGGTTTAAAGTGGGATGAAAACTTGGGGGGTCTTAAAGGGGTGTGGCCGATGTAATTAAGAGCGTGGCTTATAAACATGTAAGCTAAAAATCTGTGCTTAGCAGAGTGTGCCGCCCGAATTGTATTTTGCTGTTTGTGTCTTTGCATCCAGATATATGATACAACAAGTAACATCATACCTACAAGTTAGGTCTATTTGCTTTGTCAGTGGCTGTTAGTTGCATAAGATAAATTAGTAGCAACTATGGCTTGTATATAATATTGAAAAAGTTTCCACTTAAAGCCCTGGTGACACCACGACAATGTTGCTGCTCCCGAGTTTCAAAAAGAAGGAAAATCCAGAATAGAAAATGACTCTTTAAAGGATTTCCCTGCTCCCACAACAATCACCTGGCATGACGTCATGCTGTAACTTCTCCTCTAGCGAGAAGTGAGCAGTGTGAGTACACGCATATCGATGTGCCTGCTGTCCCTGCAGTCTGGAAAAAGAAAGGGACCGCCTGTGCCAAGGCACAAACCGAGCCAGATAGAGGCCCGTTTCGAGTCCCGTTTAATAAACTGCCGGCGCTCAGCACCTGTGAAACCCGTCCCACTTAAAGCCCTGCTCGTCGGTATGTGTAGGGGGCTAATGCGCCTTTGTATTGTCTACATTTCCCAGAATCCTCCCGTGTGCCATTTCCATAGTTTCATAGCGCCTTGTGCCACTTTCATTCTGCAGGTTCCTGGGCTGTAAATATTTCAGTGATTCATGCTACTGCTACAAAACACTCAATGGGACCAGCCAGAGGCGCGTGCCTTTAAATCCTGAGAGACCTAAGCAGCACCAGACTTTCATAAAATCATTAATTAGCATTAGTCTTGTGCGCATTACGAATGGTGGCCCTTGCCAGTGGGAATGGTGGCCCTTGCCAGTGGGAATGGTGGCCCTTGCCAGTGGGAATGGTGGCCCTTGCCAGTGGGAATGGTGGCCCTTGCCAGTGGGAATGGTGGCCCATGCCAGTGCGAATGGTGGCCCTTGCCAGTACAAATGTACACTTGTATTTGGAACGCGTTTCCATACATCATCATACGTGGATTAGGCAAGCTTTCGTTTGCCTCCGATGAAGAAACACAAGAGATCTTGCAGCTAGCGGGCGCCGCTCTCGTTGTCTTCTGGGATCCGCTCACATGAGAATAAAACTGCGCAGTATTGTGCTTCCTGAATTATCCGGCGGTTAAGACTTCCATCCGCAGCGCTTGCTAGCATCAGCTACTTCTCGTATGTCTCTACATGTGCTGGGAAGTGGGAAGTGAACCCCATCCCAAAGAAAGATTTGGGACAGCCATCCGATGCCACCGTAAACACTGATGCTCTATTAATGCAGATTGTGTGAATTACACGTGCTAATTAACAATCACGGGCATAATAAATTTTCATTAGAAATACTTTATTTTACAGAGCTTTACAATGGAATGCTTTAAAGTGGGGTGGTGTCTTTAGTTTCTCTTGGCTGCCTATTTTGGGGCCAAGGCGAGGCAGTGTATCCAGCTGTGCTGTCGTGATTCCTACTTTAAGTCGCAACCCTAAACATCACAGAAGGGCTGTAGGGATGTCCATGTTTTGTCACTAATCCCGGATTTGTTTTGCGTGTCGAGAGTCCACAGGCTGGGAGTGAAAGCCTGATTAACAAACTGAAATCTGGGAGCTCGTCCAGCAATGTGAATGCGGCACACTAGTCCTAATCCGCACTGGTCTCCAGTCTAAAGCTACACGTGCAAACGTGTTCCCTTTCAGACGCCCCCACTTCACTTGAGCTCCTGCCTCAGTCTTCGTGGGCTCAGGCAGGTCATTACTGTAAATGGTTTTCTCGTTAGAGCTGCAGCGGCTAAAATGTTTACCTATTTGCTTTTGCCTTATTCAACTTCATATTTTCCCCTGCATTTCACTTTATAAAGTGTTTATTAAAATGATAATTTACAGGATAGGATCCATCTCCCTCCCTTTATGCCGCAGACACCTTTCAAAACACCCCTGTCTCTACTGCGCCTGTGCAGAAAGCTCCATTTTGCTTTGTCTGGTGTTTTAGCGCTCCCCTGTGACTTTCTATCCCACCTGGTGCAGTTCTGCTGGAAACGCGTGGTTTATTAACTCTCCTGCAGAGTGACTGCTTTCTCCCTCACGCAGCAAAAAATGAAAACCTTTTAAGTATTTCCACCTTAATTGCTTTTCTTTTATTAGACTGTGATCCCATGGGGCTTAATTCTGTAATCAGACCATTCTTTATCGAGACTGGCCTTATTTGCAGAGTTAATACTTAAAAAAAAAAAAAGGTAACGTGGGAAATGTATCTTCCCGCTAAACTTACTTCACCACTTGGTGATTTAAAACTGCATTCTAAAGCATAGTCTCGAAAATGGCCCAACCTTCCAGTCGTAGAGCACTTTCCCACCAGGGCGGTGAGATGGCAGCTCTGTGTTGCCCTTGTAGATTAGTAGGAAACGTAGTAGCATAGTAATGTTTGCTAAACAATTGCTTTCCTGAAGTTTGAATACGTTGAAAATGAACAAAACTTTGCCCTGGGAGGCCATACATTAGAAGGGTGTGGTAGAGATGATTGACAGCCCACGCATTGTTTGACAAACTCTTCCCCAAACCAATTGCCAAAAAGGAAAAATAAAATTGTAAATATGATCTAGCTTACTTTATTAGTCCCAAGCATTTTGACATTTATGGTGTATCTAGCAATTTTTCTGGAAACAGAACTTTTGGTAATTAATCTAGTTGCTAGAGCTACCTGTGTGCACGCTTTAATGGACACTTTTACCTGCCAATTCCACACTTTTTAAATACTTCTAGATATTGGACTGAAGTCAAAGCTTCACTAGTTCCTATGCCAGAAGGTGGTGGTGTTGGCTCCTTTGCAATAGTCATACCCAGGGGCGCAACTAGACTCCAACACTGGTGGGGGGGTCGGGGGGGGGGGGGGGGGGACAACAACACATGGATTAGTGGAGACAAATACCTCATAAGGGGGGGGGCTTCGGGGGGCTCCATTCGCTTTTCCGATGTAGTGCAGAGAAAACAGTCATTCTTTGAGACTGTATGTGGCAAATAGTGCATTTTAAAGCACAAAGGGTCGGTAACGTATTCACAGCTTAACATGATTTTGGGGCTCTTAAGGAATTTTAGCACAGTGGATGACAAATGTTCTATTTTAATACACATTAGGCCAGTAAACCTGGTGCTATGTGAAACGCCAGTCAATTTTACACCAGTATCTGTCAAATCTTACACTTCAAACCCACTGGGCCAGTTTTGTCAACCTAACTAGTCTTAAATCTTTTACAAGATATTTCACCATCCTTCCACCAAAGGAAGGTTTTGAAAATTGGAAGCAAATAATGCAGTTTAAGCACATTTATTTAGTTACTGCTCTGTTCATGCTTCATTTACCTGCACACAATACTTTTATGTTATTTTCTGAATGTGATGTTCGTATAGTAAACCGCTTAGTAGCTGTTTGGTGGAACTGCCACACATCCTAGCTCTATAGCACAAAGAATGTTAAATATATGTTTGGTACTTTGTGACAACTCCCACCAAATATTTTTGAATTTGAAATGCTTGGGTAGCCATTTAGCAAGAAGCACAACCCATGTTTGATGAGATTTGCTCTAATAACATACATTAAGGATAGAAAGTGAACACAGAAGCTTGATTATAGATGATACCACCACATTATAGATGGGTCTCAATCTGGGATTACCGAGGTTAAGATGTTGACCTAGTTTTCCATTTGACACTCATCGCACTGCACTAAGTACCCCATGTCTAAGTGAAAGGATCAGAAAATAAACAGAGCTTTAAAAGTCCTATGTATTTTTTACATTCCATTCCCTCTACCCAGCCACTGAGCAATACATAAGTAGCTGTTGTGGAGCTAATCATGGGTAAGGGATCAACCTTTGCTATTACAGCTATTGCTGCCATTTTAGTGATAAATGCCATGGCAGCTGAGGGCTGACTTTCAAACCTGCAACGTAGCCCTGAACCCCAATGGGAGCAGAAGATTAAATAGCAATAACCTTTGTGAAAATAATTTGCAGCTGTACTCGAAGAATGAGAATGTATTTACTGATAACAATGTTTGCAGATTTCTATTGAATTAGTGTGAAACAAATGACTTATGAAATAACATTTCTTGGGGTGAAATCTTAGTAGCAGTATGATGAAGTAATCCCTGAAAGAACTTTGGATGCATGAGTCTGTCGTCTAATAAGAATGATTGGGATAAAGTAGAACAATTGCTTAACATTTTGGAGTAATCGTAGTGTGAGAGACTGGACTGCAGACCAACTAGGCTCTGCTTTGTTGTGGCAGGCAGGAAATTAGGCACAATTGCTAGGCTCTGTATACCAAATCCCAGCCTCATTTGAGTTAACCTATTGGCTCATCTGAGCAGGAAGCAATTACTGCAGAGACAGAAAATACCTTCACAAAGTATTCTTTTTAAGCACCGCCCCTCCTGCTAACATAGCCTTCTGCCCTATAAACTATTGTCCTATAAACTATTGCAGAAGACAAGACAACCATGCTGGTATCTGTCCTCAAAGAAGTCCTCTCTCCCTTCCACATTCCACCCTGCTGTCTCAGCTACATGTAACTAATATAGCGAGGATCATGAGGTCTGCCTTCAGGCCCTTTGTAGAAGGTGGACAGCTCCTTCTAAGGGGTTCCTCTTGATCTGCTCTAGTAACTTCTGCTCTCAAAATACTTGGTCAGATGTTCCTCTTTCAAATCACTTTTCATTACCAACAGGGGAATCTAAACCAAACTTTACTGATGCACACAGACTAGAACTCTGGTGCAAAACTGGCATCCCAGCCCTCATTCATTTCCTCTAGGAAGCTAAACACTGATGGAGCTTCTTTCTCTTTCCACAAAGCAACATTTTAAAACTCACTCCATGCAAAGATAAACATCAAAAACCACCTCCGATTAAGGGATGCAGTCTTGGCTATTCCGTAAAAAATGGGAAACACCTATTAAAAAGCAGTCTCAAATCCTAACAACCACACAAAGTTGAGTTAGTCATCTAAGTACTGGTGTTAGGTATTTGCATCTCTTACTCCTCTTTGCTCCATTCCATGCTGAAGTGTATCTTAACAGTATTGCATGCATATATCTTGTCCCAAGAACACTTAAAAAAATTATGCTCATTAGGACTGCACAATTTTGTACTGTGAACTACTTAATCCTACGTATGCCTTGATTATAAATGGCCTGGATGAGAGTATGATAGCTATTGCACATGTTAAGTTACATACTAAGGAGTCTCAATTTATCCGGTGTGATAAATAGCATTAATTGTGAGTTTTGTCTGAAAATTGGACACAAGACACATATTTTAGTGTTCTCTGCACCAAAACCTGCATGCTCTGTTATTTACAAGGAACTTAAACTTCAAGTAAAGTTTTTCCCAGGTACATTTTGGCAGGGGAAACCTGTTGAAATTTACCTGGGAAAAATGTTGTTGTGAGGCTTGCGATGTGTATATGTGCTGTACCATGAGCTACCATACATTTTGAAATTAACTAGGCCAAACCTAATCGGTGGCTTTAATCACTTAAGTTCATATAACACAAAGTTTTAAGCATGGCACAAAGGTGGGCACTGCAAACTACAACACTTAAAAAATATATCTCAAACGTTTTTGAAAAGCATCATTGATGGTGTTTTTAAATCTGTACCCAATTCTGAATGACTAACCATTACTCCATAGCCCACAACATAATTAAGATATCTGCAAGTGCTGTGATTTAAAAAAAAAAAAGCTACATAACTGATGCCCTTCTGTACCTTTGAAACTTTTACTTATAGGGGTTCTAGTATACAACACATTATACATTTAATGTTGCTTGACAACAATTTAAGTTAAACATATATATGTGTTTTACATAACACTGGCTACAGGATCTTTTATAGTTTTGCAGGATTTAGTTAGCTATTTTACCGATCCCGGAGGATGAAAAGTTAAGATGTCTTTGTTGGAATTCAAATCCATGTCCGGCGGGCTTTAGAGAAGCTTGAGTGACTGAAGGTTCAAGCCAGGCTCTAGACATATGCCTTGCTCTGGCTCACCTTGAGGTCTTCAAGACCCTTCAGACCAAAAAGAACCACCTTTGCTTGAGGCTTTTCACTGCCACTCACACTCTAACCTCATGCAGCTAGAATTAAAAACAAAGCATTGACCTGTGATGTAAAATAGGAGAAAGTAAAAGCCATCTAGTGTCTGAAATTCACAATGAGAAACAAGAAAAACTGAGTTCAATCTCAGCTTCCTTGCTTGACTAAATGATGTGATCCTAGGCAATAGTGAACTTCACCATACATCCTTTTATTATTGCCCATGGCAGCACCTTGTAATACGTGAGCACTGTATAAGAACATCTTGCATTTGATTTAATAGTCTATAATGCTTCTACATGTATATTAAGAATCAAGGCCTCATTTAGGGTGCACATGACACCGGTCTTGCGTCTTAGTGGCTTATTTATGGGATTTTGGCATAGGGCAGTGCAACAAGACACCATGCTGTGCTTCTCTAAACCAAAGGAAAAGGGCAGGAATGCATCATATTTTTGCAATAAGGTGCATTCCTGTCCTTTCACCCTGCTCTGGTGCAGTGTCTGTAGCCTAGCGCCAACGCAGGCACCCTTGCACCATGGTGCAAGGGGGCATCTGTTGCATGCATGATTGTTTTTATGCAGGAAGGGGTACCTTCCTGCATAAAAACAATGCTAATAGGGGTTTTCCTATTTAGGTCTCGCTGAGCCAATGCGCTTGCACATTGCTCCGGCGAGATTATAGTAAGGGGAAAAGAACAGTGTACCAAAATGGCGGATTAGACACAGTTTATGTGATCTATGCGCGCGCACAACGCCAGCCATGTCACACACCACCATTTGTCTGTGCCTCGCATCAAACTTCAAAGGCTGCCGCTCCACCCCCTGCCCCCCAATCAGACTTCAAAGGCTGCCGCTCCCCCGCCCCCTGCCACAGCAATGCTGAGAGCTTGTTTTGCTTGCTACTCCTTGCCCTCTGTTCTCTGCCTGCTCTCCCGTGTGCTTGCATCTTCATTTCTTGGCCCTGGGTGTTTTCCATGTTCTCCCATTCAGTGCCTTCTCGACCCCTTACTTGATTGCTGTCGAAGTCCCAGCCCTCGCTGCCTCTATCATTATACACTCTCCCTGTGTTTTCCTGTTTCCCCTTGCTTTTTCCCGGCTCCATCACTCTGTGCTTTGATAAACTGAACGCGCTTTGTAGCACTCAACCCTGCGTGTTCTTAGCTTCAGTCTCTGTGCTGCTGCACCACATCACTCAGGGACACCACCACCACATCACTCAGGGGCACCACTCACTGGCACCACTCGCACGACTCGGGGACACCACTCGCATGACTCGGGGACACCCCTCTCATGACTCGGGGACACCCCTCTCATGACTCGGGGACACCACTCTCATGACTCGGGGACACCACTCTCACGACTCGGGGGACAACGCCACATGACTGGGGGGGCACCGCCCGCATGACTGGGGGGGCACCGCCCGCATGACTGGGGGGGCACCGCCCGCATGACTGGGGGGGCACCGCCCGCATGACTGGGGGGGCACCGCCCGCATGACTGGGGGGGCACCGCCACATGACTGGGGGGGTACCGCCACATGACTGGGGGGGGCACCGCCACATGACTGGGGGGGCACCGCCACATGACTGGGGGGGCACCGCCACATGACTGGGGGGGTACCGCCACATGACTGGGGGGGTACCGCCACATGACTGGGGGGGTACCGCCACATGACTGGGGGGGTACCGCCACATGACTGGGGGGGGTACCGCCACATGACTGGGGGGGGCACCGCCACATGACTGGGGGGGGCACCGCCACATGACTGGGGGGGGCACCGCCACATGACTGGGGGGGGCACCGCCACATGACTGGGGGGGGTACCGCCACATGACTGGGGGGGCACCGCCACATGACTGGGGGGGCACCGCCACATGGCTCTGGGGGGGCACCGCCACATGGCTCTGTGGCGGTGCCCCCCACATGGCTCTGTGGCGGTGCCCCCCACATGGCTCTGTGGCGGTGCCCCCGCCACATGGCTCTGTGGCGGTGCCCCCGCCACATGGCTCTGTGGGGGGGCACCGCCACATGGCTCTGTGGGGGGGCACCGCCACATGGCTCTGTGGGGGGGCACCGCCACATGGCTCTGTGGGGGGGGCACCGCCACATGGCTCTGTGGGGGGGGCACCGCCACATGACTCTGGGGGGGGGCACCGCCACATGACTCTGGGGGGGGGCACCGCCACATGACTCTGGGGGGGGCACCGCCACATGACTCTGGGGGGGGCACCGCCACATGACTCTGGGGGGGGCACCGCCACATGACTCGTGGGGGCACCGCCACATCGCCCTGGGGCACCTTCACATCGCCCTGGGGCACCACCACATCACTCTGGGACACCATCAAACCTAGAAGTAACTTAAAGATAGCTGACAATTATTTGCGCTTTACGAGGAGAATGCCAGTTTGCTAAATCCTTTAATTGATTCACTTGGGTCACTTTGATGTACTCGCTGTAAAAACTGTTAAAATCTTTTAAAATCGCTCTGCTGTTTTTATAAGGTGTTACTCTTACTTGCACATTAAAATTGAATTCAGCCACCCCGCTGCGTTAGCGGGAATAGAGTAGTGGGCGTATTTCTTGAGCGCCATCTTGGGTGAGGAGAACTGGGCTCGACCACACTTCGGGGGCTGTGCTTTAGTGGTTAGGCACTTGCTTGCGTATTTAAGAACTGGCAATGCAAGTGCGCAGCGTGTGCGACGGCGGCGCTCCTGAGGCAAGCCCGTCTGCGCCCTTCCGCGCAACGGTCGCGCACAGCGCCAGCCTCGCCGCCTGTTGCAGCCCACACCAGGATAGAATTGAATACACTAGGGAACAGCTGCTCAATATAGGTAAGGGGGACAAAGGAGGGACTCTTTCTCCACCTACCGGTATGGATCAATGTAAGAACACACAAGTGTGGCCTGATTAACTGTAGATCCTTGAGCAAACACTACCACGTGGTCTCCACTATGTTAGAAAACATGGAGCTGGACGCCCTCTTCCTAACGGAAACATGACCACCTCTGACTTGTTGATGCATCTGGGTTTTGCCTGCCCTGCTGGCTACAAAATATTTCATAAACCGCGGACATCGGGAAAAGGAGGGGGAGTCGGGGTAATTTTTAAAGAAGAATGGGACTTTGCACCCCTACAGGTAGATTAGGTTGTCTGAATCGAAAGGCTGGGCCTCTCACTCCAGGAGACCAAAAGCAGACTACTTACGGGTGTGCTCTGCTACAGACCCCCGGGCGGATACCCAGTACCAGGATCTACTCGACTCCATTACCAATCTGATTTTAATCCACGTACGTATGTTTGTACTGGGAGACTTTAACCTAGGGGATAATGGTAGCCTAGATCCCCACCTAAGGGACTTAAGGCATACCTGTGAAAATCCTGGTCTCCATCAAATGGTAATGCAACCGTCCCATTCAGGAGGACATGTCTTGGACCTCCTGTTTGCGAATCAGGCTGAGACGGAGGTGGTCGACATTCTGCCTCAGAGCTGGACTGACCACTTCCTGATTCACTTCTCTATTAAGTTGCCTGGTTTAGTGGATAAAAACAACCAGTCATCGACCTTCTGGAAGGGTAGAGAATGGAATAAGGTGGTAAAAAATTGGGCCCAACTGCCTTTTCAGGGTCAGTTTTCATTCTCTTCTTCCACCTCGGTAGATGAAAACTACCAGACCTACTGCAAGGCGGTGGTGGAAACCCTTGATTCGGTGGCCCAGATAAGACGCTTAAAACTCAGGAAAAAAAATATGTGCCCCATGGTATAATGATGAATTGAAACCACTGCATCGCAAGACCTCTGCAACTCCTTCGCCTCCTACTTCCACGACAAGATCGCGGACATACACAACAGCTTCAGCACTCAACCGACGCACGCCACGACAGAACCACCGCCCCCCACCACCACCCTCCGCGCCTGGACTCCGATCAGCACGGAAGACACAGTCCGCATGATTAACTCCATCCACTCCGGATCTCCAACCGACCCCTGCCCTCACCACGTCTTCAACAAGGCAGACGCTGTCATCGCACCCCACCTGCGGGACATCATCAACACCTCCTTCGACACCGCCACCTTCCCGGAGAGCTGGAAGCACGCCGAACTCAGCGCCCTACTCAAGAAACCTACAGCAGACCCCACCGATCTCAAGAATTACCGTCCCATCTCGCTCCTCCCGTTTCCAGCCAAAGTCATCGAGAAGACCGTCAACAGACAGCTGGCCGCCTTCCTCGAGACGAATGGATCCCTCGACCGCTCACAGTCTGGCTTCTGAGCCAACCACAGCACCGAGACCGCCCTCATCGCTGCCACAGATGACATCCGAGCCCTGATGGACAACGGAGAAACAGCGGCCCTCATCCTCCTAGACCTCTCAGCGGCATTCAACACTGTCTGCCACCGCACCCTAGTGCAGCACCTCAGCAACGTCGGAATCCAGGAGAACGCACTGGAATGGATCATCTCCTTCCTCGACGGAAGAACACAGAGTCCGTCTACCACTGTACAAGTCAGAGGCCACCGAAGTCATCTGCGGCGTCCCTCAAGGATCCTCGCTGAGCCCCACCCTCTTCAACGTCTACATGAGCCCCCTCGCGGCCATCGCACGCCAACACAACCTCAGCATCATCACCTACGCTGACGACACCCAGCTGATCCTCTCCCTGACCAACGACCCCGCCGCCAGAGCCAACCTTCACGAAGGGATGAAAAACGTAGCCGAGTGGATGACGACCAGCCGCCTGAAACTGAACTCAGACGAGACGGAAGTCCTCATCCTGGGCTCCTCGCCCTCCGCCTGGGACGACTCCTGGTGGCCCCCCGCCCTGGGCACCGCACCCAAACCGACAGACCACGCACGCAACCTGGGCTTCATCCTGGACTCCTCCCTCTCCATGACCAGACAAAACAACGCCGTCTCCTCGTCGTGCTTCAACATCCTGCGCATGCTACGGAAGATCTTCCGGTGGATCCTCACCGAGACCAGGAAGACGGTCACCCAGGCCCTCGTCAGCAGCCGACTGGACTACGGCAACGCCCTCTACGCCGGAACCACCGCCAAGCTCCAGAAGAGACTCCAGCGGATCCAGAACACCTCAGCCAGACTCATCCTCGACATCCCACGACACAGCCGCATCTCCGGACATCTGAGAAACCTGCATTGGCTCCCCGTCAACAAAAGAATCCCCTTCCGTCTCCTCACCCACGCACACAAAGCCCTACACGATCAAGGCCCGAGCTACCTCAACAACCGCATCAACTTCTACGCTCCCAAACGCCATCTTCGATCAGCCAGTCACGCCCTCGCCGCCGTCCCCCGCATCCGAAGAACGACAACAGGAGGAAGGTCCTTCTCCTACCTGGCCGCCAAGACCTGGAACTCCCTCCCGACCGACCTGCGCCTGACTCAAGACCACCTCTCCTTCAGGAAGAAGCTCAAGACCTGGCTGTTCGAGCAGTAGCAGCACCCCCCCCCCCCCCCAAGCGCCTTGAGACCCTCCGGGCAAGTAGTGCGCTCTACAAATGCCTTGATTGATTGACTGCGGGGAGCATGTAAAAGGGCAGAGAGAAAATGGAAGAGGGCCTACTTGGATTCTGATAAAGCGCTGAAACGGGCTCAGACCCAGTATAAGGAATCTATTGCTAGGGCCAAAGCAAATTATTCTGCCGAATCCATTCTTCAAGCCCCCAATAGCACCAAAGCGCTCTTCAAGATAGTTAGGGATCTATCAAGCCCAGCCTCTACAAGTAATAAGGCAGTGGCTTCCTCTTTTAAGGAAAAATAACCAACCTTGTCAATAAAGTCCAATCTGATGGCCCGGCTGACTCTGCTTGGATGCCTGATATTGCCTCCCAGACTACCACTTCCCTGGACATCTTTTATGCCCCTTCAGAGGACTTGATTAACCAGCTTGCTCTAAGTGTATCATCAGGTTCCCCTTTAGACCCTTTTCATCATAAAATATGGAAGATCCTGGGCAAAGAAACCTGTTATTGAGGATCTGCTGTCTGTCATTGGAGGCAAGGGTGGTTCCCGAGGTATGGAAACAAGCAGTTGTAACTCCCTTGTTGAAAAAACCATCCCTGGACCCCACTGATCCAGCACATTTTTTAGACCGATTTCCCTACTGCCCTATCCGGTTATAATCTTGGAGAAGGTTGTCAGCAAAAGTTTCATGTTATCTTGAGGACAATTTCTTGCTGGACAGGGATCAATTTGGCTTCCGCCCGGGACATGGAGTGTATGTGTCAAACTGCAAATTGGCTCAGGAAAATCTCCCTACAGCTTAATGGGGGAAAAACTGAGGTGGTGTACTGTCCAGCCACCAGAGTGTCTCGACATCTACCGATAGAATTTAAACTCACTCCGGAGGATGAACCCCTGGCTCCAGCTAAAGTGGTACGCAACCTGGGAGTTTTGGTTGATGAAAATCTCTAAATGGACATACAAGCCGACAAGCCAGTGTGTGCCTTCCTCTGCTACGAGTATTGCGTAAGATCCTTCCCCTACTCCCAGAAGACTCTCGACCGCTCGAAGTGAGAAGTGTAATACTGAGCAGGTTTGACTACTGTAACTCTCTATATTTGGGAGCACCACAATATATTGTGCAGGGACTACAGAGTGCAGGCAGTGGCAGCAAAACTGGCGCTAAACAGACAACGTGGGTCCTCTATGACTCTGGCGTTAAAAGACCTCCATTGGCTGCCCATCAAGGAGAGAATTTATTTTAAATCACTTTGTATCGTGTAAAGGGCAGCACATGGACAGGGTCCTACCCATGTGCAAGAAATGATTATTTGGTATAACCCAAGGAGGCCGCTCCGATCGTCAAACACCAATCTGATTGCAACTACCAGATTTAAGAAATCCCGGAAGGGGGGTAGAGCCTTCGGAGTACTTGCCTCACATATCTGGAATGTGCTGCCTTTTAACCTTACAAAACACACAGTTGATGGGTAGAATGTAGAACAATGTCATACATTCACCCCAGTACAAGGATCTGGGCTTAAATCCATCGTTTTTTTTCACTCCACACCACCCTGGGTTAGACACTGGCTATATGCAAATCAGCTCTGACCCTGTGCCTCATGGGAACAGTCCAGTCTGAACTACCAAGCCATGTCTTTCCCAGACCGGAATCAAGCATCCAAGGACCGATTTCTGGCTATCAGCCTTCATCAGCCTGGATAGCTTGACTCCAGTGGTGTGGAGAGCCTGGGACTCACGTCTGAGTATACCCAGCACACTCGGGGTGAAAATTGCAAAACACAGTTGATGGATAGAATGTAGAACAATGTCATACATTCACCCCAGTACAAGGATCTGGGCCTAAATCCATAGTTTTTTTGCACTCCACACCACCCTGGGTTAGACACTGGCTATATGCAAATCAGCTCTGACCCTGTGCCTCATGGGAACAGTCCAGTCCGAACTACCAAGCAATGTCTTTCCCAGACCGGAATCAAGCATCCAAGGACCGGTTTCTGGCTATCAGCCTTCATCAGCCTGGATAGCTTGATCACACTCCCAACTCCCTATGGGTGATAAATGGCCTAGGCGGCCCTCGCAGACACACACCCTTTTCTTAATGGGCTCACATCCACCAGGCTAGGAGTCTGCACTGAGGACAGTTGCGCTCAACTCCTACCTCCCGGGGTATAATAACAACGGAGGCGTGACCTTTAGGGCCGGTGGACCACTGCGCACTCTGCCAGACTTGTCAGACGCAAAGTCTGATAAGATAAGTAACGTCCGCATAGGAGCAACCAAGTGCTCCCGCGGTCCCCAAACACAAAGCGGAAGATTCGCCTGCAAAAAAACTCAAGTTAGGCTAAAACAAACGTACTATGCCATTATTAGGAAAATAAAGTCCGAGAGGTATTTAACCCCTTCTGTGCTGATGACAAAGCCAGCTCGTCATGGGTGTTACCTGCCCTGTGCTTATGACGAGCTGGCTTTGTCATGAATAATGGGGATCATCAATCTGCAGCACAGGAGGGGAAAACCCATAGCAGCCAAGGTGTTAACTGACGCTGGCTTCCAGCAGCGAAAAAAGAGGGAGTCCAGCAAGGGTCATTTTCAGATAAGGAGGCAGGATCCACCTGATTGGACAGTTGCTGTTCCTCATGAACTTGATGTTTTTACCGAGGACTCATGGGATGTGTAGTCCTCGTATTTTTTTGTTATTTAAGGCTGCTGGTTAAATACAAGAAGAGAATGTGCCTAATCCTTGCATCTGGGTCCTGACATAGAATTTTTATATATATGTAGTTGCTGGAGAGCAACTGTGAGTTGAACAGCAGGTGTGATCTCTATGATAAACTTCAATATAGTTTATAAGAGGCATGCTATACATAGGCCCCGAAAGTGGGTGCTGGTAGTACTTTTTTAATAGATTTCTCTTAGCTTTTCATTCTGAATTGCAAGATTGTTTCTGTTGTGATGCTGATGTTCCAGATCCTGGGTGTGTAGGTGGATATAACCTACCGTCTGGCCTTTTCCTTTGTGCATTTTAAAAAATGGTTTATTTCAATCTGGTGATGCGTGACTCTTACTTTGGCCCTCCCGGTGGTAATTTTGTCAGACAGATATACAACCATGTTGCTTCTAATGTCTTTGTAGATGAAACTGCTGTCCTTGAATGGGCTGTGGGTTTAAGGGGAAAAGTTCCTTCAGGGATGATATGATGTGGTTGAATATTATCCAGACATTGACTGCTCAAAGCATTAGAGTGAAGTCTTTGGGAGGTTAAGGTTAAATGTGTCCGTAGATCAGCGGTGTGAGCAAAAGCTTCCTTCAGAATGAATGTGTTGATTTGTGATGGGACTGATCACAGGAGTGAACGTTACAATCAGTAGGAAATATTTACTTAGCACTGCCACTTAAAAGTACCACACTGAGAATGCAAATACTGCCTAATGAGGGAGATGTACAGGTTTAACAGCACATTGTGTACGTAGTCCGGCTGTGGCGACTACTATGCACAAAGATGTGTGATGGCTACTTGTATTAATGGAAATATCTGTTGTCTGCCAGGGGCTGATTGAAGAGTGGGACAGTTGATAGTGTTTGGAGAGCTGAGGGCAGACACCAGTCTTATAGTATGAAGTGAGCAGACCTGTAGGTCACCATGTAAGACCCTGTGGGATTGTCTGGACACTGACTGGTGGGTGGAAGTTTGTCCCTGCTCTAGTGGTCTTTCCAGTCCATTCACTGATGTTACATTCATACAAACCCACCACCCACCCGGATCAAGGATAGGTTAGTGGAAGGAAACTGTTGTGGCAAGAGGGTTTGTTCTGGTCATTGGGCAAAATAATCAGTGAGCAGTTCTGACACCGGCATTGAAACTTGAAAGTCCTTCCCCCTGTTCACACTTCTTGTCCTTGTTTACACTCTGGAAACCGGCATACACTTGTTCAACAGAAATTTTCTAGCAGCAGCTGTAGATTTCGTACAAGACGAACCGACGTGCATGAGCATAATTTATATCTTCAACTGCAACTTTTCAAACATTTTTTTGGGAGGTGGGGGGTGTTGGTTGTGGGGTGGCAATTCCTACCCCTCTTGACTCCTGCCTTTTTAGGTCTAGCCTGGGTAGCGCATGTGCTGCTCTCCGAGGCATACTGTATTAGAGTATGCATTTAAATCTCCGCCCACTCTGTCCTCATTTTTCATTGGCTTGTGTCTTTGTCCTTTGCAAATTCTGGCTTCTGCTTCGGTAATCTGCTTGTTAGTCCCTCCTTAGTACCGCCTGTCTTTCTTTTGTAACCTCTCATGAGGACTGGCCCTTTCTCTTCTGTTATCTGGGGCAATGGCGACGCTTCTTTGCAGTGTCCTAGGTCTCGAATTTAGGAGAGTTTGAGCTGTTGGTATTTTAAATGACAATAGTTTAAACTCTCAAATGCGATACCGATTGCTTTACAAATATATTTTTTGGGGCTGTTTCCAAGAGCCCCATGCTGCGCTTGGACTTAGGTGATACATACATAGGGGTCCCAGTTGGAACAGAATGCGTACACAAAGAATACTTTTGAAAAAATCAAGAAAATCGGGATTGTATTTACAGAGAGATGTTTTTAATTCACATCCTCGGTTGTAGATTGGTTACACATACATTTCTCAAAATAGTGCAGGTGTCCTCGATGCCCAAAGGGGGGCAAGGTGAAAGAGGGACAGGGGGGCAGGTAGTGCGGGTATAGACAAGTTGCAAAATCGTGGGTGGTCATTTATACATTTTAGAAATGATACCACAGAGGCATATTCATATTGACAAACAAATAATTACTCTCAGCATTCATAATCCTATACCAACAAATTAACACAACCCAAAAATGAGCTGTTGTTATTGGCTAGGCGACAGTAGGATTATGTCGACGTTTCGACCCCAAGGTTGTAGGCTGATTCTTGCCCTACTGCGGGGTCTTCATCAGGACCAGTGGGGACAGTGTGGTGAGGGGTTTGGGCGGGTACCTGTGATTAAAAACGTGATGTTTTAGACAGGGGAAGACATTACAGACAATTGAAAAGTGCTACCTGTGTCCGAAATAATTACCTAAAAGCCACTTGAATAGACGTGGCCCCTTCTACGAACGTGCGGAGGGCCCGAAGGCTCCGGAGAACAAGGAGAGCGTCAACCTACAAAAGTTAGGTTATTGTCAATTGAGTTCTAGATTAAAATTTGGAATCACGTCACCCACAAATGTGAAGTACATATGTGCCAACGATGAGGATAGCATCCAAACATTACCCAGCCGGGTTAAAAACAACAAAGAATTATAATCATATAACGAAGGGTGTCTCAACCAGAACACACAAAAGAGGTTGATCCACAAATTCAAGCTTAAGGGGTTAAATAGTCTTATCCTCTGTCCATACAAGTTAAGTCGGATCTAGGTTCAAAAGTCACATCTTAGTTTTAAGACACAATATTACATTGGGAGAAAATTACCCGAGGGGACGACCCTGGATGTCCTCTTTATACTCTTAGATATATTCAACCGTTGAGTGGACCCACTCTAGGAGCTGTTGGAACTATGGCCGGTATCCAAGCACAAATCTGTAATGAGCGGAGGGCCAGGCATTAAGATTACAATAATACGAGGAGAAACCTTTGTACCTATTCAGGAGAAAGTGGCGGGAGACTTACCACGGATTACTAGGCAGTATCATTCAATGCGCACCTCGTGTGGAAAGGTCGGAACTGAGGATCTCGCTGCTTAGGTGTGAAGTGGCAGGAGCACCCTTGGTAGATCACTATAGAAGGGCAGGACACACTGTAGAAGAACTCCAATGGGTGGTCTTAGAGAAAGTTTCCCTGGGCCCTAGGGGTGGCAATATCGCTTCTGTACTTAATGTTAGAGAAAGCAAATGGATGACCCGTTTGGATACTATTCGACAAGGACTAAATGAACAGGATACTAGTAATGCTCAACTGGCTTGTTTAAAC
The DNA here is from genome assembly GCF_964263255.1 of Lissotriton vulgaris. Lineage (NCBI taxonomy): Eukaryota > Metazoa > Chordata > Amphibia > Caudata > Salamandridae > Lissotriton > Lissotriton vulgaris. The sequence continues at coordinate 145,371,574 of NC_141697.1, read as the reverse complement.
TAAGGGGGTACTTGCTAAGAGTGTGCCGTTGTAAACTTCTGAAGTTTCTTTTGTTTTCGAGCTGTTTTTATTTTTCTGCAGGTCCAATGCAGATGAACATCTTCGTCTTCAATTGTAATGTGTATTCATGTATGTGTATTATATGATTAGCATTGTAAACAACTTGTTATTTAAGCCGTTAGTATGGCCTTGACTCTCCTATGTTATTTCGGAACCATGGGTTCATTACAGATGGCACGTTCAATAAGGATTTCCCAACAACCCCCCCCCCCTTTTTTTTCCCCACATTTATTGAACTCCCTATAGTCTATTACAATTTGTGAGTTACCCCTGGGCAATAAATTCAACTGTTATAGTGCTTTCAGAGAAGAGCTTATTTATTACCGGCCCGCTCTTAAACGCTAAGTCTTTCTTCTATTGGCCTTGTTAAAGCACGGCAGCAGGCATCTAGCTGCTGCAGGGACACGTGTCCTTTCCTTTAAATAACAGCGAGATCCTCAGTTCCGACCTTTCCACACGAGGTGCGCTTTGAATGATACTGCCTAGTAATCCGTGGTAAGTCTCCCGCCACTTTCTCCTGAATAGGTACAAAGGTTTCTCCTCGTATTATTGTAATCTTAATGCCTGGCCCTCCGCTCATTACAGATTTGTGCTCGGATACTGGCCACAGTTCCAACAGCTCCTAGAGTGGGTCCACTCAACGGTTGAATATATCTAAGAGTATAAAGAGGACATCCAGGGTCGTCCCCTCGGGGAATTTTCTCCCAATGTAATATTGTCTTAAAACTAAGATGTGACTTTTGAACCTAGATCCGACTTAACTTGTATGGACAGAGGATAAGACTATTTAACCCCTTAAGCTTGAATTTGTGGATCAACCTCTTTTGTGTGTTCTGGTTGAGACACCCTTCGTTATATGATTATAATTCTTTGTTGTTTTTAACCCGGCTGGGTAATGTTTGGATGCTATCCTCATCGTTGGCACATAATATGTACTTCACATTTGTGGGTGACGTGATTCGAAATTTTAATCTAGAACTCAATTGACAATAACCTAACTTTTGTAGGTTGACGCTCTCCTTGTTCTCCGGAGCCTTCGGGCCCTCCGCACGTTCGTAGAAGGGGCCACGTCTATTCAAGTGGCTTTTAGGTAATTATTTCGGACACAGGTAGCACTTTTCAATTGTCTGTAATGTCTTCCCCTGTCTAAAACATCACGTTTTTAATCACAGGTACCCGCCCAAACCCCTCACCACACTGTCCCCACTGGTCCTGATGAAGACCCCGCAGTAGGGCAAGAATCGGCCTACAACCTTGGGGTCGAAACGTCGACATAATCCTACTGTCGCCTAGCCAATAACAGCTCATTTTTTGGTTGTGTTAATTTGTTGGTATAGGATTATGAATGCTGAGAGTAATTATTTGTTTGGCAATATGAATATGCCTCTGTGGTATCATTTCTAAAATGTATAAATGACCACCCACGATTTCTTTTGCAACTTGTCTATACCCGCACTACCTGCACTACCTTCCCCCCTGTCCCTCTTTCACCTTGCCCCCCTTTGGGCATCGAGGACACCTGCACTATTTTGAGAAATGTATGTGTAACCAATCTACAACCGAGGATGTGAATTAAAAACATCTCTCTGTAAATACAATACAGATTTTCTTGATTTTTTTCAAAAGTATTCTTTGTGTACGCATTCTGTTCCAACTGGGACCCCTATGTATGTAACACTTGACTACCCAGGTCCCAGTGCCGTTGGGTCAACCCTTTAAATATAACGTTGGACTTAAGTGAGGCCACAACCCTTTCTTTAGACTTCTTGTCTAAAGAAAGAGGCGTGGCCTCTAAGTGCAAGCGCTGCATGGGGGCGCTTGGAAACAAACCATATTTGCAATTCAATAGCCATCGTATTTGCGAGAATTTAAGCTATTGACATTTACAGTGCCAATAGCTCAGTCATGTCCTTCCCGCTCCCCCAATCCTTGCCATAAAGTTTTTGAGGGGGGGTGGCGCGGGGGGGTCCCATCATTTGGAGACTTTTGTCGTGGAGTGGATTAAAGTTGGGGAGCATGTCCCGCTTGCCCTTGTGTACTTACCAGGATTATCCTAAAATGCTTTTCACGGCAGCGAGAAAGGGAGAGAGGTACATTTTCACTCCCTGCCAACTCAGACGAATGTGAGCATTTTAAAAAGAAATATGGATCTGATTGCAGCATTGTAATGATCAAATATGCGTGACTGTTATTATCTTTTCAACATGCAACATTTTGAGCAACGTTTTGGAACTGTGCAAAGAAACGCTATCCAGCAATGTTATTTTACACCACACACAGTGCTTGTTTTATATCTGCATTTTTGGTGCATGCTGGACATTATAGGAATTTTTCCTTGTCAGGTGCCCATTTTGGATTTAGCTGCAGCTTCCAGGACACAGTTGAGCAGCTGTGGGCTCATCTGGGCAATGTCTGACGTTTTATCTCGGCCTCACCTGTATTCCACAGGTCTTTAAAAGGCAATTTACATGCTTTTGTGAACTGGTTAACACGGCTCTTTTTGTTTTTCAGTTATTCAAGTACTCCCATGTCTCCACTCTGCCTATTTCTTACATTTGTATTTGACTTTTATTGCCACAGTGGGAGAATGCATTTCATGAAAAGGCTTATCATAAGTAGAAAAAGATCTGCCTTTTGTTGTTTAGAGCCTGCAAAGGCCTGGGTGCGATACTAAATAGGGCTGTAAATAAAATCGTATATATTAATTTGTAACATTAATTTTCTTTCATTATTACTTTAATTTTTATTCAGAGACAATGAACACGGCTCTAGGACACATTTAAAAGTGCTTTCTATTTATATTTGCTGTTTGAAGTATGTACAGATGGGGCAAAAAATACCGGTTTTAAGTGATTTTTTCCGTATTTTTGTACTGGCTAGAACAGCAAAATACCAGTGCGCCAGAAGAAAAGCAGCCATTTGGCAACCCTATCCACGAGACTGAGTGTTTGTTGCAGTATCAGCAAATTATTTATTTCCTCGACCCACAATCCCTGATTGTCATAATAGCAGTAGTTTAACTTCTATCTGAAACCCTACACTCCATCTGTCCAGAACATGCAGAGTTACTCCAAGTGTCTGGGAATACAGCCTGCATTCAGACAACTCACTCCTCATTCTCCACGCTCGCCCTTCACTTTAACCTTAACTCTGCGCTCACAGCAACCACGCTGCGCTCACCGTGCACCACCACCGTGCAAACCAGCAAAGAATTCACCCTGAAGTCGCACACCTCACCCTGCACTCACACAAGCACACATCTCAGCCTGCACTCACACAGGTACTCTGGTCACCCTGCCTGTTGACCTGCACAATAGCCTGCCGGAAGTCATAAGGATACTCCATTCACCCTGCACTAACTCCTTTCCTCATTCAATCACTCACTGATCATTTCTCATTCTCGCTGCTCACCCTGCAACGACACACAGGCGCACCACTCACCCTGCATTTACTCCACTCACACCACCCTGCACTCACCCCTCTTACTCTGCATGCACTTCTCTTACCCGACACTCACATGGGCCCTCCTCTCATTTATGCAGCTCACCCGATACTGATCATTTTTCACCCTACACTCACACTTCCCACGCTTCACTCATACTATTCATCATCACCCAGCACTTACATGAGACACTTAAATTGTACATATAAAAAGTACAAAACTCATGTATGTAGAAATTTCTGCAAAGGCACCTGCAGAATACCTTCTCTTTCTATAGTACTATATGCCTACTTAATTCCATCTACAACCGGAGTTGGTGCAAGAGGGTTGAGTGGACTGAGGATGTTGGATGGCGTGAGGGAGACTAGGGATGAGGCTTTAGGGTATGGTGCTGGATTGAGGATTGTGTAACACCTTCAGCCACTGCTGGCTTTACATTCACAGCAAACACAAGGAGATGATGGACGGAGTGCTGAAACTTTTCAGACACTCACCCCCAGTCACAGATCTGGGTTGAATCCATCATCATTCTTTAGCTAACTGCGACACCTCAGTTCAGACCCAGGCATATGTAAATCCGTATTGACCCTGTGCCTCATGGGAACATTCCAGCCCGACCTGCCAAGCCAGGTCTTCCCTGAACCAGAAACAAGCATCCTGGGACCGGTTTCCGGGTAACACCCTTCATCAGCCAGGCTAGCTTGAATCCAGTGGCAAAGTGAGCAAGGGACCCACGTCTGGGCATACCCTGCCAACTTAGGACGAACAAAGCAAACACAAGGAGATGTTGGACGGAGCACTGAAACTTTTCAAACACTCACCCCAGTCACAGATCTGGGTTGAATCCATCATTCTTTAGTTCACTTTCCACCTCAGTTCAGACCCAGCAATATGCACATCAGTCTTGACCCTGTGCCTCATGGAAACAGTCCAGCTTTACATTCACTACAGTGCTTCATTCCGGGACATGTCGATTTTATGTTTACATTGTAAGTTGGGTCTGAAAATCCCAAACCGCAAATTGTAACTAGACCAAAACTATTGTTGCTTAAGAAGTCAAGCATTTCATAAGATCAATTGGCAGCTGTGATATTACATGTGCGAAAAGTGGATTAGTTAATTTCCAGCACTGGAACTGCTTGATAAACTTGTGAAACCAAATATAAGCCCTGTACAGCTATTTTAAGGAAGCACACTTTTCATTCACATCATACTTGTAGCAAACATTGCCAAGGCAATATATATATAGCAGCAGGGCAAGCTTTTCTAACACAGTTAAAGTAGATTGACTAATGGAAGTGTGAATTGCAATTTGTGTGCGAGTGGGACAGAGTACAAATGCACACGAGTGCAAGAGATATGAGAATGGGGGTGTGTGTATTTGTGTGCGAGTGTATGTATGCTATGCTTGCAAGTGTGCTGCTGGTCTGGCATACTGGAGGTTGTCCTTGCCTTATGGACATGGGCACTAATAGCAAATGGATCGAAGGTGGACATGGGCACCAATAGCTTATGGATGGGTGGTGTTACCCATGTCAAACCGCAGGCCATTACCTGCTTCTATTAAGACTCCATCATTGGCTGTAGGTACTTGAACTGTCTGAGAAAGCAGTTAGCCTAGCCATACCAGGTGACCGGTAGGGGCGGCTGGCAAATGTATACATCAGTGGGGCAGGCAACTAAGTGGTGGATGGGTGCGTGCGGGCATGGCGAGTGGCAAATAATAAAAAAATTGTTTCACCGACCTCTCCTGCTGCACGTCTGATGTCCTCCTCCGCTCCACATGCTCCAGCCTCCAGGAAATTCCACTAACCTATCCTGATGCTACTTTCACCTGCATGAGAGCAGAGCCAGGATTGGATGGAGCAGCCCGACTGATGCTCCTTCAGACAGAGCCTTTAGGCTTGTGCTTGATCTCCACCCAGCTGTCTAAGTCCAGTTAGCCTTGCTTCAGTCCTCCTCTGCTTTTGATTGGCAGCAGAGGGAGGAAAACTTCTCAATTTTTCCCAGTTGCGTTTAGTGCCGCTGCAGTGGGTGGCACGTGGAGGGGGGGGGTTGAGAATGGGGCGCGCAACACTACCCTGCACTGGTGGCAGGGACACAGAACACGCGCCACCACACATGTCCTCAGGTTAACCAACATGTGGGCCGAGACAAAGTCCCTCTCTTAGGTGTGCTTCTTAAAGCTTTTCTGTTGATCACATATCGTGCGGTGACTACTGCGATGTGCATCCATGCCAAAAAAGTACAACTCAGCATCTCAGAAGTTCTGGAACACATCTGTTTACTACAGTGGTTGGTTAAAAAAAAAGAAAGCGCATCCCAACACTTTACAAATATCTTACCATTTGCAGACTAAAGCATGGAGTTATCTTAATGGTTGCAGAGTATAAGTCCTTATTCAGAAGCAGTGCAGTCCAATGGTTTTAGAGCACTCTGCTTTACTCCAAATCACATTGATTTTATTTATTGCCAATAGTCTTAAACGTTTCCTATCTTGCACCCATTGTGCCTTCGACTCATAATCTTAGTAAGCGGGTGACAGTGACTACATGGGGCTCGGTAGTACCCAGTTGTCCTATCACAATATGCATCCTTTGTAGTACAGCATATTCCTAAATTATATTTTTACTAAATTAATATGAGCTCTCTTAAGGTATTCACTCTGTACATGTTTGATGGACTCCGTGAAATGTGTTGTTGCATGGATACTAAACTGATGCATATTTGTGTCTGTGTCTAATCCCTGAACTAAATGTATATTCTTTCCAATCATTGTGCATGTCTGTCCATTACACATACCAAATTAGCCACTGCTCAACCTTTAAATGGTGAGCAGCATGTATGTTTAACTTTCTTTTCTTAAGAACAACCCCGGAGTAAACTGGATGGATCCAGGAACGCAATGAGACCGGATGCCTGCCTTGCTTCAGAGTAACCTACCCTATGTCTTAAAAATCTAACCTGTGACTTAACTAGTAGACCGTGGTCAAGAGACCCTAACGTGAGACAGGAGATCTGAACAGGGAGACCTGGCAATGGACTCAAAAGACCACAAAGATAGACCTGCTAGAAGAATTCACTGGTAAAAGGGCCTTCCAACCACAATACTTGAAGTGGCAGTACATTTAGACTTCCTTATGCCTTGGCAGCACAATTGAAGACCGTAACACTTTCCATTGGTGTGTGCCTGGCACACCTGCATTTTTGCCAATCCTCCAAATAATTTTAGACCCCCTGCTTCCCTCTCCATTGCTCCATCACAATTCCTACAGTGCTGTGCAGTTTACTAGAAATAAAATCATGAAAACAACCGCAGTTACTCACCATTAGCCTCATGGCCAGACAAGACTTCATCAAGGCTGCAAAAGCTTGTAGGTCAGAACAATCGCAGGCAAACCCATGTCCTGTTCAAAATATGCAAAAATATCCTCATTAATAGCTCTGCAGCCAATCCAGGCAGAAATATCAACTCCTTGACTAAAGGTCTATTCACAAAGAACTCCCCGAAACTGAGGCCTTCAAATAAAGGTTCTTTCCAACTTTTGGCCAATAACCAGTTATTTCTAGGCAAAAAGACGAAGTTTGGTTTCAAGACCAATATTAACATTTATTGAAGAAAGCAACCTTTACTCCGATTACCAAAACCGATTCTGCTATGGATGTGGCACAAAGGAACTGACTTCCACATGGAAAAATGGAAAAATGCAATGGATTCGAAGGGAGAACCAGAACTCCTGTCCTTGACCTCTCCTTTGCCTTTGGTTCAATTGCTTGTAAACATGAAAAGAATCAATCTTTTCGAATAAAGAACTTTGTATCTGTATTCTAGCTATACCTACCCCATCGAGACTGGTGCCTCCGCCCCTAATACTCCTTACTTGGCTACTTTTTGTGCCAGCTAGTCAATAACAGCCTGGTGCATTCCTGCATGTGGCTCCATGTGCTGCATATACGGGAATTGCTCAATGTGGCATGGCAACAATAACTACTGAATTTTTATTTAGTGTAGCACAGGTGTGTGGACGTGCATTTACAGGCAGTAATATTACCAACTCCTTGCACATAATTGACTCCGAAGAAGGAATGGCATTTTAGGAATTAAATCTGCGACTTACCAGTCACACACCCTAACGTAACATGTGGTAACCCACTAGGCTGTGCTTAATTTGTAAAATAATAAATGCCAGGGCCCAAAGTCTTGCTCAGGAGCCTGTACCCTGACAGTTTGAAATGCCATGAGATCCAAATATCAAGACTGTCTAGATGTGAATGTACTGTGTGCCACTTTAATCCACCACTAGGTGCTCCCTGCACTTTTGTCTTTCTTGCAGGTTATTTTTCATCTTTACTTTATTCCTTTGTCACAATTTTGCCATCTTTCTCTTCCTCCTGTTTCCCTTTTCTGTGTTTCTCTCTTGTTCTGTACCAAAGTCTGCTGAAGATAAGCATGTGTGTTGCCCTGAAAATGAATGCTAGTGGGCTTCATCTGCAACTACTGATTCAAATTAACCCCTTGGATGCGGGTTTATTTCCCCCCCTCCCGCGAAGCGGGAGAAATAAACGGCAGGCGGGATTCGGATGGCGTGTGCACACGCCCACTGTGACGCATGACGGCCGGGAGCAGTAATGAGCATACAAGTGGTTAGTTAAGAACTGCTACTAAGCCAAATATTTTGACACCGGGCTCAGTTCAGCGATACCATCGCCGACCTCCCCAGCACCCACGCACTCGCCTCCAAGGACTACATCCTCCTCTGGGACCTGAACTTCCACCTCGAGAACAACAACGACGCCAACTCCGCCACCGTGATAGCCAACCTCGCCAACATCGGGCTCCAACAACTAGTCACCGCACCCACCCACACCGCGGGCCACACGCTGGACCCAGTCTTCTCCACAGGCACCCACATCACCTTCGACCACACCACCGAACTCACCTGGACCGACCACCGCTGCATTCATTTCACCTTCAAGAAACCAACCACGCACCACCGCACCCAACAGCTGCCTCGCTGCTGCTGGAGCAAAGTCACTGAAGACCGGCTGATCACCACCCTCGCCCAGAACCCACCCACCGACCCCCACCAACCCAGACGCCGTAGCCCGCAACCTCAGACAGTGGATCGACGACTGCGCCAACACCCTCGCCCCGCTCCAGAAACCCTCCAACAGCCTCGCCAGCAAGAGAGCCACCTGGTTCACCAACTAGCTCCAGATCTCCAAACGCGCATGCCGGAAACTGGAGAAAATATGGCTTCACAAACGCACACCGGATAACCATGCAGCCCACAAGGACGCCACCCGCAGACATCACCACCTCATCAGATTAGCCAAGAGACCTCCTTCAAAGACCGCTTGGACAACAACGCACACGACAGCAAAGAGCTCTTCAGCATCGTAAAGGAACTCTCCAACCCCAGCGCCAACGACATCTTGCCCTCACAAGAACTGTGCGACTCACTAGCCATCATCTTCCACCGCAAGATCGCTGACATCCACAACCGCTTCAGCACCACAACCGCCCGACTACGCCAGACTCCACCTTCCCTGCGAACACCACCAGCCCCATCCGCCTGACCTCCTGGTCCAACGATGAAGTGAACTCCATCCACTCAGGATCTCCGTCAGACCCGTGCCCACACCACGTTAACAAAGCAGACGCAGCCATCGCACCCCAACTACGGAAGGTCATCAACATCTCCTTCGAAACAGCCACATTCCCAGATAGCTGGAAGCACACCGAAATCCACGCCCTCCTCAAGAAGCCCAAGGCGGGCCCCAAGGACCTTAAGAACTTCAGGCCCATCTCCCTGCTCCCGGCAAAGGTCATCGAGAAAATCGTCAACAGGCAATTGGCCCGCCACCTGGAAGACAACATCTTGGACCCGTCCCAGTCCGGATTCAGACGAAACTACAGCACCGAGACAGCCCTCATCGCCGCCACAAACTACATCTGGCGCCAACTAGACAATGGCGAAACATCGGCCCTCATCCTCCTGGACCTGTCGGCCGCCTTCGACACGGTCTGCCATTGCACTCTAAAGACACGCCTCCTAGAAGCCGGAATCCAAGAGAAGGCCCTTGACTGGACCACGTCCTTCCTCTCCAGCAGATCCCAGAGCGTCCGCCTCCCACCCTTCCGACTTGAAGCCACCGACCTCATCTGCGGCGTCCCCCAGGGCTCATCTTTCAGTCCAACGCTGTTCAACATCTACATGGCCCCCCTCGCACAAGTGGCCCGCCAGGACGACCTCCACTTCATCTCCTACTCCGATGACACCCAGGTCATCCTCTCCCTCACAAAGGACCCACACACTGCCAAAACCAACCTCCACAAGGGAATGATGGCCATCGCCGACTGGATGAGGAGCAACCGTCTGAAGCTGAACTCTGGCAAGACGGAGGAACTCATCCTCTGACCCACCCCCTCAGCCTGGTACGACTGCTGGTGGCCGAACACACTGGGAACAGCACCAACACCCACCGAGCATGCACGCATCCTCGACTCCTCCCTCTCCATGGCTAAGCAGGTCAACGCAGTCTCCTCATCCTGCTACAACACCCTCCGCATGCTCCGCAGGATCTACAAGTGGATCCCGACCGAAACAAGAAGAACCGTGACACAGGCCCTCGTCAGCTGCAGACTGGACTACGGCAACGCACTCTATGCAGGAATCCCAGCGAAACACCTCCTCCTGACTGATAGTCAATGTCCCCCGCCGCAGCCACATAACCCCCCACCTGAGAGACCTACACAGGCTCCCAGTCGACAAGAGGATCTCCTTCAAGCTCCTCACCCTCGCACACAAAGCACTCCACAACGCCGGACCAGCTTACCTTAACAGCAGACTCCGCTTCTACACCCCCACCCGCCAGCTTCACTCCACCAGCCTCGCCCCTGTCCCCCGCATCCAACGAATGAGCTCCGGTGGCAGATCCTTATCCTACCTCGCCGCCAAGACCTGGAACACCCTCCCTACCCACCTACGGCAAACTCAAGACCTTTTTGCCTTCAAAAGACTCCTCAAGACCTGGCTCTTCGAGCAGTAGCAGCACCCCCTCCCCTCAGCGCCTTGAGACCCTCACAGGTAAGTAGCGCGCTTTACAAGTACTCTGATACCTGTACATAAAGGACAGTTGTACCTAGGAATATTTTATAACATCTCATTTCAGTAAACTAAACCTCCACGTTCAGCCAACAATGGGTCAGGAGCATTTTTCTGTACTTGCAATGCGTTGAAGCCTAGAAACTGTGTCAAATCCATAAACAAATGTTTTTTTAGTTATGTCTGGTTTATCTAGTATGTTTAAACTGGAATTTCTGGAAATGCTTGTCCTGTCCTAATGCTGGGAGTGTTTGCACCCCCACCACCCTCTTCCCCTCTTCAGAGTTTGGGTGTAATACCCCCCTGCAATAATATACACATACTCTTACAATAAAGCTTTATAGGTTGCCCCACTAGTTTTATTTATGGCCTAGTTTGTGCCCCTCCACCCCATCTCAAAGTCACTTCTAAAGATGCCACTGATTTTGGCTTTTCATTTATATATTTCTTTGCAGTTTTGTATATCGCAAAGTCAACCCGAAGGTATTGGAGCACTTTACATGAGCACCAGTTAAAAACTATTCAAGCGATACAAAAGGGGATGATGGACGGAGCATTTGAGCAAATCAAACACTCACCCCGAGTCAACTGATCTAGGTTTAATCCATCACCATTCTTTAGCTCAGTCAGCCACCCCAGTTCAGACATGGCCATATGCAAATCAGTCTGACCCTGTGCCTCATGGGAACAGTCCAACCCGAACTGCCAAGCCATGTCTTCCCTGGACCTGAAACAAGCATCCTCGGACCGGTTTCGGGTTCATAACCCTCATCAGCCAGACTATCTTGAATCCAGTGGCAAACCCAGATCAGTTGACTGGGGCTGAGTGTTTGATTTGCTCAAACGCGCTCCGTCCATCATCCCCTTTTGTATCGCTTTGTTCGCCCTAAGTTGGCAGGGTATGCTCAGACGTGAGTCCCTTGCTCACTTTGCCACTGGATTCAAGCTAGCCTGGCTGATGACGGCTGAAATGCCAGAAACCGGTCCCCGGATGCTTGTTTCCGGTCCAGGGAAGACCTGGCTTTGGCAGTTCAGGCTGGACTGTTGAGATGAGGCACAGGGTCAGACTGATTTGCATATGGCCATGTCTGAACTGGGGTGGCGGAGTGAGCTAAAGAATGGTGATGGATTAAACCCAGATCAGTTGACTGGGGGTGAGTGTTAGATTTGCTCAAACGCTCCGTCCATCATCCCCTTTTGTACATACTATTCAAGGGCACATTCACTTTGTTTTTTTAAACTAATATTCGATTTCACAGTTCCCTCCGGGACAGCAGGAACGCCTGTTAAAATAATGACAAAATCAAAAGACTCCGGCGGCAAATCTACTGTATCTTTATAATGTAATTTACCTCGGTTAGGATAATTTGTTTGGGAAGAAGGTATTTTATTGATTTGAACAGGCTTCGAAACCACAGAAGGAGTCTTTTCTTTAATTATCGTTTTCGAGGCTGTAGTCACAGGTATGCCTGATGCATTAGTGGGGTTTTTATTAGCAGGTACCTTGTTTGGTTTCTTAGGGGGATTATGTTGTCTGATTTTATCATTTGTGGTTTTGTTTTCAGTAACGGTAACTGGGGTGGTTAAAGTTGGGTTCTCTGGGGGCATAGGCTGTGGAAAAGGCAATCTATTTTTTTATCCAGCCTTTGAAGCCTTACGACAAGAGGAAGAATAAGAGCCTTTAAGAGTTTTTCAACAGCATCAAGAAGCCCATCATTAGGAATGATTTTATGTCCCATGTCTACATTCCTTTGTATTACTTCTGTCTCCTCTAAGTTTTTCCCCCACATCCTCTGACAAAGTTTCTTTAGGGGCTGCCACCTGTGGCGGCATCCACGGGTTGGCAGACCCACTTTTATTTTTCCCTCCCTTCTTCCGTCTCTTCCTAGCTGGGGAAGATACACCACCTTTAGTCTTTTGGTCGTCATGTGCACTAGTTGTTGTAATAATAGGCTGGGCAGCAAGCAACGTGACGACCTCAGTTTGTATCTTCAGGGGGGGAGGTAAGACATTACTATTAGAATGGGGAGCAGTCTCCAAGGGCAGAGGGGTATTAAGATCTATAAGGTTATTTGATATTACCGTGGACAAGTCACTTGGACCTTCCACCGCCATATCCAGAACCCCCAGCGATGGCGGGTTTTCCTGAAAAATTAAAGGTATACTGTCTGTGTTAAATAACTCCGCATCCATCTCAGCATGTTCTGAGGTGCATACAGGAGACTTCACTTTGCTAGGGGGGGGGGGACCTGCCTCTTAAGAATCTCAATTGAGAGGCGTCGTTCGGCCCTCCTTTCCGCTAGAGCTAACTCTCGGTCAATATCCTTAGTTGCTTTAGCAAAATATTTATCAAGATGGCCGAGTATAGATATACTCACACGATCAGGAAGGGAGTTAGTAGTCGAACTAGACATTTTTAGGATAAGTATATAATAAAAATTATAATAAATGTCAGTGCTTAAACAACATTAACCAGTAAGGGTAACAAGCAAATAACCTCATATATTAATATCAAATAAACCTAAAAGTAGGTGAGGGTATCAACCCAATGTTAAATCATAATTACAAGGCCACACCAGAGGGTAAACTTATCAGAGGGGGGGCCCAGCCCGGCCACCTTCGGCCCCTGACGGCCACAGACGGTCCCGCCCTTGTCCCGGGCTTCTCCCGGGACGCTCCCGCGCCGCGGGGGGAGACCTTCACTTAAATACGTGGACCAATAGAGTGCAAGCGGGGCATGGTGGACAGGGAGAGCGGCCAGGTAACGTGAGGGGCGGGTTGCCGAGGCTTCTGGTCCTTGAAGTCCGGCCCCACTCGCTCGCAGCCCTGGCCAACACACGCTTTGCGAAGATGCACAGTCCAGGCTTTCCAGGTGGTGATGAAACGCAGCGGGACCCGCAAAGCGGGTACCGCAAGTTGTAAAGAAGAGATGAGGGTCTATGAGCGCCCTCGGCAGCAGCAGTTCGAGTCGGCAAGATGTCCCAAGGGGTTTCCTCCTTCCCAGCCTTTTAAGTCTGCAGGCGGGGCGTGGTGGACAGGGAGAGCGGCCAGGTAACGTGAGGCGCGGGTTGCCGAGGCTTCTGGTCCTTGAAGTCCAGCTCCACTCGCTCACAGCCCTGGCCAACACACGCTTTGCGAAGATGCACAGTCCAGGCTTTCCAGGTGGTGATGAAACGCAGCGGGACCCGCAAAGCGGGTACCGCAAGTTGTAAAGAAGAGATAAGGGCCTATGAGCACCCTCGGCAGCAGCAGTTCGAGTCGGCAAGATGTCCCAAGGGGTTTCCTCCTTCCCAGCCTTTTAAGTCTGCAGGCGGGGCGTGGTGGACAGGGAGAGCGGCCAGGTAACGTGAGGCGCGGGTTGCCGAGGCTTCTGGTCCTTGAAGTCCAGCTCCACTCGCTCACAGCCCTGGCCAACACACGCTTTGCGAAGATGCACAGTCCAGGCTTTCCAGGTGGTGATGAAACGCAGCGGGACCCGCAAAGCGGGTACCGCAAGTTGTAAAGAAGAGATGAGGGTCTATGAGCGCCCTCGGCAGCAGCAGTTCGAGTCGGCAAGATGTCCCCCAAGGGCACATTCATTTTTGGTAGGCACTGGAAGATTACCTGATGTTCTCAGACGCACAGGATGTTGAGCTCACACCGAAACTCAAACCTGGTTTACTAGCTCCAAAGTCGGCAGCTCTGGTCGTTATGCTACAACCTCTCCCCACATCTTGGCACCCTCTACAGCCCCCTAATTAGCCTACATGGACCATAGTTTCCTGCCTACGGTAAATGTGTGCAAGACAAGACTATAAACCATGTTCATGACGAACAAGTGAGTATTGCAGCTTGGACTGCGGAATATTTTCAGTTAGTCGTTGGAGAGTGAAAACACCCAGTGCTGATGGCCGCACCACTTCAGCCATCGCCTTCCTCTCAGCCCCTCCTCCCCAAGGTGAACCTCGGCTCCGAGGCGCGGTGGACAGCTCTCTATCTGACTCCGCTGTCGTCCTAAATGAAATGCGCAGTCTACATGCCATCTAATAGCGGCCGTCTCTGAGCATGATGTGTCAGCTGAGGTAACGAAGTGAGAGCACACGGCTGTGCTGCCCTTGCCTTTCGATGACACTGATGTGTGGTGACGGAGGCAGCCAGCCGTGAATCGCCCCAGGCGCGCAGTCTGCTTTCCCCCGTGACGTACTTTCTGGTGTGACATTCATATACTTCCAGGCCGCGGCAGTGTCTGGTGCATCGGCTGCAGACAGTTCATTAGGGGGAGGCGAGGTTAGCCACGTGCCCCTGGTGACCCGCCTGCCTGAAACAGTCCTACAGAGGAAGTGGCGCTCAGCTGCCTTTTTGAGTCACCGTGGCTTTATTATAGGTATAACTGACACTCGTTTGCATGGTGGGACTTGTGAACTCCTACTTATGGTAAAGAACAGCAAGTCCGAGCACGTAGGGCCTGACCTAAAGGTGTCCCCAATGACATGGGACCAGTTGGCAGCCATGTGAAGGATTTTTTAAAATATAAAGTAACAGACGCTCTGGTGCATAAAGACTCGCGATCTACACAATAATGAACCACTTTGAGAAAGGATTGCATTGTAATTTTGTTGCCTTTAATCACATGGTGATGGCAGGACAAATAACTGCTTGCTGATTTGGACTAGTTCAGATATTGATCCACCATTCCTGTTGCATCGAAGCTTATGTCAAATGCTTCACTTTCTTTGGTTTCCCCATAACCAGAATGGCGATTATTTTGAGTAGTCTGTGTAGCGATTTCTATTATAGACATGGTGAGAAACAAAAAAAATAGCGCCTTATTCTCAAAAGTAAACGTAGACTTTTGTGTGTTTATTATTTTTTGTTGTTTATTTTACTATTCACAGATTCAGATTTAATAGTAAGTTTACCAGTGCGGAGACTCTGCTGTTGAACGGGAAACTCCGCACATAAAATAGAACAACCTTTTCTTTTTATGTGCGAAGTTCTCTGCCCCAATTGTCGTAAATTTATTATCCAATCTGAGTTTGTGAATAGTAAAAAATAGTAAATTTACACAAAAGTGTATGTTTACCTTTGTGAATCAGGGCCATAGTTTAGTTGGTATAGAGTCCACCCATTGTTTACCGTTAGATTGGCTTTTTTTTAAATTTGTATGCTCCTTTGCTTACTTTATATTTGGCAAACCATCTTCATCTTGTGTTTGCCCCCTCTTCTGGAGATCGAGCCTGGGCAGCGCATGTGCTGCGAGGCATGCTGTATAGAGTATGCACTTGAAGCTTCGCTCACTCTCCGCTCAGATCTTTCATTGGCTTGTCTTTGTCCTTTGTAAATGCTGGCTTCGGATTCTGTAATTGGCTTGTTAATCCATCCCTCCTTAGTACCTCCTTGTCTTCATTTGTAACCTCCCATACGAACTGGCCCTTTTACTTCTTTTACACGGTCTGTGTTATTTAGTCTGTAAGCATGATTTCTTTAGTGAGTTTAGTCTTACTGCAGGCTTGATGCGCTTTGTAGCAACATTCATTGCGCCATGAGCACGCTCACTTTCCAAGCAACCGGGACAATGGCAACCGCTTCTTTGTAATGCCATAGGTCTCCCTTTTAGGGTGTTATATCTTTGTAATGATGTAATGTTCTATGTCTCTGTGCTCACTGGATTCCAGAGTGTGGAATCCAGGGGGCAGTACACAGATGAACAGTTACTGAGAGAGTTGGTCCTTGGATCTCCCTGGGGTTGTTACTTTGAATAAACTACTTTTTCTTCTTCAATCCACTGTACTTCAAGTCATTTCAGTGGCCACGAGGATGGGATCGTTTTGAAGGAATTTAAAGATCAAAATCTGGATTAATGAAGAATTCATGAAGAAAAATCAATTAATGAACTGAAGATTTTCTTTCAACTGAAGATTTCCAACAACCCCAGATTAAAACTGAACATTTCGATGGATTTCCAAGGTATCTGATGTATTTAACTTTTTTTTTACATACATCTTTTTAATATTTAACTACTAAATTTCGTTTAGAATTCGGAACTTAATTGATAAACTCTTCGTTTTCAGAACTTGTAAAGTGTCGTTTACACAATAATATTTTGATGCAATTTGGACAGTGTGCTAAAGCGTAATGCCACGTTAAAGATTTCAAAGCGTAATTCCACGTTAAAAAACCTTCATAAACTGACTACGTTTCCTACTTGAAAAATGCTGCTTTGATTTCATCTCCTTCGCGTGCGCTCGACTCCTCCATTGTTTTGGTGTTTCCTCACGCGTCACTACGTGTCAACGCATACAGCGTCATCACACGTCAACGCGCACCGGCGTCATCGCGTATTACTACGCTAGGACGAATACGTAGCGGCCATCTTCAGTTCCCATAGCAACTTGATGCCACTGATCTTCACCGCTTCACGGCTTCAATTTCATTTACACGCCGCGCTTACAATATCATTGCAAAGACCTCTTCGTTTTTTCGACGCATTAGTGGAAATTCAATGCTCATTACAGAACGAAAACAATATTAGTGAAAATTCAACGTTCATTACAAAACGGGAACTATTTAGCAGAAATCTACAACAGCTGCATTTAACTCGCTGACAACGGTGACTACATTATTTATTTTAATTCATTATTTTATATTCCAAATTGACAACGGTGACTACTTTAATTATTTTAATTATTTTTTTTCTTTCTCTCATTATTCTTCCTGCTTATATTGTGTGTTTGATATTACTTTAGTAAGTATTATGGATGTCTCTTCTTCTGTAATTGCTCCTCCTAAATTTCTGCAATCTCCTGGTCCTCCATCTATGAATTGGGAGGATTGGTCTGAATCTTTTGAGACCTATTTAGAGGCAATTGGCGGTGATGTATTTTTGCCATCCAGAAAACTAGCTTTATTAAAACATAATTTGGGTGTTGAGGGCAGAAAAGTCTTAAAAACATTACCTACTATCATTCGTGTTGTTTCAACTGTTGTTGACAATGATGAAAGCAGTGAAACTAGTGAAACAAGCGCAAATGATACATCCATAGATGTATATTCTGATGCATTAAAAGCTTTAGAAGAAAATTACGGAAAGAAAACTAGCATTGTAGTTGAAAGGCACAAATTCTTCTCTAGAGCACAATTATCTGGTGAAAATGTGCAACAATATGTAGCATGTTTAAGGACTTTAGCCATCACTTGTAAATTCAAAGACTTACATGAAGAAATAATTAGAGATCAATTTATAAATCGGATTAAAAACATTAAAATTCAAGAACGTTTACTTGAACTCAAGAATCCATCTTTACAGAAAACACTTGATACTGCAAGAAAAATGGAGAATACTTCTCATTACGTTAAAGAGTTAGGTTCTAAAGATGAATCTAGCAATGTTAATGCTCTAACTTCCAGTTATAAAAAGTCAGATTCTAAAGGTGACAGCAAGGAGTTTAAACCTAATTTTTCCAAAAATAAGTCTGCTTTCACCAAAAGAGTGTGTTTCAGGTGTGGTAGTCAAAAACACACTGCGGACTTCAATAAATGTCCTGCTAGTAAGGTTACGTGCATTATATGCAAAAAGATTGGTCACTTTGCTAAGTGGTGTAGAACGGGTGATAATAGTAATTGGAAACGTTCGGTTAATCTTGTGGAATCTCATGTTGAGAGTGATGATGAAGAATTTGACAGCAATGACAATGATATTGAAGTAATGATGCTGCAGGATGATTTTGTTAATGATATATCTGATGATTATTGCCCACCTAAATGTGAAGTGCTAATAAATGAAGTGTACATGATGCTATGGGCAGATTCATGTTCACCGTATACCATTATTGATAAAAATATGTGGGAAAATGGGAACAAAGACACCTTATAACCTCCGATGCACGACCTAAAGGTTATTGTGGCATTAAGTTACCTGTTTTGGGCTATTTTGATGCCAAAGTAACTTTCAAAGGGAGGTCTTGTTCAACAAAAGTAAATGTTGTCGAACAGGGACGTGCTTTATTAAGTTGGAAAGATCTTAAAAAGATGGGGTTACTATTAAACCCAAATCATCCTGATCAAGTAGTTTTAGCTGATGATTATCCTGACCAAGTTTTATTAGCCAATGAAGATTCATCTTCAAGATGGGAATCTGTCTTTCCCAAATTATTTAGCAAGGATCTAGGCTGTTTAATCAAATTTGAGCATAAGATCATATTAAAAGCTGACAACACTCCATCTGTTCATAAAGTAAGGAATGTACCTTTTGCCCTACGGAATCCTCTGAAAGAAGAATTAAATAGATTGTGCGATGCCAAGGTAATAGAACCTATTGAAGCTTCAGATTGGCTTAGTCCCATCGTTTTGGCTCGCAAACCCAATGGAAAAATTAGGATGTGTGTGGACCTGAGAGATCTAAATAAAAATATTTGGGTGGATAGATATCCTCTCCCACATATCAACGAAATGATTTCCAGTATTAAGGATGCCATGTATTTCTCATCAATTGATTTGTCGAATGCATACCACCAAATCAAATTACATGCTGATTCTAGGCATCTAACATCTTTCTTTACGCCTGAGGGTGCTTTTCAATATCTCAGAATGCCATTCGGATTGGCATCTGCATCCTCAGTTTTTCAGAGAGTCATGTGTAGTATTTTGAAGGATGAATTGAATGTGAGAATATTTCAAGACGATGTTCTTATTTGGGGGAAGGATCTAATTTCTCACGACCATGCTGTACATAGTGTGTTGCAGAAATTACAAGATGCTGGTCTGACTGTATGTGGTGAAAAATGCAAGTTTGGAGTGAAAGAAATTGATTATCTTGGTCATACTATTTCCAATGAAGGTGTTAAACCTAAAATGAAATTATTAGATGCCATTGAGAAAGCACCTCACCCCATTAATAAAGATCAGTTACGATCATTTTTGGGACTTGCAGAATACTACTCTAAATTTGTCCCAAACTTTGCTGATAAAGTGTATAATTTGAGATTACTAATGAAAAAAGGTACTTCTTTTGTATGCTCAACTTTGTGTCAACAAGCCTTTGAAAACATCAAAAATGATATCACAAAAGCTGTAGCTCTTAAACCATATGATCCTGATCATCCTTCTATAATCGTTGTGGACTCCAGTGCTTATGGTTTAGGTGCTGTTCTTATGCAAAAACACAATGGAGTTGAACGGATTATAGCATTTGCGTCTCGCACACTTAAGGGTGCTGAACCTTCATATTCCGTAATTGAAAAGGAGGCGTTAGCATGTTGGTGGGGTGTAGACCATTTCAAGACCTTTATTTGGGGAACTTCATTTGAATTAAGAACTGATCATCGACCTCTCATTGATATTTTTACCACTAAAGGTGCTTCTAGAGCCACTCCTGGAATAGCAAAGTGGTTATATAGATTACAGGGATATAATTTTCAAATAAACTACGTTCCTGGTCATAAGAATATAAATGCAGACTGTTTATCTCGCCTTCCTTTGCCTTATGTCAAGAATGATACAACTGAGGATAATGATGAGTGGTTAATTGCCAGCATTGAGGAATCCTGCAACAATGCATTCAGTGAACAAGAATGGGTTCAAGCTGTGACCGATGACACCTTGCTGCAACAAATTATTAATAACCTACATGTTGGTGTAGATCTGTCATCCCTAGACAAGTCCATTTTGGCTGATTATAAGATGGTTTGGCCGGAATTATAGTTTTATGAGGGCATTCTTAGGAGAGGTGACAGATTAGTTGTACCTGCAGTTCTGCGTGACAAATTATTGAATTTATTACATGAAGGACACAGTGGAATGACTAGCATGAAAAGGAGGGCTAGAAATGATTTTTGGTGGGTTGGAATGGACAAAGATATAGACAGATGTGTTAGGAATTGTCTGGCATGTATGTCTAGTGACAAATCTCACAAATCACAAGAAACTACCATCTCTGCTACTCCTTTTCCTGACAAGCCTTGGGACAAAGTAGCTATTGTTATCTGTGGTCCATTTCATGTTAAGGGTATTAAAAATAAGTTTGCTATTGTCTTGATGGATTTTCATTCCAAATGGCCTGAAGTGGCTTTTGTTAGGGATATCAAGGCCTCCAATATAATTGAATTTTGTGAAGGGATTTTTCGTAGAGAGGGCTATCCAAGTATGATCTTATCAGATAATGGTCCTCAATTTATAGCAGTGGAATTTTCTGTTTATCTGAACAAAGTCGGTATAAGACACACTACTACTTCTGTATATAATCGAAGAGAAAATGGTTTGATAGAAAGATTCAACCGAGTGTTGAAAGAATGTATTCAACTTGCCAGCAACAATAACGATGACTGCAAAGATGCTGTTAGGGAGATGTTATGGTGTTATAGAAATACTCCCCATACAGCTACAGGAGTATCTCCATTTTCCTTATTAAAGGGGCGTGCGGCTGGATCTAAAGTCAAACCCGCATGGATGTCTAGAAACTGTCCAAAAGTAATTGATGTTAAGAGTTTAGCAAGTAAAGTTCGACAATATCAAAACAAATACGTTCTTAGTCACAATTCTAAAATCAATTGCAGTGATAGGGCATTTAAGGTTGGTGATTGGGTACGTTCACAATTAATGGGAAATCGGAAACCTGGTTCCTCTAAATGGTCTAAACCCAAACAAATTGTTTCAGTAGCTGGTAACATAGTGAAACTAGATGACGGTAAACAATGGAATATAAGAAGCATTACAAGATGTAATGATCTTGAATGTAAACACATTTCTGATCAGGCTGTAAATTCTCAAAAAACATCTGTTGAGAAAAGAGATGATGTACCCATGTCAGTGTCTTTATCTTCTAGGCCTAAGTGTAAACCTGTGTGGATGAAGGATTACATCTGTTCATGATTTGGGCACTCTAATATGTGTTGTAAGTTTGAAGCTTATTTACTTGTTTTCTTTTAGGTTTTGTTTTGTTGTTTTTATAGAAAGGGAGATATGTTATATCTTTGTAATGATGTAATGTTCTATGTCTCTGTGCTCACTGGATTCCAGAGTGTGGAATCCAGGGGGCAGTACACAGATGAACAGTTACTGAGAGAGTTGGTCCTTGGATCTCCCTGGGGTTGTTACTTTGAATGAACTACTTTTTCTTCTTCAATCCACTGTACTTCAAGTCATTTCATAGGGGAATTTGAGCTATTGGCATTATAAATTACAAAGCTTAAACTCTCGTATATGCGACACTTATTGCTTCACTAATATTTTTTTGTTGGTTGTTTCCTAGCACCCCATGCCACGCTTGCACTTAATAGAGCCCAAGGCTCTTTCTTTAGAGGTGGCTTGTCTAAAAGGGGCATGACCTCTATTAAGTACAAGCGCTGCATGGGGCGCTTGGAAAATTTGCGAGAATTTAAGCTATTAACATTTACAGTGCCAATAGCTCAGTCTCGTCAATGCGAGACCTGTTGCATTGCAAATGCTGGTTTCTTTTTCTTTTGGCACTTTATGAGCGTGCATGTGTTTTTATAATCTCTTTCCCCTACCGACTCACCTCCCCTCCAATCATTCCGCCGCTTCTCTGGTGCTCCCCACGCCTCCAACTTTGTGAGTAATAGCACAGCAGCAGGGATAATTTTGCCGCAGTATGGTTGAAAAGGTAACTTGAGGGTTGCTTTGTTTTATATCCTGCATTCCACATATTGAATGACAGCACAAGCTTTGGAACAAGTCTTTTATGGCGCTGGGGGAAGAGCCATATGCTGTACTCACTTTGACTGGGTGTGAGTGTCTGATTCAGAAGCTCCGTCCATCACCAACCCCTTTTGTACCGCTTTTGGCCGCCATAAGTGTGGCAGGGTATACTCAGACGTGAGTCCCTTGCTCGCTTTGCCACTGGATTCAAGCAAGCAAGCGGGCTGAAGAAGGCTGGAATGCCAGAAACCGGTCCTCGGAAGCTTGTTTCCGGTCCAGGGAAGACATGGCTTGGCAGTTCGGGCTGCACTGTTCCCATAAGGCACAGGGTCAGACTGATTTGCATATAGCCATGTCTGAACTGGGGTGGCAGAGTGGGCTAAAGAACGGTGATGGATTAAACCCAGATCTCTTGAGTGTCTGATTCAGAAGCTCCGTCCATCACCAACCCCTTTTGTACTCACTTAGATGGCAGAAGAAATACTTAGCATGACATGCTTCCTGGAGTCCCATAATTCTCTTCTTGACCTACTACAGACGGCCAACGGGATGAGTCCTTGGTAAAGTAAACTATTCCTTAGCAAGCATATCCCTTAGCATTCTAACACTTCTTTATTCTTTTTAAATTTGGTGAAGTTTCCGGAGTGAAATGTTAAATAAAAAAAGAAACCTGCATTTATAAAGACTAATACCATTACATTCAGTGCACGGTTTTGAGATACTATATATATTGGTTTGCTTTTCCTCCAGTATTTTGAAATATTTCCCCTTTATTTAAACAATATCTTGCAGACTAACATTGATAAAGCAAACGCTTGATATAAAGGTAAAAAGTGCTGTTTTTCTTTTCCTTTCCGCACTCACTGTGGGGATACTTTTCTCAGTCTTGGCAATATAGTTACACAAGAGCCGTGGGAGTTTTTTCCCTCCCGCCAGTGCTGAATAGAATTCACACAAAGCATTTGACTTTTTACTTATGTAGCCCAAAAATTGGTAAAGCCAGTAGGTGAGAGAGGCGAGACCTCTCTGCTTTTGCCAATGTTGGTTAATTATGGTCAATATGCCTTTTTAATTGTTTCTAAGAGTTGTGTCCGTGTCTAAAAGTGAGCTCTTAATGAGCAGCCAGAATTAAGAAATTCTTGTTTTCCAAGTCATTATGTATTTGACATACCCGACTCCTAATCCGCCATCAGCTTTTTAATTTATCAAAAAAAGATAATCAGCACTCAACCTATATTTGGTTCATTAAACAAAATGCCCAATCTGGAACCGGAGTCTGTGCCTTATATGACAATATTCTCCATTTTCTTCAAATTATCCTTTATTTGTTCCCTTTTCTTTTTATAAAAAATAATTGTAGTCCACTCATTTCGCCCCTTGACAAAGACTTCAAGTCTTGAAGTGTAGTATAATAAAAGTCAAATTCCCTGCTTCCACATTATTAAGGCATCAATGGTACCAAATTCCCTCAGTGTATTGCTCCAACCAGATCTCGGTATCACTCTGTAACCTTTAGGGTTGACCAGGAGGGAAGGAGCCAATAGTCAGGAAGTGCGTTTTGAAAGAAGGTTCGGGTACAGTATGCAGGCAGAAACAGTCTTGGTTTAGTCCGGTTCTTTGGTCTGGTCCTTCTGCTCTCTTTCCTGCTCTTCCAAGTAGTATAGCTCGTCCCCGGCTCAGCTCAAAAAAAAGGAAAAGGAGAGGGGGCATTTAGATCACAGCTCTAAAACACCGAGGGTATGGGGCAGGGTGTGAGGGTAACGTTGTGAGGAGGGAAGTAACAATCACCATTGTCATACAAAATTAATCCTGCTGGTAACGCAGCGGCGCTTCACCCTGTTGTGAAGTGAACGTACACAGAGTAAACGTGAGCGTTTCCCCTTTAACACTGAGGATCCCTCCCCGCCTCCTCGAGTACCGGTCCCACCCCTCCTCCTGAACGAGAGAAGACCTCTGAGCCGGCCCGTACCTTGCTGAGCCACGCGTCTTCCTCAACGTGGCTGGGCGAAGAGTGGTGACGGTGGCCTCCTGGCTTCTCCTTTGTCGCGTCTTCTTTGTCTGGTGCCCCCACGGGGTCTTTAGACGTCCTCAGCTGCCCCGACTCCTCTTCCTGGTGTGGAACCTCTTCGGGGTCTTTCGGCGTCCTCTCCTCGGGTCGGCTTCCTCCTCTCCCGGCTCCGACGCTGTGTTCTTCCGGGACCGCCTTTTCATCGTAAAACGTGGACGCGGATAGGCCCACAAAATCCGACGTCACGGAGGGGGAGGTTGCCTCAAAAGTCCAGCCTTTCATTAAAGGGCCTGGTCCAATTCTGTGGAATAGAGTGAAAACCAGTCACGGGGGATACTGGGACCGACCCCGTGACCCACTCCAACCTGATCATGGTATCATTCCCTTTTTTAATACGAAAACCGTTCTGTCCTCACTGTCCAGTATGGGCACTACAATTTCAAGCCAATGTAGGCAGCCAAGTCCGGATTCATTGATGCGGAGCTTCACGGAATATTTCCAACCTGATCATGGTATCATTCCCTTTTTTAATACGAAAACCGTTCTGTCTTCTCTGTCCAAGATGGGCACTACAATTTCAAGCCAATGTAGGCAGCCAAGTCCGGATTCATTGATGCGGAGCGTCACGGAATATTTCCGACACAAATGTAAAAGAAATTAGACTCAATTGTACTTAACTTTAAGCCCTTTCCGGGACGAAATGCGTTGGCTACATGGGATTTTTTTAAAAAGAGACAATGGATAGTTTGATGAAAATTGGAAACTGAGTCTGTGCCTTATGACAATATTTTCTGATGGACGTTTTGTATAATGAACCAAATATATGTTAAGTGCTGATTATCTTTTTTTTTTTGATTGCTTTGTGAGATTCTGTTCTCGTATGGGGAGTTAAGAGGCTTGCTCCCGGATCGTTGCACCACAGAATTATACTTACTTTACAAAGAGTGATAAGTGCGATTTGTCTCAGACTCTTCTTTGTGAACCATTAGCTGTTTAATTTATCAATTAAAGAGAAAAATGGATGTTTAAATGTATAATGACTGAAAAACACTGCATTTATGGTGCAGTGAAAGATGGCGAAAAAGTTTTTTGTTGCTAGCTTTATATATGTATTAAAAGAGTAGGCATTATGCTCAGATGTTTTTGTTTTCTTCTGTTCCCTGACTGTAGATCAGTGGTTCGTAACATTACTTCTTGGTACCACCAATTAAGACCGAACATAAGAGAAACTTCCCCTTTGTTGCATGATGGGACATTTAGACTGATTTTCCAATGAAATACATACTATGTCACACAGGTCATTTTATTGGTGATAAATAAAATGTTGAGTAAGGTATGAAACAGCTTAAAGATTTATTCACTGTTCTACTGTATCCACTCTTGTGTAGACTAAATATCATAGATCAAATGTTAGCTAAAATAGAAGACCATCTTTGTAAAGCAATTGCTTACTCTAAAGGGAGTGGTACTAGTGAAGCTCCAGGGCCCATAAGGGCAGGGAATGCTGCGAACTCTCTTGCCCAAATACCGGACAGTGAAGACTCCCCCCCCCCCCCCCCCCCCCTTAACCTTACTCCTCCTTTGGTGTGTCCCAATAGTTCTCTTGCCCCTGTAACACGAACATCTAATTCTTTACACCTGTGTAATCAATTGCCAACTGGCACGGTGCTGAGTCCTAGAGTGGAAGGCAGTGATGTTAGAACCCAACGTTTTTTTTTTTTTTAGATCTACCCCCAGAGGCAACACCTTACACCATTGTGTTGGCAAATGCTCCACTATTGCGACCTTGTGAGGAAGAACACTGGTCCTCACTAAAAAATAAGGCTCTTCATTTCTTGCATGCAAAAACGGGGCTTGGTAATCACCTCTTTGATGAATTTTTGATGGTCAGAAGGGTGGCTTGGGTGGGTAAATCTGTAAAAGGTATGGCCGGGGACAGTATAGTTATCAGCTTTAGGTCTCCCAAGCTAGTTAGGTGTATACTGGAAAGGGTTTCATCCCCCTCAGGGAAGACGCCATAAACTTTCCTTGGGGCTCTTCTATAGTGCTAGCCTATCTAATAGAGGGGGTACCCTTATGTATCACGGCCAAGTGTTGGGAGGTACTAACTATGCTGTCCCAATACATAATAGATATGAGGCTCTGAGATCACTGGAAGAAAATGACTGACTGGGTTACCCATCTCAAGATTGTAACTATGTGCAACCAGTAAACAGGGATTCAGGATAGATGGGTTTTAATAAGATTAGCCATCTACAGAGGGGTTCTCATTGGATATTAATAATCCTTTAGTTGGCCATCCGCATAATGAAATCATCATAGAGGCGGCTGCATGTCCCTTAGTAATATATCAAGAGGTATTGTCCCCACAAATAGTCAGGGCCGACATATGTGCTGAGGAAAGTTCTAGTGCACTACAAAATGGCAGAGATATTGGGAAAGAGGCACGTAATTTCGGCCTTATCTCATGGAATATAGCTGGTCTGAAAAATGAGCTACAGTCATTTGATTGGCAGTCCTTTATTGATATTAATGACATTGTGGTTTTACAAGAGACCTGGCTAGTAGACCCGGCATTTAGACCGGGATATATTAATTTTTATAAACCTGCCATTGCTGTGCAAAGTGGGAGACCAATGGGGGGGGCTTATCATTTGGGTACGGCAGTCTGACAGTTATTCAGTTCAGAAGCTGAATACGGATGGGAATGACATATTGGCAATTAAGATAAGAGGAAATGGTGCAAAGGACCTTATAATTATTAATGTATATGCAAGAGGGCCACCCGGAGGGAAAGCCACAGGTACCATTACCCTTCTAGATTCTTATCTTAATTTGTTCAAAGGAGTGTATGATATAGTGGTCAAATGATATCGATTTAGGGCTGGAAGAAGACTTGTTATACGATATTTCCCAATTATCCCTGGCTCCGATCAAGAAATGGTCGGAGGCGTGAAGGACTGGGTTCTTTAAGACCCAGCGGTGCCAGGGCACAACACCTGAAACCTTCGTGGGTAACCTGCTCCGGCGTACGAATCACAGAGACACGGGACACTTCCTTCGGCGTCAAAGATTCAAGGTTTATTTGCTGTAGGGAACACAGAAGTCACGACAAGTACACCACGTGCAACTTGGGGAGACTGCTTCAAATTGGTTCTGTGGATCGCTCCTTTTATACAGTTTTTACCCATAGAGTTACATTGAACACGAAAGTTTACAACCCGGTTCCCACCATTATCCCCCAGAGGGGTCGCTTTGGTCACTTTGAAACACATGAGGTCCGGAACATAAGTGCGGAAACATTTGGCGGTTCCCAACTGTAAAAACCCATCTTCCCAACATTAGCGAATTCCAATCAGCAGTAAAACAGATCGAAAATAGGAAAAAGAACAGGTGTAGAGGAAGACGGAGACAGTGGGGAGATCGGAAAGAGTGTAAAAGGGGAGGTATCGGGAAACATGAGATACAGGCATCAAAGGGACGTGCCTAATGAGATGCACGGCTGAGACAATAAGTCCGTGCGACAAGATGAGCCTCGAGCGGCACCATCTGCTTTACAGTAGCATCCCCCTCGTCATAAAGACACTCACAAAGAACATGTGTCTTCCGCAAATATCTTGGGAGTCCCAGGGTCGCGAAGCGGACAACGTCCGTTCGCTGGCTACTTGAGGGCAAGAGACAAAATGGATGCCGTATCTAAGATGGAACCCGTGGGTACAGATGACAAACCCATATAACAAACGAACGGTTTAAGTTAGCACAGCGAAACTGCGCACACTTACTAAACTCGTCATTTGCGGTTCATAGATACCAGACTTGACCATATTCGTGCGAGTCGAAAACACCACTTACGATTGTCACGGAACCTCAGACGCTCCTTTTGCCCTCATGTAGGCAAGCACTAGTCGGAATCATATTCGATATTCATCAAACCATCAAGATGTTGCTGTAGCATAGCTCTGTCCAACCGAGTCCCCCTGGTAACAGGTGGTTGTCTTATACACGTTGTAGCACAGAGGCCACATAAGGCAGGACCACACTGCACACAAAGGCAACACGTGAACAGGAACACTACAACGACTCCGATGATCATCAGAATCTTCCAACCCCAAGTCGACATCAGGCCCCAAAACCATCCAAGTAGCGTCCAATCCCCTACATCCACGTGTATGGATTCGGAGATCTTATGCAACCTCGAGATGGCTTGATAGACAGTAGGAGCATTATCTGGAATGAAAATGCAGCAGCTCGAATGGATCACCTTACAAACCCCACCTCGATCTGCTAAAATGACGTCTAAAACCATACGGTTTTGTAACGTCATAAGTCTATCCGCCTGAAGTTCTGTGGTGATATTACCAAGGGCACTGGCAGTAATATTAGCTGTCGATTCTACCACTCGAGTCAACTGTCTCAGGTTCCTACTATTAACCATAGGTCCCCAAAACGGGAGGAAACCCTTGAAAAAGTCTCCTGCCTCTTGACCGGCAGTATCCTCTTCGCTAATTACGCCTCGTACAACTCTAGTCTTATGATAATCGGCATCAACAGTGAACGTCGGAGGCAACAAATTTGCAATGAAACGTGAGCCCATGAAGTCAGCGGGCAACCATGCATATGCACGATCATAGCAGATAAAGTATGTACCCTTGGCAGCCAGAAACACAGGGGACGAGACCATCGGCAGTATGTAATTTTCGGTGCAAGCACTTGCTCCAAGTCGGGCTTGCGATCTTCGACCACGACCCATGAGACAAAAATTACCAGTGTGGGGTACGACCTATATCGGAGGCGAGCTTTTAAGCTGCTTTTCGCTAGTGAACGCACTATATTCACCTCTACTTAGGACCCTATAGGCCTGTACCTCTTCTTCGGGAATAAGCGAGGGATCATAGATATCACTATCTAAATCCTCTATTGCTATCGACAAAGGTTTTTGATACGAGGTAGGACCAGAGTAGGGGGAACGTGGTTCTCGAATGGGGTGGAAACCCAGTGCGCTTCGAAACATTGTTTGAAATGCTCGAGCTGACCCTTGGGAACTATACGGTAACACCAGATATGGAATTCCCTTATCCGTAGTATGTGGCATCAACCCACACACCCAACAATTAGTAGTGTTAACCACTAACTGATGCTGATGAAGGAGCTGAATAAAGGAATTGTTGCGGAATTCTACACGTCTAGCCTGTTCGTGTTCCGGTAGCATGTGAAAGGAATGGGGAGAAACAGTAGAGGTAAGTTTAGGGTCAGGAGTAGGAGTAGGTGTAGCAGAAGGCAAGAAGTAAGACATCGTATAATACACCCCACCCGCCAATAATGCAGAAGCAGTCAAGAACAATACAAACAGTTGGAATATAAAACATTTGGTACGACTGAGTTGCTGCAGCTTGAATCTGTGAACCTGAGCTCCCTCCAAATCATTCAGCTTCGAGAATGCCATTCCCTACGACCGTCCGCAACGTTTCTTGACGCACTTCGTTCTGTGTAGCAATAGTCAGTCCCCAGGAGTTCCCAGGAACCGACGGCCTTTAACCTAGCGTCAAGACCTACTATCCAGAAGGAAGTACGCGCGCGGCCCTACGGCCTTTAATGCACAATATGTATATATGCAAAAACAAAGTCTCTCAGCTGTGGAAGCAAAAAGTACAAGGAATGAAGCTCAATATATATACAGAAATAATCACAGTAATATGAATGTTCAAAACTGATCACGGAAAACGGGATAATGCAGTTGTCAATACAGAAAAACAGGATCTTTTTATTAGTCTTTAGTGCGAGATCGTAGAAAGTATCGGGTTTTCCCAGGACGTGTCTGCTCGTCAAACAAAGGATCCGTTGAAGAGACAGCGTCCTGCTGATCAGTTGAGTGTTCTGGTCTTGAGTCTTTTGATGCTAATTGTTCAACAGTGTCTTTCTGCTGCGCTGAGGGTTCCCCAACAAGCTGTGCGTCGCTAAAAGGTACAAACGCCGGCAATGTTTCTGTTTCAGTTGATGCAATGCCTCTCCTTACCCACGGGTCTGCCGGAAAAGGGATGGGGACTCTTTTGGTGTGGGTGGCATGCACCCAATTCTTACGTCCCTCGAGACGAACGGCAGTCCTCGTGGCCAGGAGCACTTGATAGGGTCCGGTAAACCTCGGGTCCAGGTTATTCTTGCGTGAGAAATTTCTCGTCACCACCCAGTCTCCGGGCTGGAGCTGGTGGCCTGGACCCTCCGTCTGCGTCGGCAATGCGTCGTAAACCTGTTGGTGAATTAACCTCAGTTTAGCAGTCAAGTCGTGTAGATAATCGATCAACATTGGGTACTCAAGATCAGAGAACATTCCTGGCCTAGGAACCCCCCACACATTCGCAGGACGGCCGAACACTATTTCATAGGGACTAAGCCCTACTCGGGAGTGTACAGTCGCCCTAGTTGACAGTAATGCTAAAGGTAAAGCGTCAGGCCACGAAAGACCAGTCGTAGCCTGAATCTTCGCTAACTTTAGTTTAAGGGTGCCGTTGTACCCTTCAACCAATCCAGCTGACTGGGGATGATTGGCGCTGTGGAATTTCTGATTAATTCCAAGGCCCTTACACACACTCTTCATCACACTACCCACAAATTCACTTCCGTTATCTGACCACACGACTCTAGGCATTCCATACCGAGGAAAATATTCCTTCAGTAGGATTTTCGCAGTAGACAAAGCGGTATTGTCTTTGAGAGGATAGGCCTCGATCCATCGGGAGAATGCGCAAACCACAACTAAAACGTATTTCAGGTTATTGCATCGCTCCATATGGATGAAGTCCAATTGAATCACCTCAAAGGGACATGAAGGGGGAGCAAAACTGCCAGGAGGAGTTGGGGTTCCTTTGCCAGGGTTGTACAACATGCACACCATACAATTCTTCACCAGACGTTCAGCACATTTCGTGATACCATCATTCTTCCATACAGGGGACAGCAACTTACAAATACCTTTCGCGCTAATATGTGCTAACCCATGCGCCATTGTCACAACGGCCAGCACATACGCATCCGGTAACATCCATCTTTTCTGATCAGTCAAATCAATCCAACAACCACTCGCATCCAACTTTCCCGTACTTTCTTTCCACTTCATCTTTTCAGTCTCGGTGGCCTCGTTCTGAATTGCTTTCACACTCTCAATAGTGTCCTCACACATACTCGATTCTGTAGGCCACCTAACCGAACTCGTCACATACATCCGAGTGCTAAGGTTCCGGGCAGTCTCCTTAGCAATCTCATCCGCAAACGCATTACCACGACCAACATCATCCGTCACCTTACGATGCGCACTACATTTAACAATCGCTACTTGTTTAGGCAACGTCAATGCATCCAAAAGATCATTCACAAGCTGGCCATGCTGAATCTTCGTACCGTGCGACGTCAAGAAACCTCTCTCTCTCCACAATCGTCCAAAACTGTGAGCGACGCCAAACGCGTATTGGCTGTCGGTAAACACATTCACACGTTTCCCTTTCGCTAACACGCACGCTCTAGTAAGAGCGATCAGCTCTGCAGCTTGGGCAGAATTCTGATTCAACCTCGCAGTCTCAACAACAGTATTCAATGTTACAACAGCATAAGCAGTAGTCACATCGCCATTCGGCAACTTAAAACAAGACCCATCCACATACAGTGTACCATCCGGATCTTCCAATGGGGTGTTTTTAAGGTCCACTCGACCTTTTGTTTCTTCTTCGGTCCTCAAGTAGCAGTCATGTTCTGCTACTTCATCTGACTCTGTGCTAATTGGTAACAAAGTTGCCGGGTTCAAAACATTACAACGTTTTATTTGAATGTGGCTTGCCAATAACGTCAACTCGTACCCAGACAACCTCGCACTCGTCAAGTGCTGAGTTTTCGTTCGATTCAAAAGAGTATCGACTGCATGCGGAACCATCACCGTAAGCATATTATCCATGACCAATCCTGCTGATTGTCGGATGGAGACCGCGGCTGCCGCTGTTGCTCGTAAACAACTCGGCAATGCTCTAGCTACCGGGTCCAAGGTCGAGGAAAAATATGCACATGGACGCTGCTTACCACCAAAAGGTTGCGTTAAAACACTCAAAGCACAACCTTCCCTCTCGTGAACATATAACGTAAACGGCTTACTGTAGTCAGGGGTACCTAACACAGGAGCCGAACACAATGAATCACGCAGTTCAGAAAAACTTTTCTGACATTCTTCCGTCCATGGTAAAGGAGTTGAAACATCCTTGCACGTAAGAGCCACCAATGGTTTCGCTAGCAATGAAAAATTAGGAATCCATTGCCTGCAGTACGACGTGATACCTAGAAAGGCACGCACATCTCTTTGGATTTTTGGCACAGCCATTCGCGCAATTGCTGCAATTCTCTCTGGGGTCAACCTCCTTCCCTCCTTTGACAATAAGTGACCTAGATAGGTTACTTCTTGACAACAATATTGGAGTTTAGAAGGGGACACCTTATGATTCAACTCACAGAGATGTTGCAGCAACGACACTGTAGCAATTTTGCAAATGTCCTGAGTATCAGCAGCCACCAATAAGTCGTCGACGTATTGGATCAAGGCCGCACCGACCGGCAACCTAAACGCATCCAGTTGACCCTTCAAGGCTTGACTGTAAATAGATGGACTTTCACAGTAGCCCTGAGGAGCGCGTTTGAACCGGAAACTGCGTCCACCAAGAGAGAAACCGAAAAGGTCCCTGCTCTCCTCGGCAATCGGGATGCTGAAAAACGCGTTTTTCAAGTCAATCACCGAAAACCATGATGCAGAAGCTGGAATCAGAGTCAGTAGCGCCGTGATGTCAGGCACAACGGGGAATTGAGGAACCACAATTTTATTCACCTCCCGTAAATCGATAACAAAGCGATAAACAGGCGGTTTTGAAGGATCAGTACGTTTAAGAATGGGCAGCACAGGACTATTGCACACGTTTCCCCGAGTCTCTTCAATAACATCTTTCTCGATCAAATCATAAATGATCGCTAACAGTGCTCGTTCACCATCAAGGGAGATACGATATTGGGGAATACGTGGCAGTCGCACATTAGATTTCAACTGTACAACATAAGGGGAGATATCAAGTAGGCCCACATCGTTTGGACCCGTTGCCCATAAAGACACAGGAAGAGAACTCAATTCCGGTGGGAGCTTATCGAGGGACAAATACATAGGAGAGACAACCCTCTCTCCTAACGTAAGCTTTACACCCGCAGGAGAACAATACAAAGTCGCGTACAAACGTTTAAGCAAATCCAGGCCCAAAAGATTTTCACCACAACCCGTAGTCAAAATCAACGGAGCTTCTAGCTCACGTGGCCCAATTTTAAGGGGCAAAGGGCGCGAAACAGGATTGCTAACGGGGGCGCCAGAGAATCCAACGGAAACATTTGTTAAGCCAGACAAAGGTGCGCCAGGGAGTTTCGAATGCATGATAGAACTTTTCGCTGCACCAGTGTCCAACAGAAAAGGCTCAACGACGCCCGATGTAGCAACTGCGACGTAAGGTCCTCTCTGATCAACCGGAACTGATACCACTCCCTCTCCTTGTCTTTGGCTGTCCTAGTAATTACTGTCGTCAGTTCCCTGATCGACGTAATAATCGTCTACATTATACTGCGCAGATCGTCCTTGCGATGATCCACGTTGATCGAAACAATTATCAGAATTAGACGAGTTATCTGAGCGATCATTCTGAGCACCACGACCTCTACCACGTGATGCCTGCTGCGAACCACCGCGACCTCCTCTGGACGAGTTACCATTATTACGTTCATTCAAAACAGGACAATTGAATTTAATGTGTCCCTCCTGTCTACAATAAGCACATTGATTGTACCCTAACGAGGATCTTTGGGAGGAGGAGTCATTACGAGTTTGGGATCTGTTCGATTGCGGCTGCGATCTATTCTGTTGGGACGCATTCTGATTCGAACGTGGAGGATACGCTTGCTGAAGCAACACTTTAGTTTTGAGCTCTTTCGTCTTTTTATCAGCACGGTCATTCTCTTCTTTCTCTCTATTCTCATAATATTGCGCCGTAGCCAATATCTGAGCCGAAGTAGAAACGGCCCATGCACTTTCCGAATTCTTTAACTTATTGCTCAAATCGGGCAATAAATTCGAAACAAATTTATCCACAAACAATCTTTGACCACCCTCAGTACCCATATCCTGTCCACTATGGTCGATGAATGCTTCCTCGAACCTCGTGAAGAAGTCGGAAACACTCTCGTCCTTCTTTTGCTTACAAGCTGATAATTTGTCCCAGTTTACCCTCATAGCTGGCATAAGAGTTTTCATTAATGTTATTATTCTTTGAGGGAGGGCAGCAATCAACTGTTCAGGCTTAGCACCACCAACTTGCAACCCATCCGCCGCTACAATGGCCGCCCAATCACCACCTAGTTTGTTTGTGTGATTTTCCTGACGAATTTTAGCCCATACCGGTTGCGGTACGACATTGCCAAACAACATATCGATATCGGCAAGATTCATTACCGTAGCATCTACGAGCTGCGATAATTCTTTGTAATACCCTGCAGGATTTTTGCGAGGTTCAGGCAGAGATTGCTTCACCTGCAACACTTCTGATCTTTTCCATGGGAGATGTATCCATACTCTCTGAAAATACGGCAGGATAGGTGGAACATGAGCAGCATCACCTGGCATCAACACGGGTGGAACTTCACGCATGGGATATTGGCCAGACTCATCTGGCTGTTTTTCAATATCTTCAACAAACAATGCATGAGGGATTGGAGCGGGACGAAAAGATAGCAACCGCTCAACAGCACGTCGAACGTTAGTATCCACTATCAGTCCATTTGCGAACTGAAGCTGAAGATCAGACAGAGCGGCGAGCACCTCGTCAGGCGCATCGGCCGCTATCTGATCATGAAGGAACTTACACATTTCGTTGAACACATATCTCTGGGTAGGTATATTAAATTGACAAAATGTATCGAGTACGACACGGGGTGGACTTCTAAGAGGATTTACCATCCAACCCATCGCCATATTATATAGCGCAACGCGTTCTCTGTTTCCAGGAAGCTGGCTACGTCTCTGAGGACCATCGGAACCAGCGGACCCATGAACAGGTCCGAGCGAATGAAAGAAACTAGCCGCAAGAGGAGAATTGCGACTACGAATAGAGGGAGAAGAATAAGACACAGGATTAACAAGAGAAGGAGTAGAAACAGTAGCAACAGCAGGAGTTAACAAAACAGGAGCAGTAGCTGGAGCAGTAGCGGGAGCAGGAGTATGTGGAAGCGGAGGAGCAGTAGGGATAGCAACAGGCAAAGGAGCAGGAACAGTCGGAAGGGCAGGTACAGGTTGAGGAACAGGCGGAGGAAGAATAGGCGGAAAAATAGGAACGGCAGGGACCACAGGAGCTGCGGTACCCTGTACGTACGGAGGAGGTGACTTCATGAGATAAGACATTAAAGGATCCTCAACTGGCTCTTCCTTCTTTTCCGACTCCGTAGGCAAAGCAGGATAACTTTTATCTACGGTCATACGCTGTAGTCTATCAAACACTTCCTTATCCTTAACCTCCTTATCTCGCTGAAATTGCTCTGCTTTCTTCACTATGGTAGCAACATTATCTCGCTGATTACGTTTAGTCTGTCTGATTTCTTTGTCGGGCTTCTTTGCGCCACAACCGAAAGGCATCAAACATGGCCGGCCTTGACTTTCTTTCGAACAATTTAATCTCTAGATTATCTAGGATCGGGGCCTCGAAGCTACCATGAGGTGGCCAACAAAGGTCGCCGTCCTTCTTTGTGTATTTAATCCAATAATCGTTAAAAGTAATTGGGCCTAGCCCATGCTTACTATAGAGCTCATAAGTGGGAGTTCCAACCGGAGGTATCGGACACGAGTCCTCCAGTCGGGAATCCGTACCACAAGGTCTGAAACAACTAAACAAAGTACTGCGACCAGGCATCTTGCACACTAGCCGAGTTTCACAAACTTCAAGGGTTACGGGATTTACCAAGTCCCAGCAAAGAACAAAACCCTCGGTTTTTGGCGGCTGCAGTCGTCAAACAACACAACAAAGTACGCTAGCAAAGTGTCACCGACAAAAACACTCACACAGCGTTAACAACAAAAACACTCGCTAAAGTGTCAACAACCAAGAACTCTGGGAGCGACCCACAAATACTTAACTCAAAGATCGATGGCGTCACCAGGAAGGCCCGTCAATCGTCTCGCTCTACCAAGGTCTACGCCAGGCGCCAAAACAGGTCTACAGTCAGGGCAGCAGTCCGTCGCAGCCGTCAGGAGGCGGGAATCTTCGCGGGAAAAGTCTTCGGGCCACTTGTTTCGACAACAGGATCGATGAAGCGGAGTGCACCTTCCCTCGGAGATTTCACACGAAGTTCCTCACGATCGTCGGGCTTGGACCGGTACCACTGATGCAGCCCCATGTTGGGCGCCAACTGAAGGACTGGGTTCTTTAAGACCCAGCGGTGCCAGGGCACAACACCTGAAACCTTCGTGGGTAACCTGCTCCGGCGTACGAATCACAGACACGGGACACTTCCTTCGGCGTCAAAGATTCAAGGTTTATTTGCTGCAGGGAACACAGAAGTCACGACAAGTACACCACGTGCAACTTGGGGAGACTGCTTCAAATTGGTTCTGTGGATCGCTCCTTTTATACAGTTTTTACCCATAGAGTTACATTGAACACGAAAGTTTACAACCCGGTTCCCACCATTATCCCCCAGAGGGGTCGCTTTGGTCACTTTGAAACACATGAGGTCCGGAACATAAGTGCGGAAACATTTGGCGGTTCCCAACTGTAAAAACCCATCTTCCCAACATTAGCGAATTCCAATCAGCAGTAAAACAGATCGAAAATAGGAAAAAGAACAGGTGTAGAGGAAGACGGAGACAGTGGGGAGATCGGAAAGAGTGTAAAAGGGGAGGTATCGGGAAACACGAGATACAGGCATCAAAGGGACGTGCCTAATGAGATGCAAGGCTGAGACAATAAGTCCGTGCGACAAGATGAGCCTCGAGCGGCACCATCTGCTTTACAGTAGCATCCCCCTCGTCATAAAGACACTCACAAAGAACATGTGTCTTCCGCAAATATCTTGGGAGTCCCAGGGTCGCGAAGCGGACAACGTCCGTTCGCTGGCTACTTGAGGGCAAGAGACAAAATGGATGCCGTATCTAAGATGGAACCCGTGGGTACAGATGACAAACCCATATAACAAACGAACGGTTTAAGTTAGCACAGCGAAACTGCGCACACTTACTAAACTCGTCATTTGCGGTTCATAGATACCAGACTTGACCATATTCGTGCGAGTCGAAAACACCACTTACGATTGTCTCGGAACCTCAGGCGGCCATACAACTTAAAGTTGTGTGCCTGAAGCATGGACTTAGAGCAGTTAATGGGAGAACCGTGTCTGACAATGAAGGGTCACCAACTTACAGCTGTGGGACAAGAAGTAGTCTTATTGACTACATACTTGTTAATGAGGAATTCTGGCCAAACTTTATTGATATGGTTATTGAGGAGAGGGTGGAGAGCGATCATAACCCCCTGGAAACAGTATGTGTGGGTAAAAATCTAGATGATGTGCCCCCACAGGCAGTTGAAACCCATCTAAGCAACGACACCAGAAGGGTAAAATGGTCAAAAATATTATTAAAAGATGACCAGTTGGAGGCTATAAATACTTTGGTGTCCAAAGCTACGGTAGATATCCTAAGCTGTCAAGACAAACCGGGAAACGAGACCAAAGTTGCAATGATACATAATGACTTTTTTAACAAGCTGAAAGGCTATTTTATTTCTAAAATACCTAATAAGAAAGATCCTGCAAAGGTTACTGTAGATTCATGGGATGGGAATACATGTAGGGTGGCCTACAAAGCATTAGCTTTGGCAATTAGATCTAGGAACAGGGATAGCATCCACCAAGCTAGAGTGAGGTATAAGCTGGCACAATACAGTGCCAAGAAGGAGTGGGAAGAGGAATATTGGCAAGAGTTGTATGGTGCCAGCTTAGATAGGAATATGTTTGGATTCTGGCATCTCTTGAAGTGGGGCAAGGGTAGAGCTAACCAACCACCGACTAATCATGAAGCGCCCTAGCAATGGTTTTCGCACTATAAAAACAATTTGCCATGGAACAGGAGACTGTGACACATTACAGGGGTGCTTGAAAAATCACGTTGGTATTCCTGTATTGTGTTTTACGAAACAGGAAGTTGAAGTTGCCCTAAATAGTGTACGAAGTGGGAGAGCCCCTGTGCTTGATTGTGTCCCTGCAGATCTGTTCTTGCACAATAAGGCACTTTGGGTAACATACATACAGACACTCGTAAATGCGATAGCAAATGGCTCACCAATACCTGAGTCATGGAAAGGAGCGGAGATCTTACCCATTTTTAACAAGCATTTGCAATGCAATAGGTCTCGCAGCATTAAAGTTTGAGTGACTGGCATTGTAAATGACAATGCTTTGCATTAATTGTTTTTAAATTTGCAATTGGTATATAAACATTGTTTGTGAATGGTTAGCTGTTGCTTATGCTAAGCTAAGTTGGCAGTAATATAGAGTGCTAGTCTTGCTTGTTATAAGCATGCTGATTTAAAGCGCTCTGATACCTGCGGGTAAAGTTTGCGCTATATAAAAGTGAAAACTAATAAATAAATAAACAAGCCAGTACAAAGGGTGAACTAACAAGCCTATTTACAAATCGGAAGCCATCCTTTGCAAAGGACAATGAAACAGGCCAATAACAAATATGGGCTTAGTGGGCGGGGTTTCAAGTACATACTCCAATACAGCATGCCTCGCAGAGCAGCGCATGCGCTGCCCAGGCTGGACCTGAAAAACTGTAGAAAAAGAATGGTGCAGCAGTACCAGTGACTGACAGTGCCCACACTCAGAACAGCAATGGTACTAGGGACTGTCGGGGTGCTTGATAACTGGACACTGCCTGCAGCCTCCAGCACCTGGCCATCCCTGCATCCCTCCGCATGCTGCCAATCCTACCTGCCTCCTGGGCCAGTATGTCAAGACCTGAGAGCCTCGGGTAGCAGATCACTCCTGCCAACCTACACATGCTGGACTTCGCTACCTGCCTCCAGTACCTGGTCATTAATCCCTACCTGCCTCCAGTAACCAGTAATTAATCCGTCCCTGCGTCCAGTACCTGGCCATCCATCCCTGCCTGCCTCAAGTACCTGTCGTCCATATTGCCTGCCTTCAATACTAGTCATCCATTCCTGCCTGCCTTTAGTACTTGTCATCCATTCCTGCCTCCCTTCAGTACCTGTCATCCATTCCTGTCTGCCTCCAGAACCTGTTCATCCATTCCTATCAGCCTCCAGTACCAGGTCACCCATCCCTGCCTGAGTGGCCCATGTTTTTCGTTGGATTTGAGGCTGGTGCTGTCCAATGCCCTGGTTGTGGAACAACACAACTTCTAGTTTTGATTCCACCCCATGCCTCTTTTTCCACCATCCTTCGCTTCTCTCTCATTGTCTCAGTCCTTCAAACTTTGTCATCCCTGCTTTCTCTCTTTGTCTCCCTTGTTCTACCTTTGTCTTCTTTCTTCACTCTCTCCTTATCTGTTTTTTTCGCTCTTGCGCGAGGTCAACGTTTGACGTTGAAAACGGAGTGGCACTGCCCACCACCTGTAGCACCCCGCACAAATTAGGCACTCGCGTTAATAGCATCAAAGTGAAGCTTTGCATTGTTCTCTGGGTCCGGTGTATGCAGGACCCATCACAAATTAACCTCTTATATATCTTTAAAAAAGAAACAGGCCTACCGCCTTTTCCCAATCTTGCCTGTATTGTTTCTCAGCTTGTATTTTTTTATGTTTATTATCCCAAACCTGCCCGCTTTCAATTTCAGACTTATTAATAGAAAATCTTGAGCTCCTGTAACAGTCCTAGAAATGTTTGTAAACACCGATTCAAAGTTACAAGTTCACATTGTTTACATCTATTTATATGGTTAAAACACGTAATAAAAACGCAAAACTTAAAAAAGAAGAATACAATGACAGGCCTGCGGCATCTTGTGGAGAAGTGTAGCTCAGGGGTTAGAGGCGGCAGACCCGTAACCTGAGATCGGCCCTTGACCAGGGTTCAATTCCCCGCCTCGGCGGGTCTTGGGCTAAAAATTCCACGGACTCGATAATTCTCGCTCCGGTGCCTTCTCGACTTATGGGTTCACACTCTGCGACTCTGGGCAATAGCTTGCTTAATCTCCACAACGGCCCCTCGCGGCGGGATGCCTGGCTTTCACCTTGCCGGGGTTATCTCACAGGGGAATACCAGGACGGGT
Source organism: Lissotriton vulgaris (assembly GCF_964263255.1). NCBI lineage: Eukaryota > Metazoa > Chordata > Amphibia > Caudata > Salamandridae > Lissotriton > Lissotriton vulgaris. Next base: position 145,330,983 of record NC_141697.1, on the reverse strand, counting down.
TCCCTAAGCAAGCGCCGGGAAACCCACTGCGGGTAGCTGTGCGCTATATAAGCTCATTTACATTTACATTTACTGCCTAATGACGTACTGGGCACCCCAAACACGCACACTGCTGGTGAGAAGCAGGAAGCCCTGTCCCTTTTCCCGAGAGTCAGTGGGGGGGGGGGGGTCAGGTGACCTGCGGCGTGCCCTGCACCCCTGAAAGGAAACACTTGTGGCCTAGGATCACTCAACCCGAGCCCCGCCCCTGAGGCGCCCTTTAAAGTATTCTCAGCAGGTTGGGTGCCTGCCAGCTCCGAGGTTCATGCACTGTTGTTCCCAGCACAGAAGGGCCGGCGCGCTCCCCGCTCCGGGCACACGGGCTCCGGCTGTTTATCCCTCTGCTGAAACACCAAAGGCTTCTGGAAAACCGTAAAATATATGGTGTTTTTTAAGAGGTGCACCATAAATGTAGCCTTTAGTAGGATTTAAAAATAGTCACAGAAAAGCACGTACACCAGTCCTTTAAATTACTAAATGTTTATTTTATAGCTATACATCATCATCTACCTGACGTAAAAAATGCAGTTCTGCGTCGGTATGTCACGTTCATTGAAATAAAGGCGGTGAAACATCATTTCAGCTGCAAACGAGCTCTCGCTGCATTCCGTGCACTCTCGCCGCTGCCAGCACTCTCGGGCAGTCTTCCCCGCAGTAGAGTGCATCACCAGAGAAGCACAATTGTGTTTCTCCCCTTCCACCACCTACATTTATTTTATCATGCCAACTTAGCGCGAGCCTTCCTCTGGTGTCTATCACAGCAGTGGAAATTTCCACAGTGCTGATAACTTGCAGCGGTGGCCGGGAGGGCCGCACTGGATGAGGAAGCGTAGATGCCACCGCATATCTGGACTGGTGCTTGCTTCTGAAAGTGTTCCACTGTTACATACCTGCAAACATAGAACCTGTGGAAATTCGATAATTGGGCACCCTCACATAAAGCTAACGCGTGTCACCTTTTCATACCTGCAAACACACGGACCCAGCTGAATCGGCACCCTCGCATAAAGCGAACGTGTCACCTTTTAATACCAGGAAACACACAGAACCAGCGGAAATTCGTTAATTCTGCACCCTCACATAAAGCTTGCACACTGAGGGGAAGCAAAAGACATGAATGCGATGCTTAGAAACACCAGTAACGAAGGCTCATTTCAACGAAGTTTACATTTTACAGTAAATGGGTACAAAAAGAAACCAGGAGATCCGAGAACCTTCCTCCACAAAATTTATTAACAGCGTGCCTCTCCCTTCCCTGTGCGACAAGCAGGACGGATAACTATTGGGGGCAGGAACATTATCTGCACATTGCACGTCAGAAGCCATAAATAACACTGCTGCACTCCCCTGCATTCCAAACCCAGTCACGTTACCTCTTCCCGAGGCGCGCAACGCGATTCTTCAGCATTGCTGAAAACAGCAGAAGTTCACGTGCGCAACGTTATCTTATGGAAAAGTGCTGCGCGTGGCCAGCTCTTGTCTCCTCTTCCCTCTCGTTGTCGGCTGAGCCGACAGCTATAGTTCTCTGGCGAATGCACTTCGCGTGTTTCTTGCCGAGACCTAAAAAAGGGGTTAGATCAGATCCAGGCAACTATAGGCCCATCAGCCTGATTGACTGTTTACAGAAGGTGGCAGCTAGGCTTGTGTTGAGTCGTATTCAAGATTGGATCGGTGAATGCAATATCTTATCCCAGTTACAGGCGGGGTTCCGCTCACACCAGAGTACAATAGACCAGGTTTTTAGATTTGTTTTAATTTATTGGCGAGTTAATGGCGGGAGAATATATGCTGCTTTTGTAGATCTAAAGTCGGCGTTTGACTTGGTCCCAAGAGCCAGGTTGTGGGATGTTTTAGCCGAACAGGGTTTGCCGAGGGTCTTGTTGGCATTTTTGATTAAACTTCATGAATGAAACTTTGCCCAAGTCCGTTGGGGTCAGCATGGCCAAGTGACTGATAGATTCCAGGTCGAAAGAGGGGTCCGGCAGGGGTGTGTATTGGCACCGACATTATTTTCACTTTATCATAATAATTTGTCACCCTATTAATGTAATCACCCTACTGATGCCCCGACTTTAAATGGTAGTAAAATACCTTTGTTAATGTTTGCCAATGATACCCTGCTATTATCTAAAACTCAGCAGGACCTCCAGATGGCAAAAGCTAGGTTTGAGCTATTCTGTAAGGACTATGGTCTCATCATGAATGTAGACAAGACTAAGTTCATGGTCCTCCATAAACCGAAAATAGTAAAAGGGAAAGTTACTATGAACAATGGTGTACTCGAGCAGGCAAATGTTTTTATGTATATTGGTATTACATTAAGTCCCAAACTTAATTGAAATCCGCATTTGGACGTGCTGTTGCTTAGACACGCTCAACTGTCTGGTGCTCTGTTAAAAGAACATCGACAATCTTACACCAAGCCGATTGCCCCTATACTGAAAATATATAATGCAAAAATCTCAGCCTCAGTATTGTATGGGGCAGAACTATGGGGCTTTAGTAATTTATCTGCACTCTCGACCTCGCAAATAAATTCTTGAGGTCTATTACGAGCTTACCCCAATCTATTCCTCTACTACCGCTCTATTACAATTTGGGAAGCCAGTATTTGGAGGATGTGGCTCGTTTTAGATCTGTGGCCTACTGGAGGAGGCTCTGGGTCACCGAGGAGCTTACCGAGTATGCCCATGCTCTTTTGGAGGTCAGGGATGCAGATGGTGTGGGGAAAATTCTGTTGTTGAAGCAGGTTAAGTCAGTATTGTGTGACCTGGAGTTGAATTCGTTGTGGCAAACCCAACTAGTGTTCCATTTCCATCCCGTAAAGAACTAAAGGGGCTATATTGGAATATGGTGATGATTAAACTATTTTAGTCCATGACGAGCACTTCCATGTCCAGGGTTTTCTTAGAGACTAAACATGTACCAGTTTATGAAAAGTACTGGGACCTTATAACGGTCCCCTGTGATATGAAATGGAACCACCAATTCAGGATAGGCACCCTTCCTATCAAATTATTCACAGGCAAATGGGGTAAAGGCTCAAGCATGGATTGCCCGTTTTGCCCAACACAACTGGAATCTATTGGCCATGTTTTTTTTCATCTGCCCAGTCTATAGGAATTTGAGGCATAAATGGCTAAAGCCGATCTGTCAGTTGATGGGGATTACCTCAGGCACTGAAGCCTTAAGGATTTTAAAAACAGATGGGAATGATTTAAGTTCAATCGCTATCTCTAAATTCTTACATGGCAAATGGACAATCCGTGCCCATGGCTCGAGTAATTAATGAATGTATGAGATGTGATTGTATTAACTGGTTTTATCGATACCTGGTATTTGTATGGTGGCTGTTTTATGGATATTACTGTTTTTAAATGAATTTTATATTCATTTATTGTATTTTTTAAGTCCTGTATATGCAACATTGGATCATATCTTGGGGATCTTGTACTTTTAAGGATGAATGTTAACGGTTTATGGTTATTGTTTTAAATGTAAATGTCTTTTATGATTATGAAATCGAATAAAGACTATTTGAATTGAGTAAGGTATGCTTAATTTGTTTAGTTTTCTCAAGAGACCTGTATTTTCTGGTGCTTTGTGATTACCATTTGTATCCTTCTACATTAATTGTCAACACAGCTAGATGGCAAAGGCACAGAATGAGTTGCCTAATTTGTCAATCCTAGCTTGAAAGTGTACACAATCTGGCTTCCTTTGCTGCATAATATGCCTTTCAAACAAAAAGACACCAACCATATGAAAATAATGCGCTTCAGATGCTGAAGAGGGTCTCTATACCTGCACCCATCCCCTCTATACTGTTCGATCTACATTGGTTGACTATGATTGTCTGAATCAAGAGGCCTTGCAAGGTTTTCAAAGGTCTTTCTGGTGTTGGCTATTCTTTTTTGCAGACTCAATTGGTATTCCAGAGAGCTAGTCTGTTTGTGACCTTGTGTACTTGAATATGTACAGCGTGTTGCGTCTACTTGTGTTTCTAGAGGCATGTTGAACTGCGTCACCAAACCTTGTATGGACATCAAGCCTTTCAGGTATCTCTGCTAGCCCTACTTCTACATTTCTTTGTGAATGTTGGCATTTTAATTTTTTTTTTTTCATGAGTGGTTATTTCATAGTCTACAAAGCCTCTGTTGATGGGGGACGTGTTACCTTCAAAATAAACCTGTAATGTTTATTTTCCATTTTTGTCAAAGGTGACCGAAGTAAAGAATAGTGCAAATTTCCATATGTTTTGTCAATGCGAGAGAAACCGAAGGACATTTTTGGAAAGAATATCAAGAATGGATTCTCATTTCCAGTGTATGCACAATGAAATGTACATTGGCTTAAAACTAGCTTATGTGTGTAATTTGCTTGCTTTTTTCCTGCATAATTCTGGTGCTATTGATTTTGCACCATGGTGATGCTTGGGCGTCCCTGAAGCTTGGCTTCATGTGACTCTAGATGAACAAAGCCTTGGTGTAACTAAGCAGAAGACGTCACCCCTATGAGGCCTGGGCCATGGGATGAAAAAGCAGTTGGAAAAAGCAGCTGGTTTGGGGTGAATTGGGATTCTAGGAATCGAAGTGAAAATGTAGCTGCTGGTTAGCCCAAAATCCTTGTGTGGGTTTTTTGTTTGTTTTGGTGAATATCCAAACATTGCAGTTGCCCTCTTTTTCTGAATCATTGCTTTGTTTTATCGGTTCATCAGGGGTGCTATGAGAACATGTTTGACCCTTTGGGTTTGATCACTGTCAAACCTCCACTATCGTTTCATTGCTCAACTGATCCACCTATGGTCCCCAGTTCCTAAATTTGGCATGGCTAATGTCCCTGTTTTTGAAGATTCTGCATACCCCGTATCCAGCAGTACAATTAAACTTCCCCTTCAAATAATTCTATTTGACTGTATAGGTGGCAGGTTTGTGAGTGAGGTAAAATTCCATTCCACCCCACTTCAGCCCTGTGACTCTAGTTATTGACAAATCGATTTTAAGTTGTATTCCGATTCATTCAGATGCATTTTCAGCTGCTTCCAACCTTCATTAATCCAAAAACAATCAAGCGGATCCCTTCTCTTCATTTATGTGGTGGAAAAAGGCGGTTGTCGTTTCTGACCCTCCATTCTGCTACGTGGACTCTTCAATGCTAGTATTATCGACTATAGTGATTTCCCTGCATTGACCCACTTTGCTTGCCCTTGTGCTGGTAGTCAATAAAGAGGAAATGTTGGTGATGAAAGGGATATCCAGATTGTTTTCCAGCTGAAAGCATCTTGTAGGACAGAAAGGCCCTCTACGGCTCTAGTGTGAATACAATGGCAAGTATGTTTTCTTCTGGTCACGCAGTAACACTGCACTAATCTCACAATGGCCAGTTTTTTTTTAAACCTTATTAAAGCACTAGCACAGACGGCAAACGGTGTATTGTACAATAACGTTGCTTTTCTGAACTTATTGTCCTGTAGTAGTTTTAAGATGTCAGCCCTGAACATCCACTTGTCTCCGTGTGCCCATCGTGCTCTTTATTTTTTGCAACACTTTACTTTTAAAAAAACATTTTTTTTTTAGATATTACACTAACGCAATAAATTCCAAAACCTTTTGAAAAGGTAGTGAGCCCACGAGGAATTGTCTGCTTCAGACAGGATATAATTTGTTACTCCTGATGATGGTTGGATTTACACGCCCTGCCCTAGTATGACTGATTTACACCCCAAACTCGGTTTCTCAAGTTATTTGCTTGACCGAATGTTAGCTGTGAATTGAATAGGCTAATTCTTTAAGAGTCTGTCAGTATATAATTTCTGGGTCTGATGTACCTGTGAATATGTAGTGTGTTCTTACTAGCCAATATGGATGGAAAAAGGCAGGATTTTAAGTGGGACAAAAAAGGGGGTGGGTCTCTAAAGGAACATGTCCAAAGAGGCATGATCAGGAGTCATTTTCTTTTTCTTTCAATGAGCGTGGCCTATGTAATTAAGGGTATGGGCTAAATCATGCGTATCACGAATCCTGTATCACAGATTCCTCAAGTCTTACTCGAAAAACAAGAACAAAAATTTGACATCTTCTGTTATTAAATTACAGCATAACAACATGCTTGTCAGTATGTTTAAAGGATATCACGCTACAGACGAGCAACTTAATGTAAAAAAAACCACAAAAAAAAACCCTGTGTCCAGGGTTCATAGAGGAAATGTAGCCTTTAACCATTTGAGTCAGTTTTACATTTTTCTTTTTCAGACTTTGCCCATGTCAAATTACGACTTCCAGAATTCCATTGCCCTATCAGCTTTTTTTTCTTCCATATGCATTATTTAAGACCATTCCGCACACGTCTTAAAAAAAAAAGGGGGGGGTGTTTGAGGGGATAAGGGACAGGACTGCCCACCCACCTCTCGCATCTACAAAGAAAAAATAAATAAAATCGATCCAGCTGCTGTCTGGCCCGATTGCACCCCGGTTAGTTGTATAGCTCCGGGCAGTTAGTTTCTCGTTCTTCAACTACGCCCTGGGGAGGTGATGGGAAAGTGTATGGCGAGCCAAGTTAAAGATTTTGTTTGCCTAACCCGCTGCAGTCGGAGTTTTTTCAGCTCTTGAAAATAATGGGACTTGAAGTCACAGGGTCGGATTGGGATTAAAAATCGGCCCGGGCACACAAAAAAAAATCGGCCCCTATTTGCATAATATCTTTCCTCAAATCACTGCTCCAGCGCAATTGTATTAAAAAGAAGGGGGGCGGGGGGGGGGGGTTTAAAAAAAATGAACTCATTAGTTTAAACTGGTGAAACACCTGAGAATATGTAAGGCCTCTTCTACTCGGGCCTCCTGCCCCCGCTCAGTATGTGCATACATGGGCCGACCAGCGAGATCAAGGGAAAGGGAGTGATACCTCTGCCTGTTGTTAAGGGGGGGGCGGGGGGGGGGGGGGGGGGGGTAAATGAGCGCCCATCTGCCTCCAGATAGGCCACTCGGACACCCACTGGGCTGCTGGCTGTATTCTAACAATAGAGACACCGCCAAAATCGCCCCCCAGACTGCTCACAAAAGCAGCCCACAGCAGGAACTCTGACAACGGCCCCTCGGGCATTGCCCGAATGCCCGCGTTGCCAATCCGACGCTACTTGAAGACCCGAAAGATGCCCGTTTCAATCACCCTTTTAATTACTGCCAGTGGCTACACCCGGCCCACTTGAAGCCCTGGTGAAAGGAATGCTCGGATAAAAACTTTTATCTTTGTGGATAGATGTAACATAGTATTTTCTTTGGCTTCCTCTAAACCCCTGTGTTCTTACCTTTTTGTACTGTTGCGAGATGGAGCAATTGTCTTTTTGTATTGCTTCACCAGCAGTGTCCAAACCTTGCTGTGGTGTGCCTTACGTGTACCTCCACCAGTAATGAGGGGCGACTGTACCCTCATCAGGTCTTGTGGAGAGCAGTCCGTCGCACCCTTAACATGAAAACTCCATTCACATACCAGGATCCTTCACCTTTTGTGTATGTTTTAAGTTTCCAGACCCCCAGGATATTGCAAGGAACAGGAAAAATGGAAAAAGGAGGAACATATCCACACTGTTTTTTCAAATGGGAGACAATCCATTCTCCTATTTCTTGACCTAGTTCCAATGCTAAATTAATCAAACGCTCTGGACATCATCACTCACACAAGGGGACATGATTACACATTTTATTTTTTGTAATCAACACAAGTTATTTTTATCTCCTTTTTTATTCTCTTTTTTTTCTTCAAACGAACGAAAAGTTTTACAGGCACTTTATGCACCATACACAAATATATACACACCTATATACATGTACGTATACAATCAACAACAAACACTTTTGACACAAATAAAAAAATGACAAAAAGCAAGAAACGTTTTCTTTTTCCACCCTAAAGAAATATTGCATGAAAGGCTCAGTGCCCTCTTATTCACTCTACGGGGTGCACTAGGAGGTAGTCGGACACCACTGGTTCAATGCACAAACTTACAGAACCTAAATCAAAAAATGTGTCAAGTCATTAATTTCCAAAATCAATTCAAAACAAGGACTCCTCCATATGGAAAGTGTTGACGCGGTCTCGTTTCGGCCTTACGGTAAATCTGGCCTCTTTAGGACAGGGCGATAAAGAACCTATAGGTACATGTAATACAATATAAACATCTAGATTTAGAAATCCAGTCGTATACTCTGTGCCCTTTTTCCCCCCCTTCACTCACGATCCATCTCCGGCACCCACCGTGCAACAAAGGTAACATAGGTTTGTGATGTATCCGAAACAAGACAGGTTGAAGGAAAGGGACGTGAAACCCGACTTTTCCTAACCACACCCAAAACTACTCACAACAAAATCAGAAAGTGACCAAATCACCAATTCTACATGCATATAGTGGCAAACCAAAACCACCCACACGGTGAGGGAAAATCGAAACTAGTGAAACTTGCTACCACAGCCAATATGTGCAAGACACATGCACCAATGGACCCTGGGTCATGCCACTTACACAAAAAACTCAATTCGGCAGCAGCAGGTAACTGACCACTCAAGGGACAACTACTTCTGTAAGGCAATGTGCACAAGCTTGTGAAAATATGCACGAACACCTAGCTATCCTATTGTAAACCACATCTCGCTAGGGTCCCCACCATACAGTCTCATACCAATCAATCAATCAATAGCATTTCTATAGCGCACTTCTCACCCGGAGGGTCTCAAGGCGCTGGGGAGGGGGGGTCCGCTACTGTTCGAACAGCCAGGTCTTGAGCTGCTTCCTGAAGGGTGGTCTTGGGTCAGGCGGAGGTGGGTCGGGAGGGAGTTCCAAGTCTTGGCGGCCAGGTAGGAGAAGGACCTTCCTCCTGTTGTGGCTCTTCGGGTGCGGGGGACGGCTGCGAGGGTGTGGCTGGTCGATCGAAGCTGGCAGGTGGGAGTGTAGAAGTTGAGGCGGCTGTTGAGGTATCTTGGGCCTTGGTTGTGTAGGGCTTTGTGAGCGTGGGTGAGGAGCCGGAAGGTGATTCTCTTGCTTACCGGGAGCCAGTGCAGGTCTCAGGTGTCCGGAGATGTGGCTGTGTCGGGGGATGTCTAGGATGAGTCTTGCTGAGGCGTTCTGGATCCGCTGGAGTCTCTTCTGGAGCTTGGCGGTGGTTCCGGCGTAGAGGGCGTTGCCGTAGTCCAGTCGGCTGGTGACCAGGGCCTGGGTGACGGTCTTCCTGGTCTCGGTGGGGATCCACCGGAAGATCTTACGTAGCATGCGCAGGATATTGAAGCAAGACGAGGAGACGGCGTTGACTTGTCTGGTCATGGAGAGGGAGGAGTCCAGGATGAAGCCCAGGTTGCGTGCGTGGTCTGTCTGTTTGGGTGCGCTGCCCAGAGCGGGGGGCCACCAGGAGTCGTCCCAGGCGGAGGGCGAGGAGCCCAGGATGAGAACTTCAGTCTTGTCTGAGTTCAGTTTCAGGCGGCTGGTCATCATCCACTCGGCTACGTCTGTCATCCCTTCGTGTAGGTTGGCTCTGGCGGTGGCGGGTCTCCTACGTTATATGAAGCTGGCTTTGGTGAGTTTTCATTCGCATCTCAATCTCACTCCAACACGGTCCACATGGTCACTAGAAAAAAATCGCCACCATAAGAACATATCTAGCATTTCTAGCGTGGATACTTTGCAACTTTCAAGGGCCTAACACACTTCTGACAGCGTCACTGCACTGCTTACCTCGATTCAGCGTGTATCTCCTCTTCTAACAAACACACAGGGCCGCCATCATGGTCGGAATCACATAGACGAACACACACAACTACTTCCTCTATAGGGAGTGGTGTACGTCGCGCCCCACGTGACCGGGACGTTCCGTCATAGACCTCGAGAAAGGAAAATACTAAATCTGCGTACATACTCCTGGCTTCACTCGCCAGAAAAATGACTATCACCGAAGGCAACCACTTTAAAGGTAACCCCCTTACGTTCCCTCTCCATCAACACCCCCTTACGTTCCCTCTCCATCAATCTTTAGAGAAAGACACGCGGTCAGGATCTCGAGCGGAACACCACATAAATTGGAGTCCATATTCCAAAACGTGAAATAATAACAAAGGATTATAAAGAAAATATAAAAAAATTACCACATCTTCGTGCACTATAACACAACGAATCCCAAGGCTGTACAACAAAATATATGTCAAACTCATATTGATATACTGATTAATCTCGTATAGCATACAACACCTCACCTATATATAGGGCAACGGGTGACACGGAAAATGGATCGGAGGACATAAATGCATAGGGGGCACAGAGACAGACGACAAATCTTAAAATTATAACAGACCTGTATATACATACAATAAATGTTACAAAGCACATTATATGTCCATAGATCTAAAAACGCACAATATCGATCATCAATATACATAAAAAATACATTATCTATACAACACATTTACAATATATATACAAAATAACATCTCCTTAATAAAGGATTTATCACAGGTTCAGAAAGTAATTATAAATGACAATAGTCAAGAATGTCAAAAGTCACATCAGTCACTTTAAGATTTTATTAGTGCCCACATCTCATCACGGTCGTTCAGACCTCCTCTCGCAGTCTCTTATTTCTCAATCATCCTGGCTTCCAATCTATTGAGAGTTGCTTGCACCATCATTGTACTCTGTGCTCTTACTGCCATTGCGGCGTAGATTTGCAAAATTTTCAGCAATTTTTTTAATTTAGCGGCACAAAAATGAAACATTTGCGGCACTTTATTTTACTCTTAATCATTCCTTTTCAGCCTTAAATCAATGGAACCAGTTTTAGCAAAGTATTCCACTTTGAAATACGCCAGTTTAAAGTTTCTGCAGCTCTACAAAAGCATAGCTCCAATCCTAACCTTGCGAGCGGGGGATGTATTTCTTCTAGGATGTTCTAGCATCCGTGTATGCACCCTTACCGGGCATCCCTTTCACCTCTCCCTGGTTTGCCACACAGCCTCCTCTACTCTCTGGTTTCAATCACACATCCCCTTTCTCTCTCCCTGCTAATACTTCCGTGATTCCATTGTTTATTTCGTTGCCAGGTACCCCGACTGTCTCTTGAAAATGAATTCTTGGTAACACTAACTCAGTTTAGTGGTGTTGCCCTCCCATTATTTTGTCTGAATGCTGGAGACCTTTTTTACAGTCACAAAGATACATAGTGTGGTCCTTGCGCTACTCAGCTGTTTCTGCGATTATTTCGCAAATCGTGAAATCTTAGAGGGTCTGAATAGTGCTTCCAAGCTTTCATGGGATTGAAGCGTTTTTCTGCTTCTTCCCCATGCCATTTCAGGAAAGTATCTGAGTCTGCCAGATTAAAGTCAAAGTTCTTGTAAAATATTAGTGGGGGTGCGGGCAGTCATAACTTTTTAATTAGTGATATCTTGTGCACACTACAACCAGTCATGTGATTGCAAGGGACTAAGTCACATCCACTTGGGCAAGGTTTATCAGAGCAGGGCACTTTGATATGCTAGACATGGCATGACAATGGGAGAGTGGGTGAGGGAGGCCAAATGAGTGGGTAAGATACTATGTAGAAGTGGGGCGAGAGAGGAGTCTCCTATATACATACCTTTCTGGCAAATGCCATATGCATTGCAGTGACGTCTGTTTCCGAGTCTGTTCACATGTGACAGAATATCATTTCCAATGTTGAAATGCAGAACTCAAAACCAAAGGTTTGTTTGAGAGGCTGGACTGACAAAACATACTTTTATGGTTGAAACATGATGTATTTTTCGTCGTACTATTATCAAAAAATTCTCAGATTACTAACAGACTAAGAAGATAGTTTGGAGAATTCAGTAAAACCAAAAGAACGTTTTTTCTTTCTGTTGTAGTTCTCTACAAGTTCTATATTTTGGTTTTATCTCACATAGTGAAAAGCCCTGCAGAATAACAAGCGCCAAAATACTACCCTAAAGCTTACACAAACACAGAAATTACCACGCCTTCGGATTTGGTTTATCAAAATCTTTCCAAAGGTCTAGGTATTCCTGTACTGGAAATGGACAAAAGTCAGTTTTTTGTAGATAAAACATCAAAGCGACCCTATACAAACCTCCTTGGCGCACCATCAGGTTAATATTGTGATGACTTGTGGGCGTACAGCCAATAACATTTCACAATTTTGGCTGTCTGCTGGAGACCTCTTTTTTGAGGCCGAAAAGATGCATTTCCTGGAGGGTCTGTCTGGTGTTTTGCCGGCGGCAAAGCAAATCTTTGGGAATGGGGATCAGTTGGCTCTAAGGTAATGTGATGGACTGCCCACCACCAGGGGCGGTGGGTGAGATTTGAAAGTGGTGGGGCGCAAAGTGATTTGCATACAGCACCCGAGCGAGCGCAGCGAGCGAGCCTGAACCCCAAAAGGGGGGTTTGGGGGGATTCCCCCCCCAAGAAAATTTTGAAAAAAAAGAAGAAAAATCGTGCATTTTCAAGCAAATTTGAGGAAGCAGGAAGGTTAATAAAGCAATTGTGGAAGTGCAGTTATTACATTCATAGATGGCTTAACATAGGTAGCTGCTTATTCAGTATAACCACAGAGCTTCATACATTCTGTCCTATTACGCTCAGGTGCTGAATTCAGACTATAAGACTTTCATGAAAATCTCAGATCAACAATATTCACACCTAAGGTGGGAGCAAACGAGGCACTCCACACTTTTCTAGCAAAGAAACACATTTTAAATTACTGTAGGACTGGTATATACATCTGGCGAAACTCTACAAATAATACCCTAGTGCTAGTGCGCCTCGCTGCGCTGGGGAGATTGTGATAAGTTAACATAGGTGATCTACTTCATATGTCGTGGCCTTGTCCCAAAAATACGGCCCCCTCGTTGTGCTTGCTTTCCTGCCCCCTGTTCCCTCGTTGTGCTTGCTTTCCTGCCCCCTGTTCCCTCGTGCTTGCTTTCCTGCCCCCTGTTCCCTGTGTGTGGCTCTCTGTGTGTGTGGGGCTCTGCGTGTGTGTGTGGGGGGGGGGGCTCTGTGTGTGTGTGGGGGGCTCTATGTGTGTGGGGGGCTCTATGTGTGTGGGGGGCTCTATGTGTGTGGGGGGCTCTGTGTGTGTGGGGGGCTCTTGTGTGTGTGGGGGGCTCTGTGTGTGTGGGGGGCTCTGTGTGTGTGGGGGGCTCTGTGTGTGTGGGGGGCTCTGTGTGTGTGGGGGGCTCTGTGTGTGTGGGGGGCTCTGTGTGTGTGGGGGGCTCTGTGTGTGTGGGGGGCTCTGTGTGTGTGTGGGGCTCTGTGTGTGTGTGGGGCTCTGTGTGTGTGTGGGGCTCTGTGTGTGTGTGTGGGGCTCTGTGTGTGTGTGGGGCTCTGTGTGTGTGTGGGGCTCTGTGTGTGTGTGGGGCTCTGTGTGTGTGTGGGGCTCTGTGTGTGTGTGGGGCTCTGTGTGTGTGTGGGGCTCTGTGTGTGTGTGGGGCTCTGTGTGTGTGTGGGGCTCTGTGTGTGTGTGGGGCTCTGTGTGTGTGTGGGGCTCTGTGTGTGTGTGGGGCTCTGTGTGTGTGTGGGGCTCTGTGTGTGTGTGGGGCTCTGTGTGTGTGTGGGGCTCTGTGTGTGTGTGTGGGGCTCTGTGTGTGTGTGTGGGGCTCTGTGTGTGTTGGGCTCTGTGTGTGGCTCTGTCTGGCTGTGTGTGTGGCTCTGTCTGGCTGTGTGTGTGGCTCTGTGGTTGTGTGCGTGGCTCTGTGGTTGTGTGCGTGGCTCTGTAGTTGTGTGCGTGGCTCTGTGGTTGTGTGCGTGGCTCTGTGGTTGTGTGGGTGGCTCAGTGTGTGTGTGTGTAGGTGGCTCTGTGTGTGTGTAGGTGGCTGTGTAGGTGGCTCTGTGTATGGGTGGGTGGCTGTATGTGGGTGGCCGCTATGTGCAGAAAAACACTTGCAAGTGCAAAATGAGGGTACAGTGTCTGCCCTTAAAGTCCAGTGAGCTCTGCACCGTCTTTCAATCAACACACCCTACCCAACAGCGGTCAATGAACCAATCCAGAGAAGAGTGGGAGCACGGAGGACCACACAAGACACGATCAAAGGCTGACCCAACAGCTGCCGATGGACCACACCAGAGCAAAGAGGGGGGAAAGAGGGCGGTATAAGACTATCAAAAGCCAACCCAACAGTGAACGAGAAGAAATCCCAATGAAGTAATGTGATATGATTAAAAACCAACTCAGTGACTGCTGATATACAGTGTGGCAGAAAGGAACAAAGATGGCTTTACAGAAGTGTGATAATGACATTCAACTCAATTTTAAAGGGAGTGCTGATAGAGAGACGGTAGGGGTGAGAGTGAAATGATGTTAATGAATACAGCTCAGCATCTATCAACATTGCTGGATAATAGAGAGAAGTCAGGGCGACAAAGAGCTGTACTATGTTTCAAACCAACCTTAACTAAATGTGTAAATGTGCGGTCTGACACCAATCTGATAAGACTGGGCTGATTGTTAAAACAATACCACGACGATCATGCCCATGCCAAGCTCCCTTTATGTGCCCGCACACAGCCACACACTATGGCAGTAAGCACAAGCACAGCACACTCTTTAATGTAGGTAGACAAACTCTGCACGTGCACACTGACTTTTATTGCATATAGGCACCCACGCTTAATATATGCACAGACTCACTTTCCTTGTACAAACACACTCGCTGTATGCACTCAGTCACTACCCTTGAATGCACACATGCTTCGTGTGAGGCCACACTAGAACATGCTTCCCGCAGGGACGTGTAGGCCACGCCTGTCTGCCCGCGTCTACACTCTCCTCTATACAGATATACGATGCCCTAGTGTGTCCTCACCCACACTGTCCATGTTCACACTTTCCCTGCTGCCCAGGGTTGGACTGGCCTAAGGGGCAATCAGGCAGTGCCCGAGGGGCTAATCTGACAGGTCAGAGTGTAAGAACGTTTTTGGCTTGTTTTATTACCTGCTGGGAGGGTTTTTATATTTCCCAGGGTGTACACACAGACCCCTTTCTCTCAATGGCTGCTCACCATCTCTCTCTCTCTGCCTCCGCACCCTCCTCCCCCCAGTTCTGTAGACAGCCACAGTATGCCACCGGGGACTCAAGTGTACCTGCAGCACACACTGACCCCGAATGCCCCCTTATCTACCCTCAACCAGACCCTACAAAGACATAACAGCATACATGGAGGGAGTCTTCCAATGGTTATGCCAGCGTGCCACCTTCGATCCCGGACTTTTGCCAGCAAAACAAGCCCCTCCCCCCGCTCTTTATGAATACTCTGATTCCCAGATACCCCTTTAACGCACAATTCTCCAAGGCATGCAGGTTCGCCATGTGCAAAAGAATAGCGCGGGTGAACAGAGAGAAGAGAAAGATTTTCAAAGCAAAGGGTGGAAAGAATAAAGGAGGGAGACAGGTGGCAAGAGTTTCATGGACCGTACTTCACACATACTACTTTATTTCCATTGTTATCTAGCAGCCTAAGGGCTAGATTTTGCGTTGGGTGGTAATGGATAATCATCTGATACACGTTCGAAATGTTAATTGGAGAGGGAAATCTGTTGGTGGAATTTTCTTCTCCATCGTGGTATCATGGTAAAGGAAGTACCACTTCTGGTACTTTATGATCAGACGATTTATGGACTGTCCCTGTGCCAAGTATCAGGGTGTGAAACAAGAAATTCTCCCAGTTTAGGCTATACATTCTCCTGTCTGACCCGCTGGATTCAAGTGTTGCACTTTGCAGCTCTGAAATATATGTGCACTCACTAATTCTAACTTTCCCAGCCTGTATACACCGACCGTGCTGCACTGAGGTTATCTGTTCTCCCTCCGAGCATTATCAATGTTATAATTTGCATCAGTACTCCGGATGTGTTGCAATGGCTTTAAAGCCCCCCTTACACAATTTCATTAAAGGAAAGAGACTAACATCCAATATATTCTCTCTAGATTGAAATGACGACATGGTGGTGTCCCACATCTAGCACCAGAATGTCACACCTTTGTTGAAACGGGAAACTCAAGGTCTAATAGAACATGGCGAGAGGCCTAGGCTACCACATATGCTGGGACACTGCATACTACGCTGGTTGATAAACACACGGCCAAGACAAAGTTTTGCCGGGAGGTTTCAAGACTTAGCACGTGTATTAATAGCGAAGAGAGAAATTACGAATAATTGGAGGGCTACAAGGGGACTAAGAACAGAGATCTGGAAAAGAGAGCTGGAGAAGTGGGCAGACGCAGAAAATAGAATTCATAGCTGCCAAGGTTTAAGATTGCTTATGTGTGACATTTTCAGAATTTCAATGTTATAATGAGTGACATTCAACAACTATGAGTGACACTTTCTTGCTTGCAAAATCAAGCAATGAAGAAGAGGGAAACATATATAAATATCAGATATTACACCCCTTTGAGCAACTAGAAACTCTAAGAAGATCTTAAAACTGCTGCAAAACTAACCTACTGCCCTTAAATAAACGTGTTGCCTGGAAGCAGTGCATCACTGCAGTCAAGCCCCAGGTTCAGGTTTTTTTTAATGGATGCGGGGGGTGAGAAAGCTACATACAGGAGGGTGCTGCCTGGATGCTGTGTGTCCCTGCAGCCAGGCCCCAGATTCAGGGATTGTGAGGGAATCAGGGGTGTGTGGGAAAGCTTCGTACACCCAAAGTAGCATTGAGCATGGTTGAGCAGCAGGCAGTATTACCTATGCTCTAATCTCATCCTTTGAGAATTAAAGACAAAGCATTAATATGCAATATCAGAATGAGATACCCATCTAGTGATCAAATTGTTCAGTGAGAACCTGGTAAAGCTGTGACAAATCCCAGCTTCTCTGCATCACTAAATTGTGTTATCCTAGACAAAGTGTTTATTTCACAGAGCCTTCTTTATGTTCATTATTACATATGAGAGTGCCTTCAAATATGCGTGTCATACAAATTAAAACATGTTTGTATAAATCGTAATGGTACCAACTAATTGTGAAAAAAATTCCTTCATATCTTAGAGTTTAACTGTACTCTGCAAGTATAATACGTCACAGATATTGTACAACTGAATCAGATGAAGGCATGCCTTCTGGGGTTACTAAATATTTTCTAAATAACACCATTGTTAAAATGCTGCAAGTAAATGACCTCTGCACAACAAAGATGTCATCAATTGGTTTGAGAGGTGCAAATTGGAATCCTGTTCATTTCTTTTTGTTGCAGTTTTATAGTGTGCTTTGGAGCACTTTACATGAGTACCAGTTATATTATAGATGGTCGGATTTGTTTTTTAGGAACAGTAAGATTAAGTAATTTGCCCATATTCACAGGATATTGAGCCAATGCCCAGACTTGAACCTGGTTCCCGAGTTCCAAAGTCTGCAGCTCTGACGGAAACACCACATGCTCTGCCATGTTTCGTGTTTAATTTAATGGACTATAACGGGAATCTAGTTTGCCTTTAGGTTACAAGTGAGAACTGACTTACCTCTCAGCAAACAGTCAGTAGAAAACACGTCATGCAGATAGAAAACAGTGCTCCCATGAGGTGAATGCTCCTTTCCTGGTGTTCCTTCTTTTAATGACTGCTCCCCTTTGAGTCTTCTGCTCCTGCCTTTTTCGCTAATATATAAGCTGAGTTTGTGATCCCCACTGTCTCACTTGGGCACCACCCCCACTGCCTTCCTTACAGCTGCTGGGAGGGGAGAGCCATTTGTGCGCCATAAAAGTATCCGACACCATGCGGCCTGCTCGACCACCTCCACGCAGTACACTGTGAGGGGTCACTCCACCTCGCCTCGGGCACTGCACTATACTGTGTTTAGCAAGGTACAGGCGACAGCATTTATAAGAATTACTTCAGGCACGGTTTTTGTTTCATGTGAACATCACCAGCAAAAACCGGAGCTCCAGACCAAACAGGCATACAAACAGCCTAGCTAAAATAAATCAGTTGGCACACTGACCTGCAAAGCTACCTCTCAGGACTCGACTATACTTGACAGGTGGCAGGCCGGCAATGAAAAAGGTACAGGCGACAGCATTTATAAGAATTACTTCAGGCACAGTTTTTGTTTCATGTGAACATCACCAGCAAAAACCGGAACTCCAGACCAAACAAGCATACAAACAGCCTAGCTAAAATAAATCAGTTGGCACACTGACCTGCAAAGCTACCTCTCAGGACTCGACTATACTTGACAGGCGGCAGGCCGGCAATGAAAAAGGAAGCTGCCGCCCGTCATGGCATACACTCCAATTATGTTTTTCAATGTACTGTCCTGGTAAATTCGGCAACATCCACCCATTCCAAAAACGGGTGCATAATCCCCAAAGGCCCGAGCCAAACGACATCATCACAACTTAGGAGAAGCCACACTGTTAGCGCCCATAAAACAAATATTTATCAAGATGCAGTGCGCTTATCTGCCACATTAATGTCGGAACCCGTAGGACAATTACTACTCACCACACTTATCCCCGCAGTCATGTCTGGCGAGATCCCGTGAGTGCTGTGCAACAACCAGCCAGGCAAACGTCACAGCGCAAATCCAGAATGACCAATCACTGCATAGCTTCACAGTGAAGTCACGCAGTGATTGGCCATGCAGTGCTGAGCCTGAGCCAGTGTGCCACCAGCCAATCCTGGGTTTGCATGTAGCGCCTGGATTGGCTAGCGAGGCACATTTGCTGCTCGCCCTGTCGCCCTTAGAAAACCCGGGCTGTGGCACCAAACAAGCACCCCTGGGTCCCGCTGGGGAATTTACAGTGCGCATGCTTGTGAAAGTCTTCAACTTTCCCAAGCATGCGCACTATAAGTTCCCCACGAAACTGTGCCCTACGGTCTGCTGCAGCCTGAGTGTGGACTGTCACTCAAGCTGCAGCAGGCCACACCCCTACACAATTCCCGCCGGCGGCTGATTGCTAGTATTCAATGTATTTAATTGCGGCCGGCGGCCGCGATGCGTCCATGGTGGCTGGTGGGGCTACGCCCCTACGCCCCAATGGACGCACCGCTGCTGCCCACCACACAAGTGTTTCAGCAAGAGATTAGTGATGCAGGTAGCTAGAGAGATGAGCGAGGACTTTGTGGGGGTCAACCTGCTGTACAGTAAGGCATCGCAAGGCACCCTGCAAACCGGATTGCATTGCATGATTTACAAAATGTATTTTTAATATCCGACTTGGTCTCTTGCTTAACAAACACCTGCATTAATACAGTCCTGAATAAAAGGGTATCTACGGGGTAGGTTTGTATGTTATGTTCAGATGTATACTAAATCCATCAACCAAGTAAAGACTCGGTGTAAGGTAATAATTTGCTGTTGCTAAAAATAAGCTGAAGTCCCATCTGGCCTCCCCATTGCATTTTGTGACTGGACTGTAGGGGGTTACCAGGGTAGCAGCCACTGCTAGCTCAATCAGGATCAATCTTTTAGTAAATCCACGTTGATTCAAAGTAATTTCTGCCAGAGTTGCTTCTACCCAGACGGCCATTGAAACTGTCACAGACCCCTGAGCCGTTTTAAATGTCTCCCACATGCTGGGAGAAAGATCTGTGGACCAGAGACATTTAATATGTAAGAACTATAACTCGCAGTACTCAAAACTGTACTGTTAACAACAACTGACTGCACCGTGAAGAGTCTGAAAAATGTCTCGTAGGAATACTACATTTTCTCCTTTAAGTTTCAGAATAGGAGTATTCTCGATAAACTTTTTCTAAACATTAGATTTTTTATCTGTGTGGTTATTGTGGAGGGAGTACTTGTTTTTTCAACCGCTTTATGCTAATTGTTTTAATTGTGTGTGTGCCCTCTTGGGATTGTTTTCATTTAATGTCAGGCTTCTTGATTAAGGTTTTTTCAAATACTGATGCTCCTATTCTATTTTTTTTATAGAGCTTCATTTTGAACATTTTTGAACATTTTGTTCGGTCACTTGCTAAAGGAGTACTATAACCTTATAGCCCGCTATAGAGGGATCGGGACTTTAATAGCCGGTATAGCACAGCTAGGAAGGGCTATAAGGTTATTAGAACATTCTGCCACTAGAGGGCAGAATGTTCTAACAAAAAAGAACAAAGCCTTATGGGAGCGTGAGGGGATTGGAATCCCCTCCGGCTCCCTGAAGTCTTTGTTCGCAGCCAGAGCTGTGAATAAAGAAGCATTGGAATGTTGGAGCTCTAGGCTTAAACCAGCCCTTATAAGCCCGGAGCATGCCATTGTTTTCAATGGAGCTCCCAACATTCCAATGTTCTAATTGTATTCAGAGAATTCTGAACGTCGAACACCCCAGAAGCGGTTGCTACATCCAGGGGTTCCTTTAGTAGAAAAAAAGCACATCAAAGTTCGAATGTCTAGGGCCACCTTGAAAATTCGAGATCAAAAACTGGTACCCAGCTGTAAGGGTGTTTTCTTTGACCTTTACACTCCTTTGCCTTAAGACATCACATCTGTTGTTATCTCAGTGACTGCTTTTAAGTGACTGAGTCGTCACAAGTATTGTCTCTGCTGTTCTGGCCATTGTGCTAATCGGTCTGTTGGTAAACGGACATATCTACTGTGGACTTAGAGGCTCAATGATTCGATTGCTTTGTCTCTCCGTTCCCCTACTTTAGATTCGATTGCGTTCTTTACTTTTCTTATTTGATCTGCCCAAGGAGCATTTCGGTCTCACTATGTTTTGAACGGATTTGTATTTGTCCACCTGTCATAATCTCTCACTCTAACTCTACTTGCTTCTCTGCTCTCCTTAAAATATATTGGCCACACCTCCCTGTACCTGCATGCTCCCAAGTCTCTTTATACTTTCATTCCTTCTGGATCGGCCAGTGGGTATCTACCCATGTGCATATATGTGGTGGCCATCTCGTTGTTTTTTATTTTAAGAAAAATCATCAAAGATGGCTGCAAAGTACGTGTGTGCATGCTTGAAAAAAATCTGTTAAAAAAAAAGAAAACGACTTGGTAGGAAAAGTGTTTAACGGCTGGGAATTTTTCCAATAGGCAGTACCTGTGGTTAGTTATTCCCTGCTGTTGTCCTATCATCCTGTTATGGGAATAATGGAAAGATCTGAACGAACATTTATATTTGTTTTGAAAGGTACAGAATGTAATTTCCGTAGCATTATTAGTTAAGCCGGTTTATTGCTAATTTTACTGTTGTGCAACCTACCCTTTACATTTAGCATGCTGTAAGACAGCTGTTTATCTGGCTGATTGTGCAGGGTTATTTTCATGCTGGGCACATTGCAATCCTGTATCCTGACTGAAATACCCCCAAAGAGTGATGAAACTTCGCATTTGGTTCCACCCCTGTTTCAAATGTTGCGTGTGTGTTGCAAAGTGCTTATGCAAGTGACTCTGTTTTATAGGTAAAGCCAGAGGTTGTTTTGTGATGCTTACATTAGTAACCTGGAAAATAATCCAAGGAAATTAGCCCCTGGTGACACATCATGCGCCTATACGGATGGGAGCTTGTAAAGACATGACTTTGGCACCAGCCATGGGTCTCTTCAGTTTAGTATGTCCCATTAAGCCTGTTTTCCTTGTTAGTTATTTTTTAGGTAATTTTAAACCCTACAGCGAAAGGCTTTAACTTTTTCTGTTTTTTGTTCTTGTTTTTCCCCCCACTAGGTGTGTCGTAGTATTGTTCAACCCCCGCAAAAACAAGCAGCATCATATTCTCAACAGCTCCAGGTAAGAACACAAATGTGGAACGTTTCACTTCAGAAAAAGTTTATGAAATACATGCATCATGCCTGCCTCATACATAGCTACCTACGTACCTACCATCCACCTTGAACAACGTATTTAGAACCCAAGACTTCGTTTCTGGCAACTAAAATTGGCTTTTACAACTGAGGTAGAATAATGGGGGCAATATGTTGATGTAGTCCACTGATAACCTTATAGTG
Source organism: Lissotriton vulgaris (assembly GCF_964263255.1). Classification (NCBI taxonomy): domain Eukaryota; kingdom Metazoa; phylum Chordata; class Amphibia; order Caudata; family Salamandridae; genus Lissotriton; species Lissotriton vulgaris. The sequence goes on along the minus strand of NC_141697.1, from coordinate 145,309,030 downwards.
GTTAGACACTGTGACAGGTCTGTGATTAAGAGGAGAAATGTCGGGCTTCATATGGTAGGTCTATCAAACCAGCATTGGCAAAACCAGGTCTCGCCTATGCCAGAGCTATTGGCTTTGCCAATGTGTCTGAACCATATTGTACACCAGCGTGGCTGCTGTTCAGCATGAAGTAAAGGAGAGTTTAGTGAAATGTTGTGGAGTAGATTGTTTCAGAGTAGAGTGCAGTGGAATAGAGTGAATTGTTTCAGAGTAGAGTGCAGTAGTGTTCAGTGGAGTTGGGGCCACATTGTCAATTGAAAAGACCATTACATTTGCAGACGTACAGTTTTACGGATAAAAGTATACAGTGCAAAAATGATGATGCATAAAAAATGATAATGTGCAGAAAACGTTAGTGTGGAAATGTCAACACCTTATGATTTGATTTGTTTTGATCACATGGAAATATTTTTTTCCACGATACTTCAAAATTGCCAAAAGTTTGCTTCATTTGTGCTTTCCTATTTCTGATCTATCCTAAAATATCTGCACATTTACTTTCAGAGAAATTTAAATGTCTCCTAGCAAAAAGTAACATTGTACAGCCTTCCTCCAGCACCCCCCTCCTCCAATAGCTTGCATGATTGTCACATAAATCCTCTCATTTTGATGTCCGAGAAAGAAGACAGAGCCAGGCTTTTGACCTTTTTGAATGCAGAGCAACTGTGACCAGATTTAAAGGTCTGTTTACAGAATGAGAGCACTGCTGGAAGAATTCAGTAAACAGGTTATGCTCCACAGGAAGGATGAACTCCAACTGGACAACCTAAAACAAATAAAGCCAGCAAATAGAAAACGAGTCCACGTGAGTTATAAATCACAAAGCCAATGGTATTCAACAGGTAGTAAGTATTCCCAGGGAAGCTTCCCAAATGTTCACAAGTTGTCTTTAGCAAACCAGACTGCAGGGCTGCCTGGTAGGCTTCGACCTTAAAGGGGTTATCGCCTATGTGCATTTCTGTGAGGCATTTGCTGAAGCTTTAACAAATGCCTACTGGGGATTTTCTAAGAGGTCAGGAGAAGCTTTAAGATTTTGTCTCACAATACAAAAGGTAATGGGTTTCCAATTTGGATGATTGTATAGAACACAGCAGCATCTTTGACAAGTCTCATGGCATTTAGAACAAAAGTATACCTAATATAAGCACTATTCAGTACTACTTTTAGCCAGTCACTGGATTATATCAAGGTGGAATCTGAACATCCTACAACAGAACAAATTCATTACTGGCTGAAGTGCTCATTGAGCATCAGTATTTTTCAGTTTCCTTTAATACCTCAGTGAGGTCCTGAGTTGTGGAATAAGAGGTGCAGGGAGTTCAGAACTGTTAGGTGCCAGGGATCACCTGCGAATGCAGTTGAGAGGTCACAGGAATGGTGTATGGTTGAAGCCTGAACTGCCACTATGAGAATTCATCAGAATCTGACAATGTACACACTGAGCAAGGTGATAGCGTGGGAAGGTGGAGGAGAACCCCAGGAGTAGAAATAGAACATATTATTTTATTGAAAATTTTGAGTCCATAAAATGCTCTAATTGGGAGTGGTTGAGACTAGCTAGACTTAGAGAGTCTGTGCCAAAAAGCAGCATATGGTGACTGAATGGACATGGTTGTCATCTTCGGCAGCCACATTTTGTGTCTATAACACTGATCTCAACCATTCCCCAGCAAGCAAACTTCCTTTGTTTGGGAGAGAAGTGTTCATGCTGCTTCTTTAACACTAGCAAATTAGTTAGTCCACATCAAAATACTAGCCTGCGTCTATTTTGTGATTTGTATTTTTTTGGTCAGGAAATACTTAAAGAGGTATTGCATTTTAAAATTAGTTTGGTCTGCACATAAAAGTACCCCATTGGCACAGAATCCTCTGCATATCTTCACTTTTTGCTGTTTATTGCATAGTTGAAAACATTGGTCTCTGAAACTTGCTTAATGGTGTTTGCGTTAGTTTTTTGTTTTGTTTTGCAGGACACTGCTGTTTTAGGGCTGCTTTTCATTTTACATAAGTACCTTCTGTGTTCTCCTCATCCAACTGATTTGACGAACCCATCTGAAAAAATAAATTCCTTGTAAAAGAAATCCTGGGCTAGAAAAATAATTTCTTGCTACCTTGGATTGTAGTGGCAACTCTAGGCACGATGTTTGTGAGTCCAGTCTGGTCAGTGATGTCCTGTGGGATGTACTAGAATAATCTACTCTGGCTATCACTAATATATAACGTCAGCGGAAAAGCCTCAACAAACATGGAAAAGCCCGTAGTAGTGATGAAACAGTTTTTGGTGGTATCCCCTTCTCTTTGAGGGCTGCAAATGATTGACCAAGGAGTAAGCTGTCCAGTTTGGGGAGATACTAGGTTGCAAGACTCAAAGGATGAAAGCCCACAAATGTATTTGGGTTACAGTACACATTTAAGGATCTCAGGCCAACTTATTGGAGCAGAACCAATACTAAATACTAATGCAGGCCTTCACTGGCATGTTATTGACCCCAAGTGGAATCTCATACAAATGGAAATAGTAGTTTTATTTAACGAATGTAAGAAAAGCGAACTTGCTTTGTCTCCTCTCCAAAAGCATACGTAAAGTAAATTAATTGTATTGTTATCCTGATAGTGAGCAACCTACTTGCTTGAGATTTCCCAAATGTGTGCTTTGGTCTTCGTGATTATTTACAGAGCCCGACGACATGACCAATTTCCCGCCCAGATGGCATAATGTGCTATTCGACCCTGGATGCAGCTAAAAGCTCACTCCTAATGACAATATACTTTTAAGCACACCACTCCCTCCTAAAGGCTTTCTACACTATGTCCTTACTAAGAGCTTCATTGTTCAACTTTGCTCTGCATGGTATCTGGTCACATGATTTGCTGTAACCATCTTTGTATTGAGCTGTGAATCTGTACAGAGTGTCCTAAATAACTTAAGAGCACATTTTTGCTTGTGGATTTAAAATGTGCATCATGGTGTACTACACAAAGCATACATTCTTAAAGCAATCTTTACTTATCTAATTAGTCTGCCTTGCCACCACCTTGCCTCCCAGAAAGTACAGATTTAATACACTCTAAATCACTATGTGGCCAGTGCACTACCTCACAGGCGAACATTGATTTCATAGTGATTTCATATTTGATTACCTGATTCAATTTAGTGGCCAGACACATCTAGTTTGTCACTGCCACCCAACCGTCATCATTGGAGTGGGGAGCTGTTGACCACAGTTGTATCCCTTTCATGCTTGGACCACCCTGTAAAGTATGTGAACCCCATGTGTGGAGGTCCACACCAGGATCAATGTAACATCCCCACTTCCTCATGCAAACTGAACAGGAAGAGATTCAATTCGCTCTGAAAAATGTCTAGGCACTTTTGGTTTTAAAAAGTTAATGATTATAGGACTTGTGTATAAAACCAAAAATAAAACGCTGCACTATATAAGCATCAGTATTTCCTCAGAATAAATGGTCTTCCTACCCACTTGGTCCACGGTGATACACCACAGCAGCTGTGCTTTTTCCATCTTACTTCCATCAACCTCTTTGGATCTAACCTATTTAACATTACTCCACACACCTACGTAAGTAGCAACCCTTGCATCTCCAAAGTGTGGAATTAAAAAAAAAAAAATATATATATATATATATATATATATATATATATATATATATATATATATATATATATATATATATATATATATATATATATATATTTTTTTTAAATCACCTGTCACTTTTGATGCCATCCAGTAAGGTGACAAATTACGGGATCATTAGAACGGAGCTCTTATAATGGACTGTGTTTTTTTTCTGTTACGCCTTATATTATATAAGGGTTTGGATTTCAGCAAGGCTCTGATTTTACTACCTTTTTTCAAATCTACATGCAGGGGCGTGTAAGCAAGAAGCTGTAGTTCCAGGGTTGGAATGGCAGTTGATTGAGATTGTGCACACCTGCAAACTAACCTGGTGATTGGTATTCACCAACTCCTCACCAAGCTTTTGTTGGAAATGTACTCCTGACAGGAATAGGAGAAAAACCTTTACCAGGGTGAGGAAAGAAGATAGTGTAGGGAGAGTAAAATTGCAGTCCTGGCTAGAGTCATCTCAAACTAGAACCTATGCCCAAAGGTAACTAACTTGTGCCATTGCCATGCACTACAAATGGCCCCACATATTACAAGACTCATGACATCTTCTATGACAAGATTGATAATATCAGTGTAACATTTGTTGCAAAATGTTTGATAAGTAAACTGTGAATGGCTGGAGCACGAGTTTTAGTTAATTTAGGAATGTGTGTGTAATTGTGTGTGTGTGTGTGTATGTGTGTAGATATATGTGTGCGTGTATGTGTATATATGTATGTATGTATGTATGTATGTATGTGTGTGTATATATATATATATATATATATATATATATATCAGGTCTCTGCTTGTATCGGTTTTGACCACAGGAATCACGGACCACCACGCAGCATTACGAGTGTCACAGGTAAGTTTATTATCCTTGTACAGGTTTTCTTTGGCACAACGCGTTTCGGGCAGGAACTGCCCTTCATCACATAGCGGACATGCAGTAATGGTCACCTTTAAATAACAAAACACTCTTTTCTCATTCGTGGAATCACCACGTGACCCTAATCATGAATAGTGAAGACATACTATGGGAAAATGTGCTCTATATCGACTGGGTTAAAGCACTATTTTTCTGCGACTAAAATGCAAATTAAAGCACATTAAAGCATACCGAAAATCATATATGTCAGTAACTTGTTACATTATCTCCGCATAAATGCGTGGAATTGTTCAAATAGGCAAGCAGCATTAGATTATATCATAATAATAAAGCACGTTCTGTACACATAATTTGACATAAATAACATATTAACTTACATAAATATGTTAAAATCACTATAATAAAACCCAGTATAAAAATCGAATAAATATTTCTATGCTACATGTGCAAACGTATGCACGGGTGTGTGTGCAAATATTGCTGTTTAATTGTGCAAAGTGGTTTCCCTGCATGAATGCAGAACCAATAGTGCAAATGATGCTGCCTCCCTGAGGTCTATTCTAGATGTTACTGTGGTATTGTATGTGCAACTGCTGTCATCGCGAGGTAAAGTGCTAGTGCTTGGATAATTTTGTAGATTTTAGATCAGTCCCGCTCCCGGGATTGACCGACTACTCTTCAATTATCTATATATCTCGACAACCCTAGTCTGAAAAGTGCTGAGTGTTAATGGTGCAAAAAAATGGTGCTAGACAGGTGATATTAAAAATATGTGATTGAATGTAGAAAAATAGCGGCTAATATAATAAACCATTCTTTTTAAACTTCTGTTAATGATTTATAGGTTCGTCACTGTGATTTACTGTAGTGCCCATGCGCAGATGGATTAGCATAGTTATGTAACAGATGGAATATACTACAGAAAGGTATGTATATCCTCTGTTGTTGAGGCCATTGGGAGACTTGCTATTGAGATTTAGAATGTATCTAGTTTCTATTTGTCTCAATGCTTTGTCTCTGTCCCCGCCTCTTTTCTGTGCCGGTGCCATGTCAATAACAAAGTAGGATAAACAGTTGACATCTCTGTTATGACTGGTCTTAAAGTGTCTGGCTACCGGGTAGTCGGGGTCGCAATTGATGATGGCACGGATGTGTTGTAGTATTCGCATGTATACTGGGTTCTTGGTACTGCCTACGTATCTTAGCCCGCAGGTACAGGTAAGAACGTATACGGCATATTCTGTGCGACAGTCAAATTTACCCCTGATTATTTGATCCTGAGTTTTGAAAGGGGTTCTGTACTTGGTGGTGTTAGCGCCAAAGTTACATGCGCAACATGTCGCACATTTAAGGAAACCATTTTTAACTGGTAGCCACGTTTGAATGCTAGGGGCCTCTGTGACGGTATTCTGAGACAAAAGTGTGGCCATATTTTTAGCCCTTCTGAATGTCACACTGAGCTTTTCAGGTAGATTAGGTTTTAAAATGGGGTCCGTTAATACTATGGGACAGTTTTTGTTAAGAATACTGCGTATTTTACGTTCTTGTCTACTGTAAGTGATCAGTCTGGGTGAGGCATTATCTTCAATTGTGTCCCCATTATGTTCTGTGATGTTGGGTAGTAAAGCAGATCTAGGTCTCATTTGTTTTTAGGATGGCCTCGTTAAGGATATCCTCAGTGTACCCTCTGCGTCTCATGCGATCAAGACTTTGCTTGCTGCATATGTCAAACTGTTCTGTTGTGCTGCAAATGCGTTTAAGCCGTAACAATTCCCCATAGGGGATGCTAGCTATCAAATGTCGCGGGTGTGCACTCTACGCATGAAGTATGGCACTGGAGAACTGATGTTAATGTCCTCGTTACTGTTTGCTGGCAGGTTGGCTCCATAAAGAAACTGAATTACTTACCTGCTTGTGGCTTCCTTTCTTGAGGGCGACCTTGTGTTTTTAATGTTGAGCGCTTGCCTAGCCGCGAAAGGAAGCACGCCGCGTAGAGCGGACCCGGCTGGCGTCATGAGATGTCAGCACACACGGGAAGCGGTTTCAGCGGAGCACACCATGAAGCAGGGCAAGGGGCTGTACTGGACTTGACATCGCCCCACTTGGGTTTTAATTTACTTTCTTTGCCTGTGATAACGGACTTACTGAAGGTTAAAACATTCGCGGCACTACAGGAACCAGAATGCCTTTGGGGCGGGACCCTGAATATATAGTATGTTGCGAATGCCGTCTAGAGTGATGCAGAGGAAATTAGCCATTGACAAAGGGAACGGATATTCTCGAAACGCGTCTGGCTGCCTGGAGAACTGATGTTAATGTCATCGTTGCTGTTTGCTGGCAGGTTGGCTCCATAAAGAAAGTGAATTACTTACCTGCTTGTGGCTTCCTTTCTTGAGGGCGACCTTGTGTGTGTGTGTGTGTGTGTGTGTGTGTGTGTGTGTGTGTGTGTGTGTATATATATATGTGTGTGTATGTATATGTGTGTGTGTATGTATATGTATATGTATATGTGTATATATATATATATATATCTCCTCCTCAGCACGCTCTGCGCTCGCAGACACTGCTTCCACGCCAGCAGAAATGAGGAACGGACCAACGAAGTCAGCAAAAGATGTTTTTTATTGTTCCAACAGAACCAGCGACGCGTTTCGAGCTAAAGAGCCCTTGTTCACGCTGCAACATGTTGAGAATAATAATGCTTTTTTATACTTATGGTGTTGACATCACCACCCCCTAGTGGTGATCACCAGTGTCACATGTGTAACAAATAGTGAAGACATACTTCCACTGTTAGTCTTTTCTTGCTCATGATACATAGCGAAAATACAATTACTGGTTAATCCAAGTAATAACCCGAAGTTTTTTTAGCTTGTCTCCTCCCCTGTTATTTTCGGAAATTGCGTCCAAGCGTTTACACAGATGAGATTACAGGGTGTAGACAAAAAAGAAAATCAATCAGTTCCTAACCTGTAGCACGCCATTTGCAGTCTACTGCCTCAAATGCCCATGCGGGCTCAAGTACATAGGAAGTACCATCAACCCCGTAAAATTGCGTATCCTGGAGCATATGCCGGCCATAGCCAATAGAGACTTTACATATCCTGTCGCAAGACACTTTTCCATCAAACACAATAGCAACAGAAGTCTGTTGCAATACTATTGCTTGGACGCAATTTCCGAAAATATCAGGGGAGGAGACTTTGTAGACTAGAATCTCGGCATATTCTAGACTGTCAGACCAAGGCCCCTGGGGGACTTAATTGTGGAGAAGAATTAACAGTACACCTAGGCAGTTAAGTAATATAGAAGCAGTAATAGAGTGCAGCGATCAATCTTGTATAGGTCATACATATATACAGAAAAACCTCAAATGAATTTGTTATTTGCTATGAATTTCCTTCGGTAATTGATGATGTTTTAGTATTGGATGAATCGATGAGATCAATCGATCAAATGAATGTAATGATTGACCAATGTGAACTTTCGGATTTTGCAGGATTTTTTGTTAACTATATAGTAACTTTTCAACACAGTGCAATGAACAACACAGGGTATTTTTGGGACAGTTTAGTGCTTTGGGCTCTGGGAACTGAAGAGGCAACCTGGCTGGTTGCCACAGGCCGATCCACGGCGAGATTTTATTCCCTGCCTTCACGTAATAACACATGAGAGGTTAAATGCCGATTCACGGCGATATCCAATTGAGAGTAACGTTTTTTATCTTTTTTTAAATGTTTGCTCTAACTCTAGAATTGCCATAGAAATAATGTGGTGATAACATCTATTTAGTGCTATGTTATTGTTTATTTACATGTACTGGCAATATGGCGCTCGCGCGCCTGTACTCTCTCTATGTCCCATACCAAAACCCCTGTGTGCATTTGAAATAAAATGGCGCTCTGGCGCGCGTTGCGATGTAACAACATTGAAGAAGGAAGCGTGGCTTCCGAAACGCGTCTGTGCGAGTAAAGTTGCTGTTTTGAATTGAAGATTCCCGCGTGTGCAGTCTTTATTTCACACCCGGGATCGGGAGGGATTGAGCTTGCATATAGAGCGCGAGGCTCCGACGCGCTTGGACCGCACCCACTGAAAAGAGTGCCACGTACTTTGGGGCAGAGAGCGAGGATATATATATATGTATGTGTGTATATGTGTGTGTGTGTATGTATGTATATGTATATGTATATGTATATGTATATGTATATGTATATGTATGTATATGTATATGTATATATATATGCAGAGTGGGGCCTTCCTGTTGAAAAAGACCAAAGGACTCCTCGGGGATACCAGGTAACCTTTTATTTGGGCGCAGGTTTAACAGCATAATGCATTTCGGCGTTGTTACATCTTGCCTTCGTCAGATGCCTTTACTGCTTGGGTTACTTCGACTCCCTCTTCCATCACACAGAGTTCCAAGAGTAGTTGGAGTGTTTCTGGCCCCGCCTTAAATGGTTGCAGCTGTCGATCAGTGCTGGAAAGCCTCGGTCTTCCAGCATGCAGTGCGGCTGCAATCCAAATTGCGGAGTAGCGCTTCAATGCGCCCGGTTCAGCCTGGAGGGGGGAGAAGGCTGAATTGTTGCCATCAAAGTCCCAAAATTAAAATGCCAAGAGTCACCTTGGGTCCCCGACGTCTCAACCCCCTGAGCAGTCCAAAACTGTGCCGTGACGGACGTTGTGATTCAGTGATCATGCGTCCCCGTGACTTCACGGGCTGCGGGTAGCAGCAGCTGTTGTCCGTCGTGCTCCTGAGGTGGGCCAGCAAAATACCAATTCCTTGGTTCCCAAAAAGTTTTTGCCTTTACTTATTGCCGGTCACTTGTTCGAGACGGGTCCTTCATCCACGCGCTAAGGCGTAGCTCGTGGTATTGGATGCAGAGTGGGGCCTTCCTGTTGAAAAAGACCAAAGGACTCCTCGGGGATACCAGGTAACCTTTTATTTGGGCGCAGGTTTAACAGCATAATGTTGCTGTTTTGAATTGAAGATTCCCGCGTGTGCAGTCTTTATTTCACACCCGGGATCGGGAGGGATTGAGCTTGCATATAGAGCGTGAGGCTCCGACGCGCTTGGACCGCACCCACTGAAAAGAGTGCCACGTACTTTGGGGCAGAGAGCGAGGATATATATATATATATATATGTATGTGTGTGTGTATGTATATGTATATATGTATATGTGTGTATATGTATATATATATGTGTATATATATGTAGGCATATATATGTGTGTATATATATATAACGGCGAAATGAAGACACGGACCCCAGGCTGACGGCAAGGTAGATTTTATTGTTGGCCTCACAACGGGCGACGCGTTTCGAGCGGCAAGTGTATGTATGTATATATATATATATATATGTGTTTTCTATATATGTGTTTTCTATACTTTGAGCGCACATACCTGAAAGGTCCCATCACCTCTCTTCTCCGCACCCGCCTGAGAAGAGTGCACGACGTTCTGATGGGGATAGGAGCGCTGTAGTGAAACTGCATCACGTCAAACACCGCCAAACAGCGAGATGGAAAGAGCCCGTAATGGTGAGCATCCAGCTTGTGGGGAGATGAATCTATCTTTTCCCCTGCTCAAATTCCATGACGCTGCCCGGCTGGCGAGGGGTTTCCAGTCCAGGGCTGTTTCCCGACAATTGTGAATTCAGGACTCGGACGCCATAAGCGACAAGGCATCACTTGCAGGAATACAAGTACCATAAGGCACGGCGCCCATCCAGGGGCGTGTCATGAACATAAAAGAGGGCTTTTCCTGCCACTACCCTGAAAACTTTATTCGTCCTCCTCTGAAGAAGAAAGCAGCCGCCTTCGAAACGTGTCAGGATACACGACGAATCAGGCTTGCATCACGAACCCTGTTCCTGTCCTTCTCAGCTATCTAGCAACTATTGTGAGAATAAAGCCTTGCACAGAAGCCCCGCGAGTGGGGTTGGTGTTTTCTACACTTTGAGCGTATATATATATATATATATATATATATATATATATATATATATATATATATATATATTTTGACAATCAACTAAATGTTTTTAATATTTTTATCATTATATGCACTTTTGCACGGGCACTTTTTCTAAATGTCATTATATACCCCTGTTACCATGATAATACAATGCTACAATCGAATTGTAAAATTGCACGTTTGAATATGGCCGCCAAAAACCACCAAGGCGAGCAACAGTCCACTTTCTATGTTTGGGGAAGTGGTAGGGGATTTCATGACAGTGTACACAAAGAATGGCTGACACTGAAGAAGCCAAATCAGTGAAACGCGTATGTCAGGGGGGCAGGGGGGTCTGCCAATAAACCACTGTTGGTGAAAACAACAACTTGGTGTGCCGTCCTTTTTTGACCTTCGCAAGGATTACGGAGGTGTGTGCAAATATATATTTATATATATATCTCTAGCTCTCTATATATAGCTCTATCTCTATCTCTATATATAGCTATAGCTATATCTCTATATATAGCTATATCTCTATATATAGCTATATCTCTATCTCTATATATAGCTCTATCTCTATCTCTATATATAGCTATATCTCTATCTCTATCTCTATCTCTATATATAGCTATATCTCTATCTCTATCTCTATATATCTCTATCTCTATATATAGCTATCTCTATATCTCTATCTCTATCTCTATATATAGCTATATCTCCATCTCTATATCTATATATAGCTATATCTCTATCTCTATATCTCTATCTCTATATATAGCTATATCTCTATATATAGCTATCTCTACATCTCTATCTCTATATATAGCTATATCTCTATATATAGCTATATCTCTATCTCTATCTCTATAAATAGCTATATCTCTATCTCTATATATAGCTCTATCTCTATCTCTATCTCTATATATCTATCTCTATATATAGCTATCTCTATATCTCTATCTCTATCTCTATATATAGCTATAGCTATATCTCTATCTCTATATCTCTATCTCTATATATAGCTATCTCTATATCTCTATCTCTATCTCTATCTCTATATATAGCTATATCTCTATCTCTATTTCTATATATAGCTATATCTCTATCTCTATCTCTATCTCTATATATAGCTATCTCTATATCTCTATCTCTATCTCTTTATATAGCTCTATCTCTATCTCTATATCTCTATCTCTATATATAGCTATATCTCTATATATAGCTATCTCTATCTCTATCTCTATCTCTATATATAGCTATATCTCTATCTCTATCTCTATATATAGCTATATCTCTATCTCTATATATAGCTATATCTCTATCTCTATATATAGCTATATCTCTATATATAGCTATATCTCTATATATAGCTATCTCTATCTCTATCTCTATCTCTATCTCTATCTCTATATATAGCTATATCTCTATCTCGATTTCTATATATAGCTATATCTCTATCTCTATCTCTATCTCTATCTCTATATATAGCTATCTCTATATCTCTATCTCTATCTATATCTCTATATATAGCTATATCTCTATCTCGATTTCTATATATAGCTATATCTCTATCTCTATCTCTATCTCTATCTCTATATATAGCTATCTCTATCTCTATCTCTATCTCTATATATAGCTCTATCTCTATATCTCTATCTCTATATATAGCTATATCTCTATATATAGCTATCTCTATATCTCTATCTCTATCTCTATCTCTATATATAGCTATATCTCTATCTCTATATATAGCTATATCTCTATATATAGCTATCTCTATATCTCTATTTCTATATATAGCTATATCTCTATCTCTATCTCTATATATCTCTATCTCTATCTCTATCTCTATATATAGCTATCTCTATATCTCTATCTATAGCTCTATCTCTATATATAGCTCTATCTCTATCTCTATCTCTATATATAGCTATATCTATATATAGCTATATCTCTATATATAGCTATATCTCTATATATAGCTATATCTCTATATATAGCTATATCTCTATATATAGCTATATCTCTATATATAGCTATATCTCTATATATAGCTATATCTCTATATATAGCTATATCTCTATATATAGCTATATATAGCTATATCTCTATCTCTATATATAGCTATATATAGCTATATCTCTATCTCTATATATAGCTATATCTCTATCTCTATCTCTATATATAGCTATATCTCTATCTCTATCTCTATATATAGCTATATCGCTATCTCTATCTATATATAGCTATATCTCTATCTCTATCTCTCTATATATAGCTATATCTCTATATATAGCTATATCTCTATCTCTATCTCTCTATATATAGCTATATCTCTATCTCTATCTCTCTATATATAGCTATATCTCTATCTCTATCTCTCTATATATAGCTATATCTCTATCTCTATCTCTCTATATATAGCTATATCTCTATCTCTATCTCTCTATATATAGCTATATCTCTATCTCTATCTCTCTATATATAGCTATATCTCTATCTCTATATATATAGCTATCTCTATCTCTATCTCTATCTCTATATATAGCTATATCTCTATCTCTATCTCTATCTCTATATATAGCTATATCTCTATCTCTATCTCTATCTCTATATATATAGCTATCTCTATCTCTATCTCTATCTCTATATATATAGCTATCTCTATCTCTATCTCTATCTCTATATATATAGCTATCTCTATCTCTATCTCTATCTCTATATATATAGCTATCTCTATCTCTATCTCTATCTCTATATATAGCTATATCTCTATCTCTATCTCTATCTCTATATATAGCTATATCTCTATCTCTATCTCTATCTCTATATATAGCTATATCTCTATCTCTATCTCTATATATAGCTATATCTATATATATAGCTATATCTATATATATAGCTATATATATATATATAGCTATCTATATATATATATATAGCTATCTATATATATATATATATATATATAGCTATCTATATATATATATATATATAGCTATCTATATATATATATATATATATAGCTATCTATATATCTATCTATGCACAATCCATATGCTGCTGTCCCATGTTCTCGGCCCGTAGTCAAGACCGCATGGCCACCCTGAAAGATCCGGGGGCCATGCGGTCTTGACTACGGGCGGAGAACATGGGACAGCGGCATATGGATTGTGCATGCATTCCACACAGCGAGGCCTATCTGTGGGCTTGAAAAGTTACCAACTGAACATTAGCGCGACGTGAGGCACTACAAGTCCCATCTAGGGCGTGCATCTAAGCAAGAAGGGGTGTGATGCCTCAAGCGCTCCTTCATAACTGCCAAAGCCTCTGAAGAGAAGTGGGGTTACTTCGAAACGCGTCAGGCATCCAGGGCAGTTTGAACAGTCAAAGGATATTGTGGTGCTGGAGGCGTGCTTACCATTTAAGGCTCCTTGTGTGCAGCTGAGGTCGGGGTGCTCCTTTGTACGTTGGGTACCTTGGAGCTGGAAGCGTCTTTTTGTGGAAGATAAGCATGAAAGCTGTATCTATTGCTTATACCCTGACCACAAGGCCACAGACTGCAAGATTTGTAGAACCTTCTCTACTAAGACACTTCGTGACAGAGGGACGGCTTTTGACCTGGCTTCAAAAAATGAAGACTCGGAAGGAAGTTCTATCATCAGATGAGGAGGATTCGACATCTCTGGCTTCCTCTCACAGATCCAAGAAGAGGGGTAGGTCTCCTCCAGGTTCTTATTCAGCTGAGCCCCCTTCTAAGGCCCCCCATAAGATCTGACAGGTCTGGGAGGGCTAGTCCCCTTAAATCTCCTCACGGAAGTGAAAAGGAGAGGCAGGGACAGGCTGCTGGATTACTTACAGCCTCTAAGGACAAAAAGGAGGTTTCTATCTCTTCTCCTCCGTCCAAAAAGGAAAAGACTAGTGACAAACACTCTACTGGCACTCCAGGATCTGTGCCTGAGAAAAAACAGCGTCCGTCGACGACAAAAACATCAGGTACGTCGACGACGATTACTTCTGTGAAACTTCCCGCTGCTTCCTTGGATCCGTCGACTGGCTCGTCGTCGGTAGCGGTTTCAGCGTCGACGACTTTGTCGTCGTTCAAGGTTCCTGGTTTGTCGACGATAACATCTTCAACGTCGACTATGGTTTCTGGTAAGCTGCTGTCGACTGCCTCGTCGACGACGAAAACTACGTCAGCAACGACTTCGACGACAATGATGGTGATGACGACGAGTTTGTCTACGAGACCGTCGACGATCATCCCGTCGGCGACCAAGACTCCGTCAACGAGGACTTCTATGCCGTCGACGGGTAAAAAACTGCAAATTCCTCTGCAGAGGATGAAAATTGCACCTGAGATGACGTCTACTCAACGAGTTTCGGAACCTCTGCCGACAATGCTTCTGGATGACGATTCGGAGGAGGATGAGGAAAATGAGGGCCGTTTTGGGGATGCCTACAGTCCCTCAGACTTAAATGTAAAATTACAAAAGACTGATACGGAGGAATACTATGAGCAATGTGACCAACAAGTGCATCAATATGTTCCACAAGGACTACGTCCACCTGGTTTAGGACAGGACATGGTGGCTATGCCCGCCTCTTTAATTTCTGACCTGCAGTTGATGCTGCAGGACTATAGGAACAGGTTTCCTTCGGAACAGTCCAAGCAGTCTACGCAACCTCCACCTCAAGCGTTGCCGCAAGCGCAACCAGTAGTCGAACTTTCTCCCTCGCAAGTGGTGTCTCTCACACCACCAACGGTCATTCCAAGGGTACTTTCCCGGCACCGGATCCAGGACCCTCCTCTCCTATTAGGAAGGATACCCCTTCGGATGATGTGCAAGTGGATCCCTTGACTGATCCACTGCAGGACCCAGACTTCGATCAAGGAGACAGTGGGTTGCAAGATCCAGACGCCACTGGTCGGGATACTTCTATTTCCCCTCCAGTCGATATAGGGGGGTTCCATAACCTAATGGAGAGAGCGGCAAAAAGGTTTGGACTACCAATTTCGAAGGAAGAGTCTGAATGCTTCCTGTATGACTTTGAAGATCAGAACCGAAGATCGGTCAAATCCATTCCGATTATTGAGCATGTGTGGTATGAAAATAATGCAAAATCCAGCCACTGCGATTCCAGTTCTCCCCATGTTGGAAAAGAAGTATAAGGCTCCAGATGGCAGTCCAGCTTGTCTTCTTGGGCAGCCGAAGCCTGATTCGGTGATATCACAGGCTGCTCAAAGCAAGTCAAAGAACCCGTCCAATAACCCATCAACACCTTTGACTACGCCTCCGGACAAGGACGGTAGGCGCCTGGATAAAGCGGGGAAGAGGTTTTCTTCCATGGTCAGCTTACTGGTTCGTGCAGCAAATGCTCTCGCCATTCTAGGCAGATACGATCGCCAGATGTGGCGTGACATGGAGCCGTTTGTGGAACAACTGCCTGACTCCACGAAAGAAGAGGCAAAGAGGGTTCTGATGGAGGGAGAAAAATCATCCTCTGAAGTTATCGACTGTGCTATGGACATAGCGTCCACTGCTTTTCGATCATTGGCAGGGTCAGCTGTGCTTCGTCGCCAAGGTTGGTTGAAAGCCACCTGGTTTCGTCAGGAGGTCCAAAATAAGATCCTGGACCTCCCATTTGATGGAGAGATGCTTTTTGGTAAGCATGTTGATGATGCCCTGCAGAATATAAAAAAGGATACGGACACGGCAAAGTCTTTGGGATCACTCAACTACCGTAAGGTCTCATTTAAAGGCGCTCGTGGCAGAGGTTTCTCTTCATATAGAGGCAACACCCAACAGAGATATTCCTCTGTCTTCGCAGTCTTATAAGACTCAATATTCAAATCAAAGGCAGGGACAATCGCCGTCTTACTCTCGCCAACCTCCGCGAGGGAGTCAGAACCGTCAGGGACGCGACAACACCAAGAGACAATAGCGGCCTCCTGGCTCTACCTACTGTTCCTCCTCTCCCTGTCACATCCGTGGGGGGCAGGATTTCATTTTGGCTGAACAGCTGGAAGTGTATAACATCGAACCACTGGGTCCTAAATATTGTTCAGAGTGGCCATACGTTGAGTTCCAAGACCTTCCTCCAACGAGAGCTCCGGGCGCCACCCGCACAAAACATCTGCGACTGCTCCACATCGAAGCCCACCAATTGTTCCTCAAGGGGGCAATAGAACCGGTACCTCTCTCTCAGAGGGGCAGAGGTTTTGATTCCAGGTTATTCCTGGTTCGGAAGACGGCAGAGACTTGGCGCCCCATACTAGACCTACGAGAGCTCAACACTTATCTCATCAAACTCTTTCAGGATGGTCACATTCCAAGAAATTCTTCCTCTTTTGAACCCAGGCGTCTATTTGGCGTCTCTGGATTTAGAAGATGCGTATTTCCACATTCCAATACACCCAGCTCACAGACAATATCTGCGATTCACAGTGGGAAAGAGCCATTTCCAATTCAAGGTGCTTCCGTTTGGCCTTCGGTCTGCACCTCGGGTATTCACCAAAGTGTTGGCACCAGTAGCAGCTTTTCTACGAAAACAATCCCTGGAGGTTTTCCCTTATTTGGAGGACTGGCTCGTCAAGGCTCCATCTTTCAAGGAAACTTCTCAAGCTGTTTCGGCTTGCATTCAGTTGTTCAGTCACCTGGGCCTTCAATTGAACAAACACAAGTCAGTTCTACAGCCCTCCAGATCCACAAAGTTCCTTGGGGCCATTTTAGACACGACTCAATGCACAGCTCGTCCTTCAGAAGAACGTCAACGGAAGTTGATCATTTCGGCTCGCCAACTGGTCCACAAGAAATGCCTTTCAGTCTGACAATACAAGTCCCTGCTCGGGTCGATGTCATCCTGCATACCATTAATACCTCATTGCAGGCTGCGAATGTGTCCTCTGCAGGAAGAGCTAGACAAACAGTGGTGCCAGGCAGAGGGATCATTCAACGACCAGGTGTTGGTGACACCAGAAATGAGAAAGGCATGTGAATGGTAGCTAGTGCAGGACAATATCGCACAGGGTCTGACGTTCAGAGTTTCACCATCCCCTCTGATCATGACAACGGATGCCTCTTTGGAAGGCTGGGGAGCGGTGCTCCGAGAGCTTCAAGTCAGCAGGCACTGGAGTCCAGAACAGCATCAGTGCCATATACATTTTTTGGAGCTAGCGGCCATTCGTTTGGCTTTGCAGGCTTTCCTTCCCAGAGTCCGAAATCGTACTGTGCTGGTCCGGACGGACAATACGACGGCCATGCACTACGTCAACAAGCAAGGAGGAACGAGATCGCAAACTCTGTCCAAAGAAGCTCAGAGGATCTGGGATTACGGGATTCTTCACAACATCAACTTGAGAGCCGAACATCTGGCAGGCTCTCTCAATGTCAAGGCGGATGCCCTGAGTCGCCAGACAGAGTTGAATCACGAATGGGAGTTGAATCAGTTCATTCTGGAGAGTGTGTTCTCGGTCTGGGGGACACCAACCATCGACCTTTTTGCCTCTCCGGTGAACGCCAAATGCCGGTTTTACGCAAGCAAGGTTCACCATCAGGAATCTCTGGGGATCGCCCTTTGGATAGACTGGTACAGCACATTCTTTTACGCTTTTCCGCCAATTCCCCTCATTCCTCGAATACTCAGGAAAATGAAGGCGGAACTATGCAAGATGATTCTCATTGCACCAGCTTGGCCCCGGCAATTTTGGTACACAGAACTCCTTCTACTCTCCCAAGCTCATCCGATTCACTTGTAACCAATTTCTTCCCTATTGTCGAGGAATCAAGGACAAGTTTACCATCCGGATCCGAAATCACTGCACTTGACAGCATGGCTCCTGAACACGGAGAGTTCCGTCATCTGAATCTCTCCCAGGAATGTAGAGCGGTTTTGTCCCAAGCTTGAGCACCGAGCACTAATAAAACTGACACCACAGGCAGAACCTCTTCCATTTAGCCTTGTAAGAGACCAGATGTCCATCCTTACAAATCTCTACCTCATCAGCTTTTGCCATATATACTATCATTGGCAAAGTCTGGGTTGGCGCATTCATCTGTTAAGGTACATCTTGCAGCCATATCGAGGTTTAGGCGCAGTTCTGTAGGCCCTTCCTTATGGTCCTCTAGGATTGTTAAACAATTCTTAAAAGGCTTGTTTCGGATGTATCCTCCAGTTCGCCCTCCTCCACCAGTTTGGCAACTCAATCTTGTCCTGGCTCAACTCATGAAAGCTCCGTTTGAATCGGTGCACAAGGCAGACTTGAAATTCCTCTCTTGAAAACTTGCCCTCCTCTTAGCTCGAACATCAGCGAGAAGAGTGAGTGAGCTTCAAGCCCTCTCCATAGTGCATCCATTCCTGCAATTCAAAAAAGATGTACTTATCCTTCGCACCAATCCAAAATTTATTCCTAAGGTGCCGTCTGAGTTCCACTTGAATGAACCTTTGATTTTAAAGTCCTTCTTTCCGCGCCCTTCAACGCCTGCGGAACGCACATTACATTCTTTGGATGTTCAAAGATGCTTAAAATTCTACTTAGAGCGCACACGACCCTTTCGGAAATCATCCCAATTGTTTGTGTCCTACAGCGCACCATGGAAGGGGTTTCCTTTGGCAAAGAGTGGCATTTCCCGCTGGATCTCCAGTGCGATTCAATTCTGCCATCAGGAGGCGGGCAGGCCTTTGGACAGAAAAGTCCGTGCACATTCCACAAGGTCTGTGGCATAGTCTGTGGCTCTTTTCTCTGGACTCGCCATTAAGGACATATGCAGGGCAGCAACGTGGAGCAGTACACATACCTTCACGAAGCACTACTGCTTGGAGTCTGCAGGACGAGACGACGCGGCTGTGGGTCAAGCAGTTCTGCAGAATCTGTTCCATTGAGAGGTGAGCTTTCCCTACAAGCCCTCCATCCTGGTGAGCACATTTTGTTTTCATGTTTGCTATGCTATAAGTTTATATGCTTTATGGTTATGTAATGCCATGTATCTACAAAATGTGCCTTCGTTATTACTGCTAGCTACTCTGATACAAAGCAGGGGAATCTATGAAAGTTCCAATACTGGGGCAAGAAAATAAGTTACTTACCTGTAACTTTGGTTCCCCAGTATTGGTAACTTTCATAGATTCCCATGCGCCCACCCTCCTCCCCTGGGAAAGCTCAGTTTTTTGACAGATGTGGCGGTTTTTCACAACGGCTACGAAAATCTGAGGCTCTGACCTCTCTCAGGAAGGTTCTAGGGTTTGACGCTGCTCAGATTGGTCCTGACAAAAGTTTGGTCTCTTACACAAAGAGGGTGATAGGATACAAACGGAGATGAGGCCTAGGCCTATTTTTTCTCTTTTGTTTCTATGATTGTGGTACTACCGAGGCTCCCATTCCGACGACGGGGAATGATACAAAGCATGGGAATCTATGAAAGTTACCAATACTGGGGAACCAAAGTTACAGGTAAGTAACTTGTTTTCTTACGCGGCGGCCCATGCCGCGGAAGGAGCACCACCCTGAAAGAACCGGGGGGCATGCGGTCTTGACTACAGGCCGAGAACATGGGACAGCAGCGTATGGATTCTGCACGCATTCCACACAGCGAGGCCCATCTGTGGGCTTGAAAAGTTACCAACTGAACATTAGCGTGTCGTGAGGCACTAAAAGTCCCATAAGTCCCATCTAGGGCGTGCATCTAAGCAAGAAGGGGTGTGGTGCCTCAAGCGCTCCTTCATAACTGCCAAAGCCTCTGAAGAGAAGTGGGGACACTTCGAAACGCGTCAGGCATCCAGGGCAGTTTGAACAGTCAAAGGATATTGTGGTGCTGGAGGTGTGCTTACCATTTAAGGCTCCTTGTGTGCAGCTGAGGTCCGGGTGCTGCTTTGTACGTTGGGTACCTTGGAGCTGGAATATATATATGTATATGTATATGTATATGTATATGTGTGTGTGTGTGTTGGAACCTAATGTTGTCAGGTCACCTAGGGTAGCCTGGCCTAGGGTAAGACAATATCAATAGAGGCACATGTGTAAAGGTTGCAAACCACCCAGCAGTAATTCAAGGCAATATCACTCAAAAATGACGCTACACCAATCTTTGTGTAAAAATACGAGCTGCTTTATAAAAATATTCTTTGCTCTTTTGTCTATTATTTATCTTTAGATAGTACAGTTCAATACATTACATTCAAACAGTAGAATTATGAATTTCTTCAAAGTTGCCAAGATATTTCACTATTTTGGCTTTCTAACTTTACATCACCTTACAGTAGTTTCTAGGGAGCAGAGTCTAAATCTTCAGCATTGAAACATTCATAGGAATTACTTCCTTTTCAGTCCCCAGGTACCATAGTTATGGGGTCTCAAGGTTAACAAAACCAACTCTTACAGCCACACTGCAATTCCCTCCTTCCCCCCCAATGGCTTCTCTGTCAACCGGCTTTCTATGGTCGAACTCTCTCTAGATAGAAGTAAACAGATGTGTTAGGGCCACTTTCCAAGTTGGTACACTCGTATAGAGTAAGGCTCTTCCTTTCAGGTTTTATCTGCAAAGGGTCTCGCAGTAAACAATCAAGGGGTACCTGAGCCCTGAATCTTCACTCATCCCCCTTTTTCCTTCACCTACGCGGCCCTGCTCTCCTCGTGGCTTTCAACAGCTGTAGATAGAGGTTCTTTCCCCACCTCCCCTGAGGGCCGGTCTGCTCAATTAAGTGATAGTAATGCGTTAGTCAGTGTTGATTTGTACTCTGTTCCTTGGGTTGCTTGGCAGCGGCGGTGTGTACAAGGAGATTACTCGACACTCCTCCCGCCCAACGAGCTCCCCGCTTACTTGTTCTCTGTGTTGGATGGCCTCACGGACTTCGTTCCGTCACCAGACCTGAAACCGTCTGACCTGCTGGTGCTCGCAGACTATCTTCGGTCTCACTCGACTCGCTAGTGCTTCCTTCCGATGCCGCGCCGACGAGGAGACACTACTCCTCAGCCCTTGCCTCACAGAGGATGCGCGGCAGCCCGTCCACTGCAGCACAACGCCGCCCTCTTCCACAAGGAGGCTTCACCTGCTTCCGGACATGCGCGGCCAGAGGAACACTTCCCTCAGGCGGCGCTCACGTTACCAATCTCCTCAGCGGCCGGCACAGCGTTGGACAAATCCACTGGTCTCCGCCTGCGTCTCCCCGACTTCGTTCAGCTCCGCCGGGAACCTCCTCACCAGCAGCCCTGGCACCCCGCAGGAGACGACAGGTTTAGGGGATACTCAACGCCCAAAGGCTCCGCTGCAATCTCACGGTAAGGCTGGAACCCCGATTGGGTTCGCTTCTCCGTTACCTCCCTCAGAGCCACCAAACCAGTTCACCACGCTGCAGGTCGTCTGTGGGACTTCCCTCACGACGAGTCTCCCTCGTCAGTGCCACAGCGCTTAGGAATTACTTGGGGGTAATTTCTCAGGAGTCGCCAGTCATTAACTCCTCACGAGCCCAAGTGGGTGGTTCAAGTTGGAATACAGCTCACAGGTAGGGCTTGGTCAGAAGTTGGAGGGTCACATCAGACAAGGATCGCCGCTGGCCCGCAAGTCAATCAGGCTTCCTACAGTGTCTACCTCCCCACACTACCGCCTCACTCCTCCTGTTCTCTGGTCACTCAATTACAAAATGGCTCCCTGGCCTCTGTCCTATTTATAGGCTGGCCACACAGGGTCCAGCAGGATCCAGAAGATTCTAGAAGGACTCAATACTATATTATGGGAGTTTCCTCAGGGGTTGGCAGTTGTGGCAGTTAGTAGCCACCATTTTGTAGATCTCTGGGAATTCCTGTCAGGAAAGCCCCCTAGGACTGAGGTGAAGGATTATGAAGGTAAAAGAGCCCCTAACCCCCAGACCAACAGCATAAAAAAACTAGTGGACATAAAAATATATAAAGGCATGAGGGGCAAAAAGGGGACAAAATAAATAATAAATTGGAGGGACTACGCAAAAGGCCAGACAGGTCTAACAGTGTGTATATGTATATATATATATATGTGTGTGTGTGTGTGTGTGTATATATATATATATATATATATATGTATATATGTATATATGTATATATATATATATATATATATATATAATGAACAGACAAAACTAAATTGCTTGTGTCAAGATAGGATGTGCCTGAACTTCTGATAGTTGCCCACCAGTGATTGAACATGCTCTGATTCAAAATGCGAATAACATTGATCAAAGAAATTAAAAAAATGAAAATTGTAAGAAAGTATTGCTTGAAATAAAATGCCATTTATTCTTCCCAAGTTTTACGAAATGTGCACTTTTTACATTAAATCATAAGCAGTTTTGCACAGTCACAATAACAGGCACTTTACAATGGCATGATTTGCACATTAGCGCAAATTGCACTTTTGGTCTTAAAGTTTTAATTCAAGTGGAAATGTAAAAAAGAAAGGGAGGCCTCCTATGTGTGGTGATACGGGACAAGGAGGACTGAGTAGGAAAACACAAGGAAAGTCCCTGGGCTATGTACTCACTACGGAGCACTAATATAGTTCGCGTGTACCAAAACGCTGTATCCCAATATCTAAATATGCATTCGTGATTACACCATATTACACCATATTTATACAATTTATAAAGCAAAAATGCGAAAATAAGAACCTTAAATGTTGTTAAGTCATAAAAAATGTACAGTTTATTACAGTTTTGAAAAGGTTAAAAACATTATTATGCACAGATAAAAAATTAATAAAATATCACAATTGAATTAAAAACAATGAATTTCAGGAGTCAGTTTGTTTTCGTTGTCGACGCTGCGTTTCGGTGAATCTGTGATAACACCTTCCTCAGGACAAACAAATTCTATAAAGAAACATTATGATTAAAAGACATCCTTTTTGTGCATGTGGAGCAGTTTTAGCTCTTTTTATCTTTTTTAGTCAAACAATTTTTAAGACATTTTTTAACCTTCTATCTCCATTAAACAACAAGCTAAACAACATTGTACTCGATAGTAATATCATCTCCATGATTAGGTTCTGAATGGTGTATTCATGGGAGCACTTTGGTACACTTAACTATATCTATGGATTCCATAGTACTGGTGGCTAAAAATCACATTTTAGGCAGCTTCTAGGTGAGAATAGGTATGAAGCATACCTGTGTGTGATTTCTTCAGCTTCCTCTTCTAATCAATTTTGAGGACGTTTCTCATGCGTGAATCTGGAGAATATCGCTTCTTGTTTCTTAATTTGCAAGTAGCTATACCTTTAAAAGATATGGTGAACATAAGAACTCAATGCGTGTCCGCCAATTTTTATGAAAATTCTCTACAGGCGGGAGTTATTAATTTTCTCTTTTTACCTGTTAGGATTCAAGGCTCTATAGTGTAGAGGTTACCGGAGGGGGGCCACCGTTTTTGAATATGACTTAACATTTAAGGTTCTTATTTTCGCATTTTTGCTTTATAAATTGTATAAATATGGTGTAATATGGTGTAATTACGAATGCATATTTAGATATTGGGATACAGCGTTTTGGTACACGCGAACTATATTAGTGCTCCGTAGTGAGTACATAGCCCAGGGACTTTCCTTGTGTTTTCTTAATTCAAGTGGACACAGGGTAACCGGCAACAGGGAATGAGCAAAAATGGGTGGTGAAAGGAAATCCATGCACAAACAGTGATGTTGGCAGAAAAACCAGTCATCCAGGACTGAGGATAGACCGAAACACGTTGGGTAGCAATTTTTGTACTCTTATCCTGAAATAGTAAAACTTGCCTGAGAGTGAGCTAACGTTTATTCTGTGCCGTCCAGCCAGAAAAATTGAAGTATATTTATATATGTCTGTATGTGTATATGTACAGACAAAACCAAAGGTGCCCTAATGCATTATAGATACATAGATGTTTTGAGTACATTATAAATCTTTGTATAGAAGAGTAACTGTGTGCAGATTACAGTTGACTGCTTGTGCCCAGCATGTTACGCACCAGTAACTCGATTCTGCAGAGTTTTCAACAGAGCATCTTTTTAGTAGATACGAAGGGGGTCATTAGGATGGCGGGCGGACTTTGTCCGCCCGCCATCCTATCGGGAAACTGGACTACCCGCCATAAGGGCGGGGGTCCCATGGGGGCAATTAGGATGCGCCCGCCACAGTGGCTGGCGCATCCTGCTTTCCTGTCATTGTGGCGTGCGGTGCACTCAGCACAGCCCGCCACAATGCCAGGAAGGTATATTGTGCACTTCCATGCACAACTTGGCAGGCACCGCGCGGTGCCTGCAAGGTTGTGCATGGAAGTGCAGGGGGGTACCATAGGTACCCCCATGTGCACCTCCAGAGTCCCTGCGGCCCCACAACAGGCCCCCGCAATCTATTCCCGTATGCCTTTCCGTGGTGGTAATGCCGCCACGGAAAGGCATGTTACCGCACCCATGCTAGTATGGCTGGCGGTGTCTAACAGAGACCGCCACCGTATTAAACTCTTTTCCGCCCGTTCTACTCGTTGACCAGGCGGAAAAGCAGCGGACGGTCTTTCCGTCCGCCTCGGCCCCCCGCCATAGTAATATGGCAGGGAGGAAATTGGTGGCGGGTGGGGTCGGATCACCACCGTCATGCGGGCGGTGGCGATCGGCCCGTGATCCTAATAGGCCCCTAAGTATTGAAAGCAGCCTAGAGTTTTTAAACTGAATTGTCTTAGCATGTCAATTTGAACATAACCTAGACTGTGCACCAGGTACTAACACATAGCTCATCTGTTGAAGCGAAACACAGAATGAATGCTGATCATAGTATTATCCAGTATTATGGATGTTTTTCATAGATTCATATGCCTGAATCATTCCCCGTCGTCGGGATGGGAGTCCCCGGTGCATAAAATAGCAATGTCCTATAGACCTATATGTAGAAAAGTAGGCCTAGAGGCCTCACTATAGTAACATATTCATGTCCTTTTGTAAAAAGGACCAAATTGTAGAGAACAGCCAATCAGCCAATCAGCTGCCACCTCCCTCTAGAACCTTCCTGTCAGGAGCCTCAGTCCCTCAGATTTTCTACCGCACGTTGTGCTAAGGGAGTCTCCACCGGAGTTCTGCTCAGGATTGTTTATTCAAAGCTTTTCATCAACCTTTTGGATTTTTTCCAGTCAAGTGAAAGCTGTATACTATGACTGACACTCCTAAGAAGGTTCTTTTTAGAGCTTGCAGCTCCTGTGGAAGGAAAAGGCTCTACATAGATGACCAGCACAAGGACTGCCTGTACCCTGATCATTCAGCTAAGGACTGCAAGATATGTCGGACATTCTCAACAAAAACCCTTAAAGACCGTGAAGGACTCCTTTTGATCTGGTTCCAAAGGCATAAGGACAGAGACAATTTGGAATCATCTGATGAGGGCTCTTCAGTCTTCTCAAAAATGTGTCTTAAAAGGCCAAGGGTAGCTTCCCCTAACCCTCTGGACGCTTCTCCAAAGAAGACATCAAGAAAGTCTTCACAGGCTATGCCAAACTCGGCTTCTGACAAGGAGATTCACACCTTCACACCTTCACGACCTCGTCGACGACTTCATCAGCGTCCAGGAAAGCTGTGTCTCCTATGCATGTCTCCATCGTCGACAGCGGGTAAGACTTTATCGTCGACGATTGCCATTAAGAAGTCGACGTCGACACCCAAGATCCCGTCGACTATTACCTCGCCGACGACTAGATCATCAGTCGACATCGGTACCGTCGGCGAAGACACCGTCGGCGAAGACACCGTCGGCGAAGACACCGTCTGACGACGACCCCGTCAGGGAAAGTACTGTCGACAGCTGTCAATACCGTCTACGACATCGTAGCCGAATCCTTTTGTACAGTCGACGACGCCAATCCCGTCGACGACAGGCGCCCAGATTATAGCAACTGTCGACACTACATCGTCGATCACCCCGTCGACTGGCCCGTCGACATTGGGTCATTCTGACTTTCAGGCAGCTTCTGTGTACCTTAAAATCTCCAAGAGGACACTGACGCCGGAGTTAACTTCTAGCCGTCTGCAGAGTTTACCACCATCATGTTTCCTTCAAGATGAGGAGTCTGATCTGACTAAGGGGATATGTTTCAGGCAACGAGCCCCTCAGACCTAATTGTGAAATGTCAAAGTTCAGATGAGGAGGAGGTGCAAGAACACTTAGTTCAACCAAAGATTACACCTATGGTTTGCCTACCAGCATCCTTGGTGTCGGATTTAAGATTTCTTATCCAAGACTACAAGCAGAGATTCCCAGAATCTCCAGCTCCTAAGTCAACCACGGCAGCACCGTCGCCAAGACAACGGCCACCGCCCTTGGTCATCCAGCAGGAGAGAATACAGTTGCCGATACCTCAATCTTCGGACAAAGAAGAGGAAGAACAACAAGAGGAAGGTGAGGTACAGGATGATCAATCTGTACATGAAGACTGGGACAATTATGTTATACCTTCGCCAGCTTTGCAAGTACCCGCCACCTCAGATTCTCCACCGATGGACATCGGTGGGTTCCACAATGTGTTGGAAAGGGCCGCTAAACGCTTTCCAATTACCATGGAATCCCAGGAGCAGGAATGCTTACTGTACGATTTTAAAGAACCTATGAAGAAATCGTCAAGATCTATTCCAATTATAGATGATCTGTGGACGCAGGGAGTTCAAGTGATGCAAAAACCAGCATTAGTTTCATCAGTGGTCCCGCGTTTGGATAAAAAATACAAAGCCCCAAATTCTGCACCAGCCTGTCTGACATGGCATCCCAAGCCTGATTCAGTGGTAACGCAGGCAGCACAAAAGAACTCCAGAAATCCCTAGTCACCCTTATCGGCACCACCGGATAAGGAGGGAAGGAAATTGAACAACATAGGCAAACTGTTTCCCACTATGTCAGCGATGAATGTAAAAGCGGCAAATGCCCTAGCGCTTCTTGGGCGCTATAACAGACAACTATGGGCGGATATAGCCCCATACCTCTATGAACTACCGGATGCCTCCAAGGAGGAAGTAAAAGGTATCATTCTGGAGGGTCAGACTTCAGCTTCAGAAATCATAGATTGCGCAATGGATGTGGCAATGACAGGTTCCCGCCAACTAGCCGGGGCAGCGGTTTTAAGGCGGCAAGGATGGCTCAAAGCGACCTCATTCAGACCAGAGGTGAAGTCTAAAGTTTTGGATATGCCATATGACGGCAAACTTTTGTTTGGATCAGAAATCGATGAGGCGCTCCAAAAAAATTAAGAAAGACACTAACACTGCAAGAGCGCTGGGCACGCTCCAGTATAGGAATCAGTCCTTTCGAGGGAACAGAGGACGAGGACAACCCTTGTACAGAGGTAGTTACCAGAATAAGGCATCCTACTCTTCCAATCAGAGTAGACCATAATACCAGCAGCGGCAACAGGGCCGTCAATCCTCTTATGGAAAGTCATCCTTTTGAGGAAGAGGTCAAAAGAGGAACAACCGGGGACGACAATGACTTGTTTACCCAGCCAGTACAAACCTTATCTCGATCATTAAAAATTGGAGGAAAATGTAACCAACTTTCTACAAAATTGGAAGAAAATTACTACGGACCGTTGGGTCCTTCAATTGATACAATTTGGCCGTTCCCTGGAATTTGAGAGTACTCCTCCAAAGACTCCTCCTCGTCCAATGCACCACAAGAACCTGCGACTGCTTCTGCGAGAAATCTGTTATGCTCAGAAAGGGAGCAATAGGGAGTACCATCAGCGCAGAAAGGACAGGGATTTTATTCCCGCTTCTTTCTCCTACAGAAAAAGAAAAAGAAATGGAGGCCCATACTAGACCTTAGGGCATTAAACAAATTCTTAAGGAAGCAGTTTCGCATGGTCACGATACAAGAAGTCTTACATCTTCTGGAGGAGGGAGATTTCATGGCGTCACTGGATTTACCGGACACGTATTTTCATATCCCAATTCACAAAACTCACAAAAATTACCTTAGGTTTGCGGTAGCGGGCAGGCACTTACAGTTTCGTGTCCTGCCTTTTGGTCTCAAATCGGCGCCACGCTTATTCACCAAATGTCTTTCCCCAGTGGCAGCATACCTCAGGCAAAACGGTCACCAAGTCTTCCCATATCTGGACAACTGGCTGGTAAACAATTTCTTGTGAGGGTAAATACCCAGGCAGGCTAGAAAATACAAAAGCTGGCTGACTATAATAACAATATTCATAAAAACACAATTAATATAATAAAAATAATATAAGCAATGGACTGAAATGATATCAAAAGGATATACTTTAATATAAATATATAGAATAAACATATACATTAAGGTAAACAAGTTTGCACGATAGACAAGTTCTCATGAAGTTCATATATGTGTTTTCAGAAAAACTTCATATAATATAAAAAGGGAGTTCTTATTTCTTTCATAATATTCTCTGATTGTAGAGAATAAGGCTGTATGTCGTGTGTCAACGCGTTTCGACAAGCACAGTTGTCTTAGTCAGGACAGAAACGGGTGATCAGCCAATTTATCTAAACAAAAAGATATATACAATGATGATATTCGAATTAATTTAAAATCACAGTGCATTGCTTTTTTTTAAAACAATAAAATTATTGTCAAACATGATCAAATTACTCAGCCAGGCTCATGTAATGATACATAGTACATTTGTGAAAGTAGTTGGAAAAAACATACATATTTCATCTTTTATCTTTCATAGGTAGAAAAAACAAACTTATATCTTTAACATTTAATTTATGAACATGCTATGACTTTATAAAGATTGGTGTGTCACACAAATATTCTCAGAAGGTCACCCTAAACTAAATATGGGACTTATTTCTCATAGAGGACTCCTCTCGATACACAGATGAATAGAAATAACTTGGTAGATAGAGTACATAAGGAATAGTAAATTAGGTTCGGAACCAAATAAGTCCCATATTTAGTTTAGGGTGACCTTCTGAGAATATTTGTGTGACACACCAATCTTTATAAAGTCATAGCATGTTCATAAATTAAATGTTAAAGATATAAGTTTGTTTTTTCTACCTATGAAAGATAAAAGATGAAATATGTATGTTTTTTCCAACTACTTTCACAAATGTACTATGTATCATTACATGAGCCTGGCTGAGTAATTTGATCATGTTTGACAATAATTTTATTGTTTTAAAAAAAAGCAATGCACTGATTTTAAATTAATTCGAATATCATCATTGTATATATCTTTTTGTTTAGATAAATTGGCTGATCACCCGTTTCTGTCCTGACGAAGACAACTGTGCTTGTCGAAACGCGTTGACACACGACATACAGCCTTATTCTCTACAATCAGAGAATATTATGAAAGAAATAAGAACTCCCTTTTTATATTATATGAAGTTTTTCTGAAAACACATATATGAACTTCATGAGAACTTGTCTATCGTGCAAACTTGTTTACCTTTATGTATATGTTTATTCTATATATTTATATTAAAGTATATCCTTTTGATATCATTTCAGTCCATTGCTTATATTATTTTTATTATATTAATTGTGTTTTTATGAATATTGTTATTATAGTCAGCCAGCTTTTGTATTTTCTAGCCTGCCTGGGTATTTACCCTCACAAGAAATTGTTGTCCCTGACCCAGGAGTCTCATCCACATCAAGGGGTCCTTGTTACCTACAAAACAACTGGCTGGTAAAGGCACCATCCTTCATGGGCGCTTCCAGATCCTCCAACGCCTGTCTCAGTCTCTTCGACCATCTAGGCCTTACACTCAACCGAGAGAAGTCCACTCTGCAGCCTTCCTAATCCATCACCTTTCTTGGGGCAACCCTGGACACCGGTTCCGCAAAAGCATTCCCTTCTCAGGAGAGAAAGCACAAGCTCCTTTCTCTAACCTAGACAGTGGCCTCAAACAGTGCTTACAGTTCGTCTCTTCAAGTCCCTTTTAGGGATGATGTCATCGTGCATCCTGCTAATATCACATTGCCGCCTGAGGATGTGTCCTCTGCAAGAAGCACTGTCAAAACAGTGGACACAATGCACGGGGTGGTTCGATGACCGTATAAGGGTAACTGTGCAAATGGTCAAGGCCTTACGCTGGTGGATGTCACCGCGGAATCTATCTAAAGGAACGTCAAGTTCCTCCTTCCGGCAGCTCCTCATGTCATAACAGACGCCTCCTTGGACGGTTGGGGAGCCTTCCTGCAGGAATTGCAGGTAAGCGGCAAATGGTCCAGTTTCAGAGAAAAAGCTTCACATCAACCTTCTCGAACTGAGAGCAGTCTTCCTGGCCCTACAGTCATTCCTGCCAAGGATCAAAAACTCCCTAGTGCTCGTCAGGACAGACAACACTACGACGATGCACTACCTGAACAAACCGGGAGGGACGCGCTCGCTCACACACTCTCGCGAGTCGCAAAAAATCTTGAATTGGCTCATACTCCACAATGTAACCCTAAGGGCGGAATATGCTCCAGGCACGGACATTGTCCTCGCCGATGCGTTGAGCAGGCAAAAGACATTGTCGCATGAGTGGGAGCTAGATCAACAAGTTATCAACCTGATCTTCTCCAGGTGGGGCACGCCGCAAATCAACCTCTTTGCGACGAGATGGAACGCCAAATGCCCACACTTCGCAAGTTGGCATCCCCAGTCAGGATCTCTAGGGAATGCATTTTCCATTGCATGGCGCAACGTCTTTGCGTATGCCTTTCCGC
Source organism: Lissotriton vulgaris (assembly GCF_964263255.1). Lineage (NCBI taxonomy): Eukaryota > Metazoa > Chordata > Amphibia > Caudata > Salamandridae > Lissotriton > Lissotriton vulgaris. Next base: position 145,277,831 of record NC_141697.1, on the reverse strand, counting down.
CATTCCCGATACTTCCCAGAGTCCTCAGGAAGATGAAGGTGGAACCCTGTACTTTGATTCTGATCGCCCCAACTTGGCCGAGGCAACGTTGGTTCACAGAGCTCCACCGCCTATCCCTAGAGCTGCCAATCCGCCTGCGGCAGATTCCAACTTTGCTCACAATGAACAAGCAGGTTCAACATCCCAAGCAGGTTCAACATCCGGATCTGAAGTCTCTCAGGTTATCCGCTTGGCTCCTGAGTTCTGAGTTCCACAATCTGAATATTCCACAAGACTGTAGAGATATTCTGGCAAAAGCAAGGGCAGATAGCACAACCAAACTAGCAAACGGTGTTTGCCAGTGGCCCGGTGGCAGTGGGCTGACCGGTGAACGCTAGGAGAGCTTTGTTTTTAAACTGTTAATAACTATTTCAAAGTTATGCAGGTTTTAACTTGATTTCTATTCCTAGAGGTGAGCTGCCGGCTGGGGCTGATCCTGCTTGCGGGCTCGCAGCGGGCGCCATCTTCGGTTGGGCGGACTTCCCTATCCCAGCCCTGCCACTCCCCCGCCGCTCCGCCCCTATTTAAACAGGCAGTATATGTCAGCGCAGCGGACGAGCTCAGCGGGCGCGACGAAGTCGCGCCGGAGTTGCGCCTGAGTTAAGCCCGTCTGCGCCCGTCCGCGGCTGGCCGGGGCTAGGGGGCACGAGATGCTGCCCGTCTAATCACGTACTCGCCATCTCAGCTTTGCTCGTATTGGGCCCCAGGTACCATTGACCCCTCAGTAACTACTCACTTGATGTATCTTGGCCTGTTCACCCCCCCTTCCAACCTCCCCCCCCGGGATCGTGTCACATCTAGCCTCGTTGCCTATTACGCCTCTCCTCACTCCCCTGTCACCATTTGTCCCCCTTTTTCCGGTATTTAACCCGTCGGCCACACTCCTAAACACTAGGTCTGCGGTCAACCATCAGTACGAGCTATTCGATTACATCGACACTCATGAACCAGATCTCTTATTCCTAACAGAGACCTGGTTCAAGGCTGACTCCCTGCCCAATGTGCTAGCCGCATTGCCCCCTTCATATTCCGCCATTCGGGCGGTCCGCCCAGAGGGCAAGCGGGGCGGAGGAGTGGCCCTAATAGCCCGTACTGATCTCAGTTTTCAGATTCTCCCCTCCTATCCCTGACGTAGACTGCCTAGTAGCCCGTTCGACTTCCCACCAGGTACCCCTTACCTTTGTTCTAATTTACTGTCCTCCCCAACCCACTCCCTCCTTTCTCTCAAGCTTTCAGGCCCTCCTGGCTACCCTGGTGATCAACAACTCATCAGTACTAGTCCTAGGGGACCTCAACTTTTGGCCTAATGACCCTGCTGAGAGTTCTCAATCCAAAGAGTTCACCGACCTCATGATCAGTCTGAACTTTTTATCGCTCATCCACAGTTCCACCCACACACACGGCCACACGCTAGACCAAATCTGGGCACTGAATGTCCCGTCCACATCCCCTATAATATCCCTTTGCTCCTGGTCAGATCATTCCATTATTACCTTCTCCCTTGCTCTAGCCCCTATGGCCAAACCGCAGCTCCCCAAGAACACTTGGGTCAGGAAATGGGGCAAAACTGACATGCCTTCCCTCTGCTCGACCCTGGCCAAAACCAGCCCTGACCTTTCAGGCCTTGCAGCTACTACCCAGCTGGCCGCTATTAACAACTGGCTGACCCTGGCGGGTGACGAGTTCGCTCCCCTGAGGCGGCTCACAGTCAAGCGGGCCCTACGCAGCCAATCGGTGGTTTACCCCAGACCTAAAAAAAAAGAAATTAGCTGCAAGGAGAGCCGAGCGAGCTTGGAGAAGAACCTATTGCCCCGCGCAAAAGACAATCTACTTGTCTGTTCTACAAATCTATAAAAAGGGCATTCTTGAGGCCAAAACAGAGTTCTACACGAGCAGGATAATGGCAGCAGAGTCCCACTCGAAGGTAATCTTCGCTACTGTCCATGAACTGGCATCATCCAGCAGAGCTACGGCCACTATCCCCCCCTTCCCAGTCCCTCTGCAACTCGCTTAACGTGTTTTTCATTGACAAAGTTGCCAAAATCAAAATCAACATCCCCCCGCCCTCCCCTACATTTGTTAATCCCTCCCCACCCTCTACGGCCCTTAAATTGACCACTATTCCGCTGTTAACCGATGACACACTCCCCCCGCTGCTTCATCGGGTTAAATCGGGTTCCCCCCTGGATTTTGCCCCAGCCCACATCCTTAGGGAAATCTATCTAGCTTGCCCTACCCCGCCCCTGACTTTTCTTAACGATTCGCTCAGAAACGGCATTGTCCCCAGTCCACATAAATCAGCCGTTGTCATTCCAATCATAAAAAAACCTGACGCCGACCCATCCACCCCCTCCAACTACCGCCCTATCTCCCTTCTGCCCTATTTAGCAAAAGTTCTCGAAACCCATGTCACGACCACCCTGAGCACTCGCGTAGAGGCAAATCATTGCCTCTCCTCCTGTCAAGCTGGCTTCCGCCCCCTGCACTCCACGGAGAATGTGGTGATTTCAGTGATGGACGAGCTGCGTGAAGGTATTGACATCAACCTTCCGCAAGCCCTGATCCTCCTGGACCTGTCCGCCGCTTTTGACACGGTGGACCACTCCATCCTCCTCAACCGTGTCAGGGCGGCGGGCATAGAGGGCTTGGCCTTCTCATGGCTCGAGTCCTTCCTAGCCGGGAGAGCTCAATCGGTCCATCTGGCTGGCTTCTCCGCGGCCTCCCGTAAGGTGGAGTGCGGGGTCCCTCAGGGCTCATCACTCTCCCCTCTTTTGTTTAATTTATACATTTACCCCCTTATTTTTATGTTACAGCAGCTGGAGGTCACAGTGTTTAATTACGCCGATTACCTCCAGCTAATCTTCAACCTCTCCCACTCACCTTCATCCGCCCAGAATGTCCAGACAGTCATGACGTTCATTCAGGACTGGATGAACTGCAACCACCTCAAACTCAACCCGGACAAGACCGAGCTGGTCTTGACCGGAGGTGGTTGCAGTCCGTGGTCCCCCTCCTTTTGGCCCCCGTCACTTGGTGTCCCTCCACTCCCTGTACCTAAAGTTACAACCCTTGGGATCCTCCTGAACTCACAACTTTCTGTTCACTCACAAGTCGGTTCAGTGGTCTCTTCTTGTTTTTTTTCCCTTAGAATAATTAGGAAAGTTTCCCGTTTCTTTTCCCCCTCTGCTTTAAAAATCATCGTGCTGGCTATGGTACTCTCACGCATTGATTATGGCAACATAATCTATAATGGGGCTCCTGCCTATGCGATCCGCCGCCTGCAGCTGGTACAGAACCAGGCTGCCCGCCTGATTCATGGCCTACCTAAATACCATCGGGCCACTCCACTGCTCAAAGCACTACACTGGCTTCCGGTGAGAGAGCGCGCCCTTTTTAAACTTGGCTGCCTCACTTTTCAGGCTAGGTCGGACACTGCCCCCGAGTTCATATGCTCAGCTATCAAGCCCTACCTTCCGGGTAGAGAACTTCGCTCCACTCATAGGGCTCTTTTAGCTATCCCCCGTTTTAAAAAACAGATGGCTGGTGGAGCGAAATTCGCTGTTCTTGCTCCAGCCTTCTGGAACTCCCTTCCTGCTGCCCTCCGCACATCGCCGCCTTATCTACAGTTCCGGAAGGATCTCAAAACCTTCCTATTTGTGCGAGCTTACACTGCCTAGCCTCTCCCAGCTGCTGCCGTGCACTGCATCACACATAGCGCCATGAAACCGCTTGGTAAAAGAGCGCTGAATAAATGTTTTTAAATTCAAATTTAAATTCAAATTCCCTCAAATGGAAGCGCTTTTGTGTGTGGTGTGCAAATCAAGGAATTCTGCCGTTCTCCTCTTCACCGGAGCAGATCTTAACTTACCTTTTACATCTGGCACAGTCTGGCCTAGCCCACTCATCCATTAAAGTGCACTTGGCAGCAATTTCTCGTTTTAAAAGAACCTTTTACGGGTCCATCTCTCTGGTCAAACAGGCTGATTAAGCAGTTTTTAAAGGGATTATACAGATCTTTCCCGCCAGTGAGGATGCTGCCACCTACCTGGCATCTAAATGTGGTTCTTAACCAGCTCATGAAGCATCCGTTTGAGCCAGTACACAGAGCGGACCTTAAATATGTTTCCTGGAAGACAGCACTCCTCCTGGCGCTCACATCTGCAAGGAGGGTCAGTGAACTACAAGCATTTTCAATCCAAGATCCTTTTCTACAGTTCAAAAACGACAGAGTAATCCTAAGAACCAGCCCTAGGTTCATCCCGAAAGTTCCATCTGATTTCCAACTGAATGAGCCGGTAGTTCTGCGTTCTTTCTTTCCAAACCCAAGCACAGCAGCTGAGAGATCGCTCCATTCTTTAGATCTCAAGCGATGTTTGAAATTTTACATTGACAAAACGAAAGCATTCAGAAAATCTAACCAGCTCTTCGTAGCTTACAGCAGACCTAGAAAGGGTCTACCACTTACCAAGCAGAGCATTTCCCGATGGATTTTGGCGGCCATTGCTTTCTGTCATGACCAAGCTGGACGGCCATTACATTCCAAAGTGAGAGCGCACTCCACTAGAGCTATCTCCACTTCTATGGCACTCTTTGCAGGTGTGCCGGTCATTGACATTTGCAGGGCGGCAACGTGGAAGTCACCGCATACCTTCACTAGGCACTACTGCCTGGATACAGAGCTGATGAAGGATGCAGCTGTGGGACAAGCAGTGTTACGCCATCTATTCCAGTAAGGTGAGCCTTCCTCCATCCTACTCTGGTATGCACATTTCTTTACTAATGCCATTACTGATGTTGCTTGATGGTTCATAGTCACCTGATATGTATTAATTAAGGACTGGTATTTGCTGTTCCATCAGAAATGTGCTTTTGGTATTGCTTGCTACTCTGATTCAGGCATGTGAATCTATGAAAGACACCCATAATACTGGATAAGAAATGCGTTACTTACCTGTAACTGCAGTTATCCAGTATTGGTGTCTTTCATAGATTCACATGCAACCCTCCCGCCTTCCCTGGAAGGACTCACCTAATTCTCTGTGACACGCCTACTTAGCTTTATGCGTACGAAAATCTGAGGGACTGAGGCTCCTGACAGGAAGGTTCTAGAGGGAGGTGGCAGCTGATTGGCTGTTCTCTACAATTTGGTCCTTTTTACAAAAGGACATGAATATGTTACTAAGGTGAGGCCTCTAGGCCTACTTTTCTACATATATGTCTATAGGACATTGCTATTTTATGCACCAGGGACTCCCATCCCGACGACAGGGAATGATTCAGGCATGTGAATCTATGAAATACACCAATACTGGATAACTGCAGTTACAGGTAACACATTTCTTACCTTTATAATCTTCAGATCTTGAGTATTTTTTTAATCTATTTGGACAAGTTTAGCATAATAATAATCCACATTTGTAAAGCGCACAATCACCCGTAAGCTATTGCCCAGAGCATAGAGTGAAACCTGTTCTTACTAGATACTTTTTAATATTCTGTGGTGTATTTCTCACATGTTTCACTATCTACAAACAGTGTGGAACAAAGTAAACTCTCTCCATCGAGTAAACACCATTTACAATGCCCACTTTTCCACTCATATCCACTTAATTTCTCACCAGAAATTCTGTGACTGAAAGTTTGATGGTCTGTAGTAGGGAATTAGTTGTGAAACAAATTCCGTATGTGAAGGAACTTGTTTTACTCTGAAATGTTGTATGCAGATTAAACACCGTGTGCAGTAGGGGGTTGATTGTTAATTTGAACTCTGCTACCCATGAAGTGCATGGAATAGGGTCAATGTTGCACATAACACAAGTGTGCTACGCCTAAGAGATTTGTATGTGTGATGTCATTATGGTTGATTCATATTATTCTGATCTATTTTGAACTTAATGACTTTGAAATTATTCTATCAGTAACTTGCTTCCCCCGTCGCAGAGCTTTGTCTGGCAACTGTTGCCCCCTGACCTCTCCAGGTCTTGTGTTCGAGGCCCCGATCCATGGTGGTCCAGAGGACAGCATCTCTGCTCTGCTGCTGCTCTCTGCCCCGGTTTTTCTGCTTTCTGCCTTTTTGCTCCCCTGCCCTTTTTTTCACCTTCCTTTTGATCTAGGTTTTTGCTTTTCGAATCTATTATTTCTTACTTTCTCTTATTTCTCCGCTTTTGCGCCTTTGTCCTCTTTCCGTGAGCTTACCGCTGCTTACCCCGCGCTGCCCCATCCCCTGTGACCTCATGTCGCCGAAGAACATCCGAGGCCCCTTCACCTGCTGCAACTGCACCTTTGCCGGCCTCTGCACACTTGATCCACCAACTGCACGTCCAACCCCTCAGCAACCAACCACCACCGCTGGGACTCTAGCTGAGCCAACACACTGACTTCCCTCAGGGAACCCTCAGACAAGCAGCCCTCCAAGAAAGGCAGCTGGTTCTCCCCCGCCCTTCAACAGTCCAGGCGCACGTGCAGATGGCTTGAAAAAAGATGGAGGAGCAGCAAGTTCATGGCAAACCACACAGTCTTCAAATCCACTGCACACCACCACCTCATCAGATCAACAAAAAGCAGCCATCCAGGAACGCATCAATGCCAACACACAATCAGCAGCAAAGAACTCTCCACCGTGGTCAAAGAATTTGCCAAACCCAACACAGACAGTAGAAATCCCCCCCCTTCTCAAGACCTCTCCAACAACTTCGCCACCTTCTTCCACCAAAAGATCAAGGAGCTCTACTACAGCTTCACAACCCAAGACCCACCCCCCCACCTCAACCACCTCACCCAATTGCTACAGACCTTGCCCCAGTGGACCACCCTCACCTCTGACGACACCCTCAGGATCATGAAGAGCATCCACTCCAGAGCCCCCTCGGAACCCTGCTGTCACCACATCTTCAACAGAGCTGCCACCTCCATCACACCCGAACTCTGCCACACCATCACCTGCTCCATCGAGTCCGCCACTGTTCCGAAAGACTGGACGTATGCAGGGATCAACCCCATGTTGAAGAAACCCTCTGCCGACCCTACTGGCCTCAAGAACTACAGACCCATCTATTTGCTCCCCTCCCCAGCCAAAGGAATTGATAAAGCGATTAACTCCCAACTTTGAGTTAATTGAAATTAACCACATCCTGGACCTCTCCCAATCCGGCTTCAGGAGTAACCACAGCACCAAGACCTCTCCTCACTGCTACAGGCGAAATGGCTGCCCTCATCCTCCTGGAGCTCTCAGCTGCCTTCGACAGTCTTCCATCCATACCCTCTATGCAAGACTCCATGACACCGGCATCCTCTCAAAATCCCTAGAATGAATCTGCTCCTTCCTCACAAGCGAACACAAAGTCGGGGATCATCCCTGAGCCCCACTCTCTTTAACATCTACCTACAAACTTAACATAGTCTCCTAAGCTGACAACACCCAGCTGCCTTTAGCAACTTCCACAACTTAATGACTGCAGTAGCCACCTCGATGAAGGACAGCTTCCTCAAACTTAACTCTGACCAGACCGAAGTCCTCACACTGGGCTCCACCCCCTCCACCTGGGACGACTCCTGGTGGCCCGCAGCGCTTGAAACCCCTCCTGCCCACACCCACGGACCACGCATGTAACATCTGCATCATCCTGGACTCATTGCTCTCAATGAACTGCCAAATCAACGCAGCTTCCTCGTCCTGCTTCCACACACTTCACCTGCTTCGTAAAATCTTCAAGTGGATCCCCACAGATTCCAGGAAAATGGTCACCCATTTGCTCGTCCACAACAGACTTGACTGTGGTACCACCCAGAAACTCAAAAAGAAACTGTAGAATATCCTGAATGCCTCCGCGAGACTCAGCCTAAACATCCCACGCTGCAGTCACATCACCGCCCACGTGAGAGACCTTCACTGGCTACCTATCCACAAAAGGATTACCTTCAAGCTCCTCCTGCACACATACAAAGCTCTCCAAAGTGCTGGAATTGCATACCTCAACCATCGCCTCTCCTTTTACACTACCATCAGACCTCTCCGCTCAGCCCAAACTGGCCCTGGCCACTATTCCACAGATCCACAAGATCATGGCTGGAGAAAGATCCTTCTCTTACCTTGCTGCAAAGACCTGGAACTCCCAGCCTCGTCACCTCAGGCAATCACCATCCCTGCCGCAATTCAGGAAGGACCTCAAGATCTGGCTCATAGACTAAATCGCAGATACACACCCCCCCCCCCCGCCATCCCCCCACTCCGCTCCTTGAGACCCTTGCGGGTGAGTAGTTGTGCTCTATAAGAACCCTGATTGATTACGTTTAGTGACTGAAGGGTTTGATGCAGATAAAGGCTGTCTAGTAGGGAGTTCAGAAACAAGTTCTGTATGTGAAGGAACTTGGTTTTTACTGAAAATTGTATCCAGATTCAGTGTACAGTAGGGGGTCTATCTGTGGTTGATGGTTGATTTTGAATTCTGCTACCCATAAATTGTATGGTATAAGGTCGTTTTTGCACATAACACAAACTTGGTACACCTAAGGAGATTGTTGGTGTTATGGTATTACAGATTCATATTATTCTGAGCTATTTTGAACTTGCTTTCGGACCTCTAATTCTATACTCTTTCATAAGAGTAATGTGTACACAATAAGCTTGAAGGATGTCCTCTGTGATGACATCTGAAATTACGTAATTAATTACATCAATGATGTCACAGAACATGTCATGAGTGTTATAGTATGTGAGGTCGTAAGTAGTGCATGATGGGACACAAGTTGTAGTTCGTTAGCTTTGGCGGTGCACAGTGGGGTTGGTTGGTTGGCCACTGCTAGGCTTGCCACTAAACCCCGACCGGCTGCTAACCCCACACGGGCACGCAGTCTTTGGCATGTGCAACGTAAAGTTGTCCTTTGGGCCCTGGGGATCCCGTCCCCTGTGCCCAAAACATGTTTATTAAGGGGAGGGGCATGCAGCACCCCTCCCCAACCCTATTTGGCCCTAGGGACACCATCCCCCAGGACCAAATATCATTTTACAAAAGGGGAAGTGGGTGGCCACACGGCGACTTAGCGAACTTTCTTTGGGCCCCAGCAGCCCTATCTCCTGGGTCCAAGTTCAGCAAGGGCCTTCTCAGGCCCGGGGGCCCAATGCACTTGAAAGGGGAGTGGGCCATATGGCACCCCGCCCAAAGTTTAATTCGGTTCTGGGGATCCAATTTCTGATGCCCTCCCCCTCTCCACCCCCCTCCCCCCTTGCCCCCCCGGCCTTCTTGAGCCCCAGGGACCCCAATACCCCAGGGCTGCCCTGGTGCCCACCCGGGACACCCACATACCACAAGTAGGGGCAATGGGGAACCCCAGGTCCCCTGCAGCCGTAACAGGCCATCATCATGGGGCAGGCGCCAGCATTGCTCTTGTCCCGAGGGAGCAACTACCTATGCTGCTTCCTTTGAGCAACAGCAGTAAGCTTTGTTTATATGTCCACATCAGTGTGGGCAGGGAAACCGAACACAAGTTTATAAAGCTCTCGCTAGCTGTGGGTAGGCTTTGTTTGCTCCTATTTTGGCGGGAGATTTAAAAATGCACCTTCCAGGGGAACATCTATGTCCTGTGGGTTGGCTGTTCAGCACACAGTAAGTGAGCAGGCTCAGGGGATGCGGTCCCCTGGGGCCATTGAAGGTTCAGGGATGGGGGTGGCGGTGCAGCTGAAGAGCTGTAATGATGATAAAAGCAAACCAGATACGCGTTTCACTAATTCCAGGTTGGCTTAGCTGGTATTTTACCAACCCAAAGCTGTAATACTGTGCCTGGGGTGATAAAAAGGCTTTTGTCATTTCACAACTTTGCGTGGGTGGGACTATATTAATCCTATGCTTAAAATCTTTGCTGTAGAAATGGCAAAAGATGTCCCTTTCTCGCTCGCCATGATGGCACTATGCTAATCCTGTTCTTAAAAACTGTGCTAAAAAACTGAATATGCTCACATCAAATGCCTGAGTGTCTAGTGTTGCAGGGTGCCCTAAACAAGAGCTACTCTCCACCAAAACTTTGGGAACTACCCAGGGCTTTTTTGCATAATTTATGCAGCACTTTAAACCTGAAAGTGTATTGTTTTATTATATAATAAAAAATAAAAAAATTTAAACTCTTTTGCCAAATGTGTGTTGTAGTCATTGCCATTTTTCTGCATCGCTTTTATATGAATGTTATTTATTTTGTTCTGATTGATTCAAAATGCCTTACGTGTAATTGGAGCAAGATATTCTCGGCCTTTCCAGCAATTTAATTGCAGCACTTGCGTTTAAAGTGGACTTCCCTATTTGCCAGAGGGAATGCATGGGCAGAGCTGGTTATTGTCCTCCTTCTGCGGATCCAGATGGGCAGGTTGGGTTGTGTGGTCATTGAACCCGAGTCGAGCGTTACCACATTCCAAGTGATTTATATTACTGAACAAGCCCTGTTTTACAAAGGTAAAACCAGTTCAGATCATTTTGACACACCTCCATGAATAGATAATCATGTATCAAATTAGTCAAACTATTCTGGCATAACACTTTGACGCGCCTCGGATATTTCAAGGCTGAGATTTGGAACTGTGCCTGGGGGTCTGCTATGCCTGTGCTTGTCAGTTTTTACGTAACTTTTTATAGACCATGGCGCCGATTTCCTTTTTAGTTCGAGACCTGCGTAGGCTGCGCAGTCGCAGAGAGAGATCTTATGTTTACAGTGTGGGGGCTTGAACCCGCCCCTCTTCTCCATTGGCTGGCTTCCTAAACGGAGGCCAGCCATTGGAGGAGAGGGGCGTCACTCCGTTCAAGCCCCGTCTTTTTGGGATTCGGGGCTGTGTTTTTTCGTTTCTTTCTGTTTTCTTTCTCTCCTCTTCCCATTGGCTGGAATTTTACCTTCCAGCCAATGGGAAGAGGAGAGATAAAAAAATACGCCCCGGAATCCCAAAACGACGCTGCGTTTTCTACGAGGCATTCTTGCTTTGCCTCGGAGAAACATGGTGGTGTTCGGCTGCCCTCCTGACGGCTTGCAGCATCCTCCCGCCTCTCGCACTTCCTGGGCGCTGCGGAGCTCCCCCGGGCGCCTCAGTGATACACAGGCCTTGTTTAAGAGGACATGCTCGGGGTGTCAGTAAATCTGTACTAAGTTCGTATTTAGCCTCAAACTGCATTTAATAGTTTCTGGACGCTCGCGCCTTCTTGGATCCATTTCTCGGGGAAGCAAGTTCATGAAAGAACGGTTGACTTCTTGCTGTGGCCTTAGGGGTCATCCCAATTCCGTTCATTTTTGGGGGGCTTGCCATCTCATGTTTTAGGCACAGGCCTGTTTCCACCCCTCCCCCTCTCCCCACTCCCCAGGACACTTGCTCTGCGTCCCCCATGCCTTATATTTTGGGAATGGGTTTTCAGTCTCATTAAAAATGACCCTTAGAACACTCAATCAGCTAAAACACAGCAGGCATCTGTGAGTGCCTAGAAGCAGGCACTGTCAAGCTACCTTTTTCTGGCATGGAACTTGAAAGCTCTGCTTGGTGTGCATGAACCCACTGGGCAGTTCTCAGTGTGAAACATAGTACTTTCAAGCACATTTACATCAAAACAATGTCACTCCTGTTACAGGGCTTTCCTCCATCCCAGGTCACGGTTCTTAGCCAAGGTTCGGTGTGTGCACGTCGACGCATGTCCGCACTGCAGGTGTCATAAAAAGAGGGGGGGGCGGGGGTGCATTACAGATGGAGCTGCAGACTGTCACAACATTGCGCTCATCTGGAAGGACCAAACAGTATGCATGGCCATCTAGGCGCTGTGTGGCTTCGTTCTATGTACTGCAGGAGCTGGATATAGCGCTCTGGTGTCCACATCTGGCTTAGGGCTGTGTGCATGAGACAGAAATGTAAAAGCAGAGCCGTTTGAACAAAGTTGTGTAATTCGCACGTATTACGAACATGGCGTATCTTTTCATTTGATTCATTAATCCCGCACCCAAATTTTTTCTATGGATGCATAATTATGACGTTTTCAGCACTTATGAATGGTCCAATAGTTAGCGTGCTTTTTTGTCTTTTTCTCAGGATTTCTTTTATGTTTGATGTTCACTCCACTGCACTGGAGTCTCGACTCACGTGAATATCCCATAAGTGCAGAAGGGTCTTCTGATTTTGTGCCCTCATGTTTAACTTTTGGGTGCATCATTATCAAACGCTGAAGAAATCTACGCGAGCTTGATCCCACCTTCTAAGGTCTTAGTTTAGGGTTTTTTGAGGTGCGGCCTTAACTATTTCAACGCAATTATTGAGTAAAATGTTCTTTTCACATTAAGAGCCTAGCCATTGTCATCAGTTAAAAGCAGGACTTTAAGTGAGAAGTGAAGGGTGGGTGGTCTTTAAAATGGACGTGGCCTGTGTCATTATAGCCGTGCCGTAAAACATAAAACTACATTTCTGTGGTTTATGGTGTGCCATTCAACAGGTATTTTGGTTTCTCTCTGATCTGTTATTGCATCCAGATGTAGAACATGACAACTGACATACACCTAAAACACCTCGAGGTGTCTAATTTCAGAGAGTACATGTAGTATGGTTCTCCTTAGGAAACAGCCAGACGAAGTGTAGATTTCCACAAAGAAGTTTATTCAGTAACAGGACCCACGACAGCCGTTCTTAATTTGTTGGCATTGGAGTTTCTTTAGCGCCAACTACACCAAAACCCTAAAACTCTGTGCTCTCAGTGTAGGCATACGTATGTGATCTCCTCTTATTTAACTCTTTTGTCTCTACTGCACCCCCTCTTTTCTTCCCCGGGTGCATGCATGTTTAGCTCCTTGCTGCCCATTACTGTGAGGTCAGAGGAGGCTGCTCACTCTCTACTACTCTCTATTCTGTACTACTCTCACTCTCTACTATTCTCTCTTTACTACGCTCTACTACTCATTCACTACTCTCTACTAACTCTACTACTTACTCTCTACTACTCACATTATACTCACTACTACTCTCTTTACTACTCTACTACTCTCTCCTAAGTACTACTCACGCTATACTTCTCTCTACTACTCTATAACTTACTCTCTACTACTCTATTTTTACTACTCTACTCTCTATTACCCCCTCTACTACTCCCTAATCTGTACTGCTCACGCTCTACTTCTCTCTACTACACACTCTCCAGTGCTGGTTATTGTTAGCAGTTCAAGCTGTGATGCACCTTTTGGGTAACACAAGTAATAACTTTCTTTAGAGTTTTGTGATTTAAAGGTGCTGGCACCACACCTCCTCACTGCCCCCCCCCCTCAGTGCACAATACCTCTTTACTGCCCCCTCAACGCACAATACCTCCTCACTGCCCCCCTCCGTGCACAATACCTCCTTACTGAACCCTCAATGCGCAATACCTCCTCACTGCCCCTCTCAACGCACAATACTTCCTCACTGCCCCTCTCAGCGCAAATGCCTCCTTACTATCCCTCTCAATGCACAATACATTCTCGCATTTGCAAGATTAAGCTATTGGCATTGTAAATAACAATGCCATTTATTTATCTGTTTTCAAAACCAACACTTAAATAACATTTTTGTCATTTACAATGCCAATAGCTCAAACTTTTGCAAAGGCGAGACCGTTGCATTGTAAATGCTTGTTACAATTTGCCTGTTCTGTAACGTAGGACACCGCTTCTCTTTTAAGCAACTTCTAAGCTCAAGCTTTTTCTTTAACCGGACAATTAGCTCCTTATACATCAAAGCCAAAGGGCTAATTTTAATATCACACTTTCTTTCATGCGTTTAGAATTTGTTATTTATACAAAGTATGTTCAGTGAAATCGAGGATACAAATTGATCTAATGCAGTGGTTCTTAACGGTTGAACTAATGCGCACTCCCACTCAATCATTAGTGGAATCCTGAAAACCCGGGCAAAACAAGATCAATGATTTGAACAAAACATCAAAATACTTTAACAAGTCTTCATCAAAGAAATACACAAGCAATTCAATGTTTTATTTAATTCACAAAACAATGTAAAAAAATGTAAAACCTTTAACAATTTAAAGGTCAGGATCGAGCTTTTCTGAATTCAATCCACACGTCGTCCATATATTCTGGCTGATGCACTTTGAGCCTTTATTTAAACTTTATTAATTTGTTAATATTTCATTTCTTAAGCAGTTGCGGACCCCAAAAGTAAGTATATTGGACCCCCAGGGGTCAACAAACCACAAGTTCTGATCTAATACAAATAACAAATCTCATGTTTACCCTTTCTGTTAACTACGTCCCCGTCTAGGGTACTTTTGAAGTAATTTATTCATTCTCCATAGTATTCTACTTCAGTGTATTTATGAGGGAGTCTAATTCGATCCACTTAAGTCAGATTCCTTAAAAAATGGGGTATCTTCCATTAACAAACTAACAAGGAGGAAGACCCCTTAACAGATGGGCTTCTCACACTAGGATGCTGCCCTTTGAGCATAACCACATATTCTGGACCGTACTGTGTACAAGAAAGCCTTCAAGGCCGATCTCTTTTCAGATCCTTTTTATGGACTTTTAACACTCATACTTGTGACTCTCGAATGTTTGAAAGTGAGTACTTTCCAGGTGGAAGCGAGTGAGGAAGAAAGACAACAAGGTGGGGGGATAAATGTAAATGTAGGTGTACTTGTATAGCGCAACCTGTCACCCAAAGGGCATCCTGGCGCTTGCTTAGGGAACCCGTCCTGGTATTCCCCTGTGAGAGGCCCCGGCAGGGTTTCCACAGAGTGAAAGCCAGGCATCCCGCCGCGAGGGGCCGTAGTGGAGATTAAGCAAGCTATTGCCCAGAGTTGCAGAGTGAGACCCCGTGAGTCGAGTAGGCACCGGAGCGAGAATTATCGAGGCCGTGGAATTTTTATGAGCCCGAGACCCGCTGAGGCGGGGAATCGAACCCTGGTCCACGGTCAATCCCAGCTTCCGGGTCTGCCGCCTCTAACCACTGAGCCACACTTCTCCACTGATAAGTTCAATGTAAGGTAGCTCTTTTGTGATGTTCCATTGTTCACCACCAGACGCACCTTAAAAGCTATCCGGCCCACGAGTTATATGTACTTTATTAAACAACGAGAGGAGAGACTGCATCTGCTGTCCGTTATTCAGTATCCTCTTACAGACCACCTACAAAGGCCCCTGGAGCTGCCTCTTGTTTGAAAGGTGGATATTCTCTTTGTGGAGTACTGTCGTGCTGGTTACCCTTACTGAAGCTTGTACATAATGGCTCAAGTATTCTTACACCTACTGACGTCTGCATGCCCTAGTAACTGAACTTCAGTCTGAGGGAAAAGGTTTACATGATTCCGACCATGCTGTACCTCTTTCATGCTCATCAGTCTTAAAAATCTCTTCCTTGTTTCTTGTTTTCTTCTAAACAACCAACAATGTACCTGTGGACCATTTTCCAGTCGTCAGTCTGTAGGTTTTGTTGATCTCCACTCACTTTTCTCTCTTGTTTGCTACATTTGTCTACACGCCCAACAATTGCAGATACCAAATCATTTTTGAGTATTCTTGAGGTCAAATTTTAGCAGCACTTTGGATTTTTAGTGAGCTACAATTTGGCTCCAGGTTGAATGTTGGTACTGCATTGTTGTATCAAACGGTCTCTGGAACGAATTGGATAGTCAGGGAAGTCTACTATGCTCCACTTCATCCTTCTGCTTTAGCAAAAAGTCTTTGAAGCCCCAACTCTGGATGACAGCCTCAAGGTTTCTTTATTCAAGCCACAGTAGGCTCATATCATTTTGATGTTGGTATGTAGAGTGGTATGACCAGATACCAGAGCCTCCTCCCCTTTGTAAGGCTTTTTTTATTCCTATTATCCCCCTTACCATTATCTTTATGGGATTTCCTTGGGTTGGAAGTGAGGAGCTTAAAGTATTCAGATTTCTTTTCTCTATAGCTTCCCTTCTATAGCTTTGTCATTATTATTGGGGCCACTACAGTAGTCTTGGAGCCTGGGATTGTATTACTCGCTCTACTGAGTGTACATGGTCCATATATAGTCCTTGTACCTATTCCAAAGAGCCATTGCCCCACATCTGCCTTGCTGCTTGCTATATCTAGTCCTTTGGGTGAGTGACCTGATCAGGCTGTTGGACCATCTGTGGCAGCATGTGTCTCACCTGCTGCCACAGCCTCCCCACCTCAATTCTCCCCCACATCTCCTTCCTGGCTTCTGTGTGCTGATGCCGTAGTGAATTCCGATGGTGTCTTGCTCCATGAGAGCTGCGTACACTTAGGGTAATATATCTGCCACCACTGAGTCAGCCACTGTGATTCTTCATCGGTTTTGCTGCATGTAATGGAGGAGGGAGATACTCCTTTGTGCACGTGTGGAACTGAATTAAGCCTCTATGTTCGATCTGGTGCTCTTCTGACTTCATGTCAACTTGTAATCCTAGTAAGTACCAGGACAGCTCTACTAATGATTTTCGAAGCAGGTTAGCTGCAGAGAAGGACATAGCCTCTGGAAGATTCTGGCATCTTAGAGCTCAGCCACTGTCACCCCCAACAACAATTGCCCCAAAACGTAGGATGTTTTCTATGTTGAAATGTGTGTTTTTTTTTTTCAGTAATTTTTTATTGAAAATTATAATTACATGGTGCGTAACATATACATGGGGGGGGGGGGGGTAATTCACAAAGGAAAGAGAAGAAAACGCCCTGGGGGACACAGTTTCATCATTTCAGCAATTAGTGCTTCTGGTTGTGGCTGTGCAGATCGTGTAAATCTTGCAATCTACATTGATAAGTGATATTGGCCTGTAGTTTTTGGGGTGTTGAGTATCTTTGCCTTCCTTGGGTATCACTATGATATTAGCTTCTGCCATTGTTGGTGTCATGCTGCCTCTATGGGCGCACTTTGTGAGTACGTCTGTCAGCGTGGGCTTGAGTAGTGGTAGAAACTGTTTGAAGAACCTTGCTGTGAATCCGTCCGGCCCTGGAGCTTTGTTATCTTTGAGGCTGTCTACAGCCCTCTCTATCTTGTCACCTGTGATGTTTGATTCTAGCATTCCACGCTGGGTGTCGTTCAGTACTGGAGTTGTGATGCGTTCCAGTAGTTCCTTGCCTCCATCACTCCCTAGGGTTGTATCTATTTTGTAGAGTTGCGCATAGAAATCTCTAAACGCGTTGAGTATCTCCTTGTTGGCTGTCTGGGATTTGTCTTTGCTGTCTGACTGCGGCTATTGAGTGCTGTTTCTGCTTGCCCTTGAGGTAAGACGCTAGCGCCTTCCCTGCTCTGTTGGCGTTACACAAATTTATGGCTTTGTATTTATTTATCCAGTTTCCCGCCCTTTCACTTAGAATTCTGTTTAGTTCGTATTTCTATTTTGTTAGGGTGGTGAGGGTGTTCCTGTCCTCTAAGTTGGCTATCTGTCCTGTTTCTAAGTTTTTAATCTCCTGTTCTAGGTCAGAGATCCTTTTGTTCCTCTCTCTATTTAGCCTGCCTTTAATGAAGAGTATTGTGCCTCTGATCGTGGCTTTTAGGGTGTCCCATAGTGAATTCCGGTCTATGTCAGGGGTGTCGTTGATTGCGAGGTAATCTTTTATTGCCGTCTCTATTTCCGCCTTAGCTGTTGTGTTTTTAAGCAGGTCGTCGTCAAATCTCCACCTGCGCGTTGGCCTTTCATTGTGTTTGCCAGTGAGCACAAGGCTGATGTGCGAGTGATCCGAGATCGTTCGCGGGCCTATTTCTGTTTGGTCAATTAGGTGAGTATGCGCGTCCGTGATCAGTATGTAGTCTATTCTGCTGTATGAGTTGTGTGGGGTTGAATAGAACCTGTACTCTCTACCGTCTGGGTTCTGAAGTCGCCACGGGTCTTTGAGGTTGAGTTTTGTGCATAGATTCTTCAGAATGTTCCCTTTGTGTGCTTTCTGACTCGGTCTATGTGGGTGTCTGTCCGTGGCTGAGTCTAAGACCTGATTCATGTCACCAGCCACCATGAGAAGGTCTCCCAGCGGTAGGGTGTCCAGCTGCTCTCCGACCTTGTCCCAGAAGGACCTGTCGTCAGTGTTGGGGCCGTAGATGTTCGCTACATGTATGGGTTCTTCCCCTCTCGCACATTGTGGGTGCTATAATCTAAGTGATGGCAGCATCAATGGTTCAGTAGCTTTCCGTAGTAGATGAGAAAGGATTTCACGGTTTTTCTTTTTGATTGGGGAAGGAACATTTTGAATTTCACTGCTATGTTTCCTTCATGTTATCATACACATTGCTGGCAGCAAGCACACATTCCATCAAGCACACATTCCTGTGGTTCTCCACCTCTGAGACCACCCAGGGAACAGGTCTTAGAAAGTTCAGAGTTGCTTGATTTATAAATAGGAGACCCTTTTTTGTTCTTACCACTTGATAAAAGGGTGAAACTTAAATTTTGGTTCCTCGGTGGTGACATCTGGGGTGGGGCTGAGCTCCATTTAGTCTATGCTAACCCCACTTGGGCACCTCCAATACAGCAGTTGAATTTGCTGGGAAGTAATACAGAAATAAACCCTGTCTTATCACACATAATTTGTCTAGCTACCTTTCATTACAAAGCAGTGCTTGTTTTAGACAGTACATGAGCCCACATTTGCTTAAAAGGTTTAAATCCGACTTCGAATGTACGTTTATATCTATATATAGACAGATACACACTTGTATACGAGGTCCGTTTAAACATTTTAGGCAAACGTGCATGTAGTTTTATCTGTCGACCATTTCTGCCCTCCCAAAAAATCACTTGTACTGTTCTAGAAACATCACTGTGTTCGGGCCTATTTTCTGTCTCATTCTGACGCTGCAACTCTCCCATAAATAAATTGTAAACGTTGTCCTATTTGCCCACAGCCAGACTATCGCTCTAGTTGAATCTACATCTGGGGGAGCATGCACCTAATTGTTTGCCACCCATACATGGGCTAACCAGTAATATTTTCTTAGAAACGACCAAGCAATCCTATCAAGTGGTGCAGCTTAGGCGGTTTGATCTGCAGAGTCTTAGTTTCCTAATGAAGTATCTGCAGTATTGCTTTAAGTGGACTTCTGTAATCCACTGTGGGGTGTTTTTGAAATATACGAGATGCTGGAGAGAACCCATTTTAAAGCTGATACTCGCCAACTCTAATAGAGTCGCAACCTCTAGTTGTCCCTGCCACTAATACCGAGAAGGGGATAAGGGAGGGAGCCATCCCTAAACAGGATAGCACAAGGTCAATTGCCACGACTAATCAGAAAAGTCCACCAAAGCACACAAGGTCAAAAAAATCCCCCCACACTAAACGCAAAAACAATGACAGTACCTCCCACCATATTAATGTGGATGACCCCTCAGTAATAGCTGCATCCTTGGAAGATGCTCAGTGGGACCACGCTGCTGCTGGAACTACAAATCATGCAGAGCTTAATACACATATGGTTGTCACAATTAAGGATCTCATAAAATCCCAATTATTACCTATCGAAAGATCCTTAAATAACATCGAGAAACAAATTGCTAGACTTATCAACCTTACTAGTCAACAAAAACCTCTTAGCATTGTTACAGCTCCCCCAGCCTCCACAATTCCCAATCATACTAGGGAAACTACTGTGCAGAAATCCGCACCCCCACCACCAACACATAACACCGCTTTACCTGCAGGTAAACCTCCCAAAACGCCTACTAACACTAAAGTAATTCCAACAAACACTAAAGACACCACCAAGCAAGCTCAGGGAAAGCCAACCATAACAACCTCCGAGCCCTCCAAAACTAAATCAAAGCCCCCCCCCCTCCCAAGCCCTTAGATGTACAACCAGCAAGTGATACTACGAATAAACCAGCCAAGCCAAAGAGACCTATCCACCTCCCCCCAGAGGCAACTCCCTACACCGTGATCCTTACGGGAGTCCCAGAACTAGATGAAAATACGAGTGAATCCACCTGGTCCTTAAAAAATAAAGTCATGCAATGGCTCAACGTTAACAGACCCCTTCCCTCCCACTGTAATAGCAGGCTCTCCATGACACGCAGGGTTCCTTGGATTGGGGAAACTAGAAAAAGAATACAGGGGGACTGCATTATCATCAATTTTGACGATCCAGAGACTGTTAAATATATTTGCTCTTGGTCAACCTTGGAGAGAAAGGGATCTATAGACACCCATCGTCTGTCCTTTTTTTATCCTCCAAGGATTCCTCGTGATCAAGATTATCCTCTTAGCTGGAACCAATCCCCAGGCTGGAGTTAGTCTCAGGTAGATACACGCAACAGAGGAAGGGAGTGGGATTTTCACCCTTGGAATCAAAGAAGAGAGCAACCCTACGCAGAGGGGTGGAGGGGGGTACCAACCAGCAACTATTATTCAGTTTTAGAAATGGTCGACTGACCATCAAGCAACCAACCATCCCCCCAGAATAAGACAAAAAAAAAAAAAAAATTCCTTTGCCCCCTGCTAGTATTGGGTCACCCTCAAGTCAATATGGGGAACCTGTTATGGAACAACTTATTGCTGGCCCCACTAATATGTCCCCTTCTGGGCCCACTGCCGTACAAATAAATGGTCCCTTGGCTCCATTCACTTTAACCCCTGATCACAGTCATCCCTATTGCCCCCCAAATCATACTGACTTTAATCAACATTTGTCTATCCTAACCTGGAACATAGCCGGTCTTTCAGCCAAAGCGAAGGACCCAACTTTCCTGAACTTTATAAACAGATTTGATATCATAGCACTACAGGAATGTTGGGACCTGACACCTACCAATCTGGATGGCTATAGCACACATTTCACCCCAGCTACCCAGCCTACTAGAGGCAGACCCTCAGGAGGTCTTTGCCTATATGTCACAAATAGACTCAACGTATCTCTAGAACCCATTGAGGTTGCCTCACTTGATCCTACTTTAAAGTCCTTTAGCCTCCACTCACAGGCCTTAAGAATGACTGGGAAAGAGGTTGTTAGCTCTCTCATCGTAAACCTATATAATAGTACACAGAGAGACGACCAACCAAAATTCATAGACTTTATATCCAAACTTATCAAGAAGGGCATGGGTGGGCCTCGTCTAGACAGACGCTTAGTTATTTTAGGAGATTTCAACTGTCACCTATGCCCATATAGTGGAACCAGTGTTTGCGACCTAAGAGCCCCAAATGGCGAACACACCACCCATTTCGAACACTCAGCTATGGGTTCCCAACTAAACAACTTATTGCACGAATGGGATTTGGGCTTTTTTAATGACCTAACAGATCCACCAACTGTCTTCCAACCTACATTCCATGGAAGGGGCTCGCTCACGACTATAGACTTTATTCTTCTGTCAAATAGTCACCACGGCGATGCCCGAGAAACAAGGAGAGAGGAGCTGGTTATGAGTGACCACTACCCTATCAGTGCGAAAATATATTCCCCCATTAGTGGAAACAAGTCCGGGAGCACTACAGGAAACCTCTATTCACATTCCATATCACTCTCGTCGAGAAATGGTTATACTTTAAAGTGGGCAAAAATTGATACATCCAAGTTTCTCGAAAATTTGATCAACTTTGACCCTGATCTATTCCGGATTTGTCTAGAATACCCTCCCAATCCACAGGAAATCATCAGTGCTTTTGATCAAATTGCGTCACAAATTAGGAAAAACTTGTATAGAAAACACAACAAAAGTAATGGGACAAAAAGCCCTGGATGGTTTGATCGTGAATGTTCAAGTACACACAATATCCTAAAGTCTATTCTTAACAAACACCCAAAAAATCAGACGAAAATAAGATCAGCCCGTGCAGCTTATAAACAGGCAATTAAAAACAGGAAAAAGGAACTGAAATCTGCAGCCTGGGAAGCTTTGGTAAAAGCAAGTATCCTAAGAGACAACACGGCCTTTTGGAGAGAGGTCAACGCCCCTTTTTTCATAGATAGGACAACTGACCTCATAGAAATTGCCATCCAAGAGGAAGTCTGGATAAATCACTTTACAGAATTGTATAAACTAGATGAACAGATTGAGCCACCCCACTCTGACATTCATCAAACTGAGAGTAACGAGATACAAAGAAATTACACAGAGTCATTTCCACTTACCATCTCTTTCAATTATGCAGAAGTGGAACTGGCCATTCTTGAAAGTTCTAATGCTAAAGCCCCTGGGCCGGACGGAATACCAATAGATTTATTTAAAGACAACATCAAACTGTGGGCACCAATTGTTACGAATGTCCTTAACTCCTATGCCCACACAGGTTTCCCTGAAACTTGGCAAGAAGCCATCATAATACCAATCTTTAAACAAGCATTTACAATGCAATGGTTTCGCTTTTGCCAAAGTTAGAGCTATTGGTATTGTAAATGACAACATTTTTATTTATGTGTTGGTTTTGAAAACAGATAAATAAATGGCATTGTCATTTACAATGCCAATAGCTTAATCTCTTGCAAATGCGAGACCTACTGCATTTGCACCCACACACACAGAGACTCACACACACACAGCGCCCCCACACACACAGCGCCCCACACACACACAGATCCCCCACACACACACACACAGATCCACCACACACACGCACAGAGAGCCCCCCACACACACAAACACACAGAGCCCCCCACACACACACTGAGATTACTCCATCACACCAATAAAATTCAATCTTGGCAGCTATGTGTACTATTACTGTTAAGAATGAAATAGTACAGTGACATCATATAGCATTTGAAAGACGTGCTCCCGAATTGTGGGAGCCATCAGCCCAGCTGAGCTCATGCTCAGTCATGTGCAGTCTTTTCTCCTGGACTGGATGTGATGAGATTGAACATTTTAGTTCATGCAATATTTATTACAGGCTTGTAAATTTTGCTTTAGTGCCCGCTTGGCTGCCCTTTGCTTTCCTTTAAATTGTCTGCAGCTTGCAACACAGCCTTTTTTGTGGTTTGTACACTGTATGAAAAGGAGGTTGGCTTTCTTTCTGGCCACCTCACATCTCTTTTCCTGTATCACTCCTTAACTTATCTCTATCTGAACCTCCTCCCGCTACTGCACCTCTCCCGCTACATCTCTGTCGTTTTCCTGTCTTATGCCCTTTTCCAGTTGCTTTAACCGACACAGTCCGTGGTCACTGTGTATCCAGAGAAGCATACACATATAAAGAGAAAAGGATGGACAAATCAAGGAAAGAGAAGAATTAATGAGATAATTGTGAGATTTCATCAGATACGGTGGTTACAATCCCATCAGTGCCTTCATTTTCATTGAAAGTGCCAGGATTTGTGATTTTTAAAATCCACCAATGAAGCCACAAAATCTCCCTTATTGTGTTTTTTCTAGAAGGGGAGTACCAGTCTGGTTACATGCTGAATTCTAAGATTTACAAGTAGTTTTGATTGGGAACACTACAGACCACTGAATTAACTTGCATGCATAGCACATTAATATCTGAGTCCAGGGACATAAAGCTGTACTGGTCACGGTGAGGATGGTGCTCTTGAAGTACATAGAAGCAAGTTCAAACATCAGCTTAACTGACCTCAGTAGCAGGATTGACGCTGGAGAACCATGAATCTCTCTTTCTGAGACCACACCACCACGTATGCTGGCTCTATGCTCCAATCGCAGCTGTCTTTCTTTATTCAAAGCAGAGCTCATAATACTCAACTAACTTCATGCTTTCCTCCCATCGCTAATCTCAACCGTACCTTTCCCAAAGGGCTAGACATTTAAAATTGACTGATTATTATTCACACTCAACTTCTACTAATAATTCGCATTCATGGATTCAAACAAGTCTATGCCAATTACAAAACCGGCTCAGTAACATTAGGGTCCAATTAGCTGCCTTGCCTCTTTAAAATCCTGAATAGAAAAACTTGTTACTGCAGAACCAGGAGACAAATGATGTCTTCCCCGACTTCCATCCAGCAGGTTTATCCGACCTTACACTTTTTACCCCAATTGTGGTTAGAGATTCCACCCCACTGAATAAACATATCTGGACTCTATCCCCCAGATTCATCAAAGTCCTGTTTTGCGAGTCCTTAATAGCGAATTTTAAGGATTCGCTATTAAAGACTCGCAAAACGGGATGCATGTAGAAACCGCAATAATTTTAGCAATTTATACAGCTTTCTTATTTGCGATTCGCTAATTGCTAATCGCAAATAAGGATTGGCTTTCCCATTCATTCCTATGGGCCTAAAGGCCCATAGGAATGAATGGGGAGTCATTCCTTATTTGCGATTAGCAATTAGCGAATCGCAAATAAGGAAGCAATTCCAAGGGTGCCAGGGTGTCCAAAGGACACCCTGTTGCACCCCTGAAATGGTAATGTCCACTGGTGTTGCGCACACACGTCCCAAGGACGTGTGTGTAACATACAACTTAGAAAAATGCACTAAAGTGCATTTTTCTAAGTTTTTGCTATTTACCACGTAGTTAGACTTCGCGGTAAATAGCGGCCCCAGATAGAGATTTCGCAATTCAAAAATGGTTCATGAATTGCATTTAAGGAATCTCAAATTGAGATTCCTTAAATGCAATTAATCGCAATTTAGCAATTTCTAGATTTGCGATTTTTGCATTTGGGAGGACGCATCCCAAATGCAAAAATAGCGCTTGCAAAGGGCCAGATTCTCAGAGTCTGGCCCTTTGCGAGCCGATTCTGGTTTGATGAATCTGGCTGTATGAGTCTTCATAGATCCTAAAATGTCCGCAACACTTCAAGCTGATGCTTCAGTTAAATGATGTTGCTTCTGTGGTCACCTGCAAAATTATATTTTTGCATGTCGTCCTATTTGTTTTTTATTATCGCGTGTAAATCCAAAGCTCTGTACAAAATATGAAACAGTACAATTGGGGAGATGATAGAGGCAACCACTACAACCACAGAATCACAGGGAGACTGAGGAAGCTAAAAGAAGTACTTTCAAAACGTTTTATCAAGCAGAGTAGATGAACGTCAATCATGAAAAGGAAAGTCCTTCCATAGATTAGGTGCAAGTAAAATAAATAACTGAAAACTAGATTAATCGCAATATGATCTCATGTCAGATAAAAGGTGTAAAGAGAATGAGTATGAGAGTCGAAAGTACATAAATAAGAATGGGTCATGGGGTGAACATTTTCTAAGACTAATAAGAAGGAAAAAGTGAGATTGAAAATACATAGGAAGACATCGGAGCTGTTTGGGACAAGGAGAAACGTATGCTTGACGAGGAAGAGAGACTAGAACATGACTGTATGAATATTACATATACTGAAGTGGGACAGTAATATATTTGGGCAGGCCGACATGAATGGAAAAACAGTAGTTAAGACGAGAAAGAACAAAAATGTTTTGAGAGACAAAATGATGGCGAAAGATCTGCTTCTGTCCACATTACAGATATTAATGTGTCCACTTTCAGTAACTGAGGAGATCTTTTGTGAAAATTTGAGTAAACTATGTGCAACAGTCTGTAGACAAATTGAGGTGATATCTCATTTATAAATGCCTGCATCTGCTAGCAAGAACACCCTAAAAGTACCAACAATTCCGGAAAGGGTAAATGGTTAGCTGTCTGAGGCCCTCGCCCTTGTAATTAGTTTATTCCTGCTATTCAATTTGTGCTAAACAATTTATCATTTACCACTGAATGAACATATCTATCCGGACAAAAAGTTAGAATCTAGCAGGCTATTTAAGACTGGGTGCTGCATAAGGGGTTAACATGTTAAAGACATTAGTCTACACCCGGGCTGATTTGTAATGTCTATTAGACTAATATCAGTACAGCGACCATCCCAGCATCCTGGAAAGAATGACTGTTTAGAGGACGTCAGTGCCTTCCAATTAGAACTTGGTGTCATGTTATTTATATAATACCCCATATCGTGGAATCCTAATAAACATCATCCACAATTTGTATGAAACAATGCTTCATAATATGTAATCGACTCATTTTATTTCTGTTCTGATTCAGAATATCCGATCTATAAAAAAAACTGCCAACACTTGTTATACAAAAAGTCACTCGCCAACTTAGGGCTCACTTATTTCTTCTTCAAGCGTATTGTGTTTCCATCATAAAAGTTATCTGTTTTTTTTATCATTGACTTTTGCAGATATGCATTTCATGACAGCTTTAAATTGAAAAATGTCTTTGAATTGAGAACGTTTGCCAGTCCCTGGCCTGTGCTAATGTAACAGGTAATTAGGCAGCAACTTCTGGCATGGGTCGAGGGGTTAGATGCTTTGCAAATGGGCAGCCTTGTGGCAGAATGCCTAGAAAACATTGCACAACGTATGTATATTCTAAAAGTTCAAATGCAGGTCTATTGCAAGCTTGTAATGTTTATTTTCTCCACACCTGAATACCTATTAGGCTACTTTCAACATTTGTTTGGTCGAGATTTTTAGACAAGAATGGCCTTTCAGGAATGCATGTCTGGCACATCTCGTGTCCTTCCCTGCATGTCGGTTTAACGTAAACTTTATTTTTGTGTGCAAAAATAATTATGTTTTCCGAGTTGATTACTCAAACATCCAGTCAAGCTTGTTTATAAATGCATAGTGAGAAAAAAAAACCAGAAAGCCTAGGTGTTTATATTCTCAACAAACAATACCGGTAAAACCATCAAAACCTGTGGCTTTAAGAATATTGTTGCAACTTTCAGACTAGATCTTGCATTTCACTGAAACAAAAAGCAACAGCTCTTAACTAGGCACCACCAGAGTGACTGTCAATAGCTGTACAGAGGCTGCAAATAACTGCGTAAAGTACAAATTAGATAAGTAGAACGTAAATGTTTACGCATAATATGAAAATGTTTATATGCCATTATAGGTTGCAATGTGATATAATCCCTACTCAAACAAAACAAACTAATTTGTATCCAGTGATATTACAGGGAACCCCCAGGGACGACCACGGATATTCATCCAGAGTCACGAACAGCAGCATCAAAACGTGACTTTGAGCTTGGGCACTTTTGAGACCGGCCTTACTTGGAGCTGGCACGTTGTGGTAGCCTCACGTGCAACTCTGCCACCTTTGCGAGATTGTCCCTGCTGTCTGAAAGTGGCCTGGTGATGCGGGAGGGCACAGTGCCCTCACCACAGGGACTCAGCCACCAGCTCTCCTAATGCACATCGCCCAAGCTAATGACAAGCCTTCCCGGGGCAGGTTGGGACGACTCCTCTGTCTACCAAGTACCAGCGGGTGCACCCTACTGGCAGCAGTTTCCTTACTGCGCCGCCCGCGTGCCCTGCACAGCGCCTCTGTCCCTACCACGCTCGCACTAAAGTTTCAGGAATGCTGCCAGGCAGAAGTTGTGGCAGAGTTTCATATCTCCCTTAGTTACCTGCTGATGTACCCGTCTTCGTCCCCGTCGCACGTCTGGAACAGGCGCCTCATGCGCTCTTCCTCGCCAGTGCTCGAAGTGTCGCTGCTGCCGCTACTGCTTCCCACCGGCTCAGTCGCCATGGCCCCGCTGCCCTCGGGACGTTGCGCCTCGCCCTGGAGGAGAAGCACTGCATCCAGCAAAGCAAGCTGCAACCAACGGCACAAAGCAGGGTCAGGCGCGCGCTCCGCTGGCCCCCGCTGTCAGCGCAGCTGGAGCCCTTTGGCAAGCGCGTGCGAGCAAAACCTTCACAAGCACACTCCTTCGCGGCTACTTTAGAGGGGGTTCGGGCCGCTGAGCGCATGTGCTTGTTTTTGACGGGGAAAGGGGGGAGTGACAGACTGAGAGTAGTGAGGAATGTACAGAGGGCAGAGCTGCAAAAGTGTGAGTGATGCGCTACTGCTCACAGCTGCGGAGCACGGAGCTGGGCTCGGGAGGCAGCAGCCCCCAGCTGCGACCGTCCCATGGAAACCATAACTCGCAGTGGAGAGCAGAAAAACGTGATTTATGCCTTGGATGACGAGGCATGGAGGCAAATTGCTGCGGGGGGGGGGGGGGGGCGGGACTGAGGAGACCTGCGGGCGGAGGGAGGGGGGAAGGAAGCGGGAATGAGGAGAGCTGCGGGGGGAGGGAGGGGGGAAGCGGGAATGAGGAGAGCTGCGGGGGGAGGGAGGGGGGAAGCGGGAATGAGGAGAGCTGCGGAGGGAGGGGGGGAGCGGGACTGGAACAGAGCAACTGGTCGTTTCGCGATTCGGGGGCGTGTTTGCGTGCTCTCCCCTTCCCATTGGCTGGAAGGTAAAATTCCAGCCAATGGGAAGAGGAGAGGGCGGTACTTAAAAAAAGACCCAGAAACGCCCCCGAATCGCGTCAAGGCGGGCCCTGAACTCAGTGACGCTCCTCTCCTCCAATGGCTGGCCAGCATTTACGAGGCCAGCCAATGGAGAAGAGGGGCGTGTTCAGGCTCCGTACTACTAACAAAAGATTTCGGCTCCGCCTACCCACTGCTTATGCAGTGGGACGGTAGCCGAAACCTAAAAAGGGGAAAGAATGGACCCAAAGTGTTACAGACCCATTTCTTTGCTGGACTCCATGATGAAGGTGGCGGGGAGAGTCCTGCTGAATCAACTGCAGATATGGGCTCAGGCAAATAACACCTTATCCAAATTTCAATATGGATTTGTCTCTGGCCTTGGGACAGTGGAACAATGCCTCAACTTAGCTTTGATTACCGATAAATATGTGACGGCAAAAGGGTGTAATTTATATATGACCTTCGTGGACTTAAGCTCTGCTTTTGACTGCCTTAACCACTCTATACTGTGGTCTACCCTTACCGCCATGGGAGTTGATCCCAATATACTTGCTTTCATAAAAGAATTGTACCGTGGAGCTGGGGCCAAGGTTCGCTACGGCAAGGATGGGAGTTGCACGAGCAAATTCCCCATCAAAAAGGGGGTTAGACAGGGTTGCATCCTCGCCCCTTTTCTTTTTAATTTATATATAAACAGCGTCGCCGACTGCCTCGCAAAATTGGACGTTGACTACCCTAGAATAAAAGGCCTGGCAGTCCCAATTCTCTTATATGCGGACGACGCCGTTATTATGTCAAGGACACAATTAGGGCTACAAAAAGCACTGTCAGCCTTCTCAACATTCATGGGCGAGAGAGGTCTAAAGATCAACGTAAGTAAAACATTTACTATGTGTTGTAGTAAAAAGAAGAAGACTTCATGCAACACGTTTATTAACGCATCCAAGATCTCTCTCACAAAAACTTTTACTTACTTGGGCATACTCTTTAACAGCAAAGGGTCATGGAAAAATGCTATTCATACCCGTAACTTGGCTTTCATAAGACAAATCGGAGCCCTAAAGAAATTTGCCACAAAACTAGGTGGGAAACCGGTAGGGATCCTGTTGGATATATTTGTAGCTAAGTGCATTCCCACTGCAACATATGGGGCTGGAATCTGGGGTCTGGCGGATTGTGGAGAGATACAAACCAGCGAGAATGCATTCTTAAAATACCTGCTGGCTGTGCCACGATCAACTTCCACCACAGTCTGCCACAACGAGCTTGCCCGTGTACATATCTCGGACACAATTAAAACCGCACCAATTCTTTTATGGCACAAAATATGGACCTCGGAAAAAACTGTGCTAAACCGAGATGTGATCATGGACTGCATGGCCTTAAGTGACTCAAGAAAAATATCCTGGCTCGCTTACGTGCGGAAATTCCTAACATCTCTGGATTTAGCGGATTTATATGCCAACCCGACCCTATGCACAACCATTCTAAAAAAGGACCTTAAGGCCCGCTGTTTAGGTTTACTTGAAGACAGGCGCTCTTATATTGAAGGTAACAAACTATCGATTGCCCATCACAAGCTCCTACTTCATGATGTTGGCATTCCCTCCTATCTTTCTCCGCATATTCCAACCTACACGAGAATGCTGCTAACAAGGATGAGGACAGAGTGCTTCTACCGCCTATTAACATTTCCCACCACTAATGACTGGTCCACTAATCTGGCGGTCTGTCCTTGTGACAATACCTCTAAGCAATCCAATATCCACGTCCTTTTATTCTGCAAATATTACGATTGGGGTAGAAAGAAGCATCTCCTACCACTTTTGAAACAATGGGGTCTAAGACAGTGCAGACCAGCCTTACTCAAGCTCTATATGCTCGAAGATGAACACACCATTACTGTAGCTGCTAGCTTTCTGAAATTTGCAGTAAGGTGCAGAGCATCTATGAATTGATTGTCCTCTGAATCTGATATACCTTTTTAAAAAAATTTCTTTAAAGTCGTTTCTTATCGTTTATGTTTACTTTAATACTAGGTCTGAGTTAAATTCTTTTTATTATGCTGTATTAAAATGTGCTTTTATGATTTTCCTTGCTAAAATCGAATAAAGCTACTTTTGAAATTGAAAATTGAAAGCTGATACTCCTCATGAGAGATGGAGCTTTCTCCAATGTAATTCTTCCTGCTTGATTCTATCTGGGGTAAGGCTAGATTAAGTATCACAACTGGCTCCTATGTCTAGTTCTATCCAGACCCAAACAACGGAATTCAACCTCCTTTTCAATGAGAAAGTAATATGCAACGGACCAATATTGTTCCAGCAGTGGAGAGAGTTTATCTCCGTGGAAATGGTATCCTGAAACACTCACCTTTGCCGCCACCGCCGAGAGTCAGTTGCAGGCACAATCAGCAGCAGGGAGCACCAGGGAGCTCCAACAGCCACCGCCGCCACCGCCAAGAGTCCCAAGGCACCGGACTCCGCGCCGCCGCTCCGGGAGACCACAAATCCCGGCAGGCAACGCGGCGGCGCGTGCAGAGTGACGCGCCTCGCGCCCAGAGAGCGCCAACGAGGGGATAAAGACCGGCAAACCCGGCAGAGCGGGGGGAAACACTCACCTTTGCCGCCACCGCCGAGAGTCAGTTGCAGAAAAAAAAAAATCAGAAAAAAACAGGGGTGGCTGGGCCCAATGGGAAGGAGGGTAGGCAGGGCCACACTATTATGGATTAGAAAGAATTGCCTATGCCTCACAGCTTAGTTAAAGTACACACAAGTTTAGGTACAAGTAAACCACAATTTATTAGTTTACTCTAAACAATTGATGTTTTCAATTTATATTTACTTTACAAACACAAAGGAAAAGTTCAAAATATGCAGAACTAAGATCGCTATCAACTTTACGTCTTAGCCATATGCCGCTTCATAAACATTTAGAGAAACCAAACAATAAACCAAACATATATTTGACATTTGACATTTGACGAAAATAAACTTCTTAACAACACAACAAATTCAAACAGATGGACATAAATAACCTTATGCATTTACGAATGAAGGAAAACTTTTTACAACCAATCATAGAAACACGGGGAGATCACAGAAGAACAAATTGTTTTCAAGAATTGGTTCAACTCCCACAGCCTGAACAAGATAAACTCAATAGAATATCAGGAATATAGCATATTTCTGCGTCACTAACACTGGCCACCTGGCCAAGAAAAGAGGGGGTGCCGACGCGTTTCGAATCCTGATTAAGGATTTACAGGATTCTCTTCAGGGCAGTGTCAGTCTAGTCCATGGGAACTGTTTAAAATGAAGAACAAAGCACAAAATGTTTATTAAAAAGGGGTCCTCAAGCCACTACTCTTGGGCCGACTCGAGTGCCAGAGCAAAACATACCTTATGTTTATTCTGCCCACGGTCAGTCTTGTTTAGGAAGAAATGTCGTCTAGGCTCTGTGGTCTGCAATGTAACAGGGTAATAGGTATATTAAGTCCTATGTGCGAACACGGGGCATGCTACCCAAAAAAACAGGTTAAACTGTTATTTGTTTACCTTAGTTAGCTGTGTGGTTCTGTGCGATGTCTTTGTCCATAATGGGGGGTTTTAAAAAAAGTGATCTGCAACGAGTAGACAGAGCGCGTGTAAGTCGGTTGCACACAATCGGCGCGTGTAAGACAATTGCACACACTGATGCGTTAAAGATTGGGAACCGCGTGACTACGTTCACTTACTTGGAAATCGGTCCGCGAAGACCGCAGTTGGAGTTCTAGTTCTGGCAACGTTTTATCCACAATAGTGACCCGTTTAGTGGATCTGGGGGGTTAAAACAGAGGAACGTGTAAGTTCATTAGGGCGCTATCTTTCGCTGCTTTGGGAGCAGCAGAGTTCACAATTAGCAGTTTCCTTGCTTACCGCAATTATTCTGGTACTTCGCAGAGCGTACTCGCTACAGAACAGCAGACAGGGAGATGTGAATGTCCCTGGCAAAAGCCGGTTTGGAGATCCCAGACCATGTGGTTCTTGGCAGACCAATCAAACAGACCAACCGAGATCTGGTGCTTTATGGGACATGTAGTTTAAGGCAGACCGCTCCAGTCTTTTAAGAAGATTGCAAGTGCATTCTGGGGCATGTAGTCTCTAAACAGGAAAAGGGGGGGTTTATGCCCTATTAATTTCGCTGAGACTGTTTAGGCCTTTGGTAACACTGTCGAACTTGAGGATTAAATACGCTTCCTTACGCAACAACATCGCGTCAACGTCTTGGCAGCGTTTCGGATCAATCCATGCTAGTGTGGTCCATTTGAAATCGTTCTCAGTGTGGCCATTGCTGATGAAATGTTCCACCATGGGAGCAGTCAGCACTTTTCTCTTTAAGCGGGATCGATGTTGGGTAATCCGCGCATTGATGGGCTGATTAGTTTTGCCTATATAAACTCTGTTACACGGGCATACCACCGCGTAGACGACATTGCGAGTTTTGCAATTCGTGAAGCATTCATGCTTCCATTTGATACCATTGTTGATGAACGTGTCGCCTTCTAGCGTGTTGGAACATGACACACAATTGCCACATTTGTGGTGCCCACAAATTGGTTTGAGCTTCCACTGCGCAACAAGGTCACTTTTAGGTTCATTGATGTGACTGTCTGCCTTGATTAAGTGTTGGCCTATGCTCCTATTTTTGCGCATGGCGAAGATGGGTTTAGAGAGAGGATGGACCAAAGACTCCAATAGATGCCAATTGTTTCGGATTATATTCTTGAATTGGTTTGTATGTTGCCCAAATGTTGTAACGCAAACCAATTGTTCCAAATCTTTTCTTTCCTTCTTTTCAAACAATGTTTCTCTAGGGGTGAATTTGGCTCTGTTTTTAGAATGTTTCAACAGTTTTTTCGGGTATCCTCTCTCTGCCATCTCACTGCAGAATCTTGTAGCATGGCAGTCGAAGTCACATAAATTAGTACAATTTCGCCTGATCCTCAATAATTGCCCGTAGGGCAAATTGTTTTTTAGTGATTGAGGATGCGAACTGGTGTAATGCAAAATTGTATTGCGGTCAGTTGCCTTTTTATGCAAGGAGGTAATCAACTTAGCCTCACTGATGCCTACGGTAACGTCCAGGAATGTCATTTCTTTGGGGCTTGAATTTAAAGTGAATTGGATATCTGGGTGCCTAGAGTTCAACCACAGATGGAAGTGCTCGAGATCGGTCCGGCTCCCCTGCCACAGGAGCCAGACGTCATCTATATATCTCAGCCATTGGGTTATATGGCCTGAGAACGGGTTGTTATTCAAGACAAATCTCTCCTCATATTGTGCCATGTACAGCACGGCCAACTCCGGTGCATAGGGACAACCCATGGCTGTCCCTTTGATTTGAACAAAAAAGTCGCTCTCAAACTTGAAATAATTGTTGCGGAGAGTGATCTCCGCTAGCGCCACAATAAAGTTAGTTGGCACCCGATGGGGTCTGGCTCTTTGCTCTAAATAAAGTTCAATGACCTCCAGGGCCTCATCCTGCGGTATCTGGGTGTATAGTGAGGCGACATCTAGTGTCACCATCAACTCAGTATGTTCATTAAATGCATGCCCTTCAATTAGTTTGATGAATGCTGTTGTGTCACTGAGATGTGAACGTACCTGTGCTATGCAAGGTTTCAAAAAGAAATCGATATATTTCGATAACGGTTCAAGCACTGAATCGCATCCCGACACAATCGGTCTACCGGGGGGTGCATTCTCGTTCTTATGTATCTTCGGTAAGAAGTACAGAATGGGAGTGCGTGGCGTTTTTTTGTTCAAAAATTCATGTTCTTTTGGCCCTAGAAAGCCTTCGTCCAGGCCTTCCTTGGTAATCCTAGTTATTTTATCCTGGATAGCGTGGATGGGATCCTCTTTTGAGGGTCTGTACCAGTCCCTGTTGTTCACATGCATTTGGCCTTCAGCAAGGTACATAGGCCGTGGCCAAAGGACCACTGCCCCGCCCTTGTCAGCTTGTTTTATGACTATTGAAGTGTCAGATTTAAGATCACTGATGGCTTTTTGTACACCTTTACTGATGTTGTTTTTCACAAAACTGGTTTTCTTTTCAAGTTTGGTGAGGGAAGACAGTACAGCTTGCTCAAAGGCAATGACTTGTTTCGGGATATTCAAGGTTGGAGTGAACCGTGACTTCACTCTGAGTCCAGTTGTTTCCTGCGTTGACGTTACCTCGGCATCAGCGAAGAAAGTTTTTAACCTCACCTTGCGACAAAAATCAAGTGCTTCCAATTTAAGTTTCGTAAAATCCGTTCTAGTTGTTGGAACGAATTTGAGGCCCAGGTTAAGAAGCATCCAGGGGCGGCCAAACGCGACCACGTTTCAAGCAACCATGGCAGATGAGAACTCGCAACAAAAACTACAAGAGGCCCAGGTTAAGAAGCATCCAGGGGCGGCCAAACGCGACCACGTTTCAAGCAACCATGGCAGATGAGAACTCGCAACAAAAACTACAACAACAACTAAACCTGTCCACTATTGTCAACCTTTCTAATAAGGAATTATCTAGGGAAGAGGAAATGCTT
The DNA here is from genome assembly GCF_964263255.1 of Lissotriton vulgaris. Classification (NCBI taxonomy): domain Eukaryota; kingdom Metazoa; phylum Chordata; class Amphibia; order Caudata; family Salamandridae; genus Lissotriton; species Lissotriton vulgaris. The sequence goes on along the minus strand of NC_141697.1, from coordinate 145,243,069 downwards.
CTTAACCTGGGCCTCAAATTCGTTCCAACAACTAGAACGGATTTTACGAAACTTAAATTGGAAGCACTTGATTTTTGTCGCAAGGTGAGGTTAAAAACTTTCTTCGCTGATGCCGAGGTAACGTCAACGCAGGAAACAACTGGACTCAGAGTGAAGTCACGGTTCACTCCAACCTTGAATATCCCGAAACAAGTCATTGCCTTTGAGCAAGCTGTACTGTCTTCCCTCACCAAACTTGAAAAGAAAACCAGTTTTGTGAAAAACAACATCAGTAAAGGTGTACAAAAAGCCATCAGTGATCTTAAATCTGACACTTCAATAGTCATAAAACAAGCTGACAAGGGCGGGGCAGTGGTCCTTTGGCCACGGCCTATGTACCTTGCTGAAGGCCAAATGCATGTGAACAACAGGGACTGGTACAGACCCTCAAAAGAGGATCCCATCCACGCTATCCAGGATAAAATAACTAGGATTACCAAGGAAGGCCTGGACGAAGGCTTTCTAGGGCCAAAAGAACATGAATTTTTGAACAAAAAAACGCCACGCACTCCCATTCTGTACTTCTTACCGAAGATACATAAGAACGAGAATGCACCCCCCGGTAGACCGATTGTGTCGGGATGCGATTCAGTGCTTGAACCGTTATCGAAATATATCGATTTCTTTTTGAAACCTTGCATAGCACAGGTACGTTCACATCTCAGTGACACAACAGCATTCATCAAACTAATTGAAGGGCATGCATTTAATGAACATACTGAGTTGATGGTGACACTAGATGTCGCCTCACTATACACCCAGATACCGCAGGATGAGGCCCTGGAGGTCATTGAACTTTATTTAGAGCAAAGAGCCAGACCCCATCGGGTGCCAACTAACTTTATTGTGGCGCTAGCGGAGATCACTCTCCGCAACAATTATTTCAAGTTTGAGAGCGACTTTTTTGTTCAAATCAAAGGGACAGCCATGGGTTGTCCCTATGCACCGGAGTTGGCCGTGCTGTACATGGCACAATATGAGGAGAGATTTGTCTTGAATAACAACCCGTTCTCAGGCCATATAACCCAATGGCTGAGATATATAGATGTCGTCTGGCTCCTGTGGCAGGGGAGCCGGACCGATCTCGAGCACTTCCATCTGTGGTTGAACTCTAGGCACCCAGATATCCAATTCACTTTAAATTCAAGCCCCAAAGAAATGACATTCCTGGACGTTACCGTAGGCATCAGTGAGGCTAAGTTGATTACCTCCTTGCATAAAAAGGCAACTGACCGCAATACAATTTTGCATTACACCAGTTCGCATCCTCAATCACTAAAAAACAATTTGCCCTACGGGCAATTATTGAGGATCAGGCGAAATTGTACTAATTTATGTGACTTCGACTGCCATGCTACAAGATTCTGCAGTGAGATGGCAGAGAGAGGATACCCGAAAAAACTGTTGAAACATTCTAAAAACAGAGCCAAATTCACCCCTAGAGAAACATTGTTTGAAAAGAAGGAAAGAAAAGATTTGGAACAATTGGTTTGCGTTACAACATTCGGGCAACATACAAACCAATTCAAGAATATAATCCGAAACAATTGGCATCTATTGGAGTCTTTGGTCCATCCTCTCTCTAAACCCATCTTCGCCATGCGCAAAAATAGGAGCATAGGCCAACACTTAATCAAGGCAGACAGTCACATCAATGAACCTAAAAGTGACCTTGTTGCGCAGTGGAAGCTCAAACCAATTTGTGGGCACCACAAATGTGGCAATTGTGTGTCATGTTCCAACACGCTAGAAGGCGACACGTTCATCAACAATGGTATCAAATGGAAGCATGAATGCTTCACGAATTGCAAAACTCGCAATGTCGTCTACGCGGTGGTATGCCCGTGTAACAGAGTTTATATAGGCAAAACTAATCAGCCCATCAATGCGCGGATTACCCAACATCGATCCCGCTTAAAGAGAAAAGTGCTGACTGCTCCCATGGTGGAACATTTCATCAGCAATGGCCACACTGAGAACGATTTCAAATGGACCACACTAGCATGGATTGATCCGAAACGCTGCCAAGACGTTGACGCGATGTTGTTGCGTAAGGAAGCGTATTTAATCCTCAAGTTCGACAGTGTTACCAAAGGCCTAAACAGTCTCAGCGAAATTAATAGGGCATAAACCCCCCCTTTTCCTGTTTAGAGACTACATGCCCCAGAATGCACTTGCAATCTTCTTAAAAGACTGGAGCGGTCTGCCTTAAACTACATGTCCCATAAAGCACCAGATCTTGGTTGGTCTGTTTGATTGGTCTGCCAAGAACCACATGGTCTGGGATCTCCAAACCGGCTTTTGCCAGGGACATTCACATCTCCCTGTCTGCTGTTCTGTAGCGAGTACGCTCTGCGAAGTACCAGAATAATTGCGGTAAGCAAGGAAACTGCTAATTGTGAACTCTGCTGCTCCCAAAGCAGCGAAAGATAGCGCCCTAATGAACTTACACGTTCCTCTGTTTTAACCCCCCAGATCCACTAAACGGGTCACTATTGTGGATAAAACGTTGCCAGAACTAGAACTCCAACTGCGGTCTTCGCGGACCGATTTCCAAGTAAGTGAACGTAGTCACGCGGTTCCCAATCTTTAACGCATCAGTGTGTGCAATTGTCTTACACGCGCCGATTGTGTGCAACCGACTTACACGCGCTCTGTCTACTCGTTGCAGATCACTTTTTTTAAAACCCCCCATTATGGACAAAGACATCGCACAGAACCACACAGCTAACTAAGGTAAACAAATAACAGTTTAACCTGTTTTTTTGGGTAGCATGCCCCGTGTTCGCACATAGGACTTAATATACCTATTACCCTGTTACATTGCAGACCACAGAGCCTAGACGACATTTCTTCCTAAACAAGACTGACCGTGGGCAGAATAAACATAAGGTATGTTTTGCTCTGGCACTCGAGTCGGCCCAAGAGTAGTGGCTTGAGGACCCCTTTTTAATAAACATTTTGTGCTTTGTTCTTCATTTTAAACAGTTCCCATGGACTAGACTGACACTGCCCTGAAGAGAATCCTGTAAATCCTTAATCAGGATTCGAAACGCGTCGGCACCCCCTCTTTTCTTGGCCAGGTGGCCAGTGTTAGTGACGCAGAAATATGCTATATTCCTGATATTCTATTGAGTTTATCTTGTTCAGGCTGTGGGAGTTGAACCAATTCTTGAAAACAATTTGTTCTTCTGTGATCTCCCCGTGTTTCTATGATTGGTTGTAAAAAGTTTTCCTTCATTCGTAAATGCATAAGGTTATTTATGTCCATCTGTTTGAATTTGTTGTGTTAAGAAGTTTATTTTCGTCAAATGTCAAATGTCAAATATATGTTTGGTTTATTGTTTGGTTTCTCTAAATGTTTATGAAGCGGCATATGGCTAAGACGTAAAGTTGATAGCGATCTTAGTTCTGCATATTTTGAACTTTTCCTTTGTGTTTGTAAAGTAAATATAAATTGAAAACATCAATTGTTTAGAGTAAACTAATAAATTGTGGTTTACTTGTACCTAAACTTGTGTGTACTTTAACTAAGCTGTGAGGCATAGAGAGTCAGTTGCAGGCACAATCAGCAGCAGGGAGCACCAGGGAGCTCCAACAGCCACCGCCAAGAGTCCCAAGGCACCGGACTCCGCGCCGCCGCTCCGGGAGACCACAAATCCCGGCAGGCAACGCGGCGGCGCGTGCAGAGTGACGCGCCTCGCGCCCAGAGAGCGCCAACGAGGGGATAAAGACCGGCAAACCCGGCAGAGCGGGGGGAAACACTCACCTTTGCCGCCACCGCCGAGAGTCAGTTGCAGGCACAATCAGCAGCAGGGAGCACCAGGGAGCTCCAACAGCCACCGCCAAGAGTCCCAAGGCACCGGACTCCGCGCCGCCGCTCCGGGAGACCACAAATCCCGGCAGGCAACGCGGCGGCGCGTGCAGAGTGACGCGCCTCGCGCCCAGAGAGCGCCAACGAGGGGATAAAGACCGGCAAACCCCGCGTCGCGGGACGCGAGCGGGACGCCCCGGGCGAAGCCCGGGCAAAGGGCGGGCCCTCTTAGGCCCTCAGAGGCCTGAGGAGCCTGGCCTGGGCCAGACACCCTGCCAGTTTGCAAGTAGCCAAAGGACATCGAGACTGCAAAACTGTAAGTCGGCTAAAAACTTGCTGCCATATATTAGTATGAGTCCCTGAGATCTTGTTGTACTGAAATAGGTACTGGTCTTTGGCCTTAAGTTTATTCATTCCTCCTGTTTAGGGGGCCATTTGTTGGGTTTGCCATGAATCACCCTGAGACCAGAAGCATGGCAGCCGCTGGGGCAAAGAAATTAACAGGCACCTTAGATGACTTTATAGTACGCACACATGCTCTCATAGATGAAGGGATCATACTGATGGACAGAAGGGTGTCCCAAGACTTAGCTATGGCAAAACGTTCTTCTTTGGGCCATATTGCTCAAGCTTGCACACCCAATAATGTATCCGCTCCAAAAACACTTGTAATGGTACATAAGGGTCAGGGTTCTGATTTACCAGCCTCGCAGGAAGGCCTGGAAGCGACCCCAAATCTCTCCTTGTTGCTGGAAAATGGCCCAGTGGTAATTGAAAATGAAACTTCAGCTAGTACCCTGACTGAAAGGGGGAGGAAGGAGGGGGCAATCCCTAAACAAAAGAGTATTAAACAAAAGTCCATTAAAACGACCACTCGAAAAGGGAAAAAACCCCAGACTAGTAAAATCCATGACCCAATTCAGCTGGATCCAACACAGTCGAACGTGAGCACTAACTTAGATGCACACGCCGATATTAATGACACCGCAGGGGGGCCCCGGGTAAGCGTGGGCATAACACTAAGCCTGCCAGACGAAACCATCTTGGATAGTAGTCTGGAGGGCATTTTGGAACTAAGCGGGGTAGTTGACAATCAAGCGGGAGGGGGAGAGGACAGTAGTAGCCTAAGCATGGTTAATAGTAACATCTTTGCAATGCTAAAAATTCTTTTAGAACCTATTGAGGTTAGGCTACGATGTCTGGAAACAATATTGACTAACATCCATAAAGATATTAGTGCCCCTAGCTTTAATGTGAACAATAAAGTTCCTCCAAAAAAACCAACTATGAATAGACCTCCCACAGTTGCAAAAAATGATGTCATTATCAATCCACCATCAAACCCTACCACCATTCCACCTCCAAAACCCACCAATAATCTACTTCCAAAACCGACACCAATACCTAAAAATTTAACTACAACTGGTAAAGCAGCACCACCCACACAAACTCCCAAGGATAAAGCTAATGTTGAAAAAAGGGAGTCACGTAGAAACATACATCTACCACCAGAAGCCTCTCCATACGTGGTGGTCCTTACTGGAGTCCCACAACCTGATAATAAATCATATGAAAATAATGGGGGACTTATAAATAAAACAATACACTGGCTAAACGACAATTACCCTTTGCCACCAGCCCTTAAAAGTAATATTCTCATGGTTGAAAGGGCTCCTTGGGTGGGGTATAATAATAACAACAAAAAAAGGACACACGGTGATTGCGTGGTGATAACATTTGAGAATCCCCGCACCGCAGAATTTATTACATCGAGGCCCCCAAGAAATTATGGTCTGTCTATTGTGGCTAGGCCTTTATCCTTTTTTTATCCGGAGGGTGAACAACCGGATAATAGGTGGAGCTGGACCAGGGACAAACGATACAATGGTGGTAATACTGGTCAGGCTTTTGATAACAATTATCACAACACACAGTGGAATGGGAGGTTTGAAGATGGTTGGAACACTGTGAAACACAAAGGGAGGCCCCCTTACTCTTATCCTCAAGGCTATGACCTAGGGCACACAGGCATCCCGCAATTCCCTCCGTTCTTCCCATGTTACAACCGGTATGATTGTTTGGAAAGTGTGGATTGACTTCCCGAGACCAAGGAAGATGTCTTGCTGCCTAACAACTCTTTGGGCTTGGGTTTGTTAAGCTGTCCAAGGCCTGATGAAACCTTAGAAACACAGGGGGGGGATCAGTCTATACAAAGGAGCCTGGTCAGTAGACCAGGGGACAGTATAGATACCTCAACTGCAGGAAAAGATTATTGTAAGGTGCTTTTTTGGAATGTGGCTGGGCTAAAACAAAAGATTACCAATCCAACCTGGGATGAGGCCATTACCGACGTGGGAATACTAGCCCTCCAAGAAACTTGGGCTACCACCCCGATACATCTTAATGGCTATAAAACATACTTTACCCCGGCGGTGGGTGGAACATATGGGAGACCTAAGGGGGGGTTGACTGTATACATATCTAATCTCCTAGTATACGATAATATTTCTTTCTCCCCTGGATCCAGCTATTATCAAAAAATTGTAATTTACACAAGGAAGGGTCCAAAGATGGTTCTTTTTAATTTTTACAATAATTGTCCAGATGGCATGATTAAGGATGTACTTGACACATTAACTATAGAAATGCAAAATGAACTTGATAAGAGCAAGAGGGCTGAAGTTATGCTATTATGGGGGGGTGATTTTAATTGTACTCTCTGCAAAAAGGGCCAAAAGGGTATTTGTGGTTTAATGCTGGAACAAGATGTCAACTTAACCCATTTTGAACATACCCTATTAGGCGACTCACTAAATGAGATAATTTTTAACTTTAATTTTGGGTTTTCAAATGAGTTAGCACATCATACAATGCCATTTGTATCAACATTTGTTGGTCGGGGTGCCTCATCTACCATTGATTTTAATTTATGTACGCTCAGCTCTGCGAGCAGACTGATCAAAGCATATATCATGGACTTACCATTGAGTGATCACCTGCCACAGGTATTAAAACTAGAGAACCTATTTGCTGCAGCTGATATTAGAGAGGATCCGGACCAAATGGTCCAGGACGTGAGGTTGGGTGCTCAAAATGGTTACAACCTTAAATGGAGCAGACTGGTTCCGGATGATTTCCTGTATAAAATATTGAGTAAATGCATGAATAGTTTCTCGATCTGTTTAGATGATTACGCAGAGCATTGTGATATAATAACCCATTTTAATATTATCTCTAGTACTATTAAGGAAGCTTTGTGGGTTGAAAGGAAAAACTTTTTAAAGTCCAATAGGAAATGGTTCGATAGGAATTGCACTAGAGCCTTAACAAAGCTTAGACTTGCAATTCATAAAAGACCACGGGATGCAATCCTAATTAGAATTGCTAGGAAGGACTACAATTTAGCACTGAAGGACAGAAAGGCCTCGATAAAAAGGGAGGCTTGGGACAATCTATGCGCTGCCTCAAAATCAAAGGATCCGGCTGCTTTTTGGAGGGTTATTAATACCCCCCTTTTACATGAACAAAAAGCACGCTTGGAAATTGCTATCTCAGAAAATGAGTGGGTGGCTCATTTTTCCTCCCTTTATAAGGCTGTGGAACTAACCCCTGATATAGGCCAGGACGTGGGGTTGTTAAATTTAGACACTACTAGAACTCTGACTGTAACCCTCCCAGAAGTGATAGCTAGTTTGAAGGCGACTAAGGGGGGCAAGGCAGCAGGGCCAGACGGCATACCAGCTGACCTCTATAAAGCTAACATCGAACTATGGGGGCCTTTGCTGGTTCAGCTTTTTAATGCCGCCCTGGTAAATAGCCCAATCCCTACCTGGTTTACATCGGTAATAGTCCCAATCTTCAAAAAAGGGGACAGGCTAAGTTGTACTTGCTATAGGCCAATTTCTTTATTGGACTCTTCTATAAAAATTTTGGGGCGAGTGATTTTAGCAAAACTGCAGAGCTGGGCTGAGGATAATGGGGTACTAAGTGATTTTCAATTTGGGTTTCAAAAGGGTTTGGGGACCATTGAGCAAGGTTTGAATCTTTTCACCTTGCAACAGAAATACATAAAGGTTAAAAAACAACGTCTATACCTCACTTTCGTTGATTTAACATCAGCTTTCGACTGTGTGTCACACACTAAACTATGGTCAATTATGGCCGATTTGGGGATAGAAAATGCCATCATATGTTTTCTGAGAGAGCTTTATTCTGGGGCCACTGCTAGTGTCAGATACGGGAATAATGGTGAATGCAGTAGACAATTTGGGATTGGTAGGGGTGTGCGCCAAGGGTGCGTTTTAGCCCCCTTTCTATTTTTGTTATACATAAATGGATTGGAGAAGCATCTCGTGCAGGAGGGCAGAGACATGCCTATGGTGAGAGGTAGGCCTGTCCCTGCACTGATGTACGCTGATGATGCCGTCCTGATGGCACGTACAACAATGGCTTTACAAACTCTGGTTACAGCCTTTAACACCTTTATGCTTGGCTTAGATTTGAAAATCAATTGTTCTAAAACTTTATCAATGTTCTGTGGGCCCAGAACAAGTAAACATTTGAAGCCAATCTTCATAAATGCCAATCCCTTAGAAAGGACCCCTACCTTCCCGTATCTGGGCATATTGTTCCATGAAAGTGGCTCATGGACTACAGCAATCCATGCGAGATCTCTGTTATTTTCTAAGACTATTATGGCCCTAAAATGCTTTATGAAAAAATTAGGTAAAAAACCCATAAAGGAGATTTTAACTGTGTATAATGCGACCTGTATATCTGTAGCCACCTATGGTGCCGGATTATGGGGGTACTCAAAGGTTAATGCGCTTCAAATCATGGAAAACAAGTTTTTATGTCACATTCTGTCCGTACCCCAAAGTACTGCAAAATTGATATGCCATGCTGAACTGGGTATACCCTATATTACAGACACTATTAAAATTCAGCCAGTCCTCCTTTGGCATAGGGTTTGGACAAATGATGAATGTGTTGTCAACCGGGCTATTTTAAAGGACATCATGGTACTGGACAATATCAGTGACTTTAAATGGATAGGCTACGTCAAAAACTTTCTTGAAAAAATAAATTGCCTCCAATACTTTGAGGACCCGCAATCCATGGAATATATATCTAGAAGGGATTTGAAGAATCTATGTACGGTGTACCTCAAGGAAATGAGACACATAGAAGAGGCGAGAAAAAAGACTGTTTCCGCCCACCAGGACATTCTATGTGGAGAGAGATTGCAGCCATATCTTTCATTGTATATGTCCAACCATGAACGTTACCTCTTGACCCGTTTTAGATTGAATATTGTTTTTAGGACATTATCGTTCCCGTTGATGAATTGTTGGTCGAAGGATCTATGTCCCTGTCCATGTGATGAAGTATCCCATCAATCCGATATACACATATTATTTTTTTGTAAATTTTATACTCTTCCTCGAAAGAATCTTATCATCCCTATCCTCAAGGATCTAAATGTATATAGATGCCGCCTAGCGTTTACAGAGTGCCAGAAAATGGAAACTGTTTTTATGGTTGCCTCAATTGCAGAATTTTTAAAATTGGTTTTTAAGTACCGTAAATCAATTCGATCTGACTGATTGCTTTTATCGTATATATGAATTAATTTTGATGTTTTTCTTTTTTCTTGTGTTTTTAAAAAATAAGCATACTCCACCTCCTGTAAACTGCATTTGTCATGCTACTTTCATGGTTATCTTGCTTTTTAACCGAATAAAGTATTTTTGAATCTTGAATCTTGGTATCCTGAATGTGACCTTCATTCCTGTAACTTCTATAACAACCTTGATAGAGTAGATGATGGTTCTGCAATAAACAGCTCAATGTCTTTGAGTGCTTAACTGTCTTTACTACCAACATTCCAATTTAAACCCTTAATCTGGGAGTTGCCTTAAATTCAGAATGCTTCTGGATCAACTGCTAGCACAGTGTCTTTGGTTTTCTTGCATTGGACAATGAAACTAGCATTGAGGAATCCGGTAACCTGGTTTCACTGCAGTGTGCTCTATATTCGAGTCACCCACAAAAGAAATTCCGGTCCCAAACCAATTTTCTGCTGGTATCCAAATTGAAAAATCTGCTTATTAGTTGAACACTTTTCCATTGACCAGAGACCGCACTGCCATTGGCTTTATAATCCTAGCAAATTAAGGTACGTGGTGCCATGAGGCAGGGACCCCTATTGTTGGACTGTATCAAGAAAGGAACGGATTCTGTGTTAAATCGAGTTTGTTGTTTCTGGATTGCACTGCTTGTAAATTAAGATTGGGATGGCTTGTCTCTCCAGCGGAGAGTTTACCTAGGTTTATTGGGTCTGGAAGGAGCTTAGGCTTTAGTCCCCTTTTGAAATTTGAACTGCCTCCGCCCACTTTTTTCAGCCTATGTGCTGTGCAGCCCAGTACATTGGTATTTAGAGTAAGTCTTACCCCAGGGAAGTGAACTCTACTACCTGCTCTTTGGCAGCATCAATCCTCCTTCTCACTTTAATGTTTGCCTCCCGCTCCAGATTTTATTGTGCAACCCTCTGTGAACCCTGCGGCACAAAAAACAGGTTATCCAATTAATTACGATCAAAAGCCAGTTATTCAACACACCTAGATTTTATTCTGATGGATTAGGAACTAAACATGCTTGCAGTTTCAACAAGAATGTGCTTCTTAAAAACTTGTGCCAGCCTGAGGCCAGCTACATTTCATTCAGAGATTGGGAAATTATACTGCCTCCTTCTCTAACACCAGCTTCAAGGCACCTGTCCACCATCCATTCCTCATCTCTTCGCTGTTCTCGGGGGAGGCCGAAGGAAAGCAGCCTGAATCGCATTTCACTAACCCATCAGACACCTCCGTTCGGAGAACTGCTACTGACGCACATCCCACGCAAATACAGAACCAGAGAGACCAGTCACACCTTCTCCTACATCACTCCTAAAGCGACCTGCCATTACACATCATTGCCACCTCTTCAATAATAGTTCTACAAGAAACTAGCCCTTCAAATAGATTTCCTCTCGCCAAGCTACTCGTGCACCTGCTTTCAGCTGCAACATACCCTACCTTGTGATGGAGCACTTTACAAATGCACATAACCTAAACTGTTTTAAGTGTTCTGCTTCGCTTTGATTGTTTTAGGTTTTAGGTGATGTGATATGTGTTCCAATATTTTCTCCTCTGAACCAGACCGGAATAAGCTGTTATTTGACTTTCTGATTTCTAGAGCTGGCAAAGATTGTACTGAGCTTCGGTTTAAGCCTACCTGGAAACTTTACTACACACAGTGCAGTAATAATGCTAGAAAAGCAGGGATTCACACAGGAATCCTCTGGGTTCCTAGTCTCCAACAAAACCGAACGGACTGAGCAGAAAACATTGGTTTGCTAACCATTATCGGACGTCAAATTATTTTATCAAATGCATGAGAGGGGCGTGATAACAAATAGGTTCTCAACATTCTGAGCCAGACCCTTGACTTCTTGTTTGAATTGATGCCTTTCTCCTATGTCCTTAGGTTGCCGGCTGAGCATCTTAGTCATTGCTGTTCTCAGTCTTGTTACTCCTCTGTATCTGCATATAAGCATGTTCTTGTTTGTGCCAAAACTAGCACGACTGTAAATCATTCTGCGGAAAGCTCAAATGTACCTAGTAGGACGGTCTCATTGCAATGTACTGAGCATCCAAAGTAGGTGTGGTTCCTCCAGCATTAGTAGTAAGAAAGGACACCTTCAATCCGCCATAAAAATGACAGATGTCACAGGGAAACTGCCTTTACAATACAGGCTGAGCCATGTGTGCCGTTTACCCGCAAGCGTAGCCATGCTTGCCTGAACCACGAATTTGCCTTAACCACGCATATGCGTGGCTAAGGCATATAGTGGTCAAGTGTTCAGATTGACGAGGAGAAGAGGAAGCTTCTGAACAGGAAGCTCTAGCTGTGGACAGGTAAATGGGGCTGGGGGAGAGTTTGGGTGGATAGCTTTGTAGGGTGGGGTGGTTTTAGAGCTCAGGGCGGGGGGGGTCGGTACTTTTTGGAATGTGACAGGGTTTTAGGCCCCAGGGTAGTGGAAGGGGTAGTTTTAAGGACCGCGCAGGGATAGGTTTTAGGGCTCAGGGTGGGGGGCAGGAGTTGGGGTAGTTTTTGGTAGGGGGCAGCATTTTAGACTCAGGGTCGGGAGGATAAGTTTAAGGGCAGGCTAGGTTTTAGACCTGAGGGCGGGGATGGTGAGGTAGGGGGGTAGGATTTTAGGGTTTAGGGCAGGGAGTGAGGGTGTTGGGGTAGTGTTAATCTTTGCCATCCATACCTCTTTACCACGCAATCTTGTGGTAAAGGCATGTTTGATAAAGGCATGCGTGGTTTAGACGCATCAGTGTTAGGACAGCGTTGTAGACACACTCTTGGTTCAGCCATGCGTGCCTGTCCTACAACCAGTGCCACCCCCTGGAACTCCCGTTCCGGTAGCTTTATGTTTGGCCTCTTTCCCCCACTTGAACACAGTGCACATATATCCCATCTGTCTTGTATTTGATGCATAGAGTGGCACTAGTGTACAGTGTTAATCTAACTTCTCATGTTTATTTTGTCATTCCAGAAAAACCATCACAGCTCTCGCCTTCTCTCCCGATGGAAAATACCTGGTTACTGGTGAGGTGAGTCAGAGGTTTGGGGGCTCCTCTTGCTTTACTGCAAGATTTCATCTTGTTGGCTTTGGTCCAAGGCACCTGTAGAAGCCCTTTAGCATGGTTTACCTCTTCTGTCTTCCAGTCACTTATTCCACTGATAACATCACTCATCTGAAGGGCAGACTGAGGTCACTTTCAGTCAATGCAAAGATTAGACTCCCTTATTACCAGTCCTTGTTTTCTAGCAAGGTGTCTGAAATGGTGTTCAATGTTGCATCACAATTTGCTTTGAGGCTGCTCGGGGACCTAAACAATCTCGCTCTAGGCTCTAAAAAGTATGGTGGATATACTTTAGCCAAGGAATGTCCATGCAGCAAACCAGTTGCAGACAATCTGTTAAGAACTGTCTGCTCCTGGGACCATATTTGGAGCCACAGTAGCAGAGGCTGCATTTTTATTAAAATCCTCAATATAGCCCAGCCCTGCCAATAGGTGACCAATAAAGGAACTTGTGCTAGTGGGGACGGAGAGCAAATTCTTGAGGAAGCCATACTCTACAGTACCCAAGCCGCCTGAGTTGCCAATACCCTAGACCCATTTGAAGCAGCTGCGAGGCACTTGGCCCTGTAGATGACTGAGTTACTTCACAGCCTCAGTCCCAATCTGTTGGCAAATGGCCTACCTCCCAATCTGTTGGCAAAGTTAAACACTGCCGCCACAGTTTTTAGGTTTCGCCTGGCGAACAGCTGCGCAAGCAGCGTTTCGCGCAGGCAAACTTGTTTTGCAGTATGGACAAAAGTCCCGCCTCTGTTTCCCATCGGCTAGCTCCATAAATGGAGGCTAGCCATTGGGAAACAGAGGCGTCCGTCATTCTGCGAGGCGACTCGTGGGCGTTTCTGAGAATTTTTCTCATCCAGCCCCTTTTCGGACGTCCGTGCGGCGGTGGGCGGGGTTTCTTTTTTTGTTCGTCCATGTTTATTTGGGTCATGCTGCGGCCGAGGAAGTCCAGGTCCAGGTGAGTGCTTTCCGTGTGCCCGTTCGTTCCCGCACCCCCCTCCCACTGTCCGTGCTTTTCCCGCCCCCCCCCCTCCCGCTGTCCGTGCTTTTCCTGCCCCCCCCCTCCCGCTGTCCGTGCGCTCGTAGGTGCTTTTTTTTCTTTCCAGCTGCTGCTTGCAGCGAATGTCTTTAATCCCCCACAGCGCCGTGCATTGTTAAAACAAGTTTGCCAGAGAAGCGCTCTGTTTTCTTAGAAACCGTTTCTATTTTTGTTTTTAAGCAGATGGGATCACGCACCTGCTGCATTCCCCCGGAGGTTTTTCTGTCCACTGAAAAAAACACACATTCTTCAAATTCGATTGTTTTAAGAATGCATTGTCTTTTAAAAAAAAGAATAGGCCCTCTACAGCGCGGCCGAAAGAAGCCCGGCGTTATTCTATGCAGGGGTTGTGGGTGGGCGGCCTACAAATACTGCGGGAGTCTGACCTGGCTCCGCTCTGCCCCCTCACCCCTCCTACTTTACGTCTTATGTATTGTGTATGCAGGTCTACAGGGTATGTGACTATTAAATACTAACTTTCGGTGCACGTGTTTACATAAATTCCAGTCCATCCCAAGACGACATGGTCAGGCGTATATATTGGAATGTAGCTCTATTTTTTTCTCAGTTCTTTCGTTCATGTATTTCATTGGCTCTGCTTTGGGTGTTTGACTGAAGGATGGTCAGCAAAACACGATAGCTTGTTGTTTTGTTATTCACCCGTGCCCCCAAGCTAGTTATGTTTGTATGCTTAAAAAAAAAAAAAAAAGCAGGGAACAATGTGATTTTGCAAAGATGCTAACTCATTTTTGGTTGCTGGCTTTTGGTGGTGGTGTGGTGCATATATTTGGTAGAAAGTAAAGAGTTATGGGCTCTTGAATGTCCGTACACTCAAACATGAGTTACCTATGAACATTCTATTTCCAGCAGGGCTTTTAGTGGGCCGGGTCCACCCTGGTCTCGGACCCGTTAGTAATAAAAAACAAAAACACAGATTAACACGGGTATCTATGGGGCCCTATATTCATGTCCTTCACTGTACTGAGAAATAAAACTGATAATTTTCTGAAGAAAGTCGAAAAAACCATTAAAGTAGTGATTACGATTTTGTTCATATTTTTCTTAATCTTGCACCAAATTACCGTTAGGCTGGCCCATTATAGGGATCAGAAAAACTAGTGTTCAAGCGACGCCCCTAATTACATAGGCTGCACCTCTTTTAGAGCCTCCTTCCCCACACACCCTTTTTTGCATCCCTCTTAACCCCTTCGCTGCGGCGGCAATTCCGCCGCAGCGCTAGGGGGGGGGCCCGAGCGGCGCCCGCATGCTCGTGACGGAGCCGCTCCGTCACGAGCCGCGGTTGCGCTGTGCTCATGACGGAGCGGGTCTGTCATGGCCCCGCCTGCTTAATAGAACGCGCCACGCAGGCGCGAAATCAGCGCCACGCAGGCGCAGCGGCAGGGCCATGACGGAACCGCTCCGTCATGAGCATACAAAGGGTTAAAACCCTGACTCCCAAACATTCCGTTCAAGGCTCATTTTAAAGGACAAAACAAACAAAATGTGACGTTACAGGTTCTTGGATTAATCTCCCCCGCTGGTAGTTACACTGGGCTGCAGTGCAGCCTATTGTGTGTGCCTTTGTTCCCTATGCTACTACCTACATGGAAGAGCTTCGGGGTCAGTCCTGCTCCCATGCTCTCCCCCTCCTCTTATCTATAAGGTGGCCTGGCAGCGACTTCAATGGAGGCGGCAGATTAGGCGAGGGAACAGTGAGCCACAAATTCCTGGAGAGAGGGGTCACTCCACCACCGAGCAGCTGCGCCCCCACTCTCCAGATCTGCATAGCATTACTATTTTTTCTCTTTAAAAAACAACCTCTCCAAAAACTCTGTATTTTTTTTCCACTCTGTCAAACATTTAATTTCACGCCCAGCGTTCTGAATATGCTTAAAAATGCATATCTCCGGCGCACCTTTAAGCCGGAGAAACGAATGCAGAACGGAAGATAAAACTATGCGCTTTGCACCACAAGCCTATTACTTGAGGTATTTACATACAGTTTACCTCTGGAAGTTCCAAGCACTTTTTTATTCAGAAATAAAAATAAAACTGGATTAGATCCTTTAACTACAGTTACTGATTGAAAATATTTCTAGTTATGTATATATACATATATTTATATATATATATATATATAGATGCGCAGAGGGTAATATGCCACAATATGCCATTTATCATCATTGTTGAGTGTGGGGACGGCGAGGACAAGATTAGGCAGGGGCGTAGCTTAGTCTGTGAGATTCACAAGGTGTGAATCTCAAATTTCCCAACTAAAAAAGCAGTGGGCTGCAGGGTGGCATGACCACTAGTGAGGATGGACTGCTTCCACGAGGACCAGAGTCAGTGCTGATTTGCATTAGGAAGACCAATTGCTTAATTTTAGCCGGTGGTTTCCGGTGCTAAGCACCAGCACTTTGTACAGAACAGCCGCCCCCCCACGCTCCCTGACCCCATATTCTAATCGTACCTAACATCGCCTGCTGCTCGCATCGCACACAGCTGAATCGAATTGCTGCCGGATCTGGTATCGTTCACTCTGCCAGCTGTAACTTTTCTATCGTTTTGGTGTTTAACATCGCAGCTTTAATTAAATGTAATTTGCGAAAATCAAAGTCTCATAATCTAGCGATTTGAGACGCAGCGCCGCACTCTCTGCTCTGCATAGCGCATCATTTCTCAGGCTCATATTTACACGCTGGTAACATTGACTGCACACTCGGTGCTATTGCACATTTGCTGCCCCTGTTTAAATTTACCTCTGACCTCCATTTTGTTGTGGTTTCCCTTGGCCCGCCTCTCCTTCCCCGATACCGCCTCCCAGCTGCCCCTCCCATGCTCCGCCCCCCTCCACTATCCATTTAAGGCAGATGTCCCAACGCGCAGCGTCCACGCGCTACGGCTGCGCCGAAGGTGCGCCAAAGTTAAGCCCGTCTACACCCGTCCGCGCCTGGACCGCGCCCAGCGCCAGACCCCCTGGTCCCCGCACCACCCACCCACCCCTCCCGCATTACATACAACGCCTCCACCCTCCTAGCACTAAACCCCGACCGACTCCCCAACTGCGCCCAAACCTCACCATCGACCAGATCTCCTCATCGCTTCTTCAAAACCCCCCTGCCCACTCATCGAACGCCAACCAAGCAGCCATTAACCTCACTCAATGGCTAACCAACAGCGCCGACAACCTAGCACCTTTGAAAAAACGTCAAATCAAACTAGGCAGCAAAAACGCCCCCTGGTTCAACGATTATCTTAAAAAATCCAAGAAACTCTGTCGCTCCCTTGAGAAAGCCTGGAAAAAAGACCCAAACACCAGCACCAGAGACGCCTTCAAAAACGCCACCCGCATACACCACCAACTGATCCGAACTGCCAAGAAAGCTGCATTCAAAGACCGACTAGACAACAACGCCCACAACCGCAAGGAACTATTCAACATCGTCAAAGAGTTTACCAACCCCACTGCCAACTCCAACGACATCACTCCCTCTCAAACCCTTTGCGACTCCCTAGCTTCGTACTTCCACGACAAAATCGCAGACATCCACAACAGCTTCGACAACCAACCCGGAGACCAACTCACCCAACCTTCTACCGTACCATCACCCCCCTTGAACATCCTTAATGACTGGAACCCAATCTCCACTGAGGACACCATCCGCCTGATGAACTCCATCCACTCAGGATCCCCCACAGACCCATGTCCTCACCACATCTTCAACAAAGCAGACTCCATCATAGCACCCTATCTCCAAGACGTCATCAATTGCTCCTTCAAATCCGCCACCTTCCCGGAAAGCTGGAAACACGCCGAACTCAGCGCCCTCCTGAAAAAACCCACAGCTGATCCCACCGAACTCAAAAACTACCGCCCCATTTCGCTCCTACCATTCCCGGCCAAAGTCATCGAGAAAGCAGTCAACAACCAGCTCGCTGCCTTCCTCGAAGCCAACAAATCCCTCGACTCATCACAGTCCGGCTTCCGAGCCAAACACAGCACTGAGACCGCCCTCATTGCAGCAACAGATGACATTCGAACACTACTGGACAATGGAGACAGTCGCCCTCATCCTCCTTGACCTCTCCGCAGCCTTCGACACAGTCTGCCACAGCACCCTTTTACAACGCCTCAACATCGGAATCCAAGGAAAAGCACTGGACTGGATCACCTCGTTCCTCGCCGGAAGAACTCAGAGTCCGCCTCCCACCGTTCAAGTCGGAGGCCACCGAAGTCATCTGCGGCGTGCCACAAGGCTCTTCACTCAGCCCCACCCTCTTCAACGTATACATGAGCCCCCTCGCGGCCATCGCACACCAACACAACCTCAACATCATCTCCTACGCTGATGACACTCAGCTGATCCTCTCCCTCACCAAAGACCCGAACACCGCTAAAACCAACCTACATGAAGGAATGAAAGAAGTAGCCGAATGGATGAAGCACAGCCGTCTTAAACTGAACTCAGACAAAACAGAAGTCCTCATCTTAGGTACTTCCCCTTCCGCCTGGGACGATTCTTGGTGGCCAGCTGCCCTAGGAAAAGCACCCATTCCAACGGACCACGCACGGAACCTGGGCGTCATCCTGGACTCCTCTCTCTCGATGACCAGACAAGTCAACGCAGTTTCATCATCTTGCTTCAACATCCTCCGCATGCTCAAAAAAACATTTCGCTGGATCCACACCGAAACTAGAAAAACGGTCACCCACGCACTAGTTACAAGCCACCTGGACTACGGAAACACCCTATACGCCGGTACCACCGCTAAACTCCTGAGAACTCCAACGCATCCAAAACGCATCAGCCAGACTCATACTAGACATCCCGCGTAAAGACCACATTTCCGGTCACCTAAAAGACCTCCACTGGCTCCCTGTCAATAAGAGGAAAACGTTCCGCCTCCTCACTCATGCACACAAAGCATTCTACGAACTTGGACCAGAATGCCTCAACACGCGATTATCCTTCTACTCCCCCTCCCGCCAGCTACGTTCCTCCAACCAAGCCCTCGCTGCGGTTCCACGCATCAACAAATCCACCATGGGGGGAAGATCCTTCTCCTACCTAGCGGCTAAAACATGGAACTCCCTTCCCATTCACCTCCGCCTCACTCAAAACCACCCAGCCTTCAGAAAGCAGCTTAAAACCTGGATTTTCGACAAATAATTCCCCACCCTTCCTCAAGCGCCTTGAGACCCTCTGGGTATGTAGTGCGCTATGTAAATTATTTGACTTGACTTCCTCTCGTGTAGCTCCCCTCCCCCATACCCTCACTCTTTTCTCCTTTCCTCCTTTTGCTTTGCGACCCCCTCTCCCTTCTCCCTCTCCCATCCCTCCCTCCACTCAATCTTCTGTTCTCTCCCTCCCTCCTTCCCCTCCCCCCCCCCTCCCTTCCCTCTCGAGCAGGTGATGTCACTCCTTCCCTGCATGAGGAGCATCTTAAACGTGCGCCCCCCCGTTCCTCATGGGGGGGGGGGAGGTGTAAAATATGTATTTCCCACATTTAGCCAGCAGACAGCCGAGCGGGCGGAGCGCCTCATCCGGGCGTCGAGGCGCCTTCTAGGAAAGTCTGACGGTGCTATCCAAGAGCCAGCCAGAGAGCGCCCACTCTGACTCTACATGGGCCTCGCGGCGCTTTCTGCGGTCCGAGTGAGCATCCAACGTGGGCACAAGAGGTCCCCACGGGCCGGAGTCTGATGCAACCGGGGAGGTCTGCTACAGGTAGGGTGATGCTGTGTTACAGGGAGTGTAATGCTGTGTTACAGGGAGTGTGATGCTGTGTTACAGGGAGGGTGATGCTGTGTTACAGGGAGTGTGATGCTGTGTTACAGGGAGTGTGATGCTGTGTTACAGGGAGTGTGATGCTGTGTTACAGGGAGTGTGATGCTGTGTTACAGGGAGTGTGATGCTGTGTTACAGGGAGTGTGATGCTGTGTTACAGGGAGTGTGATGCTGTGTTACAGGGAGTGTGATGCTGTGTTACAGGGAGTGTGATGCTGTGTTACAGGGAGTGTGATGCTGTGTTACAGGGAGTGTGATGCTGTGTTACAGGGAGTGTGATGCTGTGTTACAGGGAGTGTGATGCTGTGTTACAGGGAGTGTGATGCTGTGTTACAGGGAGTGTGATGCTGTGTTACAGGGAGTGTGATGCTGTGTTACAGGGAGTGTGATGCTGTGTTACAGGGAGTGTGATGCTCTGTGTGTGTGGCTGGCTCTGTGTGTGTGTGTGTGTGGCTGGCTCTGTGTGTGTGTGTGTGTGTGGCTGGCTCTGTGTGTGTGTGTGTGTGGCTGGCTCTGTGTGTGTGTGTGGCTGGCTCTGTGTGTGTGTGTGTGTGGCTGGCTCTGTGTGTGTGTGTGTGGCTGGCTCTGTGTGTGTGTGGCTGGCTCTGTGTGTGTGTGGCTGGCTCTGTGTGTGTGTGGCTGGCTCTGTGTGTGTGGCTGGCTCTCTGTGTGTGTGTGGCTGGCTCTCTGTGTGTGTGTGCGTGTGTGCGGCTGGCTCTCTGTGTGTGTGTGCGTGTGTGCGGCTGGCTCTCTGTGTGTGTGTGTGCGTGTGTGCGGCTGGCTCTCTGTGTGTGTGTGTGCGTGTGTGCGGCTGGCTCTCTGTGTGTGTGTGCGTGTGTGCGGCTGGCTCTGTGTGTGTGTGTGTGTGTGTGTGTGTGTGCGTGCGGCTGGCTCTGTGTGTTTGTGTGTGTGTGCGCGTGCGGCTGGCTCTCTCTGTGTGTGTGTGTGTGTGTGCGCGTGCGGCTGGCTCTCTCTCTGTGTGTGTGTGTGTGTGTGTGTGTGCGGCTGGCTATCGGTGTGGGTTTGTGTTACTATCCTTGTGGGGACTTGGGTGTGATAACACACTCACGCTGTGGGGACTTGATTGCACTGTGGGGACCTGAACCCAGGTCCCCACAAGGCAATGCCCTTTAAATAACAAAAAATGACTTCAGGAACATCTGTGTCAATTTTTACAACTTTTAAAAAAATTGCCTTGTGGGGACCTGTGTTTCATGAAGTGTGTTTAGATTTTTGCTCGCTCTGCCCCTGTAGAAAGGAGACGGTACTGCAGCCCTAAACACACTTTGCATTTAAACACACTTTCTTCACCAGGAACACATGCTAGCAGCAGAAAGCACAGACATTTGAAAGGAAAAACTGCATAACACAGTGTTAAAAACATTTTTCATGCAAAGTAACCTTTTCCCTCTTTATTAAAGTAAACCTTTATTCACATGAAGCTTTTGAATTCAGACCATTTGTGACTAAAATTGTTAGTTGTTTTATTAACATTTCTAAATGCAATTTGGGTCAGTTTCGAGTTAAGAACCTGTGAAAGTGCCTTGATACCGCTTCAGGATAGTCAGTGCTATATAGATCGACTTACAATATAATACGATCAACACAGAGCTGAAAATGACAAATTACGCAGTTGTAATTAATCTTGTTAAATAGATAAATACGTTATGAATTCAGGGTAGCACATGAATGTAATAATTTGGACAGCTGACGTTGCAGAATAACTACTTTTATCCTGTCTGAACTTTCTTTGATTGTACACAACCAAAATAAATAATACAAGCCACTTTTGTTAGTTTTAGTAATATTGAGTACCTATTTTGCTGAAAAGCCCTTTTACAACAGTAAGTGATTAATAAATATGAAACGTAAAGACTTCACAAACACGTAATTTGATAATAACTACATCCTGTTTAAACTATCTTGAACACACTTTAGGAACTGCTGATGTCGACGAAAAACGGCAGACAATGGCCCATTGTTCAGTTTAAACACAATTATTGCAGAGTAATACAGCACATTTTTAAAGTATTTTTGTTGTGTTCACATTCGTTATGTACATGTATAGTGCAAATAAACATAAGCATGTTGCCATTCTTAAGTGACTACTGCGTGTGTAGATGCGAGAATTGTTAACTTGATTGGTTTACTGCAAAAAGGTCAAACTTTGCGCTCTGTTTGGAATCCTCTGCTCTGTGTCTCTACATTACAGAGTTTGAGAGCAGGCAGCTGAGGTGTGGCTGTGGCAGGAGGAAGCGCTGATCCATAAAAGCGGCCGCTTTGGAGTGCCTTTCGCCTACACACACCTCGGGATAAAGGATTGCATTAGCATATCTATAGCAGGTGGGCAGACGTCCCATCCCCCAGAGCAGCCCCTGTGCTTTCAGCATTCTCCCCAGAAAAGCTTTAAGAAGCAGTTTTGAGCCTCAGAGTTCCCAGTCGTGGGAAGTAAACGGTGGTAACACAGAGAGGCCTCACAGGTGCGCAGTCACCAAGAAGCCTTAACACTGTTTAGAAATAAAATATATTTATAAAAGAACTGAAAAGTTAAGTTAAATTGCTTCTTTATTGTTCTCTGCATGAAAGGGTGCTTTTCGTTCTTTGGTTTCCTACGTCGTATTTTTTTTTTTAAATGGACCGAAATATTACTATGAAATTAATACTTTTATTTGGTAATATAGTTTACCCGACTGCATGTTTGGTTAATCAATTGTGCACTTATCAATTCAAAGAGGGCACTGAAGGTTGTTAGTAACCCCAGCAGTAGGCAACAGTCTGACATTTGAGCACATTTTAGTTTTTTTTGATCAAACACAGGCTCTTTGCATCACATCACATTACCATCAGCCTGGAGTTGAAACAGAATGATGGTACACAATTTAAGAAAATAGCTCTTAAGTGACCATCGTTCTATGGGTCGAGCCAGGATTTCACACAAATGCCCTCATTAACTACGTATTTTATAATCCTCCATAATATAAATGTACAGCAATACCGTCTCTGTGTAAACTCTATTTTTTATTTATTTTACTTCTCAGAATGATCAACAACAGACGCAATCCAGTTGCATGAGGTGTTTCTATACTCTATAATCGCACCCTCTGACACAGTAGTATAACCTGAAAGATGGCTCCACTGTCTGTCTGTATGCCTTGTATTTTACAGTTTACCTGAGCCCTGCAGTTGTAAGCAGAGGCTGTGTGATGTACGTTATCGAAGAGAAAAGTATTGCAAGTGCAGAGTGTAAGAACTGTATTTGAAGGGATAGCTCTGCTGTAATTTATCTGGATTTTGCACCTTTAGGATCCTTCATGTGTCACTGATTATTGTAATCAGTACACTAGGCTTAGACCATGGGTACTCACAAACATTTTCCCAGGGCCTTTAAAGTTTGGTCGTTTGTGTGACCGAGGGCCGCAATGATGCCAGCAGGGTGGTGTAAAGTCAGTGTAGGGGAAGCAAAGCATGTATATTTAGTGGCTGAACAAAACTGCTGAATGTGAAACCGGTATACCTAGGATGAATCCGGACATCTCCACTTGACCAAATTGTGTGACCCTGGGCAATTGTTTTTTTTTTTATTTCCCTCCGTTTTCTTTATCATCATATAAGAGGAACTTGAAATACATGACCTAAGGATGCATGCTATTCAAAACCATCTCCTGTGCTTGGATGTAGTCACTAATGGCAATGAAATACTTCTGAATGCACTGCTATACTTTGATTTACTAAGGTGAAATAGTTCTACAGGTCAACTAAATACACTTTTAGAATTTTGAAAAGACTATCGTATTTTTACACATTTGCTGTCTTTAAAAATGTAGGTGTTCCTAAAGTTGAGGGCCTTGTTACTGCCTTTCCCTAAGTGCAGTTAACCTTTAAATGCGTTCTTGCTATATATTTAAAAAATTTCTTCATGTTAGTGCTGAGTCGAGTAAACAGCAGCCCAGTGCTGCTGCCAAGGGGCTGCATGCAAAGGTCAGGAGGGCCGTCATTGCACACCAGACACCAACACTTTCCATCGCACTACATCCCCCAACAGGCCCAGCGGCAGGCACCGCCAACGCACACCAGCAGTGCCAGGAGGCACATAAAGGCCGCTCGGGGCAGCTGCGGCATGGAGCCCATCATTGCACACCAGGCACTAGCAGTTTCCAGGGGACTACATCCCCCATAAGGCCCATCGGCTGGCACCGCCAACGTGTACCAGCAGCACCAGGAGGCGCATAAAGGCAGCTCGGGCTCCTGTGACTCCCGCGGCACGAGATGCGCGCTGGCCAAGGGCGGGCCCATCTACGCCTGTCAAAGCCCGGTGGAGGCCGGGCTGGGACAACCATCTAATCCCAGTATTTCAGGTCGTCTGGAGCCTGCATCAAGCTGGGTAGGAAAGATCCAACCCTGAATTCTTGTCTACTATCTCTATTATTGACTCATTTTTATCCCAAGCTACTAATGCCATATCTAAAGAGCTAGCCCTTACAGAGCGCAGACTCTTTCTGGGGGACGGTGCCCACGGCTCCAATGATGGCGTACAGTACTCTCTACCAGTACACCTGCTTCCTCCGAACTCAGTATCGAGCCCAAGTCACGGCTTAACATTCAGGGGGCTTCCGAACATTGTGACCTCCCATCAAATAACACAGCACCTGTTATTGACATCCCTCCCTCCCGCACCCACTAACCTCACTGTCCCCAAGCCCCCTCCCTTTGTGACTACAAACGGTAAGAGGAAGAAAGGTCCCACTAAAGAATCTCCCTCAACCCGAGCAAAGAAACTCAGGAAATCATCTCCTCAACAACCAAGATCTAAGACCGGTTCTGATGTTTATGAACTCTCACAGTCGCTGGTCCTATTGGAAGACTCTCTCTATTAATTAGCCTAATATTATCACAATTGGATAATATTGAACAAAAAATCGAGGAGTTACTAGGCCCCAGTAAAGTTCCAACACAGCCACCCCTTACACAATAACCAACCATTACACCCTATGCACACCACAAATAATCATGTTTGTACCCTTTGTTCTCAGTCAGGATGATCATTAGGCGTGGTCAATCAATGGTGTGTCCCGCAAGTAGGGACACTACAAAGAGGGGGCATTTAGTTATTGTTAAGTGAACCTATCAACACTCCCTTCCCACTATTTGTAACACCCACCTCTCAGAAACCTGTGATCAGATTGGTTATCCCTAACCCTCCTGAGGGCTCTGGAAAAACCATTCAAAGATATGCCAAGTAGCCATCATTTGATCTCACGCAGAGATATTCTAAACATCAATACCTTGATCTCCCACCCACAGCTCGCCCATATGTAATAGTTCTATTGAATGTTCCTGCTCTTAGTTCCTCACAAAGTGAATCTATTACCCAGCTCATGGCCGAAGGACGCCACTGGTTAAACATTCACATGAGGCCAGGACCTCTGATACGGAACCTTCTCTTAATGGCACGAAGAACCTCTTGGGTGGGCCCTTCTCCAAAACCTTATGAGGGCGATTGTGTTTTAAACTTTGACAGCCCCCATTTGGTAAGAGATTTACTCTCACAACCCATAGCTGATCCGAACCTACTTACTATGATCGTCTGCTCACCTCTGGATTTCTTTTATGAACTACAAACCCTGCATCTGGGAGGGGTCCAGCATACAGTTTCAGATCACCATCCATATGTGAACAGGATTCCTATGATTAATACTGTACATTATTCCACGTCCAATAGATTTGCCCCTTTATCAGGTCTAGATTCTTCTGATTGACATACGGGTGAAAACCAGTTGTCTAACATAATACAGCTTGAAGGGGTGAAGCAAATGGATGTTTGCCAGCTCTTACCGGGGAGAAAGGAGCACCCGAGTTGTGCTGTCTCACACATATCTGCTCCCGACCAATGCATTAATTTATCTCTTATTAGGGACACACAGACCTAACATACTCTTTTGCATCCTGGAACATAGCTGGATACAGCAGCAAGCGTAACAATGAGGAATGGCTTTCTGTTCTGTCCAATTACCAGATTATCCTTGTCCAAGAAACCTTGGAGACAGACCCAATATACATCGATGGATATAGGTCTTTTCAAACTTTGGTCTTTCCATCTACAGGGGGTAGGCCCAGGGGTGGCTTATTAACACTGATTTCCAACGTGGTGGCACTTAAAGTCCGGACTTATATAAATAATTCTACACATTTTCATTTTCTGGTTATTAAAGGCACTGACACCTGGGATCTATTATTGGTAAACTATTATAACAACTGGACCCAGTGGTGGTACCCCAAACTCTGGATAATTTGTTAGAGGATTTAGTGGAGTCTAATCTCAAACCCCTATATGTAATTTGGTTGAGAGATTTTAATTTGAAGATTTCTAGAGAGAGAGTACCCCACTATCACCAGGGAACAGGGTACAGTGACAATCAGTCAAAGGGAAATCCCTGGGTACACACTAAAGTATGGACTTACTCTATTACCATACCTATCTATCTGGGCATTCAATCGTCAAATTTAGAGTTCTCTAAATTTGACGATTGAATGCCCAGATAGATAGGTATGGTAATAGAGTAAGTCCATACTTTAGTGTGTACCCAGGGATTTCCCTTTGACAGATTTTTATTTGAAACCTTGCTCTCGATATTCTGCAGAGCTATGCGGAATTTTGGATCACAAAAATGTCTGTATCCCCCATTTTCATCACGACACCCAGGGGAACGTCCTTAATACCATACTAGTGAAATGGTAACTTTTGATCCATAACGCTATAGATACACACACGGGGACTTTCTTTCCAACTTTTCATAGAGGTGAAAATCTATCTACTCTAGATTATATCATCTAATCTGAGATCCTACATTCAAGGCTTTCAAAACCAAAAAAACAACTTCACTGAATTTAGTGATCATGCCACACTGTCCAGTGGTCTGTTATGGCTGGTGCCTTAGTCCCAAAATGGCCCCAAATTTCCCAAACCAATTATAAGTAGATCCAATGGCATCACTTTGAAATGGGAGAAGGTCGATGTGGTCACTCTTTTCATGACTGTTGTTTTGGCTAACCCGTAGGGCATAAAAACCTGTCAGGATCCATCACTAGACCAGATCTGTATAGCTGAGGCGTTAAGTTACTAATGTATCTAAAATCACAATTGATACACCCGCCCTCTACTAGAGATTCCATATCTCATCGGTAGTTTGTTAAGAATTGCATGATTGCTTCCTCAAATCTGCGCTAGGCACTCAAGTCATCACCTTGGAATGCAGATCAGATCTACGTGCTGAGGAAAACCTATAATCTAGCCAGGACAAACAGGCTGAGTCAGCTGAAACTAGAGCCATGGGACAATCTAAAGAAATCTTCTTCCCTTCGAGTTAGCACGGCCTTCTGATAAGTTATCATTACTCCCTTACTGAATGACCATAATGGTCCATCCTTAGATACCAATATTGAAGAAGATTCTTGGGCAAAACTCTTTCAGGGTATTTTTCATGGGATAGAGGAATCTACAGGCGGAAATGTTAGCCTTACTATTGATTCCCCTATTCGCCTCTTATCTGACTTTGATTAAATCAAACTTGCCCTGCCCCAATCTCCATCTGGCAAAGCACAGGGGCCCGGTGGGGTACCTATGCATATTTTTCTAGCCAATATTCATTTTTGGTCTTTATTAACTGTGGCTTTTAACGTCATAGCTGAGACTGGTCCTCCTCCCTCCTGGAAAAAATCAATATTCATCCCGATACACAAAAAAGGGGATGCTTCGGTCACTGCCAATTATCATCACATTTCTTTGCTCGAAAGCTCAGCCAAACTAATGGGTCGGTTATTGTTAAATAAACTAGAAATATGGGCAGAGGATAGGGACATCCTCACAGAAGTTCAGTATGGGTTTAGTCAGGGTAGGGGGAACACTGGACAAATATCTCAACTTGACTCACAATTGGTAAATACACGAGAACAAAAAATGGCCAAATGTATCTGGCATTCATGGATTTATGTAAGACCTTCGACTGTGTGGTTCACAGCAAGCTATGGGAAATGTTAAAGGAGATGGGAGTGGAGGAAATTAATATTACCTTTATTAGGGGGCTATATCTGGATGCTACCGCTGTGGTACGATACAGGAAAAATGGTGAATGCACCAAACCATTTAAAATTGAAAGGGGTGTCAGGCAAGGCTGTATCCTGGCCCCCTTTCTGTTCACTCTCTATAAAAATGAACAAAATGACGTCCAGATCAAGAGTGCGAAAGATACCCAGCTAGTTTCATCTCCTGTTCTTCCTATCCTCCTTTACGCAGACTATGCTGTCCTGCTGGCAAGGACACCCATGGCATTACAAAATTTAATCACACACTAAACAGATTTTATGCATAACCTGGATCTGCATGTTAATAAAGCTAAATCCTACGTCATGGCAATAGGCAGTGACAAAAAGACGAAAATGAGACATAAATCAGATGGGGAAATAATAAAGCAGGTACATTGTTTTAATTATTTAGGGGTTGTTTTTGATAACAAAAAAAAATTTGGAAGGAGATGATGCAAAATCGAGTTAATTTAATGATTCAAAGTATCACAGCCTTATTTGATTTTCCCAAAAACTAGGCCATAAGCCGCTACTAGAAATGTCTACTATCTATATGGCAAAAACACTCCGAATGGCGACCTTCGGAGCAGCAATATGGGGTATCACTGATGTAATACCACTTCAAGTACAAGAAGATAAATTCATAAAAAGACAGTTGTCAATTTCACAACCAAGCAATAATGTTATAACCCATAAAGGAGCTGGTATGCCTTTTATTACAGATGCCATAATATTACCACCACTTTCTCTCTAGCTATCAGTTTGGAAAAGGGAAACTGTGGGTTTTAACCAAAAATTCTTCAAAAATGTCCTGAATTTGGACTATGAACAGCAAAAAACTGTCCCCTCACTGAATATTATTTAAGACTAGGTGATACATCCTAGATACATATACCAAAAAACATCGTCCCACAAACAGAAGTTATTCAAAAGATGTTATCATTTTTTATTTACACATTATTCTGATACTTTAGAACATCATAATAATATATAAGAATATTCGTGACCACAATATATAACAAATAATCTATATATACATATTTATAATATATACACACAAAAATACCCCCATACACCAAAACCACAAACAGACATACCCAGTCAGTCAAAACCACTCATACACTTCATCTAAACAAACAGTATCAATGCGAACACGAACTCACTATACATACTATTCAAAAAGTAAGCAATAGATAACAGGTCTTTTCAATCAATAATATCAAAACATAAGAAGGAACACAAAGAAGCGCCGACGCGCGTTTCGGAAAAGGAACTTATTGGTCCTAAACTCCTTCGTCAGGGCGCAGATAAATCATAAGTTCCATGTAAATGTTTTATATTCTGGATATTAGGATACCAGATCAGAAATCCAAGAAAATGGTTATGCGGGGGTACACTCCTAATTCATAGGGGTAACCAGAATTCAGATCCCAATATATGGGAAAAGGCACGGGTCATGAGCACCAGATCTTGTAAATTCAGACGTTCAGTATGGAGAGCAAAAAAAGCTCACAGATGTAGAAAACGTACTGCCCCACTACGGAAAGCGTAGATACGCAAATAGTAAAGACCACGGACTATGCCCACAGAATCCCCTGAATATCATACGTCAGAAAAACCCTTATTTCTTTGGGTCTTGGGTTTTTGTATGATACCCCACATATTTTCCAATATTTCCCCAAATCAAGACTAAAGGTGATCTTTCTAAATCAAGTCACACACGATAGGTGGAATACCCACAAAGGGAAACAAACCGTAAAGTTGTATGCATCTATACCGCAAATAATTTGCACTCATACCTACGGATAGTTCAGAAAAACTAGCATCGATCGTTCTGACTAGATTCTGACTGAACATTATTCCGTTAATGCTTGGTTATCCAAATAATCAATTTGTTCTTAGGAACTTACTGCCTTGTCCTTGTGACAAAAAGACAGCCCAATCGACTTTACTCCTCCTCCTTTTCTGCCCATTATATCTAAAAGAGAGGAAGGTTTTTATTGTCCCACTTTTAAGAAAACTATCAATGCGAACTGTAGCCTCTGCTCTTTTTATTTTACTCATTGGTCTGTTTTGCACTAGCCTAATTTTTACTGGCTGCTTTAAGAACTCGCAAGGCCTTTAGCACTACTCTTATAGCACCATAAGATGAATTCTCTTACCATCATATTCTGCCTTTTTAAATCTTCAGAATGTACTTTTAGATCTAACCTATTTTATGTGAAGGATATTATTGTGGTCTCAGTATTGTTTTTAAATTTCGAATTTATTGCATATCTAATTTTAATGTATTCTATGATGTCTTTTTATATGTGAACTTTCATGCATTTTAATGAAGTGCGAAATAAAGTTGAATGGTGGAGAGTATCACTGGCTTAGACTATAGAAACATCACTCAAAGAGCACGGTTAGTGAACTCTTCTACAGCAACAGATGTTTGAATGTTTTTCATTAAGATTTTAATACATTAACAACCAGGCAGCACAAAGTACTCTCAGTATTTCAATCATGAATTATTTGTGACAGATGCAATGTAAAATAATATAAAATTAATCAGATCTAAGGACTACAGGGTTGGGGGACACAAGACAAAATGATGGCAAGTAAGAGTTTACACAGACATTACATCATCAGGGTGGCTCCACCATCGGCCCCAAGTTTCCGTGGTGCGCTTTGGGGTTTGTAAACCAGTTCCTCTGATTTTGCACAAAAATCCATGTCTCAGGTCCATTTACACAGTTCAGATGCCTCTACACATCATCAGTGATGGGCCACATCTCTCTTGGTGACCTGCAGGTCAATTGAAACAAAGGCATGGATATGGTGAGGACCGCCACCTGGGCCCAGATTTGCTAACATTTGATGCAATGCAATGCAGAAAGACAACTTGCTGTGCTGCGTCAAAAGGAGAGAGCAGGAATGCACCATATTTACAAAGACATGGCGCTTTCCTGCTCTCTTTCTGCGCTTGCGCACTGAGTGCTGCCTAGCTCCAACTCATGCAAAAACCACAGTTGATGGACAGAATGCAGAACAATGTCATACATTCACCCCAGTACAGAGATCTGGGCCTAAATCCATCGTTTTTCTGCACTCCACACCACCCCAGTTCAGACATGGCTATATGCAAATCAGTCTGACCCTGTGCCTCATGGGAACAGTCCAGCCCGAACTGCCAAGCCATGCCTTCCCTGGACCGGAAACAAGCTTCCGAGGACCGGTTTCTGGCATTCCAGCCGTCTTCAGCCCGGCTTGCTTGAATCCAGTGGTGTGGAGAGCATGGGACTCACGTCTGAGCATACCCATCCCACTAGGGGTGACAAATGCAAAAACCACAGTTGATGGACAGAATGCAGAACAATGTCATACATACACCCCAGTACAGAGATCTGGGCCTAAATCCATCGTTTTTTTGCACTCCACACCACCCCAGTTCAGACATGGCTATATGTAAATCAGCCTGACCCTATGCCTAATGGGAACAGTCCTGATGGAAATGCCAAGCCATGCCTTCCCTAGATTGGAAACAATCTTCTGAGGACTGGTTTCTGGCATTCCAGCCGTCTTCAGCCCGGCTTGCTTGAATCCAGTGGAGTGGAGAGCATGGGACTCACGTCTGAGCATACCCATCCCACTCTGGGTGACAAATGCAAAAACCACAGTTGATGGACAGAATGCAGAACAATGTCATACATTCACCCCAGTACAGAGATCTGGGCCTAAATCCATCGTTTTTTTGCACTCCACACCACCCCAGTTCAGACATGGCCATATGCAAATCAGTCTGACTCTGTGCCTCATGGGAACAGTCCAGCCCGAACTGCCAAGCCATGTCTTCCCTGGACCGGAAACAAGCTTCTGAGGACCGGTTTCTGGCATTCCAGCCGTCTTCAGCCCGGCTTGCTTGAATCCAGTGGTGTGGAGAGCATGGGACTCACGTCTGAGCATACCCATCCCACTAGGGGTGACAAATGCAAAATCCACAGTTGATGTGCCATGTTGCAAGGGTGCCTGCATTACAGGCAACATTGTTTTTGTGCAAGAAGTGACATCTTCCTGCAAAAAAAAAAAATCCTCAGAGGCATTTTCTTCTTTCTACGTGTGCTGCAAAATAAAGCATACATAGAAAGAAGAAATAACGAGGATAAATAAACATATTTCTCCTTGTTACATCTCTGTTTGATGACATAGCATTTTGACGCATTGCCAGGTTTACTACTCTTAGTAAATCTGGGAATACACTAAACTCCATGGGAACGCTCACACTCCACCCATTGAATGCCTTCCCAACACATCGTAATGAAGGGCACGGTTTATAGTGCCTTGAGTTGCTCTGCATTTACTAAGCCACGCAAGATGGTTTTGAGTGGCTTAGTAAATATCACTTCAACCCTTGCGTTGGTTGGCATCACCTTGTGTGATGCAATGGCAATGCAAGGGCTTAGTAAATTTGGAACCAGGTGTCTATCGGCCCCAATAGGATCATTTTTGGGCGAGTTATATTTCTCGCCCAATGGTGGACACAAAGATAAAG
Organism: Lissotriton vulgaris; assembly: GCF_964263255.1. Classification (NCBI taxonomy): domain Eukaryota; kingdom Metazoa; phylum Chordata; class Amphibia; order Caudata; family Salamandridae; genus Lissotriton; species Lissotriton vulgaris. Next base: position 145,211,082 of record NC_141697.1, on the reverse strand, counting down.
CGTACAGTGTTCCAGTAGCTGGCCTCAAAAGGGCTCAACCAAACCATATGAAGCCAGCCCTGCTTGGTAATATCTGATTGCCCCATGTGCCACAGTCTAGCAGGTGTGTAATAAAAACAATGGAGATATTTTAACTGGATTAAGTGCAGGCACGAGGATATGGCAGTCTGGAAAGTCATCCATCTCACCCAGGTCGGTTTCCCATATCCTCCTTAGTGTCAGCAATGGGTCTGGGACATTATTCACTAACACTCTGATTAGAATTAGCTTTCTGCTCTAGTACACCTTAGGTCACTACAGCCTTGATGAGATGAAACTCTCCCAGGTTGCGACGCCTGATGAGTTAAAGTGGGTCTTACCTGAAGATAGTAAAACATGGCATAGAAAAGTGTTTAGTGACCTTTTCATAAGATTTAATGTGATTGGTATACTATATATCTATGATGGTAGACATTCGAGTAAGGTTCTTCTTGATAAACGCAATTATGCTGCATTACCTGGGGAATCCATGTGCCATGAAAGTGAGGTGGCTGCGGTGGAAATGGCATCCAATTTGTAAGACCTCAATGCATCATGATAATAGACTAATGGCGGGATGGGCAGTAGTAGTGGGAAACAGCCATTACCACGTGGCTGTAACCACGCAGTACCTTTACCACCCATGCATTACAAGTCATGCACTGTTACCACACATAGCCAATACCACACATTTTTTACAGCGCACATGCCTTTACCATGCATGCCCTTAAAGACAAATTAACGTTGTAAAGGTATGAATGGTAATGGCATGTACTTTGCACTGGTGGTAAGGGAACATGTTGGTAATGGTGGTAAAGGCACCTGCGTGGTCAAGGCTATAGACTTCGTTAGAGGAAATGCAGAGCCACTTCTGCCTCCTTTTGACAACCTCTGCCGCACCTCGCCTCAGAAGAACTGCCTTGTCATCCTGTGGAGGTAAGGGGGAGTGGGCCTGGGGCAGGGGGGTACGGATTAAGGATTTAGACTGGTGCTGATTTTTTTTTTTTATCCTGTAGGGTGTAGAGTCTGGTTTTAGGGCTCAGGGCAGGGTTCGAGTAATTTTAAAAAGGGTAAGGGCCTGGGAGGGGTCATGCTAGGATCCAGTTTTAGGGCTTTGGACAGGAGTCGGGTAATTTTAAAAAATGGATGGGGGCCATAGGGGTCGCGTTGGGGTCTAGTTTTAGTTCTAAGGGCAGGGGCCGGGTTTATCTAAAAGAGTCTGGGGTTGTGTTTGGGATATACTTTTGGGGCCCTGGTATTGGGGATTTTAACAAGGGCTAGGTGCCGGGGGTTTGTGCTAGGGCGGGTGTGAGGGCAGGGGTTAGGAATAACCTGTACCATGCATAGGCCTTTAACATGCATGCCTTTATAAATACATTTGTTGTTAAGGCACGTGTGGTAAAGGCATAATCATTATAAAAAAATGTATGGTAAAGGTTATGTGTGGTAAAGACATTTGCGTTGTAACACATGCATGGTAAAGGCAAACGTTGCAACGGAATGCATTGTTCCATCATAAATTCAGTAGTAGTAGGTAGTAGTAAAACGCATTCTGAAAAATGGCCTGTAAAAGTCTAGAGGCATATTATCAAGGGGGTTTATCTCCGCTTTTTTGGCTTTAAAAGCCAAGAAAGCGGAGATAAAATGATCTCCCTATTACCTAGCTGTCGCTAACACCAGTTAGCGACAGCTAGTAGGAGATAGCGACCATCTTGGGCCCCGCTTTGCATGTCAGTGAAATTTATCACTAATGACATGCAAAGTGGGCGTGCCAAGATGTTAGCACCTGGAAACAGTCGCTAACATCGCTGTCTCCCATTACCAACTTTTGGAGATATTCGCGTTAAGCGCGAATATCTCCAAAAGCTAACACCTGCCCCTGAGCAGTTCTTAGCCATGTTATCCAATGGTAGGTGGATAACATGGCTAAGAGCATTAGCTCGGTAATGCATGAATATCGCTGACTTTTCAGCGATATTCATGCATTGCGGCCGATTTTTATCGCTTAGGAGATAAACCTTGATAATAGCAAGGTTCCTAAGCGATATTGCCGCTAAGCCAACATAGCGATAATTATCGCTAGTTGTTGGTAATATGCCCCTCGTGCTTTCGGTCTTCACTTTCTGGGCCACTAAGTAGTGGTAAAAGTATTAAATAGCACAAGAAATTATGATATTCTTCCCTAAATTTGACTGTTTTTCACTAGTTTTTCCAAATCCCTGATACATGTGAGGGCCAAATCCACATGCTTCCCACTACTCGCACAGTAGACACTTGTATGATGTCAGCATCCAAACTCGAGCAGTTCTCTACCAGTTCAGACTGCAGCTCTGCACACATTTACTGTTTGTTCAGGAAGCAAAATTCAATTGTAAGCATATATATAAAAACATGTGTAAATTAATTCCTGGGTGTGCCTGGACTAGTCTCCTTTCTTTAGTGAAAGCGAGATGTGTGATGCATAGGCCCTGCGTTTAAAGAAGTAGCCAGAGCTAACCGTCCTGCTCTATCTGATCCGGGATAACACAGGAGCATACAACGCGATATGTGAAACCTGGCTTAATCCCAGGTATCTGCGGTGGATTTGAGCAAATACAGGCGCACATTTTCTATGTGTTTTTTTGAATACTAGATTAAGAATCACTTAATTAACCCATCAAACACTTTCATTTTCATATATCAAGTTAACAATATTAGCCTCTCATCCCTTCCGGTTTTTTCTTTGCATTTTACGGCTTGCAGTCCTGCATTTGTAATAGCAAAAGAAATCTGTAATTTGCAGAATTCAAAGAAAAGCACTTTTGCTACTACATGATTTAAAGAATATATTATTCAAAGAAAACATTTACAGATATTAAAAACTTTTTACGTTTCATGTGCACTTAATAATTTTCCTAAAAGCGGATTACAATTGCTAGTTGATTTGTACACTACGTTTCCACCAGACGCATAAAGGTGTCCAAATGCCCATTTACAAGCATTCCCTTCTCCCGTCTTTTGCTTAGCAGAGAACACCATTTAGTTCATGTACCTTTGCAAAAGGTTTTCCTTCTTTAAAAGGGAAGGCCCCTTTTAGTGCCTCATCTTCTGAACCAACCCCCAACCCTTGCAATTGTGAGGTGAGAGTTTCTATTGTAGCGCCTGTGGCTGAAGAGCAGCAGGTGTGAATGGGCGCTGTCCCAGCTCTGCATAACAAAGCGCCGAGAGCTTGACTCTCTTCAGCTGCGACCTATTTCACCTCTTGGCTACCCCAGCAACACAGAGCCATAGCTTCAAGAGGAGGGGGTGTAGCCGGTCCATGCTGATCCGTGACCCTTTCCCTCATAAGCATATTTTGTTTCATTTTGTTCTTTTTGTAATCACTCGAAACAGTGGTGGTAAGTAAATGTAACACTAAATGCTGTTCCTAGAAAAATAATCATTTTCAAAACTGTAGGTTTATAACTTCCTTTGACAGGAGGAAAGGATGGCAGATGTCGAGTAAAAGGATGAAATCATGATTTTCCATGCAATACCATACGAAGACTAAATCACAATTTAAGAAAAAAACAAGTTATTGTGTATTCGCTCAAAGTAGGCCGTGTTTTCCACATGTGAAACGCTGTGCTATTGCAACATGCTCCTTGTTTAAGTTGGACTTTATAGTAACTAGTTTGAAAATATAAAATGTTTACAGCTCTGCTGAAGGGCACAGTAATCTGAATTAGATGAAGGTATGTAAATCTGCTTCAAGAAGGGTGATCATTCAAATACATAATACGTGTTTTAACACAACACGTGCTATCTACAAAACGAGAATTCGGCAAAATACTTTTTTAATGTAAATGAGCATCCAATGCATAAATTAGAGGTTATCAGCATGGAGTTATCAGTGGTAATAGGAGAAGGTGACCGATAATTCACTGACTTTTACACCTGGAGACCTGGGTTATAAACTTGACTTGTGTACTACATTTTATATTTATGAAAAAATCATCCAGTGTGCCTGTGATACTACTCTCCAACCACAGGTACTCATAATGTCCTAGCTTCTGCAAACATTCTTTTCTGGCCCAGCGGTGCACGCACACATTTCTGTGTACAGCACCTCATCTTCGAGATTCCCTTTCCAGAATGTAAGTTTTTATGTACAGAGTCTCGTCGTTTCTTAAAAGTAGGGCTGCACTTGATCAAACAAAAATAAATTATATCCAGAGATAGGGTTTCATATTACTAGAAATTATAGGTAGTACTGAAGCACGGCATTTCCATTTGCTGAGAGTTCCTGGTCCGACATTGGAAGATGCAGAGGTCTAATTGTTAGGTAATTTTTTGATTTGTTCTGAATAATAACAATGATTTGTATAATCAGTATTTCAAACTTAACCCCTTCGATGCTGATGACGGAACGGTTCCGTCATCAGCGACGGTTGAGCTGTGCTGATGACGGAACCGTTCCGTCATGACCCCGCCCGCGCAAGGCGGAGTCAGCATGGGCGGGGAATTCGCGCCGCACGGATGCGGTTAACTGACTTTAGTTCCTTGAATATCAGATCATATTATTCTCTAACTCACAAGAACCAATATCATTATATTTGGGAGGCTGCAATGGTTATTCAGGAATTTGAATATGTTGGATACGTTCTCTGGAATGGTGACTGGTCTGTTCAGATAAAATCAATATCAACAGCAGCACACTATTATCACAGTGCAGCATGACCAGCTTAGTATCTGCCAGAATGATGACTCAGTGAGTTAAGACTTGTTGCGACAATCTGTATTAATCTGGATATTACAAGTTCAAAATTTAGCAATATAGTCTTAGTACTCCATCCTCCTGAAGTCAGTACCGTTAAATGGGTAACAGCAAACTCTGTTTTTAAGCCCTTGGAAATGGCAACAGTTTGACATTAAGTGCCAGATAAAAACACATTATCATCATTCACTTAAAGTAACCAGTGATGCAGTATCACAAGAGTTGTATTATCAGCTTCATGGTATTGCCAGAATCTTGGTACCCAAGTGGTGCAGTATTGCCAGTGTCCCAGTATCATAGGTGGTATAGTATTTCAGGTGGCACAATGTCAATGGTGATTTAGAAAAGGGGGGGGGGGGTGGGTCCCTTGATCATTGCACCATCAGGATTCGAGCAAGCCGGGCCGACGACGGCTGAAATGCCAGAAACCGGTCCCCGGAAGCTTGTTTCCCTCCCAGTGTAAGAATTGGCTTGGTAGTTTGGTTTGCCCTGTTCCCATCATGCACTGGGACAGGAACAGACTAATTTGCATATAGCCAGGTTCTGAACTGGGATGGTGCAGTGAGCTAAAAAACGGTGTTGGATCTAGCCCTGATCTCTTGACTGGGTGAGAGTATTCTGCTTAATTCAGAAACTCTGTCCATCACCACCCCTTGTTGTTAAATATTTTGTCCACCCTAAGCGTGGAAGGGTATACTCAGATGTGAGTCCTTTGCTCATTGCACCATCAGGATTCGAGCAAGCCGGGCCGACGACGGCTGAAATGCCAGAAACCGGTCCCCGGAAGCTTGTTTCCTTCCCAGTGTAAGAATTGGCTTGGTAGTTTGGTTTGCCCTGTTCCCATCATGCACTGGGACAGGATCAGACTAATTTGCATATAGCCAGGTTCTGAACTGGGATGGTGCAGTGAGCTAAAAAACGGTGTTGGATCTAACCCGGATCTCTTGACTGGGTGAGAGTATTCTGCTTAATTCAGAAACTCTGTCCATCACCACCCCTTGTTGTTAAATATTTTGTCCACCCTAAGCGTGGAAGGGTATACTCAGATGTGAGTCCCTTGCTCATTGCACCATCAGGATTCGAGCAAGCCGGGCCAACGACGGCTGAAATGCCAGAAACCGGTCCCCGGAAGCTTGTTTCCTTCCCAGTGTAAGAATTGGCTTGGTAGTTTGGTTTGCCCTGTTCCCATCATGCACTGGGACAGGAACAGACTAATTTGCATATAGCCAGGTTCTGAACTGGGATGGTGCAGTGAGCTAAAAAAACGGTGTTGGATCTAGCCCTGATCTCTTGACTGGGTGAGAGTATTCTGCTTAATTCAGAAACTCTGTCCATCACCACCCTTTGTTGTTAAAAACAATGTCAATGGTAGCAGATAATTAAAAGTGGCTACATTATCACAACAGGCATAATATCACCACTGGCACAGTATCACAGGTGGCTTGACTTAGACATGGCAAAAATCTGTGACAGAGGCTACATAAAAGAAGTTATTATTACCAGCAATTCTGGGCCAAGCTAGTCTCAGTATCACCATTGGCACATTATCACAAGTGGCTTTATCACACCATAATTTTGTCAGTAGAGCATCACCAGGAGCTCAATTTTCAGAGTGGTGCGGTGATTCAGCATCACCAGTCAGTCAGTGTTATCAGCTATATCAGTATCACAGGTGTTGCAGTATCGAAGGTGGCTCAGTATCAAAGATGGCTCAGTACCATATGTGGAATAGAATTATCAGTGTTTCACTATCACAGGTGGCAGAGTGTCACAGATAGCACAGTATTACCAGTGGCACAGTATCACCAGTGGCCGAGTCTCAAAGGTGACACAATATCCTTGTAGTGGGTCATATGTAAGTGGTAGCAGTTGAAATGTTGAGCTGCAAAGCATGATAAGTTGGGAGTGACACAAACCGATGAAGTATGGTAGAAGTGAAAATCTAGAATTCTGATTGGATATTGATGAGCACACGATGGCCAATAGTGTGGATGACTGCTGACAAGTCAAGTAGGAAGATGAAGCAGGGGTCACCCTTATCTGCAATTACTTTTTGTCTACAGCCAGAACGGTGGATATTACTGTGTTTCATCAAGGTCAAAGCCTTATTGATAATCGTGTGGGTCGCAATTAGTCTTCAAACAGATATATGGAAGCACATTTTCTTTACTGACTCTACAGATGGTACTGCCCATTGGGACCTAGGTTAGAATTGCTTAGCAGTAAGAGGCTTTCTCCTGTTTTGAGTTTGTCCAAGAAAATAACTTATATGAAGGAAGGAGACAATGATTATATTGAAAAGTGGTGGGGGGACATCACCTTCCAGGGATTTCAGTTAGGGAGACTGAGGGAACGAACTGGCCTTGCAGATGCTTTACTTGAAAACAGAGTGATGCAATCATGCATTGAACAGGGCCCAGGGAAGTGTTATTCTTACACCGGTAATTTCTAGCTTTTTGTGTTGTATCCATTATTTAATTTTCATATTATACCCCAGTGCTTTCTTAAAGAACAACAAACGCCGCTACTGTGAAAATAGCTTTTAGGGCTTTTTCACTGTTAAGACATGTTTATCATTAAACTTCTACTTGTTCTACTGTTAAATACCATGCAAGTTTCCTTAACGGAAGTAAGGCTTAGTTAGGGAAAACATATTGATATTTAGCCGCTTGCATGCTTGTGACGGAACCGTTCCGTCACAAGCCTCGGGTGAGCTGTGCTTGTGACGGAACGGTTCCGTCACGGACCGCTCGCCCCGCCAGCGCGGTGCGAATTCCGCTCCTGCGCTGACGAAATAATGGGCGGGCGGGTTCGTGACGGAACCGTTCCGTCACAAGCACAGCTCACCCGCGAGCCGTGACAAAGCGGTTCCGTCACAAGCATGGAACCGCCACGCGGCCGCCCCACCCCCTTAGCGCTGCAGCGGAATAGCCGCCGCAGCGAAGGGGTTAAAAGGAGTGTCTAGTCCTGTCAAAAGGGGATATTTTGATGGGTCAAATTTCCAGATTTTAATTGCATAATGGGTGGAATCCATAGGTGAGATGGGGAGTCAGTTCGTGGCTTTCTCGTGGCTGGAGTGTGTACCATAGGGTGCGCCGAGAATTGTAGGATTTTATCTTCGCCGCAATTCTTTCTTATTGAAAGGTTACCTGCTTAAAAATATTTGCCGACACAAATTTTTAAAAATTTGAGCACTTTCTCACACTCCCGCACCACACAAACACTGGAATCCCGGTGTGACGATCTAGGTTGCCATCTTGCGAAGGGCGCGCTCTAGTTGTTGGGGGCATTTACCATTAAAAACATGCGCAGATGCGCCGCAGGCAAGCCCGTCTGCACCTGTCAGCGCCCCGGAAGCTGCCAGCGCCAGCCATGCTGCCAGTTCCTTGCCGGACGTGATTTTGAATCATCGAGCCTGGGGTGGAGAGGAATTGAGGTTGATTGGGGCATCATTGAGGATGTATGACGTTACAACGCATACTTTTACCACGCATGCCTTTACAACGCGGTTTTTACAACGCATGCCTTTACAACGCATAGTGCTTTGGGGCGCTGGATAGTGAATAGTTTAATTTACTATTCCAACTCCAGTCCCCGTGGATAGTAGGGATGGTGATTCCCTATCCTAGAGCGCCCTCCAGCGCAATGTGTTGTAATGGTTTGCGTTGTAAAAGTTGCGTCGTAAAGGCACTTCGTTGTAAAAGTTGCATTGTAAAGGTTGTGCACCATTTCAACCACAATGCTGATGCGATTTCCACATCCAACCTTACTCCTGCCCCTATGTCTGTGCAACCTATTCAAGCTGCTCTGATTAATGCGCGGTCCATGGCTAAACACGCCTTGGACATCTTTGCGTTACTGGTTGATAATAATCTTGACTTGCTATTTATATCTGAGACCTGGCTTAACGAGTGCTCAGCCCCGGTCATTGCCTTGGCTATTTCAGCAGGGTATAAAATTACTAGGGTTGATCGCAAATCAGGCAAAGGAGGTGGGTTGGCGGTAGTTTTCAGAGAGAATTGGGCTCTCACTTTGGGACAGTCACAGGACATTAGTGAAGGGGAAACGTTTGACTTCTCACTAACTATCTCTCCTCACATTCTTTTGGGAGCCACGCTTGTTTATTGACCCCCGGGCCACCGAATGCCTTTTTAAAAGCTTTAGGTAAAGTCATTGTGCCTAGAGCTTGGCACTTCTCTAATTATCTTTTGCTTGGTGATTTTAATATCCACTTTGATTGTAGAGAGGCTTCTGAGACACACGCTTTTAATGAGTCCATGGATCTTGCTTAGCTGACTCAATGGATTAACTCTCCTTCTCATAGTGGGGGTCACACCATTGATGGGGTTTGTTCCAATTTCCCGTTAGTTATAAGGATCCCCTCCCATACCCACCCTAAACCCAACAAAAATTCCCTTGCCACCAAAAAACCCACCCCCACACAGTGTCTTGTGCTCGGGAGACCTGACTGCGCCGCCTGATAGTGGGCCTGCATCAGGGGCGAAGCGGAGCAGACTTTTAGGGGCTAAGGGATATCTGAGAGAGGCCCGGGAGTAGCACGGAGAGCTGGATTAACACTGCAGGGTCCCCTCCCCGGCGCCTATTCTAGTACCTTGGGGCAGCACCAGGCCTCGGTGGCGACAGCGCGACACTGACTGGGCGAGTGTGGCCGCACAACTTGAGCAGGCGGGCTGCCCAGATGCATCGAGGGGCGAAAGTAAGCCCCGAGTGAGATATCTGTAGACCCCACTGGATAGGTCATCAGAGTGGACACAATTACGGAGCGGACGCAGTTGGTCCGCACGGGGCTGGAAAGGGGGATCAGCCACTCTCACAGCGCATAAGGCGCTACAGACAAGGTACACCTCTTGGGGCACGTACGAGTATGTCCTCATCTAGAGCGCGCAAGCAGAAAGCTTTGACGGACATTTTCGCTAGAACTCCCTCCGTGCACAGCGCGACGGCTGCTGCCCCCAAAATGGCCTCCCAGCAACAGTCCCCCAGAGCGAAGGGAGAACCCATTACTAAAGACTTCCTGGAATCCCTCTTTAACACCCTCAGGGCGGACATCCAGAGCGTGAAAACAGATCTGACCGCCGAAATTAAGGAGATCTGCAAGGATGTAGACTAGGTGGGAGAGAGAGTGACTACGCTCGAAGGCAAGAGTGATACGGTAACAACAGAA